>NW_024542825.1:0-2730000 GCF_018151105.1 Drosophila obscura | reverse complement strand
GGGTCACTTTGGGCTTAAATTACCCACCAGAGACCATGGGCAGAGATTGGCGCGACCGTTGAAATATTTAAATGCTTTTGCTGCTGACAACTTCATTTCGAATGGCAGTGGAAGTGGAAGTGTGGCATGCGGCATATGTATGTGGCATGGGTGGGAAGTGGCAAATCAAGAGTCCGTCCGGCTTAGAGATGAACGCGTGATAGAGTCTGTAATTAGTGTATGTTCTGTTAAATGGGTTTTAATTATTTTATGGGAATTTCTGAAACAATTAAAATAAAGTGCCCGAATTAAATATTTTTCTTAAAATATTACTCATTATTTTTCTGTGATTATTCTTGCCCATAACTTGGTCAATTTTTGTACATTTATCCTGCCGATTCACGGCACTTCTCTAGCCCACAATCTTAGCAGTCAGTCAGAAGCCAAGCAAGCAAATCAGAAGCCAGGCCAGAGCCGCCTGGTCAAACACAAAATAACAAAATTAAGCCAAACAATGTAGGGGGATTAAAATAGGAAGCTGCCCACACTCAATACACACAATGGGCAATCAGCGAGGGGTCCGTCCTCTCCGCTCTAATTGCACTTCCTTTGTGCGTGAGTTGGCGGCGGGGCGTGAGACATGGGACAGTAAACAGGATTGCCCCGCACTGTCCGACCATCGGTCACTTTCACCATACAAAATCGCTCCTTTCCACATTAGTGGCAGGCGGAGTAGCAATCGGCATGGCAATCGAACTGCTGGGGTAATCGTAATCGCTTTATAATGCCGCTGCCACCGCAAAAATCTTTGCGCAAAATATCGACAGCTGCTGCAGCACATCCCTGCTGAAGCGCACCAGCGATCACCTACCCCCTCCCCCCATTCCCCTCTAATGAAGCGCATCTAAGCCTTTGGGTGAAAATATCTCTCTACGCATTTTTGTGGATTTTAGGTGTATCTTTTTTGTTGGCCGTTTTATGTTCACGCTACGTAATTTGGCACTCACTCGAATTGCTTCATTTTTTGTTTTGTTTTTTCTCGTTGTGCTCTCCCTATTGAACTTTCACTTTGTTTACGGATCGTTTTTAATTAATTTTTATGATTTTTTGTCCCAAAAAAAATGAAGAGATGAGAAGAGAGGAAATGATTGAGGTATGGGTATCGTATTTTGCCGTTGATTTTGTTACCCCTTTAACAACTTTTGACAGTTTTATGGTTTGAGATTTCTGCGGGTAAATGGCACAAAAGGGTTGCATTGAGGATGGTTTTTTTTTGGGTTGATTTTTGGGATAGTTTTTGGGCTAGTTTTTGGGTCGGGTCGCTAGTTTGCACTTGATAACTCACATTCGGTAGATGTGTTGAAGGGAAATGGATTTAATTTCCCTGATCGATTTACTTTCTCTGCCGAAAATGTTTGCTCTACTTTTTGTGCTCATATTTTTCGGGGGGTTGGGCGTTGGGCTGTAGCAATCATAATTTCATATTTACTTAGCGAAATTATATTTGTTTTACTTTTGGGCGTGACTGTGTCTATCTCTCATAAATGAGAGGAGTATATCCAGTGAGTGGCAGTCTGTCTGTGCTGCCGGGTGGCATATCCTTCATGGCATATCCTGCTTGTGTATTTTCTACAAAAAGAACTTTCTTTTGAATTAAAATTATGTTTTTTTTTGGGGGTTGAAATAAATAATGTGGGGGTAGCATTTCAATGTCCAATCCATCAGCAATTTGATATTTTTCAAACCAAAATTAATGGAGTGCAGATCTTTAATGGATTAAAGGCATAATAGATTTTTTTTAAGAGCTCAAACACACAGCGCTGACTGCTTCTGACATTGAAAATAATTAATTCAAGTTCGATTTAGTTTTTTTTTTACTATTTGTTAGAATGTAACCCGGCAACTGGGTTAACCATCACTCAAGTATATAAACCCATATTTTAATCATAAATATTCTTCTGCAGTTGCAGTGGAAAATTGTAAAAAAAAATGTGTAAAAAAATAGAAATATATTTCCATTTGTTTTTGTGTTCATTAAAAAAACATTTGACACTTGAGTTGTGCTATCGGCTGCCATCTCCATCTTCGCCTGCCACTTGAGAGCCTGTCAAAATGTATGAATTGTGTGGCAACCTGTTCGTGGGGCGCGAGTGTCGCCTCATTTGTACGTTCTCGATGTGAGTTTGGACTGTACTTCGTTTGGCAGCAGCTGCCGCGCCCAAATCGCCGCACTTTCCCTCTCCTGAGCCCAATGACTACATGAAAACTAAATTGCAGTGGCAGCGGTGGCACCAGCGGCGGCTACTTGAAAATTGTAGAACGTAAAACGGGGCGTGAAATGTTGTGTGACGCTGTGACGCTGCCACGTGCAGCGCGCACAGTTAATGACATTTGACATATTATGCCACGCGTTGTCTGCGCTGCGCTGCGCTGCGCTGCTCTGCCTTGGGTGTGAATCGCTTACGAATGACGAATGTGTTGTTGTGCCAGCTCAGGGACATTTTCGAGAGGCCAAAAGCCAGCAGACAGGAGGAGACAGGATGCAGAGACGTAGCGGAGCAGCGGAGCATTCTAGCTGCAGTTCTGGTGCCGCTGCTGCTGCTGTCACAGACAATTTGTCACAAATCAAAACGAAAGCAAAGCTAAACCCAGAAGCGTCCGTAAAGGGGTGACTGCGTCGTAAGGGCTGCGCATGCGCTTCCTGCTCGTCCTGCTCGTCCTGCCTGCCGTCCTGCTCGTCCTGCTCGTCCTGTCGTGCGCGTATCTCTTGTGTAATCCATCAAATGACATTCGTTGTGCCTCTCGCTTTTGGCAATGTTGACGAAGCGTGTCTCACTGACACGCCTACCAGCTGGCTAGCTGCGCTGCCCTGCAACCTCTCCCCTTTTAGAGCGCTGCCATCCTCGTTATGCTCCCAGCTATCCCAGTTCTAATTGCTCGTAAAACTCGTGCAGCTCGTGCCATAAAAATCATCGACCTGGCGAAACGCTCCACCGAACAGATTTCTGTTGTGACACAATGAGCGGGGCACGAGGTACCACTCGTTTTATGTGCTCGTAACTTGCCCTAATTAAATGCAATTAGTTCAGACCAGCACCAGCACCAGCAGCAGCTGCTTGCGCAGGACACTGCTCTAAATTAGCTGGAAAAATGCATAAAAAAATTATATATATATTTTCTTTGTGTGTCACACAATAACAACAAAAAATCATAAAAATGTTACAAAAATTTCGGTAACTTTGATTTGATTTTACAGCCTTTGCCCGCGGAGCCTGAGGGGTTTTTCCGAGCTCTCCGAAGGGGTTCGCTAGGCTCTGGCTGACTGAATGCATTTTCTGTGCAAAGCATTAATATACTACATACTGCCTTTTTTTTAATGTATTTTTTATGAATATTTTGGCTCGTTACACGCCTAATGACACAGAGGGAAACACTCACCCCAAGAGCACACACACAGCGCACACAGCACAGAGAGAGAGAGACATAAATCATAAATGCACAGATTATTATATGCACAGATTATTATATATGTATGTATAATGTATATGAAATTGAAGAAGCATTTGTGCCAGCTCATTGTTAACCTTGACTCGCCCCAAATGCAAAAGAAGAGAACATATTTACATGCGAGCATACGCGTATACTCGTATACAGTATTTTGTTGTATCTTCTTGTGCCTTGTCGTCACCTGAGCCATGTGCCTCACCTTCTAATTAATTAGCAGCAGCAGCTGGATGGATGGATGGATGTATGGTGGAAGGTTACAGGTTGGTCTTTTGCTCATTTGCTTACCATTCTGGGCCTGGGCTTGGGCCTCTCCTGCTGCACACCTTCCAACTGTCTGCATAATTAGGCAAAAGATGCGCACCCCAAATAATGACGTACGTGTCGTGGAATACGAGCATGCCCCACCCACATGCTGCTGCTGCTGCTGCTGCTCTTTTCTGGCTCAAGGTTGTGCCCGATTGAACTCAGCTGAACTCTGTCTAAATGGGCAGTTCTGGAATGGGGCAGGCCGTCAAACTGTTGATTTGCTAACTAATTTGCGTGTGTGTGTGTTGGCTGGCAAACTACTTTGTTTTGTAGTCATCTTTAAGTTGCTTGCGGAACTGGTTTCGTTCTGGAACACTAAAAAGATTTCTAAACGATCGTAAATTAATCGAAACAGAACAGAAAGTAAATGTGGCCTGTTTGTGGCCCGATTTAATGAGGAAGAGTGACGAGAGCGTTTTCTAAGTGGAATATTTGATGGGATATGTAATTAAAATAGTTGCAAACTTAGCCTAAGTGCTGAATGAATTATAATTATAATTATCTAATGATATGTAGCTGGTTTCCAATAGTGTTTGAATTAATAATAATATAAATGGCTTGTGAAGTTTTCTATTTGATATTTGCACAAGTTAAAGACTCGGAAAACTACTAAAAAAAAACGCTTTTAACAGATAATAATATATAATATATAATATATATATGTATATAATATATTTTAATACAATTAATATAATATAAATAATAATAATATTAAATAATAATAATAAAAGAAATAATAATAATAATAATTATGCGCTATAAAAAAATGACAATAGTCGAGCTAAAAAAAACTCCCAAATAAGCAAAAGAAATAAAATATATATTATATATTAATACTATAATATTATAATACCTTAATCCTAAATTTTATTATTATTATTATCACTATTATTATTATTATTTATTATTATTATTATTATTATTATTATTATTATTATTATTATTATTATTATTATTATTATTATCATTATTATTAAAGATTTATTCCTAATATTACAGCTGCGTTTCCACTCAAACTTCACAGCTTCCCCTGCTTATCACAGTAGCAGCTCGACTGTCTCTTTGCACTCCTTAAATAAACTACACATTTTATGTAGTAACTTTCTTTTGCCAGCTAACTGCATATAGAAAAAGTTATGGCGTTCTTCCAGCACTTTACAACTCCATATTCTGCCCCACTCCCCCACTCCCACACACACGAAATGTTTGCGCAAAGGAAAACCCAAACCCAAATGCAAATGCAAACAGAACTTGAGACTTTTCGGATGAAAATGCAAAATTGAATTCCGAGCACGTTCTGGCAATACGGAAGAAGGATACGAAACGAAGGCAGCATGTGTGCAGCCCATATCCTTCCATATCTATAGTGGAAGCATATTTACTTATGGCCGAACAAATTTCCATGTGCAAAACGGCAGCGGAACGAACGGCGCAGAATTTCCAATTAATGAAGCATTAAAATTTTTGCGGCACAAAAGATTGCAATGTCGAGATAAAAACCAAACCGCCAAAGAGAGATAATAAAGAGCCCAGGGGACAGAACAGGACAGGACAGGCCAACACGTTGATTGCAATCAGAAAGGAATGAATGGGTGTGTGTGGAGTGTGGTGTGGGGTGTGGGGTGTACCCTGATTAAGGATCATCCCAAAAATGAATGATGAATATATAGAGCGAAGCACTCACAGCGGGAGGGGGTTGCTGGGTACTCAAAACAGATTTGCCAAAAAGCCAGGCGAAATTCGGTTGCAGTGCAGATACAATTTACGCTTGAAGGAATTCTCGACAAGCTGCTGCATAATGAACGAACTCTAGAATGTGGTTGCTACTGCTGCTGCTGCTGCTGGCACGAGTAGGCGAATGTGTGTGGTGTGTGCTGTGGTGTGGTGTGGGGTGGACCACTCTCCAACCGCAAACAACCAAACACATTCGATTTTGCGATTAACGAATGTATCAATCTATACAAAACTATTTAAGCGATCCATTCTCCGCTGTCACAAGAACGTCGTCTATCAGGCCCCTCGAATTTGATTTCAAATTCGGGCTACCTCTCTCGCTCTCCCTCTCTCTCTATCTTTCCCTCTCTATCTCTCCCTCTCTATCTCTCCCTCTCTATCCCTCTCTGTGTTTAGAAAAACGTGGGAGCTCCAGCCACTGGCCATATATCAATCTCAATCTGAGTACTCGTATCAATCCCCACCAACACACACCAAAAAACTATAACAAAATCTTTTGGCAAAGCGTGCCACACCGTTGCAGCGGCGGCAACAACAAACACACACACACACACACACACACGAAAAAACGAGCCGCAAACTTAAATGAAATTGGTGCAATTTTGATTGATTTATAATTGAATGTGAATTGTTGATAAGATTATGATAAACGACATTCACATCTACAGCTCTGCGGCTCTTTGGCTCGATGTGGCATTGCATGGGGCATGCCACAGAGTATCGGAGAGTAAGTATGCCATGGGATCTGTGGCTTGGCTCCTGGCTCTGGAAAATCAAAAATCAAAAACAGGTTAAAACGGAGGACGCTGTCCACTCGAATCGGTCGTCCATCGTTTGGCGTCGGCGGCATTGCCGATTTGATGGCAGTCGCCAAAAAGCAATGCGACCGAAAAGGAAACGAGAATGCTTGCGCAGGAAAGTCGAATAGGGGATACACTCACTTATGATAAGAATTTAGGCTAAAGATCTAGCTGCTCGAGGCATGTAAAAAAAAAGAGAATAATAATAAAAATAAAATAAATAGAATAAAATTGAGAAAATTCACAGATGAGCTTCAAAACACTAGAAGGCGATTCAATAGATAGAGAAACCAATTTATCGATAGCTAAATAAATGAAAAAATATATAGAAAAATATTAAATTTTATAGCATAGAATAGCAAACAAAAGAGCTAAGGAATAAGAAAGATTCTAGCTAATATTTTATTAAAAACTAAGCTTAGATATCCACACTGATAGAAAAAAAGGCATAGTAAAAATAACTACCATCATATTTGAATTTAAAATGCGAATTTTTAAATACAAACATAGTAAAATTAAATAGAATTCACCTTGATTCAAATATAAATGTATTAAAAATGCTTTTTTAATACGGCCATATTTAATCTAAATGCAAAACACTTCAAAATAACTATAATATATGAAATTATTATGACTTGATTTCGTGCGAACATTTTGGAAATAATAAGAAACTGAATTTACAAATGCCTAAAAAATCCTTACCAATTCCAATCTTACACCAATGCCAATGTCCTTTTAATTGTAGCACCCAAAGCGAATTATCTGCTGCAGAACGATATCTTCTGAACACATACACATAAACTTAGATATTTTTGTCACCCACATCTGAAGCTACAATACAAGCTAAAAATATGATGGAAGTTCATTGATGTTGTAGATCGTTGCCAGGGCAGAAAATTAAAGTTTTAAACGTTATCAGAAATTATTGTAGAACATTTGCGCTACAAATGTAAACAAACATATATATATATATATATATAAGTATATATATGCCCTACCCATACATATTTAGCAAAGTTCACATCAATATTCACCCATGCCAATGACCCTTCCCACGATCATAGAGTAGCTGGCAGAGAGTCGTTAAAAAATGTCTATCGCTGAATCGTCGTCAGATTGGCTTGAAAATGCATAATTTTCGTTTGATATCGATTGGCGATTTGCATTTTTGTCGCTTTTGTGGCTGGCTTTATGCATAATAAAATCAATAAACGCACATGGAAAATTGCAAATCAATGTGGAGTGCGGCCCGGAGTGGAGACTGCCGCCACACAGACAGACAACAGACAGTGGAAACTCTGGGACTGGGCGGACAACAGTCGGCGGCACTGACTGCTGCTGCTCGACAAAAGTCTCGTTTTTGAAGGCGACATTTAATTGCCTGCGACCGAGAGTAGTGGCGCAGGGGCAGGGGCAGGGGCTGGAGCTGGGGGCCGTGCCAGATTTAGTGCGTGGAGTTGTAATTTTTTTTGTTTGTCACTAGGAAATACAGAGCTGAGTTGAGTTAGGAGCCACAGCAGCACCCAAAATGCGGGCTCGAGCTTAATTTAAACAGGAAATTATGAATGTTGACTGCAATTTGTTTATGCAGCTGCTGAGTCAGGCGACCAGGCCAATAAACCCTCCCCCCTGTCCCCCCTCCAGTTGGAGTGACTGGGCCAAGATTGTGCACCGCGTGTATGGGACGATAAAGTTAATTTACTTTTGCTGTGTTGCCATTTGTGTGTCTTATGTTTTGTCGTTATTTTGATGGCGAATATTTCACGCTACTTGCTGTCCGATCCACAATCGACGACGACAATGACGACGACGCGTTGACGGTCAAAAGGTGCCCTGCCTGCCTGCCTGCCTGCCTGCCTTCGATCAACGTCTGTCACGGATCATTAGCAGCAGCAGCTCAAAGGAGCCATAGAGCCGCAGCAGGAGAGTCAAGGTAGTAGCCAAGTGTGGCAGGCAGAGTCATGGTCTAGTATTGTCGACAAGCTGCAAAAATATCCATAATTAGTCATGTGCGTCGTCTGAATGGAGTTGCCGCTGCTGCTGCTGCCTTTTGGCCTGACAGATGTCCTGCTCTGCTCTATTCACTGAACAATAAGAAAAGCCGCACTACGTAAGTATTGCAGGGGGTTTTTTGAAGGTTATTAGTCATTGATATGCCGCACCTTCTACGTACTTGGGTATCTCTTTGTGTATATCTGCTGGGGCCTGGCTCAATTTTTGCAGTTTGCCTATTGACAGAGGTGTTGCCCATATGTGGCGAGGGCAACGTTCCCCCGCTGCTGCCCCTGCTGCTGCTGCTGATGATGGCAGACTAACCAATGACAGTGGGGTTTCTCAGGGTTAACAGTGTGGGCCCAGATCAAAGGCTGGGCGTTCAAGGAGCAGATCGAATTTAACTAAAGAATTTATTGCAGAAAATGCTTGTGGGCAGGAAGAAGATCTCCTATGGGAGATCATTAAAAATTCAACAAAAATTCATAGTGGAAAAATTTATTTTGGGGAGTAATTTGAGAATATCTAAGAACACTTGTAGCTATATATTTTGGCATATCTTTAATAAGGTAACTTGTTGCAAAGTAGTTGCACAGGAACAGTATTGATCATTGATCAGTGCAGAATATACTGGGAGAAAAAATATTTAATTTTTAGCAAAAATAAAACAAAATAAATAAAATATAAAATAGATAAATAAAATAATAAAATAAATAAAATAATAATAAATATAATAAATTAAAAATTTGAGGTAGATCTTAGCAGATCTAATCTCAATGCATTGTAATTTTAATTGAAATTCAATCATTCTGCATTATCATTGCTAAAGATCCTTCTTTGGAATTGCCAAAAATTATATATTATATTATATATATTTATTATATTATATTATTATATTATATATTATTTATATATTATATTATTATATTAAATATTATACAAAAATAATCTCACATTTCTTTTGTTTTATTACCAGCTTCTTACACTTCCGATACGTGAATTTCCACGCTATATTTGCACACTTGGCAGCAATCTCCTTTTCAATCTTCATGCCACACAACTCACTTTTCCATTTATCTGCCATAAGTTGCATCATTAGCCAAAAAAAAAAAACAATCTCCAACAAAAACAGCGAAAATTTTCCACCAAAAACTGCAGTTCAGACTCAGACCCAATCACAGCCCAATCTAAAGCCACACGGAGGGAACAGCACAGTGAACACTCATTAGGCACACGCCAAAACAAGCTGCGAAACATTCACCGACTTTTCTCGCTCTGTCGCTCTCTCTCTCTCTCTCTTTCTGCGTTCCTCTGCTTGCATAGCATTTCCCGGGGAAGCAAAAGTTTGTATAGATTGTAAACCCCACAAAAACTACTATCACCATTCTCTCTACCAATTAATTACCCCCCGGACTGGACGATGGAAACAACCAACAACAACAACCAACAACAAAAAAAAAAAGAGTCACTAAATCATTTTGAACTTGACATTCAGTGTGAGGCGAATGCAAATAGTTTTGCTTTCGACTCCATGTGAGGCAATTAACGGGGGGGCCCAATAGCAGCCAGCAGCTAGCAGATCCGTGGCCCGAGTTCGTAGAGGTGTCGTATAGTCTTTAAATTTATGCCACAAAAAAAAAAAAACTGGACACACGACAGCAACTTTTACAGAAGAAGGAGCAAAACTATTGGCCGGCAAACATGATTTAATGAGCATTTATGCAAATGAACAGACCGAATGTGTCCGACACTGGTCCTCCTGGTTTTTCACCGTACACACGAGTAGCTGTAGCTGTAGCAGCGTGTGTTATCCTTTAAGCATCCTGTATATGTTCAGTCCTGTGCTCGTAAATCATTCCAATCTGTGTGTGTTTGCATGCCCTGTGGAGGGGTGTGTGTGTGTGGTGTGTGTGGGCCTTCAATTGAATAGAGAAAAGTAACCTAGAGCCAAGCCCCAGAGCCTACACACGCAGAGCAACCTTTCGTTGAACGAAAGGTACGCAAGCAGACGGAAGAGAGAGAGGGAGATAGATGACACTTTGAGCTGCAATCAGGCGTAAAAAGATGCTGCCCAAAAGCAATTTTCACTTTTGGTTTTTCGGTTTTTGTTTGGGTTTTGGTTCCTTTTGCCATTCAATTGAGCGCCGGAGGGTATGGCAGCAGACTGAGTGTTTTTGAGGTGGGTCCATCATCAATTTTCGCAACAATGCGACAAAATGAGACTGCAGTGAAGTGCAGTGAGGACTGCAGAAATACCTGGGGATCGATATAGAAACTTGCAGGAAATTGGGTATACATATGTGTGGTTTATGGCTAAAGCCATGGATATAATAGGAATATGTTGATTAAAAGTTTCTAAAAATAGAGTAGTCCTTCATTTATTATAAGACACATATGTGATATATTTAAAATTAAATTTGTTATATTTATATTTATTATATATATATATATTATATTTATTTATAACACAAAACTTCTATGGACAAATTATACAAAATTAAAATAAAAATTTAAGTGCAGTGGAATATCCTCAGACTATTTTAATATTTAAAATATTCTAATTTTAGTATTTCTCTTTTGTTTTTAAAGAAAAATATAAAATATAAAAAAAAAAAATTCATAGAAAAACTTTTTAACTTATACAATTTGGTTTAATTTTAATTTTATCTGCTATTTTATCAGTTAGTAATCCATGTGAATTATCTCTACGTGTGCCACGAATAAGCTTTCTACTCTGCCGCAAATAATTCTCTCAGGCATGGAGGGGGCATCTCTCCTTGCAGCATACATCATCATCTTGCTGTCATACCCTCCAAAAAATCCTCATATGCTGGGTGAAACAATTGTCTGCTGTCAGGCCATCGCCATGCCTCACTGGACAGACACCCAAGCCGCAGTGACAGTCCCCAATGGCTGCCCTTTCTCTCTGTCTGTTTCTCCCTTTCGGTTGGTTTCTCTGTTTATGCGGTTTGCCTTTTGGCTGCTTATTGATTTTGGTCTCTCGCTCAAAATGTGTCCGTTTGCGGCTGAGGTGTGAAATCAATTGGAAAATGCGCTTAATGATTTTCCAAGATTTGTGCTTTTGCTCTAATGGCTAAACTGTACTTTTGTGGCAGTGGAAGGGGGCGCATGAGGCGCTGGCGTAATCTTCGATTGGGCCACACCCATTTCCTTGGCTGTGAAAGTGTAGCAACTGTCGGAGAGGAATGCCCGGCACAACACCCCTTTGGGCAGCTGGGCAGATGGGCGCTGTGCTGCCTGCTCTAGGGGTTGCCCAAGACAATGACTTCCAAGGCAGGCAGGCAGGCAGTCCCAAAAAAAGAGGCTACAAAAGTGCAGCAAAGCAATCTTCCCGTGCCGCTGCTGCTGCTGGCACAATTATGTCAACTTCTTGAACTCCTTGAAGGCTGCGCTTCCATTCGCTTCGGGGCGGAAGTGTGCGCCGCCGCGTCGCTTGCAATTCGAAAACGATCAAGCGTAACGCCCCACCCCCCGTGCAACATACATATACTGTAAGTGCCCCGTAATTATGGCTGCACCGCGGGGCATACTTCTGCACCCCTTTTGAGGCTGGGGTCAGTCTTTGAATTTGGATTGTTGATATGTATACGGGCTGGGGTAGGCATCTCTGAAGATTGAGACTGCAGCGCTGCACTGTCAAGGTGCAAGCAGCCTCTCTTTTTTTTAAATATTGATCAGAGCTCTTTTATCAGAGCTCTTTTATCAGAGCTCTTTTGTCAGAGCTCTCCCACAGAGATGATTGCCAGAAAACTGCACGCGTTGCTGCAGTTGAAAGAAGTATGCAAAGAAAGATACAAAGAAAGATAAAGAAAGAAAGATAAAACGAAAAATAAGAAAGAAAGATACAAAGAAAAATAAAGAAAGAAAGATACTTCATATATGAATAAGCTCCTACTTCCTGTAGTTAATATCCACCCCACTTAAGCCACTAAAAAAACCCTCTCTTTTCCGTATTTTTTTATATTATTACACTCTAAACCACCCAAAAAATTTGCTGCTATTTTTGCCCTAAGTCCTAAAGTCAATTGCTAAAGTTTTCAATTAACATGATAGCCCAGATAGCCCATGCTCCCCAAGGGCAAAGGCTACAACTACAAATACTCATATGCTTGCATATGGACCCCCAAAAACTAAGCTCTGCCACACAGAGAGACTTGGGGCACTCGACTCGAAATGCTGGCCTGGCCCATTAGAATCGACTACATTAACAATATTGGCAGTGACCCAGCTCAAGTAGGGCGTTAGGTCTCGCTGCCTCTCCGAAAGGGCACCCAAACATGAAAATTATGCGTATCGATTGCTGTTTTTCTTTTTTTGGGCCCTATCTATGCATTAAACTACCCCGAAACTTCCGCACCCTTTGCCCTTGGCCTTAAAAAAAAATAAAAAACGAAGGTAAAAAAGCTTTTAATGCCCAAACAGAGAATGAGAGTTTTGCTGTTCGGGTTTTTCTTTCACTTAATGGGGCACGCGTCCGGCACAGAAGGCTTCGAACCCAGAGGGAGCGACAGAGACAGAGGCAGCGACGGCGGGAGATGAAAATTTGGAGATTGCCAAAACGACGATTAATATCACTTAATTAAGGTGAAAATGTAGATGCCTGACAGCTGTCAAAAAGCAAAACGCATGAAACGTATCAAATGGCGCATACAGGAAATAAAATATCATTTTTTTAGCCCAATTTTTATGCTGTTTTTTTTTCGGGTGGTTTCTTTTTTTTTTTGTCCGGTGCCCAATTGTCCGATTTGGGATTAGGTATTTGCCGAAAACATTTATTAATGGTAGTCTCACAGGGCGTAGGCACAGGGCACAATGACAGCAATCAAATCGCATTTGCCCAAAGCGGATTTTGATGGCAATCAATCAGAAAATATCCCAAAAAAAAAGGTTCTCTTTGGGCTGTGTTTTTGTGCAATTTCTGTGCTGGGGTGGGCATGAAATCAAAGCGCATTTAACTTTTGTGGTTGTGCAGCAACTGCAAACGGAATCCTCATCAGCCCCTAAGCGCAAAAGAAAAAAAAAAAAGAAAAATTGCAGTGGAGGGAGCTCAGAGCTGGAGAGCTGTCAACGAGTCTGAGTTGCATAGGAATCGAACTGAGAGTCGTCATAGCAGTCTGACGAAGGCAGAGAATAGTTGGGTAGGGTGGGGGGGGGGGCACTGTTGTCTGACTGCAATTTAATCTGTCAGACAAGTGTGTGCCTTGTGCCTTGTGCCTCTGTGTGTCTCTTCCGCATTTTGTCATGTGTAAACTGGATTCATAGCCATATTCCAGCGGCCAGAGAGACAGCCCAGAGTGTTGGTCATTGTCAGAGTCGGTCGCTCTCTAGTATATCTAATGCAGTTGCCTGCACACACAAGCACATGGCCAGATAGATAATGGACCTTGTGGCATTCACAAACAATAGTCTGGTTAATTGAATTGCTTTCAAATGCGTGGGCCATGCGCTGTGTGCACTCTGCAGCGACCCGACCCCAAGGCGCTCTCTTGTGCCATAATGTCCCGTCCCGGGCACTTTAATTGTATCGATTTCATTTTGAATTTCATTTTGGGCATTGTCTGCCAACTGCTTATGGCTAACCAAAAAACAAAAGCAGTGGGAGAGCGAGAGCGCTGGCCAAGGTTAGAGAAGTTTTTGATATGGGTAAGAGGACAAAACAATTTAATTAAAATGGTGGGTTAGAAGATTTACTCTGAAAGAGCGTACAAAACTTACCTGAAATTTAATTATTTTGCACCAAAATAACTCCAACTGTCTGTTACTGAAAATCTTTAGCTTTTTGATACGCAAATTCTCTGCAACTCAATTCTTAAAACATTTTTCACTTAAATCTTCAGCTTTTTTTACCAAAAATACTTAACTTTTCGATACTCAAAATCTGCAACTATTTGCCAGTAAAAAAATAATATTAGAGGCCAAACAATGTACCTAAATTGTTGCTTAGAATATTTACTCTAAAAGATTGTGGAAAATATACCAGAAATTTATTTTTTGGTGGGTTAAATCTTAACTATTTTTCAATAAAATCTTCAACTATTTTCCACTCTTTTTTTGAAAAGCTTGCCAGTCAAAATCTTAAACTTTTTGCTACTCAAATTCTTTGTCGGTTTGCCATTGAAAATCTTCTACTGTTTGCTACACAAAATCTGCAATTGTTTGCCAGAAAGATCTTCAACTTTTCGGCAGAAAAAATAATAAGTAGAGGCCAAACAATGTGCCTAAACTGTTGCTTAGAATATTTACTCTAAAGGATTGTATACAACTTACCAGAATTTTATTTTTTTTTTTTTTTGGTTTTAAATTTTTTAATTTTTGCTACTCCAAATAGTCTCCTGTTTGCCTCAGAAAATCTTCTAATGTTTGCTCCAATATTAAACTGTTTGCTACTCTGCAAACTGAAACTATTTGTCACACAAAATCTGCAACTATTTGCCACTCAAATCTTTGTCTCTTGCCACTCAAGCTCTTCCGCTGCTTGCCACGCAAATCTTTAACTCTTTGCACAGAAAATCTTTTGCTTTTTGCCACTGAAAAACTTCCTCCGTTTGCTAATCACATCTTAAACTTTATTCATTGCTAAAAATACAATTTACATACGCATAAAAATAGTCAAAGAAATCATCAATCAATAAACTAGCTACTAAATAACTTAAAATCTAGCAAAGTGTTTTGCATACGAGTATATCAATCAATATCATACATATAGCGAGCGCGAAAAGAAGAAGTAAAATACAGATACGAGATAAAGATAAAGATACGAGATAAAGATACGAGATATAAATAAACATTACAAGTTAAAAGTTACAGGCAGGGCAGGGCAGGGCAGGGCAGGGCAACACACTCTAAGACTTGGGCTTTCGACTTCGATTGGGTGTGGTCCTCACAGAACGTCGCGTTGTGGTGCTGGTGCTGGTGCTGCTGGGGGAGCTGCTCTTGGGACTGTTGGTGCTTGTGATTCGGGAACTCGTACTCGTAGCTGTAGTCCTTCTGACACTGGGACGCTCTCTGTAGACGCACATCAGCTCATCCGCCGCATCGGGACAATCAATTTGCTGTGCAAAAAAAAAAAAAATAAAACTGAAGCTTAGGCAGCTCTCCTGCTTTTGCGGGGGGGGGGTTGCATGTATCTCCTACCTTATCACACAGCTGATTGACGGTGATGCACTTGCCACTGACACAGCGCAGCTCGTGGGGCAGACAACCGCCCGGCGCTGTCACCGCTGTCTGTGTGGTGGGTGCCTTGGTGCTGGTGCTGGTGTTGTCGTTGTTGTTGTGGTTGTTGTGGTTGTTGCTGCTGCTGCTGCCACGTCCACGCTGTTGCACCAATGCCGCACTGGGTATAGCACTGGCTGTCCGCGCCGCTGGCGTTGTGACGCCGCCACTGATGCTGAACTTCACCGAGGTGCGATTGGCGCGCTGTGAATACTTGAATTTGTTCTCCGAATCGCTGGTCATCATGATCTCCTTGCTGTCACGAAAGTTAACTGCAAGAGAACGTTACTGAGAACTGCCCAGCGTGCCCAGAGTCGAGGAGTGCTTACCAAACCCTTTGGGTCCTGCTGCCGCATCCTCGCCACTGGCGGATCCATTCGCGGGCGGCGGCGCCGCCACCTGATGCAGCTGAAACTTGGTCTCCGTGCCCGCCTCCTCGTCCGTGGTGGCCGTGATGTACGTGTACAGCTTGTCGTTCGTTTCGTTGGGCGACAGGAAACTTGCATAGGAAAAGACACGCGGAAAGGCATTCAGCTCCGCCTCATCGAAGGGCGCCGAGTCCCCGGAGCCATACTCATCGCAGTCCTCCTCGTCGCTGCCATCGAAGCAATCGAAGTTGAGATCACAGCGCTGGCTCTCGGGTATGCACCTCTCGTTGGAGCGACACCGAAACTCATCCTGCTGCTCGCACACCAGACACTGCTCGTCCTCGTCCTCGCCACCGGCACAGTCCTTGATCTTGTCGCACTGCCACTGCTGTGGAATGCAGCTGCCATCGTGGCACTGGAACTCATTGCCATAGCAGTCATCGCGCCGTCGCGTCGGATCCTCACACTTGTGACTCTCATGGGCATCCGGATACTGGCTGCAGTCGAAGAGCTCACTGAGCACATCCGAGTTGGAAATGGCTATGGAGCAGGCCTCCAAAATGGCTACAAAATAATCAATAAACATCACTAAAGGATCTCCCACTGTCTCTGCCCTGCCCTGCCCTGGCCCCTGGCTTACCCTTGCAAATCCTGCGACAGGGCGGCAGCTGGCCAATGTGCGAGGGTCTGCATTCCGGCTCCAGTGCCGCGCACACAAACTCCACGGCGCGCGCCGAACAGTTGGCGCGAATGAGTTGCTCGTAGGCGGCCATGGCTGCCGCATCCCGTGGCGCCGCTGTGCCCTCACGATTGTACGTGAGATCGTAGTCCAGCACGCCCTGGCACATGGGCAGCATGGTGGAGTAACAGCCGCTGTTGGTTGTCGATGGTGTCGTCGTCATTGCCATTGCCTCTGTGGGATGGCCACCGCTGGCCGCTGCTGCCGGCGGCGGTGGCAGTGTGGGTGAGACGCGTGTGCGGGGCTGCTCATGGCCAGGCGGTGTGGCCTGTGGCTTGGGCAGTAGCTGCAGAGGAAAGGGGAAAAAGGTGCCAAGTGAATGAAGGTTTCCCCCCTGGCAGATTTCTTTGCCTGCCGCGCACTTACATCCTTCAGCAACTGCAACATTCGCTTGTCCTGCTCGATGGGCACACCAAAACTATTCTGATGTCCGGATGTAAAACGAATGCTGTCAGCCGGCAGCAAGGTGTCATCGTAGTCCTCATCCTGCCCACCCAATGACAGCTCTGGCAGCTCCGTTGTGTAGCCATCCACCGCTTTGAGTCGCGTCGTTTCCTGGGGTTCCATTTCGGTGCTGGTTTCCTCATCATCGTAGATCTCCGTACTGCTGCTGCTGCTGCTGCTGCTGGTGGTGGAACTTGCCTCGTAGCGACGCTGCAGCAAGCGTGCCCGTGCCACACTCACATCGTGCAGCCAGAGGCAGTAGGTGATCAGGCCGAAAAACAGCAGCACACTCGCCACAAAGATGATGGGCCAGCGCAGATACTTCCAGCGACAGGCACGACGGGCATAGCCCAGCAGCATCCATGGCGTGGGCTTCTCGCCGTGATGCGCCGCCTCCAAATAATAGTTGGCCGTCAGGGGATACTTGTAGCGGCGCACCTGAAGCTCGGCCAGTGCCTCCGGGCTGCCGAGCATGCCAATGCGATATTTCTGGGTATCACTCCAGCAGGCAGCCACCTCGGCGCTGGCGTCCGAGCCTTTGCTGCGTAGCGTGGAGGCGCGGGAGTAATCATCATCGATCGTCTGCACGGTGATATTTAGGCCGTGGGGATATTTGGTGGGCTGACGTCTCAATCCACTGACTGATGAGGCCTCATTCGACATGCCATCGAGGGTTGTTGGCTGCTGCTGCTGCTGCTGTTGCTTCTGTTCATCCATGATTATTGCCAGCAATCTCTGCCTCGGTTCACCTTTTGTCTGCTGTCTGTCTGGGGGACTTGTACAAATGTCAATTCCAGCTGCTGCAACTGTTTCTGCTGCTGCTTCAGTTGCATAAGCTGTGTGTCTCTCTACCTCTGCTGGGGGGGGGGTTATTGCAATTGTCTAACCAACCGATCTGTGGAGCGTCTCTACGTGCATTTGGGGAAGCTCACCAGATTAGGGCTTCGGCTCTGGCTCCTGCAATAGTTAGTGGCGAAAGGAAATCGAATTACAAATGAAACGAACAAAAATGAAAGTCAAGATGGCATTTCCATGGCATTTGGGAAAGTTGTCACCCAACTCCCCAACCCCAACCCCATCCCCAACCCCAACCCATCCAATCCAAGCCACCGGATCTGTCAGATTGTTTCAATTAAAGCTTCAATTAATTCCCCACCGCATTTCGGACACATCTTCTGCAACAGCTGCAATTTTTTGGTTTTGGTTTTGGTTTTTGTATTTTCCCAAGACCCCATCTGACGGCGATAAATAATCTTATATACGAGAGCTTAAATAATATATATGTACATATGTATTTACAGTGTACTGCCAGCTAAAAGTATTGGCCAATAGTTTAGAAAAATTGAAATGCGAATTGCATTGGCCAAGCTCAGGCTCTGGGCCGGCAAAGTGCTTGGTGGCTTGGTGGCTTGTGGCCGCTTCTGCAAACTCAAATTGGCAACACACACAAAAGCACCAGAAGCACACAGCAGTCAGAAGCACACAACAGTCAGAGGAGAGGCAGTACTTAGTAGCCAAAAACCTGGGCCAAGCTCAACTTGTTAGCCGGAAAAAAAAACGAAACAACAGAAAACAGAAAACAACAAGCAACAGGCAATAAGAGTTAGAAACAAGACGGTCTGGGGGCAAGGCTATAACGAAGAAGAGATGCTCTGTATATGTGGGAATACTTAGGCAATATGGGCAAATATAATATAGAACTTGTAAAGTGGAAAAGCAACATAAATAAATTTACTAAATATGCCCCCAAAGGCATTTCAAATAATTCCCAAACTAATTAATATAAATTCGAAATAGTTGCTGCGTATAAAAATAAGCAAAAGAATAAATAAAATAAATTGCCTGATGACTGCAACTAAACTTTAAAAATGTATACACATGATACATATGATCAGGCAATTTATTCTTGCCCTTATTTTTATACACAGCAACTATTTCATTATTTTGTAACATTAAGCAAAGGTTTTCTTTGGCTATGGTCAGCTGATTGTCAGAATATACCCAAGAAATGTAATAAAATTAATGAAATAGTGTAACAATTATTCCTAAATTTCCGGCTTTTTGTTTGCAGAAAGTGAATGAATTTCCAGGCTTTATGCTGCAAAGAAAACTTAAAAATTTTACGATCAAACTAATTAATGTTTTCGTGTGTAAATATATAAGTGAAAAATGGTTTGTCTTAGTCTGCTATATAGCTGTGTTCTAGTTGAAAATGTACCCACAAATTGGATGCTGCTTGAAGCTAAGGCATGATTTGTTCTGCTTAAATAAAGTTTATGGTCAAGTCAAGAAATTTAATGAATTTAATGAAAGTCTTAGTGTAACAATTATATCAAACTTTCTGGCTTGTTGTGTGGCAAAAACTATGCAAAAATTAATGCATTTCAAGGCTATTTTCGGTAAAGTTTTTAACTCAAAGAATTGAATGATTTTGGGTGCAAAAATATTTGTGAAAAATGGTCTGGAATATAGCAGCAATCTACGAGCAGCTTGATGCATCTTTTTGTGCCCTAAAATAAATGCAAATAATTTTCCCCATCTGCCAAGCAACTCGTAACCCCCGTGACTCCTCCAGTGACTGACTAAGAAAAAAGTTAGCTAAAGTTAGCTAAAGCATCTGCAGCTGCTTTAAAGAAGTAAAATGATTCCCCTGTTTCCAGTTTGCCTGTTTGCAGTTTCTTTTAGTTTTTTTGTTTTGTTTTGTTAACCAAATTAAATGTTATGTATTCATGTTTTATACCCTTTCCTGGAGCGCTGGCATTACGATGAGCACCGAAAGCCGAAAATCGCTTGAGCTTGGCGGCCACAGTTGGCTGAGTGCTGAGTGTCGGAGTGCTTAGAGACGACTCCAACTGCCAACTTCCATCTCCAGCTGTGACTCCTGCTTGGCGGTGGGGTTGGGAGGCAGGCAGGCCCCAACTGGTGTTAGTGACCTTTTCACTTTTGTTTTCGTTTGCCTGACTGCGCCCGGCCTGCCGTGTTTTCTGCAGGTTTCCCCTCAAGTGTTACAGCAGCAGCAACAGCAGGAGATGGTGGAGCTGAGAGGAAGGGGCGGACTCTGCGGCCTATTAATGGGTAGCAAAACTCCACTCGACTAGCAGCAGCCAGCAGCAGCTGTGCTCTGCTCTCTTATGTCGTTCGTTGCTCGATTAATGAGCTGCAACCCGAGACAACGCCACTTCACTCCACTCCACTGCCGCACTTCACTTCAGTCTTCAGTTGTGCAAAAAAACAAAAAAAAAAAAAGACAAATCTGTGCGCTGGCCAGTTATTAAGAGTGGCTTGGGGGCTTGGTGGCTTGGTGGCCTGGGTGCCTCCTCCTCTCGGCTTTACAGATTTCGCTAAGGTCAGTCGGCAATGTTGCTTGGCTGGAAAATGCTGCCAAGCAAAAGCCATCGACAGAAAGGTCATAATAGCAATTGACGACAGAGTGTAGCTGTGAAGAACCTTGTTGTAGGGTCGCCACGAGGGAATGGGTGTAACCAAACAATACGATCAGCAGCAGCTCTAAGAGAGTTGTTAATGTCTATGCTTTGCGGTGTGGTAAACGGAGTGAGAAAACTCGAGTATAATGGCCGATGAGCATGTGGAGAGAAGGTTAGGTAAGTTGTCTGTCTATCTGTCTGTTTGGGTTGGGTAATCCCGAGCTAATGAGAGTGCTAAGTGCAGAACAACAGAAGGGAAAAGGGAAATCTTTAGTGTGGTTAAGCGGTGAGCTTCTTCATGGGTTTAATATTTACTTAATGATTGTGTTAAATGGAGGAACTTCGCTCTCGGAAGATCACGAGAATAACGGCCCAGAGGACAAAACTAATTCACGAAAATTCAACCATTTAATGGCTTTAATCTATACCACTAAATACTCGTAAGTGAATGGCTTGTCTTTGGGGATCTCCACGCTCAGATCTCCTCTGCAATTACAGCCTCTTGCACGCACCTATCTAGATCTTTGCTAACATCCACCCAGACCCAGGCCAGTCGCCCCCGTCTAATTAGTGTTTGTAAATGCATTTAGATATCTGTCTAGCCGTATCTGTAAAAGCCACTTCCAGGCATTGTTCAATAGCTCATTTGGTCAGCCATTAGAACACCTTTGAGCAACATTACGTGCCGCTTGAATGCCACCTGCCCCATGCCCCCTGCCACCTGCAATCTTCTGTGCGATCGAAGGGAGCGTGTTGCATATTGCTTAGATTTGTACACCTTCTTTATTGCATTCATTTTGTGAAGCATTTTAAACGAGAACCTATATGCACCACATTCCACGGACACTGGCCAGTCAAGTAAATTGCATTGATTACACGACTCAGACGAGTCAGACACGGACTCGGACTCAGACTCGAACTCAGATGCAGTCTCAGGTCTCTGGTCTCTGGTCTCCGACTATGTGCATCGGATTGCAGCATCCAATGGAAAATGCCAGCATAGTATAAGTTAAGTCATTTTGTTGGCTCCGCTTTGCAACTGCGAGAGTTCAAAGTTATTTTGTACAAATAAATTGTTTTATGCCTTTTTGATTTTATTTTTTTTATTTTTTTTTTTTTAGCCTGCAAAGCCGGCTCCAAGATGTGCAATGCGAGGTGAGCGAGCAGGCCGCCGTCCGCTGGCTTGGACTCTGGTCAGAGGGGGATTGGGTCTGAGGCCAGCTGCCTTTAGCGGGTGGATTATGGCTGTTAGACACGCCGATTATGGCCATACAGACAGACAGACAGATGCATGCATGCTACACTTTGATGTTGGGAAATGCCAATATTCTAGCCATGCTAACGATGCGTCATAGTTGGATGCCACAGCGAAGGAGGGTTGTGAGTGAGTGAGAGATCAAAAGCCAACCAAATATCCAACCATCGATCTTGTGTCGCAGTATGTTCTGCTCTGATCTGTTCTGTCTGCTCTGATCTGTTGTGATCTGTTCTGATCTGTTCTGCTCTGATCTCTTGTGTTCTGCTCTGCTCTGATCTGTTGGCTTTGTCGCCTGTTTGGGTCGAGGTGGACTACAGTGATTAGATGGCAAACGATTTTTGCCACAGAATTTTGCCATCGATCATAATTGACATTTAAACCAAGTACCGTGGGTGGATTTAGGTCCCCGATCTTTGCTCAACGAGGGCCCCCCCTGCCCCTGCCAATACGTTTCGAGTACAATCACTTGACAGACGATCGTTTTTTTTTTTTTCTTTCATAACTTTAATTACGGGGCTCTTACTTCTATATGCTCGTATTTATGGTTTTTATTTTATGTCCGTCATGCCTGGCAATCAAGTTGAGTTTTTTTTTTTTTTTTTTTGCAAAAGTTCTCTTTTAATTATATTTAATTTGTATTTGCTTTTTCCACTGATTGATGACTGCCTGAGAACGGCTTAAATTCTTACGCAAAAAATAAAAATAAAATCACTCATTAAGTTCGCTGGCTTTTGGGCGCTGAAATAAACGCAGAGCAGCTTGGATCTTCCGCCACTAAATAACACGTTGAACTTTTCGTGGATTCTTTGCCCACTTATATAATCCAATGATCTGGCATATGAAATCTGCATGTCATCATAGCTCAATTATTCCATCAATCACACACTTACAAGAGTGAGAGAGATCTCTGTCTGTCGCTCACTCAAGCCACACTCATGCACACACTCATGCAGAATTCTTCAGCTGCTTTTGCTCATTTAAATAGATTTTTGTTTGTGTAATTAAAGCAGGCTACCCGATTTTAACACTCAACTTGTTCACAGCTGATGATCATCGTCGTCGTCTCTCGTTTTGATTATGAACAAAACTCACACGAGAACCACGCGTTTGTCACTTTTCCACGCTTTAGTTTTTTGTTGTTGTTGTTGTTGCGGTTGATCTTATTACATGGCAGGGCAATGAATACTCGAATACGAATACGAATACCCGAGACATTCAATTGCGTTCACTCACATGTTTGCTGGCCTGCCTTGTTTTATGTTAATCAATTTTGATTGCAACTTATTTTTGGTTTTTTTGTTTGTGTTTTTTTTGCTACCATTTTAATTAAAAGTGCAAACATCATAAATAAATAAAGTGACTTTTTTGTGTTGGGCTGATTGCACATGGGGCTCCCTCCGTACTCAGTACTCCGTAATTACCAAAGTCATAATTTGCATAAAAATTTCATTTGTGGCCCAAAAGTGGCATTTTATTTGTTATGTTTCTTTTTCCCAGTTAGTTTTTTTCGGGTGCAGCCTTAGACAATTTTTAACACTTTTGCAATAATTGCACATCGATTTTGTACCCATAAACGTTTGGGTTCAAAAAAAAACTCACTTGTTATGGTGCAGCACTTGTTGCAGGCTAAAATGATGCGATGCGATGCGGTGCGATGCTGTTTTGGTTGACGCGCTTCGTACTGGTGGCCGCATGCGCACGTTCGGCTGCCAAAATTACGACTAACAGCACAATAACTTTGCCCAAATAGCCAAAGCCGCAAGATGCCGAAAAAAAGCTAGCCCACGGATCCACCAAATCCAAACTCTCTTTCGGCTTTTCGGATTCAGTTATTCTTTCGATGTCGAAGAGAGAGAGCAGCCGCTGCCGTTGCGCATGCGGTTCAAGCTCAGCTTCGTTTGGCTTTCGGTTTCGATTTGATTTCGCTTTCAAGCTCGGCCCGCGGAACGACGCGACGGCTCGACCGTGGGCATAGCTTTTGCTCTTAAACGGGTTTTCGAAGCCACTCTTACTCTTACTCTCTTAAATTGCACTGATTGCCGATGCTGATGCCGATGCTGCTGCGCTGCTGCTGCGCTGCTGCTGCTGCTGCTTGTCGATTGCTGGGGGAGTCATTGGTTCAGTGTGTCTGCAATGCTTATTTTTGTTTCGGCTTTTTTTTTTTTTTGGGGGGCTCTACCATTGTCGTCAGAGCCAATATTTTAATGGCTCTTGCAACGTGACGTTTAAGTTATGATGAGATCGTTTCGTATGACTTTTATATGCGCATGTATCTGTCCATAGATTTGTGTGTGTGTGTGCAGCATGAAGCGTGCCCAGAGGCTGTTAAAGAATGTTTTAAGCTTTGACAAAAAATATGCCGTATTTGTGTGGTTTGGACTCTGAAGCTTTGCTGCAATTGGCTGTGGAAATGTCGCACATGTGGGTGAGGACGCAGACCGGCTTCGAAGTGGGTTAGGTGGAAGCAGCAGTTGGATGATGACTCATGGGATGCTTCAGGGAAAAAGAACTCTCGGCAGACAATAAACTTAGCGGTAAGATTGATTCTGCGTGTGTGGGCGATGTGATGAGTTAGTGGTAAAATGTTGTAATATGAATGGCAATGATGTGGGTGTGCCCTGATAAATTCAGCTAAATTCTAACGAGAAAATAATAAATAAAAATAATAAATATATATTTTTTATTGTGGAGAATAATTTAGTAAGAAAATAAAATGGGATAGTTAGGCATATAGGAACTGTGGGATAATTATTGAGAATTTGCTAAATAATGTTTAGATAAAAAAAAAAGAATATAAAATGTATTTCTTAGAATGCCATCAAAAAAAAAAAGTGTAAAAGGTAAATAAAAATCTCACAACATAACCCCCTCAGAAATCGAATATGTTGAGAGCAATAACAATTAAATGCCACACCGTGGGAAACGCCATGCCGCAAGCAAGCAACAAATCCCAGAGCAATGCCTCTACCCAGATATTTCCCAAATTAAGGCACTAATTATGGCTTTTGCACTTCCTCATTGTCTGCTAACCTTCCAGCAACAGATCCATATACGAATGTACTCGTATTGGCTATAACCTATTCATTATTCATTCCAATTACACTCATTCCGAACAATGACCTTCCCTACAGATACGATTCCATGCACCGATTTGGCTATTAGATCATTGTATGGACTCCGTTCGGGTCTCTCTGCAGCTCCAGCCTCCCCCAAAAAAAAAAAAATCTACAGCTCACGACATGCCACAAAACATTGCCCAATGCACTTTGCGGCGACGGCGGCGGCATCAGCGGCATGTGGCAGCACTCAGACAACAGGCTCCTGCAGCACTCTGGACCCGCACAATTGGCTCCACGCTTGGCCTGTAGTCTTGCCACACTGTTGGTTCAACTCCTGGCCCACCCCCCCACTCCCACTCGCACTGCCAGGCATCATCAGCTGTTTGGTCTCTCCGTGTTCGCGGACAAGTGCACTATAATTGGCCTGCAACTCTGTGGCCAATTCCTGCAACAGCAACAACGACATGCCGCGAAATCAATACGCAGCTTTTTATGGCCTGAGGGGGGGCACAAGGTTAGTAGATTTGTGGACTTTCAGTGCGTTCGATTTCGATTTGGTTTGTGACTGTTTTTTTTTTTTGTAGTCATTTTCTGTGCCGCTGTTTCTTGTTTGCTCTTTATGGCATTTTTCGCAGCGATCCGCAATTATGAATGGCCCGAGCCCGAGCCCCAGAGCCTCGGCTCAGGTTAGGCGGTTAGGCTGCCCGCATTCTAAATGTCAATGTTACCGCACTCCATCCATGAGTATCTGTATCTCTGTGCATCTATGCATCTGCGAGATATTTTCCATTTCCATTTTGAGTTTCGTTTTTCATTTCGGTTTTTGTTTTTTGTTTTTTGGTTTTTCGCGGTGATTGACTTTTGTGCGAGGCGGTATCGCAGAGCTCATGTGGAATTTCCGCTATTCACGACGACCCACCTTAAAAGCCACAGACTCCGACTCCAAAGCGACTTTGGGTTTTGATTTGGCATACGAAATTATCTGCGCCTGTTACAAATACTCTAAGAAGGGGTTAATAATGGTTGGTCATGCCAGCAAGAATGAACTTTGGGCAGGCTGTGTGTTTATTTATTTTTTAGCTGGCTAAAACAACCCAAAGATTTGTTGATTGAAGAACTATTATTTATTGAAAATATTTTAGCAGCAGCTATTGGAATAAATTTATTATCAGAATAATTCCTTTTTATTTATATATATTATTTTATATACACATATATGTATATATTTAATTTTATACATCAGGGTTAAACTAGGCTTTAGTAAATATTTTATAACTTTGGTATTTAAGTAGATATGCCCATTTAAAAAATATATAAAAATAAAAAATATTAAAAATTAAAAATTTGTAAATATTATGATTGTATTTTTCAGATAATATTTCTTAGTTTCTACCAAATCGGTTGACTATATCATGCAAATTTCAGAGGAAAATCAATTTCAAATAAAGCTTAATCAGCAAATATATTTTGGTATTTATCTATATTTACCCAGCCTTGATAATGTTTCTCTTATATTTTATGTATCAAATAATATTTCCAAAATTTTAACATAAACTCTCTATAATTTTTTCCTGTCTATCCTTCAGCCCCTGTGTTAGGGTATCCCATAATTCTACCTGATTGCCGCCCACCCATTTACCTTGGTTGCATGTAATGAACAATTTCATGCACTTGGAACTTGGGGGCCATAAATAACGTGGCTGAGCCCATTGTGCGTTGCCTGCCACTGAGAAATCGAATCAATCATTTTGCACACACGAAAACGGAACAGCATTAAAAAAATGCAATTGTTTTGCAACGGGGTGGGTGGGGGGTAGTTGGAGTTGTTGAGTGGGGTGGGGTGGAAATACAGACAGTCCGTTATTATGACAGCATTAACAAAGAGCGGCCAAATTAAAGTGTTTAATTAACACAGAAAAAAAAGAGTTCAACAAACACACAACACACCAGACCAGAAACCAAAAACAACGAACACAACATACAAAAAGAGAGGCTCGACATGCTCAAAAATCGCTCATACGCTCCGTTGAACTTCGGTAAAAAACACGCATGAGGAAAGACTAAACACAGCAACCAAAAAGCGAATACGTGTGAATGAATGTGTGAGTGTGAGTGTGAGTATTCGAGTATCGCAAGGTGTACCAAGCTCTTGATTAATTGTGCAATTGCAATTGAATTAAAAGCGTGTAAATAACTCGAGCAGCGAGAAGGAAATCCAAGAGAAATGTTCAAAGACGAGCAAGCAGCGTCACCTGATATGCAAAGCAGGGAGGAAGAGGGGTGGAGAGCAGGGGAAAGTCTCTTTGGATAAAGGACAACCTGATGAGCGGACAGACAGAGCGGACAGACAGAGCGGACATCGCGGGTTAAATTGAATTTATGGTAAATGCAAATGAGCGGAAAACAGAAAAATAACAAGAAAGAAAGTGTAGCCTGTGAAGGCCGAAGTTTTGGATACACTTAAGCATTAATTGTGGCTTTGAAGGCTATAAATAAAAATAAAATACAATTTTATAAATTAAAATAATATTAAAATAAAAGCCATAAAAAAACTTTAGCTTGGGCTGACATAATACTCAACATATCAATACTTACTTGCATTGAATGAATTTTAATTCTAATTTTTTAGTTTTTAATTAATTAATGTTTTTAATTTTAATTTTAAATCTCAAAATATTCTCTTTGGAAAATGTGAAAGTGATTTGCTGTTTATTCTGAAATATAATGAATATTTTTTAAGAGATCGCAGATACTTCGCTCTCTTCCTAAAATCGTCATACCCCTTATTGTTAGGGTATTCTACTCAACATGAAATTGATTGAGGCAAGTGGAATATGCAAAAAAGGAACAAAAACATATGGATGCAAATACACACATAAACATGTTAAGTATATAGATATCAAAATATATATATGTACGAGTGCACATACAAAATATCTGCCAAGAGTAAAAACAAACGAGGAATAAACTTCGTTAACATTGTGCACACGAGCGAATTGCTCTCTGGCGATTACGATTAAACACGCTTGTAAATACTGGATCAAAGCAAGCAACACAAAATAAAAACAGCAACAAAGATACAGAAAACAACAACAAAAATACAGAAGAAAAAAACATGAGAAGAAAAATAATGAAAAAAAAATATACGAAATATATTCATAAGTCAAGCTGCTACTGCATCGAGGTCGAGGCGAAGGCGACCCAGGAAAGGCTTCCACAGCCAGAGGAAAAACAGGAAAGAGGTAATGGGAATGAAAAGATTTGATGGAGCCACTCGAATAATTTCCAGATGAACTTCCGCTGGAAATTGGAAAACACTTAGCGAACAGAGAGAGAGAGAGAGAGAGGGAGAGAGAGAGATAGAGAGAGTGGAAATGCTTAAGGGGAGCGAAACTGATCGAAATAAGGAAATGTGAGCAAAGTTCTAAGCAGTAAAAGAAAAAGAAAGAGAACTAAAATGCGAAAGAAATTGGAGCAGAACATCTTAGGGTTATATTCTGATGTCTCGATCAAAAAGGATGAATAGTTAATTATGGTGTCTGAAAGTTCTTGTATAAATGTAAGGCCAACTAAAAGTATAAACGGTTGAGAAATTTCATGGATAAGAATGCAATGAAAAGATTGCAAAAATATATGAAATAAATTGTGGGAAAAGTGTAAGGATTTTTAAAAGCTAATCAAAATATGAATGATCGAAATTCGTATTAAAAATAGCTATAACAATTTAGATCTTTTACCAAATAAAAACATTATTCTATATATAATAATCTAAATAAATATTATCTATTATATTATATTATAATAATATTACATATATCAGAAAATATATATTCATGGAATTACAGATTGCTTTCAAGTTTCTATTTCAATTCTTTTCCCTTCTTGCACTTATTCTCTCTCTTGCACTATGTCCAATATACCCCTCAGCTGCCAGGGTAACGCATATCGTGCGATAAAAACTTTTCGCTTTTCGCGTTCAATTGAATCCGCTAACTGTTCAACTGAGTGAGTAATGTCCAAAACGTTGACAACGGACACAAATCTGTGAAGGAGGAAGGAGAGGAGGGAGGGGGTGTAGACAGGGGATAGTAAGTAGAGTTGTAGCTACAGCATACCTCTACCTATACCTATACTATATATATATATTTACAACATGTATGTATAGAGGTATGTAGGTATGTCAATATGTACAAGCAATCATCCGTATCCGAAGCACACACACACACTCGAGTACGCCACGGCCCACGACAATATTGAAACGGCGAACCGAACGCACTTAAGTGCCTTCGTCTCTAAAGCTCTCCCAGCGCCGCTGCCCTGCCTACCCGCTCCGCATACTCACCAGCTACGATGCCGATTCCTCCCTGCCTTCGTCCCGCTACCTGCTCTGCCTGCCAAGTTCGACTTTGCCCACCTCCGCTCTCTGCGCGCTCATAGATCCAACGGACTCTGTGGCTCCGTGCCTTACATTACACGACGACGCTTTGCTGATTCGCATTAAGCGCGCTCGCTGCACGTTTCTTACATGCCAATGGATATAGTTTCTTCTATATGTAGATATGTGCACCATACAGCGGTGCCTTTTTCTCTTTATGGGTTTAGTGTTTTGTGGTCAAACGGGTTTAAATTTATTTATGATTGGATTTGATTTTATTAAAATAAAACGAGCAAAAAAATAAAAAAACCCCCCGCACCAGATAAAAAGGCGAAACAAAGTCAGCGGGCGGTGTTCGTAATTGCCACTGCCGCAAGGAGTGCTGGATCAATTGATGCGGGTGTTGAATGTAGCAGCAGGAGGGGGGGCAGAGGTACTCGGGGGTAGCGATCTCTAATGGCTAATACAGTTGTTAGACAAAGCAACATTTATTTGAAGTCAACTTCCGCATTGAGACGAAACGAAAAAGTAAATAATAATTTACACACGAAAACACGATCGACTTTGGGCTATCTCAAGATGAACATCGTGGTGGAGGTGGAGATGGAGATGGAAGATGGTAATGGATTTTGTTGCTGATGAAATGAGAGTGAGAGCGGAGGAAGAGTACCTATGCTGAGTAAAGGCGTGCGCTTAAATCAAATGTCGATTGCCTTCACTTTTATTTGTTTCGCCGCTGATTTAGTGTGCCATTTTGGTTGGCGCAATGCCTTTGCCTGCTGACTTCATACATAATTGCCTGCCCTGACGACTGCGAAATGCGTGACAAAAACACTGGAGATGAGCGCGTGAGAGCAATCAGGAAGTACATTTAAAGAAGAGCAAAAGTCAAGGGTTTCGTGATGGCCGGAACACGGAAAGAATAAGAGCGAACGTGTCAGGTATTTCCGAGTGGGAAGTGCAGAAAATAGGCGATGAAAAGTAGGGGAATAAAAACGAAAAGATTAATATAATCTAAGAAATATTTTACTTTTGAGACAGTAATATAAAGCAGAGGCCGTCAGCGTCGTATGCACTGTGCATAGGAAAAAATCTCGGGCAGCGCTGTCGGCACACGTACAGCGTACAAGCTTCGTGTAGAGCGGCTCGGCTGCCGCAGCGGCAGAGAACTAACTTCGTGTGCCCAATGCACAATGCACAATTGCACAATAAGTGAAGTATTTGCCTTCGTGTCTGTTGTCTTCGCACACAAACGCACTAAAACATGAGAGTGTCTGCGTGTCCGACCCCTGATATAAAGTATGAATATTTCTTAGTGATTCCAATGGGAGAAATGATTTTCCATCCAGAACTTAATATCTATACACTGATATTTTAATGCAGAAAATACGTGTTAAGCAGGCTAAACTTCTATTATAATTAAAACGACAGAAGGAAACCCTGCGTAGAACTAATGGAACCCAGCAGAGCTGTCGATGTATTTATTTACCTCTAGTATACATTTTTACACAAAAAAGCTGGCACAGATTCGCTTAATGGGTTGCCCTCCAGCGTACTATAAATGCATTTCTGCATACATCCAACCTAATAACACTGAGATTCGCCATTCTCTCACGCTACCATCTCCATTTGGCAGATGATAGCCGCCTTAACCGTGTCCACATTTTGTCAGCGATTTGCACAATGTGCACATGCCTGTTGCCTGTTGTCTGTTGCCTTTTTGCCTTTTTGCCTTCTGCATTTTGCCAGCTACTTGTAGTACTTGCTTGTATCTACTATAATTTAGCGCTTGCCTTCTTGCCAATACTCGCATTGTGTGCAGGGGGGGGCGCTCCCAACTCCAACTCCAGCCACAGTCCCAAACGACGCGACTCCTCCTCTCCGCCTATTCCTCTCAGGCTACCTTTTTATTCGCTTTGTTTGGCAATTACAAAATTTGTAATTTCAGGTGCGATGCGCCGCGGGAATCTTAAAGAAGAAAAAGAAAAAAAAAAACAAAGTCTGTCGCTGCTGCTGCTGTCAAGACGCTTGCGCAAACTCCAAATAAGAAATATAAAACTCGTTAGTGCTGGGATCGAACGGGGGTCTATGTGGTCTATGGGGTATATGGTAATCCATGTAATCGCTCTAATCTTAACAAGAATGCCGCCGCAACAAGTCGCGCAGCACTTTGAGTGCCCGCGGCAAAGAATGTCAAAAACTTTCATGAAATTGTTTTCGAAAGAAAAAAACCATACAAAAAAAAATGATTGCCCTCCAAAATTGCTGCTCAAAAATTGCTGCAAAGAGAAGTGTATGGTATGCAAAATTGTTTTCAGGCACTCCTCAAAAAATAGTTGTTGTTTTTTGTTTTGTTTCCAATGCGGTAGCCATGTCATTTGGAACCCTTTTGTTGGCGCTGTATAATCTATTCATATCTATGGCTCACATCTGCATACAATGCCCATTGAGCAGGGGCTCCATGGAGTCACAGGTATTTATCAGCAGATATCCAAAGCCCATTGTTGAAACGTTTTTAATGTGTAGCAAAGCAGCACCAGCAGCAGCCAGTAACGATGGGTGGCAGGGGGCGGGCCTCCTCTATAATGACACTAAAAAAAACATGATATTGCGGTTTTTAGCAAATACCAAAAATATTAATCTCATCTTTCACTTGAGTCATTATTGGGTAGCATTGAACGGCATTTGAATTGGCGGCGCTTTTTACCACACAAAAAACTGACAATGATGATGATGCTGCTGCTGCTGCTCTGCTGCTGCTGCTGCTCATAATCACGTTGATGGGCGCTGGTTTAATGTTTGTTATTTTTTTTTTCTGTGGTAGCCATGAAATTTGCATAGTAAACCTTTCCTCCTCCTGCTCCTCCTCCTCCTCTTTTGGTTTCGCCTGACAATTGAAATCCGCGCTTCTCAAAAGGTTAAATCTTAAATGGCATTTGGATAATGCGATGATGCCAGAAACAGCAACAGAAAAAAAAAAACAATTGAACTCACTCAACTGCAGATACAGATACAGTTGCGGATGGCTGCCACAGCTACAGATACACAGATACAAGAGCGGCAATTGATTTCGTTTTCGTCGCTTTTTATTTGACTTAACATTTAGCCCTGATTGATGGGGGCGTGATAAACTATTTTATTTTGTTTGCATTTAAAGGTGAGGTCTGATTTGGTTTTTCGGGGCTTGCGGGTTTTTTTTTTTGTAGCTCGCTGGGAAGCCATAAAGGTGAAGATTCATTTTGGTAGAGCCGCAGAATGAAGGCAGAAGGCAGAAACCATTCCATAGATGGCAATGCAAACAGTTGATGGATGGATGGATATACCTACAGATAGAATGACTGATACACAGATAAGTAGAGCCAAGCATCGTCAGGTTCTAAGATGAATAACTGAGAGACTTTGTGCACTATTCAAACAAAATTTAATAAATATAAACCAGTAGATTACAGCACTTAAAGTACTTCCCTAGAATAATATTATTTATTTTAATATAATATATATTTATTATATATTTCTATATAATTTTGTATTTAATAGTTTTAATATTTTCTTCACTCTTCGCTCAACACTTTCCAACCCACATCTAAACATTAGCCAATTTCTTTCAATAAACCATAATAATCCATCACAATTGCTCACAATTTCGATTCAGCTTTTTATTTCAATAATTAATTAATGTTTTGCATACTTACCTTTCACTCGACTCCTCCCAGCTCTTTAATCTCACTTGATGCAGCCAATCCCCCAACAGATCGCCCACAGTCGCCGCAGCAGTCTCGGCATCAGCCGCAGCCTCAGCCACAGCTCTTTAACCTTGCGGCACAAATTTGGCACATGCCACACGATCCATGATTACCCCTATATCATCATAAACAATCAGCCAGACGACGTCCGACGCTTTTGGGGCAACAACACCCCTGCAGCTCCATATAGGCCCATCTAGCTATATGTATCTATCTGTATATAAGTCTCCCGATCTGCAGCACTCCTCGCGCTGTGAGTCTCTCTCCCCTGTAAGTAAGATTAATGAAAACATATGCCAAACAAATGCGAATGCGTTATGTTGATGGGGAGCGGAGTGGCGGGGGCTCCAAGTGACACAGAAATGGAATAGAGAGAGACCCGGCACGTAATTGAACAAGCTCGATTGTCGCCGAAGTCGAGTACGAGTACGAGTCCCCGCGTCGAGTCGGTGATTACTCCAAGTCAAAAGAGAGGCGAGACAGTCATACAGGGTGTAAAAGAGAGGGGTTGGGGGGGGGGGTGTGTGTGTGTTTGCATTCGGATTAGCATAAATTCAAGCCTGACTCTGTCAATAGGATAGGTGTGTGTGTGTGTGTGTGTTTTGTGTGCACGGCAGACGACGGGCAGTAACTAATGAATACATTTGCATGGGCATGACTGTCCCCATGTACTTGCCGCTCCCCACACTCACTCCCTGTAACTACTCAAAAGGGGAAGTGGGCCAAGCGAGAGATGAAGAGATAAAGAGGTCAAACAGCTGATTTAGCTAATAGAGATGGCACATCTGATCGATATGTCATCGGAAACAATATAATCGAAATTAATATGGAGGAATTATGCAAAATATGAGAGCTAAAAAGATTGAAAAAAAAATTATTTCATCAGTTACAACGATAAACTGTATCAATAATCGATTAAATTAATATGCAAATAATAGATAATAATGGTATTATTTTAATGGATATTAATTCGACTAAATTAATATTGAAATAATTGATAATAATGAATATTAATTTGATATACAAATTTTCTTGGCAGGAATCATTTCTAGAATGCTATTAACATATTACTTTTCCAACTTTTATACTTTTTGTAAATAATCCAACACACTCTCGATAGCTGGATATTTATTTTATTTTTGTATTCTATTTTTTTATTTATTTAAGATAGATTTTTCATCTGCTGGCAATTATCAGTCAGGCATCAGTTAAGCAATATTAGTTCCGATGTTTTCCTTTCAACATCCCCCCCAATTAGCTGTGCTCCCAAGCTTACGCTTATCCGCATTCAGCCAAAAGCTCTCTGCCGCGAGCTGAGAGATACCTACTCGTATATGCTGCACTGCTTGCTTCGCACTGCACTAGCAGCGCTCTCTGGTGCATGCCTTCTCACTCGCACTGTGCCATGAGATAATTGTTTCGCATTCGTCTCGCTAGCAAGTCACGACATGGAATGGCTGCATTCCACACAGCAGAGTGCAGAGCAGAGCGGCGCAAAAGAAGTGCAGATCGGATCGCGGCAGAGTAAAGCAATTATAAACAAATCAACGCAATATACAAAAATTGTTTTTTGGTCGTTGCACTCACGGAGAGAGAGACGCCACTCCACTCCACTTCGTTGCACTCGAAGCCGTGCCACTTCCGTGTCAAAGAAAAAGGAGCTTAAGCTGGAGCTGAAGCTGGAGCTGGAGCTGGAAATTGGGGAGAGAGACAGCGCGCGGCTCATCCTTCGGCGCCATTAAGCTGACAAATTGTTATCGTGGCCGTCGCCGAGTCTCCAAGTCGTAAATTAAGAGTCACTTGCCACACGGCAGATAGGATAGGGGGCATGGGATTGGATTGGATTGCCATCCAGCCGGAGAGCCTTTCACCCACTTTCGGCCAACAGGGCAATGCATCATGCACTTGTCAGAAAGTGAAAAAATCAACAGCAGCCAAATTGGAAAGAGGCATGCAAAGCGACAAGAGGGATACTCTACCTATGCAAGGGATTTTTTTTTTGGCACTAAATTATTGTTGTTCCATACAAAATTATTTTTTTCTATAATCAAATTTGTTATAAATAGTTCGTTGTATATATTAAATAAATTAAAATTTATTAAATAAATAAATAAATATTAAATAAATAAATAAATAAATATTAAATAAATAAATTAATATTAAATAAATACAACGAACCATTTATTTATAACAATCTATTTATAGCCACAGCTGCACAACCTCAGGCATACACACAGTACACACCTCCAGGCACTTCTTGTATAAATTAAACGACGCTGCCATTGAGAAAGACTCTTCAAAGAAAGAGTGAGAAAGCGAGTGAGAGAGAATGTGGTGTTGGGGGAGGAGAAAGCGACGTCGCGGTGGCTGCTCCACTTTTTGGAGCTGCGTTACGCAATCAACATCGCCGTTGCCCGCTCCACTGTCTGTCTGTCTGCCCGTCTGCCTGTCTGCAACGCAGTTACAGTTACAAGACTCTCGAACAATGCTCACAAACGTAAAGAAAGAAGCAAAACAAGACTCAACATGCGTCTGGGGCCCCCATCGATGCCTGTGCCATCCCCCTACCCTCCTCGTCTGCTGACCCAAGAGTGGACATCACATCCCATGTTGCTGATTGGAGTTTCATTACCATCGTAAGTCGCAGTCGCAAGTCTGGCTCCGTTCCTCCTCCAGGTTGATATAAATCAAATGGCCTGAGACAATGCATCAAGTGAAGGCGCTGCTAATGTCGACTCAAAACCCTCCACGCTTCACTCTCCCCCTGGTCTGTGTTTCTCTGTTACTCTGCTTCTCACCCTCTACCTCTCTCTCTCTGTCTCTGTGCATCTTAAGTGCATCTCTCTCTCTAATGGTTTTAGTTGGGACAAATGCCACAGTATTGACATTTTCCGTTTTCATTTCGCCTCATTTCGTTTTTGTTTTGTAGGGTATACCCCTTCAAGGGGGGGTGCTATGATATTGAGCAGCTGTTTGTTATAAGGTAAAGGAAGCATATTTGAGGATTAAATATAAAAATATTAGAGCAAAGAATATAGATTATATATAACAGCATTCGCATACGTAGCATTCAAATCGCAAACGTTAATATAAAGACCTTATCTTATCGAGCTGCCATTATATCTTATATCTTTTTATTTTTTATATTTATATTTTTTATGTTTTATTTATATTTTTAAAAATATTATTTAAATATTACTTGAATCGGAAACGTTAATATAAAGTACTTATATCATCGAGCTGCCATTATATCTTATATCTTTTCATTTTTTATATTTTATTTATATTTTTTATACTTTATTTATATTTGTTCAGAAAAAACTTGTGTTTTAATACGCAAATTCTGTGTTATTTGATGCTTTATAAACTCATATAATTCTTAGTCAAATCATATCTATATATCCGGTCGAAACTTTAGTAAAAAGAACTTAATGGATCTGCAGATATTCCAATTAAATTTAAAGATATTATTATTATTATTTATTTATTCAATATTAACTTTTATACGTATACCATGTTGACAATATGATAGCCTATTAAAAATAGCAGCACCATACATTTCTATGCATCTTACCAAATCGTCTAACATTTATTCCACAAAAACAAATCACATCTAAAGAGTATCCCTTGCTGCGATCTCCTGCAGCTTTTACTCTCTTTCTCTTTGTTTGTTTTTAAACTGATTTCAAATCTGCAAATTGACATGAGAAACAATTTCTGTTACGTTTCTTCAAGATTTTTGGGGAGAAGGGCCAACAACAACAACCATCAGCAGACCAGACTACTCTTTTTGTGGCTCTTTTTTTTCTTTCTTTCTCCTGTGTGCTTTTCGTCGCTTTTTGTCTTTGACATTTTGTAAACACTTCCGCATGTGCTCTGATTGTTGTATTTGCTGTAGTTGTTGTTTGTTATTTTCGTTGTTGGTATTATTGTAATTGATGGTTTCATTTTGTGGATTGGCTCTGATTTGTCTGTGTGTGTGGATCTGTGTATCTGGCTGCATTTAATGATGGTTATTTGTGGGTGATTGTGTTTAGATGACAATCGCGTGAGTGGTTTTCGCCGACTCGTCGGCGGGGGAGTTTTAGTTGAACTAAAAATATTCACATGGCATACATTATAAATGTTTTAAGATGGCAGAGGCAATACACACATGGATCATTAAGTCTCTTCCTTGAGTCTTGGGGTCTTATTTTGGTAATTTATTTCTGACATTTTTTTAAATTTTAACCAGCAAAAATATCTTCTTTTTTAGTTAATGCCAGAAACTTTAGAAACTTTACTGAAGTTTCAGGATTATTTATTTGAAATATATCCGCTTTTAGGGGTCATCTTTTTTAAATAACTTTTCTTTTTTGGGGGTAAAGTTTTTTAGAATTTTTAGTAGTTTGGGGTCACCTTTCTTCCCTGAGAATGGGAACTGATTATTTCTCGTAACTAAGTTACGGAAAAAACATCCACTTATTCTCATTCATCCACTCCTCATCTATTCATTCATCCACTCTCTACCCATTCTGCGTCATTCACTCCACTCAAGAGTCTATCCTTTCGCTGCATCATAAGTAACCTACCGCAATAGCCATGACCTAGCTGCCATCTCCAAATATAGCATTTATTCCTGACCTAATGGATGTCATCACTTTTCTATTTTTAAACGTTTTGAGGTTTGCCATTTGGCATCTGCTTTTTATTCATATTTTCTGCAGCCCCCACAAACATTTATTTCTGGGAACTAAATGCCTCCCACTGCTTGAAGGCTGAAATGGTAGCTCAGGGCTACCTCTTTTTCTTCAACTTCCTTGGGGGCATCCCCTTGAGACTTTGTTTTCCTAAACGTTTTTTCTGCTTCAACCATTTGAAAACGCATCGAATTACCTTCCTTTCAGCCCATCCATCCCATCCATCCATCTATCCATCTGTTTATCTAGTGTCTATCCATCTTAACAACCTACGACAAGAGTAATTACATTAATCCAATCCACAGGCCCAGGCACGCGCCGCACCGCGGCCCGACTGTCAGCGGCTTCTTCGCACCTTCGAGGCTGGCTGCCTCAACGCGATGTGTTGCGTGCACCGCCCGCAGCGTCATGAATATCAAATAACCAATCAACGGATAACAAAGTCTTACTTTTTTTTTAACACTAATCCAAAAGGCAAATCAATCAATGGGATAGGATGGGATGGTGCGACAAGGACGAACCCAAATCAATCAAAAATCGAAAAAATAAAACTTTTGTGTGTGCGGCACAACAATATTCGTTTACATGCAAAAAAAAAAAAAAACACAACGACGCACAAAATTTTTTAAACTTTTGTTGAAGTTTGCAATGTAGCCCAACACACAAAAGAGGTGACAAAAGTATTCATAACCCGCTCAATGGGGATGTTTTATTTTTGGTAACCAAACAACAACCCTCCGCTCCCCTCCCCACCCCACCTCCTGGTGGAAACTTTCGTTGCGAAAAAAAATTAGGATCTCGGGGATTGCTTATCACAAATGCAAATTGAAGCCAAAATTCAGTTTTTGCGCCGAAAGTCATTTGTCAATGGTGACAACCTTTCGTTCTCTCCCCCTCTCTCAGCACTCTTTTTATTGGGCGAAAATTATGTGCAAGTATTTCGCTGAATGATTAATTTTCATGTGCTGCTGCCAGGGGATTAGCCTGGACATTGGCTACTTGCGATTTTCCCGCTGCCTGTTTGCACAAATTTTTAAGTTGTTGTGTCAACAGAAGGAGGAGCACGAGACCAAGGGTAAAGAGAGAGAGAGGAGTAGACAACGCAATGGGCTGATAATTAATGATCCGAAACTCATACACGCATACGAGCATGCGAGACAGGACAGGACAGGACTGGACTGGACTGAGCTGCAGTGGACCAAAGGTATTAGTATGATAAATGAGCCTCACTCTCACTCACATTTACACACACTCTCTCACTCACATTTACCCACACTCTCTCTCTGTATGTCTCGTCTCCCTGCTCCTCTCTCTGCTGTGCTCTGCTAACCCACTCACTGTAAATCGCTGAATATTATGTAATTGGCCAAACGCATTTTGACCAGGTTCCGCGCGCCGATTATTCAGTGCCTTGTCACAGGTTGTTTGCCAGCGCACACCCAAAGATGATTTATCTTCATCCACCTTCGCCACACACACACGCACACATCCCTTCTGCACCTCCTTAAAGCTGCAAGGAAACATTCAGGCAGTCAGACAACCTCAGACCTCAGACCTGACCCGATTCCAGTTGTGTGTCGTCGGGCTGTAAGCCACCCTTCGTGTCGTGTCCTTTGAGTCGTTTACTGCATTATTGAGCAGCTGCTTGCTGTTTAAGGTGACAAGCACGCTCTGCCGCTGTAAATATCCAACTGGCTGCGAGCTGGGAGGAGACTTGGTGCTCTGGATTCTGGGTCTTCCTTTTTTTGACTGTTATTGGCCTTTCGCACCTTAATGTGGTCACATTTGTGCTGATGGCTCTGGGAGAGAGTGGTCGCAGAGGTAGCTGATGGCTCTGGGAGGCAGGGTACATAGTCGCTGCGGTTGCTGCTCGAGTTTGTCTAAGCGAATTGTGGATGAGTCACACGCAGGTCAATGGAAAGAGCAATGGGAATGGGAATATGTAAGTGTTCGCATAGAGATGAATGCGTGAGTCACGTTAAGCTGGAGTAAGGAGAATAGAAAGAGTAAAGTCATGAAGACACGCTTTAGCTGTCCAGAGAGATCTAAAGCGCGGATTTGCATGCAGGTACTCACATGTTTGAGTGCGTTTGTGTGCGGACACGAAGGCAAAAAAAAGGTTGCTGGCTTCCCTGCTGCGGCGGCTGGGCAGAATAACGAAGCTCAAGCCACACGAAGCTTTTAAGCTGTGCCTGCGCCGACTGCGCTGCTCCGCGATCTTTTTCTGTGCGACGGCTGCCTGCCGCTGATCTGCACGTACGAATCTGCACGTACGTAAACAAGGTAGGTAGAGATTAAACGAAGCAAGGAAGAAAGCAAATAAATAGAAAATCGCAGTAGCAACATTCTTCGGACAGTGACTGCATTGAGTAATCACAGCTCTGTGGCTCCTTTTGCTGCACGCCACCATCACTAACTAGAAATAAAAATAAAAACTAATCGACAATCCATCCAGTAGAGCAGCCTCAGAGCGCAGCTCTACGTATCCATCGCGTAAACAGCTCACGTGTGGCATGGCCTCCATCACTGATTGAATTACGGCACAAGTTGGAATGTGCTGCCGCTGCCGCTGCCCTCACACAGGAGAAACTTTTTGCAAAAATCCACCAGCACCGACTGACACCTCTGCTCAAGCACTGCCCACATCTAAACTAAGCTCTAACTATATTTGCACCACTCTCCCTCTCCCACTCTCCCTCTCTCTCTCACCCACTCTCTCCCCCTCTCCCACTCTCTCTACTTAGCAGGAGCCCCATTTTCCGATAACTTTTGAAACATGACCATTTTAAAAAGTTGCTGACAGATAGCAGAGGACACAAAGTCCTCCAGCAAATTGGCTGCAGAGAGAAAGTGAAGAAAAAAACACACACACTCCCATGGTTGGGTGTATCCTTTGGTGTGTGTCCCTTTGGGGCAGTCTTTTAGTTGGCGTGTGCGGGGTTTGGGGGTTTGAGCCTTTATTGATGGTGTCCATTTGCTGGCAGAACCGAATCACCCATCCACCTGTTGCGGCACAAAAAAAATAAAAAAAAGGTTCAACTAAGGAAGCTTTTCATCTGCTACCTCCTACCCCTCCCTTTCAGCTCTGCCTGTGCTGTGGTGCCTTTCGCTTCTGCCATGAGTTTTCCTGCTGCGGGTTCGGGTAATGCCTCACGTACGCGTTTTGGCGTTTAACTTTTAATTGAATTTGATCGAATGCATGCGATAAAATTAATTGAGGACCACGGTCTTGCTGTTACCCCAAGCCCGCTGTTTTCCTCTGGGTTTTCATCTACTTTTCCACTGTGTTTTGCCTTCATACTCTGCCCTGTCTTTCCTTCATACTCTTCCCTGTGTTGCCTTCCTGCTTCTCCCTGTCTTTTCTTCATAATATTCCTTCAAGCTACTGCTACTTCTATTTATATTTCCTTCCATTTCTCGGCTACCTCTGCATTTGGACAGTTGGCAAAAGTCTGCGCCACTTGACCGAAAGTTTTTAATTGACTTTGAGCGTAGACTTCAACGCCCGGAGGCCCAAAGCTGTTCAGCCACAAGCCATGGTAGCTGGTAGCCAAAAACCGTCTGAATGTCTAACTAGTTTGCATATGTATCAGCCCCCTCCTTCCCCGTTCTACCCACACCTATCACATGTGCATACCCCCCCGCACTGATGCCACCCCTACTAATTGCTGTGTTGCCAAAACTTTTCGAGTTAGTTTGGCTGCGGCATTTCATTAGCGGTTTCGCTTTTCAGTCCTGGCTAACGAGGATGCTACCCCCCATGATACCCCAATTACACCCTCAATGCTCCGCCATGCTGAAACCCAAAATTGTGGGCATCGAATCGGCCTGCTATGCGGGTTGATTGAACGCAGTAAAAGGCTTTTTCCTTTGGGGCTTTTCATTTTGGTTGTGCACTTTGCAGTGCTTTGTTCTGGGAGCGGAAAGAGAGGCAAGAGAGGGGCTAAGCCATAATTTGTTGATGCTCTTATGATAAATTATCCAACAACAGCAGCCAGAGTTATGCCGCCAGAGCCACAGAGTCGAAAGTCGAGAGTCAGTGGAGGCCCCAAAAGAGTCGAGAGTCGAGAGTCGCCGCAAGAGCCGCAGCAGCCGCAAAGTATGCCATGGAAAAGGCTTCCAACGAAGACTTCTAAAGAAAATGTACAGGGGGAAAAAAAGGAAAAAAAAGGGAAAGGATAAGGGTGAGGGTAAGGAGAACTCAACAAGGGACTAAGCACTGAGCCAGGTAGCTGCCTAAAAGGAAAATCTCTTGAGCAGGATGTGGGCAATTTGAGTATTTTTCATAATTTCCGCACACACACAACAACAACAAAACGCACGAGGAACCAAGCAAAATAACTTCCTGATGCTGCTGCTTATTTATGGTTTAATAAGCTACCAATAAAAATATAAAAATATATATGTATATGTAAAGAAGCGCACAAAAAACAGACACTGACATCATTATATTTCCAAAAAAAAAAACTGTAATACTTTTTGGTGGTTTGGTGGCTCTGAGCCGCTCTGCTAATTTCATCAAACATCAAAAAGAAAAGGCAAACAGCAGCCAGCCAGCCAGTCAGCCAGCGAGCAGTTTCCTGTGACATTAATGTATGCAAATGCCAAAGGACGAGGGCACATGCGATTATGTTGTATGAATATTATCCTTTCTGCGCTGTTTGTGTAACTTTACCCGAAACATGCACACAGCAAAGCAACAACAAAAAAATTTGCATTTTCGAGGGAGTGAGGGATGGGATGGTAGGGGTAAGGGTATGGGTATGGGTATGGGGCTGCGGATGCATGTTAATGTAAAATCAAACGACAAATGATTTTCTGATTTGCACGCGTCGCCTGCCATCAGTTGATTAATTATTGATCTCGAACAAAATTTGATTAAGTGATGGAAAAACTCAAAAGTGAAACAGCGACAGAATGAGTTCAACTGGAAAAAAAAGGTGATTAATTCGAAAGGTGCAGTAAAGAGGAGACTACTGCAATAGGAGGCGACCCAAAGAGCTACCAAAAGAGCTGCTCAAAGAGCTACCAAAAGAGCGCTGAAAGACGAGGCTACCAAAAAAGATTATACTCCAAAAATTCCTAGTAAAATAAACCCCTCAAAGACCACTCATAGTTCGCCTAACAGGCGTATCCAAAGCGGTCAACCTGGTCCCAGCATTGACCACAAAAATGAGCCAACAGACAAGCCAGAAAGGCGTGCAACAAAAACCTACACAAGGAATGGAACTCAAAACAAAACAAAAAACTCGAAACTAAAACATGAAAGGCATTCAAACAAAAGGCAAATGAGTAAAAAATTGCGCGCAGGCGCAGAAAATTTAATTAAATCGAGCAGCGAGCGCAGAAGCAACAACAGCAACCCTCGAAAAACCAGAACCCCGAAATGACACGAGTCCATCAATTTTTTCAGTGAAACACAATTCACGCAATTAGACACAGTCTGGGGCATTACCAGAAAACCTTTTCACACAAATATATGCAAAATGTGTGTGTAGAGCAGAAGGAAACGAGAGAGCAACTAGAGGTTTCGGGATTCGGGATTTGGAATTCGTTCGACCTGTCAGAATGACGTGAAGGAAACATCCAAGCACACAGAGATTCCATTAAGTAGATAGGCACACACACTCTACCTGAATTTCCATCAGAGATACGAAATCTGTTAAATATTCAAAAATATCAATCAGACACTTGAGCCCATCGAAGTGTGAAAGAAACGAAAAAGTTCATTTGAATATCGAGTAAAAAAATCACAATAAGAACAAGTCAATGCCCCGAGTCCTCCAGCCGGGTTCACATCAGGTCAAATGGAAGAATGAAACCTAAAGTTGAAGTGGAAATTGCTTCCAGTTGAATGCCGAAAGAAAAACCCACTGAAAAATCTTAAGCTTAAGAAAATTATGAGGGAAATAGGTCAGCAAATTGTATTGGTGGTGGAGGGGTGGGATGTAAATGCAAATATCTGGCAGACACCAGGGAAACCTTGGCATCAAAGTGAAATCAAGCGAAAAAACAGACAAAAATGCATAAATAAACATAAAGAAAATCGGCAACAGAAGCTCCATTGAAGCTGTCAAATGTTGGTTTTTCCAATTGTTTGTCTAAGAAAAGATAAAAAACTAGTTTTTCTTTTAGCTAAAATATGTTTGTGGTTCCCTTACTGAGAGGCGAGAAAAATAAAACAACCCTTGAATGACCCCCTTGAGACAAAACAAACATGTTTGAAGGGTTTGATAGGGAATTCCAACGTGTTGGGCTTGAAGGGATGAATGCGTCGAACCTTCTGAAAGGATGAATGATCGAACTTTTAGGGCGAACTCTCGAGCATGTTGGGAGTTGAGACCTAAGAATAACGGGGTTCGAACTTGGTTGGAAAAGAAAAATATATGAGGTATGAAAATATTTAATTTAATAATTTATAAAATTTATTTAATTTAATATTTAAGAGCTGAAAAATGATTTGAACTATTTTTGGAATATTCAAAATAAATATATATAAATATAAATTTAGATTAAAATAAAAGATGGAAGATTAAACTTTGAAAAACTTTTAAAGTGGTAAAGAAAGAGAGATTTCCATGAAAAGAATAAAAAAAATAAAGAAAAACAAAGAAAAAATAAAGAAAGAAATAAACAAATAAATATAAATTTGGATTTAAATAAAAGATGATTTTCATGAAAATAAATAAACAAAAATTATATGGAGCTAAGATTCATGAAGGCTTATATCTACTAAAGAAAGTATTTAGTTTCAGCTCGAATGACCTTCCAACGTCTAACGATCGCACATAAAATATTTTACAGTTCTTCGAAGCACAGTAGCAGTACCAACGGACACCTTTCTCCTTTCACCTTTCTACCTAATCATAGTCTATGCCACATTTTAAACCCAACCTCAACCCATTCGCAACCCTTTTCTAAGCCCAGCCCACGATTTGTCCAATTGTCAGCTCATAAAATATAGATCAGAGACAGCCAGCGAGAATCAATATTGCCAACTATATTTATGAGGCTGTGCCAAAATTATGAGAGGGCGACCCATTAAAAATAAATCATTGGACAGGCGGCACAACCCCTTAACCCCTCTACAGGGGCAGGCACGCAAACCCTAAGCTAACCCTTTGGGCTACCTTAGGACAGGGGCAACTCCGTCAGTCACTCAGTCAAGTGTGCAAAAATGCATTAAAACAACGCGACGAGCACGCGACTTTTGAGCACAAAATTTTTAAAAAAATATTTGCACTTCACTGGAGGCACAAAGGGGTGGAGGGGCAGCCGTTTTTTTCGGCTGGTTTTTCAGGTATGCGCTGCAGGATGAAGTATTGTGGATATAGTGGATGTAGTGCGGCTTTTGTTTTTGTTTAAAACTCTTTTGATTAGCTCATATCGATGTCAGAGAGCAACGACTTTTGCTGTTTGCATTTCCGGCCTGCCAAAGGGACCACAGAAAAAGTCCAAACAAAAGCCTCAGCCCTGACCTTGATGCGAGTGCGAGGGAGGACTGTATACACAGCTCTCTGATAGCTATATAAATTACCAGCAAGACCAAATATGCCGTCCACTGATTACCTCTAATTGGCATTCGATTGGGCCCCAAAGACATTTAATACGAGTATTCGCGGGCGAGTGTATCGTAGCTGGAAGTTGTCGCATAAATTTCCGACTGAAACTGCTCTGTTCGGGGGCGTTTTTTTTTTATACTCTACTCTACGTTTAGGAGACTCTATTCGATTCGATTTGAATTGATTCTGATTCTGATTCGGATTTTTATGTGGCTGTGCTGGTGATTGTGGGCGTCGTCTGGACTACTTGTTCTACGCGTATCTTGGACGGTAGACTCTGGCACTGGCACTGGCTCTGGCTTAGAGATGCAAACGTGAAACCCGTAGAGAGCAATCACAAGAGAATAAATACTTTATGGCCTCAAATTGTTGTATTGTTTCCAGCAGCAGCATTGGGGATGTACATAAATTAAGGAGAGACTGGGCAACCTTATACTTATGCATATTTTTAAAGAAGAAAAAACATTATTAGGTATTAAGTATAAATAAAATCTAAAAATTATTCATCAAATTATTATATTATATTTATATTACTATATATTATAATACTATACTATATTATATTATATAATATTATATTATTATTACATTATTTTTTTTTTTAAGATTTGTTGCCTTCAAATTTAATCTTAATTTATTTCCAATGATTCCTCTGGTATTTATAAAGTTCTTTCACGTTCGAAAAATGTGAATATTAAAAGCAGTCTTGGAGCAGTCTTTTGGATCCTGAGAGAATTATCCACGCATAAAAACTTGTGCTTAAAATATAATCTGATTCCTTAATGTTTTGCTTAGCTATGGAAAATAAATTAATATCACTGCCGAAAATTAATAGCTAGGAATTTATATATATTGCAAGTCACATCTTTCAGCTATCTAACAATATTCCACTCCATATATTCAGCATTATCACGACTCACTCTCCCATCACTGCTGCACATTGCATTCAAATGAGTTTTGAAGTGTGACTGGGACGGGGTCAACAAATGAGCACAGGAATCGACGACTTGCAGGCGACTTCTAATGAACTAAACATGAAAAAAACGGCAGCAAGAAAGGGTTCCAGCATCGGAATGGTCAATCAATCAATCAATGAAACTGTCTCCATAGGCGGCTGGGCAATGGAGACTGCGTCTGTTTCTGTGTCTGGCTTTTCTCTAATTAACTTGTTAACTGCGTTCGAGTATCCACACAGCTCTGGCCACTCTGCGGCGAAAAGTTTCGCTGGGTTTGCGGTTCGGGTTTTTGGTATCTGCCAGATACTTTGCATATCTGCGGCTCGAGTTGATCGCAACTTGATTTGCAGTTGGCGATTAGCGTCTGCGATTACATTTAAATGCTTTGCCTCTGGCTTTGCTTTTGATTGATTGATCGTCCATTAGAGTTTTGCCGGGGGGGGATGGGGATGGGATCCGTGGGCTGTGGCCTGCAGATAGTACGGAGACGGCAGTGGACTGAGTCAGTGGAGCAAGTGGCGTGGCTTTAGCTGATGTTAAATGTCTTGCGGATGTTGTCTCTGCATTGGATGCTAACCAATGTGGGACACTCGAAATGTTGAAGTGGTTTTCGGGCAGAGAACCTGAAATGTTTGATATATCTGCAAGGAAGCGAAGCCAAAGGGTTGGGCATATCTTTGCTGAAGATCCGTGGATGTGCTGGCCAAGAAATGCTGTGAATATCATTGGAAATATTTTGCTGCAAGTGCTGACAGTAAGTGAATAGTTTATGGGGGGAAGCTAAAAGATGTTTCAGCTGCGATAAAGAATGCTTTAATTGCAGTGACGGCAGGTATGGAGTAGTGGATGGGAAACTAGAGACAGGCTTAAAGGAAGTTGAAGAACGTTGGCAATTTATTGAGCGAAAATGGGGAATTATTTTTTAAAGAGAGATGGAAAAAGTAGATTTAATTGATCTGTATTACAAAATAAAGAACAAATCTGAAGACAGCTAGAAATAGTTGAAGAACTAAGCTGAGAGTGGAAGATCAGTTGAAGATCAAAATGATAATAAAATTATTTAAAAAATTAATAAAGAAATATTAAAATAATTAAAATAAAATATTAAAAATTAAACAATAATAATATATGTTTAATATAATATGTAATATAAACTAAATGGATATAATATAATATAATATATATATAATATAATATAATATAATATAATATAATATAATATAATATAATATAATATAATATAATATAATATAATATAATATAATATAATATAATATAATATAATATAATATAATATAATATAATATAATATAATATTAAAGATCAGTCAAATTGATGCTCGACACGCACAAGCAAATGCTGTAAAAGAAAAGTGCCAATAATTGACTCGACTAGAGGAGTCTCTCTGTGTCTCTTTCCAAAGAGCTTTGTGGTTTATTAAGCTTTGTGGATTGGCTTCGGCATGGATGGAATCAGAGCTGACATCAAATTATTGAATAAAGTCGAAGATATTTACACTCCAGTATTAAACACTTCACCCTAAGTAGATCATAAGTGCCTTAAGCTATAAAAATACTTCTCCTACTTCCTTTTACTTTTACCCACAAAATCTTTGACTTCCCCTTCTCCACCCCACCTCCTCTACCATTCACTCCTTGATTCTCCAAGTACCACACATTTTTGCCTCACCATTAGCTCTCACTTTCGTTCTCGCCCTGAGAGCCCTGCGAGCCCTGAAATGGAACCACACTCGCCTCGCTCTAATTGTGCAAATTCCCACAAAATGAATCTTATCCCAGCTTCGGGCAAACATACATTTTCTTTAGATTTTCCTTCGTTTCGGTGTGCTACTAGTGCGAGAGCCTCTCGCACTTGGACAAAGGATTTTGGGCTTCGGCTTTGGATTTTCCCAGCATCCCAGAAGGAAAAGGAGAAAGGGTTGCAGAGGTACAGACAATGAATGAAAGGGAAAATCTATTTGCTATTTTCCTCGGGCCGCCAGAGAAAAAAAGCTAAGCAAACAAACAACTAAACAAATGGAACAACAACAAAAAGAAAAACAAAAAAAAAACAAAACCTAAGAGAGAAAAAACCAAAAAAGAAAAAAGAAAACCTAAAAAGGAAACTTTATTTTTTTCCCCCTACTTCTGTCACTCATTGTTGCATGTTGCATCCTCTCCTGCGGTGCAGCATTGTTCTCTCCTCCTCCCCCTCTGTCCTTGTTGCCCGCTCGAGGATGGAAAGTGGAGCACGGCCAAAAGGAAGTGCAAGAGGGAAAGTAAGAGTGCGAGGCGGCTGAGAGGATGAGGAACCAGCGTGAAATCAATTTGCGGCAGCTACTTAAGTGCAACAAGGAAACAGCCACCAATGGACCGGACCCCCCCCCACCCCACTCCACTCCGCTACACACATCATTCGAGTTCCACTGTGAGCGATCGGAAATCGTTTGGCCATAATCGAACACGATTTGCCTATTAGCAAGCGAATACAAAAACAACCGAAATGCAAAAAAAAAACCAAAAAAGAAATCAACGGAAAAGAGTGGCTGGAAATGTACTTTGGTGACGTGGGAATGCCCTGCAAAATTGCAGATAGAAACAGTCGAGGCATGCCACGGCGTACTTTGACATTAGGATAACCAGCACTTGAGGGCTGACAGTTCTGCCATTTCTCTTTGTTTTTTTAGATTAACTTCTGCTTAAATTCAGTTTATTTTATTATAAAAATAATAAAATATATATAAATAAAAATAAAATAAAAACTAAATATTTAAAAATTAAAAAATAAAATAAATAATAAAGAAATAAAAAAAAAATTTTATTTTTAAGATTTATTACTGCTTAAATATAGATTATTTCGTAATATTTTAGCAATCAATCTTCAGGTATGTAGAACCTTTCATTTCAGCATTGATTTTTACTGGCCTTCCACAAGTGCCTCGACATCAAGCTGCACTGTAATTGTGGCTTAAACAATATATATTAATTTAATAATAATAATATTAATGAATTAATAATATTATTAATATTTATAAATATTAATATTATTACTTTAGGCCGGTTTTTTTAGGGCACTTTATATGGGTTTCATGATTTAAGGAAAAATCGCAAAATAAGTAAGAAAATCGAATACAAATACCAAATAGTCTGAACATTAAATAAAGATATAGAATATCTCTTTATTCTTAGCCTAAAAGCGTTGTGGCTCTGGCTATACAAATCAATTATAATGCAATATTAATCCTAGTGTAAAATGAAGTAAATAAATTAAAAAACTAAATCTCTTTATTCTAGAGTCAGAAAAAACACTTTCCTTGCTGCATGACAAACCTCTCCTGAAACCCCTACTACCCACTTTTAGTGTACCAAAAAAAAAAAAGGAAATGGCATAAAAAATGCGACACACAAAAATTTATTCGCTCTTAGAGGCTCTCGCAATGCTATGAAATTTAATTACCTCATCAGTGCAGAGGGGCGACACAAAAATTTGCATGCCACCCCCCGAAGTGCAGCAACCCACCCCGGGCAACTGCCCACCCCACCCCGCTACTACCTTCCCCCCTCCCTACACGCTGCTTGATTTTTGCACATTTTTGCACTTTGGCACACATTTCACAGGGCCTTCCTTTACGCAGGGCCATAAATTTTAATGGCAAAAAGCGCATTTGCAGCAAATCAGAGGGGGAGTGGGGCGTAGGTAGGCAGGGTGACAATGATTAGGGCATGGCGGCATGATGTTTGTCACTTTAACGAGTGGGCATGCATAATTTCAATATCTAAATGGCCTTCAAGGACACTTTCCCCCCATCAATTTTAGTCGAGTTCTTCGATCGATTTTTGTCCTCTTTTTAAATTGCAATTTGCATATGGCACAGTGGCAGGGCTGACGCAGGGGGAATGGGAAGGGGGTGGGGCGGATAAATGTTTGCATTTGAAAACCATTTAAGTCCCATACAACTAGCGAGCTTTTTGGTTGAGTGCCAGGGAAAACGAACGAAAACCACAAACGGATGAGTGGAGCCGGACCGGACCGCAGATAAGCCTGAAAATGAGCAACAGCCACGCCCAGACATGGGAAGATAGTGCTTAGGGAGAAAGTTAGTGTGTGCAAAGAATGGGGAATACCCCGAAAAGGGGCTTTGGAAAAGGGAATTATGTATCCATTTTTGGGATGATTTCTCAGGGTTTTTCTTTCTTTTAAGCTATTTCCATGAAGGAAAAATCGATCTTAACCTCCCCCATCGACCTCCTATTCTATACCCAAAAATATTTTTTAAATAATTAACATTATTTTATTTTATTTTGTTATTTATCTCTTATGAACTAATTTATATAACCCAAGTATAAATATGCATTCATATTCAATATTCAATCCCCAACTCTCTATAGGCCAATTTAATATGAAGAGTTCATGCAATCTTACAATAACCTTTACAAAATATGCAAAACTATTTATTTTTATTTAATTTATGTATTTAGTATTTAATTTTATTTTTTTGTAGTTAACAAGCCCTAAAGAGTGGTCTGGATTATATCCTTCTAAAATTTCTTGAAGGATATAGTGCTCGGTTTAAATGCATAAAAAATAGTACAAAAATGAAAAATTTTTTTTTTTTTTATCACCCAAAGTGCACTGGCCGTATTCCTTATTTATTTTTATTTATTTATTTATTTTAAGTTTGTAAAAGGAATAAGTTATCTGCTTATAACCCATTATTTAATCCAAGTAAAAATAATAATACAATTTTTTAAAGATATATAAGGTAATTATGACAGAGTTACTAATAGCTTTCACAAAGTACTCGATTCTTGAATATTCCATTACCCTTAGTAAAAGTTCTTCTAAGTCGAAACCCTTAAATAAAACCCACTTAAAGTGTCTGCCATTAGACTTGCTTTTCACAATGTCTCCGTTTAAAGACCCGCCCGCACACATATATCAAAGTCAACTCAACCCATCAACTGCTCAAAGTGCAACGAAAGGCTACAAAAAAAGAACGTAATTTTCCTCCTAAGAGGCAACTAAAATGAAGTCGTTTTTGCCTCCAAAGAGGAGCGCTTATCGCGGCAACAATCAATACGCCTTTGCCCTGCGACTATTGCCAGCCATTGGCAAGCAGCTTTAACTGCTTCACGTTGCAGCAAGCGGAGCTGCAGAGTGTGTGTGTGTGTGTGTGTGTGTGTGTGTGTGTGTGGCAGGGCAGTGGCGTTGTGGTGTGTGGCACTTGCAACCAGTTGCTTTTTTTTCTGTGTTGTGCTGCTCGGCACAAGAAAGCCAGACAAATGTGTGTGGCCTAGAAAATCGATATGCCGTGGAGTTTTGCCAAGAAAAGAAAGAAAAAGTCCTGGCAGAGTGGAAGCCAATGAATAACAATTGGGGCAAGAGCCAGCAGAGCGAGCAGTGCGGCCACAGAGAGGAAACTACATCTAACCCAAAGGAGGACACACACACACAATGTGCGCCACCCGCAACAAATATTGAGGCGACGCGTCATTTTGTCGCGTACTGGCGCCACTTTGTTTTATTTATGAATAACAGCCAGACATTCGGGCAGGGTCTCCCTTCTCCTTTTGTCTGCATTTTTTTGTTTGCATTTTTATTTGATATTTTCCATAGCTAGAGAGAGATTTGGGTCATGCCCCCACACACACACACGCATTTACAGTTCCATTGGCTGCTGCTGTTTTTCACGGAAATTGAATTGTTTTTTGCTGCTGTGCTCCCTTTAGAACTTCTCTTGGCTGGTAAACAAGTTGTTTGGACTCGTTAAGTGAGCGGGAGAAGCTTAAGCAGGGGCAGGACGTGCCATGGGGCAGAGTCAATGTATGGCAGAGCCGAAGGTGGCTTCGTTTTGCCCCCCAAATGAGGTATTAATAAGATGAAAACTTTGGCAGTAGTTTCAGAGAGCGGCTCAGAGTGGTTTCTGCTCGCTGTAAGAGTTGTGTAGTTTTTTTTTATTGGCCACATTTGACTTTTATCATGATGGCCCAAAGTTCTTGCGTAGATTTATTCCCCTTGAAGTGAATAATTTTTAATGAAATGTTGTTAATGAATGCGAAATTGGCATGGAGTCTCCCTTCAGATTTTGCTTCTGCCTTTGGATTAAAGATCTGCCAATCTGCCACACATCTGCAGCCCCTTACTCCGCTCCCTTCTGACAAAGGGCTTCTTCCTCTGGCTCCATCAATTTGGCGACCCCTTGCAGAAAACGAGTTCAGCACGTGACAATGGGCCAGGAAACTTGTCTTCTGGGGGGAGACAAGAGCCCAGAGCCAGGCCCCTTCCCTTTAGAACGAGGTCAACTATTTGGCTTTTGCTCTTCTTTTTTTTCTGTACTGCTGCTGCTGCTGTGTGAAACATTTCTCAACCGAAACCGGAACAAGAGTATTCCAAATGCACGACTGGCAGTGACAGAGAGAGAGAGACCCCCGTAGAAGGGGGCAGCCTGACCCACAGAGCCAGCAAGAGGCAGGCAGTCAGGGGTGTGTGTGTGTGTTCCCATTTGGCAGGTGTCTCGCACTTGCATTTAATTGCCATCATTTCATGTGCAAATTGTGCACAAATAATTGACGTTCTGGTTGTGGCTCCCCTTTCCTCGCTTCAGCCATGGTCAAGGTGTTCCAGCCAAACAGTCAGCGCTGCTTTTATTTCGCTGTATTTTTTGTCCGTTTTTTATTGATTTTCAATGAAGCGCAAAACCTTTAGAATTGACGGCAATTGACAGGCAGCGTGGAGCGGGGCGAAGAAAGTGTACAAGGTCAGGCATCAGGCATTTCTTTGAAACGATTAGAACTTACTCAACTGCGGGGTGTGCCGTGTCAGAGAGCTAATTAAATGAATTACATAAGTTTAGGGAGAGCTTAAAGTGAGAAATACATTAAATATTGAATAAATCGCCTATGCTACAGCTTTCTACATGGAGGATCTATCTTTACTTATCTTTTATATTCTTTACTAAGTTCTAAAGAAGGTTTTAGGAATTAATCATAGAATCATGCACTCTGCTAATGCTAAAATTCTAGACAAAAACGAACATATCATCTCAGCAGGACCCACATACGTTGTGTTCAATGAAATAGTAGTGCCCACCCACACTTCAACCCTTTTGAGATATTCTAGCTTCAATGACAGAACCTACGGGCCGGGTAAGCTGCCCCAACCACACCTTGTTTTGACTTTAGACACTACCAGGATACACATAATATGCACCACCGTAGCCATGGAGTGGAGGTTTTGGCGGTGTTTGGCGTGGCAGCCGGTCCAGAAGAGGAGACCGTGACTAAAAACTTGGGGAGGTTAATGGGATTGCTAAGTTGTGGCCTCACTTGTATTTACCCAATTAACTAGAGACTGGAAACGATTTTGCGAAAAAATTATTTTTAGGGATGGGGCGTGGCGGGACCAGGCCTTTACCCAATTATGTTTTAAATCGCTCGTCAGGGGGGTTAGCGGTTGTCACATATTGGGGCCCAGCACCGGTTGGGTGGAGGGTGCACGAATCCAGTTTGGCGCAGGGGGCGGTTCTGACAACTTTTGATGATAGTAAAGTTGTTGGTGATAGACTCAAAAAAATATGTTTGGCTTCACAATCCGTTACCACCTTCTGTTGGCGCGTGCTAGGGGCCCGCCATTAGCTTTACTTTCTAGCCTGGGTTGGTATATTTGGTTTTGACTGTGGGGTATACTTTAGATCTCTCATAAGGACCTGTGGTTTTTAACCGGATATGCTGCACCCAGGGGTTTTTTTCGGGACGGTTTCCATGGCCACTGCCAACTGGTTTAATCTCATCGCTTTGGGGACCAATACATTATTGCGCAACCGTGAACCAGAGCCAAGTTTTAGCGTGGCATGGTTTGCTTTAAGCGTGCAATTAATGACCCTATCCGGCGGGCGCGGCCTGTCTTGCTGTTGTGTGTTTTTTTGATCGTTTCTAAAAAAACACTACTATTTCATTGCGCTTTCTGGGTATCGGCTTAGTCATGTCGATGGCTGGCTCTTCGGTTCTAATGGTCGTCAGTTTTGGTCTTGTCTTTGGTGCTGGGGCAGGTTTGGTGATGGGGGGCCCTCTTGCCTGTATATCATTAAAAAAGATGCAAATTGATCGCTAATAGAAATAAAAAATTATAAATAATTTCAAATTTAAAATTAAATATTATATATACAAGTTTTGAATAACTTAATAATGTAGTAATATTGTTAGTACATTTAAGAAAGACTAGAAATAATTTAAAATGAAATATTAAATATTCAATTGTTTAATAAATTTAATATTATATTAATATTTTAAGTATATTTAAAAAAGTCTATAAAAAAATATTTTAAAATTAAAAATTAAATATACAAATTTTTAATCAATTTAATACTATATTAATATTTTAAGTATATTTAAAATAGACTAGAAATAATTTAAAATTAAATATTATATATAATATTTTTCAATAAATTTAATAATTCATATTTTTAGTATATTTAAGAAAGAATAGTCAATATATGCAATATCCCAGCAACGAAAATCCTTACATGACCGATTCTTAGAATTATGCAAGCAATGCTTATCCTCATAGAGAACACAAAACATTTTCATAATATCGAACAATAAAAACAAAAATTGAATTGGAAAATTACATGGAAAAATACACATTTCAAATTTAAGTGAAAATATATAGTAAAATATATAATTAATTCCACGATTTTGAATGCATTTTTGTATACAAAATTTCTTTGGAAACAGTTCTGGAAATAGCCCCCCCCATCTGCTGATTTTTAAGTGCTCCGAGTATAATTCTTAATCGCTGAAATATTCAAGCCTAACTTCACCGAGTTAATGCATTCAAATATCCTGATCTTCATGTGTCATAAAACCTTTAAAGGTTACCCTTGAGGTGCCCCCCTCCCCCCGCGATCTGCGATCTTTAAACTTCCTGGAATGCCCTCTTGCCCCGCTCCAACTTTTCTTTCACCACCGCCAACAAGTAATTTCTCCAAGTCACACAACTCAATTTAGTCGCCGCCTCTCGCCGGGCACGCTTCAATTACGGAAACACACATGTCAGACCAGGCCAGGACAGGACCCCCAGGCCCAGCACCAGGACGCAGGACATTTAAATGCTCAATGCTAAAGTGTCAAAATGTGTGTTGAAAAAAAGGCTCTTAATTTTTGTTGTTGTTGTGTGGAAATTTGTGCGCATGCCGACAACTCAATTAAGGATGAGAGATAGGATAGCCAGCTGAGGGCGGGGGAGGATGCAACAATTAGAAATCTCACCGCGAAGGAGAGTGAACGGAGAGCTGCGAGCAGGTAGGGCAGGAAATGGAGGGGAAGCAGCGACCCTTGGGCCGCACTTAGTTACGCAACATTTGCGACGAGATCACCAGATAAGGACACTCGTGGATATCCTTCAGGGTGCAGCAGCAGCAGGAGCAGCACTCTCCTTCGAGCGTAGGCGTTTGACAATTTTTTTTATTATTTGTATAGTAAAAATGCGTTAAAGGAACAGCTGCCCGGCGAGCGAGGATCCTTCGGCACTTTTTAGCCCGAAAAGATAAACAGGTCCTAGAAAAAGTCTCGCTAGCCGGGGCTGCTCCTTTCTTTAGTGCATTTCTTTTAGGAAATTAAATTGTGGCACATTTGTCTCTCGCATTTCCCTCGTTCTGTTTGCCCCCAAGTGTGGCAGCTCATTAATTTTGTGTGTGGCTCTGTGTGGCACGTGTGTGTGTGTGCTGGCGCTGCTCGTGTGTCCTCTCATATGCGTAATTAGTTGCGCACTTATAAGCAAATCGTTAAGCGCCAAGCAATTTGTTTAGCTGGATGGGGGGGAAACTCCAACAAGTTCTCCCCCACACACCCACCTATCAGCATATTTCCATCTTTATTTTTCTACTTCTACGCGGCCTTTTTCCTGCTTCTACTTCTGCTTATGCTGCTTCTACTACTGCTTTTCCAGTCCCTCCTCCTTCTGCTTTTCCTGCCCCTAATCCTTCTCCTTTTTCTGCTCCTCCTCCTTCTGCTTTTCCTGCTCCTCCCCCTCCTCCTTTTCCTGCTCCTCTTTTTCATGTTTTTTCCTTTGGGTTTCGGCTTGCGCTTCATGAATTATTTAACCAGCAAAAGTTTGGCTTTTCCTTCTTATTGGTTTATCGCAAAACTTTGAATAATCGACAAAGAGTTACCTCAATCTGCTCCTCTTTCTCCCTCCCCTCGCCAGCCCATCTGTTTTGTGTATCTTTCACCTCCAATATCTGATAGATAGATATCCTAGGCAACGGCTCTAGCTTGGGTTCTGCTGGTTGCCACTGCCACAGCATGCGGGCCAAAGCTCAAGTGAAAACAGCCCAAAGTCAAATTCTGAAGCAAAGCAGAGACACCACCCCCACCCCCACCCACCCAACACAATTTGCGCCTTTTGTGGCGAATGTGAGAATAGATTTTCGCAGAGGTGGGCGAGCAGGGGAGCTGAGGCACAGAATAGTTGCTAGAGCTGGGGCCTTGGGGGGTGGTCATGAGGAGCACACACGAGAGGCTGAAGGTGTGTCAAAAAGAGTAAATTCCCATTCAGAATTTCGAATACTCTCAGCTAAGAAAAGAAAATTGTAATAATTATGCAGAACAGTGTAAAAATATTACTTGAAAGAAATTGTGAAAAAAGTGTGTGACAAAAGTACTTAGGGGATTTTTAAAAAGTTCTATAAGAAAAAGGGAAAAGATTTGTGGAGATGGTTCTGAAGAGATCCTCGAAAGGCACCTTGACAGGAGTATTGGAAAGATTTCTAGAATTAACCCTGGAAGAACCACTTGCAATAGTATAATACCTGGTCGAAATAAATATTGGCACACTCAATTTTGTTTGCATAAAATCTTAAATACATATCTTTTTTGTTCTTTTTTTAATTTTATTTGTAAGTATGGTGAAAAAATTAATTGAAATAAGATGCAAATTTTTTTAATTACTGAGCCTTTCCGGGAAAATGTACATACATATATCCTTATTTTTTATCCCTTAGAAATAATTATTGGTACACTGAATTGAAAATAATTTTCGTTACAAATGCTAACCAGTTTTTATTATTATTAATAATTTAAACTATGATTAGTGAGTGTCCCAATATTTATTTCGACCAGGTATATAGCAGTAAAGATCACTTGGAAAAAGCCCCGAAACTGAGCACGAAGAACTGGAAAGTTCCCTGTTCAGAGCCTTGGCAAAATCTTTAAAAATATCAATGGAAAAATCACAGCAAATGGGTCCCCGCAATTAACTCTGGAAATAACTCCCGCAATAATTTTAAATGATTGAAGGAATGAATAGATTGAGGACCCCATCCATGCCCCATCTAAAAGCCCAGACACCGCCTGTAGATGCCCTGCAAAAAGGAGCAGCCGTGAAGAGTTTTCCATAGCCAAAGGCAAGTTCTAAGCGCTTGGCTCTGCAGCTGAATGGAGGACGCACCTCCAAGAGGTCCTGTCTGCGCTTCCTTCAGGCTTCCTAACCAGTCCGCCCCCCCTAGAAAGCCACGTCAGTTGGTCAGGGGCCAAAGCGGAAAGCGCAAAAATTAAATTTAAGCTGATTTTAGATTTACGAGCCCCCAAGGCGGCGGAGGGGCGGAGAGCAGTGGAAAAAGCGATGCAGAAGGATTACGCAGGAAGGAAAACGGAGGACAGGAAAATCCATCTGACAGACATGTCCCGTTCTAATTTCTCTCATGTCCAGAGGACAGTGGGAAGAGCAATGCAGAGAGAGGGCCTTGGATTTCCACGTAGTTTTTCCCGCAGATTTTCGCTTTCATTTTTTTTGTTTTTGTTTTTTTTTTCTGAAGTTTTATAAATTTTTTTAATTAAAAGTTTTTTGCTTTGCTCTGCAAAAACAAGAAAAAGAAAGGGCAGCACGAAGGGAAAGCAAAAATATGACGTTTTCCGGCTAAGTTTTCCTGCGAGGTTTTTCGCTGACAAATTGCTGTGTGGGTCCCATGCTGAGTCAGTAAACTGCTTGCCTTTTTTTATTGCCCAAATATTGGCCATAATTAAGGCGATAAAAAAGTGACAGTCGCCGCTAGAAAAGAGCGATAATTATTTCCTCTTTTATTTTGCTACAGTAAACTCTGACATAACTCTATCTCCCTTTCTGTGAGTCTCGCTCTCTCTCCCTCTCTCTTCTTCTGTTGCTCTGCTAATTTGCATTTTAATTTATGGCCGCCTATAACTTTTATCGAAGGGCAAAGTCGTCGTCTTTGTCTTTCTTTATTATCCTATGAGGATTGTAGGGGATTACCAAGCCTGCCACCGAAAGGTCACACAGCTGTTGGACGGGGGTCAGAAGACGTCATTCGGGGTTTGGGTTCTATGCGCTGAAAGGCAATTAGCAAGGAGGTCAAACGTTAGATATGATTCGGGCTATAGAGGGGCATAGAGGATAAGAGAGGGTTATGCATTGGCAGGAGCCCGTCAACAGCTGTGGCTAGGTGCAAGAGCAGGGGCTGGGCAAATGGGTGGAGAAAATAGAGCAACTGTCAGCTTGGGTTAGGGACAAAAAAGAGCAAAAGGTTTTGTAGAGTGTTTAATGCGTTCCTGTTGACTTAATTAGTAAGGATATGTATATGTATATATATGTACATATGTATGTATATATGTAATTTTTTTCTCAGCTCCCCATGATATTTTCATTATTTAACTTTGAGTTTTATATTTGAGCGAAAAATAAAACTCAAAGTTAAATTATTATTTTTGAGTTTTATTTTTTTCGCTCAAACATAATTGTTATGGATAATCATTAATAATAATATATACAAATAATTATTATTAATAATAATTATCACAAAAACTGAAAATTTAAAATTTTTTTGGATTTGCATAGTTTATTCTTAGAGCAGTCTATTGGTCTATTTAATTCTACGTGCGGCTACTTTAAGTGGATGATTTTCTCGAAAAAAAAAAAATAAAAAAATTATTTACGCTCCCTGATTTATTTATTTATTTAAAAGCAAAGACTGCGTTTATTGTTATTTGAATGCTGGCAGCGACTCAGCTGCAGCCCCAAGGCATTGACAAACAGCCCAAGGCAGAGGGGGCAGCGCGCTGAGGATAGAACTGAAACCTCACGCCTTTGGTGGGTAATTGTAGTCCTTTGCTCCTTTGCCCCTCGAGCACAAGAGTTTCCGCTCTTATCGCCCAAAAAGAAAGAGAAAGTGAAACCTCAGCATAGCTCTGGCACACACTCCTTCGCCCACTTCCTCCCTTTGCTATCTGCCCCGCTGCTATCTACCCCACTGCGCTATCTCCTGCCCCCCCCCCCTCCGTTTGCTGGCCGTGTCTCTCTTCTAATGAACACATGTCAATTAATGCCCAAGTCTCGTGTCTGCTGTCCATCGAATGAAATATGTTGGCCAGTCGCTCTCTCGGACAAAGTCTCAGACTCCGACTGCCCACTCCAACTCCTGGCTCCCACTCACTCCTTCTGCCAGCCCTCCCAACTGCCAACTCCCCTCCCATCAGCAACTGCAACTCAAATTCAGACCGCGACAAGCGTCTTGCGTGTGTGTGTGTGTGTGCCGTGGCCGCTCTTTTTGATGGCCTGCCTCTGTGTTACGTTACGTCCTCTCCACGCACAGTTATGTTTCAGCAGGGGGGTGGAGCAGGAGAAGCGCGGAGCAGGAGGAGCGACAGCTCAGACATGTTCGCCTCAAACCCCTCAAAATGCAAGTGTCTCGCATTACTACAGCTCTCTCTCTCCCTCTCTCTCTCTCTATCTCGCTCGTTCCCCACCGCTTACGCACGCACGCCTCGGCAGAGAGACGCGGAGTCTGGGAGCCGCCTGATTTATGTCGTCGAGTGTGTCGCGGGTGTTGCGTGTCACCCACTGTACCCCCCCAAACCACAAACCCCTTTTTGCAGCAGCGGTCAGTGGAGCGGAGCAGGCGATTTCCGCTTTAATGTAATTTTGACAAGGCATCCACAAGGGGGGTGGGGTGGGGGGGGGGTGTCGTCATCTAGGAAATGTCATGATAAATCTTGCTTGGATTTCCCCCCCGTTACAGTAGCAATTTTGCGCGGATTTCGATTTCATTTGCTTATCGTGCGATTTGTCGCTTTGGCATGTTTCGATTTATCTGGACTGGCGTTTGGTATTCGATTACCCGATAGGACGTTAGCAGGGAAAGCAGTCGAAAATGGCTTTGATCGAATGCTTTGCCCCGCCGCTTCCTCACTTTGTGCACTCAAGAGAAGAGCGTCAGGTTCCTCTCTTTTCACTTTGCGGTTATGCTTGCAGTTCTACTTCCACTCATTCCACTTTGCGGTTATGCTTGCAGTTCTACTTCCACTCATTCCACTTTGCGGTTCTGCTTGCAGTTCTGTTTCCACTCATTCTAGTTTGCGACTCTGCTTGCGGTACTGCTTGAAGTTCTGCTTGAAGTTCTGCTTAAAGTTCTGCTTGCAGTTCGGCTTGCAGTTCTGTTTCCACTCACTCCACTTTGCGTCTCTGCTTGCAGTTCTGTTTCCATTCCTCTTCCATTCCTCGCCCACCAGTCTGTCATCTTATCGCGAGCGCGCTCTCTCTTCTTGCCCTCTCTCCTGTTTCTGCGGAGAGTCATAAAAGTTCTCCTCTGTGACCCATGCAGTCGTAAACAGAGATTGACTGATTGATGCATTCATAATCTCTCTCATTCTAACCGCTCCTTCTACTTCCACTCAAATAAGTTCCACAGAATCTAAGTTGAGTTCCTGCGAGAGCGCCTGTCACTCTGCTGCTCAGAGATAGAAAGAGATGGCACATAATACTCTGCATTCCACTCTTAGCTGTTACCTGCACACTGTGCAGCCAGTTTCCTACCTCAGCTATCCACTTTCCTTGCATATCTAAGCTTTGCCTTGAAATTCGAATTCAATTCTAATTTCGAATTAATTTTTCTTAGGCATTAAATTTGAAGAACTACCGAATATTAACACCTCTAGTGAAATTCCAGTACTCCAGTACTCATTATCAAAATACGCCCCAAAGCTTACCCCCCACTCTACAGGAATCACAAAAAACTTCGATTGATTGATGGCTAAATTGATTAAGCCACAAGTCCATGGGCTGTGATTGATTGGAACATTGAACTAGAACTAAGACAATGATTTGTATTCATCCACCGTGTAATAGAGGGGCGTGTCCAAAGGGGGTGGATTGAGCCAAATCAAGATTACAATTTGTACAGTGAAAACTCTCTGCTAAGCACTGCCACACAATTAGTGTTTGTGGCAGAGAGATTAACGATGGAATAAATACAGCGTTGGAGCTGCAAAATAAATTTCCCCATAAATATATAAAGAGTCATATTTCCTCCCCGAGGGGTAACCGACGGGGCCCGCCCCAGACCCATCCTCCCGCGAGCCCAGGGGCCCCCACCCAACACCCCCCCCAACCCCGTATTTATTGATGGGGCCTAATTCCTCAAGACACCCCCGCGGGGAGGGGGGGGGGGGGGGGGGGGCGGGGGGGGGCCGGGGCCGCGTAGTCATATGCTATATCTGAAGTATCCACTAAGTTTGTGGCTTGGTCAGCCCCTATAGAACTTTTTCCCGTTTCTTAATAATTTCTTGAAATATTCTTCAGCAAAACGCTGAGCTGAACGCACAGAGTCAATCGCACGGGGCTGAGTATTTATTTATCGCATTAAGTGCAAAAAAAGCGAAATAAATAATAATCCAGCAATTGCAACTGCAACAAATATAAGCATGCAATTTAATACAAAAAAATAATATAAAATAATAAAAACCGCAGCAATATAACGTGCGAAGCAATAAAAAACAATGCAAAGCGAAACAGCACAAAAAGAGAGGCAGATCTTGCGGTAGAGCGAGAGAGAGAGAGAGAACACTGCTCCAGATAGTGGCCCATTGTACTGGGGGGACTACCATGGAGCTGGCTGCGTTCTTTGTTGCCCCGTCAGTCTGAAAAATCGAATCGAACGCGACGCGACGCGACATCGAAGCGCGAAACGGGGATTAATGGGATTAAGAATGATCCAACGAACTTAGGGATAGCAAAAGCAACGAAAACTGATAGAAAGCGGGAAGAAAACGTGAAGAAAACGCGAAGAAAACGCGAAGAAAACGTTCAGAAACGAAGTAAAGGAAAGTAAAAGCCACTCGAACTCCGGAAAAATGAGCTCCTACAGGACGCTGGTGGATCAGGGAACGCCGCCGTCTCATCTCGTCGTGGGTGGCAGCGAAATCTCGCTGGCTGCCACCTCATCGCCCAAGACGCTGCATCGCATGATCAAGTACTGGCGCAACAGCTCCGGCAAGATTCCGGGACTGCGGAAGAGCGAAAGCTTTGCGGATTACAGGCGACACTCCTCCAACTCCTGGGTGGGAGTGGGCGGCGGAGGAGGAGGAGCCACTGGTGGGGGTGGAAGATCGAGCACGCCGAGCACGAGATACCAGCGACTGGAGAGCTGCCCAACGCCAGCAACGCCAGCCACAAGGTGAGTGTGTAACGGGCACAGTGGGCCCCCATTGTGCATAGATCTTTGAAGTTGCAGCTGCCGCCCGCCGCCGCCTCCCCCCTTAAAAGTGGGCCAACACTTGCCAGCTGCAGCCGCAGCTTCTTTGGCGTACCGCCCCCCTGGGTCACATTTGGCGTTTATCTTGTGGGATGCTGTGGCCTCTTATCAGCAGAGCCTCTGCTGATAAAAACAAGTGCAACACGCCGCCGCAAACGCTGTGTGGATTCCACGCTCTGCGGTTTGTGGATGTCATTTACACTCTCTGTGTGAGTGTTGTGAGTGTGCTGAGAGAGCGCGATGCTCTCTCGTTGGACTTCCAGTGTCCACAAGATTCGGCCCACAAACAGCAGGCGGCAGCGCAGACAGCATCCACAGCATGAGCGCGTGGTGGAGCATGAAAGTTGTTTTTACACTAGACAACAAAATTTCAATGCTATGACGGGCTAATATAATTTATTTATGTACATATGTAAATGTAAATATATTTATACTGTTAATATGCTGAGTAAGCTTCCAAAATTCGAATACTATATAAGTCTGGCAAATATTTAAATATTCTACTGCAAAATCTGATATGACCAAAAACCAAATAATTGTACATTTTTTCAAAGTTAATACATATATCTCATATTTTCATATACCAGATTAGACATATAAAAGATTTAAAGTATAATCCCCACCTTGCCAAGCATCAATCAACTCAAACAAAGTCCAAACTCCTTGTTGCGCAGTGTAACAAACCAACTGTTTATGTTTTCATTCCATCGAAGAGAGCGCGCTGGCAGAGAGAGAGTTTCAGCTTTCATAGCTCTCCCTCTCTCTCTCTCTCTGGCGCCCGAAACAAAAACATATGGGCGCTCTGTGGGCTCCATGCCGGTCGTTCGATTTGTTTTTGTTATCTCTTTCGGCAGCAGCAACAGCAGCAGCAGAGCAGAGCAGCGGTAAAAGCGTGCCGCCGACGCTGCCGCCTTCTGCATACTTTTGGGGTGCCACGCCACCACCGCCCGCCCCCTTGCAACAACAGAGACTATGCAAATATGACTGCATTCCATGTGGCAGGGGTACGCGGGCGGCTTTTTTGTATTTGAACGGAAAATTGTGTTTGCTTTTTGCCTAATGCGGGCTGTCACCCCCTCCCCCACCCAACGCAAACAAACTGCGCGCATTTGGAATGCAATCCCCCGCCCCCTGACCAATCTACCAGACAGCAACTGCAACAGCAGCAGCCACCCACACAACACCCCAAACAGAGGCAGCGTCACACACACACACACATGTTCCTTCCAGTGCCAAGAGAGATAGAGAGAGAGAGAGCGCTACACTCTCTGAGAGCGCTGTGTGGACTCCATTGTGGAACCTGAAATCTGAGCTTCGTGCGCAACGTAGCTTTGCGGGCCCCACGTTTGTACCGTTTTTTCCGTCGTAGCGAGTGGGCGTTGTAGCGCAAGGTGCTGCTCTGGTGTCCCCCAATTAAATGTGTGTGACGTCTTCGTCGTCGTTGTCGTCGTCGGTGTTGTCGTCGTCCTGCGTCGCCACGAGTCTGCGTCAAAGTACGAGTCCGCAAACTCCTTACAGTTCTAACGGTACTTCAAAAGCAGCAGACAGCAACAGTTGCAACGGCAGCCAAAGCAGAAGCAGAAGCAGCAGGCAGCAAAAGAATCCAGAAATCAGCGGCAAAACAGCAGCAACAAATGTAAGGCAGAAAAAAAACAAACAAAACAAGAATTCGCATATTTTTGACAATCTCTGAAAAAGTGTGTGTGTGTGTGTACGTGTGCGTGGTATTATCACTGCATTTTCGAAATAGTGACAAAAGAAGCGTCGAAAAAAAAATTCGAGTCTCGCGCGAAAGTGGAGGGCAGCTAAATGCCAGCACGTTCCACAAAAACAAACCAAAAAAAGAAAAGTGAAATTCAACAAATAATACTATAAATAATAATTGCGTGTGCATAGAAATTACAATTAACGGCAGAGACAGCAAAAGAGCAAGAAGAGCTGCTGCTGCCGCCAAACGAAAGTGTTTCCAAAGTGAAATTGTGATTACATTTTTTTTTTGTCCCTGTCGTGCAAATCAATTACAAAATGGCAAGAGATGGCATAGAAAAAGTGAGAGAATAACATAATCATGGCAAAATAAATGTCACAAAAGTAATTAAATCAACAAACAAGAAAGTATAACCAGCAACAATTAAGAAGCTAGAAAAACCAGCAACAAATAAGACGCCGTTGAAAAAAAAACCAAACAAAAACCGCGCAAAATGAGAAATAATTTGTGAAAAGAGAAAAAGCCGAAAAATGCCACAAACAAAACTGCAGAAAAAGAGTGCCGCGATCTCGGTCTCTCTATCTCTCTCTCTCTAGCTCTAGCTCTTTAAGCGTTTTTTGCCGGTTTGTTTTTGCTGTTGTTGTTGTGTGGTGGCAGTGTTTTTTTTCTGTAAGGAGTTGAGTGTAGTTTTATCACATTGTAATTGTTTTTGTTGCTTTTGCTGCTGGGAATCTCTTTTCTCATATTGCATTTCGTTTGATATGCGTCACGCATGATTATTACGTGTTGTATTTGTTGTTTTGTTTTATTATCCCATTGAATTCGATCTCCCTGTGCCGATCGTAATAATCTCCCTCTCTCTTCCTCTCTTTCGTATGTGATTTATGTGCAGGTTATGTGACGCGATTATGCTTATGACCAGCAGGGTGGAGAATGGAATTGGTAGGGCTGTCCAACAAGTGGCTAAAGGGAATTAGGCACCATGTGACACTTACTTTATGACCCAAAGCAGTTGCCTCAATAAAAAAGTGAGTGTCATACAAACTTTAAGGGAATTCCGACAGGTCTTTTTCCTCGTCTCTCTCTCTCTCTCTCACTGCCACTTATCAGCGTTTATTTTTATTAGGGGTTGAACGATGCCATTTGAAGATCATGAACCTGAAACGAACAGGTTTTTTTTTCGGCTACATGGGGAAAATATATGGGATATGCAAATGTGATAATGATGGATTCCATGCCATGCCGAGTGTGAATGTTTTATGGATTTATTTATAAGTCCTCTGACTCCACTCGATGTGCGGAGGACTCTCTCCTTCTATATAAAAAAGAGACAACTTTTGCTTCTCTCTTTTGGTTTTTTCTCGTTTCCGCATTGCAAAAAAATTGTAAATTAAAATTCACGCACACCTCTCTGCCTTTCTCTCTGTTTCTTTGCCTTGTTCGTTTGTCCCGTTAGCTGACAATGTTGCTTCTGCTTTTGCTTTTAATACACTTTCGAGAGGATATACCTGTTTTGATAAGACTTTTGTCAGAAAAAAACTCTCCACAAAACCTAAGCCAAAATCTGTCCATTAGTCGCTAGTGTTTGATTCACCCAATGTCGTATTACTATATCCCATAGCTTTTATGCTAAAAATACTTGGCAAAAACACTTTGTTGGGGGTACAACTTTATTGTCTCTGCAGATATTTTCCTGCAAGAGTATCTATAGCTTCGGCTACAGTAAAAATCCATCTTTACTCTCTTGTTCTTCTGCTGTTATCAAGCCTGTTGTTGCATCTGCTGTTAATATGCATTTGCCGGCGGCGCAACGCGTTTTGTGGCATGGCATGCAAAACAAAAAAAAAAACGAAGCAATGAAAAATCTGCAGAGCACGTGAATTTCTTTTTCGACTTTTCGAAACGAGTTTTCAGGCCTGAAATGATTTCAGTTTTTTTTCCTTCGCCCCAGTTGTTGTTGTTGTTGTTGACTTTTCATTTTCGTTAACATTTTTTCTCAATTTTTTGTGCAGTGGGGAGTGGAGCTGTTTCATGGGGCAGTATCCAAGGTGCAACTTGCAAAAATATTTATTGGCCAAAAGTGTGTAGTTTCTGCATGTGAGTGAGTGTGTGTGTGTGTGTGTCGTGTCGTGTGTGTGGCTGCTGTATCGTGTATCGTTTGGCACCAGCTGCAATTTGTGGAATTTCTGAATTTCAGTGCTCTGGAGAGATAACGGGGCATATGGGTTCTGTGAAGAGTTTTGTTGTCCCAATGATAAATGGTGAGATGTAGGTAGTAGGAATAGCATTTGATGCTTGAGATAGAATTTTCTTATATTTTAAATTAAATATTTAGCAGTAGAAAATCATTTAATTTAAAATTGATCGATATTTAAGCGATTAAATATACAATAGTAATTGCTTATTTATCATATTCCAAATTTTAATAAGCTTGTTTTTTAATATTATTTAAAAGTTTAAGCGTAGTGAAACTTTAATTAAGCCTAAGATCATTTCTCTCTGTAATTTTTTCCCTGATTCTTCTGTATCAATGTGTGCCACTTCTCTCTTTCTCTCTGCTTTAGACTGTTGCATTTTTTTTTTTTACCATTTTTTCTGATTCTTATTTTTATTGCATTTTTGGGTTAAAAAGGTAAACGGACAGCTCATCAAATATTTATGCGAAAGAGCAAGAAGGAATATCTGATAATATTTCGGAGTGTTTGAATCGGATGTCAGATGTCCATCCGTTGAAGTGGGCAGAGTGGGGAAAAGTGTAGTGCGGAGGCTCCAAGTGAAATTCCGTTCGAGACGGCGTCGAAATGTAAATGAACTCGAAAAACAAATTGGCCTTGTCCCCCGCGCTCCGCGACTGAAGATGAACGATAATAACAGACAGCCGGGCGAAGAAGTGCAAAAAGAAGCGCACAAAAATAGCCACAAATAAAAGAAAAATAAAGCAAAAAAAAAAATAAAGCACAAAAATAAAGAATGAGCAAATACAAAACAAATGGAGAGAAAAACAGCTGCTTTTTGGGCGCACAATATTATATCTCTTGTATTTTGTGTGGTGTTTCTTCATTGAACCCTTCCTCATCTGTAAATCTTTTGCTATTTGTCCTCTACTTCCTTTCCCCTTTCCCCTTGCTGTTCGGCGCCCATCCTCTTCTTCTGACTTGTTGTCCCATTCATCTTTTGTCGCTGTCTGGCCCATCAATTGTCTTGTCATCTCCCTCCATGGCCCTCGCACTCTTTCGCTTTACACACACACACACACAGCCACACACACACACACAGTAGGCTGCCCACTCGAAAGTTCAAGTTGAAGTGCAATCCCGCACAAAAGCTAAGCTCAGACAGAAAGAGAGCGCAAAATGAGAGGAGAACGCGAAGATAGAGAGAGAGAGAGCGAGTGCGAGTGCAAAACCTTGCTGTGTCATTCGCCCTGCATTGATTTTGGATTCTGCCCTGCACAATTTACCGTTTTGCCAATGCGTTTACTGTTGTTGTTGTTGTTTTTCTGCTGCTGCTGTGTTGTTCGGTGTCTTATCTCGTTTTTTCAAGCTTCCCTCTCTCACTCCCCATTCTGTTTTGTCTGCAGAGAAAACACACGCGAAATTTTATATTAATTTATGGGGCGTGTGCCGTCGCGCCGCTTTCGCACGATGGCATGCATGGTGGCCCAGTGCCAAAATGTTTGTGGATACAAATGGATGGGGTGGAGAAGAGAAGAGTGGGATAGATAGATAGCTGGGAGAGGGGAATAAGGAGAAGCAGATAGAAGAAGGCAACAGTTTATGGGCGGAATGGGATTAGGAGATGCTGTGTGTGTGTGTGTGTGTGTGTTTGGTGGGAGGAGAAGAGACATCAGGCTGATGTCTAAAGAAGAGGGTGAATGCTCTTCCCCATACGTATACCACAACCCCCTCGCCAACCCTCTCTCTGTCTGCATAGTCCAATGTTTACACTATTTTAAATTGTTCCATATATTCCATACCCGTGGGTGATTTTTGTTTACGATCTGTTTACACCTGTGCAAAAAAAAAACAAGAAAAGCAAAAGAAAAACCCCCAACCAAAGCAAATGCCAAAGAGTTTTTCCCAGAAATTATTCAATTTTTATGTATTTTTCTCATATTTTAATGGGATAACTACATATTACAACATACGGGGGATATGAAGGTCGCGTGGCACAGATTGGACTTTGAAGTTTTCTTGTTTACATTGGTGATTAAAAGGAAATTGGGAACGAAAAACATTGCTGCAAAATGGAAACATAATGCCTCCTTCAAGGTCATGACTCGGGAGGAAAATGCTTATGAAAATGGCAATATGTTTTTGGGTAAAAAATATATAGTATTTATAGAATTAATTGAAGGGTAAATGATATGATGGCGGAAATTTATTGGAATTTTCCAAAGGTTATTGTAAATATAGAAGAGATTATTTAAGTATTTTATTTAACAAGGAAAATGTATGCAGAAATTCAACAGAAAAAAATACGTTAAAAAACTTCTGGGAAATATGGAAAATAAAATATGGCTTAATTGGGGGTAAATTATATCCCAAGGTAACATTATAAATGTTTTTTTTTAAACAATTGCAAAGTTTAAAAGTGTTTTAGAAACCTAAATTGAAATAATATAGTTGTTTATGTCTGGCAACTCCATAAACAAAGCTCTTCCGGCTGGTTTTAAGGTTTATTTTAGGCATATACGATATGCCATGAGATTATGAGATCAATTTTCAATGATTTTCAAGTGAAAAACTTTGGATTTATAAACAACTCAGAAATATATCACTTAGAAACAAAATTAATAACAAGTCGATAAGCAGCACTTTAAATATAATTTTTGTGTTTTATTTCCCGATGGGAATACAACAAAATTCAGTAAACGTTTTTAGCAAAAATTATTTTGAAAAACCCTGAGCCCAGGTTTTCCTATGAAGGAGTCTCTAAAATTAATTTATTTCTTATTTAAATATCACTTATAGCCAGAAATATTTCTAACGATTCCCCAACTCAATGGACATCCAGAGATACATTTAGAGTGCATGTGGCAGCGCTCTTTCAAGGTTGCAGAACCATTCAAAAACTGATTAGTGAGGCCCACAAAATTGGAAGCTGATTAGATAAGATACAGCATAATGGGAGATACATATAACAACCAGCCACCGAAGCGGAGTAGAAGCCAGAAGCAGAGACCACAACAGAAGTCACAATCGATTGGAAAATTCATCCCAAAAAAAAAGTTGTCGCCCCCAAAGGCAGTGGCACAAACAAAACCGACAGCTGTTAACGTTTGTTGCCCCAAAGATGGGGCCTAAATTTGTTTACAGCATTTTGTCGTGGCATAAATATTTGAACACGTGCAACGCACACAACACACAACGCACAGCAGCAGCAACAGGCAGCATAATATTCAGAGTAAAATGTGAAACAAAAAAACGACAGACGACAAACGACATACACAACGGACGACCCTCTCTATAGGGAAGTGTTTGCTTGTACCCGGAAATGGTACGCAAATCCCCAGCTTGGAATTTGGCCAAAAATGCCTGCCGGATGTTGCACGGAATTTAGAATTTTTTTCGGGGGTTTTCTCAGCACCAAAAGCAACGAATTTTTTGTACTAGAAATATGTTATGTATTACGATAAGAAAAACTTCAATCTCGCAGTTTTGTTGATAAGGAAATAATTTGAGTTCTTTGGTTGCTTTGGTTTAGCGTCTCAATTGAGTCACAGAATGTTGTTTTAGTGTGGAGATTGCGGTTCCTAAATGACGTATCGATATATGGTTTTGGTCTACTAACTGAAATCTGATTGCGAAACGTTGACGCAACGGTAATATTTGTGTGGGGGGCTCACAATATATGGAAAGGGAAAGGGTGGTAAATATTTACAGGGGGGTTAGCGAATGTTTGAGTATGTCGAGCACTTGACACAGTTATCAGTCGAATAATTGAGAGAAAATGAGGGTATACGATAAAATGATATATGGAACGAGAAAGATATAGGAGAAGTGAAACGGAGTGAATAAATAGAGAGAAAGTAAAGGAAAGAACACAGAGAAGGTGGGGGATTTAGCAGAGGGGGAGATTAATATTAATATAATATATAATAATATATAATATTATAATAATAATTAATATTAATAAACAATTGATTAATATTAATATATAATATAATAATAATATATTTATATATTTATAATAGTATAATAGTATATTAATAATAATATGTTAATATTAATAAACAATTGCCACACATTGCCACACATCATCTGCAAATGTATCTTGTATCTTTTTGCCACACATCATCTGCAAAAGTAACTTGTATCTTTTGTGACACACTTCATCTGCTGTAAAGTATCTCCCATATCTCTCTCTGTGTTGTTGCTTCATTAACTCAATCATACGCTGGATTTTTATATCATTTGCAACTCCACGGCTCACAATAAATCAATAAAAAGAAAAATGAAAAATTCCTAATTGAATGAACAGCAGAGAGTGCAAAAAAGCGGCTAGAACCTCCTCTAAAGAAAGACTGAGCATGGGGGGACCACCCACTGGGCGGTGCACCCCAACGTCCCACACACACACACACACGTAATTCTCTCGACTCACAACTCTTGTCTCTGATCTCTCACTCTCCCTTGCAAATCTCTTGACATTAATTTGAATGAATACAAATTTTTATAGATATTTCTTATAATTCTGTTGTTGTTGTTGTTGTTGCTGCTGTTGTTGCATGCCACCCCATAAATGGTTGTCGTCGTCGTCGTCTTGTCGTTGTCGTCTTGTCGTTGTCGTCGTTCGGGGGCGGTGGCTGCGGCTCAGCGACTGAGCGTCTGATTTAAATAAATTATTCTATATGCGTTTTTATAATGCAACAACAAAAAAACAACAACAACAAAATGAGCAAAAACCGCGCGGCAAACAGCCGCCCCATTTTTGTAGCTGCAAATTGTTTTCTATGCCACGTAATTCAATCTATTATGATGTATCTTTTTTATTTAGCACCTGAATTGTTGGTGTTTGCTTTATTATTTTTTGCTTTTCGCATGCGGAAATGAGGAATTTGCAACCGCGTAACGGAAGTTGCGTGTTGAACAAAAAAAAAAAAAAAAGATAGAGATACAAATAGAGGCTGTGTGGCAAGAAGAGGGATTTTTGTGTGTGGCAGCTTCAACATTTTGATTGCTCTTAATACGATTTTACATTGGGTAATTGCATTACAGCGACAGCAAAATATATCACTGTATCTCTGTGTGTGTGTGTGTGTGTGTGCTGCTAAATGTATCTGTGTGTGCTGCTAAATGTATCTGTCTGCCTGTGTATCTGCATCTTTTAGCCAAATGATTTGCCAAATGTTGCGTAGAAGATTTACAGATTTAATGCGAATTTGGGTCATCAACATCAACATCATCATCATCGAGGGGGAGCTGCTGGCATTAGTGCCACACAGATGAAGTAATGTATCTTTGAAATTCGCATGAAAATTAAGTAATATTTGTGGGGGGGAGAAAATTAATGAGAAAATGTGTTAATAACTTATGGGGTATTTTCGGGTTGTGTTTTGACAGAAATTAAACCAATTAAATGTGCACTCCGATATGGTTTATCCTTGCCTTTGGTGTACCTTTAATTTGGCCAATTTAAAGTGCTGGTTAAGTGGCAATTAGACAGTAATTGCGTCGAGTATTTGATTGGTTAAGTCTTTGGGAATGTGTTTGGACATGTTTATGGGTAGATTAATAAATTAAGCTGTAAGTTTGATGCATAAAATGCAGTAGAAACGCAAGGAAAGTGTTGCCTTGTATCTACAGACTAAAAGCTATCCTCGGGCGTAGTCGAAAGTATTTTTAGACCCATAAAAAATAATGGAAAGTAATTTTTTTTTAACCGAAAAATAGTCGAAAGTATTTTTAGACCCATATAAAATAGTCGAAAGTATTTTTTTAAACCGAAAAATAGTCGAAAGTATCTGCTCCGCTCTTCATGCTGTTCATTGCCACTGGCAGTTAACTCCCACACCGCCCACTCCAAGCCACGGTTAAGTAGCTTCTGCTGTTCGCCCCCTGCCATCCTTCATCCATGCTATGGTATTTTCCTTGGGTAAACGTCTTAGAGGAGTCTCCCCAGACCCCCTCCCCCTGCTTAACCATTCAGAACTCTCATAATGTACGCACATTACCACTTAAGCGAGAGAGAGAGAGAGAGAGAGAGAGAGAGAGAGGTGGTTGGCCCTTTCATCGTCGTCAACGTCATCCAAGCAGCGAGTGGAGCACCTGACAACAGAACGTAGCCACTGAGGCATGTGGCAAGGAATTGTGGCATGGCATGGGTTGCCAAGTTTTATGGCGGTTTCTGTTGCGATGATGGCCACACGAGAAGATGCCTTCAGTCAATGCCGTAAATCATAAATCATCGTAGGGGGCGCCGCAGCACTTGGACACGTGCCACACTGCCACTGCCACTGCCACAGGCATAGGTTGCTCTCGCTCTCTTTTGTAGGGATGAGGCATAAGCCAATTGTCAGTGGGGCAGGTTCAAGCACACACACACACACACAACAGAGTTTTCTTTGCCGCTTTATGAGGGTTTTCCTTTCTGCTTTCTGCTTTTCCTGCTGTTCTTCTTCTTGTCTTTGCCTTTTTTCCACATGTGTCTCGTCTCCCCCGTTTGCACGCATTTTCACGCGCTTTTCCTCGCCTCGATGGGCAGACGTTTTCAGCTTTTTTTCAGGCATTACTTTTTAATAACCAAACCCCCAACCCCCCAACCACCAACCCTTCTCTAATGTTTTTCTTTGAGTGATTTTGTTTGTTTTTTTTTTTTTTTTTTACCAAGCAGCAGAAATATTCTGTTTTTGTTAGCAGAAGTTTTACGACCATAAAGTTATTAAATTTCCATTCTTTTTATTGCGAAAAGTGTGTGCAGGGAACGCGGGCAGGGAAATTAGAGGTTTCCCAACATCGTAAAATGGGGGAAATTCATTATGGAAATTGTGCGGGGGCGAAACAGTTACAGCCGCTCAAGTGACCAATGAAAAAGCAAAGGCAAACGTCCATTGAAATTTAATTAATCGCCGGCAGGAAAAAAAAAAAACGGCCCAAAAGGGCGGGAGAGAGGCAGAGAGACGGCCACTTGATCTGATTTCCCAATTGAATTACAACCGGTTTTTCCCGGGTTTTCCCCCCCTTCCCACAGGAAAATGTAAAGTGAAAAAGAGTGAAAACGCAAGGAAAAACTACAAGAAACAAAAAGTGAATATTAAAAGGAAAATTTTAAGGGAAATTAAAAGGAAAAATAAATAGAAGAAAAAAAAACAAACAAACAAACAAAAAAAAGCCAAACCAAAAATACTTCAAAACCAAAAATCTAAAACCAAAATCATCAAAAACAAACCTTCAGTCAGTCAAGTCAGTCAATCATTGAGTCATTCAGTGAAACACAGGAGTCAATCGTAGCTGTCAATCCCACACATCAATCATGCTTAAGATACACATGCTCGAGCAGGTCGTCAACACGGAGAACGTCTGCGAGAATGCCCAGGAGCTATCACCAAAGCGGAAGGTGCCACACGGCATCGCCAGTGGCGGCATGTCTGGTGGCATTGGTGGCATTGGTGGCATCGGTGGCAGTTCCTCTTCGAATGGTGGCAGCGCCAAGAGCACACCCACTGTCTCTGCCACATCGTCGCCGCATCACCAGCCGACGCCGCCGCAGCGGCATATACATGTAACGGCCGGCGGTGGCAGTGGGAAGAGCGTCAGCCAGGGATCATCGCCAGCAGGGTAGGTAGCAACATATCTGTATATAGATAATGATAATGGTATCGGGGGGATCCACTAAACGAAAGAAAAATAAATGCTTAAATGTCTTTAAATTAAATTGAGATTTTAGCGAAGAAATTTCAAAGGGAATCAATAAATTTGTTGCCATATTTGGGTGTCAATATTATTCAAATTTTTTTTCTTTTTTTGTGACACAATTTAAACATATTTTAGTGCATTTTCTACACGTATTTGCCCCTGCCCTTTCCAACAGTAGCTCTTTTCACACATCATGCAGTGCATTAACAATTTTCCCCCATTTAGGCACACCTCAAAAACCCCCACACCCCACTCCACACACACACAATGAAAAGGCAAACACACAAAGAAAATAACTAAATTTGCGGTGAAATTTGTTAACTAGAAATCTGGGCATATGGCCAATAGGCAATGGGGAAAAGAAACGCAATGCAGTGGCCAATGGGCATGGCCAATGGGCAGACGTAGATAATGGGGAAAGGGTATGTACATATGTATACCTGATGGACGTTGCATTCATTATGACAATGCAACGCCGGCAGCAGCTTGCGACTGACGACCGCAGAGACCAAAGGAATGTGACAGCAGGGAAATTGCATCAACAGACACAACAAAAAGAGAGTGTTTTGTGGGGGGAAAGCAGCGCGTCTACTGCTGCTGCTGCTTTCGACTGTGGCTCATCAAAAAGGCATCCATCATGCCACACAGATTGTTGCACAAATATGCATGAGGAAAAACCGTTCGCTTGATCCGCAGGGCAAGCTGCTCAATTAGCCAAAATACCAAAGTACCCGGCGACAGTAGAGCGACAGGGAAATGGAAAAGTACCATTTAGGTGGAAAAAGAGTTGTGGGGGGCTCTGGGAAAATATGCATGAAAATTAATGGAGTTTTTAAAGAGCTATCGAACGAATTTTCTGTGTGATAAAATATACTTTTTATGCAACTTTCAAAGTTTTTTCAATTCTGAGAAATTACTATCGAGCACAAGCTCTCTTTTCTTTTTATTACCCTTTCATTTCATTTGGTAAAAGAATCAAAGTCTGTAGTCTGTAGTTGACATTATTCAGTCAATTAGCTTGCTACAAAAGTTACTTTGCTGCTTGTGTATCTAATACTTATTTCAATGGGAAAATTGCCATAAGTTTCCAGCAGCTTTAGCTCACTTTTTGTAGAGAGCTTTTGATGGACAATATGCCCCATGGAATTCATTGTTCAATCGTAAGTTGCATAAGTTCTGGTAGTTGCAACAGTTTCCTTTACTTTTACTTTGCTTTGCTTTGTCTCTTTTTTTTTTCTGTCTAAGTAGCTATATCTTTTCTCTGTCCAGGTAGCTCTATCTGCTCCATCTTTCACCTGCCACACACAGCGTTTTTTGTGTGTCCATTCTGTGCTTCATTTAATTCGCTCAATGCAACAATTGAGCGTCTTTCAAGCTCATTTTACTCATTTCTTTTGGACTGCTTTTGTTGGTCAGTTAACACCCTCACAGCCACACCTTTCCTTGGCATTTTCCTTGGCATTTTCTTGGCATTTGTTGTGTGGCTGTTTCTTTTCACTTGTTATTTTCGCATTAGACTCTCGCGGTAATTGATATCTAGCGGTTGGTTATGGCTTTCTGCCTGTGAGAGCGACACATCAAGGCAATGGGCTAAGCCAAAGGAAAAACCATAGCAAAACTGTACGCAAAAAACAATGGGGCATTAAGCTCTTGAATGTGGGCGTGGCCCTGGGCATAGTTTTGTTCATAATTATCATTGTCACAGTTTTTCCAGATACAAAAGCAATGGATTGGGGCTGGGGATGGCGGGTTGTATATATATATGATTTTCATTTTCTATGAACTTGACAATCAAAAGGGATTTTTCCCAAAAGCAGCAAAAGGCTGGGGGCCCTAGGGGCTTTTCTTCTCTTTTGTAAACATAATTTACAAAACATCCAAAAAAAAAACATAAACACTTCCGTTGGCGCCCCCTCAATCCTTCGTGTGCCCCACCCCCCGCTACAGTTTTCCCTGTGACTTGTTGGCTATTTTTGACTTAATTACTTGAAGACTTTTTGGGGCTTATGGGCATCTCTGTCTCTGTCGTTGCTTGTAGCCATTATTTATGCCTCGCATTAGTCGCATGGCCCCCACACTACCCTTCCCGTGCCACAGCTTGTTTCTCGACAATTTTTGATTTGATCTTGAGGCACAGGCACAGGCTGGCTGCACTGCTGCTCTCATTATGCCACCATTCCAGCCACATTGGAGTTTTTTTTTCAGGCTGTGCATCTTCAGCTTGAGCTTCATTCCGTGGCTCATCTCCATTTCGTTTCGTTTCGTTCGAGTTCTACAGCTACATGACCCCAAAACGCTGCCAAAAGGCGGCCAAACAGCGGCGGCAGTGGCTGTTGTTAGCCCAGTTAGTAGTAGACAGACAGTCGACAGAAGGCTGGCCTGTCTGTCTGTCTATCTTATCCATTCCACAAGCAAATTGGAGTTCTCTTTCGGTTCGGTTCGGTTCTCAGTTCAGTTACGAGTTCTATTTGGTTTTCTGTTCTACACATTTTTCCAGGCTAATTTCTATGCAAAGATTGAGCCAAATAACTGGACAAAAGCCAAAGCCAAACAACAATCATTATCTATCTGTATGGTGAAGCGACGACTCTTGACCAGGCCAAAACCATTTATCACTTTCCAATTTTTTAAACATTTTTTTTTTTCTGTTGCTTTTTGTTTTGTTTTTTTTTTCTGTTTTTGTTTCTGTTTTTTCTGTGTTTGTCTTTAATTTTGGGGGGATAATTTGGCATGTCAGCGGCTTTAATATCGCAGCATGAGATTGGTATCTTATCTTCTTTGGGATTTGTGTGTTGTCTCTCTCTGGCTCTGCCTCTTTTTTGGAGCTGTTTTGGCCCCCTTTTGGACCCAATTTCGAACCTATTTTGAAGGAACTTTTGTGGGTGGTTTTTGGTCTGCTGTTACAGTGCTGGTTTGACATGTTGAGCAGGGCACCATAAATATTTGCATACTCAAAAATTGGGCAGCATCGAATAATGCAAAGTGCTGCGCTGACAGTGGCCTCTGCCAATATTAGACAGGGTTTACTTTTGGACACAAGAGTAGTTACACTGGCAGCCAACATTATAAGGTTTTCAGGTGTTACTCTGCTACCGAATAAGTACAGTATTTTTGACCCACTCTTGAGCAATTCTCGCAGTCTCTCGCACTCAAAGTCGCGCTCAAATCCCGCACTCCGCACTCACAAAAAAAGTGCCCGCATGTGCCTGTCCGCCTACGCAAACGCATTAACGGTTGTTGTCCTCCCAGCACACGACTCAAAACGAAGGCGAGGCAGAGAGAGAGAGAGCAAACTTTTGTTTGTGCTTATCGGCTGATCTGTACGCGTGTGCGTGTGCGTGTATGCAAGCCACACACAAAAACAAAACTGTTGCGCTCTTCGTGCTCTTCTGTTTGTTCTCTCTAAAGGTAAATCAAATGTGAGTGCGAGCGAGTAAGCAGTAGAACTTCAGTTTGGAGGACCAACACTGGCCTCCAGCAATATTATAACAATGAAAGCTGAGCTTCAGCCCTTAACAGTGGCTGTAGCTAACATTAGTCCAGACTTAACTTTAGCCACCAACTAAGGCAGAAACGAGTTAAGAACACGTAAGAAGAACAACTAAAGTTGGCTCGGATTTAGTTGCTTCAACTACAAAGTAGGTTATTGGATTGAAGGACTTTGCAGGACAAAAGGACCTGCACGTGACTTTCGAGGGAACTTCACTTTGGACTCGACTTCGCTTATGCCACAACACGCCGCTGCCACATGCGCCGTAATGCCGCAAAAACCTGAAGAAACCAAAGCGCCCCCTCCTGCTCTTCTCCCATGACTTATTGTACGTGATTCTTGGCTAAAAAAAAAATGATAGAGAGAGAAACCCAAAAGGCTCGAATCTTGATAAAGTGGGGAGACGGAGCACCCGAGGGGCCAGCCAAAAAAAAAAAATAAACTTGTCATTGGGCCAAGTGCTTCGACAATTGCCACAGAAAAAAAAAAAAAAAAAAAAAACCGAAAGACGTCGAATGCCAAGTTCACGATTGGATCTACGATTGCAGCTCAAAATTCGAACAGGAAACCTATCTATATGGGGTGGGGGGCGGCGGCGGCACAGATCAATCGATGGCAAAGGCTTTGGCCCTGTAATCGCTCTAAATTTTGTATAATTTATTACCGCACTCGAGTGACAGGGCAGCTTCAGCTCTCTGGGGCACATGAGTGGGTGCCCCAGCACCAACACCAGCAACAGCGCCCAACCCCATGCCGGGTTCAAAGATGCTGACAAACAATTAAATTAATGTCAGGGCAGGCAAAAATGCCTCAGGGAAAATCAATAAAAAAGAAAGAAAGAGCACAACAGAAAGAAAGAGCAACCTTTGGGTTGTGCGTGTGTGTGTGTGTGGCATCATTTTCCATGCCACTGAACTGTGTCTGGGAGTCTGGGAGTCTGCTGCTTTGATGGCTCCACTAATTGGGCGAAACTTCAGAGGCAAACGAAAAACGCGTTGGTTCCATTTCGAGTTCTACGCCTAAGAGGTGAGAGATGAGAGCCTTGCTTGCCTCTCTCTTTGATTTTTTCTCAGCGAGATGCTAATTTATGCCCCCAGCCCTCCTCCCCACCCCAGACACAAAACTGATGTAACTTTTGTTTTCTATTTGCTCCACACAAAAGTCACCTTTGTTTTCGCAGCAAATATAAAGAAAAAAATCCATTCATTGTCTGGATCTGCGAGCTGCTGTTTCCTTATGACTTATGCATGAGGCAGAGGCATTGGCAGGGCCAGATTCAGTGGTTTTTATGTTGGAAGTTTGTTGGGTTTGTGGCACACACTTCAACCCATCCATCCATCCATCCATCCATCCAACCCATTTTGCTACTGTCTAACATCGTTTCGAGCAATTAGCCAGATTGAAAGATACAGCTACAGATTGATTGGTTGATGGAATGGCAGGCCAAAGATTAAATTCTGAAGGTGTGCAAAAGTAGTGGGGGGCAGCCAAAAGAGGAAAAAATTGGGCCGTGTTTTTGGGTCATGATTTTTATTGGTTTTGAGATGAAATTAAAAGAAAAGAAATTAATTGGAGATCGATTTTAGTTCTAGATTGAAGTATGAGTAATACTAATGCAGGAATGCAAAGGTTTTTTAGCATATTTTAAATGTCTGAATATCTGAATCTAAATATCGGAATAAAATTTATACAATAATAATAATAAATAAAAATAATATAAATACAAATAACTTAAAATATATTTAAAAAATAAAATAAATACAAATAACCTAAAATAAAAATAAATAACATAAATAACTAAATATAAATAAAAATAAAAAATAATAATAATGGAATAATTTATTAAAAGTAAATACAATTAAATTAAATAAAATTTTTTTGCTAAATTTGTCTACAAATTCAATAAATTTATTAATAGAATAACATGATTTTTTGTATTTGAGATCAATTTTAAAAGAATATTTTGAGGAAGGTTTTTTGCATATTTAAAGCAGTTCTAGAAATTAAAATTAAAGTAAAATTCGAAGGCATATCCCTAGTCGCCTTGAAAATATATATAATTATTTTCATTATTTTTCCCAGCCCCCAGCAATGGGGCTACACCTCCTTCTCCCACTAATTAAAACAGTCCCAAGGAAACACCTAAAAAATCCTGTTTTCATTGGCACTCAAATTGTAATCGCAAATATAAATCAAAGATATAAAAAATATAGCATAAAATCATCAAAAGAAATGTGTGTGAAAATCAGCGGAAAAATCTCTTGGCCAACGACTGCTCATCCAATTTTCCCGCTAATGAAGTGGAAAAAGCTAAAGATGAAAATGAAGAAAACTTAATGGCCAAACCAACGACAGCGGCAGAGGCAGAGACAAAGACAAAGACAAAGACAGAGCCAGTGCCAGTGCTTTTTGTATGTGTTTATGCTGCAGAAGATGCATCCAACAGATAGATGCATATCGGACGTCATTGGGAGGCTGCTTCACTCGTAACCCAATTATGAGGCGCAGCTCCCTACCCCTACCTCCTCTCACACTCTTCTTAGCTTTTCCCCATGGAGCTTTGCCAACAAACAGCCAAGAAAAACACTTTTGAACAACAAGTGTTGGCACCCATTCCCGGGAAAAAGATGGGGGAAGGAAACCAACGCCGAAAGAAGCAGCAGAAATCTTTATGAATTATTAATTGGAAATTGTAAGCCCAGACAAAAGATGCAGTGCGGGGGGGGGTGGGGCCATTGGGGTGGAGCGCAATGACAAAGTTATAAAAGTTAAAATCACTTGGTACAAACTTTTACATTTTGCGGTGGCTCCAAACAGCAGACTGTTGCTGTTGGCTGTTGGCTGTCGTTTCTGGCGTTGTTTGATGGATGCAAATATCAAAATTGATGTGACAGACAATTTTCATAAATGGGTGAAGACTGTACGAAAAATGGAGTGAGCATGAAAATATATTTGATGGCTGTAGCTCTCTAACTACTCTTCAAGAGGGAGTATTTACTATGGCAGTTGCTATGCGAAGAAGTTATTTGATTTGGATGAAACTTTATAAATTTTTAGGAAATTAGATTATACTAATATTTTAGTTTAATATTTAATATTATATTTAATATTATATTTAATATTCTATTTAATATTTAATATTATATTTAACATTTAATATTATATTTAATATGTAAAATTCTATTTAATATTTAATATTATATTTAATATATGGAATTTAGCTGGATTATTTTAAAAGAGAAATAAGTCATGGAAATTTTATCTAATGTTTTTTTAGTGTGAAATGATTATAATTATCCATCCGCGAAAAGTTTAAACAGTTATATTACAACACAGTTTAATTATTGCTTAATAATAAATAATAATAATAAATAATAATAATAAATAATAATAATAAATAATAATAATAAATAATAATAATAAATAATAATAATAAATAATAATAATTTTTCATAAAATCAAAGATACTTTTTTGTTCTAAAATTTAATCTTTGAACCAATACTAGTAATACCTTCCCCGAAAGGGTATAGCTGACTCAAACTCGAGTGCAAGTGTTGGTTTTGGTGGTTTTGTCATTGAACTGTTTGGTGGTAGCTGAAGCTATTGTGGGGCTGGGACTGGGGCACAAGTGTAATCGCAGCCTGGGAATGGTATGGGAAATAATGGAAAAGTTTACTCCATTGAAATAAAAGTTCTTGCCACAGCGAGAGAAAAGTTCATTTTTCCTAAAATGAGGTTGAGACCCCGAAAAAACCCGAGACCGAAGCGAAACAGCTGAGCAAACGGCACCCATTAACTCAGAGCTCAGATGGAAAGCATTTCCAAACCAAGCCATCAGCGACGCCAAAACTCAATGCAGCAAAACAGAAAAGTAAAAAAGAATACTCGTACAAGTTAATTACATTTGTGGCAACAAAAAGTGGCAGCGCAGCAGACAGTGCAGTGCAGTGGCAGAACGATGTACAAACATTATACATATTTATGGAGATATATACTATATATAACGTTTACATGAAAAATATCAGTCAGTGGGTCAAACAAAAGCAGCAACGGCAGCAGGCCGCACGACTGCTTGCCCCGCCGCCACTTGAAACGTTTTTGGCATGCGTTTTGGCGGATTGTTGATTGTTGTTGTTAAGTTGTTGAATGTTTGTTGTTGTTGTTGTTGTTAAGTTGTTGAATTTTGTTGTAGTGCTTGAATTTGTTGTTGGCGTACTGGCAGCAGACCAAAAATAGTTTCTGGCAGTAGATTGAGCGGCGGGCCACCACACCACTCCCAAGCCGCCTGCAATGAAATGTTGAGGCAGTAGCCATGCCGCACACTCGCGGACACCAAACTAGCAGCGTTTCAACCAACCGGTTTACTGTGGCATCTCCGTGTGTGGCGGCTGCTGGCCAAAATGAGCGACAGTTTAATTGATTAGCGAGCATTAAGCGTAGCGTCTTGGAAGCTAAGAGCAGAATCGAAACAAAAGAAAGTCACAAGCGGCCAAGTTCATTGTGTGGCAGCAGCTACTCTACGGGCAGATGCCAAACAGGTGGGAATAGTGAGTGGCCTATAATGAAGGTCATCGCAGCGCAAACGAAAATTATGCAATTTATGAATGAATGAAAAAAAGATGCAATAAATAATGAATGGAAATGATTGTCCAAAAAGCAGAAAGAAAGAAAGAGAAGCCTTTCCTATTGTCTGAAAGTTGTTCAATCGGTTTTGGATTTTTTGGCTAGACGTAATCAAAATGATTTGAACATAATTTGTCAAAGAAAAAAATCCACAAGGGGTATATGAGAAATATTTTTGATGTTTGATTGGAAAATTTGATTTTAGTTGAGTTTTTTTATGAAGATATGGGAGATATTTTATTGTATCAGATAAGGAAAATTAAATTAAAGAAAATTGTGGCTTTGAGACTTATGGAACAACAAAAGCTCCATTTTCGACTTTTGTAGGCTTTTTTACCGTTCAAGCAACCGAGGGGACCTGCTGCATGCTGCGTTCTTTACCATTATTTTAATACTATTTTATAGGTTTAATTTATCTAATGTGCTTCTAAAACCACTTAAAAATTCCTATACTATTTGCTGTTAGTTAGATCTTACATAGAACATTATCAAACGCTATAAATATCTACAAAAAAATCGTGTGAAAAGTGTCCTTAAATAGTTTGCCCCAACAAATTGATGAATGAGGCTGAAAATAGATTTACGACCAATACAGTTTTCAGTTCAAATCGATTTGTAACCTGCGCTGCGCCAATTACCATTACACCGATTCGTGTTTGCTTACAATTTACACCTTGCCAACGCCACCGCCAGCGCCGAAAAACCGAAGGCGAAGGTGCCACATTTCGTGCCACATGCAAACCCCACCAAAAACCATCCAACAAAAACTTTCGCTTTCCATGGAAACTTTGGAGCAAAACTTGACGCCGGAGGAAGGAAGGAATCGTAGCTGCAAAATTCTTTTTGTGGGCACAATTAAATGCTCGAATTGGCTGGGGCTAGTTAATTTGGCTAAGACGGTGCGGGGCGGGGCGAAGCGCTGCTTTTGGCCACTCGACGCGCAAGAGAGACGCTTTTAATTGGAGAGACGCTAATTAACCCGCAATTAAAATCGAAAAGTAATTCTGAATTCGATTCGCAATTAAATGAAATACGAAATAAATGGGCTTTCAAATTCACTTTCGATTAAGGCCGCCGGTCTATAGCTCACCCCACCTCCTACTTCTACTCCTCCCCCTTTGAGCCATGTCTCTGTTTGTTGGCTAATTACGTGTCTGTCTTGTTGCTGTCTCTTTCAATTTTCGTCTTGGGCCAATTTTAAGTGCGGTGCTGGCCTGCCCGCTGCCTGCTCGCTGCCTGTCTGCCTGCATTCATTTGTCGGCCATAAAAGTCGCCGTCGTCAAAACACCAAAAAGTCTCTACTCTACGGCTCCAAAGCAGTTTTTACCATAATTTTTGTTCACTGTTCCCCCCATTAGATATCCGTGCCCCCCTCTATCGATGTATCTCTAGAGACATTCATTCGACTTCTCGTTCTCTCTTTTTTTTTTTTTGTATTTTGCGGACAAATGTAAAACTGGAGTAGGGGGGCAGCGCAGACGGGAGGCTGCTGTTGCTGTTGGGTAAGAGTGGGCGTGTGGGTGGAGTGGTGTATGCTGATTTGTTGAGAGAGCAACAAGTATTGTAAATCGTATGCGCATTACAGATGACGTCAATCTCGAAAACAAGTAGGAATGAATATTTATAGGGTATTATGGGGACTAACAGGGATGATGCGTCGTAATTGGTGTAAGATGTAGACAACTCTGACAGTTAGTGTTACAATGATAAATTCGGTAGATAGATAAATAAATAAAATAAATAATAATTCCATACCTTTAAATCTGTTAAAAGTGGAAGTCATGAAATTTCTTGTGTATTTCTTTACCAAAAACAAATATTATACGGATATTAATATTGATATATAAATATATATTATTATTAATATTAATATAATTTTATAATAAATAAATAATCCTACCGTTGCCAGCATAACCTCTTTTTCCACTCCTCACAGGGTATCAAATTTATGCTTCTAAATAAATATATTGGAAATTCAAATTGGACGACTGCCGAGGGAGCTTTTCGAGATTATCAAAGCAAGGAAGTGTGAAGGATAAAATGAGCAGTGGAATCGTGGGGAAAAAGGTCAGAAAGAGGGAGTGTAAAGTTAGAGGGGAAAAGTCACAGAGACGATGGAGAGTGGAAGTCAGAGAAGCGGAGTAAAAAGGTGTTGAATGGGATTGTAGCAGGGGGTGGGGAGGGTGCTACTCTCCACCTCTCATTTTGGGAGATCATCGCGCATTTCGTATGCTATTATTGTAGCGCTTGCCTCCTGCTGCTGCTGCTGCCCTGCGGTTGCATTTCGAATTCAAACGAGTCACAGGAGGCGCCGAAAGCTCATCAGCAATTCAATTGCCTCGAGGGGCCAACACATGCCACGCCACGCCCCCCCTCTCATACATGCTATTTTGTATGCATCTTCAGTACGATTATCTTTTTGTTTACCTTGGGGACAGCGCTTCTGCTTCCTGCTCTGCTCTGCTTCTCGCTCTCTCATTCGTTCGATCTTTAAGCAGATGCCAAAAATGTTATCTCCGTTTCAGCATCTGAGAATCTCTCCTGGGGGGGTTCATGCTGCCTAATAGGCATCTGTCGTACCCCCATCAGAATAATCATCATCGTTCCATGCTGATGTTGATGATGATGATGATGTGAGAAATGTCTTTAAAGTTGTGCAATGACAATCAACCACAAATAATGTGGTCGCGGACACACACACTGGAGAGAAGAGAAAACTCCCACCCATTAGCGGGCATTGGATTGGGGTTCTAGTTTCTGCTTTCTGCAATGTGCACAGTGGAACGATGTGTGCAAAAGTGTGCATGAAAATGCGTACTTAGAACAGAGAGTGAACAGTGGAGGAGAGTGCAGGGGAGAGTGCAAAAGAGTGGGTGAATATATACATATGTAAAAGAAACCACGATCGAGAGTAAATTAATTGTCGTGATGGTTCCCAATGCCTACCATTGTCCGTAAGTTCCTGTTCTTGTATTTCTGTTATTTTGCAGCCTCAAATGCGATAAGAGATGAGCAGCGAGCAGCGAAATAAGATTTCGTGAGCCGCAATTCGTTATTCTCGCTCTCTCACTCACTCACCATACACTCGATCGTGACAGCATTGCAAAGCTCTCTCTCATCAATTCCTTCTTCCTACCACGCTCTCAGCGCATACAACGACACACTCTCTCTCTCTCTTGCTCTTGGGCTACGCGCGCTCTCTCAGCAAGTAAATACGGGACCCTAACTTAACTGCGTAGTTATTTTGTTTTTGTTTGAATTTTGCTCTTTGCTAAGCAGTCCCTATTAACCCTTTAAAACCAATTGGGCAAATGTGAGAAGCGCATAGAATGGCAACCCGCAACAGTTGAAAGCGTTTAAAAGTTTTCTTTGGAAACACTGTTGCTCCTCCCGCTGTCAAAGACACTTGGCCCCAATGTCCCCCAAAAAGTGTGAGCCTGCCCTAGGAATCGACTTTCCATTATAAGTATTTCAAACACACACACGGATAACATATTTTGTGTGCTTTTCGCTAAAGTTCTGAAGTTATTGCTACATTGTAGATTTTGTAGCATTTTGTGAACAAAATGTATGGCGGCGGCGGCACCCAGAGAGATGGAGAGATACATAAATGATATAGACTTTTGTCGACGACATATTTATGACTTTGTGCGCCCTTTCGCTACCCTACCCTACCCTCTCGAGCGACCCCCCTTTCGACAGCTTGCCGAACAAACTTTTGTGGCATGGAATGGACTGTGAAGTGGAGTGGAGTGGGCAGAGTGTTTTGGGGCAACTCCAAAAGTGCAACTATGAAATATTTTTTGGCAGCGGCCGAGAAGCAGAAACGGAGATTATTACATGATGGCCAAAAATATAATTTCCACACAAGGAAAAACTTTGCAGTTGTCTGGCGTTGTGGCGGACTGGTGGCGGTTGTGTGGTGCGGGGAAAATGCCTCAAGAATTATGAAAAATGTGTTGCAAAAAAAAAATAGAGAGCAAAGTTTTTTTTTGTAGCTGCAGAGAAATGAAAATGGCGTGCGGCACGAAAATGTGCAAAAGAAAATTTAAAAACAAAAATGTGAAAAAATACGCGAAAAAAAAAACAGACGAAAACGAGTCGATACGGGAGTCGCCGCAGAAGACAGGTCTTCATTTTGGGTATAATAATCAGATAATAATCTGAGACAAATTGTGGAAGTCTCTGAGAAGTAGCCGCCAAACGGGCCAAACAAATGGACAGACAATAATATATATATTTTATTGCTAGCTGTTACATTCAGCTGCACGAACAAAATATACCCCTGGGCCTCTTGAGTACCGTGTATTAAAAAAAAAAACCAAAAAACTAAAGCCTGCTGGCAGCCTGGGGTTAAATTTGGTGGCAGGCGAAACAACGCCTGAAAATTGTCTGACCAACGTAGAAGGGGTGGAAGTGGGTGGGGAGATGGGAGAGAGAGTGCAACAAACGTACAAGTGTCCGACTGTCTGTCTGTCTGTCGTGTCTGTCTCTATCTGGCGGTGGGGCGAGCGCTTTTGGCTGCCACTGTGTTTTGTGCTCCATTCCTGCATTGTTTACGGGATGTTGTTGCTGCACTCCTCTCTCCTGCTTCTGCTCCTGCTTCTCTATCTCTTTACTTTTTCGCTCTTTTGTAGTCTCATTTCTTCTATTTCTTTTTAGGCTTTTCACATTTTTATTTTACATTTTTTTTTTTGGCTTATTCTGTTACTGTAGGTAATGAAGGGTATATGGTTTTTATATATGTATTGGGATTATTTCCATTAACAGAATACATTAGAAACGGTGAGATTAAAATCGTGCCACATAGAATTATGCCCTTAAATTATCTTCAAATGTTGGGACACCCCATTGAATTCTATAGCATAATCAAAAGAATCCTCGGTCTAAATTTGTTCAACGTTTCGCAAAGTCTTTTGTAATAGGTGCACCCCAAAAACACTTCGATTAAAGCGTACCCCTTCTCAGCAAAGGATACCTTTCGGGTCTATATTTTTGTTGCAGTTGCAGCTTCCTTCCATCTTTTACAAGGTACGCTATACATATGCACTGCACATATATTTTTTTCTGTGGACCCTGTGTAAACGGCACAACTTTAATTGCTTTACAAGCTGCCGACGCATCGAAATTAAAATTAAAGTAAAATATGTATATTCGTAGCAGTTTTTTTGCTGCTGAATTTTCCTTTTTGCATTTCCCTATTAGGAGGAGGCTATTAATCGACAAACCTGAACACAGCACAGCACAGCAACCAGAACAGAATTGAACCGAATTTGGGTTGAAACATTATTTATGCGCATTTTTATGCCAATTTTCGTTGTCGAATTTGTCAACTGCAGCAATGCCATCAAAAAAAAAAGAAAAAAGAGAAAAGAAAATTGCATTTTTCGATGGGATTTTCAATGCGTTTTCCATGCCAAGCTCCACAGGCAAACAGTCGATTAAAAGAATGAAATGAATAACAACAATGCCAAAGCAATTAAAATGCAATTTTGGACTCCAAAAAAAAAAAAAAACAAAGCCACCCGCTGGGTATGGAATGGTTGAATGGTTTCTGGAGAAGATTGTGTGTGGGTCATGAGTGAGTTTCCAGGCGGTTGATACTGTTAGTCATAAGTTCGATAAATATTCCTTGAAAGATTCTTTGATTCACATTCGGGTCACAGTCATGAGAGTTCTGCAGCTCTCTGAGAAATGCAATGAGTGGATTTTGTATATTCGCTTTGGGTTTTTTTTTTGTCTTGAGGTATTACAAGAGAGTTAATGTCTGCCCTATGCCACATTTGAAGGCCCTTAGACTGCTCCAAACCCACACCAAAGCTGACACATTGACTGCCACTTAGCACCTGATAAAAAACCAATTGAGAATGCCCCCACATATTGCACTGCACTACACTCCACGCGACTCGACTTCACTCCACTCCACTCGTAATTCCATTCCAAATTCGATGGATGAATGGATTGTTGGATGGTTGGTTAAATGTGGGGTTTTATTTTTCGTATGCACCCTCTAATTTATGTATCGGACAACAGGCCCAGGCCAGGCCAGGCCTCGAACGACGAGCGCGTATGCAATTTGCTCGCTAATTGGCAAACACTTGCACTGCCACAGCACACAGTCACACAGCCACTGCGATATTTATGGTTGGGTTATTAACTGGAGGTGAAACTGATTTGGGGGAGACCCCAAAGTGTAGACCCCCCGCCCCACTCCATGCACCACCACTTCACTCCTCGCTGCCATGCTGCCATGCTCCATTCTGCAGTGCTCTTTTGGCGGTAAATAAAAACACGTGGCCATTAATCAGTGCGAAAATCGACGCTGGCTGCAGACCCACTTTTCGAAATAAATAAGCCGACAAAAATTGGCCGTCTGTCACATTAAGCGTCTCATGAGTGTTGAGGGGTAGACGGGGTAGACTGGGAGACCCGACAGCCGGTTGTCAAACGGGGGCAATGTTGCACATGCAAATTAGACATAAATCACTGCATTTTAGCACCCAACTTCACTTTCGTTTCCCACTTGATAACCTGAAGCGATCAGATCACAATGGCTGCAAGGGCCATATACGTAACTCAACTCCACAAAAAGCTATTAAGATTGATATGCCAGTTAAATGATCTACTAGATGGAAATTCATTTAACAAGTGGTTAAAACTAATCTAAATTTATATATATTATATATGAATATAATATATAATGAATATATATTATATATGAATATAATATATTTATAATTAATACAAATAATTGAGAGCAGAATTTATGAACACAAAAAAGATTCCATGGAAAACCAGAGCTACATATTCTGTCCGGAAAATAGTCTCTAAATTGAAGTGCAACTAAGAAAAGAAAAATAACAACAACATTAAACAAATTTAGAAATATTTTCGAAGCAATTTGTGCAAATATTTTTGTAATAAAATATAGTATATTGTGTATATAGCCAAAATAAGTATGTCAATGTCCATTTACAAATACTCATTAATCTATTTAAAACAGAAAAAATGTACGAAAATATTTTTGAATAGTTCCTATTGTAATTTGAACGTGTTTTCACTCTTCCGTTGAAATTCTTTACGTCAAAATAAGAATTTCTTGATTGTTAGACTTGTAGCCATGAAATGCAATTTAAAGCAAATATTTCTCAACAATATTACGACTATTAAATTACAAAATATATGTGTTTTTATGTGCAGAAACTCCCTCTGCTAGAACTCTAATAATATCGGTCCAAAATTAAACAGAAATATTAAGCAACTATTCAATTTGCTCTTTAACATACATATATCAAGAATCCAATCCTACCAGTACAGCTCAACTGTGCTTTATTTATTCGGGCATACAATGGGAATATCTGTTAATTATATAAGCAAATTCACACACGCACACACTCTCAACACCCCAAGAGCTGGCAATCAACTCATGGATAAATAAACCAGCACACAGCAATAATATTTTTTGGACATAATGAAAAATGTCATTTCTGGTTGAGTAAACAAAACAGAAAATATCTTTTCGCCTGGCCGAAAAACATGGCACGAAAATGTGTGTGTGTGTCTGTGTTTTTGTTTGTGGGGTCCGTTGGTCAGAAAGTTGAATAAATAAATTTAATTATATGCAAACTACATGCAACAACATAACATCATAAAACTAAAACTAAAACTAATAGAAAACAAAACCGATTTGCCACAACTTGTTCATAATTCAGGCGATAAATCTTTAAATACACAACACACAGAACTTTGTGAGTATCGATGGGAATGGGAGGGGCATGCGAAAAGTCTGAAATTGAATTACGTATCCAATCCTCCTGCATAATCCAACTGTCTGTCTGGCCAGACACGTAGTCGACTGTTGACTGTTGGTCCAGGGGGAAATTATCGAGTCCAACTTATGGAAATTATGGCGACCAGACAGACCAGGCTGCAGCGTGTGGGGCGATTGTTTGAGATGAAAAAGCGCCAGAAAAGAAAGAAATAAGGGAGATATTGGTGGGCTTAAGTTCTGAATAAGCGATGTGAATTGAAGGAGGATATTAGAGAAAAAGAGAAAGGTGCTTAGAACTTTTTTGATAGCTCCAATAAAAATATACCAATCTCATTGTAAATATTCTCTCTATATATATATATATATATATATATATATGTCCATCTATTAATCTCTATAGCACTAAATCAAACATAATCTCCAAGATGTGTTTTTTTTTATAATTTGTTTAATTATCGAAATCTTCAATAAACCCGCTTAAATAATATTGTAAAATGTTAACAGCAATCAAATCCCATTAGTGATTTTAATTCCATTTATGGCTATTGTAACATTTAACAAATTTAAATCATTACCAAAAATTAAACAACAAGCAAAAAAAAACTATAAAAATCTTTATGTGGGGGATATCTTGCATCTTTTATTATTATGCAATTTTTAATTTGTATTTTGTTTATGTAACTGTTGGAATGCCAAAACGAAAGGTCATAAAACCTAAAGCTTAATTAAGATTATAAAATTAAATAAATAATAATAAAAAAAATGTAATTGTAATTTGGGATAATTTCGGTTAATATTTCAAACCAAAAAACACAGCAACTAAAATGCAGCCAACCACAGCCGCAAAAGGGAAACATACCTCGTACCTTTTTTAAAAGCGTGTAATTTAATTTAATGCAGTGGCAGTCGTCGAAGCACAACAGCAACAACTAAAATAAACACCAAAACGACAAAAAAAAACAGTAACAGCAGCAACAACAACTAAAAGTAAAACTAAATGTGGCGCGTGAATAAATGTGGAAAATGTTGCAACATCGACCATTTTGGCTTACACTCGTATGCGATGCGATGTGCGATGCAATCGCCAGCCAAATCGCTCAACCATTCAACAGTTGGTGGGGGCAACTACATGCAGAAGGGGAGGGGGCGAGATTGTTGGGGGGGACTGTTGTTCGGCGGGGTACATTTAATCACTTATATCACCGACCGAAGAAAAAAACAAAACAAAATTTTGTTGATGGCGGGCTAATAAAGTTGTTGGTAACAGCAGTTATAGCCAGCCAGCCACCAACAAAGTAGCTACGAAAAATTGTTGCCAAAAATCAACCAAAAAAAATACAAAATAAAGATAGAGATAGCAAAAGATATATAGTAGATACTGTTACAACAATAAAATATTGCTTAACTTGGGAACTGATATATGGAAAAGAGAAGCAGAACGACAATTTTGATACCCTTCAAGAGCTAGTGAAGGTTCAAGGGGGGAGTATAACACTTTGTATCACTGAAAAATGCATCTTTTCCTTTATAAAAAATTAATTTAAATAAATAAATAATTAATAAATAAATTAAATAATAATTTTTGTTTGCTATTTATTATTCTATATGTCTTTCTGTTACCTACTTAATGTAGGTATTATGTATTATGTTCTTGAAACTTCAGTTTCTAACTTTTAATTTTATCTTCTCGGGAATCAAACAGACTTTAAGCACACAGAAGAATATACCCAATCTTTCTATGTATCGTCCCTACACTCTTATTTCTGATGAAGAATAAATATTCCCTGATAACTTCTCTTCACTCCAAACCCCTCTACACATGCGTAATACCCTCTCGCAGAAGCGTATACCCAAACCAACAAAAGAAAAGAAAATTAATAGGCGTCTTTTGACTGGTGTCTTTTTTTTGTTTTGTTTTATTTGGCTGTTGTTTACTTTTGTTTTTAGCCGTTTCTTGTGTTTGCTGCCTGCTCTGTTGGCTGTTGCTCTCTTGGCCAACAATCGGAAGTGCCAAATTAAAGCGCAGACGGAAAGAAGCTCAGAAGTGGCCAAAAGGCAGACACAACAGACAACAAGCGGAAGTTGTATATGGGTGAAGAGTGGTAAAGGGGAATTGTGGAGCTTGATGTGTAGTGTAGGCGGGGGGAGACAGGAAGTGGAGTCAGTTTTGGGAGGGGGGGGAAAGAAGAGAAGGCAAAGAGGTCGGATCCATAGTTTTGAACCCTTAGAAGTTCATTTGGCAATTTGTTGGCAGTTCGTGGAAATGCTACACTAATTGCAAGCATTTTAAATGTCCACTATTTTAGTTGTAAATTCAATATACCGTGCGTTTCGGGAGTGTAAGACAAATAGAAGTTTGTAAATAATTTGTTGGATGTCTTTGAGACTTTTTATTCAAGAAAATAATGAAAAACTGATGATTAATCGTCTTTTATCATTGATCCAATCGTGTAATTGAGTATTGTGTAAGTTATCGATATTTTTTTGGTAGTTTTCGATTAACATAACGTGTGAAATGTTTTATTTTCTGAAGGTTTTCTTATGTATCTATGACTTTCGACCTCTATGTAATGAAAAATAGAATAATCAACGACTCTGCTCTATGATGTAATGCTGAAATCGGGTACTGTTAAAGTTATCAATTCATTCACAATAATTTTTCGACTTAAATAGCGTGTCTTCTCAAGGTTTTCCCATTTATTATCCATACTTATAACTATTCTCAGAAATGAACTCACAAGTGCCTTATTTCCTTTCGCTTTACTATAATATAAACTTAAATTTCTCTTCTCTTTTCGACTCTTTACAGGTAAGCACAACTACGTAGTCTTCTTCATTTCTCAGAACTCAAAAATCAGCTCTCAGGCGTCAGCTTTTCTATTGGTTCTTGGTGACGACTTCTGTAAGTAAAGCGAATACAACGCATTTCCTTGGAAAAAACATGAAAACGCAACCCACAACAAGCTTTTCTCAACTTGTTTTCCGCTAAAAAGTGGATTTTTGCATCTCTTGCCAACGGTTTCCATTGCTCCCCAGTCGGAAAGGCAAAACGCTCTCAAATCACGGCATGGGCTGGGCTTGGCTTCCGTAATTCAATAAATATTTTATATTTTGTCGCCGCTGTTCAGTGAGCCAAAACGTAGAGACATGTCGAGCGTAGCGGGTTTATTAGCTAGAAGGAGAAGGTGGGAAAAACTTTGAGAGGAATTTAATGGAAATGATTAGCAATGCCCCACAGTAAAATTGTATATAAGATTTGAAAGTGGGAATGTAAATATTTTACCACTCCCGAGAAAGTTTTCCTGAGCAAAGCACCAAAGGATTCCCGAGAAAGACTCTTTCCTGAGCGAAGCACCAAAGGATCACAGGGAAATGTCTCTCATATCTACAAAACTAATCATATAATATCCAGATTATAATTAAAAAACTTTTATCTGACTAGGTATATTTTATATATTTATATTATATATTTTTAATGATCTCTCAAAAAAATTTAAAGCTTTTACAAGAACAGCAGTCACAGCTCCCTATGCTTTCTTTTTCATCTGATTTATCTATAGAAAATTGTATCCACTTGTGGAGAGAACTGGGAACTTGTTTATCTACATTTTGGTTTTATTCTCTCAATTTCTCTATAGAGTATTCCCCTGTTCCCTAAGCGTATGTCGATCTATTCCAACTTCTCTCTCTCTCTCTCTCTCTCTCTGTCTACTCCTTTCTCTTGCTCCCCCTCCGCTCTCTTCTGTGGCGCATTCCTTCACACTTCTTCGAATATTATTTATGTTGTTGACAGGCGGGAAAATGACAGGCGAAAAACCAAAAAACCGAAACATAAAACCGCCCACTGTCACAGCCATCAGCTACAGGCAGCGACAGCGGCTGGCGGCAAGGCAGTCAGATAACGGGACATTGTGCGAATTGCAAACTGCAGAACTGAAGCGGCTGGGCACACTGCCAGCGGCGAGAAAGAGATGGCAGATACGTGCAGGGAACTGTTACACGTCACCCAGCCCCTAGGGGGTAGGGAGGCATTTGGTGCGGCAGCTTCTTCGATTCTTAGTTGGTGGAATATTGTGAGCACTTTATTGATAAATGCGGTAATGTGTGGCAATATGCTGCAGGAAGATACACATACTTAGATGGAGAAAGAGAGAGAAAGAGAGAGAGAGAGGGATAGATCCATCGAAGTGGCAATATCAAGTTGTTCGCACACAAGTGTTGGCGTCATTTTGTGGGTTTTGTGGCTTGTCATGAATACTACAACAACAAAAATTAGAAAGAAAAAAAAAAGTTTCTATTTGAAGTATTGCGACTAACAGATACCTAAGGTATAGATGTAGAGACGCTTCTGATAGAAGATACATACAGAAATATATACAAATATCGTTTGCCAAATCTTTAAGTCTCTGGATCTCTCAGTGTTTTAATTAATTTATGTGGAAGCAAAATCTCAGTTGAATTTTTTTTTTTTTTAAGCAATTTTTAGAGTTTTTGCAGTAAGTAACACATTTTAGGAGTCTAACCCATTAAAAATTCTTGCAAATTGCGTAGTCCCCAAAGTATTTTTAATAAATTGAAAAGAAGAACGTTAAAATTACTGCACAAAAGTATTTTACACACTCTGATAGGTTCCAATATCTGGAATGTGGAACCCCATTAAAAATTCTACCACATTGTGGCACTCCACAAAGTATTTTTTATAAAAAGAAAATAAGAATGTTAAATTTACTGAACAAAATATTTAACAGACTCGGATATCTTCCCATATCGAGAATCTATATATCTTTAGGGCATCCAATCGCTTTCTTCCATCTGTTACATACACTCCGACAAAATCCACACACCCTCGCTGTCTGCACAAGTACTCGAGGGTATCCCAAAAATAATAATAAAACGATGAAGAACTTTTGTTGCCAGTCGAAGTGTGATGCCGATGCCGCTGGCCTCTCCTTGGACGCCTGCTGCCCGACCCGGGCCCGGCCCAGCCCCATCATTGTCGATAAAACGTGAGAAACTTGTCGCCATCCAGGCATATATTTTTTTTTTTCTTTCCTTTTTGTTGATAAGGAGCAAGAAGAGTTCCCTCGAAGTTCTGGGAACTGGAATTGCAAAATGCGTACATATCGTACATATATTTTATCGCTTGCAATGAACCTTTGCAGACAGGGTCGTCCCTGCCACAGAGCTCACTGCCTTGACAAAGGGCGATGCTTCATGGGATGCGATGCTTCCCATTGCCATGTGGGATGTGATGCCACGCGATGCTGCAGGCAGAGTCCATAGATTGTATGAGAAAATCAGGAATGAATCAGGCGAAATTTTTGTTCATTGGGGAACAGAGTTAAAGTTTGAGTTTGTCCTTTATCTTTCTGTTTTTTCTTTTTCTAATTATAATTTTTTTGTTGCCACAGAAATTGCATAAATTGTTGTCCCTAAAGGCGATAAATATTGCAATAAAATAAATTGAAGTTTAATTAAAATGGGGGGCATCTTCCGTCGTCCTGCTAAAAGGATGTCTGCCTATTTCTTGCTGCCTCTCTGGCGCCCGAATGGGGAATGCGTAATGGCCAAAATGAGAAATGACCAGCAAAAGTGAAATGACAGGAAGGAAAGCAATAGGGAGCAGAGAGAGGAGCCCCGAGGACACCAGAGGATGTCAGAGGAAGCCAAGTGCCAGCCCCAGAGGCCAACAAATAAGGGGGGCAGCTGGTCCTGGCGACTCTTGCACGAAGCTTTCCCCCAGAAAATTGTCTTCTTTTAGCCACAGGTGTGGCAGGACATGGACAAAAAAGGAAACAGAAACAAAAGCAAAAGCATTTCCATAAATTTGGGCCCCCAAATTGAAGTCTATTTTTAGGCGCACTCTCAGGAGTAAAAGAAACAAAAAAAAAAAACCAAAAGAAAAGGCAGCGAAAAATTCAAGGGAAAAATCTGTTACGCCCAAGAGAGAAAAATATGATGAAAAATTGCAATCAAATTAAATGCCTTAAAAGTCATTAATAATCCCACGGATAATTCAATGAAAATGCACTCGAAACGGTCGCCGGGGTGGGAATGCAAAACGAAAGATATTTAATTAGGAGTTGACCGAAGTGCCACTCAAGAGCAAACCAGACCCAGACCCACTTAAGAGGCCTCCCTCCTTTCAGGCTGTGCGCCGCCACCCAAGAAGTAGCCATAATAAAAATCAGCCACAAAAGGTGTCCATAATAATGGGCCAAGTGGCAGCAGGGCAGCAGGGCAGCCAGGCAGCAGCTGCCATAAAAACAGAGTCTCAATGGGGGCAGGTTTTTGTTGTTGCAGGGGCGGGGAGGGGAGCTATGTGCGACATTCATTCATTGGGAAATTAATTAAAATATATATTTTTATTTGGTTTTTTTTTTGGGCCATCAATTATTGCAATAATTTTGCCCTTCGACTGCCGCCGTTGCTGCCGCTGCTAACGAGCCAAAAAAAATGTCAGGCAATTAAAATTCATCCACAAAACACAGGGCGGGGTGTGGGCGTGGCAGTGGCAGTCGCGTGTGTGTGGTCGCCACAGGTACTACCAAAGGAGAGTGCATTTTGTTTAACACCTGATCCTGGCAGTTTCTGACAAATTAAAAACACATTTCGCTGGGTTGGTGTTTCGGGTTTTGGGTGTTTTCCATTTTCCACATGTCCTTTTTAACCAGAGGCAGAGACAGAGACAGAGACGATGCGATGGGTGGTGTTGGTGGTGGTGTCAAGGATAACACTTGCATGGTCATGGCTCATTAGACAAAAAGGAGTGACGGACATCACGGAGCCTGCAAATGCAGGCACTTAATGGCTAAAACAAAACCAGTAAAAATTCATAGAGTGACCCAAATACTAACAGAAATATCCCAGGGAGAGACCTTTGGGTGACTGCCTTTTGCTCAACAGAATTGCGGCATAAATTTGCAGTGTAAGCAACAATTTTAAAGAATTTTCTTCGTAGAATAAAAAAGAGTCAGACAAGAGCTGGACATGAAACATGACTACGAGTGTTACGAGTACTCCCCAAAAAACGTACTAAACAATCCAACAAATTCACGGAAATAATAAACTTTGGAAATTAAATTAAAGTTCAGTTTGAAATGCATTTAAGAACTCTCAAAAATATTATGGAAAAATTTGCATTGCTGAATATTTTTAAGCCGCCATAAAACTTTACGTATTTTTGGCCAAATGAGTCGAGTATCCTGTTGCCTTCTATATATGTATATTTATATCTTTCTCGGTACTCCGTATATATCCCGAGGATATTGCTAATATAATTATTGGCTCTTCTTTTAAGAGTCTCCGCCCCCACTTATAAAATTCGTCTACATTTCAGAGAGAATTTTCAGTGCACCGCAATACATTTTGCTCTAGCATTTTTTTCCCCTCTGCCGCTTGCCACTTGCCACTTGCCACTTTTGACTTTTGGCAGCTTCTGGCTGCTGGATGGATGGCTGACGGACTGGCTGGCTGGCTGGCTGGCTGGAGGAGTCGCTTCATTGAGGGAGAGTCCTATAAATAGCTTGAGCCTCGAATGAAACTTTTAGCTGTAGGAACTTTTCTTTTTTTTGTTGCTATTTTGCATAGAGGACGCAGCAGGAGGCAACTGTGGCAGCAATTAAATTCTGAAATGCCCAGAGAGAGAGAGAGAGAGTGAGTGAGCTATAGAGAAATGGAGGACAGGACGGAGTTCACTTAATTGAAAAAATTAACTCTGGACAACATGAAAATACAAATGGCAAAAAGGAGACAGAGACACAGAAAAAGGTGGCTAGGGGGGCTGGTGGCATAGCTTGAAATTGGCTTTAAAGGCGTGTTTGGCAGCAAATTTGCATGACACACACACACACACACACAGAGGACTGGGGACTCGTACATAGGGGATACAGAGGACACATAGCACTCATAGGACACTGAGGACACTGGACGTGTGTCAATGTCGGGCTTGGTTAAGGTCTTAGAAACGTTCAACATCCAACTGCATTTCACGATGAGTTTGTCAACGCTGATGAAATGATGTTCCCCATGTCTGTCGCTCTCTTTTTTGGTATACCCTGCCTTAAAGGGGTTACTCAGGATATACTTTTGTTGACTAGAAATAAGTGCCGATGTCAGTACTTTTTTTTCGGACTTGGGGGAAGTTGTTTTTAACCCTGTTGCATTCCCCATTTGAAGGTTGCTCCTTGGTTCTGAATTCTTAGCGAAGAATTCTGCATCTATATTCTGCATTAATATTAGCTAAGTAATATTTGAGACGATCCTTAGCCTAAGACAGCAGCGAATGACAGCAAAGGATCCTCTTAGGCTCAGCTTCACGTGGTTCCTCCGATTGCTTCCTCTCGTTCACTTGATTCCCTGCCAAGTTTCGCTCCCAAAGTGCATTAAAACTTCGTTGAAGCTTCGTTAAAGAAAACTTCTCTCTCACTTTAGCCTTTGTCCTGTCCTGTCTCTCCTGTCTGTGTGTACTTGTAAGGACTCTCTCTGCCCCGGCACTCTTTACCCCGCTGTTTGCACAATACACAGACGTTGGGACATTGCACTGCCGCGTTCTGTATGTGTGTGTGTGTGTGTGTGTGTCCCACCGTCTGGTATTTGCTCCGGGGCCCGCATTTTCAGGAACATCCTCATCATCCTCCTCCGTAGGCTCTTAATGCTGCTCGGATTTCCCTCTTTAACCCCTCAACCTCACCTCTCTCTCTCACCTCTCTCTCACTCTCTGGCAGTGCACTCTCCTCTCTCCCCTCTCTCTGGGCATCCTTTCGATTAGATACTCATTTTTCAAGCGCTATCTCTGGGAAGCGATCGAGTGGGCCACAAAACTCGTTTATCCTTGACATTCGATGCCATTCCAAATGCAAATTTCAACAAGCAAATTAGTTGCGTCCGAAATTTCGATAATAATTTTCCAGCAGGATTTTCCAACCCCCCAACCCCCACCCAAACCCCTTGAAGATTTCCGCCGTAACATTATGCGAATGAGAGAGAGAGAGAGAGAATTCATTATGCGAGAAGGCAAAAAGTCTTTTGTGAATTGTTGTGCCTCCAGACGGGTAGCAGAACTTTCTCTCATTCTCTCGCACAGCAAAAAAAAGTTGCAGGCTTTGCAATGCACTGAGCGAAAAAATTAAGCTAGATGCTTCAAATCACGAAAGGACTTGCAGACTGGCCACAAATTTCATTAAATGTAAAAATTCTAAAGGGGATGCACTCTTCAAGTGCTTCAGTGCTTTGCTTATTGAGCGAACTTTTTCATTGCCACGAACTAAAAATACCCTGTAAATAGGCAAAGGGGTTGAGCATTGAGTTGAATATATTCCACAAGTATTTCAGTATTTCCAGCACAAAATATTTGTTTTAAATCTATAATTTTGAAGTGTAAAAAAATAAAAATAAATTAAAAGAAAAGAAGAAAAATAAAAATATATGCAAATCAGATATAAATTTAATTTAATTGGATTCATTTGAAGTTCCAAATATTCGATGCTGTTTTGTAGTTTTATTTTCTGATATTTAAGCGCATTTAAAAGTCTTTTTTATAGCTTAATTTAATAACACCCAATTGCCATAATCTGAATCTGTTTCATCTTATTTTAAAGCAATAAAGAACCCACTTAAAAAACTCTGCTCTCCCCTCGTGCTTCCTGCGTTTTCTTTGCACCTTTCGCAGTTGGGAAAAGGAGCTGAGCTGCGTCCTCGTGTCGCCTGGTTGGTTGTCATAAGATTTATAACCTGCTTCCATGGAAAAAGTTGATATAATATCCTTCATCTTCATCGCAGTTACCCCCCACCGCTGTTTCCCCCTTTTCCACACCTCTAAAGAGTGGCGAACAAAAAGCGCTGACTATTCCACCAACAAATACAACGACGACAGCGACAGCAGCGACAGAAGCAGCAGCAGCAACGATGACGTTTTAATTATGTGTGTGCCTAGAAGGGGCTGCTGCTGCTGCTGGGCGGAGGAGAAGGGGGTTGATTTGAGAGGGCGGTGGCAACAGGGGCAGCAGCCGAGACACTCGCGAGACAGTTTCAGGAGCTGCCTTCTCGTACTCGGCTCAACTCGTTTTGTTAATTTGCAACGTTGTGGATCCTTCGTGGAAGGCTGAGGATGAGGATGAGAGAAGGGTATGCAGCATGGCGCAATAAAGCCTCAATGGGGGTTGAGTGGAGAAGCTTTCGAGGAGCGGTTGCGGGGAGCTGCAGGCCTAACGGTGCCTGTGGGGAAACGAATGAAAAGTGAATTCACAAACGGAAACATTGCAAAAATGCGCCAATGCAGCAAATGCTCAACGAGCAAATGCACGAATGAGTCCAGCTCTCTGGTAGGGGGGGGGGAGGGGGATGGGGTCCCGTTGCAGTCCCGCGGGTGTAGGTGGTTTGTCTAGGAGCCATAGTTCCGCTACACTGAAACAAATTGAAAGTGCAAATTATCCCAGCACTTAGTGGATTAAAATATATACATATGTACTTTGCAAATCGATTGTTACTATTTCTTCGCAAATTGTGTTTGGAGGAATTGTTGTAATTATAACTATAATAATTATAAATAAATAAAATAATTAAATAAAATAAATAATAAAATAAAATAAAAAAAATAAAATAAATAATAAAACAAATAAATAAAATAAATAAATAAAGTATAAATAATTATAATAATATAAATTATAAAATTGCAATGATTTTTATGAGATATATACATACATATGTGCATAGCTAGATAATACCACCAAAAACAAATAATAAAATAAATAAATAAATGAATAAAATAAATAAATAAAATAAATAGTAATATAAATAAATAAATTATAAATAATTATAAATATTATAAATTATACAATTGGAATGTTTTTATGAGATGTGTGCCATAGCTAGATAATACCACCAAAAGAATGGACACAAAAAAAAGTAATTCTATATCTTTAAAGTTGAAGTTCGGGCTATTTATAATTACCGATTGTATTGACTTTTGAAGGTAGAGAGATCATATCACATTTTATTTTTGCAACATGAATATAATATAAATATTTACATGTATAAATAAATATAAAGCGTATATTTTAAAAATTGTGGTATGTATGGAAACAGAATAAGAGCATTATTGGCTTTAAAAATGTACATGCCACAGCTTCCATCTGTTTTGTATTCCTACAAATTCAGGTTTTAATATTTATAGGCGCTTAATAATTTATTTAAATTTTTGTTCCTTTTTTCAAATGGAGCTGTGACCTCGTAGGGCAATGGAGAGAATTATGCATATGGGAGGGAATCTCTGCATGCCTCTACCCATTTACAAGGATATGGTTATCCCCTCCCCATTGTACACTCTCTTTTTCGCCCCCCTTTTTCACCCCCTTGCCGCCCATTTTCCTCCCATAATCCCCTTATTTGTCCCTCCATATTCCCCTTATTTTTCCCACACATTTTCCCCACCCATAAATGTTTATTTTTCAAGCATTTGGAGCAAAATTAACAAGCGTAACTAAAACATATACTTCTGTACATAACTATGCACATATACATATACATAAGTGTGTATGTGTGTGTCTACAGATGTACGAATGTATCTACATCTCTACATGAATGCACACACAACACACACACACACAGAGAACACACACACACAGAACACACAATCAACAGTAGAAATGTTTGGAAAGGGTGTCGCTGTCGCTCTCATTTGTGGCTGTTGCTACCTCTCTACCCCCGCAGCATCCCATAGCCCCAGCCTGCTATAAGGCTGCTGTTGAGTGGCCTTTGGGGAAAAGAGAACCAGATAGAGAGTGAGAGAGAGAGAGCGACACGCAGCTAGACGACAGCCTTCCCCAAGCAATGCCCCATAGGCCTAGGCCTAGGACTATAGGCGTCCACCCCCTGTGCCTTTTGGGTCCTGGGTTAATGTACTCTTTCTGCAGCAGCGACGACGACGACGACGACGGGCTGGCCTGGCAGTCAGCTTCCCTTAACACCCATTTAACCAATCCACCCACCACCCCGCTTACAGCACCTGTAACTGGCATTCATTCAACATTTTCTAACATTTAATTTTGTTCTGTAATTGCGGAAATTTTCATTGAAATAAATTAGCTGCTTTTGCTGCTTTTTTGCGCTGCACGAAAATTGTTTGTTGTTGCTGTGGGAACAAAAGTTCCGTTTTTTTGTGTGTGGTGTAGGGAGGAGTGGGGTGAGGTCTGGGTTCAGTTCTGTGCGAGGAGATGTCATGGGTTAATGTCTGCTATCAATGTCAGGGTCAAATGGGGTTGTGGTTGGGGCTGTTGGCTGTGGTTGGGGCATACACACGTGGGGGGAAACGGAACAGAACAATGAATATGAATTTGATTTAATGAGGAGAAATTGCAAAAGGCAAATAGGGTGCACAATCATAAATGGAATGAATGGAAGGTCATCCGCTGATTAACCGTAGAAGGGTTTAAAATATTTGTGATTTATTTTGCATATTTTTTACGCGATTCATAAAGGTAAATATGTGATCAAAGAACCCCAAAGAAATATCTGCCATTTTTAGCCCATAAAATATATTCAAAATTGTGTTCAATCATTAACCCAAATGTTCTACATTTAAATCCCTGCCACAGAATGAATACTGTATTAACAATTGTTCTCCAATGCCAGGGTTACCTCACCTCCTCCTCCGATCCCTAAAAAAAGGAGAGCACACTCTTCCGCCTCTTGCTCCCGACAAATTTATAGTTTATTTAGGTGCATTTTCTATGGTTTGTTTCTGTCAATTGCCGCACATTAAAATTCATAAAAAATTATGCTAATTCTTTGATTAGAATTTCTTCCATAAAAAAGGTATAAAAAAATGGAAAATATTACAAATCAAACGCATGGCAATTGAGCGAACAAATCAGCAGACAGAGTAAAATTATAAATTCAAAACGGAAAATTTGGAAATGCAACAAAAATTTGAATGAAAGAAAAAACAGGATTTTTTTTTCGTGGAGTTATGCTTACCCCTCAAAATAAGGGATTGTGCGTGAGGGGGTAACTAGGGATGGAGGGGTGGAATGGTAGCCTAAAAATTCTACATCTGATATTGCCATCTCCGATCTCTCCCCTGTACCTGGCGTGCCCTGGCGACCCTCTTTCTGAGGTCTCTGAGGGTGAGAAACGCGTGCGCATGCGCCTTTGACACCTGAGATGACAATTGGAATGAGAGAGAATACCATATAGAATCTGCATAGGAGAATGACAGAGAAAGAAAGAGAGACAGAGGTAGAGAGTGTGGTACCTCCACTTGATAGCGAGCTGCAAATTAAAAAATCATAAAAAAAGCTACGAAAAAAAAGTCGCTCGAGAAAAGAAACGAAAAAAAAAATCTGGGTGGAGTGCGTCGTCAAGCTAGCGCCACGGATGTTAATGATGTTTATAATGATGATGCTGATGATGCTGATGATGATGACGACGACACACATAAACAGAGCCGCACGACAAATTTGCATAATTTGAAAATATAAAAAAAATGTATAAGAAAAATACAAGACTTAGCATAAGCAGAATCAAAAGAAAACGAGAGACTTGCAGAAGAGTTGAAGTTGAAGAAGCGATACAAAAAAAAACCAGACGAAAGTGAAGTTCAGGGGAGAAATGGAGGAGGAATTATCCATTGGAAGAAGCCAGAAGCAGGCCCATAAGAAGGCAGCTCCCTGATTATCATGATTATGTATGCATAATCACACACCCAAAGAGCCGAGACGCGAGACCAAGACCAAGACCCTCGCGAACCCAGACCCAGACCACGGACCACGGAATGGGACGGGACGGGGTCGAAAGACAATGGAATTATGAGGTGTTGAACGTTGAGTGACTAGCGGAACGGACCATTAAAAACAAGAAAACCTCAGCAAAAGCCAACGAAACAAACACTGAGGAGTAGGAGAAAAAGAGAACAAGAGAGATGTGGTAGGGCGATGGCTAGAGAAGGAGGGAAATATATATGTTAGGGAGACGCCACAGAGAGCAGCAGAGAGAAACAAAAACACTCAGCGAGGGCGAAAGAAATGTTAAAAGAAACATTAGATCCCAACAAAACAATGGTTAGAGAAAGTTATGGGCCAGAAATGTATACAGGAAATCGAACAAGAAGTTGCAAAGAAGTTGAGCAAAACAAACAAAGAAAGAAAGAAAAAACATTGGAAAAACAATGAAAATGCGATAGAAAAACTAAATGAAAACACGGTTAATAAAGCGTTGCAAATGGGAGCACTATAATCCACAGGAAAAAAAGGTAAGAGTATTTTTCAGGTAGCAAAAAGAGTTGCAACGGTGGCAGAGGCAGAGGCAAACAACAAAAGGAAGTGGAGTGGAGGGTTCCTCGCTTATTTTTTCTTTGAAGAAATCGAATTGAATTTTAATGATTAGGCTGAGAAGTTACTTATTAGATCATTAGATCCATTGGAGTGTGGGCAATATGTCAGCTGTTTGTGTGTGTGAGCTGTAGGGGTGTTGACTGTTGAAACAACAGATGAACAGCGGCATCTAACAGGGGATCTAACATAGGCAGGGGGCTCATTAGTGTGTTAGGGGTTAGATTAGGAATGGAAAAGAAAAAGATCTGAAGAAGTAGAAGAGGTATTTTTTTGAGCTAATTCCAGGACTGTGACTGGGTCTCCCAACTCCCAATTTTATGAACTGTACAGAAGAGCAAAGTAAACGTACAATTTGTGCAGCCAAATTATATTTTATATTATAGTATATTAAATATATGTATATATTAAATAATATATATTATTATATTATATTATATTATATTATATTATATTATATTATATTATATTATATTATATTATATTATATTATATTATATTATATTATATTATATTATATTATATTATATTATATTTTGTCATCTCCCAAAGTTAGATTCTATTGCCTATTCAATCTAGTAGCAAGTTGCTTAATTTATTATTTTATTTCGGCTCAGTTGCCTTAGTTCCCGCAGTCGTTTTAGTTAGTCTCTCTTTCAAAATTAAATCAGTCCAAAATTTTGACTTAATTTTTCGAACATGGATAAGGCGGCAGTGGAGCAGCTGTTCGTGGAGGTCGAACCGAGTCAGCAGGGAACTGAAGCTGAAGCCGCAGCCACGATCCCAGCCGGTCAACACAGCACCGAACCAGATCCAGATCCAGACACTGTGATATGGCTGGACATAAATGCAACAGCCACGCTGACTGCCGACAGAGCTGGTGCCGGAGCCGATGAGCCACAGCCAGAGCCCTCCCAGGTGATGAAGGAGCACTTGCAACGCCGCGCGGATGCGGAGGCCCACTTTAAGCAGGGGGAAACGGTTAGGTCCAGGGGCAAGCGATCCCAGTCGCGCAGTCCCAAAAACCGCCAGCCTCGTCCCTACCACCAGCAGCAGGAACAGGAGCAGCAGCAGGAGCAACGAAGTCAGCAGCTGGAAATGTCGCGCCGGGAGCATCCGAATCTGGAGCAGGAAATCGATCAAATGATCGAGAAAACCTTGGACGAGCACAAGGTGGCCGCCCACCATATGGACGGGCTGAGGAACTATCTCCGGGCAGAGACGCAGCGGGACCAGCGAGTCAGTCAGCTGGTGCGGTATCAGCACGAGGAGCGGCTGCGCATGCAGCAAGAGTTTGACCGCCAGCAGAAGCTGCTCATTCAGGAGATTTGCGCGGAAATGGACTTGTCGGTGTACAGCGATGCCAGCAGCAGACCCCACAGCGATTAGCCCCCATGAGCAGCACAGGGAAACCAAAAATTCTGATCTAAATTATTAATCAATAAATAGTTTCACTCTTCACTTGGATTTGTGTGCGGGGATTTCATTTGCACCCACGCAAAACCCTATAGAAAAAGGGTCTCAATAAACGCTCCTCTCTCCTCTGTTTCGCCTCCACTTTGATATGGGATCTGTCAGATGTCAGTGAATGCTGAAAACCATAGCCACAGATCCCCCATTCAGGTTCGGTGTCAGTTTCGGTTTCAGGTGTTAATGACTTTATTTCCAAAGCCACCCGTGTACAGTATATGCCATTGTTTTTGTTCCATGTGTCCAAGTTTGCTTGAAATTATAGAAGAGAACAGCACACCACACACAATCCGTGACATACCCATAGGATAGCAGGCCTATTGTTCGGACATGGACATGGCCCAGCCCAAACCCAACCCCAAAGACATGAATACAAAGCCCGTGGCAGGCCTTTTGTGACACGGCGCTCATATCCGGTGTGGTCCCTGTCCGGGTACCCGCGGTTTATTTGCTCGATTGCTATAATTCCATATTATATGGCTGGATAAAAACCGAATAACTCCAAGAAAAGGCAGACGAAATGGACATCAAACCGATCGAATCGAACCTCAAGCGAACCAAAGACGAACGGCAGACGAACGGCAGATTGCTTCGAACCTGGAACCGAACGAACCTTCAAACGAACTAACACGAACCGAACGTACTTCCCAGCGCACGAACCTCAAACGAAGCTCAATCGAACATGTTGGCATTGACTGCAGAGTTGACTGCGCTGTGTTCGCTTCGAACCTGGCACCGATCGAACATGTTGCAGGCCAGCGATCAGGGTGGAAACCGGCGTGCAACTCCAACTCCACGCACAGAATTTCGAGTTTTATGTTAACAATTTATGCGGATGGAAAACAATATACGTTGAAACTTTGGGCTGTACGGTTGTACATATCGCGGGGTTCCGTCAGTGGGTCAAAAAAAAAAAAACGGGGCAGAAATAAAGTGCGTAAAATACGAAACGAGCGAAAGAAATAAAAAGAGCGCATGCGCGAATGTATCTCGAACTAAACGAATGTATTATCTGCAAGATATGCCGAACCAAATGAAGTGATTTTATAGTGTAAACATTCAATAGTGCAATATTTGTGTATAAGTAGGGGACTGTAATGCAAAGAAAAATAACCTACCTGCTCTTGAGTGAACAAAAATCAAACGAAAAGAAAAAAGGAACAAAGGTTTTTCCTTGACCTAAGCAAACGCTAAGTGAATTATACCTGAACCCTAACGAACCGTAGAGCGAGAAAGAAACTCTATTAAAGAGAGCATCCATCCATCCTCTCTCTCCCTACCTGTCTCTCAGACAAAACTCGAATCTCATATAAAAATATAATTTTCGATCTCAAACAAAATAAACCAAAACAAAATGAAATATCTAACGCATACACACAAGGAGTCCTACACACTGGTGGCACGCAAACGTTACATGAAAAATCTGCTGTATGTATATTTTATGCTGTCCTTTAATATTTTCCAAAAATTCATTAGCATGCCAGTAGCGGTGGGGTGCGGGGAGTGACATAAATGTCAGCCTCATCTAGGCAAATATTGATAGAACCCTGAACCTCTGCCTTCTGTCTCCTGTCTCGTGTATCTCTCTCTTATTGGTGTGCAGAAATTATGGAAATTATTTGTGTTTGGTGCCATTTGAATATGAAATGTGCCATAATTAGGCATTGAATCCATTGAATGGCTCCGACACTCGTGAGGAGTGCGCCCTAAAATTTATGTCGCATCAGTTTGCATAAAATATGTAAATTTTCCAACGATGGGAAAGGGGCAGCCCCTTTTCTCAATTTTCATTTTGTATTTTGTATTATTTTTTTTTTGCCAACTCCTGTCATTCTGTCATTTGTTTGTTTTGGCCTTTGCCTTTGTAACCGAAACAAACCACAGAAATTTGCAAAGAGTAGTTTATCGGAGGGGATTATCACGGATCTACCTTTAAGGAAGAGCAAACGAAAAACCCTTTTCTTTGTGTGCTGCTTCCTTCGACTCTTCCTTTCTTGGCTGTTTTGTTAATTAAATTTATGATTAATGAATGATATGCCCAATGATGATGATGATGATGGTGATGGTTTTCCTATGTAACAGCTGTGCAGCGAGGAGCGCTGGAGAGGGGGTTGGGTTGCGTTTTCCCCGTGTAAGGTGATATCTTAACCCCTTTTGGCTGCTCGCGCGGCTGTTTATTTTCGCACCCTTTTCCTCACCCGGATGTCGTTCTCCTCTATTATTTTTTGTTAGTGGAATTTATTTTTGGCAAAGTCAATAGGCAAACAGTGTTTGCCATAAGTATATGCCGCATTGCTTATCGATTTGTTAGCATCAGCAGAGGCAGCAGCTGTGGCAGCGGCAGCGGCTTTGAACGGTAAATCACTTGGCCAAAAACCCACACACACATATGGCTAACAGCTAACAAAAAAAAAAATAATATTCAATGTCTGAGACTACCGAGAGAGTTCAAACAGAGAGATCGCAGACGTGCAATCATAATTTGCTTAGGCTATGGCGACTCCAACGCGACTTTACCCGCACCTAAAACCAACTGTTTCCCTAAGGCTACAGGCTACACAGCGTCTGTGGGGGTGTGCAGCAGAGTGGCGGGGGGGCTGCAGGGGTGGGTCTAAGCCAGAGAGTCAGTGGTAAATGACCAAAAGACATGCAACAGACAGGCAGCAGCAGCAGCAGCAAACATAATTAGAAGCCTCGTCTTTGCATTTGTGCAGAGGAAGTTGCAGCATTAGCAGGCAATCAAATTAATTTGAGGCAGTTTTTTATTTATAAGCAGGAAGAGCAGCGCGGAAAACGCGCGCTGGAAACGCTAGCGTTTTTAGTAGTGAGGAATAGAGGAATAAAAACCGCTTGAAAAGATTTTTGAAATAAAAAATATAAGGCAATCAATACTAGAATTAAATATTAAAAAAAAAAAACAAATATTCCAAAAAGGAACTTCTGAATATTGCACAGAAAACGCTTGAAAGTCGCGCAGAACACACTCTCACGCGTTTTTAAGCGCGCGCTTCACGCTGCACTGCCAGGCGGTTTTAATCGCCAACATCACACTTCCAAGCTGTTTTAAACGCTCTCGCTTCGCACTGCACTCCATTCCACTCCCCCAGACAAGCTGTTTTAAACGCTCCTCCAAATGAGTGTCGTAATAATCGCCCCCCATTGACGCGACGCTTAACGCTTAACCTACTAACACGATGGATGGACTTGCCACACATTTGCGCGCGACACCACGACACCGCAGCAGCCATCAGCCGGGCTACCAGTTAACCATTTAAACAATCAAGCCATCCAGCCAGCAATCCATCAATCTCTCAATCGGATGGCGATACGGCCATCCCTCAATGTCGCTGAATCTTTGTCGGAAATGCATGGCAAATTTTCACAGTTCCCTCGATCTCTGACACTCACTGACGACGGGTGGAAAATGTTTAATGTATTATTATTTTTGGTGCTGCCCGCTTCACAACCCACATGATAATTGCAAATTAACGAGACTCCGCGGAGGAGATAGACCCCGAGGCAAAGATTTGACACCAAAGATTGTAAGTCGCGACCTTCGTCAAGATGGTTGGGACGCCCACATAAAGAGGGGGGGCAGGCAGACAGTGGATTAGCCACAAAAACGATACATGTGTAGCTTTGTATCTTTTTAAGCCATCGATGACTAATGCAGAGAAAGAGACAGAGGAAAGAGAGAGGTGCCTGGGCACCTGATGGCAGCAAAAACGCGCCAAATATTTTGGTCAACGATTTGCGCAGAGACAATCGAAGGAGAGTGGGGGGATGAGTGTGGTGCGAGTGCCACTGTTTGTGGCACGTGCAAAATGAAGAAGCGCGTGCCTTGTCCACATTAATTTTGAATACCGAAAAAAAAGCAGCAGAAAGGAGAAGCAGCAGCAGCAGGAGGAGGAGACGTAGGGGCACAGGGCCTTATAAATAGCTACGCTGACTAACTGACGACGCGCTTCATTAATATGCAAAGTGACCCTCCATATACCCCTCCCCTCCCCATAATCCCCGCTGTGCCCAGCCATTTATAAATATCAACATTTAAACGGTTATTACCAGCGCTTTTCATGCTGCATTTTGCACTTGGGCAACAGGTTGTGACTCGGTCTGTGCCCAAGTGCCCAAGTGCCTTTTCTTCTGGCAGGAGGAGCAGCAGCGCATGGGGAATAGCGTGTCAAATTGAACTTCAAGTGCAACTTATAGCAGCAGCAGGGGGGGCAGGAGGGGCAGGAGGCATTTGGGGCAAAAAGATGGCCAGAATAAATGGCCTGTTGACTTGTTGATGTCGCTTTGCGTTTAAGTATATTTAGCTGCGGCTTTTGTTGGGAGGGTGATGACACTCCAACAGAGGCACAGAGCTACAGAGAGGCGTTGTAATTAGGAATTTTGTCTATGAGGATGTCTTTATAATGAAAATAGCTCCCGCGGATTGGTATGGGATTGATAGGTATGGGATCTACCTTGAGAGTTGTATCCATTGTTAGGTGTTTTCCTTTGGTTTCTTTTAGCTTAAATCTTGCACCCAAAAATGTGATTTTTCTAGCCCTATATCCATAGAGTCCTCCTGCTCCGCCCTTTGACCCTTTAAAGTTAATCTGTCCTCAAAAAGTAGCCTCAAACTGTCCCAACTGAAGATCGCTTGCTGCCTCATTGATCTCTCTCTCTCTCTCTCTCTCTGTTGAACTCTCATCTTAAATGTGACAATCCCATTTGAAAATCATCCTCAAATGGGACCAGAGGTTGCATGATCCTGCCATGATCTCCTGCTAGCCACTAAAAATGCGGCAGAACAACCCACCTTTGGACCTCACATTTTGCTACCCTTTTTCCGCAGTTGTGGCAGAACTGGCAGCTCATTTGGGCTCCTTGCTACTTAGTGTCAATCTTTAAGCTGAAACTCAAACAGCATCAAATTAAGGCAACATTTTCCCAGAATCCCAGCAGCGTCCTGTACATCCTGTACATCCTGCACATCCTTTTGCTTGACCGCACAGCTGCCTCCCTTTTTTACTTTCACTTTTTTTTTTTTTTTGGGCTACCTAAAAGCGACTTTCTTTGCTTCAATTGAGGCAATAAATCTGCAAAAGCTGTCAGCGCATAAGGGAAAAACTCGTCTCGCTCGAGAAAATGTCCACCAAATTTTGGGTAATTTCTTAACCCAAAAAACACGAAGCAACGCAATGGAACGATTAAAAATATGTAAATTTTTGGAAAGGAAACTTTGATGTGATGCCGGAGGTGGAAGTTTTCCGGCAAATTTGTGGCTAATTTATGGGGCAGAAGGAAGTCCGGAGATTGCCGCCTGTACTTTCTTGAAGGATATCATCTTCAGGGAGGGAGGGGAGGGAGAGCGACCAAAAGAGGGTCTCCGTCTCGGGTCTCGGGTCCGTTCGAGTGCTTGGAACGTGTTGCATTTATGAGGTTGAACGAAAGGGGGCAAACGGGTTTTTTTTTTGTGGCGTGCAACCCCCTGGGCAGAGGACTTCTTGTGCCACTCCGGAAATGAGAAAAACTTTCAGCGCAAATCCTTTGCCGCGAAAGGAAACGGCGCGACTCGCACTCTCTCTCTCTCTCTCTCTCTCTCTCTCTCTGTTGCTTGCGCTTGGAACTAATTTTAATGACAATTCACGAGGCAGCAGCGCCGCGGATGCAGCGCCGCGACATTAAGGATAATGTGAAAACGAACCGATGTGCTGATGTCCACATGAAGCAGGAAAGGATAACAGCAGCAGGAGCAGCAGCAGCAACAGTAGAAGAAAAAGAAAAGAAAGGAAAGGAAAGGGGTTGCAACCCACCCTGAAAGAAAATGCATATCCTTTTGCTTGTCTTTTGCATTTCCCTGCGAACGCGCTTTCCTTTTGAAATTCATTTTTCTCAGCTTGCCGCCGCCTTCTGCAGTTCTGTACCAAAAAAAAAGAATATACATTAATCATAATCATGTGATAAGGGACGCACAGCAAGCAGAATATTGCTTTTTGCATTGAAAGGACTTGCAGGACTTGCTGCATTTACAACATTTTTCATGCGGTTTTTCCACGTACTTTTCATATTAATTTTATTTCGAGGCCAAGCACTTATAGTCCTCATGCGCGTATTAATTACAGGACCTAAAGGATCTCTCTCTCTCTCTCTCTCTCTCTCTCTCTCTCTCTCTCTCTCTCTCTCTCTCTCTCTCTCTCTCTGTGTGTGTGTGTGCCTCTGTGCCTGGTTGTCCTGTCAACGACCCCTGCTGCTTGGTCAGAGTTGACTTTTTTGGTGCCACACTGTACGAGTACGAGCCCGAGCCCGAGTTTATATCCCTTTACACACATGTCCGCTGCTGTTATCAGAGCGAGTGCATCGCACTCCTTGGACACTCCACTCCCCTACCCGCTCCCACCCCGCTCTCTCTCCCCTTTCTCCACTCTCTCTCTCTACTGTGGCGATTGCTATCTGTATATTGCTGCTCCAGTTTTCAGTTGCGACTTGTGTGACCCATTATTAGCTGGAAAATGGGAAAAATGCATGAATGTCTATGACTTTTCCCGCTCTGCCCGCTCTACCCGCTCTACCCGCTCTACCCGCTGTGCCTTTGGTCCTTTGGGACTTGATTTCCTTTTGCGTTTTGGACATTTCCTGTGTCACTGTTCACTGCAGCAGCAGCAGAGGGACAGAGATAGAGCGAGAGAGAGTCAGTGGTAGATGTGGGAAATGTCTTTGGAAAAACGTTTTCGAGTTAGCGCCTAGGGAAATGTCATGGAAAATTTTAATTGCTAAATTAATTTATAAAGAAGTTGACACTAAATATGCGACTTCCCTGCACCGGGGGGATCCTGGAAACAACTGGTAACAGCTCCTCCCCATCATACTCGTATCATATCTTCTTTTGCTTTGCTGTTTTCTGGCATTTTTCTGGCACACAAATCTTTTACTTCTTGGGGCAATTGGCTGATCATCGAATGCTATCATCCATATACAGTATCACCAATATTTTCCATATCATCTTGCTCTCCAGCTCTCTTTGAATTTATCCCTGCAACCCTACCCCAATCAAGCATCAGTATCTGTTTTCTACATCCTTCGCTATCAGTTTTCTTCATGTTGAAAGCACTTATAAATAATAAAATAATACTATATTAAATATGTAGCATCTTCTTGTGTCTGAGCCATCCATTGGGGCGGTGCTCCTGTCTGGCTATCGCTCTGCTTTCTTCCACTAATTTTTCCAACTTCAATTAGCTCCCAAAACTTCTCTGTTAATGTTCATTTAACTCCGAATATTATGCTGCTTCCTTTGGAGTCCTTCTCTCTCTTTCTTTTTTTCTTCCTTTGTGCCTAGGGGAATTCCCAAAAATAATCCCAAGAAACAAAAGAGATCTTGACTCTAAATTGAAGCCACAAAATATCATTTTTCCTTTTCTTCTGCTCTGACTTCAGGGTGTTCTCCTGCAGCTTCCCAATCATTGCTCAATCTTTGTGCTGCCTCTCTGCCTCGCTCTTTCTCTGATCTCTGCCTCTCTCTTTATCTGCTCTCTGCCTCTATCTTTCTCTGATCTCTGCCTCTATCTTTCTCTTCTATCTCCCTCCCACCCTCTCCTTTCCTTGCTCTTTTCCGGTGTCTTTCCTTTATTTTGTTTGAAGACAAAAACAAGTGTTTTGATTATTTCCCACGTCAACACACAATGTACGCGTTCTGTCGCTCATTCGGCTCTCTCTCTCTCTCTCCCTCGCTCCCTCTCTCTCCCTCTCTCTCCCTCTCTCTCCTACTCTCTCTCCTCTGTTCTTTGGGAATATATTAACCCAAAAACTTTTGTTGCAGCCAACACTCCATTCTCTACCCCTTCTACAGGTTCCCCCTCTAAGCTAAGCTCTACTTTGCCCTTTAAAGCAATCTTTTTCGAAGACTTCCCCCCCCACACACACACACACACACACCCTATTTTTCTTGTGGGGTTTTCCCGCTGCAATGAACTGTCAACACCACATGTGGCTATGGCTATGGCTATGGCTATGGCTTTGTTCTTGTTTGCTGGCTGTGTTTGTGTTAATTGTTTTTCTTTCTAACACATGACCCCATGGCCCCCCACACTTCCCCCCCCCCTCTTTTGCTGCTTGCAACATTTTGCGGCTAAACTTTAAACACGCGCAATGCGCTGCGCATGCCAAATGAGGCAGAAGGCTACGCTCCCAGACTGATTGAGGGAGGGGGTAGGGTGTTTCTTCCCTCTGTGAAAGGTGCCTTGCCTGGGGGGGGGTGTGCGGGAGGTGGCTGGTTGGGCTGCCCATAAATTTGCATTTAATGAACATTTTTCTGGGCATTTCGACTAAAAGGAAGGGCCCTGCCCCCCCGTCTTATTCAGAATTAACGCTTTTTGTTCTCTGCCGTGTAATAGGTTTTAATTATGTGGGTGGGCGGTGTTCAGGGGGGCGGTGGGCGTGCTGAAAATTGCATTACAATGAGACGCGGAATGTGGCATACAATGCTTGAAAATACTTGCAAACGAGAGCTAAATACGAAATGGGAGGAGGCACCACTACAACCGCCGGATACCTTTTTTTTTTTTTTTCGGCGCAGGCGTAACCGCAAAGGCAGGAAGCGGCTGCTGCTGCTGCTGCCGCTGTGTTTTTTGTGGGTGGTTTTTTCTTGCTGCACACATATGTAGATTTGTGGCCTTAACTGTAGGTTTAACATGAGATGTGCCCAGCCCCCCTGAGCTGCACTTCTTCTAACTGTAGGTTAAACCTCATCAGCGGGTCCATTGTTTGTGCCATTTATGCAGTTTTTGACTTTTAACAGTCCAACAATCGGTCAACATTCCCTCAGCTCTCTCATTCATGCAGCTCTCATTCCAACCAGCTCTCATTCCAGCAGCTCTCATTGCTGCCTCTCACATTCCTGCCAGCTATCCGCCTCTCTGTCATTCATCCCCTCTTCTCGGCGCTCGACTTTCGCTCAATTTTATGACAAAATTCGATTTCATTGGCGATTTGGCAAACAATTCATGTGAAAAATTGTCATAAAAATGCAATAAAATTTTGATTTCAGCTTCGATTTTGTCTGGCGAGCAGCGCAAAAATAGTTGTAGTTGTAGCAGAAAAATCAAAATAAAATCCCATGTCCACAGAGTTGTAAAAACACTACAGAAATATTATTCTGTTTTTGCGTTCAGCGAATGGGGCTGGGCTGGCAGCCAAATAGATTGATTTATGGTGAAAAGTGCCTGGGAAATATGAAGCGCGACTCATGCTGAAAGGGAAAATGCTGTTGCTGAGAGTGAAATTGGATGAAGGTTGAAGGTTCAAGAATTTTTTTTATGGTTTGTTATTGTGAACTGAAGCTAGCAAAAAAAAAAACGTAGTTGAAGTTGTGATTTATTGTTGCTTTTTTTGAGGTTTGAATGACAGCGAAAAAAGGTTTTTGATTGCCACTGTATTTTATTTCAAATTAAAGAAGAGTTGAAATGCGCTTGGGAATCCTTTCAAAAAGGTTTTTAACTTAACTCTAATAAATTTTAAAAATTCACTAATTTTAATTCTTTTCTTAAATATTTAGCATTTTGTTTTTGTTCTTTAAGTCTTTATCTCACTTTCACTGAATACAAAAAAAAATCTCATAAATTCCATATCCTTGCTTTAAGCTCATGCCCCACTCATCTCGCATGTCCTCCTCTCTCTTCGCTGCCTTTATCCGCTTTCGAAAGTCAAGAAGTCTCTCAGCGCTCAAGCCTTTTCCTCTCTATTTTTCTACTTCTTTTTCCACACTTACTCAAGCAGCCAGCGCAGCCCCTCTTCACGCACTCTTCAGTGAGAATGAGAGAATTATGAGTGGACGAACACTTCACGAATAATATTTTCAGTTTTCATTTCTCAATTCGCAATCTCTATACAGAGCATTTTTATTGTCGCTAGAGAGGATATTATTATTATTATTTTTCTTTTTTTTTTTTGTGTGTGAGAATTTCTTGTGCATTTTTTCGGATGTTGACACACAAACGACAAAGAGACGAACGCCTCGAAATGAACACACGAGCACACAGGATGGAGGATGGGGAGTATGGAGTATGGAGAGAGTCCTTACTTGCATGGGGAACACGGAAGAGGAACAAGCAGAGGATGTTTACTTTGTTGTTTCAGTGTTGTTGGGCAATAATGTTGGATGCTGCAGCTGTCTCTGGGTCTGCTTGCCCCACTGGAAAAGAAAACGTGGGAGTAAGAGGAGAACATTCGGAGGAGAGGACTCGCATGAACTCCTTTTAGTTGTCACTCATAAATTAACACCTAGCGCACTCTCTCTCTCTTTCTCTCTCCTTTGCTGTTTGCTGCTCCTGCCACGTTGACAGTTATGGGGCAAGGATATCAAAGACACGACTGCAACTCTGATGAGCCTGATCATGCCACAAAGTGAAAGACAGAAAGACAGACAGACAGAGAGAGAGTTCCACATACTTTTCTCTGAATAAATGTTGTGTGTTGATTGTTTGAAGTGCCCCTGGCCCTCCACGAAAGTGGCAGGCAGAGCAAAGTGGCGGGGCATACATATACCCCGTTTTGGGTCAGGCGGGTAATAGGAGACTAGTCCATGGGGGAATGTGTGCAGCACTTGCAACAGATGCGAGCATTATGGATGCCTGCCAGAGCAGGGAACGAACGAGTGACACGACTGATGACAGAATGAAAGATCAGAGTGAAAGTGAGTGAAAGAAATCTAAGAACTGCCAGACAGAGGTGCGCTGCTGCATTACGCAGAGTCCTTTTAAAAGTGCGCCTTGCCTTTAATTTCTAACTTTTATTTTCGTTTGCTGCTTCAGCTGTCAGCTGAAGTTTGTGCCAAGCTGGCAGGAGTTTTGCTTTGCAATCATTCTGCGCCCTTAAACGTTTCTCAGTCCCCTCCAAAAAGGAACCTCAAAACCCACCGAGTAGAGCAGCCCCTTCAACAGTCGTAAGTCGTCTTGCAGTCAGGAAGTCTCTCTTGTGCGCGCTTTCTAGTGGCACTCTGTCGATCGTGTTCCTGATTCCGCCTTAACCCTACCTCAAGTGACACTCGAGTTTGTTCACTCAATTGAAAGTCTGTGTCCCCCCCCCCTCCAAGTCTCTCCCTTTGCCGCTGAACCATGAATAAGATTGCATGTGGCGTGCCCCTCGCAAATGAAGACGGCAAAATTTTGCTCTAGTGATTAGCTTTTTGCGTGCACTATTATTAAAACATTTCCTGTTTTTTCTTTTCTTTTCTGTTTCTTTTTCTTTTCCCTTGCAGGCGTCAGCATGCCTTCATGGGCAACACACAGAAGCAGCAGCCAACTGCTGGAGGCAGTGGCGGTGGCAGCGTCACCCACAGTCCGGAACGTTTGCGCGGTGCCACACAGGATCTGTTTGAGCTTCTGGAGCGTGTGCAGTGCTCGCGTCTGGATGACCAGCGATGCGTTCTGCCCGCATATTTCTCTCAGGTGCGTACCCAAAAAAACAAAACAAAAACAAAACAAAAAACAAAACAGGGGAGACAATAGGGCCAAAAGGTCAGCAGCATACAGCGTCAGCGTCAGCGACCTACGACAATGGTCTCATATCACAACACATCAGAGTCCCCGGGCATATGCTGTGGTGCTCCAATAATCGCCACTGCTGCTGCTGCTGCTGCTGCTGCTGGCGTTGGATGTCCATGCCCGCCTGCCCTTTGGGTTTGACCCATAAAAGTGCATCTCCTGGAATGGAGCAGCGCAAGAGTAGTAAAAATTCCAATTTTATTGCCACTACGGAGGGTCATAAAAATTGCCAATGGGACGGGACAATGGGCAGCAACCACACAATGGAGTTTGTCGCGCTGCATGTATGTATGTACATGATGTCGCCCCTCGCCTCCCGCGCAACAACATGCAGGGGCAACATCTGTATAATTTGACATAATCTGCGCTTTGTCTGCGACACCAAGCGAGACAGAGACCCAGAGACACGTTTAATAGGCAAATTGTAAGCAGCACCCCACAACACACATTCGCGTGGACTCTGGAACGGGGACTGGGACTCTCGCGTGGTTCCATTTACCTCCAGTTATTATTGCGGGTGTGGTTTCTGTTGGGATTAAGAAGTGTGTGGTGTGCCGTGTGGTGGTTGTCGATTTTTACGACACATTTCTTGCCATCCAAAAATTCAGCTGCTGCTGCTGCGGAATTGAATTGAAGTTTTTGGCAGCTGTCAGGTGTGGCTCCTGGCCCCTGGCCCCGTGGCCCTGGCCTTTGTTTTCGGTTTATTTGTATTGCAAATTTTATTAAATTAAAGGCGCCATAAACGAATGAATGCAGGTAATGTGTGTTTGAGGATTTGCCTGTGGGGCGGTTTAAAAATTAAATTTCTGCAATCAAAATGTTTATATTTTAAATTTTTAAAAAGAAAATGCTCAATTTTTTAAATTTAAATGGCGCCTTGGGCCTAATGCGGTAGTTTTTGGAACTACCATGTTGATGACTTCGCTAAACAGCCGCTTGGTGGCGCTTTGCTATCGCGCTAGCGGTTGATGTTGAAACTAAAAAGCAGCTACAGTAGCGCCCCCAGGTGGGCTTTGAGGGTACTATTTAAGTTAGTGCATTTATTAACTGATAGATGGCGATGCTCGTTGACGTAGTTGCCGGCATAGATGGCGGCATGCAGCTATTTCTGACATTTAGGGAACTTTACAGATTTATGCTTAAATTCTTAAAAAAAAAACTAAAAATAAATAAAATTGGTAACTTAAATATTTTCAGTATAATTTTAAAACCGAGCTGAACTAAATTGTTTGCTCTTTAACCCTTAAGCCCGCCGCTTGACCCTCCCTCCAGTCCACACTAAAAAGTTGTTTTCTCTTTTATTTGCAAAGTTTATCAAATTTTTAGAGCATAATCCACTTGGCCTTCCCTTGCCTTAAGATTTGTATAGTTTTGTTGCTTCGAGTTTTTTTTTTTTTTTTTGTGTACCGTGCCCTTCTCCCTTCCCACCCCCTCTTCAATTTTCTATGGCCTTTTCAGATTTTAATTTAGTTTTCGCAACAAATTTTCGGAGGCAAACTTTTTCATCAAACAGCGCAGGAACTGCAGCAGAGTGCCGCCCCCCTCCCACGCCTAGATGCCTAGATGTTTGCCCTTACCCCGTTGCACCGCTTCTATACTCGCCCCTCTTATCCACAAGTGGCTTGCAACAAAGTGCAGGCTCTGCCTCATCCTTCCACTCACCCCTATCCTGCCACAATTTCTACTCAAGATGCAAGCCGTCTCCCCGTTTCGTCGAGTGCCTTTTCGAAAACTTTTTATGCGGGCTCTTATAGGAAAGAGCGTGCGGGAGGGAGAGGGTTGGGGTGGGGGTGGTGGTGTGTGTGGCAAGGAGTCGTCTGGCCAGCAGTCTGGGGCAACGTCTTGAGGCAAAACTAGGTTGACTCTTGGACCGTAGGAGACTCCCTCCGTGTTCTCCGTCTGCCGCCTGATGAAAATTATGTTTGTTCAAGTTTGAAAATTGAATTTGGGCGCTCAGTTCAGATTGTATATGGTTGGGTGCTTGTCAAACTGTGCCACGTGCCGCCCCGCCACAAGAGAGAAAATACCAAAGGTCCTGTGGCTGTGCAGAAAGTCCTGTTCTGTCGTCCTCCTTGGATGTTTGCATGTGTTTTTGCTGGGATGCCTTTGGGTGCGCTTCTATTTCTTGCTTGCTCTTTGTGTGTGTTTTCTCTCTAATTCGCATAGTTTTCACTTGATATTTCTCTGCTCTCCCCCTCCCCTCTCTAAGTATTCTCCCCTCCCTATCTAACTATTCTCCACTCCTTCTCCTGAGTATTCCCCCCTATTGCATAGTTCCTCGCACGTTTAATCTGCCATTCCATTGCATAGTTTGGGGGCTAATAAAGTGTTTGGCGAGGGAATGTCTCAGGCTCTGGGTGTGGGTCTGGCTCTGGCTCTCTGAATGTCTCTCCCACTCTTGACACTCCCCTTCGCCTGCTCCTTCTCTTCTGTGGCTAATTAAGCCTGGCCAAAATCCACGCAGAAGTAGAAACCGTTTTCTACCTTTATTTTATTTTTTTTTTTGCCAGCTTTTTTTTCAACCTTTTTGCTGTACCTTTTGTTCCCACCCCCCTCTGTTTTCCCAGGCCCATCTGGGATTCCCATTGTGTTTCCTCCTCCGCCTCCTTCTGCCTATTTCAGCTGTAAATTTATGCTGCAGCTCCTCCTCCGCCTCCTGCTTCTCCTGCCTCCACCGACTTTTGTTGGAATTATAAATATATATTTTAGTCGGTTTTGGTTGCCTTTTTTTTGTTGTTGTTTTTGTTTCTTGCATATTTTTCACGGGCTCTTGCCTCTGCCACACCGCACCGCACCGCATTAGAAGAAGTCTCTTTGGCTGTGTGTCTCCTTATGTCTTTGTCTCAAATGGTGCTGCAATTTGTCTGCGGCACAGTTGAGCAGTCATTGTGGGTGTGAGTGGTGTGCGGTGCTGTGCACTGTGTGTGTGTGTGTGTGTGTGTGGGATGCAACGAACGTTGAAGTTGTTAATTGCGATGGTCGTCAGCCGCAACGACAGCCAAGAAGAACCAGAGACCAGAGGACCGCAAGAGCAATAGCAAAAATTTACTCCCACAGTCCCGGCGTTTTTCACCGGATGAAAATGAGCTGCATTCACAAACAGAGAAATGGTTGGAGATGCTCAGATACATATGTACATAGATACTTCTTTGGTTTTTGGGGGGTGTGGGGCAGGCACTTCGTTATTCACCTCTAAAAAAAATTTCCAAGTATAAAAACTGCGATGTTTATCAAACGAATCCGCCCGTAACCCAAGCCCAAGAGCGGCCTCTAAATTATCAAAAAAAAAAAAACTCAAAGATATCCCCTTGCCTGTTTGGCACTTGGAAATTTATAATTATTTTCCGCTTGTTGCATGCAACTCTTCAACTTTGCCATGTGGAAACCTTTCCGTTACTCATTCATTCACTCGTGGCTTTTTAATTTCCTCTCCCCCAAGTAAGTATCTTTCTGCTACTCCCAAAAAAAAAAAACAACAATGCAACTTTAAAGATACTTCCATTTTTTTTTTTTCACGCTTTAGTTTGAGGTTTGCTTCTATTTTGTTGTTGTTGTTTTTTTTTTTGTGACTTTAACCCCCAGCCCTGGGGCACTGTAATCCTGCCCTGCCCCTCTTGCAGCGCCAACATTTTCTTGGTGCTTCTCGCTCTCTCGTATCTTTTGCGGCATGCGGCACTGACTCTGATGTTTACCTTGTTGCTGCTTCGCTGACTTTGTTGTTGATTGCCAGCTGACAGCAGAGGCAGCAACAGCAGCAGCCATCAGACTTCAGACACTAGAAGCAGCAAACCTTAGACCTTAAAAACTCTTTTCACATGGAATTTAAAGCTCGATGGCGGTTTTGAAGTTTTTGGGTCTGTGGCTGATGCGGGTTCAGCATAACCAATTAGCCATGAGAAGAGGCACTGCGGAAGCAGTCATCCAGCCCAAACAACCATCCAATCTATTCAGCCTATCCATCTTTCTATCTTGCTATTCGTTCACTTTTAGAGCTATCTGTCTGCCTGTCTGTCTGTTTGTTTGCCTATGCATCGATCCATTTCTATTTGTCTTTATTTTAAATATATTTCCAGCCTTTTGTCTCTCTCTCTTGCTATTTTGTGTGTGTGTGTGTGTCAACTACTTTCTAGATATTTATGACTTGAGTTGAACTATTTTTCGTAGATGGAAGGAATAGCTATTTATTGAAGTATCTAGCCCTTGAACGTACTGTTCTACAACTATCTATTTCCCATCTAGCCTGCTATATCCATTATCATCTATTTATACCTCTTCGTAACTATTTCTCCATTTATCTCTAACCATTTTTATCTCCCTATTTATCCACGTATGTATTTACTCTCCATGCATATATATTTTTTCCCACTCTCCCTCTGGCTTGTGGCCCTCTGCAAAACCCTAGAAATACTTTTATTTCTTGCATCTTTCTTTCTTTCTTCTTTTTGGTCACATTTTGTTTATAAACAATTTGTGGAACGCGCCATGGGGCATGGGGCATTGGGTGGCACTTCAACGCCAGAGCAGACGTGTTCGTTTGAGTATTCCATAGATTTTTCCACTATAATCAAAACTATATATAGTATATAGTGTACGACAGAGTTAATAGCTCGAATGCCAAGGTCGCGACAAGCAGAATCATAAATTTTTGTTTGCTTTTTCCTCAAGAAGTGGGAGAGGCAGAAAACCAACCAAAAATCGTTCGACTCCACACCACACGCTTATCCACAAGTCAGACCCCAGTTACAGTGATGTTTCACGTTTCCAAGAGGTTTGCGCTGCTTATCAGAAATGAACACAAATTATTTATGGAATTTATTCCATGAAATATATTTTTTAATCTTTCAATGAGTGGACCATTTCCTTTTTTTTTTGGGGTTTTTTTTTGCACTTTTGGCGACAATTGCGATGCTGAGAAAACAAAAAGAAAATACAATTATTCGATTTAAATGTTGGCGCCATTAGAAACTCAAGCTAGCTGTGCTCCTCTAACACACGCATCAAACACGTTTGTGCCAGCAGCATGCTGCCAGCAACATGCAAGAGTCCAGCAGCTCAGCAGCATGTTGCCGCGCTGCTCAGTAATGCAGCGCAAATGTAAGAATGCAGAGTATGTCAAAAATGCGGGTGAGCCTTGGCCTGGCCTGCGTTGAGTTTTCTGCGCCCGTTTTGCCATGTGGCCATACCCGTTTTTCGGTTTCACTCAGCAACATTTGTGTGCACCAGCAACATTTTTAGGCGCCTCAGCGGCAACATTTGAAGGCGGGCTGGTTTGAAAGCGCGGCCTAGCCAGCAGCCCATGTATCTCACAGATATTTCTGACGCGGCCAGGGAAACACAGAAATAATGTCGAATTTTTATCTAAATTCCGAAAAGTAGTTCCGTTGCGTTGACACCAAAATATACAATATTTTGGGCAATAAAAAAACATAAAAATATTAACTAAAAATATTTTAATTCAACAAAAATATATTAATAATCCGATTTAACAATATATCCCCATATATATATAAACAACAACCCGCTCTCGTGTCGTTCGTACATTTTTGTTCGTTACAAATTCAAAACGAAACAGCAACAACAACAACAACAACAAAAAGTGAGCCAAAGGCAAACGCATCTTCGTTGAGTTTATTTATAAGAAAGAAAGATACACGGGGGCTCTCTGGTTCTCCATGCCGCCGCAACCAAAATAAAACACACAAATTTTTGTGAGTGCAATAAACCAAAAAAGAAAAGAAGAAAAGAAGAAAAGAAAAAACTGCATTGGTAGCCGCATTGGTGCAGCTGCAACTTGTATATCTGTGTGTAGACGTATCTGCTGTTGTGCTCTTGTTATTATTGTTGGTGGAGTGGAGTGGAGTGTCTTCTTGTCTTGTTTTGAGGTGCATTTCGGTTGGTTTGTGGCTGAAAAAAATAATAAAAACACACACAAACGCACAACATCAAGTATTTAATATACATATATCCAAAAATACCAAAAAGCGGATAAGGCTGGCTGGCCAAATTGTGTGTCTCTCTTTTTATCTGTGTGTCGAGTGAAGAGTGAAATTGTTTGCTTAGAAATTTCAAAGGCCTGCAAATTTGCATATACACGCGTATATACTATATTCCGATCTCTCGGTGTGAGATCAGAGTCGAGAAGTCGCAGAAAGTTGTCAGTCGCAAACAGTTTTGCAAGCACTGTACGAAAAACACACGCAAAACAAAAAACCCGTCAAACGAGTAAAGCAGCAAAACAAAAACCAAACAAAAACAACAAAAAACAACAAAAAACAACAAAAACGAACGAAAGGAAAGATATTCATAAAAAAAATATATATATATATATTTTTGGTGGGCAGCCTGCAAAAATTACAACAATTACCTTGGAGAGAAAAAAAAATCAGTGGAGATCGTTGCCCCTCGAGATCTGCATTAGAGACACCCCCCCCCAAAAATCCTGCAAATGCAGTCGCTGGTCTGAGCAAACTTTTTTTGTTGGCAAAAAACCGTTTGCCTGGGCTGCCACAACACAGCGTGCAACGTGCAACAGCAGCAAAAGGCTGCCCATCAGCGAGAAGGTGGCATTTTATAGCGAAGGCGCCGAAAGACGTTGGGTGCGTCAGGCCGTTATGGGGGTATTGAGATGGCGCGATTCACCCGGATCGCGAATGTCGGGCTCATCCGCTTCAACGGGCAACAGCAACACTAACAACAATCATCATCAGGGGCAACACCATAGCGGCAGCGGCAGCGGCAGCAACAACAGTCATCACCACAGCAACACCAACAACAATCACATCAACAGCAGCAGCAACAACAACAACCACAACGGCAACAGCAACAACAACAATCGAGAGGTAAGTGCTGCCAGTCGAACCGAGCAGAGCCGGGCGCTGGCTCCATTGGATCGTGGCACGGGTCTGGGGTCTGTGTGTTGTGTTTTGTGTGTGGGTTGCCTGCCCCCTCGTACCTACAACGATTCCGATTCCAATGCGGATTCTATTGTGACACCCAGCAATTACAGAAAAAGCGAAAGAAGGAGGAGGCTTCGTAGGAGCTAATGCAGGAGCAACGAAGTGTTGAATACGCTTACAGAAAGATCTTTTGATTGGGCTTAGCTTTGGCTTAGCTCTGCCAGAAACTTGTGAAGCTTGAGCTTCATGGTTGAGTTTTGCATAGCAATATTTTCAGAGCTAATAAATAATTTCTTTTTAAGAGTTTTTCTGCGAGTAATTGTTCTTATGGCAACTTTAAGCACAGAAAATACTGATCGTATCTTTGTGATAACTTTGAGTACTCTCTCTGTGCCAAAAAGAAAAGACTCTGCATGGTTTCAGTCACAAAAACAGCTTCAAAATTTAGTAATAAATCTGTGAATATTTTTACTATCTTCTGTTCCCTTTCTGCTCAAAAAACCTCCAATAAAAAATTTATTAATATACCCTCTGTGGCAGTGTATGCAGAACGAATGTTGTTGTTGCAGGGGGGGTGGATACATTTCCATTAATTAAATGCAATTTGGGCGTTTGTAATTGATGTTGTTCGGTTCATTCGATGGGTTGTTCTGTTTGTTCTGTTTGTTTGTTTGCTTGCCTTTTTGGCGCATTGTTTGTGGTTAGTCACAAACGTGTTTGCCTGCTACACTTCCACCACAGGCAGATACAGAGCAAACGAAAGCAGCGTGTGGGTGTTGCAGCTGAGGGAAATGATGTAAGAATGACACAAACAAAAAAAAAAGTTTTAGAGCTGCTGATTGAAAGAGGTTTGGGGGACTGCACTCGAAGTCGTCTCTGTGGGTGGTTTTTTTTTAAATGGGAAATAAATTAACTGAAAAAGGAAGCAAACACAAAAAAGTTGAACAATTTATTTCAAAGATACTTTTATGCTATAATTACATATGTATATTGGTTGGATCGTTTGTAGGCTTAAAATTGGTTGAATAATTTCTCAAAAAATTGAAAATTAATAAAGATTTATGTACGCTCGCATATATTTTTCTTAACAAATTCTTTCCATTCAAGCCGTAATCTTGCATCATTTATATGCCCTATACCACGCTGCAGTTTGAGAGCCACTATCTTTCATTCTGCCGCCATTCCATTCAGCTTTTTTTTAATGCCCAACCGATAATATGGCTTTCCAAGTGCCCCATCAGCAATCGCATTGTAAGTTCTGCTCTTAGGGCCATCCATTGAGACGGTGTCATCAGAGAGGATCAGCAGCAGCAGCATTCAAGGCTTATCAACAGTTTTAATACCAAAAAAAAATCTGAAAACTGAACAAAAATGAACGTATATTTTATTGTAATTTCCATAAAAATGTTCCAGCGGCTTTCACACATGACTTGTTCTCAAGAGCCACCGAATGTGTGCCCCCGAATGTGGCAGAGTGTGTGTGTGTGTATGTTTGTGTGTGTTTGCTTTTAAGTTGCTTAATTTAAATAAAGTCAACGGCAAGAAGCACAGATTTAGACGCCTCACTGATAACACATGGAATGCTTGGAACGATGCCGTATTTGTAATTTTTGATGTCGTAAGGCAGGGCCAGGGGGCTACAGGGAGCTACAGATACACAGTGCATACAAATTGTAGCTCTCTCTCTCTACCTAGAAGAATCTGTTCAACAGTTTTGTTGAGTGATTGGAAAAAAAACAAAAAAAATGAAAAATAAACCCAAAATGGAAACCGAGTTGACACATTTCATATAAATCACTCAACGGCCAGCCGGCAAGCCAGTCAGCTAGTCAGCCAGTCTCCACGAGCTACGCAGCGAAAGCGCAATCATCGACTCTTCAGGGAGTTTAGCTCATGATTATCATCATCATCGTAATGATAATAATGATTATGATGATGCTGATGATGATGATTGAGGCATGTGATTGAGATTGTGATTACATTCATCATCATTATGGCCATTAGCCGCATTCTCCAGCTTTTCGAAGCTTTTACCCTACGCACTTTTACTTCTGAAAGATACTTTTCGGAGAGTATCTCGTGGAGTGTATCTTTTGAGGTTTGCCAACTTTCGCCATAGATCGCACGCTCCAATTAAGGTTTTTAACCTTGTTCCGGATTTTCGGTATCTCCCCCCATTGCCCCCCCATAAAGAACCACAAGAATAACACTTCAAAAATTGTTGTTTTTTTTTTAATGCTTATCGCTACCTTGAAAATGTGTCTTAATTCTTTCACCACAATCTCCGTCTCGTGTGCTCTTAATAATGGCTTTAATTGGATACTTATACTGATTTTTTCAGACTTATACTCTGACTTATACTCGGAGTTACACTGCGTTTATTAATCCGGACTTATACTCTGCTTTATACTGTGACTAATACGCGAAGCTATACCCCGTATATGTATAGTCCTTCGACTTATACTTCATCATATACACATTCTTATACTTTGTCTTATACGTGGACTTATACTGCTCGTTAAAAACAGTCTTATACTTGGAATTATACTCCTTCCTATACACACTTATACTTGGAATTATACTCCTTCTTATACACGGACTTATACTCTTTTATTACTTATATTACGTCTTATACTCCGTCTTATATTTAAACTTTTTCTCCATATTAAAATCCGTCTTATACTTGGACTTATACCACAACCTATACTTATACCAAGACCGTCGCTTTGCCGTTTCCAAATTGTTTTCTAATGCTTATCGGCACCTTGAAAATGGGCTGTACGTTCTCCTCCACACAATCATCTCCCTCTCGTGTGGCGGCTCTCCTTCTTTCGTGTGGTTTTTATCTCTATTTCTACCATATATTTAATTTATTTAATTTATTTCTGTGTTTGCTTGGGATTTCATATCATTCCGCGGCCCAAACGACCGACCGACCGACTGACGTCTTCTGTAGTATTTGTTTGAAGTGCGCCCCCACAGAAAATCCGCTGCTCTCATCAGGGTGCAGGGTGGATAGCGGGGGTGACTGGGAATGGGAGGGTCTGAGATCTGGGGGCCCCATTCAGTCTGCCGCGCAATGATATATGTAGATGCAGATGATGATGCCTGCTGATGATGTGGCTGAAAAACAAAAAGAAACAAAACTTTCGCTGATACTTTTGCTGTTGTTGTATCTTTTCATTCGCATCTCTCTCTCTCTCTGTCTCTTTTCGATTTCGTAAGCATCTGGCCCTTTTGTGTATCTTGTAGATACTTTCAATGCTATCATCAGCTGTGTGTCAAGCGGGGGAAATTCTTCGCGCTGCGTTTGATGTCAAGGTTTCCCTTTCTCTAGAGCTAATTCTGAGAGAGATAGAGAGAGAGAACCACTTGAAACAGTTCCACTCCTGCTGTGTGTGTCTGCCACTTCAACCACAAAATAAAGGAGGAGGTACTGGTACGAGTATGTAAGGTAGAACCCCGGAGGCAAAACGAGTTGAAAAACCCGCCTCAAGGTCTGTGTTCGCTTTCGCTTTTTGTCGCCACTCCGCACCCGATGGATGGTCTGTGCCCTTAAATGGACAACAAACCGACTCGACTCGGAGGCCATGTAACTAACGATCGCCACTGCGCCACCAGCACCAGCAACACGCTGCACCGAGGTGTAGGTCTGGTCTCCGTCTCCACATCGGAGTAGGAGTAGTAGTAGTAGTAGTAGTAGTAGTAGGAAGAGTGGTTCTTTCCATAGCATAATGCATATGGATTGTTGGATTGTGGCTGGGAGGCGCGTGTCTTGCATAATGCCAGGCGATTAATGAGAGGAGACCCGCCGAACCGAACCGAACCGAACTGAACCTCTCGCTAATGAAAAGACTCCTCTCTCGACTCCTTTCCCCTTTCTGTGTTCTCTGTGCCTGCGACTTTTTTTTAGTGATTCATGGCAGTCGTTTCGTACTCCTCGTTCTCCGCCGTCATTTAGTCATTCCCTCATTGCAGTCAATGTGGAATGGATGCCCCCAAGCCTTCACTTCCTTCTTGGAACGAGGCATCACCGGATATCCATTTTGCATTTTGTTTGCAAAAAAAAACGAGAAGAAAAAAAAAATTATTTATGTTGCTGTTTGACAATGGCCTCATCACGATGATGATGATTTAGATGATGATGATGATGATGCAGGCAGAGGCCTCAGACTGATTAAAAGCAGACAATGCCCCACACAGGCAGCGGAGAGAGGGAAACTCCAGACAGAGAGAGGGAAATCCAACCATGAGGCAGAGAAAAATAGCAGAGGGAATGCTCGACAGAAGGAGGCGCAGATAGGGAATGCTCGACAGTAGAAAGACAGAGGCAGAGAAATGCTCTACCGAGGGCAGAGACAGAACACACAGCTACAGATAAGAGCAGGTAGTAGTAGGTAGTACCTCCTACAGAGTACCACACAGATCCTAAACGAAAGATAAGACCCCGTCCACTGATAGATGAATGAAGTTGGAAAACATTACAGCAGCAGCAGCAGCAACAGCAGCAGCAGTGACGAAGTAGAAGGGAAAGCCAGAGATATCGATTGAAATACCAAGAAATGTCCGCAGAAAAACACAAACCATATCAGAGATGTGTCAGAGATCTGTTGTTGGAGTAATAACAAACAGAACAGAAGAAGAGAGAGGTAGAAGACAGAAAACATATTGAACCTTCGATAAGGAAAGTAAAACCAGCGATAAGGCTAAGAAAACCTTCAACTTGGAAGGTTCTTAAAGGTTTTTTGGGTAAAATAAGAAGTATTGTAAATTAATCATTCTATATGAGAAATATAAAGGAATTAAGATGTTTATGTGGTGATTGATATGTCTGCCAAGAAGCTAAATTTCTAACAATTATTTTTTTTTTTTATATATAAAGCAGGATTTTCTTTTAGTTTTTTGTACATAAATAATGTTTTTTAATGGTATTTTTACTTAATATTAGCCCATAAATCCATAAGGAAAACATAAGAATTCGAAGGGCACTTTATCTACGGATAAATAAATATCTCTCTATTGATCATTCTTGGGAATATTTGATCATGATAAATGATAAATTATTGCACCAATAAATTCCTTTATTTATTCACCATTGAAATAAACAATTTGTTCATGTTCTTTCCCCCCCCTTTCAATTGTGTTTATTTTTCCTCATTCTAGCGGCTTGCACTTTGTTTATATTTGCTTATGGCATATGAAACGACTCTTGAACAATATTTTACTCAAATGATACGCTGCTCAAATGATATTTCACGAGAATGCATGCCCCTCTTCTGCCCCGTCTCCTGTTTCGGTATGCCCTGGCTCTGTCTCTCTCTACATGGAGTGCCATATATATACAGATACATATATGTTATATTCATGCTCATATATATCTAAAGTAATGGCAACAAATGTGATGACAATGCGGCATTAAAAAGCATGAAAAAAGCATTGGAAGAGCCCGCCCAACAATTGCTTTTTGCTTTTTTTTTTTGTTCACTGCTGCTGCTTCTTTTTTCTGTTATTGTGTAATGTTTTAAATGTTGACGACATTGACTTGACGGCAGGCAGGCAGGCAGGCAGCATTGTATTTGTAGCCACTGTTAGTCGTAAAAGCTATGGAAAATATATATATGGCTAGAAACAATGAAAATCATTCTTATATATGGGTTTGACACCTTACACAAGCCGATTACACAGCGCCCAGGCAGACAGCCACTACCCTAACATCATTCAAAGTGAGGTCTGGCTTACACACTCCACAGAGTATCTGTATCTGCATCTGTAGCTCTGCTTTTGGCTATCTTTAGACTGCAGATAAGATTTGTAGAGAAAGGTCTTTTGTTTGCAGAAAAGATAAAACTTTTTTGTTTGATAAGAAATGGCTTCTCTCTACTTGGATTGAGCGATATCCAAAGCAACAAACGATAAATCACACGAAATACACTTTTTTTTTCTTTGGGAGGAGCCCGCTACATCGAATAGGTTGACAAATTGAAAGCCAAGAAACAATAAGCCAAGTGGTTGTTATATGGCGAAATCGGTTCTGGAATATGCCCCTGCCCGCCCTTGCACACACCCACGTCGCTTTTTTTGAAGGAGGAATTATGAAACTACTTTTGAGAAAAGTTTCACTCTGAAAGAATCTGTCACTCTTTTGTATCTGTATCTTTTGTCAGTCGCACCTCAAAAAAAAAAAAAAAATAAAGAAAAAGAAAAGTAAAAGTTTCTTTTGGTTGTGTGGCAGGGGTAGGGGATGGGGAATTTCAACTCATAAATTAGAAGAGATATTTCAACTTAATATTCTGTTAATACCTTTATTATGTTGCAGAGATGTTTTCACTTTTGTTCACATTTTCCGTTGTTTATATGTATGTAAAATATGTGTATTGTTTTTATATATATAGATTTTAATCGCTTTCTATATTTTATTCATAGCTTTAGCCATATAATGGGGGGGGGGGGTTTGATTTGCGGCTTACCTCAAACAAAACGATTGGACAAAAAAAAAACAACATTATTTTAATGGCAAATTACTCTGCGCTTATTTTAATGTATAATTAATGAAACAAAAAAATAGTTGCGGGCATTTTTTTTTATTTGTTTGTTGTTGTTTGTGTGGCGGGCGCATTTTGTTGCAATTATCTATCGGATGCCATTGCGAACTTGGCGTCTATTTGGCTTTTGGCTTTGACTGTTTTTTTTTTTTTTTGCCGCTCATTCCGATCTAAAACGTTTGCTCTGCTGTTTGCTACTTTTTGTTGCTGGCAACGCACTGAAGTTGCCAAATGTTATTGACCCAAATTGAAAACGTATAAAAAAAGAATTATACGGCAGCAGGCAGCAGGCAGGCAGGCAGCCATTCGAAATAGAACCAAGCAAATACACACAGCTCTCGGGGGGCATACAGACTCGTACAGTGGAGCATACAGTGGGGCGTACCACAGGGCTGCTGGCTGCTCGCTGCTCGCCACTCGATTTATGACCACATTTCGTAGAAAACTAAAGTTGCAGTCAATCGTACGCGCAGGCTGACATCGGGCCCATTTATAATGCCACGACATTCGGACACGACTCTGCAATGAAAAATTTCGACTCAAACGACGGGCAAATCAACGAAAAAAAAACAGTTGGTAGCCAGTGGTAGAGTACTTGCAGATGGATTGTTGCATAAGAATGTTAGTTGAGATGTTGCTTAGAGGCATAAAAGTTGTAAAAGATCATGGGAAATATGCTTTCTGGTGTATCTATCATTTTTGTTTATTACTTTATTTTATTGTTTATTTCTTTATTTATTATCTAAAGAAAATAACTATTTTTACTCATGGGAAAATACTTTGGGGTTTTCCCTGTAAAATTACATGGAAAATCAAAAGGGTAATGAACTATCTCTGTATACAGATATCTCTTCGCGCTTACTTTTAAGGGGAAAACCGACTTTATTTCTGGGTAGAGAATGTAAAAGATAGTCTTGCTGCCAGAAAGGGAACTCCTCCGTTAGCTGCTTTCACTTTCTGCATGCAAGTAAAGGCAACCCCCTCTTAAAGATAGCTCTGAGACACAAACAGTAGCTTTATCTGCTTTGGGAGTGGGAGGGTCCCCCCTTCTCAGAACATGTAAATTACAAAAGGCTTTATAAGCATATCATTCAGATACAGACAATCTTATCGTAGCTCTTATCGAATCGATTACTTCACTGACTCGTGGTTTTGTCATATATTTCCACTTACACGAATGAATTCCTACTTTTATCACAATATTCTATATTCATTTTATTCCCTGCTGAGGTCTGTGTTGCTCTCTCTCCCTCTCTCTGGGGATGTTTGCATTTTATCTACCGAATTTCCTGCCTTTTATTTCCGTTTATATCTGGTATTTGCATATCTTTTATCTCTTGACTCTAAGTTTTATTTAAACATTGACACAATTTGGCACATACTCGGGTCTCTGGCTGCCTCTACTGTTTCCCCCCTTTGGGGCTTGGCTGTGGCCTAAATTGTACCCACCAGGCAGCTGTGCCAATAACTCCCCAATAGGCTCGGATTTTCCAAAAGAGGGGAAACCTTGCCTGCTGTGTTGACAAAACTAATTGCAACATTTTTGCATTTCGAGATCGCTTTTAATTAGCAAACAAACAAACAAAAAAAAAAATACTACGAGACGCAGATGGAGTCCAGTCGTAGACTTTTACTATCAATTAACATAATTGGCAGTTCGTCTCACCCGATTTGATTATTTTACACAATATAATTTTGTAGGCGATTTTTTTTTTGTATGGCCTACACGAACTGCAACTGTTGTTTCTCGTTCGTTTCGTTAATTGGCAAAAACGCATTGGAGCCAGCAGCGCTGGCCATTTGTGGATTTAAAAAGAATTTCATTTCAATTTGCAAAAAGCAACGGCACATTGGCCGCCAACAGCAGAACTCAATGGAGAATCTATTAGCCAAGACACTCGGTCTTTGAACTCTACTTCTCAACTCAACTCAACTCATCTCGTGTCTGTTTCTGCCTGCTTCTCCTCAGCTGCTTTTCTCTTGTGTGTGTTTTCGCTAGAGATTTATGTATATCATAATCAGCTGCGGCTCACGAGAGATTGGCTACCAAAAGCCATTGCACGCTCAAGATATGCCATTTTTTAGATACCTTTTAGTAGATGGAGAGTATGTAGGGATTCGCAGCAAGCTTAGCTCAAAGGAAAAAGTGAAATTCCTGCGGCGAAAAGTGTACCCAAAAACTTCCAATATTTTTCCTAAAATATTTTTCCAATTTAAATAAAACTCAAAATACAGTTACAAAATATTTTCTATACCAAACAAAATTAGCTTTATATTTTAGAAATATTTTATAAATATTATTTTATTTGCGAATTTTTTTTTTGTTGACTGCAGGATATCTTGAATTCGTCTAGTTTCTCTCGCCTACTTTGGTGTGTGCTTTGTAGGCCACATTGCGCATACGCCACGTTCTCTAAGGCTTAGATGCCAGCCACAAGATATGCACCAGGCCTCTTGTCTTTGTCTCACTGCTGCCTGCATTTGATATGTAGAGAGAGGGAGATGCTTATCCCCCCTGCTGCACTGACTAGCTGCTCGGGAGAATCATTTTGCGGCTGTTGTTGTTTTTTTCTGTGTGCCACGTTTTGTGTTGTGTTGTCTTTGTCTCTGTGGCACAGAAGTGAAAAGTTGCCATAAGCAGCAGCAGCAGAAGCAGCAGCAGCCGTAGATGGAGACGAAGAGTCGTTTGTTTTGTTTTGTTTGTTTGTTTTGTTGGTTTTCAATGCGTTGATGACCCAGAAAAACTTTTCTACTTGCTCTTCGGACCAGCTGCTGCTGGTAGAGTGGAAGATGCTGCCACTGCCGCTGCTGCCACTGCTGCTGCTGCCACTGCTGCTGCTGTTGAATGTGCAACCGCAATGGATTGTATGCGCCCCAAGTTAAAGAGCCAGGCAGGCAACAGCTGCAAGTGTTTTGCTCGCGGCTCTGCTCCACTTCTCTTCTTTCAGCATGGGATGGTGCCTCCTGCTCCCCCTCTTCTTTCAGCATGGGATGGTGTCTCCTGCTGCTCTTCTTTCAGCATGCTTTGCTCCTCTTCTTTCAGAGTGGGCTCCTCCTCTTGAAGGGTCTCTCTCATCTGTCTACACTTTATCGGGGTCGGTTGCGCTTCCGAAACGCTTAAAAAAAAAAGCATATGGTCATGACGTTTGCCTTATAATTGATACCCGGTTCATGCTGATTTATGTTTAACTCCAGTTAACCAGTTTTCATCATCCATCCTTTCAACACTTTAAGCAGTTCAAAAAGAAAAAAAAAAAATGTTTTTAAACTTTTTCTTTTATTACTTCATAGCAGATAGCAGATATTATCTGTCTGTCTGTCTGTCTGTCTGACTCTCTGTCTGCTTGGATGATGTTTTTTTTTTTCAACTTTTTTCTGTTTGCTGTTTCATGGAAAAACTTGTGCCATTAAATATATTTACATACAACTACAAACACTTACAGGTACAGCTACAGCTACAGGTTTTCAATCGAGTGTTAAACGAGTTTTACAAACAGTTTTACCCACAAAACAAACAACAGATTTAACTTGTAGTCGTAGTCGCAGTCTGCGGGTTGTTTCTCGTTGTAAGTGATTTTCAGTTGATTCGCAGTTCTCGTGTTATTTGGTTTATTTGGTTATATATATTTTTTTTTCTGCTGGTTTGCTGCTCAAACAACATGTTGAGGCATAGCCGCATGCTTGTCTTATGTAATTCATAATTCCCCGCAAGTGGCTGTCAAACTGTTGTCAATCTGTCTGTCAGTTGAGGGGCAAAGCTTGTGGAATTTTAATTAAATTATGCAAAAATTGTATACAAAAATGTTGTAAAAATTATGCAAACTGTGCAGTTGTTTGGTGTATAGATTCACTGCCGTAAATGTTGTTAAGTGCTGCAGGAAAGTACAAATTTAGAAAATAAAGCACTTTTATGGGCAATTTTATTCAGGAATAGGTTTTAGAAAATATATAAAAAAATTATTAGAAAATAGTTGAAAATTTGTTCATTTATAAAAATATTAAGTAAATAATATTAAATATTAAAAAAATTAATAAAACTAAAAAATGTAACTAAATTTTAAAACATTTTGGGTATTTATTTTGCATAGAAAGTAGACTGAAATTAAATTAATTATTTAGTTAATTAAAATGGATCTTTAAAATTCTCTATAAAGTTGACTAATTCTTAATTGATTTAATTTTCGTGGCATTAGCTCATAAACAATAATAGAAAAACTAGCATAAGCTACGTGAATAAACAACATTTCAAACCTCTAATTGAGATTGAGACTTTTTCATTGAATCTACGCTTATAAATAGATATGAAATCATCAAGAATTGATTGTGTTTGCGGCTGTTTGAATACCAAACGAACAAGCGGGAAAATTGAGTACGATTTTCTTAGGAATTCTGTGATTACTGCTTTAAAGAAACAGCCCTGATATGATACCCCTTCCATACGGAGTCTTATATGGCAAACCTTTCTATTGAAATTCTCTTTTAATTCTTACGGACAAAGTAATTTGCCTTAAGAAATTCTCAGCTACTCTCTCACTTTCTACTCAAGAATTAGCATTTCTTCTGGCCAGAGAAATATTCTCTTTCTCTGCTGCGGGCGACACTTTCCTCAACATGCAACAATCATTTCGCATTTGCCTGTCATTACCACAGCTACAACTTTCTATGACATTTGCAATTGCTGCTGCAGCAATTTTCTTTGGATTTTCCTATCTGCTCTGCACTGCTCTGCGGATTCTGCCCGTGGGGCAAATCAAAATACGAGGCACAATTTGCACTTGGCATTTGTACAATTTACAAATCAATTTCAATTCCATTTCCAATTGGCGGGCAGGCAGGCAGGTCTCTCCATAAACAATTTCACTTTGCGCGCGAGCATAGAAAATCAGCAACACAAAAAGAAAAACTTTCATTTTAATTAGCTAAACAACAACAAAACAAAACAAAGCAAAAGGCCGAACCCAAACCAAAGCAAAGCAAAACAAAATCCAAATCAATATCAATTTTGAAGCCAGTAGATTGGCTTACCGCAGATTCAATTTTCAATTCAATTTTTCCCTGAGAGGTCAATTAGCAAAACTCTTTTGATGGACATGTGGTGGCACAGACACACACACAGAGCACACAGCGGAACTGGTTTTCCAATTTTTGTATTCCAATTTTTTTTCATTTTTTTTTTTATTCAATTTACCATTCGAAAGGCAACTGGCAACAGCTATAGAAAAATACTCGTATTTTGTTTTGCATTGTTGCTTAACGTAAAAAGTCAAACGTGGCTAATTACGAGGCGGCTCGGCACTGAGGCACACAGCCCAGCACAGCACAGCACAGGCAACAACTACGCTCTCCATTGTTGGCACCGATTTCGTGTGCAAGGTGTGTCCAACGCCGCCGGTATATCAGTCATAGTCCGTCACCCACCCACCCCCACCCAGGCCAGGCCATGGATTGGCCTTTGATTCAAGAGAGCTGTTTTTTTTTTTTGTTTCAATGGTTGGAAAATGCCACCAAAACCTTGCCTCGGGTTTGGAATAAACTAAAATATATACTTCAGGGTGAGCGATATGGATTGGTAACCAAAACTAGTAGTAGCCTCAAGCTACAGTTCTTTGCTAATGGAACCACGGGCATATCGTGAGCTGACTCACGCTCACGTGGCTTGAGCAGGGCACCCATAGATAGTCCTCTGCCGGAATTCAAAAACACCAAAGAGCCTCCCCGCATACACACATCTTGAGTCATCCCAGAGGAACCCATCAATTCTCGCATTGGATATCATTTTTCTTTAAAACATTTTGTCGTTGTGCTACCATAAATCGTGGCACTCTTTGTATGGCGAATCGAACTATCTATCTATCTCTTACCATGCCACATGCCACTCTCATTTTGTGTCTGTCGACTGTTTTCCATATAAATCTTTTGTCTGCCGCCAGCTCTCTGTGCTGCCCCTCTCTCTGCTGTCTCTATCTATTTTTCTATGGTCTATTTTCAATCAAAGCCACGTTTTGCGCCAAGTTCAAATGTCAATGGCAACTAAATTGACTAAAATAACACACACTCACACACAGCAATGAACGTTTTGCTAATGGACGAGCAATTTTTGCGCTGCCACACACGAGAGCAATCACAGATACAAATGTATCTTTAATTGCTGCAAATTGCCTTTGAGCTGACTTTGCTTCGTTTCGCTGGTTTTTTATTTTTTTTTGTGGATTGTTTTTTGCGCTGTAACGCGCTTTTACTGCGAAGGAAGTCAATTTACATCCTGTGGAGAGGACGAGAGAGGATACTCGTGTGCGAGTGTGTGTGGGCGTGGTTTTTCTGCGTAGGTGGCTGCCACTAATTCAGTTTCCTGTTTCCCTTACACCCGCCCGGCGCCTGCCACTTAATGAGAGACGACAGACGACAGACGAGTGGCCCGAAACCTTCCACGAATTTAGGCGGCGGCCTCTCCGACTCCTACCTGGTTTTTATTTTTTGTCTGTCTGTGTGTCTGTTCGTTTCGTTTTGGTTCTTCTGTGGCCATGTGTTGATGTCACGTCCCACAGAGATCCCTAACTAACCCAACCCATAAGATACAATATACAATAATACGTCTCGAAACCTCTTTCTCCTTCTCTCTGTCCCATTCCTCATTACACAATGTCACACGCCGCCTTGGATTCATTTGCTTTGCTTTGCTTACTATTTTAATTTGGTATTTTTTTTTAGTTAATTTTTTTTATCGTTTGTCTCGTAAAATATATTTCTTTTTGCGGCATGAAATCTTTATGGCGGACATTTGAAAACGAGCGCCAGGTATTTACGATTATTCTGACAGGGTTTTTGCTATAAAGATACACATTCGTATATCTGCATAGCTGTATCTGTATCTGAAAGATGTGTGTACGAATATCAGGCTAGTCACGTCGCAGCAACTGCCTGGGTAAATAATTTTTGCAAATGAATAAAATTAGCCATACAGTTGGAGAGGCAGTGTGCATAATTTCAGACGAGAAGTTGCCATAAATAGAGAGACTTTTATTTTGGGTTTTAGATGGAATTAAATGAGAAATACTTCAGCAATACTAATTCAATTATTTTTAAACTTCATTTTGGTGTGGCTTTTTGGCAATAATTTCTTTAATATATATCTTGCTGCTAAGCCCCCATAATTGAATAAATGCTCTCAACTGATTTTTCGTACATAATTCCAATGAATTTGGACAAAGCATTTTTTGGTTTCACATCAAATGAATATTTAACCTAAATAATTATCATAGAATTTTCCGAAACGAGGTTCAACCAATAAACCAAGCTAAAATTTTCCACACAAAAACCGCACTCAACTGCCCCACCTCTGTCCCTTGCCATATCACCCCCTGTCGACTCTGCCGACAAACGAATATCAACATTTGAGATAAGCTCTCGTTGGCGGCTAAATTGCTCTCTTCTATCGCCGCATTGGGGCGCTCTCCGTTTATTTGCATATGATAAAAATTGTATATTGATTTTTGTGCTATGCGATAGACAGACGACACACCTCCACAGCGCTGAGGGGTGGGGGGTACTAATCATACGAGTGTCCCACCATTTGACAAGATTATTAGCACAGCAGAAAAGAGAGAGAGAACAACAACCATGAAAAATGGCCTTCCATTTGGCCCAGAATTTTGTTGTGTTGTGTTGTGTTGTGACCAAAAGATCATAAAATAAAAAAAAGAACATTTTTGTTTTTGTTTGTGTTTGTCTCGGGACTCAGTTTTATTTTGGCAAATACGTAAAATACGCGTAAAGCTAAAGGTCAAATGGGTTGTAAAACTCAACAACACAAATGAGGCACACAACACAAAAAACGGGGGACGGAAAAGTGGAAACGCAAAAAACAGAAAATTGAAAATTAGCTACGGTCTGGCAGCAGAGGAAAAACTCCAGGTGAAAGCCTTCGCTTCCTATTTCTATGCCACGGAATAGCCATAGCCATTGCCATACCCAAGCCGAGCCGACCGCCTTGTCAGCCGCCTGTCAAATGGCATTTATTATAAAACATTTAAATGTCAGCTTCGATCGTTTTGTGGGCAATTGTTTTGCGCTGTCGCTGGCCATAAATTTCCACCAAAGTTGATGATGTGAATGGTGGGGATGTGGACGTCGATGTGGAATGGCAGCGGCGCTCCTTGTGGGTCCCCAAGACAAACGAACCGTCCAAATGGTCTCTGGTCATTCAGTTGCCGCTGCTTCTCGTTTCATTCGCTTCTCCGGGCTCATTGTCTCTTTTCATTTGGCTCAAAGAAAAGATCTCTTACCACCCGGCTGAGCGGCTCGGCAGCTCGGCGGCTCTTGGCATGATGTCATATCAGGGGCCTAGACAAAGGTAGCACCGGACACATCGAACGAATGGCGAATGGAGAATGGTTCTCTGAAGTTATGTGCTCTCTCTCTTGAGGAGGGTTCTTGTAGTTGGTGATCTAAGAGGTGGAAGTGTGAGTTGTAGAGGCTATAAATGTGGATAAAGTGAGGGTAAAAATTGCCGTGTGATTTATGGGAAATTATTTTATGAAATTTATTAAATTTTAAATTTAATTTCCTTCAAATTATTATACAGAAAGAGTAACCAAAGTGCCAGTGTGCAATTACTCCACTGCACTCGCCTCCTTTGCGCCCCCTCGCCATGTTCACCCTCTTAACATGGCTAATTCTAGTTGTTGTCGTGGTTATTTCTCTGGCTCTGTGTTTCCGTTTTTTTCCTACACATTTTCCCCATTTGGGCGTTCCAACATATGTTGATTGTAATTTTCCGCTGGCGCCTGGCTGTCCCCCAGACCCCCAGACCCGGCCAGTGTGGGGTTCCGCAGTGTCGCGCAGCGGCCCACTGCCCACTCGGACTCAACCCTTTTGCTGTTGTGTGTGTGTGTGTGTGTGCTTGAGAGTCTATGATGATTTAATATGGGGGCAACTGTGCTTATGACATGGCACCAGCCACGGAGCCACAGGCCACAGGCAGAGACGAGGCGGGCGAAAAAAGCAGCACAGAGCTGTGCGAATGAATGGATCGGATCGTCGAGGAGTGTGGAGTGGAGTCTTGAGGTAGCAGCAGCAGCAGCAGCAGGGGGAAAAAAAAGGTGCGCCAGCAAGCATTTTGTTGCATGACTCTCCAACGTTTTTGGCCAAAGTTCAGAGCAGGAAAATGGCCAGAAAGGAGTGGAATGAGGAGAGGAGCAGTAAATGGCGGAGACTGGAGGCGCTGTGGTGTGGTGGAGGCTGATAGCGCGCGGTACCCATGGTTGACTCATGGAAGTCACGTAGCTGCCACACACAGCACACAGAAGAGAAACAAAAACAAAAAACAAAAAAAAGCTGTGCTCGCATTTGGGGACGCGAACGCGGCAGTCATCGCGTTCTGCCTGGCATGCCATGTTTATTAATATTTAAATGCAACGAGGCATGCCGCCTCCCCTACCCCTACCCCTACCCACACCCCTCCCACTCCATCAGATGGCCAGCAATTTCAGGCTTGAGCGCAGCCAAAAAATGTTGGCTGGAGCAGCGGCAGTCTGGGGGGTGTGGGGTTCCACTACCTTTAGGTGCCATTTGCGTAATCCTTTGGCAATGTTCTAAATGCAATGGAGAGCACATACCACAGAGAGAGAGAAGGGGGCATGGGATGGGAGGTGGCTGTGGAGCACATGTTACATTTCTAATGAAGCATGTTGTCCAAGCACGAACATGGAACACTGGGAAGTACTGGGTGGGGGGTGGTGCGAGTGCCGCCAGTACTCCTAAAGCTACAGTGCCACATATAACGGGGCTGCACTGGCAAAAAAAAGGGTATAGAATTTAGAAAAGTGTTACGATTTTTTCACTGCACTTTATCTTATTTTTAGCAGCTATATATATGGCTAGTTAAAAATTAAAAATTTTAAAAACCAAATGAAAAATTGTCTTTAAAAATTGGAATGCAAAAAACAAATCATAAACATGCCAATTTTTTTTTTAAATCTAATTAATTTAATTTTTTTCACCAAATAAATTCCATTAAATGTTAGAAATTTGTGGAATATCTCTGAATTTTGTATGTCTGCCTTTCTTTGAGTGTACATCTCCACAACTTCTCGTGCCAACACACATCCAGGCTGCACATCCTGGCATTTTGGCAAATGTCTGAAAAGTGATCATCATCATCATTTTTGTGGAAGGATTGAGTTTCAGCAGAGGGAAGCGGCTTTTCGGTTTCGGTTTGTGTTAGGTCATGGGTTTGGCGTTAGGTCAGCCATTCCATTCGCTGGTTTCGATGTCCTGGGCTGGGTCATATATACTCAGCTTACTGCTACCCCTTTTTACAGCCCTTACTGCTTACTGCTGCTCCCTTTTTGCTAGCCTTTTGCCTTATTTGTAACAATAATCAGCATTGGCTGTTGTTGGCTGGGCTGTTCATTACGTTCTCTGAGGTTTTCCCATCCATTGGCCACCTCATTAGTTGCACTTCCGCTGCGCAGTTCCGCTGTGGTTAGCTCTACTACTCCTTCCTGCTTCTTATAGGTGTTTATTATTATTTTTTATTTTTTTTGCGATGGTCAGCAGAGGTAAATGAAGCTTCTTCCTTGGTTTTCTCATGCTCGATTACGAGTCCTGCTGCACGCACACCGCACATCCGTTTCGAGTTTGTCTCTACGTCCTCCAAATGGGAACTCCACTTGAGTTTGTGTGTCTGTGTGTGTGCGGTGTATCTCTGTCTGTGTGTGTATCTGCAGTACTTGAACGTACTGCCCCTGCTCGCTGCGCTCCACCCCCGCTGCGTTCTGCTTATTATTATTTTGGCTTCTTCTGTGTCGGGTTCTTTGTTGCCACGTCTGACGACGGGGCAATGGTGCACCTGCTCTGTCTGCTGTGTGCATTGTTTCCAATGAAGTTGGAACCCCTACCCATACCCATGGCCATGTGGCATGTTCTCGCTAAGACCTCTTATCCGTTTCTCCCTCCCTCTCTCTCTTTGCTTCGGGAACTCTCTAAGGATGTTTATCCTTTTGCACCAGTTAGTTTTACGCGAAAGTTGGCTTCATTTGCATTACAAATCGGTTTAGGCCACGAGAGTGAATGGTAGAATCCCCACAGCGACCTACTTTTTCACTCTAGACATCCAATCCCCTCCCACCACTATCGCTGGATATCCTTTTAGCACAGTGCCTGCCAGCAGTCAGAGGCGCATCAAAGATTCATTCACACATAGATCGCACTGCGTTTCCGACTCCGATTTGTGCTCTGTTTCTGTTCTGGTTCCCACGTTGTAATAAAAAACCCACTGCTTTGGGGGAGGGAACTGCAAAAACGAAAAATTTGTTATGGGCGGGTTTTGGGAACTGCAAAAAAATATATTAAAGGGATGGCGTGGAATGTGGAAATTTGCGGGGGCAAAAGGGCGTGCCGGCTGCTTTTTTTTTCAAATGTTTTTTATACGCTTCAAAAAAACTAATCCACAATTTCTTTCTCTTTTTTTTTGTGCTCTTTGCAGGTTAGTACGAAACAAAAATAATACGCCCAAAAGACTGGGGTTGCTGGGAGGCTGGAGCCCCAGAGCCCAGAGCACCCGACTCAACATTTTGCTGCTCATAAATTATGAGGCAAAGCCGATTAGAAGAGCGGAAAAACGATGCAAAATATGGAGCCATGGAAGCGTTTCGAAAGAGGGTTTTTTATAATTTCTCGCCAGATATTTAATTTGCGAAATGTAATTGGTGGGGCATTTTGTGGCACGCGTTTTTCCCCCCAGCTGTAAATGAAATGAAAAGGGATGCCCAAAGCTGCACTTGTCATGCCCGGGCAGGTTTCACTGTTTATCTCTTAAGCAGCTTAAAGACTCGAGACTCCGATGGAGATTTCTTATGAAGACTCTGTTTTGCAGGTAGACAACGACTTAATCGTTCACCTGATGGTATGATGGCCAGACAACCAATTAGCCACGAAGAGTCCATAGGTTTCGCTGCCCGCTTATGATGACCAAAACTTTTGTTTACTTTCACTGGTGCTCAATGGAGCGCAATCGAGAACTTTTCTGCTGCAGCGAGAATCGATTTCTGTCACAGCTGACAAGCTTTGGCATTTAATTTCCCCAGCGATTGGGGGGACAGCAGCAGCAGCAACAGCAGCAACATTGACCGCAAAAGCCTCAAGATTGAAACGTCTGAAAGAGGATACCCTGAGCCCGAACCCTGGGGGTATCCGCAGCAGACCCAGACACACAGCCACAGCCACATCCACACATCCGTATCCGTAGCTGTTACCGTTTTTGTTGTTCTTGTTGTTGTTGTTGTGTGGGAAAACTGGAGCCCAATGGAGCTCAACTTTTTTGTGACAACTTTTAATTACATGCGACATCCGTTGACATCATCGAGAGAGATAGCGAGATATACAGGGGGTAAGACAGAGTGGAGTCCGAAAACGGAAATTACTTTTGGGCCAATGTTCCAAACCATTCGGAGAATGTTTGCCCACACATTAGGCCGGCGCGATGGATTCATTGTTAGCTCGGAAAAACCAGTCAAGCCAAGGGAAATCCGATGGAAGTCGAAGTCTCGTCTCTCTCTCTCTGTCCATCGGTTGAGTGGAAACTGAACTGAAAACTGAGACATCGTCGAGCGTTTAGCAGCAATCTTAATTAAGCAATTAAGCAAATGTTTATTAATTAGTACAAGAGTTAATGGGGCTGCAAATACACACAAGGAGAGGGCAGAGAGAGCTGAATGTGGAGTGGAGTTTATTCACTTGCAAAGATGATGATAATTAAGTTATGATTTCGTATGAAATTGATTGACTTGAAACGTTACAAGGTCAGTTTTTTTGATAGATTAAAAGAGATACATACAGTGAAAGGAAGGGAGTCTTCTGTTGATGGATTGCTATTGTTTTAGTATTAAGAGGAATTTCTCATCCCTAGGAAGCTCTTCCGCTATAACCTCATTCCATGTACTAGGCGCCCATCGACAGACAGCTGTGACAAAGAGGTGGCTTGGCCCCCGTCTACTTTTTTGCAGATTATGGCATCGTCTTCATCAAGGTATCATCAACATCATTTGAAAATGTTATTTTATGAGCCAAGTTTAATGAACCCCGCATTAAGTTGCAAGCAAAATGTTTCATTAGCCAAGCGCTAAGAGCCAAGAGAGTAGGTTGAACCCCATGGAGGGGGCATAGCATAAGGAAAAACTTAACTCGCACATTTTGATGTGGAGCCCGCTGGGTAATTAAGCGATGTGGCAACGCTGTCTGCTGTCTGCTGTCTGTGCTGTCTCTCTACGCTGGGTTCCCATAATTTATGGCCTGGCAAATAATTATAATAGTAACACAATGCCTGGGTAAGGGGGTATACGAGTATTGCAACTCGCCGTCACCCCTGCTGCAGCCTGTACAAAAGAGTCTTAAGTTTTATTGCATTAGTAGGCAACTTTGTTACTCTTTGATTATGGGAACAAAAAAAACGCGCACTCTTTCACTGCTATAAAAGGTGAGGCATAACCAAAGAGTTCTCCCACGATAATTGCATTGCATGTGGTTTCAGTGGCGTGTGACACAGAGCTTGAGAGAGAGAGAGAGCGCGCGGGAATATGCATAGCATACCCTTGTATAAGTATACCTTGCAAGTGCTCTCCCACTGCTGCTGCTGCTGCTTGGCTTGCCTGCCTTCTTCTTCCACTCAAGCTCTCCCTATGCTTTGCTCTCTCCCTCTCCTTCTGCAGCTTCTACTCTGCTCTGCCTGCCCGCTGCTTCTACTGCTGCTGCTGCTACTGCTACTGCAGTATTTTGCAGTAATTTTGTTGTTTCGTTTCTGTTTCATTCCTTCCTTTTTGCATGCGCTGGAGCTAACGGTAACCCAAAGCTAACTGCAATGACCGTTTTTTGCCTGCTGTTGTGTCTCTGCCTGCATTTGTAATTAAGCAAGCCAGATTAAAGTGAAGGTAAGGCAGTCCAGCCGTCAGGGTGGCCCCGCATCGTCGCCTTTGATTATGTCAAGCATAGGGTCGGTATACAGGTGCATCTGGTACGCAGCTTGGCCAAATATCAGTCACCTTACCCTCTCTTAAATGTAGCTTGTAATTATGCAAGTTGGTTCTAGAAATGACAGAGACAACGACAACGACAGAGGCAGCGACAGCGACAGCGTTTGAGATTGAGACTGAGACCAGACTTTGACTTGAAGGAGGAGTGGCAGCGAAGGAGCTGAGAGCGGAGGGAGAAGGAAATCAAGTCTTTGGACATTTGCCACTTGTTTGCATAAGAGTGAGATCTCTCCACATGTCTCTCTCCCTCTCTTTCGCTCTGCGAAGAATTCTCTGTTGCGTCATTAATAAAAATGTCTGGCAATGGCTTAAAATTTATGGCATGGCTGGCAGGCCCAGGCCAGGCCTGGCAGCAGTACCACATTTCAGATGCCAGATGACAGTAAGCGGGTTTTTATTTTTAGTTCGTTTATTTTTTCTCGCTTCACTCCTCTTGCATGTGAATGCAAAACTGACAAGTGCAGCCGCAGCAGCAGCAGGGAATGTAAAACTGTAAGGAGAGGAGAGCGAGCGAGTTCCTACAGCAATGGCTTTGCAACTGAAACTCTGCTTCAATGAATGTCAAACCATCTCTGCATTTGTAGTGCCTGCTGCATGTAAAACTGTAATGAATTTTAAATTCCTTCAAATGGAGATTTATGATTGCCTCCACTCCAAGTCGCACACACGCAATTGCTGCCCCACTTTATGTTTCTGACAGTACTGTCCTGGAAATGGTGACACGTGTCCCTGTCACGCCCCCCGCCTCACTACATGTGCCCCAACCACCGTACTCCCTCCCTATCATTTCCTTTGACTTTGCCCCGTCATTGTGGCCGTGTCATAAAATAATAATCGCCGCTTATAAACACACATTGTCATGGCAGGGGTGGGGTGGCTAGGGAGTGGAATTAGAGCGCGCGGAAAAAGGGAAACCCAATCATTAATTCGATTGTCGTGCAACTCTGTGTGTCCTAGGGTTGCCACCCATTTTGGCCCGAACAAATGTCAATAATAGTAATGTTGTCTGTGGTGGAGCGTCCGGAAACGGAGTCCAAGAATGACCCAGAAACTCAGTGACGTCATGCTGCGGGATTGTCCAACTGCTGTACAGGAAGGAAGCGCAAGGGACAAGCGAGCGAGCCGAGCCGCTCAATCATCCCCTTGGCAGCTGGACAGGAAGCGCTGAGGATGACAGAGGGAGACAGGGGAGAGGAAACACAAGCGGAAGGATGCATTATGCTCGCTCTTTTCGGGCTCTGTGGTTTCGGTTTCGGTTTGAATTTCCGGCCCGAAAAATTGGATTTATTTATTTTACGCTTTCGGCTTTTTTCTGCGTGTGTGTGTATTTTGTATTTCTTTTTTATTTATTAATTATTACCTTTTAGTGTGGCTCACTTCTTGTGGCCCATATTGAGGTGTCTGTGCGGCCAGCTGCCAATTTGAAATTTTATATTTTGCGGTCAGTCGCTGTCTCTCTCTTTCGCTGCCTTTCACCTGGCACGCGTTGGCCAGAAGCAGGTGGCTAAAAAAAACACCGTATAAAAGTTATAAAAACTTGCGCAAAAAAAAAAAAAAAAACTTTTTTTGTTGTTTAATTATTTTTCCATTACACGCTGAGGTCATAGCTGCACTCGTAATCAAATTATTTCTAGCTAAAAAAAAAAAGAGGGAGGGGCGCGCCTCTTAGCTAATTGTGATGACCTCAACACTTGCCCAGCACTTCCCCCACTCTCCCTCGCTCTCTCTCTCTCCTTCTCTCTGGCTACCACGATTTAAGAGAGAGCGCGCAAATATTCCATTTCCATTCGGCACTAATGGGTTAATAATGTGCGAAAGCATATAAAAAACTTCTTAGACTAATTAAATGTCGTTGCCACAAATGCTCATAGCAGTAGCTGTGGATAATTATTCCCAGCGCCGAAACAAAAAAAAAAGAGCTTAACGCAGTCCCCAGAGCCATTTGGGCCATTATCGAAAACGCTTCTGGCCAAAATGGGCAACAGTTATTGAAAGCGGGTTAAGCGCATTAGGGTCAGGGTAAGTGGAGAGGCCAATTGGAGCCAGAGGGAGAGACAGAGTTCAGTTCTAGGGAAATGGAAATTGGGGAATGGGAATTTAAGTCAAGTGGAATTCAGAATTAGGTGTGGCAGGGAAGTTATGCGATAAAGAAGTCCAGAAAAGTAATTAAACGATGGATGATTCCATTGGCTATTGGCAGATTGATCAGTAATCATCATGGGGATAAATCTTTAAATTTAAGAAATAAATTCGCATGGAAACTTAAGAGCTATGGGGGGAATCACTTTACACGGATAAACTACACAAAAATAATAGTTATTAGAACAAATTTTCCCCTGATCGAAGAACGAAGATGTTACTTTCTTTACCACACCCTTTCTGGGATGCACAAAATGTTCGTTTATTATGGATACTCGTACAGGAAAGGTCATTGCCTAGTTCTCGACAGCAGCCACCTTTTCAGCGATCCAGTCCAGATACGAATTCGTTTCGGTGTAAACCGATGGATAGTAGGTGGAAGCGCAAGGCGTGTAGCCCCAGGAGACAATGCCAATGAGGTAGGCAGTGCCGTCGGTGGAGCGGATGATCAGTGGCCCGCCACTGTCGCCGTTGCAGGCGCCATCCGAGGTGCCGGCGGTGTAGGTGCAGACATTCGAATCGGCCACTTTGCTGTTGGCGGGCAGGGCGGCCTTGCACTGGACATGGTCGATGATGTTCACATCCAGCTTCTGGAGTTTCTCGGGCAGGGCGCCGGAGTTGTCGCGTCCCCAGCCGTAGAGGGTGCCATCGGTGGAGCCCTCCAGCTTCTTGGGCTGCAGCGCGATGCTGGCCACGGGCGCACTGCCGTCGCGGGCGATGGCATTCAGGTTGAAGGGCGTCTTCACGATGATCAGACCGATGTCATAGGGTCCCACGCCGCCGCTGTAGTTCTCGTGGACGATGTGGTCGCTGCTGCTGATCTGACGCACCTGAGTGTCCTCCTTGCTGGAGCGGCCGTGGGCTGCAGCCACCGCCAGGGAGTTCGCATAGGTCAGGCAATGGGCGGCAGTCGCAATGCACTTCGCGGAGATGAGCGATCCAGCGCAGAAATGGGATCCGGCTGTGGTCTGCAGCGAGACAATGTAAGGTGCCTCGCCGGCCAGCGCCTCATAGCCGTTGATGATGCGTCCCTCGGGAAATCCTGGCTGGGCGATCGTGTTGGCGGCTACGGCGGCCACCAGGGCGAAGAACACCACAAATTGTTTCATGTTGGCTACTGGTTTTGTGTTTTGGTTTGTGCTTCTAATGGCTCGTGCACTGCTTTTTATAGGCTGGCTCTAATCGCGCTTCTCTGCTCTGCTCTGCTCTAAAGTAGATCGTTTATCAATTATCGTTATCAAATCGCTTGATAGAGTTGAAGATTTACAATCGTAGACTCTAGCAGCATTATTATTATTAGAGCTATACGACCGATAGGCTACCGCTGCCGCTTTGCCTTCCCCTTTTTGTCTGCCGCTTTGTCCTGACGTTTCACTTTTTTATTCTGCCAGCCAGGCACCATAAAAATGTGTATGCCGTTGACTGATTGCGGGAATGTCCGTACGTTCAATGGCATACGGCACTCGCACACAAAGGTGTCCCAGTGCAGTCTGTCTGCGTCCGGCTGTACCCTTGATCTGGATCTACATATGCGATCTATGCCCCACTTTTTTGAAGTGTTTGAATTGCTTTCTGGAGTGCCCTCAAGAGATTCAAGATCAAAATTGAAACTAAGATGATTTTAGTTATCAGTAGGAACGTTTTCTGTCGAGTCAGACGTCTGATAAAAACCGATTGAAACTCTACTTGCAGATGCGTACTTTGATTAATTTATTACGTTGGTTTTTAAATGCCTTTCTATTCTATTATATTTCTACTTTTGTCGCGGTACAAGTTTCATTTCGCTATACTCATTGATGGATTAGTTCAATCGAACTTTAAAGATCAACTTCTGTTGTATGTTTAGATATTCCTACCCTACTAATTAGTTGAATTTTTCAGCACTAGATATTACCAGCTAAGATCTTTATGGCATATCCACTCTCTTATTTCATCTCTCTTAAGTGTCTTTGTCTTTTGTTAGCTCTCATTACATCTAGCTGCCTGTCTTCTTGTGTTCTTTTGCCTTGGCTTAGTTTTCTGTTATCATTTGATAGCTCTACCCCACAGAGAACTCTGCCAAAAGACCTTCTAAAAAATTGCATTGAGAGTGACTCTTAGAACAAAGCGTCTAATTCCAGTGTAAGCCTTAAGCCCCTGCTGCAACTAAATCCAACGACAAATCCAAGCCTGAGCTTCAATTGAGATCTTGGGCTGCCAGCGGAAACAAAATGCTGGGCCTTTTGTTTAAGCCACAGCACAGAAACCAGTTAACTTGTTTGGTCAGCTCAACTTTCAGTTTTGTGTTGCTGCCCCCCCTGCCCCCCTGCCATAACTGACAAGCGGAAAACATTGCTTACAATTGGCCTGGGCAAAAATTACTTTGCCGCAAAATTATAAAAATTAACAGCAAATTATTTATGAATGAGGGAATAAGGCATGAGGCGTGAGGCATAAGGCGTGTGTGCTCGAGACCAAAGACTGGCTGTGGATGTGGATGTGTGATTAGCATGCCAACAAAGAACAGAACAGAGAACTCCCCAGAAATGATCATTCGAATTGGTTCTAGAGAGAATGCGAAGAGCAAAGCAAAGAGCAAAATGAAGATCAATCTGGGAGTTATCTAAGCGTCTGTTTCCCACTTGAATCTTTTATGTGTCTACGACAGGTTGTATCTTCGGGTGATTAACTCTTCCACTTGGCGATGTGTAAATTATGTTGTATCTGCCAGCTCCACCTCCCCCCCCATCTGTTGTGTTCTGTTCTTTGTGTTCTGTTGAGTGTTAACTGCTTTTGTGCCGTTCTGTCTGTCTAACTGTTGTTTGCCAGCTCTTCTAAGCAACGACCTTAGGAGCTTTAATTTATGCCCAGTTTGAAATGCAAACAGCCCGAAAAGCAGCCCCAAACAACCTTGTAATAGTTTCAATACAATGTGTAGAGGAGCTCTTTTTTCAATAGAAACTCCAGTATGCTTCTCTCTCTCTCTCCCACTCTCTCTGTCTGTTTGTGGTTAGCTCCATCTCTTTCGCTTGTGGCATGCCGGAAAAGCATTGTTATTTCGGGCTTTTCGCTTTGCCAACTTTCGCTGGCGCGAGAAAAGCGCCTGTCTCTGGTCGGTCTCTGGTCTCTGTGTGTGTGAAAAGCGTTTTGTGTCTCTCTAGGTTTTTTTTTTTTCTATGGAAATGCCATGGAAATTAACTGACACAGAAATGAAAAACCATCAGCCCAAGAGCTGCCAATGTTTTGCTCACTGATGCGTTGCAGATACAGATACACAGCTACAAAGATACGTCGCAAGATACACATTTGATAGGCATAGGCCGCTGCGATCCATAACCAAGGCTGCTGCCTCTGCCCCTCATAAGCGGATCACTCATTTGACATTTTCATTGAGCCGCAAACGTGTTTTATATTTTTTTTGTATTTTTTTTTTTGCACAAACATTCCATGAATCAACAGATCGAAGGCTTTAAGCCAATAGCTTTTTGCTTCTAAGGCTCTTGGCAGAAAAAGGTTTTACTCCTCTGCTGCTGCTGTCATGTCTGCAGGTCACGCAATGCCAAATCCCTGTCAAAGTTCACAACAGTAAAGCACAACAGCAACTGTAATGACAGTAAGATGAGCTCCCGGGGCATGCCACACGAGAAATTAATGGCCATCAAGTGCGAAAAAGTTCATTTCTTTCTTTGTTTGTCGCCTTGTAAAGTGTCACACAAGACACACACGCCACCAGGCCACCAGCCACCAGCTACAGCTACAGTAAAGCTACAATAAAAACGGTAGGTGGAGTCGGCGGCGAAGTGGTGGGCGACCTGGTCACCCAGGTGTCAGCCCCTAGGGGCATCCCCACAAAAGATGACAAATGGCTTGTCGCAGTGTCGTAGGTTTTTATGTCTCGTTTTTTTTTTTTGTTGGTTGGTTCAATGAACCGCAAAATAATGGGTGTGGTAGCCAACAAACTGCAAGGGTTAGAGAGGGTGTGCAGATTCGTGATTGTAAAACTTTAAAAATATAAAAGATTGCAGAGAATATCTGCAAGAAAGTGAAAGCAGAACTTACACTCATTTTCGGCAGCTCACGCGTCATGCAGCAGCGCTCCTCGGCAGCAAAAAAGAGCCAAAAAGCCATAAAAGAAATCTTTTTTTTTTTTTGGAGACTCCAAGAATAACTTACAAAAGCAATTAATCATAAATAATGGATCCATCACATTTCTCAAGTTTCCAATTCCAAGCCGCAACCTTGTTCTGGTAACTGCGCATCTTGTATGTTGTATGTTGTAGCTGGGTATGGGTACGGGTGTTTCCCTCATGCACCACCCGCACTTCTGGCACTCGCAGCCTCTCAGATTGATGTGCTGCCAAAAATCATCATAATCATCGAATGGATCGCAGCCCACTTGACCTTATTTTGCCAAGACAAACAATAAGCAATAAAATATAAAAAAAAAATATCTTTTAGATATCTCATATACATAAACATACGTGTATACACGTACATAAAGTATCTTTAGATCTCTCTGCGAGCTGCGAGCTGTATGTAAATGTAGCCGAGTGAAAAGCCTTGACTCTCGTAGTTCAATTAATAATTAAATCTCATTTGTTTTTCCGTCACTTTTTTTATGGTTTTTGTTGTTAATTGAATTTGTGTTTGTTTTTGTGTGTGGCTGAGATTTCTTTGATTCTTTGTGGAGAGAGACAAACAAAATTTCAAATTCAAATTCGGCCAAGACTGAACGAGAGAGACAAATGGCTCAAAGATATGTATTTGGCCAAGGTTTTGGGCTCTCAGCATCTCGGCAATCGCGTGCGTGTCCAAACTTCAGCAGCAGAAGAAGAAAAACTGGTAAAAAGAAATAGAAATAATAAAATAATAATCATAACAATAAAGAGATGTGAGACAGACAGACAGACAGACATCGCTGATGATGATATGCCCTCAAGATATATTCCAAGATTTGAGATTTGGTTCCGGTTTTTATTCGTATTTTTTTCTGTTTGCTGCTGGGAAAGAAAGTTTCTAAACGAAATTGCTCGCAATGTTGTGTTTAAAAAAAAGATTAAAATAACGTAAGAAAAGGAAAAGAAAGGAAGGAAAGAAATAAATTCATTAGGCAAAAAGACAAAAATCACGTTGTTGGGCCTGCGGGTGGGGTGGGGCACGGGGCGCCCATGGAAGTGGTTAACACGCCCACAACACGAGCAACACTTCCCCTTCTACTCCACTTCCCCCACTACTCCACTTCCCCTGCTACTCCACTTCCCCTCCTACTCCAACTAGCATTGCTAACTATTTACTCTCTCTTCTTTGCCTCTCCCTCTCTCTCTCGCTCGCTTTTTGTTTGCTGTGAATTTCTTCATAAATATTTCGTAAAAAGAAAGTTTCACAGTGGCTGGAAAACTGTAAGCACCCGCCTGCCCGCACCCAAAAAGCAGCCAAAAAAAAAACCAATAAGCCAAACCTGCCGCTCAGATGAATCACCTATAAAAGCGAATTGTTTTTACTCTTGTACGCAGAAGATTGCAAGGCATTTAATACCCTGTAACAGGGGGTGTGCATAGATATACTATTAGCATTTATATACACATATATAATTAAAAGATGGTTTTTCTCTGATATTGGATATTTGACGAGCTTCTGTCTGTGTAACAATTTTGTAGAAATTTCTTTCATTATTATTTTTTTTTTTTTATATTTATTATTATATTTTTTTTGTTCTGAATATTTTTTAATAGTTTTTAATTTTTAAGCTGAACTTCATAATATTTGCTACAGACCTCCAAAAATTTCCTGGGGTAACTCAATGCCGCGACTTGGGCCCCATTGGGCCAATCTTTCTTTCTTTGTATCTGGCTGTTATTATTGGTATCTGTAGCTGTAGCTGTTGTATCTCTATTTTTTGTTGTTGCTGGTTGTGTGTTGAAAGTGTTAAATGCATTGCATACTCTGGTTTTTGGCCAAAACGCTTCACCTGAATCTGAAACTGCTGACCAGCCAATGGTCAATCTTTCTCTGTTGTTGTTGCTGATCATTGCTCAACTTTTTGAGTTTCAGTTTGTTTCGGTTTTCGGTTTTTGGGTTTTGGGTTTTTATTTTCGTTTTGCATTTCACTTTGCGGGCAGCGCCGCGGCGCTTGCATGACTTTCTGCGGTCTCTCGAATCGTTTATTTCGGAATTTTAGTGGCTTGGCCGCTACGCTTTAATTGCCAGCCAACATGCAACCTGCCACAACTTTTGTTGGAATGGTGAATGCATTATTCACTCTACTACTAGTCCGCAGGATGTCAATGATTGATTACAAAAGTTGAATGAATGTCTCTCACACAGCGATTCACACCCCAGCACAATCCACCAGCCACTCTTCTACGGTCAGTTGCACTTTTCTTTTAGCAAAAACCAGAAAAAAAAAAAATGGGGCTTGCATGACTATTTTTCTGACGTTATTTATGCGGCTTATTAAGTTTATGGACTGCTAATTTATTGATTTATATGCCAGACTGCAGCAGCAGTGACTCTGGAATAAAGTTTTGTTTTCGGTTTTGCCAGACATGTTGTAAAATACAAAATAAAAAACAATTGACGAACGGGGTGGGGGTCTGATTGCATGCCGAAGGCGAATAAATCAAGGGAGTTCAAGCAACAAACACAGTTTTAGAGCTAACAGTTGTGGGCAGATTGGAGCTGACTTAACAGCTAGTTTAGTAGTGAGAGCAGAGTTGTGGCTGAGAATTGGAGATGTTAGATGGGTTAACAGTTGCAGAGATCTCTGCTGTAGAGACAGCTGTGGGAGTAGCACACTTCACAGTTTGAGAGGCTTTTCTGTTGCAATATTTCTGGAAGGATTGGTGATTTTTGTGTGCAAAATATAAGTGGAAAATCGGACATGTTCCAAGGCAGTCTGAGAGTTAGCAGAGTGAAGTAAAAAAATTAAAAAAAAAATGCATTGCAAATGGAAAGGGAAAATGAAATTCTCGGAATCAACACAGCTGTCGAGCTCTACAATTACAGTGTAATATTCACCATGAACTGCACTTGCATTTGCATCTCCTTTCTTGACTTTCAATTTGATGATGCAGCCACATTTTCCCCGCCCCCCACCTCTGGCCCCCGCATTGCATATGGAAAAACCAGATGAGTAAGGCTTTTCTTTCGCCTCCTTCAGTGGCAGAGCAGCGCCCATCAAATTAAATCACTTTGAATCTCTCGCAAGTAAACATTAAACAGATGGCGAGACACAGAGAAAGAGATGGCACCCGACAGAGATGGAGCATAGTTTTTATGAGGATTTTCGCTGATTTATAGATGACCAATTCCCCTACCCTTCTGCCTTGTGACTCGTAGCTTCTGGCTGCTGGCTGATGTCTGTCTGTCTGTCTTCTGGGCCGCCCAATCGAAAGTCAGTCGTGTGCTGTGTGGATCGTAAATAAGTCAACAAATGTTTGCAGACAGACGGAGTGAGCGAGAAGTGCACTGGCAAATGGGGGATTGAGTACGAGAAACTGAGAGAGGTTCGTTCCCCTCACGTTGTGCCCCCATTTGTGGCACTCATAATGCTGCCGCTGCTGCCGCTGCTGCTGCTGCATGGGGCATAAGCTGTAATGGCGCCGCTGTAAAGGGGTAGCAGGGCAGCAGGGAGGTAGCACGGCACTTGTGGGCACTCTTTTTGGCGTCAAAAGATTTGCTATAAATACTCGGACCTGCAACAGGCACAACAGCAACAGCAGGGGCAGCAGGGGCAGCGGCAGGCGGCAGCAATTTGCGGCAATTGTCGCGTATGGAGGCGCTGACACACAGTTTGAGAGTCCGTGCGATGGTGCAGCAAAGGGAATGAATAATGAATGCAGCAGCAGGCGGCAAGCAACTGCGGCAGATGCAAATGAATGAAGATAAACGATGAGCGAGTGTTAAAGTGTGAGGAAAGGGTGGAGGTGGAGGAGGAGGAGGAGGAGTAGCCCCTGCCGGACGTGCGTTGACCCACTTTGAGGCTCCCTCAGCCCACCCCACCCCATCCAAAAAAAAAGCCTCCAAATAAAACCTGAAAAACCAAAACCCTGAGATACATATGCAGATACACACAAACACAAACAGAAACAGCGCAGAAACAGCGCGAAACAGAAAAAAAAAGTGAATGTGAGGCTGATGCCAAAAAAACGCCAACGCGAAACCGCATTTTTTTCTCTGTTGCTGTTGGTGTTTGTTGTTGGTACAGCCAAAAGTCAGGAAATCCATAAATCAGTTTGAAATATTTGCTGACAAATGGAGACCGAGAGTGGCTTAACTCTAGAAATGGGATCAACAAGCTATTGGCAGGCACTGTGTGTGTTCAGGGAAAGGGACACACTCTCCAACCCCATACTCAATCCAGGCCATGGTATTCCCCCCTTTTTGCAGTGCCTTCAATAATTCAAAAGTGCAAAGTGCAAACCAGCAATTGGTTAACCTCGTTGGCCGCCGCTTGTTTGGGCCAAGTAAACACACTGCACTGCGTAGAGGGGTCCTGTCCCTTGTCGTTGCCGTTGCCGTTGCCGTTGCCTGCTGTTGCTGTTGCTGCTGTGTGTGCAGTTATGCTCCACTTTAGCCCAATTGTTTAATCAATATTTGATGGGGTAGAAAAAAAGCCCTTAACTTTTTGCAAAAGCAAAGAATTACAGTCACAGCTTGACAGCAGTTTTTCTTTTCCCATTAATTATAAACAGGAAATGTTTCTATAATGTTGTGTGTGTGTGTGTGCTCTGACTTACAGTTGTTATATCTTCTTACTGATTATGTTCGCTACCTTGCAGAGCGCTATCATGTTCTATGTTTTCTCTACCCCTCAGAGAGCTATCTCATGTTCTATGTTTTCTACTCTTCGCAGCTCATGTTTTCCGCACTGTTGTTTGTCTGTTTTTCAGAGCCTTGTCAACTCTCTGTGTCTTCAAAAAAAAAAAACATGCAAATATATTTCCTAGTAAGACAAACTAAATTGTTTTTGCTACAACTACAAGTTTTAGGCAAATTACTTGTGTTGAAAAAGAATTCCAGGAAGCGCTCCCTCCCCACCACATAGGGAGGTTTTCTTCTTTTGTTGTTGTTCATGTTTCACGCTTCGCTGGCCCAAAATTCTCAGGCGCACAAAAACAAAAGCCAACTCCCAAAGAACAAACTTCACAACGTCTCAGGAAAAGCGACAAGCAACGAAGACTCGCCAGGGGGAGAGAGAACGTCTGAAGACTCGCCAGGGGTAGAGAGAACGTCTGAAGACTCTCCAGGGGAGTGAACATAATGTAATTCAAGTTGAAAGGCAAAAAGTCGGATGGGATGGGAGCGACCGATCATCATCATCACACGGAGCAATTATTTTATGAGAAACGAAGCAACCGAAACGAACCGAAAAGGGGCAAACAGAGGAGTTACTGGAGAGCTGCACAGAGAGAGAGGGAAAGAAAGAAATGACTTGTGTCTGGGTATTGGGCAACCACTTTTGGGTTTGAGGGCTTGCTTGGACTTTTGTCAGCTGTTTGTAATTTAAATGTGCAAAAGTTACACAAAAAGTTTCACAGAAGAAGGGCTTTAGCCTCACACTCCTGCTGCTGCTGCTGTTGCTGCTTCTTCGACTGGAAACTGCGCAGCGCTTCAATGCACATGCGCAGCGGCAGCTTCAACTTCGGCAGGGTTAAGCTCACGGCAAGAGAAAGAAGCGCAGTTTGAGAGCTATTGCAGAATACATATCTGGTTACGCTTAAAGGGCACCCCTCTAGACTCCAGACTCTAGAGTCTGCTGCTCAGAGAGGCGTGACACCGAGAGTATGGGGCACATCGCATCGCATGCAACCTTTTGGGAAATTGTGTGCACTTCCCGTGGGGGCATGTGGGAACGGAGTTACCTTCTCAGCGACTGACTGACTTCCTTCCTTCTTCGAGGTATTACTTTATTCCCGCTCTTTGGAATTGTCGCAGCTAACTAATTTTATGCTGCACGTTGACGATGACGAAGCAGCCAGCGAGCGGGCGAGTGTTGCGGGTTCATTGCGCACCAATTGGGTCACATGAACCATGTGTGTTTGTGTGTGTGTGTGCAACAGCTTGCCTTCTCCTCTTGCATTTCTCATGCAATTAAATAGCTATTTTTAAACCTACAAAAAAAACAAAAAAATACAATATAATTTCAAATTAATTATAACATTTTTAAAAATCAATCAGTAGGCTTGCATAATTTATAACAGCTTCGAAACCATTTTTGGGCATTTTGTCTGCCTTTCGCTTTCAGCTTTTTTTTTCGTTTGTTTGTTTGTTTTTTTTTTTTCAATGGGATACGTTAATGAAATTGTCGCCCAACTGTAACAACAACAAACAACTTCGAATCGATTGCCTTATAGAGGCCACTGTTTTGGTGTTCAATAATCGTTGAACAAAACACGAATAAATAATGAGCCACGATCGTCCCGCATTTGGACAACAGCAACAAAAAAACGCCCCCAAAACAGCAGCTAAATCGAGCAGTAATTATGTGTGACTCTACAACTGTACGGCTCACATTTTTGTGGTATGACCCGTTTAAGGTTGAGATCATTTTTGATATTCCATATCTTAGTCAGAATGGCAACCAGCTTAAAATATATATTTTGTTTCATTTTCAAAAAGTTCTTTAAACATTTTTCTCTCTCTTTTGCTTGGACTCTGCTGCTCTTTCTCGCTTGCTGAGAACCATTACGAAAACCCCATAAAACCTATGGGCATATATAACCCTCACCTACTATATATTCTCATGTTAATTAAATTTGTGAAAGCGTTTCATGCGTCGTAGTCCCGCTACGTGCATTGCATATTGAAGTTTCATTTCAGTTTTCAGTGCTGAAAATGTGGCCCATAGGTAACACTTGAGGGAACGATCGCGCAGCTGGAGGGCCTGAGAATGAAGGGAATATGCGTACGCGTACCTGTTGAGGTTCAGGGAATTTTAACCCAATTATTTGTGGCACTTCTCTCGCTCTCATGGGGCTTTAGTGTTTCTGCGTTTTATGATTAGCGGTACGAATTTGTATAGAATTTTAAGGGTTTTTATCTCATTCTTAGAGTAAAGAATGCGTTGGCTTTAACGCTGATTAAGAACAGTGCCTATAAATATATAAATTTTGCGAATTTTATAAAAAGAAATCTTTGAAAAAAAACCTTTTCATAGCTGAAGCTTAAAAGTAATTAAAGTTCTTGCCATTCCAAAACGATTGTTCATGTGTTAAATTACAGCTGCTTTTTTGCAAAATGTTTAGAGGAGGATATCGAAGTATATCACCTTGACAAATATATATATAACAAAAAAAAAGAAATGGGCTTTCTATATATATTGTATGTTTAATGCCTGTTTGTGTTCGGAGCTGTAAGAAAATTCAAAAAAAAAAAGTTCTGTATCAAGTTTTTTTTCTTCTAAAAGTTACTCAAAAAATGAAGCGAAAATGATGACGTCCTTTTTTCTGCCTTAGACAAATTTCTGTGCCTGCAGCTTGACACTCATTTGCCTGACATTTGAGATTTTTTTTTTTTTTTTGTGTTTGATTTATGCGTTTTTGATTTGATTCGTGTTTGGGTTTTTAGCATGTAGAATGTAGCATGTAGCACCCTTGGAGACACGCATAAATCATGTGTCCGGGAGTGGGTTGTATACTCCACTTGGAGCTGGAGCTGGAGTTGAAGTTGAAGTTGATGTTTGTCTTGTGGATTGTTTGTTGTCTCTCTGTGGATTTCTCTGTGTGTTTACGTGCGTAGACATCTCATGTATTATGCTCCTACATATATCAATCACTTAGGAGCAGGAGTGAGAGAGAGCGGGAGAGACAGCACTCGCATGTGTCACACTTTTTTGTTTTGTTTTTGTTTTGGTTTTGAAATGTGAACTGCATAAAATATTCACAAAAGTCAAGCCCACAGTTTGGCAAGCATTGTAGGGGGCTGGCTGTGCTCTGCTCCGCCCTCTGCGTTTTTTTCCGCCACCTTTTTTTCTCACTCTTGAGGTGCCCTGAGAGCAACAAACAACAACAAGGCTGATGCTTCCTGTGCATTTTTATGCATTTGTTGCTTTTGTTTGATGCCCTGCAATGGGGAGAGGTATGATGAACAAAGGCATCTAAGTGAAAAATAAGGCGAGAAATCAGCAGACAAATGGGGATTTATGCACAGCAAAAAAGTGTTTAAATTCGAAGCATTTCTTGCAGGGTATCCAAAGCTGCGATGCCCAGAATATAAACTTACTTTAAAAGAAGGCGCTTTGTGAGGCACATGGGGCATGGCCTGAGGGCATGAGGCATTGGGCGTTGAATGACAAAAAAAAAAATGCACATTTTTAATGACGCCTCCGACTGCTGCTGCGCCTCCATGCACTCGAGAGTGGCACAAAGGCAGGCAACAGAAACAACAGCAACAACAGAAAACAAATATTGTTGACTTTGGGGCATCATTGCAGGATTCTCTTTTTTTATATGGGGGTGGACACAGAAAGGGTGGAGAGGTGAGGAGAGGCAGTGAGGCAGAGGTTCAATGAATGCCCTTCGCCTTATGCAAATATCGAGTAGATGACAGCCAGCCAGCCAGGCCCTGGGGCATGCCTCCCGCTCCAGGCGCGGCCCACCATCTCTGCCTCCTCTTCTCTCTGTTCAAGAGTGTACCCCACTAACCTCGAAATGTGGCCCCAGCTCAGAGTCTGGCCATATGGTTATACTTACACTTATAGTATAGTGTTGCATCCACGTTGCTTTTTGCCTCAAAAGTTCTGCCATATACTCGGTGTTTTTTCTTTTCTTTTCAGTTTAGTTTCTTTTCTTCTCAGTTCTCAGTGCTCCAGTGCTCAGTTTCTTGTGCTGTGTTCTCTGTTCCAGAGCTCGTAACACTTTTCTCTTGAATGTACGAGTAATCCGCTTAAGTTCCCCAGAATCGGCACATAAACATCATAATGATTATCATTATCATTATTATTATTGTTGCTGCTGCTGGGATGATGATCATTTGCAGCACATGTCTCATGTCTGTCTCTTGAGATTTGTCTCTTGGCTGTGGTTGTTGCTGTTGCTGTGGCTGTGCTTGCGGCTTGCTTGTTTCTGGTTCTTGTCATTCGTCATGCTTTCCACTTTATTACAATTTAACATTGGCATTTTCCGGTTTACTATTTGTTTCCACACAAAAGTTCTAAGAGCAGCAACCTCTACGAAATGGTTTCCTAATTAGATCTAGACGGAGAGTAAGAGGGGAGGGAGAGACACATTCCAAAAGCAATTGCCAAATTAAATGAAAAACAGACAGTGGACAGTGGACAGGGGACAGTGGACAGAGGACCTTTTGCCTTATTAGATGAATGACTCATGGCCCGCCCCAGACAGTGCTTATCCCAGCTATTTATTGGTTTTTCGGGGTTGGGTTTCCACCCCACCCACACCCCACTAAACCATTTTCACATTTAAACAAACATTTAAGGGCGCTCCGCTCTGGCCCGGCCCGGCCCGCCCTGCAGAGCAGAGCTACAAATGAAGCCAACAAACCGTGTGACGTGACCAACTATCTATAACTACGATTCCCCACAGCCACTCTGCTGTGTGCTCTACTATATGCAACACCCCATTCCCAGCCAATCCGCCAGCCACCAGCCACTTCCCCATCGTGGAAGCGACTCTGTCTAGAGTTACAACAAAAATTTATTAATTTTCCTCAATTGCCACATCAATTTTGCTGCAGGAACAGCAACAGAATGAGTGTGCCACAGTGGCCTGACAGCGGCCAGAGGGATTGAATTGCATTTGCATTTTGCATTTGCATTTATTTCGTTTTGGTTCACACGCTAAGCAAAATGTTACAGATACATAGATACTTTGAGGTATAACACAGATACAGATACAGCTACAGCTACAGATACTAAACACAAATGAGTATGAATGAGCGGAGTGAATGGTGTGCATTCGAAATGCATTCAAATGACAATGCAATTCATTAGCAAAAGTGAAACATAAATGAAATTTGATGAATCGAAATGGTTTTAGCCTTCGATTAACAATCGATTAAGCGATTGCACAAGGAGAGCAGCGATTGCACAGCATAGTGAATGGAATGAAAAGGCCATGCAGGAGCTGGTCACACTTTGTGATATTTATTTTCTAAGGATATTGAAATAAGGAAAGGATAAATCCACTTAAAATGAAATTGGATCGATTAAAAATCGATTAAGCGATTGCACAGCGCAGTGAAAGGAAGGTAAAGGCCATGCAAGAGAGGGTCACACTGTGGAATCTTTATTTTCTAAGAATATCTATATAAAGAAAGATTAAATAAACCTAAAATGAAATTATATCGATTAAAAATCGATTAAGCGATTGACCAAAGAAGTAAACGGATCTGAGGCATGGTCACACTGTCTGCTCCTGCCAACTCTGTTCCCATTATTCCACTCTTGAGGCCACAACAAAAGCAAGAAAAAGGAATGAAGCAGGCAGGGGCTGGGGCAGGGGCAGCCCTTTTACAATTGGCAGCAGCAACAACTAGCAAGCAGACTATTAAATCAAAGCACGAACTATCGATGAACCCCCCAATGCAAGGCAGGGCAAGGCAAGGCAGGGCATGGCACACCCTTTTGAACCCTTGTACGTGCCACATTTGGCTGCAAGCCAGAGAGAGGCCCCGCAGCTCAAGCCAAGCCAAAGTGCAACAAAAGGAAATTGTGGAAATGTGGAAAAACTGTTTGCAAATAAAAGAGGAACTTTTTAATATGCTTTTGCTTGTTTAGGTCGCAAGGGGGGAAGGATGGGAATGTGGATGGGTCCTACGACTAGACAAAAGCTTCGAGTGGCGCCACAAATTCAAAAGGAGACTCTACAATGAGGCAGGCACCACCAAGTAGAAGCAAACGTCTCTCCCTCTCTTGCGTTCATGTCAAATGAAAATGTTGGCTTAATGTTATCAAAAATTCAGAACCCCAGGAAGCGCAGAGCAGAGCTCGCTGTCGGTTTTTGTGGCTCTCCTCACTGATGGCAAATCCATCACGTAATCCGACCACGCCCACAGCGCTGCTCTGCACTGCCGCCCACCACCACTGCCATATTTGTTTGGCGCTTTTCAAATAGTTTGTGCCAACAAAATTGCACAGAGCCAAACAGCCATCATCGACATGAGCCATGAGCTTTGGGTGGGGGGGCGGAGGCGTAGGCACCCTCTGTGTTCTCTCTCTCTCTGTGCTCCACTCTGCTCGACTCTGCTCGACTCTGTGCACTGCCATTATCCAATCCATCCACAATCCATGGCTCTATGGCTCTATGGCTCGAGGCCTCGCAGCATTTGCATACACAAAACACAGTGCTGAGGCAGGCAGGCAGGCAGGCTTGCAGGAGGGGGACCACGTGGCACACGGCTGGGGGTTTTCGCTGACGATAATTGCATGAAATTATAATGCAGCCATGCAGTCCCCCTACACTTCTCCTCCTCTTCTCCTCCTGTCAAAGAGTTTTTGTGTGTGTGTGTGTGGGAGGAGGCACCCACACACCATAATCAGGCGTCAGTTGTTGCCTGCCACAATGGGTGGCAGCACCTCCTCCAACCATTTTGGATCTTTGACACACTCTTGTCCAAACAATCAAGGCAGCAGAAAGAGCTTAAGAAACAGCAGCTGTTCTTTCTCAGTTTCAGCACAAAGAAAAGGCCAAAATACAGCAAAAAAAAGAAAACTTTTACGATATGGAAAATGTTGTGGGGCTCACAATTTTGCAGTTATTTCAGTGATATTTGGTGGCATCATACCTCAAACTATTCTCCACCTTAATAACCATTTTCATTACGAACGGCTGCAATGTGCCCGCTACAGCAGCAACCAAAGCGTTTGCCGTCATTATAGCCATAAATATAGAAAATAAATCTAAAATTCCAGGGCGCCTTTGCTCAGTTTTCGCTCCACTTATCCCTTATGGCAACCAATCTAAGCACTGGCCTAACCTCTTGCCTTTTTTCGTTGTTTCAGAACCATCATCGCGGCAGTAATGCCACCAGCGAGGAGCGTGTACCACAGCCGCATTCCCCACACGACAGTCACGTGGCACACAACGGCGGCGGCGGTGGTGGTGGCTTGCAGCACTCCGGATCGCGTGCCACACTGCGACATTCGATGAACCACTCGAGCACCTCTGTGTCCGGATCGGCCTGCAGCTCGACCCCCGCCTCGCCGCAGCTGAGTGGCATGGTGAGTGCCACGGGCGGGCAGCTGCTGTCCAACGGACACCACTATCTGTCACAGTCATCGGTGAGCTCGAATTCGTCGATTGTTTCGGCCATACCCGCCTCACAGCGACTGCTGGAGGATGCGCTGGCCAAGGCGGCGCCCTATCCGATGATCCTGCTGCCGCTGCACGGCGGCTACTGGATGGACGGCACCGAGCACGAGTGCAGCTACGATGCCCGGGGCAATCCGCTGCTGCCGCAGACCACATGGATGGCCAAGTTCGAGACGGACGACACGGCCAAGTGCTATCGCCGGTTCTATGCGGCGCGCGAGCACTCGAATCTGGTGGGGCAGGACGAGCAACTGGGGCCGGTGCTCATCTCCATCAAGACGGAGAATGTGGCCAATCAGGAGCACATGCGCATACTGTTGCGCCTGCGCACCGGCACCATGCACGAGCTCATTCCGGTGTCGTGTTTGGGCGCCCAGCCGAGTCCCGCGAAGATGGTGCGGCTGCTGAACGAACAGATCCAGGTGGATAGCTTCATGCCGGTGCTGTGCCCCAAGGCCTCCAATCTGATCAGCGTCTACGACGAGCATGTGCTCGTCTCGCACTTCAAGTTCGGGGTGCTGTACCAAAGATACGGCCAGACGACCGAGGAGGAGCTGTTCGGCAACCAGCAGACATCGCCGGCATTCGATGAGTTCCTGGACGTGCTCGGCCAGCGCATTCGCTTGAAGGATCACAAGGGCTATCGCGGCGGACTGGACATACAGAATGGACACACCGGCGACACGGCCGTCTATGAGGTGTTCAAGGAGCGTGAGGTGATGTTCCATGTGTCCACGCTGCTGCCTCACACGGAGGCGGATCCGCAGCAGCTGCAGCGCAAGCGGCACATTGGCAACGACATTGTGGCGATTGTGTTCCAGGAGACGAACACACCCTTCTCCCCGGACATGATCGCCAGTCACTTTCTGCACGCGTTCATTGTGGTGCAGCCGCTGGAGCCGAATACACCGCACACCCGCTACAAGGTGAGCGTGACGGCCCGCGATGATGTGCCCTTCTTTGGGCCCACACTGCCCAATCCGGCTGTCTTCCGCAAGGGGCAGGAGTTCAAGGAGTTCATACTCACGAAGCTGATCAATGCGGAGAACGCGTGCTACAAGGCCGAGAAGTTTGCCAAGCTGGAGCTGCGCACGCGCACCTCACTGCTGCAGAATCTCGTCGAGGAGCTGCGCGAGAAGACGCGCGATTTCCTGGGCGCCGATCTCTCGCAGGCGGCAACGGCCAGCAGTCCCACGCCAGAGACACCCAAGGCGGAGAGCGGCAGTGGCGGCGGCGGCAATGCGGGCAGTCGCTTCATAGACACCGTCAAGAAGGCGCTGATCATGCGCGTGCGCTCCCAGAGCGTGGACACGGGCAACGGGCAGGACAAGTTCAGTGTCAACACAAAGCTGGGCACACTCAACGCCAAGAAGGAGCCACAGCCCGAAATGCAGACACCCAATTTGAATGTAAGTTGGAGCAAAGCTTAAACTGCCCCCCCGCCAATCGATCCACTAACCGATATTATTTTCTGATTCCCCTGTAGAGCTGCAGTCGCACCGCCTCGAAATCTTCATCGAAATCAAAATCCTCGAATGAATCCACCTCCTCGTCGCCGGACATTACCTCGCGACAGGCCACAGTCAACAACAACAACAACATCAACAATGGCAGCGGCTCCAATGGCGGCGTCTTGCATCCGCAAAACGGCAGCGCAGTTGGTGGAGGAGTGGCAGCTGCTGCTGTGAGTGCCGCACAGAACGGTGGCGTGGGCGTGGGCGTGGGTGTGGCGGTGGCCACAATGTCAGAGACGAGCGATGATTCCAGTTTGAATAGCGTGGATCTGGATCCAATGATGGGGCATCTGGATGGCGGTGCCACCTACATTGACAGCGATACGGGGCTGGAGAGCATGAGCTCGGCGGAGGCCACCACCAAGGCCTGTTCGCTGTGCCTCGACGGGGTGCAGGCCACCATGATGGGCAGCTCACCGAGCAATGAGACGATCGTCAAGATTGAGAATCTGCGGCAGGAGGTGACGCGACTCAAGTGCGATAAATTGGATCTGCTGCGTCAGAATGTGGTAAGTTAATACACAAATAGAGAGAAAAATCTTCCCGTTTACTTATCAGTGTATTCCTTTTGGCATTTACAGACCTGTCAGCGCGACATTAAGCGACTCCGAGAGAGGGAACTTTCGCTGCAGGGCGATTTGGCGGCTGCCGGACGGGAGATTCTGCGGCTGCGTGATTTGGTCAAGGAATATATGCCGGACACAGCCACTGCATCGCTCTCCACCGCTCTATCGCCCATCTAAAAGCGTTAAACGTAACAGAGAACGATACAAAGAGAGAGAAAAAAGGAGAGCGAGTCAAAGTAGAGAGAGAGGAGTAACCACTGTGCCGTGTATAACACTTTGGAGAGAAGGGAAAGGAAGCGATGGCTGATCGTTTCGCAGGAGTTGTTAAATGCATTCATTGTAGCCGTAGCACCAGCCCCCCCACGTAGAACGAATGAAAAGATAAACTGTATTATATTTAGTTTAGATGTGAGAGTAAGAAAGGAAGGAGGAAGTAGACGAAGAAGGATCGCTGCAGGACAAGCATGGACAAGAGTTATTCAAATCGTTAGAATATATATATAATCATATTATATATGTGTAACAGTTACAAACTAAACTAAAAGAAAAGAAAAACCAGCAAAAGCAAAAAACAGAACACAAAACTCAAAAAAGTACACCAAATATATAATATAAGTCATTAAGCATATTTAACGCATGGATTAACACAAAACAAAAACAAAAACATAAACATAAACAAAACCAAACCCCAAAACAAAAACAAAAACGCCCCAAAAAATATATAGAAAGCGATCAATCACAAAGCATCACAACGATAAATCGATATCGATAACCAAACACATGATAATCACATACAAACACACGTAGCAATGTTTTGAGGTTTACAAAACCATTACGCGGTTCGTTAGTCGCACTCGAATACCGGAATCACAGCTCGCTGTGACTTCTGTGACTGTTACTGTGACTCTCGTTATCACACATTCACGTAGCACCACCCCCAAAACCCCCAAAACACCCAACACCAACCCACCCCAAATATCCCATATATATCCACCCCATATGCGAATATATTGAAGAGAAGACAATTATATGATCGATATGATTTTTAGCGCTCGATGCTCGATAATTTTAAACTGCAATCGATAAACAAAGATAAAAACAAAAAACACACACACACACAGAAAACCGAACACTCTTAACCATAAGTTTAAGTTGCTTTAAATACTTTTACCTTAAACTATGTTTAATTATTTAAGTTTAATCGAAACCAACAAACCCCCCCCCCCCTTACATCGATGAATGATCGATGACTCAAGAGAATATTCAGCATTCAAATGTACATATACTTTATAGAGAGGAGGAGCGGAGCGTATAGTTCTATCGAAATTAACTATGACTATTTTATTTTCTAATCGATTAACGATACTACCGATACCAATACCAATACCGATAACCACTAAGTACGCAGATATGTAGATGCGATCGATTCCCATATATAAAAAAAAGAAATCAAATGATACAAAAGTAGAGAACAAACGTTGCACGCAAACAAATTTGTCTTTGAAATCTTCTAAATTTTAAGTTCGATTAATGCGAATAATTGTTTTTGTTGAGATGATCCATTATCATTTTTATTGTGTAAAGTATAAAAACAACCAACAAATATATATGCAAAATATATGGAATATATATATATAAACAACATCCAAGGCTTTTTTTAATGGGGTAAATATTTAAATGAAAGTTAACTGAAACTTTCATTTATTCCGAATTTTTAAATATAAACAAATCCATATTTAGCTTGGAAAGAGTAAACAATTTTCATGAATTTTCAACGGATTTCGAAAGTATAATTTCTCTACATAATATCTACATTAATTCCACACATTACTACATGCTATAATGCACATGCCATAAAACAGATCTCGCTGCATGGTGTGTGAGCACAACGAGGTAACGATATTTGTATGCGATGTGTCCATTCCTTTTTGTACACACCATGCGGCCGATTGCTAGAAACATTTAAATACCACTTGAAACAAAAGATGTATACTTTTGGTGAAACGTTTGTAACGCACACAAACTAAATCTCAGGCATGGTTGCATATTTGATAAGTACTTTGTGCAAGAACTTTTATCTATTTTACATACTACTAAAATTTCCAAAGAAACTGTGACCTTTTGCTGATTTCAATAAATTCTACACAGAAGTTTTATTTATTTAGACCACATAGGGTATTGAAACTTCCATACCCAGCACTGCATGCGGTTTCCAAGCAATATGCGCCTAGAATCAGGGAACATTTGCTACCCCCAAAAAGAGGCAGAGTGTCGCAGCCGCGCCAACAACAACACCAACAAAAACAAAAACAAACATAGTTGCTTTAACTAAAAGCTCTCCCAATGCTCCCCAAAACAAACGGCAAACGTTTCTCGCTCCGCAGGCAATGCGGACGTTCGTTCCGCGTCTCTGCTCTCCGCCGTGCGCTGGTTTTAGTTGTTTTTTAGTTTAATTGCAAATTGTTAACACATTCGTAAACTTTTTCGAGCTCCACCAGATTCGTGAGTGCAAAAAATGTTAAATAAACATTAGAAATGCCGTTGGAAAAGTGCCGTGCCGCCGCGTGTTGAAGAATAAAAACAGAAAAAAACAGGCAAATGTCTTAGCGCTTGACTGTCTTTGTGTTTGTGTGTGTTTGCCGTTTGACTTTGCAACAGATGCTGGGGGCCGCCGCGAAAAAACAAACAAAAGCACACACAAGAATTCCCGCACAAATCTCAAAGCAAAAGTAAAATCAATTGCAACAAAAAGCAATAGCAACAGCAGCAACAACAAATGTTTGTGTGTGGCAATTTTTTTTGTATATTATACAAGGTATATCGTAAGTAAGGTAAGATAAAATGGAATTTATGCGTAAGTCTAGCTAAATGCTTATAAAATAAATGTTGCATTGAGGAACAACTCACATGGGGAGTGCATCTTTAAGGACTCTCTTTGTACTCTCTCCCAATAAGATTGACCCTGAGATCGATTACGAGGAAATTTTTTAAGGAATTTAAATAGCTGAGAAGATTTTTAGAACTTCCGCCCATTATTTGCTATTAGGTATTTAACTCAAGAGACAGCCTTACCTTCTATTCAACATAGCTTGTCTCTCACCTATTATTTCAAAGTGCCGGGCCTCTGAACCTCTCTCTCACTCTCTCTCTTCCCGGGGGAAGCAAAGTTTCAGCTTCAGCTTCATGCTTTTCCCTCCTCTTTGTACTTACTCTCTCTTTCGCTCCCCTTCTATCATTTGCAAAGGTAATTAATTGTATTTTATTTTATTAACGTGACAAATAAGCAAATAATAATGCGTGTGCTTGGGCGTGTGTGTTTGTGTGTGTGTGTGCGTGTCAGACATGTCTGTACCTGTGTGTGCGTGCGCGTAGGCAAATGAATCAAAATTTTAGAACGCAAACAAATTATTGAGTAACGAAGAAATAAACGCAAGGAGAGCCAGTCACGTTCACTCTTCTCCACTCTCTCTCTCTCTCTTCATCCGATGATCAGCTGAGATCACTTTATCTCTCTCTTTCAAGCGGAGCTTTGAAATGCCGTAATCAGCACGCTTATTTATGACTCCGCGGGGGGACCGCTGTGGGTGGTTGGGCTGTACGCCTCTAATCGATCGCTCAAAGTGATCTATTGGCTAATCAGAGCTGCTAAGGGGCGAAGGCATTGCGGCTTATCGCTATGGAGGCCAAGGCATTGCCATGCAATGGGGCCGCGCTTACGCTTACTCGAACGAAGGCGAAGGTCAGAGGGAGATAGTGGGATGGATCCAGAGTGTGTTGCTCCCACGAAAGCCTTTCTCTTGATGCTGTTGCAGCTCTCTCTATAGCTCACTCTCTCTCTCTCTCTGGAGTAGGAATACAGTAAAAGGTCTAAATATGATACCTGTGTAAGATTCCTCTTTTGCCTATGCCTACCCACATGATGATATTTCTGGGACCGGTTTTACCTTTATTCCTTTATGAACCGCTCAACATAAAATATCCTGAAAACAAGGGAAAATAAGGCTCTAAAATTATCAAAAATACGATACATATTTCTTATAAATATCCTCGCTATGATGCGCTGAAAAACCTATACCCAAAAAACAGGACACAAACAATACCGTGAACGATCTTTAAAGGAATGTACCCATTAAATTCCCTTTATAATTACCAACTCCATCCAAGCTCTTAGCCGTGCTTAGGTCTCTCCTTCAGTGCCTCCTGCAAGTGGCACGACGGCAAGTGTTCGCCCCAGAGAGCACTCACTGTACGAGTGTATACACTCTGTGGAAGTATCTTCTTTTTTGGTGTGCCATATGCTTGATGTTCTCCCATAATTCTGTCATTATCTTGTTGTACATTTGTTGCCGCCTTGCCGCCTTCAATTGCCTTACTTCCACAGAGCCCCCGCCCCGCCTGTACCTACCGCTACCCCCCTTTAGGCACCCAACAACACATAACCCAAAAACAACACGTTGTAAATTATTTTTGTGGGCCGCACCCACTACCACTGCCACAGGCCGAGGCGCCATTAAAAAAAAGCCCCAAGAAACGTTCGGTTGGGTGGTATGGGGTGGTAAAAGAGGAGGTGGAGCAGGGGATGGTGTGGTAGTGGGTGGAGTGGGTGGAGCAGCAAAAAAGAGAAGTGTATAAAAGTGGGAAAACATACATTCAACGCACATAACATTAATTACAATAACCCACACGTCACCCACCGAGAACTGAGCGGTAAAGCAGGGGAATATATTTTCCGCAAAAACAGTCAGTCAGAGAGAGAGAGGAAGAGAGAATGAGAGAGTGGAAGAGCACTTGCCTTCTTTAAGCCACGCGTTGCCCCCAATCCTTTTGGACCACAACCTTTCACCTGCCGATGCCGCCCACTCAGCACCCACCTATCAGCCCCATCCGTACGCTCTCTCTCTCTATAAATAAATCTCATTAATAAATTAAACGTTTTAGCGGCAGGAAATTCCTTCTCCATCTATCTGCTGGCATTCAACCCCCACCACCCCATGCCCGTTCGCTCTCTGTCTCTCTCTATCTCTAGATTCTGGCATAATTTCAGTTCCAGACCTCAGACCAAACAACGTCATCATCGCTTTATAAATAAATTAAATTGGTTTTTGATTTTTGAAGAGTACTTACTCTTCTCGTACTACACTTTGTCTTCCGATTCCACCCCCCCACATAAATTTTAGATGATTGTTGCATCTTCTCAGCATTTTCCGAATCACGTAAAATATTCATTTGTCTTCATTACTCGGTTTTTGCAATTGTTTTACCCCCCGTTGAATTTTCAATGTTTTCCTTTCATTATGAAAGTGCCGCCGATCCACTCTACAGAGCACAAAGCAGCGCCTCACTCCCACACACTACACAGTTAAAGGCTGATAAATAGACTCCGATTATTGGGGAATTATCATGGAAATGTTTTGTGTGTGCTTCAGACTTATGTAAATTTTACAAGCAAGTGGAACGTGGATTACCCGACTGCCGACTGCCCGAAGAATGTTGGTTTGTGGTTCCATTATGAATAGGGAGCCTCTGCCCCAAAAGTGGGTGAAAGTTATTAGTTATGTTGATGTATTTCTGGCCAGGAGCCGGAGCCGGAGTCGGAGCCTCGCCTCTCTGGGGTTTTATGGTGGCTTTAGCTTTTGGCTTTCGTGGTCGCTCTGAAACTTTTCATTTAGTTACACTTTTCCGAGAGCTCCATGACCTTTTTAAACAGACACTCAGACGGACAAAAACAGACACTCGAAACACCTGTAAATCCCACTTCAAAGGTGGAAACACAAACACCACACCACACCACACCAACGCACAGTGGGGATGGGAGTGTACAGTGGGTGTCTGGGGTGGCTGCCGTGGGCCCCCCGAATTCTCACCGGATGTTAATGTTTTATTTGGATTCCATCGCGCTGTTTTAATGCCCGCTGATTTGTTTGGAATAAAATAAACAATTCGGAAATTTATTTAGTTGGGATCTTGGGGGAATTAGAATGGAATGCCATGTGATGCTCCTGTTTTCTTCCACTTTATGGCCATATAAATATGCAATGAATATGGCGCCGTGTGCCATAATTTGTCAGACTTTATGGCTGCTCGAAAGGAAAGGTGTTCCAAAAGATTCCGCAGATATTTCGTTGTTCCATTGTTTGGTGACCCCGACGCTAGAATTATGTTGCCATTTTTCCGACTAAATTTGTTGTTCATTGCAAATATTATTGTGGGTGCTTTTCCATAGATATTCCGTGGTTTGGTGACCCATAGCATTCCATCTGAACATTCCACAGCTACGCGTATTAGTTCCCACCATTTTTTGGTGACCCCCCCTGGAGTGCCGCGTGAGTCACGCACCCATCCCCACTGCTGCTGCAAACCATTCGCTGGTCTCCCATTTGCATATCTTTTGTGCTGTCCACGGAGTGACCTTGAGGACGCCGGGCGGGCCGCAATCAATCAAGCAAACAAAAATACAAGGGGGAAATGTGAGCAGAGCAGAGCAGAGCATCGCAGCTCGCGGGCATCTTCAGAGCGATTGCAACGGATACGGGCGGCGGGGGACGGGTACGGACAGATACACGCGTTTGTCTCACCTTGTCAATCAGTGCAAAGGGGTGGGGTGCTGGGGTGGTGGGGGCAGGGCCAAACAAGAGGAAACGAAAATATGTGGGTCAGTTGGCGAGTCCGAGATTTGTTCGCCCCATTTCCCCCCATTTTCCCGCGTATTGAATGTCATAATATCCGCCACACGGACAGACGGACAGACGGACACACGAAACGCGGGACATAAATATTTTCCATATATTTCTCCGATTTCAAATTTTTCGGTTGTTTTTCGGTTTTTGGGTTTTCGGTTTGTCGATTTTGTGTGTGTTTTTTTTCGCTTTTTTTGTGGTTTTGTTATTCTGTTTTTCTTGTTTTGTGGCACATGCGCGCGTTCCCCGTTCGGACAATTTGCGGCTGTGCTCACGTACGGCAACAGCAGCGGCAGTGGCAGCGGCGGACGGCGGCGATGCCTCGGGCAGCAAACGGCACATTAAAAATAAAAATCATATATAAAAATTCTTGGCTGCATTGGCAGCAAAACTCAAAATTTAAATTCAAATTCAAAATTCAAATTGAGGCACAAACAGAGGCACAGAGCAACAGCAGCAGCGGCAGCAGCAGCAGATACGGAATACGAGTCAGTCGTACGAGTAGCAAAAAGCATAAACCGATTTTGGCGTATTTTAATTTGATTTTTTGCCCGTATTTAGATGCTGATTAGACGGACGACAGTCGACGCAGAGACACGCCTCTCCCTATACGTTGATTCTCAATGCGATTCTGCTCCGCTTCCCTCGACCCCCGAACCGCTGAAGGTTCTAGCTGCACCCCAAACTATTCAGAAACTATTATCAATCTGTGTGGGGTGGCTCTCTAGAGTCTAGAGAGAGAGAGAGACTTGGAGAGGTTGGAGAAGGTAGAAGGTTCATTCCTCTTCTTTTGTTGCTATTGTTGTTTATTTGAAAATTGCTCCCCGCTTGGCACCCCACCCCACGTGGGGTGGCGGGGGGCACCGCTTTTCCTCTTATCAAAACATGAACATTTCGCCGCGAACGCTTTTCCCAAACAAAAACAAAAGGCAGAAAGCTTCGAGAGAGCGAGAAAGCAGGAAAGGAGCGAGAGAGTGATAGGAAGAGAGAGAGAGAGCGCCATCCACGGAAGTGTGTAACATGACAAAAAAGCTCTTGTATAACATTTTCTGTATAACATTCTGTTTTTGGGTGGTTGGAAGGGGGGGTGGCTTGGACTTGGAAACACGCGAATTTTTGCGGAAAGCCCAGAGGCGGAGCACCCGACACAGGGGCGTGGAGTGGTACACTGTTAATGGAAAACGATTAGGGCGATTAACTGGTATTAAATAAAATGAGCAGAGATTGCATATTACTCGAATAGTTCCCACAACAAAAGGTAGAAGTCAGTTGGGTAGATTTTCTAAAACTACGTAGCCTAAAAATGTTATAAAAATGTTTAAAAATACAGCAGATAATTTTGCAATCCAACATCTTTCGTTATTCAATAGATTTATAAATATTACTTGATAAAAATAAATATTTTTATAAATAAAATAGTGGTAAAAATAATAATTCCCACATCATGATTCATCATCATCCATGCATCACATTTCTTTTCGCATTTTCTTCAGCGAACGGACGAACGGCCAGCAGTTCCTTTGTCATTTTTGTGCAGCAAAAGAGATTTCCGGCTCAGCGGAGGAAGTTTTTGTGGCAGTAAATGCATACAGATTGTGGCCATAAAAATGTTTCCTGTCGAAGGAAGCTGTCCTGTCTGCGCCAGTCCGACTGTTTGGCTTTTACTGTTCTTCGCACACCGAAATGTCAATCCTCCTGTGACCCAGAGAAGAGGGTGTCGCGTCTCACCCTTTGGCTACGCCACTGCCACTGCCTTTTGGGGTATAACAGTTGTTTTTTTGGGGCATTTTTCGTTTATTTACAATTTGGCATTTTGCAAAGCTCACCCAACTAACACACTCCCACACAACACACACACACACACATGTAGCACACTCACCTTCCCGCAGAGAGAGAGGGAGAGAGAGCTTGAGGCGGCTTGCGGTGCTACAACAAAGTGCTACGCGTTCCTCTCTCCCTCTCACACAGTTTTGCAACTGTTATACACAGCGCCCCATGTGCGCTCTCTCTGCCGCGCTCTGTGAATGTTTTTTTGTTTTTTTTGCATTGAAATTTTCATTTAGATTTTCCGCAACAGACACAGACCCAACAGATATTCGTCGTACGCCGAAGCGTTCGGTCGTGTCCGCGGTAGTTGCCTCTTGAATCTTGGACTCCACTCTGGTGCTCCACTCCACCCACTGGGAGGTGCTCCAATCGCTCAACTTATACCCTCACAGACTCCGCTGAGAACGTGTAGTCGCGTGTGTGTGTGTGCCAAGTGCCAGAATTGTGTGACTAAACTAATCGCTAAAACTAAAACTAAAAGTAAAGAACAAATCCCCACGTGAAGCGGGGGAAATATTCAGGCATTCAGGCATTCAGCATCCAACATCCGCCGCTTGCGGCTCCCCGTGTCTCATTCGAGTGCAAAATCTGTAATTGAAATTCTGCCGCTTACGAAATTCAAATCTCGAAATCTCCGAACAACAGACAAAGACGAAACTTTATTCATCTGAAAGTCAAAAAACTTTGTGCACAGGTAAAGAGAACGAAACACAGCGGAGAACCTTTTCAATTTACGGATTTATCGAAAAGTGTTTTAGGGGAGGGAGAATAAAGAGAGCAGGGGGAGGCTGTGAGGATAGGGAATAATGTGGGTGATGGCATGGAAGATGGAACCTCAAAGCGTTGGCCTGTCCGCAAAGTGATTTCCAATTGGTTTCTCAAATTAAATCAAAATACAAAATCTTCAATTCAATTTATTTGTATAGCATTTTCGCGGCGGCGACTGCTAATTGAAAATTGTGCCGAAAAATAGCAGAGAGAGAGAGAGCGAACATTTTTGTGTGTTGTTGTTTATGGGCAGACAAAACTTGACGATTTTCTGTTTGAGTTTTGCCCCTGAAAAACAGATTTCCTTTCCAAAAACAAATCACAAATCCATTGAAAAGTTGAGATCCATATCCATTCTATCCGATCGGGGGTCGGGCAGGGGTCTGGGTCTCTACCCAATAGTTGGTTGGGCGGTGGGGCAGGCAGTTGTCATTGCTTGTTGCCGTCGCCGGTTGTACTTGAACTCGAAGCAGCAAGCGCGTGGCATGCCGTGGCGTGCCGTGGTGTGGCGTGGCGCGGTGCTGTGTTGCGCGACGAGCGGCACAGCAGCGCGTATCTGTAAATCTTTGAGATATTCTAGCTTTGGCACTGAGAAACCAGAGACACCAAGCAGATAACGCTTGAATGGGGATCTAAGATGAATCATATCACAGAGAGACAGAGAGAGAGAGACGGAGAGGCTGTGTGAATTAATGAATATATAAATTAATGGTTGATAAATGGTTCAACTAAAGGATGTCCCATGATCCTTTGGTATTAAATGTAGCTTAAAAGGGGATAATTTTAAGGATTTCAGGAGTGCAAGAGTTTGAAGGAAAACCTCAAGACATGTGATGATTTCTTACCTTTTAATGATGGGAAAAAATACTCACAGATTATTAACTTTTAGAGAAGCACATGAGTTACAGTCATTTCCGTGACAATTAGTAAGACGAGTGTATATTTTAAAGGTAGATAAATCTTTACGTCATTAAAATTATCTTTAAAGACAAATAATAATACAAAATTAAATAATAGAAGTACAGGAAAAGAGAGTCGCAGACCTAATATACAGTAACAGTAATTCTTTGGCTTATTTTAATAGATGAAAGACTGAGCATTTTTTTTTATCAGAATTCAGATGTGCCTTGGAAAATCCTCGCAGCGATTCCGAGCATAAATTGTGGGAAAAACAAATAAAATATAAGCTTCGAATCTGTTAAAACTGTTAAAAAATTAGAATTAATAATTAATTAATAATACCTAATGAAATTTCTAGAAACTCCCATGGGAAAAAAGCTGTGAAATTTCTTTTTTTTGGCAAATATATGAACAGAAAAGAATGGTTGAACAGAACAGAACTGAAAAGAACTCCCTTATGCAAATTTTGCAAATGAAATAATCTCTCTTGGGAAGGCACCTCCCATAACTGTCGAATCTTTAAAGTAGCCAGGGATCTCCCACTAGGGGGACAGACAAATGCCCTGGGACAGTAAAACTGATTGGAACAGGACAGCTGTACGTCCTCAAAAGAGACTGTTCATGCTTCATGTAAAAATTTATAGCGAATAAAATTAAGTAACCAAAATCAAAAGCAACACATTACTAACTAAGTAAATAATCAAATAAATGTTGAGCATAGAATTTGTACGTATTTTAGTCATGGTTTTTATTGCTGTAGGATGATTACGATGACTCAAAATTCTGTTTGTGCTAGCTCTAAGTTGAATAGGCTGGCTTCTAGGCCTATTCAACACACATGTTCTCCCTACTAAATTTTAGTCAAAATTTATGTATATTTTTTCATTCGAAATTCTTGAAAATGTCGTATAATTTGCCAAAAAACTTTTGTTAAACAAAAAACCTACTCAAATAGCAGCACGAAAAAAGCCCCAAAACAGCCACGCAAATTTCTGTAGTTTCAGGAACATATGGAAGGAAATCCAAAGACTTGATAAATAGCATATTGTATCGTATATCGTCTATCATTATAACACCTACGTATATTCTTACATTCCCAATTAGTGGAAAACTTGCCAACTGTCTTCCTTCTGCCTTGAGCAGCAGCCAGCAGCAGCAGCCAGCAGCAGCAGCCAGCAGCCAGCATCCTCTTGTGTCCTTAGGTCCTATTTCACGTTTCCGCTTGAGGCATTTATCATTAGTTTGAAGCATCAGCTGCACCACTGATATGCAATTATCCCACTTGACTGTGGCATCCACCAAACCCCCACTTCCCCACTTGCCCTCTCCATCTAGCCATCCTTTCTCTCCTTGCCACTGAGTGGCATTCAAAGGCTGCTGCTAGTTTCAATCATTCAAACACAATTAAGGCATTAAAGGACGCGAAGCGACGCAACGTTGGGCTCCGCGTGGCTCCAAAGGACAATTAGCGTCTCTCTGTTTGTGTGTGTGTGTGTGTGTGTCTCTGTGTATATGTGTGTGTTTGGCTCATTATGCTGACATTCTGCTCTCCACTCTCGTTGATCCCATCTCCCCCTCGCTCTCTCTCTCTTCAACCCATTTACCAGCACTTGGTCGCTGCTCATTAATTATTTACCAGCCGCCAACGCGCCAGCGCTCATCGCGCGCTCGTGGACTGCAAAATGCTGAATGTTGCGTATACGCAGCGTCGACCAGCCTGAAAATTAAACAACTATCGTGTACACAGAGAGAAAAAACCAGCATAAAGGTAGAGGGGCTTGAGTTGGATTTTTGGGGAACTTGGAAAGTTGTGTTTGAAATTTTTTTCCTCTGCCTTTGCTGGTTCACCAGCAAATGCTATGGAATCTTTCCATTAATAATAGTTGTTTGGATTTGAGATTTCTCGGCTAATTCTCAGCGGACTTCATTGGGAAATTAGAATTTCATAAAATATTTGAATCATAAGTTATCCTTTGAATTGTCAACATGCAATATTCATGGCCGAATTCATAAATTACCTTTGGGAATTTGCTTAATTGACATAATACATATTCATGGAGCATTAATTCATGCATTTATTTTTAGTATAGTACACAGAGAGAAAGGCTTTAAATGAGGTCAAAAGGGAATGCTTTGAGACAATTTTTATGCATTCTGTGAATATAAAAATATATTTTTAAAACAATAAAAGGAAGAATTTAAAATAAAATAAAATATCTGTTGAGGAAATTCTTGCGTTATTAGTATTCAATCAATCAGTTTAGTATTTCCCTTAGTTCTGCCACAATTCCCTTTAGCATTTCTCTCAGTGTAGTCCGTGTATTTGCTCTCCGCCAACGCAGCCAACGATCTATCATTATAATGAAGCGTCAAATCTAATACATCGGACTATCCGACTTTTGCCTTCATTTCCATGTGAAGTGGCAGAGGGAGAAAGAGTGGATAAGGGGAAGAGGGATATCTCTCTATCTCCCTCTCTCTCTCTCTCGCTGATTCTCTGTGGCTGCTACTGTTTCTGTTTCTGTTTTTGTTGTTGCTGTTGTCGCCTCCTGATAACGTTGACAAACTAGATAAAAGAACGCGATAAAAATGGAAAAAAGAACATGCAGAAAAAAAAACAACAGCAAAAATGTTATAAATAAAACAAAAGACGAAAGGAGGATGGTGAGGGTGAGGGTGAGGGGAGGGAGAGGGAGTGAAGTGAAGTGCCTGCTCCGTGTCGCTCTGTTTCTCTACGGAAGAATTATGTATGAATATTGTATGGTCGGGTGGAGTAATGCAGTGGAAAGGGAAGCGGTAAAGCACAGCACAAGGAAGCTGCAAAGGAAGGAAGTCATGTGGGAGAGCGAGGCAGAGACAGAGAGGCAGAGTGTGTGGGTGAGTGAAAGGAGGAGGCTGATTCTATGAATATGAATGAGATGTCGCCCTGCACAAGTGATTGCTGTTGTTTCTCGTTGCTGTTGTTGTTGTTGTTGTCACTTTTACTGTTAATGAGCGATAAACTTGATGAAATTGCCATTTACGCGGTTTATGGCAGAGAAAAAAATCATGATATGGGGGGGCGGATTGCGATACATCGATTGCAATTTAGTACGTATTTAGATTACGATTGAGCCCCCAATCGGGTTTGGAATTCCATCATTAAACCGTTTCGGGATTTCGATTCGATCTGCATATAGATTATAATGCGAACTTTATTCCAATTGAATTTGCATATAGATTACTATTTAAAATTTAATTAGATTTCAATTGAAATAGGATATAGAATACTCAATCCGTATAGGGATAATAAATATAATAAATAATAATAATAATATAATAAATAATAATAATAATATAAGAAATAATAATAATAATATAATGAATAATGTATAATAAAGCAAAATCGTGACATAAAATTAATCAGAGTCGTGTCTTAAATTTCTGCTGTATCTTGGCTTTATATAAATCAATATCTAAATTACGATTAATGATCTTGATCTTAATTTCAATTGAAGCATTTCTTCTAGATACAGATTTAAACCATACTTAGATTTCAATGCGTTTTCTGCTTCGGCTTGATCCTAACATATCTACATTGCACTTTCAATCCGTATTCTGCTTGCAATTCAATCTATATCCTACCAGTTAGAAATGCATAAGCCAAACTATAGTTTGCTGCCCATTCCCTCAGTATCTACATCTAAATTATGCATCAAATCGTTTATAGATTCCACATAGCAGACTTACATAATTCAAGCCCTATTCAAGCCCCATTCGAAACTCCATTTAAAATCCATTTCAATCGCCAACTATTCAAACAATCAATGACAGTTACGATGTATCTCCACTGCCCTATCATATTTCCAGCACATAAACATAATTAATGTGTATCTGTGTGGGCCATGCCTTTGGCTATGTGTGTGTGTGTGGTGTGTGTGGCTCTAGCTTTGCGTATCTGTTTGTGTGTTTGTGTGTTTTGCGGTGACACTGAAACGCGGTTTTAATTAATAATTATCATTTTCTGTCACAATTTTCATTTTGTGTTGCGGTGGTTTTATGTAAAGGAATTCGTCCCCCACCCCCTTGGCCTGCCCCGTTTAAGCTTAACCTATCTACTGTCAACTGTGTGGCAAATCCTGCTCGATTATGCACGACCACATTCCGTGGCATTTACCAGCGTGGAAAGCGTGTCAAAATTTCGACAGATCCAACCTTTGCCACAATCGAAGGACGAGCGATAAAGCGAGAGAGACAGAGAGAGAGAGAGAGAGAGTGGGGGCAGAGCGGTTGGCTGCATGAGGCAAAGATAGTAGTACCATGTACCGTGTGACAGAGTGTCTGCATAATGAAAGTGCCATGCAAATAAATTAACATCGAAATGCATACATCGTAATCGGCAATCGGTAGTCGGTAATCGTAACTCAAGTAATTAATGTGGCCCCTGCATCAGTGTTTATTTGTTTATTTTCGTAGATATCCGACGATTAATTACGTGTAATCGTCGAAGGGTGAATACAGACGGGGTCGGGGTAGTGCCGAGTGGCTAACGATTTATGGTGCCCCCACCCCAATTGAGTGTTGCAGGTGGTTTGGGGGTGCGTGTTGAAGCGTGTGCCAAGAGGACGGGGGGAAGGCTAAGAAAGAGTAATCCCTAGAGCCAAAAAAGAGACTTGGCACAAAGATATTTCAGCTGAAATTTACTACCAACAAAAAGGATCAACCTATTAAGGATATAACAGATGAACAATGAAGAAACCTAAAGACCTGTAACAACTGCAGCATACATATTGTATGTATATATGGGATAATACTCGTATGTGCATGTATCTCCAGCTTGAGCTTAAACAGAGTCAAGCAAAGTGCTCAACTTCCTTAAAATCATTTAACTGAAAGCTTATTCCCAATTGAAAATTTATTTTTTGTTCGTTTCATGCTTAGGGTCCTTGATTCTTGGCACAAAATATTAAGCTATAATCGCAATCCTACTATAGGGCTTTAGTATTACTACCACAATATCTGCTTAGGTATTCTAATAGTATCTGGAGGAGTCTAGATCCAGAAACATTTACCATAATTCACAAAGGAATCAGCTGTATTGCTAGCTCTTGGTGTCAGGTCTCTCTTCTGTGTGGAGTATGCATATTGCACATATATCTATAGCTATATTCTATATTACTTCCCTTCCAGCACAACTTTTGGCTGCAGTGCAATCAAACAGTGTGCTAAATCACATTCAAATATATTCTCATTTGGCTACAAATAAACTCTAATGGTTGTCCCTCCCCCATTTCCTTCAAAGACCCCTAAAAGCCGGCAACAGCAGGTTCCCCTATGCCTAAGGGTTGTGGTAGGGGGGTGGGACACTGTCTGCATAGGTACCTCTTCTCTTGTGGGGTTTGTTACCCAAGTTATCCGCAACCCTTCACAAGTTTCCGCCGCAGGTTCATTTTACCCTTCAGCGGAGGCCAATCAAACATTGAACTCATCGCCTCATCGACAGCAGTGGCAGTACCAGTGGCAGTGGCAGTGGCAGTGCCAGTGCCTATAAATAGAACATTTTAGAGACAAACAACTGACACGAGCCGGCAGCAGATAGGGGATGGCAGCAGAGGAAGTGGCAATAGGGTGGCAGCTGGGGCAGCAGCAGCACCAGCAGAAGAAGGAGACGAAGGAGGACGGAGGCTCCTCTGTTCGCGTGCCATTGAAAAACAATTGTTTTGTCAATATTTTCACAATTTTGCCAATCGGCGGGCATGATCTGAAACGGTGGGAGGGGGTGCAACAAAAAATTAAGCGAATGACGAAATTTGCGAATTACAGGAAAAACACTCGGTCGGTCTGTCGGTCGGGTCCAACCCAAAAAGCAAACCCAAAAACCTCGCAGCTCGAACGAAAAGTGTAACAAAAGTTTTCCAATTGAAGGCGCCTCCAAAAACACACCCACAAAAGGGCGGGTGGTAGGGTGCCAGGGGTAGAGTGTGACGTTGATGGAGGTCTGCCACTGCCCCCCTCTCCGCCAGCCCTTTGGAAAACCCAGAGAAAAACAGAGCCAAAAATGAGAGGCAAAACTCGAAATGCTGTGGCCCCAGCGGCTGTTGTTTTGGGGTGTCATTGAACTTAATTTTGTTTTTCTTTTACTTAACCGCACCGCACCCCTCCGCACCCCTCCACAGCCAACACCCCACCCACAACACCACTGAAAATTGTACCCAACGTTTTATATTTTTTATTTATTTGTGTACTTTGCTGTGCCACCGATACGAGGCGGCAACGAGAGGAGCCAGCCCAAGGGGCCGTCCGGCAAGTTGTTGACTTGCACCACAGCTGCCCTCCCTTGCTCTGGCACAAGAAAAGCCTACACCCCACCGAGAGACCCTTCCCCCCCTTTAGCCACTCTTTGAATGATGAATTTTTATGAAAAGAAAAGCGAAGAAAAACGTGAAAAATCTAAGGAGATGTTGTACGCAAACAAAGCAACAAAAGAAAACACGCAAACACACAAAAAAAGGGCAAGCAAAAATAAAGGAAAACTTGGGGGCCCAAATGCTGTGCACTGATTGCCGAAAAACAAAAAAACAAAAAACATTTTCAGTAACCACGAAAGCAGAAACGAATTCATTTCTGATTCCGAATTAATTTGTTGTTTTTCCCTGCCCAAAATATTCGAATGAACAAAAATAAAATGCAGTTCAATTTTAATAATCTTGTAATTTTGGAGTGGCAGAGGTAAAAAAGGGGGGGTAACGGCTGTAGGAAAGGGTGGAAAGTCCTCTCAGAAAAGAAGGCGAAGAAATGGTAGAGAACCTGCCAGAAAAGGTAGAGCTTCGCTACGCACCATTTCTGTGACCTTTGGCAGCGGCGGCCTCTGTTAATATTTGATGTTCAGATTTTTCGGGGTTTCTTCTCGGGGCTATCTTGGGGTTTCTCTGTTGGTCTTTCTCTGCTGTTTGCAGGCACATATTTTACACGACAGGTTGAACACCGACGGGAAAACACTGCGCGTATACCCTCCCCTCTTTACTCACTCGAAAATGTAGTTGGATTTTATTTTGCTTCGAGTTCTGCATTTTCTTTTGCACTAATAATAAAGCGGGGAGAATCCGCAACATTTATTTACTGGGTGCATACAAATGAACTTGGTATGAAGTTCCATTCACCCAACAATTCGCATCGGTATCCACACGAAAATCCTCTCGATTTATTTTGCAGATATGTAAATATATTTGTATGTATTTTTTGCTATCGCAAAAAGTGTTGTCTGAAAATACAAAAAATAAAATAAATAATAAATGCTAAAAAGAACAATATTTTCTGAAAACCAAAAAAAAAAAGAAAATGTAAAAAAACTTCTTCTGAAAAAACAAAAAAATAGAAATGAGTTTTTATCGTGTATGCGAAAAAGAATCCTTTTTTTCTGATGTGAACAATAATTCGATTGCAATGTTGTACGTGTTCCATTTTCACGAATTTTTGGATCGATAAATTCAATGGCTAACCAAATTTCTTGTGTGAAGTGAGTGTAAAGTGAAGCCGTCGGAACTTCAAATAAAAAAAACAAACACACTTCCTCCTGAAGAAATTCTTTTACTTGTATTAAATATAATTATGCAATGCAAATAATTGCAATATATTGGTAAAGCATTTTATTTTTTTTTTTCGTGTTTTCTCGCAGTTTTGCTCTTTTTTTTCTTCAGGAAAAACCGACGCGACGCTGCTTAACGTTTTGTGGTCGACAGGCGAATCCTTAAGATTGAGGGCAGTGTTTGGGTGCGTTCTCCCCCTTCGTATTTTCTCTCCGCTAAGGTTAAGGACAAAAACGCAAGGCACTTCCTGTCGAAAGAACAGAGTGTGGGGAGAGAGGGTAGCGGGTAGTGGGTGGGTGTGGCCTTTTCAATTTTTAATAGCTTTTCGGGAAATATGTATGTGGGGGGGGGACAAAAAAGCATTTTGCACATACAGCAGAAAATATAATTTGCTGCTGCCTCAGCCGTAGCCTCAGCCTCAGCTGCTGCTGGTTGTGACACTGCCTAAAAGCACTAACAATCAAACACTCAACGGCAGCAGCAGCAGCCAGCAGCGAGCAGCCAGCTACAACAAACAATTACAACAATGGCAATTTTAGCAACAAAATATAACATGAAACATTTACAACAATGGGAATACAACAACAACAGCAACAACAACAACAGCAACAAAAATGACAAGCTAAAGCAATTAGTTTAATGTGATTCCATTCTCCATCCTGCCTCCCGTTTGCCCTGCCTTCTACTGCTCAGTACTCAGAGCGAGAGAGATGAAGCCTGACAAAGTTTTATGTACCACAAATGAAATTATAGTCACTGTGCTCTGTAGTACAGTCACTCACATACATATAAGGCTGGGCTGCCGCCACAGGCTCTCTGTCACTGCAATTTAAGCGCGTGGAGTCCACTTCACTTCATTCCCCGCCACACCACTCCACTCACTACCCGCCTTGCAGGTAGCAGCAAAAAGAAAAATCTGTCGCCTCCTAAAAGCATGCTACACAGAGAGAGAGAGAGATATTTGCCGCCTCTTTGGCTGTCTGTCTGTCTGTCTGTCTGCCAGCTGCCTGCCACCTGACACCGCCTTATCTTTGGGGTCTCACCTGCTTCACTTTTAAACATTTTAACTTTCCCCCACCGCCGCCGCCGCCACGTCCTTTGTGGCAGTGGCAGTGGCAGGACAGCAGGCAGTCAGACAGTCAGGCTGTGAGGCTGCGAGGCTGCGAGGCAGCCAGCGAGCGAGCGAGCGAGCGATGCTGTCATGCACATTAACCAAATAGCTGGCGCCTTGATTTGATTATCATGTTTGTGTATGTGTGTGTGTGTGTGTGTGTGTATCTAAGAGTGAGCTTGTCTCTATGTGTGTGTGTGTGAGTGTGGCAAGATTGCCGTTTGACAAGCCACTTCCGCACTTACCACCGAAGAAGAAAGTTCTAGCAGAGCAGCACAGCACAGCACAGAATCGCACCTCCCCAAGCAGACTTTGTCATTCCTGGGGCATCCTGGGGAATGCCACAATTGATTTTGTAGCGCAAGTTGTTGGCCCCAGAAGCTAAATGGACACTTAGAGATGCAGGTAGACCCCAGGAGGGTCTTGGCAGCATTTGGGGCAATGCCAGAGAATGTGTGTGGGGTGTTTTTTGTGATTGACTTGTTACATATTTCTAATAGCTGAAATACTAATAAATGTTAATAATAAATAATAACTGAATAGCAGAAAATTTCATACCGAATATCAACCGAATATCCTTGATTCAAACTGAGCTAAACTGTGATCCAAAGATGAATTTTCTGTGGATAAATGGCAGGGCTTTCCATAAGATTCTTCACAAATAAAAAATGTAAACCAAAATGCGGAAATTGTGGTAACTCATAAAATATCTGTCAGAATTATATGGCACTTAAAAGATACAAATAAAATTATTTAAGTGCTCTTTGATTCGATTTTTTAGCCAGCGAATGGTTGGAAAAATAAAAATAGTAATGGAGCTTAATTAATTATATTTAATTATATTTATAAGAAGAATAATCAGCTCAAATATTTCAATGGACATGCAGATGCTGCGTTGTAACCTTTTGATAACCGTTTGTCTCTGATGAACCTTCAATCTGCCGGATAAACATCTCGCCATCCATTGCCATCGCTGACTGCTGCTGCTGTTGTGGCTGCTGCTGCTGCTGCTGCTGCTGCTGCTCCTCTATGGATGGTCGTATATCAAGGGTTAACCTTTGGGTGCGCTGGCAGGGAAAACATATTTTGACGGGCGCTTTGATTTATGCCCCATTCCAGATCCTACCGCACTGAAAAATGAAGGGCAGAGGCATAGCATTTTTTTTTTTTTTGCTTTTGTTTTTGTGCTGCTTCTGTCGCATGCATGATTCATGGGCGACAGTGCGAGAGAGACTCCCCAGGACCAAGGGAAAAGTCACTTGAAAATCTGTGTTTGCTGTGATTTGCGTTGCGTAACTCCAGGACCCGCCTAAAGCTTCCCCATGCCACATCCCCCTGTGGGGTTTACATCTGCAAATTGCCTGCAATAAATTTTTTCCCTGTTTTGCCATAAAACACTTAAAACGATTTGCAAAATAAAAAAGGCAAAAGGAAACGCAAAAGCGGCAGAAAAGACGGAGAAAAACAGCCAATGGAAATGAGGAAAATCGAAGCGTTTTTCCGTCGGGTGGCAGTGAGGGGGTGGTTGGGGGAGGGAGCTCCATAATGCGATAACAATTTTCGATATTGAATCGAAATCCGTTTACCACAGACCAACCAACAAACAAACAGACAGACAGACAGACAAACAGACAAACAGACAGAAGACAGACAGAATGAAAATGCTTAATTACTTCCCCTTTTGGCTGCGGGATATTTATGATGTACAAACTCAATTTGGCAATGTGCAAAATGGAAAATGGAAAATGGTAAAGCTCAGAAAACAGAGAGAGACAAGGTAGCATTTCAATTAGCATTTCAGGTCGAAGTCGTTCATACCCTTGAAAAATTAACTATTTTATGGGTAGATTTTTCAAACGATTTTTGCATGAAATTTAATGGAATTAATTATATGAAATTATATTCATTTGATTTCTGTCTTAAATATGTTTGAAAGTAATTCGGTTTTTCCTCCAAGGACTCGTTGTTAGACTTGATACGGTATACCAATATTAATAAATTCGATTTTTAATGGCATATACATGCAGATATCTGCAATTAATTGCAATTTTATGCGGCAGATGCTACTTTTAGTGCTCCACAAGAGAACTTCTAAAAACTGCATGACCCTCTTAAAGGGTTGCACACAATGGAAAAATATAGAAGAGAAAATAGCAAATGGAAAATAGAAAATGCCATGGAAAATGGCTAAATAAATTCTCCCAAAATTCAATTCTGTTTACAAAAAGCAACAGCACAAACAAATGACTTCCTTTCGGGCGGCAAAAACTTTCTGTATTCATTTGTACATGTGTGTGTGTGGGTGGGTGGGGGAGTGGAAGAGTGGCTGTTGTTCTGTGGCATGCCCCTTGGCTTTGGCTGACTAAAAGTTTTGCTTACGTTTTTGCATTGTGTGGCTGCCTGCCTACCTGCCCGCCTGCCCGCCTGCCTGCCTCTGTGTTTTTGGTTTTTGCCTTCAGCAGTTTCAACGAATTGGTTATGACATGGCCAAAAAGAAATTATCAAAGAATTAGTGGTGCTGTCACGTGTGTGTTTGGGTCGCTCTCCTGCGCTCCGTGTATCCGTGTATCTGTGTATCTGTGTATCTACATACGAGTGTGTACATATTTATATGCATATCTCATAGTTTCGTTTGAGTGGCTAAAGCTGTCATCTTAGTTGCCCTAAGTGGATTACAACTGGCTGCAAGAACCACTCGGAGTGCCACAGACACGGACACAGACAGCAGCGGCAGGCAGTTCTCTGTGGATCGCCCGAAAGCCACTTGAGCGAGTGAGTGCCCCAAAGGTGGTTCACTGAGGGAAAACAAATGCATTTGGAATGTGGTTTTGCAGGCAGAAGTTTCAAATCATAAAATATGAATTTTTAAATGTATTGGGTATGAAATTTAAGTGGAATTTTGAGATCCATAAGATCGAAGCAGATCGAAAGCACTTTAGGGCGATCGTTTTTATGGATGATACGAACGAATCCTTTCAACTGTAGCTTCTGGGTGTTTTTGTTGAAATATTTGCAACATTTTTGTATCTGTTTAACAGTTAAAGTTATATCCTTTACGCAGAAATGTTGCATAATTTTTCTAGTCTTTAAACAACAAGAATTCAGCCCCAAAAATAATCCAATTCAAAAAATATTTCTTAAATAATAATTCATTAAAGGACTTTCTGAAATAAATTAAAAAATACTTAAATAAAAAATATACATAAATATTTAAATTTAAAAATATTTTCAAAATATTAGTATAAAAAAGTACTTAAAAAAATAAAATTTATTATCTGAATAATAATTTACTACAAAAACTATCAAAAAAAACGCTCTGAAAAAGTTAGTTAAAAGATATTTCCTTTCTTTTCTGTATATCCCCTCTAAAAATTATTCAAATGCTGTGATAATTTGGAGATTGATAGTTCATATCTTTACATATAAATTAACCCAAGAGGGAAATATTTTAAAATATATATTTACTCGAGATCTTTGCTGCCTCATTCAGCCTTTTCCTCACTGTTTCAGCTCACAGTTTTGTGGCTTTATTCCTAATTTTAGAGGAAGGTTTTTTGCTGCTGTACTCGTACCCGTACTCGTACTGTGGTGGCATTGTTCTCCGTGCACCGGATGTCGTGTCTATTTAAAGGCTTTTTGGTCTTTGGCTTCGGGTCGAAAGTTCGCTGGCAGCTAATTGAAAATTGAAAAAAATACACGAGCGTCAAATTAGCGATGGAGCAGAAGAGAAGAGAAAAGAGATGGGGTTTGGGGTTGGGGGTTTGGGGTCTTTCCTGAGACACAACAAAAACTACAAGGGGCAACCAAAGCAAAACACAATGGACCGCCCAAAAATAGGCAAACAAAAGCATCGAGCGGGGTGGGGGGGTATGGGGATGGATTCCTGAATGAAGAGAAAGACTACGACTGGACCTCAATGAATGAATGTTTGAATGAATGAATGAATGGCTGGGCGAATGAATGGGAAGCCTGACCTTTCGGAAAGGTTCGTAATCGGTCAACGGCGGACAATGGCGGCAGATACTTTCTGGAGGGAGCCACGGTGCGGTGTGCGGGGCAACGCTAATCAACTCGGGAGTATCTGTAGCTCTGCCTCATTTGCAAAGGTACAACGAAGAGAGAGCCAGAGAGAGAGAGAGAGAGCGAGGGAGAGAGCGCAGTGAACCCAACAGGGACAGCAACCAAATGCATTTCCATTGGATGTCTTTCCCCCTCCCCGCCCCCATTCAATCGATGGCTTAGAATGCAACCAACTTTTCCATTCAACCAAACTAAACCATCTCTCTTATTTTTTTCGTTCCCCTTCATTTTTGCAGGAGCAACACGACTCGGGAATTTTAATCAAGGACCGCAGAAATGCAGTCAAAGGGAAGTCAGGCGCGTGGCACAGATACAACGCGGCACTAATTGAGGTGCAGCACGGCGAGGACACGGACCAGGACCAGGACTAGGACCATGGCTTCATTTGTATGCAGGCCAGGAGCATCCACAGGAACAGCAACAGCAACAAGAGCAACGGAAATGCAGAGCAGCGGCTAAGCGGAAGTCACAAGCCGCAAAAGCCGTGCGCCCAAAACAACCCACGAACCAACGGAAAATAGACGGAAAATAGAGGGAAACCCGAGGGAAAACCGAGGGAAAACACAGCAACACACACAGCAAAACTAAAACGCACCAAACAAAAAAAAGAAGAAAAAAAAAACAGCAGCACAAATTAGCAGGCAGAGGATTCGCATTCGAATTCGGATTCTGATTCGGTTGCAGGATGATGAGCGCCGGGGGTACGTACATCTCCACCGCCAGCGTGGAGGTGCCAAAGGCGCTGCAGGATGGCGAAAAGTTCATTCGCTGGGACGATGTGAGTACAAAAATTAGTTTAATTTTTATGTTCAGGGTTCCGGGTGCAGGAAAGAAAAAAGTATGATGGCTGCTACGTTGGAGTGGAATCTGTGGCAGAACTAATGAATATATTGCCAGTTTACTCGATGGATTTCCACCCTAAATAAGTTGATCTGAATATCATATTTACGGCTATTAATTAAACGAACTTTAAACATTATTTAGTAGATAATAAACACAAAGGTTCTAGTAATAAAATGTTATACCCGGCAGGAATCGAGGTAGAGTCTCACTGGAAGAGAGCTAGCCTTAAAGAGAGCCAAAGAGAGAGAGTAAGAGACAGCTGATGGGCTATGAATGTCGATGACTGTTCATTTATTGTGTTAAATATTTTCCATAAGCAAAAGTGCTCCCTTTAGGCAGCCTCTGGCCTAGTTGGAGTAATCGTTGATATGTGCATTGATCCAACTGGCAAACGAATACACCGAGGTGTATACCGACGGGTACTTTGTGAGCGAGCAGGGAATGTAGCCCCAGGAGACGACGCCCACCTGGTAGGCAGAGCCGTCGGAGGCGCGGCTGATCAGTGGGCCGCCACTGTCGCCATTGCAGGCGCCGTCGGGGGTGCCGGCCTTGTGGGTGCACACATTGCTGTCCACCACATTGCTGTCTGCGGGCATGGCCGCGATGCAGCTCTCATAGTCGAGGATGTCCACATCGAGCTTCTGGAGCGTGTTGGGCAGGCCCTTGGAGCCGTCCTTGCCCCAGCCGTAGAGGGTGCCGCGGGCGGAGCCCTCCAGCTTCTTGGGCGGCAGCGCAATGCTGGCCACGGGCGCGCTGCCGTCACGGGAGATGGCATTCAGGTCGAAGGGAGTGTCCAGGAAGAGTAAGGCGATGTCACAGGGTCCCGCCTTGCCCGTGTAGCCCTCGTGGCTCAGCTGGCGGCTGCTGCTGACCTCTCGCACTTGGGTGTCCTCGGGGTGGCTGCGACTGTGGCCGGCGGCCACCGCCTGCAGCGCGTCCTTCGTGAGGCAGTGGGCGGCGGTTAGCAGGACATCGGCACGAATGATCGAAGCGGCGCAGAAGAAAGTTCCGGCCGTGGTCTGCAGGGAAACGATGTAGGGAGCCTCCCCGGGCTGTGCCTCGTAGCCGTTGATGATGCGTCCCTCCGGGAATCCTGGGCTGGGCTGGGCGGCGATTGTGTGCGCCGAAACGGCGGCCACTGCCAGCGCGAGGAGCACCACAAATTGTCTCATGGCTCGGCTGCTGGTTTGGGTTTGTTCCAGCCATGGGTCTGGCATTGATTTTTATACGGCGGATCTAATCTATTTGTTCCCTATCGTAGGCTGCAGATACTCGCAGATTTACGATCCTTTGGGGGGGCACACTGCTGGCCCCCCATAAAAGTGTGGCACCATCCACGCCGCACACTCCAAGAGGTTTCTACATCTATGGCATCTCCACTTCACCTTGGAGTATCTCTCAAGTTGTCACTTGCAATTGAAGCCAACTATCTTGAGCCCTAAACACAATAAATCAAAGAGTTATACTCTTAAAGATTGTTTTATTTGGAATCTATTCAGGCACAGATAAGATACGTTTCGACGTTAATGAACTTGGGACGCCATCGGCGAAATGTGCGAGAAAACTATTCGAGTAGATTTCTGCTTAGTTCAGCAAATGGAAATTAAAGACCTTCGCAACAAGTTCCAGCGAGTACAAGTCAGGAATTTGCACTTCAAAATGATTCGGCACTTTGCTGGCTCCAAAGGGTTAAAGTTTATGCATGAAAAAATAGTTTAAATGCTTAAGAAAATGTTGTATAGATAAATATAAACTTCTACAAACATTTAGCTTAGCAGAACATTTATTTCAATGTAAATTTTCGATAAAAAAAAAAAGTATATAGGTATTCCAAATTACAGTGAATATTTACATTTAATACCAATCAATGGCTCGCAAAGACTATAAGAGTTATCACAGATTTTATGCGTATTATTCTGATAATATATTCACAATGAATAAATTTATTTGAGATTTAAAACAGAATTTTTGCATTCATTTAAATCACATAAATTCGTATGGCAACCACAATTTTCAGGATATGTCCTAAAATTCAACAAATAAAAATTGGTTGGATTAATAAAGTTAAACCTATAGCTAATGGGTGAATTATATTTTTAAAAATTAATAGTAGTTGCTAAGATTAATGAGTATATAATTAATTGAATAATTTCAAGAGGTAGTTTATCTAAAATATAAATTTTGGTTATTAATATGTCTTATTTTTTATTTATAAGACCTGCTCTTATTTTATGTGAACCCATATAAAGCATCAATATACATATCCCCAAAAAAAAACCACACAAATTGGTTAATTTGTATGGGCAGCATGACCAAAAATGTGTCCAGATAGGTAGCTGAACCCTCTTTATGTATCTCGCTGCCCTCAGTCTGTTCCTCTATTCGTAGTACACTTGCACCACTAGGTTTACTGGGTATATCTAGGTACTTTCTCATAAAACAGGTACAATATTTCTGCTGATTTTGTGTACAAATCAAAACTTGTTCAGGTAGCTGAGCTTTTCGGCGCGTCGATGCCTAATCTCTTCGATAAGCAATAGACTGGAACTATAGACTGGAACTATGACTCTCTGATTGGCTCTGCAAGCGAAAACTCGACGCCTATCAATGGCACACGCCTCCACAAATAAGCCGTAGCCTGCCAGTCTCGATTGCCTGTTTTAGTAGTGCCATAAATCCACAGACTATGCGCGGACTTTGTGGATTAGCTGGGACCTGCCCAATCATGGCCATAAATCTCTCGAAACACATGACAAGACCCTAGACTTTAGACGAATGCATTTATTTCACAATGGATCACGTCAATGGATTGTATAGTCATCTTGTTGATAGATTCCAGAAGCGGAATCCATTGGAAGATGCAAGGATTATCCCCTAGAAGAGAGCGTTGTAGGCGGCCTGCTTGGCCTGGATCCAGTCGACGTAGGCAGAGACGCGGGTGTAGACCGATGGCAGCTGGGCCAGTCCGCAGGGAATGTAGCCCCAGGAGACGATGCCGACCAGCTCGGAGGGGCCGTTCTCGTGCTCCACGACGAGGGGGCCGCCCGAGTCGCCGTTGCAGGCGGACACGCTCTGCTGCAGGGACGAGGAGCAGATGTTCGATGGGGCCAGGGGCGCGTTCTCGGGCAGCTCCTCGACGCACTGTGCGTAGTTCACCAGCTCGGTGGTGACGGTCTGCAGGGTCTTGGCGGCGGTCAGGACATACGACTTGGGCTGTCCCCAGCCGTACAGGTGCGACTCTCCCTCATGGACCTCCTCGCGGGTGGGCAGCACGGCGGGCTGCACCCACTCGTTGAACTCGAAGGGCTCGCTCACGTGCAGGATGGCAATGTCGAAGGGTCCCACGCCGCCCGTGTACGACTCGTGGACGCGGCCAAAGTCAATCTGGCGGTGCTGGGTGAGCTCATCGACTTCGGAGCGGGTGTGCAGGCCGCCGATGGCGCTCATGCCCACGGGATTGGAGATGCAGTGGGCGGCAGTGAGGATCCATACCTTGTTGATGATGGTGCCGCCACAGATGTGCGAATGCTTCTCGAATTTGGTGCCCAGCGACACGATATACGGGGCAGAGTGCGGCTCCGCCTCGGTGCCATTGATCACGAAGCCGGTGGCAAAGCCAGGGTATCAAATGGGCGAACTTGTCGCTCAATTTGCCCGCCTGGGCGCTGGCCACCAAAGCCACCAGTAGAGTCAGAGCAATCACCTTCATTCTGTTCGCTGCGAGTAATAATGTCTGCCCAGTGCCGCAGCTGCCTCTTTTATAGTCGCAAAGGCGAGGCGAGGCGCGGCATGATTAGCGATCAGCGAATAGATTTATGAATGGTATATCTGGATTAGACTTCGATTACACGCGGCTATTCCTACGAACTGAATCGATTGGGATCTACGGGCCGCGATAAGCTTACGACGCTGCCCTTGAAACCCAAAGCGAAGGCAGAGAGAGAGAGCGAGCAAGAGGCAGGGCTTTTCCCCCACGACTTTCAGGTGGGCTTTGGCTAGGACACACGTGGAGTAAGGCTTCATTGGAGCACCTGTGGAGGGTGCAGGGCCCACTCTAGAGGTGAGGAGAGGCTTGCCACGTTGGTGGCGCCCACTCTAGAGGTGCGTAATGTGGCAACTGAGGTGTTGACAGCAGCACAAGGTCGCCAGGGGTCTGGCTCGTTGGCTCGCTGGCTCCCATGGCATGAAAGGATGCTAAAAATACGAAGCGAAGCCCAAGCACTGGCCCGGCCCTGCCTTATGGACCACTGGCCAGAGTCCGGTTACGGGCTGCACACAGAGGGCGCAGGACTAAGCCAATTAAAAGCACATTTCACGGCATACAAAGTCCCCCCCCGGATCAAAACCGGACATCAACCGCACTTTTGCGTAAAAACATTTTTAAACAGCAACAAAAAGGGAGAGAGAGAGGAGGGCAAAACAGAAACAGGAAAACGCGCCAGGGGAGGCAGCCATGGCCCGGCCATGTGGCCTTAATGCCACTTTGAGGGCCAGTTGGCAGTCGGCAATTATGGACGCAACGCAACATTGGATGGAGCTGCTGCAGCAGGGCAGATGCTGCTACATGGGATGTGCTGGCTACATGTGGGGGGGATCCATATCCAGCGGAAAAAAAAAGGTAATTGCATGGACAAAACTCCCCGGCAAAGCCATCTTCCAGTTAAGAGCATTTTGCGGCGGCATTAAGAACAATATCCGATGCGTTTCAATAAGCGGAAAAAAGTGTGGCGGAAGGGAAATAACTTTTATGGGTAATTGAGGGACTACTGGACTATTGGGATGGTATTGCCATTTTTGCTTTTATTTTCTATTGGTAAGAAAGAAGAAACCCTATCCAAATAGTCCTCTATATTGGGTAGAACAAGTAAACCTTCAGTTAGCGCTAAGTCATTTGAATTATCACTAAAAAAAAACAAATATTTCGCTGTCATTCAGTTAATATTAATATTAATTAATTAATATACTAATTAATATATTAATATTAAATATTCATCCAACTCTAGAGCTTAAATAGAGCTACAATATCTTCCAGAGGAGGTACTTCAACGTACAATAGTCATGGCGAAATTTCGTCACTCTCTTTCGTATGCCAATCAGCAGGGCTTTTATCTCTTTCTTAGCTGTCGATATCTCTTCGAAATTAAGAGCCAATTTTCTTATCAAACCCGAATCAATTTCGATTAGAGATAGATGGGAAATACTGGCAATACAAAGAGAACAAATGGCAGTAGTTTTGGGTGCCTAAACTCTTTAGGGAACTTCTCTCCCACTTCACAATAATTAATAATAATAATTAACTGCTAAAAGTTCAAGCAATCGACTATAAAAATCTGAGGGTTGTGGGAAATTCTTCTCAGAATTATGGAAAAAGATTACAAATTCCATGCTGCTGTCAGAAATAATTCTCAGAATTACATAGCGCCGGGGTGGAAGTTTTTTGTTTTAAAAAAATGCTGATCGTTCGTAAACGAATACTTATAGGAACTATCGATATTAAATTCTACATTGAATGTAAAAAAGCCTGTAAGATTTTTTATAAGAAAAACACCCGTCAGGTGCCTTCTTTTTCCCTATAATAAATATCATAGAATAGAAGACTAAGGCAGGTACATGGGCAGATACTTATTTCCTTTACTAGTATGAAATCCTCAAATGAAATCTTTGGTAAATGCCTGAACATTTAATTCTGAATGTCCATTGAATATCCTTAAAACAAAATCACTTTAATGGAAACCAAAATGACTGACTGTAAATAAATAAAAGAGCAACAAAGACCCTCCACCACAAACACAATTCACTTCCAGAACTATTTCCCCAGTTCCCCAGAGTACCTGCAATTCGTGTGGGAATTTCTCTCTCTCTCTCTCTCGAAAGCTCTCTGATCCGCGCACTATAAAATCCTCGTCACTCGACCGCAAACCGTTTAGACCTATCGCGGTTGCCATCGTGTAATCGCACCACAAAAACAGTTTCGTAAAATGCTTTCGCTGTTCGTTCTGCTGCCGCTTGTGGCACTCGCTGGCGCCGCCTCATTGCCGCACCGCACCTGCCAGCAGGGGATGCCGCAGTGGAGTCCCCAGTGGAGATCTCGCCACTGATCCTCGATGGCTACGATGTCCAGGGAGTGGACAATGTGCCCTACTTGGTGTCCCTGAGCCTCACGAAGGCCACCTACGCGCATCAGTGCGGGGGAGTGCTCATCGCCAAGTCCTGGATAGTGACGGCCGGCCACTGCGTGGAGGGAGTGCGCACCTTCAATGGGGACGTCCTCGGCACGCCCATCTATGCGGGCGTGAGCAACCGCTCCAACGTGACCGCCGCTCAGGTGCGCCACGTGGACTTTGCCTCCGTTCATCGCTCCTTCAATGGCAACGCCGGCAGCGACAACATTGCCCTGCTGCACGTCTCTGAGCCGTTTGTGTACTCCGCTCGCGTCCAGCAGATTTCGCTGCCCGATCCCGATGAGGATTACGCGGGCAAGCTGGTCACCGCCTATGGCTGGGGTCTCACGGACGTCGAGGCGGATGAGTTCTCCAAGCAGCTGCAGTACGCCTTTGCCCCACTGCTGGAGAACGCGCAGTGTGCATTGCTGCTGCCAGCGGATGCTCCGCTGACGGACAAACAGGTGTGCTCCACGGTGAAGACCTGCTACGGCGACGGTGGCACTCCGCTCGTCTACTGGCCCATCGACGGGCCCGCGGAGCTGGTGGCCCTCGGCTCCTGGAGCTACATGCCCTGCGGCTATGCCAACCGGCCGACGGTTTACACCGCCGTCTCGTCGTATGTGGGCTGGATCTATGCCACCATAGCCGCCTACCATCAACTCAACTGAGCAGCGGCCCCATCGAATAGATCTTTTTGCGTAATACACCAAAGTCTGCGTAAAGACTGTGACTATTTCCGTATCTAATCGGGGAGCGTATACTGTATTTTTATGGGCCCTATAAGTGGCCCGATCTAATAAATACTTACGATTAGCGATCGCAGGCGATCACCGATCAAGCGATTCACGATTCACGATCCGATATGGGTAAGCACAGCTGCTAATCAAGGTCGAGAGAGCAGCAGCAGATACAAGAGGCAAACGGCAGCAGATACAAGAGGCAAGAGGCAGCAGATACACGCGGCATAGGGCAAAGGCAAAGGCAAAGGTCTCCAGCTGCTGCTCTGCTCACTGGGCGCATCAATCTTCTCATTCAGTTCTGAGCTCTGAGCTGGCCTCCAGCAGCGCGACAGAGTTTGACGAGTGAGTGGCTGACTTGGAATGATGGCTGAGTCCCCAAACTCACACATACCACCCACACACCCCAACCCCAACCCATCTGCTGCTGCTGCTGCTCTGCTGAAACTTCAAGAGCAGCCAAAAGTTGGGGCAAAACTTTGGCTCAGGTGCCGATGGATGGGCTACATATTTTATGATATAATTTGCATGTAGTTTTTGCACAGCCAAGCAGCTGCTTATGCCAGCCCCGCATTTTGATAGTTTCCACATTTGCATACTGCTGGGGCACCAACCCCACCCACCTAATGCACTTGGGGCACAGTCAGGGTGGGGGTAGGGCTGCTCTGGCTGCCTGGCTGCCTGGCAACCCTTTTAGGAGCGTCGTCGATTCCTAAGCATGATTGACAATAGAATGTGGAAATGGTGTGTGACAATCGTCACCAGCAGATGTGCCAGCACACATACATATCTGTAGCTGTATGGGTAGCTGTATCTGTATGGGTAGCTGTAGCTGTATCTGTAGCTGTGACACAGCTGTCCTTTGCCTTCGCTCTTCGCTCTGTGTGCGGAGTCCTTTGACAGGCGAAGTGATATCCAACTGTTACACCAATTGAATTATGCATGCAATCTCTTTTATCCTAAACGCGCACACCCAATACAGACACACAGACACACAGATACACACACATACAGATACAGATACAGCCAAAGATTGCTGGCTGCTGCTTTTGCTTTTAATATTTTTAGGCAAAATTGTGTCAAGTGGCAGTCGCCGTCGCCGTCGCACAGCATTTATTGAATTTCCACAGAATCTTGCATATTGAAATCGAATTAACAAAGTTTTTCCACCACTCCCACTCCCCCCCACCCCATCGAGTGCTTTTCCAAGCAGCTTCCCGTAATTAGACAAACAGGGAAAAGGGAAAAGAGGAGAAACGGTGGAGCAGCGCCATGCAGGACAAAACTCCAATGGGGATTCCAATTAGCGATGGACGATGAACCAACAAACCGAACCGAAGCGAAGCGAAGCAAACTCAACCCTTTTTTGCACACCACGAAAATCCCCCGAAAATATGCGACTAATTGAAAATCGCTGCCCATCTACCTCCTGCCACCCCCTGCCACCCCTGCCACCCACTGCCACCCCCTGCCACCCCTGCCACCTCTTGGGCCATTGAATCCGAGTGAATGTTTTCAATTTCAATTATTCCTATAGCTGAGCAACTGGGCAAGTGGGGGGGGGGCAGGGCAAGTGCTTTCCACTTTGGCACCTAGCAGCAGCGCAGGAGAGTTCATTAAACCCCGCCGAAAATACAATTCTCCCGCCAGAGAAAAGGGATAATGAACCCTGCAAATTAAAGAACGAGGAGGGGAGCAGGGAGCAGGGAGGAGGGAGTATTTTCATTTGCTCATCAATTTTTGGCCATAATAACCGAAATATTCGCCCCCTAATCTTAATGGCGGCCAATCCTTGGGGAGGTCAAGGCATGCCACAAAGGAGCCACTTCACCCAGAGATACTTTGCTGGCCTCTGTGCTCCGTGCTCTGTGCTGGAGGTGACTTGCGTGACCAGGCCACCCACTTTGCTGTACAGACATCCATCTAGCCATCCATCCAGCCAGCCATCCATCCATCCAGCCAGCCATCCGTCGCGCTTTTGTTGCAGGTTATTCTATCTGACTTTTTGTGTGTGTGTCTTGCTGCTGTCCCTCCCCCTCCACCAGCACTCACTGTCTGGATAAACATTCATCAAAGCGCCGCACCATTTAACGCGTTCTTCCAGTCGCCTCCAAGAAAATAGAAAGTGCAGCGAAGCAGGCGAAATAAAGGGTAGATTTTGGGGGTGAAAGACATTTGGAGACACTTCAAGATCGATCTTTAATGTGGACTGATAATGTGTGCTTTGGTTCAAGTATCTATAGAAACAGCGCGATCTCATGGGAGATGTAGCTTAAAATTACGAATCGAGCAACGATAAACAGCTCAGCCCCTCTGATACTCTTTGTTGGAGAATTATTTGCAATTTTGGCAGAAAAATAAATCCTATGAGAGCTTTGGAATATATTTATGAATTGTAGACTGCATTCACCAAAGAAAAGTGCAACTGGGGGAAGAGCTTTAAGTCTCATTCTCTGCGTTTAAATTAAACGTTGCCTGATCTCCACACCCACTTGACGTTCTCTTTTGCACTCTGATGCATCAGCCATGTGTTCCATTCTAATTGTCCACCTAAAGGGTATATATACTCTATATATATAGATACATTTTGTAGCTTTGTGGCTCTATTCAAACCTCTCGAATTCTACCTTCTCTCGTCTAGGGTATCCCGCGAAGCGGAAGAGACATATTTTGTGACTCACAGCACAATCTGTGATCTCTGCTTATTTGCATGAATATTTAAAAAATACGAGTAAAATATTTCACTTTTTGGCTCGAAATATTCCACGGCTCTCCGTCCGGGTGGGTTGGTGGGGCACATCTGTTTGGCATTGCCACACAGGAGACAGGAGTGGGGGCAGCCAGCAAAGAATTTTCGCATATTCGCATTCTTTTTCTTTGGTTTTTATGAATGAATGAATGCTTAAATATTTATGGCCAGCCCATGGCGGAGGCCCATTTAATTTGACTTAAATAATAAGCAGATATAAGCAGATGACAGACGATGGACGATGGGGCTGGGGCGGGGGGCTGCACTTGGGGACTGTCCGCCCTGCCCTGCCCTGTACGATTTGCGGGCCATTCGGATGAGAAATTGGCCAGAATAAATTCATTAGCCACAGCCCCCCCCGCTGCAACCGTCCGCGTCCGCAGTTCAATGAACCAAATGGACTCATGCGTGTGTTTGTGTTTGTTTTTTTTGCTTGTTTGTATCTTTATTTTGGACCCGAATCGGGGGTTGATATTTTTGTATGTTTAGTGTGTGTTTTTTGTTAATTATCAATTAATCATCTTTTTGGATTTGCTCTTCCTCATTTCGTTGCAGGACTCGGGCACTGGCCTGCCCGTAACGATGCGCGTGGATGCCAAGGGCTTCTTCCTCTATTGGGTGGATCAGAACAACGAGCTGGACATTCTGGATATAGCCACCATACGGGATGTGCGCACGGGACAGTATGCCAAGAAGCCAAAGGTGCGTATACGTAACGCCTGGGGGACTTCCTTCCTTCCTTTCCTTCCTTTCTTCCTTCATTTCTTCCGTGCTTCCTCACTCGCAAGTACAGGCACACGCACAGGCTGTGGGGGAGAATAAAGAAATATATTTGTCTGGTTTTCACACACACAATAGAAAGTGGCAGCGGAGCGGCAGGAGGATGTAATGGAGGGAGGAGTGTGCACACATTGTGTGTGCCCTGTTACGCTGGCTGCAAGGATGTTCTAACTTTTTCATGATGTGTAGAGACGGGTAATCGACTATGTGGCGAGTCCATGAGTCCTGCGTACCCCATACTCCTGCACGCCGGAGGTGGAACATGATGAGTTCTCCGCAGGGACTTGCCTCAGCCCCCGGTCCACCCCTCTGATGGGATACATCTAATCGTATATTCAATGGTAGCACCAAAACCATATCAGAGGCAACACAAAATGTGGCACACTAGCACTCGCCTTTGGCTGGACATTTTCGGTGCATAAAAACACCTTGAAATTTAATCCTGAATTTTAGAAATTCTCTCTTGTTGCAAGCTCAAAAATTCGAGTACTAAAGAAAATAGTTTCCCCTCCTGTGAGTTTTATGGTGAGTGAAACGCCACATTAAACCACATTTCTTTACCTGCCTGAATGTCGACTTTAAGCACTTAATTTTCACTCTCATTCTCTTGTTAATATTTTGCGCATTTTGGAAATTTTCTAACGCAAATATTTTACTACTTTTTGCGGATATATTTTTAGTCTGATTTAAAAGTTAAATATTTTTACAATTCCAAATTAAAACAAATACTGAAGTTTACAGTTGCCCTCCCATTTCGCAGACCAATTTGAAACATTATTGATGCAGTCAGCTCGGTACTTTTTTATGCGAATTTTAGTGGGAAATAATTAATTTGTTGGACATCAAATTTAAGTAATCTTTTCCGTTTTTGAGTGTGGGTTTCATAACAATTATCTCTTATTATCTGCATTATCTGACGACCAAAATGAAGCTCCATTTAATCTCGTTGATAGCTGAAGTTTTGGCTACTTTCAATTCAATAAATTCAAACATTTTTCCCATCGACTAGGAGAGAGTCACACTAGGAAAGAGTGCCCTAGAGAAATATGTAATAATGTTCGTTTTTAAAAAGGAATTTCAAGAAATTATCAAAGCTTAAATATAACCCCCTTTTCAGTCATCAATTTCTAGCCTCCAGGTTTATTCCACAAATTTAATTGTGTGCCAAGAAAAATATTGAATTTCTAGTCTAAAAATGCAGTGAATAATCTTAAAGGGCATACAACCAGCGTCTTCGCTCATATCGCATCTCTCGCAATCCCCCCGTTAATAGTTTGTATATTTTTGTGGTCTCTGATGCCTTTGCTTGTTTATAGACAAATTTTTCAAAACATTAATTATATTGTTGACGGCGATTTGGCGGCGGCGGCGGCGGCGGCATGGCTTTGGCGTTGAATGCAGCATCTGCATGATGCCCGCTCCCCAAAATCTCAGTGGATTTTAGAGGGCGCTGATGATGGGGCGATGGCGCGTGTATATCTTTTGTAGATTACGAGCTAATAAAATGCCTGGGCCAGCAATTGAAAGCCAATTACGGGCTGAAAGGCGAACAGATTTCCTTGGAGCCAGGGCCCAAGATACACATGCTGCTGCAGAGGGGCGGAAGGGTGAGGCTAAGGTGAGGGTTAGTGCAGGTAATCCTGCTGCTCCTCCCAGTTGGCTGAATCTTTCGCTTAGTTTTTGCGCAGCCATGTCACGTGCGTCCGGATTTCCATTTTCAGGCAGAGCACACGGATGTGTGTGTGTGTGTGTGTGTGTGTGTGTGTGTGTGTGTGTGTCCCGGTTCTGTGCTGCAACAGTTTTTCCGTAGTCCCAGTTTCCCACAGAATTTTTCCAACCCACACCACACCACACTCCACCCACTCTTTCTTTTTTCTATGCACGATTTTTTCCGTTTTACAGAATTTTCTTTTTCATGGCGTGTCGTGGCTCTGGCGCTGTCTCTGTGCGTGTGTGTGTGTGTGTAACCAATACATTTATCATGGCAATGACAAGGCAACATGCTTCCATTTCCATTGAATTTCCCTGCCCGTGTGTGTGTGTGTGTGTGTGGGGAAAAGCGTTTTATGTAAGCAGCAGCAGCAGCAGCAGGAGGCGGAGAAGGAGACGCAGATGCTCCTTGGACCAGAAAAAAGTCATTGGAAATCGTGTCTAAGGTCGCAATTCCATTATTGAATTAGGTTTTCCATAAATGTGGGGCAATTATTCGTTCGCTCAAGGAGCCCTAGAGTGGGTGGGGGGGGTGTAAATAAATCCTTGAGGCACCACCTGGCTTTCCTTCATTTCCTTGGCCGTTTCCCCACTTGAAGTAAGGTGAGGCTTGCCGGCCGCGCATTGTCCGCTGCATAAATCAACGCGGCTGTCACACAGTCCGCACAGAGCCTAGAGCCACGCCCACTGCCCTGATAATAGTTGCAGTTTTGTGGCGTTGTAGCAAGCGACAGAGCATAGCGGAGACCCACCAAGGCCACAGTCAAATGAGTTTTGTTTTTCGTGTTTGTGTTTGTGTTTGCTTGGAGCAAACGGAGAAGCAAAACAGAACCAAAGGAGCGACAGCCAGGGGAGAGAGAGAAATTGTTGCATTAATTAAATGCACAGAGCAGAGCGCGTGGGCGTTGGCCACGCCCAAACGCACACACACACACACACACACACGAGACACCACTGACACATACGCTTGAAAAAACAGCAGACACGACACCAGTGGACGCCAGCAAATATGTGATTAACTCGAAAAAGTTGCAATAAAAGTGAGTGTTGCATGCAGCGAGGCGCAGCAAGAAGGTCCAGGGAACAGCCAACAAGTGTGGCAAGTGGGAGAGAGGGAGAAAGAGAGCGAGAGAGAGTGAGAGCGGGTGCGAAGTGTGGCAGCGGGAGTGAGTGCAAAATGTGCATTAATTAAAAAATGCAAAACGAAAAACGAAAACGAAAAAAAATGAACTGTGAGGTTTATTAAAAAGAGCTTACCCTTCCGCCCTTCCACCCTTCGCCCTTCGCCCAGTGGCGAAAAATGATTGAAGGAAATGAAAAATTGAAATGGAAAACGCTTACGGAAACACTAGAGAGGTGAATAATTATTGGAAGCCAGACAGGGATAGGGAACCCTACCCTATTTGAGGGGAATATTCACAAAAGAAAAGAAAAAACCAGCAAGAAATGTAAGAAAATATCTTGTCGTTAAAATTATTCCAAGGCACTTTAAAGTTAATCAGATCATTACAAAGATCACAATACAGATCAGATCACAGGCTGATTGAAAGCAACGCCAGGAAGATAAGGGTAAAGAGATACAATCCATTGATAGCTGCCTGGTCCGCTGCCTGGCAAACTCTCCTGCCCCGAGAACTGGAGCCATGAAAGGACAGGCATAGCCAGCGTGAATCGCGAGAGTGAAGGGAACGCCAACGCCTTTTGCTTAACATTTCTCTGGCATTTCGAAGGCTTGGCATAGACGCTGCTTCAGCTTCTCCAGACGCCTGTGGATGGACGTGTAGGAAGCGCGATTCTTGTACTTGCAGCGCCTCAGCTGCTGCTGCAGCTGCTGCACCGCATCGACCTTGGCCAGGTGCTCCTGCAGCCGGGGATTGTGGCAGAAGCGATCGCAGCAGACAATCGGATCGCATTTGCGCTGTGGGGCAAGGTACTCGGCGACGCGGCAGTTGACATACTGGCGGTGGCGCATCAGCTGCAGGTATTCCCGCTGCTGGCGCTGCACATCGCGACGCCGCATCTCGCGGATGAGCGGCGTGTCCGGCTCCTTGTCACAGTAGTTGCACAGCTCGCAGGGGCAGTCCTTGACGACGTCCCGGCCGTCGCCCTTGTTGCCGCCGTCGCCATCGCCACCGCGCTTCTTCTTGCCCTTTTTGCCGCCCTTCTTGTCCTTGTCCTTGTCCTTGCCATCGCCCTTATCCTTGCCGTCCGCTCCATCGCCATCCCCATGACCATCTTGGCCGATCGTTCCACGGCCTTCGTGTCCATCCCCGGTCCCCCTGTGCCCGTGACGAGATCCGTGGCTATCGAGCGTCGATCTTTCCCTGGTGGAACGGCGCCCATCCTTCCTCCCTCTGCCGCCTTCGCCGTCGCTGTCATCGTCCCCAAAGTTGCGTCTGTAGTCATGGCCGCCAGTGCCATCGTCATCCAGATGCTTGCCGTCGCCACCCCTGCCGCCCTTGCCCTTGTGCTTGTCCAATCCGTCGTCGCCGTCGCCCTTGCCGCCCTTGCCGCCCTTGCCGCCCTTGCCACCCTTCCCATCCTTGCCGTCCTTGCCGTCCCTGCCGTCCTTGCCGTCCTTGCCGTCCCCTCCCTTGCCGCCCTTGCCATCGCCATCTTTTCCATCCCCTCCCTTGCCGCCCTTGCCATCGCCATCTTTTCCATCCCCTCCCTTGCCATCTCCTCCCTGGCCGTCTTTGCCATCCTTTCTGCCCCCCTTTCCGCCCCTGCCATCGCCACCTTTTCCATCGCCATCTCCGTCACCCTTTCCGTCTCCATCCTTCCCGTCGCCGTACTTCCCATCGCCACGGGTTCTCCTCTTGACCTGCTCCCTTCTGCTCCCCCTATCGCCACCCTCTCCATCTCCATCCTTGCCATCACCATCCTTGCCATCTTTACCGCCGCCGCCGGCGCCGCCATCTCCGTCAGACTTACCCCCGGCACCGCCGTCTGCTCCTTCGGGCACCATTTCGCCGCATCCCTGGGTGGGTGGATCGCCCGGCGCCTTGCAGCACTTCTCGAACTCCTGGCAGATCTGGTTCTGCTCGGGACTCTGCTCGAAGCAGCGCAACATCCGCGCGTACAGCTCGTCATAGTCCTTGGGCTCCTCCTCCGTCGATGGCTGTGCCGCCTCCTGCTCGCGCCTGAAGGCCTCGTCGTACGGCCGCGGATCCTCCTTGTACTTCTTCCACTCGTAGTCCGTGCACAGGTTCTTCGGCTGATCGCAGTCCATGTTGCACATGGGATGCCGCAGCTTCTGCTTGTGCTTCGTGGGCGTCCGCTCCATGCCCAGGGCGCTGGTCAGCGGAATCGGAGGGCCGCGCGTGTCCTCGAATGGCGGGCGCCGGGGATCCGGCGGCGGGCAGTGCAGCCACGTGAACGCATAGCTGGGCGCCAGCTTCCGCTTGACGGTGGGCATCCTGTCCAGCTGCGACCGGAGGCACTGACGGTTCAGCACATAGGCGCCGCTCGGCTGCTTGGTGTCCCTCTGCTGCTTTGGCTGCTTCGGCGGCTTGGGCTTCACGCCGCTGGCCGCCTGCAGGCTCTTTTCCAAGGCCTGATTGAAGAGCACCGCCTCGGGATGCAGAATGCCGCCGCCGAGGCCGTACCAGCCGAGCGTCTCCTTGTTGGGGCTGTTCGTCCACGCGTCCAGCACATTGTCCGTCTGCGTGTCGACGATGCGCGCACAGCCGGTGGCCTCCAGCGACTCCGACATCCATTGCACCGTCTTCTGCTTGTCGCACCGCGAAATGGGCGGCCGGATATTGGGATACACCTCCGCGTGCTGGTATCTCGTCGTCTTGCAGTTCTGCTGTCGCATCCAGTCGTATATGGTGACCTCCTCCAGGGGCATGCAGCCGGCATATATCGGCGGCGGCCCCTCCACCTTTTGGGCCCCGCTCCTATCCTTTGCCATTTTATCTGCCCGAGTGGAATGTGTGGAATGTATCCTGCTTAGAGCCGATTCGGGTCCAAAATAAACAAACTACTTTTTATATCGTTTTATACACGGGAACATAAGAACCAAAAAAAGTTACACTTTCTCTGAAAATTTTGGTGTTGTGGGCTGAGCACACAACTCTGAACTGATTCCCCCCCAACCACACAAAGCGAAATGTCATCGAAATGTCATCCCCGACAGAGTGCAAAGTAAGGGGCACTTTGTATCGGGGCAAAAATAAATAAAATTAAATAAATTGGGATCTGTGCAGAAGAGGGAAAAATAGCAAACCGATGGATCGCGAAATTGGTTGTTCGTTACTCTTCTCGTTTTGTTCTTCGTTCTCTCGTTTTTCATCGATATAAATATACATCGCCCCCAACTATCGAATGTAACTATGTTCAAAATATCGAATCAAGGATCAAATTTAAATTAAAGTTATAAACTTTCAATAGAGGCAACAGTCGCCAGGCACAAGCAGGTTGTTCTCTCATTTCTTCGTTAGACTTCTCTGCGTTTTTTTGTTCTAAGTATAATTTTTGACAATTTTGGATTCCGATAGTTTACCGTTGAAACATTGACAGTCTATCGATGTTACAAGTTCCATCACCAAAACAACAGCTGATTTAAAGGGAAAAACTTTAAAAAATGTATTCCAATTTATTTATAACTATAATTTATAGTTATTATAATTATATAATAATTATATTATATATTATAATTTATAATTATTCATGCATATATTTTGATTAGAAATAACCAATAATTATAATTAGGGAAAAAGTACCAGAGAGTCTTTGGCAGAAAATTTGCTCTAATTAGAAACAGGACAGATATTATTTGTTTTATTTATTTATTTTACTTATTATTTATTTGCCTAAATGTAGGAAAACCACCTCGATAGTTTTTTAAAATACTTTTTAGCCTCGACAAGCTTCGGCTGGGTGTCTACACGATGGTACAATTATTGCTCCTAACAAAACACATAATGCAAAATAATAATAATAATCCGCAGATGCGTATTCCAAACATGATGCATTTCGAGTACACTTGGCACACTCTGCTACGATTTACTATAGATGTTAGACATTATCATGGGACACACTTGCATGCATGCAAGTCTAGATACAGTCACACATGCGCTTGCAGAGGCGACTCTTCAGGTCCTCCAGGTCGAACAGCAGCTGGTTGCCGACGATTTTGTGCTTCTTGCCAAGCAGCTGCTGCAGGTCCTGCATTGCCTTGAGGCACTCGCAGTACTCCCCAAACTGCGGATTGCGACAGAAGGCGTTGTCGCTCACAATCGGATCGCAGCGGTGCTGTGGGGCACGGTACTCGGGCGCGCGGCACTCCATATACTGGCGGTGGCACATCCGCTTGTAGTATTCGCGCAGCTGGCGCAGCTTGTCCTGGCGCTTCAATTTGCGCATCATCGGGGTGTCAGGTTGCTTGTGGCGCCGCAGGAATTCGCACATTTCGCAGGGACACGGCGGGCACTTTTCCTTCTCCGGCTTACCCTCTTCCTGCGGCGGCTCGGGTGGCCCTCCACCCTCATCGCCATCCCCGCCGGGCGGTCCATGATCCTCCATGCCCGGCTGTTGGCTGTCCGGCGGCCCTGGTGGTTCTTCTGCGCCTGGCGCAAGGGGTGGCACCTCTCCTGGGTAGCCAGGATCTTCGAACACGCTGCACAACGGATCGTTGGGGGGACACACTGGCCGCTTTGGGTCACAGTTCGGATCGTTTGGGTCACACACTGGCACACACGTTGGATCGTTGGGGTCACACTCTGGTTTCTTGTGCCCACAATCTGGATCATTTGGATCACACTCTGGCTCCAGCTTTGGCTTTGGCTTGGGGTCCGGCTCCTTCTCCATGGGTCGCTTGGGTAGTTTCTCGATCGGTTCCTTCGGTCGCTTGACGGGTTTTTCCTTCTCCGGTTTCTTGGGCGCATCCGGATCCTCCGGTGGCCTTGTATCTTTTTCCTTCTCCTTTTTCTCGTCTGGTTTTTTCGGCATATCGGATACTGATCCGGTTTCCTCCTCCGGCGCAGGCTCTGGGTCTGCCTCCGTGGGCCGTTTGGGCGGTTTCGTTGGCTTCTCGGGTTCTTCCGAGGGCCTTTCTGGGACGAGCTTTCCCTTTGGGTGCTTCTCCTTCTTGCCCTTCTTTTTTGGGACACACTCTGGATCGTTGGGGTCGCACTCTTCCGCACATTTCGGATCGTTGGGGTCGCACTTGGGTTTCTTTGGCTTCTTGCCACAATTCGGATCGTTGGGGTCACACTTGGGTTTCTTTTTGTTGCAGTTTGGATCGCTTGGGTCACACTTTCCTTTCTTTTGTTTCTCGGGCACACAATTTGGATCGTTCGGGTCGCACTTTCCCTTGTCCCCAAAGCCTACGCCCGGCTTACCGCCTGGACCAGGGCCACCACCGGGCTTTCCTCCCCCATCTCCTGGCTTTCCTCCGCCACCACCGGGCTTTCCTCCCCCATCTCCTGGCTTTCCTCCGCCACCACCGGGCTTTCCTCCCCCATCTCCTGGCTTTCCTCCGCCACCACCGGGCTTTCCTCCCCCATCTCCAGGCTTTCCTCCGCCATCACCAGGCTTTCCTCCCCCATCTCCAGGCTTTCCTCCGCCATCTCCTGGCTTTCCTCCGCCATCTCCTGGCTTTCCTCCGTCTCCTGGCCCTCCTCCGTCCCTTTTTTTGCCGCCATCCCAGGGCGTTCTTCCGGGCTTGTCACCATCTCCGGTTTTTTCTCCATCTTCCGGCTTGCCTGCATCTCCTGGCGGCCTATCACCATATCCGGGCCTGTGGCCACCTTTGGGCTTGTCTCCTGGCCTATATCTATCTCCCGGCTGTGGGGCCCCGCCATCGCCCTGGTCATCAGTGGCACCAGGTGCCCCGGGAGCATCGTCCTCGCGTCTTTTCGGAAGGCAGCACTCGGCGTAGTCCTTGCACAGGGGGTCCTCCAGCGGAAGGGTCTCGAAGCAGGTGACCAGGCGGGAGAACAGCTCGTCGTAGTTCCGCGGCTCGGGCTCCTGCTCCCGTTGGAAGGCCTCGTCGCAGGCTTCGTTTAATTGTTTGTCGTGCTTGTTCTTCTGCCGCTCGTACTCCGTGCACTCACTCTGCGGCTGATTGATCGCCCAGCCGCAGTACGGAAAGTTGCGGCGCCGCGGGGCGCGCTTCTTCCTTTGCGGCGCTTGCTCCTTGGCCACTTCGGGCTGCTGCTGCTGCTGCTCCTGGCTGACGCCAAATGGATCGCCGGGATCCGGCGGCTTGTTGCAGTACACCGTCGTGATGGCGTGGTTAGGCGACAGCTTCCGCTTCACGGTCGGCATCTTCTCAATCTCCGTTCTGATGGCCTCGCGATTGAGCACGAACGGCCGGCAGGCCGCTGCCGATGACGCAGTCTTTGGCGTGCCAACGCTCGGCAGCGTCCTTGGTCCCTGAACTCCCCCCAACTGTTTCCTGCGCCGCTCGCGGCTGTTGGCCATGGCGAGGCTCTTCCTCACCTGCCGATTGAAGAGCGCCGCCTCCGGCTGCGGCTCGCGCGACTCCACGCCGTAGTAGCCCAAAGTGTTCTTGTGGGGGCTCTGGTGCCACATTTTGAGGATATCGTCGTTGCTCATGTCATGGCGCCGTTCGCAGCCATCAGCCTCGATCGAGTCTGCCAGCCAGGCGATGGTCTGGGCCCGGCTGCACCTCGACTTCGGCGGACGGATGCTCGGATACGTTTCGCCCTTTTGGAAATTGGCCGTCTTGCAGTTCTGCCGCCGCATCACCTCGCTGGGCTTGGGCGGTGTCCACGTGTCCAGTTCTTCGAACCCCTGGCTGCCTCTGCTCCTCCGCTCCTGCGCTAGGCGCTTCCATCGCTTGTCAGCGCCACTCATCGCGCTCCTTATATATATATATATTTCACCTACTGACTAATTTTGTATGCTAGAAATTTGATTGGGCAGTATTTTTACCGTTTTAACAATTCGATAAAAGCAAACTAAGTTTCTGCCAACTGATTATTTTTCCACAGGGTAAATTTGTTCACACGATGAAATATGTGAAGGGGGGTGGGGGAGTGCCAATAGTCTGAGCATTTTCCATGCTAATTTTGTTTTTATTGCATAATACCGGGAGTAACAATAATGTTATATATAAGTTATATGTATATATTCAGGGTACCATGGGAATATCGGTTAGAGATACTAAATTATTAGGGGACATTACCCAGTACTTACCCAGTAATCGGTTCATTGAGTTGAAAGTTCTATTACATTTGCGGTTAAAGAATAAAGGAAAAAGAATGAGAGTGAGAGAGTGAGAGTTAGCTGCTCTCAAATGATCCGCTGCATCATTCGAATTTAATGAATCTCTAAAACAAACGCCATGGATTGCGCCACAGAAGACTTGCAGTTACTTTCGTTTGTCGGAGCTCCCGCCTGCAGACTACAAAGATAAGCCACCAGAAAAAACAAGTCGCGCGGTGCTTCAATGCAAACGAGAGAGAGTAAGTTCTAGCTTACAAGCTAAAGCTTACAAAAGCTTGATGGTGGATCGTGAGAGCGCTAACAGAGCTGGACTGTTTTGGACTGTTAGCGGAGAGCGGCTACAGGCTGTTACGCTGCTGCTCTGTTAGCGCTGCCTGTCCTGTTAGCGCTGCCTGCCCTGTTAGCGCTGCCTGCCCTGGAACAACTATAATTAATTCCCTTATTTTGCAAAAAAAAACAATGCCAACAAATTGGTTTATTTAAACATTCCGTTATTGCTATAGTTTCTGCCCTAAATATCTATTTTGCTGCTGTATTTCCCCGTAACAGAGAGAGTGGGAGAGAGCGATGTATCCGCATTTTATTAGCACCTTTTAAAATCAATAACTCTCTTCGCCAATGTTGGGATTTGGGAGGCTGTCTAAAATTAACACAGACATGGCCTTCCCTGGCTACCTGGCTACCTGGCTACACTGCCCCCCCCCCTAGCTTTCCCCCCTGCCGCTGTTTGGGTTACATAATGAGCGTTCTTAAAATTCAAATTTCGAGCAGAGCCAAAAGGATTATCAGGGCCAGCAGCAGCCAGAGAGGAGCAGGCAGCGAGGAGAGCGAGAGCGAGGGCGGCGCGTGAATGTCGAGGGCAAAGCGTGAGAAGCAATTAAGATAATCACCGTAGAGTCATTTCCGCTTTACGCTTTCCACGGCACGACAGCGAACTCGTGCCAGGAGCAGGCAGAGCAGACCGTTCCCCGGGCTCCTGGCCCCTGGCCCGTGCCCAGTGCCCGTCGCCGCCATTTACATTATTCACAGCGACAAATTTGCCGGAATTAGTTTTTAGTTAAAAGCAAATCATGACGCGCCCAGATAAACGTTGCCAGCTCTGCCCCTCGCTCCACACCCTCACGGAACTCCTTTCGTGCAGGTGTGCCTGGCTGGCATCGCATCCTGCTAGCCTGGCCTTCCCCGTTTATCAGCACTAAACAGAATGGCGCTTTAATGGCCCCCCAAATGCCCGTTGAGTGAGGAGCAAGGAAGCCTTTCAATTAGTCGACTCGGTTGCTCCCTCCTCCTCCATACTACTCATCAGCCATCTGGCAGTGCGAGCCGTAAGCTGAGATGCAGCACAGAGAACTAGGGGGGAGCTGGTCAGGCAAAGCTCGATTATTGGCTCGATTTGCATGGCCATGTGGCACGGGGCATGGGGCATGGGGCACCTGTGCTGTGATTCGCTCCGAGTCTAAGTCATTTAATTGCACAACTGAGTGCGAGTGCTCTGTGGGGCATTGTGGGTGTGCTGGCCGAGTCCCTGTGTCCCAGCTGGCAGATACGTGATTTATGGGCGCTTTTCTGTGCGCAGATACGAGAATTTATGCGCCACAAAATGTGCCATTTGCCACAGCTTCTCCTTGCGGGGGGGGGACTGGGACTGGGACTGTGACTTTTGCTATTCTCGACTCGCTTTCCCTTTTGGCCTGGCAGTTTGTCAAATGTCCAGCAAACGGAAGCGTTGCAGGAAGCGCAGAGCAAACACAGACCCTCATAATGCTGGATGTTCAAGACATGGCGCTGCATGCCACAAAGCTAATGCCGAATTCATGGCAAGTGCCCCGCACTTCCCTCACACACATACATATGTGTCATGCATTCTAAGGGACATTGCTAATCCCCGACTCTCGGAATTACTCTAGCTGTATTGTTGTCTGTTTGTTTGTTGTTGTTGTTGTTTTTTTTTTTTGTGTGGCTAAATTTGCATTTAACCCAGTTCGAAGGAGCGGCTGCCCCTTCGGCTCGTAAATCCATTTGTTCCGTTTAATTGAAATATGGGGCCAGCTCGCCCTCTCCCTCCCCCCCCCAGAAGTAACTACTGCTATTTGCGGGACTGTTTGCTCAGTTTACGAGTCCGTTCGAAATGAATTTTGTTGCACTCGCAGGATTAGCGCACAAAGGGATATGACTTCCATTTACGACTGCGTCTTGCCCATAAAACTTCATTTGTCGCGTGCTGCTGCCTCGCTTCTCCCAGCTCCCTCTTCTCCCTCGCCCCTTTTTTTTTGTGCGTAATTAATAATGCTCATCCTCTCTTTTTTCTTTCGTTTTTGTTTGCTTGTCTTTTGCAGGAGGGCAAACTGCGGCAGATTGTGACCATGGGACCGCAGGACACCACGCTCGAGGAGAAGACGGTGACCGTGTGCCATGGCTCCGATTTTGTCAATATGACGTTCGTCAACTTTTGCTGCAACCGGCGGGACATTGCACAGGTAAGATCCGGCTGGCTGGCTGGCTGCCAGGCACTCAGCCCAACGTACAACGAGGTGCGTGTCTGTGTCTGTGTCTGCCTCATTATTGGCCACTTGACAGACGCCGCTGACAGCTTGATGGCTCCTCTGTGTCTGTGTGTGTGTGTGTGTGTGTGTGTCTGTGTGTGTGTGGTGACAACTGAGACAGAATATCGAAAGGGAAAGTCATTTGTGTGGCGGGAATTGGGTTAATGATTTGCCACCCCCTTCCCCCCTGTGCCCATTGTTTGTGGCTATTTCGAGTGACTTTTCCTTTTTTTTTTTATTGATTGCCGTGCCCTGTCCTGTCCTGCCCTGTCCTGTGCTTGACCTTGCCACAAAATCAATGTTCCATATATACTTTTATCAGCGGTCAATGGTCAGCTGAACGCTGGCATTGACTGCCGCCCCACACCACCAAAAAAAAAAAAACATGGTGAGGCGTGCTATTGTTGGGGTTATTATTTTTGGCACGCGTCGCGCTCATTCTCGAAATAAACAAAACAAAAAAAAAACAAAAACAGAAAATCAGAAAAACGAAAAACTGTATGCCAAAATTTTCATAAACTTTTCAAAAGGAATTCTGTTTTGGCGGTGCCTGCAAAAATAATCGAACAGCAAATAAATAAACATTTTCGCTACTCGTGGCTCGTGCTGCTCATAAATATGGATGGCTGGCTGGATATTCCATTCCATTCACATAAATTGGAAGCCGAGACGAAACGCGACGCGACGCGACGACGATAGTTGTGGCAGGGGAGGGGCTTGGTGTCCGTGTCTGTGGATGTCCATCCAATCGTGGCATATATCACGCATACGCCCCAAGGCGGCGTTATACATATATATGGAAATTCCTTTTGCATGAGCCAAAACATTATAGTTTTTGGGTTTAATCAATGTCCAGGGGTGCGTCCGATGTTGTCATAATATTTTCTTAAATATAAATGCCCCCCCAAAGACACTGATTCCTTGCGGCTGCCTTGCCTTACCATTGAAGTTACATTCGCGTTGCCTAATGCCAGTTGGAGTTATCTTTAAATAGACTTAGCTCCGCGCTAGATTAGATTTTCTATCTTTAATATAATTCTGCATTTTGCAACATTGATTTGCACACAGCACAAAGCAGTGGAGGTAGAATGAATAGTTTCCCAACTAATATTACAGCACAGCATTTAATGGCGAGGTCTCTCAACTGGCAGCGCTGCCCTCTGCAGTGCAACGCAATCAAATGTTGCCCCACGTTTATTGCACTTACAGTGCCAGCAAATGATATCCGTATGCAAATATTACGCATACGCAGTGCATGACAATGCCTTTCGAGAGCTTTTGCCATGACCGAAAGTCATATGATGACATTTCCTAAGCATTCCTCGGGCATTACACTATCTTTCCATGTGATTTCAGCCAACATTTCTGCCTTTTCCAATGTAATATACTTTCCCCAAGCAAATATTACGCATACGCAGTGGCTGACAGCATATTTGAGCAGTATTTGTCTCTGCAAATTCACAAATAAATGTCAAAGTCAGGCACTGCCTCAGTCAGCTGCCTACCTGCCTTTGAGCAAACATCCAGCATCCAGCGTCGCAGCATTTCGGAAAAGGGTTCTGCGGCACTCTCACTCCATTTGCTTGCCACTCCCAACAACCGCTGGGACCGCTACCTTTGACCTAACCCTTCAGCTGCCACTCCAATTTAATCTGTCCTCTGGCTGCCACTCCACATTGATTGAATGACGCTGTGACGCTGCTCTGACTGACTCCCATTTGGCATTCTCTTTTTCAACCATTCTTCTTTTTCTCTTTCTCCCTCTCTTTTTCTCTCTCCCACAGCTCTGGTGTGACGGACTCATCAAGCTGGCCTACAGCCTGGCGCAGCTGAACGGCTCGGCGATTATGTTCCTGCAGAAGGCCCACACCCGTCTGTGTCTGCAGGTGGACAAGAGTGGCCGCATACCAGTGAAAAAGTAATTGACCATTGTCCACGCCCAACCCCGGTACCAGGGACCCAAGGCCTGTGCCTGTGTGGCTCCAATCCAAGTTTTGGGTCCCTGGCTCCCGGGGTCTGGCCTTTTGTTCACTGTGCGTTGAAGCACTTGACAAATATTTGTTATAGGAGCCAGCGCCCATCGACTTGAAAATTGAAATTTACGCCAATTTCTATTTTGCAATTTTCCCTTTTTTTTTTCTTTCTCGCCGTCTCCTTCTGCCCTGCCCTGCCCTGCCCTGCGCCGTGTGGAACGTGGCTCATGCATCACCGACTACTATCCACCCATCCACCAACGTGTCCATTGGCTGCCATTGTCTGCTGCTGCTTTTGGCTGTTGCTGCTTTTGGCTGTTGCTGCTGCTGCTGCTGCTGCTGCTTTTCTGTGGTCGTGACCACTTTAGCATCATTAAACTTTTTGCCCAGAACAAGGAGGATCGCAAACGTGTCGAGAAAGCGCTGGACGTGACCGGGCTGCCGTCGGGCAAGGGCGACAGCATATCGGTGTCCAAATTTCAATTTGAGGACTTTTACAATCTCTACAAATATCTGACGCAGCGCTCCGAAGTTGAGGTGCTCTTTGACAGCATGTAAGTAGAGTCCTGGAGTCCTCGAGACCTGGCGTCCTCGAGTGCCCATAGCTCTGCCCTTGCCATGTATTAAATTATTTCATTTGTTGCCTTTTGCAGTGTGGGCGTCTCAAAGCGCAAATGCATGTCCATACCGCAGCTGGTGGAGTTTCTGAACAAAACGCAACGCGATCCGCGCCTCAACGAGATACTCTATCCGTATGCGAATCCAGCGCGAGCCAAGGAGCTCATCCAGCAGTACGAGCCGAATAAATTCAATGCCCAGAAGGGCCAACTCAGCTTGGATGGCTTTTTGAGGTGAGTGTCGTAGCATCGTGTCGTGTGTCGTGTGTCGTGGGTGTGGGTGTCGCTTACTTGTTGCACAGTCAAGTGGCTAAACAGTCGCAGCTTCTGGGCGTGACAGCTTATCAGGCAGCGACGCAAGCGGCTGCACGAGTCACTTGAAGGTCCACTCAGCAGCAGCAGCAGCAGCAGCAGCATCCCCCCCTTCACATGTGCATTGCTGTTGCTGTTGCTGCTGCTGTTTTTCCATCTCTTTTGAGTGGGATTTTAACGCGCAGTTTATGACGCTGCTGCTGCTGCAAGGACACTCGCTGTGACCTTCCTGCCGTTGCTGTCATGTGCAAAAAATGTCATCCACTTGTAGTTTGAGAGCATTCTTGTGCCTACCATTTGTAATCCTTTTGCTTTCCCTCTCTCTCTCTCCGTCTCGTTGCTTGCCGCAAACAAAAAGGTACCTCATGGGCGACGATAATCCCATAATGGCGCCCAACAAACTGGATCTCTGCGATGACATGGATCAGCCGATGTCGCATTACTTCATCAACTCGTCGCACAACACTTATCTCACGGGACACCAGCTGACGGGCAAGTCCTCGGTGGAGATATACAGGCAGTGCCTGCTCGCTGGCTGCAGGTGAGTGCCGCCTGCTGACTCGCTCTGACTCCCTCTGACCCGCTCTGACTCGCCTGACTCCCTGACCCGCTCTGACGCATGCCGTTGCTGGTCCAGCTGGCCCTGACCTTCAAAGGGAGACACAAAGAGAAGGAGTAAGAGGGAAAGAGAGGAACACTCTCACTCACTCGCTCTTTCTGTCTTGCTTTCTGTGACATGTGTGGGTGTGTGTGTGTGTGTGTGTGTGTGTGTGTGTGTGTGTGTGTGTGTGTGTGTGTGTCAGATGCACTCTTCACGCGCTGCGTTTTCCACTTCCGCTTGAACGGAAATGGCTGCTCGCACTCCTTCTACTCCCAGTCCTTCTACTCCCACTCCTCCTTCTCCCTCTGCTCCTCCCACTCCTTCGACTCCTCCTTCTCCTCCTTCTTCTGCTGATGGCGATGATGCACACACATCACAAAATTCATTCAGCCAGAAGTTGTTACTCTTCTGCCGCTGCCGCTGCTGCTGCTGCTGCACTTGTCACTTTTTATGTGGGCGTGTCTGTGAAGGAAATTGTCATTTACTTTTATACCTCACTTAAATAAAGCTTTCCCCCCCCCTTTTACCAACCCCTTTTCACCCCCTTTAAACGCTTTTTGCCCCGCAGATGCGTGGAGCTCGACTTTTGGAATGGACGCACCGAGGAGCCCGTCATTGTGCACGGCTACACGTTTGTGCCCGAGATCTTTGCCAAGGACGTGCTGGAGGCCATCGCAGAGAGTGCATTTAAGACATCCGAATACCCTGTGATACTGAGCTTTGAGAATCACTGCAATCCCAGGCAGCAGGTGAGCAAGGGAAGCAGGTTGGCAAGTGGGGTAGCTAAGTAGGGGGGTAGTAGGGAAATCAAAGAAAGAAAATTAATTTAAGAGCAGAAGCGGAGAAGAAAACCTGCAAAGAAAAGGTGAAAGGCGAAAAGTTACCTGTCCTAAAACAACAACAACAACAGCAAACAGCAACAAAGGGGGAGAGGGGGTGAATGTTTGACCGTCTTCGTGTCCCGTGTCCCTCGTCACTCATCAGCCTAATCCATCATTCGGCAGTAAGACAAACAGCTGTAGGAAAAGGCCCCTTGCCACACATGAGGGAGTCCTGGCAACTTCAGGTAGCAGGGCCAGCCAGCAGCGAATCTCAGAAGCCACTCGAAAGGTAATTGCTCGCTGCTTAAGCTTCACTCCACTCCACACCACTCCACTCCACGCCTCCTGCTGCGCCCCTACACTCGAGAGATAATAACAAAGGCAAACTTTTTACGGCCCTGTGGAGAGCAGAAGGCAAGGAGGCAGGGAATAGTGGGGCTGCGGATAAACTTTAACCATTAAAAGTAGTAATATAAACTAAACTTCCCACTGGGAGGCACAGGCACGAGCCACGAGTCCTGCCACGTGCCAGCAAGCAAACTTACAAGCCGCAACATATTACAGGTAGCAGATAGCAGGCAGCAGATAGCAGGCAGGAAGCAGGCAGCATGTTGCAAGTAGCAGCCAGTGGGGCTGCATAATGGCTGCACTGGGAGCGCGAGGCTAACTGCCAGTTATCAGTTAGTTAACAGACTTAACTTCTGCCCCTTCCCCCGCCTTTCTTTTTGACAGGCAAAAATCGCCAACTATTGCCGCGAAATCTTTGGCGATATGCTGCTGGATAAGCCGCTCGATTCGCATCCCTTGGAGCCGAACATGGACCTGCCGCCGCCGGCGGCCCTGCGTCGCAAGATCATCATCAAGAACAAGAAGAAGCATCACCATCATCATCACCACCATCACCACAAGAAGCCCTCGCAGGCGGCGGGCACACCGGCAGCCAGCAACAAACTGATGACCGCCAATTCAGGTGAGTGTCGTGCCCCACACACAACTCTTTCTTTACCTCTCTCTCTCTCTGTCTCTGAATTTCTGTGGCGAATGTGTGGCTAGAGTTTCCGTTTGCCTGCTTGCCTGCCACATATGTTACGGCAGCGCAGCACATGGCCAGAGCACAGAACTTCCCTTCCTGCCTGCCTGCCTGCCATTCCGCTTTTCTTTCAGAGTTCTCATGTTTCCATTGCTCCATGAAAAATGCAAATGAGCTCCGCAAACGCAAACGCACAGCAGCTGCTGCTGCTGCTTGCTGCTTGCTGAGGGTTTTTATTCTCGACAAACTTTACAGCAAACAGAGAGAGCGGGAGAGTGGGACACAGAGAGCGGGAGCGAGTCTGTGGCAGTGTGAGTGATGGGGCATATCAATTCTGATGAAATGTTCGCCAGAGATGCAGAAATGAAAGTGGGAATGCCCAGCAAAAGAATCGAAGGAATCGAACCCCCAAGAGCCTAGAATTTATGCCTTCAGAGACAATCTACCAGGGATATAAATGGGATATACATCTCATCCTACAATCATTAGCATCGTAGCACATGATTTCATCATAATGCAATGTCTTGGCCGCCTGAGAGAGTACCCCTGATGCAGCAGAATCGGGATACCAGAGCACATCAAATAAAAGGCTTTCCACAACGAGTGGATTGGTTTACCAAGTGCAACACCTGTCTTAGTGAATGAATGGAGTCCCTCAAGGCAGGGTATCTGTAGCTGCTGAAAGAGCATTCGCCCCTACGCCAGCAAAAGTGCAAATTCCACTCCAATTTCATGGCTAAAAGTGTTGATTTTCCTTTACTTTATCTGAGTATCGAACTGCTTGCTCTTCACCAGTGGAGCGGCCCCCTTTGGAAAGTGTAATGGAACTTTTTTATGCACTGGCCATCGGTGCAGGAGATGCAGGAGATGCCTGCCAGTGGCAGTGGCAGTGGCACTCCTAATGAATGCATTTCCAATCCAATTTCATGGCAGAATGTATCCATTTTTGCTCAAGCATCGAACCCCATGCACCTCTTCAAAAGGGGACATAGCCACCCCCCCAAGGACTCATTTTATTATAATTCTGTTTATGCATTTGCTGCCAGGCCACTTCCGCCTGCCCGCCTCGTGCTGCCTCGTGCTGCCTCGTGCTTCCTGTGTGAATGAGGTCCTGGCGGGAACATTTGCATGCACAGCTGCACCATTTGCACAGGAGCCCAGGACATTTGTCGCCATTTTGCTGTGGGACCACACCCACTCCGCGCACTCCGCACTCCGCGCACTCCCCACTCCACACAGCAACAGACACACGTACCTCCCATCCTTGCCCCACCCCCAATTGGCCCGGCTGACATTTTAGCTCATGAATTGCAAAAAGCCAATTTATAAATGCAAATGACTTTTGCCCCCACGGCTGCTGCCGCTGCTGGTGCTGCTGCTGCTGCTGCAGTGTGCGGCACGATCCCAGCGCTGAGGGATCCCTGGATCCCAGCTCAGCCATTTCCATAGAATTTTCCCACCCACTGCTCCCACTGCTGACTCCCCTTTGCCACCCCCTTTGCCGTTCTGTTCTATAATATGATTTATATGTATTTTTCCATTTTTTTTTATTATATTCCATTAAGGCGAAACTGTTTTTTAAAAGCATTTCGCGTTTATTTTTCGCGTTCATAACTTAATTTTGCAAACGAAATACAGAAAAAAAAAAAAAAGCAGGAAAGGGAAGCCGGAAAATTTCCATAAAATTCATTCAATTTATAATCCCTTTTTTGCTGGCACATTTTCACAGTGGATGCGGCGGCCAAGGCAGCATCTGCCGCAGCGGCGGCGCAACAAGTGGCAGCAGCAGCCGCCGCCCACGAGGAGGGTGCTGGAGCTGGAGCAGCCGTACGCGCCGCCAATGGTGACATTTCGACAGGAACCGGAGGACATGCACCGCCATTGCAAGTGAGTACAAGGAGGAGGCGAAGGAGAGGAGGGTGTATATATGATAGGGGGAATGTATGTATAAATAATACATGTATTAGTGTGGGGGCGTGGCGGGGTGGCGTGACTGTAATTGCATTTAATGACACACATTGTGGCGCCGCCTATTCCCCCTGTTGACTCGGCTGATTTGTAGTTACATTTGTTTTCATTTCTCATTTCTCATTCCCCCTGTCGATGACGATGATGATGAGCATTGTCATCGCTGGCACTCTGTTTGCATTCCGATCCGAGTGTGTGTTGGCATACGCAATAATAAATTCAACTGATGACAGAAAGTACACCAAAGCAGCCTGACAGCACGAAGATTAGATACCCTCTGACCCATGGCAGTTTAGGGCATAAAGTCTGCCATTTGCTGCATTCCATTAGAGTACAAACATCCAATGCTAATCCTGTTCCGTGCTGCACTGCGAGGGCTACAAAAAGGAGTCTGATAATAATAGGAAGAGCAGTGAAAAGTTTGCTAAATGCATGGAATATTTACAGTGTATGTGGCTGTGGCTGTGGCTGCGGATGACCAACGGCACCACCACAATCAGCGAACTGTTAGCCATGGAAAGTGGTTAAATGACACACGATAGGAGGACACACCACACCACACACACACAGAGTGAACAAACTGCAACGGCCAGGAACAACATTCACATTTGCACTAATCAAAATTGTAGCCCCCAGGGGCGCCAGCCCTTTTTTTCCTCCTAAACTAATTTTAGTGCACGAAAAACTTTTGGGGGGCTTTCGGGGCAGCTTTGCAGCTTATGCCCCCAGCATTATGCATTTTAATTTGATTTCACAGTTTTTGCCATTAGCTTGGAATTAATATTTATGATTTTTTTTGGGGGGGGAACAGAGCCCCCTGTTTAATGTGCGTTGCATAATACATGGCGGAGGGAGCCGCTACAGCAATTTGCAAGTCTGCGCTAATGGAATCGGATGTGCCACATGCCACATGCAACACAGGGGCTGCCTGGGGGGGGGGTGTGGCAGGGAAGGGCTGCATTTCGGGCTCATTAGTCAGGCCACTGCTGTGGGATACGACGAGTGCATGGCATCCGGGATCAGGGGGATCAGAGGGATCAGAGGGATTGAACTCTTTGCTTGGACGACACAAAGCACATTTATCCCTCACTCCGTTCGGCCGTTCGGCTGTCAGGGCATTGTGGGGCTTTTATAAATCGATTCGATGGATGATTCGCAATGGAGGGGGCAGGAACACAGACCCACCTTACCCCTTACCCATACCCAGTGCCCCCAGCAAACAATGACAGCATGCATTGTGCAAAGCAGAACAGAGCAGAACAGAACAGAACAGGAAACACAATCTGCGCCATTTTCTTGTCTTGCATTCGCATTATCCTGCCAGAGCAGGGCAGGGGGCACGAGGGGAGGGGGTACAGCAGAAGGATCTGTGACAGCGATAACAACACACACAACATAATAATGGGTCTCATATTCCATCTGTGGGGTACCCCGTTTCTGCTGCATTTTCCAACATTTTCCATTTACCATTCGCCCTGTGTGACATGCAATTTAATAGTTTCGCGTACGTGACCGCCCCAGCCTGCAGGCTGCAGGGCAAACAAAAGGATTAGCCTGTACCCAGATCGCTCATATCTCTCATATCTCTCAACTCTGTCTCTCAACTCTGTCTATCTCCCCTTTAGCAAATACGCCAGAGCTCCAAGGACAGCACTGGGTCCTCGGACTCGGACAGCTCCTCGGACGATGAATCCCTGCCCAATACCACACCCAATCCACCCAGCGGCAACGAACCGCCGCCGGAGAAGGCCCAAAAGGAAACGGAAGCCGGAGCGGAGATCTCAGCGCTGGTCAACTATGTGCAGCCCATACACTTCAGCTCCTTTGAGAATGCAGAAAGTGAGTACTGGCCCTGGCTCCATTACAGTCCCTGCTTTAATGATCTGCCCCCTTTTCGTAGAGAAAAATCGCTGCTACGAGATGTCCTCGTTCGATGAGAAGCAGGCCACAACGCTGCTGAAGGAGCGGCCCATTGAGTTCGTCAACTACAACAAGCATCAGCTGTCGAGGGTCTATCCCGCGGGCACGCGCTTCGACAGCTCCAACTTCATGCCGCAGCTGTTCTGGAACGCGGGCTGCCAGCTGGTGGCGCTCAACTTCCAGACCCTCGACCTGGCCATGCAGCTCAATCTGGGCATCTTCGAGTACAATGCCCGATCGGGCTATCTGCTGAAGCCGGAGTTTATGCGTCGCTCCGATCGACGGCTGGATCCCTTCGCCGAGAGCACCGTGGATGGCATCATTGCGGGCACCGTCTCGATACAAGTGCTGTCCGGCCAATTTCTCACGGACAAGCGGGTGAACACGTTCGTGGAGGTGGAAATGTACGGCCTGCCGGCGGACACAGTGCGCAAGCGGTTCCGCACCAAGACGGTGCGCGACAACGGCATGAATCCCGTGTACGATGAGGATCCGTTCGTCTTCAAGAAGGTGGTGCTGCCGGAGCTGGCCAGCATACGGATAGCCGCCTACGAGGAGGGTGGCAAGCTGATCGGCCATCGGGTGCTGCCAGTGATTGGCCTCTGTCCGGGGTATCGGCACGTCAATCTCCGCTCGGAGGTGGGCCAGCCGATCGCCCTGGCCTCGCTCTTCCTGTGCGTGGTGGTCAAGGACTATGTGCCGCACGGCCTCTCCGATTTCGCCGAGGCCCTGGCCAATCCCATCAAGTACCAGAGCGAGCGCGAGAAGCGCGACATGCAGCTGTCGGTGCTCACGGACGAGACCGATGCATTGGTCAGCGCCGACGAAGATCTCTCCAAGTCGTGTGAGTAGAGTTCATTGTGTTGTTCCACTGTAGCTGTAGAAAGTACTCGGTAGTAGTAGTAGCAGCTGTAGCCACTGGATCTCCCATTGCACCGCCCACCGAGTTGAGAGATTTTAATTTACTTTCTTTTCTTTCTACTTTTCTTTTTTGTAACGTTTCATGTAACTTTCGGTTAAAAACTTTTGGATTTTGGATTTGGTTAAACCACAACAACAACACGACCACCAACACCACGCACCACCCAACCCCACCAACACCACCCAACACCACCCAACACCACCCAACACCACCCACACCACCCCAAATCCCAAACCACGCACACACAAACCGGTTGACGGACACACCCAACCCGCCCCACGCCCTCCTGTAACTCTCTCACTCTCTCTCTGCACACCCACCCTGCTCGATTCTCTGTCTGATCCTCCAGTCGTTTTCGTCCAAGTAGGTGGCCAGAAGAAGGAGCTGCGTCCGGTGGAGTCGCTAGCCACCTCGCCCAAGCACAGGGCGAGCATCTCTGCGGCGGCTGCCTGGAGCGTGGAGCCGCCCACGGACCGCACCGATGGCGGCGGCGGCGGCGGCGGTGGCGTGGGCCGTGGCGCGGGCGATGACAGCGAATGCATTGTGGCGCCCAGCAGCATGCAGCATCAGCACTCGCTGGACCAGTCGGTGAACACCTCGATCAGGCAGGTGGAGTCGTCGCAGTTCGATGTGGAGCCCGTGGTGGCGGAGCCGCTGGAGAAGCTGCTCGACCACAAGTCCGTCAAGGAGAAGCGCCTGGAGATGGAGAAGAAGCTGGAGTCGCTGCGCAAGAAGCACGACAAGGAGAAGCTCAAGATAGCCGGCCAGAAGAGCAGTCCGCTCGAGGGCAAGAAGCCCAAGTTTGCCATCACCAACAAGCTGGTGAAGCGGCTCAGCAACAAGAGTCTGTAAGTGTGCGGCGGGATTCGCTGTGGGGTGTTGGGTGCCACTGCCAGACGACGCCGTTGAAATTAGTAATTGTCTCTCTCCGAACAGCGAACCGGGCGTCGAGATACCCGCCTGCCCCCTCGATCTGGGCGACAGCAGCGAGGAGAGCGCTGGCGGCGCCGATGCTGGCGAGGAGCTGGCCGGCGGCAGCAGCAGCCTGGAGGGCAGCACCCAGGAGTCGCGCCTGCGCAGCGCCTGTCGCGAGTACACGGCCCAGTACCGTGAGCTGCAGGAGAAGTATCACGAGGCCATATACACGGCCGCCGAGAAGGTGCTGAAGACCTCCCAGACCGGGCAGATGAAGCAGCTGAAGGCCTCCCTGGACAAGGTCACCGGCGAGGTGATGCACCAGCTGCAGGAGGCGCGCCGCAACGAGGTCAAGAATCTGGCCACAGTGCACAGGGATCGCGACGAGCTGGTCAGGTGGGTAGCCGTAGCCGTAGCCTCTAGGGTCTCCCCACCGTCTGAATTTATTCCACTGATGTTGTCTGTCTCCTGTTTCTTCCAGAATGAAGCGCGAGGTGGCCAGCTCTGTGGTGGAGCGAGGAGTGGCCGAGCGTGTGCGTCTGAAGCAGACGTTCGACAGGCGCACGGACGACCTGCAGAAACAGCACGACTCAGTGCGCAATGCCCTGGCCGAGCACCGCTCCAAGGTGGGTGCACAGCCATGCATATCCCTGCCGTTCATTCTCTAAGGTTTTCTCTGCCCTTTGCACAGGCTCGTCAAATACTCGACAAGGATGCAGAATCTCGCAGCTGCGTCTCCAACAACGGCTTCCTGGTGCTCTTCCATGGACCGCATCATCATGGCTGCTCGGGCTCCGGCTCCGGCTCGTCGGCCATTTCGGGCAATAATCTCACACTGAATCTGGATGCCGGAGCTGCGGGCGGACACTCGGCCGTATCGCCGGCCAGGTCGCATCACAGCATTGCAGCGGCCACGGAGATGAAGACGTAAGCGCTCCCATTGAGTGCTCTTGAAAGTGGTTCTTTATTCTTTATTCTTTAGTTTTTAGTTTGTCGGTCTTCAGTATTCGCGACAGAAAATAGAAAACAAAAAGTCTTCGTAGTTCTTAAGCTAAACAAAAACTGAAAACCCTTTTGTTCGACGGGAACTCAACCTCGACTCGACTAGATCTTAGGGGCATCTAAATCCTAAGCCTAAAACCGTGCAAAGGCAACGCCAGAAATCGCTTCTTTTCATACTGAACAAACTAGAATGTAACGCTCTCGCATGTACGATGTATTTGTAGTTAATGTATCTATATATATATATCTGTATCTGTACACTGTATACTGTAACTATCGGTCTATATCTAGTGCATGGATGGACGGACCTGACGTGAAGCCGAGAGCCGTACGGTTTCTTCCTACTCGAACTTCGCCGAAACTCTGAGTGTCCAAGTGTTAAGCAAGAACAGCAAGAAAAACGTAACAGAATCTAAGTATAATTTATTTGTGGTCAAGCAGCAGCAGACTAGGGCGATGCAGGGGGATGATCCATGGGGATAGAACGGAGGACACTGGGTCTGCGGGGGCAGGGGGGAACTGCATCGCGTCTGCTAGTGCTCCATCTGGAGATTTTTCTAAATGCTAAATGTGGTTGTGTGTATTACTCTTTTACATCAGTTTTAATTAATCTAATTTATACGATTAGTTTAAGCTCGTTCGGCCCGCACAATTTCCATGCACCATGGGTGGATTGTGGAATGAATCTCTGCAGCGGCAAGCACAAAGTCTAAGCCAACAATTTAGTCAATTATATTATTTTTTATTCGGTCGGTTGGTTGCTATTTATTGATTAATGATTGTTTTTCCACCCTCAGTCACTATGCTTACGTTCATTTTTTTAGTTGATAGAAAAACTCCAATAAAATTCTCTATCGAATTGTTTTAAACATTTAACGGTTTTTTTTTTTTTGAATTTAGTTAATTTTTATAAACATTATTCTTCTAACGCACACGCATACACATTAAACACACACAGACGACGCACAACCTACAACACCAAAAAAAAAATACAAAAACCAAAAAAAAGATATATACAAAATATATATACCAAAGGAACAACAAAGCCTCAAGACAATCAAACAATAAAATATGCAAAATTTACGAGTATATTTAACCTTTATTGTAGACCAGAACAGATCAGATCAGATCAGAGCCAAAACCAGACACCAGATCTTCTCGGTAAACTCGGAACACCAATCAAAAAAGTGAAACCAAAAAGCGACAAAATGCAATGAAAAACTATTGGAATCAAAAACAAATGAAAAACTTACCCAAGCTGCCTTGTAACGAAATCCAAAATTCAGCATACATACCCCGTACCCGTACCCGTACCCATACCCGTACCCGCACACATACCAATACCCAACCTCCCCAAAAAAGATACGATACCAAAGTAAACACATAATTCTTAGCGAAACACTATGAGATAAATCAAAAACAAAGTTGAAAGTACATTTCACTGGACGGCAGAACCACCTTAGATGTTGTAATTTCCCATTTTACCCAAGAATCGACTATCAAGAATCTTTAACCAGCAACCTGGATTGAGAGAGAGAGATCTATCTATCTGTTTCTCTCTCTCTCTCTCTGGAAGTCTCTCTAAATGTGTCTCTCCCAAATTGATGTTGTAATTGAATTTAAATGTGTGTGTCGTAGTTTTTTCATAGTAAGATTCCACAAGATACTTATGTATATCCTCCCCCCCCCCATAGCAAGCAAGCAATAACCAAGAGAATTGGTATAAAGCCACAGATATGTGTATCTGTGTATCATCTATGTATGTGTGTTCTTCGATATTATGGCATCGATATCGGTGTTGGTGTTGGTGTTGTCTATCGTCTATCGTTATCTACTCTCAATCGGTGTCTATCGTGTGCGCAAACACAGATATGTATCTATCTATCTATCTATCTATCAACATATGTAATTAAATAATTGGCTCGATTAATCCAATACAGCAAGCAGCAATATAGCAGCAGTAAATACTAAATACTCGTATAGTAGAATTACAAGAAAACTAAGCAGCAAATTCGAAATAGTTTTGGTGTTGTACTACGTGTAAGCATTATACTCCTTCAACTGTATCTGCGCATCTGTAATCGTTCGTATCTGTGTGCTGTCGATGTTGTTCGCCTACCGTTATCGTTATCGTTATCCGTATCCGTATCCTTATCGTTGTTGTTGTTGTAGTTGCTTTATTAAACGTTGCAGATTAATCTTTATCTTTTGCATGCGCGCCCAAAACACCGCACACCCCACCCACAACCCAGACGAAACGAAGCCCCAACCCCCAACCCACACTTCTTCAATGACAAGGCTTTAATCAATGTTTGTTGTTCGTGTGTGTGTTTGTTTGTTTGTTAAACTAAGTTATGGATAAAGAGCATTAAACGTAAAAAAAACCTAAACATAAACATTATACGAAAATGAGATTTAAATTGAAAAGCAAAAATCGGTGTTAAACACCAAGAAAAACTGATAAACAGGAGACAGAATACAAGAGAGAGGAAGGACGAAGAAACTGCATGAGGGGAAAAAATATATGAAATTAGAATGGAAAAGAAATGAAAAGAAAAACCCAATTTAGGCCCTAAATAGCAAATGGAAATTTTTGGACAGCGCAACGGACGAATTTGTTGTTGCCTAACAAACTTAAACTTAAACTAGTTAAATAAATGTTTAGACACCCTAGCGTTATATATAACAAATATACATACATACAGACTCGTACATACAGATGTACAGACGTGTGTATGGAGGAACCGAACCCCATTGTTGCAATAATATTGCCAAGGCACTTATAAGACGTTTACCGAAAACCAATCTCTCTTGATGTTAGCAAGAATTTAATATAGTATTCACCCAAAGACCCCAAAAAGGATATCATTCCATATAACCAATATATGTATTTTCATTCAAAAGAAAACGCTCTGTGCCCAGCACTCAGTACCAGGACCAGATCGGCCGAGCAATGAGCCCAAAGCAACTCTTTCAGCGGTCAAAAACCAAACCAAACGCGATTTTAGGTTGATCTGATTAAGCAGTTTTTTTCCCATCACAAAAAGGCATGCCAAATATATACTTGGTTGTAGATCACAGGAAGGCAGCCATACACATCCGATCTGGGCGTGGCACGCCTTCTCGTGATCCGGAAAATATCCTCGATCGCTTGAGACCAGATTGACATTTGATAAACCTTTCGATGTTGGCGCTATAGCTCGAGCAAAATGGGGCCAGATCCGCGAAGGTTATACTTTTCCAAACTTTTAAAGATTCCAATTGTCGATCGGTTTGAAAGCATTTCTAAAAATAATACTTGATCAGGCGAAATGTACAAGAGAAGCACAGGCACAGGGCGTCAAAAAATTAAATAAAAATCTGTAAATTCTTAACTCAATGCAATTAAAGCAAGTCAGTGTTTCCAATGGAGTTCATTCGTTCAAAAAACAATGAATAATGTCAAAAGCATAAAAGCAATTAACTTAATCCACATTGTTGTTGTGATCTGCAGAAAACTACAAAATAAACGTTAAACCAAGAGAAAATATCAACCCTTGAATTGAGTTTTGTTTAAAACATGATTTAAACGTTTCTTTATTTCTAGGATATTATTCAAAAAAATTGACAAACTTACAAACTAAATGTTATTGTACATGTGATATAAAAGAATCTCTCAGATTAATGGCGAATTTGGGAGCTACTAAGACAATCACACAACCGATTTTAAATCGAAACGAGACAGTACAAGGTCTTGATCTAAATGCTTAACAATAACGAAATGAAGAGGATCAGGTAACATAAAAGCATAAAACTTATACATAGAATTAGCTAAGGCACCAATCGGCAACAACAGTTACATCGTGGGTCACATTCAGGTCACAACATCTGCACGAAACAGAGGCTCAGCAGGGAGCCCACCGCCATGCCGACACTGAGAGCAGCAGCCATAATGGAGGACGCCAACTCTTTCTCGTGCTGCTTGACGCTCCTGTAAAGTAAACAAAAAAAAAACAAATGATTAGTACACTGGGGAACAGAACAGAGCAGAATATTCTGGGGAGCATATGCAATGGGGCAAAATTATCATTATAGCTTCTGCAGTGTAGAATGCAGCTACGCCGAGTGCTGGTCCGATAGCATGGCAGTCAAGGCTGCATTTTTGCATTACAAACGTGCGCCAAGCATATGGAAATTTTCATTTTGAATGAATAAACGGCATTAATTACGACCGACAGATAGGCGAAGCTTGCAATACTTATGGCAACTGCTGCAGATCTTCTGCTATGACTGTTGAATATCTTTACGCAAAGTAGGAGTAGGATTACCAACCTGGGCGCCATGATGAGCAGTATATTAGTTAAATACCCGTTGGACAAGGCAAACACAATCATCATTGCGATGAATGAGTAATCGTGCTCCACCAGAGTAGGCATAAAGTTGTGCTCGTTGGTGTTGGAGCACAAGAAGAACGGAATAAAGGCCACGCGCACTACGGTCAGCAGCAGCGAGGTTTGCTCATTGCTGGGACGCTCCAGCCAGCCAGCCAGGAGCCGTCCAAAGTAGTCGCCGCAGTTGAAGAACAGATAGTTGACCACAGGCATGTAGTAAACATCTGAAAGGAATCAGTTTTAGGACACAATCCGAGGGAGAGATTTTGCTACATACCCGTCCATGTGGTGTGGCTGTCAGAGTGCTCCGACTGCATCAGCACAGTCACCGCTGGATAGACGGACAGCGTGGTCGTGTAGAGCAGTGCTATGCAGACGGCGTGTAGATATATTTTAGTCATAACTTTCCGCATAATCGGCTCAAGAGGCACGCCCTCCGTCTCCTCGCTACGGCTGTGCGAGGGTATCGCGCTTATCACCTTGTACTTGTCGCCGCCGTCCAGATAATACTTGAAGAACGGCTTCTGCACCAAGATCACGTAACAGACAATGCAGAGCAGTATGAGCACGCCACCCACAATGAAGAAGATGAAGGCCGTCGTGTTAGGGCCCGTGTCAAAAGCTAGCACCAGGATGAAGGCCAGAGCGGTGAGTATACCGCCCAAGGCCTGTCCACTGACCACGGCAGTCATGAACTCTGAGGGGAACAGGCCGGCGATGCCGTACAGGGCGCCCGAAATGGTGGCCGCAGCGGCTGTACCAAAAGAGATGTAAATTAACCATAAATATGAAACGTGCTGTGGCTCCACTCACAGTTCAGTAGGACCACAATGATCAGTGTGATCAGGAAGAACTGCTCCTGCCAGGCATCCGTGTTGACCTCCACAAAGCCCGTCGTCACGCCAAACAGAACGAGAATGCACCACAGCGTGCCCAGCATTTTGACCCTAAGTGAGATCCGATTGCCATAAATGGCGTTGAGCAGCAGGAAGGTAGTGCCAGCGATGGTGGCCGTGAGAGCCAAATCACAGGTGAAGCTCTTCTGCAGCGGCGTGAGCTCCTCGTCCGGATCAGTGTCATTGAGCGTGGTATTGCGGAATTTGTACTTCCAATACTGCGAAAGGAGGAAGGGAAGGGGAGGTGAAAAGGAACGAGTTAGCATATTTTCGCATAAGCCAGGGCTGCGGGGGGTGACTCAACCCCATAATTAGCGCAAAACAAAGAAAAAATCATGACGATAGCCACAACAACAACAACAGCAGCAACAGTCGTAAAAATAACAATGCCAAAGCCGATAAGCGCGCCTTAGGCGTCGACGCTGGCGACAACGCCAGCGGCGGAGTTACGCTTGTCCCACATGCAGGTTCGAAGTGCAGTCGCACTCAGGGTACAATGCGGGCGGAAATATTCCATGGTGGCGTACTCACATCTTCCGCTGTCACAAAGAAGTTCCACGGTGTCAGCGTTCCAATTCCAAGCAGGTAGAAGACCACGTAGGTATAGAGCTTTCCCGATGTGGGCTCATTCGACACAAGGACCACTTCGTCCTCCGGGCGCTCCAGCAGGCAGCGTTCGTCCGCCATGTCGTAGTCCTGACCATGGGGTCGAAAGGCGGGAACGAAACTTCCCTCGCCACCAAGAATCTCCTCATCGTCCTGCTCCGCGCTTTCAATGAGGCGCTCCTCGTCATCGTTTCGTTGCATTTGGGTCTCTGACTGGCCCTGAGCTGGCTTCTATTGTTCTGCTGTGCTGTTGACTTGCACTCAGAATCGAATTCATTCATGCAATTAAACGCCTCGAACCGCAGCAGCACATAAACAGCTGTTGCGTCTCATCGAGTGGTGTAGTGTTGCAATAATTCCTGTATGTGTTTGTTCTTGTATTTTATTGCTGATAGTGTTATCATGTAGTGCAGATAGTCGGTAGGGTAGTGTAGCGAGGCGGAGGAAACTAGATTTAAAAAAATGTAAATAAAAATTACGCGTTTACGATTAGTGTGACCGTGGATTTTTCGATCAAATATACCGCCTGACCCTAAGCACTAACACTAACCATACAGTATATATGTATGTAGATGTACCAGTTCATACAACGAAAGTGACGCAGCCGAGTTTTCAGCGTACGGTCCCAGGTCTTAGGCTCTGGCACCGATCGCGTTCGGCTCTGTTCGGCTCGACTGACCGCGATCGGCTCATGACGATATATATATATAAAAATTTTGGTGGATTTGCATAGTTTATCCTTAGAGCAGACTATAGGTCTATTTAATTATTCTGTGCGGCTACTTTAAGTGGATGATTTTTTCGAGAAAAATATAAAAAATAATCATTATTTACGGTCCCTGGTATAAATAAATGTAAAAATGTAATAAAAATTTAAGAAAACCAAAGAAATGTTTTTATTGCTCACTGACAAAAGCTGACTGACATGACACGAAAAATTATAATTGCTCGCTGACAAAAGCTGACTGATATGAAAGGAAAAAAGTATATGCTCGCTGACAGAAGCTGACTGATATGAAACGACTTTATATTTTCTCGCTGACAAAAGCTGACTGATATGAAACGAAAAATTTTAATTGCTCGCTGTCAAAAGCTGACCGATATGAAACTAAAAATTCTAATTGCTCGCTGACAAAAGCTGACTGATATGAAACGAAAAATTCAAATTGCTCACTGACAAAAGCTGACTGATAGGAAACGAAAAATTCTACTTGCTCGCTGACAAAAGCTGACTGATATGAAACTAAAAATCAAAATTGCTCACTGACAAAAGCTGACTGATAGGAAACGAATAAATTCTACTTGCTTGCTGACAAAAGCTGACTGATATGAAACGAAATATTCTAATTGCTCACTGACAAAAGCTGACTGATATGAAACGAAAATATTCTAATTGCTCGCTGACAAAAGCTGACTGATATGAAACGAAATATTCTAATTGCTCGCTGACAAAAGCTGACTGCTATGAAACGAAATATTCTAATTGCTCGCTGACAAAAGCTGACTGATATGAAACGAAATATTCGAATTGCTCGCTGACAAAAGCTGACTGATACGAAACGAATAATTATAGGAAAACAGGAACACGACGAGACCTACCATCAGAAGCATGCGGCACGCCTCAACTTCTCCGCCATGGATCCCTCGCTGGCCGACCCGTCTGTTTTCTGGGCAAAACCGTACATGGTTTTTGAACATGGTAACGACACGGTCACTACACATTTTCTACAGGTTTTTTACATCCACCAGCTCTGTTAACACCTAATCCCCACGAGTTGGCAGCCCAGTGCCCGCAAATGTATTGATTTTGAAAATTAATTTATTCTTTGGGGCATTTTACGACCTGCCGCTGCTTGCTTTGGCAGTTTAATTGTGTTTTATATGCGGAACAAGGAAATTACCAGCAGAGCAGAAACTGCAAATCGTAATTTAATTGCCAGACGCAGCAAATAACAACAAAAACAGCGATAGAAACAGCCAGAAACGAGCTGATGATGAATGAACGCAATTTGTATTTAATCAATAAGCACGCCCCGCAGTGTTTTAAATCAGCGCACAGCTTCGTTTTACGGCTTAGCGCCAGTCGCAGGATGCGATGGCCCATAGCCCCCCACCAACCCAAAAGCCTCTTTTCGAAGTTGGGAAATTTTAATTGGATTTGCATTCGCGATCGTCGAAAAACGATCCCCGCCCCCCCTGGCACAGAACGGAACCCGTTTACACATACTGCTCCACCTCCTGCCGCTCCCCCCGCTGCCCACCACTCTGGACTGGACATAAATTTATTTTTAATTTACTTATGCGCGAATTTCCGAGCTGTGCCCCGAGGTTGTTTGATTTGCGAATTAAACTGCCTGCAAAAAAGGGCCGCGTCTCGCAGGGACTGGACTGGACTCGTTAGCGCTCGACAGGCACAGGAGGAGGATCTGAATGGGATGCATGAGGATATAGAATATGCAGCAGTTCGATTGTCATCGCACAGGCAAATTAGATTAGTTCATAATGATCGGAGGGGCGAGAGACATGTAGGGGAGTCACCCAGGGAGAGGCGTGTCATCTCATTAATTCCATGAAAATGTTCTTCCTCCCGGGCTAACCGTTCCCCAAATCAATCTCCTCAAGTCTCCTGTCGCTGCCCCCCCGCTGCAGGCCACACACTCAGCCCGCTATCGCTGGCAGAGCCGCACAGTGCCAGCATCAAGGCTGAAGCTACAGCCTGGCTGGCAATTTAAAAATCACATTAAATTAGTCAGCAAGAAATCACCGCAACGAAACCATCAACAAATCATCTCAAATTAAATTCATTCAGAGAGCGAACCACAGAGAAGAAGATGAAGACGAAGAAGAAGAAGTGGATGAGTAGCCCAGCCAGGCCAGAGCAAGAGCAGGCCTGTGCTTGAGCAACTCATCTCCCATTCATGCCAACGGGTAGCGCACTCCATTCTCTACTCTACTCTACTCCACTACTAACCGCAGTCTTGGCAATTAATAAAAATGTAAATTCAATTAAATTTATATGACAGCCAGCTGTCAGAAGAGCTCAAATTAAAAATTACTAACAAGACCTGTTCAGCATCCACTCGCCAGCACTCCCAGCTCCCAGCTCTACTCCCTCCCATCCGCAGCACATCCGATCTGTGGCCGAGTGAGCTACTTGACGAAAAGGCCCCGGGTGCAGGCCACGCTTAATTAAAAATCCAACAACTCCAGCTTCAGCTTTAGCCTCAGCTTCAGCTCCAAATGGAGATGATGGAGATTGGGCAGCTGCTCCCCTCCACTCTCGCCAGTCTTGGGCAATTCTCATTTGCCGGACTTCAATTTGAGTGACGTCCGCTGACCACCCGAGGTGATCGTGGATCTGCTCCCCCCTCTCTTCTTTTTTTTTGTGGGGTAGCCAAGTGGCAGTTGTCTGGAACGCCTGTCAGCCGCCGCCGCCGCCCATTTGGCAGATTCTAAGCCAATTTTGGCCATTCTTTTGGCTCCTTTTCGGCGCATCTCTGACGGGGCAGAACCCCCAACAAGGAGATACTGAGAAGATTTCGCTAATAGCGGAAGCCCAAGGCACAAGGAGAAGGAGTCGCGTCGCAACGAGTGTGCACCGCCTAGTAATTAATAAATTAAAAATGAAAACCAACACGCACATGACAACTAAAGGAGTGGTGGGTACAGGGGGGGTGCGCAGGGTACAGGGGGGGCGGGATTCGAGGGGTAAAATTAGGCGGTACAAAGGATAATCAAATGCTGATTTATGGCAATTTCAGAACGAAACTCTTTGGATCTCTCTCGCTCGCCCTCGCCAGCCACTTCCGGCGTGCCACTCACTCCGAAGCGAACCTTAACGAACGTCAGCTGTGTGAGGTCCTGGTCCTGGCGCTACGATCTGACCCTCATTCAAAGTGTCTGTGTGTGTGTGTGTGTGCAGCTGTATCTGTGTGAAAATTAGTAGCTAATTTGGCTTGTCATCATTATCGTGTGTTGTGCAAACATTTGTTCGTCTCGTCTCGTCTGGTAACTGGTAACTGGTGAGAGTTGGCTGCGACCCAGAGTCAGACAGAGCTCCAACAGTGACTACGAGCATGACTGGGCATGGCCTTTGCTGTAGGTCTGATTCAGCCAGAGGGGGGGGTTCACCCACTGTTCATAGCTTGGATTATTAATTGAATTTCATGGCACTTACATGGCAGCAAAAGGCAAAGGCAAAGAAAGTTTCAACATAGTTTCCCCCTACAGCCAGTAATTAAAACTCAAGTGTGGGCCTGGCCACATTCAAGAAGCTAACAATCTTGTGAACTGTCCAATTAATGGACTGTCTGTCCATTATGCATATTCATGATCTGTCCTGTCCGATCAATAATCGAATCGAGCCCACGCCAGAGCGGCATCATTTAAGGGGCGTGTCGCGGGGCATTAAACGTTGTTCAAAATTATGCAAATCAAAGGCGAGAGACATGTCAGAATGATTAAAGCGCGGATGCTGGCAGCAGCAGCAGCTCTTTTTCCATTGGGGGGGAAAGCGACAAAAGCAGGCAACAAAAGACTTAGGCAACGAACTCGTTTCGGCAGCATCCAATCCATCCACTGCGGAAACAGGGAGAGATCTGAGCCATAAATTGATTCATAATTCGCATTCAAGCGATCAATGCTAATCAAATTAATTAAAAAGTAGCCACAGCCACCGCAGAATTATGCATTATTCGGCATTATGATTAATGAGCCAAAAGTCCGGGACAGGTCTCAGGTCTCAGGTCTCAGGCAATTAGCCAAAGTTTCGCTGCATGATTGTTTGCTAAATATATATTTCGATTTTGATTTCGTTTCCGCCTGCTGGCCTGGCCAAGTTCAATGACAGCACTGAGAAATCCCCAAACGAAAATCAGCCACAAAATTACTCTAATCAAATGTCCGACCTTAAGCGAACCTTTTTGTGCGCATAATTCGGATAATGCGCCAAATGAATGGACTTTAATCATATTAAGAACAATTTCCTCCATTTCGTACGTGGTTCTCTGAACGAAATTATATTTTCAATTTCACGGGCATATGGACAGCAGCAGCAGCCAGGCAGCAGGCAGCGGGGAGCGGGGAGCGGGGAGAAGTGTGTGCCAAAATGAGAAATCGATTTTGATTACAAGCCACAGGAATTGGTGTGGGCGTGGCCGCAGCCCCAGCCGCAGCTGATTTATTCCAGCGAATCTCCACCGAAATTCGAGGAAAAACCAACAGAAATTGAACTTTACACGTTTCGAGTGTGTAAATTTACCTCCACTCAGCGGAGTGTTCAAGAATATTAAAAATCCAATATGTTTACATATCAATTGGGGGTACGAACAGAGCACAAGGAAAACTCTTTACACTTGGGGAAAAATTTGGATAGATTTCAAGGTGAAAGTTTTTAGAAAAATAAATTAAAATTTTCTTTATTTTCAATTTTTTTTTCATTTTAGATAATTTTATACACTGTAAATGTCTGTAGCTAGCCAATAAATATCCCCCATTATTGCGCCCTGTGTAGTCTGTCCAGAAAATAAATTGCCATATTTGCACCCCTCAAGTGGGAGCTCCGCCTCTCTCCCACTCACCCGCTCCCGCTCTCCATAATTTGTGCACGCGATTCGCGCGGCAAAACGTGCAAAATATTTTCGCGCCGTGGCGCTAATCAAATTTATAAAAATAAAAAAGCAACGAAAACGAAAACGTAAAGCGATAGCGATAGCGATCCCATTTGAGCCGAACTGGAAATGGCAGCAGAAAAACTTATTCAATTACCCACTTTGGGGTCCCATATGCATTCAAATTAAATTATGCTACGGCAACACCAGAAACAACCAAAAACTAAAACAACAATAACAACAATGTTGGTGTCGTGGCTGCCAAACTGGGCAGCACAGGGAGCACGGGGTGTACGGGGGGGATACGAGTATTATAGCCATAAAGCCGACAAACACGAATCGCGTGCAAAAACAATTTAAAAAACAATCAGCTCTGCCAATGGCACCATAAAATATATCAAAAGAGCGCAAAGCCAGAGACCAGAGAGCCAGAGACCCAGACCTCAAGCCGTGAGTCTATGTCCCTCCCGCTGCCACTGCCACCCACCCGCGAAATACTCGCAGGGAATACTACTCGCAGGGCTCTGGCGGGACTGGAGCGGCCACTTTAACACTTACCCCAAAATGGTAAAAGTTTAAGTAAACAAAAGTTGAGTGGACTGCTCGAAGATGGAAATGCTCTGCCCGAACAGGAGGGGGGGGGCACACAAAGTGGGGTATATGGAATGTCTGCTGAAGCTTGTCATCATTTTCTGCAGCTCTCTGAATAAACTTAATACAATATATAAATATAAGTATTAATTAGTAATTAACTGTAAAATCATTCGATGCTTTCTTTTAGTCGTGCAATTTTTAAACAAATTTTTTTCGCCCAAAGCAGGCTTAGCCAATTTTCATTTCTTAGCATAACGAAGACCCATTCGAGTACCACTCTTTAGATTTATTTCAAAGCTCAAATGGAATTCCTTATGTATTCTGTAAATGTTTCTTATAGGTACCTATCCGACGGTATTCTCAAATGTTGCTCTACTTTGCTGCCAGCTTGCATCAACTAAGGATTTGCCATGCCAGAGTTATTCTTTTAATATTTCAGCACATTCTTGGGTCGACTATGCCCGTAACACTGCCTGCCCATACGCCCACTCTCCCCCCTGTTTTATACGTTTCATTTTGATTTCATGTAAATTGCCTGTCGACGACAACAACACCAAACACAAAGACCAACAACAGCAACGACAATGAACAACTTCCCACTCCACCAACACACGCGACGGCGGCTGGCGGCTGGCGGCTCTCTCTTCAGGCGTCTCTCTCACAGCTCGCGCTGATTGGCCAGCTCCCAAAGCGGGGAGTGGCCTATCAGAGCAGCGAGGCTAAGCACTGGAAAGAAGAGAGAGAGAGAGAGAGAGAGAGCGCAGCCAGGTGGAGGCGCAGGTGAGGCGGGCGCGCAGGTGTCGCCGCTGCAATTTGGAGCGATGCCTGCGCCTAATGGAAGAGTTGATTTCGAGTCAAATTAAATAACGCTACCTCTGGGGACTGCTTGAATGTTTGTTGGGGTTTCTGATTAGCAGCAGACAGGGGGACTGGGAGGGGGCATGCATGCAAATTGAGATGGGCAGAGAGGCAGGGAAGATTCAAATGAAGAGCCGACGGGAAAGTAAGTTATAGAGAAAATGGAGAGGAAGAAAAGAATACCCAATTAGAGAAGCCAAAGGTTGTGGCAGCGCCCTAGAGTGCACTCCATAGAAGAGATATCTGTAGCCTTCCTAGCCCCCACTAATTGAATATGCATTGCTAAATGACTGCCAACTGGTCGCACACTCCCCATACCAAGTAGGTGACACCTTAAAAACGATCCATCCATCGATCCATCGATCCATCGATCCATTTGGTTTGGCTCTGCAGCAAAACTCGTTTCGAGCATGCCTATCTTTGGGGGGCTCCGCAGAACGTTCGAGTGGATGCTGATGGGGATAGCGAATGCCAATCACGCGTCAATTGCAAAGGCGAAATGGCCATATAGATGCGATTGTACGATTGTCGTATACGATCTGCGATCGGAGTAACGAAGAGCTGGAGAGATGCAGCTGGAGAAACTTCTGGCCTGTCACTGTTGATGAGTTGATTTTGCAGGCTGACAGGCGGTCGATCCTTATGCAGGAGGATCCACCACAAAGCGCGTAGAACCACCATTCCCCCGGGTGACTAATGCGGAGGGTAGAGTGGCAGAGAGACCCCAAGTCGAGGGCAAACTCCGCTTATCTGAATGTTTTTGGTTTTCTATGGTTTTACGAGCGACTCCGTACACCCTGGGAGCTGTGATAAAACCATTAACAATTTATTAGTGTGCTTTGGGAGTCATGTGAGTCACGTGTGGGTCTGCTAGCTGGCTCTCTGGCTGACTGTATGGATGGATGGATGGATGGATGGATGGGTGGCCCTGACTCACTGACATCTGTGATGGGGAATCTGTCTTGCTGTGGAAATAACTTCTTTATTTTTTTTTTTGGGGCCACTATCCTCATCCTTATCAGACTCCAATTCAATTAAGCGAACAATCAATTATGATTTGTCACGCGAGCAGAGAGCACCACCCAAAAATAAGTCGCGTCGAGGTTCGCTCTCTGCTCTTATCACATGACGCGGGCCTCTCGTTTTATGTTTGACATTTCTTAATTATTGATTCTATGTTTTCGCTACCTTTTGAAGATTGAAACATGTGTTCCGCCAAGGGGGCACCCACCAAAACAACAAAACAGCAAAACGGAAATGAAATTAATTGGAAATGTGCGTAAAGCAGAGAGAGAGAGCAGGTACTTTGTTGGTACTCCTCGAAGGAGTGAGGTCACTCACAGGGAATTTATTAGCGGTATTCCAGAGCTGTTAGATGACATTTCTAAGCTCAGGCTGCTAAATACAGAAAAATCTATAACCAAAATCTCGCCTTGACCCTTAAAAAAGTTGCTAAGCAGTAGTAACAGTACGTGAAGTAATTGCACTTTATTGTCTCTGATAATTGTAACATAAAAAAACATTAATAAAAAAAAAAAAAAAAATAGTAAAAAAAAAAAAAGTAGTAGGCCTGCTGGGCAATGTCAATGTCCCTTGGCTGCTGAAACCCATCCCAAAATTCATTCCCCCACTTCCAGTTTCGTAGTCAACGTATTCAGTTCGAGTTCGAAAATAATCCCAAATATTTTTCCAAACTTTGCCGAACGTTTCTCTCCCTTTGTGATTCTGTGAAAATGTTTCGCCGTTGTGTGCGCGACTCGCTGCGTGCGAATCGCAGCTTTGTGCGCTGCTACTCGAAGGATGTGCGCTTTGGGGCGGAGGCGCGTGCCCTGATGATTCGTGGCGTGGATCTGCTGGCGGATGCCGTGGCCGTGACCATGGGCCCCAAGGGACGCAGCGTCATCGTGGAGCGGCCCTGGAGCTCGCCGAAGATCACCAAGGACGGGTACACGGTGGCCCGTGCCATTGCGCTCAAGGATCAGCACATGAACATGGGCGCGCGGCTGGTGCAGGATGTGGCCGACAACACCAACAAGGCGGCAGGCGATGGCACCACCACGGCCACGGTGCTGGCCAGGGCCATCGTCAAGGGCGGATTCCAGCAGTTCACCAAGGCTGGCAATCCGCTGGAGGTGCGCGCGGGGGTGCTCATGGCCGTGGAGGCGGTCAAGGAGCAGCTCAAGCAGATGTCGCGCCCGGTGGCGTCGCGACAGGAGATCGAGCAGGTGGCCACCATCTCGGCGAATGGGGATGCTGAGATCGGGCGACTGATTGCCGAGGCCACGGATCGCGTCGGCCCCAAGGGCACCATCACCGTGAAGGAGGGCAAGCGGCTCAAGGACGAGCTGGATGTCATCCAGGGACTGCGCTTCGACACGGGCTACCTGTCGCCCTTCTTCGTGAACACCCCCAAGGGCTCCAAGGCGGAGTTCGGCAACGCCCTGGTGCTGATCTGCCTGAAGAAGATCACATCGCTGTCGCAGATCGTCAAGGGTCTGGAGCAGTCGATGCAGAAGCGCCGGCCGCTCATCATCATCGCCGAGGACATCAGCGGCGAGGCCATGAACGCCCTCGTGCTCAACAAGATCAAGCTGGAGCTGCAGATCTGTGCCGTGAAGTCGCCCAGCTATGGCAACCACCGCAAGGAGCTGCTCGGCGACATTGCGGCCGCCACGGGCGCCACCATTTTCGGCGATGACATCGACTTTGCCCGGATTGAGGACGCCCAGCTGGAGGATATGGGCCAGGTGGGCGAGGCCATCATCACCAAGGACAGCACCTTGCTGCTGCAGGGCAAGGCCCGCCCGGCGATGCTCAAGCTGCGCATCGAGCAGATCCAGTACGAGCTGGAGGACCCAAAGACCAAGCCGGAGCAGTCGGATCGCCTGCGCCAGCGCCTCTCCGCCCTCACCAAGGGCGTGGCCGTGCTGCACATTGGCGGCAGCAGCGAGGTGGAGGTCAGCGAGAAGAAGGACCGCGTCACGGACGCCCTCAACGCGACTCGTGCGGCCATCGAGGAGGGCATTGTGCCCGGCGGCGGCACCGCCTTCCTCCGCTGCATCGCCCATCTGGAGGGCATGAAGCCGCAGAACAAGGACCACCGCAAGGGCATCGACATCGTCTGCCAGGCGCTGCGCATGCCCAGCTTCACCATTGCCCAGAACGCCGGCGTGGATGCCGCCGCGGTGGTGGCCCAGGTGATGAACGGCAGCGGCGACTACGGCTACGATGCCATGCGGAACGAGTACGGACCGCTGCTGGCCAAGGGCATCATCGATCCCACCAAGGTGCTGCGCACAGCCATCGCGGATGCCGCGGGTGTCGCCTCCCTGTTGGGCACCACCGAGGTGGTCATCACGGACATTCGCAACTCGGATCTGCTGGCCAAGCTGGCCGGCGCAGGCGGCATGGGCGGCATGGACGATATGGCTGGTGGCCTCGGTGGAATGTCCGAAATGGATGCACTGGCTGCTCTCAGCGAAATGGGCGCCATGGGCGGCATGGAGGGCATGTCTGGCATGGGCATGGGCGGTGGTGGCGGTGGTGGTGGTGGTTCCTCCACAAGTGCCGCCGACATGAACGAAATGGTCCAGAGCATGCCCGGCATGGAGAATGTCGAAGTGCATGACATTGATGCCAGCATGATGCAGTAGTAACCTCCGCCCCCACCCCTTCCCTTACACATCAACCACATCAATTCCCCAACCAGCAACATAAAAATTACACTTACATACCCCTCCCTGTGTTACCCTACCCCACCCCACCCCACCACTCCACTCGTATATGTCTGTGTGTGTGTTTGTGTGTGTCGTGTCCAAAATTCTGAACTTTCGAAATATATAAATTGTGCATAGTGGAGCCAGCCAGCCAGCGACTGGAGCAGCAGCAAAAATGGAGATCTCAAAGGGCTGCTGCCCGACTGACGGGTACACGGCGTGACCCACTGAACCGCGTTTGTAATGCTATCAATAATTAAGTGCCACTGCCACCTCGAACGGACAGCGTCCGCTGGGGATAGGAGACCACTGCAGTAGGCTGGGCAGCCAAGGAGAGCCAGGAGAGCCAGCAGCACGGAGCACGGAGCACGGAGCATGGGCCAACGAATTCTTAATAAGCGGCGGCTGCTGCATAAATTTGCTGCCCAAAAACAAACATTCCAACAGCATTTTGTCTGTCCTGTTTCGGCTTTCGGGGGAGTAACGAAGGAGAAGATACTCTAGGGCATAGAGTGGCATATATTAGAAGGAACAGGGGGTTGATTTACTAAGAGGAGAAGCATGCTGGATATACACATGTACACTCTCCAATTAGAAAAACATTTGCACCTAAAGACACGGCATAGATCCGCCATTCAAGGAATCAAGCGTATTACCTTCTGATTTTCAAATGAACTTCTGTCAAGTAATTTCAAGCCATATTTCTAGATTGCAAAACTCATAGAGTAGCAGATCCGAAATCATGATTCGGAGTGATCTTTCTTTCATTTTTGATGCTGATCTATAAATTAAACCTTTACCCGCATATACGTAATAGATCAGACAGGTGCCACAGGCAGTAGATCCACTCTAATCATATTTATTTCTCAAACTCAATATATTTACTACATATACATAGTATATAGAAGGGAACAAAATGAATTGAAATGATAGTGTGAAAAATAAACATGAAATGCATTGATACTGTTGACAGTGGGATTCCTCGACTCAGTGTGAACTAGTGCGGGGCTCTATGTATGTAGAATATATGCACACAAATCCAAAATTAATATACCAATTAGTTTGTGGCTTATCCGCAGCAGAAGCTTGAGAAAGTTTCTTAGGGAATTTATTTATTATATTAAGCAGAATCTGCACTGACAGCAGGCTGTTCAAACAAACTTTGGGGGGCTAAGCCTTCCCTTTCCTAAGCCATCTCTAAACAGATCTCCCAGTAGATTCCTTAGCTAGATCCCAATCCCCCACTTTATCTTTTGAATCCCTCAAGGGAGTATCCACTGCCAAGTGCTGGCTGCCAAGCAAACTGCATCAGTTAGCTAGCCTACCCTGTCCTCCGTGGAGTAGTCTGCCGACTGCATAAGTCTGTGGCAGTGCGTAGCACACGCAATGCAAAAATCTTGTTGCAAGCTGTAACAAGTGGAAGGAGAGCCAGGGAGGAGAGACACTCCTGGCTGGCTGGCTGGCTGGCTGGCTGGGGCATGCAACATGTGCAAATGCGCATGCGTAATTATTGAAACAAGTTAATTACTGCGAAGGTGCGCAGGTTCGACTGCGACTGCGCCTGCGCCTGCGCCCCGCCACCACAAACCAGCGAATGTGTGTTCAGTGGATGCGAATGCGAATACGAATGCGGGTGCGGGACACCAGGAATCGACTGAATCAACTGAATCGACTAATATATGCAAGGCAGCGCATTCCACAGTTGCAGATCCTTTTAAGGCCCGGCCAAGGCTTGGCACAGGCCAGACCCTGCCACCAGTGGCAACGTCCAGCTACGTCCCGACTACGAGTACTACGTGTATGTTGCTGCAGCTGCAGAGCTCCGTGATCAAAGTGTGAAATGACTTGTTGCTGTGTGATACCTGAATACAAATTGCTTGATGCCTCTGCGATCGCAGCCCAAAAATGGGTCCTCTCTCTCTCTATCGTTGCAGCGATCCATCGATCCATCGATCCATCCATCGATGGCCTTAATTAAGTTGTTCTTGCTGATTCCCAGGAACCTTACTTTCTCGCTAAGCCCAGACCAGACCAGACCAGACCAGAGCAGACCCCTTGATGACAAATAGCTAATGAAATTATCGCTAAATCAAAGATCTTCGGAATACCCCCAGCAATCTCGGTCTCTCTCTCTTTGCAGAGTGCCTCCCCCTCCCGTTGCTTAATTAAAAATATTGTGTTTCGAGGTGATAAAGACCTGACTGTGACTAGGTCGGGGGACATACCCATTCCCCCCACCACCACCCACCGCTAGAGATTATCGCCCAAAAGATATACAATCGAGGCAGCCGAAAACGGACGTCAATCATATTCAATTAAAATCAATATGTGCGTTGTTTTACGCTAGAAATAAATAAATAAGTGTACAACAATTAGATGACCTCGTTCTGGATTTGATTTGACATGTTAAATGGGTCTGAACGTAGATGTCTGTGATGTCTGTGCCACCCGCCCCTCCTGACCCTCCTGGCCCTCCTGGCCCTGTGGTCGGCTTTCATTTGAAGATGTTCCAGAATGTAATACCGAATGTTGTTACTGCTGGCAGATAGCAATCGACTGCAGGTAGATTCTGCCTGATACTCGACTGATGCGTGTAAGACGTGGGCTCAGATAAGGTTCGGCTGGATGTGCCTCTCCCTCCTCCCTCCCTCCCTTCCAGCACGCGTCGTCTGGCAATCAAAGCCAGACCCCCCTCCCCACCGCATGCCTCGCGATCCCCAATTAGCTAATAGCAAAGAAAAACCCCACCAATGGAAGAGCCATTCGGTGGCACCACGGGGTTGCCTTTGTTAGGGCCAACTAATTATGAGAGGCCATCGATTAATAATAAAAGGAGTCGCTCGCCAGCTCCCAGCTCGCCAGCTCGCTCGCCATGGTAGTTCCACTTTATTTGCATTTTTAATTTGTGCCTTAATTAAATATTCATCTCTAGCTACCCCCCTCCCTCTCACTCTCCCCCTCTCTCTCTCGCTCTTTGTGCATCTCTCACGCTGTGTCACTTTTATGGCACTTGATTTATTCGAATATATCTGATTAATTGGAGCCGACGCAACGCGCGGAGAAAGTACCACAGCAAGAGAGTCAGAGAGAGGGAGGGAGCAAGAATCTCTTTCTCTCATTAGGGCTCGTTAAGGGAGTGTGAGAGAGAGAGAAAGAGAGAGGGAAGAGTGCGTCGCGTCGCGTCCTATATTCCCATTTGCTACGGTTTATTTTTACGCTTGAAACACATAATTTAATAACCCACCTCAGCTTGTGGCAAGCGGGATGCGGTATGCGGCATGCGGCATGAGGCATGCTGCATACGGTTTGGGGCATGGGCCATATGAGCGCTGGCCCGTTCCGAAGACAAATGGGTTTATTATAAGTATGATGGCTGGAAAAATTTATGCGCGCTATTAAATTGTTTATTAAACGACCGAGCAGCCAGCCACCAAGCCACAAATGGCGAAAAATAAATCGCTTTTCACTTTACAAAAATTTAATTCCCATCCGAACGTTCCCGCCGTTGTCTTAGTAGCCCCCCACCCCACCCCATACAACCACCCGAAAGAGGGAGCCACTCGGGCTGTTGATGAACCCATTTGTCAACGTCACCTGACCGCCCCACCCCACCACAGAGATGAACGGGAAAAGCGGAACAAGGAACGGGCACGGGGAATGATCTCTCTGCTGTCCACTCCTCCTCCTCTTCCTCCTTCTTTTGGGGCTTTGTGGCAGAGGTGCCCTCGAACCTCAGGCCATCTACTTAATTACCAATATATGTTGCTGGCAAGTAGCAGCCCCTGCTGCATAATTGCATTGCCTGGCTCCACCTCCCTAGCTGCCTGCTTAAGTGGCTACAGTGCGGATTGACAGGGGATGGAAAGTTCTGCAATGAGATCAAGTCATAAGCAGATCTTTTCGGGGGTACGCTAAAGTATTTTTAGGGAACAAATTAGGGAGCAAATTCTTAGAGATATAAATATTCTGAAGAGATTTTATTAATTTTATTATTTTTAGTTAGTTTTGATTGAATTTGGGATAAAATTGATCAGTAATATGCTATGTATGACATATACATATGTATACATATACATATGTATACATATACATATGTAGGAACTTAAACTGTTTGTTCGAGATAAAAGCTCGAATGCATAATTATTTTCGCATATCAATCATCCGCTCATAGACGTACAATGGAAAATCTTGTCTGTTGCTCTGGTTCCATCATCTACCCCTGTTGTCTGTTGTAGCAGAAATTAATTCTGCAATTTTAATTTTAAAATTTATTCAACTTGCCTTCCACTTGTCCATGAATCTATGATTTAATCTATGATTTTCCTTCTGCTTATTATCTGTCTATCAGGTATCTATTTTCGAAGAAAAACGCACAACAATGTTCCATAAATCATAAAAAATACTTCGCCTAATTTCCCATGCATTTGAATTCCTATTTCCCTCTTAAGGACTGTCCACTGTACCTGCGGAGACCTTTGGCGACCACCAAGCACGACTCGCAGCGAAACGGAAGCCGAGCTTAGCGCGAAACTTAATTTAAGTTGCAGGGCTCCCGAGAAGGGTTTTTTCGCAAACTCATAAATGACGAGGCAAAGCCACACACCGCCGCCCCCTGCCCCTGGCTACACCCCCTCCCATCGTGCTCCTGACTTGCCCCGCTGACGGACTGACGTCATGACGGACGTACTAACTGACTGACAGGCCACGTATGAAATTTACATTCATTAGCTCGTTATCAATCTTTATGCCCCTCGTCCAGCCGCCACGGCAACGCGGCAACCGGGCAACGGACAACCGGCAGCCGGCACTCGCGAGCCCCGGCTTGGGGCTCTCATTGGACTTGCAACTAATTACAAAAAGTAATTATTGCTGAACTCTGGTTAATGCTGCAAACGGCGCCACAAAGAGCGGGCGGTTGGTGGGGGGGGGAGGTGCGGAGAGGCAACATCAGTGGAGCCCGAGTGGCATGGTGATTTCTGCAATGGCCGCGTGAAATCAATAAATTAAATATGCAAACTGGCTATCGATTTGCAGAGGAACGGAACGCCAGCACAGAAGAATCCGCTGGAGCTGGAGCTGGGGCTGGGGCTGGGGCCGGGACTGGTGCTGGTGCAATCCTAGATTAACGAGCCTCATGGGCGTGGCACAGTGTGCGGAAGCCAGGCAGCAGCAGCAACAAAGGCAACTGCAGTCAAAGGGAAAGGATAGACGGGAAGAGAGAACTGGGCACCGGACGGACACTGGCGGGCACTCAACATCATTTACAAGTCAATAAAATCAATTTGGGCAACCGAAGAACAAACAAATTGGCCGACAGGGCAGCCAGCCACACAGTGAAGGATACTCCACTCCTCGTATCAGCATTAGGGACCCCCGACACATGCCCCGCCGCACTATCCAAGGTCCCAGGCCGCAGACCAATTATAATTCTAACGATAGTAGGCCCGGAACAGAAGGCCAGAAGCCGGCCTCTAATTAATCAATTATATATAAAAACAGAACTAATGCGATGATCCCAAAAAAAAGAGAAGAAAGGAAACAGAGAGTAAAAGGGAAGAGGAAAAGGAAATGGAGACCCACACACGGCAACACCTAAAGGGATGATCGAGGATTCAACATCGATCGACATCTGCTTGTGGCCTGCAGAAAGATAACACCAGACTTTGACCGGACAATCATTCTGAGGCGGCAGACTGCAGACACCCCTCTAACCCATTCGTTGTCGTGGGGCAATGGGAGATAAACGGAAGACGATGACGTAGATGTGAAGACTTTATTTGGAGTCACCTTTTTTGTTGATACTAGAAGCGATGACTGCAATGAAGATAGCAATCAGCTTACTTTTGGGGGGTATATGAAAGTGGAATGATTCTATTTTTGCCACCAAACTGAAAGAAACTTTGTCTTGCTCTCCCTCTCTCTTAAGCGATTATCGAACTTCGATTAGATTAAACAGGCTACAATTATTATTCACTAATATAATCCACACCACTGAATTGATAACAAATATATGAAGTGTACGTTGTGAAATTAAAGATGAATGAACATTTTTGTTCAACATCCGATCTAACCTTAATTGTAATTGACGTTCCAAAGTTGTTGGAAACTATTTTTCAATTGCTAATAGATCAAATTTATGGGTAAAAAAAAAACAAATAGCAGGGTCATATTTTCTATGAAAACGCTGACTTTGGGGATAAAAAATAGTTGAATGATGAAATTTTTTAGCTCTCTAATCTTCAGGGTTATAGTAGAGTACGAAATTATATACCAATTGCCGAGGATAATTTAAACATAGAAAAGTAGAAAAGTAGAATAATGTAAGACTCAAACGGGGTGAGTGGAGTATGCAATAAAAATTATAACTGATTCACTATGGAAGTCAACTTTCAGGGAAAATAAGTAAATAAAATAAACAAATAAATAAATACAATAAAATAATAAAATAAATAAATAAAATAAAATAAGTAGAGCGATTGTCACATGTGACATACATATGTATGTAGCTCAACATGCTGTCAGTCTGTCAAAGATGGATTGGATCTGTCAATGATTGGATCATAGTCGGGATCAGCTAATGGCAGCAACTCAAAATATAAATGATATATAATAATATATTATATATATATATATATGTATAACTCACTATCTAATTGTGAAACGTTGGCTGAACAATAATACAGGTACAACCCAAAATTTGAGAATAATATTTTCCACTTTGCCCGATATTCAGTCATCGATTAATGCTTAAATTGGGACGCTTTTGGAAAACAATTTAAAATTCCGTATTGGCATGCGTATAATTTTGGGAAGTTTCTGTGGGATATCAATTGGCGGGGGGCTGAAGTAGCCTCGCACTTGTCATTATATTTAATTCCACGCGAAACAATATGAAAGATAAATTTTAATAATTTTAATTGATGCGCTTTAAACTCGAATTATCTGAAAAACGAAACATTTATTGCCAAATTCAACAAAACGTTGGCAATAAAAAACGAAAACCGGCAACAAAAATTATTAACGGTGTGGAGATGCCAAGAGGATGGAGGGGGGATTGTCTGGAGAAGAACAATTAAAACTCCAGTCGGTACACGCACTAATTACCAAAGCATTTCACCGAAAAGGGGGGGAACAGTGGGGAGGGGGCAGTGAGTGCGGCATTTTCCACAATTAGATTTACGAACAAATGAAATTACTTGGCTTTCGTTTTAATTGCAGGCTGCTTATTGGCCAGGAATGTAAATATACAAGTATATATATATATATATATATACCTGTATATAAGTATGTATGTATCATAATCGACTAACCAACGCAGCCAAGCAGAAGGGGGAGCTGCCTTATCGTTGGCTGGAAATCTGGCGATTTTGGGTTGCATAAACCAGTTAATAACGCGCTTCCGCCCAAGTCAATTTGTGCCCTGGCCTGGTCTGGTCTGGCCTGGTCTGGTCTGGCCTACACGACAATTGAGTGAAAATGCAACCGCCGACGCAATGAAAGCAAGACAAATCGTCGTATCAAATTACCAAATAATGATCCATGGGGCGGGGCAGAGAGTCACCCAAGGAAATGCCCAGCCATCGGGCAGGCGGGGGAATCAGGAGGGGAATTATTTGTAGCAGCCATCAGCGTTTTGTTGGTGGTGGTGGTGGTGGCAGAGCAGCCATCCAGCGACAGTTTTGTTGGGTGATTATGTCACACGCCCTGCCCTGACGGAACCAACCGCAGCCATTTGTAATTGAATTAATGCCTCTGGAAACAGAGAGCTTGGAACAGAGTCGTAGTACTCGTAGTATTTGTTGGGCTGTTGTTGTTGTTGTTACTGTTGGGTACTATTTATGGGCCGACGGGCGGGGCCTTATCGGCGACATTTCATCGCGCGACTCCAGTAACCCTAACTAATCGCACGTAATTAAATATAATTTGGTATCGTTTACAGTTGCGTTTCGTTTGTGTTTGCGTTTGCGTTTGCATTTGCTACACCATTTCCCACACCACGCCACACAGGCACCCTCACCCCACCCCCCACGGGATTCCAGGGCAGGGCCAATTCCAAGGGAAAACTATGTCGAGACGGAGATTATGTCAGGGCATAATTGGAGAAGTCATTTCGCGGGGTAGAGAAAGTGGTGGGGGGTTGAGTGAAAATGGAAATCGAAACTACAATTGGAGTTGCTTTCGGAGGCGTGACATGAGGATACAACTCGTCAAATAACTATGCCACAGGAAGGATAGCAACTTGGGAGAATCATATGGATTTTCCCATCACTTCTTAATACGAACAAGGCTCTAGAAGAGCGAAGATCTTCTTGGAAGAAAAATTTTAATAGAAATTATAATAAAAATAATTAATTTAATATATATATATTATATAATATATTTATATATAATATAATAGTAATAATAATTTTAATGGCATTCAGGATAATATAAATATTTAAATGAAATTTTCGAACTATTCTGTTAGGTGGCATCCCTATCACCCAAAAATAAAAGAAGGATTACATAATATAATATAATAATAATTTTAATGGCTTTACTCTATGTTATGAGTTGTCTCGTGCCGGATCAACCTTAGAGAACCCATTCTAATGGTTTCCAATCACCCATAGGGAATATTCTTTCGTTACTTATCTGCTGGCGAGAACTACTCTACTCTGCGAAAAGGAGGAGTTCATCCTGCGAGAAAAATTAGCTTAAACTTTAGTACTTAGATATTTTCTTGGAGAAATTGATCGATCAGGGGAGTACTTCCTTCGTGCCTCCTGAACCGAATATGACGTCGGAAATAGTTTGATCTAAGCCAAGGAGCAGATTTACTATATTTATTTGCTATTATTAATAATCTAATTATAAAACTTAAGCCAACTTCGTAGGCAACACTGGTTTCCGAGGCCTTCGGCTGTCAGGAGGATATTTGTGCATTTATCACATATATTTTAATATCCAAGCAGACATCCACTCACCTTCAACTCCTCGAAGCTCTAACGAAAGAGGGCGAACATACATACACAGTGGGTCCTAGAGACTGCCCATACCTATACACCTCTTGCCCACTTTCCTCTCAGGCACCGCCTGGACACATTGGATAAATGCTTATATCTAAGCTGCATAATGGCCATAATGAATAAGACACCTACGGACAGCAGATAGGGCCTGTCCAAACAGACTTACAGCCAGCCACTTGGACTGCAATTTGTTTGCCATCGGCAACACACACACACACACACACACACCGAGAGAGAGAAAGAAATACAACAAAAAAGAAAAAGAAGAAGGAAAAAAAAATGAAAATGCGCCGAGCTGGAATAAAAATAAAATTATTTAATTGCGCAATTAAGTGCACATTTGTAACGTTTTGCGCGACATCTGTCCCATGTGCAGGAGTAGATCCAATACCAGAGACAGCAACAGAGACCCAGACCCAGAGTCCGAGTCCGAGCTGAAGTCGGGACCGGAAATTCAATTGTTGAGATAATAATTACATTAGGACGTGCGCGCATGCGCGACTCTCGCTGTCTCTCTGTCGCTGCAGCGTCTCCGCCATGTGGAATGGACAGGAGTGGACGCGAGAGCGATTGCCGAGCGGAGTCCGCACTCCAAAACGAGTGCACACCTTGCGCGACGAGCTGATTGACACGGCCACATGGGGACGAGATATACCGTAGAGAGACCTCTGCGCCTGTCCATTGAACCCATCGGCCAAATGGTCACTGGTCGCCGGCCGCTGGCCGCTGGCCGCTCTTTTGTTTGCATTTCGCCTGTAAATGAAGCGTGAAATTAGCTGCAGTGCAGCCAGTCGCAAAACTCGATCGGAGTCGCCTCCAACCCTGACTCTCAAGCTGACTCTGAATCCAGATCTGCGACTGCGCGACTCCACGACTGAGCGACTGAGCGACTGAGCGACTGTGGCGTCGCATTGTTTGCTTCTTGTTAAGGCCCGACAATGGGATAATATGGCAATATAATGGCAACACCAAACTATTTGTATGCAATTGCCATTAACACTTTATTTATTGCCTGGCGATACGAGCAAATTGGGCGACTCCAGCAGCGAGCAAACAAGAGTGTGGCAAAGGGGCAGGAGGCAGGAAGGGGGCAGCGGCTGCGGCAGCTTCCACTGGAAAATGCTGCAAGTGGACAAGTGGCTGGAATGAAGCCGTCGTTTTATATGGCCAGCTTATATCGGGCCTAATGAAGTAGTTATCAAGGAATGGAATCTGTTAGGACTGAAACGAAAATGGCAAAGACCGGCTGCGTTCTCTATTAGAAGAGGGGGCTCTGGCTCCCGAGGGGATTGGTCTATGAGAGTGGGAAACACTCTACAAATGGAATTAGTTAGGTGGAAATGCCTTGCACAAAATATGGCTAAGCGGGGCTTTTGACAATTAATCTAATAGCAGTGATAAGGGGTATGGGTTTTATTAAGTTTGGATGTGCCAAGATGACCAAGAAAATATCGGAATTACAAGTAATAAAAAAGTACTCAAAATATTACATTAAATTGCGATAGATAATGATGATGTAAGGATAGTCTAGATTCAGTAATTTGCTTAGAACTGATCGGAATATATGCAATCGAAATTTATTTATACTCGTAGAATTACGATAAGCTTGAATGCATTATCGCTGGAAATTTGAGGTTTTGTGAACAATTAGTAAGAAAATATATTTTCTTTTAATATAATATATAAAAAATAATATATAATACATATATAAAAATATATATATGTATATTTAATAATATATAATATACAAATAATATTGATAATGTTTTATAAAGGTTTGATGAAGTTCGAGCAGCTTAAAACACGTTTAAAACATTTTTAATGGCTTTATAAAACTCTAAATTAAGTAACTATATGGCTTAAAAATATTGCATATATGGAGATTCAAGGGAAAAGGTTAAACTTAGCTAGTAAATAATATAAGATATATTATAAATATATATACATATATATATAATATAAATAATTTTCAGAAACATTTTCATAAGTTTTACAAGTTGAAAATATTTTAAATTCTGTTGGTAGCACATCAAATGTTATGGCAACATATGGCAGTAAGTCTGCAATAAGTTAAACGATGCAACACTTCCATATTATGAGTCTTTGAACTGTTCATTTGGGAATCCTCTGCCAACACCCTGGAACCGCTATTAGAAACCCTTTGGCACGCATGACTCAACTCAGGAGAGCCTCATCTGTCATTCCCTCTTCAACTCTTTCTTTCTATGACCCTTTCAAATGGCCAATGCATATCCCATTAGCATCCTGACACCCCCAGAGCCAGACTGAGACCGAGACCCAGACTGAGACTGAGACCGAGACCGAGACCCTATCCCATATACGTGGGTAAACAAGGCAATAATCTACGACTACGTACGACTCCGGGCAATCATCCAATAAAGCCAACAAAGTCATTAGCGAGGCCCTTAACACTACTAACAAACGGTTTATATGAGGAAACGAGGAGAATGCTCTCTCTCTCCCTTATCCTCTCCCTCTCCCTCTCTCTCTTTACGCCTTCCTGCCTTTCCCACACACTCCCTTCCTCTGCCCTTCCCACCACTGGCCACAACCTCTCTCTCTCTCTCTCTCTGTCTCTCTCCCTGCCAGCAGTTTCTCTATCTGTTCACATATGTGGATTCCAATGCCATGGCTAAATTATTTAATTTATGAGCCGCAACATCTATGGGGGGAAACGCATCTATGGAGACGAGACGCAGCAGAGTTAACCCGCCGGCGGAGGGGCAAATAAATTTCCATTTTGCTAATCAAATTTATTGCACTTTGTGCCGCGGCTTATTCAATTACACTCCAATGAGAGCGAAAGAGAGCTAGGGAGCGTCGCGTCTGAAACGCAAAAGCCAAGAAAGAGCAAAGAGCAAAGAGAAGCCACCGCCGCGTGCTCGCCGCTTGCTTGGCGGACGAGAGAGAGCAGCCAACGTCGCCGCCGTCGCCGCCGCCATTACTGCGCTCTGTTCGTGGCGACGCCTCCCATAGGCTGTCGCCGCCACTCGCCACTGGCCCTCCCGCTCGCACTCACAGCCAAAGGGGGCGGAGCACCTGCCGCCGCCAACACCTGTGACGATCGATCGCAGCCACCGATCGCATAGCTGCCTCTCGCTTCGACTCACAGGCAACAAAGCAGGGCAGAGCAGGGCAGAGGCCATAAACAACACACGGGAGAGAGGCACAAGAAACAGCAGCAGCAACAGCAACAGCAGCAGCAACAACTCCAACCGGTTGTGGCACCTGGGGAACGGAACCCACCTGAGTTTTCACCGGCGCGGCAGTGGCTCTTACTGTAGTTCGCTTGCGGCACTGACGGAGCCCGGTCATCGTCTTTCGTGTTCGCGCTCTCTCGGCTCCGTTCCGATATATCATTCGTGGTTCTTCGTTCTCCGTTCTCCGTTCTCCTCCCGTTGTGTCGTGTGCTGGCGTGGAGTGTCTGGCGTCTTTGGAGGTGTGAACAGCCACTCGCAGATAATAGATCCGAGGCGTAGAGTATTGTGTAGTATCCGGCACAGCCCCCCAGATCTGACAGTACAGAACCCAAAGCCAAAGACTGATTGACGGAGTGCGGAAAGACCGTCGGCAAGTGCTCTCCTCTCCGATTGTGTGAACGTAAAGTTCTGTTAATACCAGGCGAAACAGAAGAAACCGAAGAAGAAAAGAAAGGAGCTCTACAAGGAAGTTAAAACACTGCCCTAGGCGCACACTGAAATATACGAAAATAAGGTAAGATCTTAACACCTAAAAGTCGGAAGAAACTTTAAAAAATTCCGTTGAACAATTCCTGATATTTGATATTCGAAAACTATGCAATTAATTTCATATTATGTAGAATGTAGCTACAATGTTGCGATAGATAAATTAAATCCTTATTTCGGGAGTCGCAGAACACGTGCCTTGAGTCCATTGAGAAGCAGATATAAAGAAATATATGAGGGGTGCTGTATGCAAAGGAGGATAAAGTTTTACATGGGAACTACAACTAATTCCATGGGTAGCTGAGGGGTATCTGAAACTCTAAAGATTAGCAACTACAGATTCGTAAGGAACCCATTACTTCAGTTCAGCTTAGCTCCAATCCATATCTATAGAAAATATAAATAATTCCCCAGAAAATCAAATAGGCAAGAAATAGCTAAGACTCTTCCTGATTCAGGTAGGTTATGATAGGACTAAGTTGTCTAAATTAAATGAATCTCATGGGAACATCATAGAACTTCGCAATCGAGAGAAGCCATACACGAAACATATGTAGATTTGTGAGGCATTTTTAACCCCATTCATAGCATTCCTTTGGTCTATATCTAGGGATAATATGACAAAGTATTTGGTACAGTGCTCTGTAGATACGATAGGGATATAACCATCCCCAATAGCTGCTGTGCAACAGCAACACACCCGAAAGGAGTTCCAAATGGAATAAAATCGCATAAAAGATACACAAAATAGGACAAGCTCCGCTTTGCATTATCTCCCCTGCCCACCTCCCCCCACTTAATTCGAAAATCTCCCAATGCCAATTGCTCGCAAGACCTCCCCCCAAAGGCTGCCCCCCCCACCCAACTTGTATCACTTTCGTAGCTATCGTAGCCATCCTAGAGATACGATCCCCGCTCGGACTTAACCTACTTCTCAGCATGATTGACAAATATTACAAGTACAAGTGTAGCCCATAATTCCGAATATATATTTCATAATTCCCCCAGCCAATCTGCGAATCAAGCAACCAATCAGCAAACGAAACGAAAAGTAAAACCTAAAATTAAATATCATTAAATTTGATTAATTCCCCACCCGGACACATCCTATCGCGGCTCGTATCATATCAATCCGAATCATATCAACGCTGTAGACCATCCAATAGAGAGGGAATTTGATTAGCCAATGAAGAGGGTTGGAAGGAGGGATGGGATGGGGATGGGGGTTCCCTATGGGCCGCCAAAAGTAGAAGTAGAAGACTGCGCTTTGGGCTCCTGCTGATAGCTCGATAAGTTTATCGCTGATTGGCTTTAATTAAACACCATTAAAGAGTACAAATTGTCAGCGGCACACACACACCGCAGCCTGTGCCAATAAATCACGTTTTGTCTGGCTGATGTATGCCCCCACCCCCCTCTCACCAGTGGGGGTGCTTGTACCTAGTGTGTGTTTCCAGCAGAATAAATGAAATTAACCGGGCCCCCGGCCCTATCGGGCCAAGATAATCGTGTCAAAAAGCCCACTGACCACTTCACATTCGACGTGGACGAGGGCCGCACAGAGACCTCGATAGACAGAGATAGACACGATGTGTGTCTGTGCACCATGACTCTAGCTGCCAGATAAGCTGCCTCACAGACAGCACCAGACTTGCAGACCATCCCAGCGGAAGGTGCAGGTCTCCGGTCTACGCCTTCTGGTGATAATCGAATTGGCCAGCACTTGGGCCACAAAACGATTGATTTAATTAATAATAATGCCTCATGTGACTTGTCAGGCAGGCAGCAGGCAGCACCAGCAGCACCAGCAGCAATTGTGACGCAAATAGCCTGGGGTATCTCCGTGGCAGCATCTGCCCCCGCAGATAGTGCTGCTGAGGCGGTAGATCTGCCCAGATAAGATTGTTGTCCTCCTTCTGTGGTGATGGCAGAGGCAAAATTAAAATATGTTTCCCTGCACCTGTTTCAATTCAATTACGGCAACATACAATTAAAACTTGTTGCCCGATACATAGATAGCGTGGCGTGCCCATAGTATCTTATAGATATACAACCGAATTTTTTTTTTGGTTTTTTTGGCAGCTATCAGAACACGAACACACACGTTCTGATTGCTCCACGATTGTTCGACAGCACCCAATTGGGTGGCGGGCTGTGCGCTGGCTCCTTTGATGGAAGTTCGATTGAGCAACACCCCCCCAAAAGAAAAGCGACTGACTCTCCACGATCTGTGGAGCTTTGGCTTTGCGGCTAAGATGGCGCCAAGTCTGCTGAGAAGGATTCATTGAGATGTGCTTCATTAATTCCAATTCCCATACCCATACCCATTCCCATTCCCATCCCCCATCCTCTTTGCTTTGCTTTGCTTTGGCTAAATGGAACATGCAAACATGAGAAATCAACGTCGTCGTCGGACACATCTCCAAATTGCTCTGCCTCGGATTCGCTTATCAAACCCTACAAGACAATGACAAAGGGCAGAGACGGACCAGACAGAGGCAGAGGCAGACCATCCACACAGACAGACAGATGGAGATGGAGATGGAGAGGGACATGGAGATGGAGTTGGAGTTGGAGACGACGGCGTCGAGCAACAGTTGTACGAGCCACAGAGATCACAGATCCCTCTCTCCTCGATCCTACAGTGTAGCCTGCTGCTGCCGCTGCCGCTGCTGCTGCTGCTGCTGTTGTGTTTTTAACATGCATTTTATGAGTAATTGGCCCCGCATCAACATCACCAACATATCCAACAACAGCCACAGCATCGCCATCAACAACAAGCAGATCCACAGCCAGAGTCCCAGCCAGAGCCACAGCCACATCCACAGCTTGGAAGTGGGCTACGCGTCTGGCTGAAACCTGGGTCCTGAGTCACAACTTGAACCTGCGACTACCTTAGGGGCTACCGTCCCAGCAATCTACTCCATTAGGGTGGCCAAAGCAGTGGCTTTTGCCAGAGTAAACAACGAAGTGCAGAATACACTGGCAAAATCATCAATAGATTGGCAAAGCATTCCTTCTTTGTGGGCTAGAGATCTAAGCCGAATATCTAACAGCTTTTAAGGGATAAAATAAATACTGAAACAGCATGGAATGCTCTGAATAAAGTGACTCTTAAGCAGAGCAAAACAATAGAAATCTCATGTAATGCGCATCACAATTCAAGCTTAAATCTCATGTGAAGATAAACTCAGCAGCAGACTTTCGAAAGCTATGAAAGGCTGACTTAAAGATCCAGAGGAAAGAGCTATCAATCTTTTAATACCTATATGTGTAGTTCCACATTTCAGCAATAGAACAAGAGCTAAACAAACATTTCTAGTAAAGAAAATAAAGAAGATAACACAAGAGAACTTGTCGAAGATCGAATATTCCTTCAGAAAACTTATTCAAGAATTTAGCAGTGAGGATATGTGATAGATCATTGAATAAGCAATATCCCACAAGTGCATTTTTTGGGACTGAATATGCAGAAAACATTCGCAAAGTGCTATAAACATTCCCAATAAATATCAGCACTTCTTACCATATCTCCCGCCCTGAATTATGGATTTATTCCACCAGTGTTCACCTGCTGCCCTGCCCCACCCAGCTGTGTGCTATCTGTGGGTTAGGGTAGCCCACAGGTCGAAGTGTCTCTTGGGTCGATTGGCCAGTAAATTGAATTAAGATTGCCCCCAAGAACAACAACAACAAATGAGGCGGCAGAGTCAGCTTCGACACGGCACAGGATATGAATAAACTAATTATAATTGGGAGAGTGTGTGCATTAGAGGCAGAGGTCGTCCATAAGGTGCAACGCAACAGAAACAGAAGAAACAACAACAGCAGCAGCAACAACAGCAACAACAACAAGCAGACGATGATGATGATGATGACGGGAGGCGCCTGCCTGGGCCAACAACAAGAATGCTGCCTTATCGCACCTGGTCCAAAGACGGCGCCAAGAAACAAAAAACGAAGAGAGAACTCAGGTGCAGCAGAGGCCACTAAGCCACAGAGCCACAGAGCCACAGAATCCAAGGGATTCCAATTCGGATTCAGCTTCACCTTCAGCTGCCTCGTTGTGGTATCAATTTTATGTATTTTTGGGTGACTCAGAAGAGCTCGACGAAAATTAATAATTGACCTTATCAACTGAAACTATTAGGCGAAGAGAATATCCAAAGCGCTTCTCAGTGGGAATGATCGGTGTAGAGGTGTGGAGGCAATCCATCAAGCGACCACACACTCGGATGGGGCTCAGGAGAAGGCTCTGTTCGCTCTCTCTCTCTCCGTCTCTTCGCTTGGTATCATGGAGAACGAATGAGCTTTCGCCTCTTGGGATTTAAGCCACCCAAAATGTTTGCCATTATCATGGCGGGTGCATGCCGTAGTATGTGTGGTGGTGGTGGTGGTGGTGGTGGTGGTGGTGGTGGGGGGAAATTACAATGCCGATCATCAAAGTGTGACTAAAGTGGTTTAGCCTAATGTAAACCCATAAATAAGCACAGCACCAGATACAGAGACGCGACTGCAGACGGAGACTCTGGAGACTCTGGAGACTCTGTAGACTGGGGAGACTCGAGACTGGGGAGACGCATTAACAAAATGCCAGAAAAGAGCTTCTGTTTGCTGTTCTACCTGGTCCCGTAGCAGCAGCAGCAGCAGCAACAGTCGTCCCATGGTCCGTCCGTTGTGGCTTTTAATGAAATATGCCAGGCCAGGCCAGGCCAGGCACAGACGGACGGACGGACCCGCAAGAAGAAGCTAAAAACACAAAAGTGCAACCATAAAAACGACACCAGGCCAGGCCCAAAGGAGCGCAAGAGAGAGAGAGAAGAGAGAGACTTGAAGGAGCGTTGAGTTGTGGAGAGGAGTCTCCCTGTGTGTGGAGTTGAGTTGAGTTGTGGAAAGAGTAGCCCGCAAAGGCAGAAACATTGATGCTTATCGAGATGACAGAAGTGACGACAACAGTGAGAGACACACAGAGAGACAGAGAGCTGGACACTGGACAGTGGACACTGGAGAGACTGTTCAGAAGAGACTGCTGCAGAAGTACCTGCCAGAAGTACACTTGTCTTCGTATTACGAATTAATTTCTTAATTTTCCATATGTCTTAGGAAAAACCCACACACTTCTTACAATGTCGTGTGTGTCGGTGTGTGTGCTCTTCAATATACAAAGTATAACATATACCCGAGACACTAATGGAGCTTATCTTTAAACGGAACAAGCAACCGGCAAACAAGTTCCAGGTTCCAGACGTCTTGGGGCATGGCTGTGGCTCTGTGGCTCTGGGGCTGTGGCGCTTTGCCTGATTAGCATCCAGGGACTAAACAGCAAGAACTTCGACTTCGACTGCGACTTCGACTGCGACTCCTCTGAATGTTGTGTCAAAATGTTAGCCACGAACTCGCCCCCGCCTGCAGTTGCTGCACTGCCTCTTGAGTCTCTTCCTGGTCGCACCGAGCCGGTCCACTTCTGCTTCCACTACCTATCTGCAATTGGGCAGAGCAAGTGCAGCGTTAACTTGATTAGTTGTTGTCCCCGGCACTGACTAAATGAAGCCATGAGAGCAGGTCTGCCCGAAGAAAAAGCAGAAACCTGACAGTTTCTGCAGGCACTCTTGGCTTTGCCTTTTAATTACCCCAACGAAACGTCAATCAGAGACAACAGCCATCACATCACATCATCCTTGTGCAGCACTCTTTCTGCGAGCTTGGGGTCTCTCCTCTCCCCTCTCCCCACTCCCCTCTCACTCTCTCTCTCTGATTGCTGGCAAAAGGCAATAATAAAGTCGTAACGCGGATACAATTATAAGGCGGCGGCTCTACAACAAAGCCAAACGGCACACATTGCCCGCATACCTTTCGGGTAGTATGCAGCAGTAAGTCGGTCCACTGCAGCTACTGCAGCTATCGCATGCAATGAATTAATCAGTTTTAGGGGGGGCTAGCAGGGAAAGAAGGAAGGGAGCAGCAGCAGCAGCATAATTGCAATTCGTACAACTAATTTAATAATTTGCGGTCCACGGTCCGCACGGTTGCCCGCCACACAAATTAAGTTTGTCAGCTGTCAATGCGTGGAATTTGTGGACAGCATTCAAAAACTGACAGCACAAATCATATCAGCGAAGTTATGAGTTATTAACTGAAGGCAAACAGACCAACAAGTTGCCTCAGCAAGTTAATGGACCCCTCGAAGGGTCTTCGTTTTGTTGGCTTGTTGCAACTTCATTCCGCAAAAGAATGCAACTAAATCAATCACAGCCACACTAATTTGCCATTTAACAAGGTATTTGGACAATTTTGATATATGTATTCAGCTGGGTCTGGGTTCGAGGCCCACTGAAATGTCAACAGAATCAGCGGCCATCAATCAAGCAGACTTTTGGGCATCATGGGACAGGCACAGGCAAAGGCAAAGGCACAGGCACAGGGACTGGGAACCGGCTTCAACCTCGTGGCGTGGCATTGCAGCAGCTCCGCAGAGGAAGGTTACACATCGGGTCTAACCATTTAGTTGTCATTAAAGCGAGAGAGGGAGAGAGAGAGAGACCCCTCGTATATTAATTAGCAAAACATGAAATTACCAAAAATTTCAACTCTGACGTGAAGTTCAGGCCAGAACGAGCGGCAGGCCGAGGCAAAACCAACTGCTGCCACCTGATATTAATTTGATCTGATAGAAGCGACATGGACATGGACACGGACCTGAACCTGAGTCTCAACCTGCTTCCGCTGCTTCTCGAACTCGAACTCAAACTCAAAGTGGAGCTATAGCTGCTGCTGTTGCTGTAGCTGCTGTTGAGTTGATGATGATGAAAATGAAGTTGCCGCCCAATTTAATTAAAATTCCAAACGATCTGCACATGAAAGCTGCCATCAGCCATCAGCAGTCCCAGCCCCAGCCCCAGCCCCGGCCACGGCTGCAAAAGTAAACCCAACTCAGCGAGCGAGCTGAAACGTGTTGATGGAAGAGATCAGCTGACGGACAGAGCTGCAGTCCATCCATGGTGTCCATGGTGTGGTCATCGATTTGCATTGGCTCTGGCTCTGACCACAAGCTGCAGCTTGGAGGTTCAGACCACAGGCCATGACCATAAGGCACGCTCCCGAACCGCAACACTTAGACTTGGACTTGGGAGAATTCTTCGCTAGAAATAAATAACTTGGGGAATACCTGAAAGTGTACAATAGATCCCTCTGCATATAAAAGTTAGAAATTCCTTGCCAAAATGTGCTTAAATATGTTTCAAATAAAATATATCGTCGCTTTTTATAGCCGAATGCCAGTAAACGTACAAAAAAGACAGAAGATACGTTTCCGATCCCATACAGAATATATATTCTGGATCAGCATCAATAACCGATTCGATATAGCATGCCTGTCATTCATTCTTATGGCCAGAATGAAGAAAATAAGTTTCGCAGCTACTCTCCCGCCTCGCTCTCCAGCTCTCTCTCTCTCTCCCAGTGTGTCTTAGCAGTTAAGGGTGATTTTTCGTGTTGGACATGTAGTCTCTTCCAGGTAGAAAGTAACTTCCCTTTATTGTTATATAGACTTTTTTTTTTTGGATATATCATTGGCATTTATTCATCCTTAAACTTCGCCTAACACTGCAAAAAGTTGCACAAGAAATATCTGTACTCCAACAATACCCCCATTAGCCATCCCATTCAACCACACTCAACTCTCTCTTATGCTGGACAGTGTAACCGCAGCTCTAACCTCGAGGCCCACAGTCCCGATGCAATCCAATCGGATCCGACTTGGTCATGGCTGCGCTGCGAGTACGACTCGATGGCAGAAATTACAGAGATTGGCATAATAAAGTGCACGATAATTGCACGTTTAGCGTTTATTGAATTACGAGCTTCTAATGCGCGACTATAACCCCTTAGCCCCCCCCGTCAATAATCTGTACTCAGCCCCCTTGTTCTGTTTCGTTGCAGCTGCCTTTGGTGGGATACTGGAGTACTGGAGTACTGGTGTGCCTTGGTGGATTATGGGCATATCGGAGGAGATCAAGCTGGAGGAACTACCGCAAGAAGCCAAATTGGGGCACCCGGATGGCGTTGTGGTCGAACGTGGCTCGGTGCTCGTCTCCTCAGCGTCGGCGGCGACGGCCGGGGCCTCGCTAACGGTTTCAATTTCTGGCGGCGCACCCAGCGGCGCCAGCGGGGGCACCAACAGCCCCATCTCGGACGCGAACAGTGACTGTGAGGCGGACGAGTATGCGCCGAAGCGGAAGCAGCGTCGCTATCGGACAACCTTCACCAGCTTTCAGCTGGAGGAGCTCGAAAAGGCCTTCTCACGCACCCATTACCCCGATGTGTTTACGAGGTGAGTAAGAGTGAGAACTAAAACAACAACAACAAAAAGAACAAGTATACATACATATATATATAATATGACAAAAGATAAGCGAGAACGCCCGAATGGAAAATGGCCCCAAAAAACTTTTTGTGAGGAGAGAAATGAAATTTGCATAAATCGCTCATCGAGACATCAGCGAGACATCACGACAAAAGGGTGAGGAGGGAGAGAAGAGAGACGCTCCTTGGTTTTACGACTCGCTTGATAATAATACTTATGACGACCGACCGACCCCCCTGAGTGGTTGGTTGGTTGGATCTTCCATCGATCTTATTTGGAGCAACATTTGTATGGGCCTTTATGGGCGATTCGATTACAAATCACCAAAGATCAGGGCTTCAGCTCTCATAGATCCCAATCGATGACCCTCTCCCAGAGTTCAATTAGCATGCAGAAATCTCTCGAGACTTTGGTCTCGTTCTCCGGCTGAAAGACAGCCAAAGTAATTGCCATAAATTAAAAGTCAGTCAGTCTAGAGCTCCCAGTTCGAGTCCCCAAAGTGAACTGCTAATTGAGACCGCACGATGACCAAGCGGAACAGTACAACACAACAACAGAAAAGGAAAAAGCTTACTTACAATGTCAATAGCAGCAGCAGCAGCAGCAACAATTAGATCAACTTTTTGCAACGCTTGTTGCTGCAGTTCTCAATTCATTAAGAGGCCTGCTTGCTGCTTGATTTGAATGTGCGGCAATTAATTAAGCAAATAAATCAAATCGGATTTAATTTGTGTTTAAGCTGCAATTAGCACTTGGGCTGCATTCGCTGAGAGAGCGCAGTGTGAGCGGCGCGCGACAGAGAGGTCAAAGCTAAGAGCGAATATAATACCGGTGTGAGAAAGAGATAGAGAGATCATCTTAAGTAAAGCTCGCTCTGTGAAACTCAGGAGTGCGGCGCAATTAGGAGTGCAGAAGGGAGCGTCACTTCGGATCAAAACTTTAGCAAAACTTCAAAGAGAGTCTCTCCCAATTTTACGGCAAGGAAAAAAAACCTTTCAATGCCTTTCAACCATTACAATTGATTATCAACTAAATCTTCTATCTATTTGCCACTAAACCTCTGGTTTTTCTTTCAACTTTTTATTTTTTTGCAGAGAAGAGCTGGCGATGAAAATTGGCTTAACCGAGGCGCGCATTCAGGTAAGGCCCGGCCCCCAAAGAGATTTGCGGTTGATTCGCGTGCCCCACGTGCAGCCCCACAAACAATGTTGTAAAATTGAAAAATAATGGAGCATGTCGTCCCTAATGAAATCGACTCGCAGTTAGACACACTGAAGGGTATCTTCGTGGGAGAGAGGGAGAGCAGAACTGAAGATGATGCAGAGAGAGAGAGAGAGAATGAATGTGCATTCAATTTTTTTTTTTTGGTTTAGTGCCAGTCATTACAATTTACGGCGCTTCTTGTTTTTAATTATTACCCCCAATGCTAAACAACATTATTTGCTTAACCGAACATCCATTTCTCCCAAGGACTACACATACAGTCAGTGCCACTCCCCCCCAACCATTCACCATTCCCATTCCGTGTCCGAGTCCGACTCAGAGTTTGAGTGCAATCAGCCACCGTTCTTGTCCCTGGGATCGACTCCCATATTCAGATTGTTATGTTAAAAACTAATTAAAGGGGCGTTTTCAATAACAACGCCCATTAATTGGATGAGGCTGAGGCGTCTTCCGTGCAGTGTGCAGTGCAGTGGAGGATGCTGTTGTGGATACCGATACAGTAGCCTGCCAGCCACACATAATTCATGGCCTTCTCCTCCTCCTTCTTGTTGCAGGTCTGGTTCCAGAATCGTCGCGCCAAGTGGCGCAAGCAGGAGAAGGTGGGTCCACAGTCGCATCCATACAATCCTTACCTGCCCAGCGGCGCCGCCAGCATGCAGACGGTGGTGGGAGCCGCCCTGCCGCCCAATCCCTTCACCCATTTGGGCTTCCAGCTGCGCAAGCCCTTCGATGCCCAACACGCGGCGAATCTGGCCGCCTTCCGCTACCCGCATCTCTCGGCAGCGCCCATGATCCCATCCGGCTACTTCAATCAGTTCCAGCGGTGAGTAGTGTAGTGCCTGGCGAATTCCCAAGAGAACTAGTTCCACTAACCCATGATGTTTTCTCTCTGCCGCATCTTTTAGAGCTCCTCCTCACATGCTGCCACCGGGCATGGCCGGGATGTACTCGCCCTCCAGCTCCTTCCAGTCGCTCTTGGCCAACATGACGGCAGTGCCGCGCGGCCCACCCCACATGCCGCCAATGGGTGGCAAGCCCATGCTGGTGGGATCGCCCGACCTTCACTCGCCCACCTCGCCCGACTCTGGCGCCTCGCAGCATCAGCATCAGCCTCCACCACAGCAGCAGCAGCAGCCACCACACGCCCAGCCCTCGCAGCTGTCGCCCCAGCAACTGGTGGGGATATCTCTCACCCACCAGGTGCCCTGCGGCTCGCCCACACAGACGTCGCCCGTGGCCCTGACCCTGTCCCACTCGCCGCAGCGCCAACTGCCGCCGGCACAGCTTGCGCCGCCCCGTTCATCCACGCCGCCCGAGGATCGACGCACTTCCTCGATTGCCGCCCTGCGACTGAAGGCGCGCGAGCACGAACTGAAGCTGGAGCTGCTGCGACAGAACGGTCATGGCAACGATGTCGTCAGCTAGCTGGGGGCGTGCCCCAAGCTCCCAAGTCCAAGTGCAAGACATTTGCTGGTTCACTTTAGTCGTAAGCGAATAAGTTATTTCATTGTATGTGCAAGTATTTAACACGGAATTTTCGAAAATAAATTCACAAAGTAAATTAAATCAAAGAGAGCTCAACTAGGAGATAAACTGCACTAAAGAAAAGTTGGATAAATGGATCCAAAGGGAATAAAGCAGCACAACTCAGCCCATAGGATATTCCTTTCTAAACTTGTCTCCAAAGCCACTACTTTTCCTCCCAACTCCACCACATATTATAAGCTAAAGACAATAGCTTAAGCCTCCTGCTCCTCGTTTTCTTTGTATTCATTTGGTAATTCCCACAAATTACCCATAAGCCGAGGCCTAATAGCGCTGCCTCTCCCTCTCTCCCTCTCTCGTAACCCTCCTAATATGCGTAACAACACCTACTTATGAGTGAAGCAGTGAATCATGGCCAGTCCGACCAGATCTTGGCAGTACGAATACGAATACGAGTCGAGTCCGAAACCGAATTCGAGTCGGATCTGCCATTAATCAGTTGTATTCCCATAAATCAGAGAAGAGAATGGGATTGGGATTGGGGAACTGGGCATGGGATGGTAGCCATGAAGGGAGGCATGATCAAAAACAAGAGAATCATCATGAGCAGAGGAGGATGCTACAAATATAAATTTATGAATAAATTAGAAACAAATTAAATATGTTAATGATTCGAAGTCGAAGTTCGAACAACAATGAACGAGAGGGAGCGGAAACTTCGAACATTGGAGATCGATCCAATCGACAGAGAGAACAAGAGAGAGAGAGAGGAAACTTTGCTTGAATCGCTTGGATGTTCGATCTTCTTCGATATTTTAAATGATTTCTCTCGGTTGCTTTTGTTTGTGAATTATGCGCGGTAATTAATAAAATGGAATATTTATGATAACATTTATAAAACACGAAGTTGCCTAATTCGATTACCGGATTTTTTGTTGGCCAACCGCCATCCGTTGTGGCCAGAGTTACGACTCCGACACTGAAGATACATATTTTATGGTACGAAAAAAAAGGAGGCAGTGCCAGAGATCTCTTGACTTGGCATCCTCCTCACATGCCCTGGTAATTGCGATGAGGTGGAACTGTGATAATCATGTTTAACCGACGGACAACGGCTGGCACGGCCACTGCCTCTCAGACTGTATAATTTTGTGCCTCTCTCTCTCTCTCACCCTCGATTCCTCGATGTTGGTTACATTTTATGCATTTCAATGAGTTCGTCAAATGCAGAATATAATAAAAAAGATACAGTGAAAAAGAGACAGAACAAAAAAAGAGACCAAACAATTAATTTGCATAATAATCAAGCCAAGAGGAGGGTATAGGTATAAATATACGATGGCAGGAGCGCTGCTGAGAGGGGAGTTTCAACAACCATATTAATAATCATTAATTAAGGCGACTAATTAACGCTGACATTAAGAGACTGCATTTTAATTACACCCCAACGTCAATTTGATTCGATTCGATATTTGTTTAGTTTTTGTGTTCTATCGTGTCTGGGCTTTGCAGATTGCACAATACCTGCTATACACTGCCCGAAATTTGATATGGACAAAGAGTGAAATAAATCACAAGTGGGCATAAGAAGGCATAAGAAGGTACTATCTTTCATAAATCTGAACACTTAAGGAACCTTGTATAATTCGGATTATAAAAGGATAATAACTACATCGTAATAGCCATGTTTTAATTATACTATTATTCCTTCTGGTATGATTTCTTGTATTTTTATTGTTCCCACAAAATTAAAGAACCGTGAATTTAATCACGGACTATTTTATTCCTAAATTCCACTTCAGCTTCGCTCTTTCTGGTTGAGTTCCCTTTCTGAGTTAATTTCTTGCAGTGCATCTCCAGTACAACATCTCTATTCTATTTGAGTAAATGCATTTAATTTGTTAGCAAATTTGCACAGAAACATTTGATTAATGCGCTTTTTTGTTAGGTTTTAATTCAATTTATCTGCAACACAAACTTAATTGTTAATTCCACGAGCACTCACTGCACAAAATCAACAAAAACAACAAACACAAAGGCACAGCCGAAGTTTTAGATACCCTGGAGAACTACATGCATATCCAAATTCCTTTAGTAGATGAGTCAATACAAAATATATGAAATAATGATCCGATTTTAAGCTATTTCGAGTGATTAATTGATGAATTTGTGACGTTTGGTAGCCATTCCTCACAAAGTCTTATCTTTAAAGCAATTTTTTCTTGGCAACTATAGAATATAGTAATACGATTTTTGGAAACAGCGAATCAGTAAAACCTAGATATTATTTTTGGCATATAAATAGACAGAAACCCAAGCCTAATATCGTTTCAGTATACAGTTTACGATACTCAATAGCTACTCTGTGATTAATTCATGGGTTCGGAAATAGTTGCATACTCTGCATTATAAAACTCTGGTCAGAATCATAATACCCTGGCCCGCCGCTGTCTTGCCAGGGTACCAACCCCCAGAAAGAGACGCAGAACGCAGGCGGTTGTTTTTCTGTTCATTTTTTTTAAACTTTTTCTTTGTTTTTGTTGCTGGTTTTTTTTTATTTGTTTTTTTTTGTTGCCTTGCAAGACAAAATGCAGTTGCTGTTGTCGCTGCTGTTTCTGAAAATATATATGTATGTATACTCGTCTGTATGTATGTATCTATATAATTGCTCGAGTGCATTGCTGTGTGTGTATGTACGAGTATCTGTGTGTTTCGTGTGTCGGCGCAATTAAGTTTGCGTTTAATTTGCAATTATCCAAACGACTCAAACTAATTAGCGCCACTTTGATTAAGCCTGCCAACAACAAATGGAAATAATGAAAATGGATAGCGGATAATGGAAAAACGAAAAATACTTGCAGCTTTTCCATGATACACAGCTAAGAGCCGCAGCGGGGGAAAACCGAAACCAAAACCAAAAAAAAAATGATAGTTAAATGCAAAAATCTTAATTCGATTTATGACGAAGGGAATTGCACATGAGATTCGAAATCATTGTGGCCCTGAAATATATCCCCACCGCATTTTTGTATGGCTATATGCATAGATTATTGGCCATAAAACAACAACCTCCAAACCGACAAACATCTGTGGTGGGAATCGTTTTTTGTTTTTTTTTTTGAGGGAATTATAAATTCATTCAGACAAACAAAAGACTTGGGCAACGAACTAGAGGGGAAGACATCTCTGTGAATCTGTATCTGTATCTGAAAATGTATCTGTTCGATGTGAATGAAACCAGTAATCCAGTTACATGCTAAATCCATTTCCAGGGCAGTTTTGATGAGATAATCTGTAATCACCCATGGGAAGTTATTGAAATACATGCTCAAAAATAGAGCGGGAGGTTTCTGTAGATCGCCCCCCCTTGGCCTGCCCTAAAAGATCAACTCATAATTTCCACATTTGCCTTAAGGTGTGTATCTGGATGATAATCTATTAAGATCATAGATTTCAATGATGAGATCATCTCTCTAACTTGCATACGAGTATTTCCTTCGCTCATAAAAATAATCTTTATTGATCTTTCCAACACATTCCCCCCAAAACACATTGACACATTTTATGGGCACACTTTTAACTTCAGTTTCGATAGATCGAATCTACATTCGAAGCTGCTCATCCGAGTCATTTTTGTTTACCCACATAAAGAATAAACTATTAGCAGTACGTTCCTGGTGAAGTTTCTAAATTTTGAAGGTTCAATAAACAGTTGTGATTCATCAATTTGATCCTAAAATGTCATTGATTCCGGTATGAATATCCACTCTGGGATTGAAATGATAAGAAAATTGAAAATGAAATCATAGTTTAATCATTTTGTTCTTAAAATGTAAATGCCATTCGATTTTCCAATGTTATAAAAAAAGTGCAAATGAAATTAATTGAATTAATTGTATTTTAAATGTAAGGGCTATGAAAAATGAAGAAACTAATTTTTCGGGCTGCCTTTTGCAGGGTAATAAATGCCTCCAAGACTGACAAAAAACGAGAAGGAACGTGTGAGTCGCTTCTGGTGACGCGACTCTACTTATACCACTCAGTCAGTATATACGGACAGACAGACATGGCTATATCGACTCGGCTATTGATGCTGATCAAGACTATATACATATACTTTATGGGGTTGGAAACGTTTCCTTCTCTGCTTTACACACATCCACTTTTACCACAAATCTAATATACCCCTTTACTCTTTTTTGAGTACGGGTATAAAAATCCATCTCTCCTGCCTTTTTGGTTTGTTCAGGTTAACTTTCCTTCCGCTGGTTACTCGCGCAGATGAAATTATTCAGTGTTTGGCGGTTGTTTTCGGGGGACTTGTGCATAAATTAAATTTAGGCAAGACTGCCAGTTCGCCTGGCAGATGCAGGGTATAGAGGAAGAGCCAAATGATGGGAAGAGGTAACGCAGGAGCTGCCGGAGATCGGAAGACATGGCAGAAGCTAACAATTCCATTTGGCCTGCTGCAGCAATTGGAGCATGTCGATCGGAGCGGAGCTTTGTGGGCTGTTCGGATCCTAATTAACTTGTTGCCATAATTGCTCACTTTTTATGTGTTGCATGTGGTTGTTGCATGCTGCTGCTGCTGCTGGGGCACCACTGGACCAATGGAAGAGCGCCACAAAATTTCAATATAAATCAAGAAATGCTGCTCGTGCGACCTCATAAGCGCCGACAAAACGGTAACGATGTGACTTTTATTATGTCCCAAAGACAACGCCACACACGGAACCCCCACACACACACACACACAGAAAGAGAGACAGACAGACAGACAGACAGAGGAAAGAGTGAGAGAGAGAACACACAACGAAATGGGGAAACATTTGGCGCCGGAGCAATTAGTTATCAAAGACGTCGCTCATTGACAAGCAAAAGTCAAAGCACTCGAAGTGCCACCCAAGACAGAGGGACAGAATGCGGCGGATGCGGGGGGGACAAGGAACCAGGCGAGCTATATAAAGTGGACATTATCCCCATATATGTATATATAAATGATGACTCAGCCACGGGCGCGATATGAAGACAAAAGAAACAAAGGAAAGACGACACCGCAGACGAAGATCGACTACCGAAGTTTTTCGGTGTAAGTGAAGACCCCCGCTTGAAGACTTGCGAGACTCTGGGCTTCTCCCTCCTCTCTCTGCCGTGCCCTGGCATGTTGTGTATGTGTAGCACCGCCCCAAATCATGGCAACGTGTGCCAGAGCCAGAGCCCAGAGCCCAGAGCCCAGAGACGTATATTAAAACGTAGCAACGGCTAAACATTGATCCTTATCGACATGGTCCCAGTGAGCGAGAGGCACGAGAGGCATGGGGCATGTGTGCAGCAGTACCCCCACTCGATCTGGGTAGAGGCTGCAATTGGTAGCCAGAACAGCAGTGTCAGTGGCAGCAGTGGCAGCAACAACTTAGCACGAGACACATTGTGGACACAGCACGCAAGGCTCAAGAGGAGCCTCTGTCTACGGACAGCCCTCATATTCGTACGCGAAGTGTGTAGCATGCAGATGGATATATGTATGTATGTATGTATGATATACATATGTATGTGTACATTGAATGAGTTATTCTAGTAGGAAAGATGGCAACTTCATGGGATACTTCTGAGGAAGCCAAAACGTATCCTTTGTTATTTTATGAGTTTTAATTATGGCTGAAACTTAAGTTGTTTGTTGATGTTTGGAAGTTAAAACTGGACTTTGTGTGCGTTATTCGTTTGAGTATTGTGCGAGTCATACCTACACGAAAAATTTATTTAGATTATTTAAATATTTAATGATTCATCATCAATAAATTGAACACAACTGAAATCCGTTCCCCAACCAATCTGTTATTTATGTGGAGTAACTTAAATTAAATCCATTTTATTTACTCGTCATAGCAGTCATAAAATCGGCAGCTAAGAGCCAGAATAAAAAGCGCTTCCAGACTTTAATTTTCCAGAATTCAACACTCTAAACTTGTACCCAACGTGCTTTAATTTATGCTGAAATACCGAATACATAGTACTCATTTACTCCATAATACTCGTACTCCTAATACACTTAAGAATACCTTGATTTTCCATGGCTTATAATAACCTTTTCCATTCCTTACCTTTGCCTTAGCTTGACCTTTATGTGGAATAACCAAATTATTCTGTGCTCATTTAGTAATAATAATACTCATACTAGTCGTACCTTTAGCTACATAAAAGTGCGGCACATATAACCATCCTTTTTCTTTAACCAATTTACAGCCAAAGAACTTCCACACAATCTTTTTTAAGCCAATGCTTTCGCATCCGAAATAAAGCCAAGGAACTATAGCTTTAAGACACAAATTGAACATAATCTAGAGTTATTAAATCTAATTTATAATGTGATAGCGAACAGGACAAAAGATAAAAGTTCGCAAGTCATAAAACAAAACCGCTTCAAGCCCCAGTTGAAAGCGAGTCTTTAAGTTTATATTTTATGTCTCCAACTAATTAAATCTAATATATATTTATGTATCTCTTCATTTCGATCTATGCATCGTTTTATATTCGTTTAGTCATGAGATATAACTTCCTATATGGCGAGCGATGTGCGTATAACATCCTACTGACCCATTCCCCAGGCAGGGCCCGAAAATGAATTCATAATTCGGCTACGAAATGAATGCGCTAATTAAATAAACATAAAACCCTGGTCGGGGCATTATCTACGCCTCCTTAGCTTATCTGCCAGCGACATGTGTAAGAGATCGGAATCGAGATCTTTTTTGGAAGCATTTGCATATTTCTGCCTCGATTTGGGATTCGTTTTTTTTTTGGTGATGCCCACGCAGCTGGGGCCCAGCCCATAATGAGGCTGATTAGAGCGCGCGTTTTTTTTTTTGTCGTAGGTGTTGCAGCGTGTAAGATTAGATTAGGCTAATCAGTGGCTGGATCTGCCACGGCACGGGGAGGGGGGCCACAGAAAGTGCCCCCAAACTATGGAAAGATCAAAACGAAAGCCGTGAGGCATGCCAATCGCAATCCGGAGGAGAGTGGCCAATGGCCATCGATAATTGCGGGCTAATTAACTCTGCAACGCAGCAACGTTGCAACGCAGCAAACGCAGCAAACGCAGCAACGCTGCAACGCTGCAATGCGATTTATAATTTGAGTTTGCCACAAATTAAAATTGCCATCGGGCAAGGCATTTGCGGCATGCGACGCTGCGAAATCTGCGACAAGCGGTGAACAGCATAATAAAAATATGTGAAATGTGAAATTAAATAGGACGCTGCCAGCAGCTGCCCCCCAAACATGCACTGAGAGAAGCCAGCGGGTAGAGCAAGGAATATGGAATAAGGAAAAGTTTTAGCAGAGATTGAAAAAATAATCAATACAATTTCTAAATTCATTTCGATCCTCAGGCATCTTTCGAAGACTCACTGGAAGACAGCAAACAGCGGAGGAAGTGAGAGAGATAGGACATAAAAACGCAACCTTAAATGCTAAGCCACACTGGGAGAGTACCCCTAAACTCTTTAAGCAGCAGACATACAAAATTAAAGTTAAAAAGCAGACATATATGTAGAAAATATATTCAACTCTTAATTTAAAATTAAAATTTACAATTTTTCCTTCAATAATAATTTCTCCCATTTTTTGCAGCTTCCTAGCTACTGCCTACATTTCTGCCAGTGCATCTTGCGTTGACATTTTTGGGCGTGCCCCCCAAAAAAGGGAGCACATCTCAGCCCTGCCCTGCCCTGCCCTGCCCTGTGCTGCGCTGTCCTGCCCTACCCTTTGGGTCACTAATTTGCCATTTAGTGAGGCATTCGTGGCATTTGGGTGACAAGAGCAAGAGCAAAAGGCTGGACACAAGGCGGCCAAAACTTTAATGGCTTAATGTGGCAAATGTGGTATATATTTTGGGCTGGCCCAAAGCATTGGCCGGCCACATTTGCCAGCAATTTTTCTGTTATTTGTCTGATTTTTCAATCAGCAGGAGATAGATAGAGAGAGAGAGAGAGAGAGAGAGAGATGTGGAGGCCGTGCAATTACCTGCCGCAGAGCAGATCGCTTAAAATCTTATTAAGTTTTGTTTGTTTTCATCATTATTTTCACGGCCGAGGCCCATTTTCGGCCATTAAGAGTGAAAATCTTGTGTAAATCGAATTATTTGTAATTTATGGTGTGGCAGCAGCAGGCTGCCCCCCGCCACCACTCTGCTCCATCAATCCCCGGACTTGTCCAGTAAATGGGAGGATTATTACCCATCCAGGCATCATCCAGCCATCGTCCCGACTCCGGGGTATAGCCATAGCTAAACCAATAACCATTAAGCGTGCTAAAATCAATCGCAATTGCCCGGTACTCCGGCCTCCACCTTCACCTGATCCTCTGCAGACTCCTCTCCTCCAATCTCCGCCTGCTCTCCCCCTCTCTCTCTCTCCACTACCTCGTTTTGCGGTTACAATTTGCAGACGATTTGCGGTTCCGTCTCTCTGTGTGTGTCTCTCTCTCTCTGTCTGTCTGTCTGTGGTGTGGGTTACCTCAAAAGCCAACATGGCTGGATCGGATCGGATCGTATCGTATCGGTTCGGAGCCACAACCAGCTCCAAGACCAAACTGGTTCAAACAGATTATCGATTTTCAATTACGCGGCGAGTGTGCGGCTAAGTAGTTTGGTTTTTGTTTGGTCTAGCAATTTTCGACGGCAAAACTGCAGCTGCAGTGCCCAGCTCCAGCAATCATTTAGTAAGTAATCGAAAGGGGGGGCAACATGGCGGTAAAAACGATCCAGCCATACAAATTATAGAAAAGAACTTGCATGAAAAAAGTGCACAAAGAAAGAATGGGTTTAGCTTAAAGTTGGAGTAGAGATTCACGTAATTTGTGGCAAATTGTGCATAAATTCGTATATAGAAAAGTAAATTTAAAAATAATTTTTAAAATATGTGCTAGAGGATTTTTCTATAAATATTTTGTAGAAGAAATTTCCATGCAGTTTTCAGAAGAATTGCTACAAAAAAGGTCATCCAAAATTGCAGTAAATATAATAAATAAATAAATTCAATAAATGCCAGTCAATCAACACAAATCAAACAAATATCAAATTAAACAGAGAGTTAATAAAAAACTTATATATTTTTTTGAAATTTATCTTCAGTTTCCCTCTGGCCGCTCCACAGTTTCATACAAGTAGCCAAAGAGTTACGTTACCCCGTCCCCAGTGGATTAAACAAATTGAGTGCGACACTCGGCAGCAAGTACCCATCAAACGCGGTGAGTCTGTCAGTCACTAACTGACTCCACGACTAAGTGAGTGAGTGGAGCTAACCATATACAGACACGCTCGGATATATAACTGCCATGCACATACACATACACATACATACGCATAGCCATACAATATCAGTATCTTATCTAACGAATCGTTTAGCAAGTATAACCCGTTTGCTGCTGGCGTGTGAGCTGTCCCCGCGAGAGATCTATGAATGAAAGCGAGTGCCCGAAAGACATGCCACAGCGAGAGCAAGAGCGAGAGCGAGGAGACCCCTAGTTGGGATCTATGCTAATCGCTGGGATTATAATTAATTAATTAGGCAGCTGGCCATGATCCGCATTAGGGATTCCTCTCTCTTTCTCTCTCTCTCTCTCTCTCTCTGGAGACTCTGGGGATGCGTAGAGACTCTGTGCAAGTTTGTGGCCTAAGTCTTTTGGTGCCAGACTTTGGTTTATTTTTTTTTTTTGTTTTTGGGTTCTTGCTGCTGCCTTGATTGTTGTTTCCAGCGAAGCGTCAGAAATTTAATCAAAATTTTCATAAACGCTCTGCGCTCCAAATTGCACATTTAATGACAATAATTTGCGTAATGGATTTTCATGTTCTCGTAATTGAATTTATTTTAATTTAAACTAAATTGCACTACGCGTTACACGAATGGGGGGCTGTGGATGCCGTAGCAAGCCCCATCGCAGGCAACGGAATGTATAATTTTATGCGCTCACGCTGCCGCTCCACTAATTGATTATAATTCTGTCAGTCGCCACCGTTGCAGCAGGCTACCAGGCGACCTGCCACTGCCACCGAAGCCTGTCCCGATGCCACTCCTGGTACCTCAGCTGGGCATGTGTCCCAGAGTCGCAGAGTCCCAGAGTCGCAGTCGCTGAGTGCAGTCTCTGGGTCTGCTCCACATTTCGCGCATTATTTCGCGCTCGTTAGCCGGCTTCAGGCTGCTGCAACATCACCATACCCCGGACCAAGCTCAAGACCCATCATCATCATCGACAGCATCACCATCAGCCACTCGATCGGCAGTGCTCCATCATCAGTTCGGGGGGGCTAGAGATGCGCCCGTGAATTGATACAAGACTTCTAAAAATACTTTTTCCATATTGTTTCTACACCCAAAATTAATGCAAAGGTACTATCGCAAGGCAGAGGAGAGTCCACCATAGAGCTACTCTAACTATCGTACTACTTTTCATTTAAAATTCACGAGAAACTACGCATCTTTCTTTCACATATTCGAGAGCAAAAACACTCCCACTGTACTTAGTTTTTATTCTTCATCTAATCAACGCCCTAATCATGACGCTTTGCCTTTAAAAAAAACCCTGCAAAACTAGCACCCATCTCTGGCTAAACTGTTTCCCCAATAATAAACCCATTTTGCTTAAATAAAATCACGCACTCATCTCTAGATGCAAGCGACTGGTGTGTGTGTGTGTGTACCTGGCAGGTGTTTGGGGCGATCGAATCCAGCGATCGATTCGCTTCGTGGCAGCCAGTTAATAAATACTCATCGCCTCGCACTCGCCGTACACAGCGGCCAGGGGGTGTCCAGGGCTCCGTTGGGGCGATGTGGAGCGCTCTGCAGAAGGTGTTCTGTAAAACTGTTTGATGGATTTCATAATAGTCGGACATTATGTTTGCTTCCGCTGTCAGGCGAGATGCTGTGTTGCCGCAATTTACTTTTTATGAATGTCAATGGTTTTTTAATTAATTGCAGGCCATTTTCGGAAGGCAAGGCCCCCTCCTCCCTGTTTTTTTTCGTTGTGCATACTTTATGGGCGTCGCTTTCATATGCAAAAAAAAATAAAAAAAAAAATTATGAACTGCTTTGGGGCATTGCATAAATCTGGATATTGATAGGCGGTCATTAATGGAAGCTCGTTTCGATTCGATTCGATGCGATCGTAAAATTTGTCTCACATTTTTGATGTGCCAATAACAATTCTCTCTATGAGCCCATAAAAATAATTCCCAAATTTAATTCCGATTCGCTGATTTCTGTGTCCATTCGGTGCGCCGATCGAGAGAGAGAGAGAGAGTCTCCTCTCTGCAGTTCATTAAAGGCGCTTAAATTGTATTTCAATGCAGAGTCCGGAGGGGGTCCACACGAGCGCCAGAAGCGCACAAATCCAATCAAAATGCACGCCGAAGAAGATGCCGCCGCAGCCGCCGCTCCAGACCTCAAGTCGACCCCCTGTGCGAGTCATTGTCGTAAATCACACATTAAAATATTTATTTGTATTTTTAGTTGTTCAAAAATTAGCTAAGAGCCCTGCCCGAACGGACCCTGGGCCCTGGCCCTGGGCCTGGAACATCGATCGTCTTGGGGTCAGTCGCAGTCTCCCCCAGTCGCTGTCGCTGTCGGAGACGGGTTGCGCTGCGCTTTTGTTGTGCGAGTGAATTTTAATTTCCTTTTTATGATATTTTAATTTATTTCAGCGTAAATCAAAACCAAAACGAGGCCTCTTGCCCGCTGCAGGGGCTGCACTTTTAATAAATTAGATTACTCTTCGGGTCTCTGCAGATCGTCTCGCGAGTCTCTCCAGTCGACTGGAGTGAAGTTGAGCTCCGTTCCGAACGGCGCTTCCATGGATCTCCCCCCATCCTCTCTCTCTCTCTGACATCCGCGCGCGAACTGCATAAATCTTTGGCCCTACGCAAGAGGCGGAGGCGGGCATCGGCGGTGGTGGTGTATCCTCGCTTCTTGGATGCTAACAAGCTGGAAAACACTCTGAGGATGAGGTCTGAAGTTCTGCATCTGCATCTGCATCTGGATCTGGATCTGTGGCATGCAGACCAAAGATTGCTTTTTCACAGCTTGTGGTACGTCCGGCGGTTTATTAATTTGACGTTTCCCCTCCAAGGAGCAGGCCAAGCGGACGACCGGCACGGGGTAGTTAACGGTGCAACAATTTGTACACTTTTTCAGCTACCCATCCTTCTTGCTCTTGAGGGCGTGTCCAGGGAAGGTAGGCCACGTCGTCCCACAGCAATTAGAACAAGATATTTGGGGCTGCATTTAATCTAAATCTGTGCCCGTCATTGTAGCGAGAGTGACTACTGTGGCCAGAGCCTATTGAAGTATTATCGGACGTACTTTTTAAGCCAAATGGAATACCAAATTACCAAACAAAATTAAGCAATAAATTAATTACCAACCGTTTCCGTTTGAAACTTTTTGTTTTACATTTTGTACCCATAAATCGATGAATTTCGTTCAAATGTACCAAAGTTCCAAGCATTTTCATTGGTTCAAGTGGGTTCACTGAAATTCCCCTAGATGGCGGTAGTCACTCTTATACGCTGTTAGTGTAAGGAATTTAGTTGTTTGAAAAATGCAGATGGAAACTTTTGACGATTTAGTTGTTACCTAGCTAGTTAATTTCGTTTGTTTTAGTTAATTTACTAACGTAATCGTATCATTTAATAGCTATAACGCAAAAAGATGGAACGGCTCATTAAATGTCGCCTGTTAAGATAACTTATTCTGTAATTCTCCAGGCCAGCAGCTCGTTGGTAGCTGCCCCTTCGAACATCCCAACTTTCAAACTTGTGGGGAACAAACTCGTTGGCTGTGCTTTAACAGCTCTGTTAGGATTCCTTGCCCCATCGAACCATTGGTTCGATTCATTGGAATGAATTCATTTCTGCAGGGGTGGCTTCGAACCAGCCCTGTAAAGCAGCATAATGAACACACAACAGAATGCTACGTTACAGAGGGGTTGTTTTCGGTTGTTGTTCGACCACACAGCTCCAGGTTCGTGCTGTTCAGGCGGTCCAGAGTGATGAAGGGTGCCGTCGAGAAAGTAAACTTCCCCTCTACCAGCCTGGATCCGTCCATCATCCAAGTCCTCCAGCACCGACGGATAGGCGGTGTCCTGCCAGTCCTCGGCACTGAAACGCAGGCCGCCGAAGAGCAAAATCCAAGCACCGATACCAAAGTCGGTTTCTAATCCCAAGGTAATCCCAGCTCAGGTGGCGGCACAGGAGGTTCACCGAGACACCGTTATAGTGACGCAGAAAACATGGATCAATTGCTATATATAATATATATAACTATAATATCAATTTTATTATTATATTATATAAATACTATACATATTATATTATGTATTATATGTATATTATATATATATTATATGTATATTATACTAAATAATATACTCAATATAATATAATATAGCATTAAAACATTTATGGCCCACTGTGCCGTGCACAGCTGCGATTTTTTACCATTTGCAATGGTATTGGTATTGCCGATACGGCCGGGAAAAATATAAGTATTTACAGCAAATCAAATTTTAAATTTTTATTAAATTTTTAAAAATTACTATTGTTTTACGACAATAAAATACAATTTTTTTCAGCCGGCCTAGGTGTGTCGGGTTTCTGACGATCCCGACAGCCGCCTTAACCTAACCTTAACCTAACCTGGTCCTGTTTTTTTATTATTATCTCTTATACAAAAAATATGATTCTTAAGAGAAGTTATTCCAAAAAATCCTTCTATACCTATATCTTACATATAATAAACATAAACGAAAACGAGCAGTTGTCCAAAATTGACCTTAGCACCAGTTATAGGGAAAAGGTGTGTCATAATGGTATACAAATTTAAAAAATCCGTTATATCTTATCTTAGCTTTCTACTATCACTTGCATTACGACTGTCCCATTCAGAGAAATTCCGAATTGTACCTACTCATACAAAAATTCAATTCTTTCCATTTCCTTTTTCCAAGTTTTTCCAATTAATAAATAAAATAATTAAGATAAGCTTTCTTTGGCATAATCTTAAATTTTAAATCTTATAGAGATGGGAAATTGGGAGATGTGTCTCATCGATTAGTCGAATAATTCGAGGCGCGCCGTTGCCGAATCACTTAAATATCGGCGATTGGCGATTGTAACAACCACATGTGGGTACATGGAAAGATTTTTGAAGGGCAAAGCACGGACAACTGATGAGTAAAACGTTAATTCCTTGAATATTTTTTGATAAACTCCAATTTTATAGGTGCGAAGCGTGCAGTAAGCGAATCGTATTTATAAACAAGCGTAGAATATGCAAGAACAACACACTAATGAATGCTAGGGATCGTTTCGGGGATGCTTGAAAGCTGCTCCAGGCTTAGATAACAGAACTCTGTTATAAGGAACTATCAGAAGAGTATGGGAAAGGGTTTTAAGAGACCCTTCCTCTGTGCACGGCGAATGTTGGTGATGCTGTTGCCCGGAAAGGAAAGGAATCGAAAGACAGCGAGCGGATAAGTTAATGTACAATCTCTGTTCGCTTTAAAAGCATATGAGGCGATGTTGTCTTTATGCCTGAACGGAGAGAGCCCTCCCTCCCTTGGCCCACTGCTCTTCCGTGGGATGGGCTGCATCGGGAGAGTGTGCCCGGGGCATCGCATTTGCATAAAGCAGCGAGGTCGAGAATGAGGATGAAGCTGACGATGACGATGACGAAGTCACCAACTTGTTAGCGGACGCTGGAATTTTTACTTGCATACATATGCAGAGATAATGCGCCGCCCATTGCCACCCAGTGGCCACGTCCTTGCCACCCCCACTGGCAACTGGCAACCTGCAACATCGCCCACCCACCCAAGCATGTCAGCGACAGTAGCCGTGGCAGTGGCAGTCTCAGGGGCTGGCAATGTCATGGCTGCGTGCGTGTCTAAGGGAGCAGAGCACATAAGTCCCAGAAATCCCAGCGAAACCGTGTCGTGTGCTTTGGGGGCATCTCGAGTGAACTACGGAACAGCAGGAGCAGGCAGCCTAACATAACCCATCGGAAGGTATCGCAAATATCAACACCATCTTTCCTCTTCGCTGTTCTACCCAAGTGGCAACGCTTCGAGTACACAGAAAAATTAAGAAGAGAAATACTTTCATAGGTAGTAATAACCCCTTCATTCAGATAGGACAATTTATCGCCTTCGCAACACTAGCTGTGTTTCGCTTGAATTTAATAAATGTTGCAACATTTTTTCACATCCAATTTATTGATAGATGTAGCTTGTAAATTAATATTCCACAACCTGTCAAACCAACCCAAAAAATAACGTCAAAATAACTAGTGTGCTAACATACACTAATCATAGAAAGTGTAACAGTGTTGAAATGTAATCAATTTTTGCCCGAATTTGAATGCGGTGGGGGGGGAGGGCGTACATACATTGCCACCGCCAGCATAGAAATATTCATTTTAAGTGAAATATGGTTTTCTTGTATGTTTCCCTCCGTATGGCTTGAGGTTACAGTCCAATACATGCTCACAGGTTCAGGGTATTTAGCATGCACGTTCCGGTGGTCCGCTCTTTATGCTGTGGGTGACCAGCGGCGCGGTGTGGGGGTGGGGTTGGGCGTCTCGCAGGCATGAATGCTGGCGTCCGCCACTATTCGGTGGGTGTATTTTTTGTAATAAGACATTCGGTTCTTGCGGGGATCTCGGAATACGTAATAATTTTCCACTCCCCGACACAATAGAAATATTCATTAAAGGAAAAGATGGTTTTTAGTAAGTCCTTCGCATCAATAGTTGTCTGATGAAAAAGGGTCCAATCAGTGCACAGAGTGTATATTACACCGCCAGCGTACCTTTAAACATTTAAATCGAAAGCAGGTTGAGAAGGATGTTCTAGCCATCCAGACATCGGGACTTGGATGACGATAGAATTTTGGCCGAGAATTTCTCAGACAGGCATCAGATAATGCCTGGCTATGGCCGCACGGGCGTTGACATATTTCCCTATTTATTACGAGAAATAAAAGTTTTCAAAAAACTTAATAATGTAATGTTAGGCGTTGAATCGGAAAAACAGGAATGGGCCAAATGGCACCGCCTTTTATACCATTTGACGTCGAGCACCGTCTGTCTGCTAGTGTGAGTGCATTGGTATTGGTACACCAACACGAGAACAGCTGATTGAAAGTATGAAATTCTCTGCCGCTGCAAATAAAAACTAGGGCATATTTCCCTCTCGCTCACTCTGCAAGCTTTTTAGATAATGTCAGAACTAGAGATGGACCATTTTTGCTTCCCAATCGGCTCGAAAAAAACACGACTTATCGTCATTATTCGCTCAAGGAACAAACGATACGTTTTTCCGTAATATTATTCGTAGGAACTACTACAAAATCACACACAAACAAATCACATTTCATTGATCAATTAAACTCTCGTCCCTATAACTCATCGTTATTGAATATATAGTGGCGTCGTTTTTAGAAGGAATTATAATACCTTTTTGAAAGTTGAAAATAAATAAAAATATTGTACCGTTTCCGTGCCGTGCTGGCTCGTGCCGATTAGTTTCCGTACATGCCCATCTCTAATTGGCACATCCAAGCAGCATATATTTCTCTCGCTCTCATGTAAGAGGGAGAGAAGAGAAATGATGGCTGTCGCTGCATGTGCGTGTTTCTAATTGTTCGCTTCCATTGAATTCAAAGCAGAGGCCTGGCCTAAGTTAGCAACAAAAATTCGTTCATTGCTTTATGGTTTACGTTTTTTGTCTTGGAAGCGTTCGACTCTTTCAATAGCCTGGAAATGGCCAAGGAGCAAGATTACGAGGAGTTGCGCGAACTGCTCCAGTCATGGGATGCTGCCGAGCTCCTCCCACACTTGCAAGGTGACTCACTGTGGAAATATGAGCTGGAGAGCAAGAGCAGAAAAACGACTTTGACTGCAATGCAATTTGTTCGCCTATTTCGCTATTTACAGAGGCAGCCATCAACGTGGACGAACTGCAGATGATGAAGCGACACCACCTGACCAAACTTCTGAGCAGCTTTCGTTTGGGCACGTGCATACGCTTCGAGCATCACCTGGAGCGCTGGCGCCAAGGCCTGAACGTTCCCCTCCAGGGCGTTCATGCAGAGACGCACTGCCAGGGTTGTCGGTGCGCGACAAGCCAACCCCAGTCTGACTGCGCCGGGGACAGTGGCAAGTCCGGTAATCTGCTGGCTGAGCTACTGCTACAATCCACCAGTCAACCTGAGTTGGAGCTAGACACCAACGCGAAGGAGCAGGGTGGCGGCGAGGAGAAGCAGAAGCCAGGTGCGGTTACAGTGCTCGGCATTCTAAAGGGCCACAGCCTAAGAGGCCAGTCGCTGCTCGATATCATGGGTCAGCAAGAGAAGCCCCTGGATGGAGTGCAGCGGCAGCTGCTCATCCAGCTGATTTGCAGCCACTATATAGACAATGATCTGCACCTGACGCTGACGCACAGCCACCAACTGGAGCGGGAGATCATGCAGCTCTTTCCCAAGGAACAGATGCACCATTACCGCACCGAGCGGCGTGGCAAGATCTATGTGCGGTTCACCAACATGAAGCGAAAAAAGAGGCACAACTCTTCCCACCAGTAGCCGAAGCGTAGGCGTCAGAGCACCGGAGAAGGAAAATCGTTTGAGAGACTATATTTGAGACTATAAACATCTTTATTGATTCGGAGATTAACAATATATGTGTGGATATTTGTAGATTGTGACCGGAGGGGTGGATATGTTACCCGGGCCAGAGCGAGTATTCGTAATCGTAAAGTCTAGTGAACATCTTTCAGTTTGCATCCTTCTCCTGCACATTGTCGTCCTCCGCCTTCCTCTCCTCAGCTTCCTCCGCATTCCCTTCGTCCCTAGTGTCCGCTGCTCCCTCATTTTGGGCGAGCTTCTCCGCCGGGAATGGCAAGGATCGCAGTCGCTGCACCATATCCTCGAGAGTTTCGGGAGCAACGCTTGCCGCCTGTTCCGCTGCCGATTCCTTGCCGGAGCCACGCTTCTTGGCCGCAACGTCCTGGCGAGAGGCGGCGCACAGCTGAGCCTGGGGCGTGCTCCTCGGCGGCTTCTTGGGTATGGCGCCCGTGGACTGCTGCTGGACGGCCTGCTGCGTGGCGGTTGTGGTGACGGTGACACAGCAGGCGGCACCCTCGGATTCGGCTGCCTCCTGCTCGGCCACAATCCGCGTGCTGGCTACGTTCCTGACGGCACTGGTCGCCTCCTCCGTGGGCAGGGTCTGCTCCACCAGTTCGGCCTCTTGCCGCCTGCTGGCTTCCCGCTCGGCCATGCGATTGATCATGGCCGTGCCCCGCTCCGAGGTGTTGCTCAGGCGTGCAATCAGCTCGTTGCCCTGCGCCTCCATCAAGCGGAGACGTTCGGCGCGATTCGCAGACACCCGCTCGATGTCCTCCAGTCGCTGTTCCACAGTCTGCGAGATGGCTGCAGCCGTGGGCTGCGGCTGCGGTTGCGGCTGCTGCTGTCGCTCGTGGAGTGTGTCCAATTTGCTGGCCAGACCCTCGCTGCGCTCCGAGTTCTTTGAGAGCTGTGCGAGCAGCTGCTGGCTCTCCAGTTCCAAACGCTGAAGGCGGGCGGCCCGGCGCGATGTGTAGGCCTCCTCGTCGGCGGTCAGAGGGGATGCCTCCGCCGTTTTGGCCGCAGTTGGAGCAGTCTCCTCTTCGGTGTTGCTCTCGAAGCTGGCTTCCCGACTGGGTGCGCGTCTGATGCGATCCAGGGACTTCTTCAGGTAGTGGCCCCGATCCGTGGTACGCCGGATGCGCGACATCAGCTGGCGCGACTCCTCCTCCAAGCGGCCCAGTCGCTCGGATCGCTTTCGCGTGTACTCCTCCTCGCGCGGCGTGAGGCTGCCCGTGGCCGGTGCGGAGCTGGCGCGCGTCATCCTCTCCAGGCGCTTGTTGTTGATGAACTCATCGAGGGGCACGGCATGCTGGGCGGGCGAGACCTCGTCCTGGAAGCGGCACAGCTGCACCTCGAGACGTTCGCGGTTGTCGGAGGTTTCCAGCACCTGCTGGATGAGCGATTTGCACTGCTCCTCCAGCTTCTGGATGCGACTCGCCGTGCCCGAGCTGGAGGCATCCTCCGCCTGGCCACGCTGTCTGCTGCGCGAGCTGTGCGGAATCTTGGGAATGGCTCCGCGTGAGCCCGAGCCCGAGCCCTCAGCCCCGTCCAGCTGGTCCTCGTCATCCTCCAATGTGTTTTCCATGGTCTCCCCACGCCAGCCGCAGGTGGGTGGGGCACTGTTCCAGCGGAGCACAATCTCCTCGCCCTCGTCTTCCGCCGAGCCGGAGCAGGCCAGAGCAGCGGCCGTGGCCGTGGCCGCCTGGCGTCCCGGCGAGGTACTCTGCATCCGCTTGATCTTGCGCGTGTGCTCGAACTGATCCCTCAAGTGCTTCCTGCGACAAGTGCCAGAAGTCGAGGGCGCCGTCACAGCCTCAGGCTCTGCTCCTGCTCCTGCCCCGGCTGGTTCCACTGCCCTTGCGGTGTCCCGCTCCTCGTCCGACTGCGGTCCCGAGTCGCTATATCCGCTCTCCGCCGAGTGGTTGGCATCCTCCAGCTTGCGGCGCGCAAACTCGCGCCGCCAGTCATCGCACTGCTCTTGGGTCTCCTCGTTCTTGGCCCTGGCCGCCGCCCACTTCCGGCGGCAGTACTCCAGCTCGTCCTTCAGCTCGCTGAGCAGGCGACGCTTCTGCTGCAGCTGGTAGCGCAGGATCTGCTCCTGGGTGTGCAGCTGCCGGTGCTGGCGCTGCATCTTGCCCACCAGATGCCACGTCTTCGTAAGCTCCAGACTGACGGCGCTCAGGCGCTTCTCCTGCTCGTTCAAGCGGTAGTCCAGATGACTGTTGAGGGTCTTCAAGCGGTTCGTTTCCTTCACTAGGGACTTCTTTTCCAGTATGAGGTCCTAAACGAGAGAGAGAGAGAGAGAGTTAGGGATAGAGATTAGATTGAGAAGTTTTTAAGTGCTCGACAGAGTCGGGGAGAACTTTCCAGTTAAATGAATTTCCCAAAAATATGCAACATGTTTTGTGCCCCAGAACCCAGCCCCAGCCCCAGCCCCAGTAAAACTGACCGATAAATTCAATTATGTGCACAACAACGGAACGCCCCACAGCCGCATCCCTCTGCCACATCGATGCTCGGACTCGACTCGGCTTGGCAGTACGTCAGCAATAATGAAGCAGGCTCGTCCTTGGCCTGGGCCTCGGCCTCGGTCTGCACTCCACACTAAATAAAGCGCTTAAGTGAATAATGCAAAACTTTGCAACAGCCACAGACAGAGAGCCTCGGACACGGACACGGACAGGCTGCTGCTGCTGCTGCCGCTGCTGCACTTCATCAGCAAACCGGATGCGACAACTAACAAGCCCGATTGTCCGCAGCACTCCAACAGAGAGAGAGAGAGAGCGAGAGAGTGCACGAGGAGGAGTAGGAAAAGCAGGACTCACCTTCAGTTTGATGTAGGTCTTGCTGACGCTTAGCTCCGCTGGCTTGCCACTAACCACCAACGCTGCCGCCTCCGCTTTGTGGCCCTCCCCTGGGGCAGCAGCAGCTGCAGCATTGGCGCCAGTAATGCCCCTGGGCGCACTGGCCAGGGACAGCTCCTCGGCGAACTGCACGCGCTCGATTTTGTGGTGACTCAAGAGCTCCATCAACACTTTCCAAACTTTTGGCAAGTTGCCAATGATTTCTTGGGCCGAGGCAACTTTGCCCATAATTTCGGGCTCATGGCATTTTAAGGAAGCCGCAACAGCACCCGCAGATCCACTCCTTCGCTTGCCACTGTGTTCTTTCCCCACCGGCTGGACACAGTCGGGCATGTCCATGTCCACGTCCACGCCATCAGCAGCAGTGTCAGCCTCAGCCTCAGCCACAGCCACAGCCAGAGCCTGAACGTGGGGTGTTGGCGTTGCACTGCGACTCTTGTCAGAGTCCTCGCCAGAGCCCCCCGAACCGGTGGCCTCCTCCACCAGCTCAAAGAGCAGCTTGGGCAGGGTGGCGCCATCGCTGCAGCTGCCCTCCGCCTGGGTCATCTGATTGAGCAGCTGGCGATTCTCCTCGAGCATTTGATTCAGGCGATCAATGTCCATATTGCTCTTGCCATTGAAGCCCATAATGAGCTGGCTGAAGAGCTGCAAAAGCAAGTAAATTTGATTTAATCCTCACACTTTTTGGGGCCAATCCTCGCTTACCATATTGACGGCTCCCACCTGCTCGTTGAGCGTGCGCTTCTCGTACTTTAGCTCGCCGCATTCCTCGCGCAGCTTGGACAGTTCCTCGTTGGCCGTTTCCACTTCTTTCAGCAGCGTCTGATTGCGCTCCTCAAAGTTCTTGGTTCTGTCCGAAGGAAGATTAATGAATGAGTAAAGAGAACTGCTTTTGGGGGCTGCTAGAAACCTACTTCTCCTGCTCGGCGATGAGTTCGTCCTTCTTGATGGAGATGAGACGCTGCAGATTCTCGTACTCGGCGGCGGCCACACGCTGTCGCTCCTCGTAGAGCTGCCGCAACTGCCGAATGTTGACCAGCTGGCGCTCGTACTCCTGCCGCAGATTGTTCGACATGATCTTCATCTCCCGCTCGCTGAACGAGTTCTCGATCTGCTCCAGTTTCATCTTGAGCTGTGGATCGGAAATACAAAGAAAGTTAGCATCGATTTTAGCTGAAATATTCCAGTGCTGAGCACTCACCTGTGCACACTGCTCCTCTTTGACGCTGAGCATCTGCTTGCAGCAGGAGATCACCTCCTTGAGGGTGCCCACCTGACGCTGCACCACCTCCACTTCGCCGCGCAGCGACAGATTCTCGGCATTGGCCTGTTGGAGTGCCAATTGAGCGTTGGCCAGCTCTATGTTGGCATGGCGACTGCGACTCGAGGGATTCTCATCGTCCGGATCGATCGCTGGCTGCTGCTGCTCCTTGCGCTGTTCTAGTGGCTCCTCTTGCGGCTCCTGCTCCTGTGGCTTCTCCTCCTCCTCGCCCTGATCCTTTCTCAAACGTCGATTATCTGCCTGTTCCCTGGCCAGATCTCTCCGCAGGCTGTTGATCTCATCGCGCAGATCCTGCACAGCAGTGAGGCGAGCCTCCCTTTTGGTGCGCAGCTCCTCCCTGAATTCCTCCAGGGTTTGCTCTCGCTTCGGGGACTCCTCCTTGCTGTCCATGACAATGGGTTTTTCCTGCACCACCCCACCAATTGGTTCCTTTTCGTCTGCTATTTTCAGTGGTACATCCGCAGCCTGCACAGCTTTCGTTGGCATTGGCATTGGTGCGGCCGCATTCGAGGGGGCCTGTTGCAGAATTAAATTCTCGTGCTCGATGTCATTCCACCAGGGCTCGTCATCCGGTGGCGCAGCTGCTCCTCCCACTCGTTGTTGCCGTTGCTGCGGCTGCTGCTGCACCTGCGACTCATCTGCAGGCGGTGTGGACTCTGCATTTCCCATAATATGCCCGAGAACAAAGGCCCCAACAACCCAAAGACTCTGGTATGCGAACGTTCTGTTGTGTTTACTTATGTTCTTGGCCTGGCAGGCGTGTTATTTACGATTCACTTTAATGCGACTTTGCCTCTGCAGAAGCAACCGAAGAGCAGCCGGATACAAAGAGGCTGCCCCGCCCTCTCACCGATCCACCGACGAACAGATATAGGTACACACCGATGCACAGACACAGATACAGATATAGTATGGGAGGTGTTGTGTCTGCTGCTTCGATCTTTCGATTTCGCAATTTTCTTATTGACTTTTACTTTTTTTTCCAACGCACCAAGCAGAAACTTTCGAGTGAGATTCTACTGGACACGCTGACTGTAGCGCTTTCAACTTTACCCAACAACTGAAAGTTACACGAACCGAATCAGTTTATCCGATTTTAAAGTAAATATCTAGTATACATATGGTTCAAGAAAAAATCTATATGTAGTGGGGGGGACTCTTGCGAGGCGTTGGAAAATTTCTCGAAATCTAATTTCTAGCCGTTGCGCGACGCGTCGAACGGAACTTTTCGCTTTGGCTTCTCGCTTAAAACTGAGCAAAACATCGAATAGATTTTTTCTATTTTTAAACAACCAACAAAGAGATCTCTCTCTCTCTCTCTCGCCGCACTCGGAAAATGCTCCAACGAATGTTTTGTTCTTGGGCGGAAAAACTATCTTCATGAGAGAATGCTCTCTCTCTCTTCCTCGAATTCCCTAACTATTGTGCCTATGTTATGCGCTCCGTTTAGATGCATTTTAATTGGGAAAATATGTCACATGAAGGTGTTTAAATTTAGACAGACGCGTCACAATCAAAAGATTATGACTAACAGGAACAATTTTAAGCAAAAACAGTTGCCACATCGCCATGACAGCCAGCATGACAATGAAGATCATAGCCAAGGGCTCTGCACAGATGGATTCGATGCGAAGAGGCTACAAGGTCATTGCTCCTTAGCTGATAACAATATTTAGGGTTTATTTTCTGATTGGAAATTGGAATGTTTATTGTGTGTTGTGTGTTGCTTCAATCAGTGGCCCACAAAGCTTAAATATTAAAATTATTGTTTAGAATTTAAACGGAAACTATAATTCCATTTAAATTGCATGAATCATGATTCCTATCATTCATGATTCTCTTTGATTTTGTTTGTGTATTACTTGTCAGTTTTATTGGCAGGCTCCACGGCAGGAGCCATGTCACGGGCCTGGGCGATGACGCGCGCCTTGTAATTCTGGCGGTTTTCCAGATAGACAGTATAGGCCTCGGCCTGGGCTGGGTCTTTGATGTTGGGCGAGTCCAGCAAATCCTGAATGCCCATTAGCACCTGCTTAATGGTAATGGATGGACGCCAGTCCTTCTCCTCATCCAGCAGCGAGAGGCAGACAGTGCCCGACGGATACACGTTGGGATGGAAGAGGGGTGGCTCGAATTTGCATTTCGGCGGAGTGCTCGGATACTCATCCTTGAAAGTCATGCGTAGCTTGTAGAGGCCACCCGCCCAGTCGGTGCCCTTCTTTCCGGGAATGGCGCACTCCCAAATCTTCAAGTTGAGGGTGCCATCGGGATTCTTGGCGGGACGAGCAACGAATCCGAAAGGATGGTCCTTGCGCCAGGCCTTACGTTCCTCGGACAAACGTATAGCTGCTATTCCAGACATATTCTAAGCCGGTTTCTTTTTCTGAAAAAAAAAAAAAAAAAAAACAAAAAAAGCTTAAATGTCACTAAAATATTTTCTGGTTGGTGGGACATACCTTTTAATTACTTTTTTTAAGTTGTGTATTAGTTTTACAGAAAATTCGGATATATTCCACCAATACTGACGTCTATAAGCAATTGATTTAGAAAAAAAAAAACAATTGCACCAAAAGATTATAAAATGTTGGAGTAAAATATGCGTTTTGCTTTAGGACATATTTACCTTGTAATTATTTAATCAATGTGCAGCAGTAAATGTTTCTTTTTCCAGTACTTATTCCAAATTTAAATAGATTTGGCAAAATAATTTTCACACTGACACGTCTCTAGCTGTAATGAAAATCAGAATGAACTTGAATCAATTCGAGATCTTGAAAAATCACACAGTTAACTAGATCTCTTTTTTTTCAACATGCTTACATATGTATGTATGAATATGTATGTATATGTGTGGGCACAAAAAAAAATTTACGAAAAGAGAAAACACGCCAATACTGACACTTTTATGCAACTGTTTTTTTTTTTTACCAAAGAACACAAAAGTTTTGCAAAAGAGTTTAAAATGTTGAAATTGGTGCTTTTTTTTTGTATTGGCGATTGGTTTTGGGACTTGTTTTTAGCTTGCAAATTATTTGACTAAACGTTTTGCAGCAGAAAATGCATATTCACCACTTTGTAGTTCACCAATTTTTGTAAACGTTTTGCAGCAGAAAACGCTTTTTCCAGTACAAAATCCAAATTGAAATTGAAATTTTTTTTCTCCTGAAAAATTATTTTCACACTGACACGTCTAGCTGTAAAAACAAATCAGAATTAACTTGAATCCATTCGCCATCTTGAAAAATCACACAGTTAACTAGATCTCTTTTTTTTGTGTCTCTACATATGACATACAAACATATGCATGTGCATATGTACATATGTATGTATGTATATAAAGGCACTAAGCAAAAAAAAATTCACGAAAAGACACACCAATAGGGACGCTTTTATGCGACTGATTTAACAGAGAATACAAAATTAACTAAAAGAAGTTAAAATGTTGGAGTAAAACATGCGATTGGTTTTGGGACATATTCTTAGCTTGCACTTATTTGATTAAACGTTTTGCAGCAGAAAATGCATATTTACCTTGTAATTCGCCACCTTGTAGTTCACCAATTGTTGTAATCGTTGTGCAGCAGAAAATGCTTTTTCCTAAATCCAAATTGAAATTTAATTTTTTTCTCCGGCAAAATAATTTTCACACTGACACGTCTAGCTGCAAAAACAAATCAGAGTGAACTTGAACCAATTCTGGAAAAATCACAAAGCTAACTAGATCACACACATACACGCACATTAAAAGCACCTACGAATATTTTTCTGGTGTTGCGATTTACCTTGTAATTATTTGACAAACCTTTTAATTAGCAAAAATGCTCTTTTCGGGTTTTATTTTAATTTGACTACACACGATTGATTTTACTTATCGCTCACAAATATTTCACACCTTGACAGGTCTAGCTGGAAGGGTGGCAGTTCGCCCGAATGAACTAGTTCTGCCACACACAAATGCAAAAAGTTCACCAACAGAAAAGCCTGCAGTGTGACCGAGAGAAATATATGCTCTAATTTTGATTTGCAGCGGCAGAGAATTTTCATACTTTGAATCAGCTGTACCACTAACCATACAGTATATACTGTATATACTGTATGGTTAGTGGCTGTACCAAGAAAAACCACCAACACAAGCAAAACTTAATCGTTGTGTTATTGCGTCTCGGTGCAATCTCTGTCTTGCAGAGTTAAGCGTGCTGCGACTGAATAAAATAGTCCCAAAACAATCAATCTTTATGTGCAAATACATACATACATATTTGAATCCCATTGCCAACGATTGGTAAGTACTCCACCAACTTTTGTCAGCTGCTTTTATTTTCGCAAAAGAGCACGAGTATTTATCCCCTGGGGCTCGATTAAACAATTGATGATGATTCTGAAGAGTGCGTGGCAGTGCAGTGCTTCTGCTTCCCTTTGCCTGCTAAGCAAACTTTTTTTGCGAAAAACTTGCAAATGAAAATGCATTTTGCAGCTGATTTTTGCGCTGGCTATGCCGTTTTTGCGTTCACATTTGAAAAGTGGGAAACACGCAGCAATGACTCCAAAGCGAACGGAACCAAAGGATGGGGGAACAGCACCCTAGCCTAGCCAAGTGGTGGAGTGCGGGGCAGGAGGCGGAGGAAGCACACATTTGGCAAAGTGTCGCCAGTGCGAGGGTGACAGGGTGACCAGGGTGCCACACTGCCACTGAATGAGAAGCGGAGCTCAGGCTTGAAAATGAAAATCAACAATGCAATTTGCCATGTTGCTCCTCTCCTCTCTCCGGCTGCTCCCGGCCTGTCCGCGGTCCGGTGTCGTCAGCGCAGACAAAGCGCCAGAAAGGAGCAAAAAAAAAAAATCCGGCTAAAAACTTGGAAGCGCATGGCAAAAGTTGTGCACAGCCACGCCAACACACACCCACACGCACGCAGCACACACGAAACAACAAACACAGCGCCAACTTTCACAGAGATTGCACCACGCAAATGTGCAACGAAAGTAGCAACGAAAGGACCCAAAGCAGCCAAGGACACACTGCCAGAGCAGAGCGCCGGCAAGAAAAAGTTCCAAGAAAATGTGCATTGTGTTCATTATAATGGAATAATAAACCGAACCGACTACTGGGCTCAGATTGAACGTCCTCTTCCTCCTCCTCCTCCTCCTCTTCCTGCTGCTGCTGCTACTGCTGCTGCTGCAACTCCTTGTTTTTCTTGTTGTTTCGTGTCTTTCTCAAGTTGCTGGCTGCCGTTTTCCTTTGGCTCCGGCCGAGTTAATAACCAAAAAGGAAGTTTCAGCTTCATTATCCTGACAGCCAGCCGCCCGCCCGCCCCCCATATGAGGCGATGTCATCTGGTGTCTCTGGTGGCCCCTGCGGTTAATTAGAGCAACTTTCTCCAGAAAGTCAAAGTTAATCCGAGCCTGCAGGACAATGTAGAGCATTGCTGCAGGCATCTTGTAGCATAGGAAACCCGTTTGAGCAGGGATAAGACCGCTCTCTACTTTCTCCAACCAGACCATGTTTCATTGTCAGTCCGTGTCGTTGCTGTCTCATTTGTGAAGCATTTCTATGCGAAGAAGTCAGCAGGAATCATGCATTAATAATGCAACAAGCTTGCGCATATTTTGCGGCTGACAATTCTTGCAAACAGCAGCCAAAGAAGCCGGAGCCGGTCGGTCACAATGGCAACAATGAAGCAAAGCAACTTCATTAGAGAAAGCAACACGTTGACAACACATCCGGCAGAAGTAGAGTCATTTCCGTAGACATGACTGCAAAGCAGTACATACAAATGAGCAGCGGGACTCACCGGATATCCAAGTAAACGTAAGTCACTTCAGGGACATCATAGTCTTCAAGATAATTGGACTTGTTCCTGTGCCACACACTCGAATTTAGTTTAAATTCACTGCGTAAACAAATCATTTTACGCGGGCACCCAATCAGCTGTTTACTTCAAGAAGTTGGCAGTCCCTGCAAAGTGATAAGCAACAGCGTTCATGGAACTAACACAAGTTCCGTCAAAGAGATGAGCAGCACCGTTCACTGATCTAGCATCAATTGAACCAATGTTAACAAGAGTCTTACAACAACTCTAATGTTTATGTATAACTAACTAGTTTAAATTACTTTAAAACCCATGATAAACTAACCAATATTGAGTTAGAAAATATTCATAAATTGTTAATTACAATTACAAGTTCCCGAATGAACCAAACCAGACTAGTTCGCTCGCTCACAGTTTATCTCCGACCCAAACAACACGTGCAACGGTCTGCGCTTTGGGTTTTTATTATTTTTGATTAATATTCTGAAAGAAACAAGCAAAATGCTGGAGGAAATGAAAACGAATCCTGTGCTGACAAATTCCCGGCCAGAATTCAAAGCGATACCCAAACAGCTGAACAAGGTAAGAGGCTGCTGTTGTATTCTTCCCCGCCTCTCACCGATTTGAATCTCCCCTGCAGCACTTGGCGAACCTTGGAGCCCCACATGTGGACTCGTTCGATGAGATGCTGACAGTGGGTCTGGACTTTCTGGCCAAGCACATGCCGCCCGTCCAGATGCAGAGCCCGGCCGGAGAGCGCATCTCGCTGAAGGTGGAGAACATTTGGATATCAAAGCCACAGGTGCCGGCGGATGTGATTGACGTGCGAACACGTGAAATTTATCCCACAGACTCGCGCCAGCTGCACGCCTCCTACTCGGGCCAATGCTCGGTGCGACTGGGATGGAGTGTCAATGGTCTGCAAAAGACGCCCATCAACATGGATCTGGGCGAGGTGCCGGTGATGCTGCGTTCAAAGGCCTGCAACCTGGGCAAGGGCTCGCCGGAGGAGATGGTAAAGCACGGCGAACACGACACCGAGTGGGGTGGGATCTTTGTGATACGTGGAAACGAGAAGATTGTCCGAATGCTGGTGCTCGTCAGGCGGAATCACCCCATCTGCGTGAAGCGTTCAACCTGGAAGGATCGTGGCCAGAACTTCAGTGAATTGGGCATAATGGTGCAGACGGTGCGTGACGATGAGAGCTCCTTCAGCAACGTTCTCCACTACCTCAACAATGGCACGGCCCGCTTCATGTTCTCGCACGTTAAGCGGCTGTCCTACGTCCCCGTTTGCCTCATCCTCAAGTGCTTGATGGACTACACGGACGAGGAGATCTACAAGAGGCTGGTGCAGGGCTACGAGGACGATCAGTACTACGTGTCCTCTGTCCAAACCATGCTCAGGGAAGTCCAGAACGAAGGTGTCTTCACCCACGCCCAGTGCAGGTCCTTCATTGGCACACTCTTCCGCTCCCGCTTCAACGTTGTGCCCGAGTGGCAGCCCGACGAGGACGTCACCGACTTTATTCTGCGGGAACGCATCTTGGTCCACCTGGACACCTACGAGGAGAAGTTCCAGCTGATTGTGTTCATGGTGCAGAAGCTCTTCCAGTGCGCCCAGGGCAAGCACAAGGTGGAGAACGTTGACTCGGCCATGATGCAGGAGGTGCTGCTCCCCGGGCATCTGTACCAGAAGTATCTGGGCGAGCGTATCGAGAACTGGGTCTCCATGGTGCGCCGCGTGCTCCAGAAGAAGCTCACCACGCCGGACAGCCTCCTCAGCAGCAGCATTCTGACACAGTCCATGCGCCAGGCTGGCGGCGTAGGCAAATCCATTGAATCCTTCCTGGCCACCGGCAACATAGCGAGCAACACGGGCCTCGGCCTCATGCAGAACAGCGGCCTGGTCATCATGGCCGAGAACATCAATCGCATGCGCTACATGTCCCACTTCCGGGCCATCCATCGTGGCTCCTACTTCACCACGATGCGCACCACAGAGGCCCGCCAACTGCTGCCCGATGCCTGGGGCTTCATCTGTCCCGTGCACACGCCCGATGGAACGCCCTGCGGTCTGCTCAATCACTTGACGCTGACCTGTGAGATATCCAAGCGACCAGATCCCAAGCTGGTGCAGGTGAGTAGAGGCGCCGCCATTTAAATGGAACATCATTTCATTCCTCCTCCGTTCCGTTTCAGGCCATTCCTACGAAGCTGATAGAAATGGGAATGCTGCCGCTGTCTAACCAAAGGAATCCCGATGCCAAGCTGTACGTGGTGCTCCTGGATGGCAAGCATCTGGGCCACATATTCCAGTCCGATGCCTGCAAGATAGTCGAGGATCTGCGCTACGAAAAGATAACCGGCTCGGTGCCGCAGATGATGGAAATTGGCTTTATTCCGTACAAGAAGAACGGCCAGTTTCCCGGCCTCTATCTGTCCACGGGTCCCGCACGCATGATGCGTCCCGTGTGGAACATGAAGTGGAAACAAGTCGAGTATATCGGCACCCTGGAGCAGCTGTACATGGAGATAGCCATCGACCCGAAGGAGATCTATCCCGACTTCACCACCCACCTGGAGCTGGCGAAGACGCACTTCATGAGCAACCTGGCGAACCTCATTCCCATGCCGGACTACAACCAGTCGCCCCGTAACATGTACCAGTGTCAGATGGGCAAGCAGACGATGGGCACGCCCTGCCTGAACTGGCCCAAGCAGGCGGCCAATAAGCTGTACCGCCTGCAGACACCCGGCACGCCGCTCTTCCGGCCCGTGCACTACGACAACATTCAGCTGGACGACTTTGCCATGGGCACCAATGCCATTGTGGCGGTCATCTCCTACACCGGCTACGACATGGAGGATGCCATGATCATCAACAAGTGCGCCTACGAGCGGGGCTTTGCCTACGGCAGCATCTACAAGTCCAAGTTCGTGCAGCTGCCGAAGAAGAGCAGCTACTTTGCCCGTCATCCGCACATGCCGGAGCTGGCCAAGTACCTGGACACGGACGGACTGCCGCATCCCGGCGCCAAGCTCACCTTCGGCTGCCCCCTGTACTGTTACTTTGACGGCGAGGTGGCCACCTACAAGGTGGAGAAGATGGACGAGAAGGAGGAATGTTTTGTGGACAGCATCCGGCAGTTGGGCAGCTTCGAGCTCGCGCCCAAGAAGAACGTGTGCATTACGCTGAGGGTGCCACGTCCGGCCACAATTGGCGACAAGTTTGCCTCGCGGGCTGGACAGAAGGGCATCTGCTCGCAGAAGTATCCCGCCGAGGATCTGCCCTTCACGGAATCGGGCATGATACCCGACATTGTGTTCAATCCCCACGGCTTCCCCTCCCGTATGACAATCGCCATGATGATCGAGACGATGGCCGGCAAGAGCGCGGCCGTCCATGGCGACGTCTACGATGCCACGCCCTTCCGCTTCTCGGAGAAGAACACGGCCATCGATTACTTTGGCAAGATGCTGGAGAGCGGCGGCTACAACTACTATGGCACGGAGCGCCTGTACTCGGGCGTGGACGGGCGCGAGATGACGGCGGACATCTTCTTTGGCGTGGTGCACTATCAGCGGCTGCGGCACATGGTCTTTGACAAGTGGCAAGTGCGCTCCACGGGCACCGTCGAGGCCCGAACCCAGCAGCCCATCAAGGGACGCAAGCGAGGCGGTGGTGTGCGTTTCGGAGAGATGGAGCGCGACGCTCTGATATCCCATGGAGCCGCCTTCCTGCTGCAGGATCGGCTCTTCCACAACTCGGACAAGACGCACACGCTGGTGTGCCACAAGTGCGGCTCCATTCTGTCGCCACTGCAGCAAATTGTGAAGCGGAATGAGCGCGGGGGTCTGTCCTCCAAGCCGCAGACGTGTCGCCTGTGCGGGGACAGCAGTTCGGTGTCCATGATCGAAATTCCCTTCTCCTTCAAGTTCCTGGTCACCGAGCTGAGTTCGGTGAACATCAATGCGAGATTCAAGCTAAACATGATATGAGACGCGCGCCCAACATATTGTTACAGCTAGACTTTAGATCATATGTATCCCGTTTTTAATACGTAATACTTATCTCCCCCATTAAAGTTGACAAGAAATCAACCAATCAAAAGTTGTTTGCTGATTAACTAATTATTCGGATATTAAATCTGCTCTAAATGGATCGTATTTAATGCTCAAAATTTGTGGGGATTTCTAGGGGTCTATTGCAAAAATATGAACAATCCATTTTAGATAATGTCAGATAACTTTTATGAATTTGTTTGGGAATTTTTAAAGGAAGAGAGAACTAAGAGCTAAGCCTCATTTATTCCCACACTTTTATCGCTCCTATGGGGATATATGATAATTATTTAGTTTAAGTTGTTGCTGAGTAGTCCTCATGCCCATGCCTAGAATTGGAAATACAAAAAAAATTGAATTTCAAATAAGTTTGGTTGTTGATTCATTCCACATGCTCGCTATGATTTTCAGAGCTGTTCTATAAGTATATTCAGACTCTGGTTAGTTCATACAAAAAATATTTATTGCCACTTCCCACAGCCATGCCAGCGCATATCCAATTCCAATGAACCCTGCTCTCTGAGTGGTTTCAATTTATATTTATTTATTTATTTAAATACATATTTGTTTACGTTTACAGATAAATTCCTGCATTTGCTATATGTAGTTTTTTTGGTTGTTGTTGTTGTTGTTGTGGTTTTCATAGTCGCTTTATCTGTGTGGTGTCTGTCTGTTGGATTGTGTGTGTGTGTGTCTGTGTGTGTGTGTGTTGGTTGGTTGTTCCATGGAATTGTTGTGGAATTTTTGTGTAACAATTTAACTATTGCACTTTATAGAAAACACGCACGCACGGTATCCACGCAGGGCATGCAAATCAGATGAAAACGAGAGTCTGAGAGGAGTCTAGTTGGTATACATAATATGGGACGGGGGGGCGTATGGGGGATATAAGTGTGGGGTTGAGGGGCGACAGTTGACAATTGCCATTATCGATCGGTATTTCAGTATTCAGTATCTATATAATGTATATTTAGTTTACAATTCTTTGTTCTTCTTTGCTTCTCGGCCTCTGCCACTGCAACAGATATTATGGCTTCGCTTGCTGTATCTGCATCGGGATTAGTTTTTAATACTTGGTGCTATATAAATCGCACCCGCCACGCACCCACCATGGATGGGTGTACCGGAGGCGGCACAACATGTAGTTTTTCTTTTTTGTTTATCAGTTATCTATGGTACACATACGAAACGAAATAATACACACAGGATCAATCGAAAAATTCTTCTATAAGTATATGTATAATATTTTGTTTGTTTTGTTTTGTTTTGCTTTGTTTTTTGTTTTGAATGTTTCTTTTTTGGATTTTCGTTTCGTGTCCGAATTTTCGTTAAATCTTTTTTTGCTCAACAATGGTTTACTCAATCAAAAAAGTATCTGCCTCTTCGTCCTCTAATTATTTGTCTATTATTTAATGAGATTTCCATCCAATGATCCATCTGATCCACCTGATCCGCCTTGATCCGCCGTTACTCTTGCATCCGCGATCGGGATCTCTCAATCAAAAAACACTAAACATGAAATTTCGTTAATGCAATTGCAATAATCAATATGTATAAATATTTAGATAACGATTTGCATATTTGTCATTTGCATTCTTTATATGTATCTTTTATAATTCCGCTGCTGCAAGCTTTATATCTTTCATCGTTTTTGTTTTCTGTTTTTTGTTTTTGTTTTGTTTTTATTACAACGACGTATATACTAGGTATATGTATGTGGTTTTTTGTATGAATGTTCATGTATATATATAGTTTATATATAATGTGTGTGTGTGTGTGTATAGTATGGTATATAATATCCAATTGCTACTGCCTCCAAAAGATGCAACAATATATAATGTTTGTCATACACTTTTAAACATAATCTAATTATGTCTCTTTCGTTTCTTTCTTTCCTACTATGAACTTTTGAGCTTAACATTTACAAAGAATTCTGATGCGGATTCTGTGATTCGGGATACAGGTTTAGGTTTAGGTATAGGTATAGGTATAGATATAGGACTTAGGAGTGGATTATACAAAAAAGAATATACGCATGGGGTACAAAAAGAGAGTACTGCCAGCAAGAGGTAAAGTCGAGGCCCTCTTGCTGCTGCTGCTGCTGAAGAAGAAGACTGACTGACAAAAGGTACGTGTGAAGAGAAGAGAAGTGCTGCTGTGGTTGGTAGGTAGTTAGGTCGGTCATGGGAGTGGCGGCGGCGTACATAACTAAAGGGCATCGACATCTCGTTCAGCTGCTGCTGGCTGCTTTGATATTTCTCTAGGTGATTAGGATTGTGCATTGTAAAGTGGTTTTTGCCGTAGCGTAGCTCTCCTCCTTCTCCCCCCCTCGGACAACGCTTCTGTCCCATGATTGTGTGGCTTAAAACTGATCTGCCAACAGATCGCAAATCTCTCGTGTCACCGTCTCCTTGCTGGCTCGCACAGTCAATCGGAACATCTAATAAAAAAACAGCAAGCAAAGAAATACAAATTAGTTTTGGCAGCAAGTCAAAGTGGCTTGGGTCTTACCTGTGCCTGCTTATTCGGCTCTAGTCGCATCAGGCAGCCCACCTGCTGTGATTGCGTGTGTATAATGCCCGCACAGACCATATTATCGGGATTGGGATCCACCGAATCGAGCAGCTGCATGCCAAAGCCCATCAGCTTATTCCGTGCCCCAGGCAGATCCAGCGGCTGTGCGGCCTTGAACACTTTCTGTGATCGCTGTTGTTCCCTACAAAAGAAGTTATCCATATTAAGCATTGCAATCATTCAGTCGGCAGAGTGGCGGCGCAGTGTAGTTACCCGCTTAGGTTCTTCCATCGGGCAAAGAAGGACTCGGCATTCATTTCGGTTGGCTCGAAGAACTTGTTCACGCTCAGCGGCAGCTTAATGCTGAACTTTTGCTGGGTGCCGTTGTAGCGGAAACTGATCTCAATGGTTGGCGCATCGGCATAGTCCTCGATGCACTCCGCCGTGAGCAGCTGTTGGATTTGTGCGCCGGCCTCCAGGGTCGGCTCCACACCCTTCATCTGTACGTTCAGCTTGAGCGTCTCCTCGGCAGACCATTGCAGCACGGGATTGAAGTTCTAAACGAGCCGAAAATTAAACAAAAATTATTATAAAAATCTGCAGGCAGAGGGGATTGCTGCTGGACAGAGTTGGACACTTACCGAGAGGGGCACCTGTGTCTTGTTGCCATAGAAGAGGCCCAGCCGTCCCAGGTTCTGTCTGAATTCGCTCTTCACGCCAATCTGCAGCATCTCGTTCTCGAAGAGCACGCCATTGTTCTTGAACAAGAACTTCTTGGTGTTGTAGACGGCACTGGAGTTGTTGTTGCTGCCGTATATGTCGCCCAGGACATCGATGAGGGTGCTGTTGCTATTGCTTCCCACGTTGTTGGCCGGCGGCGTGCTCAGGCCGAGCAGATCCGTGTTGGCATTGCTGTTGTTCAGTTTGCTGTGTGAGTTGTTCACGTGCACGTTGTTCTGGATGACCGAGCCGGAGGTCGGAGCGGGGCTCTTCGACTCCCGGATCTCGTTCTCTGGCACCCGACCGGGCTTCTTCTTCTTGAGCACGGCCAGAATGGAGCTCTCGCGCTCTGGGAACGAGGGCATCTCCTCGAGTACAGTGGCCAGCACATCCGTGGAGGCCACAATGCTCAGCTGCAGATACTCGCTGGCACGCTGCTGCAGCTCCGCGTCGGCCGAACGCAGATTGCTGTGTTGCCTGAACACGTCCTGGATGTTGGTGCGGATCTCCGGGAACAGATTGATGAACTTGATGTAGGTGGACAGGAGCAGGGCCCGCGTCATGGGCGAGCACAGATGGTACTTGGAGTGCAGCAGCTTAAACTGCACGAGCGGTGCCGAGCGCGAGTCTCCGGCGATCAGATTGCCAAACTCCCCCAGGATGTAGCCGCCCACCTTGACCATATTCTCGTGACAGGCCGGTGCCTGCAGGGCCTCGAACACGGTCTTGGCCGCATAGCCCTGCACCTCCTCGCGATTGATGACGATCTGGATGACGCGGTACCAGACCTCCTCCGACACATAGTCGCCAGCAATGCGTATGAGATTGAGGATCACGTCCACGTACCTGCCAATGGATAGAGTTAGGAAAGGGATTCTACAGCAGAGTTTCTGCGTCGGGGTCTTACCAGGTGTAATCCGTGGCGTATTTCTCGGCAAGAATGGCCACCTTGAGCACCATCTCCTCGCGTATGGAGTAGTCGGCCGTCTCCAGGTAGTTGAGCATCTCCTGGACAATTTCCTCGGCATTGCCGCGATCGCACATGGCGTACAGCAGATCGACGGCCATTTGGCGCACGGAAACATCCTTCTCCATCTTCATGGAGAGTATGACCACCTCCTGGTGCTTCTTGACCTCCTCGTGGGAGAACTCCGAGGTGGCCAAATGGCACATCGACTCGAGGGCCAGGTAGCGCAAGTTCGTCTCCCGATTGCTGAGGAACTGGCCCAACTGGTTGCAGGCGCGCACCAGCAGATTGGGCTCGCTGTCGCTGTGAATGATCAGATTGATGGCCTCAAACAGGACGGCATTCTTGGCGTTCGAATGCTGCACCTTCTTGCTCTTGGGCGGCTCCTGCGCCTTGTTGAGGATCGTCTCGAGGGTCTCGTTGAGGCGTGCCCGAACGCCCGCCTCCTCGGTCACCGGATTGTAGTTCTGCAGCAGCCGCAGCAGCTTCACGGACAGCCAGGGTGCCGGCACAAAGTAGTACGTGTAATCCTGCAAATCTGTGTAGCTAGCAGTCACGATCCTCGAGAGCCGCGACACGGCCAGATTCACGCAGCCCTTGTACTCGTCCGGATTGCGCTTGACCAAGGCGTCAATCAGCGATGTGGCGGCCGTCACCACGCCCATGTGCTGGTCATTAAGCAAGTGAATGATGCGCGAGGTCCACTCGCCGCCGGGTATAATATCGGGCGAGGAACGGAACAGCCGCAGCAGGCACAATGCGGCCGACTGCTTCACCACGTCCATGGTGTCCCCGGAAACGAGCAGCTTGGGTATTTCATTCGAAAAGGACTCGGCCATGTCCCGGCTACCAATGTTGGCGATGCACTGCAGCGCCAGGTTCACGTGCACCGGATTGCGCGACTGCAAGTCATTCTTGATCGACTGAATGATGAGGCGGATCAAATCGCTGTTTGTGTTCACCAGCACCGAAATGAATAAATATCCCTAAAAATGGAGAAAGTAAAAAAATTACTGGAATGCCTCTTTTGGGGGGATCCTCTGGGGTTATCATCCCACTTACGATCTGCTTCTCTGAGTATTTGTTGGAGGACAGCAGATTGACCGCCTCCATGTGGCCAAAGTCAATGTCATGGCCCAGCAGAAAGATGAATAGCAGCTTGCAGACATATTTCTTCTTCTGGTAGCCATCCAGAGTTTTGTCTCCTTTAAATTTGCTTCGTATGTTGGCCAACTCCTTGTTTATGCGTTTGACCTCCGCTTCTTTGCTTTTACCTGGAGACAGACAGGAGCAAGAAAATGAAAGGTAAGTGGGTCAAGGTCATAAAAGGAGAATCTCAGCAGCAGCAGCAGCAGCAGCAGGCGTAAGCTCAGCTTTCTTTTCTACCATATCAGAAGACATATGATCGATTAATGGAGAGTGATTGATGTGTGTGTGTGTGTGTGTGACTCTCACTCTCAGAAGCTCTCTTCCTCCGCTCTCTCTCACTGTGTGTGTGTCGCTTTGTGGTCACATAGGCGCCAATTAGTACCAGTCACCAAAAGTGGAGAGACTCTTGGAGACCCTATGCTGTGTGTGGTGTGGAGAGAGGAAACCAGTAACGGCAGCATGACGATAATGCGGACAGAGTTACGGAGCAAACAAACAACAATTGTCGGCACTCTGCACTCATACACAATAAAAATATGTATATATCTGTATGTGTATGTGTGTGTATTGCTCCTCTCAGTAATTGATCAAGAAATGGCGCTGATTCCGCCCCTATGAATGAATTTGGATAAGAAAAGCTAGCTGGCCTGGCTGCTGCCCTGCCTGGCTCTGCTCACTGATAAATTAAATGTAAATGCAAGGCAATTTACTGGAGAGGAGAGTTTATTTTTATATATTTTTGTTGTTTGTTACTTACAGTTTCTTATATCGGATATAAACACTGCCAGGCCTCTCATGCCATCCCCCCGCACCGGCGCCATTGTAGTTAGCTTGTTAATTTTCGCTGGTTTTATGCAAACTGGGGGGCGCAAGAAATTTCTGCCTGGGAGGCGGCCGAGTCTCGAGACGCTCTTATCGGCTCGAACTCGACGACAGCAGCAACAACAACGAAAGCGACAACGACGACGACGGAGTGGGGCACTTTATTTGCTTGCAAACAAAATAGCCGCTTCTTTCGCTCAGTGTAGTTCCGCCGTTCTGTAGAAATTCTTCGTCAGACCAGACCTGTTGGAGAGTCACATATTAGGAAAGGGGGCTCTGATCAGTGGGAGGGAGGGGGTGTATCGAAAAAACAAAAAAGAATTGCTTGCAAATCATTTATCGTAATATGAACCCTGACATTTGAGGGCTTTCCGCGAGTGGTAAGTGGGTAGAGGGAGATGGAATGATGCCCGCCCCGCTGTCGATGCCGCCCCCGCGCACTTTTGGCAAGCACTCTTGCAACTTTGGCACTGCCACAACAGCAGAGCAGCAGCAACACAACTGATAAAGATTCAGACTCAGAGAGCTTCACCAATGATGAGATGACCTCGGGACCGCACTTTTTATCGCCTGCCTGCACTCCCGAACCGAGAACGTTTGCGTTTGCATTTATTTTGGGGGAACTGCGACCACCGAAACCACCGGCTTCTGGCTTCTAGCTTCTGATCCGTTTTGGGGCTCTTTGTTGCCTGCCTTTGTGCACTTGTTCGCTTTCACGTCACGTCACTTTTCACATTTTTTTTCTTCGCGAGATGACGAAGTCGTTTTATTGGCACAAACCGAAACAAACATTAATGGGCGTATGTGTTTTTCCATGGGGCTTTGGCTGCTTACTTTTTATGCTTAAATACGTACACACGATCCCGATGAGAGGCGGCCCGCAGTGAAAAATTTTTGGTTTTGGTTGCTGGGCTGGCTGGCGTTGGTTGTGCTGGAATTTTGTATTAGTTGGCTCCGTTTCGGGCTTGGGCTCTCTCACGGCTTCGTTTTTTCTGGGTGTTGGCTGCGGAATGTTTGTCGCGATTACTCGGCTTTATGTAACTCCACCTGGTTGGCGATTTACTTTGATATTTGCTGCTTTTTTGTTGTAAACTATTGCCAAATGCAGAGCAAATCACTAAAACGAAAATTTCTATTGATTTTTCTTCTCTCTCTGCCTCGGACTGGAGCCACCTAGCGGGCGCAAGTGTCCAGAATAGTGTGGCAAAACGCCAAAATACCGCAAATACCGACGAAGAGCAGCCAGGGCTGCAGATACGAATCGCCGTGACGTCACACATTCAAATGTTAATTGTTTTTTATGGGAGTTTCTGGAACATTTTTATTGGAAATTTAATTGAGGTGAAGTAGTTATGTTTGAGAAAAATCGCAACATATTTGTTGCATGCAACCATCTGAGCTAATAACTTGAATATTCACTATTTGGCAGCACTACATTTCTGACGTCATGTGTGGAGTGAAGAAAAAGCCGCATCGAGCCACCTCTTTCTCGCGACCCTATGCCTGAACTCCGCCATTTTTTTGCGCGTTTCAGGGCTGCGATGCGTAGTTTTTATTTGTGAAAAAAATATGTAAAATGCTCTTGCCTTGCAAAGTGAATCGGGAATTTTAGCAACAGGCCGGATCCAGCGAAACCAGAAGCCACATAGCGACGTCACCACACCAAGCAGCCCCCCATCCGAATCCTGGAGAGGAGCAGAGAGCGCGTGCTAAATGCAGACGCATGTGTTACGCAGTGCCGTCTTATCTCCCTCGTCATTGCCGCCGCCGCCACCGCCACAATAATTGGTCGTCGTCGTAGTCGTCCATAGAATAGAGTGCTCCTAGGACCTGAAGTGCATCCAAAAAAATAAAAACTGGAAGAGTGCGCACCTGGTAGCCATGAGTTTTTCCAGCGACGAGGTAAACTTCCTTGTTTACCGATATCTGCAGGAGTCGGGTGAGTCGGGGTTTGCCATTGCCCCACCGCACACCGCTGCCAGCGCTTAGTCATTGCTCATTCTTTGTTTTGCAGGCTTTCTGCACTCCTCCTACGTGTTTGGCATCGAGTCGCACATCTCGCAGAGCAACATCAATGGAGCCTTGGTGCCGCCGGCCGCGCTGCTTACCATCCTACAGAAGGGTCTCCTCTACACAGAGGTGGAGTGGAGCGTCGGCGAAGACGGCGAGGTGGCGCGTCCCATTGAGGGCCTGTCCCTGATCGATGCTGTGATGCCGGAGGTGAAGCCGCCCAAGCCGGTGGTGAAAACGGAGCCGGGCAAACCGGGCGTGGACTCCACTGCGCCGGCCGCCACAAATGCCAACAGCAGTGTGAAGGCCGAGATCAAGGTGGAGCCGGGCACGGTCAATGCGGGAGCCACAAAGTCATCCAGCAGCGCCACGGGCACCACCACGCCCACAGAGTCCACCAATGAGGTGGACTCCAGTGGGAGTGCCGCAGCCACTGCCAATAACGCTGCCAGCGGAGCGAGCAACGGCAATGGAACCCAGGCAGCCACTGCCGGCTCCACCAATGCCACAGCCCCAGCGGCAGGCGATTCCTCCGCAACAGCCGCCAGCGGAGCCAACAAAAAGGCCAACTCCAGTGAGCCCGGCAATTCGACGGCGGTGAACAATACGGGCAATGCAAATGCGACGAGCACAGACGACGCCGCCTCATCCACATCCACCAACGGCAACAGCAACACCTCCAGCAGCGCCGAACAGCCGTCCAGCGGTGCCGCACCGGCCGGAGCCGCTGTCTCGACTTCCAATCCCGACACAGCGGCAGCCGCCGGAGGAGGAGCCGCCGCCGCGGGGGCCAAGGCATCCACAGCAGCCGTGACAATCCGAGTGGGAGCCCAGCCCAACAATGTGGCGGCGGGCACAGCCACAGCCCAGAGCTCAGCGCCGAGCGGGACCATCTCCTCGTCCACGGGCGGCACACCCGCCCCCGTCGAGGCCATGGAGATTGACCAGAGCATCGAGATACCCGAGTCCAAGGCACGCGTGCTGCGCGGCCACGAGAGCGAGGTGTTCATCTGTGCCTGGAATCCCAGTCGCGACCTCCTGGCCAGTGGCTCTGGCGACAGTACTGCCCGCATCTGGGACATGTCCGATGCAAACACCAATTCCAATCAGCTGGTGCTGCGGCACTGCATCCAGAAGGGCGGAGCCGAGGTGCCCAGCAACAAGGATGTCACATCCCTGGACTGGAATGTAAGTGGATTTCCCGGTCGTAGATTCGGCAGATTCCTAATCCATTTCGATTGCAGTGCGATGGCTCGCTGCTGGCCACAGGCAGCTACGATGGCTATGCGCGCATCTGGAAGACAGATGGCCGCCTGGCCTCGACGCTGGGCCAGCACAAGGGACCCATATTCGCCCTCAAGTGGAACAAAAGCGGCAATTACATTCTCTCCGCCGGCGTGGACAAAACAACAATCATATGGGACGCCTCCACGGGCCAGTGCACGCAACAATTCGCCTTCCATAGTGCCCCGGCCCTGGACGTCGATTGGCAGACAAATCAGGCATTCGCCTCGTGCAGTACGGACCAACGGATACACGTGTGTCGGCTGGGCGTGAACGAGCCGATCAAGACGTTCCGGGGCCACACCAACGAGGTGAACGCCATCAAGTGGTGTCCGCAGGGTCAGCTGCTGGCCTCCTGCTCGGACGATATGACGCTGAAGATCTGGAGCATGAATCGGGATCGCTGCTGTCACGACCTGCAGGCGCATTCCAAGGAGATCTACACGATAAAGTGGTCGCCCACGGGGCCGGGCACAAACAATCCGAATACGAATCTTATTCTCGCCTCGGCCTCCTTTGACTCCACGGTGCGGCTGTGGGACGTGGAGCGGGGTAGCTGCATCCACACGCTCACCAAGCACACGGAGCCCGTCTACTCGGTGGCCTTCAGTCCCGATGGCAAGCACCTTGCCTCGGGCAGCTTCGACAAGTGCGTGCACATCTGGAGCACGCAAACCGGACAGCTGGTGCACAGCTACAAGGGCACTGGCGGCATCTTTGAGGTCTGCTGGAACTCCAAGGGCACCAAGGTGGGCGCCAGTGCCTCCGACGGCAGTGTCTTTGTGCTCGATCTGCGGAAGTTCTGATCCTCGGCGCCCAATGGCGTTGTGGACATATCATCAGCGCCGCCAGCACGCGTCCAGGAGATCCTGAGTTTTGTCTATTAAAGAACGCTTCTATGTAAACACAAACACACACACACACACACACACACACATACAAACCTTCAAAACGATCTGTTAAACGCAGCATCTCGTTACACGTTTCTCGGTTTCTCAATCTCTTGGATGGGACTCTCTCTCGTTCCCATGAAGCAATATCCATTTCATTTGTACCTTCAGAGAGATGTCCATGAGATTGGGAACGAATGCGATGCCCCATACCCTGTCCCCCTATGCTTTTGTCCAATGTCTTTCGTACGCTTAGTCCCGAGTCACACAAACGACGAGCAGCTCTGCGCTCTCCCCCATGTCGTGAGACCCCTCGACGCTGGCGTGGTGCGACACCCCCATTCGTTGTGTGGGCGGGGAGAGCGCTCTCTGCTCGTTTTCTTTTTAATCTTAATTGTAAGCTCTATGATTCTAAGATTCCCATTTTTTATACAGAAATCGTTTAGTATAACTTTATGCATTTTGTTATTGTATCGATCGATCGATGAACGGATATGAGCGATGACGATGTCCCCGTGCCCAGCCCCCTCTCCCTTCCCTACCCACAGTCCTTCACCACCTTTTACAGTCTCTCCTCCTAACTTCATGCTGCCCTTTTACACTTAAGACTTTTAATCATACGAGTACGAGTATTTCCCCAAAAAATCAAATCGGATGGCTGGATGGCTGAACAACAGACAGACGGATGGATGGATGGAGAGATCAGACCCCCCCGATTCACGCATACATTCAGAACAGTGTAACTGCATCCCACAATCCCCAGCCCTAACCCCAGCCCTCCCCCACGTAGCCTGTAAACACGAACGTAAGCCTAAGATTTATAAAGAAGATTGGCGAAAAATAAGATTCATTAAAGCTAAAGCTATATTTAATATTATCTCGCATCAGGGATCATGGATTATGCACTAAAATTCCACGACATTGGACAGGTGACGTTGCTTGAAGAAGCGACATTCCTCGCGTATCACCTCGCCCTCTTTGGTGGTGCCCTTGAAGAACTTTGTGAGCTTGGTGCCCGCATATTTGGGCTTCTCCGAGTCCGGCTCATCAAATTCCATGTCGTAGGCCTTGTCCGCCAGCGCATTCTCAGCCGTTGACCAGCTGAAGCGCACGAGCCGGGGAAAGCCAAACACCAGATCGATGTGTTCGGTGAGAAAGCGTTTCGTGACCGGATCCCCGGGATAGCCGCTGCCAAAGGCGTTGTCCTTGATGACCAGACCCTCGGGAAAGCGCCACACCTTGAGGGCATGATCGCGTGTAACCTTGGCGCAAATACTGGCCGCCGAGACAATCGGGTAGGTGGAATCGGCCTTCTTGGCCACGGTGATCTTGAAGCTGGGAAAGCGTCGCAGCAGCTTCTCCTGGTACTTCTCCGGCGGCCCCACCGTGTCCACATACACCTCGGCTATGTTCACGCCCGCATCGATGGCCCGCTGTATCAGACCCATGGCCGATTCCATGGAGACTTCGTTCAGCGAGCACTTGGCGCGCCGGTACATGCTCGTGCTGATCACATTCGGCGAGATGATCTCCACGGCCCAGCCCACGCAGCTGTTGGCATACTCGAGTGTGTTTAGCTCGTTGAAGATCAGGTCACGCTTCTCCTCCGTCAGCTGCTTGGAGTCTGCACATCCGAGATCGACCAGCGCCTGCTTGCTCTCCAGCGGGCAGTAGGAGATGCCGTAGACCATGGGACCCAGCACGGGACCTCTGCCCGCCTCGTCAACGCCCAGCATGCAGGGTTTCTCCTTGCACACGGCCGGCACATCGCTGAGGTACACCGTATTCTGGCTGTTCTCCCGCGACGCGATGAACGGACCCAGCGACTTGAGCGACGTGATGCTGCCTATGTCCTTCATCTCCTCATCCTCGGATGGATCGCCATCGGCTATAGTTTTGTTTTCCTTCTTAATTTTTACATCTTCCGGGTCCGACATTCTGCGCGCCTTTTTTGTTTACGAATTTGGACGGGGCCGATTAACCCATTATCGACTAGGGGGGTATTTAATATTTTCACAAAATGCATGTAACTTTAACATATTTTACACATTGCAGGTGAAAGATATCGGTGGTCATTTTTTTTTTGTAAGTAAAGAGGATGATGGAGCTACAAGGAGCCTTTAGAAACAGTATTATTTTCCGCGGATCAACAAAGGGTGCTCAACTTTTTGAATAGAGGGGTGTTAAGTGGGTTAAGTTCGTTCATGATATTGTATGGCATGGTATTTAATATAGTATTTTTCATCAATTGATGTATATGTTACGGTACACTTATGAGGGGCAAACGGTATATTTCTGAGCAAATGAACAGATATATTTGATCGAAAAATGCGCGGTCACACTGCTCGCATCCCCTCTTTCCGGTTTGGACTTTTCCCCAGCGTGCTTGTTCTCAATCGAGCTAAGGCCATTTATTATAAATAAATTAATTTTTGGCAACTTGCACAATCATTAATTTATCACCAATATCGTAATGTCGACAAAAGCTGAGCTCGCCTGCGTTTACGCTTCCCTCATCCTGGTTGATGACGATGTTGCCGTCACCGTAAGTTCGCGATATCAAAGTCAATGTGAACGGAAAACAAATCTTTTGTGATTGGCGCCATCCTAGTGGATTTGTGAAAGTTTTGTTCATCCTGTGATACATTGTGCTGTTCCACGCCCCATACTAATGATATTTATTCATATCCATTGCCGTAGGGTGAGAAAATCTCCACCATCCTGAAGGCCGCCAACGTTGAGGTCGAGCCCTACTGGCCCGGTCTCTTCGCCAAGGCTCTGGAGGGCGTCAACGTCAAGGATCTGATCACCAACATCGGCTCCGGAGTTGGTGCTGCCCCAGCTGGTGGTGCTGCTGCCCCCGCTGCCGCCGATGCCCCAGCCGCCGAGTCCAAGAAGAAGGAGGAGAAGAAGGAGGAAGAGTCCGATGTGTCCGACGACGACATGGGATTCGGCCTGTTCGATTAAGCATCCATCTGCTTATGAACCACATCCATACCGACATAACATCCGCCGTGTTTGTGCTTTTTACCCTATGAAGTGATGTTTTGTTTCCGACCTTCGTACACGTTTTAATGTACAAATTCGACGAAATATAAACGTTTGCGAAAAGTGATTCTGGTCTATGACGTTTATTGGGTTATAATAATGTTTGTATGTACAATACTAAAGGACAATCTCGTTCAGCACCTTGGCCAGGGCGCGCAGACTGTCGCCATCGATGTCCTTCAGGCCCAGGCAAATGACGAAATCCGTTGGCGATTCCCAGAGCTTGGTGTTGTTCACCAGGAACTGTATGGCACAGTCGATTTCGGCCGTGTTGGCTCCCAGACAGCAGTGGATGGTTATTGGCACCGAAACGTGGAACTCTGGACTGTGCACCGGCTTGAGCATTGTGGGATTGTTGCTAATGTCGAAGCTCACATTGTAGGTGCCGGCAATCTTGCCCAGCTGCGTGATGACCAGCAGCCGCTTGCGCCCGAAGCGATGGTAGACGATTTCCGTGGGTACGCCATTCACAGGCACTGAAAACTGTTTCTCGAATCCTGTTTGTTTGACTTCCTCTCGAGGAACTTGTGCCGGTTTCGGTTTTGAGCAAAGTTCATCCATTTTACGCAAATATAAAAATACAAATTTTGTTTACGATGACAGTGCCGGATTTATCGTATACGGTCTGACCATAAAAAAAATACCCAAATATACCTTCTAGTTTGATAATATACCGTAAATATACTTATAAATCCCAGCTAGTTGGGATATCATAATTTTTATAAAATAAGATTTAATAAAGAAGCATAACAAAACTGTTGTTTATGTTGCAAAAAGTGTAATGAAAGTATTCGATTAGCGTAAATATTCATATAAAAAATATTCAAATGAAATGCTTACGAATCAGCGTGACAGCGCCGATAACGATAGAATCAAAATTACCATCTGTCCATAAAATACCAATAAATACTAGATTGCTCAGTGGCGCCATATGAAATACCGTTGCGCCTGTTTATGGAACTCTACAATTGTCAGTGCAAGTACTTTGGCAACATGTTAAGTTGTTAGCAGCATGCTTTTAGGACTTTGGCAACAGTTTGATGATGCCAGCAACATGTTTTTAGATTCAATGTGGTTATCGCACAATTTCCGAATTTTTTGTGCGCTAAATGGATTTTGGCGGTCATTTAAAAATGGTATTTTGACAGTGTGACCAGAGATTGCGTACCACAGTACATTTTGTGCTGGTTTTTAACTGCCAAGTTAGTTAAAAAAGTGCCCGACAGAGGGCGCAAGAATTTGAATTTTAAATTAATTTCCCGTTACCACGGCAAAGAATGTTTGATCAATAGCAGAACGAAACGAATAATGTCCTGCATTTGTCTGGGTCCCAAGCGTTCGGGCAAGACCCACCTGCTGAAGGCCCTGCAGGAGCCAGACTCGATTGACGAGACAAGCTACTCGATGCCCACCATTGGAACGGGCATCTATCGCATTCATTTTCCCACCAAATCGCCGAATAGCGACAAGCCAAAGCCCCCGCCAGCGGATGGAGCCACACAGGCACACCACCACCACAACCACGGCGGTAAGCATCTGCCCAAGTCCATTCAGATCCTGGAGATTGGCGGCAGCATGGCACCGCTGTGGCGGCAGTACTTTGAGGACGTGAAGAAGCTGATCTATGTGGTGGACACCTCCAATCTCTGCCAGATATCGGCTGCTGGCGTGCTCTTCTACTCCATTCTCACGGAGCCCCGCCTGCAGAAGGTGAAGATCCTGCTGGTGCTGGCCAAAATGGATTACTCCTATCGGCAGATGCGCAATGAGGCATTGCTCATGCTGCAAATGTCCAAGCTGCAGAAGCAGATACGCCAGCAGGTGACCATTGTGGAGGCCAGTGCGGTGACCAAGGTGGGCCTGGATCCCATCTACGATTGGCTGCAAAGGCCGTAGGCGACGAAGCTCAAATCAAAATAAATCCCGATTATTTGGTGCATAATAATTAATATACATATATGTATTTATATTGAAACAGAGTGCCGGTTTTTACTGTACTAAAGTTTGTAGTGCAGATCCATAAAGTGCAGATTGCTGGTCACTTCCTCGGCATCGGGCATCATATCTTTGGCGGCATTCAGGTAGGACTTGGCCCCCATAATGTCGCCACCCTGGGCCGCCAGCACGGCCAGATTGTTGAGCGCCGCGCCATTGCGTGCATCCGAGGTGAGGCAGAGCTGCAGGCAGCGACGCGTCAGATTGAAGTCGCCCGAGGTCTACAATTAGATTTAATGGTGGATCGGATCTAAGTGACGTTTGGATACTTATGCGGTGAGACTCACCACTGCCACAAAGCTCAGATTGTACCAGACATCCGCCTTCTGCTCGGGTTGTGTGGCCATGGCCAAGGCACGCTGAAAACAGGGCAGCACCAGATCGATCTGTCCGCCGTAGAGGCAGCACAGGGCTATGTTGCAGTAGAGCTCCGCCGAGTGGGCGCCCAGCGAGAGGATGCGGCGGTAGTACATGAGCGCCAGTTCCGGATTGTTGTCGTAGAAGTAGCCCACGGCAATGCTGGCCAGCGCCTCCACATTGATGGGCTGCAGCCGGGCCACCAGGCGGTACAGTTGCAGCGAATCCTCCTGCCGCTCCATGGCCTGGTGGATGCGCGCCTGCTCCAGCCGATAGGTGACATCGAAGGGTCGCAGATCCACCACTTCGCCGATCAAGACCAAGGCGCGTTCGGGCTGCTTGAGCCGCTGGTAGAGACGCGACAGCAGCAGATACGTGTCCGGATGGGGAAAGGCGGCCAGCGACTGCTGCAGGCAGGGCTCCGCCCGCCGGGGATAGTGGAGGGCCAGGAGACAGCGGCCCAGCTGCTGCTGCCACCACCAGTCCGTGCCTGCTGCCTCCGATCCGGAGGCAGTGGGTCGCTGGCGCTGCACCTCGAGCACCGCCTGGCAGAGGGAGTGCGCCTTCTGCACATCCGCCTCGTGGTAGTAGAGGAACTGGAACAGCGCCTTCACCAGCGTCTCCCGCTCCGCGTAGATGGTGGGATTGAGGCGGGAGGCCTGGTACAGCTTCGAGGTGGCGTCGCCCACATTAAAGGCCGCCGCCGATGTGGCCCGCACCCGCGAGGCGGTGCCACAGCGGGAGGCGGGTCTGGCGCCCAGCGACGAGCCTGGACGGCTGAGACTCGTGCCCGGACGCGCCACAGCCGCCGATCCCGGCCTGGAGCTGTTCAGCCGCCCATCGCTGGAGTGGGCCATGCCGGCTCCACGACTGCTGCGCTGCGCCAGCCGCTGGCTGGTGCTCGGACGCGGCTGGAAAGCGGTCTTGATGCTGCTGCCAGGACGGGCGGCCGTGGCAATCCGCTCGAACTCCACCTCCTCGTGGGCTGCGGTTGCAAATAGAATTGGGATTGAATGGCATCGCAGTGGGGATTAGAAGACGGCCGACTCACCCTCTTCCTCGCCGGCATCGTCCACCTCGAGGTCGTCCAGGTAGACGCGTTGCGTCAGGGCTCGCATCTTTAATTGCCACACGCCCTCCATCAGCCAAGTGGGCATCATGATGGATGCGGCGACGGCCTTCTGCTGCTGCTGCCTGGGGCCAATGCGTTGCAAATTGCTACCGAATCTGCGGCTGTTGCTGCTGCTGCTGCTGCCCTTCGAGCTCCGCCTGCTGCGGCTGCTGCGGCGGCTGGTGCTCCTCCTGGGCCCCCTCTTTGGTGGCAAACATTTGGACATTGTTGTCGTGACCGGCCTGCAACAGGGCGTTGCACAGCTCCGCACACTGCTCGTATGAGCGACGCCGGTAGAGGGACACGGCCCTGAAGTAGTCCAGCTCCAGTGTCGCCATCGGGACGGGAGGGGGGCAACGGGACGCCTCCTGCTCCCTCTGCTGCTAAAGATGGAGTTGGTTGCTCTTCCTGTTCTGTTCTGTGGCTGTGCTGTGGCTGTCTGCTGGCGACTTCAAGTGTCTGAATTCCTCGATGTTTTTTTTTTTATTTTTATTTTTATTTTTTTTTGTTTTTTTGGGTTCTCTGCTGGTGCGTCTTGGCCTGGCTCTGTGGAATTTCAAAACCGGATGCGTGTCATTCCTCTGCCCTCGGGGCACCGCCCCATTTCCCCTACCCACCCCTCACACTCTCCTCTTTCTTGAGTTTGAGCAGGAATGCTGTTGCCGCTTCCTGCGGTTACCCTTACCTTCTGTTTCGGTTAGAGGAGATCCACCACTGGTGCTGCTTCTGGCATTTGTTTTAGTTCGTCTTCTTGCATGCCATCTAATTTTTCTATGCCCATAATTTGTGGCTCTGCTGGGCTCCTTCTTTGGTAAGATTTAATTTGTGGATTCCTTCGAGTATCTGTGGACTGTGGCAGGTACATACCTGCATACGAGTGTATGCCATGCCAAAGGGTCTTCCGGTGCCATGGCAACCCATGGCCAACCAAAACACACACACACGAATTGCTTTGGCTCTGCGCTTGCCCCTGGGAAAAGACACCACGGAATAATGTTACCTTACCTTACCCCCAAAAGAAATAGATGCCGCCTAGAGCTTGGGGAATTTCTTTGCTTCAAATTCGTAGAAATGTCTACAAAATTATAGCCAGACCACCACTAACTCCCATGCTCTTTGTTACAGGCGAATAACAAAAGTAAACTCTTTAAATAGCAATTAGTGTTAATATTGGTTATTTAGTTGCTTAGTTTTTATTTTAAGGGCCAATTTTCCTTATTAATTATTCTAGTAGCTATCCTTTAGGCGCCTGTCACGCGTCATGTGGCAGCGCCCCTCGGTCGTTTGAGTGGAAGGGTTAAGTACGGCCACTAACCATACAGTATACTGTATGGTTAGTGGTACGGCTCATAGCCGAATTTAAAATAGATTCTTTGTATGAATTCCAAGGCATTGAATTATAGGAATTATAGGTTTTATAGGAATTATTCTTATAGCACTCAAAAAATTCACGAATTAAAATGTCAGGCAGCTGATTGAGTGCATAAAATCTGGTTGATATGCTGTGCCTTTGGGCTATGTTCAAGGTTATAGGTTCAACAATCCACAGAGAACAATTCCCAAAGCCATTGCTCAAGGAAAGACTCACCGCACTGCCCCCCCCCAATCATCGACCCATAACCATTATGAGCTCGCCCCCACAATAATTAGCAGCATCAGCAGAAAGTCCAACAGCTAGAAATCCACACAAAATGTTGTGCAAAAATCCAGCCATGGCAGCTGGAGAGACTCTACAGATACATAGATGGGCGGGGCGGGGCGGGGGCGGGGCGTGGGTTGGAGGTTGTCAGGTGTTCGGGTCAGTAAATCTGCTGATGCTGTTGATGTTGTTGATGGCAGCTTCTGGTTAGGAGTGGAGCAACCACAGGCTGCCTTTACCCTGCCCCCTCTACTCTCCTCGCCGCTGTGTTTGAGTCGAACAAATGATAAGCGCCAAATATTTGTTGATAAATGTTTGAAAATTAAATGAGCGGCAACAACAGGCAACCAACACAGAGCCAGAGCCAGAGGCAGAGCCACAGACACAACGAGACTTGATGTACGACGCGACGTTGAACTCATGGCGATGGCATGCAAAAGTCAAATATTTAACAGTTCAGTCCAGCAGGTGGGTGGGGTGGGGGGTGGGTACGTTTCTAGTTCTAGCTCGGGGGAAGGGTTTGCTCCCACGGTTCGAGATGCTAATCGAAATTTGAATAAGTAATACGCTGCTTGGGACCTTAATTTCCATTTGTGCCAAAAAAAAAAAAAGAAACCCATACGATCGCTGTATCTGTATCTTTTGCCTGTGTGTATCTGTATCTGTATCTGTGGGCTCTATCTTTATCTGTATCTTGTATTTGCTCGTTTCTGCTGTGTTTTTTTTGTTTTTTTTTTTTTTTTTTTTTTTTGTTCTGCGTTAGGCCCGTTTCCGTTTCGAGAGAGTTTTTCGCTTTTTGGCATTGAATTTACGTTTTGACTCTTGGGGGGGGGCTTATCAGCCTTTGGGCCAAAATGCGTCAGCACTTGCCAGCGGCCACTTGTCGGTGTATTTTTTTTTCTTTCTTTTTTATCACAGACGACATACCTCATAGTTGCCGCTGTCCCTGTCCCCTGTCCCCTGTCCCTTCCCCATCTTCAAGCTGCCTCTCAATTGGAGTGACTAGTTAATCATCAGCCGATCCATGGCGTCCGGCAGGTGCCTACTGCCTCTGCTGCTGCCTCGAAAAGTGTCAAGATGATCTCGTAACGCGACTCTCTCAATTAGCCGGCCACACCTGACAGCTGCAGATTGAGCTGTGCGTCGCTTCGGCGCTGAATTGCTGTTGGGTGGGATGGGTTGGGGTGGGGGGGGGGGGGGAAAGGTATGCCACAGTTCAGACGCTCCCTGGGAAATACTTTTGCCACACGAACTGATTTCGAGTGGAGATGAAGTTTTGTTCTGTGGAACTCTGGGCTTTCCAGAGCATGCGCTTCTAGGTCGGGGAAACTTGGAACAGATTCTCTATTTATATGTGGATTATGTAGCATAATGAGGGAATGACTTTGTTTTGCTTTGTGCATAATGCAGAATTTTAAATGATCATAAATTGAGCTAATAGTTTGACTATATGACTTGATTTGAAAATATAATATCTTTATGCACATGGAAAACTCTTAATACATAAATTAGCTGTGCATAAATTCTTCTGCTTGAGCCGAAGGCGCCGATGCTAGCGCTTTATACAATTAATTTAAATATTATTTCATAATGAATTAAAGTTAATCTTCATAAATAAATAAATAAAGATTATCCATGCTGAAAATAGAAGGAGAGAGAGACAGTTTATGGACTGGATTTGAGGCTAGAAATTTATTAAGCCACCAACTAGATCTCTGCTGGAGATCATAGCTTTAGGAATGTTATCTGGGGAACCTTTTATTAAAATAATTTCTACAAAAATTCTACTAAAATCTGTACGCTAATTGCTGAGTGGTTACCTTAAAGTTATCTTTAAAATTGCAGCTTATCAGAACTGCGTTGAAGATCGAAACTTCATGGTAAATATTGTTGTGCTCTGAATTCCCCTACACTCACGAGTATTGTGAGTATTTCTGTTGGAACAAGTGTTCCTTGCGGTTGTCTCTATGGCTGCGGCCAGAAACTGTGTTACCATAACAATCATCCAACACCTATCCCCCCCCACACCACCTGCCGCACTGTGGCAGCCCATGGGAACCAAATACCTTAAGTGCGAGTGCGAGTGCGAGTATTTCCATTCCATTGAGAGGCCTAGAAATCGCTTAAAGATGTGTGTGTGTGTGTGTGTGTGTGTGTGTGTGTGTGTGTGTGGGGTTATGGGTAAACCGCAAAAGCAAAAAGCATCATCAGCATGATCATCATCATCCTCCTCTGACATGGAGATGCATTCGCTTGGTTTGGCTCAATGCCTGCACCCCCAACCCCCCTCTGCCGCTTGCTTGCCCTGATCCTTCAGCCCCATATAAAAGCTCATTAAAAGCATAAAAAAAAAGAAGAGCAAAAGGCAGACGCAGACGCAGACGCAAGGCAGCTACTGTACGAACATTGGTTGATTTTTTTGATTTTTAGCTGCAGCCACAGGCCCCGCTCCCCGCTCCTGCCCTCTCCTGCCTGGAGGTGCAAGAGCTCTGGCTCTGGCCAAAAAGAAGGCAAAGCACACAAGAAAGGCCAAAACAGGTAACAGGCCAACACACAGAGAGAGAGAGAGAGAGAGAGAAGAAAAAGAGCAACAACATGGCTTAGACATCCGTTGAGGCTGCGCACGCGCGACTCTGCTGCGTCTTCCTCTGTTGCGTTTTTGGGGCCTTGGGAGCCTTGCCACAGCCACAGCCACAGCCTGCGCATCTCGTGCCTCGTGTTGCTCCTCTTCTTTTTGATTCGTTTTTCTTTCGTCTTGTTGTTGCTTTTGTTGTTGTTATGGCTGTTAGCCGGCATTTCTAGGGTATGCGTGGGAGTAATGGGCTAAAGGAAATGCCAGGCAAATAAGTCAGATAAGTCTACTAAAGCCACATTTAACTGGTTTTCTTAGCAACGCAAATTCTTGGCTAAATAATAGATAGAGAATTCGTCAACTTTAGTCTGTTTCCTGGGCCAAAAACTCAAGAGCAGAAAATTGCTTGGTTCATGCGGCGGTCATGCAGCATCGCTTCTCGGTTCGGTCGAGGTAGAAGTTCAGTCTACAGTTGATGGGTGAACCAAAACTGTTTCAGTATTATTTTGAAACTCTCGCATAGAAATCTCCTTTGACTGCTTTGTAAGCTTTAATTTTGTTGAATTTTGTAACTCTTAAAGAGGCTTCAATTTCTATATTTTCCCTGCGAGTATTAGCAGCATTACCCAACGATCTGCATGCACCATGTTCACTATTTATGCCTCATCCATTACCTGCTAAGGAGTACTGTACCTGTCGATCATTTCCCTGCTTGTTGTAGTTGTTGCTTTTGTTGTTGTTGCTTTTGTTGTTGTTGCTGCTGCTGCTGCTGTTGATGATGATGATGACGATGCTAAAGATTGCAATCACGTTGCGCACAGCGTACAGAATTTGTATCTGCAAGATACATCTGCCTTTCCGCAGAGCACACTCCTGGCTCTCCCTCGGCGGCCTCTACCCGTCGGGGGGCTCCCTGAATTTCATTTCCCTGGAATTTATTTAGAACACATTGTTGGTGCTGTTCTTGTTGTTGTTGTTGTTGCTATTGCTGTTGCATGTTGCTTGGGGGCTTAGGCTGGAGTTGGGGGCAGTGGCAGTGGCAGCGGCAGAAGGAGCAGGAGCAGCATGCAACATTCCAAGGCCCAAAAAAGGCAAATCCCAAGCAGCAGCAGCAGCAGCAGCGGCAACCGCAGCAAAATCGATTGCCAGGCCTGAAATTTCATTGCAGTTTAGTCGATACTCTCCCCTCTCCCTCCCTCTCTCTCTCTCCCCCCTCTCTGTCTCTCTCAGCGATAGAAAGAGAGATACAGAGGGAGAGAAAAAAGTTCAGCCTCGAATAAATTGAATCGAATCGAATCGAATCTGGCGTCGAGATGCCAAAGAGTCTCGACGACTGGAAATGGAGTGAAAGTAGGGTAGGCAGATTAGAGGCAGCTTCCAGTGCGGCTCCAGCTACCAATTGGAATGGCAGCAGCAGCAGCAGCAGCATTCCTGCCACAAACCATAGAAACCGTCCCACGCAGGCCAAAGGTTAAAGTTAAGCTTCAGCTTTGCTGGATCAGCCTTAGATCCTCCCTAATTGCAGCTGTGTCCCCCCCTCCAGTGGGCATGGCAGTGCCAGCATTCCACCATCGAAACATTGATCCAAGCCAAAGGTCTCCCAAGCGAAGAGATTCTTTTGGGTCAGAGTCACAGTCAGAGCCTAACCTCAGAGCGAGCCAATCAACTGTGGAATGACGCCCATTCAGGTGGTGCCCCTCGCTCTCACTTCCTCTCTCTCTCGCTCTCATACCCCTCTCATACCCTTCTCATTTACATTCAGACAACAACAATAAAAAAAACCCAAATGCCATAGCGTCCAGTCGCCGTCGTCGCCATCGTTGTCGCATTGCCCTCCGATTCGAATAGGAAGTAAGTTAGTGTAACAAAAGTCATAAAAATACCTCGGACCGGCGACAGACTGAAGGAATGATGATGGAGGGGTGTAGAGGAGAGCAGAGCAGGGCATAGTGGGGCCCCCCCATTAACATTATCGTGGCTCAAGGGGCATGACTGGCCTGGCTGGCCTGGCTGGCTCGTCGCCCAGCAGAAATATTTGGCCATAATAAAAAGAATACAAAGCAAAACGAATCGAAACGAAACGAAATGAAATGGAAACTCAATCAACAACTCAACGAACCTTTCAATACACTCAACGCCACGCCACGCTGATGGATTGATTGATTGATTGATAAGGTATATGACATAGGAATTGTATGAGTTATAGACATTAGCAAGGGGACGAGACATGTCTGCATATTTCTGCAGAGAGGCTAGCTAGGGATTCCAATGAACTCTGGATCTGTGCTGATTGCAGCTCTGGGAGGTGTCGATCAACGATTAATTACTCACTTCTGCTTGGAAATTCTACTTTTAAATGATCTTCCCTTGTTTTAGCAAAACCTGCAAACTTCTATGAGATTACAGATCAATGCAATCAGTTATAAAGCACATTATGCTACTGATCTAAGCTCAGGAGTACCTCGTGGGACTCCTACCTGTAGGAATCTTCTTGGAGTGTGAAATCTTTCACAGATATACTCGAAGATCAGCGATCTCCAATAAACTTCCGATTGTAACTTGAAAGGAACTCTCTGCTCTCTGTGTGTGTCCTCTGGTAGTTGTGATGCTCCCCACTGGAAAGGGTAGAAAGTATGCGACAATCGGGCTATATCGTCGGGCTGTCGATCGACAGCAATGAAGCGTAACGAAACACACACACATACACACACACACATCAATACACAGCAGTACTACGGGGAGTGCGGACTGGGGACTGGGGACTGCGGACCCGCGTCATATGCCAACTTATTCAATAAATTCCAGGCCCTCCTCCTCGCCATATCATCATCAACAACAACGACGACGACTTTTGGCTTTGGCCAAGAAGGAGAAAACAGAACAACAGAACCCCAAAATAAAAAAAGGAGTCCCGCGAAACACGAGGAATTTTGAATAGAAAGAGGATCAATGGCAGCTGCTGCTGCGCTCAAAGATCACTTCGGTTGGGATCAGAATGGAGTTGGTGCCGCAAAAACAAAAACCAAAAAAAAACACAAAAAATTGCGCGCCAATTCCGCAAAAGAGATTCTGGGGAGACACTGGAGGCCAGGCAGGCAGAAATCGACTTCAAGGAATTGCATAAAAAAATGTTTCTTCATTTTTTTGTTGTTGTTGTACCTCTTCTTGGAGCTGAAACTTCGGCCTCGACCAGGCTCCAAACTCCACTCGCATGTATCTGTATATCTGTGAGTGTGTGTGTTGAGTGTGTGTGTGTGTGTGTGTGTGTGTGTGCATACCAACTCACACACAATGTTGACCAAGAACGTAGCGCCCAAAAGGCAGGCTTACAGCCACAGCAACAACAACCGGTCTTAGAGAGTCAGCGACAGAGCTGGAGCCAGAGCCAGAGCCAGAGCCAACAGCAAACCAAGCGATCGGCCGAAGACGAAAGAATAACGAAAAACAAGAATCAAAAGGGGGCATACAGCAGAGTCGGAGGTGGAAGTACCCTAACCATAGGGTAGATAATTATGTCAAAACAGGATTTATCATCTCTGTAACTATTATCCAGAATGATGAATAATGAAGAACTATATATCCAATCGAGGCAACATCAAGATAACTGATAGTATGTATTTGTATAGCAGTATCATTGAATATAGATAAGCGAGATAATATACAAAGAATATAAGTAATATAGAATGTGGAAACATAATATAGAAATGGGGGAATATAAAGATATATTTATTTATTATTTATTTATTTACCAAATTGTAGCCTAAGATTAATCCTATGGTACAATTTGATTATAGCCAGAACAGCGAGGCCTTCAGGCTGGTTTTTTTTTTTTTAATATAGATATATAATGGACTAAGAGCTATACTTTGGGATACCAAGCAAAACAACACCCAAAAAATACATATACAAAAAAAAACGCATAGCAAATACACTCGAAGAAATCGAAGGCTGCGGCAGAGAGTTCCCATCGTTCCCCCGACTCTCCTTCTGCCACCTGGCCCCCGCCACTCCCCTAAGCCCAACCACTGTCTGCACCCGCTGCTCCGCTCCCCGCTTTTGGCTTCAGTCAACAAGTTATGACGACCCCCGACCCGTCAAGAACGTGCTGAGCCCCAGCATCGAGGAGACTCGGATTCGGACTCGGGCTCGGGCTCCACCACATCTACAGCCCACTATGGGGTGCGGTGTGAGGCGCATATTTGAAGCAACAACAACACCAGCAGCAGCAGCATAAGAAGCGGTAGAAGGAGGAACAGAAAAGAAAAAGGAAAACAAAACTTACGAAAAGAATAATTTCGAGTGAGTATGTAGCTGGTTAGAGGGAGAGGGAGTGCAGAAGAGGTGCGCGAGAGAGAGATAGGTAAAAAGAATCCAGCAAATCAAGCTCACATTATGCTCGAGGAATGAATGCATTCAGGCACTCAAAGGTACATTTGCGACAAGGTGTGGCATTACTCTTTGCCAATATTTTTCGCTCTTGTGCATACCGTGAGCGTGGCCAATAGGTTACTATCCCAAGAGCCCACCAAGTCAATGCCCACCCCACATATTTATTTCACTTGCATTCTTGCATTCTTCTGCCTCGCTGCTGCTCCTGGGCTGATCTTCTCCGCCCTCCTCAGCCAGCCTGCAGCTGAGATAAAACATTGGAATTTCTCACACACACACACACACACACACACACACACACACAGATGTACTCTCTTGCATTTGTTGCTACTGTGATTCTCCTTTGAAGTTTGTTTTTCTTTTACCCATTTTTTTCATTTTTACTGCTGCTGCCTTTTGTTTTTGGCTTTGCAAATGTTTTTCTTTCTTTTCTTTTTCGAGGGTCCATAGATGTAACTGTAACTGTGTGTGTGTATGTGTGTCTGTGTGGTATTTTCTGTCCCCAACCAACTGTTGGAGCCACTAACTATCATGAAAACGTCGCATTCCAATCTCAAATCTCAGTGGGAGATACACACACACAAACAAACAAAAAGACAGAGCGTTGGCTCTCTCTCTCTCTGTCTCTCTCTCTTGTTTTCGTTCAGTGAGACTCTTGCAACGGTCTTCGTTCAGTTTTTCTTAACAATCAGCTCGCTCGCTCGGACTTTTAATTATTTAATAAACATTTAAAAAACATTTTTGAATTATTTTCGAAGTGATGTTAAATTTTCCAGCGGTTGATGCAACAAACATGAAATTATTATATCCATCCCAATGCTTGATGTACATAAACTTACGACATTAGAGGCCTCTAGCTGAGTTTTTGCCACGCTAAATTATTATACCTTGCGCTCACAGGCACACATTTGACGAAACGAAACGATCCACGATCCAGAAACGGAGAGAGTGAGAGCAAACAAACCTATTATCTTCGTACCATGGTTTCATTCGAAATTTTGACGAAAGCTTCATTCAGCTCTCACGAAGCGCTCTCTTTGATACTAAACGAATCACGCTCAAACCCAACGCAACTCGAATCCAACTCCGACTTTGCAAAATTCGCTCTCAATTCGTGGAGAGTTTTCAAAATTTGCTCTCAATTCGTGGAGAAGAGAGTGTTTTTGTGGAGACTTTCCACTCATTTTCGTGGTGTGGCAGCATGTTGCTGAAATTTTTCCCATACAAAATCAAATGTATCTTACGGGAACGCGTATAGAATGACGCAACATTGAATCTTTATTCCATACGCTTTTCAGCAACATGGGGAAATAAAGTAGCAGCATTGTTGTGCAACTTTGGCACGGAATGAGCAACAAGTCTGAATACCTTGGGAAAATGGATATTATGGACTTGAGATATTGTTTGTAATTTCAGGCTCCAATTAATGCAGAAACTACTCAGTCTCAGTTTTCCAGATATTAACGAAATTTGGCAGCTGACGGGTTCCAATAATAGGTATCAGAACCGGGATAAATGTATATATAAAACACAAACATGTGCATTAATATGTAAAAAACATGTCAATCTAGGATAAAATCATAGCTTGGAGCTTGGAACAAAACATTTAACATCAATTAAAAGAAATAAGGTATACAAAAGTACATACGCATAAAAGAAACTTGGTTGACCAGCAACACTGACGTCACATTTAGTCAACATTTACGTTTTATGCTTTGGCCGCTTTTGTTTGAACCTTAATATGTAAACAATCCAATAAAAAATAGTTCTGAAAACTAGCCAATTCTAAAGAAAATTCATTGAGGAATAGGATAAAATTATTTTTGTAGGGCTGAGAGGGCCAACTGGATAGTAATATTGTACGGAATATCAAAATTGACAAATTTTATATCCCAAATTATCGGGGTTTGGCAGCCCGCAGCAACTACGAATTGCACCAGTCTGGCAACGCCACAAAACGACGACACATTCGTTTTATGTTGTTTTTGTTTTAACCTTAATATGTAAATAATCCAATAAAAAGGACTTCTGAAAACTTGCCAATCTTGTAGAAAATGTATGTATCTATCGGATAAAATTATTTGTTTCGGGCTGAGAGGGCCAACTAGCTAGTAATATTAAACGGAATATCAAATTCGAGGAATTCAACGTTGAATGTTTTGAATAAGAAAGGTGCGCGCAGATACAGATACAGAGCTCTCTGCAACAGCTCCAAGTGGAGTTCGGTTTTCGCCCCACGATCAGAGCAGAAACAGAGTCGAGTCGAGTCGAGTCTCGAGTGCAGTGTGTGTTTCGCGTTTCGGTTACGATTTTGGGGAATTTGGGGAACGGAACTCGGACTCAGATTCGGATACGTTTACGAGTTTGAATTACAAGAGAAAAGCTTTTGCTACCGATTTTTGTTGGTGTGTGTAAACGAGTGTTTTGTTTTCGAAAAATTCCAGACATCGCGCGGACTCACGACTAAATTAAATCAAATCAAATCAAATCCCATACAATACAATCCACTACACTACAATCCTACAATACAATCCCCACCACAATCCAATAAAATCCAATCCAAAAGTTGGCGCTGGTCAAAATCGAGCCCCAGCAACAGAAAAAGCAACAGCACAACCAAGCAAACGGCATTCTTTCGCGCAACAACAACAAAAACGTAACCGACTTGAGCGAGAGAGCTGACGTCCGCGATCGCTCTCTTTCCCACTCTCTCTCACCCTGCTTGCCAGTTGAGTTAGTTGTGTGCGTGTGTGTGTGTGTGATCGCGCGCGTATGTGTATGTGAATTTTGATTAAAACGTAGTGTGCTCGTGCTCCCCCTCTCTCCCTCTCTCACTCTCTTCGGCGCCCACAAGTGCGGCCTGGAATGCGTTGACTGCGCAGTCGCAGCGCGCGATTTGAAGAGGTCAGGCAGCCAGCAGCAGCAGCAAAAGCAAAAATAAAACACAGTTTGGTGGCATTTGAAGCAACAACAGCAAACAAAACGCAAAAGTGTGAACAAATCAGTGAAGAAAAGTATAAGAAGAAGCAGCTGGCAGCTGGAGAAAGAGTCAAAGAAAGCAAAAGATAAAACTTAAACTCTCAATTTTTGTGGATTACGCGGCAGCAGATCGAAGGAAAAACAGCAACAAATAACAGCAGAGAAACAACAACGAAAAACCAGAGACAATATGCCGACAACAACTGCAGCGGCAAACGTTGTCATCGGCCGTGCATAAGGTAAGACAGGGAGAACGATAGCAACAAAGCAGCAGTGGGAGTGGGGTAGAGATATAGGTGCAGTTATAGCAAGTCGCAAGGAGGAATAACAAATCTCCGACACAGAGATGGACGATAAAGAATCCCTCCTTTAATAACGGTACAGTGGAACACGCGTGGACCAAGGGTCTCTCTCCCGAATGTGGGCTCATTTCTCTGGAATTTTAATGACTCCCGCGACCCACTCATAAAGCAAACAAAACAAATTCTCTTATCTCTGCAGCCCCAAGAGCCGAACTGAACCATAAAATCGCCAACGTCCAAGCGACGATTGCCAAACTGTTGTTGTTATTGTTGTTCTTTCTTTTACCTTTGCATTGTGTGCAATTAACCCATTTCGTACCGTACCCCAAATATCAGATATCGCGCAGGTTATGGGTGTGAATTTTGATGCGCCCCAAAAGGGGGGCAGACGGAAATTGGCATAGAATTTGATGAATTAAAAAGAGGAACGAAATTTGTGTGGAATTAGTGCCATCAAACGATATGAGAGGGGGGTTGGATATGGAAGTTAATATATTATAGATGATCATCTTTGAACTGCATCTAAGGTAATTTGGTAGATCCCTGGCAGAAAACTCCTATAAAAGTTAGAGGGTTAATAACCCTGCTTATCGGCACAGGTTGGTGGATGGGGCTGGCTGGACACTGTTGATAAAGTGCAAACCGATCGGTAGCGGAACTGAGAGTCGATTAGGTGGAAAATCGTAAGTAGATTCGAATCTCGGAACTGTGCCTCCCCAGGTGTTGTATGGCAGAAAGCGTTAGCGCCAGCAGGAACCAGAAATCAGATATCTGTGAACAAATAATCGTTAATCCATAAACCATTTTCCGTTCAGACATCTCCAATGCAAAGATAAGCAAATGGAAATGGGTGGGGGGGGACAAATAAGCGCTAAGCGGTAAGCGGTTAATCGTTAAACGATTCTGCCACCAAAAGTGATATGAGTAACTGTATATCAATAAAAATAATACACATGTAGCTGTTGCTGTTGCTGTATCTGTATCTGTACACACGTGTATGGTACGTATGTATCTCTGGGGTTGTCATAGCTCTGCTGTTGTCATTGTTTTGTGGTTTCCGATTGAGTCTAGTATGCTGAGACATCTCCATCGACTACACGCGTATCTCGTATCTATATCTCTCCATCACACTTGACCTCAGGCAATGGGCAATGGGCATTGCATTGAAATCGACAACAGCGACAGCCACGAAAAATAATACTTGAAATAATAATAATAATAATTTCGTAAACCGAAATTCCTTCACGCACTCAATATATGCGTATGTTTGTGTTGTTTTTTGTTTTCAACAATTCAAGCAATTAAAATGTACAACAAATTAAACAAATTTTGAATGACAATCGGTGTCGAGTCGCCGAGTCGAGGCTGAGAGAGATCCAAACGCAATAGTTTTGGCTTAACCGCCCTCTACATACTGATAAGAGTAAAGCAGAAGATCGACTGCTGGATGACCTGTAAAAATGAAACTGGGAAAAATACACACAGGAGGAGAAAGAGTTTGAGGAAAAGCAATTCTTCAATCAGGCGATACTTCAATCAGGCGATACTTCAATCAGGCGATACTTCAATCAGGCGATAATACATGATAGGAATCTCAATGAAATATTCTGAGAGAAGAGATTTCGGTGCATTATTTTTAATTCAGAATACTTTAATTGGGTATTTGACATCAGTATATTGACTCAGTCATTGACTTTATGTTTGCCAAGTTTTCAAAGAAAGAAAATAAAATAAATCACACTTAATATATTACCTAATACCCACAGCCTATACACTCCTCCGTAGGCCTTTTAGTTTTCCCAGGGTATGAGCATAGTTTCGCACGCCTTCCATTTGGCATGCGGCACACGTTGCCGTGTGCTGCTGCCTGCCCCAAGTGCTTGGCTGGGCTCTGCTCTCATTGCGGAGGCCATCGGCATCGCCATCGCTCTATCGCCTCCACCCCCACCTCCATCTCCAACTGCGTTAGGTGTGCCTGTGCCTCGCAGACGTGTGCGCTGTTTTCTTTGGCCCCAGAGCTTCACTTGTCTACCCCCTCGTTTCTCTTTCTCTCTCTAACTAAATGTCTGCCACTTGCTCATCATCATCATTATAGTCTTGCTCATGATGAGCGGCAGACTTATCGCATTGGGGGGACATTTCGCGCATTTCAAAGACACACCAAATTGTATGTGTGTGTGTGTGTGTTTGTGTGTGTTTGAGCCATAACTGGCACAACAAGTGGAATTTTTGGCCGGAATTTGCCGCTGTTTGGCTTTGCCTTTGGCTCTTTTTTTTTTGAGTTTCTTTGGCGGCGACTGCCTCTTCGTTTTCTCCATGTTTTGTTTTTGTTTCTTCTTTCGATTTTGTCTGTTTGTTTGGCAAGAAGACGCCGAGTTATTTGCGCGATTTGATGGCTCATAATCACAGGCATAATAAAAGGCCCCAGCTTTAAAGTCCAAAGCCAAAGCCACAAAGCCACGAAGACTCAAAGCCTCAAAGCCTCATTTGCCTGAGCCACACCCCTGTGTGGAATGACACTTGTGGGTCGCAATGACGCGCATCCGCTGGCGCTGGCGCTGGACACGATCAGCGTGTGAAAATGCCACCAAACTAAGGCAAACCTGGACGGGAACGAAGCAACTGAACTATTTACTGACGCCAATTCTATGCCGTTCAATCGTTGCTCTATCTATCGGTAATTAAAAAAAAAAACAGCCCCAGACGCACGTATACGTGCAATCCGCTTTGGATCCCAGAGTTCGCTTACAGTCCCGGTCCGGTCTGGTCTGGTCTGTTCTGTCTGGCGGACTCATGAGCAAAATATTCCACGTCAAAAGTTACCGCTCGTCGTCATTCATTAGCTGCCAGAGAATAGCTGCTGCTGCTAGATCTGCCAGAGAGAGAGAGAGAAAAGAGAATGAGAGAGACTGGGGGCTCCAAACACTTTCAATAGAATTCGAATCCAGTTAAGAGTTCCTCCACTCTGTTCAGCTGTGCTCGGCTCTGCTCTGGAATCTGTTTTGTGATTAAAGCGTGTGAGGGGAGTGTCTCTCATGCCATGAGCACTGCCTGCCTCTATTGGAACTATACCTACATTGGGCACAGCTAGCGATATATTGTATGGAAAGATCAGTGTAGATCAATTGGATCACGAACGACAGATCTGTTATTTGTATGCTTATTGTTGCCAAATATAGATTCTCACACTTTCCGCAGATAATCTATTTATGATCTACACTGAACACTGAACACCTCCCATAATTTATTTTCATAGTTTATTTATCTGTAAGATAGTTTGATATATTTTGATCATCTGTCTACTTTTTTTCGCCTTAAGATTCCTTCCTCATTGATCTTTACGATCCTTAAGGATCATCTATAAGCTATTCCCTTCATCCTTCGATTGTAACGATAACTGCCTACGAATTGCTGATCACGAATAATCATTTGATTTCCTTTGAAACACGCTCCTCAAAAGCCTGTGCTAATCTCACAGATCTTCCATTGGCATCTACTATTTTTCTTCATTTATTCCACACATATTTTATTGTCGCATTCCTTTGCCTTCGCTCGACTTTACGATCGTTTATTTTCAGTTGTTTATTGATCAGATCGCGCGAAATGTGTTTTTGTTGTTGTTGTTGTTGGTATTGTTGTTGCTGTTGCAAAGATCACGATCCTCTAATACTTACTGTCGTGTGATCATATCTATGATCTTTATTGGTAGCATCTCCTCGGATCGAGTGGCATTCCATATACTCTGCAGATTTTAACGATCGTTTACACTCGAATGTTTATGGATCGGCGGGAGCAGTGGCTGTGGCAGTGGAATTCCGCAATGAAATCCATATGGATATTTGCTGTTTCCGATTCAGCATTTCAATGAAAAAAAGAAAAAAAGAAAAAAGGGGAGCGGTGGAGCAGTGGAGCGAGAACAGACTGCACATGCGGTTAAATCGTTTATATCGTAGAGCCCTCGGCCCGTGCTCTTCGATCTCCGATCTCTGATCGAATGTTCGTTCGACTTGGGGACAAAACATACACACAGACACACACACACACACGCCCCATACAGAATGAGCTCAGTGCAATGGCATGCAATGCAATCGATGGGGGGGTCTCAAGAGGGGTGGAGACGTTGTGCTGTCGCTGCAAAACGTGGCGTATGCGCAATGTCTCTCTTTGTCTCTTTTACTCTTTGGGGTTTAGCTGTGACAGCAGAAAAAGCATTTATTTCGCTGCCTGGCGCCAAGAGACACACACCAACACACCAACACACCAACACACACACACACACACATTTCGCACCAGAGCCCGTGGGATATTTATTGGTATGCCTCTCTCTCTCTCTCTCACCCGCTCTCTCTGCATTCCACGAGTGTATGTACCCGTACACGTACCCCTCCCGCTTTCCAGATACTTTATCATCTGGGTTTTTGGTATTTATTGCCATTTGCTAATTGCTGATTAGCGTGTCTGCCTCTGCCACTGCCTCTGCCTCCGCCTGCCTGTCCCTCCCTTCTCGCTCTCTGTGTCTTTCTATCGCTCCACTTGGCTTCTTCGCTTCTTTTGCCGCATTTTTTAATTGCCCCACAAACACCTGATAGGCCCCCCCCCCCCTCCCCCCTTTCTCATAAGCCGCCTTCTCCTGCGTTGACTTTAATAATTAGCAACAACGTCTTTTCTTGGCTTCTCCTTCCCGCTCTCATTAGCCATTGGAATGCGGATAATTTGTTGCTATGATTGAAATTGTTAAATGCTTTTAATTTGTTTGCATTTTAAATTAAAAAAAAAACACGTTGCCTGCCTCTGCTTGCCGGCTCAAATGATGGTGCGGTGGGGGTTTAGGGGGGGGGCTACTGACTCATCCCCATCCAACCAGATCGCCTACTGCTCAATGATGTTCCGTGTGGTGATCTTGAGGGGATTGGCATGGCATATTTTTTGGCATTGCGTTTGGATTATATAATGGACATTCCTTATGGGGGGTGACTATGGGAATTACACAGGGTTGCACGGGTAATTCGCATGGTTAGAAATATTCCACGACAAGTTCTCATTGATTGATGCCAGCGATCAGTCATGGCAAGCAATGATCCACTGGTCCAATCACTTCCGGAGAAATCTCACAGCAATCTCTTTCTGCTGTTTAATCGATCTTTCTCATTAGAGATCATTTCCTGAAGAATCTGTGAGGCACATTCCTCTAATTACTTTAATCAAATTCATGGTTATTTGTGCAAGAAAACACACACAATGATTGAGGTTTACCTGTGGAGTTTGTTTAGTCAAAAAAAAAAAAAAGGAAAGATCACTTTTTTAATTATCTATGATAATTTCTTTTATGATCATTTCTCACACCAAACTCTGAGGATCTCTTATTATTATAGTAGTTTACTAATTGCAGTTGAAAGATCACTTCCACGATCATTAATGTTCATTCCTATTGCTTATAAGATCACTCACTCAGTGCCCAAGATTCTGTGATCAGCTATGTTCACTTTTTTAGCACAGAGTAAACAATCTCTTGCTTATATGATCACTCACTTACTTGCGAGCAGTTGCCGCAGTGATCGCATAATAAACTCCTTGGTGGCTTACTTTTTGTTGTCTCTCTCCCATAAATTCCTCAGTAATAAGTCAATCTCGTAGCATATTAAAGATCTGGAATTCCAATTCTCGTTTCGTAATCAGCCATAAAGCCACCGCCCGAGCCAGAGCCAGTTCTGTGGATCGCTCATAGAAATCGGCTTAAGATATAATTGCTTTTCAAGAGCTCTGTTTTTTGTTGTTGTTGTTGTTGTTGGATTTTTGGTAGGTAGGGGAGGCTTGGGGATTGGATCGGATTTGTATTCCCAGTGGAATATTCTCTTTGGTTTCTAATTTATGTCAAATGCAGGCTTTGATTGATGATCGTTTTTTTTTTGGAATGGAAATGGAAACGGAGGTTGTGCTGGCCTGCCGGTGGTGGATGTGCTGGATGCCGATCATATATTTATTGGAAGTCAGGGCGGTTCTCTGTCTGTCTGCGTCTGTCTCTCTCTCTCTCTCTCTCCCAGAGTGCCGACTTGACTCTGAATAAATTTATGGAACATTTGAAATTTATTAGACACAGAAAATGCGCCAATATTGAAATTTATGCGTCTCTGTCTCTCTCCCTCTCCCTCTCCCTCTCTTTCTCTCTCTGCGCCATACAAAAATGTTTTGGTAGAAAGAAACTATAGTCTCTGGCTGTGGCGTCGCTACAAAGAAACAAAAAAAAAAAGAAGTTGATTTGATTCGATTTGATTTTAATTTATGCATAAAATACTTTTCTTTCATCACGAGGCCAGTTTTTCGGTCGTTCGCTGGTCTTCGCTTGGCCATGGAACTTTCTTTAACTGAATTTTAATAATTTTATGCGCAACGCATCTTGGGGATGTGGGGATGGGATGGGTTGGGATGGGATGGGATGGGGTGTTGCTGTTCCACACAGCGACAGAGCGACAGAGCGAGAGCGAGAGAGGAGCGGTGGCTGCCACGCACGCACTGGCCACAGCTCGCTAATCAAGTTTGTCGCCTAAGTCTTTCGTTATTGATTGGTGAAATTGTTCGGCAGTCAAAGAGCGGACCGGCCACAAGAGCAGCAGCAGCAGCAGCAGCAGCGGGCGCCTCCATCGCCGCCATCGTCTGGGGCGGCTCCAGCGGCCTCCATTTTGGCCCGAAAGAATGCGCCTTATAAACTCCTAAGCTGATCTGATCGCTATGCGATGGTAGATATATCTATGGAATGCCTTTCGTTTGGTATTTCTTTGCGATTAGTTCTGCCATAAAATGGGGAGAGAGATTTTTCATGATTCGAATCTCTTAAATGGTATTTAGTGCAACGAAAAGTAAAATTATTAAAGCTGTCTTACAAGATAAATTGGTAAAGATTATCCAAGATTATAGAATGCATATATATGCAGCATAAAAAACCCCCCCTTGTGTCCATAGCCGAATGGCATCTCTTTGCTTGTCGTGCCGATAGGCTGCTCTCTCGCAGTGAGACATTCGAGATTTTTCTTCTAGTGTAATTCACTTTTAATTTTAAAAGAAAATACCCAGAGAGAGAGTTGCAAGAAATTACTACCACTAAGATTTAAATAGTTGGAATTTTCAGTAAGTTCTTTTTGTACCAGAACATTCACAATATTTTAATTTTTAATAGAATTTAATCTAAAAAAAAAAAAAAATCGAGAAGGAACGTGTGAGTCGCTTCTGGGGACGCGACTTTACTTATACCAGTCAGTCAGTATATACATTTTTGAGCTTATGATTTTTTAGACGGACAGACAGACATGGCTCTATCGACTCGGCTATTGATGCTGATCAAGAATATATATACTTTATGGGGTCAGAAACGTTTCCTTTTCTGCGTTACACCCATCCACTTTTACCACAACTCTAATATACCCATTAACTCTTTTTTGAGTACGGGTATAATTAAAAATTCACAAATTTATTCTCTAATCTCTCTGTTTTTTTGTTTTGTTTTTAGCAAACGTATTTCGAACGTGCGCGCTGTATACGGAAAATGATGCAGCATGCGAGCATTTTGCACCGTCAGCGCGCCCCTGGAAGTATGCGCGTCCTCAGCCGAGCAACTGTCACCAGGCTCGCGATTCCTGGCCCTGAGGTGAGTCTCCCCAACCCCATGCCCACCAGCCATAAATCTATCATAAATATATTTATATATATATTTTTTTATATTTTTTTTGCAGACTTCTGGGGCAACAGCAGCAGCCGAAAACCCTGTACTTCCTAGTCGATGCCAAGAGCCGTGTACGAGAGGTCTACACGCAGACATGTCTGCACTTTGCCACGCAGGGTATGCTGGACACCGAGCTGTTCGGTCTGGCAGTGCTCATAGGTGAGATAAACCTTCTATATAGATATACCCATGCCAATAGATGATGGGATTCATGCAGCGGATGGCAACTAGAGTTTAGAGTAGCCAAATGGCCAGGCGATAAGGCATGAAAAATACAACTAATAAACATAAACCAGTCTGCTTTTAAAAGCTGCTCATCATCATCGTCATCGTCATCGTCAGCTTCTGGACCTCAGTCGTCCTCAGTTCTTTAGATGTTCTGCAGCCTTCATTCCTCAGTATGCAGTCTGCAGGCAGTGTCTTCTGGCTGCAGATCTGGAGTGTATGGAATGGAGAGAGTGTGTGGAACAGAGAGCAGAGCAGAGCAGAGCAGGAGAGACTGCTGCTGCTGCTGCTCCTTCGATCTGCCAAAACACATAAAAATACCAACACAACAGAGCAACAGCACAACACACAAAAAAAAAGAAAAAGAAAAAATGGCACATAAAATGAACAAAAAGCCAGAAGAGGAACGCGTCGCCTTCATGGCGAACAAACAATTTCAGAACCAAAAGCAGGAACAACCCGGGGAACCCATTGGGGAGATCGGGAATCAGGGACGGGATCGGGACCGCGACCGGCAGGGGAGACTTTGGGGGGGGCAGCTGGGGAACAGACACAAGACGCGTGTTCAGTAATTCAGGTAGCCGTCGCGCGTTGCATTAACACAAACGAATCGAACGACAGGCAGCGGCAGCGGCAGCAGCAGCAGCAGCATGCGGCATGAGGCATGCGGCAACAGAGGAGGAGAACAGCTCTTCGAGGATGGAGAACCAGAGCCACAGCCACAGTCAGAGCCAAAGAGCCAAAGCCTGGTCTGGTCCGCAGAGGCTGAGGAGCATAGCAGGGCAGCAGACATCGTCTTTGGCATTCGCCTTCCCCTCTCTCTCCCTGCTCCCCCAGCTATATATGCGTTCTGCAAAGAGAGAAGAGAAGAAGAGCAAACGAGAAAGGAGGAGGAGAGGAGTTCCTTTTGATGTGATCGAAAGTCGAATGCGAAAATGCTCTCAAAATGAAGATAAAGATGGCAGATGGAAAAGGCAACGATGAGGAGTTAGAAAAGGGAGAAGAAATGGGTGCTGAGAGATACAAAAAAAAAAAGAATGAATATCAGAGAAAACTATAAGCGAAAATAAATCAAATTTTGACTCTCAAACTCTTCCAAATTTCTTGCTTAATTTTCCTGTTCAAATCTTAACAGAATTTCCATATACCCTTCAATTGCTTTGGTTAGAGCAAAAAGCCCCAAGAACACAACACGTAAATTTTCGAATCTGGTTGGCATCAATTTCGTGGCAAGAGGCACAGAAAGACCAAGAGAAAGAGAGAGAGAGAGAGCGAGAGAGCGAGAGAGAGGGAGCGAGCAAGAGAGATGGTAAGAGGAGCAAGCAGGGAGGGAAGTTGCCTCCAACATCTTCAGCAAAGAATTTGGTATGCAGTTTGAAGTTGGAGTCGCTGCTGGAGCTGCAACTTGGAGCAGGGGTTGCAGCATAGAGGATGGGCATGCCAACGTCCTCGTCTTTGAAGGAGAAGTAGAAGAAGAAGAAGCAAAAGATGTGGCAGAAGAACGGACGGAAGAGGCAGCAGCAGCAGCAGCAGAAGAAACAGGCAGCAGGAGAAGGAGAAGGAGGCGGAGGAAAGGAGAACCAGCGGAGGATTCCTCTGGCTCAACTATGAAATTGGCAGTTTGCATTCTGCATTCTGCATCCCAGTGTCCATGTGTGTGTGTGTGTGTGTGTGTGTGTGTGTGGCCAAGGATTTTTGTCCATGTATCTGTATCTGAGAGTGTGTGTATTTGTATCTGTGAGTGGCATGCGGTTGGAGCTTGCCTCGTCCGTCCACCATTTCACGCCGCGCTCTCAAGAGAGAGCGAGCGAGAGGAATACCCCTCGCCCTCCCTCTCTCACTTACTCTCTCTCTCTCTCTCGCTCTCTGGCTCTGTGGAATAGATAGCCCCGTGGAATGTCAGTTCTTTCGTTCGTTTCTTGAGTCTTTCGTTTCTGTTTTTTTTTTTTTTTTTTTTTTGTTTTGGCCCAGACCCTTTTCGTTACCAACAGGGTTGGGGGGTAGACCGAGAAATGAATTTCAATTTTATGGCCACGGCAACGTCAATAAATTTCATCTTTATGCAAATTTCCGCTCCTTCATTGGATGGCTCTTTAAGTGGCAGGCAGCACATACTGCAGTGGCAGGCAGCAGGCAGCAGGCAGCAAGCAGCAAGCAGCAGCAACAGCAGCAGCATCCGATGGCAATTTGGCAACATTGTCATTCAGCAGAGGACGGGACTCGTACTCGTACTTGGACTGCTTCTCCGGCCCTGTCCTGCCCTGCCCCACCATCCTCCAACTCCTGTTTGGTGTTATTTTTAGGCTGTCGCATTGCCTGGATTCCGTGGCGGCCGCTGCCGCATTCCATGATACCCAGGCCCCCTGCCACCAGCCTCCATGCCACCGATTGAACCGAACCTTTTGGCTCCTACTCCACCTCCTCCTCCTACTGCTCCTCCTCCTGCTCCTCTTCGGCTCTGTAATCTGTAGACCAACATTTTCTTTTCCATTTAATGTTAATGGCTCATAATCATTATTATATGGCGTTGGGGCTTGTTCGTCTTCGTCTGCTGCATCTTTGCTGGATGGGATGCGATGCGATGCGATGGGATGGGTTGTGATGTGATGGACGCTGGCGACTCGCGGCCTTGCCTCAACCTCAGCCTCAGTCACTGCCACAGCATGCCCCCTGCCCCTGTCCTTGTCCCTCTGCTACAGCTGCCTCTCCGCCTCCTGCTGCTCCTCACCCCTCCTCCTCCTCCTCCTCCTCCTCCTCCTCCTCCTCCGGTTCTTCTCGGGCTGCGTGCATCTGATAACATCGGAAATTAAAATTCTTTTGGTTTTATGTTTTTTTTTTTCATTCGTTCTTTCGTTTCGTTCTCTCATTTTTTTTCTCTTTTCCTTTAGCCTGTTTTTCGATACACACACACACACACACACATTTATCTTTTGAGGACATACCCTGTAGCGTGGTTATAGGGAGTGCATTAGACCCAAGAAATTATTTTCGAGAGGCGAAGTTATAGTTTTTTTTTAAGATTTATTTCTTCTGTTGACCTTTGGAACATCGTTGACTTCTCTAGAAAATTTCTATGGCACTATAGTTACCCTATAGCCCCATTGGGCTACCTGTCCCTATAACCAGTAAAATTATCAGACAACTGCTTGGATTTAAAAGTTGTACTTGTAAATACTCTGGAGGTAGGATCATGTTAGATCTGTTCTGTATTTTATGTTTATCATAATCTATGTACAGTACAGAGTACCTATAGCTATATTGACTGTCCTTTAAACACAAGAATTATCCCATAATATTATGGCTTTGCTGCTCTTTCAGAATGCTTTATGCTTTAATGCTTTTAGGGGCAGATCATGACTGTCCCATTGCTTGATTTATTTGTTGTGCTGCACACGCTACAGCCCCTCTGCAATAGCCTATAATCCAGTTCCAGAATCTCATTTTTCTATGGATCTTCACTTAAGTACAGAATATTTATAGCCAAATGCCTATAGCTGAATTCTATGGCCAAAAGAGGCATAAAAGGTACTCTATTTTTTTAAATTGAATTTTCGGTGGATCTTTGATTTGTAATTTCATATTTCCATTACTCTTCAAGGCGTTCATATATCTGATTTTATATCCGACACAAGAAATGCCTCACATGGATTATTTTTGCTAGACTTCAGCCCATTCTGTCCATAAAATAGCACGTCCAGAAGTAGCTTTGTAGATTGATCTCTGATTGATCTAAGAGTTGTCTTCTGTGTCCCTGAATTAAAGATTCTCGCTCAACCTTTCTCCTCTGTTCTGCCATTAGAGATCATCTCCTCGTCGACTCTGCCTCTTTCTACTGAGAGAACTCTGCTCTCTCTCTCTCTCTCTCTCTTTGGTTATTATGGGGGCTACACTCAAACTCTGAAACTGCAAGCTGGAAACCCTTTTGGAAAATAAATCTGAATCTGAAGAATGCCAGGCAGCAGGCAGCGGCAGCGGCAGGGCAGGCAGGCAGCAAGGCAACAAGGCACAGGCCTTGGCATTGGCATTGGGCGCAGCTGTCTCTTGAGGTTCGACTTTGACTTCGGACCAGACCCAGACCCAGAGCCGAACCCGAACCAAACCAAAACTCACCGATCTGCTGTGGAATTCCTCTGGTTGATGAGCCTCTGCTGCTGCTGCTGCTGCTGCTGCTGCCTGGCTGCCTGCCCCTTCTGCTACATCGAGGCTGTAATTTGTGTTGCATGTGTTTCAAATTGAAGATTTATTTCGTTGCCCCTGCCCCTGCCCCTGCCACAAGAGTCTCTCTGCCTCTCACCCTCTCGCTCACTCTGTCTGTCCGTCTGTCTGTCTGTGGTGTGTGCGTGCGTGTTAATTGTGAGCGCTGTGGAATGCGATGGAAAATATGTTAATTATTAGGTTTCTGCCGCTGGGCTCCAACGCTTCACCAAAAAGGGTGCCACTCTGGAAACTCCAAAGAGATTCTGGATTGCGTGAGGATCCATCAGCTGCCGTGGCTGGCCTTAGACAAGACGAGGCCTTCACACCTGTGCCACTCAAAGGGGCAGAAGAAGCCTCTAAGAAGCCTCCAAGCAGCCTCCAAGAAGCCTCCACGCAGCCTTCTTAGACGTAGTAGAAGGAGCTTTGTATAGCCCCCCCATTTGCGTGGAGGGCCTCTGAAAACTGGAGCCTGAGTGAAATTTGAATGCGAAAAGAAATCGCTCGGGAGACTGTCGGGGGACTCTGTGGGACTTGCTTGGGTTTCAGCTGCCATTCGCTGCTGCCTCTGCTGCTGCTGTCTCTGCTGCTGCCACTGCCAGTGCCAGTGCTGCTGCTGCTGCCGCTTACCTGTCTTTCTACCTGTTTTTTTTTCCTCCTCTCTTGGTTTGGCTTTTTTTCTTTTTTTCGTTGCTGCGTTTTGGGCTTGGTATGCAGCAGCCACTCGCTCGCTCGCTTGCTCTCTCGCTGTGGCACTGACTCCTCTACTCCCAACTTGAATTTTGTACGCCTCCCCGCTGCCATCTCCGCAATCTTGCAGCTACAGCCACAACTCCACGAAGACATCGTCATTGATAGGCACTTATTCGGCCGCTCCGCTGATGATTATTATGATATTGTTGCTGCTGCTGCTTCCATTCCATGGCATGCCACTCCAGCACTGCTCCTACGGTTGCTGCTGCTTGCTGCTGCTGCCTCTTTTCATAATTATTATTTTCCATCTTGCTGCTGTTGTTGCTGCTGCTGCTGCTCTTCATTTCGTATGCAGGAATTCCAATTTTTCGTTCGATGAAGTGTGTGTTGATTTTGTTACTGGATTGGAGGCTGCCTGTTGCCTGCCTGCCTGCCTGCCCTTGGGGCCCATACCCTTCTTACTCTCCCCTGACAGCCTGACGTGTCGTCATCATCATCATCATCTTCCATCTTCCATCTTCCATCTCGCAGCTCGCATCTCGCATCTCTTGAGTCTCTCGAGTCTTGAGTCCAACTCTTGTTGATGTCAATGGGCTGCTTGTTTATTGCCTGACAAACTGACACAAGTCTGTATCTCTCTCTCTCTCTCTCTCTCTCTGTCTTGGGCCATAGCCGAAAGTTCATTTAAAATTTTGATTAGCGACCTTGGCAGATTCGCGCCAAAAAGTTCCTTAACCGCATCAAAAATGGGGAAACGGGGGATTGGGGCAGCTCTGATCTTCATTGAGGGGAACTTCCTGCTGGCTGCTGCCTGCTGGCTGCTGGCTGCTGCCTTCCTTTCCTGCTTTCTTATCGAGAGAAAAAAGGAACTGCGAACTGAACTGGTCTTGGGACTATCGGAAGTTCTGATTTAAACAAGCTTTTACCTCTCCCATTGATTAGTAGTTTAGTCGAACTTCCTTCTCCTGCTCCTGCTCCTGCTCTTCATTAAAGGAATGAACACTCGCAGATTGAGGCCATGGCCAGAGCCAACGAATTGTACTTCCTTTTTTCTCATAGAAAAAAATCTTGGCATTTCTCAAAACTTTATGGAATGAATGGATCTTTACTTTACAAACGAAAAACTTTTGCTTTCAAAATTATTATGAGCATTCGACTGAAGCTGTGTGTGCTCGTGTGAGACTCATGCGGATAGTAATTCAATAAAAAATCCTCTTTACTTACGAGTATTTCGAGTATTTATTGCCTTTACAGGAAAGAAAAGAAAATAAATGGAAATAAAAAAAATAAAAGAAAATATAATCTACACTACTCCTTTATCTGTATTTTTATGGCCATTAAGTGATCTTTAATGATCTATTCGTATTCGTATTTAATAGTATAGAATTATTACATCTCAAAAAAATCTCTAGACAAACTACTTACTCGTAGATCCAACTGCCATTTGATTTTCCCCTTAAAGAAATTAAAGCTGCTGCCCATTATCGCATATTTTATGTACATACATACATATGTAGTTGCAATGACAATATACCATTTAGGGACTGGGCTGATCTTTAATTAAGGATTTGTCTGCTAGAAAATGGAACAATCCTTTCTCTGCACATTCCAATGATTCAGTTTCCTTTATATTACTGTATATATATATTTTGTAATTTCTGCTGATTATAATGAATACTGAGTCTCCATAAATAGCTTTGAAATCATTTAAATTTGAATTTATATCCCGATATCTTGATGTTGAGTTGCGTTTGCCTCGGAAGTATCTAAGTATATTCCCACACAATCTCTAGGACCTTCAATAATTCTCACTATTTATTTTATTTATTTTTTTATTTATTTATTTATTTTATTATTATTTATTTATAATATTATTTTATTTATTTATTTACTTTATTTATATATTATTTATTTATTTACTTACTATTTATTATTATTTATTTGCTAAACCATTCTTTACCCTCTACCCAATTCGTTCTTGCAGATGGCGAGTACATGTTCGCAGACCCCGAGAGCAAGCTCTCCAAATACGGACCCAAGAGCTGGCGATCCTCGCACACCCACGTGAGTATTATTAACACCCAGATATCAGTCCAATCCTTGACTTATCTTTAATTTTGCGGCTTTAGGGTTTGGATGCCAATGGACGGCCACTCCTGGAGCTACACTTTCGCGTGCAGTTCTACATCGAGAGTCCGTTCATGCTGAAAGATGAGACGTCGCGGCACAACTACTACCTGCAGCTGCGGCACAACATCCTGCAGCGGGAGCAGCTGCCACGGGAGCATGCCGAGCAGGCGCTGGTCTTTCTGGCCGGCCTTGCCCTGCAAGCGGACCTGGGCGATGCCCCACCAGCCCCAGCCCCAGCCACAGCACCAGCACCAAGCCAAACCCCAAGCCAAGCCCAGACAGCCAACAAGGAGGACTCCAGCGAGGAGGCTGGCGGCACCGCCACATGCCCAAGAGCCGCCGCCACAACGATGACGCTGCCGAAGATCAGCAAGCGGCTGAGCAGCGCCAATGAGCGGATGCTGCGCCTCTCCACGTACGTGGCCTCCACCTCCACCTCCACCTCCAAGCGGGATTCGCTGCCGCTGCCGCCACTTCCGCCTGCACTGCCGCAGCCGCTGCCCGTGTCCGGCACGGACTACTTCCGCATCGAGGACTATCTGCCGGGCAGCCTGAACACGCCCTGGGCGAGGAGTGCGCTGCGGGCATGCCACCGGGAACACCTGGGCATGGCCGCATCCGAGGCGGAGCTGCTGTACATTCAGCAGGCGTGCAGCCTGCACGAGACGATCAATGCGCACACATTCCGGATGCGGCTGGCCAAGAGCGAGCAGGGGGCAGGCAGCTCCTGGTTCGTGGTCTATGCCAAAGGCATCAAGATCCTCGGCGGGCTAGAGGGAGCAGGAGCAGCAGCAGAGGCCTCCACCACCAGCACCACCACCACAACCACCTTCCTGTGGCCCAACATAACGAAGCTGTCGTTCGAGCGAAAGAAGTTCGAGATCCGTTCGGGGGAGAGCCGCATCACGCTGTACGCCGCCTCCGATGAGAAGAACAAGCTGCTGCTGACGCTCTGCAAGGACACGCACCAGTGGAGCATGAAGCTGGCGGCCCGCCTCAAGGATGCCCACAAGCGGGAGGAGGAGGAGGCCGAATCGAATCGCCTGCACGCCAGCTACGCCTGCTCCCGGAGCCTGCTGCTGCCGTACAAGAGCAAGAACGAGCAGCGCATCTCGGTGATATCCAGCACCAGTTCCAACACCACCTCGGGCATTGTCAGCGATCGCGTCCACTCCGAGGATGAGCTGGAGATCATGATCAACACGCCGCCAGCACCGCTGGCAGCGCCCTCCACCGAGAGCCTGGCCCTGGCGCATCTTCTGGACAGACCCAGCGTCAGCAGGCAGACCTCGTCCGTGGGCCAGATGTCCCTCAAAGATCTGGAAGAGCAGCTGGCGGCGCTGAGCGTGCGCCCAACGGATACGTCATCTGGCAACGGAGCATCTGGCATATCGGGCAGCAATTCCTCCTCGGGGCCCAGAACCTCTCTGTGCAACACCAACGCCAACGACTCTTCGACGGCCACGGATTCGCCCAGTTCCCAGCACAACATTGGCTCCCAGTGCTCCTCCACGTGCAGCACTGTGGTGGTGACATCGCCCGTGAGCGGCGTGGGCGACTCAGGAGCCACAACCGCCAGCAGCATAGCCGTGCACTCGACATCGTCCAGCCTGGAGCTGGGCTTCAGCCACACCGCGCAGAACTCGGCGCTGAGTGAAACGAACGCCGAGGACTTTCCGGAGAGCGTATCCGGCGCCTCGGGCGTGTACACGCTCGCGCATGGCGCGCCCCCCACAGAGACCTCCGGCGTGTATACGATGCACAGCAGCGAGCTGACGGGCCAGTCCTCGGAGATGGCCGAGTCGGAGAAGAGCTCACACTACGGCATGTTCCAGCCCACAGAGTCCATGGAGATGGAGGACGGGGGACCCTCGGACCTTGTACTGGGTAAGCATTATCAATTAATATTCTCTCCACTTAATTCTAATCACAAAATTCTCTTGCAACAGACCTCGTGGATGGCGGCAAGAAGCGTGCAGAGTTCCGGCTGCGCTCCGATTCGAACATCAGCACGGGCAGCTCCTTCCGCGGCGATGGCAGCGATCCCACGGACAACAAGCACTCGCTGCTCTCCGCCGAGGAGCTGACGAACCTCATCGTGGGCCGTGGCACCTACCCGAGTCGCAAGACCGTGTCCAGCACTTTGCACTCGGACTGCGACTACGTGACGATGCCCATACCCCTGGAGGCGACCAGCGAGGCGGATGACGAGGAGCAGGAGCTGCCGCCGGCACCGCCACCGCCGTACAGTGCACGGCACGAGAAGACGGGCCTGTGTGGACCGCCAGTGGCGCCACCGCCAGTGCCGCCCATGCCCAAGACAGTGGCCAAGCCCAAGCCCATGCCCATCGTAGTGGCAGCGCCGCCCAAGCCAGAGCCACCGCCCAGTCCCAGTCCGGCGCCACCGCCGCCGCCCACAGCACCGCCGCCATCGGTGGCGTCTCTGCGACGCAGAGATCCACCGCCATATCCCAGCAGCAGCAAGCCCCGACCCACGTCGCTCATCTCGGTGGCCTCCTCGGCCAATCCGGCGCCCAGTACGGCCGGATCTTTGAGTTCTCTCAAGTGCGAGGAGGCGACGGCGCGCTTCATTACGACGCGACCGCAGATCAGCATCCTGAAGGCGCACACCAGCCTCCTGCCCGACGGGGCCAAGCCGAGCTATGCGGCGCCACACCACTGCTCCTCGGCAGCGTCCTCCAGCGGATCGGTGTGCAGCCACCAGCTGTCGCAGCAGTCGCTGCACAACTCCAATTACGCGGGTTCCGGCTCACAGGCGTCCCTGCACCACCATACGCATCCGCATGCGCATCCACACCACCGGATGGTGGATCCGCACCAGCATCCGGCGCACCATCCGCACCATCGGCACTCGGGCTCGGCGGCCATTGGCATACCGATAGTTCCTTACGGCCTACACAAGAGCACCGCCTCGCTGCACCACCAGCAGACGCAGCAGGCGTGCGTCCTGCTGCCGGTGATCAAGCCGCGCCAGTTTCTGCCACCGCCGCCGCCCAGTCTGCCACGCCAGCCGCCGCCACCACCACCGCCAGCACACCATCCCCACCAGCTGCAGCATCCGCATCCACATCCACATCCACATCTGGCCGGGCATCATCTGTACACGAGTCAGCTGGCGCGGAAGCAGCTGGAACTGTATCAGCAACAGCTGTACAGCGACGTGGACTACGTGATCTACCCGATACAGGATCCGGCCGTCAGCCAGCAGGAGTATCTGGACTCCAAGCAGGGATCCCTGCTGGCGGCCATGGCCCAGGCACCACCACCGCCGCACCACCCATACCTGGCCATGCAGGTGTCGCCGGCCATCTACCGGAGCACGCCCTACCTGCCGCTGGCGCTGTCCACGCACTCGCGTTACGCCTCCACCCAGAACCTGTCGGACACGTACGTCCAGCTGCCCGGCGCCGGATATTCGCCGCTCTATTCGCCCTCGATGGCCAGCCTGTGCTCCTCGTACGAGCCACCGCCGCCGCCACCGCTGCATCCAGCGGCGCTGGCCGCTGCCGCTGCGGCCAATGCGAGCGCCAACGCCTCCTCGATGTTCGCACGATCACGATCAGACGACAATATTCTGAATTCGCTCGACTCGATGCCCAAAGGGAGGCGCTTGCCGCCGCCACCGCCGCCACCCTATGTGAACAGGCGCCTCAAGAAGCCGCCCATGCCGGCGCCCAGTGAGAAGCCGCCACCAAGTGAGTGCAGAGGCCAGTGCTGCCCCAAAACCGAACCCCAGCCCAAACCCTTTGCTAATTCCACACTCTCTGCTCTGTTTCAGTTCCTTCGAAACCCAGTCCCAGCACGTCGTCGTGCATCCTGCCGCCACGCAAGCCGCCCACGCTGAATCCCCACAATGCCAACAGTCCGCTGACCAAAACCTCCAGCGGCGCCCAGTGGGCGGGAGAGCGGCCGAGGCCCGATATGGGCGTGGGCCTGAATCGCGCTGGCAATAGCATTCTGGCCCAGCTGCAGGCCTCCATGGCAGCGCAGAGTCACGCCCAGGCACAGGCACAGGCCCAGGCACTGGACATTGCCCTGCTGCGGGAGAAGAGCAAGCACTTGGATCTGCCACTCATCTCGGCGCTGTGCAACGATCGATCGCTGCTCAAGCAGACCAAGGTGATGGTCAATCCGAAGAATGCCAACGAAGTGGGAGGAGCAACAGCAGCAGCAACCTCCTCCTCCACCTCCAGCGCCAGCGCCAATGCGAATGGAAACGCCAACTCCAACTCCACGTCGCCCTATTCGGGCGGCGGCGCTGGAACACTGAGCAAAACGCGAAAGCAAAACTCTGCTGCAGTGGTCAGCCATCGGCATCCGCAGGACAAGCTGCCGCCGCTGCCCGTACAGCAGCTGGCGGAGGCCAACAACTATGTCATGGATCCCGCTGTGGTGATGAAGCACCACAAGAGCTACAACAACTCGCAGACCTAAAACGGAGAAACGGAAATGGGAAGGAAAGCAAAGCGAAGCGAAGCGAAGGCCAGACGACACTCTTCTCTCTAGTTCGAATTGCTGTTTGATGTGTTTGTATATGTGTATTTGTGATGTGTGTGTGTGTGTGTGTGTGGTGGCATGCTACAATTGGAAAGATTTGCATAGATCGAGAGTCGAGAGTTGAGAGTTTGAGAGTTGGAGTTGAGAGATCGATCACAGTGTTTCGGACGCGGTGCGTAGACAGAAGAATTCGGACAGATCTAGAACCACAAAACAGACCCCTAAACAGCAGCAGAACAGAAGCATAACAGTAACAGTGCAGTAAAAGTAACAGTGCAGTAAAAGTAACATTGCAGTAACAGTTTAACGTGCAGTAACAGTTTAACAGTGCAGTAACAGTTTAACAGTGCAGTAACAGTTTAACAGCTTAACACGAACGTAACGCGACGTAACGTAAGAACCTCAAGAACAACGCATTCAAATAACAGAACCCAGTCTAGTCACAGTTAGAGAAGAGGGACAGAGACAACCATACAGAGAATGACAAAAACAAAACAAAAAACCAGAGAGAATTGATAGAGAGAGAGCGAGAAAGAGAGAGGTAGGAGCACCACTATATTAACTACGGAGAAACGAGAAACGGAAACAATACTCAAGTATAAAATACGACAACTACTTAATTACACTAAACACTAAAGCTTAATACGAATAGTCTTAGTAGCGGCAACTTAGGCCAGATGCGAATACTTACACTAACTACAACTACTTCCGCCCAAACAACTGTGATTGATTTTTTTAACTTTAAACTTAACTACATTTTAATGCTACTTTAGTCAGCAACAAGAACAACAAACAACAACAACATCGAATGCAACAAAACAAAACAAAAACTATGCAAATTTTTATAGTACGTAGAATCGCCCCACCCTCACTCACCCCCTCACGCACACATTATACCACCACAACGAATCGGTTCCAGCGAATGATCCATACGTATGATCCGTATATCGTATATTGTATTGTATCGTATTGCACATTCGCTGGACGAAAGGAACTAAAGAATTTCAAGAGTGCCCAGACTTGCCCATTACCAACACCGCCCCCGCTCACACCCACCGTATCTGAATTTAGCGAGTGAAAACGAGAGAGAGTTGATAACGTTCTATATATTTTTTTGTATCCATTTTTGTGTTTTTATTATTATTATCTTTTGTCGTTTAACCAAGCCAACCCCTCTGGAGAGAATGTGTGTGTTTTGTGTGTGTGCAAAAATGATTTCGAGTTTTTCGATGGATGTCACAAATATTTGCGTAGATTTTTCTCGACTAAAAGTCTATGGCTAAATTGAGTAATGTGATTTTTGAGAAAATGTAAAAATTTTTGCCATATATATCTTACATATATATATATATATATATAAAACCATTATATATATATATCTATACATATACAATTATTTTAATTTATTATTTTTACAAACAACAACAAAAAACAGCATTCAATTAATGCATTTATAAAGCGTTAAAAATCGTTGAAGCACATCCAACAATTGTATACGATAAGTAAATAAAACAAAAGTCCTTGATTAAAAAACAAAAACGTGTTGTAAAAATTATGTTTGCGAAATAAAAAAAAATGAAAAATTCAAAGTGTAGGAAGGTAATCTCTGTTTTTTGTGGGTGTTACGTATATATAGATTAAAAGTTAGAGGGATTAAGGATTAGGGTTTGCTATCACAAAATGCACGACGAATGTTGAAGGCGAACTACCGGCTAACAGTTAAATAATACATAGCGCGTAACAACAAACGATGCGACTATCAGCATGAACTAGTAGTGTTAATTTGTCATTGGCACTTTGGCTATTAATAATAACAACTACGGCTATGGCCCCATCCTACTCAGTTTGTCAGCATGTCCTCGTCGTCGGCGCGACGCACCCAACGCTTGGTCAGCGTCAGTGCGACGCCTGTGATGATGAAGAGACTGGCAAAGGCCACCAGTGAATAGCCAAAGATAGTGCCATAGGAGGACAGATTTATGGCCAACTGAAAGGGATGCAATTGAAAGTTGAAGAGAGGGAGAAATACTAGTTGGCAATGTCGATGTATCTATACCTTGGCCTTGGCTGCCAGCTCGGGCGAGAGCTCTGCGTACTGATCAAACCAGAACATGGGCATCAGCACCTTCGGAACTCCTCTATAGATGCTGCAATGCAAAATAATATATATAGAATATGGAACGATAAATCTACAGACTATAAAACTCACTCGAAATCATCGTCGGGCTCAATCATCATGTTGATCTGAATGCGGGCGTGCACCTGGACGGGCACACCCGTTGTGGGCTCTATGGCCATGACGAACTCGTGCTTCGCTTTGTCCGGCTTCATGCCAGTAATCGCATCCACATAATGCTTGTCCGCCAGGTAAAAGTGCGGGAATGAGGAGTAGATGGGCGCCTTGTCGCGGCAGGCCTTGCACTCGACCACACCCGTCTTGGGGCACTCCTCCAGCCGGGGATCACAGAAGCAGGCCTGATTCGGATAATTCTCGCCAGAGTCGAGGGTCTCCTCAGTGCCCACCCAGCGGGTGGCAGTCAGGCCGTGATTCTCGAAGGTGCCCGCCGGCCTGAGGTTCATGAAGCGACAGGCATCGGTGGCAAAAATGGTGATCTCTTCCTTGACATTCATCTTGGGCGCAAAGAGATCCCCGGTGGTGCCGTTTACAACGCCGCAGGGCATGTCATAGAATCCGGTCTCCTCCTTGCCGTTCCAGTGCGTCAGCTTGCCCACGTTGGCGATGTTGTCGGTGCCCGTGTGAATGGTGAAGAGACCATCGTATGTTAGCGATTCGTTACGATCCGCCAGCCAGCCAAAGCGCTTGTAGGGAATGTCGATTACGGATGTGTTGAACAGGTTCAGGAAATCGGTGAGATCGTCCTGGTAGCCATGGAAGATCCACTCGCCCACGGGCTTCGTCGTGTACAGCTCCCCGCCCTCGTGGTTTAGCATAAAGTTAATGATCTTCTTCACGATCTTTTTCTGATGCCGCATCTCGTCGGCCACCGTGGCGGTGATGGCATGCGCAGCCGTCACCATGTCATCCAGCGTGCCGTTTGACTTTTCCGCATCAAAGAACCAGGTGCGGCGTTCGTAGTAGGCCACCGTGGCATTATCGTAGAAGGTGAAATTCTCCTTCTTGTGCTTCTCGAGGAACACATACGGACCCATCTCCACAAAGTTGGGCTTCACGTTCGGATTGCGAATCTCTTCGGGATTCGTCCAATTGAACAAAACGAAGCTAAGATAAATGGGAATCGGCGCCTCCAGCCAGCTGTCGTAGGTGTCGGTGCCCGGCTTCAGTTTGAGACCCTAAGCGGCGACGATGGAGAAAGGTTATTGAAAGGATCAAAGAAGTGAAGAAACTACTTACATCCTCCACTAGATTGTCGGCCAGACCGGGCCAAAAGACGACGAGAAGGATGCCCAGCAACATGAAGAGCGAGCCCAGGCCAAAGACCCAGGCCTTGCGTTGTGTTTCCCCGCAGCACTTGCAGCACATGTTGAGCGATTATATGCCCAAAGACTTACGGTTGGAGAAGCTAAAAGTACAAGTATGCTGCCTAAACGCTGCTGTGTTGCATCTGGAAAGTGAGTGGAATTTCATTGAGTTATTTTCGCTTGCATAATCTGTTTCAATAAAACGTATCGGGGGGGCTGGCTATCAGGGGAATTTTTATTGGCTTATTGACGTTCAGTCCATTCCTGGCTAACCCCTGCAGAGCTATTAATAATGGCCAACCGGTGGCTTATCGCTGTTTTTTTTTTTTTTGCCCATACTTAAGTATTCGATAAGCATCTACGATTAAGTCGCGAACCCATTTGAATGTGTTGCACCCACTATGACAAGCCCCAACCGATTACTCTGCCAGTCCATGTCAACTCGGTTTCGAGTGTGTTTCAAGTGCAGACATCCGCAAATGTCTTGGCCACCAATCGAGAGCGTTTGGGGTGCGTTCTATCGGATAGCAACTTACGAACTGTCCAACTGAAGAGTGGGGCTATCACAACTTTAAGGCAACGGAGGAGAAGGACGTGACCGGACTGGACCGCACGCTGCCGCAGACAAAGCGAAACTGTTTGCCAGCGCTACTGATTGTGGCTTTAAATTGTTCCACTTGAAGTTTACTATTCTGCTCAATGGTTAATCTTTGGCTTTGGCTAATCTGTGATTTGTGTGCCTGATAATGATGGTCAAGGATTTACATTTACATTTCCTATGGGGGCAACTTCCTACGGATTATACAAATGGATATGAGATTGGCTTCCGTAGCTCTTATCGGACAATTACATGTGTAGTGCTTGAGTGCAGCTACTGGGAAATTGCGTAGCACAAGGAGTTCCTATTTATGGCATCGATAAGATAAGCTACTGGAGATACTACCGGCAGACAGTCCAATCCAGATATTCAGATGACTTGGAACTTCTAATGTCCAGTTGTGAGAAAACAGAAATGTAATAGAGACGAGGCCTGGTTTTTTATCAAAAGTCCGAGTGCATATCGCACTTTTAGCTGCCTTTGTTTGTGCACGAACTGAGTGACTCAAACCGGGTTATTGGGACTATGCACTCGTACTTCTCTTTGTTCTTGGCTGATAACGAGCCGCAGACACAAGGAAAACTATAATGGAAAAGCGGTTGCCGATAACCGGGCCGCTTGGAGAACTGAACTGAATTGGATTCTGTGGCTGTGGCTGTGCACAGCTTCTGTTCTGATCAATGACCGGCTAACCAGCTCAATTGCTGTTCAGGGCCTCGCTGCTGAAACAGGTCGAGATCACTGCCAAGGGGTAATCTCTCTACACCTAATTAACATGTGTATTATTACTTGCTACATAAGTATTCCAGTGCATTGCATTACTCACCTTTTTTTCGCGCACACAAAAATAAGGTAAGGCGGGTCGTGACTTTTGTTTAGATGATGTTGTTGTTGTTGTTGCTGTTGTAGTTATAGCTGTTGACCTTGGCTTTAATTATGCAAGTTAATTTTCCAACAAATGTGGCTTAATGGATGGCCAATAGTGTTGCAAAATTACCGTTAAATATGCAACTAACTCAAGGGAAAGCAACAAATCAAAACAATTTGTACCTGTTAGGTTAGGCAAAGGCAGGCGCAGTATCTGCAAACAAATGGCAATCACTGGCTCTAAGGCACTTGGGTAATGGCAAAAACCGAGCAAATCTCAATAAAGTTAATGGCAAGAACTGCAGTCACTGTCAAATCCCTCTGACCACTGTTTTTTCGAAAAAGTTTAATTGGATTAACAATTTGTTTGGCTTAACATCTAGCGGGTTTATCGAAACTTATCGAACTTAACCCACTTGGCCCCCCTCTATTTGAGTGTATATCATCTTCAGTTAAACCGCTGAAAATAATGCTGTTTGTGAATTCTCCTCTCCCTCCTCAACTACTTACAAAAAAATATCTCTATTCTATAATATCCATTTTCCCAAGGTATGCAGATTGTTTCTCAGTCCGTGCCAAAGCTGTACAACAATCCTGCCAATTCATTTCACCATGTTGCTGAAATTGTTCCCATACAAATCTTTGCCCACACAATACTATCGATTGTTGTACGTCTAGGTCCAGTTTATGTCCTTACCAATCCTTAGCAGGAGCTATAGTTATAGAAAGACTTCTATAGTTATAGCCATCGTGTTTTTCAGATCTCATGAGATACATCTCAATTCCAATTTATATAAATATAATTTATAAATTTATATCGATATTATCGTTTCGGCAACAATCCAGCCCTAGTGAAAGATCCGTTATGATATGTGTGTTTGTGTGAGTGTGGACGCGGCGCGCCAAAGCGCTTAAGCTAGCTTAAATGCTGAAACTAACTACGTACAGCAACTACGTAAAGTAACGTTAACTTATTAACTATCTAGTAACAGTAGTAACCTAACCTGTAGTTAAGTGGAGCAACAGCCCGACATATGAGCATAGTTACGTGTGTGTGTGCGTAAACCAGTATATACTATGGAATTGACAATGGGGCTAAGAGTGTTAAATATCAGCTGGCAATCTCGCAGTCAAAACAATTGACAACCCTAGCAACCCGGTGCCACAGCCAATCAACGCCGACCACGACGCACACACACAAACGTAGCTAGCGTCGACGACAAAATTTTGCCAGCAAAGTTTTTATCAAAATAGCATGAATTACATTTATTAAACTAATCGGAATCGACATAAGTACAACTAACAGAATGCAGCTAATCAAAAGCTTGCTGCTGGTGCAGCTGGCGGTGCTCCTGGTGGACGTGGCACTCGCCGGACGGGACTTTTACAAAATTCTGAACGTGCAGCGCAACGCCAACACAAACGAAATTAAAAAGGCGTACCGCAGGCTGGCCAAAGAACTGCATCCGGATAAGAACAAGGACGATGCGAATGCGTCGAGCAAGTTCCAGGACCTGGGCGCCGCCTACGAGGTGCTGTCGAACCCCGACAAGCGGAAGACCTACGACCGGTGCGGCGAGGACTGCCTGAAGAAGGAGGGTATGATGGACCATGGCGGCGATCCGTTCGCCAGCTTCTTCGGCGACTTTGGCTTCCCCTTCGGTAATGGAGATCAGCACCAGCAGGATGCGTTGCGGGGCGCGGACATCGTCATGAGCATGTACGTGTCGCTGGAGGAGCTCTACTCGGGCAACTTTGTGGAGATTGTGCGGAACAAGCCGGTGATGAAGCCCGCCTCGGGCACGCGCAAGTGCAATTGCCGCCAGGAGATGGTCACCCGGAATCTGGGCCCTGGCCGCTTCCAGATGATCCAGCAGACCGTCTGTGACGAGTGCCCCAACATAAAACTGGTCAACGAGGAGCGCACGCTCGAGATCGAGGTGGAGCAGGGCATGGTCGATGGCCAGGAGACGCGCTTCGTGGCCGAGGGAGAGCCCCACATTGACGGCGAGCCCGGCGACCTGCTGGTGCGTGTCCAGCAGATGCCCCATCCGCGATTCCAGCGCAAGGGCGACGACCTGTACACAAACGTGACCATCAGTCTGCAGGATGCCCTCATGGGCTTCAGCATGGACATCAAGCACTTGGACGGCCACCTGGTGTCGGTAATGCGCGAGAAGATTACATGGCCCGGTGCACGCATCCGCAAGAAGGGCGAGGGCATGCCCAACTTTGAGAACAACAACCTGTTTGGCTTTCTGTACATCACCTTCGATGTGGAGTTCCCCAAGAAGGATCTGACGGAAGAGGACAAGGAAGGTGAGTGGTCGAGCATGCCCCCCAACTGTCAGCCCATATTAATCCCACTTCCTATTCTATTGCAGCGCTCAAGAAAATACTCGACCAATCGCCCATCAATCGCGTCTACAATGGACTGTGAATCCCGCCCCAATGATGGGCTGGACTGATCGCTCTCCGGCTGTACCCTAGTATTTAAATGTCTAAAACTATGCGATTTCGGTTCGAAAAACGCCCCCTTAACGATGACTTTGTTCCAGAAAGTTGTGCTATAAACCAATTTAATTTTAGTTTAGAAATTTGTAAAATAGCAAATGGAAAACTATTTGCAGTTCCTGCCCCTACAACAACAAAATGGAATTGCAGGACAAAAACCAAGCCACAAAAAGAATAAACACAAAACAGAAACGGACTTAAATTATATTCAGTATTCAGTTCTTATGCACGCTAATTTATGAGTTTGTTTAGGAGTATATTAGATTCCATTAGAGTTACATATGTAGACCGAAGGCAGCGTTTCCGCTGCTAGTTCTCAGAGGCTATAATAGCTACAGCAACCAAATTTTTTGTGCTGACTGCTGACATAGAGCGAAGCGAACATTTGTGTTATCCACAATTTTTAAGACACATTTACTTATGTATATATATAAGATATATAAATGCTACAATGATATGGGTAGAATCAAATGTAACAACAGGATATGTATTCGGCTTATTTCTAGTCTATTTCTGATACATTTAAATTTTTCGATTCGCCTTTCTCGAAGCAGCCCATATCGGCCCTGTACAAGATGCGATTGATTTGGAACTGAACCGTGTTCTTGGTGCGAGTGGAATAATTCCCAAACTTATTGCCCACATATTGAAGAAAGAAGGCGTCGTCTCCAGACCGGCTTGTGGTTGGTGCGAGAGCTACAGTGGAAGTCACTGTAGCAGAAGGTGAGCTGTTCGTCGTCAAGGGCGCTGCAATGGGCGGCTGCGACTGGTTAAGTGACTGTGCGAAGCGCATCTCATCGGCATCGATCAGTTGGTCGTCGTCTGACACATCCACATCCACTACATCTGATACCTCTGACTTGCCAATAAAGATGCTCTCGATCTGTTCATTGGAGAGCCTGCTACTGGAGGCGATCTCATCCTCGTCGTCCGTTTCCATGGTAGGATCTCTATTCTCGACTGGACGATTGCGCAGCGACCGATCCGGTAGGTTCTGGGGGTGAGAGTTCTTGCAGTGACGCGGCACATTACCGGACGAGAAGATGAGTGTCTTGTCGCAGATCCGGCAACGGCAGCGCCTTTCGTCCGGCTGAACGTTGGCCAGCGCTCGCGCGTCCATCAGCGGTGTTCGTCCCATCCCTGTTATCGCTGTAACTGAATTATTCGTTTTTGCGATGGGCCCTGTGGTGTCTTGGGGCTGTGGCAAAACGACTTCCGGATGCAGCCGCTGGTAATGACGCTTGATGTTGCTCAGCTTGTAGCCAGCGAGTGTCCTATCGCAAATCACGCAGCGGCAGTAGCTCCTATCGGGGTATATTACCACCAAGTTGGTTAAGTCTATGGTGCGCGGACGTCCCATGTGTTAGTTAGTCCCAGAGAGAGTTAAGTTTTACAAGTGGAATGTGGAAGCGAATGTGCCACAAGTCACAACATTCGTCTTTTGTTTTAGTATTAAATCGAATGCAACCCTGCCAACAGCTGGGCGATAGGCGGCGCAGGACAACGCTGAACGGAAGAGAGCAACTACAGGAAGTAATAATTTAGCTTTCAGAGAGCAGAGAAATTTTCACCAGTGCGGACGTAGAACAGGCTCGAATCAGGAGGTTTTTTTTTTATTTATAGCTAAACCGAAATTAAAATAAAAAAGGTTAAACGCTTTCTGTAAACTCCACAAGGCATAGAATATCTTGAGCTACCTTAAAGTGTAGCCAGCGGAGGAAGCTCCGTTTATTGGGTGTGCTGCCAAACATAACCTGAAAAAAAGCAACGCCTGAGAAACTGAAACGATTTATATACATATAGCAAACTGAATTCCTAAATCCTGCGGCTGCAACCCAACCCAACCCACAGCACACAGCAAGCGACCACAAATACATAGTATGAATGTCGCCTAAATATCATCATTTCGAGGTGAGTTGTTCAGTCGATGGTCCCATGGTCCCCATTTCGGACGGCGGATTTGCCGTGAAGACGCAACCAAAACCCGCCCCCCCTGCCTTTGCCACTCTCTTATTGATTTTCTGCGGCCCGCGGGGTTATGTCCCTGTTACTTTAAGTGACCCAAAAAAAAAAAAAAACAGGGTAAGTGGGCTCTAAGGGAGGGTTGAGGGCTGGGGTGCTGGGTCGCTCGCCGGCAAGTTGCGTGTCCCGTATGCGTCCCGAGTTCATCGTCCACTTTCACATCCATCCACAATTCCGATTCTCCCCAGATTGCACTGGTCTACTTTCTGCTGCTGATACCATGGCCGCCCACGAATGTCATCAAGATTCTCTGCTCGCGTGATAACAGCCGGCTGGTGCGCAAGATAGTCCGCTCCAAATGGACGCCCATATTGGATAAGCATCAGGTGAGAGCATCCCCACACCCCCGCCCTCGCATCATTGCCTGCAACATTATTCATTAATTTCGATTAGGTGAAGCTCCCGCTTGAGTGCCCGCTGCATCCGTTTCGGGATGTCTTTGCCCCGCGCCAAGATGCCAAGCAACGCGATCGTCCCACCCAGTGGACGTGTCGTCGGTGTGGCAAGAGCTTCTACCAGGAACGGCATCTGGATCTGCACTTTGACACACGCCACAAGACGATCATCAATGAGGCAATGGACTCCATTTGTCTGGCCGATTTCTGTGACATCATGCGCTGCGAGGTGTTCGAAACGGAGGATGCCACCAGCCTCAAGTTCGGGGATCACATTGTCACGGACATTGAAGTCTGGGGCGATTCCCTGGGCCAGAACTCAGCGTTGGCCAAAGCGAATGCCGCATACTTGAGCTTAATACCAAGGTGGGTTTCCCTGCTTTGCCCCTTTTTGGGGCCAATCATTTCACATTTAATTGCCCGTTCTCGATGCAGAACTTCCACATTGGGTGCCTCGCGTGCCGCCAAAGTACAAAACCGTCAATTACTCCAAGACAAGCCAATCCAGCCGTCGAGCAGCAGCAGCAGCAGCAGCAGTAGCAAGGAGCAGCAGTCGCCCGCAGGTGAGCACTCGATCCCAACCCATCCACCCATCCCCATACCCATACCCAAAACACATACCCTTTTTGGCACTCGTCAGTCAACCCTCTTCGCTCAGATCCAGCAGCAGGAGAGGATGGTTCGGCGGCCAGGCCCAAGTCCGCTGGGGAGAAGCTGCTGAAGAAACTCAAGGAGCTGGGCCTGAAGCGCGGCGGCGGCGACGAATCCGCGGACGGTGACTCCGAGACGAAGCTAAACGAAACGGAGGAGAAGGAGGAGCAGAGCGGTGACGATGCGGAGGCCAGTGGCCAGCAGGATGCGGCCAAAATGGAGGAGGGTTCGGGCAACGGCAATGGCGTAAAGGCCAGGGCCAACTGCAAGCCCGAGGAGCTGAGCAAACTGAAGACGCGCTGCGAACTCCTGCTGAGGAGCTGCATAGGCGGACTCCTGCTGTCGATGTCCGATCAGGCCTTCAAGGAGATGGAAGGTGGGTGCTACAGATCATAAATGTGCATCCATTTAATCGATATACACTTTCCGCAGAGGAGATGAACAAGGCCGTGTGCTGGTACCTCACCTGCGATCGCTATTGGGAGGATGGTCCCTTGGAGCCGCGTGCCTTCCCCTGGGGCCTCATTGTCATCCTCATCTTTGTGCTGTCGACGGGCATTTGCTTCTGCTACTACATCATCTGGATACTCTTCGAGTAAGTGTCCCCCTGCGGGCCTCGAACTCGAGGCTGTGCCATCTCTCCCATTGAGATTGATCGAACCCAAGTCATTTGTTTCAGCTCCGAAGAGACGACAATCAATGCCAATCACTACGTGCCGGGCGGCATCGGCGGCACACACACCAGCAGCAGCAGCAGCAGCATCTACATGCCCGGTGCCCACCATCACTACCATGTCGATTATGCGACGCGACACGACCTCGACCTGGACGGCGGCGGGATACCTGGTCTGAGTGCGGACCAGCAGCTGGAGCTGGAGATGGAACAGCAGCAACGAGAACAGCAGCAGTACTACTACCAGCAGCAGCAACAGCAACAGGCGGCAGCCGCTCGAGATTTGTACCCCGAACCAGTGCAATATCATCGGCACAGTCCGCGTCACTACATCGCCGATCCGCGTCAAGTGGGTCAGGTGGGTCAGGGTCAGGGCACACCCACAGCCGGGGGCGTACGCCAAGTGGTGGTATCGTCCTCCTCCAACGCCAATACGCCACTGCACCATCATCCGCTCCAGCATCAGCAGCAGCATCAGCAGCAGCAGCATCATCCGCACCTGCAGCATCGCCACTCGACAAGCCTGGGCTACCCACAGGACATTTTAGACCGACGCGACTATACAAGTAGCTCTGGCCGACCCATAGCCACCAGTGTGGTGAGCAGTGCCTCAGCCTCTGGCATCGGAGGCGAGGCCCAGCAGCAGCAGCGCCACTACAACACGCATCCCCGTCCACTGGAGACGCGTCACCGGCATGTGGGCTCATCGCAGCAATCGCTGCGCGCCTCCTCCTCCAACCAGGAGATTGTGCAGAACGAGGCAGGGCTGGGCCAGAACGAGCACTACATCTATGTCACGTATCCGCCAGATCTGAAGAAGCGCTACTTCGACAGCTACGAGTAGGGCACCCACTCGGCAGAGGGAGGATCAGCGAGAGCGAGGAGAAGCATTCATGCTGATATTACTATGGAGACTGCAGTGCAGAGCCTTCAGCAGAGAGACAGAGAGACCAAAGAGCCCTCGAAGGAGAGCACAAAAACGAAACGAAACCAAAGTTAGAGTTCAAGCGATGGATAAGCGATGGCAGCGATGGGTAACGATCCTGGAACGATCCTTGACTCGAGCCTACCCCCAGAGTTGGTTTTTTACTTTTAGCCTGCAAATTCTAGATTTGTGAACTGTGCTGTTCTTTTTTAATTCTACAAAATAAATTGCAATATTTCTGTACAATAGCAAAGCTCGAAACGAGGCGCATCATCTTTTGGATTGTACGGTAGAGATTTTAGAGGAAAGTTCACAGGCAGCGAATTGATTCGTTTCATCTTGGGATTCATTTGGATTCAATGTCGCTTGAAGATGGAATATCGCAGTAAGCAATTACTGATATTTGTAATACTGAAGTTGTCTCAAAAGGAACATGTGAAACGAAAGTAAAATCCATCCTCATAATTTTATAGCTACTAAAGACAACAGTTGATCAATTTGATAAATTTCTGCATTTACGCGTTTTGCAGCAGCGACTGTTTAGGCTTCTGTGTGGTATCCGTCTAGGTCTCATTCGAAGTCACGCTCTAATAGTTGCATATCTCAAGTTAGCGTAAGAATCTCAAGATAGAAATCCACTCGTTTCATACTCGTTGTACATACAAAATTGTCTTAGTCTTGGGATTTATTTTATTTCCCAATTATTCAATCAGATATCACTATAAAGAGTGCTGTGTTTCCCCTTTTTATCTGCTTCTGAACATTACATTAGGTAGCGCTTGTCATGCAGCAGCGCCTCTCGGTTGGCTTGCGGGTAGAACGCTTTGGCTTGGGGTCGCTTCGGGTGCAGCTGTTTCACTTCAATGTACTTCAATAGATGCAAACCTCAAGAGTAGAGCAAAGCTCCCCAAGATCAAATCAATTCGTTGCATCAACTTTTACATAAAACATTTATTTCGTCTTTGGATTTTGTTTACCATTTGTATTTTCCGTGGCAAGGGATAGACTGCACTGCCAGATCCCTTAAACCTTTAAAGAAACCCAAGATCCCCCACCAGAAATAAATCACGCACTCCATTAACATTTACATAAAACATTTATTTCTCTTTTTAGGATTTTTCGTATATCATTTATCGTAATTCCTTTTGTTTTTGTTGTTTTTGTTTTTGCTCAAAGACACTCACATTTATATAAAGTCACAAATCTTAAGACTAAAGTAAATTTTGCAAAACCCGCTCAGATATACTATAGTATATGTAGCTACGGATATAGCAAAGTGTAAGGGACTGTGTGTGGCAAAGGGTGGACATCTAGATCGAATGGGGGGGGCGGGGGGACTATGTACAATTATTCCATAATAAATAGCATTATTATTAATAGTATAACATTTAGTGGGCTAGCATTCTGCATTTTGCATTTGATTTTGCTTTGTTTTGCTTTGTACTAAAATTAAGCGTATTATTTAAAAACGAATAAAATACATTTACAAATCGATTTTAATTGTATATTAAAAAGTTTCTAGAATGCACTTACAAACGAGGCTAGATATACGTTCGATTTATTTAGTTAGTTAGTTTTGGGTATGTGTACTTTTGTATAAGTGGTGTAAAGTTTTGGTCCTTTGGAATGTGTTACAAGAGAGAGATAAAGACATCTAGGTGGATTACTTTTCAAATCGATAAATAGATACTATCTATCTCTATAAGATAGATGCATAGTTGTGTTAAGATGCTATAACTAGAGCCAGCAGTTTGCCAGCCGATATCCACATAAAGACTGTGCAGACTTTTATACATTTCCGCTGCTTAAACGTGTCATGCAGCAGCGCCTTTCGGTCTGTTTTTTTTTTCTGTCTGTCTGGCATGCACGTCTGCGTGCAACAGTGCCCTTGAAGAGTTACTTTCCACATCCGCATCTTATGTAAATGAGCGTTCCGAATGCGATTTTTTCCACCAGATTCGTTGCACTTAAAGATGCTTCTTCTGGTTTTGGAGGCTGCCTATGCTAAACTGCTGGCTAATAAAAATGTGTGTGTGTGTGTGTAAAAGTGTTTTAGTTGAAAGCTTAACGATCCTGAAACTAGGAACCCAACAAACAATTCCACTAAAAACAAAACAAGTCTTTAAGGGCTAAGATCTAACAGTTCGAAAACGATACCCAACAGATTTATGGTTTCCATTTGCTACATTGTGTTTTTTTTGTTTTTGGTCTAAGCTGCATATATATTTTTGGTTGCTAACAGAATAACAAAACAGAAGCTAAGCTGCGGGGCTGGGAGGGGCAAGGTTGGGGTTCGGGTTCTGTTCTGGCAAACACGCAAGTGCAGGGCCCATTTATGGTCATGATAGGGGCACCGAGCATGTCCCTCAATCTGGAGGTCAAAAAGCGTTTTAAAATTGCTCACCACTCAGTGGCTCAGTGAGTGGCTAAAATGCCTGATACATTATCCGATAAAATACAGCAGATATATATATATGTATATATATATATCTCTTGTTAATTGCACGCGAAGCCAGAACCGAATAACCCGCTCTCATTCTCTAAGCCCGACGATTAACTTTGCTTACTCATCCTAAAAAATACATCGAGATTCGAATACGCGCACTTCAGATACAGATATTATAATTATGCATTTGAAACGCGACATTTTTCCATGTAAAAAATATTGCACAGATATCCAAAAAATATATATATGTATATGTGTGTATCTATATCTAATATCCCTATTAATATTAATATTCTATACAAATTATATTCTTCTTCTATTATTCTGCTACTAGTATTATCAAATGTAAACGGTTCTATCGGTCCCTAAGGCAAATCCAAAAAAATAACCAAGTCTTGAGATTCTAGAAATGTGTGTGTATCTAACAGATACATACTCGTATATGTATCTATTACTATATATGTGTGTGTGTGTGTGTGTGTGTGGATCGAAATTAGTATCCATTTAGGCACGCCTGATGCTTCCGTCACGCCCCAATGGCTCCCAGGGCTAAAGCGATCTCTGCTCTGATCTGTGATCTGATGTGATCCTCTCTCTCTATCTTTGGTAGAAGCTGGACTCCCGCTGCTGCCTTCCTGCTGCTGCTGCCCCGCTCCTGCGCCTGTACTTCCTGACTATCCGCTGGGCATGGTAGAACCTACCGATGGGACTCTGGGCATACTTTCCATGCAGATACTTCAGGAACTCACGACGACGCTGCCGCATTGCTGTCTGTCTGTCGGGAATGATCTCCTCGTGGTGTATCAGCTCGGGCTGTGGATCGGCCAGCAGTTGAATGAGTTGCAGAGCCTCCTCCTGGCTGCGATTCTGCTGCTGTTGCTGCTGCTGCTGCTGTTGCGCCTCCTCTTCCTGCTCGCTGGCCACCACACCCAGGATGTTCTCGTTCATGTCGCACTGCACCACATACAGATCGCTGCTGGTATCGAATATCTCTGCCAGATTGATCAGCAGCATGTCCTGTCCATTCGCATTCGCTTCTGTCTCGGCATCCTTGTCGCCCTCAAAGTCCTCAGGGTCGGAGGCCACGCCTATTTGTTGATACATCTCCGCCAGGGCATCCTCAACGCTCAGTTCACGCGGTGTGCCAGGCAGCGAATCCTCTTCCACTGCCTGTGGCTGGCATTCGAGGGCTTGCAAAGGGGGCTGCTGGGCTTCGGTGGCCTCCAAAGGCGGCTGCTGGGATTCCTCACGATCCTCAAAGGCTGGCAGGGATTCCACTGGATCCCCGTTTGGTCTTATGTCTAATTCTCTAGTTTTTAAGGAACTATTTAAGGCAATTTTACTAAGGTCACTTAGCTTTGGTACGCTGCAGGAGAAGGGGAACTTCTTGGGGGATTGGTTTGGTGTTTGTTTTGGGCTCTCATCCTGGCTACGAACTGTGGCCTGCTCCTCGCCATCGCTCTCCAGTATCTGCTTCAGCTTGGCAATATCATTGTTGGATATCTCCTCGTGGATGGCTGCCACACGCAGCTGTGGCGCCTCCAGCGACATTGGCTGCTGGGCCTCCAGGATAGCGGCCGCTGGTTTCGCTGCTGGTTCCAGGATCTGCGATTGGGAGAGCTCTCGCTCCAGGGCGGCCATCTCATTGAAGTCGCTCTCCTCTGCCGTTTCAGCGGCCTCTGCCACGGAGGTGCAACTGCCGCTGCTGCTGCTGCTGCTGGACGAGGTGTCCTCCTCCTGGCTGCTGCTGCTGCTGCTGCTGCTCGTTGACTCCTTGTCATCCTCCGAGCTGGAACTAGAGCTGGAGCTCGAGCTCGACGCTGATGACGAGGAAGCGGAGGATGGGGCTGGCGATGGAACAGCAAGTGGCATTGCTTTTGGCTCTTCCGGAACAGACAACGCCTCCACATCCTCATCCATGCTGTTGTTCCTTAGCCAGGCCTGAATCTCGCGCTCCTTGGCCTTGGATACCTCCGCCACGGATGACTGTGCCAGCACCTGCTCCTCCGCCTCCTCGGGCTCCACACGCAGCTTGGCCTGCGGCGACAGATTCGTATTCTCAATGTCATCGAAGCCCTTGAAATGGGGCAACAGATCCACGGACTGTACGGTGTTCTCCTCTTCGGCCCCCTCCTCCGCCAGCAGATCCCTATCCTCGATCTCCTCTTCAGTCTTCTTCTGTAGGCCGTAGCCGCTCTTGATGACCGTCTCCCGACCCGAGGACTGCATCAGGCTGCTCCTAAAGGCCTTCGTGTTCAGAGCGGAAACACTCAGACCCTTGAGGCTCGGCGGATTGTACAGCTGCGCTGCGGCCGCCGATCCCTTGGCGTATTTCCTGATCAGTCGCTTGATGGGCGGCAGGCGACGCTCCTTGCGCAGTGCCAAGTGTCGTCGCATCAGCGCACTGCGCTGCTCGCGCGCTCTGCTGCTGGCGTAGCGCCTGCGCAGCAGCTTCAGGGCCTTGAAGTAGTGGCGGTACTTGAGTTTCGGACTCTCGAATTCCAGGATCTTAAGCATCTTGATGCGATTGCGACGCCGGCGTGCGAGCAACTTCTGTGGGGAGAGCGTAACTGCCATTGGACTGGGCGCAACAGGCTCCTGCTGCTGCTGCTCCTGCTGTGGATGTAGCTCTTGCGGCTGCTGCTGCTGCTGCTGTTGCTCTTCTCCTGGTTGCTGCTGTTGCTCTTCCCCTGGTTGCTGCTGCTGCTGCTCCAGTGGTTCCGTGTTCTTGCGCTTTCTCTTGTAGAACTTGAAGCGCTTTGCATGCTCCCGATATTCGCCGTTGTCCTGGGCATTATTTGTCTCCTCCGTTTCGCTCTCGCTGCCCTCGATCTTGTGTATGAATGTCTCGTACTCCTTGGCAAAGGTCGACTCATTCGAATTGGAGCTGTTGTTCGTGTCAAAGTCCAGTGTGGCTGGGGCTGTCTCCACCGCTGCCTGGATGCTGCCTGCTTCGCTCTGCAGAATGGGACTGGGCAGAGCTAGCTCTAGAGCTGCCACAGTGGCAACAGCAACAGCAGCAGGAGCAACAGCAGCGGGAGCAGCGGTAGCGGTTGGCTGTTCCACGCGTAGAATCTCCGCCAGGGCATCGTTCTCCGCGGGACACTGCTCCGCGGAGACGCTCGTCTTGAGGCGCAACTCGTCCAGCTCCTTTTCCACATCGAAGCTGCCAAAGCTGTCCACCACGCCCGATGGCACGACGATGCCCGTCCCATTCGAAGCCTTCTCAATGTCGATAATGATGTCCGGCAGATTGATAGCCGCCGCCTGATGATCCACCGTCACAGCGGTGGCCTGCGGTCCACTCGGTGCCAGAGATTCGTACATGAAATTCGGTGTTGGCACAGTCGGTGCCACCAATGCCACTGCTGTGGCTGTGGCTGTGGCCTGTGGTTCCGCGGCGGCCTCATCCTCATCGTCGTTCCACGTGGCCAGAAAATCGCGTATGTTGCACGTCTGCGGGGACGTCTTTGCGGGCTCCATGCCGAAGTGCGAATTGGAGGCTGTGGCATGCAGACTGTAGCCCACATAGCTGTCCACATGCGCCTCCAGATTGGTCAGTGCTCCGCCCAGTGGTCCCGCAGCACTGCCTCCCTGCTGTCCCAGGTAGCAGTTGCCCGCTGCCGACGAGGAGGCGGACACCATGCCCGATCGCTTGCGGTACTCCTGGTAGGGGCCGCGATGCGTCTGCTGTGGCTGCATCTGCGGCGGCGGCACCTGTGGCACGTAGCTCTCCAGGCTGTTCAGATTTAGATTGAGATCGTTGTAGTAGTTGCCGCCGCCGCCTCCACCGCTCATGCTGATGCTCGGATCCATTCCCATGCCCATGCCCATGCCCATTCCCATGCCCATGCTCATCCCCATTCCCATCCCCATGCCCATTCCCATGTTCAGGGGTGGCGCCGCCACATATCGCTGATTGGGGCTGATGTTGGTGGCCGAGGCTCCGCCGCCCACCTGCTGACCCGTTCCGTAGCCGTAGCCCAGCTGCGTGGGCGGTGGGGCTGTGTCGTAGCTGGCGTAGAGGTCAGAGGTCAGCGGATGCTTCAGCTTCGTGGCGCCACTGCCCGCGTACTGCGGCTGCGGCTGCTGCTGTTGCTGCTGCTGCTGCTGCTGTGGCGGTGGTCCTGGCGGCACATTGCTCCTCGGATAGTAGCAACTCTGCTGCGGATAGGCCGCCTGCGAGCAGCAATTCTGGCGGGGATTGGGCTGAGCGGGATTCTCCGCCACCGACCACATGTTCCGTGCGGCTGGGCCGCCATACGGCGGCTGGCCCATGCCCGCGGGATACGGATTGCTGGCATACGGCGTCGCCGGATTGCCGTACTTGTCGTACTTTCCCGCTCCGAAGTAGATCTCATTGCTGGGTGGCAGGGCGAGTGCTCCTGGCGCTGCTCCTCCGCCTCCGCCTGGATGCGGATGATGGTAGGAGCTGCTGGGCGCTGGAGCCACTGGCGCCAGAGATCGACAATTGGCGGCATTGTAGTCCACGCTCCAGTGGCAGCTGCTGCCCGACTTGCGGTACGCCGAATCCAGTTCCGGCGGCGTGTACATCGGCGGCAGTCCCCCCCCGTTGGCGGAGTACATGGCCGGCATGGCCATGACGCCGTACTTGTCGTAGTAGGGCGTGGCTGTGGCATTGCCTGGCATGACTACGGCGGCGGAGGCTGCCCCTGGCGGCGTTCCGTACGGCACTTGAGACGGTGGCATGCTCTGGTAGCGACTGCTCGGCTTGATGGCCGCATAGTTGGCCTCCAGCTGCGTGAACTGTTGCTGCTGCTGCTGCTGCGCCTGGTGGTGCTGGTGCTGCTGCTGCTGCTGCTTCTGGCTGGGATTCATGGCCAGTCCATGGCCGTACTGAGGCTGCACCGCGGCTGCCGTCGTCTGGTTGGACGCTTGCACCATCGTTTGGTGCGTCTGCGGCGGCGCTGCCGCTTGGCCGGGCATCTTGTACTTGTACGGATCGTAGGGATGATTCGTGTTCATCATGTAGCCTGCTGCACCGCCTCCGCCTGCGGTGCTGCCTGCCTGTCCCAAGGGTTGCGCATAGAAGGGCGTGGCAGCAGCCTGTGGCTTCATTCCCACTCCTACTCCGCCGCCCGCTGCTGCTCCACCTCCACCGATGGCTGCACTTCCGCCGCTGTACTTGGAGCCCGAACTTGGTGCCAGCTTCTCGTAGCGTGCCCCGCCCTGATAGCTGCTGCTGCTGCTGCTGCTCCCAGTGGGTGCCCCGCTGCCGTACGCATTGTACGCCCCACTGTACGCATTGTAGGCTGCCGCATCCAGAGGCGAGCTCAAGGACAGACTATTCCCATAGCCGTAGTTCTGGTGATAAAAATGCGATTGATTCTGCTGCTGCTGCTGCTGCTGTTGCTGCTGGTGTTGCTGCTGCTGCTGCTGCCGCTGCTGTGCATCCAATGAGGTGAGTGCCTCGCTGTAGAACGGCGCCACTGTGGCTATCGTCGCCATTGGCATTGATGTTGGCGAGGCTTCATAGTGTCCTCCTCCTCCTCCGCCTCCTCCTCCACCGCTGCCCAGTGGCGTTGTGGGCGTGGTCGTGGCACTGCCATAGCCGCTGCTGCTGCTGCTGCCGCTGCTGCTGCTGCTCCCCGGTCCAGAGCTGGAGCTGGAGGAACCACCCACGCCCACGGCAATGGCCATGGCGGCCGTGTCCATCGCCGCTTGCATGCTGAGGGCTGCTGTCACGAGTGGAGAAAGAGAAGGAGAGAAAAGCCAAAGGCCAATGTTTTATGTTCAAGAAATATAATCTTAGGCGAAAAAAAAGGTCAAGGCCATCGGCGTAGCCGACGTCTCAAGGCATATCTAATAGATCTAATTTAAGCTAACCTACAGCAAAAAAAATTGCCAACAAATGCTCAAAAAGTTCCCTCAAAAATACAAAAGAATAATTCCAGAAAATTCCATACCAAGACATACCAATAATATTTATTTATTTTATTTATTTATATATTTATTTTGGTAACGAAAATAAATTTATAAAATTTTTGCAAATTTGTTCTAGCTTAAAAACGTTTAAACTTTTAAGGCGGTTCAAAATACAAATATAAAAATCTTTATTTTAAGCAAAGATTTCTGTGTATTCCCCATGATTCATTCCTACAATCGGACTTATACGAGTACATATGTACTCTTTGTAATATTCTTTATATATATTTTTCCAAATTTAAAAAAACATTTCTGGAGCAGCTTTTTGTATTTTTTTTATTTTTTTGTGCTGTGCTTTCCAGTCATCGCTCCGTACTGATCTCTTGATCTACGTTTTCGAATTTATTCAGATTAATGAAGTGCCTTAGAGAATGATTTTCGCTAATTAATGCATAGAATTGTTGCCATATAGAATGTAGAAGTAAAAGACCCAAAAGTACTTGGGATTGCTTAGTTTTTCAGCTTTTGGCTATCTTATTAATATATTTAATTACAGTTTTGTCTTGGTAAGAACAAATTATGCTGCATTATTTTAATGATTTTTAAATTGGTTTAATTTAAAATAGATATGTGATATTTGTATATAAAATTAGTGGGAGCAGAGAGAAGAGGTTGCAACTGAGCGCTCTCTTCCCGTATCCTTACCGCTAAGCCACACTGGAGGAGAGAGGGAGAGTGTGAGTGAGAGAGACGAGTAGAATCCTTCAGTCTGACTACAGAATGACGAGGAAAGGAGAGAGAGTCGTGCGCTCTGTTCTAGTATGCGAAACTCCACCCAACCCTTGCTGCTAAGTCGCACTGGGAAAGAGGGAAATATATTGCAGAGAGATTGAGTGCAAGGCTTACAATTTTCCCATAATACTGATACGAGGGATCATCTGGCATACAAGATTATTTCTTACGCTTCTGCGTTAACGTATTTCTGCACCTTTCCCATTTTAATGAATTAAAAAACTAGAAATACACTTGATTCCGTGTGACATGGCAGCAGATTATATATGTACTTGTGTAGATACCCAGTATCTTAACCAAAAAGATAGCAAAACAATCTTCTAAGTATCTCTTTAAGCCCCAAGTGAAATACAACCATTTAGATACGACTACGAATGCGAGTACTCGTCTGCATATGAATAGTGAATGAAATGGACAGCGTACGCGAAGGTCAAAAGTTTCCCTCATTATTTTCCCTCTTCCCATCGGCACAAGGTTATTTCCCCCCATTTATCCTGTGCGGTTGCATTTCTTGAGTGGATTTCCCTTTTTGTTTCAAATTGCATTCGCAATTGTCGGGTGACCTCCCCCTCGCCCCAACCCCGCCCAACCCCCTAACATCCGCGCACTCATTCACGTGGCTGCAGGAAAAAGCAATTATGCCTGGCATTTAAATGAAAAATGGAAAATTCCCATTCATTTGTCTGCACCCGCGCCACAAATTCGCTTTTGTTGGTCATTAAATGTGGTTGGTCTTTCGTGTACGCGCACGCAGAGAGGTCCTTGCCGGCGCAAGTGTGTCAGTCAGTCAGTCCGTTGGTTGGGGCTGGGGCTGGGGCTGGGTCTGCGTTTATTTTGATGTCTAAATGCAGAAGGGGTAGTCCAGCTAGAGCGGCAGCGGCTGTGGCAAAGCGCTGGGAAACCCAACAACAGACAACCGACAACAGAACGGACTTCAAACGCGGACTTTGTGAAATGGAAATGTGGACTGTTCATGAAATATTAATGATTGACGCCGCCCGCCGTACTATAGCTCTACTATAGCTATACAGCTATAGGGGATGGATGGTTGGATGGGATGGGATGGATGGAGGGCACTGCTGCCCTGTTCAATGTCAACGCCCACCACAAAACTGGGCCACAAACAGGGGCCACACACAGGGGCCACAGACTGGACGTTGGGAGAAAAAAAACACAACAACACAACAACAAAAAAAAACCAATAATTGTCACAGATAATTGCCACGGAAGCCAATGGACGACATGGGGTGTGTGTGCAATGCACCTACCGGACTTTCCCGGAATGCAATCGTAATATCCAGGCGGTGGTGGTGGCAACGGCGGAAGTTCCATCCACAGTCCATTCATGGCGACCACCTGTGAGTTGGTTGTGGCGGCCCAGGGACAGGGCCAGCCAAAGGGGCAGAGTGCGGCATCCGGGGGCAGCCACATTGTGTGTGTGTGGAAATCGAGAATCGAGAGCGAAAACTACTAGCGGAGGGCAGCACACGGAGCACACGGAGCACACAGAACAGAACCCGACGAGTGTCGCAACTGGAATTCATTATGGTAATACACTTTCGCTGGACGATGCGAATGTTATTTTACCCCATTGATGAACCCACGACGACCATTAGCCAGCAGCTGTATGGATAATCGACCTTCCCTCCCTAATCCCACCCACCAATGCCCCACAGCCCACAGCACCCACAGTAGGGCCTGGGCTTTTAGGCTAATTGGGCGTGAAGCCTGATGTACCATCCGGACCATAAATGAGATCGCAGCTCGTCGATTTGATATCCGAAACGTAATGCACAACGCCCAAACAGGCATCGGGAATCAAGCGGAGCGGTGGCTGGGTGGCTGGGGTGTGTGTGGTGTGGAGTGTGGTGTGGAGTGTGGTGTGGAGTGTAGCCACAAATTCGAAAGGGAAAAATGGTAATCGAAGAAGTTGTTTTCGTCTGTTTACCAGACGAAATGCAAAGCAAGGCTACGCGCGTAACCCAAGACCCCCCAAACGAAGCCCATCCTAAAACCGAATCCGAATAACCAAAAAACCCTCAACACACATTGCGTATACGCCCTGGATGTGTATGTTAATAGGTGATGGGGGGCGGGGGGGTGCGACAGCAATCAGAGATTGCCTTCAATTGAATTAAATGAAATTGTTTGGGGGCATTGTGGCGATTGCCAACGGGCAAACGGGGGCAGGCATCGGGGTATGAGGCATCGGAATGACCATCGGAATGGATATTTATGTAAAACAAATGCAAATCTCACCGAGAATCGTGTGAATTATGCTGCCATATGCTGGCTACAAAAAGGCGGGCTAACACACACGCAGACTGTGGCACACACACACACACGCAGACTGTGGCACTGACACATCCACTAACACATATTGCGGCACAATGGGGGCATCCACTTCTGGGATTATTTTTTTTTAATTATAAAACTTTCGAGGATTGCGGCGCTATTTATTTATGTGGAGAACTCCTGGTGAGGCAGAGGCGCGTTGAGGCGTTCAGGCGTTCTCAGAGCGCGTGCGACTTTGCAGCACAAAACTTTTTCATCTGTTGAAGACGCGCCGGAATGCCGACGACTTGTGGCAGCAGCAGCAGCAGCAGCAGCAGCAGCGAAACTTTATTTCGACGACCAACGACGACGACGACGACGCCGACGCAGTGAGGACAACGGGTAGTGTGCTGGCAGTGTCCTGCAGCAGGGGCGGAGGGGGGTTTGGGAAACAGTCAATAAAAATGTTGGTGTATGGGTGCCAAAATGGGGTGGCACAATGGGGGGCTGTGTCAGTGCCAGTGTGTGTGTGTGTGTGTGTGTGTGTGTGTCTGTTGCTGTTATGCCTGGGAAAACAAGTGGTTGCCGTGGTGAAGGAGAAACGGGAACAGAAATAACGCCAAAGGATTGACAGGATGGCCATCAAGAAGCATTACGATGGAGGCAGACACCCTGTAATGGGAAGTAATTCAACCATTGGAGCAGTGGCCAGGGGGCAGCACCTAAAACAAGAATAATTAATGGGAATAATTACAAAGCAGCGCCCCTAACCTTTAATTAGTTCCAATTCCTAAAATAGTGTAAAAACAAATTAAAAGTAGTGCAGGGTGTAAGGAAAGGGTTGCCCAAAGCAGCGAAAATATAGAATAGTTTTTAATAAGTAATGGAAAATGCGTAGGAAAAGACACAGGCACAGGTTGCAGGAGTTAAGCTTCAGATGGCAGATTCTCTATGGGGTATATTTATTTTTTTCAATTAAAAAGTGTTTTCACTACACTCTTAGCAAAACTTATGATTCAAGGGGGTTATTAATTAATTATGATTATTATTATTATTAAATTTAATTAATAATTTGTGCTTTAAAAAATTACCAGCACATGTAGCTGTCGGCCGAAGAACACCATCCAGCAACACCTCCCCTAGAGTCTAGAAAATTTATGTTTGCTACACAAAAAAAGATACTCATGTAATTTAATGGCAAAATTAACTTAAATTACACAAATTGAAGTACAAATTTAGGCCTGGCGTATATAATAGGGTTGGTACTTTTATTTCAACTTTTACTTCATGCTTTCACTTTCCAACTCAAAAAGGGAACAGCTGTTGCCACAGCACTTTGCCTTGAGCCAAAACTTTTATTTGCTACTTTCAGCTAAAAATCAATCGTCAGCCTCTGCAATCGACCGCTTGAGCACACCCCTCTCCAGGCCACTCCAGCTACAGGGTATACACACTGCAGGCGCTGCTGCAGCAACGTCCAGACATGTGACAGCTCCAGCGCTCAGCGCTCCTGCTCCTGGCAGGCAGAAGGGTCCCGTCCCTGTTTCACACCCATGTCCTGGCTGGAGCGGAAATGAAGCCGCCGCTCGTAAGCAAACATGACAGCTCCAACGCTCCCATTAACGGTACTTGTGCATGTTGTTGTTGTTGTTTTTATTATTGTTGTTATTGTTGTATCTGCTTTGCCTCTCTAACGGTTCGATGACGAGAGGCGTGACAAATAACAACAAACAGAGTGAAAGACATAAAAAAGGGAGCAAAAGCTTTCACGGCGTCGCAGGTTTTGTTACCCTTTGCAAGCATACATACATATGTACATATATACCATTTAATTTTATATAGGCTAGATATATGATTAAGTCTTCATGTTATGATATGGCTATCCATTTTTTAATTAAATTATCTTTAGACAAAAATAATTTTTCTTTCTTACGTCTATTGAAAACCAGCATTCCCTTTGTTTACAGGGTATAACCGAACCAGCTATGATTGGAAAAGTGCATCAAAGGTTGGTTGGTTTTGCACTGCTGCTCCAACTTACAGCTGCAGTTCGAACTGGAGGTGACAGCACCCGAGGGGAAGTCAGAGAGAGCGGGAGAGAGAGAGAGTTGGTTAAATAGGACTAGGGACAGGCAGCGACCACAAAAACAAATTAAGTAAATTCATCTAAACAAAAAGGTAGGCAACGGGGGGTGGACAGAGAGGTGTACAGGGAGAGAGAGCGAGCACAAAAAGGGAATTGATATAAACAATGAACAGCAAAGGGCAAAAAACGCAAAATAGGCGACAAACAGCAACAACAACAACCACAACAACAATCAGCCAGCAGTGGCAGTGGCAGCGGCAACGGCAGCGAGCGCAATCAAATGATAATAAAAAGCAGCAGCGATTACGCTGGCAGAGCAGTCAACGTCCATGGCGGCAGAGAGCACACACAAGCACAAACACACACTCGCATGCACTCTCCCCCCGGCGATGTCTGTGATTATTATGCATGCGTGAGCGAGTCGATTTCAAGTCGCGTCGTGTCTCCAAAGGTGAAAAGAAACGTGAAAGAAGAAATGGCCAGGGGGCAGGAGACAGAGAGAGACAGAGAGAAAGAGAGCGAGAGCGAGACAGATGGAAGAAGCTATAGCAATTCCCAATTCAAATGCAAAACAAATTCAAGAAAATCGAACAAAGCGAACGAGCAGAAAGACAAGAAAAGAAATAACAGAAAGCTAAAAGAAACTTTGTGTCATCCCATAGTTTTTTTTTTTTGTTTTGTTTACGTACAGGGTACGCTCGAGATTCGGAAATCACAGTTATTGGAAAACCAAAATGTTGTTCTGCAATCGAAGATAACAATTTTTAATTACATATGCAAAATTTTGGCCTAATTTTGCACACACCAAACAAACAAAAAATAAAGGGTTTTGTTTTGAAAAAAACTATCAACAAGTTACACAAAGAAGAAGTTTTTTTTCAGATAATTAAACCACATTTGGAACCACAATTTGAACCACTATTTCTACAATCCATAAATTTCCATAAACAATGAAAAACTACAATAAAAATTTCAACATTATTATGAACAATTTCTTTGGTTTGAAACTTATTTATTTAGAACGTTGACAAATAATGGAAATACTTGGTGCAGTACACCCGGAAACATCTGTTTTGCATTGTCGAGCTTTCACTGTATTTACAAATAACACCGTTACCTCGCACATACATACATGTACATACGTACATATGTATGTGTGTATATACACAAAATATTGATTGAAAATCAATAGGCTTTCTGCCGCTTGTCATTCATTTTAGTTCATTCCCTTTAACGGACGCGTCCCACAGAACCAGAATTCAAAATTGTGCGCTGAGATCGTTGTCGCCGGCAAAACTTTACAGTTTACATTGATACATACATATGTATGTATGTATGTATGTATATGTAGAAACATTTGTATGCAAATATGTAGATACATTTGTGTGTCGTCAGTGTGGTTGTAGTTTCTGATGTTCGTGCGTGCTGGCGCGATGACAAGCTCGGCTTGATAATTTCCAACACGTAGCCCATTCCAGGCAGCCCCCAATAATACTAATACTACCCCCTACTAGCACACACACACACACACACACACATACACACATGTCACATCCATGGCGTATAGAGCAAAACAGACGTGAAAAGGCAAAAAACGAAAAAAATGTCAACACACTTTTATTGTTGTTGATGTAATTACCCATTAAAAACAACTACCTCGAGGGTATATCAACGCACACCACGTGCCACAGGTACTGTAGCATATTTAGTAGGGACAGTGGGTAAGCCCACAGTCGACACCTCCCCGGCCCCCGTTCTTTTGCCCGCTGTCTGTGTGGCGCTTTTTGGGGCTGTCGTTGTAATCAACTTTGTTGTTATTGCCGCAAAATGGAAAAAAAAAATTGAAAAAAAAATGCCAAAGAACAGAATAAAGTAGAGCAGCACCCAAGTCGGCGGCATAAGCCACACACACTCACACACTCATCAAGAGAGAGATAGTGTACGGTGTACGGTGATAGAGAGAGAGAGAGGGAGACAGAGTGATAGCCAGAGCGCGCTTGAGGGGGGTGGTTGGGAGGTGAGGCTTGAAGCGAGCGTTCATATATGCACTGAAGCAGGGAGACGCTCTCGACATACTTACATACTTCAAGCTATATTCAAAAGTGGGTAAGGCAGTCCCACTCCACGGGTGGGTGGTCTAGTTTGTTTGCCACCAGCCCACCCTCTCTCTCTACTTCTCATGTAACTTGCTTACATACATTTACATGAACACACACACACATTTACATATACGAACCTCAACAGTTTTTCGACATTTTCATGCTATTTTCGCTGCCTTTGCCTCGGCCTCTGCTGCAGCGCTGCGCAGCGCAGTCGCTGCTCACTTAAACGTTCTGCCTGCTGCTGCTGCTTCTGCTTCAGTTGTTGTTGTTGTGGGGTTATTTTTTTTTTTGTGTCTCTGCTGTTTCGCTTGATTATTTTGTTTTTGTACCTCCCCGTCTTGTAACTTGCAATATAATTGGAATAGTAACGGTTGTTCGGCTATAGCTTTTGCGCTGTTAATTTCACATGCTTTCAATTAATATTCGGCCACGCACTTAAGAGGGGGATTCGAATGGGAGTGGGTTGTGGGTAGTGGGAGGCAGCGCCCTGCTGTTTTGCTACCTTTTTTTTTTGCACCTCAAGGTAACACCCGTCGTATACACGATATTCGCTGATAAGAACGCAATGGAATTCTCTCCTCTTCCACACTCATGGAAAAACACTTTTCTTTCTCTTTTGCACGTATTAGATATGATATTTAAACGTCAGCACAAAAAATACACCAAATGCAACAACTCACACACACACACAAATACACTTAGTGAGCCGGCATTGACAACCACGCTTCAAGGGGGGTGTTATGATGGTAGTGGGGTATGGTCGAATTCCGTACCTCCCCCCGTCTTGTACAGGTGGCAAATGGAGCAGCGGAGCCGCGAGCGTGGCGAAATGTGTCGAAAAGCGGCGCGTAAAATGCAAAGAACAGAACACGTAGGTAGGTGGAATGGCAAACGTAGTAAATATAGTACATAAAAAGTTAATAAACAACGCAACGAACAAAACACACGACGACGACGACGACACCAGCGACGACGCGCCAACGGAACAGAATAGCAGCGCGTTGCGTCCGAAACACACAGTCCGCTCTCGTTGAAGGTATGAATACGAATAGAGCAACGGTAAAACACGGTGAGTGCTAATGAGCGCCAACGACTGAGCTCCATCGGCTTAGCACGCGCCGAAACGAAAGTTTACTCAGAGAAAGAGCAGTAAAGAGAGAGAGAGAGAGGCCTGCCTCTTGGTGTGTTTGTGTGTTGTGTGTGCATGGGTGAGAGAGGGCGCGTTAATAAGTCACACAGGTGGTTGGGTTGGGCTGCGAGGTAGAATTGTTAAGAGAAACAGCAAGCAGAAGCTTGGAAGGGTGCTAATTGAACTAGTCTGCGTTCATGTTCTATATTTACCGTTAGAGCGGCTCAGAGAGAGACCTATTTTGGCACATCTGGCAGCCCACTTGGTTCAAATATAACGTTAAAGCGTACGAGTGCTGCCAGACAATCAAACTGAAAACCGGCAGATCCGGCAGTACTGTGGTTTTTCTGTGCAACTACTAAACGGTCATACTGCGAAAGAAGAAGCTGAAAACAAAGAAAATTTTAAGAAAATTTGTGCAAAAAACTCAATTTATATTGATTTAATCTGATCTAAAATCATGACGGAAGACTGGCAGAGTCAGAAGTTTCGCCAGAATGTCATTTCCAAAATGTAAGCAACGCAAAAAGCCAAACAAGGTGCCCCAATGACAACTAAGTTTCGTTTCAGACACGACTTGTTGCCGCCGCATGCCCAGGATCAGACGAAGAATGCCAGCGTTATGGAGAACCACATCTTTCGCAAGTCCCGCAGCAAGGACGAGTATCTGGGGCTGGTGGCCAAGCTCTTTATGCACTACAAGGACATGTCGCGCAAGACCCAACAGCAGCAGCAACAACAACAACAGCAGCAGCAGCAACAACAGCAACAGCCGCCGCCTCCAAACGCGGAAATGGGCCAGCAGAACATGATGCAGGATCCGTTGAATGCGCTGCAGAATCTGGCCAGCCAGGGCAACCGCAATCCCCAGATGATGCCCATGGCCGGTGGCGTTCCTGTGCCCGGTGGCCCCGGCACTGCCTCAAATCTGCTGCAGTCCCTCAACCAGCAGCGTCCCGGCCAGCAAATGCAGCCCATGCCCAATATACGCGGTCAGATGCCCATGGGCGTGGGTGCGGGTGCTGGCGGTCCACAGCAGATGATGCAGGTCCAGCAAATGGGCGGCGGCGGCAATGCGCCCGGCGTGATGAACGTAATGGGTGCAGGCGGTGCCCAAGGACAGGGCCAGATTGGGGGCAATGCCGGCCAGCAGATGGGTGGCATGCCCAATCAAATGGTGGGTCCGGGTCCGAACAGCGGTCCCGCAGGAGGTGCGGGTGGGGCAAATGCTCCTCCTGGTGCCGGTGCCGGGCCTGTGCCCAATCAGATGCAGAGCGGAGGGCCGATGAATGTGAATGCCATGCAACAGATGGCGCCCATGCAGCAGATCCAGCAGAACCAAATGGCTGTGAGTACGGGAGAGGATTTTACAATGGGAAAACTCTAATTAAATACCTTTCCAGATGGGCATGAGTCCCATGATGCGCATGGGCCAGGGCAACGGCATGGGTGGACCCCAGGGCATGGGCCAGGGCATGCAGGGAATGCCGCCCAATATGCAGCAGCCGCAGCATAATGTCGGCGTGGGCGGACCGGCGGGTCAGCAGCAGCAGCAGCAGCAGGTGGTGCCACCCAATGCTGTGCAGCAGGGTGGCATGAATCCCATGGGAGGCATGGGTGTCAATATGCCACCAAATATCCAGCAGAAGCCCAACATGGCCATGGGACAGGCAGGACAAATGTTTCCCGGCAATCGTGGTGGCGTCGTTGGCGGCCAGCAGCCCGGACAGCCTTTTATGCGGTCGAGTCCCTCGCCAGCGGATGCCCAGCAGCTGCAGCAACAGCAGCAGGCACAGCTGCAACAACTGCAGCAGCAGCAACAACAACAACAGCAACAGCAGCAGCAGCAACAACAGCTCGTGGTGGGAAACCAGACGCCGACGCAACAGCCGCCAACGCCACAAATGCCCACGCCACAGATGATACCCAGTCCGGCACTGGTGCCGCAGTCCAGTCCCCAAATGATGATGCAGAATCCACAGCGCAACATCCGCCAGCAGTCGCCGAGCAATGCCTCCATCAACACGCCCGGCCAGGTGACTGGCAACAGTCCGTTTAATCCCCAGGAGGAGGCGCTGTACAGGGAAAAGTACAAGCAGCTGACCAAATACATAGAGCCACTCAAGCGCATGCTCGCAAAGATCAGCAACGATGGAACCAGTGAGTGTCTATCATCATAGAAAGAGAGAACACTTAACTCAATCTTTCCCCCCTGCAGATGTGGAGAAGATGACCAAAATGAGCAAGCTGCTGGAGATCCTGTGCAATCCCACGCAGCGTGTGCCACTGGAGACGCTGCTCAAGTGCGAGAAGGCACTGGAGCGGATGGATCTGATCTCGATTTCGGGCCAGCAGTTTGGCGTAAGCTATCCAAAATGCCCTCAAAATAGCTCTGCTCTCAAATATGCCTTACTTTTGCCCCTAGAAATCCTCGAATCCGCTGCTGGAGGTCATCAATACCACGCTGCAGAGTCCCATAGCCAATCACACATTGCATCGCACATTCCGACCCACGCTGGAGCTGCTATTCGGCACAGATATCGTGGCTCCGGTGCCCGCTAAGAAAGCGCGCATTGAGGAGAAGTCCTCGCCTTTTGAGCAGGACGTGCCGCATGTGCTTCAGGGCGAGATTGCCCGCCTGGACACCAAGTTCAAGGTGAAGCTGGACACCACGTCGCAGATCAACAATAAGTCTATTCGTTTGATATGCTGCCTGGACGACAAGCGACTGCCCAGTGTGCCGCCAGTGAGCGTTTGTGTGCCGGAGGAGTATCCGTGGCAGGCGCCCGACTGCTCCCTCACCGAGCAGGAGTACTCGGCCACGCCCTTCCTGCAGACCGTGCAGCAGGCTCTGATTGCACGCATCTCCAAGCTACCCAAAAACTACTCGCTCTCGCATCTACTCGACACCTGGGAAATGGCCGTGCGCCAGGCCTGCTCACCGCAGGCCAAACCCAAGGTTTGTGAATTTACCGCACTTTTGGGTGTTTAAATGAAGGATCTGGAATGTACTTGGTCCTACGGGGAAACTTATTCTATATCCTATGGGCTATATATCTATATCAAGTCATCACATATTCAGACTTGATTCGAGGGGATTCTAATTTAATTGATTCAAGATAAACCAATGCAGCAAATTGTCTGGCAAAGGCAATTAAATATTCGTGGTTAGTGTAAGAGTATTCTATATCGTCTAAAATAAACCGCATAAACTTTAAAGCATCGAATGAAAATTAGAATGGGATTAGTTGCCAATGCATCTTTACTTATTTATATTTTGTAGTATGAGATAAAAGTCGCAGGCTTCGTTTATTTTTAAATGCTGGCTAGTTAGAGAGTAGGAGCAACACGCATAATTATTGTTTAATTATACTAATCACCCACTTATTCATTTATTTGCTAACCCTTGAGTTTATCTTCAAACTTGTACCAACATTTGAATTATGAACAAGAAGAGTCTGCTGCAAACGATTATATTTAAATTATATTTCCATTTCCAAAGAAACAAAAATGGAATCTGGAATCTACTCCTAAAGATGTGGCCATTCAGTTAATGTCGCAATTTAAATCTCCAACCAATCCATATTTGAGATATAAAAACAAAGTCTTGACTCCTACTAGTCCTCCTAATTCCTATCCATATCCATGGATACCCCCATATAGAAATTTTGTGCCACACAGAAAACTGCACTTTCAAACTGCTTTATATTTCTTTGCTTCCCATTACCCATCCCACCCATGAAGTAAATACACTCGAATTTGAAATTATTTTGGAAAATATATATATTTTCATTTTCATTTTGTTTTTTGAGATTTGGTCCGTTTTGGGGGATCCATTATGTTTTGTTTGTTGTTTGTTGTTGTAGTTGTTGTTGTTCTTTTTCACATTTAGCAATAAATACAATTTGTTGTTTGTTTTTTGTGTGTGTGTGTGTGTGTAAGATTAGGAGAATTACGAGTACGATCTACGAGCTGATAACTACAATATTGTTACAATAGAAAATAGTTAATAGTTAAGAAAAACTTAAATATCACAGATGTTGCCGCTAAATATACGCGTATATGTGTATAAAGATGCACTAGGTATAATCAGAATTAGAATCAGCAGATCGCTAAACTAAGATGTGTGCTCTGTGCCCTTGGAAAGAAAGAAGTGGGACGACTCCTTCGCGTACCCGCCACTGACCATCGGAACGGATCGCATGGGTATCCGGATCCAGTACCAGATCGAAGCGTAGCAAAGGTTATTGAATATTAATTTGATATATGCACAAAACGATGACAAGATCTAGCTCCTAAATCTATATCTTACGAACTACACCCCAGCTGGGCTCCGCTCTCTCTCTCTCTCTTATCGCTTTCGCCCGTCTACTCTCCAGCTGGTGATACTGTGTTGTGGGATGAGATTGGTTTTGGCGTTGCTGCTGCTGGTCCTCCTTTATCGCTGCGCCTGCAGCAGAGTTCCCACTCCGCTGAAGCTAAAGCCGCTCGCTTGCTGCTGAAGTCGCAACAGATCCTGGGCACTGTACACCTGAAGCGTGGCTGGCGGGGATGGCGCGACTGGCAGCGTGGTTTGTACTGAGCTGGAGATGGCCGCCGCTGGGGCAATGGCTCTCAGGTGCAGCGTTGGGTCGCAGAGGGCGGCAACGGCTGCCGAAGAGGAGGAGGAGGAGGAGGATGCCGGAGAGACGTTGCGGTTGACGCCGTTGGCCTTGTCCTTGTTGTGGCGCTTCACGTGCTTGGAGAGGTGGTCGCTGCGCATGAACTTCTTCTGGCAGACGCCGCACTGGAACTTCTTCTCGCCGGTGTGGGTGCGCTTGTGGCGTGAGAGCTCATCGGAGCGGGAGAATCGCTTGTCGCAGTTGTCCCACTTGCAGACGAAGGGACGCTCGCCGGTGTGGACGCGCTGGTGGGCCTTCAGGTGGCTGCTCTTGAAGTAGTTCTTGCCGCACTCCGGGAAGCTGCACTCGTAGATGCGGCTTCGGGTGGCCGCTGCCTGGGCGGCGGTGATACGCTGTTGCTTTTCGGCCGGCGATTCCGAAGAACTGGGCGCCGGACATGGGTTGGGGCACTGCTGGGCGGCCACTGTGCTGAGCAGGAGCAGCTGCGATGCACAGGCGATTGTTGGTGAGGCTGGTGTGGCGATAAAGATGCTGCTGGAGGCTGGCAGAATGGCAATGGGTTCCGTTTTCTCTGTTTGCGGCTCTTCCGCTGGTTCGGGAGTTGGAGCTGGGGCTGGTGCTTGGACAGGTGCTGGGGGCTGGGGCAAGGCCACCTCGGCGGCCCGCTTGCGGTTCATCTTGAACTTGAGATTGCGCCACACATTAGCCTCGGGGTAGTCATCCTCCATGGCGGGACTGACGGTGCTGCCCGTGGTTGTGGTGGTGGTGGTGGTGCAGGAGGAGCTGCAGCAGGAGCTGGAGCTGTTCTCGTCCTGGGACGAGGAGACGGCGCCCGAGCTGTTGACCCGCATGATGACACTGACACGTTTGGGCTCATCATCGCTCTTGGACTCGTCCTCTTCCTCGGACTTCTGCTGATCGGGCGGCGGTGTCATGGTCACCGCAGGCTGTTCCAGACGTGGCTTCTTGCTGGGCAAGACATCATCCATTTCGGGTGCCTCATCCTCAGTGTCCGAGGGATTGGGTGTGATGATGCCGCCGCCGCCATTTTTCTGGCTCTTCTGGGCCACCAGTTTCAGCTTGGCCTTCAGCAGATTTTCGTTCACCTGTTGCTCGTCCTTGACCACCTGAAGAGATACACAAAAAGGAAAGAGTGATGATTAGTGGGAGTTTAATAACCTGAGAGCGGAGTACATTCACATTCACGTTCACTTTTCCTCCCAGACCGGACAGCTCCACAGGGCTGTGACCCACAATGACTTTTAAGTCGAAAAATTTTTACTAATTACGCAGGCATCACGCAAGGCCGTTCACCGTTAACCTTAACCTGTCAGCGGTGGGTTGGGGGTGTGGGTTCATTGCACTCACACATTTTGGCCAAGAAGCTTGATGTATATTTATGTATTTTTTGGCGCTTTTTGCACTGGTTTTTTGTTTGGAAAGCCGCTTGGCAGCGGTTCAATGAAATTTGAATTGACCGCCCAAAAGCAGGCAATGGAGCAGTGCAGCCAGACCAGACCAGACCAGACTACTACTGACTACAGTTATGACGTGCTGCAGGTGTGCCGAGTGCCGTGTGGTGGGTGCGAGGAGGGGAGCGCTATATAAACTTCGTTGAAATCTTTTTATGGGCTCGGCACGTTGCTTGCCAGAGTGTTAGTGAGTGTGTGTGTGACTCTGTTTGTTTGCCAGATAAGTGAGTGAGGCAGCATAAGCAGCAATGTGACATATTTTTATGGGGACCCGGGGTTTGCTTGTGGCCCTGTGTGTTTGCCTAGCCTCTCTGTCTTCCTCTTCTTCGTAGTAGTATTTTCCTTTGCCGTTTCGTCTAATTGGCAAACTCACCTTCGCTTGCTCTCACACACACACACACACACAAGCAAAGCTCCCTCTCAAAACAAGACTCTCCCAAATCTGCTAATTATAAGGTAAGGCACGAACGCATAGAAAAGCATAAATAGAGGCCGTTATTTGGGACTGCTCTACCTGCTATTTGATTTGACTTGGCTGGCCCTCTCTTTGGCCTAACACTGTATGTGAGTGTGTGTGGTGCGCTCCTCTCTCGGCGACGACGAGACTGTTTGCCTGTGTGCTAGGGGTCCAATGTTCAGCCCCCACAACCATTCCCCCCCGTTGTTTCTTTCCCATAAGCTTGAGCATGCGGTGTTCACGTGAACGCGTGCTGGCTGCGTGATCTGGCCTGGCCATGGGTGGAAGAGAGATGGGACACTTTTGTTTTTAGAAACGCGACAAGTGCAAGCGAGACCATACGAGCGTCTCGTCTGCTCCCATGGCCCCCCTGCGTGATTATGTGCCTGGTAGGAGGGGGCGCAAAATGTGCGGGAATTTCTGTTCAGGCCCCAGGGTCCGGGATGCATTTGGCACTAATCACATTCACTATTCCACTAATCACAATCGCATTGTAGGTCAAACACACTCACTCACTCCCCACCCAGTGAGTCACATTACCCGATTTACTTACATTTTCCAATTTATTTTCCCTGAGGGGGGGCGTTGCTGGCGGCGATGGCAGCAGCAGGGTATCCATATTCATATTCATATCCATTTTCTGTGTGGATTATTCTTGCACTTTGCACTCTCTTTGCGATGCACTTTTCTCTTTCACTCTCCCCTGGTCTTTTTTAGCCGGGTGTGTAGGAGTTAACTGTCTGTCTCTCTGTCTCTTTCTCTTATCACTTTGTTTAATCTTTTATTTCTTCTCCGAGATTTTGCACAACTCTGTAACTGTTTCTTTTTTTTTGTACTCTTCAATGGACTGCGCTTTTCGGCCAGGCCGTGTGGAGCGGGTAGCGGGAGCTAAGCGAACCGTTGCGTTCAGAATTCAAAAGACGAATGAAACAGCATTCAGTCAACGGGCTCCCAACAGAGCTCCCACTGCTGCCGCGTCGCTGTCGCTGAGACTCTGCTCAGTGTGTGTTTGTGTGTGTGTGTGTGTGTGTGTGTGTGTGCGAGGGAAGCGCCGACGTAATCACTTGTATTGTAAGTGGGCAGACATGAAGGTGTGTGTGTTGGGAGGGGGTGGGGGGAGGACAAAAAATCGTCATCGTCATTTCGTGAGTGGAGCAACCAGTGCAATGAAACCGAATGGAACCTCGGCTACCCGGACAACGGCCATCAGGCAGCAGCAACGTGGGCAGCAAAATGCCAGTTTTCCTCTCTTCTCTGGGGAGGGGATGTACCCCCGCCTGACATTCTGAAAAGGTCAGGTCTCTTGTGTTGTGTTTCCATCCCATACATAAATACATACTATGTGTGTATGTATGTATGTATGCTTAGAGGAATGGAAGATCTCTTAAGTAGAGAGGCGGCAACCCAACCACGTAACCTACGCATGGACGGACGTCATCAGCTGTTTACTTGAGAATTGTTTTCCGATGGTCGGATGGTTTAAGGAGGGGGACCGTCAGAAGATTCCATTCCATTTGGTGGGGGGCCCCGCCCCAACCACAGTCTATTCATAGGCTGTCCATGCACAAGCCGCGTGCACAGCACAGACACATTCGCATATACAAAACTTGTGGAGCTCACACAGACACACCCCAAAGACACAAAGCCATGACTGGGAGTCGGACCGCCGCCGAAAGCTGTGACGCTGACGCAGTTGTTGCTACGGAAGTTCGTGATTAATCGAAAAAAAACAACAAAAAAAAAACAGGCTCGAACACGGTCGAGACGGGGTCTTAGCCATTGGCAGACGCGCCTTGCATGCGATTAGACAGATCTCGGCCTCGTCGAATATATTTGCATGGGCATTATAGCCAAAGTCAGATTTGTATGTCTGGATTGATTGTCTCGTCTGGGAAGGGGTGGGGAGGTTGGCAAAACGCAAGATTTTATTAATGGACACAACACAAAGAGATAGAGAACGGTACGGTAGAATGAGAGGTATTTGGGGTGAGCAGTATTTGGGGAGAGAAGATCAACAGTTGAGCGAATCGTCAGCGTTGCCAGCTGCTATGCAAATGTTAAGACATGGCATGAAATTTCAAATGAGTCATTTTCTTGTGAAACTTTAAACACACACGTGGAAAAGTAAACTGCAACACAAACTAACTAAATAAACAATTTAATATATTTTTCTGAAATATACACTTTAAGTAAATCTAACACAGTGGCCTGGCAACGCCTGTACAAGTTTTCAAAGCAAAAAGGGGCTCGTACAGCGAACACACACAAAGAGAACCAGAGTGTGGACAAAGACAGAGACAGAGAGAGAGAGAGCGCCAGCAGAAACAGCTGTGACTATTATAATGTGGCGCTGGTTGGCTCTCTTGCGCAACAACAACTAGCAAGCCATGCCAGAAGGGTACCAAAGGTGTGCTAGACTGAGACGCCTGGCCTGGTTCCATTACCATGTTCTGCTCATTCGCAAATAAAAGTGAGATTTGTCATCAAACGTATAACCTACACGTAAACAATTTTTTTTTAATTCTAGCATGCATAACTTTCTGGGTAGTATTGAAGAATGCCTGGAACAGGTATCAACTAGTCGACCCGTTACGTATATAACCTTCTTACTTTCTGAGCATGTTTTGCCTCTGGTGGCTCAGTGGCTCTGTATGTGTGTGTGTGTGTCTGTGTGTTGCGGCTGTATCACGCGTTGACCTCATGGCTGTTCACGTGAACATTTGTTGATACTTTGGTAGGCGTTCGTTTGCTGTGATGGAATGAGTGGCACGGGTAGGATAGAGCAAGAAAGAGAGGCCAGCAGCAGTCTGTGTCTGTGGCGTGCTTTTATCTGTATGGAAGTGTGTGTGCTTATGCGTGTGTGGGTGTTTGTAGTGCTTGCGTTTTTTTTTCTGTTGTGTTTTTGTTATTGGAAACGGAATTCGTGTGTAAATTTGCGCGGAACTGAAGCGCAGTCTCATGGCATGATGGCCTCCACTCTCTCGAATGTGGGCGTGTAAATGGGCCGATGTACCGTTACACCCGCTCGTCCCCTTGCAAGTGCACCGCTCGACAGCACTCATTTGGAATGCAAAAACTGCGTCGCAGTTGGAGACGCCGCCTTACCTACCCCCCCTACCCCCCTACCAGCTATAAATATGCCATTAGGGAAATCTCTCTAATTTAATCATCGTCATCGGAGGGAGGTTATTCATGCAAACGTATCTAAAATTAGATAGAAGAACTCTGCCGTGTCCGGACGTCAGTTCCCGGGGCCAGGTTCAAGTTCAGCTTCCTTGACATGCATCTGGAGTGGAGGCCGCCCACGCACACACTCAGACGCAAGCACCCACACCGATCCGAATACAAATCCAAATCCGGATTCTGAGAACACGTGCCCACGCACATTCCCAATTGCACGTAGGCCGTCACACACCCCACACCCTACACCCAGCGGAAAAGCAGACTTAAAGAGAGAGAGAGACAGATATAGTTGTGGGCGAGAGCGAGCGCCCTTTTGGGGATAAAGAGAGAAGGAGCTTGCGCATTGACGTAGTAAAATTACGTAGCGTCTGGTGACGTCACACGGACTATATTTTTGCTCCTGTTGCGCGTCAAAGGTCAAACGTAAGAAGCTTGGTCGCCCCGACAATGACGTTGGCGTTTCTCGGCCCTCTACTCTGCCCGGGGTTCAAGGCCCCTCTCTCTTTCCGACGCCTCATGGCTTATTATAGAGGAATTCCAAGCAATCATAAGCCCGGCCATGGCCATGTGTCTGTTTTTTCAATCACCGGACACACCGGAGGGGGCGTTGCGCGAGCGTCAATCACAGGTGGAGGAGCCGCCTGACGTCAGACCCCCCCGTCACACAGTCCAAGAGTCGAATCATGCAGTCAACGAGTGTGCCGCATAGAATAAACATGAGAAATGTGTCTATAATTCGACACGGCAACAACGTCAAAAGCGTCAACAGACGCGCGGCCCATTTTCCGCTTTCCGCTTTCCCACATCCCATAGTTTTTCCTTTCGGCCAGATTTTGCAATTCACTTTTGGCAAACATTTTTATGATATTTTTGTTGGCCATCGCCCGAATGAGACTCGGGGGTAAAACCCCCCCCAAAAAAAAAATTAACTTGTCTCTGATCACCCTCTAAGCACACGCGCTATCCTCAAAAGTCTCCATGACGTCATGTGACTCGTGACCAAGCAACTCCACCAACAAAGCCAAAGACCTTACCTTCTCCACTTGCCTCTCCTCTGTGGCTTCTTCAGCGCCAAATGTTTACGGAGCCCAGGTGGCTGATTCGTAAATCGAAAGCTAATTGGAAATAAATAAGCGGCGACTTGGCAATCGAAGAGAATTATCGAAAGCGATCGAAGGCAACGCTGTGTGTTATCGATGATAGAAAAGATCAATCAATCCGGGCTCTGCACAACATAATTTATATTGAAACATGGTCTAGTAACCTAGAAAACGTGTTGGAAAACGTGGCTAAAATCTGATTTGGTAGGAATTTCTTCAACCGATCATTTAGCTTTCCGAAATCTTTGTTAGACTTCGATATTGAACCCATATGGGTGTCCACGATCTGTTCATTCAGGACTGAAGAAATATCTGAACGTGGCTTCTTCAGCCTCAAACGCCGTATGGACACAGTGTAGCTTGGTTCCTCAGCAATTTCTTTTCGTTATTTGGTTAACCATTGTCGGAATAAGTAGTAGACGGGAATTAGTATATATTAAGTGGTTCAAATAATAATAACTGCCTATGAATCACTTACTTACTAAGAAAATTTCATCACTAAACGAAATTCTAGCCTTCTTTCTTGAAGAATTGGATCATTATTTATTGCAATTTCTTTAAGCGATCTAACTAAAAAAAAAAACCAGATCTGGGGAGCATCTCTTGGAGCGTACTATACCTAAGATTGTGTTTAGGTTCCATCATGGGTGTTCTGCTGTCTGCCTACGTGCCGGATAACGCGTAACGCAAAGGGAAGCCCGGAACAGTGCGGGGGCTACCTACCTATGTTTCCAAATCTTTGCTAGAAGGCAGAACAGAGCAGAGCAGCGAGGGAACGAGAATCCGAGTCATGCTGTAAACAATGAGAGCAAAGGGCCTTCAGTTGGGGATTGCTGCGGTGTTTCCCCCAATGGAAATTTACGATGATATGAAGGTTTCCCCCATCCACAGTGGAATGGTTTTTGTTTTTTTTTTTTTGTTTTTAGCGCTCTCTCGTTTCTCGTTCTGGCCGCTTGAGGGGGGACCACCCGACCTTGGCCCAGTTCCTTAGCTTGCCAAATGTTCCATCTGAACTTGAAAGTTGTTGTCCGTGGCGCAACGGGATGGTATGGGATATGGGATATGGCAGAAGGTTCGTTTCCCCTGTCCCTAAACTGTCCCTGAACCGGTTCAGGTGAATGGGCGTTAATGGGACAGTTGCCTCGGGGCATATCGATGCTCAGTGCATCTTCATCATCATCATCATCGTCACATCAAGCACAATGGGGGGAATCAACAAACAACATCATCAATAAGTGAAAAATACGACTGAACGAGTGTATATATGGCACAAACAGAAATAAATCTAGAATAAGCACCAACACCACCGTACCACCGTACCAGCGTACCCGTCCAATTGTGTGGCGTGGAGCGTGGAGCGTGGGGGGGGGGCAGAGCGCCGCCAGTGTAGATAGACGCGTTTTTTGTATGCCGACGTAGATTCCGATTCTGATTCCGATTCCGATGTTGACGAGGTCGCTGGGGCCTCTGATTGGGGGCACGTGAAGTCAACGTGAACACCCGCCACCAAGAGAGAGAGCGCGAATAAAACTGCGTTATTGATAATACGATTTTCGCTACGGCGAACATATCCCCCGGACAGCTGGGTCCGTCCATTTTTGGATCCCCAACCCTACTGTGTGTGCTGGCAAGGGGGGGGCGGCGTTGATAAGCACAGCACATCACTGCTGTCGCTTTCGCCTCACGATTACACCCAGCTGTACGCCGCATGGCCAATCTCATCAGACTTGTCCGTTCGTTGGTCAGTCACAACATGAGCGAGAGGCGTGGCTCTTATCAGCTGCGGTTGGCGATAAGAGCCACCACCACCACCACCCAGACGCCCCCACCAACGGCTCGACCCGCGGCATGGAGCCGCTTCCCATGCGCCGTCAATGGCGGGGTGTTTATCAATGCGGCGGTGCATGTAGGGGGGCTGGACCGGGCGTCCGGGTCCGGCTATGACTTTGGCAATGCAGGTGTTCGCATTCGTGTGGGTTCTCGTCATTCAAGCGGCGGGGTGGGTAATCTTTTCATGGCTCATCTTGGGAGTGGGTGGGAAATTTTTGTGAATGAAGCGCGGGTGTAGTTTTCGCTTTTAGTTGGGGTTATCTACAGAGACTTCCCATTCAGTTTTGATTGGAGCTTCCTGTGTGTGAATGTTCATGTGAAGTGAAGCTGTGACCTGGCACGACATTGTTCAAAGTCAGACTTTTCTATGAGTCACATTGATAAGAAAAAGTTGACTGAGCGAACAGTATACAGATCATTCAGATTAGGTACAGTACCAGCAAAACGATACCCGCAAAACAGTTACGAGTAGAATGGGAATGAATTGGGTAAGCAATGTGAAAGGTACATTCAACTATTTCTGAAGATTAAATAATAAATACGTAAGAAAACAGTCCCAACAGAACAGTAGTATACTAAATGCTTCTGCTTAATTTTTCCAAGATACTGTACCTTTAAGGACCCCTCTTTTTCGCTCCGCTACTATTTTCTACATTAAATTTGTATATTTTTTTACGAATTAAATGCAAATCTAACTTCGAGTGTCCTCTCCATAAAACGAATACCGCATTCATATTTGTACAGTCATCGCAAACATTACCATGAAGAACAACTTGTTCCTTGATTTTTTAAGTGTTGTAGAATAGCACTAAGACCTCTCTTTCATGTCATACTTTCTGGCCTTCCACTAGCCTTCCCCCAAATTCTCCTGTAATTCTCCTTCCTCCAAGGGGCACGTACGAGTATGTCTGCATTTCTACAAGCTACAGTCCCCACAAAACATATTTGCTTGTAAAAATAAATATGCCTAATCCCTTCAGTGTTATAGAAGTGCTAATTGCTAAAGAAAATATGCCCAACGTATCGCTCATCTATCTAGTTTAATTTCTCCTTTACCAAAGAAATGTTTGGTGTCATCCATTAAGGTACAGTCTGCACAAAGCATACCAATATTAGAACCAGTTCAGTGCTATTGAATATCACTGAAATTAAACGATCACCAGACAGCTTTGTATATAGACAAATCTTTCCACAAGTTTTACTTTAGTAAAAAATATTATGCAATCTCCAAATGTAAATACGAGTATCTATTTGCATCTCTCTCTGTCTCTCTTTACATACATATAATTATACCTCTGTATACCCCATTTATTTATCGAACTCATTGACAGCCAATGGCCGCGTGCACAGAAATCGCAATTGGCGTCAAATCCGGGGCATGCTGTTTATCTAACGTACTCCCAAATGGGGCGGGGGTCTGTGTGCGGTATGCATGGGGCATGGGCATGGGCTGGTCTGGGCTGGGCTGGTCTGGTCTGGCACCATGACGTAGCCAGACCATGTTTATGGGGCGTTGGTACTCGCTGCTTGTTTTGGTTCCTTCGATTCAGGCGGTACGGCCGGTGGTACAAAAGCGATTAATGGATTGCCCTTGAGGAGTACGTAAACCCTATGTGTGTGTGTCACAATGGAAACAGCCCAAGTGGGCAACGTGCTGCTCTCTCTCTCTCTCTTTGATTCGACCCTCTTTCTGGCTCTGGTTTCTTCAGCTTTTTCCTTTCTGCAAATCATTCTCCATGCTTTTGTTGACATTGTGCTGGGCTGTTTGACTAAGTGGGCGCGTTTGTTGTACTTGTTATTCGTTGGGGTTGGGTTGGGCCAGGGGAGGGAAGAAAAGTGGTTCCCCCTCTTCAGTCGAGGGCAGTCACAGTCTAGAGTCTTATCGCCAACCGATTACAGAGGAGTAGCCACTGACACGCCACGCAGTGAGTGCACCCCTCTCTCCGCATTCTTCGCATTTCATCATACATGCATGCATGACATGTGACATGGGGGCTGCCAACCTGCTTTTGGCTTTGGCTTTTTTGGGCAGGAGTGCAGCACTGAATTTTTGGAAGCTCCTCTTCCTCTCTCCACAAATAAGTAGATTTTCCACAATATTCCTTACATATTTTTTACTCTGCCGCACCCTCGTCATGCATTGCATTTCGTCATGCGTGTATGATAATGGAGCTGCCAACCTGCTTTCTGCTTTCGAGCTGGTGAAAATTACTTGGAATTTTCTTCCACACCCCATGCACACTCTCTCTCTTGTTCGATCAGGTCGTGGACATGACCGGGTGGCGTGCTCAATGATTTTCAGTATTTAGCACATTTTCTGCTGCCTGCCTCCTGCTCGGCCTCTTCTTCTTCCACCGATTGTTTGCTTTTGATGGCCTAATCGAAGCACGAGCGCAACAAAAATTGAGTTTTGTGGTTGCTGTTGTTGTTGTTGCCCCCGCTCTGCTTTTGCCCACATTTGATTTATTTTTAGCCACTCGCGACACGGTTCAAATAAACAAAAGTCAGATGGGTAGGGGGGAAACCTCACTGTATCGAAGCTATGCTATGTATATTTGTATATATGTAGATATAGTCAGCAGAAGGAGGACCAAACACCAAATAATTAACATATTTTTGCAAATTATTGATCGTGTGTGTTGGGGCCATAAATCGGATGATTGGATACTCGAGATCCCGAGTTATCTGAGATCACAACATTTAAACGGGGCATGAATTATATTTTTATTTTTATTTTATTTTTTATTGAAATGTTTTTTTATTTTGTTCATCCCACAGTCTGAGGGTTTTTGCACTTTGGCAAGGACAACGACGGAAGTGAACATCACATCATCAGTTTGTGCCTTGCATTTAAGGTCAACGCGCAAAAATTCAGAAAACGTTGAACCAAAAAAAAAAATATTATTTTGCAGTGCTGAAACGGGTGGAAAGTGAAGGGGCGCAACGAGCAGCGAGGCGTCGTCAGCATTCATTGGATGAGTGCAAAATGTAAAGCAGGCCGGTCAGATCAGCAACACAATAAAGCAAGTAGGGAAATTATATGCCAGTGCGATTATACGACCATGGAAATACCCGCTAAACAGAGTTTAGATTTAGCTTTAGCTGTAGTGAAATTTATGGGAATACTCCTTAAGCAAACTCCTTAGGCGAACTCAATTTTCTTAGAATTATCTGATCAAGATCAGATAAAATAAATAAGAAAAACCTTAATTTAATTTGGGTTCCATATCTTCACAACAGCAGCAGACTACAGCTTTTATTCTTAGGTTTTTCGTACAGTTACGTCCTTTGTCTAGAGATGACACTTTTACCCCTGTGTCTTCGTTTGCTGTGTATCGATTACACATTTCGATTTATGGATCCTAAAACGTCTCATAAATATCTTATTTATATCTTATATCTTATTGCTCATAGATCTGTAATGTATTTTTCAATGTACCCTTGAACCCACCCAACTTACGTGCCACAGCAATATCTACAGAGATCTCTCAACACTTGATCAGCTACAAAAGCGAATCTTGGGCGAGTTTGAACTTTGGAATGATGTCATTTGAGTCACTCTGCCTCTGCCTCTCTCTCCCTCTATCTCTCTTTCTGTCTCTCTCTCTCTCTGTCTCTTGCTCTTTGATTCACCTATCGCATCATGCGTAAGGCGAATGATCGCAGAGTTCCCTCCACCATTGTGATCGATCGCTGTGTGCAGAAGTTTGAAGGTGAAGGCGAAGGTGACCCTGACACACGTGAAAGCAAACTGCGCTCAAAGTTCGCCCCCCAAAAAATTCGCATTCGTCCCCCATGTTTCGGTCTGTGTGAAGTACCGAATTCTTCAAGCCAATTTCCATGGCACTTGCGGTAATCGTCAAACGACATCGCAAACAATTTCATCATCTCCTTTGTCTGGTCAACTTCGGGCGAATTTGCTATAAATAGACGGGAGATAAGCACAGTGTGGGGGCTAACAGATGGAAAGTGGAGCGTCAGAAAGGGGCAGGGAAGTCCCCCCCAGGCAGTTCTGTTAAATGGAGAGGTTAGAGGTTGGGAATTCCCATTCACTGAAGCTTGGATCCGAGGAGATAATGAATCAAAGAATCAGAACTTTTATGTAGATTAAAAAAACTAATCTCCAATATATTGCATTCCCATTCCTTTGGAATTCTGAATATTAAATTCTGCAATTTGAACTTCCCGTTTGAACTTCGCGCTTTGGACATGCTGAGAATCGCCCAAGTTGGCAGCACCATGCCTAGTGATCGTTGTAATCGATAGACGGGGTCGGAGTTTTGTGTTTACATTTTGCACTCCCAATTGTAAACAAATACGAAAAGAGTTAAGTATGGAGCAGCTCAACGAGGAGCAGTTCCTGAGGAAGTTCTCGGAAATGTCCTTTACGCACAGTGCGTTCATAGAGTTTATGAACGGGCAGCAGCCGATCATGCAGGACGATGTGGTAATGACGGCCTTTCGCGATGCAATTCGCGAGCCCCGGCATGCTCACATTTTCGCCGGCGCCACAGTGCTGGAGGTGGGCTGTGGCAGCGCCCTGCTCTCCATGCTGGTGGCCAGGCAGGGAGCCGCTCGTGTGTTTGCCGTCGACTCGGGCGATGTGGCGCAGGTGGCACGCCACTTGGTGCGCGAGAATGGCCTGGACGACGTGATCGAGGTGATTCAGGGCGACATTCGGCAGTTGAAGCTGCCCCCAATCGATGTCATTGTAGCCAAGTGGATGGGGTAAGTTTTAGTGCCATGGCACACCACCACTGGATTCTTAATCCTCCTGCTCCTTCTATCTTGGCAGCGCCTGTCTGTTGTATAGCACCGCCTTGGATGAGGTCATCTATGCGCGCGACAAGTGGCTCAAGTCGAAGGGCTACATCTTTCCGGACACGGCCAGGCTGTATCTATCGGTGGCCGAGGACAGGGACAGGGATCCGCCCAGGCATTACTGGTCGCGCTTTGCCGGCCTGAATATGTCCCGTGCGGCATGCAGTGTCCAGCATCTGCCGAAAGTCGAACGCGTGCTGCAACACCAACTGATCTCGGAGCCGCAGCAGATATGGCAAATGGATGTGCGCACCATCAGCAGCGAGCAACTGAGCTTCACGGTGCCCTTCAAGCTGCACTCGCAGCGCCGGGAGATCATCGATCTGTTTGTGGTGCACTTTGACTTTGGCTTTCCGGGCGGTACCGCCGAGGAGGTGGTGTCCACCAGTCCCTGTGCGCCCAGCACCCACTGGCGGCAGACAGTCTTTCACATCGATCAGCATCTGCCCATAGAGCCGGGCGATAGATTCGCGGGCACATTTGGCGTGTCGCGTGGCGCCAACCATCTGGACTTTGACATTGATTGGAGCTACCGCAGCAGGCTGGTCAAGATAAAGTCGCACAAGCAAATCTTTCGCATGTTTGGCGGTCAACAAGGAGCAGACATAGCCGAAGGAAGGGAAGTACAGCGACAAGCCCAAGACCCAAGGATGAGTACTGAATGGGGACTTGCCATGGAGGAGTTGCCATTCTCTTTAGAAGTTTAACTTTTCATTTTTATATTTTTGTTATACAAAAAATGAATGCAAAATTAATTTAATTATAAGAAAAAGAAACTGTTTGCTTAGAGAGCCGCCACTGCCAGCCCACATATCCCAGGGTCACTCGTCATTACGTATACGCCGCATGGGACGAACCTACCGCAATGGCGGCGGCCCCCAAGAGCCAAAAAAAGCCCAAGTACCAATTAGCAGGGGGCTAAGCGGAGAGCAGTCAAAGCGAGGGAGGCAGAGCGGCAAAGAAAGAGTGTGGCAGAGAGGCGTGGGAGGAGTGAGAGGGGTGGGAGAGTGAGGTGCAGAGAGGAGAGCAAATTCTATTGCTGCTATAAATACCCCACACAGCCGATGGACAGCGCGGATCATTGGCGGCGAAAAAGGGGGGCCGCATGGACTTTGATCAACTGCAGCGCAGCAGGCAGCGAACTTTTTGTGGGCGGTGGCCCACGCTGCGTCGCGTCGCGTCGCGTCTCTGTCTCTGGCTGTCTGCGCTGTTGACGTTGCTCCCATAACGGCACAAGAGATGTTTGTTTTGTGGGCAAGTGCAGGTCGCTCAGCAGCAAAACAAAGAAACGTTTTTTAAAAATAAATGAATAATTTTATCTGCTTTTATGCCGCTTATGCGACAGACTTGCCGAATTTCATCAGCTGTTTTAATTTATGCAAGGAGACCCCCAAAACAAAAAAAATCTCAGATCAGTTGTGCTGTGTATCTGTGTGTGTGTGTGTGTGTGTGTGTGGGAGAAAGGTATGCTCCAGTGGAGGGTAAGACAGGAGGGGCAGTGGAGAGTGAGACCCAAAGCCGTGGAGGCTGTGGCTTTTAGGCTTCCTTCTCTTTGAGGGAATCTACACCCACCGACGAGTCATTCACGAAGAGAGTCTTTCCCCACTCTCTCTGCCAAAAAAGAAGAGCAAACAAACATAAAAGGTCGCCGTTGCCATTGCCGCTGCCTTTCAGGGCTGCAGGCGCTCGCAGTGGATCTTGTGGATCGTGTGGATCATTGCACCCACAGCCAGCAAGGTAACTGCACCTTGGGTCAATGATATGCGGCGCTTCCACCCGCCAAAAAATCCCTCAAATATTCGTTTTCGTTTTCGTTTTTTTTTTTTTTGCAGCAGCAGCAACGGCGTCTGTCATTTCCATTTCCATTTCAGTCACGGGCATGGCCTTGCCGGCGAGAAGTTGCTTGACCTGGAAGTTGCTTATGCGCCACCACCTCCACACCCCTCACCGCTGCTCGTCATGTTTTGCTGTTGCCTCGTTGCGGCTTGCCTCCAGCGTGGAGTGTAATGCACTATGATTACAGAGGGAGGCCGATTCGGTCACACACAGATACACAGATACACAGCTACAGTGCTACTACAGAGATACTCACATACAGATTGTATATGTATCATTATTTTGGGCAGCTTTTGTTTGCTAAAGTCAATGAAACACTTGGATATCTAGAGCGGGCTATGACCCACGGGCAGTTGGGGTGTATATAATCGTGGAATTAAGTGTGTAAAATGCGCTGCAAAAAGGTCTTTGAAATGGGGGGATAATCTGGGAAAATTGTGCTATGTTTAGCCATCCAAAATATCTATTTATGGGCGCTTTTTGGGCTTATACTTTAAATTTAAATCGTATCAATAAGCTGCGGTTGCTTATTTCATTTTAATTTCCAATCCTTTCGACCACAGAAAGTGTGCTACATATACATACATATTTATGTATATATTTATGTACCATATACTCCACTTTCTGTGCAGATCTTTCACTCCATTTTGAAGATATCAGTCTTGTATTTTAAATCCTAAAATCCTAAAGCTGTCAAAAAAAAGAAAAGTTTTTGCAGACAAACTTTTTGTTTGTGCAGATAAATCAATTAAACGTTAAAAAAATGTGGTAAAATATGTGGATAGATGCTATAGCCAAATTTAATCAAATTCGGATGACTATATCATGCAGCTGTCATACAAAATATGCGCAAAAAAATCAATTGCTGTGTGGAAAGCATTTTCTTTATTTAAGATAATGCAACCAATAATTCATTTGTTTTTATTTATTTTATTTTATTTTTTTTATAGTTAGCTTATTTTACATGGCTTAGAAAGATTTAATCAGAATCAGAGGGAAGCATCGATCGAAAAATAAAAATAAATAAATTAAAATTAAAACTAAGCAAGCAAACAACGGTCCTGTAGCAGGACCAAGTGAGTTGGGGTGGGAAGGATTTTCTCTCTCTCTCTCTCTCTCTACCGTCTTAACCTAAGCATAATTTGCATATATGTATGTACATACATATGTAATTCATTCATAGCTATATCCAAATATTTATCAAAATCTGTTGTTGACATACCCGACCCGATGGGAACAATGTTTTTTTTTTGCTAGGGTATATAGTATTGTAAAACCTACGCTCTCCCCCCAAGGTACGCGCACGAATAACCTTCATTTTTTTTGGTTTGGTTTTAACCTGTTTTTAGTGATTCTTTTATTTATAGGTTTGTTGGGCGATTGCCGAAAATGCATTCAGCGGCAGAGAGCGATGATCAGGGATTGCCGAAAAAGTGAGCAGAAGGCAGGCAGGCAGGCAGCCAGCCAGCAGGCAGCCAGCAGGCATTGAGTGGGGGGTTTAATGAACGCAGCGAAGGTCAACGGTGCGTATACTTCATTAGCGATTAACGAAACGCAGCGGACAGCGGCAGGGGGAGGAGAAGAGACCACAAATGACCCAAGGCAGAACGGCTGCTAATCGACTTGGCCATATGTTAGCGTGGATTATGCTCTGCTAACTGGTTTTTTGTTTGGTTTTCTTTTCCAATATTTATGGCCCATGCATCCCATTTGCATAGAACACCCATTTCTCCAGGGCCCCCCACACCCCTACCCCTTTGGCAGGCCAACAGGAAGCATTTCATTTCCGTTGCTGTCGCAATTTTTTAAATCTATGAGCGTCCAATGCAAAGCAGTCGGGTAACAACCAAAAAAAAAAAAAGTAAAATTGCCATTAAAATACGGGCAGGGCAGGGAAGGGCCAATGGGCAATAGGTGCAAATTACAAAAGAAAAGACAAAAAGGTAAAGCGACAGAAAAAATTAGAGAGAAACCCGAAAATGCGGAAGTGCAGCTAACAAAATGTTTGCACAGGAAATGGAATTCTGTCAGCGAATGCGAAAAATACTTATTATTTATATACAATAGATAAATATGACGGGGGCGGTTTTTACTTATTCTTTGAACGAAACATTTTGTTAGAGAAAAATGCATTTATATTTGAATTCAGGCGCCTATTGACTAGCGCCATCTATAACTCAGCCCAAAAGTATACTCAGCAGAGTCAGCTGTTTCAGAGAGCTGCCAACTCTAGGCAATTGCTCATATATGCGTTAGCACTAACGCGTCAGCCTATCAGCAGTTGGAGCCAAAAAGTTACGAGAAGAAAGAAAAGCTGAAAATAAACCAATTGTAGAGAAATTAAACAATTAATTGTTGTAGAAAGAGAACAGATATAATGTCAGAGAGTGGAGCCAATATAAGTGTTAGCTAATTTGAGTGTTTGACCAACAAAAAGTGCATAAAACAGCAGCTGAAGAAGAGTTTAAGCCTCAAAGAGGAATTTATACATTTGTTGGGTGAATAATATTAAACAAATTGAAAACGAACAACAAAAGTGCTTGCAGTGCTCTTTCCGGCTTGCCTCTAACTGTTAATTGTGTCCCGAAACAACAGTAAATGGCCTGGCACAGTTGCAACGCGTGCGAGTGAGAAAGAGTGTGGAGTGTGGTCTCTGGTGCGGTGCCCTCCTTCCCGGGGGAAAACGTGCGTAAATGTTTCGGCGTTTTTGTTTTGATTCTTATCACGCCACGAAGCAGACGGCAAGGCATGCGAGGCAATGAAAAATAAAGTAAAAACAAAATGGAAATTCGAGCGGGAGAGACAAATGCGCGCGCATTCGTTGCTCTCATTGCGGCTCTGGCTCTCCATGCGGGCTCTCTCTCTCTGTGGCCACCGGTTTTTCCGCTTTGTGCGAGCTTTCGTTGATTTTGGAGCGAAGCCCCAACGCATTTGGCGACGCCAACCTGCTTACAGTTTTAGTTGGGAGCTTGCACTGTTCGGACGTTCAAAAGCCCACAAGCCACGCCCCCACCGACAAGGCACTGGCAAAACACGCGACAAGCATAGCAACAATTGCAAAAAAAAAAAATTACTGTAAAACCCCGAGCATCATTCACCCAATAAGTTATTTGGGTTGATAATTATCCCCCATTTGCATTCCGTTACGTTACAATATCGATTCTATTCCATTACATTCCCATTCCCACTTACGTTACGTTACGCGATCTGTGCGCGATCCGCGCGTTTTTTGTCGCCCGCTAAACGCGTCGATCGTTAAAAATTCATTAGAGCTTATTAATCGCTCGTAGCTATAGAAATAATCGCAATCATTATAAATTATTGATACTTGCGAGTGCTGCCCGTGGCCCCACCCCCCAACCCAACCCAACAAGTGTGTGAATTTTTTCCCTCTCGCTGTGTGTGAGTGTGTGAACGTGTGTGTTCCGGTTGTGCATCCGATCGCCAATCGACTGACCGACCGCCGGTAAATGTCCACGGAAAAGGAAACGAAACGGATCTGATGCAGACGCAGTAGGCCGCTTCGCACGACCGCCGTTGGACCCCCCGCCGCCGTTCGCATACAATGTCACGACGCAAACAATCAAACCCGAAGCCGTTGAATAAAGGTAGGGGTGCTAGCTATGCATAAATCTTTCAGTCTTAAAATATTTGCGCAGTCTCGTCTGGGCCAGTCTTCCAATTACCGCGATGAGCGATGGAGTTTTTGGGGGGGTTCTCCCACCCATGACCCATTCCAAAATGTTTTGCATGGTCAGCAGATCTGTTCTTTCTTATGTGTTCCCCCCTCATGTGAACATGTGAAAGAACAAACAATGACGGGGAGTGCGGGTGGTGTGCAAAAAAACGGGGGGAAAGGTAAATTATGCCAAGACAAAAATGAGACAAGAAAGTACAAAGATACACAACTATGGAATGCCCTGTAATACGTAGAAAGTGACAAAACAAAGTACTCCAATTGTGAGATTTGAGGAGAGGAATAAATTCCATTTTGGGATATATACATATTTGTGTCTGTAATTCTGGTTAGCTAGATATTGGTTAGCTATAGCTGGGTAATTGATAAATGCATAGTTTCCACAACAATCAAATTTTTATCTGCACAAAACTGCACGCCACAGTGCCCTAAAAATCAAACCAAATATAAACCAAATAAATTTTGATCTTAGAGCACAGTCGACCCTTTATACCCTACGATTACCTGGGCATTATCTATAGAGAGTGAATGTAAAACTATGCCACAAGAAAACGACAAGAAAAAGCGCAGAAAATTGAATTCAACTTTTGTGTCTCTGTTTCTGTTTCTCTGTTTCTGTGTTTCTTTTTTGTTGTATTTAAATGAAATTTCTTTGTCAACCCGTTATCGATATCGATACTTGTCGTACGTGCTGCTCTGATGTACAGCCAGAGGGACGGACAGACGGACGGACACACCTTATAGCGGCGGGGTCTTGGGTGTAGGGTAGAGACCGCTGGAGAGATTGAGATTGGGGTGTGGGGAGAGTATTAACTAATTACATTTCGCTGTTTTGTTGTTTTGTTTTATTCTTTTTTTTTTTTTTTTGCCATTTGATATTTATTTATGGCCCCGAACCGTTTGACACCCGATGAATGCATTTCGAAACCGAAATCGATAAAACGTGCCCCGGACCTGCGACACTGGACACCTCCGCTGAGGCCACGCTCCACCCCCCTCAGTGTCGAACTCACCTCACAGTTCACCTCTGGGTCCCCCCCACCACCCCATGCTCTTTCCGCTCTTTATCCATTTGCCATTTTGGAATCCTTATCGTTGGCCGTTGCTGTTGCTGCCGCTTCAAGCACGTTTCTGTGCTCGCTGACTCTGCCACTGGCACTGGCACTGGCACTGCTCATGCCTCTGCCTGGTGGTGGCCCAACCCAAAGCACAACCCACAAATGATATCAGAACGAGAGTCTCATGAAAGTGGAACCTATACTTGGAACTATCCAAGAACCAGCGCCCAGTGGCTGCAACGCGAGTTTTGATACTCTACGAGACAAAGCTGGGGGAGTTGGGGATCATTTCTTTGGGCATTCTCTTGAGTTACAAGAGTGCGACAGCTACGATAAAGATTAAGAGAGCTACCAGCAATTCTCTTAGGCAATGATTTTGGGAATATAACAAGCAGCTGCACAGCTGTCTATTATTTCATTATTATTTCTTTTTATTATTACGAAAGTTCTATATGGGAGAATATTCCTGAATTTTATAGTCAGGAAATATCTATCAAAAGTATTTTAACACATAGCACTTTGCACTCTAAAGTAGAATGGATTAGCAGGATCTTTGAGGTTTTTTTGTCTGAATTCTGTATCAAATCTAATACATATGTATATTAAATTTGTCCCTTAAATCTCCTACTCCACTCCATGAACAGCCGCTCAAGAGAGCTCTTATTAAGCCTCATATGCCATCAACTCTTATGCCGCGCACTCTCTCTTTTTTATAGGGTATAGCATGGTATGGCAGAGTGGATAACAAAAAACTTCACGACTTGCGTTCCGATAAATTAGGGCATTTATCTGTGCAGCTGTTGGCTGTTTCTGTTGTTCCTGTTGTTGCACCTGCACTATCAATGGGTTATCCCTGAGCCAACTCTACGGCTCTCTCTCTCTCCCTCTCCCACACTCTTTCCCCCTGTCTATTGTACCCTCAGTCAGCTCCTAACTATTCTGCTTTGCATATTTATCTCTTGCACACTTGCACACTCACTTCTATCGCCTGTGCTGTGGCTGCCTTCACTCTAGTACTTGTGTGTGCGGCCCCGCCTCCCACCGCGCGTTGTGGGGCGGGGTGGTGGAACTCAAAGCGCAACTCGATAAACTTTTATCACAATTGCAATAATAGCAACAACAACACAAACAACAACCAAAAAGCAGCATTTTGCGTTTGCTTTTGTTGAGGGCTTTTCGTAGTTGCTTTTACATAAGCTTCAATAACTGACATTTCTATCGGAATGCCAGAGTCTCGCAGTCGTTATCGTAGTCCCCGCTTTAGGTATCGCGATGACAACGAAACGAACGCCTTTCGGGTTCGCCATGTTCTGGCATACCCTACGAGAAAAGGGGGTATGCTGGAAGCAGCAGGATGCTTTAATATATAATTGGATAAATACCCTGATGACATTGCCCAGGGTGACCAGTGAGAGGGCAATAATGTCTAACGATGAGATGAGGATCTCCTATGATCTCTGCTAGGATTATTATTTTATTATTATTTCTTTGCGCATTTTTAAGTATATTATGAAAATTAATTAAATTACTCTTAAGAATAATCTTATATATAATCTTTCTGTATTATATAGTTGATAGCTATACATACATAACTGATAACTGAATGATTGCTTCAGTATCTAAACTGATAACTACCTAAAGACTTCTCAGTAAATTTGATATTATCAGTCAGTCTGTGTGTCTGCATCTTTTGGTCACGTACAATTATTAATAGGAATCCATCCAGCGGCCTACTTGAAGACACTTAATACTTGATGATGAATTAATTGTTTATCAATTGAATGAATAATTTCAACAGCAGTAAAAAAAACATCAGTAAAAAACAACATTTCATACAAAAAATTTATATGTTGTATATCTTTGTGGATAATGATATTGAGTCATTTTAGATTATACATTTAAAGCAGAAAACAAAACAAAAATTAATCTCCAAACATTTTGAAATATTTGTTTAAAATTATTAACAGTGTTTTTTCTTTAGTTAATTTATTATTTTATCCATGCATATATATTATTTTCCATATACTTTTAAAATGTATTTACATTTTCGCCTTCCCGCATCTTCCTTCAGTATTTGCCACCTGCCTTTTGGCCATCGTTTTCCCCTCCACTCCTTTTGTAGTCTGCTACCCGGAGGGAGTGCACTTCCCCCCCACTCCTCCACATAGATAAACACTTTTTTGTTTCGTTTTGTTATTTTTTATAAATTTTTAATTACGCTTATCACTAATTTTATGTTAATTGCCAGCTGTTGCCAGGTTGTTCTCCCAACAGCAGCAGCAGCAGCAGCAAGACACCACCAGGGAACCCATCGGAGGCCCGGTCCCCCCCCCAATCGTCATGCGGGTGACAATTTTGGCCAGCAGTCAGAAGTCCACAAGCGGCGTCTCGAAGCAGCGGGCACTGGCTGTCCTGGCCTGGGACAGCTTCGCTTCGGTTCGCTACGCTTTATTCTGTGTGTTGGAGATGGGTCTGGGGCTGGGTGCACTGGGGCTCCCTCTTTCTGTCATATCTGGAATCGGCAGCGGCAGCGGGTACGTGTCATGAGGTTTGGATGAGGTTCGCTTTGGCTTCGCTTTGCCAGATAAGAGAAGCTCTGGCTCTAACTGCGTATTCCAATTGCAGTTTGCAGTTTGCAGTTTTGCTGCAGAACGATAAAGCCACGGGGCTGGCTCTCTCCTATCCTCTGCTCTGCTCTCAGGTTGCTGCAAGCCAAAGCCACAACCCAAGGCCCTCTCTCTCCCACTCTCTGTGGCAGTGTGGCTCTGCTGTCCATTTCAATTGGCAAAGATAATCTCGAGCTTTGGCCATTTTGACATTGTATTTTAATAATTGCGATAAGCTTTTCCACTCACTCTCCCTCTCTCTCTCTCTCTCTCTCTCTCTCTCTCTCTCTCTCTCTCTCGCTCTCTCTCTGTTCCCCCTCTCCCTCTATGTTACTCTCTTTGTTTCTCTGCCTCTGTCTCTGTTTTGTTGATTTGCTTTGGTGCATTGGAATCGCGTACCAGGAAATATCAGCAGATAAAAAACACCAACACCAACAAAAGTAAATCACAAAACAACACCAAAAACCAGAACAACAACCAGAACAACAACAACAATATAGAAATAAAAGTTTTGTGTTTGTGGTCTGACGACGCTTATGATACCCTGGCAAAAAGATCGCTTCTGTTGGAAAAATACCCCTAAGATATCCATAAAATTTTTATGAGCTTAAAAAAACACTTGGAACTAAATTATGGGTCAAGCATGGTTGAGTATGGGTCCAATTTCGTCACAAAGATGGGAGAGACAATATATTATTTTTGTATGTATTTATTCAATATGTTTTCTCCACCTAGATGTGGTTTTTAATTTGATAAGTGATAAAACCTGTGAGATATGTGTCCGGTGTGCAGCTAAACGAAGATAGTGTGAAAATTTGCAGGAAAATATATTGAAAATTGAGGGTTGGATCTGCAGAGAAAAAGATATTCAGTCAGGAGCATATCCCAGGCAGAAATCCAGAACATGGATCGACAAGTTGAGGCAGTTGAGGTTCTTTATTATATTTTCTTTATTATTGCATTTCAAGGGTAGATTCAACGTTGATTCATCATAGATATTCCCTTTTTTTCCTATCTGCAATCTGCTCATCATAATCAACAGACTATTATCTTCCCACAACCAGGGTATATACAAATAATATTGCATTATTAACAAGCATTACAAATTACAAAATGTTTTTATTTTCATTTGTACTTGTACTTTTTTTTTTTTTGTCAGGGTGTAGATATATTGTGGATGTTGCTGCTTTTGTTGTTGCTTTTTGCTTTTGTATTTATTATCGTTGTTTTTGGCCAGCAGAACATTTGCATATTAAGTGGCAAACGATTGTTATGCAGGGAGGAAGGGAGAGAGTATAGAAGGAGATACGACTTAGTCAGCGAACAAAACTCTTGATTCGTGACATATTTATTGCATTTTGCATTTTTATACATATGTACATATGTATGGATGTACTGCCTTTTGTTTCGTTTTCTTATCGGTTTTTAAAAAGAAAAGGGAAATACGCACACAATTGAGAATGATCAAAAATGAATGGCAAGAGCGTAATGATAAGGAAAGGCATTTAGGCAGAAAAAAGAGATCTTTTAGAAACGCAGAAAGTTGAGGCACTTATTCAGACACATTATTTATTTAATTGACAATTATCGGCTAACCATGAATTAAAATATTTACATTATTGATAAATATAGTAGAGGAAAACGCAAACAAATTGTACGTTAGTAAGGAATAATTTTAAGGGATATTTCAGGGGATATTTATTAATGTTTGATTTAACAAGATCTTCCAACAATACACTAGAGAAATCTCAGAGAAAGAATATGCTCATTATTATTATTATTATTATTATTATTATTATTATTATTATGATTATTATTATTATTATTATTATTATTATTATTATTATTATTATTTTTTTTTTTTTTTTATTATGATTATTATTATTATTATTATGATTATTATTATTCGATTATTATTATTATCTTATTGAGGGGAAGATGAGAAGCTTAGTTTGAAGTGTCCTGTAGCCAGGAGATCTTCCTCTGAAGACATGCCGAAGTTCCTGATAAGATTTATTTCATAGATCCATAAATCATGAAGATATTCCCTTTGCTATGAGTATGCTTCTTCCTCTAAGTTTATCGTTTAAGCAAAGACAAGTAAAGATCTTTGGGTTTAAAGTTGCTTAAAGGTCAGAGGGCGTGTCCCGTGATAAGATCTTTTTGCTGTTGCTGTAGCTGTCGGCCCACCATCGGCTTCCATCAATCTTCTATCCTCAATCTATGGCCAATCTCTAGTCTGTCTTGATCTCTTGCTCTCTCTCCGTTAATATTTTTCAAGGTCTGCACTTTGACAGGCAATGGCCACCAGCAGCAGCCGCAGCAGCCACAAACAGCAGATAATCAGCAAAAGACAGCAAAGACTTTGCTTACATATAGAATATATACGTACATACATACATATACTTGGATGATTTGCGGGGTCTAATGCCCGCAAGGGGGCATTGGGGGCATCCAGGGGCTTAATCAGAGATTGCAGATGCAGAAGCGACAACAGGCGACGACGCAGGCCACAGCCACAGCCATTCAACGAAGAGGCACAACAACACAGCAAAGATCGAAGGAAGGAGGAGACAGGGCGAGGGCAGGGCGAGGCATCGATGGATCGCTTGGGATGGGATGGATGGATGTGGTCAGAGTGGGCCCAAGTTCTGTTGGTCAATTAAACGAATGCTGGATGGGAAGCCACTGATCGCTGGGAATAGATAATAGAAACCATGGCATGAACTTTATTTCGCGATAAGCAACCACTACCCCCGGACATCCCAGCGCACTCCTCCTCATTCCTCCTCCTCCTACTCCACCTCCTCCTCGATTGATAATGAATTTGAGCAGAAAAAGGAAGAGCAGAGAAACAAAGAGAGACAGAGAGAGAGAAGAAGAGAAACTAATTAAGTGGGTGGAGGAAGTGCAGAGAGTAGGAGAGACAGAGCTGATGATTATCTCGGCCAGCGTTTCTCCCCCTTTTTTTTTTTAGTTGAAATTGAAAATCAACAGAAAAATCTCAAGTAGAAATCTAACTGTGGAATGGGCACCCATTGCCACTCTCTCGCTCTCGCTCTCGCTCTCTCTCTCTCACACTCTCTTTGTGTGGAGGCGATAAGGATAACGAATATCATTATCGGCGGACTGGACAAACGCACATCTCCTCAGTGGCATGGAGGAGGTGGCACCACTCGAAATTGGAAACAGCCGCCGCCCAGATGCCCGTCCAACGATAAGGTGTCCGAAAATTTGAAAAACTGAGATTTCTGCCAGCGATACTACCCCTCCCCCGGCTATAATCTATCTGTTACTTGGGCACCGCTGCCTGGCTGCCTCTCTCCCTATCGTTGGATCGCCGCACGAATGCCGCACTTTGATAAGAACTCAAAACTTCCCGTCGGTTTCCCCGGTCGGTTTCTTTTTTGTATAATGCTCGTATGGTATATGCTAGCAGAAAATCAGTTCCATTTCTTATAGCCCCCCGAGCGATGGCTATCACATTGGGTTTCTATCAGGCTTTGGCGTTGCGTTGCGTTCTCTGTTTTGGAGGCGCTGACAGAGATTTATAGCATACAAAGTGTTTTTATTTTTTGGTGTTGTGTGTGTGGGGGGGGGGGGAGTTGGGGGGAGCGACAATCAATCGGCGACAGGGCAGGCAGGCGGCAACCGGCGACAGCAAGCGATCCGAATGGAACCTGATATCAGATGCAAAGTGCGGAATGGAAATTAATTAGAGTCCACAAATCCAGGGCTCAACTTTACAGATTGATCATGCAGATATATACATACACATAACCCCTAGCAGCTATAGTTATGTTGTATATATATAATCGCTCTCGCTCTCGCTCTCGTCATAGCTTTAGCTTTTTAGCTATCATTTGTTGTTTTGTATCTGTGTATCTGCGTATCCATCCGACAAACCACATCAGCCCCAGCATTGACATTTTTATCTTTAGCTGAAAATCTTTTCAAATTGTTATAAACGAAAAAAAAAGAAAAAAAAAAAAAAAAATACAACAGCAGAAAATTGTTGCTACAATTTCATTGTTGTTGTTGTTATTGTTGTTATTTTTGTTTTATTTTTATTCTCTGTGGTCTCTCATTTTTTGAGGCAAAGCGCGACAATCTAGCCATCAGATCAGCTGATAAAAAACAAGCGACGAGCGACGGGGACCAGACCAGACCAGAGTCCCACCAGAGCATTGTACAAATCATACAACAAACATCCACAGATACCCAGATACAGATACAAACAACCAACCGACAATCGACAGCTGTTTCAGGCGATTTTTAGTTGGCTTTTTTATTTTTAGTATTTTTTTTTAGGGAATGTTTTTGGAAATGACTACAAACCATTATCGCGCTTTGGGCATCAAATTTCAAACTTCAAACCGATTGCAGGCCATGATTAAAAACAAAAAAACTCTAATAAAACCAGATCCCCTCCCAAAGAGTGGCAAGGGGGGTGGGGGGTAGAGAGTGTGACATGGGTGGGGTTCCTGCCAGGCAGCGAGCCACAGCTATCGCAGGTGATTCGTCAACTGTTGGAATGGAAATCTAACGTCTAATCAAGATCTGGAAATGCCTTTCTTTGCCGTCAGAGTCAGAGTCAGGCTGCCCGCTTTTTATAAGGAATTTATAGGAATTATACTTACAGAGAGAGAGAGAGAGAGAGAGAGAGAGATGATGCATGATGAAATACTCTACAGAAATCAGTTTAAATTTTGTTTTTAGTTTTTATATTTAACTTTAAAAAAATCTAGAAATTTAGGACTTTTGAGATCATTTTAATAGTTAAATCTTTTTTTGATCGTTCCCTGGCTTTTGTTCTCTAAAGATCTTAAAGATCATTGCATCATAAAAGAAGGGAAGATATAATAAATTAGGAACCTTTCTTTTATTATAGAAATATTAACAAACATTTTTCAACACAAAAATAGATATATATGTACATATATTCGTTACTGTATAATCTTTGTGCTTTAAATTTCCCTTCAAAAATATAATTTCCTTTTTATCATCCGTGAGTGAGTGTGTGAGTCACTCCCCCATAGCTTTTTAGAGCTTCCTTGTGATGTGATGACTGATTTGAATTTACGAAAGAGAAAGAATTAGTCTTATCAGCTATTAAGCTCTATTTCATGTATGGCTGTATTCGACAACTGACTCATTTCGATAGCTAAAGTAATTTTGATAAATCTTAAAAAAATAATAGAAAAAAAGATAAAAAATAGAAAATATGAAAACACTATAATAAGTATATGAATTTAAATTGAAAGCTGACTTATTGCTCATTAAATGTAATAATTCAGCGTACATGAAGGCGCTCTCAAGTTTAAACTTATAAGTATTACGAGTAAATATATAACCATAACCATAATATATCTACAAAATGTTTATATTATAGTTAGAACGCTTAGGTAAATATATGACTATCTCATGGTGTCTTAATTATGTATTAGAGCACAGCATTGCATCCATTCTCAGAACTTGAGAATAATTTATACCAGCGAAAAGCAAGCGAATATTTTTAAGCGTCGAATTTATTTAGGAAGATTTACTCCACATAGATTCAGTGATATTTAGAATTTCCTTCGTAAAACCTGGACTTGATACGATTACGCTGCAGTGGTTCTTAGTATATGTATCCTCTCTCTTCCTTCAATAAACCCTTTGCTGGGGAATATACTGTACACACATTCATTCATATGCGCCCCACTAGTCTTTTTCCTTGACGAATGCTTCTTGGAATTTCTGTATGCTTTGCTAGAGCTAAGAGTTTTGCTTATTTCGCCTCATCAATCAATTATTAATTACAGAATGTACAGAGCAGAACAGAGCAGAACAGAACAGACCAGAATGTGCCTCAAGCTCAAGCTATCTATGCTCGCCTTGTACCCCCTGCTGCCCCTCTGTAGAAACTGGTGATAAATTGATTAAGTTTACATGTCCATGAAGGAGGGAGATAGAGACAGACACGAGAGACAGGGAGTGACATCTACACTTGAGCTGCCATCGAAATCGAATCGGAATCGTATCGAAAATCGGGCCAAAAGGCACACACACACAGGCACACAGACACATAGACACAGCGAAGCAGAGACACATAGATACACAGAATATTTCGAAAATTAAAATTTAAGTGCTGCGATTAATTTGGCTGGTGGCTTATCAGAGGCACCGAGCAGGAGGGACGCCTGAAAAACCTGAAAACCTGAAAACCTAAAACAAGTGCAATTAAAAGATTTTTTAAGCAAACATTTGTCATTAGAGATAAGCGACACAGAGAGGAGAATGGTGACTGGGGGGAATGGGTGAGTGGGGGGGGTATTGCTACCTACGCATAAACCCAAATTAGGATGTCTTCATGGCAGGGAATCATTGGAAGCTAGAAGCCCAAAGAGATACAGATAAAAAGCGAGAGAGAGAGAGAGAGAGAGAGAGACCAAAAAGCAAACTAATTAGCCGATAAACAATTTCTATGTCTCTCTGTCTGTCTGTTTGTCTCCACCTGCTGCTGCCAATTCCCTTTCTTATAGAGCATGTACCAGCAGCACCCCACCCCCTCCCCTGTATGTATCTCTATTTACCCACGACAATCAAATGGCATCGATGGAATCGAATCGAAATGGTTGTGCTCGGCCCCCCCCAAAAAAAAAAGGGCAACGCAATGTGCCACAAACAGAACGGTCGGCGGCAATCGATTAAAAATCCATAAAAATATATTTCTAGATTTTATTTACTGATCGAAATGGAGGCAACAGCCATGTACAGCCCCCCCACCCCCTCCTGCTCCAGCTACCCGCAATGTCTGTGTAATTAAGTTCGAGAGGGGGCAGCGGAAGGGTTGGGGGGTGCCCCCAAATGGAGGGCAATATGAAATCTATTTATGCCATTAGCTTTGCGCCGATCCCAAAGCGAGATACGTTGAGCATTTATCGATGGTGGAGGGGGGTTGGTGAGGGGTAGTAGCTCCTTTATGTCAGTGCCCCAACCACCCTGCTCCCCCTTTTGGTCTCCATTTTGTTTGTGGGGGTTTATCTTTTGCTGTTGTTGTTGCTGCTGTTTGTCTTTTGGTGCCCAACCCAACAATCCAAAGAGAACTCATTCCGCCTCAGAATCAATGATAGAATAAATGGTAGCTGCAGAACAAGCGAATAAGAACACAAATACGAATGAGTATCTGAATCAAAGATTAAAAACGAATCACTCATGTTGCAAAAGAAGCAGCAGAAGAAGAGTGCAGGAGAGGAGGAATGGGGGGGGGATGGGGAAGATTGGGGCTGGATTGCGGAGCCAGCAGAAGAATAATTCACTCGATTCTTGTCTACGAATTTGTGGCTAAAAATAAGAGTCACGTCATCGGCAAAGAAAGTCATAAAAGATAAATTTAGCAAAGATATAAGATAATATAATTCGACCTAAGGGATACCCGTTAAACAGGATTCATTGTGATCTAAGAATTTCCCTTAGAATTCCTTGCACTCAATTAAAGGAAAATGGTGGAAAACCGTACCAAAAATATATTTAGATTTTTTTCTGCAAAGTATTTGGAGATTTTATGGCATAATTGTATGCAAATTACATATATCCGTTTATGATCATTTTTGGCATATAACTCTACCAACTTTGACCGTTTTATCTTTTTTACAACTTCGAGGAGCGTAAAGAGACCTGGAAAATCCTAGTAATCAAAGAACTAAACACACTAAGAAATTGCTGAGAGATTTGGAAGACCTAGAAATTGTCAAACTTACTTAAATATAATCCATATAATCCAATACAATCCATAAACATTATATAAACCATCGGAAGCACCATATTTTCTGCTGTTTCCTACAGAGGGTACCTACATACCCCCCTTGCAAATTGTCAATTACCAGGGTATACAAAATCTCATTAGCTCGATTTTTGGCATTATGTTTTGTTGCTCAGATATCACCTGATGTCTGATGTCTGATGAGTGGATGGATTTCTCCAGCAATCATGTGATATTTTGGCGCCTCAATTCACTGACAAAACAAAACAAAAAAACAACCCAAAGAATCCAGCCCGGAATCCATAACAGTTTCCGTTCGAGATCTGGATTCCTGCTGCGGGCTCTGGCAGTGGATCTTCATGGGATGGGATGGGATGGAATGAGTGGGACTTGGAGCACTTTAAGCCTAATCATTTCAATGGCCCACAACTTGCATTCACAGCCACAGAGGGCTGATTGCAAGGCTGCAGATGGAGATGGAGCTGGAGCTGGAGCTGGGGCCTGGCGTTCGGGGATCGCAGTTTTCAGTGTTTCAGAGGACAGGAGACATTTGCCTGGTGCCGCCGCCGCAGCCGCCGCCAGTCTTATCTAAATGCCAGCCTCACAGTCTCGTCTTCCATTATGATACAGAGATATACGCACACGTGGACATCAGCGAGAGACAGGGAGACAGTGTGATAGAGAGAAAGGAAGATGGAACAAGGGAAAGAGGTATGCAGCGCGCGCAAAAATACGAGTATCTTCAAGAGCTATCGAATGCGTCGCCAATGTGGAGCCAATTGGGGAAATCGAAGGTACTGAGCGGGAGAGAAAGACTCTGGGCTCTGGGCAACGCAATGTCAGCGAGTGGCGACGAAGTTGGAATGCCCTAAAAAGAAAGAAGAGACAAGCGGAATAGCTGGAGAGAGCTGAATAAATTTTATGGGCCATGCTTAAACTAATAGGGAAAACTTAAGGCAATGAAATGCACCTGAATATCTCATAGAAATAATATTAGCTACATTTTAAGCAGCATTACTTCCCAGTGATTCAAACTGGCTCCTTCATCTCTCAGGAGACTTTCTTGTGATGTTTCTTATGAGATGTCAAACAACCTGGCCGAGCCCATATACCCCAAATAAAACATAAACCTTTGTGAGGGCATTCGCTGAGCAGAAGTGTTGAGGAAGCATAATTTACATGGCAACAGGCGCCATTAGGAGGAGGCTGCTGCCTCTGCTCTCCTGTCTGCTGCCTTGAGCCTTGACTTTTGGCGGCGGCAGCAGCATGCAAACGGGTTTCCATGCGTGGCAAGCAAAACACGAGGTACCTGTTGCACTGACAACCGTCCACACTCCACACCCTTCTACACCTCTCCCCCTGGCAGAGGCAGACGCGCAGGGGCTTGGCTTGGCGCGCTGATGGATGCGTGTTTGTTTACAGCTTTGCTGTTTGTTCAGTTTAGCGTAATTGCCGCCGTCTCTCCGCTATGTGGCAGCGTGCAGGAGGTGTACACAGGTAGAGGTACAGGTGTGTAAAGGGGTGGGAGGAGGTGTGCGGGGCTTAAATGAATGTTAACAACGTGTTCTGCCTGCTCTGCGCTCTGCGCTCTCTCTCTTTGTCTCTGTCTCTCATTCGTTGGCTGTCCTTCGACCATTAAAACATTTTAATTATGGGACCCACCAAATGTATTTCTTCTTCTGTCGCTTATCCTGTTCCTTGCTCTCTGTTTCTGTTTCTTTTTGTGTGTGTTTTTTTTTGCCAGAGAGGTGTCTGCAGGTTGTGCTAAATACAAGGTGAGGCGCTGCCTTTGAGGGATAAATATTTAGTGTATAATTTTCACTGGGCACACCCATCACCCTTTCTTGCATTGCCTTACCTTATATTTCATGTAACCTGCTCTGCTGCCTCTTACTCTCTTAAATGGCATTTAGATAAGGTCCTCCCGCAGCCTGCCTCGCTTCTCACCCCCCCCTTGCTGCTGGATTGTCCATCGATTTATGAGAATGTTGATAGCAAACTCAAACGCTGTCTCTGTCTCTATCTCGGCCCACCCCCTCTTCCTCTTGTCCACAGCAGCAAATCTTGCTCATCATTCTCTGTCTTCTCCTGCTCCTCTTTTGCTGCTGCTTCCTCCTGCCTGGCCTGTCATTGTGCGTCATTTATTGAGCAACTGATAAGGCCATCGACCACTACTCCGCCTTCGCCTCCTCCTCCTACTCCCTTTCGGCTCTCCTTCCTTCCTTTTTTTTTTGTCGCTGGGGCAAAATATGAATTTGATTTGAAAAGAAATTAAGCAAAAAAAAATAGAAGATGAATAAAGACATTTTGTCGCCGACATTGAATGAACCCAAAATATATAGTATAGTATAGTATAGTGCCCGCTCGCTCCATCACTCAATTGGTCTGCAGCTGTGGATGCTCTTTCCCTGTCCCACTTGCACTAATTGCTGTGGGGGCGCACACTACATTCTAATAAGAGTTGGGAGGGTCCATTGATTTTGGCAGGAAAGTTGGTGACTGTGGGATCAACAATGCGGGCATAAAATTTATATGTATTTATATTTATTATTTATTTATTATATTTATTTATTATTTATTTATATTTATTTATTATTTATTATATTTATTTATTATATTTATTTATATTTTTTATATTTATTTATTTATTTATTTATATTTATTTATATTTATATATATAAAATTTCTGTATTTGATATTTGCTATTATTTCAAATGATTCTACAATCCAACCTGACCAAATATACCCTGTAGCATGCCATAAATCTTCGATTAGCCTCCTTTCAGCACAGATCTACTTAACTCCTGTTACTCTCCTCTACTGTAGAGGGTATCTATGGTTCGCCTTCACCCCCTTTAGACTCTGAACTCATCTCCTTCATAGGTCGCTCTCCATTTACCCGCTTATCGTGGCTATCGTAGCTAGCATCTAGACAAGAGCCACTACTACTGCTCTCTCTCTCTCTCTCACTCTCTCTGTGGCTTTGCTCTCTCAGATATGAAGCTGCTGCTGCCATGCCATGGAGAGGGCCATCCATCCATCTCGCTTGTCCTCCCACCATCACTCCCCCCCGTCAACCCAACTGCGTTTGAGTTTCGATTTCGATTTTGGTTTCGGTTTCTTAATTATGTTTGCCCGACGACTGCCACTGCTCTGGCTCTGCTCTGCTCTGCTTCGGGAGCATCCGTTTGTAGATCTCCACGCGCGATAAGACAATTTATGATTTACGTGGAACATTGCGATGGAATGGAATGGAATTTGATTTTTGTGATTTTCGGTTACGGTTTTTCGTGCTCTCTCTCTGAGTGTCGCTTTTGCCTTTTGGCTCTGGCTTTTGCTTTTGTTTGCCTTTTTATTGAGAGAGATTTGCTTTGGGCATTGGGCTTTTGGCTTTACATTTAATTCGCCTTGTCTTGTATTTGCCGGTCATTACGCGTATGTATGTACATATTTATTTTTGCTTTGGCTTTTGCTTTCGTTTTCAGTTGTTGTCAAGCTCCCTATTTGTTTCCCTCCCTCACTTACTCTCCTGCCCGCTCTTCCGCTCTCCCTATGTGTGTGTGTGTGTGTTTTTTTTTTGGGCAGATTGAGGTCAGCGATAAGGCCGCGACTCAAAGTCAAAAGGCATTTTGGTCCGATTACTCCTCTCTCTGTTCGTCGCAGATTGGGCCGACTGGGCACCGACCACACAAAGCCCCAAGCCCGCATTCTTAGCCTCCTCCTCTAGCCAAAGGGGCGGTGGGGGGACAGGTGGGACATGCATATCTCTCGACCCATTCCCCCCACCCATTCCGTTCCGTTCTTATAATTATTTTATAAGTGCAGCGACATCGGCTTATCCAGTGACCAGAGACCAGAGGAGAGCCGGAGCCGAGCCCCAGCCAGACCCCATGATTCACTTGGCGTCGCTAATTCTCAATGTCCCTCAGCGTTTCCAGAGTGGACTCCTCCATGGCCGATAACTCCATGTAGATTAGCCCCTGCCTCTGAGTGCAGGCACAAAACAGGGAGACGACGACGACGACGACCAGACGGCAACGATAACAACACTCCACGTTCCACGCTCCAAGGGGCCCACAGAACCAACCATACCCGTACCCGTACCCGTACCACAGGTCGTCTCTGTGCTCATAATGTGAGGCAGAAAAAAGGTTTTTGAGTTGCATATCTTGAAAATTGTTATCCCAAATGCTGGCCAAGAGAGACAGACTCAGAGTCACAGAGAGAGAGAGAGAGAGAGAGAGATGACCGTCCCGCATGTCTCATCCATGGAGCCTCCTCCTCGATTCCCCCATCCTTGGCGTCGTTTTGTTGCTTTCTGTGTCCATATCTAAGCGACGACGAAAGCCTGACTCATCAAAACTGTCAATTGGGTGCTGGAGTGTATAAACTTTCGGTTTGGGGAATTTCAATGCGATCCGATCGTATAGAGCGGAGCTGCATGCATCTAAAGAAGTTTTAAACAATTTTTGAGCATTTATAGAAGAGTTCAAGGGGTGTTTATTCATTTATATGGTATGGTATATGGTTTAAAAAGTTAATTAAAAGTTTTCTAAGCGATAGGGGAATTTTTTTGAGAATTATTAAGAAGACTTGTATTGATCTGACCCTATATGGGGTAGAGTTCTTGATCTCTAACTACATATATCTAAATCTTAGTTTTCCATTCAAACTTTTTTGCTCTTCTTTATTGACTTTATCATTAAGGCTTTATCCATATGGAAACCACATCTGCCATCAATCAGTGGACTCTACTTAAGGGATAACCATACGCTTCCTATCAGAATTCTTGGAATTTCCAAACTATTTCTAAATATTCTTTTATTTTATTTTTCCTCGATATTTGAATATTTTTATTATTATTCAAATTATAGATGGGGGACTCCGCATTCATATTCTCCCCGCTATTCATTTGTATGCACTCTGCGGATAAGCTGTTATTGTTGGCCATTCAATTGTTGTTGTTGTGGCCACAAAAGGATCGTAGCAAATCTCAAAAAATTGATAAACTTTTGAGTTGCTCTCTGCTCTCTGCTCACTCTCATTTTTGCTGCTCTCCAGGTGGGGAGGGGTGGGGAGAGAGGTCGCATTGCGATGGCCATCGTCCACCCTCTGTGAGGCATGCCCCGAGAGTCAGCGCTGAGCCTCTGATCTGAGCCACGGATGTGTGGGCGTTCGTGTGAAACTAATGTCGCACTTGGAACCCCCATTCCCATCGATGCCATTTTAAAAACAAACAAGGCAATGCAATGACATGGCCACAGTGGGGCAGAAACTAGATTTAATAAGAATTATCGAGAGTTGATATGAAATAATGACGTTCTAAGGGAGTTTTGGGCAAAACAATTCGGGGGATTAAGATTGGAAATATGTATTTGCCTTTAATGTTAATTTGAGTCACTTAGAACTTTAATATTTTGTGTGAATAATAGTTAAATAAATAGTTATATATATATATATTTAAGCTAGGGATTTTGTGCATGTGTGCTTTATCTTTGTGTTTATTTTTGGGATATATTTGAGACCATTTGATACCCCAATAATAGATTACTCTGCTACGTAAATGAATGAATAAAGGCTTAGAAAACACTGGAACTGAAAACCAGTTGGAATGTCTTCTGTAGAGGTACACGCGCTGCATTATCAGGATTACCTGGTACCCAGCTTCAGCTTCACAGTTTTTTATACATTTAAGTTTAAGTCAAACACTTTGTAATGTTACATAATTTTTTCCCAGAATCTCTCTCTAGAGCTTGCAGTTATTTTCTTTTTTTTCTCATTAAATTTAATGGATTATTTATTGGAATCATTTCTTTGATCTATTATAATTTTCTGCTGCAAATTTGACGTAGTATATATCCTCTATAATATTATTATTAAATTATATATATTACTTATATTATATATATTATTATATTATATATGTTATTATTATTATTAACCTTTATAGATCTTTTACTGCCTTTCTTTATTCTCACATTTTTGAACCACTGTTGTGTGGGGGGATTTTTTTTCGTTAAGTTCGTTTTTGGTGTGGGACTGTTGGACTGTTGGACTGTTCGACTGCTGCTGCTGATAGGTTTGTGTAGATCGTGTTGAACGCAGCTTGTTTAGCATGCCAATTAGGCTCCTCTCCGAATGCTCCTCCTGGGAATCGGAATCGGCTGTGCTCCACCTTCGTCTGTTGCTCCTGTCTCCGCTCTTTCTCCTTCTCCTTCTTCTACTTTTTTTGTTTTTGTGTGCCGTTTGTCCATCTCAAATGCAAAATCAGCTCGTGCACCAGTCAGCAGTCAGCAGCAGCAGCAGCTGGCAAAAAGGTGTTAATTTTGTCTGGCATTGGCACTGCCGATGCCTTCACCCTTTTGGGCCCCGCTCCTTGGGGTTGCGGCTGTGGCTGTGGCGTGGCTCTTCGGTCTTGGCCAAATAGTTTGGTTTTGGTTTTGGTTGTGGCCACGTTATTGCCACAAAAAGCGCAGAGCGCGAGCGTGCTGGTTCACGGGGGTCATCGTCGTCGTCGTCGATGTGGCAGTTGCAGAGCTAATGCCGGATTCTGTTGAAGTCAACACAATTTGTAGATACATTTTTCACGAATCTTTTCCCCTTTACCTCTTTTGCTTTTGGTATTTGTATTAAAATTGGTTTTGATTTACGTTCAGAAACGACGAGAGACGAGAGAAACCCTGGCCTGGCTTGGCTTGGCTTTCTGCTGATCTTTTTGCTCTAATCTGCGTCATGCATTTGTGGCATACCACATATGGGCGTGGCCTATTTACGATTATGATTATGATATCAATGGAGCCCCGCAGTGGAGCAGCCACAACCAGAACTAACATTTAAGTCAAACAAGAAGGCAGCGCAGAAAGGGGATGAGGCAGAGGGGGCTGAGATGATGATGATGCTGCACAAGATGCTGCTGCTGCTGCTGCACTGGAAACTGATGGGGGGGATGGGAGGGGGAATTGATGATGTTGGGAAGGCATCATGGGGCGAGCGAATAATGGGGACGAATGATGGGGCGAATGGTATTCCCATTGCCCATTATAACACTTTCACGGCTCGTTTAGCTCGTTGCTCGCCAAAGCGAATCATCTGCGGTAGATCATCAACAGAGTTAGCCGCCAGAGGAGCACGAGTTCTCCATTCTCCAAGTGCTCTGGAGGTGCCTTCGTTCGTTCGTTTCTTCCGCTCCCTGGAGGCGTTTGCATGCCATCGTGATTGGTGTGGATCATAGTCTCCTTCTCTGGGTCTCTCTCTCTGTGTGTGTGTGTGTGTGTGTGTGTATCTGTGAGCACGATTCGACACCATCTTTCATTTTAGCCTCAGTTGCAGTCGCAGTTGCAGTCGCAGTCTTAGCCACTTTGCTTCTAAGCCCAAGAGAAGCATTTTCAATTAATGGCCACACATTCCACAGGGAATCTGTAAACAGAACAGAGGGAGAGACAGAGATAGAGATGAGAAAAGGGAGATGTGAGGAAATGAGAGATGGCAGGGAAGGGACAGAGTGAGAGAGAGGGAGAGCCTCAAGGCAAAGTGTTACAAATACGCCAATGGCTGAGTGGCGGAGATTTTCGCTTGCACTAGACAACAGTGCTGTAAAAAATAAAAAAATAATTACCAAAATAATTAAATTAAAAATTTACAAATTTTTTGTATGAAATTTTGGAGCAACAAATTAATATTCAGAAATTAACAAAATTTGTATTTCAACAAGGAACTTTAAGCCACTCTAGATTTCTTATACTTCAAAATTAAATAATTAAAAAATGCTTCGGTTTACGAAGGAATAGAAAATGATCGATTATATTAGTTAAATCTCACTGGGAAAGAGCTAGAGGGTTAACGAACTTTTCCTAAAGTTCTTGTGGATTAACATTTTGCGCAGAAATTAATTTGTTAAATGTTTTATATAATAAATAAATAATAAATAAATAATAAATAAATAATAAATAAATAAATAATAAATAATAAATAAATAATAAATAACAAAAATAAGGAAAGAAATACAATTTTATGGAATTTTCGTGATTAAATACGATGTGAGATCTACAAACAAGACCTCTCTTTCGCTATCGAAATTTCATAAATTCTACTAAAGTAATCCCACTTCTGTAGTGCAGTGTCATTTTTTTTTACTGTGCGGCGGCTCAACCGCAGAGCGAAACAAATTGCATCCCAGACAGAGTTTGCTATCGAATCAAAGCAGCAGCAGCTTCGGCAGCGTCGGCAGCAGCGGCAGCAGCAGCAAATGCACGACGCCTACAAAAAAAAAACTGCATTACCTATGCCCCCCCCTTCTCTACTCCATTGCAAACTCTTCTCCTGCATTTCCTGGGCTATCTCTGTGCAGAGCCAAAACTTCTCTGCTTCGACTGCTCCCCCCCCAATCGGCTGCCCGCTGCCTGCTTGCTTGGGACACGTTTCGTGATTTATGAGGTGCGAATTGCATTGAAATCATTTTGGCTTTTGCCTTTGACTCCCACTTGCCTTCAATGCACGCCTCCCCCAACCCCTACCCCCTGCTGCCCTGCTGCCATATTAAATTGATGCCATGGATTTTCCGTGGCCAACTTCCATTTTTAAGCCACTTTTCGGGGTTCGATTTGGGTTCGGGCTGGCTCGTTTTTTTCGGCTCCATTTTTGATTGGATTTCAAGTTCTTTCTCCTTTTGATGTATTTTTTATTTGGGTGTTGATTTGTGCTGCTTATGGAATACAATTCGGGAAAAGGGAATGGCAGGCGCTTAACCCTACAAAGTCAATCAGTTTTGGGCGGAAATTGGCTTAAAATTATGGCATGTAAAAACGTCTTAATTAGTTTATTCTTTATTATTTTTTTGTAGAAGGTGGAATACCTTTTTATTTATTTGATTATAAAAATCGATGGCATTCCAAAAACATTTGTATCTACTGAATATTATTTGTACGTACTTTCTGCCACTATTTTTTAAATTTTTTAACGTGTTTCAGTAAACGCGGAAGACATGCTATAATTTGCTGTTAATTGACAATCAGTTCTAGATGAGAATGATGTAAGATTGCTGGTAGATTGGTGCCAGATGATAACGAAGAGTGGGGGCTCTGGTAACACGTTTATTACGACAAACCAGTCGCGCGTTTTTTAGTGGGTGCTTTTTGATCTATGGATTTGTGCTACATTTTAAGAGCCTCTTGGCACATTATTTCCGAATTTTTGCTTGTTATAAAATACCAACTAAGGATTTTCTTCTTTTTGTATCTTTTTAGGTGAGTTTTAGATGAAAACCTACAATCCTCATTTTGGAACCCTAAGATAAAACATCTAGTGATTGAATATAATAATTTATGGTATCGTTTTGGGTGAGTTTTAGTTTACAAATAAGAAAATAAAAGTGTGCATAAAACTATGAATTTAAAGAATGTTGGAAACACTATAGAAATATGTAAAAAAAAAATCGAGCTAATATTACCAAAATGAAGAAATAAAAGTTCCCAGGCAAGAACCTTGAATTGCAAGCTGTCCATTTTTAATTATAGGTCTAATTTTTATGTAGAGATTTATAATTTATATTTATTTTATTTTATTATAATTACAATGGAGAGACTGACTTACAACTTTAAGTGAACAAATTTGTATGCCCATTTTTTATTATTTCTATCTATATTTTGTGTGTCAAATAGGTATAGGTCCATCCCTCATCCATCTTTATATTTTTATCTACCTATATTTTTATTGACATAAATATCCCCCCATATCAGCTTTATCTTTAACATTTGGTATCTTTAATTTTGAATTAATTGTCAACACATTTGCAGCCCTAGGCTTTCCAGTGTTAAGACCTCTCTCTAATGCTGGCTACCATTTTTAAGGCCCCCGAAAAATGTGGCAAAATCCTCGATGGCAATTATGTTTTGGCTTTTGGGGTACCGTACCTCTTATCGTGGCTCAGTGGGAACGAGGCCACAGCGAAATGCGACTCATAATTCATTGGCAAATTCAGCGGCTCAGCAGTTAATATTTTAATTAAAATGTCGCGTGCATTTGGGCAATTATTTCAGTGCACAGCAGTGGCCCCCCTCTACTTTCTCTTCTTTCTTTTGGTTGCTGCTGTGGCTGTTTTCCTGTTATCTTATCTGTGGAGCGTCGACGCTGATATTGCCCATAGATACGCGAGGATAGGGGCACCAATCATCACTCGGCAACGCCATTTTGTTTGCTGCCTTTTCCCCCCCCCACTTTTGGTTGAGTGTTTTTTTTTCCGCGGAGTTTTCTCTCTCTTTGTGGATGAGGATGCGGGTATTTTCCGGGGGGGGCCAAGCGCAGGCGGAGGCCCTTTATCGAGAGACCCCATTTCTGGGCGTCTTTTCACTGGCGATAAAAACCTCGCTCTCGCTCCCTCTCTCTCTGTGCTGTTTCCTCTTGTAACTTTGTAGGTACTTTTGTATATACATATGTATGTACTCGTATTGCCGTATTTGTTGCATGTATCTGTATCCATGTACTCGCAATATCGCACTTATCGCGGACCATATAAATTTGTGGGCGGACATAAAAACCGCAGAGCGAGAGAGAGAGAGAGCAAAGTGAGCAAAACTGAATGCAGATAGCACTCCGCAGATACGAGAAGAAACGAACGGATAGACGGACGAACGGACGGACGGACGGACGGACGGATGGACTCTACTGCACAGCGAAATCCGTTTTCAAATATTGTAAAAAACAAAAGCAAACACAAAAAACAACAAAAATAAAAGCAAAAACGCAGTAAAAAGGATGCCGAGTTGAAGACAAGCCGATGATTAGAATACACTACCGAAAGAGGAGTATCAAATGTGATGTTTGTTGTGTGGAGTAGTAGAACTGCAATTTACATTAATTTTCATGTATTGGAAATTTAAAAATGTACAATTTTGGATACGCAAAAATGGAGAACATAATGTTTCTTAATTAAAAGTTCTGCTACCTAAACGTCATGAAATTCACTAATATTTATGCAACTGAATTATTTATTTTTTGTGCTGTAAATAAGGAAGATCTTAAGGATTTTTGCTTTATGGGATAAATACTTTCCCTGCTTATGGTAAAATATTTATTTTTACATTGTTTTCCTCATATACTTGATGATCTATTCTCCATTTATTTGATGATCACAAGTACTTTCTTTTGATGCTGCAAAAGTCATGGCAATGCCAATGTACCCTTCATCAAATAATTACACCCTTTTTTATAGCAAATGAAAGTGTATATTGAGGATGAGGATATTCGTATCAACAAAAGAACATCAGAAAAAGAGAGAGAGAGGGAGAGAGGGAGTGAGTGAAACGGACACACACAAAACAAAAAAGAAGTGTTGTAAAATGATGTGAAAATGTTTAATGTTGCAAATGTAAAATGGCGAGAAAAACGGAAGCGACAAAAAACATCAACGCCACATCCAATGACACTGAGTGATGATAGTCTTCGCGTCGGTTCGCCTTTGGTTGAGTGTTGATAAAAACCGGACAATCCTAAACCCCAAAAACCCAACTGCTCCTGTCTCTCTGGCAGCATTCCCTTCTATTTCCCAACTCTGGATCCGCCAGTTTATGTTAATTTTTCATGTTTGTTCTTTTGTTATATCTATGGATATTTGCACTGTGTTTTTTTTCCAATTGCTGACAGACCAAAATCATCCATAGATAGCATCTGGAAAATGCCATGGTATTGTATCTGTCTCTTCCTGATTTTTGCGGCTTTTTTTTTTATGTTTTTGTGCTGATAAAAATGGGTTAAAAAAAAGGCGCTGAGATTGGTATGCAAATCTCAATTCCCATCTAAAAGTCGTATATCTTTTTTTCGCATTAGCCGATGGAATTCCTCTGCCGCCCCTCTCTCTGGAGAGATTCGTATCTCTCCATCCGAGTGTCGCATTAACGACAAATTTTAGTTTTAAGCTTTTAAATTTGTTTTGGGTGGCTTTTGTTTTTGTGTGTGTGTGTGGGATTTTTGTTGTGTTTTTGTGCTGTTATCTTGTCGTTGGCCCAAAAGGCAATTTCCATAAATTTCTAAATTTTATTGAATTTTTTTCGGGTGTTTTAGCAGATAAAATTGCGCATACGTCGCGTGTGCCCATGGCCCACGGCCCATGGCTTTCGTTTCGATTTCGATCAAATTACTGGCACATTTTTTTCTTTTTTTGGTTCTCTGGGGAGAAGGAATTTTGTTTTTGTATAATTTAGGGAGCAGACGATGACGAGATGACCAAATTTTATATGCAGATATTCAGATATGTCTCTGCTTAAGTGCTCACCGATTTTTATATTCATCTGAGGTGTGATGCCGTTTGGATTTTTGGTGGCATTATGAAGTCATCGAATCGAAGCGCCCCTTATCGCTGGCACAATCTTTCGCTGGATCTGTGGCTGGTCTCGGTCTGTGCCTCTGCCTCTCTCTCTGTTCGGCGGGTGATCTCTGGCGGCGCTCTAAGTGGACCAGTTTTTTGAGTTTTTGATGATCGCATTAATTGATTTTTAATAAACGATAAGCAAATGTGCCCAGGGGCGTTGTGTGGGCGATTAGTGGAACGATTGGAGGGTAGATACTCTAGAAGATTCTATGGAACAAAAGAGCTATATGTATAAGTGGAAATTATAAGTGATGCCAACTATGCTTTAGTAGGAGGAGAACTTTTGGATCCAGCAGCTCCTAAAATGGCTAAAAAATATACAACAGAATGATCTAAATTGTTTATTAAATTATAATAAGTGCTAGTGTATTTTTTAGCCTTAACTGCTAAGCCACGCTGAGGTAGATTGAGAGAGAGATAGAAGGGGAGTAAGAGTTATTTATGGCACCAAAGAAAATACCAAAGAATATAATGTACAAGAGTTTTAGAGCCCTAAAAAATATTCTCAGCTAAGAATTCAATTTAAAAATATGCCCAAATATTTTTCATCTTTTTCTGTCATTTTTTTTCGCTGAAATACATAACACAAGAATTCATTTAAAAAAGTTTTGTACTAGTAGTTATATATATGTTTCAGAAATTGTGACAAAATCACATACACATTCAGTGGCAGAAACATGTGGCAAGGTGAATAAATGTTCTTATATTTGTAACGATAAGTGATCAATAGATGTCTGGAAAATCTGATGTTTCATGCAGTTTGGGATTATTTCAACCAACGTTGTGTTTAACTCCATAAGATTTAACTCTTTTAAGTGATTTTTTTGCTTAGTCTCTGTTTATATTGCCCGATTTGCATTCACTTTTAAGCTGGAATATGCACAATCCCCACAATCTTTGGCCATTTCCATTCCCTGGTCCGCTTTAGCGAGATGTCCCTCTGGTTGATGGTCGCCTTAACTGAACGTTGATTTGCCAATGCGATAATTGGCCAGCATCCCAGCATGCAGCAGCAGTAACAGCAGCAGCACCATCACCACACTCTGTGGTCATCTCTCTCCCATGAGGTGCCCAAGAGGTGCCAGTGCGCCACATGAGTGTGTGTCCCGAGTGTCGTGAGTGTTACGAGTAACTCTATGTGTGTGTGTGTGGGCTGTGTGGCATTCCACACAAGCCAAAGGCGAAAGGTGGAAAGAAAATGCAAATTGCCAGAGAAACAGCAACAGACACACACAGACACACACAGAGAGAAACCAGTTTCCCCTCCCGAGAGTAGTGGAGAAACTTGCTCTGAAACCCCCCCAAAGGACCAGATAGCGTCTCTCTCTCTCTCTCTCTCCTCTCTCTCTCTTCCGCTTCCCGTTGACCAACACTGTCCTCGCCGTCCTGGCCGTAGCTGTAGCTATAGCTATAGCTGTGGTCTCTTGTCTGATCGACGCACTTTACACTATCTGCCACCGACATCTGCCGCGCGCTCTGCACTGCGCTGCGCCGTCTCTGCAACCATTTTGAATCAGACCTCGTGAAGGGAGGGGGGCTTCGCCCCCCGCTCTTGTGGCACCTCTCCATGCTGAGGGCCAGCGCTGATTGGTGGGCTGGCGTTGTCGGGTTGTGTGCCGGTGCCGGTGCTGGTGCTGGTGCGCCGCCCCAATCTGGTTTTACAGCCTCGGCCCACGGGGCCACATCGTTGGCTGCTGCTGGGGGCCTGAATTCCACTTCCACTCGAGTTTTGGGACCGCCTGGGTACGGGTTCGGGCTGTGGCTTTATCTCACTTTTTTTATCGACTGTTCTACGAGTGCTCTGCTCTGCTCTGCTCTATCTCGCTTTCCCACAGGTGAGGCTCTCCCTCTCTCGCTCTTTCCCCCAGAGGTGAGGATCTCCCTCTCTCTTAAGACTCTTCTTAAGTGCTTTCTCTCTCTCTCTCTCTCTCTTGTCGGTTCGATCATCATCATTTTTCGGGGCGACGGCAACGCAGTCTCTGCGGGTCGGCGGCGTCTCGTGAGTCAACAAAATGGTTTTGGAAATGATCAAATTTAATGCCCAAGAATCCATCAAGTGGCGGGCTCGGCCACAATTTCTCCTTATCGATTGTGCATTTAAATTGAAATCGCGACGACATTTCCCCTCCCCAGTGGAGCTGCAGGTTACAAATATTTGCATTTATACAGTCCATTCCTGGTACCTGGTACCTGGTGTACCATATTGCATTTTCGCACTTTTATTTGTTGGCTTTTTCTTCTTCTGCGGCTGCACACGATTGCTGCTGGTTTGGACCTGTAATTGGAGAGGGATGAGGGGTATATTGGGGCTATAGAAGTGGACATGTGCACGTAAGAAACGTGTGAAAGTGATTGCGATAGATATATGTACATATATTGGTGTAAGGTTCCGATTCCAGTACTCCCAAGCGAAAAGAAAAATACTAAGCCATACTGGGAGAGAGAGAGAGACAGTCAGAAAAAAATATGGCTCTGCCGCTCTCTCTTTCCAGTTTATTCTTATTTTCATTTACATATATCTCTGGCTGCATGCAGGGTATTCTCCTTGTCGTGAGCCAAAAGAGCCTGCAGCTCTTTTCTTTTATTTCTTTTTCGTGTTGACAACTCAAATGAAGCTGCCCCTCAGCGCACTCTTTTCCGCTCCCTCCCCTCACCCTCTTGGCTGCCACAAAACTGTTGCGCCTCGCTTTGTTTTTTTCCTTTTTTTTTTTTGCTATTTTTTTTTCCCTATTTTTTGTATTTTTATTTTTAGCATTTTGCAATCGGCAGAATATGTGGGGGCGTGGCTGCTGCTGGGTGCTGGCTGCTGGCTGCTGTTGACGTGTGTTTTTGTTTGTGTGTGTGTTTGCATTGGGATTTGTTTTTGTGTTATGCGCAAATTGAAAACGCTGACAATATTATCAAAGGTTTTTCAGTTTACACATCAGTGGGCTTTATGGCCATGGCAGTGGGTAGGCCCAGTGCCCGGTACCCGTACCATCCCCCCCTATATAACCCGTCGCTGGGTATTTTGAAAAATTATGAATATTCGTTTCTAAATTGCAATTTGATCAACAATTGCCTGCAATTGTTTTGTTGTTTGTAAATTGAATTTCAATAAAATGTGCCACAGATATCATCCATCCAGTAATTACAATCGAACGTAGAGGCTTACACTCCATGATGGGGCAGTGGTAAGGGGTAAGGGGTGTGGGGAGGGGTAGATATCTATGAGCATATGTGCATATGCACCCCCCGCCCCCCCACATTGTGTAATTAGTTGGACCACGTAACGAGCTTCACTCTAGATCTCATTTAATGATTTGTGCACAGCTTCGACTTTGTTTAGCATGAAATGTTGGCTAGTAGCCATCCCCCCACCCCCCACCCCCTCCAGCCATTTATAGCCATCTCTCTCCACCCTCTCTCTACTGTGTGTGCTATCCCCCTATCCCCGATCTCATCAGGTGATTACCAACCTGAACAAAAATGGATAAAAAATAGGCAGTAAAGTGAATTCGGTGAGCGATATTAATGAGCTTAAAAACGGAAAAATATTATTTAATGTTTGTTCTCCATCGGTTACTGCTACTGCTGCTGCCCTGTCCATTTCCGTTTGGTTGTCCGTTTGGTATGTGAATTAACATTATTCAACACGTATTATAAGCTAAATATTTGATTTAAAAAATCGGGGAATATTAATCCAATAATCATATAAACATGTGTGTCGTGTGCTAAGATTATTCTCAGTGTATTTTGGTCAATTGGCATTGTGCATGAACTGACTGCGTGATGGATCTTCGTGATCTGATCCTCTGCTGGTTGTGTTTACTCTTAACTAATCTGGGCTGTCCGTTATTCTTGTAATTTTCCTATTCCTTTGCTCTACTCTACTTAAGAGCGTGATGATATTTTCCATTTCAATTTGCTTGGCTAATATAACCTCACATTATCCCTTTCTAATACTTCAAAACTATCTGCTTAGCATATTGCTCTTCAACGAATATAGCACATATTTGGCCCCCTTTATGGATCCATTTTCCATCTGCCAATGGAGTTTCTTCCTCTATTGATAAACCCATAAAATGTCTAAATATTTTACAAACATTTTTGCCCATGACTTGTTATCAGATTTCAATCCCAAAAAAGCACCAAAAAGCTGCGTTAACGTTAGCAGGGCTGCAGCTTAGCAGCAGCTTCTTGTGCCACAGCGAATTATCAGTTAGTTGCAAGCATTTTGCATCCTACTTTCCGTATCTTCCTTCAGGAAATCACGTTGCACACACACACACACACACACACCCAAAGAGTGGCGTGTAAGGGAGCGCGTGGCATGGCGTATGAGCAATATTACATTACGTATACGCAGCGTTTGCCAACTTTTTGTGGGGGGCTGTGTGGTGGAAAGAACCAAAAACTTTGCAACGTCTTTATAGCGCGAATCTGTGTGTGTGTGTATGTGTGTGCGAGTGCTTTACGTGCCTGTTAATGCAATATTCAAGTGATTGCAGACATTTCCTTAGCCGCCTGCCGCCTGCTGCCTGCTGCCTGCGAAGGAGGAGCGCTCCTTCAGTTTTGCTTACAACTTCTTCAGCTGTCACACGAATGAGCAGCCAGCCGGGGCAGTGGGGGTAGTGGCAGGGGTGGGGCAAACGCTTATCTGCCTCACTCAGTGGCAGTGTGTGCACACAGCCGCCAGACCATGTGCATCTTCCAGCTTCCACTTGCTACACTTCTACCCGAGCTCTGCTCTGCTCTGCTGTAAGTTTTGTTTCCTCTCCCTTTTTATACGAAGCAGCAATCTCTGTGGCACTATCAAGATTCGCATTAAAATGTATCATTTTTGCCTGCCTTGCAACAGCAGCAGCAGCAGCAGCAGCAGCAACAAACATGCCCCATCCTGCTGCCTCTTATACTGATACTGCTCCTCTCTTTCCTGCTGCTGCTGTTGCTGCTGCTGCATGCATCCTCGTCTCTAAAACTTCGTAATCAACTCGTAATGACAATGCATAATAGCTGACTCTCCTGCCTGCATCCTGCCTGCCTGCCCTGCCTGCCCTGCCCTGCCTGCCTGCCTTCTTGTTGTGTGTGTTTAACTGAGTGTGTGCTTGTGTTTGAGCTTTCCTTGAAGAAGGATGCAATCGATACACTTGAAGAAAATTGCGCTGAAAAATGTAAAGCCAATTAAGGATGTTTATCTGGGGGAAAAAATCGTTGATTTAAATGCGAAAAGCGGCCAAGATTTTCCTAAGAAATAAATGGAAATTTTACTGAGTTTTGTGAATCAATATAAAATCATATTATGGCTAAAGTTTCCCTTCAAATAATATAATTTATAATTATAATTTATTCTCTATTATATGCCAAGCTTTTCTTCCCGGGATTTATTGCTGCCATAAAACTTTCAGAATTCTAAAAAAAATGTAGCAAAAATGTTATCTAGTATTTGTATAAAATATGTTTCTCGCTTATCGCCTTTATCTGTGTATTTTCTCAAAAAGTCATTAACTTAACGATCCCTTAAAACATTTTTATTTTTTGCGACTGTCGTACGTGATTTAAGCACGAATCTGCATTACAGATCTCGATTATTCCAGCTCTTGTGGGTTTCCCGACTTTGTAGAACAAGTTCTATCATCATTAAGCCATAACTTTTCCTTTGGTTTCTCTCAGTTATAGTACTCGTTCTCTCTCTCTCTCTCTCCACTCTGCATTCTTATCGCTCGCTTTACGTTTCATAAAATTTTGTTGGCTCTTCGGAAAAGAGAAAAGAGTTTTTTTTGTTGGATTTCTTGGTGTTTGGAAATATTCAACATTTTAGCAGCATTTTTCGAGTCATGAATCATGCGAATGGCTACAGATTCTGATTAAGTTGGCGAGAGTCACTGCCTGAGAAAGTATTAAAATACTTTTGCTTAGTCGGCGTGACTTCTGCCAGGAGTTACGAGGGGGGGGGGGCTTAAAGGAAGTCCCAAGTTGCTCTTAATCTGCCATAGCCCCCCCCGGTACGTAGCACTTCTTAATGATTTATCAGCTGTACGTGGAATTGCCCCCCTTGCAGCTGGGCGCAAAATTCTTCTTATCAGAAGCGCACGAAGCATTTCAGGTGTTCAAAATGCAGGGGAACAGGGGAGAAGGAGAACAAACAACAAAATAACAACCAAAATAAAATAACAATACACGAAGCTCAAATGGAAACTTTGCCAAAGCTCATGCTCGCTCTCTCTCTCTCTCGTGGGCTCCTGTTATGCCGCCCTCTCTCGCTGGACACCTTTTTCGGGGTTATTTCTTTTTTATTTAGGGAAAATAAAACCAGTAAGGGTATTCCCGGAAGGTATTTGTAGTTAGGTTCAGTGATCAATGTTATATATTACATTTTTACGATTAAAAAATCATAATTTTAGGTAATAATTTTTTATTAATTTTTTAAAATATATTAAAAAATACTCATATTTTAATTTTTAATAACTATTTTACTTAAAAATATATTAAAAAAAATAAAACATATTTTTAAATTCAAAATATTTCAAAATTTTTTATAAATAATTTAATTCAGTAACTTATATATACATCCTATTAATATATACCTACATATTTAAATGCAAAATATTTGTTGTTTTTGGGTTTTAGCCCCTGCAGACTTTTCTTAGGGCCAACAGCTGATCCACTAAAATTGCCACTAAAATTGCATGTAAATTCCAAACATATTTCAGGAGTACCCACAATGCTCTCCGTACTCGTATTTGTTGTGGATTTTGGGCCTGCCTCTGCTTCCATCTGCCCCGCTCTCTCTCTCTCTTTCTCCATTTGTGTGGGTGTTTGTTTGTGTTTTTATTTGTATTTTTATTTGTATTTGCATTTGTGTTTGTTCTTGTATTTCTTTTTGTTTTGTTTGTTAATACGTTTTGATTGCCTTCTGCCACTGCCACCGCATGGTGCTCCTGCTGCCTGCTCCTGCTGCTCCTGTCTGGCATGCTCTCTCTCTCTCAGTCACCCCATATCACACTCTTACTCTCTCAAACACTTTTTATGTTGTTGTTCTCGCTGTCTCTCTCTCTTTTGCCGGCTTGTGACGGCTGTCTGTTTGTGTTTTTATTGTGTTTGTTTGGCTGTTATGTTGTTGTTTATCTTTGAGGCTGTTTTTATTTTGCGTACACTTCACACACACACACACACACACACAATACAAATACACAAACAAACAAACAAACACACACAAAACACTCCTTGCTTTCGTTTTTGCTCCTTTTGCATCGTCTTTTTGTTGTTTGCCTTTTTTCGGATTGCTTCGTTTTTGGTTCGCTCTCTCTCTCGCACTCTCTCGCACTCTCTCTTTGTTCTCGTTCTATGCTTCTGGGCGCCTGTTCGATGCCGGTCGCGAAACTCAACAAAAACACAAACAAGGCTAACGGCCGCCACGGCAGAAGGAACCACAGCCAGGTGCTGTCTGCTGTCCACGTTAGCATCCTTGAGCTTAGTGTGAGTGAGAGCGAGCGAGGGAGAGCACAAGAAGAGCCGTTTGGACTGAGTTTAGCCTTGAACTGAACAGAACTTTTGGGGCGGGGAGAGGGACTTCATATGGTGTGTTTGTTATGATTAGCGTTGGTAAAAGAATAATAGTAGAATTTTGGATTAATATTTTGAAGAGAAATGAATACGTTTTTTAATTGAAAATAATATTAAATAATATTTCTGTAAATTCATTGAAGATTCAAAGGAGTCACAATGGAAACTCCGAATAGATTCAATGGCAATTTCAAAGAAAAATTCTTTTAATTTGCTTTAAGAATTTGTAAATATTTTTTGTCTATATTTAAAAAAATTTTTTTTTTATTTAAAAAATCTTTTATTCCTGATGCTCAGTTTTATTACTATTTCCATTTATGTACTTTATGTATTTACTACTCCTTCCCTTTCAATTCCATTCCTATCACTTTCTCTCTCCCTTGTTTATGCACATTTAAGTGCGATTTTAGAGCTGCGATAAGTACAAGAATTATTCAATTTTAATATATTTGGGCAGACATTGAGTAGCTCAGACAGCCCATCCCATCCCATCCCATTCCTCCTGCCTTCTTAATGCTCTCTCAACTTTGGCTGAAACAGCAAAAATATTGTTGTGGCCCCTTGGAGATCCTTGGCCTTCGTTCGTGGGGGTTTTGATTTGTTGTCAGAGCTGAATCGGCAGATTTTGTGCCGCTTTTATGGCGTAATAAGCAGCGCCCTCCCCATAAGCCCTCTCTACTATAATTCTCCTTCTACTATCACTCCTTCTGTTGCTGCTGCTGCTGCTGCTCCTCCTCCTGCACCCTCATTAGCTTCCCTTAAAAGCAAAATTTGTCAACTTTATCTCGCTCTCTTTCCATTCATCTGTCTCTCAATGCCTCTCTAGATTTTCTGCCCCCCCCACGCAACTTTCGTAGTTAATAAACTAAACTATAATTAATTATGATTGCTAGATCTCTGCCCCTTCTCTCTGGCCCTTCTCCCTGCCCCTTCTCTATGCCCCTTCTCTCTCTGCTTCTCCACACTCTGATTCGTTGCTCTAAATGCCACCATTTGTCACCTGCCTTCCCATTCATTCCCCTCCCCCCACAAACCGATGCCCGATTGCTCTTTTGGTCAGCATTTGGTGCGCTTTGCATTTCCATAAATCATTTTAATGAAAATTATTTCTTGCTACACTTCTCCTGTTCCTCTTCTCCTTATTTTTTGATAGCGATAAGAGAAAAGAATGGGCCATGAGAGGTTAGGGTTATGTGGGGGATAAGGGGCAAGACATCAAGACATCTCATCTAAGTGGCGCTCGAGTGGCGCTTGAGGCAGCAACAGCAGCGAGCGAGCGACGGTGGCGGCGGCGTCTTTTGTTTGAGGGAATCCGTTGATGTTGCTGCCACCAGACCCTGGCTGCCCTGCCCTGCCCTGCCCTGCCGCCTGCCTGATGGCGGTGGCGTCTTCATTATCGCAAGCAACGTCGTCGTCGACGACGATGACGACGACGACGGCGGCGGCAGTTGATAAAAAGTCCGTTTTTGTGGCGGTTTGTGGCTCGCCCAGAAACTGGGGCAGGTGTGGCAGAAAGACAGAAGAAGGAATGAATACACGTATCGTATCGTATCGTTGTTTCGTTTGGTTTTGTTTTTTTTTGCCTTTTGTTTCATTCCAGAGACAGCGACACAGAGAGAGAGAGGGAGAGAGAGAGAGAGAGAGAGATATGGTGGGAAAGGTATAGGTAAAAGAGAAACGAATCAATATCGGAACAACTTTTATTCAGTTAGCGATTCATTCATTTCTGTTTTGTTGCTGTCTGCCATACATTCATTTGTATGTAAATATGTATATATTGTATGTAAATATGTATGTATACAATGTATGTATGTATGTATCTGCCAGATGTGCCACAATTGATAAGGCAAAAGAGAGAGTGCGAGAGCGAGAGGGAGAGAGTCACCCAACAATAATTTCAAACATTTCCAAAGCTTCTTCTACTCCCATATGCATTTTCCGTTTGTTTTCTGTTTGTCTAGAAAGCAGTTTCCATATGCACTTTGGATACCACAATATATGGGATAGATGCTATCGAGATATTATGATAATTTGTGAATAACTTGCCAACATTTTTTAATACCCAGCACTAATGCAGAAACGATTTGCTATGGTTACAGAATCTAAAAAAAAATAACAAGGATATTATAAAAATTATATAAAAAAGGCAAATATGTAGTAATATACATTTAAATATATGTATGTAGATAAGACATACATATGTACATACATACATATGTACATATTTGTATTGCAAGATTTGCTGCATGAATGATAGAACTGAAATATTCGTGGGAAGAGAATTTCGGAAAATAATCTTCATAATTATCATGCCCCTAAATCTCATTATTTCGTCGTATGTTTTATTTAGTTCAGAGTAAACAAAAAACTTATGAAATATCTTTATATCTTTATCTTTATATTTTTATTTGTTTCCCCTTAGTTTCTGTTCCATTTCATAAGGAAATACATCAAATGTTGCAGATACATATGCATTTCAGATTTTGCTGTAGATTTTCAAGTAATTATTTCAAGTAAAAGTGCTTTTGATTTTCATAGAATTTCACTGCATGCATGGACATTCAGCGAAGACTAGTTAAAGTTGCATATTTTGCAATTATTTTCTTTCTTGGTAGCAAGGTATCATATATTAAATTAAATATTAAATATATATAATTATATAATTCGATTCCCTATTAATATTTTGGCATATTTCCACCCAAGATTCTCCAACAGCTACAGCCATAAGCCATACAGCCACCTTTTTGGGGGGTATCCATAAGTCGTCTCTTTTCCCCAAAAAATTTCTCTAATGCTTTGTTCTCCGCCTGGCGATTTCTCTGCCGCTTATCGGACGTTAACGAGAACAAACTTTGCTTTGCTTCGAGGTACAAAAAAAAACAAAAAACGAAAAACTAAAGCTGAAAATGAAACCCAAATGGAATCCGAATGGATTTTTGTTTGCTCATCGATTTGTTGCTGACGATGACGAAAGTTTAGTTTTTTTTTCTGTTTTGTTTTTTGGGCTTAGGCACCTGTGTGTGGCATGCCACACACACACACACACCCTCCTGCTGTCTGCCCCTCTCTCTCTCTGGTTTGCTTTTCTGTTTTATGTGATCTTTGCTTGTGATTAATTAAGATTGATTGATAAGGTCTGCCTGCCTGCCTGCCTGCCCCAAATGGTGGCACTGTGTGCGTGCGTGTCTATAAAAAGTTTTCGTTTTTGCCTTTATTGGCAAATATCCTGCTGGTGGCACATAGAACAGGGGGCATGTGGCAGGGGCACAGGGGGAGCGATGCCAACTAAGCGATAACTCGTTTTGGCTTTCCATCGAAAAAGAGAGTGAGTGAGAGAGAGGGGTGGGGTGAGGGGGTAGCGGGAGTTAGAGAGAGATCCTAAACCAGCGATAGCCACCCGATACCCCAGTGCCTGGGCTGCTCCATCCATTCGATAGACAGACGATATATGGTGCTACCTATACAGCCATCGTATACATAGGTGTATAGGTGTGTGTGTGCCGCACGGATGTGCTTGTGTGTGTGTGTGTGTAGTACGGTCATAAACCAGAAGTTTATGACTCTGTTTGCTACTCGCTTGTGCCTCACTCACATTTAGTTATTTAGTCATGGGGCGCCACCAACTGGATTCCCATTAACCATTGGCAGCATCTCTCTCCTCTCCCTCTCACATGCCTCATCAATATTTAGCATCGATACTCAATACCTCTACCCCCCCCCCCCCCAGGAACCGGTTGGAAGGGGGGGGGAAATTTAAATAATATAAATAATAAATATATATGTACATACATACATACATATATATATACATATATAAATATATTTATATATAAATATAATATTATTAAAGGCTGTGAAAGATCTTCCAAGAGTTTTTCTTTCTCTAAACTAAATAAAATATGGGAAGAAATAATTAGATTTAGGGGTATGATTTAGGTGCATGATAATTATGCAGATTCTTTTCCGAAATTCTCTTCCAACGAGTCATTCAGTTCTGTTATTCATGCAGCAAATCTTGCAATCATTTGCTGCCATATTCTGTCGAATCGATTGATGCTTCTTTGCCCAGCATATGTAAATACTGGTCACCAGGAGGGGGGCTGGATGGGACTAGGGCCCCCTGCCTTATCATCAAAGAATCCATCGAGAGCAAAGCAGCCTATCAGCAATTGGCATCGACCACAGCCCCACCACAGCCACAGAGAGCAATGCCAGAGAGTCTCAAAAATAAAACCACAAAAAAAGTGCTCGAAATATCAGCGAGCAGCCGAGCCACGAGTTTATTCTGTATTCTGTATTTGTATTTGTTTTGTTTGATTTTTGGTGATGCAAGCGACTGGCAATCAAAATGTTATCAATCAGTGGCAATCATCATTAAAAGTTGGCAGTGCTGCTGCGGCAAAGGGGCAGTGGCAGCAGGGATACCAAATCGATGGCGATTAGTGGGACACTCTCCGTGTCTCTCTCTCTCTCTCTCTCTTTGTGTGCTGGCTGTCTAATTAGCTACCATTTACCTTCCTGCCTCTGGCTGTAGCTGCTGCCACTTCTTGGGATTCTGCTGCTGCCTCTTCTTCTTGTGTTGATTCTGTTGCAGCTGCAAGTTTTGATAAGGTTCTTGATACATCCCATAAGCTTAGGGTTAAGATAAGGCGCTGCTGCTGCAGAGGGGGGGGGGGCATGGGCTAATCTCCGGCGTATGCTGCACGTGCTCTATCATGCGCTCTGCTTATCCCCCCTCGCTCTATCCCACTCTCTCTCTCTGGAGAGTTATGCCCCCCCGCACCCCACCCTACACTCCACACCGCATTCCGTTTCTCTGGAGAGTTATGCAGAGTTCATATCATTGCAACAAGGGGCAACTAGGCAAGCGAATCGTCGTACTATCAACCCACACGTGTATCAGCTTCTCTCTCTCTCTCTCTCTATTCACCTCTCTCTTTCTCCCTCTCTCCCTCTCTCTCTCTCTGTTTGATTATGTAATCTGGGTCAAGCGAAGTATTTCCCAAGCATCCGAAACGCGCAACGAGACGCGACACGGCGCGCGTGGCAAGAGCAACAAGCAGCAGCAGCAGCCAGCCAGCAGGCAGAGCTTTGCATCTGCCAGATACAAATGTATCTGCGGCAACTGGCAGCCGCCTGCTGGGCTCCTGTTCAGCCACACACAAGGAAACACACACAAACGCCGTTTAACGGAGTGACGGGAAGTGTGTGTGCAGAGAGAGACGGCAATAGGGAGAGACAAAGAGAGACAAAGAGAGAGTGTGAGATAATGAAGGATGTGGAGGAGAGAATGTTGTTGTTGTTGTTGTTGTTGCTCTCTTGTTTTGATAGATAATTTCAATGAATGGCTGGAATAGAAGGGGGACTAGAGGGGGTTGCAGGATGCCAAGGGGATTGGGCAGACCCAAAAAAAAGGGGAAATACATGAGGGAGGTCCTGCAGCGAGTTAATCACTCCTTTTTGGGTTCCATTGGAAGGCTTGAAAGGCAGCTTAGGGAACCACAAAAATGGCAGCAATATTGGCTGCACCCATCCTCATTTTCTATGGAAAAATTCAGCATTGAAAGTGAAGTTTGTGCAGTTCAAACTCCACGAGGGATACTCCCAAATATTGCTCACAAAATTGAAGCCCAATCTGTCAATATTCTGCCCAAAAAAAGGGAGGAGTAAAGGAATCCTTGCTAGCAGAAGTTCAAGAATTTTCGTAGTTTATGGAAGGCTGCTGGATGATGGCTAGGAAAGGGCACACATGAAGTGACTTATCGCTCACAGTTGATAGCCAAAATGCTGCCCCTAGAGGCAGAGAGGAAGCTTCTCCCCTAAAATGTACCCACCCTCTGCTCTGCTCTGCTCTTCTCAGCTCTACCCTCTATCGCACCTGCGAATCTCACTTTCAACCTGCTCCCACACTTTGACTTCCTGTCCCTCTCTCTCTGTTGATTGTGTGTGTTTTGTGTATCGCACACACGCAATGAGAAGGATATCTGGACTGGCCCTGGAGCTGGAGCTGGACCTGCTGCTGCCACCCTGAAAATAGAGCAAGGACTATGGGTGCTGGTTCCTGCTGCTGCTGCTGCTGCTGCTGGCTCCCACTTCCTTCTCTGACTGCTGGCTGCTGCTCTGCTAGTTCCCACTTCCTCCTCTGACTCCGGGCTGCTCCATGCCTCTTATCGCTGCTGCTGCCTCTGCCTCTGCCTCTGCTCCTGTCGCCTGTGCCCCCCTGCTGCTCCTGCTCCTCCTCAGCGAAGAATGGCTTGGCACATTCCACACGGGCGATAAGCAGCACACTACCCTGCCCCTTATGCCCCATGCCCCATGCCCCACTCTCCCCCTTTCACTGCTGCGCCACGTCCATCCATTCAGCCACCGAAAAATGTTTGTTTATCATGGGGCATGCAGCAGGCGGCATTTTCACTTCAGTTAATTAAGTAAAGGCCTTTCCAGGACTAGCCTCAGATGGGAGTAGGGTGGGGTAGGGGCACGGGTAGTGGCAGGGGGTGGGTTGTAGGGAACTGCTGATAACAGGGCCAGGGCCAGGGCCAGGGGGCGTGGCTGGCAAATCAATTGGTAGTTTTCAGAGGCATAAAAGAGTTTCATTCTCTCTGGCTCCCTTTCTCTCTGGGTGAAAGCGAATGATTTCATTTAACAATTTTTTGCATTCATTGAATGCAAAAATGGTGCAACATTTTCCAACACTGAAAAGGCGCTTGCATTATCAGGCATGAGGGGGGTGCGGCAGTGGCAGGGGCAGTGGCAGGGGCGAGGGTTCTGTCCTGTCAACCGGTTGTCATTGTTTTTGCCTCTCGGAATGGATTTCTGCTCCGCTTGGTTCGTTCTACGGGGTTAAAACCTCAATCCGGCATCCATCCTCCATCTCTGGCTCTGGCTGCCCCCCCTCCCCCACTGCTGTATGTGTGTGTGTGTGTGTGCGTGCGGCGATAAGCAACACTCTGCTGCTGCTGCTGCTGCTGCCTTCTGGTGGCATGTCCTGCCACTGTCGTACCGTGCCCCTTGCTTCATATCCTTGCAGGCAGGCAGGCAGGCAGGCGACTGCTCCAGAGCTGGTTGAATGATAAGGCCAGCAGCGACAACGGCAAGTGAAAATATTCCATGAGCCCGCGAGCAGAGAGCAGAAAATGGAATTCCATAACAGAGTGGAAAGCACAAGGGAGGGAGCGGGCAGAGAGATGAGGCGGGGTGTGTGGAACAGGTGATAGCAGCACCTGCTGCTGCTGCTGCCCAGGAACTATAATAGTAGTGCCTGCCGCATGCCTCTCCTGTTGGCCATTTTTGTCGTCTGCATTCAGAGTGAGCTTCGAGCTTCGCCTTGCCTCGCCTCGCCTTGCCTCGCATCGCATCGCGTCGTTTCGCTTATCTCTGCCAGCACTCGTCGCAGGACAAAAACCTCTCACTGCAGCCAAACCCACACACCACCCACCCAACACCCATTTAGGACACTGACAAAAAAGGAGCAAAATCATCTTGATTTTTTACAGATCAATTTTAGTACTGAAATATTTAATATTTAATTATAAACATTTATTGTTGATTGGCATCCATGATTTGCTCTCTGTTTATGGTGGATTTACGATCTATTAAAAGCCCTAAAGTCTCTCTGTGTTCCTGTCCAAATAGAGCGTGTAAACTGATATTTCAAAGACGTTTCTCCTCTATGTTAAATTGATACGGATTCTCACATTCAATCAAGCATCAAAATAATGCTAAGAAATCCAAAACGATTGATTGAATATCGTATATATCTAGTAGGTACATTCAAAAATGTCTGCATGATGATTATGAGCTCAAAATTCGTTTCGTAAAGTTCAATTTTTGTCTATATAAAAATATATTCCATAGCCCACAATCTGCAGGTTTTGTTCAGACTCTCTTCAGACTTCAGACTCAGACTCTCATATTTCTGGTCTCTCTAGCGGTAATCTTTTCTTTGTACATACGAACATATGTATGTATATGAAATGTATATCCCAAACCTGACCAGTGCTACCCTTCTCGGGGTATTCTTTTATTTTTTACTGGTACATGATGTACATTTGTACATCAAGGTAAGCATAGCCCCTCAGGGCTACCATTGAACAGCAGAGAAGTAATACTGACTTCCAGGGCTGCCATTGTTATGCATCCACTCAAGCATTGACCAGCCAGTGTTTACCCACTTCCATTCCTTACATTTATTTCAGTGCAGAAGATGAGTCCTGGTTCCTGCCTCGAATTGTTAATACGGCTACGGCCACACGCTTGTGTGTCCTCTATGCCGTGTGTCTGTCTCTTTTGCTTACTCTCTTTTAGTCTCTTCCTGTCTCTGTATCTGTCTCGCTCTTCCTTTTCGGAGAGTGGTGTGCGGGGGGAGTGCACACTCCATTTAAAATCTTTTTGCTTATCGCCGCTCGCTGCTCGCCTGATTGATGGCCATAGATAAGACGTGGGCCCAGCCCCACTTTTCTGGTGTGGATGGGAAGGGGGGGGTGACGGCTGCTCCTCCTTCTATTGTTGTTGTGTATGTCCTTGCTGGTTGGTAGGGGGCTGGGGGTGGGGGGTCCGGGTCCTGCCTGCCTGCATTGACTGCGCGCGCTGCTCCATTTGGCATTGTTTGGTCCCATTAGCGCCGGGTGTTATCAGTTTTCCCACTCGCTCCTCGGCGAGTTGATTCCTCTTTTTTCTCTCTCTCTCTCTCTCGCACTCTTTGAGTGGGTGGCTGGTGTCCCTCTGCCCCCGTATCGTCCACCCTCCCCCTGAATGGCTGAGTGAGAGTTTTGCGATAAGAATGTAAAATATAAAATATGGCGTTGGGTTGCTCCGTTCCATTGCCCATATCTCTCGCTCTGTTTCGCTTTCGGGAGAGCATTTGAGGAATGTCCTTTTTCGTGGCCAGAGCCAGAGCCAGATCCCCCCGACTCCTCCTCCTGCTGCTGCTGTTCCTCTGGTGGCAATCCTTGCCACCCCGCCTCGGCCTCGGCTGCTGCTGCTGCCACTGCTGCTGCTGTGTTGGTATTTTGTCAATTTAATGGCTCCCGCCCGCTACACTGGGACAAATGCTTTCGGAGACTCTGAAGCCACACACTCGTACACATCTCCCTGTTACCCCCTGACACTCCCTCCCTCTCGCTCTCTCTCTCTCTCTCTGTGAGCATTGCTTATCAGCTGCAGCGTTGTCCTGCGTGCCTCCGCTTCCTCTGGCTGCTGCCGCCGCTACTCTGATTCTGCCTTGCAGTTTGTCATTTGGCTGCAGTTCTGGAGGATTTATCATTGTGGCCCAGTCACAGGACACACACACAGCCACACACAGCAGCAGCAGCAGCAACAGGATAAAGGATAAGCGCCGCCCGCCTCCTTCATGCGTTTTTGGTGCGTGCTTTAATGAACATGACTTTTATTTATGCGATGGACCTTCTCCTCCTCCTCCCCTGCCTGGCTGCTGCTGCTCCTCCTCCTCCCCTGCCTGGCTGCTGCTGCTCCGCCTCCTCCCCTGCTGGCTGCTGTAAGTAATTTGTAATTTACGAAAATTGTTATGATCCTGGGGGAGGGGGAAAGTTGAACCTTGACCCGCTGGAACGGACGAACATTCGCTCTGCCTGGCCCACGACAAATGCCTTTTTTATTCGACCAGAACTTTCTGGGCGATACAGATCTTTAGGATGAGGATGGATGCGTGTGCCCAAGGAGCGCAGGACAATGACAATGATGATGAGGCTGATGATGATGATGACTGGAGAACGAAGGCTCGCTTCGGGGCTAAGCACTTATGACGACGGGGTAGGTGGTGGTGCCACACACACACACACACACATGCGAATATAAACGGTTATGATTTTTATGGTGCGACCCCAAAAACACTTTCGGAGCGTGACTCACTCTGCCGTTGCGCCCGCCTGCTGCAGGGGGCAGGATGGGGCACACAGGAGAGACTGAAACTGAGACTCTGAGACTCGGAGAGAGAAGTGGAACTGGGAAAAGGAATGCCAACTGATAAGAGCCCATACAGAGCAGCGTTTCCGATGATGCCTGATGCCTGATGCCTGCTGCCTTCGCCATCGTCTCCTTGTCTCCCCTGTCGCACGTTGTCATCTATCCACACACACACACACACACACACACACACTGTGGCCCCCCCTGCATATGTGTGGCTTGGCATGGCACAATCGGGAATGAATCAGGCAGGGGCAGGAAGGTTCACTCTCAGATTGAGACAGACATTGTTTGGGCACTCACTGGCAGAAAGGGTACAACAGCTGGGGGCAGAGGTTGGAGCCAGGGAAATTCAATCAAGGCGTAAGCTTTTGCTCTCATTCTCTTAGTTTGATTTTGTGATTTTTGCTGCCTAGAATAATATTAATAGCCATATATATATTTAGCCAACATTTCAGTCCTAAAATTAAGTTGAAGGAGTCTGCTCTAAGATCAGAACTATAGGTAACATAATGCTGAAAAAATTACTGAAAATAATGATATATCTATGTTCTATGATATAATATTTGGTAGAGCAGACGCCACATTGATTCATAAAGATATAGAATAATCCCCACGCTCTCTATCCCTAATAATTTCGTATTCTTTGAGTAGGGAGTAACAAAATTAATATTTGTTATTCGATTTTAATCAAATTCGTCACCCTGATAAATAAGATAATTTATTATCTTTTTCATTCAATAAATTTAATTCTGTCCACTAAAGATCGTTAGGAAGATTTAAAAATTGAGAACATTTGGAAAAATTCGTTTTTTAGATCTTTTATAATCTTTGCAAATCCGTTACAATATCGTTCAAAATTCCAAATCCTTCAGTGAGCATTCCTTAAGACTGTAGTCTCCATTCCTAATCTGTAAGTAAGTGTATTCCCAATTCGTCACATGCTTTGGTATTCCATATCCTCCCACTTCTGATTGCCAATTGAGGCGCTGATCAAGTAGTCAGGCACCCAAAAGAGGTATTCTGATGAGTGTGAGAGAGAGCAGGAATACCGTGCGAGGAAGAGAATGGTAGGAGAAGAGCGGGCGAGAGGCGTGTAAAATATTTTTATTGCACCTTCCTTTTATGATGGCACTTCCGGCTGCGATAGCGGGCGACATCGTCGTCGTCGTCGTCGTCTCGCTGCTCGGTCTCGAGGCCCCCGTTATCCACTCGAGATCTTTTGACGCACTGTGGAAGCCGTTGACAGGCGAACGTCAAAGGACGCAGCGCACATTCTGTGGGCAGGACAGAGGACAGGGTACAACGGACAGACACAGATACAGGAGAGCAATTAGCTTTGGCTTTTGCTTTGGCTGTGGCTGTGGCGTGTGCTGTATCTGCATCTCTCTACCTGAGGCACAGCCAGCCCTCCTACGTGGTGCGCGTCCGAGTCCGTCCGAGTCTGTCTCGGTTTTGGTTTCCTTTGCAGTCTCGTCATTTGCTCATTTGATGACTGGCGACTGGCGACTGACTCCCGACCCCGAGCCGAGCCGAGCCGACCCTTCCCTAAAACCGTTTACTGTTTTACAAGCCACTTTTGAGCTCAATTTGCGTACAGGCGACAGGCAGACAGACAGGGTCAGAGTGGTTAGAGGGAGGGAGGCAGGGATTGTCTCAATATCGGTTATAGGATCATTGTCACTTTTGTCAGCCGTCGCGCCCGCGTCATCTCTCTCACATTACGAATGTCGCCAAAGGAAACTCACAGAAAACAAAAAAAAGAACGAACGAACGGGCGCGGGGTTTTTATTATGGCTTGACTTTCGCCTTCTCTGCTCGCTCATTTAAATCCCAGTAAGAGCAGGAGAGAGAGAGAGATAGAGAGAGATCCGAAGTCTGCGTCTCCGCTTTGTGGCTTTTGTTTTTGCTGGGCTGCCTTTAACGACGTCAACTTGACGCCGAACTAATTGATGCGATAACTCGTGTTTATCACTCACTTACGAGTAAGAGAGAGAGAGAGAGAGAGCGAGAGAGCGCCCAAGGCAGCGACAGCGTGGTTAGAGGGCGAGGAGGGAATAGTCCGAAGGGAGTAGAGGGCGCCGTATTCAAAACAGAACCAGGCAGCAGGCAGCCTCATTCTCAGTCTCTCCGTTGTTGTCGATAACGTGGAAATAATTTTGAAAGCGAACGAAACGAAACGAAACCTCCAGCAACTCCTCAACTCAACTCAACTCAACGGACGAATGTACGATACGATACGGTTTCCATTTCCATTCCCATTTCTGTTATCGCTACTCGGTCTGTGCATTTCTGCTGCTGCCTTTATCCAATATTTTAATCTCGCACTTACCAACGGATGACTGAACGAACGAACGAACAAACGGACTGTGGAGGCTCCGTCTACGGCTTCGGCTCCGGCTCTGAGGCGATAAGGAATTTTTACGATGGCCGAAAAGGAGAGCAAGAGCCGCCCCAGAAGGGCAAAAGGGAATGAGTTAGAACGGGGCAGCAGGCAGGCAGGCGGCACACAGGCAGGCAGGGGGGTTGCAAGTGTTGGCACCCGCATAGAGTGGCTGGCCCAGTGGCGGCGGCTTCCTGATGATGCATTAAGCATATTTTATGACCACTTAGCAGAGTCGAATGCCGCGAATGGTGGCACTGGCACCAACAACCAGTAGAAGAGGCCTTCAGAAAGGAGGTCAATAAAACGGGCAAAACCATTGGGTATCCGTATGGGTTTTATAGTAGATCAAATGCTGGGAGAAGTAGAAGAAGCTGCCTCTAGATTAAAGATAGATCTTTGGTAGGATAATCGATGAGTCACTAAAGGTAGGCAGAGTGGAGAGGAAACAGAGAGTGGAGAGGGATTCAGATGATCCCTGAGGAGTATGGGATTATTTTTAGTCATTTGCAGCATGTTTTATGGGAACGAAACTCTTATAAATTTGTGGAACTATCAGGAAACTAATGCTAAACGAAGTTCCAAAAGAGTGATAGAAAAAAGAGACACATTTCCCATTCAATGTTCAATGTGCTGGATTGAAATCAAGTGGGGATGAAAATACAATCTGCATACGAGCATAATTGAATAATTCAAATCAGAAACGCTAAAGATCAAAGACGTATGTCAAATGAGGGATGAAATCAATCTGTCAAAGATTATCCAACATGAGTTGGTTTATCTATCAATTTCATCTCATGCCCAGCATGAGGTTCTCTAAATTAAATGATGCTCCGTCAGCATATGGTAGCTACTCGTATAGAGCGTTTCAAGAACTAAAGGAATATCAGAATTTTTCTGTGATGGACAGATTCGTGGACAAAAGAGACACAAGAGAAACGTATCTGAATTACTGATAATTTTAATCCTAAATTTATCTTGTTATTTGGCTGATTTTTATGGATTTATATCTATTTTAATCCATTAAACATTAAAAAAACACTTCTAAATTTTTAAGAAGCCACTAAAATTTTTATTCAACCTCATGACTTTTTTATATTTTTAATTTCGATTATAGGTTTTAATATGAAATAATATTTATTGATATTAAAACATACACATGTTTGCACAAAACATATTTTTGTTTGTTTTTTTTTTATAAATAAATCCGAATTTCTTCAAGCGGTCTTTCAAGAAATTCGACTGGACATTTATCATCTCCCATATTGTCTAGTGGTTAGGATACCCGGCTCTCACCCGGGAGGCCCGGGTTCAATTCCCGGTATGGGAAACTGTTAAAAGTTTCTTTTTTTTCTTTTTCGTGATCAATGACCAAAGAAAATCTATTTTTAATGTTTCCAAAATAAAACAAACATATAGATATTGACGGCACCTGTGCTAGAAGATATCTAGCTTATATAACAATATCAACATTAATATTAAAAGTGTCAATGTGACTCCCCTTTCTATTTATCCGCTCTTGGAAAGGGTTAATGTTCATTTTACGAATCATCATATGACATTTCATTTTGTCATACTCCTTGTACCCCCTACCCTACCCTGTCCCCTTCCACCCGTCTGTGGCGTCTGTTTGCCAGCGATAATTCCTGCAACCTCAACACTGAGTTGAGCCGCCGCCTGAGCCTGAGCTAGCAGCCGAGAGTTGAGTTCTTAATCGGCATTTTCAGAAATATATTTTCTGCCTCCACTCATGGCTGTACTGTACCCTACTAGCATGCCATGCCATCGTGGGTCTTGTCTGGTCTGCAGCAGCAGCAGCAACAGCAGATACGCGGCATGAAATTTAAATCACTTTGATTGATTGCTAGATTAGCAGCGAGAGAGAAGGCCAGGCCAACCAAACGAACAAGAAGAAGAAGCCAATTGAGAGTGGGATCTATAGCTGCGGCCTGTGGTTCTGTTCCTGTGGCAAGGTGGCAGCCAGCGATAAGTGGGGCACGGCACACCACACAGAGACAGAGACGCAGGTGGGTTGACTGACTCTCGCTCTCACACCTTTTTGCTTATGTTAATTGATTTAATTTCGCTACAATGAAGTCATCGTTTCTGCTCTGTTGGGGGCTTATCTGTCAGACTTCATAAATATGCGCAGGGCACCCTGCCCTGTCTGGTCCCAGGGGAGTCGCCTCATAAGCAGGGGGGGGGGGGGGGGGGCAGCCACTGTCAGCGGCTCAACACCTGCTGCTGCTGCTGCCGCGTGAGAGCGAAGCGGGGAAACTCAAGGTTGAGCAGTTTTTCAGAGGAAATGAGTGTTGAGCAACTCTGCTGCCGCTGCTCAGCAGCTCCATTGATTATATAACACTGACCCTCGTACTCCACTCTTCGGGCGGGGGGGGGAATGAGTGGCGTTTCGTCTCCCCTCTTCTGTGGAATGAGACTCCCGCCGTTCATACAATTTTTGAGACCTGACTTCAATGTGCGCGTTTCGAGTTACAGCAACAATTTGTATGCCCATTAATCGTAGAGTACAAAGGGAATGTTGTGTTCGAGAAAAAATAACTTGGGAGACTTCATAGAGCTAAAGTTCTGTGTATGGCAATGTTTTTCAGCATGAACATCTCGAGGGCTATTGGAAACCTTTTGGTAACCCTATTTCGATGAGGTGACTTTCCGATGATTCAAAATAAAATTTAAAAAAATAAAATCAGCAATATTAAAGATATTAATCTGAAAATTTTCACATGTGTAAATAGAACTATGTATTATCTACCCAGAAATCGAATTTAAGCAGACAATCGGATAGCATTTTAGCTTCTACACATAAAACCGAAATCTATGCGAATATTGTCTTAGAGATAATGAGAATAGTATATGGCCCTGGCCATACAAAAATTAAGCCAGAATAATTAAATTTCAATGAGTAGATCCTACTTTTTTTTTTAATTTCCAGAATATAGAATATTTTATATATTAAACTGCAACATTTTACACCTTTTATCTAGCCATAAAATAAAATTAAGCCAAAATGCTGAAATCCAAAAACAGATTGCAGGATATCTTTGTAGTCGAATCGCTTCATTGTTGCCTTCTCTCTTGTTTCGTTTTTTGGAGTTTTGTGGCATGAAGAAGCAGAAACAACAGCAACAACAAACAACAACAAAACAAAAAGTTGAGTAGATTTATTTCAATGATAAATGTTTTTTCATTGTTGTTGTTGTTGCTGGTTTTTGTTGGTGTTGTTACTTTATGCTTTGCCACAATCACAACAACAGCAGCAACAACAACAGCAACAACAACAGCGACTAATCTTAACGATCCATCTAACCGAAAAGCGAACGAAATGAAATAAAGCGACGAAAGAGACAGACAGATAAAGAGAGTGAGTGAGAGAGAAGGAGAGAGAGAGAGAGAGCGCTGGGGAGTGTGTGAGTAAAACAACAAGTAAAAGCGATAAAGGAGTTCAATATTCCGACTAAAGGATACCTGGGATATACTGTTATATAATGATATTGAAAACCGATCAATACAGCAACAATTTCGGAATTAGATTAACATTTTATGAATACTACTGCTAAAAGGGAATTCTTTTTTATTGCTCGAAAAAGAGATATAAAATTTATATTTATTATTTATATAATTAATATAAATCCAATCCAATATGGATAATTTTTAAATATTTAATGATATGGGTAAATAAATACGTAATGTAAAATACTCCCAAAATGTGACCCATACCCAATGTGAACACCATATCTAGAACCTTCATCCCACAGATGTTCCTCACCTCCAAATTAGTTCCTTCCGATTTGAGTATAGTTACAGCTGAGTAACTTTAATAACCATGCGACTGGAATGATATTCGGTAGATACGTGAAAGGGGCATGAATGTCTATCGATTAATATGTTGGGGATTATGTAAACGAATGCACTCAAAGGAAATATAACTACATATAAGAGCATACCATTCAAATCTGCCGTAGCTCTCGCCTTTCCCAGTGGGTTCTGTAATGGGTTCTGCTCCTATTGCATATCTCCCCATAAAACCCATATACCATCGTTGTCATCAATTACCAGGGTATACCAGCAACAAAGCAACAAAACAAAGCAATTCCCGAGTAGAAGTAGAAATAACCCAAAAAAAAAACAGCAACAACTGTGCGCTTGCTGTGGCTGCTTTTGGGCCTTATCAGCGTCAGGATCTTATCGCTTCGGTTGCATCTGCGCGCTGGCGCGCTGGCTCGCTGCTTGGCTTCAGCTTCAGCTTCAGCTTCGACTGTGGCTTCGGTTGTGGCTTCGTCTATGCTCGCGGAGTTCGGAGAGCCATCGAGGTCGACGTCGCTGCCTGTCTGGTGTGCGGGTGTGAGCATGGAGCAGTACAGGGGGGAGTACTGTGCTGCGTCATATGCAATTGCAGCAAACATTTTGATACCCCGCAGCATTGACTTTTGGAAGAATTACATTTTTGATAGCCTGTACCCCGGAAGTGTGTATATTTTATGAGTTTTTAGAACAATTTTGCAATGCAGAGAAGGAAGAGCTTTTGATTTTTGTATCAATGTTTGGTTAGGAAAAAAATCGAGGTACGAGTATACGGCTGTCTCTGAGTTTATTTCTGTGAAAGCAAGTCCCTTTTCTTCACAGGGCATAACTAAAACAATGTACGGAATAATACAAATAATTGCTCGGAGAGATCGATATACTATATCATACATATTTACAACTGCCATTGGAACAATCTGTTATGAGCAAACCTTTAGTGGTCGCCTTTTATTCTAGAAAAAAGCCAACTAAATTTTTAAAAGCAAAAACGTACGCATAGTTACTTATTAGTTAGTTATCCCAATCATGTTTACGATCAGCCTTGAAGGGTAACCGGCAGCTTCGTTTTGTTTATCGAAGCTCAAGCGTTTTCTTTCATATTTTTTTCTGTTTGTTGCTGGTTTTTCTCTTTATTTTTAGCATATTTTCTTGAAAACGATTTTTGTTGCTGTTGCTGCTGCTGCTGGGTTTTCTGTGTGTTTGTTTCTGTTTGCTGTAATCAGCAGACGTTGATCTGTCGCATTTGTTCATATTTATGTCAATAAATGAGCACGTAACAACAATGACACACATAGATACAAACACACACACACACACAGGCAGCTACAGACGCACGCATCGGAGAGACATGTGTAAGATACTTGTGGCAACATAATTGCAAAACAATTGTTAAGACAGAGACACAGGCAGAGAGATAGAGATGGAGCAGAGATTAAGCCAAAGACAAAGAGAGAGGCAGAGATTGGCCGAAAAAGTGTGGCTCAGGCGGCAGGGTGTATACAAGAGAAGGTAAGGCAGAAGGAATCCTTGTTTATTTCCACTCACTTTTACCATTTCTCACCTTTACCCTTTACCTTTCTACTCATTGAACCTTCGGTTCGAACCTTGCCACACCAAGTGTTTAGCGGCAGTTCAACACCCCAGCAACAAGCCACCAACAACCAGGAACAACCCGCAACAACCTCCAACGGCAAGAACAACAACTGTTTGTTGCCGCAGCGAGGGGCAGGCACATTTATCAACAAAAACAAAAACAACACAGAAACAGAAAAAAAAGAACCTTTTGCAGATATTCACGCATGAAGTGTTTATCGCGCTGCATACTCGTAAGCGCGGAACAGAAACAAAAAAAAAAAAAAAAAAAGCGGGGGGTAAAAAAAAAGAGGAAAAACCAACACCCACAAAATGTGAAAAATATGCGATATTCTAACACACACAAACAGGGGAAAACCAACACACACACACACACACACAGGGAGAGGCAAGGAAAGGCGAAAGTCATTTGAAAATAAAAAGGTGTAGCGAATATGGCGATACCCCTTGGGGGGGCAGAGAAGTGTAACTGGGAAAGGGAAAATGTACAAACAGACACATATGAAAGTAAGATGAGTGGGTGTAGCTATAACCTTGTAGAAGGATCATCAGTTGTGGGCTATGGCAAAAAATGAACCCTAAATTCAAGATACTGCCAAGCCACACTTGATGGGACATCAAGATATAATTTACTCAGTTTCTATATAGTATGAATTTATGTATAAATCTTCACAAGAATATTCGAAATAATCATGCTCATAATTTTACTGCCAAACTCTAAAGGAAATATTTGAAATAAAAAATTTTTAAGAATTAAATTTCTCCAATTTCTAGATAATTTAAATAATAATTATTATTAATTATTATATTATATTATATTAATTAATAATAATTAATTTAATTTAAATATATTTCACATGCAACTAGGTAACAATCCAATCAATATCCCCCTAATATATATATGTATATACCCTAGGGTACACCAAAGTCGCAACGTATGCAATGATGTGCAATGAAGGGGTGTCACATGGCAGCAGGGGGGGGTTGGGTGCGTGGCTGGTGGCAAGCGGCAAACGGCAAGCGGCACGTTTAATGAATCTAATTAAAAGTCAACAATGGCAAACGAGATAATCGTCATAGAGAGGCAGAGCCAGAGGCAGAGGCAGACAGCAGCAGCAGCAGGAAGGAGGGTGCAGCCACAGATGGCAGGGAGTACGACGGGGTGGGGGGTTTTTGGGTGGATTTAACGCTTGCCACAACGCATGCGCAACATGCAGACACAACAGCTGATTAAAGAGAGAGAGAGGAGACAGATAGGGGGGGAGAGCGCGCTGCCATTAGATGCTTATCGCTTGAGAAAGAAGAAAACGTTTTTGCATCTGCAGAAAAAAAAAGTTGCCAGGGAAATGGAAATAAACCAAACGCCGATAAGCATCAGAGGAGGAGCAGCAGCAAGAGCAAGGAGTTGGGGGGGGGAAGGAAAAGAGTGGCTGGGAGGGCAGACATAAAGATAGATCAACGCTGCGCGATTATAAGCCAGAGAGGAATGAAGGAAAAGCTGAACAAAAGCCCCCGAGAGCCCAAAAAAAAAAACAACAACTAAAGAGAGAGAGAGAGAGAGAGAGAGAATGAGATGATGCAGATGTGGAGATACCGATACAGAAGAGATATAGCTGGAGGGGGGGATGTGGAAGTGGAAGTGGATGTGCTGGATGGAGGGAGGGGGGGATTGCAGCAGGTGGAATAAGTCCAACGAATGATAACAGATCCATTCCACTGTAGCCGTAACTCCACTTCCACTGTGCTGCCTTCCTTCCCCTTGCTGCCCCCTCCGCACTGCTTGCCTCCCATGCGCTGTGCACCGTTCTCTGTTTCGCTTCATGTGCATTTCTCAGATACAGATACACAGATACAATTAAACACAAAACGCTTATCACTAAGCAATAATCAGAATTCCATTAGCCGTAGACGCGATATCGCTCGCAAGCATCTCCTCGCACAGCCAACACACAGCACAGCACAGCACAACACACCCCTCCGCAGCCAAATGTATCTTTGTATCTGTATCTGCAACTGTGTGCATGTGTGTGTATCCGTTTGTTGCCGCTGCTGGTTGGTTGGTTTGGCTTGGCTTGGCTTGGCCTGGCCTGGCCTGGCTCGCCTTCCCAACTCATTCGCTCGCTCGCTGTTCGCTGCTCGCGATGTTATCTAACTGCGCGCCGCACCGCGCTCTCCTTATCAGTGCTTTATCAGTTTTTGTTTCGAATAATTTCGAACCGACGACGAAGGAAGTCGACCACAGCAGAGGCAGCACAGCAGAGGCAGCAGAGCTGTGAGCAGAGAGCTGGGAGCAGCAGCGGCTGTGTGTGTGTGGAAGATATCTTATTTCAGTTGGCAGCGAACCGAGGAGCCGGGCAAACTGCGACTGCGACTGCGAGTGTTTCGGATGCAGATACGAATCCAAATCCAAAGAGAAACAGAGCCACAAAGAGAGAGAGAGAGACTCTTGAGTGCGACTGAAGGCAGAGATAGGGCAGCAGATAGACGTTCTGGCAGACACTGGCAAATGAAAGATAAACCTCCTCAACGTCCACATCCACAAGATACAATATATATATCCACAGACAGCAGAACAGCAGACACAGAGCCACAGCCACAGCCACATCCCGGCATCAACAAACATCAGCTGTGCCTCGTCAGCGCCCGTTGCCGGTCGCTCGGTTCGTCGTCGTCGTCGTCGTCATTCGATTCGGCCAACTCTCGGTATCTCTCTTATATCTCTCACACAGATACTCTCGTACACACACACACAGATACAGATACAGGCGCACACGAAAATTTCATTACTCACCGCCGTGCCGGCCGCCCCAGCAGCGCCTGACACTGAACCGCTGCTGCTGCTGCCACTGCCTGCTGCCTGGTGCCGTGCCCCGAGTTTCAGTTTGCCATAGAACGCGGACCGAGCAGCAAGCGGACACTCGACACACGACACACACAGGGCAAAAGATAGAGATATCATCACGTTCCTCATATTAAATACGAAAATTTGAATAATACGAGTGTTAGTTGTGAGTGCGAAACGAGTCGCAAGTGAGTGCGAATGAATATCCAAGTGAATAATGGCAAGTGAATGAAATGCTAACACACGACAAAAAAAAACAACAACAACAACATGTGTGTGATCAAAAGTGAAGCCAAAAAGTAACAAAAAAAAAAAAAACAAAGAAAAAATAAACCTCGGATTAGCCGCTACCCTGGGAAATAACAACAACAACAACAATGCTAAGCAGCAGCACAAGAGGTGAGAGAAGTGGCTGTTAAACTGCAGGTTAAAGCTGGATAAAAGCGTAAAGATGCTGATGAGGTTGGGCATGGTAGAAAGGCAGAAGAAATCCAGCAAAAAGCTGGCATGGGACTGGGACTATTTTCAGTGTAAAAGTAGTGCTGGAGCAATGATTCACTGGAACGGAAGGGATCTTTGTATAGTACATATGTAAACAAAGTTAAGCGGAAATTAAAGCAAGTTTATGAGTACACAGATGTAAGCTGAACAACAGGCCAGAACGAACAGCGCAGAAACAATGAAATGGAAGCCATTAAATTACCTTAAACATGAACCAAATAGCGCTGGGCATTAGCTAAAGTGATACTAGGGCTAGCAGACAGTTGCAGATACCTTTAGCATAGATACACCCATAAGATGTATAGTCGCAGAAATCTATGTGGCTAGTGGGGCTAAATCGGAGGCAGAACTGCCCCATAAAACTACAAAAATCTATAAAGAAATCCTAGAAAACAGAACAAGTAACATAAAGATTAAAATCAAAAGGAGATGCAACCAACAAATGATAAAGATCGAGCCCATGCAAAGATGAATCATCGACTGGGATGGAAAGATCGGAAAACTATAAAAATGAAAGCCACAGTCAGAGCCAAGCTTAAACTTTAAACTCTGACTCTGGCAGCAGTCCCAGCCCCCTCTCAAGTCCCCAACAAATGACCCACTAAACGGGAACATATAAAAGATGATTTCCCACCAAGAAGAAGCTCCCCTTTGAGTGGTAGCCAAAAAAGTCGGAGCAACCTGTAAGCCCTGCCGATGTGTGGGTGTGCGGTAAGAGAATGAAATCCCGCCAATTGCTGTCGAACACTTGGACTTCAGACGACTCCTCGACGCACACGTTGAGGGGAGAGAGAGAGAGAAAGGGTTGGGGCCTCAGGTTGCCCTGCCCTGCCTTGCCTTGGCTTGGCTTGGCTTGGCTTTGCCCCACGTTGGAGCTGTGGGGCTCAGGCGAGTGTGTCCGGCTGGGCTGTGAGTCCAAGCGTCCGAGTCCATTCCAGCCAGCTTTCAGTTGCTTATCAGTCGACTATCTGCGCTGTGTGGCTTCACATTCATTCCATGGCCAGAGAGCTCCACAGAGAGAGAGAGCCATATGTGTGTGTGTGTGTGTGCTTTGCTATCTGCAATCTGTGGCAAGCGAATGAGAAGAGGCAGAGGAGGATGAAGAGGCAGAGGAGGATGAAGAGGCAGAAGAGGATGAAGAGGCAGAAGAGGCAGAGGAAGAAGGAGAAATAAAAACGAAGGAATTCTGCGGATTGTTGTTATTATTGTTATTATAATTCCTTGAAGTGAATAATCAGCGAAATATAATCAAAAAAATGAGAGAGAAAAAAAACAGCACACAAAACGAAAGACGAAGACGAGTCAACGGGTACACAGTACAGAGTGGGGAGTGGGGAGTGTGGAAGGGGAGGGGGTGTGTGTGTGTGTGTGCTGTGTGTAGGCTAGTGTACTGCGGTGTGTAGTGCTGTGTAATGGGACTGGAGACGCGCTTGAACACCGGCAAACCTCGGCGACGGACGGGACTACTGTGCGTAGCCCCCCAAACACACACATACAAACACACAACAGAGATACAAAGATACAAAGATACTAGAAACAGAACAGAAAATGGGCGGGGTGGGGCGGCTTCTGGTGGGGACAGGACAAGCACAGAAAACAAACAGTGTTTCACTCGAACAGCAATTATGATGATCGCCTATAGGGCGGGTAATCGTTATCCCCTTTAGCACACACACAGGGGATTATCTTTTAACTATTATGGAAGGGTGTGCAGAGGGCGGGGAACGTAGTAGCATAGCAGCTGAGAGTAATATCTGCGAGCAATCTACTGAAAATAATCAGTTACTATTACTTTTAAGGGCTAACTATATTTGCAAGACATTTTTCTTTGATTGGGAAAGATCTAAGCAGCATTCTGAGGCTTCCCATAAGCCCTTCCCTTCCCTTCCCTGAAGCCATTATCTCTTACCAGATATGTATGTATATATTTATATGCACCAAAGGTCTGCATGCATTTTTCCACATTTTTCAACATACTAAATTTGGTTAGGAAAGATTACCATCAAAAAGTATTCCAAACAATTCATTTTCGGAGGAAAAGATCCCTTTTAAGTATCTGCCAGGCAAAATTTAAATTTGCTTCATAATTTCTGCCCTCATTAATGGCCCTTATCTATGAGTAAATGCTCTAAGCGTGGGAAATATATACCCCTAAATTATTGCCTTGGATATTGGCTCCACCCTATAGATATTTCTATGAAATTTATCAATCGCTTTTTATCCCTTAGATGTGTATTTGTAAGATTTGCAGTTCTACGATATTTAACTCTGAAATTAGCAGCTCTAATTGTTCTCCTGTGCTGGTTCTGGTCACCTCCTACCCATTCTCTGTGCTCAAATATATTGCCTTGAAATCTTTTAATTTTTTCCCTAAAGAAATGTATCTATAATATTTGTAACTCCTCCATTTATGTCACCAACTTCTTTCTGTGTCTCTAACAATCTCTAACATTGTGCTCTCCCTGTTTCAGGTGATTGTTCCGATACCACAGAAGAGATGACCGTTGACAGCAGAGGTACGTACCAAGCCCTTGAAGCAGCAACATCCTGCAGCAAGTTAAACTCCTATCCATCCTATCCTTTATCCTCTATACCCTGCATTCCCACCCAACCCCTTCGATGTGCCGCCAGCCCCGCTGTCCACTGTTCAATCCGCGATAAGTTTAAGCTTAAACGAAATGGGCCAAAGCCAAAAAATAAATTCTTATCTGTTCGAATGCAGGGAAACAGACACTGTCTCTGCCCCCCCCCCGCACGCTCTCCATCAGACATAACCCGTTAATGCCCCAATAATAAATTTCCTCGATGTGTAGACCCACCCCCTGCTCCTCCTCCCCCGCCCCCTCCAGCATCGCTTTTCCCTGGCATTCTGCGGGCTGCTGATATTTTGCCAATAAAAATTTAATCCCAAAAAAGATGAACACAGGAGAAAGCTCTCTAATTTAATACAACTTTTTTCTGGTTGTTGTTATCAGTGCAGTGACACTGCGTAGCTACCCCTGCCACTGCCACTACCCCTGTTCTACCCCCTCCATAGAGCAGTGGCTCTCTGCGGTTTTTGGTGATTTTTGACACCTTCAGCAGGACCTCAGCGGGAAAACCTCAGAAACCCTAAGCCTCCAAATGAACCCTTCCACCCAAAATGGAAACGGAATAGCAGCCAAAAAGGGAGGGCAGGTTGCCACAAGCCACACACAACCCTCGTCGTTTCAGTCACTTCGACGATGGACTGCAGGAAATGACAACGGGTCAAGTTCTCTCTCCCTCTCTCGCTCTCTCGCTCTCTCCCTCTCTCGCTCTCTCTCTCTCTCTCTCTGTTTGTTGTCACCCCTTTCCCTGGGTACTGCTCGTGGCCTTTCACTCAGCCATCCTTCTTTTGCTTCCCCCCACCACCCCGGGATATGTATTTTGACTTGACTCTTCTGGTGGCCTGGCCTGGGGCATCATTGGCATCAATTTCATATCACTTCATAATCATCAGGCAATGTCAACGTCATTGAGACGACGATGTCTGCCATGAACCCATGACACCACCCCATCCCATCCCATCCCATCCCATCCCATCTCAACCCTCTGTTTGCTACCGTATTCGCTGCCTTTCTCTGCCTTCGCCGCCTGCTGTGCCTTCCCGTGTGCTCTATTTTGGACAGGAGCGGACTGCGGGTGACACTATTTCTGATAACAGGGAATATAAATAAAATATAAATTTTCCTGTGGAACGATACTCTCATGGAAATAGTCCTTTAGTCTTGAGATCTTTTGAATATTTCATCCTTTGGGCACGCTTAATACTTAGTAAGCGTTCATAAGCATGGGAGCTGGGACTATTGTTTAAACGAGTATCTATAAATTTCTATATTTTCTGGCTACTGTTTTCTGGAGAATAAAGCTAACAAATTCCATGGCTTCGAATTTTTAAACTTTCATTGGTTTCTTGTGGGTGTTTTCCTGCAACTTTAATGCTTCGAATTTCTATAGAAATTCAGCTGCCAGATCTTCGTAGATCTTATGGGGCGAACTTCTGTGGGAAGTTGAATATTTGTGAATAAAATTAATTGCGAAATAGAATTTCTAGATGTTTCTAGGGATTATTGGGGAACTGCAAATTGCTATCTTTTGGTAAGAGAGATTACTGTAGATACATATCTCCTTGAATTCCTATAAAAACCTCCATATTTGATTCATTTTTGGGGAATCATTTATCAACTACCATGCACCCTTTCTAGCCCGCTGTCTTTCTGCTTAAACCGTTCCTGTCGCTTTTTTGATCTAACCTGCAACATTCCACACCATTTCGCTGCCATCTCAAGCATTCATCATTAATAATCCTTTCCCCGCCGAAAAACGGGCGGGCAATTGAAGCGCCTCTCTCCGCGCCTCGCCTCGCCCCCGCCCCACTGTCCATCCAGCAGCAGCAGCCTCTCTCGCTCCTATCGCAGCCCTTCCACGTGGCCCGTTTTTGTGCTGCGTCAGTGAAAGATATTCCACAGCAGCAGCGGCAGCAGCAGCCGCACACACTCGCTCTCACACCAGATAGGGGATAGGAGAGGCAGGAGGCCCAGAGAGTCGAGTGGCCAGTGGGCGTAACAGTTTGCCTAAAAAAAAAGTGGGCGTTTGTCTGTTGGGCTAATCTTTATCTGGCTGTTGACACTCCATGGCGACGGCGACGGCCAAGCGAACCCGGCACCCAGGAACACACCGATAGACACAGAGAGAGAGAGAGAGAGGGAGAGAGAGTGAGAAAGAGCCAGAGAAAAAGTGTGGCACATTCCTTGGGGGCCCTCGCCCTCCTGCCACCCACCCACCTACCGCACTGGCACTGGCCCTGGCACTCGCACTCGCACTCCATCCTGCAACTGTGCTCTGGCTGTGCCACACTTTGTGTCCAATAGATACGCGAGCTCTGCACTCGTACACTTGCATTTAGTTAGCTTGGCTCCATGGATTGGCATTAACTTTAGTGGCAGTTGATCTTTGGTTTGGTTTTGTGGTTTAATTTATGGCTGCTGCTTTGTATCTTTGCTGGTATCTGGTATCCAGAGAACACTGAAAGGATCATACATATTTCTTCGATTTCTGTGGATTATTCCCTGCCTTTGAACACTGAAAGGATCGTACATATTTATATAATTTCTGTGGATTATTCCCTGCCTTTGTGTGCCTATTTTAGGATGGATTGTGCATTGGATATCATTTCCCCTATCAATGCTACTATTTCCTTTATTTTTTGTTGATTACTCTTGGTGCAACTTTTAGATTCTTCTAATGAAATTTGTACTAGTTCTTGGCAGGGCATACCATATGCGTATGCCTTTGCTGCTTCTTGTCTCTTTCCTGTGAAGATTGATCATGTGATTGATCGTGCTTTCGTGTGACTCTTCAATGATTCCCGTCATTGGATCCTTCATTGAATTCTGTAGGATATTTCCTGCCACTCCTGGCACAGGGTATTCCATCTTCCTGATATCTTTTGGCTCTGCTGCTTGGCCTCTGATGTTTTGTGTTTGTTTTTGTTTTGTGGCTTGCTATTGATGGCACTCTGCTTGCCACTGCTGCTGCTGCCACACTTGCTACACTTGTCTCTGCCTCTGCTGCTGCTGCTGCTGCATCTACTGCTGATGATGATGATGATGATGATGACGTTGCTCACTTTTGGCGCTCTTCATTTGCTGTGGCTGCTGCTGCTGCTGCTCTCTCCTCCTCCTTTTGCTGTTGCTGCTGCTGCTGCTCCTCCTCCTCTGCTGCTGCTGCTGCTCCTCTTGCTGTTGCTGCTGTTGTTGCTGTTGCTGCTCTTCTTGCCACTGATGATGCTGCTGCTGTGCAATGTACTGTAAGCGCCTGTCCCTGTCCCTGTCCTTCCTGTATTCCCTGTGCGCCTGTCCTTGCCTCTAGTCGTATCTTTGTGTCTCCCTCTCTCTCTCTGTGTGTGTGTATGCTTATGTGTGTGTGTGTGTGTACACTGGGGGTTTTTATCTATGAAATTCATGAATGCTTTGGCTTATCTTGCAGAATTGCATACTTGCAGCAAGCCACAGCCCGTCCTGGCCTGGCTTTTTGGTTGGTTGCCTCTGCCTGCCTGCCTGCCTGCTCCTCCTTGTTGTTTGCCCCCGCCCTGCGGTTTGTTGGCTGCCTTCTAATGGCGCTAAGTGGTGACCCGCTAGCCCCACTCCACACATGGCATGTGTGTGTCTCCCTCTCACTCGCTCGCTCTATCTCTCGCTCTTTCTCTGCTTCTCTAATGGCATTTTATCTATGGCATAATTTTTTATTATGTCTCCCTAGCGCCTCCCTGCCCCTGTGGTTGCCTGCCCGTTGGCTTAATGACAATCCTCTGCACAATCCACCCAGAGAGTGAGTGAGAGAGAGAGAGAGAAACCCCACACGCAGCACCACACTCCGACATCAAGTCAAATTGTTAGATAGCTTTTCGGCATGTAATTAATCATTTGACAAGGTTCAAGCTTCAAGAGCTTTACGAAACGGGTGGGTATCAGAGGGGTGCGGTGTGTGCGGTACCCACAAAGTTTTCTCTTTTTTTTCGAGCGGGGGGGGGCAACGTTGCATTTGCTGCGGGCAGCAGGCAGGCAGGCAACTGCTGCAATGTGGCGGGGGGAGGAAAAAAAAACCATTACACGGCGCTCACGACTCACCTGCGTTATCATTAGCGTTCCATCAACATGCCTCTTACCATATCTCGTACCCCTATGGCCCACCGCAGCCCACCGCAACCCCTTAACCCCTCTGTGGCGTCGCTTTTTTTCGGGTAGAAAATATTACGCATACGCAGTGGGGGCCCACATGAGAGGTTTGATTTGAGGGAAATATAATTGAAAATAACTGTGGCAAATAAGAAGGAGGTGGAATAATATATCTATATGCTAATTATGATGATAGAATATTTTTATTTTTATATACAAACTGCTGAAACTCTGAACTCTTAAGCTGCCAGTCTTGGGGAAAAACTATGAACAGATATACATAATGTAAAGTAAATAATCTTCTAAAGGGAGCTGCAGTTTAAATTGGTTTGACTAAAGTCATTGCACCTTTGGGCTTATTCGCAGAACGAAATATCTGGGAATCAAAGTGTTGACTTCTTTCTGCAGATTATTCTCTCTAAGCAGCAATCAAAAGAGATATCTTACTCTTTGCTGTTCAGGACTGTAACAGATCTCTAATTGGTTCTCTTCTTCACTCCAAAAAATAGACCCGCATTATTTATCCATCCAGTATTCTTCAAATTCCTTCCGTTTATAGTTTGAAACTTAAAAAAAAAACAACACCATAAAGTCCCCAAAGAAGGGGTCATCATAGCTATAGCTCCCAAAATTCTTGAGTCACATTTCAAATTCAAATTTCGTGCAAGAAAGTGCTGCACCCTTTGCTCTGCCTGCTGCTGCTGCTCCTGTGTGCCACAAAGAATGATGATAAAGAGTCGTATAATGCCTGCCATATACATAAAAAAATTACAACATAAATCACACACACACACACGCATACACTCACATACATATACGAGCCACACACACGCATACAAATTTTTGGTTGTGTTGTATTAAAAATAATATCGTCGTCTGGTCGACGAAAGATAAGAAAATTTATCCAAAGGATTGCGTTTTGGTGTTATGGCCACACACAAACCACGGCACGACACAAAAAGTGTGAGAGAGAACAACCACCCAACCCACCCACCCACTCCTCCTCCTCCTCCTTTTGTGTGCGCAACCGCAAGGACAAGGACGAAGGCGCCCAGTGCCCCCCCCCCTAAAAAAAGGAAGAACTTGAATTTGTGTGCGGCCCGAACATTTTATGACCAAAGGCCCGCCCCAAGTCGAACTCATCATCATCAGCAGCGCCCATCGCCCAGCGTCATCTGGCGAGGCAAGTGGGGGGCAGAGTACAGGGCCAGGGCCAGGTCCAGGGTCAGGACTTAGGCCAGAGTAACGGAGGAAGGAGGAAGAGGAGTACCAGGAGCCACCAGCTGTGATCTGTGGCCAGCGATAAGGAGAGAGAATACATTTCATAAATGCCGCGCCACAAAAAGGATTACGAGGCTGTGTTACTGCCAAGGCCACGGCTGCTCCCTTTCTCTGTCGATATTCGGGGGGGGTGGGATATCCGTAGGGGGTTTCAGGCCGTAATTTATTGTTAAAATAGTATACATTTTATTTGCTGCATGGAATATCTAACTATCTGTGCAGCTTTTGGGAGGCCTTCGGTTGCCACTTTTAAACTTTAGGGAAATCTTAGATATTCATGGTTGGAAAAGGCAATGCAATAAGAGGGATATATATATTTTTTATTTGTAGAATAGTCCAGAGAATAAAGAAGAAACTCTACTAAGAAAACAGAGGAAAGCGGCATAAATATTTGTGTATTAGTTTGATTTAAATCATAGAAAAATTGAACTCAAATACCAATGGAAACTCTGCTAACTAAACAGAGGAAAGCGTGCTAAATATTTCTGTATTAATTTGATTTAAATCATAGAAAAATTGAACTCAAATAACAGCGAAAATTTCACAACTTCAAAGATTAAAAATTTCACTTATTAGGCGCCAGCTATTCAGCTTTTAATTAGTAGTCAAATCTACACCTTATAATGGGTGATGAAACAGGCATATTAAGGGTATACTCATACGCCTATATGCTACAGGGTATATGGATTATTTTTGAGGGGCTCTGATGACTCAGACCCTTTTAAGTGGCGCAGCCTTAACGCCTTTAGAACTTATGACTTGATCATTTCCTGAACTGCTTTGAGATCCTTTATTTTGCAGTCTATTCTAGGGATAACTATTATAGAAATGAACTATAAATATGCGAGGGTGGATGGGTTACATTTCCTCAGCTGTCCTTCAATCATCTGAGATAATTCCGCTTCAGCTTCCATCACTCTATTACTGATTATTTATGTATGATTAACACAATATAAAACTCTCCATAAATGTGTGATTGAAGAAGGGAATTTCCCTGAAACCTGCCGGCATATTTCAGCCTCAACTTCCCTGAATGGGAACATCTGAAAAGTTTTGATTGAAGGAGTTCTGCCTCCTTTCAGGCTTTGCCATTTCCTTGGCATTTGGACATCCTTCACTTGTCCCTATTCATTCGTGCTGTGTGGTTTGCTACTGATTGATCCTTTTCTATAAAAATAAGGCACACATTTCTGTCAATGTTTAATCAATTAGTTCGGTCTCTCTCTCTCCTGCTCAGCCCACAGAGAATCCACGGGCGGCAAACCCTTGCCCGTGGATGCCTTGCCAGCTCTTCCGCTTGTCATCTAACTTTGCTCTGCTTTCCCTCAACCTCTACCCTTGCTACTATTTCTTCCATATTTCCCTCTTCTGCTTTTCACACTTTCTCCCGCTCTCATTGCTGTTTGCAGTTGGCTTAGCCGCTGCCTGGGGGCTTAAATCACGCACGAATGACCCTCGTCAATGGGTTATGGCTCTGCTCTGCTCTCCCCATGGCTGGATGGATGGTGTGGACTGTAGCCATCATCCCAATCAACCAATCATGTTGCTTGTTTCCCTCAATGATTGCCTGTTTGGGTTTTGTTGGCTTGTTTGTTTGGCTTTTATTTGTACAAATCCAGTGCGAAATTCAATCAGCAAGCGAATTGAAATTGAAGCAGCCCCCCCCCCACAAGGATATTGTCGAGTCAGTGGTGTGTGCTCTATCCCTGCCCCTGCCACACCCCCACTCTCCCTCTCTCTTTATTTGTATTCCTTTTTTTTTTTTTGCATAAAAGAGCATGCCTTTTGGTTGCCGCCTCATTACAAGCTGTTAGCAGGCACTTTGCACTTCATCATCCCAGCAGCAGCAGCAGCAGCAGCCACCAGAAAGCCCCCCACAGCAAGGCGCAGGTAGCCCATGCCAGTACCCCCAGGTAGCCCACGTCTCTCCTTCTCCCTCTGCTTCTCTCCTTCTGCTGCTGCTGCTGCTGCTTCTGCTGCTGCTTCTGCTGCTGCTTTGTGCTTTTGGCCTCCCTGCATTTATGGCTTATTTGCTGCCTGTCAGTCACTTGGCTGCCTCCTGCCTCCTGCCTCCTGCTGCCGCATGCCCCGCCAAAACCCAACTCATTCGCAACGTTGTAAACGTTTATTGTGCCACCAAATGAGCAGGCAGCAGGCAGCAAGCAGCCTCCAATCCTCTGGCTTTTGGGGCCTTCGTGTTTGTCCTGCTGCCTGCCTGCCTCCCTGGCTGCTCTCCCCCTGCTGCCACACAGACGCACACACTTTTTGGGGCCTAATTGGTAGGTAATGATGTGTCTGGCTTGCCGCTTTGTTAGTCAGTCGATGATGATGCTGGGGTTTCGGTTCCCTGGGCTGCTCCTTTTTGGCTGCTGCTTGGACTCCGACTCCGAGTCCGACTCCTCTTGTGGATGCTTGGACTCCTTTTGCGTGTCGGCCTTTTGGCTTTGTTCTCTCGCTCTCTGTTAACTGCTTGTTGCTGCTGCTGTTGCTGTTGCTGCTGCTGCTGCTGCTGTGTCTGTTGCTGTTGCTGTTGCCGTTTGTCGCTGACTGCGCGCATCTTGTTAGCAACTCGGACGCCTGTTTAGGCTTGCCCCCTGCCTCTCTACCTCTCTCTCTGTCTTACCTCTGGCTCGCTGACTGTGGGGTCCTTTGTCTTTATTTTTTTTTTTTGTTGCTGCGGCAATTTTATTCGCATTCCCATTCCCATTCCACGATTCCCTGGAGTCTCGCAATTCCCATTCACACAGCTTGCAGGCAATTTTCGCGCCTCTTTAATTTACTGTTGAACGAAAGAAATGTTAAACCCTTCCTCCTGCAGGGGGAATGCTGATTCCTGCTGTTGCTGTTGTTGCTGTTGCTCCTGCTGATTCCTGTTGTTGTTTCGTGTCGTGATTGGCTGATGAACACATCAAAAGTCATCAGCACATCAGCCTCAGCCAGGCAACATTGCAATCAGAGCAACAGGGAAAGGGAGCAACCAAATAAAGCAAAGACAAGCAGACAGACGGAACACTGAGAGGGGCAGCAATGAACGAAGTTTTGAAGTTTAGTTTACCCTGTACAGATCGACAGATCGTTATATGGCTATGTATGACATTGCTGTAGTATTCCGATTTTTAATTTATTGTTTTTTTTTTGTAATATGGAAACATTTTGCATTTTTTATTTTACAAGTTTCTTTGTATTGGCTTTTAATCCAAACTCTGCAAACATTTTAATATGGGAAATTTTTTAAATATTTCTTGCTTATATTAATCGTGTTATTGATTAGTTCTCCGATCCCCAGCAAGCAGATTTCGCTGCAGCAGCTACCCATGGATTTATGTATTGTATTTAATATTCTTGAATTTATTTATTTTATTATTATTAATTATTTAATTTATTATTTATTTACTACCTTATGGACAAAGTAATAGGTGTGCTTTATTTTTATTTTTTAGTGTAAGTACACTAAAAATTAAATTGCAAATGGTAGAAATGATTATACAGCACTTACCAAATGTCAAATGTGAGTCAAAAAGTTACCTGGGAGCGCTTTGTTATTGCCTTCTGTCTAACGAAGAGAATGAGAGCAAAATACTATTCGATGGAACTATTTTTCATAATTTTAGCAAGGTGTGCGCCATTGCCATTCTTTGATCTTAGCTATGAATGGTTCCTTAATTCATGTGAATACAATAAAAAAACTTAGAATGAAAACAGACAGCAGATACTGGGAAAGGCTTTATAGTACTTGAATTCAGATGCTGTTCCAGAATATCTACATTTATCTACAAAGAATAGTAAATGGAAAAAATTGTCTTTGCTTTGCACACACAGCAAATCACCTTCAAGTCCCAAAGACCCAATCCCAGCCCTCTCCCCAAAGGGTATGCCAAAGAAAGCAACAGAAATAGGGAGAGCAATGAAGTTAACACAATGCCAGACACGATTTTTGGACTGGGCTGCCAGTGGGAGGGGCTGGCGGTGGTGCTGATGGGCGCAGAGGCGTGGCTGGGCCGCCCTCACGAATTGAGTGTAACAGTAAAACGGAGGAGCAGACGGCAACATGTTGCTGTCGTGTCTATGAGAAAAGAGACAGAGAAACTGGAGGGGGAAGGGGGGCGGTAGCAAAAGCACAAGGAAATGGAATCAAAGATGGTACGGTAAGAGGGGGTGGGTAGTGGGCTAGTGGGGGGGCAGCTCGAACTCAATTGAATTGTGGCAACCTTTCGGAGGGCAGTTGTCAGTTGTTTTTGATTGATCTGCGGGAAGCGTGATTTGTATGCAGCAATTGCAAAATGTTGCTGCAGTGCCATGTTGCAGATGTTGCAAGTAGGATTGCTGCTGTTGTTGCTGTTGCTGCTGCTGCTGCTGGTACCATGTCATCCCATCCCCATACCCCATACCCCGTCCAATCATCATCTGATGATTTTAATCGAGCAGAAGCGACATTTATGCAAATGCCAGGGACTTGTTTAATAAACGCAAATTATGAGCTTGGCAGGAAAAACCATGTTGCCTGCAACACCAGCCTGCAACAGTTGTCCCCTCCTCTCTCTCTCTCTCTCCCTCTGCGCCACATGCTCTTTCCCCTAGCCATGTGATGCTGCTGCTGCTGGTGCTGCTGCTGTGTTGCACTGCTGTTGCTGTTTGCTGCTGCTGTTGCTGCTGCATTGATTACAGATTAGCAACATTCAAACTTGCACTTGGGTCAATTTAAATTTGTGCAACAGTTGCCGCTGCGGCACGGCAGCCAGAGCCACGCTGGCAGATTGTGGGAGCACAGCACAGGCAGCGTGGAGCTGCAAAATACTCAAACCCAAAGCTATAGCCGCGACTGAAGATCGCAATTGATCTGCTGGCAGCCAAAAAAAAAAAAAACTCCAGACTGCGCTGGCATGCAAAAGTGTTGGTGGTTTGCCTTTGGGAATGCTCTTTGGGGTGGAGAGAATATGCGGACTATCAGCAGAAGTTTGTCAATGCAAAGAAGCAGGCAATTGGGCGATGATTTGGATACTTCAATGGCATCAGGGCTGCCAGAGAGAAGGAAGCCTAAAAAAAAAGGGAAGGATGAGCTGAGAAAATGAGGCGCATTTTCAGGAACAAAACAGTAGAGGAAGAATCATTACATTTATTTATTTTGGGTCATATTAAATTTGTGGTATTATTAGGAATACATCATTAGAGTTTTTTAAAAAAATTTGTTGTTAAATTTCCAAAATAAAAACCAACCAAAAATTAACCAAAATTTACTTGTATATTTGTAGGATTTAATTATTTAAAATTAAATATATAAATAAAAAAATAAACCAGAGATTTTCTATTTTATATATTTAATTATTTAATTATTAAATTATTAATTATTATTATTATTAATTATTTAATTTAATTATTTAAACTTAAATATATAAAATAGAAAAATAAACCAGAGATTTTCTATTTTATATATTTAATTTTTTAGTAAACCGATTTTCTATTTTATATATTTAATTTGAATTAATTAATTCCCACAAATGCACAAGTAAATATTGTGCTTAAAGTGTATTCCCTGATTCGGTTACTCCCTTGCTCTCCTGTTGTGCTGCTGACGACAACTGTTGCTGCTGCTGCTGCTGATCAAGCGATCACAGAGAGCCCCAAACGACCGCAACAATCGACGCTGAGCGTGCTCACACGAAATTTTCAAGTACTGCGACAATTTCCCTACTACCAAGCCCCCCTACCCCTAGCCCCTCTCTTATTTCTTATCAGCATGCCATGCAACAGCAGCAGCAGCAGCAGCAGCAGAGGCAGCAGCAACAACAGCAGCAGCTGGAACACATCTCAACAGTTGCATCAATTGCTCAACATTGAACTCTGCTGCAGAAGAGTGGGGCAGCCAGACGATCAGCCTGCACCACCCTCTGGCCTGCCTCTGCTGCCCTCCTGCTGGCTGCTGACTGCTGACTGCTGCCTGCTGTTGCCCCTTGTCCCTTGTATCATTTGCACGTTTTTTAATTAAGACATCAAAAAGAGACTTTGACTTCGACGGCGATTTCGAGGAATTGCTGCCTGCCTGCCCTCTGTCTTTGTCTCTGTCTCCGTCTCAGTCTCAGTCTCCGTCTGCTCTGTGGATGTTTTGTGGGCTGTGTTGTGGTTTTTTCTATAGATCGAAGATACAGTACCAGTGCCGCATAGGCTGTGGTCTATATACATACGTACATACGTATAGGAGGCACTGTTCTCTGCGGCCTGCTATCTATCTGCTGCACCACATTGACATCTCAGCAACTCTGTTGAACCCCAAGTGAACTAAATTAGTTTTTGGCCATAAAATCGAACTTCTGTTGAGGCTTTCGATGGGGCAAAGGAGGGGTGGGTGGGTGTACCGAGCATGACTGAGCCTTGAAGAGAAGGGCAGAAGCAAGAAGGGTTCTCAGACAGAACAGAGCCTCAAGTCGACATTAGAACACTCGCCACTAGGTTTCCATGCAGGAAATATATACTAAAGAAGAAGAGGAACCAGATCTAGAAAAATAAAAAAAATAAAAGAAAAACTAGAAGGAAACCAGGAGAAGAAATTACAGTGGAACTTACAGAAAAGGATACATGAAAGAAAGAGGGGAGAGAAGAAACAGGAAGCTTACATCTGGGAATAGAATCTATTTGGGATTCTCCTGGAGTCAACAGTCGAAGATCCTCTAAAGGAAGAAACTTTATATGAATCACATTTAGAGAAAGAAATCATACAGAAATAAAAATAAGAAAATTTGCAGATAAAAATAACTTAAAAAAAGTACATTTCGATCCTGAAAAGAGAACTAATGTAGAAAATTACACTGTGCGACAAATGAGAAACTTTTGAATGTACTTTGCATGAGACAAAATTTAGGTAGATCACTTCCTCATATTTAGAATTTGCAATATACTCGTAAAAAAACCCCAAAATCTCTTTTTAAAATTCAAAAACCGCAATTCGATGACTGTTTGCACTCTCATAATTTTTACTCAGAACCTGCAGCGTGGATATGCCCAAAAATTAATACGTTGACAAGAAAATTATAGTACCTTTCACAGGATTTTTGATTCGTGGTAGTAGAATGGATATATCTGAAGAAATAGCGACTCAAAGTTGAAGTTTTCTATCTTTTTTAATGTTTTTTTTCAACTTTGGCATTTTTGTATTTGTATGAAATGGTTTTATTTTTATACATAACATTTTTAGTGCCATTTAATCTTAAAAAAAAAAGCTACTTATAAATAAAAGAATGCCAACGGTACGATTCTTTTTAGTAATTGTGCCCCATTTTATAATGCACCAAGTAATGCTGGTTTACTTGACATGTAACTCCAATTTTGCTACAGGTAAAATTCTATAGGATGATACAGCAGCATACCTTTCAGTAGAGAAACAAGAAGGGGAAATTCATCTAATGGCAGAATTACACACAATATTAAACCAGCAGCTTGAGCAAGAAATAGCAGATTAAAGTATCTTTGGAGTGGAAGAGTAGAAGGAAGGGAAGTGGAAGTGAAGTGGAAGTGGAAGGTCCAAATCATATGAAAGAAAAGAAGAGCCAGCATTTGGCAAGTAAATCACGAATAGCATTTCGGAAGGGGAGCCCCCCCCGCCCGAAGATATGAGAATGTTGATTATTTGCACGGCCCTCGAGACCTGCGAACAGATCTGCTCAGAGTCAGAATCAGAGCCCAGAGCCTCCTGGTCATCCTTTCTGCTCCCCCTCTTATGCTCCTCCCCATGATCCTCCTCCTGTTTCTTTCTTGGCCGAAAGTGTGAAGTGAAATGAAATTTGCGAACTTTGCGCTCTTTGCATTTGGTGGATTCCGCTTGTTTCAGTCGCGAGGGGCCTTTTCCTTGATTAATAACAATTGATAAGCGCCGCAGACAGACAGACAGACGAGACCCATGGCCCCAGCCCCATAGCCCCATACCCAAGGCTCTGGCTCTGAGACTCTGAGACACTGAGAGATGGCGTTGATTGCCCGTGCCAGGTCTTCGCCATTCTCCCTCCCAGCCTCCCAGTCTGCCAGTCTGCCCGTCTCCTCCCGGTAAACCCACGAAAGGTGGCAAAATTTTCGCGCGAAAATGAAGATTTCTCTTATCAGAGTAGAGACTCCCAGCTGCAGTCTGCAGTCTGAATCTCTCTCTCTCTCCATCTTTCTCCCCCTCCGTTTCTCTGGCAGTCTCTCTATCTCTCTTTTGGGGCTGCTTGCTCACGTTTTTCAATTTCTGCTGCTTCTCTCTCTGGCCCCGAAAAAAAAGAATCCCCGATCTTCGATTGGCCTTGCAAAAATTTGTTTAATTATACTGAAAGAAGTGGGGAAAAGAATCTTTCGCCAGAGCATGGGAACTTCAGGGGGGATGTTCTCTAAAGAGGGGGGGTATAGGAAATTGGGGAAGGAATAAAATCGGACGTAGACTTATTGTGTGCTTAAACTGCTTCGAATTGTAGGATTCTCATTTAAGGAGCGTTTACATTAAAATGCATCTGGCGGAGGGTTTAATATTTAAATATATTTAAAATATTTAATATATTTAAAAACGTTTATTAGTGGCAGGCAATGTGCAAAATACTGAAAGGCTTTCCCCTATTTCAATCGCAATAGAAGGTTATATATTTCACATTATTTAATTTCTGTGGAGTCCAACAATCATTTGAAAAAATTAATAATATTAAAATAATATTCTTTAAGCATTAATTTTTTAATTTCTTATTTTCTGTTCATTTCTGTTGCCCCATTTAAATAGCGACTGTTTTCCCATAATTGCTCCACTTTCCAGCTCTAATTTCTCCCATTAAAGTGCTAGAAATGCCTCCCTGAAAATGCCTTCCAGAAACCCAACAGAAACCCAGAAATTATTCCCCCTTGCCATAACGCAGACGCCCCCGCAGCGGCACAGCCAGAGTGCACCTTCTGCTGGCAGCTAACTTGGCTAACTTTTGCCTGGCCAGACGCCCTGGCGACGTTGCTCTTGGTCTTAGACCCAGCCTAGACACCCGAGCCGAGTGTGTGTTTTCCCCAAGGTTGCCACCAAGCGGCGCATCTCTGCGGAGATCTGGCATCGAGTCCGAAATGAGCTTCGCCTTTGGGTGCTACGCGGGGTTCAGTCGTTGGGTTTTCTGACCCCAAACGATTAGCAGCGACGGCGGTCCGATGGCTGAGAACCCAGCGACAAATGAAACAAAAGGGTCCCGGGATCCATGCAGCATGCAGCATGCACCATGCACCTGCACCCACCCCCCCCCTGCCCTCTGTGTTGCCCCCTGTGCCTGCTGCCCGTTGCCAGTTGAAGCTGTTTCTGGCCAAGATCGGGGCACACCAAATTGTTCGATTGTTTATGGCTGGCAACAACGCCCACCGCAGCCGCCGAGTGGCAGTGTGGCGGAGTGGCAGAGTGGAGCGTCCAAAAGTGAGAAACCGGCAACAATCATCTGCCGGCTGATAAAGTGCCACAGAGATCCCCCTGCCCCTACTGCACCACTCTCTGCGCAGTCTTCCTCTGTGTGTTTGTGTCGCTTATCGGCGAGGATCGATCGCAGTTGCAACCACAAAGAGGACAGAGAGGGAGAGAGGCAGAGAGAGAGAGAGGGAGCAGAGTGGAGCACTGGCCAAGTCGCAGAGTCGCAGTGTGGAGAAACGGCGGCGAAGCTGATTTAACAAATTGATAAACAATTGTTGGCGTTGGCCACACTGTAAGTCTCTCTCCCTTCCTCTCTCTCTCCCTTCCTCTCTCTCTCTCTCTATGTGTGTGTGAGGGGCAAGTGGCAGAGGGGGGGGTGGGGCAGTTGGTGTGGGGCGGCGTAACGTTACGAAATGGCTAAACAAACGATCGCCCTGCCGATCAGAGACCGCGAGAGCCGTAAGCCGTAAGCCGTAAGCCGCGAGGCCTCAGTTTCACAGTTCCTTTGAATATGTTTCCAGATTCGAAATCGAATTCTGGTCGTAGCCTTGGCATTCCGCCACGCACTAGCAGAGGGATGTGGGGGTTGGACACGACAGGGGGGATATAGACAATATACAAATTAAAGTTAAAGCTAGCTCCTTCGATTGTGGCTGATTCCGTTGTGTGGGATTTAAATGGGAATTTCTCTTAGGATAGCAGATGGAGCAAAGAGATTTGAATATGTGTTTGTATGTATATCTTGGTAGATAATATTCAGAAAGTAAGGAAATTTCCAATGTACTGTATATTCCTGTATGTTCAATATTCCTTAGTACTCATGCGATTCCAAATGAGGTAAATTATATGTACAAATTATTGCAAATGAAAAATTATTGGATTGAACAAAGAAAGAGCGTCAACTAGTGATAAAAGCGGCAATCCATAAATGATTCCTTTCGAAAAGATTTCAACGGCGTGAAAGGTTATTTATTAATTTAATTATTTAATTAATTAATTAATTTATTAATCATTATACCGTACTCAAAAAGAGTTAAGGACTAAGGGTTAGGGGTATTCGATTTGTGGTAAAAGTCGAGAGAGAATGACACGTTTCCGACCCCATAGGGTACATATATTCCTGATCAGCATCAATAGCCGCGTCTATGTCTGTCTGTCAGTATTATAGCCAGTATAAAGAAATTAATTTTCTGTTGCTTCCCCCACCTCCTCCAGCTCGAGACCACGCCACTCATTCTCTTTCTCGCTCGCACACACTCTGCCCTATGCAGTGCGCGACTTTTCGCAGAGAAGATGTAGAATCTAGATTTCAGATGTAGAATAAACATGTTAGATGTAGATGACAGATGTAGTAAAAAATTTTAAAGTTCTACATAAATCATGAGCTCACAAATTTATATACTGACTGAGTACGCGTATAAAAGTAGAGTCGCGTCCACAGAAGCGACTCACACATTCCTTCTCGTTTTTGACTATGAATATTACGGTAGTAAGCTCTGCCTGCTTCTGCTATTTGAATGTCTATGTGTGCGTGCACACGTATTTATATTTAATTTACTCTCTCATTATCCTCGTTCAACTGCCCGTGCCCGTGTGTTGTATAACTTTTTGTCAGTAGCTTTTACAAATTTAACACTATTTTTTTGTTGGTAAAACACTTGAAGTCTAGTGTTGAATTTCTTTTCCGATATACTTTTATTTCTCATTTACTTAGGAACTGTGAGGAACTATAACTAAAAGGTTCCTCAAGTGACCACAAATGTACCTACCATCATTTTCCCTTTCAATCCCACAAATATATATTTTATTTTGGGGCATGCCCAGAACTTGTTGAATTCAGCCACAATGCAATGCAATGCAATGCAACGATGATGAGCTGCAAAGCGAAGTACTCGTAAGCGCTGGGGCATAAAGGTAACTGGGGGACTGAGGCCTGGGTGATGGCACTCTCGAGAGACAATCGTTGGAGCAAATCTGCTGCACTGTTGCTGCAACTTGGGCCTAATCCTCAGCAGCAGCAGCAGCAGCAGCAGCAGAGGCGCACAGGCGGCAGCTGTCGCTAGGGGGCAGAGCTTCAGCTGGGAAGTTGGATCTGGAGGAGCAGCAGAAGAGTTCAGAGGCAGCGTCAGAGTCAGGAGAAGTCGAAGGTAGAGGCCCAAACCAAACCAAAACCAAAACCGAAACCAAACCATTGTTAGCGTCTTCTCCCGTTTGTTGCGCTCTATCGGCGCTCGGCCATCTCTCTCCTTCAGTGGGGCTTTGCGAGCTGCTGCTGCTGCTGCGCTGCGGACAAAACACTTTACGTGTGCGGCTTATCGCAACCCAATCGAAGGCAATAAATATCTTACAAATAAGCAGAATGCCTCGGAATGCCTTGCACAAGGGTCTCCCTTGTGCCCCTGCCACTGCCCCGCTGCCCCTGACTCTGTGTGTCCCTCTCTCTGCGCTTCCTCTCCCTGGGAGTTGATTCTTCTAAACCGATTGCTCACGTGCAGAATTGTGTGAATTCGTGAAGAATCGACGGCGGCAATTAGGGCGGCCCGTCAATACAACATTTCGGCAAACTGTTTTTTTGTTTTTGTTTTTTGTTTTGTTTTTTTGCTTTGCGGTCAGTTGCAAGTGCGTCAGTGGCATGGCATTCAAAAGACTCTGGCGACGAACTTGTGCCTCGGTCTGGGACTCTCTTCTTCTGTGGCTTTGCTCTCTCTCTCTCTCTCTCTCTTTCTCTTTCGCTGAGAGATGGGCTGACATTTCAATAGCCAGCAATTGACAGGTCAACGCGCAGCTTTTGCTGCTGCTGCTGCTCCCTCGCGGGGATTGTGGCAGAGAGCGAGAGAGCAGTGGGGCCCGCACGAGCAGCAACAGCAAGAGTCCAAAAGATGTCGAATTTCTGGCGAAGCGATGCAAACTCGTCCTTATCCAGAGCCTTCATCTATGGCCCAGGCTCAGGCTGACTGGCCTGGCCATTCCATGTGTGTGCCACAGCCACATCCACATCCACATCCATGTCGCATGTCCCATGTCCCTGTCCATGTTGCAAGTTGCATTCTGTTGCAGTTGTGGCACACAGATGCCCACAATCTCGGCCAGCATCGACCAATGGGTCGTTATAATATTTCTGCTGCCGCCGCTGCCGCTGCTGCGACTTGCGGCAGAAACAAATCAGATGTCAGTGGATGTTCGGCGGATCCTGAGGCCCTAATCATCAGCGGCAAAGGCCACCATGTGGCAGTCAGGCAGTCAGGCAACGGCTGTTGCAGCCGCTTTTCCGCCACAGCCGCGTTTTCCGCGTATACGAAGAGATGGCCAGCGTGGATAAACGTAGACCAGAGGCCGAAGATCCACTGCACAGACGCTTGTCTGCCAGAGATGGAAGTTAGGGGCAGTGGCAGGAACAGGAGCAGGGGCTGCTGCTGCTGTGTGCTGTGGGGGGTGGGGGTTCGTTCCTCTTGTCGCATTGTTTTCACAGCTCTTGCAGCTCCGACTCCGCGACACTGACAATTTGTTTGATAATAATTGCCTAAGCCTGCCGCCTCCTCCATTGGAGGCTTCCCGGAATGCCACTTAACCCGCTCTAATGAATCCCTCTCTCCCCTTCTGTTTCGCCCCCTGCAGATTCCAAAGATTTAACCGCTCAGGAACTGGGCGAAGAAAAGCAGCAGCAACAGCAGCAGCAGCAGCAGCAGCAGGAGGACGATCCAATGGATCTGCAGGACAACAACAACAACAGCGATGCAGATGGCGATGCCGATGCCGATGCCGATGCAGATGCAGAGGATAGGGACAGCATCCAGCCAGAAGAGACTCAGGATTTGGGGGAAACAGAAATGGAGCACAGCCAGTTGGAGGAGGAACGGCAGCAGGCAGAGGCAGCGCCCATCAGTAGTCCCAGTACACCGCCACGCAGTCCTACGCCCAGCGGCATTCTGGTGCCAAAGCTGGAGCAGCCAGCGACACCCCCATCAGCGTCAGAGTCGCCATCGCCGAGTCCCTCGCCAACGCCCACGCCCACGCCCACACCGAGGCTACCCAAACTGCGCCTCAATGCGCTGCTCGCCTCGGATCCCGCCCTGAAGCCCGACGCCAAGGAGCTGCATCTGTCGGACAAGCGTCTGCTGGCACCGCCGCCCCACATCAAGCCCGAGCCGCAGTCGCAGCCCGATATCGTGGAGCCGCTGCTGAAGCCGGCGCGTTTCATGTGCCTGCCCTGCGGCATAGCCTTCAGCTCGCCCTCGACGCTGGAGGCGCATCAGGCCTACTACTGCTCGCATCGCATCAAGGACACGGAGGACGGAGCGGACGGAGCCAATGCAGACAAGTCGGCCAGCGGCGACAAGTGCGCCACGGGAGGAGTCTCTGGCGGCGGCGGCGGCGCAGGAACTGGCAGCAGTGGCTCGGAGCCGCCGGCAAAGGTGGCGCGCATCGGCAAGCAGTACGCGTGCGCCCAGTGCTCGTACAGTGCCGACAAGAAGGTGTCCCTCAACAGGCACATGCGCATGCACCAGACCTCGCCGGCGCCCAGTCTGAGCAGCCTGGGCTCCCTCGGCAGTCTGCCCATCGGGCTCACGGCCAATGGAGTACAGCCCGGCACGGCAGGCGGAAGCGGAGGCGGAGGCGGCAGCAGCAGCAGCGCAACCCTCGAGGAGGCTTCTAGTCAAGTGAGTTGTGCGAAGTGGAAGCCACACGAGACATTTTCCACTAATCCTACCCCCCAGCAGCAAACGGACCGCTACTGCAGCGACTGTGATATCCGATTCAACAACATCAAGACCTACCGCGCCCACAAGCAGCACTACTGCAGCTCCCGTCGCTCCGACGGCCGTGTCACACCCAAGGGCGGTGCAGCAGCAGCAGCAGCCGAGGGAGCAGCCGCCGCCGCCGCCGCTCGAGAATCAGGGGGAGGAGCGGCTTCGGCAGGCAGCGCTGCGGCGTCCGCGGCGGCGCCTGGCAAGCTCAGTCCACAGACGCGCAACAAGACACCCACCCCGGCCATGGTGGCAGCGGCGGCAGCAGCAGCGGCGGCGGCGGCAGCAGCAGCGGCCGCTGCCTCGTTGCAGGCACCCACGCCACAGCCATTCCTGGCGCTACCCACGCATCCCATCATCATTGTGCCCTGCAGCCTGATCCGAGCGGCGAGCATCATTCCAGGACCACTGTAAGCGACATCTCAGCGTCGCCCGCGTTTCCCCTTTCTCACCTTTCCACTTCTCTCCCTTGTTTAGGCCCTCACCCGCGTCGGGTATCGTGAATCTGGAGTCCACCTGCTTCACCGTGGACAATGGCGCCATCAAGCCGCTGGCCACTGCGCTCATCAGCAATGCGCTCGCCGGCAATATGAATCACTTTGTCAATTCGCTGCACCTGCCCGCCCTGGAGCCGCCGGCGGCAGATCGGCCGACAGCCGAGCGCACTGGCGCTGCCGAGGAGTCCAAGAGCAGCAGTCCGCCAGAGCCCAAGAGGAAGGAGGCAGGCGGCAGTCGGTGAGTAGACAGTTGAATGGCCATGTTATCCACCCGCTAACCGAAGATCTTCCCCTCTGTCCTACAGTGAATCGGCGCCCCTCGATCTTTCGTTTCGGCGCTCGCCCATCTCCATCTTGCAGCAGCGCCAGCGGCACATTCGTTCCGCTGCTGCCGCCGCTGCCGCTGCGCTGCTGGATGTGGAGGAGGTGCTGCTGGGGGCGGGCAAGGAGAATGTGGAGTCTGGCTGCGGCGGCAGAGCGGGCGGCAGTGTGACGCCCGAGCAGATTGTCTGTGCGCCCTCCCTGCCGAGCAGTCCCTCGATGAGTCCCTCGCCCAAGCGACGGGCGAGTCCCCGGAGCTCGGGTGCGGGCAGTGCCTCCTCCATGTCGCCGCCCGGCATGAATCCAGCCCATCTGCTGGACATACGCTCGATGCTGCCGGCGGACTTTGGCCTGTCGGAGTCGCTGCTGGCGAAGACCAATCCGGAGCTGGCGCTCAAGCTGGCGGCAGCCGCTGCGGCAGCCGTGGCGGCAGGAGGCAGTGCCTCCTCCTCCGCCGTGGCGGCTGGCTCCAATGCGGGCAGCCAGCAGCAACAGCAACAGCAGCAGCCGCAGATCTACGTGAAGCAGGGCGTCTCCAAGTGCAAGGAGTGCAACATCGTCTTCTGCAAGTACGAGAACTATCTGGCCCACAAGCAGCACTACTGCTCGGCCCGCAACCTGGAGCCCAGCGGCAACGAGGGCAACGACTCCAAGTGCGCCGTCTCGCCGTCGAATGCCACAGCCGGCAATGGTGGCGGTGGCGGTGGTGGCGGCGGTGGTGTCGCCTCCGCCGTGGAGACTACGCCCGTGGCCTATCAGCAGCTCATTTGCGCCGCCTGCGGCATCAAGTACACCTCGCTGGACAATCTGCGCGCCCACCAGAACTACTACTGTCCCAAGGGTGGCGCCCAGGCCGCCACTGCGCTCGCCGAGGCCACCAAGGAGGCCACCAAGTGCGGCAAGTGCAAGACCCTGCACGAGCACGGACACCCCTGTCCGGCGCCACCCGCTGCTGCCACGCCACTGACGGCGCCCTCCAGCCTCCAGTCGTCGTCGTCGTCAGCGGGGGGGGGTGCCTCCTCGGGCATGAACAGCGTGAACAAGTGTCCGGTGTGTGGCGTGGTGAGTCCCACGGCCGCACTGGCCCGCAAGCACATGGAGATGCACGGCACGGTGAAGGCCTTCCGCTGCAGCATCTGCCAGTACAAGGGGAACACGCTGCGCGGCATGCGCACCCACATCCGCACGCACTTCGACAAGAAGACGAGCGACGTCAACGAGGAGCACTACATGACCTGCATCTTCGAGGAGGATAACTCGGGGCATGCCGCTGTGTCGCAGGAGCTGCCACCCACAGTGGCAGCAGCGGCGGCCACAGTGCCGCAGCAGGAGCCACCGATGGAGCATCCGGCGCAGCTGTTCAACTGCGATTACTGCAATTATGCCTCCACCTACAAGGGCAATGTGGTGGGTACTTGCACACTCCTCCTCCTCCTCCTCCTCCTCCTCCTCAGTGCTGAAGGCAGCCACTAATCCACTGGGATTTTCTCTTGCAGCTGCGTCACATGAAACTGCTGCATCCGCATGTGGCCATCAATTCGCCCTCGATATCCCCCGAGTCGCGTGAACAGGAGCCGCTGCTGCCCAGCTCCACGCCGAATGCGCACGAAGCGTCCAATGGCGAGGCACTCGGGTAAGTCTTTGGAGGATTGCATCTCTCGCTTTAATGGTGCTTCATGTTCCTCTCTTCTCCTCTCCCTTGTTGCAGCTTCCACATCAAATCAGAGCCCGGACTGGACAATCCACCGACGCTGGCGCTCGTGCACGAGAACAACAACTCGCCCATTGGCACGCCATTGCCGCACATCAAGGCCGAGCCAATGGAGATGGGCATGGAGGCCATGTCGCCCACACCGCTGGCCCTGGCCCTGCCCCTGCCACCGCCACCGCCCGTTGCCTCGCCCCTGGCGGCCGCTGCAGCCGAGGCCATGAAGAAGTACTGCTCCGTGTGCGACATATCCTTCAACTATGTGAAGACCTTCCTGGCCCACAAGCAGTTCTACTGCAAGAGCAAGCCCGCGCGGCCCGAGCTCAACGACAGTCCCAGTCCCGGAGTGGGCGTGGGCGTGGGTGTGGGTGTGGGCTTGGGCGTTGGCATGGGCATGGGTGGGCAGCCGCTGCAGTCGCCCAGCGAACTGATGCTGATGCAGAAGAACAAGGAGAACCTGCAGGAGGCGGCCATTTGAGAGAGCCAGCAGCGGCAGATGTGGGAGGCGCAGCGCAAGCAGCTCGAATGGTATTACAAGTGCTTCTGAGCAGAGAATCCAAATCGAATAAACTCTAAACTGTATAATCCATAAACATAATCCGTAAATCCATAAATCCGTAAATCCGCGTAACTTGTAAACCGTAGCCTCAACGACGACGACAGTATTCCTGGAGAATCTCCCTGTCGCTGCAACACTCCTCCACTCCTGCGATGCCACGTCAGGACTGACTCCTACGATCTACCGATATATAGAAAATAGTTATACATATAATACATAAACATAAATATACACAACATATATACATACATACAGATATATATATATATATAAATGAATATATAGATACATAAACATACGCATAACCCCCACACCCATACCCACAACCCCATTAAGTGGGGAAATCATGACATATAATGCATGCCAAAGCTTACCACTTAGAGAAGAAACTACATACATATACATACATATATATACATATATATATATATATATATAATTGAGTGCAAGAAACTACAAGTTTTCGGTAGACGGAATTCAGAGGCGAACCTAGAGAACCGCTGATGGTGCGAAGAATAAGAAGTTGAAGAAGAATAATCCTATATAGATCCAATATTCGATTGTATGTACTATAAATGCTTCTTCGCATTCCCCCCCCTGTAGAAGCGAGCAATTCAAACTGTGTAATTTAACTGAATACATTATTTATTAAGTGTGTGCGACAATAAAAGTAATTAATTTATTCAAAACAACAACAAAAACATTTATCTTGAAACTTGGAAATCGGTTTGAGAGTTTTCGGTACGTTGAGTTGGAAATTAAGTACAGATACGATAACGTTCTGCCATTATTTAATGATTTTCGTAATATATAATTGATAAAAACTCCATCCATTTACAGATAACAGAAATCGAAACTCCAAAAAATGGAGGAGATTACGCAAAAAAATTAATTACAACAACGACCTGGAATTTGGTGGCTCTAAATTCCGAGATTTTAGCGAGTTCTACAAAATGCATTGCATACTTTTAGGTGGCAAGAGCTTTCTTGCAATTTCTGTGCTCCTGGTAAAATCTCTCGTTTTCGCCCATTTGAAGTCGATTTTCGTTTTGCGGTTTTTCTTTGGTTATGTTTAGAATATTTATGGGCGGATCATGGCGTGGCATGTTGTTGCGTGTTTGGAACAATCGTGTCAACCATATGGCACCATATGTATGTAATTCTAACCACATTTCTTTTTCACGGTTTTGCAAAAAATCATGATTTCATCAAAAGCATCAGCCAAAATTTGAGCTCAGTTTTGTAATTGGAATTTCAAATGCCGATCGACAGTCTAAAACCTCACGATCCTGGAAAAATGGGTCCTTGGCTGATAGAAGCCCGATTTCAGAAGATTTAGCGTCCCGAATTTTCGCAAAGCACTAAAATTCTAGTTTCAATAGGTACATACACATGTACATACATATGTTGGTACACACAAACATACATATGCACATACATTGATGAACAAACTTTGGACATGTCGGTTCATGTCTGAATTTGGCTTTCTGCAATTTGCTTCAGTGCAAATGCCAAAATTCGATGACCACCAGCAGCCAGGATTATGTGCATACATATGTTTGTATGTCGGTTGCTCAATATCGATCGAATATGGAAAGCCCGATCAAAGTCACCAAAAAGCCACGTTATCCATTGTAATACTCGATCTAAAAGCCAGTGGAGAACTCACATGCATACATATGTACATATATATGTATACGTGTATGCATGCACTCGCGCATTCATACATACATATATATCGCTGCCACGTAGCAACTACGAAATGAATCATCCAGACATGTACAGACATGTTGCCTATAAACCTATTGAAGTGTGTACAGAAACAACAAAAACAGAGCATATGGGCCAATGTACTTGTGTGTATGCACTGAAGCAATTTTAATAAAATTATAATTTCAGTGCAAATCCGATATTACATCGTGGTTCACATACATACATAAGTAATTGTTTATTTAGATAGACTTAGTAGAAGTAAAAAGATATTAGAGCATTCTCGAAAATGCTGCCATTCTAGATGTTTTTGTTTTTGTTGGTGTGTGTGTGTTGGTTTGTTTGTTTGTTGGTGATCGGTTTTTAATGTCTATGTGTGGGTTGAAGAGGGGATTACTCGGTAGCGGCCATGGCACGGGCCTGTGCACGCACACGTTTCTCATACTCCAGGCGGTTCTGGCAGTAAATAGTGTAAGCCTCGGCCTGGGCCGGATCCTTGATGTTCGGCTCATTGAGCAGATCCTGGATGCCCAGAAGAATTTGCTTAATGGTGATGGCCGGGCGCCAGTCCTTCTCCTCATCCAGCAGCGAGAGGCAGACAGTGCCCGACGGATACACGTTAGGATGGAAGAGAGGTGGCTCAAATTTGCATTTCGGCGGAGAGGTTGGATAGTCATCCTTGAAAATCATGCGAAGCTTGTAGAGGCCCCCCTCCCAGGGGGTGGACTTCTTTCCGGGAATGGCGCACTCCCAAATCATTAGGTTGAGGGTGCCATCGGGATTCTTGGCGGGGCGAGCAACAAATCCGTATGGATGGTCCTTACGCCAGGCCTTGCGCTCCTCGCCCAATCGTGTTATAGCAATGCCAGACATCTTGTATTCAGCCTAGTCTGTGCTGCAATTGTTGTTGGAAAATGTCTTTTCCTCCTCTTCTTTATCACTATGCTGTACACGCTGCTACGCGTCTGCCAAAAAAAGTCAACGAAAAAGGGTTTAAAATGTTTTCCCACGCGGCCCCTAACTTATTTATTTTGATGCTTACCAAGTCGCCTCTTTGTTCGTCAACCGACGATGCTCAGATTGCAAAATTCTATGCCTTTTTTCCGGCAAAAAAAAAATCTTTTAGTTTTGCAAATTCTAGCGCAATTTTTTCTCGGACGCGAGCCAGACAGTGTGACCGCGGATTTTGTCGATCAATATACCGCCTTAACGTAAATATACTGACGGACACGACAAGATGCGTTTATATTCCTCGATTTTTATATTCAGTTTAATACTACTAGATGGTTGGCCCTCTCAGCCCTAAACAAATAATTTTATCCGATAGATAAATCAATTTTCTACAAGACTACCAAGTTTTTAGAAGTCTTTTTTTTGGATTATTTACATATTAAGGTTCAAACAAAAACAACATAAAACGAATGTGACGTCGTTTTTGTGGCGTTGCCAGATACGTGCAATTCGTAGTTGCTGCGGGCTGGCATACCATGATATTCTGTGATATGAAATTCGTCAATTTTGATATTCAGTACTATATTACTAGATAGTTGGCCTTCTCAGCCCTAAAAAAATGATTTTATCCAATTCCTCAATCAATTTTGTACAAGATTTGCTAGGTTTCAAAACTGCTTTTAATTGCATTGTTTTTATAATAAGGTTCAAACTAAAAACGGCCAAAGCGTAAAACGTAGGTGTGAACTCCGGTCACATTTAAGTCTATAAAAAAACATACCATACATGCTGGCGTTGCCAGACTCGTGCAATTCGTAGATGCTGCGGGCTGCCACACCATGATATTTTGTGCAAAGTGACTAGTTTTTGCATTTATTACAGAATGTAAAAATTGAAAATTTTTATTAAATAAATTAGGCATTTTCTAAATGATTAATCAAGTACTCCTTATCAACCCCTTGTTTATAAAATATGGTTTAATTCAAAAAGTTTTTTACATGGTTACTACACCATAACCACAAATCTACATCGGTGTATGAGCACAACGAGGTGAGTGGATAAACAACAGAAGTGACAAGGTGTGTAACATAGAGAGGGGGACACATTTTGTTCATTCATTTTCGCAGAACAAAAACAAAACAAAACAAATCATTGGACTCCGACAATTTCTCGATTCGTTTGCATGTGTGTTTGATATTCCAATTAATTATATTTGCATTGCGGAATCCCGTTTAATAAGATTCATTTGCTTGCAGGACAATGGAGAACATATGCAGAGTTTGCATGGGAACGGAGCATTCTGGAGCATTCACAAACATTTTTGATGAGACACAAAAAGGAGCCAGCATCTCCGTTTCTGACATGATATCGGAGTGTACGGGGTACGTGGTTAGGCGTGGTGATTCACTACCAGAAAACATATGTCCGTCCTGCCTGGAGGATGCAGTGAGCGCCTTCAATCTCAAGAAAACCTGCGTGCAGAGCCATGAACTGTATTTCCCGCTGAGGGAGGAGGGTAGAGGAGAAAAAATCTCTGATAATGTGAAAGGCGATGCGCACATCCGTGAGCATACCGGCGAGCTACCCTTCCAATGTTCCTACTGCTCAAAATCATTTAGGTTGCAGGAATTTCTAACGAATCACACCCGCATGCACACTGTTGAGCGACCGCGACCCTTCAAGTGCACCGATTGCCCAAAGTCCTTCGCAACAACATACTGTCTTAAAATCCACACCCGTACGCACACGGGTGAACGACCCTTCCAGTGCACCGACTGCCCAAAGTCATTCACAACAATATGCAGTCTTAAGATTCATACCCGTACGCACACGGGTGAAAAACCCTTCAAATGCCTCGATTGCCTAAAGACATTTCGCTTGCAACAAACTCTCCAGATTCACATTCGTTCGCACTCGGGTGAACGACCCTTTAAATGCTCTTACTGCACAAAATCCTTTTCAGATAAATACTATCTCAAGGAGCATATCCATACGCACACTGGAGAGCGACCATTTAAGTGTGCGCTGTGCCCCAAGTCCTATCTTAAGAGCTCCAATCTTTACTCGCACGCCCTTTCGCACAGAGCTGATGAACCATATAGATGTTCTCACTGCTCGAAGTCATTTAAAGAGCAAGAGTCCCTCGATATGCACATCCCCCTTCATACGAAGGAGCGACCATATAAGTGTTCTGACTGCCCCAAGACATTTATTCAAAAATTCCATCTCATCGAACACATACGTACTCACACTGGGGAGCGAAGGTTCACGTGTTCTCACTGCGACAAGTCTTTTACTCGGTCCGGAACTCTCCGAAATCACATCCGCATGCACACGGGTGAACGGCCCTACCACTGCTCTCAATGCAGCACGACATATAATCAATTAGCCCATCTCAAAAACCACATATTACGTGCTCACACAGGCAATAGCGAACCATCATTTAGTGTTTCCACTACGAAGCCTGATGCAACGGCATCACAAAAGAACATAATGATTAGTAACTGATACGTTAGTCAAATAAATTTCGATTAAATGTAAGAATAAACAAAACTTGAATGTTGGTCAGCACATATTCCTACATATGCGCATTTTTCGTTTTTCCTATTTTAATATAAATATGTTATGTTAATGTGGAAAAAACTTTAGTTGTCAATGTTGTTGCATTGTTCATTATCACTGAATTAAGACGTGATGGCATGGAAACACCCTAGCGATTCAAGGGCGAATGGATTGATATTCGTCCTTTATCATTCTATTGCCACTTTATGCTACATTAACATTTTTATACTAAAATACGAAAAATGCACATATAAATATTTTTAATTTACTTAAAAATTAAATGAAACATTTGTAGGCATAATTTAAAGCTATTTAATTTTTAAAGTTGTTGAACAATTCTAAGTTTGTATATTTTTATTTTCAGAAGATGAAATAAAATTATTTCATAACTATATTATATTATTTACTATTTTATTTATATATAAAGTACATAGAGATTTCGAAAAGGTGTTAGTAAAATTAAATTAGTTCAAAGCACTAACCATACAGTATAGTTCAAATCACTTGTTTTATATAATCTGAAAAACATAAATTTATTGACAAAGTTGAGTTCGTACGTTCGTCAGTTGTCGCTTTGGAGTTTAGCGGCAGGGTATTGTGGCTATGTGGGCTTGGATTCTGATTTGGAGCATTCAGAGTATTTACTTCTCGGTGTGCCAGAGAAGCCTGCTTTTTAAAACGCGTAATTTTCGTTTGAATTGTTCAATTTGTAAACAATAAAAATATACGCATTGCTTTTAGCTAATTGCATTCTAGTTTTTACATTTTCCCCTTTATTTTACATTTTTGTCAGCGATCAATTATAATTTTTCGTTTCATATCAGTCAGCTTTTGTCAATGAGCAATAAAAACATTTTCTTGTTTTTTTTTAAATTTTTATTACATTTTTACATTTATGTACTCTGCTTCAAGACACACTTGTACATGCTTGCTGTCCGTCGGCTCGTGTCACGTCATGAGCCGAACGCGGTCAATCCCAGAGCCGAACGCGATCGGCCTAGAGCCGAAGACCTGGGAACGTACGCTGAAAACTCAGCTGCGCCACTTTCGTTGTATGAACGTTTTATCAACGCATATTGCAGAAATATTGTTACAAGCGACAACTCTACATTCGGTTAGATGGGTTTTGCGCTTAACAGCACATTGTGTGTTTGCATTTTCTCAACATAAAAACAAACCACGCCAAGGAATAATTTATAATTTTAACCCAGAGAAACTACAACATTTTGATGCTTGTGGGTTTGATTTCGCAAATTTCACATGTGTAGGATTCATTACTTCATTTGCTTGCAGGACAATGGAGAAAATATGCAGAGTTTGCATGGGAACGAAGCATTCTGGAGCATTCACAAACATATTTGATGAGACACAAAAGGGGGCCAGCATCTCCATTGCTGACATGATATCGGAGTGTACGGGGTACGTGGTTAGGCGTGGGGATTCGCTATCTGAAAAAATATGTCCGAATTGCCTGGAGGATGCAGTGAGCGCCTTCAAACTGAAGAAAACCTGCGAGCGGAGCCATAAGCTATTTTTCACGCTGATGGAGGAGGGTAGAGACGCAGACGAGGATCGGAAACAGTCGGATAGTCGGAACCAATTTGAAACTGATGAAGCGAAACAGGACGATTGTAAACGTCGCTTCCAATGCTCCTTCTGTACAGAATCATTTGCAAGAAAATCGCAGCTATGTGGACACACCCGTATTCACGCGGGGGAGCGACCGTACAAGTGTCGTCACTGCCCGAAGTCATTTAAGCATAAATCGAATTTACAACTACACATCCGTAGTGAGACGGCAGATCGACCGTTTAAGTGTTCCCATTGCTGCAGGTCGTTTAAACAATCCGCCTATCTGCGAATGCACATAATACGCATCCACACGAGTGAAACACCCAACCACCAATGCCCCCAATGCACAAGAGCCTTCCCAGAAGAATCCAATCTTAAAAGACACATGCGTATGCACACAGAGGAACGACCGCACAAATGCTCGGAATGCTCAAAGTCGTTTATACATAAATACAAACTAGAAAGACACGTCAGTACGCACTCAAAGGATCGACCCTACAAGTGCTCTCACTGCTCCAAGTCATATAAGCAAAATAAACATCTCATCGCTCACATACACCATATTCACCCTGCAGAAGAAGAGGCCGCATCAAAGGAAGAGCAAAAGAAAGCGAACGAATCTGTGGAGCGACCCTACCTGTGCACGCACTGCTCAAAGTTATTTAAGCAACATAAACATCTCATCAGTCACATTTGTATTCGCAATGCAACAGGAAAGATCAAACCAATTGAAGGCCGAAGGGTAGCGGAATCATTTGAATCTGGGGTGCGAACGTTTCAGAATGCTTTTATGAATTATTTATGTTAATGAAGGTTATTCTATATTAAAATTATAATAACTGAAAACAGAACTAAAAACGTTTCCGGAAGAGTATAATATACCCTAACACCCTGCTGAAAGAGCATCCGACCGTCAACTTCGATAGTGTGGAAGCGCTTTTTCTTTTTCTCCCAGTGTGGGCAGCTCCTTGTAAGAGATGAGAATTTCCGTGTTAGTAAGGGGTGGCCGCTTAACTACGATCAGTAGAAGATATAGCAAAATAGCACGACAAGATGCATTCATTGGGTCACAAAAATTTGAATATATATTTCAAGTGTTTTTCATTCTTATTTCTTCGTGTTCCTTTACAAAAGGTACATAAATAAATAAATTCTAGATTAACGTTTGTTGATTCTGGTAAAAAAGTTTGAAAAAGTAAGTTAATTCTCTATATTTCGTAAACCTAATCGAACTTAATAAGGTGGTTGTGCCTTGCGAAGGAACATTACTAAATCAATATAGCAAAATCGTCTTTTATAGAAATGTCGCAGGAAGTACGGATCGGATCGGATCGGATAGAGAAGTGGTAGCTATAACAAATTATTACATGGCTTGCCAAATTGAAGAAGACATATGTTGATGGAACGGTATGGTTGTCTGCGTGCTGCTTGCTGCTTGCTCTTGGTGGCTTTACTTTGCCTTTTTGGAATCCTTCTTTTTGCTGCTGCTGCCGCTACTGCTGCCCTCCTCCTTATCTTTCTTCTCCTTCGTTTCGGTCTTTTCCTCGGGATGATCTTCATAGCTGCACAAACGATATTCACCATTAGTGAGAACATATAATAGTTTTTTTTACTGTAATTAACTTACGCAAAAAGCACCTTCAGCTCTCCTCGGATAAGAGCCACCAGTAGGGGTGTGCCCATGCAGGCGGGAACCAGATAGAGCAACGCCGGCTGGGCGTGCTTGAAGACATGCATCACAAAGATCGTGGCCATGAGACCCAGGAAATAGGCCGCCAGTGTTGAGTAGAAATAAATGCGCGTCTTCCTCTTCTTGCTGTCGTCGAACCGCAGGAGCAGGGCAATGAAGATGCCCGGAATGACAATGTCGCCCAGACCCAGCATGGCAAAGTTGGAAGCATTTAGACCATTGTCGATTAGATCCTGGGGGAAGACTAGCTTGATGGGGGCCTCGAAGCTTTTGGCCACCGTCACCATGACATTGGTGCCAAACACCCAGAAGATGTCATAGAAGAAGAGGCCGCTCAGCAGGATGACGCCGGTCACAAAGTTGTTTAAATGGAGCATCTCCACGCCGTTGATCGCGAAGGCCAGGCCGAACAGATTGTTGGCTATCCAGTGCTTTTTCAGCAGATACCACACGCCAATGACCGATGAGATCACCAGGCACACAATATCGTGGGTGGAAAACTTATAGTTAATGAGATCCTCCTTCTGCTTGCCCTCGCCCCTCGTGAACAGTATGTGGAAGGGCACCTTTGGGACGGCGGCGGGCATCAGCGAGTTCATCACTGGACTGAGAAGGTGCGCCAGTGCAATCACGCCCAGCACAAAAAAGTAGCCGGTGAGCAAGAAGTTGATGTGCACCTTTTGGAATATCTTGAAGAATAGATACAGGCCGAAGAGGGCGGCCGAAGCAATCAGTGGAAAGTACATGGCGTCTTTCTTTGTCATCGTGTCGGCTTTCTCCCCCGTAGACTGCGGCGAATCGATGGAAACCAAACCAGTGAGAACAATGTTAAATCAGGGCAACAGATGACCTACCTTTTTCAGCTTGTGCAGTTTCACGGAACGTATCGAACCAAAAATAATGGGCAACATGGCCATAATCACCAAGCTGCCGTATGCCACCGCAATTCCTTCAGGGCTGGACGGTTTCCTCTCATTGGGCGCCGTTTCATTTTTCACGTTCACATTCTCAAATATTCCCTTGATAGTCTCCTTGACAGTGTCAATCACTTCGTCCGCCATGGTATCTATATTTTATTTATTCGACGGGGTTGAAATTGACACGCAGCCAGGCCAGTGTACACGTCAATATTAGGGATGACAAAAATGAAAGTGTCGAAATATCGATATAAATTTTACTGATAATATATTTGTAGGTGATAGTTTTGGCGGGTATATAGCTATATCTTCACTTACAGTTTATATAACTGTACTTTTTGAGTTAGGTTTGCAGAAAATGTACACGATTTTTAGTTGTTTTACGTCGTTATCATTTACCCGCGACTTTTGATTCTACTTATCGATAGGCAGGGTAGCTGCAAACAGAAATATCGGTACTTTTGTGCGATAAGCGGAACTTATCGGCGTTTTATTTTGAAATTACAGATACTACAGTCAATAAAATTGGTTGTGTACCTAACGTTACGCTTGAAATTATAGCGCCAATATTCTAATTTAGACAGAAGCAGAATCGCACAAATATAACTTTTGTCCTCTGAAAAGTTCATACGATAGGCGAACAGGGTTGAAATATTCGGAAAATCGAAAAGTAAAACGCTACCAAAACTCAACTTTTTGCAACCACTAGGCTCCTATGCGAGACCTATGTATGTAAAAAAAAACGGCCAAAACGCAATAACTCAACCGTAGTGTAAACAGGCTATACAAGAATTATATCCGAGGAGTATTTTTTATATGCTCTCACTTTGTGAACTTGAATTGTCGGTAATATTAGTCGGTACCTAACGTTACGTTTGAGATTCTGGCGCCAATATTCAACTTGGACAGAAGCGAATAAGAATCGCCTACATTTTTAACCCAGTACGCATATCTGCTGCAAAAGTGAATGCAAAACTTCTGCTTACAGGCAAAAACAATTCAATCAGGCAAAGCCCACATAGTTTCCGATGCCGTTATCGCTTATCCGCTCTGCCGCTGCTTAGCCTCGGCTGTATTTGGGCGCATTCTGACTTATCAGAGCAACAACGACCATGTGTGCTAAACTCTGAGAGCTGATGCTTGAATTCTCAGTTCCATTTCAGACTCGGAGGCGAATGCATTAAATAATTCATTAAAAATCGAACTGGGAACAACAATGACGACGTTCCCAAAGATAAGGACTCTGATTTCCGGTCGTGGGATGCTGGGGCTATGTTTTCTGCTGCTTGCCGTTTCCGTGCCAGGCGCCACTTGTAAGTGCCTCCAAGTTTCTTTAGCTATCCAGTTATTTAAGCAGTCAACTCCGAAAATTCCTTTAGCAGCAGATGCGACTGCAATTAACGGCACCAGCAGTGACAATGGCAGCGTCAGCACCCTGGACCGTCTGCACGCTGGTCTGTTCATTAACTACGACAAGCACACACAGCCGCTGGACAAGGCGGGCGAGGCCAGTGAGGTCAACATGGTGCTGAACATCAACTTTATCGACATTGACGAGATGAATGGCAAAATGACGACACACTGCTGGCTGAGTATCGTAGGCATCCTCCGGCCATTGAGGGTTTGAAAACTTTATCGCTGATTCCCTTTATTTTTGCAGCGTTGGACGGACGAGCGGCGCACGTGGCAGCCGGAGGAGTACGAGAACATAACGCGTATCCATTTGCGTGCCACCGAGATTTGGACACCGCAGATCACGCTCTTCAATGCGGCCAGCGATGATGACGGCTTCCTGGTGCACACTGAGGTGATTCTCACCCACAAGGGCGAATTTCTGTGGGTGCCACCGGCCGTTTACACGGCCTACTGCAATCTCAATATGATCAACTGGCCGTACGACGAGCAGACGTGCAAGCTGCAGATTGGCTCCTGGGGCGTGAGCAACCTCAATGCGGATTTCGAAAGAACGGAGAAAGGGATAGAATACAACAAGGGGATGCAGTCCGCCGAGTGGCAGATCATCAAAGGGGAAACGAATTTCGTGCGCTATTACTACTACAGCTATCTGGAGTACACCCTGACGGCGCAGCGACGTTCCAACATGTACACGGCCATCATCTACACGCCGGCCTCCTGCTTTGTGATCCTCGCGCTGTCCACCTTTTGGCTGCCTCCCCACATGGGCGGCGAGAAGATCATGGTCAATGGCCTGCTCATGATCGTGGTTGCCTCCTTCCTCATGTACTTTGCCCAACTGCTGCCCGTGCTGGCCAATAAGACGCCGCTTGTGGGTGAGTCTCTGCCAAGTCCCCCTCCCCCTCCATGTGCAGCCAGTTCACTCGCTCATTGTGCTCATCATCTCCCTGCATTTTGTAGTTGTCTTTTATAGCGCCACGCTGCTCCTACTGAGCCTCTCCACCATTGTGGAGGTGGGTGTGCTCTACTTGTCCACGGCCAAGCACAAGCGACGCGTGCCAGACTGCCTCAAGAAGCTGCTGCACGGTAAATTCGGCTCCTGGCTGCTTCTCTCGCACTTCAGCTGCGAGGCTGAGCAGCAGACGGAGACGAACAAGGAAATGGACGAGCATGTCTATGACAATGCCGATGATGATCCGCTGGACATAAACCCCGCGCAGGTGCCCACATCCCGGGCCATTCAATTCGATTGGGCACTGCTGGCCACGGCCGTGGATCGCGTCAGTTTTGTGGCTTTCAGCCTGACCTTCCTCATTTTGGCCATTATGTGCGGTGTCTAGGGAGCATGCCTAGTATCCCCACCTGCAGGATTACTGCTTAATTGTATCTGTATCTATATCTATATCTATGTATCTGTATTTGTTTATTTACTAAATGTATCTGTGTGCTTAGTGAACTTAGAATTATATAATGATGTGGCCTCTACTGGGTTGCTAGAAGCGAGGGGATAACAGACGATGTAACAAATTGGCTCCTGCTCTCCTCTCCTCTCCTCTCCTCTCCTCTCTCTCTCTCTCTCCACTCTCCACTCTCATATTGCTCTGCGATGCTCTGGGCTATCACAATTCCTCAATTAACACGAAAGTATCTGGAATTATGCGGAAATTACTCGTGTCGTACCTTTTTACGGCCTTTTATTCTGCCTTGAGTGTGGTCCACTCCCGGACTGGGTATGCTCTCTCTCTCTGCCAAACGGAGTGGGGTTGGGGTTGGGGTTGGCATTCTGCGCAATGGGTGGTCCCTGCGCATCTTCATCTTCAATTAAATGCATTCGTGGATGGGTTGCCCTGGTCATAGGTCGAGGCCGTCGTCGCCGTGCCTGTTCCTGGGTCTGTCCCTGTTCTGGCTGCCTCTGTCCCGCCGTGGAATGGTGCAGGAAACGCCGACGTTGTCGATGAGGAGGGCGGCCCATTGCTGGGCGAGGGCTGGGAGGAGACCGTCGAGGGCGACGGGAAGCCCAGACTGGAGCTCGTTGAGGCGGGCGATGTGTGATGGTGCAGGAAGTGCGGCTGCCCGGCATGCACATGTCCGTGCGCGTGTGGATGCGAGTGCGGATGATGATGATGATGGGCATGCTGGGCGTGGTGATGGTGCAGCGGCGGGTGTCGAGCCAGCGGCATGCCACCGCCGGCATGATGATTGTAGGAACCTAGCATATTGGCGGCCGGATCTCCGCCCTGCGCCTGTGCCTGACAGGCGGCCATCAGACCATGGAAATCGAACTTGTAGGCGTACCGCTTGCCATGGACCTTGGTCATGATGTTCTTGTCGTAGTAGTACCTGCGGAGATTGGGTAGGGAGATTGAGGGTTTGGATTTGCCTGATGGATATATACTCCGACGGCACTCACCTGAGGGCACGGCTCAGCTTGTCGTAGTTCATATTCGGCTTGGCCTTGCGCTCGCCCCAACGCTTGGCCACCTCGTCCGGGTCAATGAGCCGAAATTCGCCCGATTGGCCCTCCCAGCTGATGTATGCGACATTCGACGAATCAGCGAGCAGCTCCAGCAGAAATTGCCACAATTGTATCTGCCCGCCGGAGCCCTGGGCGACCAATCGGTGCGAGGCAGCGTTCAGCAGTTGATACGGATCTGAAAAGAGAGACAACGCGAATCAGCCAACAACAGATACACAAGTAGAGAGAGCGAGAGAGCGAGAGAGAGAGTGAGCGAAACACAGCAGAGATTCGCGCGAGAAATCCCCACACAGCCAAACCCAAACGAGATTTTCTGGTGAATGACTCTTTGGTTGCTGTCGGACGTTGTTGTGTTGGACGTGGCAAGAGTGCCAAAGCAACGGCCATAAGCCTGTCGCGGATTCACAGAAACTCATTCCACAAGGGGCGTTGTGTGGGGGGGTTTCATAAATAAATCCTGGACTTGCCATTTTGGGATATTCCCATACCCCATACCCTATACCCCATGGCTGCTCTATACGGGGAAATCCCTTCAAAGTGCCGGCTCCACGAATGTCACGAAAGCGCCATAACCAAGTGGCATGGCAGGATGACTCACGGCCAACCCAAGCAAAAGCATAAGCAAAAGCAAAGCAGTCCAAGAGCAAGAATTCCCATTCCCACATAGACAACATCATCTCTACACCATTCCATTCATACTCTAGGCGCAACGCAGACACCGCTCACCGGAAATGCCAGCGATCAAGTGGTTGCCGCCGCCGCCATTGAGGAGGAATCGTTCATTCAGCTCGTTGAGCGGAAATTCCAACGAATTTTGGCAATCGTTTCGCTCACCGTTAAACATGATCGAGCCGTGTGTGTGCTCGAGATGGTGCTGATGGTGATGATGGTAGTGATGCACCGCCACCGCTGCCGCATGATGCGGATGATGCGCCGCCGTCGGGGCGGGCTGCATGCGAAGACCAAAGCGACGGTTGAAATCCTCCGATAGGCGCCACATGACGCCCACATCGACGCTGACGCTCATGACGCTCGGATTCGATTGTGAAATACGCGAAACTGCTGCCTGCAATTTTCACATTAATTTTTTGCGGGACTCGCGAGTTTGTCCCCAAAATAAATTTTTCCTGGCAATTCAACACCAACAAAATTAGTTTTCCGAACAGCAGCCCCAAGATTTGGGGAATTTTTATTTTATTTCTTTTTATCAGCGTTCAGGCGAACCGTTTGGGGCAAACGCCGTTTGGCAACTGAAACGCTGTCTGGCTGGAGCTTCTTATCACTTGACTGATGCTGTCCTGCCAGAGGCAGAGGAGAGGCTACTGCTACCGTTACTATTTCGACTGCCTTTCACCTGCGCAGCTGGTGGTAAATGCTGCTTCGGCATTCGGTGCGGTGGCAGAGAAAAGTCACAAGTCGCAGAGGCCACGTGCAGCCACTCAACCCCACCACCCCACCACCCAGCAGCACACACCCAGGGCAACACACATACACAGAGAAATACAAACAATACACGCACACACAAAAGCATCACACACACACACACACAATGGTCACAAGAAGGCACAAGGGTAGATTTATGAGGAACGAAGCGATTGATACACTTGCAGAGGGAATATTTGTGTGGAATTTGATGGAATTTAGATTATAGATTAGCTAGAAACTGTTGCTTTGGTATTTCGAACGATGTTTCCTCTGTATTCAGTATCTGGAATAAACCTCCTGTGGCATATACCCCACAGACTGTACTTAATCGATCTTCATGGCTCCAAATAGTTAATGGTTCGAAAGCTTTCAAAAATAAGTGATAGATCTTTGTGTGAAATATCTATAACATTTTCCTTGTTGATGGATTTGCATTGACAGTCTAATATCTATTTTTATTATATTTCCTCTGGTCAGTATAAATTTATCCGAGCCTTGTAGTTCGTTGTGGTTCATTAGAAACAGATCTCAGTCCTAATCATGATGCCAGGAAGTACATATAGTCCTTCTTTGCTTCCCGCAAATTCATGATATCCCTTGGCCAAAAAGTGTATAGAAATCAGGAGCCAGCATGGGTATGGGGCAGCATTGTGGCAAGAACTCAGAGACTGCAACTGTAATCTGCGCCACGGCGACGCGTAATCCCGTTTGGCATAAAAAACAAATCAATTAAATCGACGCCGCCTTCCCTGTCTCTCGCTTTCTCCGCTGGGCTCTTGTGGATCAGCAGCATATGCCAGACCCAAATCAGGCGGAGGAGGCTTTCCACTGCCACAGGAAGGATGCGAACGAATGAATATTTTCCTGTGCCTGAAGCTGACCACCCGCAGTGCTGTTGTCCCTGGGTGCCCCCATCCCCATTCTTGCTCCTGCCACTGCCGCACTGCCACTGACTCAGTGCCACATTGCTACATTCATGAGTGACATGACTTGGTGACTTGACTTTTGTGTCGCTGCCGTGGGATTATTTTGATTTTATTATTAGATGCCACATCCTGCGAGAAAATTATCATATTTACATCGTTTATTATTAAGTTCATCACTTGACGCGACCGCCTGCTAAGTCACCCCCCACTCCTTCTCCTTCTCCACCTCCTGCTCCTTCAATTGTTAATAACTGGAAAAGTGTTGCATACTTTGCTGCTGTCGCGCGGGGATTTTCCCAGCGATTTACGTTTATGGAGTTCCAAAAGAAAGTTGGAGTGGAAAAGCCAGCAGCGGCAGCGGCAGCGACACCGTCAGGTAATTAAAAGGTTGTTCGTTGGGCTTCCTTCCTTCTGCCACCTTTTTGGTTAACTTTTCCGCTTTATCAGACCATCGAGCGGGCGAGCAAGAGTGGAGAGAGGGAAGAGTGTGGTGGCGGGTGGAGAAAAACAATCAATGAAGCACATAAGTAACGCGTCTATCAGCGAGTTGGCATCTTAATCAGTTGCCATTTAGCAGGAGAGGTCAAAAGGATTCAATTGATGCCTTGACCACAAAGGATTCTCATTCACACCCACCCACCCACACATGGAGCTGCCTGTTTCCCCCCTCTCACAATGGCACCACTGGGAATAGCACGTGAACCCAATTACCAAGCAGCTCGCAGCTCACTCAGCTCAATCTGTGGACGCCTCAGATTTATGTGCCCCAAGATTAGATACAGCTACTCACTTGGCTCGTTCTCGTTGAGCATGGGACTCGTCTCGCGGCCCGTGGCATGGTACAGGCTGAGGGCAAAGTGCTTGGCCAGCAGCGTGCCGCCACGACGGGAGCCAGCACAGACCCAGAAGTCGGCGCGACTCAGTTCGCACAGCTCCTGGCCGTCCTTGGGAAAGCGTCCGATGTCCGGCTCCGGATCGATCTTGAACTTGCGCGTCAGCCACTTCACCCAGCTGGCAATGTCCTCGGTGGACCAGGCGTGCGGATCCACGGGCACCTCGACGGGCGTAACGGAGTCACTGGATTCGATGGATGCTTTTCTGCTTTCACTGCGGCTGGGCAGAGGCACTGGCAGAGGTAGAGGCGGGTGGGATGTGTGAGGCTCGGGCAGGGGCACAGGCACAGCCACAGCCACGGACTGCAGTCGGTGGCTGCTTTTACTGCTGCCGCTGCTGCAGGATGTGGATGTATCCGTATCGGAGTCGTCCGTGGTGGAGTCCGAGTCCGTGGAGCTGTTGGAGTCGCTTGTTGAACTGCTGCTGTAGCGTCGCCGCCGGCGTCGTCTCTGCTGATAGCCTGCTCCTGCTCCTCCTGCATTGCCCTCCTGCACCGTCGCCGCCGCCTTCTCCGATGACTCTTCCAGTTTCGATTCGGTTGTAGCTCCGACGCTCTTCGGTGGGACATCCTGGTGCATGGCATAAAGGCTGAGCCCAATCACTGGCCTCGCAACGTGTATGCTCTGTCTGTGGCTCTGCACAATGGCCATTAATGGGTTGTGGTAGGGGGGGGGGTTAGGACTGCCTCAATTCTCAGCTGTGCACTTTACTGTCGTGAGACATCATATGGGTGAGGGGGATTCCTGGAACTGCACTTATTTGCACACACACACACACACCGACACACACACACGTATTTATTGTCAACCGGTTGGCAGCGAAACGGATTTAGGATTGTAGTCCGTAATGGGTCCGGTCGGTCGTTGGGTGAATCACCAACGGTCGGTATTTCACCTGCTGCTGCTGCTGCCCGACAAACGGAATCACCTTCCACCACGTGCCGTTAAATCTTTTTGCCTGGGGAAGCGGATTTTTCCGTTTGGAAAATTTTAATAACCGTTATTGTGACCCCCCTCAACAGTTGACTATCGAGCTGGGATACGCTGAATCGATCGATTGATCGACGATGATCTTTGAACCACACACACAGAGGGAGCGCGACCGAGTTCCGCAGAGGCGACTGCACCGATTGGGGTATGACGAGCTAATGATCGCACCGACTGGCCGGTGATAAAGCCATGACGAAGTCGAGCCGCCGCCAAGAAGCTTTTGCCGCTCTGCTCTCCCTCAGCTCTGGCGAATGGCCCCGTGAGCAATCGGCAGAGATCGGTGCCTGCGCGAGAACCGTTACTGGTTTGCCCACTCAATTCTCCATTGGGTATGCGAAGCTTTTGCGCCGCTCTCTCACGCCTTATCGGGCGCTCGCTCTTCGGCTCGTCAGCAAATAACAACCTTAAGCATGACGTCGTGAAAAGATCGGTGGGCCAGTGCCTGGGGAGGATGAGTCATACGGCCAGCGAGTGAGCGTCGATGGAGTTCCCCAGGGGGAATGCGATTCGCAGCGGACTGAGGGGGTGTAAGGTCGTCTGTGGCCGGCATACAAAAATTCATTCATCGTTTCTGCGATCGCTCTCTCTTTCTATCTCTCTCTCTTTCCATCTCGCTACGTGTGTTTGTTTGTCGCGTCATTATTCTGGGAAAACTGGCATGAGTCGTGCCGCCGCGGCCTATTGCCCAAATACTCACACAACATTTCTCTCTCTCTTGCTCATAATTTGGCTTCGATGTGCGATGCGGTTTGCTCTCTTTTTGGCCATTGCCAGTGGGACGGCAGGTCCCGTGGCACATTCATGGGAATCGCGGGATTAGGCGACGACGACCCGACCCCCTTCATTTTGTGGAGCAAAGAACACCGACGCTGCCTGGGGAGCCAGTGGTTGGACAATTGCTCTATTATTCAGATTATTTGAATTCCGTGCGTTGTTCCGGGAATCGCTTCTGATTTCATAGCAGAGGACGCTTTTGGCGTAAGTGATTCATGCCAAAATGCCAATTGCTCCTCTCTCTCTCTCACTCACCCCTACGCGCTCCGCTCCGCTCGGCTGCCCTATCTCTTTTGCTCGGTGGCGCCAGCGATACAAACAATCATATTGCTGTTTATATTCGTGCCCTGTAACGCGAGTATTCGAATGGGTATGTCTCATGCAGCCAACAGTAGGTGCATTCACATAGCGACACAAATGCTTGAATTCTTAATCTTAAAAGCCATTAAGCAGGCCAGTCAACCAGGTCTGTTTGTCCGCTTGAGCACCTGGTTATTGGAGCATTTTAGAAGCATTTAACTTATGAACATAATCTTAACTAAGAACAGTCGTTCGACTTGGCTCACTTATAAAATCTCTTGAATTTCATACAATAAATAAATAATCATACCAAAAGATTATGAAGTACTTATGCTCTCATTTTTAGTGGGAAAACAATTGAGTCTGAAATGAAACTGATTTGGGGCTGATTGATTCCCTCATACATATATGTATGCTAATCTTATCGTACAATGCTCTTTACGCAAAATTTCCGCATACTTTGACCACATCCCAGACAGTTCTCACGTGCCAAATAGTAACTTTCGATGACTCAGACCCCAAAAGCAATTCCAATTTTCAATCAATTGGGTTGGAAAAAAATACCCCATAATCAGTTCCAATTTTTAATCAATTCCGCTGAAGATATTCTCAAATTGAGCAAGGTAATGTTCGCCGAAAACTTATGGGTTAGTCACACTTTCAAAGATACAAATCTTTGGTAAACTTTGGTTTTATTATGATTATAGGCCAAACGATTGAATAATACTTTCATTTTCAGTGCCAGCAGTACGTTGAGTAACTTCTCTTTAATTTCACTGCAACATACGCTGTAGCTGTAGGTCTTTTTAGCTTCTGTAGCTTCTGTAGCAGGTATTCCTATAGTCGCCTCGCCCGACCTGTGCATTGTTTATATTTATTTTATAGTGACGCGTTGAAGCCTACGTTGTGTGTGTGTGTGTGTGTGTGTGTGGAGGAGAGCTTTTACTACGTAGACTCGACCCTCGCGTATAGTTCATTCATAAAAACCTCTAATGGGTCGTCATGGTGGTGGGGGGAACTGAAGGGAACGCCGCCTGCTGCTGTGAGCAATATTGCGAAATTGTATGGATTGCTCATTCCATTCATTTACTCGTAGATTCTCTGTGGGTTTCGACCCTTGGCCGGATCTAGTTGGCGGGGGCGGACGATTCCTAATGCAGTTCCTCTCTTATCTCCTCGTCGTCGGCGTCATCATCGTCGTCGCTGGTTGTGGTCGTTGTGGTAGTCATGCTGGTGGCTGTGGTGGCTGTGGCCACCTGACGACCCGAGTTCCAAATCAAATTGAAGTCCAGGTCGCACTCCTTGGCCACCTTCTGGACGAGTCCGCGGTCCAGCAGACCCGAGGCGCTCCAAGAGTTGTCCTTTACGGCCAGCTCTTTGAGGGCGCGTCCCGCCTCCGGATACTGTTTGGCATAGACGAGGGCACGCACCAGCATGGCCAGAATGTGCGAGTGACGAATGGGCGGCAGCTCAGGCTTGACTGTAAGCGGAGGAATATCAATAGAAAGTCTACAAAGATAATGCCAAGGCATAACCCACTCAACATGCTGCGACAGGCGCCAATGACCGACTGATTGTCGCCATCCCGAAGCGCTTGCTGGATCTCCAAGATCTGCTTGACGTCGCCCACCGTGCGCTGCAGATTGTTGTACGCGTGCTGGGCGTGGCTCAGTTTCTCCAGGCACTTTGAGGCCTCCTGCATGGCAGTCAGTGCCTTGCCATAGTCCTGATACTCCTCAATCTCCATCGAGGCGCAAATGGCATAGAAATTGGCCAGCGAATCGAAGGCCTGGCCCTTGGTGTAGAAGCTGACAATGTGCTTGAGGATGGAGGCGTCGCCCTGCCAGTCCAGAGCCTGCAGGTAGTTGGCCGCCATAATGTACACCTCTCGCTGGCGCGACATGTTCGCAAAGAACACAATCTTGTCGGTGTTGCCCGACTTGAGCAGACTCTTCATGGCGCGCATCTTGTCGCCCGCTTGGGTGAATTTCTTCGTGGCGCTGTGGTAGTCGCCCTGCTCTTGGAGCAGCTCACCCAGCTGCACCAGGATGGAGGTGCGTGTGGCCTCCTCAAAGTCCCCCTTGTCGGGGGTGAGCATCTCGGCCAGCTCCTCCGTCACGGGCACCCCCTTCTCCGTGCAGATGCCGACAGCACGCTCCAGGTGGTTCGTTTTGGCCAGCAGGTGTACGGCCTTCTGGTGCTGCTCGATGCTGCAAAAGAAATCCGCACAGCGATTGATCAGCTCCGTATCCGAGTCCGGACTGAGCTCCGTGGCGATGATCTCCAGGATTTCCGGCTGCTGCGACTCGAAGGCCATTTCCAGCGCCTTGTGCAGCATGCCCGCCCGATGGTACAGCTCCACGGCATGCTTGAAGTTGCCGCACTCCTCAAAGTAGGCCGCCGCAATGGCCTTGTCCCGCTGTCGCGAGGAGCTGGCCACCGTCCAGAGTTCCTCCTGGAAGTCGTTCTCCTTGCAGATGCGAATGGCATTGCTGAAGGTCTGGGCGCGCGTGAAGAACATAATGGCCTCCTGGAACTTGCCCACGTTCTCGTAGTGCCGCGCCAGATGGTAGCAGGCGGCTCGATCTCCCGACTGCCTGGCAATCGCGTCCGCCTTGGAGATCTTTCCCAAATAGCAGAGTATTTTCACCTGCAAAGAAATCAGAAATTAGGGCAAGATGTTGATGGCGAAGTGGATTAGATTCGATGGCACCTGGGAGAACCAATCCTCTGCCTTGTGGTAGACAGCCAAGGCGGCGTCCATGTCCCCGGAGCTCTCAATGTACTGGCCCCACCAACGCAACAGCTTCGGATCGCTGGTGGTCTGAATGTAGCGCTTCATGGCGCCAGGATTCTCAATCAGCAGCTGGGTGATGTTCTGCGCGGGATTCTGCGTCTTCTCAAAGTACTCCAAGGCGCCCTTGATGTCGCCCTTCTCGCGCAGTTCCTGCGCCTTCTGGTAGTACGTGTGCTTCAGGTGAATCCTGTCCTCCGTTTCGGCCATTTGGACCGCCTCGTCCAAGCGCCCAGTGGCCTGCAGCAGCTTGTTGAGCAAATCGAATCGCTTGCAGCGTCTGTACAGATCCTTGGCCTCCTCGATCATGCCCAGTTCGATGGCCAGAACGGCCACTTTGGCCTCCGTCTCGAGATCATCGTCCTCCATGGCCTGGCGCAGGGCGCGAACGGAACGTGCCTGCTCCAGGTGGCCCATGCACACCTTGGCCACGTCCAGGCGGTTCGTGTGGACGCACATCTTGGCCAGATTCGTCCAAATGACCTTCGACTGGATGGAGCGAATGCTGCGGTAGGCCAGATCCATGTTCCCCTCCGCCACGTGCAGGCTGAATTTTAGGACCAGCTTCCTGGTGGCCGCATCGCACTGCCGCAGATCGGCAAAGTCCTGCAGCGGCTGCTCCTCCACCACATTGATCTTCAAGCGGACGACGCTGGGCACGCACAGGTTCAGCAGCTGACAGCCGGCGGCCAAGGGCTGCGACTCGAGCAGATTCAGGCCTGAGCCCTGACTCTGATCCGAGTAGAACATCAGCATGATCTGCGACTGGACAAAGTGCATGGGCGGCTGATGGGCGTTGGAGTTCTTGGCCGTTGGCTGGGGCTTTTGCATCATCGACTTCACCTCCATGGCGAGGAGACGCGGCTCGTCGGTGTCCCAGAACAGCCGCACCGGCAGACTGGTCTCCTCCTGCAGGTCGTACTCGAACAGATTGTTGCGCTCAAAGTCCCAGCAGAAGAGCGCGGAGCGAGGCATGAAGCTGCTGTTGGCTATGACCATGGCCAGGTGGCTGCCCTGGCTGTTGCACTTCACCAGAATGAACTCACCAAAGTCATCGAAGATGTCGTGGCCCGACTTGCTGGGAAACAGCAGCTTCGGATCGTGCCGCGACACATCGTACGCCTTCACATACCCGTTCATGGTGAAGACGGAGAGGTAGCAGCCACTCAGGTCCATGCCAATGATCTTTCCCTCAATATCGCTGGACTGAATGCGATGCAGCACCACACCGCCCACGGAGTACACCATAATGTCGCTGCTCGCCAGGCAGAAGATGTTCTGGTTCTGGAGGCACAGCAGCAGGCACTCGGCGGGAAAGGTTTGCAGCAGCTTCACGCTCAGCGAGGCAGGAGAGGCTGTGGATGCGGGAGGTTCGCCTCCGTCCACTGGCACCGCCTCCAGCACCTCGTCGAATTCATCCAAGCTCTTGTCCACCTTCTGGAGGCTGTACGAGGAGATGCTCCGCCCGTTGCTCATCACCAGACTCAGCTCGTTGAGGGCCAGAGCCGTCACTGCAAACTCGGACTGGACACTCGTCTGCCGGCCGCTGCAGTGCGTCAGCTGCACCGACTTGGCCGAACGCTGCACCGCCCACAGCTCGCGGGTGTGAAACGCCAGCAGCGGCTGCTCCTTCAGCATGTACACATTCGACAGACAGTTGACCAGCATGCAGGGCTTCGACAGCTCATTGAATCCCCACTCGCAGCTCCTGACGGCGCCGCGCACTGAAGAGATGTTCGTCAGCTGCCAGATATCCTCGGGCGCGGTCACCAGGCGACTGCCACTGCGCTTCCAGGTGTACAGGTTGCCCAGGGAGGTGCCCGCGCACAGAGTCTGATAGCTGGCACTGTACGCCAGGCAGCTAAAGATCTCGCCGCTGTTCAGCTGCCCGTACTTGATGGGCTTGCGCGGCAGTATGCTGCTGCCCTCGCTGCTGTCCTGTCTAAAGAGATTGTGCGACGAGGAGCTGGTGGTATTCGTGGTATTCGTGGCATTGGCCAGGCTGGAGAGGGTGGAGTTCCAATGGCTAGTGCTGGGCAGATCCATTCTTAAGAGATAGTTGTCGCTCCGTTCAATGTCCCAGATACGCACAAAGAGATCGCCTGCAAAGGGAAGGAGTGGATTATTTAAGGGCACAACAGAAAATGCCAAGTAATGCCTCCCCACCTGTGATGATGGCCAAACTGTTGCCTGACCAGGCTATGCCACCCTGCCTGCCGCCACCACGTCCGCTCATCTTCACTCGATCCAGTTCCGTGAGAATGCCCGTGGACTCGACCAGGAACAGAACCACAGTCAAGTCCTCCATCAGACAGATGACTGCATCCCTAAAACAGCAAACGGATGAGATTTCCCACAACTTTTCTTTGGATTTTTCTTACTTTTTGGGATGCCAGAGCATCTGGACTATGGGCGGCAGAGAGCCGCACTTCATCACCTCGACGCAGGCGCCGCCCTGATTGATGTAGTAGACCACGCCTCCTTGTGTGCAGCCATAGAAGCAATGATTGTCCCGAACTCCCGAATGGGTCAGGCCACGGGCAGCGGTGCGTGGCCGCCAGTTTGTGAGCGTGTCCAAGGCATTCTCATCGCCGGCCACCGCCGCCTTGGCCAGATTTGCCATCTCCTCACGCACCTCGCTCTCCACGGTGCGTCGAAAGCAGACCAACAGCAGCACCTCCCGCAGATCGTGCGAGAACATGGTCAGGAACTGATACTGTCCATCGCAGCGCCAGCCGGTGACTAGACCCATGGCATCCGCCGTGACCATGCGTCCGCCCTGCTCGCTGAATTGCAGCAGCACAATGGCCGCCTTGTGGGGTGCATTGACGCTGGCAAACTCCCGATGGCCGGCAAACCAAACGTGTATGTCACCGTGCTCCCAGCCGCTGGCCAGCAGCGCCTTCTCCGGATGCCAGCACAGGGCTGTGGCCTGCGACGTGGCATGCACCGGATAGGTTACATCTCTTTGCGGTTCACCCTAAAAATAAGTCTCAAATGAGATACTAAACTATGCAAAGACGGAAAAACTCACGGTATCTGCAAATATGGTGACGGAACCGCCTCGATCCGGGCTGAAAGAGGCCACGGCAAAGAGCGGCTCATTAGGATGCCAACTGCTGATGGTGCTCACTGCATCCGAGTCCAAGAACTCAATTTTAGTGTCAAAGTACAGCGTCATTTCGCAATTTTCCTCTCAACTGCGGCACACAAAACCACAACAAAACGAAAAGTGGCGCCGCTGGGCAACGGTTGCCATGGTTGCATTTGATTTTAACAGGCTAACGGTTATTTGCCAGCCCTGGAAAGGACAGGGTCGCTGGCACTTTTAGGAGCGCGCAAAAGTACCAACAAAACAAATAAATGAGAGGCCAGATAAGTGGATTATTTATGTAGTTGCATTTAATCACCTTGGAATTTGTTTGCTAATGATAAAACCCCTTGTATGCATGTTGACTATTCCATGACTATTCAGCGTAAGTTATATCCAAGTGAAGGTAAGGCAGTGCCTCAGTTGGCACCAAAAGCTGCTTCCAGACGTCATGCAAACAAAGAGAGAGAATTAACGGCCCGTACCTGCATTTTAATATTCGCTGACTCAGACTACAAGCAAATGCACACACTAGTGCAATTGCGTGATTACCCAGCAAACCAGCGAACGAGACTTTTGCGAGAGTCTCGCAATATGCGCAGGATAGAAAGCAGAGAAACGAAAGAATTGAGGACAACAAAAATTATATTCTAAAATGTATACCTCATTAGATTACAAACCATTACTACAATTTTTAATTTAAAAATGAATCCAAATGCAGCGTTTTTTCTTCGATATATTTTTCGAGGTTTTGGTTTGCTGGGTGTACAGGCGGCACTAAATAGTTTCACGTACATACGCACGTATGTCACCCATATATAGATATGTATGTACGTATGTGCAAATGAAATCACCGGCAAACAACTCCAAGCGCTTTTCGCGCTGCTACTGCGTATCATTCGCATTTTGTGAACTCTTTGGATATGGCCGATAATCAAGAAGCGCTCGCAGGAAAGATTCTGAGAATCGCTGGAGCCGTAATCCTGCCCAATGTGGGCGGCATTGTTAACGGGCAGCTGACTCGGAGGAATCTCAAAAATTGGTATGTAAACCTGAACTTTCCATCGTTCAGGCCGCCCAACTGGGTTTTTGCCCCGATGTGGACATCGCTGTACGCTGGCATGGGCTATGGCTCCTACTTGGTGTGGCGGGATGGCGGCGGATTTGGTGGCGAGGAGGCGCGCCTGCCCCTGATTGCCTATGGCACCCAGTTGGCTCTGAACTGGGCCTGGACACCGATCTTCTTTGGCCAGCACAACATCAAGGGCGTGAGTGTCATCAGATTTATCATTTTGAAGTTGTTTTATCTCTAATCCATTTCATGCTTCAGGGGCTTATTGATATCATCGCTCTGACGACCACTGCCAGCGCTTGTGGCATACTCTTTTACCGTGTCAACAAGGTCGCCGGATTGCTCTTTGTCCCCTATGTGGCCTGGCTGGGCTTCGCCACGGCTCTGAACTACGCGATGTGGAAGCTTAATCCCGAGAAGGATGCTGGGGAGGAGGAGAAGCCCACGACCTCTTCTCATGCCAAGTCGAACTAGGTCGTGGTGGCTTCACACTGGATTGTTGTTTGTGATTTGTAATTGTTTTTATTGAAAATGTAATTGCACAAAAATAAATGAAATTGTTAGTACCAGGGATGCATTAGCTGTTTTTCTTGGCATATCGATAACTGATAACTGTTCTAATTGTGTGTGAAAAATGCGCGGTAAATTCAAAATGCAAGGGAGCCGATTGAAAGAAAGCGAAAATGATGCACTAATTGGAGCCTCCTGGTGCTGGAGCAGCGGCAGTTGGTGCGGGCGGGGTACCGGCCTTCGGGGTGGCAGCTTTGGGTGCTGCGGCTGCCTTTGGCACGGGCGTGGCCTTCGCGGAGGGCGCATTGTTGGTTGGTTTCTGTTGCTGTGCTGCAGCCGGCGCTGCCTGCTTGGGAGGCGACGCCTTGTTACCTTTGCCCTGTTGCTGCTGCTGCTGTTGGTTGGCCGGACTGGCAGTCTTTGGGGCCGCTGGCTTACCGGGGGTCTGTGCTGGTTTGGGCGCCACCGTCGGCTTGGGAGCTGCCTGCTTTTGCTGCTGCTGATGCTGTTGTTGTGGTTTATTGCCAGCTGCCTGCTTCTGACCCTGACCCTGAGATGGCTGACCTTGAGACTGGGGCTGTGGCTTGGCTGGTTGCTGTTTTGGCTTCTGGGCCGCTTCCTGTTTCTTGCCATTGGCTGCTGCTGCCGCTTGCTGCTTCTGTGGCGGAGCAACTGCAACCGGCGATGGGGGCGTAACTGTGGCCGGCGATGGTGGAGTAACAGCGGCTGCCGATGGTGGAGCTGAGGAGGGCGTCGATGGTGGTGTAGCTGGAACCATCGGTGAGGGTGCCTCTGGCGACGGCGGAGCCACTGCAGCAGACGGTGTGGGAGCAGCTGCAGGAGCCGTTGCAGGAGCTGGTGCAGCAGCTGTTGGAGTGGCAGCCACCGCAGTTTGTGGTGCGGGAGCTGTGGCCACATCTGGTTTGCTCTGAACCGCTGCCTTCTGCTCAGCGGGTGGTGTTACTTGCTTGGCTGCTGGCGGCGGGGTCTTTTGCTTTGGCGACGCTGCCTTTGGGGCATCCTTTGGTGGCTCTGGTTTCTTCTCAGTCGCCGCTATGGCGATGGCTGTTGGTGCAGCTGCCAGTGGCTCGACTGCCTTGACTTGGACCACATCCGAGGCAGACTTTGCTTCTGCGGGTGGCGTCACTTGTTTTGCTGGCGGCGGCGTCTTTTGCTTCTGTGGCGATGCTGCCTGTTTGGGCTGCTTCTCTGTTGTACTCTTTGGTGGACTGGCCTGCTTTGGCTTCTCGGTTTCTGGGCTCTTGGGTGCGCTCTTCTGGGGACTGGCTTGCTTGGCCTCTGGCTTCTTCTCGGTCTCCACAGTTGTAACCGGCGGAGCTATGGTCGGTTCCACTTTGACTGGCACAGGCACTGCCACTGCCTGCTGCAGTGGAGCAGGAGCAGGTGCAGGTGCAGGCTCGCTCTTTTGCGGCTCTTTCTTTTCCTCGATCTTTGGAGCAGCGGCTGCTTCGACTGGAGGCGACGGCTGCTTTGTCGGCTCAGCGGCCACAATCTGTGCCAAAGTTTGGACAGCGGGTGGTGTCCGTGGCTTGGCTGGTGCCTCTGTAGCAGTCGTCTTTGGCGGTGTTGCGGTTGCTGGTTTGGCTTCAACTTTTTGCTCCGTTGGCTTGGGCTGCTCCACCTTCTGCTCCGTTGGCTTGGGCTGCTCCACCTTCTGCTCCGTTGGCTTGGGCTGCTCCACCTTCTGCTCCGTTGGCTTGGGCTGTTCAATCTTTGCTTCCGTCTGCTTTGGCTGCTCAACCTTTTGTTCAGTTGGCTTTGGCTGCTCCACCTTTTGCTCCGTTGGCTTGGGCTGCTCAATCTTTGCTTCAGCTGGCTTTGGTTGTTCAATTTTCTGTTCCCCTATTGGCTTCGGGGCATCCTGCTTCTTATCCTTAGCAGAAGGAGGCGCTGCCTGGGGCTTAGCCTCCGCTTTGTTCTTGTTGGGTTTCTCTTTGTTGGCCTGTGGCTCGTTCTTCTTTACATCTTTATCCTGTGTCTGTACCTGTGCCTGGGTCTGTGCCTTGGCTGGTGTCTTCTTGTTGTCTTGTTTTTCCTTGGGTTTGGCAGCCTCCGCTGGTTTCTGTTGTTTCTGCTCCTGCTTCTTGCGATCCTCCTTCTTGGGCTGCTGCTGCTGCTTGGCCTCCTGCTTGTCCTTCGGTTTGTTTTCCTGTGCGGGTTTCTTTGCCTGTTCCTGCTCCTGCTTGGTGGCTTCTAGCTTGGCCACCTCATCAAAGTCCTCCACCAGCAAGGGCACATCATCATCCTCGTCGGCGGTGCTGGGTTTACCATCTCCTGCAGCTGTAGCTGCCTCTGGCTTGGCATTATTCGACATGGCATTGGCATACATGCGCAATTGGACGATCGTCTCCTGCCCCAACTGTGGCAGAATATCTGGCAGCATTTCGACAACCTTCTTGGTCTCGCCATGGCCGGTGACGGCGAAAGTGTTGGCCGAGAGTGAGGCCTGGGCCTTGGGATTGTTGAAGTGAATCACGGTCAGGTCGTCCTTGATGATGTTGACCTCCTCGATGCCGGGTATGGTGCTCACCGAGAGCTTCTTCAGTGAGCTCTGCAGCTTCTTGTCATCGGTGGCCGCCGTCTGGTGCATGACCTTCTTCTTGCGCCTCGGTGTGCCCTTGCCACCGATGCGCACCTGGGCCTGCAGGCGCTTCAGTTTCTCCACATTCATGGCGATATATACCTTAGATTACTGCTGGACGAGTCGAATAGATAGAGAGGCAAAGGGTTACATACAAATATTACATAAAATGGCGACAGAACTTACCTCAGTTAGGACCAAAGAGATACAGAGACGATGTGCAACTCCACGGGCAAAATCACGAATGCAGCAGCAGCCAGGCAACAGCCAGAAGATCCACGACGATTCATCCACTCGAAAGAGCCAACCGAAGCAGCAGCGGCAGCGGCAGCGGCAGCGCTGCTTTTATTAATAACGCGCAAAGATTCGCAGGTCTCGTCTTTGCTTTTCTTTTCTCTTTTTTTTTTTTTTTGCATATTTTCGCAAGAGGAAAACAAGAAAAATGTACCCCCAAAATGTATAAATAGCTTCACCATTTCCTTCACACACACACACACACACTGTGTGCCGTGCCTGTGGGCCGATGTTTTAGTTTATGCAGGAAAATGCTCGGCGTGTGGCTGCCAAAGCGGCTGTTGAACTGTGCATGGGATGTGGCATATGCGGCGGGATGGGACACCTCCCTCCCGAATGTGTGTGTCGAAAATAGACGGCGAACTTCTGTCACTTGCAGCAGCAGCAGAACGAACGAACGAACTCACTCACTCACTCTACTCTCTCACTGCGAAAAACATTACCATTACCAAACTGCAGGCACCGTACTGACGCAGGAGCACGCTGCGTCTGTCTGTGGCATGCCGCATGCATTGGTGCGGAAAGACTTCAGTCTGTACAAATTAAAGGCTCATCTCATGACAATTTTCTCTCCTGCAAATATTCTCCTCTATTCCTATTATTCTTATTTACAATTCATACAATTTCGGGTGGTGTAATAGAAAAATTACAGGGAAATGTTATATCAAATTTCAGAGCCATTTCAAACGGTGTCGATGGTGGCCACGCGTGTGGCAAATTTGGTCAGCTTGTAGACATTTACGGAGGGACATTCTTCGTATACCTGCTTGTGCATGTCCGCTTCCTGCTCCACAATATGTGCCACAGAAGCATAGTGCTTGCCCTCCGCCTCTAATTTGGCCAGCGTGATCAGATTCTGAAATCATTCGAGTTCGTTTAAGAGAAACAAATAAGCGGATAAATTCTCGTGCTCACCTCGCGAAAGCGCATCTTCAGCTGCTCCAGCTGTGCGTTCTTTTTCTCCTCATCCAGAGCAGTGTATTGATGCTCCAAGTGAAAGTCCTGTGCCTGCAGCACATGCGGCGGAATGTGAAAGTATTTCTTGTCCAGCTCACGTAGAGATTTCATGCTCTTCTTGGAGACAGCCTGCACGCGACACATCACCGCATCCTTCTGCGAGCTCAGCAGTGCCGAGGTGGCCGGCGTTTCTATCTTTTTAATAGCATTTTCAATGGCCTTGCCAATGATGCTTTGCACCAGATGCTCGCCTGTTTGCAGAGGGAAAAGAAAGGCCTGAGGGACGCCAAACATGACTTGCTCCAATCTTGCACTTACGTTCGGACGATATCTGGTCAGCGGTATAGTTGAAGAACTTGAGATCGTAGGCGCTCTCGTAGAAATGCATTTTAACAGATTCGGAATGTGATTCAAGTTTAATTTGAGAAACAAAAGAAAATAAACAAATATTTTCAAAGAAAATCGCGCTAATTTTTATTAATGTGACCGGATGCAGAAATCACGAAAATGCCCTACAAGAAAAGAATTTTTGGGCAGAAAGTCGGGCATGCAGTCCAGTTGGGGCTTGCTTTGTGGATGTCAGTGCTGCCGTCGTCGTTGGAGCTGGGAAATGCGATTCCCTGTTGTTGCTGCTGTGCTACTGTTTTGTTGCTAATTGCAAAGAATTACAGCTGCTGCCTCAGCGCAAATTGTGTGTGAGAAAACAGCACACACACACAGACGGGGCCGTAATTTAAGAGGCTGAATTTCGATTTGTACGTGTCCCGCAACTGCGCTGACGTCTCTTAGTTAGTTTATGAGTCCAGATATTGATTTGTTAGTATGTGTTGCTTGGTTTTGAGCGCTTTTGGGGCATTATTTTCTATTTTTGTTATAAAAAATTTCTCAAACCAAAGAGGGAACTATCGATAGTATCGATATTTTGCTGCTAGCCTCTACTATCGATGGTTTGAAAACTATCATGATAGTATCGAGCTTCAGTCGTTGCGCTTTTGATATGTTTGGATTATCTGCTATAAAATACGAAGACAAATTTGTAAACAAATCGACAGGTGGACAAGTTCCTAAAAGGTTTCAATGGTTTTTTAATTATTATTTGAGCCCGATACTTTTACGATAGTATTGAATGTTTTTTTCAAAACATTCAACATTGATATTCCTGGATTTTGATATTCCGTTTAATATTACTAGCTAGTTGGGACTCTCAGCCCTACACACATAATTTTATCCGACTCCTCAATTAATTTTGTTCAGGATTTGCTAGTTTTCAGAACACTTTTTCATTGGATTGTTTACATAATAAGGTTCAAACAACTTACCGCACGAATGTGTTAAATTCCACTTGACTAAATGATTTGAAGAGGTAAAACATGGGACAAACGGGGCGGCGGTTTGTGTATTGGTCCGGCTTCTTCGGATATGCTAGTTTCTTCATCCGGCTAGGTCGCACAGGGCCCACAGCTTGTTCCTGGTACTGGGCTGACGCATTGCTGGTCGCAGCAGTGGCACTGGCTCCAGCCTTGCTCGTATCCATCTTGTCCTGTGCAGTGTAGTGTGTAGTCCTGGAAGTCCTGTCAGTGGCAAGTCCTAGTAGCCGGTAGCCGGGTAGCGGGCTCTCGTAGCGTCGCGTAGCGTCCGTTTTGCAGTTTTTGCAGCCCTAGCTATGCTATCGATACGAACACAATACTATCGATTGTTGTACGTTTACGTCCAGTTGAGGTCCTTACCAATCCTTATCAGAAGCTATAGTTATAGTTATAGTCTAGCTATAACTAGCTCATCTCATGAGATCCATCTCAATTGCAATTTATATAAATCTAATTTCTAAATTTATATCGATACTATCGTTTCGGCAACGATCCAGCCCTAGTGAAAGATCCGTTATAATATGGGTTGTGTGTGTGTGATGACGCGGCGCGCCAAAGCGCTTAAACTAGCTTAAACGCTGAAACTAACTACGTAAAGAAACTACGTAACGTAACGTTAACTTAGTTAGTAAGTATCTAGTAACAGTAGTTACCTTACCTGCAGTTAAGTGGAGCAACAGACCGACATATTAGCATAGTTACGTGTGTGTATGTGTGTGTGCGTTCGCGGACGCGCGCCAAATCGGCTTAAACTCTCTCACTGAAACTCGCTTAAACGCCTAAACTAACTACGCACCATGTAGTATCTACGTACCGTTAACTTAGTTAGTAACGATATAGTACCAGTAAATACCTTACCTGTAGCAACAGCCGGCATCACATTTTGAGCATATACGTGTGTGTGTGTGGACGCGACGCACCAACAGCTGTAATAATGAGTAAAAGGATATACGTTGTCTTGGTTGGATGACCAGGCCGCCGCCACAGGTAACGACCATGTTGACCATGACCAAGAATGTAAGTAGCGACGACGACTTCGATGTGACGTCGAGCAGTGGAGATTCGGATGAGTCCGACCACATTTCGCAACAGGACGCCGCATCATGCCCGTCCACAGTGACTACGGTTATAAACGTGTACGGCATCCTCCTAAACAGTGGAAATGCGGGCCAGGCGCTGCTAAAAAAGAAGCGCAAAAACGTAAAGCTCAAAGGGACGCAACAGAGGAAGCTCGTAACGCTTGTGGGAGAGTACTTTGTACATAATAACATTCACATGACGCTGGGAGACGCCAGATATTTAGAAGCCAACATGCGAAGGGTTTTTCCGCTGGAGCAAGAGGAAAAGTGGTGTGATAGGTTCTATACCTGGTTCACCAACAGGAAAACAAGAGAGAAAAAAAAGGACAAGGCCGCCGATATCCCAAACTCCAAATCTTCGGTGAACAGCAACGGTCGCCAAAGGCTCCAAGCGGCTTTGGGACGTCACCACCAAAAGTCCGAAAGTCCCACAGAGACGGCGAGCAGTAGCAGCAGCAGCGGTTTCTCTTCCAGGGACAGCAGAGACCAACATCGGCAGGATACGGATAAGTCGCAAACCAGCGCCATTGCCAAGCGGGATACCTTCGCATCGCAGCAGCAGCAGCAGGCGGCCCTCTCGCAGGAGACTGTAGTGAATCGCTCCAGACTGGCCATTGAGGCGCTATGGGGCGTCAGACTATGCGCCACATCCCACAGGGATAGTGTTGCGACGCGTGGGCTACTACACGATACCCTCGCTGGATGATCTCAAGTCCTACCTGGCCGAGGATGGGTCCTGTGTGGTGCCCAATTTCACCATTGGACGCGAGGGCTATGGCACTGTGTTCTTTGCCATGGAAATGGACGTGGCTGGACTGAATCTGGATGAGATTGGTAAGTGATTGGGGAGGAGCCAGGCCAGACAAGCATCATCCGCCAAGAACTATTCTCGCTCTCTCTCTGCAGTTTACTTCCGTAACAAGGGGATCATCATTTATCCTGACGATGAGAAGAGGCCGCCTATCAACCAAGGCCTGAATCGTGAGGCACAAGTCACCCTCGAGCAGGTATGGCCCGTGAACAAGACCCAGACCCAGCCTGTGCTTGTTGTGAAGGATGCGCAGCGTCTGATCGAAATGAATTGGGAGGGACATCTGCGTTGCGCCTGCTATGCAAACGATACGCGCTTCGTCGAGTATCGCCCAGAGACTGGCAGTTGGGTGTTTTGTGTGAAGCACTTCTCCAAGTACGGCCTGGACGAGGACGATGACAAGATGACGCTCCATTCGTTGCGGCCCAGCGTGTACCCGAGGATATGCGGCACAAGGTTCCGCGGCCGGTTCCTCGTCCAGTGACACATCCGCGCGCGCACTCTTCTTCTTCGCCAATTCGTCCTTTGACAGAAAACTGCTTTTTGGTATTTTCGGTATTTTTATGCGGCCTAGCCCCGGTTTGGTGTTTGCTGATTATTTGGTCATACTGTACTGTCGTGCAATAGTAATCATTTCTATTTCAAGGGCTCAATGTTTTTACGAAGATATCTCCTTCCCGCCGCCAAATTCGTTCGTACCAAGCATTACCAGCACATTGTGCTGCATCCAGAGATACAGTATGCCCTGCGGCATGACCAGCCAGTGGTGGCTCTGGAGTCGACGATCATAACACACGGAATGCCGATGCCAGAAAACGTGACAACGGCGCTGCAGGTGGAGGAACAGGTGCGCCAACACGGAGCCATTCCCGCCACCATCGGCATCATTGATGGCTGCATCCGGGTGGGCCTGACACAGGAGGAACTCACGGCACTGGCCAAGAAACCGCGGGATGAGGTGATCAAATGCTCTCGCCGCGACCTGCCCTACGTCGTGGCCAGGGCACAAAGCGGCGGCACAACGGTGGCTGCCACAATGATAGTCGCCCATCGTGTGGGCATCAAGGTGTTTGCCACCGGCGGCATTGGTGGCGTTCATCGTGAGGGCCACGTCTCCATGGATGTCTCTGCGGACCTAACCGAACTGGGACGCACGCCGGTGGCTGTGGTTTGCAGCGGCGTCAAGTCCATACTGGATATTCCGCGCACCCTCGAGTATTTGGAGACGCAGGGCGTGTGCGTGGCCAGCTACGACAGTCCCGGCGGCGTCTTTCCGGACTTTTACACCCGTGATAGTGGCTGCAAGGCTGCCTACGATCTAGCCACGCCCCAGGAGGCCGCCGATCTGCTCCGCTCCTGGCGGGAGCTAAAACTGCAGTCGGGGGTGCTAATCGGAGTGCCCATTCCGGAGGAATTTGCGGCAGACAAGAGCCAGATGGAGGCTGCCATCAAAGCTGCTGTTGTTCAGGCGCTGACTCAGGGCGTGTCGGGCAAGGAGGTGACGCCATTCCTGCTGGCGGCCATAGCAAAGATCACCCGGGGCAGCAGTCTGCAGGCAAACATTGCGCTGATCAAGAACAACGCCAAGGTGGCGGCCCAGATTGCAGCCGCCTTGGCGGGCGGTCCAGCCAGGAGGCAGAGCGAGGGCAAAGATCATCTAAAGAAACCCCTCGTTGTGGGCGCCTCCATTCTGGATCTCTCCTTCACGGTGGACGATCAGAAGCGGGACATGAAACTGGACGGAGCCACCTACTCGGCGGTGGCCAAGCAGGCGGCTGGCGGCGTGGGACGCAACATAGCCGAGGGCATCTACAAGCTGTACGGCAATGTGAATCTCATATCCGCCGTCGGCAAGGACCAGATGGGCCAAACGTTGCTCCATCTGATGCCCAAGCCGCTGCAGCGTGGCATGATCCAGGACGAGAGTCAGGCCACCTCGCTGTGCTCGCTGATCTTCGACAAGTTTGGCGACTGCAAACTGATACTGGGCAACATGGAGATCCACCAGTGCTCCATCACCCCGGAGACGCTTCGGGCGCACCAGCATCTCTTCCGCGACGCTCCGCTGCTCATCATGGACAGCAACATATCGGAGCAGGCCATGGAGTGCATTCTGCAGCAGGCGCAGCAGTATCAGCTGCCTGTTTTCTTTGAACCCACCGACATGTTCATCGCCGGGAAGCCCTTCCACCTGCCATCCGACCTCACGCAGCACATTCGCCTGATCAAACCCAATCTGCACGAACTGAAGACCATTGTGGAGGCAATCACTGGCCAAACGGTCGACTGGCAGCCCGACACCAAAGTGGATCGTGTGCAGCTGCTGCAGCAGACCAAGGAGCTGCTGCAAAAGATTGAATCGCGCTTCAACTGCATCATTGCCACGCTGGGTGATCATGGGGTGCTGCTCAGCTGTCGGTCGGATGCCGAAACGGATGCGAGTTGCCTGCTCGATGCGACAGCGTCCAAGGTGCCGCCACACACCACCCGCTTCTATGCTGCACCCATAGTGCCCAACATTGTGAATGTATCGGGCGCTGGGGACAGCTTTTGTGCTGGCTTCATCACTGCCCTGCTGCAGGGACGCATCCTGGACGAGTGCGTGGCAGCGGGCTTTGTGGCGGCCGAGCGGGCCCTGCAATCCGAATCGGCAGTGCCAGCGACATACTTCAGCAATGCGAATGCCTTCGAGGATCGCTACAAGCAGACACTGAAGACGCTGCAGCAGCAGAGCATTTAGAGGCGCATTTATACTCAGGACCTTAGCTTTATTTCTCTCCCTCCCCAAGTAGTTTCCTAAAGTGTACAACAGACGATGCGATGCTCCTAGTAGGCCCAGCTGCAAGTGGAAATTAAAAAGAATTGTTGAATGTTTGTAGCCCAGAAATTAATTGGATTAATTAAACTTACAGCTTGATCACCTTATCCTTGCCGCCAGAGGCCACCCGAGAGCCATCCGGCGCCCAGTCTACGCCGAAAACCTCGTCCGCATGTCCAGGCAGCTCCTGGGCCAGCTTTTTCGTTTGTACGCTCCAAACTGCAAGAAAGAGAAGGGTGAAAACTGACAGCCAAGCCACCTCTAGGAGCTCTGCCCTACCCTTCAGTGTGGAATCTCTGCTGCCGGAGCATATCAGACGGGAATCCGCTGACCAGGCTATGGTATAGACGGCCTGCACATGACCGCGGAATGTGGCCATGTACTGGCCATCGGAGGCACGCCACAGGCGCACAGACTTGTCGAAGGAGGCCGAGGCAATGAGCTTCACATCCGGCGAGTACTTGACATCGTTGACGACATTCTGGTGGCCAGTCATGCGCTCCACGCACTTGTTTGTGTTGTTGCGCCACAGATAGAGGGTGTTGTCATCCGAGCAGGATACCAGGGACTCCACCTCATCGGGACACACAGCCTGGTAGCGTTTCAGGGCCGAGGCCTGCAGCTCCTCCGCTGTATATTAAAAGAGGAAAGGCCATAAAAAATGCTGCAGAATGGAGAGTCTGAAGGGATATTTCTTACGTGTCATGCTCAGGTAGGACTTGGTGCGATCCTTGACCGGGTGGAAGGGTCCCGTGCGCAGCACATAGTCCGTGCTCAGGGCAATATTGTTCACCCAATGGGCATGGCCGGTGAAGGTGCGGCACAAGATGCCATCGGCAGCGCGCCACATCTTGATGCTGCGATCCTTGGACGAGGTGTAGATGAGCCCAGCGCCGCCCCAGCGTACCGCAGTCACGGCATTCGTGTGTCCGGCAATGTTGAGCAGACACGAGCCCAGTTTCACATCCCAGATGCGGCAGTCGCCGTCGCTGCTGGCGGATGCGAGCTTGCGGCATTCGGGATTCTGATGGAATGGCTCCCAGGCGAGGCAATTGATGTGCTTCCTGTGGCCTGCCAGTGTGCGTCCCACCTGCTGGCCCGTCTCCGGATCCCAGATGATGATTTTGCCCGCCTTGCAGGCACTGGCCAGGCGCTTGCCATCCGGTGCCCAGGCGACGCACAGCACCCATTGCTTGTGGCCGCTGCACGTGAAGTGTGGCGTCTCCGTGGTCAGATCCCACAGGCGGACTGTGGTGTCACCGCTGCCGCTGGCCAGATGAGCGCCATCCGGACTGAAGTTTAGCGAGACCACCGCCTCGGCATGGCCGGGCATGGAGCTGGTGCATCGGGTGACTGGACGAACCTTGAACACGGCCTGTGGCTGGTAGACAATGTCAATCACATTCTCTGTGTCCACTGTGCCCAGGTCGAGGGTGTCCTCGAGGCTCTTCTTGATCTCATCCTCGCCCACAAAGAACAGATAAGGTGTCGCCTCCTCGTTCTTCAGAAGCGCATTGCAGATGAGACCCAATTGTTGCGTCGTTATGCCCGCCGGCAGGTCTATGGGCGGTCCTGCCTCCTCGCCTGTGTCGGATATCAGACGTGCCTGTATTGTCTGTGGTGTGGCCTCCACCTCCGTGTCCACTTCCACGCTTATTTTCGGTTTTTTAGCAAACATTTTACGAATAACAACAATAAAACACGTGCCGCGGACTAGTGTGGATAAACGCGAAAAAAAACCCAAACCAATCCATTCATCGGCAATCGGCAATCGTGACGGATTTTCATCGAAAAAATTTCCCTTATATTTCCCATACACACTTACAACCTTTTCTGCTTAAGGCATATTTTATAAACAATCCAATGAAAAGAAGTTCTTAAACTTAGTCAGTTTTGTGAAAAATTGATTCATCCATCGAATAAAATTATGTTTTCAGTTCTGAGGGTCCTATCTAGCTTGATATATTAAACGGACTATCAAAATCGAGAAATATGGTTTTCAATTATGAACAAGGAACGATTAGCCCATTGTCGACCAGTGGGTATTTAAATATACCTCACGAGAATTTGGAAACTTTAAAAATATATGCCCAGTTCAGGTGAAAGATATCTTGTATTGTACTTCAAAAGGATGGATGGACAAGAAATATGTACAACAGTGTTATTTCCCGCGATTTAACTCTAGTTGTTAGCCTGTTTAAATAGAGGGGGGTTTAGTGGGCTAAGTTTTTTCTCTCATCACTGATTTATGGTAAATCGGTATGTTTCGATAAATCTTCACCCTGCATGTACGCGTCTTTACAATTTGTTGTTAAAAATGGAAAATATTCCGCGAACACATGAAGGTGAGCCAAAGCAAGCAACTAATTAGCTCTCCTGCAGGTCATAGAAGATGGGAACACTAGAATCCTGCGTGCGGAGCCCCTAAAACGGCCCACAAAAGTGCACCCGGTTTGGTTTGCCCTCCCTCCCCTCATACGAAAATCAATTATTTCATCAACATTCTTTGTGACCCATTTCAGACATCGAGGCGCAAATCTCTGTTATACAGGAGAAGAAAACGGAGCTGGCCAAGACCACTGCAGCAGCGGAGGGCGTGGGACTGTTGGACAGCGGCGGATTCTTCGACACCGATTTGTACGACGAGGAGGCGGCCAAGGGCAAGGGCCGCTATGAGGGCTACAACACATCGATCGCCGCCAATGACGAGGGCGATGAGGACGAGGACGATGGCTTCCCAGTGCCACAGAAACGCACCACATACACGGCGCCCATTTCGGTGCTGAAGGATGTCACCCAGGGCAAGGAGGATGTGGATCCATTTGCGGATCGACGGCATCCGACCATTGCCGATCGTGAGGATGAGTACAGGCAGAAGCGGCGTCGCATTATCATCTCGCCAGAGCGCGCCGATCCCTTTGCCGATGGCGGCAAGACCCCGGATGTGGGCTCCCGTACCTACACAGACATCATGCGGGAGCAGATGCTCAAGGGCGAGGAGACCGAGCTGCGGCGCCGCATCATGGAGAAATCCAAGGACGGTACGCTGGTGAAATCTTCCGCATCATCGCAATCATCATCGTCGAACGGCGACAGCTCCTCCAAAGATAGCAGCTCACGGAAGCGTGGCCGCTGGGATCAGACGGTCAGCGATAGCTTCATACCGGCCAAGGTGGCGGCCACACCAAGCAGTGCAGCCACACCCACCTGGGAGGATGTGAGTATAGCTGGGATGCAGCATCCATTTAGAGCACTTTTCAATCTCTGTTTTCGTTGCAGAAAACACCCGGAGATCATCGCTGGGATGAGACTCCCGGCCACAAGGGTAGCGAGACGCCCGGCGCCACACCGGGACTGGGCACACGCATCTGGGATGCCACACCGGCACATGCCATGACACCGGGACATGAGACACCTGGCCACGAGAAGTCGGCGCGACGCAACCGCTGGGATGAGACGCCAAAAACGGAGCGCGAGACGCCCGGACACAGTGGCTGGGCCGAGACCCCCAAGCCAGATCGCACGGGCAGCGGTGCCGGCGGCGAGAGCATCTCCATTGAGTCGACTCCGGGCGCCTCGAAGCGTCGCTCCAGATGGGACGAGACCCCATCGAATGCCACGCCCGCTATAACGCCGACAAATGCCAGCGCCATGACACCGAACATGACGCCCAGCATGACGCCGCATGCCACACCCGGCCATGCCACACCGATGCTCACACCCGGCGGCAGCACTCCGGTGGGTGTGAAGGCCATGGCCATGGCCACGCCCACAGCTGGTGCGCTGGCCGCCATGACGCCCGAACAGCTGCAGGCCTATCGCTGGGAGAAGGAGATCGACGAGCGGAACAGGCCCTACACCGACGAGGAGCTCGATCAGATGTTCCCGCCCGGCTACAAGATACTGCCGCCACCCGCCGGCTATGTGCCAGTGCGGACGCCCGGCCGCAAGCTGATGGCCACACCCACGCCCATCGCTGGCACCCCGGCGGGCTTCTTCATTCAGGTGGAGGACAAGAATGCCAAATTCATGGATAATCAGCCAAAGGGGCAGAATCTGCCCTTTATGAAGCCCGAAGATGCGCAGTATTTCGACAAGCTGCTGGTGGACGTCAACGAGGACTCGCTGTCGCCCGAGGAGCTGAAGGAGCGCAAAATTATGAAGCTGCTGCTGACCATCAAGAACGGATCGCCGCCCATGCGCAAGTCCGCCCTGCGCCAGATTACGGACAAGGCGCGCGAATTCGGTGCGGGGCCGCTCTTCAATCAGATCCTGCCGCTGCTCATGTCGCCCACGCTGGAGGATCAGGAGCGTCACTTGCTGGTGAAAGTCATTGATCGTGTGCTGTACAAGCTGGACGATCTGGTGCGTCCGTATGTGCACAAGATTCTGGTTGTGATTGAGCCGCTGCTGATCGACGAGGATCACTATGCCCGCATTGAGGGCCGCGAGATCATCTCCAATCTGGCCAAGGCCGCCGGCCTGGCCACCATGATCTCCACAATGCGTCCGGACATTGACAACATTGACGAGTACGTGAGAAATACGACAGCGCGTGCCTTTGCGGTGGTGGCTTCGGCTCTGGGCATACCCTCGCTGCTGCCCTTCTTGAAGGCCGTTTGCAAGTCCAAGAAATCGTGGCAGGCCCGCCACACGGGCATCAAGATTGTCCAGCAGATTGCAATCCTCATGGGCTGCGCCATTCTGCCGCATCTCAAAGCTCTCGTGGAGATCATCGAGCACGGGCTGGTGGATGAGCAGCAGAAGGTGCGCACCATCACCGCTTTGGCCATTGCGGCGCTCGCAGAGGCTGCCACGCCCTACGGCATTGAGTCGTTCGATTCGGTGCTGAAGCCCCTGTGGAAGGGCATCCGCACGCATCGCGGCAAGGGATTGGCCGCCTTCCTGAAGGCCATTGGCTACCTGATTCCGCTGATGGACGCCGAGTACGCCAACTACTATACGCGCGAGGTGATGCTGATTCTCATTCGAGAGTTTCAGTCGCCCGACGAGGAGATGAAGAAGATCGTCCTCAAGGTGGTGAAGCAGTGCTGCGCCACCGACGGCGTGGAGCCGCAGTACATCAAGGAGGAGATCCTGCCGCACTTTTTCAAGTTCTTCTGGAACCATCGCATGGCCCTGGACAGACGCAACTATCGCCAGCTGGTGGACACCACCGTCGAGATAGCCAACAAGGTGGGCGCCTCCGAGATCATCAATCGCGTGGTGGATGACCTAAAGGACGAAAACGAGCAATACCGCAAAATGGTTATGGAAACGGTGGAGAAGATCATGGGCAATCTGGGTGCAGCGGACATTGATTCGCGCCTCGAGGAGCAGCTCATCGACGGCATTCTGTACGCCTTCCAGGAGCAGACCACCGAGGATGTGGTCATGCTGAATGGCTTCGGCACCATTGTCAATCAGCTGGGCAAGCGCGTCAAGCCGTATCTGCCGCAGATCTGCGGCACCATTCTGTGGCGACTGAACAACAAATCGGCGAAGGTGCGCCAGCAGGCAGCGGATCTCATCTCGCGGATCGCTGTGGTGATGAAGACCTGCCAGGAGGAGAAGCTGATGGGCCATCTCGGTGTCGTTTTGTACGAGTATCTGGGCGAGGAGTATCCGGAGGTGTTGGGCAGCATCCTGGGCGCACTGAAGGCCATCGTAAATGTCATTGGCATGACCAAGATGACGCCGCCCATCAAGGATCTCCTGCCCCGCCTTACACCCATCCTGAAGAATCGACACGAGAAGGTGCAGGAGAACTGCATCGATCTGGTCGGTCGCATTGCCGATCGCGGACCCGAGTATGTGTCGGCCCGCGAGTGGATGCGCATCTGCTTCGAGCTGCTGGAGCTGCTCAAGGCCCACAAGAAGGCCATTCGGCGGGCGACAGTCAACACTTTTGGTTACATTGCCAAGGCCATCGGCCCACACGATGTGCTGGCCACGCTGCTGAACAATCTGAAGGTGCAGGAGCGACAGAATCGTGTGTGCACCACCGTGGCCATTGCCATTGTGGCCGAGACCTGTCGCCCCTTCACTGTCCTGCCCGCCTTGATGAACGAGTACCGAGTGCCCGAGCTGAACGTGCAGAACGGTGTGCTCAAGTCGCTGGCCTTCCTCTTCGAGTACATTGGGGAGATGGGCAAGGACTACATATACGCCGTCTGTCCGCTGCTGGAGGATGCACTGATGGACCGCGATCTGGTGCATCGCCAGACAGCCTGCTCGGCCATCAAGCACATGTCCCTGGGGGTCTATGGCTTTGGCTGCGAGGACGCCCTCACGCATCTGCTGAACTATGTGTGGCCGAATATCTTCGAGACGTCGCCGCATCTGGTGCAGGCCTTCATGGACTCGGTGGACGGACTGAGGGTGTCGCTGGGCTCCATCAAGATACTGCAGTACACGCTCCAGGGGCTCTTCCATCCCGCACGCAAGGTGCGCGATGTCTACTGGAAGATCTACAATTCGCTGTATATCGGCGGGCAGGATGCCCTCATTGCGGGCTATCCAAGGATCACCAACGATCCGAAGAATCAGTACGAGCGTTACGAAATGGATTACATGCTCTAAGGTATGCCCGGCTAGCACTAGGATCGGCAGACACACAAACAAAATATATACACAAATTGTACAAAACCGGGTTTTATTCTACGTTTTGGAGTAGCTCCCATATTCCCTTCTTTAGGGTCCTACTGTGTGGACTAATCTTTTGGCTTACGCAATAATACAAATGTGTGGAGTAGTTTGGTGGAGGCTGCGGCTCCTTGGTCTTGGTCTCTACTTGGCTATCGGTAGAGTATGGATTGGACCACCTCGATGAGGCTCTGCAGTCCGAACATGTAGTTCTCATCGGGCTGGCCATCCTCCGCCGGATACACGTGAGCAAAGTCAATCATACGCACGCGTATCCACTCGGAGGGATCGTCGGAGCAATGATTATGGCCATGATGATGGCCATTGAGCAAAGGCGGGGACGGTGGCGGCTGGGCGCCGAGTCGTGCATAGTCGTAGCAGATGAGCAGGGAGCTGGCATAGAAGTGAAGTAAACGCTGGCGCTTGAACCAGGCGAGGATCTCCTGCAGCTGTCGCAGCACCTCACGCAGCAGAATCTCCGAGCCGGCAGCTCGCGTCTTGGAGTCACTGGTGCTGGCATTGAAGAAGATGCCCATGGTCTGCCGGAAGCCGGCCACATCCAGGCTCTTGCCGTAGTCCTTGCCATGCCGCATGAGCACCGTCTGGCCGGGCACCTCCGCTGGCAGGTAGACCAGGAAACCGGGCAGGCAGAGGCCAAGCTTCTGCTTGCATATCACATACTTTTGCTCCTCCACCTGGCGCTTGTGCGGCGAGGACAGGGGATCCCAGGTGCGGCGACCCATCTTCACGTCCATGACGCACGGCTGCTGCATGCCGCGCGTGAGGTCTTCCAGCCTGACAAATGTGTGCTCGCGCTGATTCACAACCAGTTTGAGATGGCCGTAAAAACGCGGGACGTGACGACCGAGGGCGGCAAGGTCATTATCACCTGGCGCTTCGGCCATGGCTCCCGTCACCGACGCCGCCGCCGCCGCCGATGCCAATGACTCATAAAAGTTGAGTTCCCGCACTTCACACTCGGGCTTGCCCAGCGGCTTCAGCACGCATCCTGCAACAGAGTCCTGCAGCAGACCCACGGCGGCGGCATTCGTCGCCTCAAATGTGTGTCCGGCCACCTGTGTGGCAAATTGGCGAAATCCCACGGGCAGCGCTGGCCTGGGCAGCTGCACAGCTTCCTGATCCTTTCTGGCCATGTTTTGTGTGGTATCTGGGGTTGTCTGTCCAGGCGATGGGTGGCAGACAGAAGCAACAGCAGCAGCAAACAGAATGTTCAGAAATTTTGCGCAGGAAAAGATTAAAATGGTTGCGCGGTTAACGCTGAATCGGTGATGGCCGATTGGATTTTTTCCTGTTAGATTTGGCTTTTTCCAGTCAGAAATAGCGTGTCTTCAAAATTATGGATTAATAAACATCCAGATCGATAGGGTTTATATGCATAATGCTCGCTAAGTATGGTCTCAACTACTAACTATATAATATAGGGTATAAATTGCATTTACTTAATATAAATATTTAGCCATTTTTCAGTGCAATGTTTCTTTTGTGATTGCCAGCACTATTTCACTGTTGCAGTGTTGCGAAACTTTCAAACAGTGCAAACAGCTAGGGTTGTAAAACTCACGCGTCTTCTAATTTGTTGCTGATGCTTTGGGAGTGGTTTTGTTTGTCAATTATTCATCTTTATTTACCGCATTTGTTATCTGCTGCTGCTGCTGCTGTTTATCCACTCCACTGCGACTGAGATTGCACGACGGCCCATAATGAAATCCTGGGAGATTGCCGTGCTGGCCCTAGCAGCTGTTTATCTGTGCACGCAAGGTGAGTCTTTCGAGTTTTACGGGCCACACCTCAATTAATGCTTTATAATACCCCGGACAATATCTAGTGAGTTTTGTGGCTGGCCTGGAGTGCTATGTGTGCTCCAATCAGACGGGCAACACGGAAAAGTGCCTCAACACGATCAAGACCTGCGAATCCTATGAGAATGTCTGTGGCACAGAGATTCGCTGGGGCAGCCAGCCATACTTCTCCGAGGGCGCACTCAAGCAATATTATGTGTCCAAGCGCTGCATGACCAAGGAGCAGTGCCAGTCCAAGCGGAAGCGCTACATGCAGCTCTACTGCACCCACATCTGGTACGAGGATTGGGCGTGCAACGAGTGCTGTCCGGGCGATCGCTGCAACTATTTTGTGATTGTGAGTGTACTCTCCGTAGAGGCTTGGCTAGTGCCTCCAATCTAACCCATCTTACTTGCAGAGTGGCGCTCCGGCTGGACAACGACAAGCCGTGGGTCTGACCCTGCTCATGACGCTGCTGGGCCTGGGTTCTTGGCACATTTCACGCTCTTAGCTGAACAAGGAATCGCTTATTCAACCTCCACATACGTTAGAACTGCAGGTAGAACTGTAAACGTTTGCCGTCCATTTATGTAGTAGATTTTAAAAGTGCCTTTGACTCAAAAGGGGGAATCAATTTCCCCATGGAATATTTTACACATTTTATACAAAAACCCTTGCGTTCTTAACGAGTAAGAAAAGCAGCAAAGAAAAGTTCGAATAAGCTCAATAAGTATTTTATAAAGTTCAAGCGAAGCTAATCTTGAATGGGATTCCCTTATAATCCACATTTAACCACACTTCTCATGTATTTTGAGCAGTTTTTTACGATTTCTGATACACTTTTTGACCCCATATCATATAGTAATGAGACAAACACTAGCATATCTTAGATAGAACCCGAGAAAATGCCTTATTATAGCTATAAAAATCTGTTTCCCCTTTCGAATCTCCAACCCAAGCAATAAAGACAACTATGGGCGTCTTTTTGGCGCTTTAATTAATATACGACTAATCCGTCAGACAACTCACAACTTGGCACAGAAGCAGCCGGCGGTGACGGTGACCGTCTCGAACTGCCACATCTGAGCCGCACTCCTCTCCTTGTTCATCCAGGCAGCGGCACGATCCGGCACCGTGGCCTGGGTCAGCACCTTCACCTTGTACTCCAGTGGCCTGCAATTGGAGCCGTGTGTGCACTTGGCATCCTGTGCGGGACGCGACTCGCACACGGCGTTCATCAGATAGCGCGGAAAGTGCATGGTGCCCAGGTCGAGCAGTACGTTCTAGAGCAGGGGACGGACAGAGACTGTGATTATCCGCGCGCTGGATGATTCGGGGCGCGCAACAAACCGTAACTTTGCAATCGCAGCCGGCATGATGGACATCGTTGCGCTTGGTGGTCAGCAGATCCTCGTAGAAATCGTCGTAGTACATTGCCGGCAGCTGCAGCTGATGGGGCATGGCCGCCGCTGTCTCTGTGGGATGGGGCGTTGCCTGGCCGAATCCGAACAGGGCGCTGAGCATCTTGGAAGTACTGCGATCCGGCTGCTCCTGTTCCTCCATATCCTCGTAGCCGCCACCATCGTCGCTGCCATAGCGACTGCCTGCGACTCCGATTCCGACTCCTCCACCACCACTGGCCAGGCAGAGCAGCGCCAGCGCCGCTATCGAAACGGGAAACTGCGAAAGACAAAACCCCTCAAGCAAATCTTTCTTCAGCTGTGAGCTGTCGCCTCGGGACTCACCCAGAGCATCCTGCTGGATCCGTGCCTGTGCAGAGCTGAACTCCTTGTGCGGCTCCCAGCAAGGAATCCCTGCTCTTTTATATGCCACTGGACAATGGCGAATGGCACGGAATGGAATGGCTCTCGGATTACCTTTTGTGGGTGTGTGTCGCAAGCGAAGCATCCATTATGGTCCCGTCACCTGGACGGCGTAACAATGACCCAACACAACTGTTGACACTATAACAATGGACTGGAGTCGGGCGTGGGACTGGGACTGGGACTCGAGAGTGGTCACTGGGCGGCTGATGGGGTTGAATCCTTTGGCTATTTATACTCCACTGCCATTCAATGGCCAAAATGGCTTTAAGGCCTCAAGTGCTGTGGCGTGTGGCGTGTGGAGTGGGGGTGGCGCTAAAGGAAGCCCACTGACCCAGACATATGTACGTATGCCCAGGCAAAAGGTCGGCTGTCGGTTCGCACTCTCCAACCAACCCCACCCAACACTTGTCGCCGCGAGAGTGCCAGGGTGGTGGGGTGGCTACAAATCGACTACGAAATATGAGTGGAGGGGGTGTGCGGTTTTAGGTAGAATTTCCCTGTGAATTTTTGTATTCAAATTGTGGAGGATTTTCCCGGCCACTCAGTGATCCCTAAGACATTCAGCTTTCTGCGCTTTAAGTTCTCTCTCAGCTTAGAAATATCCCAAATGATTTTATTCCTAGCACAAATAGAATTCTTTCTGTCTTTTACTTACCCCTAAATCCCAGCCTTACCCTTAAATATTCCTCCCCATGTGGGAGATGCTTTGGTTCCTGCTTGTGTCGTCATCTTCCAGCTATGAGCTCACTTACTCTCTCCGCCTGTCTATCTCTGCACTGTCTGCTGTCTCACTGGTCTATGCAGGTGCAGGGTCCGGCTAGAGCGACTTCTTCTGGCAACTACCACGGCTGCCACGGGTCAGACAGTCCGCGTGGGGCGTAGGGTGCACAGGCGAATGGGTACCCACTTTTAGGGCTTCCCCTCCGACGTCGAGCGGCACGCATTGGACTCCATTCCGGCTATCCCGCTCAGTTGAATACGCGTCGTCGTGGTAAGAACGTCGCTCGGGCCTACAGTTTGACACGCACACACACACATACAGTTTGACAGCCGCCTACTCTCAAACTGTAAAGTGGAGGAGGAGCTGCAGGCAGGGCAGGCAGGCAGGCAGCAGCAGCTTCCGTTACTCGTGCTTCCATCTTCCTAGAGATATTATCTCTTGGGAAAACTTCTCTCTTGTTGTTATTGTTGTACAGTTTTTCCGCTGCGGAATTTGTTGAGGCGGAAAAGCGAGTGGGTGCGAGAGAGGTGGCAAAAGGTAGCGGGAAGCCCTCAAAGTGTCGACGAAAATCGTTAAAAAATAGAATACGAAAAAAAACAGACACATTGCGACTATGTCAAGACTCGCTTGAAGACCGACCCACCGAACCAGCGGACACAGGCACAATAGCAGGAGGCGAAGGAGCCAGGGGAGACACACGGTCGAGCCACGGCAGACACTCGTAGAATTCTCCACATACCGAACCCACTCAGGATTCGCATGGAAAAAGGCACAATGAAGCGCAAGCAGAGGAGATACAGGTAGGGCACTCACCAGCTGATCTACAGAGCGAATTCAATCCTCTCTTCTAACTGTCGTTGATCCATAGAACCACCTTCAATACGTTGCAACTGCAGGAGCTGGAGCGCGCCTTTCAGCGCACCCACTATCCGGATGTGTTCTTTCGCGAGGAGCTGGCGGTGCGCATCGATCTGACGGAGGCGCGTGTGCAGGTGTGGTTCCAGAATCGCAGGGCCAAGTGGCGCAAGCAGGAGAAGATCGGCGGCAGCCTGGGCGACTACAAAGAAGGTTCACTGGATCTGGATGTGGCCTACGATGACAGTGCGGCGGTTCTGGGTCAATTGGACAGTGCATTGGGTGGGCATCAATCCCCTAAGATTCTTCGTTTATACTCCAGCTATTAATCTCTTTCCGCTCTCTCTCTCTCGCTGTGTAGGTGCTGGTGGTACTCTGCTGCCGGACACACCGCCGCAGTCATCCAATTCGCTGGACAACGAGCTGAAGGCGCCCTATGGCACGGGCGCCCTGTCGCCGTCACGGCTCTCGCCCAATATATTCCTCAATCTGAATATCGATCACCTGGGCCTGGAACGTGGCGGCAGTGGCTTGTCCATGGAGTGGTCCACATATCCGCCGCAGCAGCAACAGACGCAAACGCATCCGCAGATGGACTCCGAGCAGCAGCAGCAGCATCAGCACCCGCCTCAGCAGCATCAACATCAACATCATCATCATCATCATGAGCACCAACAGCAGCAGCAGCAGCATCAGAATTCTCAACAGCAACAGCAGCAGGAGCAGGACGAAGGACTGGAGTTTGCTGGCTGCTCCCTGGACCTGGACATGGCTGACGGGTCCTCCGCCTACGACGAGATGAAGTTCCTCAGCGTGGATCAGTTCACCATCGACAGCTTCAAGGCGGACTGCATACTCAGCATGGAGCAGTCGCCGCTGCCGCTGCCACAGATCGCGCCCTATGTGAGTCACGCGCCGCCACACCACCTCAGCTCCGGCGATTCCAATGGCCTGCAATCGCTGTGCCTCGACGGAATTAGTTCGAATAGTGGCCTGGGCATGGCCTCGTTCGGTGGCGGCCTCTCCTGCTCGCTGCTCTCCCACCACCAAGTCAGTGACGGTGATTCCATGCCCAAGGGTTCATCGCCGCCGCCATCGCTGCTGGTGCTGGACAAGACGCTGCCCTCGCTGAGCGTTGGTGTGGAGGGCATAGCCGATCTGGTTGAGCAGCTGCATCAGCATCATCATCATCATCATCAGCACCAACATCATCAACAACATCATCATCATCAGCATCAGCATGAGGCGGGGGCCAGCGATATCCTGTGAATCCAATTTAGGCGAATCAAATGCATAGCTAAATCTAATCTAAAACCTAAACTTAAACTTAATCTTACCGTTCGAGAGTGGAGCAGAGAGAGAGCAGTGAGAGCCGCTCTAGTTCTAGTTATATATTCTTGTTTTCTAGTCAATGTTCTAGTCGCATAAGTCGATAGCTAAGTTCCCGAACCAACAGAAAGTGGAGGAGGTACACTCACAGAAAATCAACGAAAAAACCTTATGAAGCTGAAAATTTTTGTAGCAAAAATAATATTTGTATGTATCAATATTTGGGCAAGGTTTTTTTGGAGTGTACATCACCTGCTTATCGCCTTTGTTTCCCCCCCTCCGTCCTGAAATATAAAAGAAACAGAACGTGAAATATTTCGAGACGAGAGTCCTTGACTACCTTTTTCGGGGGGCAGGCTCTACTATGGTAGCTTCTATGGATTCCCCTACATGCGGCACATGCGTTTGTGTGTGCCAAACAATGGAACAACCACAAACCCCAACCCCCGCCCCTTGCCGCAGCCCAAAACCAGAGCGACTCCTCCACCTTATATTTGTGGCTCGGATTAGAGGCAAACTAATTGTGCGATTTGAATGGATTTCGGGTTTCACTTGCTGTTTGTTCGGCAATAACATTTGCTTTGCTTTTTAACAATTGCCGTGCCGCTCCGCTCCGCTCCTCTGTGCTGTCCCCCCCCTGCAACACATTCATTGCTCTGTTGCCAGTAATTTCCATTTACCATTATTAGTGGGGCTCCCTGCGCCACTCTACTGCAGGCCCTAAGCAGTCTTAGCTGTGGGAAGAGACCCTGAAACCCTCCTCTCTGGAGTCTCTTCTGTGCTTAGCGTAGCAAAGCTTACGGGAGGAGCAAAGCGGAAAGCTGCAAGTGGGCTCGCAGAGGGTGGCAGCGCTGCAAGGGGTGTGGTGTGAGTGGCTTTAAGTGATGTTGCTCCAGTAGAAATCCCCAAAGCGGAGGTAGCGAAACTTGATCAGGCATTTGTGATGGAGGATTTCATGCGATAGTTCTAAGGGAATGCAAATGATAAGTGATTTTGATGTTTACATTTACTTTCAGAAATACGTAGAGCGTAAAAATAGTACGCTCCATTGTATTTATACGTGCTGCATAGCTTTTGGAAAACTTTGGTGTACGTATCGGTTAGATAAGATAATACAAAATTATGAACTTAGATCAATTCAGCTTCGGTTTTACGACGTGAAGCTTGGAACTTCGAAGCCAATGTCGGGAAAGATCTGAGCCGATTATATTTATAAAGGCGCGATAGTAAGGAATGTATAGTATCATGTATCGCTCACCAGTACTAAAAAAAAACAAATAAGTTGCCAAGTTATTGAAAGTTTATTAATTGTCATAGATAGAAATAATAAGGGATGAATTATACAAAAAAAAAAAATATATATATATTGCAAAAATCATCGAAAAAATTAGTTTTGATTTAAAGGTGCATACATACATATGTATATGTATTTACGTAGTAAATATGTATATATTTATAAACTTTTTATCTATTTGTATATTATAATATTTATATTTACATATTGCTTCTATCGGGACTATAATATTCGTTACATACTGTCGCAGTTCGTGTACCGCACGTGTGCAAGACAGAGTCAGCATGACACACCAGACGCACAGCTGACTGAAAGTATGAAATCTCTGCTGCTGCGCTGCCACCAGATCAACGACAGCGCACCGCAGCAGCTAAGGCAAGACAGAGATAGAACGATAAAGTTGTGTTAGTGCTGGTACGCCAGCACACACAGTCGATTCAAGGTGCATTTGTATGTGTATATATTTCTCTCGCTCGCACTGCATGTTTTTTCAAGTCTGGTCCAATTCTAGTGAGACGGGGACCAGTGCTGCCATTTTACTTATTTCAGGCTAAATTTAGAATTTTTAAAATGAAATTTAGCTTTTTTTTTATTTTAAATGAGGCTTGTTTAAGCATTAAATGTATAGCAACCTTGTTCATAAATGAACAAGTTTGGTAGGTCTAACGCCCTATTGTTTGGTTGCATAAAAAATTTGAATAAGCAAAATCCCTAAAATAAGTGATTTTATTTAAATTTAATATCAAAAGTGAAAAATTTAGCTGCCTAGAGAAAAATTTTTAAGTTGACAATTGTATTAGGTTTCTTTGTTTTTTGGTGTATTTAGGCACTAACCATCTGTAGGGGCTAAGCTTAATTTGTAGCTTATTAGTTTTCGGCTTTAGCCATTTTTGGCATATTTTTTTTTCAAATCTAGCTTTTTATTTACACTGTTATTCTGTCAGCACTGACAGCGACAGCTGGGCGCCCCAAACCAAAAGCTATAAAAGGCTCGACCCGACTGATTTCATTGTTCAGTCGAAATTTGTTCGCCGCTTGTTACATATCTCAGCTGGGGTTTTGCCTCGTTTTGGGTAGCTGAAAATAAAAATGGCATTCACTTCCATTTTGTTATCTGATATTATGCCTTTCTGCCTTAATAACCAAGAAAAACTCGTAGGAATCGTTTGGTGGCAGCGCCTGCTTCTGCTGGTGTTGCTGTTGCATCTGTGGTGCGGTCATCTGCACCACGGCTAAACTTTTACCGCAGCCTGAGACCGTACTCGCGTACGTCCTTCTTTCGGTGGCACATTTAGTTCATTAATACGGCGAACTGCCGCTACGCGGGAGCTCCAAAGGGTTACTGACAATGACCTGTGGCACTGAGCAGCCAATTCCTGTGGTCTGTAGCTCCAAGACTCCTCCGGTATATAGATCCAAGTCAACACTTGGCTGTAGCTCCAATTCAGCACTGGGCTGTTGTTTCTTCAGCAGTTCTCTCATCAGCTCATGTCTGATCAGCAAGTTGTTTATTTTTTCCGTTGTCTCATCAATCGGACTGAGATTATCCTGCTTCACAATTAACTCCTCCTGCACCTTGCTAGGCCAATACAGACGTACCCGCGCCACCACGAACACCAACAACTTGAACAAGGCAGGTTTGAGGCATAAGACCTGTGGCACTGAGCAGCCAATTCATCTGGTCTGTAGCTCCAAGACTCCTCCGGTATATAGATCCAAGTCAACACTTGGCTGTAGCTCCAATTCAGCACTGGGCTGTTGTTTCTTCAGCAGTTCTCTCATCAGCTCATGTCTGATCAGCAAGTTGTTTATTTTCCTTCCGATGTCTCATCAATCGGACTGAGATCATCCTGCTTTCCACTGATACATATTTCATTGAATCGACATTTTCTCTCTTAGATTAACAAGTTATCACTACTGCCTTTGTTACTAGCTTTGATATTGTATACAGTAACTTATTATTTTGCAAGCAGCTGTTGCAAATAAAAAGAAGTACTGTCTTACCGACATACATGTATTCTAACAAGAGATGGGAATGGAGCAACATTAGGCTGTTGGCGAAGGTTGGTCATTTACGGCTTACTAATCCAATCAAGTTACGATCACTAATGCTTATAAATAGCATTTGCACGAAAATACAGAAGCTCCCTATTAAGTGCTCGATTCGTTATGGCTCGCAGCAGGCTTTCATTTTGGCTGTGGCTCTTCGTGGCTATTGCATGTAGAAAGAATTATTTTAAGAGCTAGCGTGATTGCATCTTAAGCAAATAAAATTGATTTTTCTTCAGGTTTGTTCATACGTACATATATTTCAGTGTGTTGTTTATCTAAAAGTGTTTTTGGGTATGTGAAAATCAAATTAGTTATTATACAAATCACTTAATTAAGGACAAATGAGGAAGCCTATCAGCTTATAAGGTAATCCACCTGTTTGAGGAACCTAATCATGCGAGGAAGCCTATCAGCTTATAAGGTATCATGAATCATTTCATTTTCCATAAACTTTTTTTAAGAAATTTATGTTGACACAGTTGTACGCATTGCTAAAATCCACCGACGCGAATGATGTTTACATCATTTATGCACACCGCTGCTGATTCAATCTTTGATATGCTTATGACCTGTAGGGTAGCACATCTTTTTGCACGGATATATGCATGTATTTTTCCAGTTTTTTTTTATACCCGTACTCAAAAAAGAGTTAAGGGGTATTGATCAAGTGAGTTTTGGTACCTTCTGATATTGGCACTTTTTGCTAATAAAACTTTTCCTTTTCCAGCTTCAGGTCTTTGGAGGAGTCTGATGATTTTTTGAGTGACGTGGTCGGATCCTCGTTCTGGAGCCGCAGACGATTTGAAGAAGGTTGGAGCGAATACCTTGGTACAGCCCCAAAGTCAATTGCAGATGGTGTATGCCTCCGATTGTTGGGAAAAGGTGAGTTGGGGATCCAGTGGCCAGGATATTTCGACCACTACCCTGAACGCTTCTCAGAAAGCACAGTGCCACGCCTGCAGGACCAAGCATTCCTCCCACCATTGGCTTTTGGCGTTCCAATCACCAGCAATAATAAAAACTCTACCCAAAGAATCAAACAGCTCTTTGAACTGGACCTCAGTCCACTCGTATGTGGGTGGGCAATATATGGCAGCAACTCTCAGTGGGCCACCCTTTGGTCTGGGCAGTGAGATGGCAGCTATCTGGAGACGATCTTCCGAGCAAGGGAGCAAGCTGGAGTGCAATCACTTCCTTACGAGAACAGCTGCTCCACCTTGCCGGCGATTTGATGGGTGATTAGCGGTGTAAAGATGGTATCCGTCTATATTGATATCTGTGTTAGTATTTATATGTGTTTCGCACAACAAAAGTATATCAATACGCTGATTGGATAGAAAGGCTTCGACTTCCATGTGTTTATTGGACAGGCCTGCTGCATTCCAGAACGCTATCCTAATTTCCTGGGTCTTGTTAGGCATTTTGAGGGTCATTGACTCGTAACTCGGCAGGAAGGCGAGCAATGAGAACGCTTAGCATGTTCTCCAGCGATGCCATTCTTGCTTCCAAATTGGATCTAGGTTGCAGAGAGACAGAGGGGGATCTATTTTGCCCTTGATGTTTTGCAAGAAGGAGTGAGATAAGCTGATCCAATTTATGGCTGATGGTGTTTAAATTAGCATGGTTTGCTCTGCTTTGGCTACGATTAGTCGACTGCTGTCTATTGACTGACTGCTGTCTACGGGCAATGGATACATGTTGTGCTCTGGAGCGGGATCGACGTTGCTGCTGTTGGATTGCTGCTACATTTACTTGGCGACTTCCTCTGGCCACATCTGCATAGCTATGCTGGTTGACAGTTGGAGCAGGCCCTGCTTCAGAGCGCTGGCGACTTTTTTGGCGATGGCCACTAGGCTGGCGTTGTCGGCTTCTGTGGCGAGTTGAGGGCAGAGGTAGCACCGGCATGCCTAGTCCAGCCAGCAGCTTATTGGCGCGCTGTACCTCAGTTGGCGCTCTTCTGCTTTCTGCATTTTTGAAGGCAATGCAACCTCTGTAGCTGGCCGCATGGGCGCCTTTGCAGTTTGCACATTTGGCAGGCACAAGGGCAGATTTCTCACATAAAACCGTTTTATGACCCAGTCCGCACTTTACGCAGACAAACTCACTCCTGCAATATGCTTGCGTATGCCCTATACGCTGGCATCTATGGCATTGGACGACAACATTGGATCGTCTTTTAACTTCGACGCGTACCCGTTGTCCGCCCATATTGGTCAGCTTAAGAATCTCCACATTATTCTCCTTGGGAACCAACTCAACCTCAAACAGGTTCATTGCCTGACCAGTGTGTCTCCGCTTGAGCACATTTATGAACTTCACAGCGTGACCTGATGCTGTTAGTAGTTCTGTAATGTAAGCTGTGCCAGTGGAGTGATGAAGATCGCGAATGACGACCCTGTAGCCGCGTTCGGACCCAAGCTGGTAAGTGTATGACGGAATGTTCGTGCTTTCATCATCGAAGAATTTTCTCAGAGTTCTAAATGCATCAATGCTATTGCACATGATGCGTAATCCTCCTATTAGATTTGTGGTAAAAGTGGATGTGTGCAACGCAGAGAAGGAAACGTTTCCGACCCCATAAAGTATATATATTCTTGATCAGCATCAATAGCCGAGCCTATATAGCCATGTCCGTCTGTCCGTCCGTCTGTCCGTCCGTCCGTCTTGATGAGCGCCTGGATCTCAGAGACTATAAGAGCTAGAGAAACCAAATTTGGTTTCCAGACTCATGTGATATCACACTGCTACAAGTGTATTTCAAGATTTCGCCCCGCCCCCTTCCGCCCACACAAAGGACGAAAATATGTGGCAGGCACAGTTTTAAAGATACGATAAAACTAAAACCGCAGTATCGTAGAGAATGCCCATATCTACCAGATTGCCGAATCTGAATCAGATCGGATCATAATTATAGCCAGAATGAAGAAATTAATTTTCAGTTGCTTCCCCTCCCCCTCCCGCCCACGACAACGCAACTCATTTTCCTTCTCGCTCGCACACTCTGCCGCGTTCAGTGCGCGAGCAACCCTAGCGGAGGAGATGTAGAATCTAAATGGTACATGTAGAATATACATGTTAGATGTATAATATACATAATATATGTAGATGTAGATAACAGATGTAGCAAAAAAAATTTTTTTTTTTAAGTTGTAAATAATTATATGCTTAAAAATGTATATGCTGACTGAGTACGGGTCGTAAGAGTCGCGTCCCCAGAAGCGACTCACACGTTCCTTCTCGTTGTTTATGATACCGTTACCAGTTTTGGCCAGGAACGGTGTCAGGGATATGGGGCGAAAATTTGTAATATCTGTAACATCTCTGTATCTCTTAGGTATGGGTGTAATTTTTATATATTCTAATAAAAAATAAAAAAAAAAATAAAAAATGAGAAAAGCAAAAATGAAAAACTTAAAAATTAAAAAAAAACTGTCTGTCCGTCAGTCGTGTCATTCGCCTAGTTCTCAACGACTATAACATTTCCAGCGCAGCAGCGCTTACTCATTCATTCCCTCGCTCACATACTCTGCCTCGTGCAGTGTGAGCCCTCTGGCGGAGGTGAACAGATCGAATATTTTAAAATTCTACAAAGATCATAAGCTATACTGTCTGAGTACCGGATATAAAAGTAGAGCCGCGACATATGCGCGCGACTCACAACGTTCCCTTTCGATTTCGTTGAAGTCATTGCTCCCGAAATTGCTCGTGTCGTTGCATGTACAATGAGTACAAAGAGCATGCGGTGCTTCAAAATATATAGATTGTAAAGGTTACATCAATCATAAGCTCACATACATATGTATGTGTACATACATACATATGTATATACTGACTGCATACCGTGTATAAAAGTAGAGTCGCGGCCCTTGTCGGCCGAAAGTGTGATAAGATAAGCATACAGATAAAGACTATCTTTGCACGCAAGAAAGAGAGTATAGAAAGCTTCTATAAGCCCAAAGGACAGTTTTTTTGCGCTGGCAGCAGAAACTGCAGTTCCATTCCAGAGAGCAGAGCGTTGATGTGCTAGAGAGTCGTGTAAATTATCCGAATAGTTTTTATATGTAAAACCGTTCATTGAAGTGCAATTATTAATTTATTATTTTTTTGTTTGTTATATTAATATAACATGCAATTAATACGACATTTAACTAATAAATTTTAATTCTAAATTATAATATAATAAATTAAATTTGAAAAAATCGAATCGTGCATATGCATGAATCACTCACTAAACAAGTAAAAGCTTTTCCAGCGAAACAAAAAAACGAATACAAAGATAAAATATTAATAACCGCCTGAATGGAAAAAAATAATATTTTGTTATTGTAACAAATCAAACGCTGTGATTAAATTAAAATGAGCCAAGTTAGCATTTTAATATTGCCAATCGAGTGCTTCTATGAAATATTTAAGTACATAAAAAAGAACTGCGAGAGAGACCGACCAGATGCCACTGACGACATCAAGTATGATGATCTCATTAGCTTTACCGCTTGCTGCGAGCCTATTCTCCATATGCTCTCTGAATGGGATCTGCATCTATTTAATAAGATTTCGAAGTTTGTGTCCCTTAAGATCAGCATAATTCACATCGACTTTGAAAAGTTGTATAACCGGCTGAAGGCAAAGTCAGCAAAAGACAAGGAAACCTATTGGGCCTTCCTCAGCCACGCCATCAGGCGTTCGACCGGTATCTTATTGCTTTACGCTCCCGAATCATTCCACAGGGATCACTTGGAAACGTTTCAAACCGTGATAGGTCAACTCCAAAACAAGCCAAATCTGAAAAGGTTGTGTATTGATGTGCGGGGTGAGTATTATTCGTACAAGACTCTAGATTCTAAGACTCTACATTGTTATACCCGTACTCAAAAAAGATTTAAGGGGTATATTAGATTTGTGGTAAAATTAGAAGTGTGCAACGCAAAGAAGGAAACGTTTCCCCATAAAGTATATATATTCTTGATCAGCATCAAAAGCCGAGTCGATATGTGATGTCTGTCTGTCCGCTGCCCTGACGCCTGGACCAAAGACTATAAGAGCTAGGGCAACCAAATTTGGTTTCCAGACTACGATATCACACCTAAAAAGTGTATTTCAGAATGACATACCCCCTTCCGCCCCCCAAAGGACTGAAAATCTGATGGCAGGCACAATTATAGCCAGATATGAAGAAACTTTTCTGTTGGTTCCCCCGCTTACTTGCCCAGACCTACTGCGCCAAATTGATCGATAGATCTTTTGCCTGAACAAATTAATTTTCAGTTGCTTCCTCTGCCCCCTCCTGCCACGCACCGTGCAACCCCTTTTCCTTCTCGCTCGCACAACTCTACCGCGTTAGAGTATGCGTATAACCCTATACATTGGAGATGTAGAATATGAATGGAAAATGTAATATGTAAAATTTTTTTTTTTTTTTTTAATTTCTAAAAAATCATTCGCTCAAAAATGTGTATACTGACTAAGTACGGTAATAGTAGAGTCGCGTCCCCAGAAGCGACTCACACGTTCCTTCTCGTTTACATTTGTAACAAAAAAATTTGTTTATTTTCAGGCTACACCCTAGAGGGCCTGGGAAGACTTAAAAGCCTCGAGAAACTTTATTTAGATATTCGGATGGATATTGATGATTTGATTGAGATCTGCCGCATGAACAAAAACTTGCGCATTTTGTCGTTTATGAATAATGAAACGGGCGGAAAGCGGCTGGCCGCGATAGCTGAGCATTGCGAACAGCTGGAAGAACTCGCCTTCAAAATGAGACCCGACTGCGATGCAAGCGAATACAGGCCCTTGGCTAAGATTCCCAGACTGGAAATCATGGAAATATCAGGCGTGCACGAGAAGGGCACTCTTCAGCCTTTGCTGCAAGGATTGGCCGCCAATCAGAGCAAAGTCCTTAGTGGCTTGTCCATATACGAAGCACCACTGGACCACAATGAAACGCAGGCCATGGCCCAGATTGATACATTAACTCAAGTGGAGTGTGGATTTGACGATCCCCAGAGCATTGGCCAGTTGTGCCAACTGCCCCATCTCAGCCACTTGAAGATACTGTCCAAACACGATTCTAGGGCAATATCGGAGCAAGTTCTCAGCCTTCTAGTGAAGTCCAAGGGGAAAATGAGGATTGAGCTAAACAATTCGTCAATTACATACGGACCAAGTGGAGAACTTACGCTTGATATGAGAGAGGAGAATGCGAATGCGAATGCGAATGCCTGCGACTTCAGTCCCCTTTTGACTCTGACAGGTTTTACTTTGCTTAAGATTTACAGATCGCCCCAAGTTGTTTCACTTAAGCCGGTTCTCAATGGATTCAGGAACGCACCCACATTGACTGACTTATCGTTGGGAAATATCACGGCAGAGGAAAGCGCCGCAGTATCTGAAATCGTATCTCTGAAGCGATTGAATTGTGGATTTTTCGAAACACAAAATGCTGAGCTCCTGGCGCAGCTACCCGTGCTCGAAGCATTGACCATTACAGCTGTGCCCTCATGCCCAGGATCCCTCAGGTGCCTCCTGTCGGCTCTGGCTTCGAGGGAGTCGCAGACACTACATAAATTGTGTTTGAAGAAAGTAATTACTTCCGTGGAGGCAAAGGAGCTGGCCCGCCTGAGTTCTTTGCGAACTTTGGAGTGTCAGTTGGCTGATCCTCTGGACATTCAGCTTCTGTCCCAACTAACCAAACTCGAAAAGTTGTACCTTTATGCCAGTGAAATGTTAGACAAGATATTGCCTGGTGTCCTTACAGTTACAAAGTCCTGCAAAAAGTTAGCTGAAATTCATATAGAGTGTAAGCCAGACCACTCCGGCCACGTCGACGAAAAATCGTCTAAAATCGTCATCGAAATGTTGCAGGGCTGCCAAGATACGATAGATATATACATCGAGAACGAGAGAATATCGTTCAATCGGGAAAGCAATAAGCTGCACGTAGAAATGGATTTTTTTAAACGAAATAACCTCGCGATCGAATCTTTAGCCCGCCTTGAATCTGTAAGCCATATGGAAATAAAAGGATACCATGCAGCTGGCTCATTGAGAGAATTCTTTGCCGCCCTAGCGTTGAGAACTAAACACGATCTACAGAGTCTGTGCATACGCGACAGCTCGCTGGACTTGAGTGAGACTACGGAATTGGCCAAGATTACTTCCTGGAAGTGCTTCACGGGCTGTCTCTCCGATAGACAAAGTTTCCAGCATTTACTCCATTTAAGCGATTTCAATGTTTTTGAAGAGAGAACTGGCAGCAGGTTTGTAAAAAAATCTTAATTCGAACGCAAATTCTATTCTATTCTCTCCATTTATCCCTTAGAAAAATCACGTTCGATAAGTTCACTGGGAAATTGAGTGTTTCTCCATTTAATGTCAGGTTAGGCAATGGCTTACCCAACGGCATGGGACTAAGTCCCCTGGCTAGCCTGCAGAATTTGCGGCAAGTTATTATTTCTGGCGTCTTCGAAGATGGCGCCATGCTTAATTTCTTCGGACAGCTGGCCACGTATCAAGGCCAGACTCTGCAGGAACTCAGATTGGACAATCCTTACGAAATGTGCAATGAAGAGCTGAGGGAAGTGAGTAGAATGAAGTCTCTCCGATCCCTGGCCTGCGGGCTATCCCCCCAAGTTCAGGACATGGAAATAGAACAGCTGGCTCAGCTTCCCCAGCTGGCAGTGCTGGTTGTTGGCTCCCATCGAGTGGGCTCCCTGAAGAACCTTCTTGGCATGCTCGCCGCCAGAGAGTGCCCCACACTAGAACATCTGGCTGTGAGGGGCGAAAGTCTCACCCCCCTAGAGGTAAAGGAAGTATGCGCTATAAGTTCCCTGAAGCGACTCGAGTGCGCATTCTGCAGCACAGAGGGTGTCGATGTATTGTCACAGCGAAACTGCATCGAGCATCTGGGCATAAGAACTGGCAAAGGTGAAGCCTCTCTGGTAGATCTGCTCACTGCTTTTGCATCTTCTGGCGAATCAAATATTCAGAAATTGACTATCGATGGTCCGGCAGTCGATCAGGAATCAGCTACCGCATTAAGTCTTGTTCTTCGAATTCCGAAACTAAAGTCCCTGAAGCTCCCAATCAAAGATACCCAGGGCATTGAGGGATTGGCCGAATCCTTGCACCTCGAAGAGCTGACAATCTCCTCTAGCCCCGAAGAAGGTTCTCTAGAAAGGCTCTTCCGGGCACTTTCACTGAAGCATTCAACCAAATTAAAGAATTTGGTTGTGGAGAACACTTCCATCGGCCTTGAAGAGGCCCTCCAACTCGTGCAGGTGGATTCAATCACAAGCCTAAAGTGTGCATTCAAAGATGAGGAAATCTACTCGCTCCTGCCTAAAATGACTAATCTCGAGAGTCTGGAAATCACTTCGCAACATACATTTTTAAATATTTCTGGGCATCTGCTTGACATCTTTCGAGAGTGTCGAAAACTTAAACATATTAATTTGGGAAATGAATACTGCTACTCGTTTCCTGGCTTCGTGAAAAGTTCACTGGACATACTAAAATCGGTGAGAGATCCCTCAACTCAAGGTCCATTGGAGATGCAGATTAACCATTCACCTAATGGCTTAGTAGACGAGGTAAGCTAAAGGTTTATACCGCATCCAAAAATTATCAATTTGTGCTTTCAGATGACTGCCAACGATAAAAAGTATTTGATTTTCATCCATTAGAATCATTCGTGGATGAGAGCAAGGGAGAGAGCGATGATCAGTCAGAAAGTTGGTCCTTAAATTAACCAAAACTATCTTCCATATACAATTTTTTTTTGTTTTATTGGATTATGGTCCCGTACAATAAATAAGTAGTTATATAGTAGTGTTGGCGACCCCACGCTCACCCGAGCGCACGGGTTGTTGCGGCAACCCCCGACACCCGCCCGGGGGCCCCATGAGCTCGGGGGCCTTGGCCAGCCTGGCTCGGGGCGCCGGCCGGGGCGGCGGGGGGCGGGGCGCGGCAGGGGGGGGGGCAATGTGGCTGATACACTCGGATATAGGCATTATATATTTTATATTTTCTCGCATTTAAATTAATATTTAAGTTGTGCATGCCACAGAAATTATCACCGAAATATATTTCTTTATTATATTATAAATATATATTTTTTCTACTCTTCCGTACGGACCTGCCACATTTTTGTTTAACCCACACTGCAATTGAGGCGCGGCTGACTGACTCTTGAGATGTCCATGGGATCGTTGATGTTTTTTTATCAATCAAAAACCATTCCATTTAAGCTTAAATCCGGAAGTGATTTAATCAAGTTATGGTCCCTTGAATGCCTAAGACTCTTCCGGCGGACTCTGCAAAGCTGCATCCTGCTCGAGTCGGAATTCACGACGAAGAGCACTACGGAAAGGAAAGCTGCAGGAGTAGGTAGGGTGTGCCGCGCCCAGGCGTGTGGGCCGCGGCTCAGCTGGCTTAACACCTTGGCAAGCTCCTTGTGGATTTTCAGAGGCCAAGGGCCACCTAATGCTGCTGCCTCTGCGTGGGCATATCCACATCCTCCTGTGTCCTGCTGCCTGCTGTCAGCCATTTTGCGATGACAATGAGCTAATTGACGGCTGAGGTGGATGCCCCAGCGGGTGGGTGGGTGTACGTGGACTGGCCGCAGAGATACCACGCCCCAGACACTGGCCCAAAAAAAAAAAAAACTTCATTATCCCCGGACGGGGGTTGACATCCGACATCCGACTGGTTGCCATTGGATAATCCTCACGTTATGAGGAGGACGCACCGAGGCGCAGTGGATATTTCGCTATGGGATTGCTGCATTCCAAGGGGTTGTCTGCCAATTCCATTCCCATTCCCATTACCAACCAACCTGCTGCTGGCGCCCGCTCCTTCTGCTTGTCCTGTCACATTTAAAATTAATCGAAAATCTTTTCTTCGGTATTATTGCGAGCACTCGACCGCCCCCCCCCCCCGGCGACTGTGTGCACAAGGACCACAAACTTTAATCGATAGTCAAATAAGGGAAGACATGAGAGAGCACAGAAGGGCAGAGCACACGGTACATGTGTGTGTGTGTGTGTCGTACGTTTGGCATAAGGACACGGCGTCCTGCCTGCTGCCTGCTGCCTGCTCCTTGCTCGGCTTTTGTGCTGTAATTTCTCTAACGTTTGTTTATATTTTATATCGAATACGCCGCGGGCCGCATAAACGCAATAATCGCACATTTTATGGATTAAACTCACCTGCTCCGCCTGCTAATCTACGACCAGACCAGGTTCGTGCCCTCGGGGCCCAATAGCATGGGTCAACGTCAGCCCTGCGCCCAGCCCAGATAGTCTTTAATTTGAGTGTTGAGGTGTCCGAGTACCCTGGAAACCGTATCGTACCGTACCCATATTGCTAAGGATTATGCCGCTCTGCTGTGTGGGGTTCTAGTTGGAAGGCCTCTGGATAACCTCGCAGCCAAGATTAGGGCTAGATAAAATTTGTCTGCATTTTGGATCACCTTGTTTGTGGCATTGTGTGACATATTTCCGCGCCAACATAACGTGTAACAAACAAACAATATATGAAAAAAGCAGAAATATCCATCATAATTCCATCTCTATACGTAATACATTTCCCCAAATAATTTCACATTAGTCATGGCTGGGAAGGGGGTGGGGGTAGAGCAGCATTCATGAGTCTTCTCATTGGATTCCCAATGAGTTATTCATTATGCATATGCATTCGATGCCCCACCTCCGGCCGGGGACAATATTAAATAATGAAATATTAAAATCGAATGTGACTGCAAATTACTCCTTCCGTTTCCCCATTGCTCTCCTCTCCTCAGCCGCCTGCTGCTGCTGTTGCTTGTTGCTGCTGCCATTTCCGTTTCCGTTTCGATCCCAGAGGAGGTGTTCATGTGAATAAATTGCAATTAACAATATTTTTATTTCAACAAACGAAATGTGGGCCCCCCTACTCTGCCTCTCCTGCTCCGACGCCATTTCCCTTTTTGGAACCGAAAAAAGTCAGAAAAAAAAAGGTGTAAAAGGGTGAGGAGCTGTAGCAGCGAAGCGGAAGGGGGGAGTTCATTTAATTAAAGGCAAATTTAATGGGTAAATATTGCATGTGCTACACACACACACACACATACACACACGCGTCAAAAAGCGGTTGTAAAAAAAATATATATATGTATGTATGTATGAAAAAAGTGTATTCATATACATTACATATGTATACAGTGCGTTTCAAGCGTATAAGCTAAGTGACAGAGTGACAGAGTTATATGGAAAAGTCAGTGGGATGAGAACACACAAAAATATATGGAAACCATTTTCCCTTGCAACACACACATTTTTCTACATTTTTCTACATTTTTTCGAGTTGTTTTCTCGACCTTACAGCTATGTGCCACACTGTACTTAACGCTTAAATGTATAATTTTTATTTTAAAAAGAGCGAGAACAACTTTTGCTCTGTTTGTGCTGCGTGTAAATAAGAGGAAAGTCAGGGGAAGAGTCAAATGGATGGATGGGAGGGGGGGAAGTCTATATTAAATTTCGTGTTGAACGACATAAAAAAAAAATAAAATTATGCGAAGCGTGCACTAGAAAAACAAAAGAAATACGAGAATGGGAACACACCAAAAAAAAAAAAAGAAGGAAAGAAAGAAAAGAAATCAGAAAAATTAATAGAGTGCAAATATTTGTAGATTTTTACACGAACTATTAACGGAGCGCAAACAGAGGACGAACATAGGCCCGATCCCCGGGATTCGATGATTCGGGTATTGCAGATTGCGGGTAGTAATTCGAGATCATATCAGAAGGAAGGGCATAAAGAGTGGATAGGATAGGACGGCGAGGGTATATTTAGGCATAGGCCTATGCAAATACACAGCGAAACAGGGCAATGACAGGGCACAAAACAGCAACTGGCCAAAAGAGAAAATGGTGGCAAACAGCAGGCGATATTGTAGATAGAGAAAAAGGAGAGAGCCCCCACAGCCTCAGACTCAAGTCGCAGGATAGAGAATAAATTTGAATTTGAATTTTTGACCATCGATTGGGCTCGCTCTTTGGGCTCTTTTGTACTCCACTGCAATGGCCAAAAGGAAAATAACAAGATGGAAACTTTGCCAAAAATAAAATACAAACAACACACAGAACAAAAATTGAGTGAAAAACAAGTAAAAAAGGACACAACGACACAGAGTCCAAAGCATTTGGCCACAGGACAATTTTGTCAGTGCGATTGCAAAGGGGTGTGGACAAGCTGCTGTAACAAGTCAACCAAGTGGAACTAGTGCACTGACAGAAAATTATAGACGTATGGTATTTCGAGGGAAATGTTGCTAAAGAAAGTCTCCAAAAAATCGTAAAAATTCCATCAATCTAACGTGAATTATGCATCTGCTTGATGCCATTCAGTTTGGACAGGCTCAGTTGACTTCCCTGAGTGTTTCCCTTCTTGGCACTAATCCCATGTAGAGGCCTAGAAGTTCCGTGATCCATGGATCCCAATCTGGCAGCGGTTCATTTTATTGATGAGGCACTAAAACTCTTCTGACGAAAAAGAGGTTACCAAAATCTCTTCAACTTTTCCCCAAGTGTAAGAAAGTGTTGAATCTCTTTTATTTTGCTCCCAAATGAAAATTTCCAACAAATGCCAAGAGACGACATGCAGATACACATATACAGCTACCATTTTCGCCCCCAAGAGAAGACACAAATAGAATTTTGCCAGCTGCCCTTCCATCATTTCCATTTGCTTTGTGTGTGTGTTTTTGGCTTGTCTGCAAATTGATTGGAGGCGAAACCATTGAAGTGTCCATCGAAGGATGACCATTCTTCGCTCTGGGTGTCTCCTATTACCTGGCTGCCCTGATGCTCTGAAACCTCAGCAGGTGTGAAAACCTCTCTCTGGGTCTTCCCACTTATCGATGAAAGTTTTTGCCAAAACCCCAAAACAAAATAAACTTTAACAATCATTTTTCTTTTTGAATTTTTGGCGAGTTTTCTGGGGGATTTATTTTAGGTTTTTCTCTTTAGGTTGTGTGTGTTCGTGTGTGTGTGTGTGTGTGTGTTTCAATAAGTTAGGTTTAACATTAGAATTAATCGTTGGAGGAATTATTACACTTGCTTCCATTTTCATTATTTATGTATATCATGTAATCGTTTATCGTGGTGTTTTTTCTTTATTTTTATCGAGAGTTTTTTTTTTTAATCTTTAGATGCAATTACAGGACACAGCAAACAATTACGACAAAATCCATTCATTCGCGGTAAACACCAATCTCACACTCAGACATCTACATATATTTATATATATATTCTATATAATTTAGTGACTGTACAGATTTTACTATATATATATATATATTTTAGGATACTTTGCTAATACTCCAACCACTTCGCTTTCTCGTTTTTTTTCGCTTAAGAACTTAGTAACAAAAAATACTTAAAAAATCTTCACATTTTTCTATATACAAAACAAAAGCACTAGCAACATATTACTAGATCTTAGAGCTATATCTATATGTACAGTGGGTGTTGTGGGTGTTTGGCCACGATTTAGGCCACCTCCAGATCGGAGGACTCGTCCGCATCGCTGTAGCCATTGGGATCGCTTTTGATGTGCACCATTTGGGCGGCATAGTGCTCGACGCCGGGATGCTGCTGCTGCTGCTGCTGCTTGGGGCCACCAGGCGGCGAGCCAGTGGTGCTGCTGCTGTTGGCGGTGCCACCACTGCCTGTGGTATTGTTGGTGGTGCTGCCACATTGCTCCTCCTGCAGCTTGCGTAGGCGCTCCTGCTCCTCCCGTTTCTGTTTGCGCCACTTGGCCCGACGATTCTTGAACCACACCTGCAAGAAACAAGAGCGAGAAAAACGTGGATTTAGTTGATGGAATTCAGTGGGTGGATTGGGTGGCTTGGGTGGGCTTGGGTGGAGGTGGATTCGCTGCCATGGTTACTTTTGACTGAGCGCGGGGCTTCAAAAACACTTTCATCCGTTTTGCTCGTAATTTCTGCTCTCCTTCTGCCTCTGCTCTGCCCCTTCCCACCTTCCACCGTTCGGTGGATTCTTTTTCCATAAATATTTTAAGTAATTTTTTCGCTCTCCATCTTTTCTATGGCTTCCCCACGGAAGAGGGGTTTTTATCTTTGGACAGTTGCCAGGGCCAGGGCCAGGGCCAGGGCCAGAGCCAAACCCCCACCCACCCTCAGTCAGGCGCTTAATTAGATGACTTATTGTAATTGTAATTAATTGTGTGGAGCAAAAGGAAAATGTGGGAAGAGAAGAGGGTCTTTCTGGCGTGGAAAAGTCAAGTCAAATGGACAGGGTGCTGAGAGTGCTGGGAGAGGGTGTTTATTTCTCATTCAGGTTTTTAGGCAAGCGAAAAGCAGTAGAAAACTTCTTCATATTTAGGGTAGCAAAAAGGGGAATTGTTGGGGCTGTAGGGAAAGTGGGAAGGGAGCTTCTCATAACTTCTTTTTTGAATTAAACATCCAAATAAATTTTATATATTTTTTCTGTGAGTAAAAACAATGAGTAGCAATGGGTATAATGAACAGAGCATTTCTCTCAGTCTCGCTTACGCTTTTTCTTTACTTTGTCTTTAGTTTCTGCATTTTGCTGGTTTTCGCTTTTTTTTTGGGGCGCTTTTTAATTAGGCTTTGGCCACACCCACAAACCCCCGGGAATGTTTCTTTCGCTACACTCTTAGCCCACCCACTCATCCATTTTCCGCCACCTCTTACATCCCTTTTCCGCCACCTCTTACATCCCACTTCCTGCCCCCTCTTACATCCATTTCCGCCCCCACCTTCCACCCATTTACCGGCCTCCTGCTACTTAGTTAATTAAAACAAAAGGCGGCTGCGAAGTGGCTTAGGGGTTAACTTCCACCCAGGAGAGAGTGAGAGCGAGAGAGAGTGGGTATGAGGGGATGTTGGGGATGGTATCTGTGTTGTGTAATCACCCTTGTGGACAGCGCTATATCATCATCAACTGTGTCTTGTCATTAGCCCCCCTACCAACACACACACCAACACCCGCACCCACTCCCCCACTCACTCCCACAGCCCAATCTCCTGTCCAACCGTAGGCGGGGTCTTCTCTCTCTTTTCTACGCTTACCACCCAGCCCTTTGCCCCCACTCTCCCTCGCTCGCTCACTCTACTGCTCTGCTGCTCTCCTGCTCTGCCTCTGTCCGTTTTGCCCAATCCGAATGCAATGGTAAAACATTTTGCAACCCCTATTTGTTTATTTGTCTGTTTGTTTGTTTGTTTGTTTGTTGATTATTTGTTGAATAAATACTGTGAATATTGTTGGGCAAAAACTCAATTTTGCCGACGTGAAAATTGCGTGGGCCAGGGCAAAAGTTTAATTAGAACAATTAGCAGTCGCTCGGAGAGAAGTTGATTTTCCACAATGTTATCATTCCAGGGGAAAACTTTTTTTGTGTGGCAGGGAAATGGAAATGGAAATGTTTATGCAGCAAATCGACTGAATTTGTTGAAATAACAACGAAAGGGAAGCGGAAAAGCAGCAAAGCAGCAAAGCAGCAAAGCCGGAAACGGATGTGGCAAGCGGCAAGGGCCAATGACACTGAAGTGGCGTCTGTGGCGGCTAAACTTAACTACAGATTCCCCTCCCACTGCCCCTCCCACTGTTCTCTTGAGCTCATTTTCATTTAAGTTTGCATAAAATTTGTGTAAATTTCTGCAGCTGCTCCAAGCACCAGAACCAGGCAGGAGGTCGCTCCTCTCTCGCTCTTCCTCGCTGGCTTATTTGCTTAGGATGGATGGATGGTTGATGATGAAATGGTTTGTGCCACAAAATGGCGACGCTGCCATTCCCGTGGCAACCTTTGAAGCCAGTTGGCAGCCCTGATTAACGCTCATTGTTTGATGTCCGTTTCCGCCTCGTTGCAGATGTCAGGTAGTTGTCGTTTTATATATTTCAAATATATATCACATTTTTTTTTTCCACTCTAATTTAATTAGATTTTTGACAGTACTCGTACCCCCCGCTAGCACATCTACTCTTTTAATTCTGCATGTTTTTGTGTGTGTGTGTTTTAGTTATTTATTTTCATAATTTTCATAATTTTATGAGCTTAAGTTATTAAAACAACAAAACATACACTGAAAACGCGCGCGTTTTGTGCGCCTGTAGGCGCTGGGCAGGGCAGGGCAGGGTTTTGGGGCATGGCTGCAGCCAATGAATTTGTGATTTAGTCAGCTTAATTATGTCAACACATACATATATGTATGTATGTATGTATACAATGCCCGACTAATTAGCTATGCAACCATTTTAATCCATAAAATCTAAAAATACGTCAAAAGAGAAAAAAAAAACGGTCTGAAAAAACCGCACAGGCGTTTTTTGCCGCCCCCCAAAAGTCTGGTTGATTGCATTTTTGGGATTTGCGCATTATTAAAGTTGCATATTTTAATTAAATTGTTAGCCAACCAACCGCATTGAACCCTAATCCGGTGGAACTATATAGCCCAAGGGGCACTGCGGGATGCGGGCTTTTATGGCGTGTGCGGCAAAAAACGCGCGCGCTCTCACTGCTAATCCCGTAATTTGTACGGCCAACATACGGCCGCCCACTCGACCGTAGAGTGGTGATCCCCCACCCCCTCAGGAGAGTGTGTGTGTGTGTGTGTGTGTGTGCGCCTCTCCATCCGTTTAAAATCTGACTAACGCACAACAATTTTGGCAACGGGCCGCGGGCGCCTTTTTTACCGCTTTCGTGCTGCTGTGCCAAAAATCGCAGTGAAAATTTTTCGGTGAAAATTAAATAAACAAAGCCGCAAAAAAGATGGAGACAGGAGCGTTGCGGTGCGGTGCGGTGGGTGGGGAGGGGGCTGCCACTGCGACTGTGGCTGATTGATGGGCAACAAAATGGCGCCAGGGACTTGGCACGCCTTGGAGGCGTGTGCCACCGTTACACGCCACAGCGGCAGAGCCACGGCAAATATTTCCACAGATTTTTCATCCAAAAGCGCATAAATCGCTGATACGGCCTGAAATCCTGCCGTGTGGCAAGCTGCTCTGTGCGGTAGCTTTAGTGTTGCTTGGTGAAGGGGGGCATGGGGCATGGGGCATGGGGCAGTGTGTGTGTGTGTGTGGGCACAGACATTGGAAACGTGCATGAAATCCATTGAACAAACAGACCGACGGCAGTTGATTTTTAATTAACTACAAAAGCGCTTTACGCTCGTCCCTCGGCCAGACGCTTGCGCCCACAGGGGGGAGTTAACAGAGAAACGAAAAGAGATCGGCGAGAGGAGAGGAGAGCAGATAGACGGTGGGACTCCTGACCATCGTCCATCATCTGTGTTATTGCAGCGTGGAAGGGAGACAGCAAGAGTCAGCAGTGCCGTTGCTGACTGTTGGATTACAAACCCAAAAATGATGCAGTCCGGCATGAAATGTTGCAACAATGTAGTTACTGAGTTGCATGATGCTATGATAACTTTGCGCTTCGTTAATCGCTGCAGCTGCACCTGCTACACACGCTCGCTCTCTCTCTCTCTCTCTCTGCCTAATATTTCCAGTATGTTTTTACAGCCACAAAAATGTCCCCAGCGCCAAAAATATCGCAAATGGCAAAAAATACTAAAAATTACTGCAGCCAAAAAGGGAGAGCGCAAGAGACAGAGAGAGAGAGAGCGAGTGCGTGCGTGGGTGGGAGAGATGCACACTCTACACGAAGAGTGTTTGTGCGGTGAGGAAAGGCCCCCTCTCGCACGCTGCTGGAGGCAACACAAAATGGCGGCTGCCTTTTGCCAGTCCGACGGCTCTAATTAGTGAAAATTGGCAACACAAGTCGGTCGGAAACTTCGTCACCAACCAAAGAGTGGTGCCTCCTGCGCTTGCCATGCCATGCCATCAATCCACATCTCGCCCTCCCTCCATTCCACCCTTCAGCGACTGTTGTTGGATTAAAATCGCGCAGCCATGAAAATTGCTCGTTACGCACATTCCCTTTGCCTTTGTCGCAGCAATGGTAAGGAGCGGAGAGGAGAGCAGGGGTACGAGGAGTGCGTGCCAGTGAAGGGTTAAGTGCATGTGCACTAATTAAAGCAAAGCGCAACCATGCACCGCCGCCGCCGCCGCCGCTGCTCTTACATACGTGTTGGCACTTACTTGCTGAGAAAGAGAGCAACGTAAATTCTCTCAGCTTTAAAATGACAGCTGACAAGCGACTCTCTCTTCAGCAGATAAAAAAAAAAACAGAACGATCGCGTTAGCGTAAGCTTCAAAAAATACCACCCACGCCAAAGGGATTAGAAGAACGCGTTAGTCCAAAAAAAGAGTGGGAAAACAGACACAGCGGCGGGAATGTTTTGCGTGAAAAGTGCTCGTGAACTTTTTTTTCTTGTGATTAAACTGTGTAATAGTTAATAATAAATCAAAAACTGTGCGTAGATGGCATAGAAGTGTTAAAGTGTTAGAAAGAATCAACGAATGCGTTTTTTTAGCAGCAAGTGCGTTTGGGTGCTGCAAATGTGCCTTAGGACTCCTCGCCGGGTGGAGAGCAAGTAAAGGAAGAACGGCTGGATCATGTGAATCCATAGAAACATTGAGAGCTCTTCGCTAGATGTATGTATTGCCGACCATCGCATTGTGTTATATTATAATTGTGTTAATTTAAATAGTCTAATATTGCTAACGATTGCGAAGGAGGCGTCCAATTTCTGCTCGCGGATGCGTGCATGTTTTTCTGTCTCTTTGAATCAATCTTACAAAATCTCTCTCATAAATACATTTAAAAAGCCTCTCAAAATGTCAGAGTTTCCGCTCAAGAAAAACCATCAAAATTAATAAATTTTCAACCAAAAAAAAATATGTAGAAGAAATTTAAATAAATTGTAAGATTTTGTTGCTTCTAATCGCTGACACGCTCCAAATGCTGGACCTTTTAAGAGCTTAGTGGCTTGGAGGCCACCTTGGTGCACCTGTTCCTGCGACCCCACCGCCCACCCCCTGATTATCCTTCGCCCTACTTCACTCTAAGTGAGGTTTTTTTTTTTTGTTGCTTTGGCGTAAATTTATGCAGCTTCGAGGGCAATTTTCTCTTCCAGTGATAATATTTGTCGAAGGTTATACGCTTCGACAGTCAAAACTGTAAAGCAAACAGGGGGCAGCACACACCACCACCCCTGCCAGGGGCAAGAAACGCACTTTGCGGGCAGAAAAAGTATCCCCCAGAGAGAGTTGTGGCAACGGTAACCCTCCTCATCCGCACATCCTCAAGTGTTTGAATAATGGAAAATTATGAAAAATTATAACAACAACAGCCGCCACACAATCAGAGCGTGCGAGGGAGGGGGTGTGAGATTTTGCGGGCAGAAAAGTGGGCAGCGTTTGAGTGGATGAGTGGGGTGGTGAGTGGTGTGGCATTTGAGTGGGTGGTGGTGGTGGTGGTGGTTTCTGACCCCATAACACATGTTTTCTGCCTGATGGATGGGATGTACATATACCCCGCTGTTCCCTGTGCCCTGGGGCGACCTATGCTGACACAGAGGAGAATTCACTCTCGGAAAAATTAACGAAAATCTGCTGATTCCAGCTCATTGCCGTTTCATTGCGGGGGCGTGTTTATTATTATGTCTAAGGAGAGAGAGACAATAATAATATTTTAGTTAATTGCCACGCAGGTGGCCCTGCAAGCCACTCACTCTCAATTGTGCAACATCAAAAGCGGCAAACAGATCATCTCATCCTTAAAAAGGGTCCGGCGCAAGAGAGAGAGAGAGAGAGAGAGAGAGAAGTGGTGACAAGACCTTTTACAGTCCTGGCCACACAATAAAGATCAGAGTTCACAATGGAAGCAGAGTGGTGAGTAGGAGAGTAGAAGAGTAGGAGAAGGCGCGATGAGTGGGCACATTCTTCTGCTGGGCTGCCTCATCTTCTTCTTCTTGCCAGCACTTGTGTGCTGTGACCCTTTCCTTTCCCATTTGAGAGCCAGTGCGAGGGAGAGGGTAACATCAATATTTATAGAGAGGAAGGACAGAGAGCGAGACTCGAGAGAGCAGCAGCAGCAGCAGCAGTAGCAGCACAAATTATGCCAAGCCTGGAGATGATTACTAATTTCTTGGCGACGAACAAAGACAAATATTTGCCCAGCGCTTGAAGACGGCCTCTGTCTCGCTCTCCCTCCCAAAGTTGTTGTTGATTCGGCCCGAGACTGTGCAGACGAAGAAGTATTATAAGTGGTAGAGCAGCGGGTGGCGGAGTAGTAGCCGAAGCAGTAGCCGATCAGAAAAACGGAATCACCTCAATCACTTGAGCTGCGGGATTAGGCGTATTTGACTTGCACGCACCACAGACGACGACGTCGATAAGCAAAATAAAAAAAAAACAGGGAGAGGGAGTGGGAGTGGGAGCGATGAGCACAAGGAATGCTAAGTAGCAGGTTAGGCCAGACCAAGAGAGATGGAGCTAATTTTATGTACTTTCTGTTCGAAACTAAGAAACGAAATGAAATGGAAAAATACATACATACATATAGGTAAGCAGCATTATGTACGATCATTGGGCAAACCTCACCTAGCATTAGCATACCTTGCAGCTATGCTGAGAGCATAAATTTAAATGAGAGTGAGATAGCAACGCGACCGCAGCCAAAGACAAAGCGAGACAGCAGCATGTCTGGAAAAGGCTTTTGTTTGCGGGTCGCATTGGAATCCCGTTTGTTTGCTCTCGTGAATGTGCAAAAGAGTGTGAGTGATTAAAAGAGTGCGAGAGTATGTTAATGAGTGAGTGAGAGAGAGACAGATACGTGTGTGTGTGTGAGCTACTGTTTTACCCGACCGGTAGGGTCTCGTAGCTCGTCTCTCTGTCGATCTCGAGTGTCTAAATAAAAATAATAATTGTAAATGATGAAGTCAAAATAAGCAGATCATTTAAATGCTGCTACCGCGATGATGATGATGATCGTCTCTCGTTCGATGGGAAGCCGTCAAGGCTCTCTCTCGCTCTCTAGAGGGCATGGCAGAAGTCTATGGGAACTTGGTTTTGGTTGGAGATTTATTCATGAAACTTTTTATGCCGTAATTCTGTGATGAGGAGGTGGCACAGGAAATAAGTTTTGCTGAAAATGTTCCATCGTAACTTGGCGCACAGATGAAATATGTTGATGAAAATTGTTATGCACAGTTTCCAAATTAAAAGATTGCATTGCAAACACAAATTGAACACAAATATCATATGCCCAAAAATATATCAAATACTTTTTTTTTCCGTTTTAAAATATGAATTTCATTGCCTAAATCCGCAGCAGCCATAATTGATCATCCATGTCATATAGCCCTTCATTTTCCATATAAGGTGGGCATAGTTTTGTTTTTGTTGTATTTGTTGTCTGTTTTCTCTTTGTTATTGCTGCTGTTTGTGTTGGCCAAGATTTTCAATAATTATTGCCACTTATGGTGGGTTCGCTTGGGGTCTTAGAGAGACAGAGACGGTACCCCCAAAAGCATGGGCGTAGAGTGAGAGAGAAGAGGAGGCAGTAGAGGCAGAGGCAGGGTGCACAGAGACGCTTTTTTTTCGAGTGGCAACACTTGGCATGCAAATATGCTAAACAGTAGCTGGCCAGCACCAGCAGCAAGATGGGGCAGGAGATGGGGCAGGAGATGGGGCAGCAGATGGAGCAGGCGAAGCACTGTGTGGTGGCACTGTGGCAGCTGTATCTCTCAAGTTGATTATGCTGCTTAAGTCAATGACGCGACGATGACTGAGCACAAGATTTGGTTATGGATTTCGTTTGGCTTCTCTTCTCTCTCTCTCTCTGCTGTCAGAGACAGATTTGAAGTCTCTCTTTTGTTTGTGTGTTGTATGTTAATTAGTCGCCTCCTCCTCCCCCAGCGCCCTGCTGCCGCTGCCTCCCCCCCCTCCCCAATGAGGCAGCAAGTTTTGTGCTTCTAGCGATTTCAATTAGTTAAGAGAGAAATCTATGCCCTCCCGCTCCCCCTCTAACGTCTAGATATCTCCACCTCTCTCTAAGCAACAACCTGCGTCCTAATCCGCTTAGGAATCTGTGTCTGTGTCCGCAGTGCCGCGGGTTAAATTTGTCGCCTAATGGCAGGCGTCGTGTCAATTTGTCCCCAGGATATACTTTCCTGCTCATTATCCATTATCCTTTTGGCTGGGCTGGGAGGGGTGTAGAATGTTGCCTAAGTTGTCTTAAGCTCAAGTCTAAACAGGCACCCCACTCCCTGCTGCTGCACGGCACACGCAAATGTCAACAAATGTCGCACTTGTAAGCCTTCCCTCCTGCTTCCTGCCGCTGCAGGTGAGGGAGCAGCAGGCAGCCAGGCAGCAGGAAGCAGCAAGGGCTACCCTTTACGTAGATTAAACAAAAACTTTGACCCGCAACCAAACATATTTCCTGGGTAACACAAAACAGCAGCAGCAGCACAACGGAGTGTGGGCGGAGAAGCGGCATAAATCCTTATCAAATCAAAGACACTTTTCCACACGAAAATTAACTGCGACAAAAAATCGTATAACGCGCGGGGAAGGGTGGTTGGGGTGGGTGGGGGGTGGGTCTCTATTATCTGGTCCCATAAAATTACTTACAAATTAAATTGTCAACTTTTCGTCGTCGTTTTGTTTGTTTGTTTGCTATTTTGTTGGGTTTCCCAACCGCCGCCGACCCTCGACACTAATGGACTTTGAATCACACACACACACACACACACACAAATTGCCGCAGCAAGCAACATGCAGCAAGAGCACAGATTTGCCTCCTGCCAAAAACGAAGGGGGATGTTCCGCCTAAGCATGCCCCCGGGGGTAGGCTTTTCCTCAGAGAAAGAGCGAGAGAGAGAGAGAGAGAGAGAGGGAGACAGAATCCGCGGTATTTACATTGGCAATGATACGGCATAACCTCGGAAAATACGAGGGCTCGGGCCCGCCTGGGCTGCGTCCAACAATCCCATCCAGCGTTTATCCTGTTGCAAGGACCTCCTCTCCTCTCTCCTCGCTCTCTGTGTGTGTGTGTGTGTTCCCATTACCCAAATTAAGTGATTCCTTGGCATTGTTTTGGTTTTCCTGTGTGTGTGTCGAAGGAAGCCCCGCAAATGTTGCCCCGCTGCCGCCTTCTGACAACTAAATAAACACGAAATATTTCACAAGGGAACTGCTGATATCAGGGGAGATATATACCAGAGAGATACGAGATATTCACAGAAAAGCAGAGAGCGAGAGAGAGAGAGAGATTGCGATGCAGATGGATGTGAGGATGTGTGGCAGGGGCAGCATTCAATTGGTTTCACGCGGGGAATTAAAATGAGCGTGAAATTGGAGACCCAGCGAGAGATGAGTGAATGCCAGAGAATAAATATGTTGCAGAAGCAGACAAAGGCGCACAAGAGAAGCACCGAGATCCGAAGGAAAAAGGAGGAGAGGCGGCACTGGCAAAAGCAAATTTGATTAAACAGAAAAATGAACGAATTTTATGCAAATTTGATAGGCAGAAATGGCAGAATTTCCATCAGAAAAACTAGAGAAAAAAACATATAGAAATGACTGTGAATCGACAGGGCTAAGGATATTTATGGCGCAAAATTAATAGTGACTACTAAAGGTGCCTTCAAAAGAACACAGAGGCAAATAAAGTTAGAGAAAATAAATAAATAAATAATAAGAAAATAAGTATACTTGGAATATCATGTAAAATCAGTTGCGAATTATCAGAATTCCTAAGAATTCACGCATCATTTTTTTTTTGTAAACTCATAAATCATAAAACTCTTCTAAATCCAGATTAAAATTTAAATACTATTTTCTTTATATACAAAAAGTTTAATTACCCAAACACCCTTGCTAAGAATACATTAAAGATGGGATGTTAGCAGCTGTGTTTCGACAAGAAATTACTATAATATCTTACATATACATATAGAAGTATTCTTTCATAGCAAACTAACTCCATTGCCTCGACATTGGCTGCCTAGAGAAAGTTATTTCTAGATTTGTAGCCCATAATCCATCCCATACCTTCCTCAAAAGTCCGCTAATAGCCGCACTTATAAGTTTTCTCAGCAAGACATTTTTTAGCGAGACATTCCTTAGGAATTTCCCCTTCTTCCCCCCTCTATGCACTGCCATTTGTGTAATGCCCCACTTGAGATGGCAAAATTCAGCTTTAAAGACTCACCTCAACACGCTCCTCCTTGAGATCCACTTTGAGAGCCAGTTGCTCGCGCAGCACCACATCCGGATAGTGGGTCTTGTCGAACGTGGCCTCCAGTTGCTCCAGCTGCTCCTCCGTGAAGATGGTGCGATGCCGACGCTTGCGCTTGGGCGGCGGCCCGTGCCCCAGGTGGCTCAGATGGTGCTGGCCGTGATGGTGGCCCATGTGGTGCGGATGCGAGTGATGCGAATGGTGGTGCGGGTGATGGCCATGGCCGGCAAGACCAGCGGCAGCAGCAGCGGCCGCAGCGCCGTGTCCACTGACATGCGCCTGCATCTGGGCGGCGGCAACGTGGGCAACGGCTGCGGCATGCATATAATTTGGATAGAAATTGGGGTATGCCACTGCAAAAAGAAAACAAATACGAAAATTCATTATTTTGCCAGCACAAAAAAAAAACCAGCACAGGAAAAACCATCACGAGAAATGGGAGAGATCGAGGAGCATCCTTCAATCCTTAAAAATGCGCATAACCAAACGACGACGACGACGGCCATGTTGCGTGTGTGGCTTCCGTTTCCGGTTACCCCACAAAAAAAAAGCAAAAGAAAAGGTTTCCCACCCATTTTCCCTTTTTTTTTGTTTGTTAATATTCATGTCCTGCGGGGCACAGAGTCCTTTGAATGATTTACAAGAGACTCGTGCATAAAAATAATCATACGCTGGGCATACGAGAAGCAGATCCACTCTCTGACATAAGTCGCAGCTCCCACGCCACACCCCCCCCAGCCCACAGCCTCAATCCCCGATCCCCGGGAATCTGAGAGGCAACAATCTGCCAATGCAAATCCTCTCTCGGAACACGGAATGCGGAATCATCTTTTCCGGATCATTGCCTAATTATGAATAATGCCATTCACGATTCAGCAGGATTCACCCCCACCATTACCCACCCACCCATAAGGAGGGTTTTCTTTTTTTTTTTGCTCTGAGTGGCTGAGTGGCTTTTCCCTTAAGGTGTTTTCCCGGCTCAAGCGGAAGCCGCATCAATGCCAATAGACGTGGTGCTGTGGCATGGGGGAGGGCGGGGGGTGATTCAAAGGGGAAGCTTACCTAGAAAATCCGATGGCGAGGCCGCAAAACCGCTTGCTGCCGCCGCCGCCAGGTGCCCCAAATGCAGGCCAGGATGCTGCAACATGGCAGGAACCCGCTGCGGTCGTATCGGGCTGGCGGCGGCACTCGAACTCGAATTGGAGTTGGGTGAGGCGGGCGATTCGGTGCTCCGCTTGAGAGCTCCCAAACCCAAACCATTGCTGCCGCTGTGATTGTTGTGGTGGTTGTTGTTGTGGCAGCCACCGCTGCTGGAGTGGGAGTGCGAGGAGGAGCTGCCCTGCTGCTGGGCATTGACGCTGCGCGAGCCCAAAATGCTGTCGATGGTGAAGAGGGAGGCTGCCGCCGCGGACGCTGCCGTGGCGCCCACTGGCAGCCCGCGCGTCCGCTCCTCATCCAGTATGGTGACGCCCGACTGGCTGCCATCGTCCGAGGATGGCGTCTGCGACTGCGACTGCGTTTGATGGAGGTTCTGGTGCTGCTGCTGCTGTTGCTGCTGGAGCACCGATTGCAGCCGCTGGCCGAGGTAACCGCACTGCTGCGAGTTGAGGAGCATGGCGGTGGTCAGGTGATAGGCGGCATTGCTGCTGACATTCCCCGGGGAGCGAGAGATCTGGCGCGGCGGCTGCTGTACGTCCGACAGATCGCTGGGACACCGCTTGAGGGTGTAGCCCGCCGGCGGTGAATTCGTCTCCACCATCCCGCCGTGTGTGGGGGGAGTGGGCGGTGGCGAGGGGCTGGGCGTGGACACGACGGTGATCTTGAACTTGGCCTTCGAGGAGGCCACAACGCTGTGATGATGATGATGAGGATCGATGGTGGTGCTGCTGCTGCCACTGCCACTGCCTCCGCCGTTGGTTGCGCCGCTGCCGCCGCCCGCCAGTTGCGAAGCCGACGCTGGGGTCCACAGTGAGGACAGAATTTTGATGGATTTTCCGTTACGGTCTGCAGCAGCAAAAATTAATTACACTAGAACAAGCACTTTTCGGTGGGGGGTGGGGAGGGTGTACACACACAGAAGATCTCGATCTCTCTTTGTCACTGGGAAAACCCACACACGCGAAAATGCGGATTCTGTTTAAAGCGGATGCGAATGCGAATGCGGATGCGGATGCTGTGCTCTGTGGGAACCCTTCTTGTCCGCTCGAAGTGCGAAACCGTTATGAGTCGTCGTCTGTGACGTTGCGCGCAACGACAGCACACAGCAGCAGTCAAGCAGAGCAACTCACACACACACACACACACACACACACACACACATGCACACTCGTGCAGTTGCGGTCGTCTGTCTCTCTGGCAGCCAGACATTTTCGTGCCTTCCACAGCCAATGAGAGCAGAGCACAGGCCACGCCTCCCACTTGTTTTGGGCTTTGGCTTTCCATGTCGAAAAACCATATTGAAATGAGAGAGCAGAGCGCGCTCGCTCTCTCCCTCTCTCACTCTCTCGTAGCGGTGGTGGTGGTGGTTGTTTGTGCTGCTGCTTGCTGCTCTCTTTACTCATTTACCCGTTTACCGTTGCCTTGACAGAGGGGGGCCAAAAGATGGCGCTTGGCGCGGAGATAATTCTCAGCTGTCGCATGCAACCCCACTCCCACTCCCAATCCCCAACCCCCCACACACACTGCTCTTCTTTTGTAGCCTGGTGCGGGCGTCGCTGCTGCTGCTGCTGTTTCCTTTCTTTTCTCTTCTTTCTTTTATTCTCTTCTTTTTTTTTTGCTTTTTGCTTTTGACAGTTATTTATACAGATAAAGTCATCACTGACAGACCCCGCGGCCACCCACTCTTCCGCACAGCGGTGGACTGTCATGTGAGTGTGTGCGCGAGAGTGAGAGAGTGCGAGAGAGTGAGAGAGTGCGATAGAGTGTGATGGCTATATAGTGTCCATGCCGTTTGCTCATCCTGTTCAGTGGGTGCTTGATGCATAAAAATGTTGCCTTTGATAATGTGGAAAATCAGGAGAATGAGGGAGAATAAGCTTGAAGCGAAGGAGGAGTGGAGCAACGCCTCTGCTCTGCTCTCCTGCTGCTGCTGCTTTTGCTCTGCTCTGCTGCTGCTGCTCTACCCTCTGATATAGCGCGCCATATCTTAAGAAGATAATGACTAAATTAATGCTTTTATGTTTTTGGCAACACATAAACATCATTATGCGCTCAATCCTCGAGCGGCGCAAAACCGAAGCCGAAGCGAAGCGAAGCTCTGGGAACAGCGAGACACTTCGTGAGCAGGCAAGCGAAGAAAGGAAGGAGGGAGGGAAAGGCAAAGGCAAGACGAAGAAGTGTGGGTGCTGTAAGTCTACGTCCACTCCCTCGCCCTAATCATCTTTTTGGCGACTCTCTTGCTCGCATTCTCTTGCTCTGTGACTCTCTTGCTCTGGTGTGTGTGTGCTGTGTATTTGTGCATATGAAAATATTTTAATCTAAAGTTTCCACATCAAACAAAGGGCACAAAAGTGCAAAATCCCCAATGGCGCCCCTAGGGTCGTCATCGTCAACGTCGTTGTCGACGTTGTCGTCGCCAGCTTTTCGAAAATGCAGGCAAAACAAAAGCTAAGCTTTCGGCTAATGATAAATGCAACAGCTCCAAGGGTGAGGTGGCAACTCTGGCACACCCACACACACATACCCAGGAAATGTATGAAGCGAATGAAGCGTACAGTTTGGCCCCCTGCCCCAACCCACAACAACAAATGTCACAGATTGGATTGAGGAAGGAGTGAAAAAGAGCATCGTGGGAATGAGAGATGGGGGATCTGCATGTGTGTGTGTGTGTGTGTGTGTGTGTTATCCTACTGATTACAGGGGCCACAGCGAGTGAGGTGAGCCCCACATGAGCTCCACGTAAAAGGATGAAAGGATGATGATGGCCTGATGTCGTCCACTGTTGCCAAATGCTTTTAGAAATTATTGAATAATTAAGCAGCCAGCAGCCAAGAACAAAACCAGGGCACAGCAGCAGCAGCGCCAGGACATGCATTGGACCTTGTATCCCCCCCCTGATCCTACCCCTTTGTGTGTCCACTATTTGCCCTTGCACTGAACTTCTTACATGTAGCGTGGAATAATTCCCGACGGGAAAAGCGAAAGAAAACAGGATGGAAAGCTGCCTGGAAGCTAAGGAAACCATTGGATACTGTGGGATAAAGTCAGACGATATTTGTTACGATTAGTTGAAATTATGCTGCAGAATAAGTGAATATGGGAAAGCTATCATAAGATGTGCGGATTCCACATAGCATGAGAGAGAGAGTACGAAAAGAGTACAAGCCGAAGAATTACAAAATTATTTTTGAAGCTAAAACCGTTCTAAGACCTGAAATAAAAGGATAATAACATGGCAAGAAATATGAATAATCATACGATATTTTAGAATTTGCAAGAAGTCCAAAAAATTTTAAAAATGATTCAATAATTTTTGTAGAGTTTCCTTGGGGAATTAATACCTTATTTCAATATTTTAAGGTATTGAATCATTAAAGTTGGTGTGAAAAGGGAAAAGAGTTTTTTCAGTATAAATATACCAGCTTAAATATATGAAATTATAATATAGGTCTCATCATCACACTTATATCATTGGTAATGAAAATCTATTCGACTTTCAATTATGATTGGAATTTCTAAGCCACAGAACTCTGTTCAAGGATGATTTTTGTAATACATTTCTATATTAATTTACTATGAGAGCAATCTAAAGAGAATGATCTCTAGAGAGCTATTCAAACAAATTCTATTAATAAATTACTATGAGAACAATCTCTAGAGAACGATCTTTAGGGAATGATTTGTAGAGAATGATCTCTAGGGAAGTATTCAAACAAATCTTTACGTCTCGACTAAGCTTTAAAGTTGTGCTCCACGTGGGCCAGCTTCTCGACCTCCTACATGTATCCTGCACTACTTCCTACTTCCTACAGCATTCAGTATTTTTGTTCTTTACTTCTCTCTTTCTGCACTGATTTTTTGCACACTTTTTGCTGGTTGGGAGGGCTGGGTTGGGGGTTTTTGTTGTGTGCACTTTTTGTTTTAGTTTGTAGATTGAATTTTAAATAAAAAATTAAATTAACTTTCGCGTTTAAGTATTGTGTTTCAACTCTGCCCTTGCTCCCTCCCCCTCTCTCCCCCTCTCTGGCCTTTTCTTGCTTCGATTCTTTCGTCGATTGGCTCTTCGATTCGGGAAAAAGTTCAATTGGCAAAAGGACTAAGCAAACATTGTGGAATAAAAGGTTTTTCTACTTTTCCATTTGAACCACAACCACGGAAGTGTGGTGCCGCGTGGGGCAGTGTGGGATGGGGCAGGGGCAGGGGCAGGAGCAGCTCTTCAACTTTTTCTTCATTCTTCAGTTTTTTTTTTTTTGTTGTTGTCGATTTTTATTCGATTTTCCCTCCATGCCACACGATTTTCTCTCGCCACCGCATTTCATTCCACGCCCTGCGGGCCACATTTTCCACAGTTGTGCAAAATTAGAAAAGTTTCCTTTTCCTTTGCTCCATCTCTCTCTCTCTCTCTCTCTTTTCTCTGGCGCTTTTGTTGCCTTCTCTTTCTGTTTGCTTCCTAGAAGAGCAGAAGAGTGGTGTGGCGGGGGGCAAGAGAGAGAGAGTGTGAGAGTGCGGCATGTGCTTTGGGTATTTGTCTTGTTAAAAATTTAAGCGAATTTCCACAAGAAGCCAGAAATCGAAATCAGAAATCAGCTCCCGGAATCCGGAACCCAGAAATCAGATTGCGATTCAAGGATTCCATGAGGCAGAGGCAGCAGCAGCAGCAGCAGCAGCAGGAGAGCCTGCCGCTGACATTGATATGTTAATGAAGCCGCGGGGCAAGGCATGTGGCATTCAACATACACCATTCCAACCATACGGTGGTAATCCTTGCCAGCAGCAACCCCCCTGATAGACCCAGAGGCTGGAGAGATCGTATGGTCACACCGGTTTCTGGCTGCTGCCGCCGCTGCTGGCTGAATCCTCAATTAAATGTTTAATCCAAATATCGTTTTATGCCACGGCACAATGTTGCCTCATTCTGTGGGCAGCAACAGTGGAGAACGAAGCAAGCATCAAGGGATCATGTCAGGGGATCAGGGATTCGACGAGGATTCCAGGGATATTCAGGGATATTCGGGGATAAGTTTAATCTTGCGATATGCGTAAAGCGTGCAAATTGCTTCGATTACGAGGCACAGAGAGAGACGGCTAGAGAGAGAGACAAAGAGAGAGAAAGAAGACACGAACAAAAGGTGCAATAAAACCGATGGATGAATGACGGTGGAAAAAGGAAGCGGGGCGTGAGGGCCAAATACCAAAATGGTCGACCAAAACGATCAAAATAAAGGGGAGTGAGAATGAGCTAGAGAGAGAGAGGCATAGAGGGAGAGCTGAGGAGCGAGTGAGGTAGAGCAAGAGGGAGAGCAAACTAAAGAGAGAAACAGCAGCAGCGGCAGCAGCTGCACTTTTCCACATATCTGCCTTCGAATCCCTGCTGAAATCTGAATGTATGGGATCTATGGATGAATTCCCTGTGTTGGGCCCTGGGCTTATATTTGCGTAAACAACGCCACACTTTGGTCAGCAATTCTCTTTCCTTCTCCCGCTCTCTGTATTTGTGCAACGGCTTTTGAGGCAGAATTCAAGGATTCCAGAACTAGGGATACGCTTTGGGAAGGGGAAGAAAGGGGGCTCCCAGAGCCATAAAAGATGACAGATCAAAACACAAAACCCGCACACAAAAGTGAGAAATCATTCAGAGACAGGTCAGAGAGCCACAAGCGAAATTATCTACAGGGGGGAACAGGGCCTGATTATGTTGTTCTTCCTTTAAAGGATCTAAGCGATTAATGTGCGATGATTAGATATTTTATTCAGAGAAATATTGATTGAAAAGACTGTATAAATGCATGGGTTTAATTAAATCTGTGACTCTGAGGGAAACTTCTAAATTTTAGAGACGGTTTTGCATCGATTATGCGCTTCATATTTAAGAAAAAGCGACTTCATTTATGGTAAACACTGTAAATGTCTGAAAAGCTTGTTAAGCTGTATTCCTGGAATTAATTTACAAGTTTGAATTATTTTGGAGCATCGATTTGTTACAGTTTTTAGCTCTATTGATTGATTTTAGTTTGCCTATTGAAAACTTAAGGTACATTTTAGTTTTTGTTTCTCCATAGATTTTTCGAATGCTCCAAAATCGGTAATATCTGGGAGCTGACTTTAGTGATTCGGTGCATTGGAAGCTCACTAAAGGAAGTGCGATAGGGGTAAGTAATAATATAATTTAAGCCCTTTTAAGGGTTTATAAAAACCAATTGAATATTTTGAGATAAATCAAATAAATATGTGTGCATATAATTTCCCCAATTTTTGTCCTTTTTTTTATATACTATATTCTTTGGGGCTTTATGCTATAGGTTCAATTAGGTAATTATTTAAAATATTTAAAATATAAAGTATTTTTAACAAAAACAAAAAGGGGAAAATAGATTATAATTATATTTTCAAGAGAAAATATATCTTTAAAAATTCAGAGAATAACGTATATCTTTCTATATCAATTTATGTATATGTAATACTGATTTTAGTTTCCCCATTGAAACCTTGAGCCCTGCATGAGTGCACACTAAGCAAAAAATTATCTCATCTCTCTCAACTGAATCATGTGCTACTCGCACACTATCAATATTTTACACTGTCTACAAAAAGCATTTGACAACATTCTCATGTATGAGCTAAAGTCATTCCAAATTTATCTATCTGCAAAGTTCTATCTACCAAAGTTCGCATTGTAAGTAATCCCCCTTCCAATGGGCATGCAACAATGTGCACAAGGGGCACAAGGGGTGGTGGTAGCTAATGGGAAACATCTTTCAGCATGTGCTGGGCTCTTGTTTGTGTGGTTTTTCATGGGCGGTTTCAGTATCCGGGGCTTTTCTGGGCTGTGTTGGGCGTGGGGGTGTGCCTGGCCTGTCATAATTTTTGCGTGTTGATTTGATGCGTAATTAAAAATTTAAATTATGTGCCCCGAAGGATGTTTTGTGTGGCAAGCAAGCAGCAGCAGCAGCAGTAAGGACTTGCCGCCGCCGAACGGCCACACAAATATTTGTCGAGTGGAAATGGAAGGGAAAACACATTGCTACGCACCAAACAAAAAGAAAATTGAAAAGGCATAACTTTTGGCCACTTTACCCGAAAATTACTTCGACTCAATTAATTAGAATGAGCGACGAGACTCTCAAGCTCTCTCTCTCTCTCTCTCCCTCTCTTTCTCTCATTTTCCCCTGCTTTTTCTCTGTCTCTTTTTGCGCTGCTTTCTTTCTCTGTCTGCCCCCCTGTCCTGTCTCTTGCCATTGCTTTCTGTCTCTGTTTTTTCTGCCGTTTTTTTGTCCCTTTCTGGCCTGCTGTTTGCTGTAACTCTTTCTTGACAAATCTCACAAATCAGAATCAAGGCCCAGGACTCTGTGTAGGTCCTGCTGCTGCTCCTGGGTTGCCGCTCTTCCTGCTGTTTCTGCTGCTGCTGTTTTGCCTCTTGTTTCGACATTTTCCGTCACCTCTCAGACAAAGCCAAACACAAATTGGCAAACAAACACACGACAGAAACGGACGAGTAATGAAAGGATTGTTTGAAGGAGGGAAGCAAAGAAATGCCCCAGGAATATCTGGCATATAGCAGGCGAGGCAGTAGCAGCTCCCGTTTCGGTCCAAAAGGCTCTGCTGCTGCTGCTGCTTGCTGCCTTCTGCCTCGTGTGTGGCTCTATTTGTTTTTCTCTTCTCCTTTCTCTCTTTCTTTTGCTGTGTGTGTGTGTGTGTGTGTTTTTCCTGCTGTTATCCCCGTGTTCTGTGTATTTGCCGGGGCCCCTAAAAAACACAGCCTAAACAAAGGTTCTCCGGCCTACTGGAATCTGGATCCTGCTGTCGTTGATCGTTTCTCCCCTGCCACTGCCACTGCCACGGCCACTGCCTTGGCCGCCATTCAATTGACCAATGCAACAAATCGTTGCAACAAGGCTCAGCCGGGGATAAGCCATGTTCTATGGCAAAACAGAAGAAAGCGAGAGAGAGAGCAACCAACCAACCCCCCCACCTCCTCCAGCATGTCCCTTGTTTTTTTCTGCTCACTTTTTTTTTTGTGTCCCTCTTCACACGCCTCGCCAGAGAGAAAAGAAAAGGATACTCTGCTCTCACTCTCAGTCTCTCTCTCTCTCTCTCTCTCACTCTTTCTCTCTCGTTCCCTCTCTCTCTTTTGGCGATGATTGCTGATGCGCATTTGATTGCTTCGACTCTGAGGGACCTGTGATCCTCCTACTCCTCCTCCTCCTCCTCCTCCTGCAATCCTCAGATCTTTTAATATTTTTTTGCAACCTGTGATCCTCTCTCTGATCCTTTGCGATCCTTCTGTTTGTGTTCAAGCTCTTGGAAAATCGTTTTTTACGCCGCATTTTCCCTTGCATTTCCTGCCAACTAATTGCGAGAGAAATCTGCTAAGACTCTGGCCAAGCCCTGGACAGGACGACGACAAAGGACACGAAAGTGGAACTTGGAACTGGAATTAGATTGATTTGTGCGGTCTGCCCCTGCCTCCGCCCCCGGCCGGGCAGCCGCGTATCGCGCATCAGAAAAGGGTGTGAAGTGGAGGGCCACTTGAAAAATCTCGTTATCCTGTCAGCGGCAGGACCTATGCCACTTGGCTGGCACTGGCACTGGCACTGGTACTGGCACTGGCACTGGGAAAACTGCCAGTCATTGAGAAAATGGAGCAAGCGGGTGGGTGCGCGCGGGGGCAGCAGCTGCCACTCGCCGCGTATCGCTTACAGATGGAATCCCGAGCAGCAGATGAATGGAAAAGAGCAGCAGCAGCAGCAACAGCAGCAGGTCCTAAAGCAGCCACCAAAAAGCGACAAGGAGCAGCAGCAGCAGCAGCAGCGATCAACGGCAGCAGGCAGGCCATACATACAGTTACAGCCCTTTTGTTGGGCTTAGGACTCGCGCCGTACCCTGAACCTCCTGCCAGCCTCCTTCGCATTCTCCCAACCCATTTTTGGGCTGAGCTAAAGCACCCACTCAAACGCCTCGACGGGACTCAATTGTTTGCGAGATCAATTTGCAACTTAATTGAAATCCATTTAAAGTAATGAGAGTTACTAACTTGTCCTGCCTCCTGCATCCCTGCCTCTTGCCGCGGCACCGCGACCCATCCCAGCCCATTGTTCTGCCGCATCCGTGCACCCTTTTGCCGCCGCAAAAGGGGCTTTGCTTTGCTTTGCTCTGATCCCGTGCTTAAGAATTATAATCCCACGCAGATATCCCGCAGAGAGAGCGGGCGGTGTGCTGATGTATGTATGTACCTGTGTGTGCTGCACTTCTACTGATTGTCGTCCTGTCTTCACGATCCATTTGCATGGCCAGCAAAATGCAAATTGTCCCTAATGTCGCTCAAGTGAGGACCAATCCTTCTGCGCCCCGTGGTGCGAGGCGGCTCTTCTGGGCTTGTGGGATTCAGTAGTGCGCCCAAAAAGTAGGTTATGCATATGTCTAGTTCTGGTATATTTATAGTATTTTTGTGGTATTTTTTTCTAGTTTTTTAGACTATTTTATCTTATTTTTCCTTAAATCTTTTTGGACTTTTTTAAAGTATGTGTCTAGCATTATCTTTGTATGCGTCTAAATCTAGTTTTAGTATTTTCTGGTATTATTTCCAGTACTTTTTGGTATTTTCCAGTATTTTCTGGTATTTTCCTGGTATTTTCGGTATTATCTCGTAGTATCCTTCAAATTATATCTAGTTGATCTATTTAGCTATCAAGTTCCATCCATACTTGCTCCAAACTATCACAGAAATCTTCCCAAAAATCATCTTGGTAATGACAGAATCAGGATGGTGGGGCCTACTGTTGGCATGAAATAAAAGACAGCCAGGAGCTGCCCCAAAATAAAGTAGTTATATATTAAGAAGTGAAAAACCTGTTTTTTTGGGGCCAACATACGCAAAACAAAACAACAAAAAAAATATGCAAAATAAATCCCAGGCTGTTGCGCTGTGTGTGTGTCCAAGTCCATTAAAAGGGAATAAGTGCGTGCAAATCCTGGCCGTAGGATATTTTTTCATATTATCAGAGAGCGCATATTACTTTATCGAGAATGAAAATGCCCCTGAAGGACCCATACCCCCCACCCACCCCTCGAACGCAAAGAAAACACATATGAAGTGCTCTACCACTCTGATGGGAGGTAGGGAGGATTGAGGATTGATGATGATATCCATAACCACGCGCCTTTTTTTTGCGTCTCACTTAAACCGCAACACAAACACACCCACACCCACCCACTCGTCGGAGCAGCGAGCAGAGAGCTACAATATGCAGATGGAGATGGAGATACAAAGGATACAGCCAGAGAGAGAGAGATACAGGGAGCGTGTCCTGCTGCCGCTGAACCACATTCAAGTTGATCCCCTTGTAAATCTCTAAATTGTTTTATGAACATATTGGCCATAGAAGGTGTAAACCCAATTTCCATGCAGGTAAATGATGGACATCGATCCGCTGCTGCTCTCGCTCTGTTCCTTGTTCATTTGTTGTTCCGGCACAGCAGGATGGGATGCACTCAATGCACTGCTTCCGCCTTTTGTTGAGCCTCATTTAAACCGTACCGCTGGCCAATTTGCATTCGCACCACAAACCAAATTGATCCGCCCTAATCCATAGTCCAGTTTTCCAGTTCCCATTTCGCTTTGGGAAGGTCCTGCGGCTACAGCTATACTCCTTCTGCTCCTTTGAGACCGATCGACCGAAATTTATAAGCACGGGATTTGAATTTGCAAGAAAAACAAAACATTTTGATGCACGTTGGACTTTGGCTCTGGCTCTAGCTGTAGCTCTGGTTCTGGCATTGGGATTGGCTTTGGCTTTGGATTTGGAGTTTGCCCTTTTGCCAAAGAGTGCCAAAGAGTGCCAAGGAGTGCTCGGAAAGCAGCAAAAGTAAATTGAAGTCATTGAGGCATAGCGATGGTCGCTGAAAAGGGGTTGTCGCGAGCATTTGGATTGATTGGCTCATTTCAATGAAAATATAACAATAATTATTATTATTATTTGATGTAAAATTATTTTATTTTTAAGCTATTTTGGATGCTTTGTGGTTGCTCATGTTTTCATTAGCAGTTTTATGGCTTCTAAATGAGTTTTTTCCGCTTCTTGATACCCCCAATTTAAACCCAAAAGTTTTACCATAATCATTCTGCTACTGCTAATAAAAATAAAAATGTAATTAAATTTTTAAAATTATTTTGTAGTAATGATTTTAATTTATTTTTATTATTATTTATTTTTCATATTATTATTTTTTTTTATTAATTTTTTTATTGTAAATTATTTTTTGATATTTTTAAATTTTAAATTTTGTTTCTGGTTTTTAAAACATTCTTGTAAATTCTACACGTTTTCTACATACGACTCTACACCAACACAAATTAAATGCGCCATCTTGCCGCCATTTAGCAGCTCTGAGGCCGTCAAAGTGGCGCCCTCTACTGTTCACTTGGTCTGCATAGTTTCCACAGCGCCATCTGTGTGTTTGCTCTGTCGCCCTCTCTGGCAACGCCTTACACGTCAGCTGTTTCACTGCGCTCTGGCAGCGCTGTTTATTATTGTTTTGCTTTGTTTTTGATTGTCGGAAAAATAGAAATAAAATTTGTGCAACGAATGCTTTGGCAGGATTAACGAAGCAGCGTCCATGCAGGAGATGGTCAGGAAGAGAAGCCGATCACGCAGCAGCCAGCGCAGCCGACGCGGACGCAAGCAAAAACAGAAACAGGCCGCAGCCAGACAAGCGGCGGCATCAATCATGGGAGGAGGCATCGAACAGGGCACGGCAGCAGCGGCCGAGATGTGGAGCAACACGTACAGGCGACTCTTCCAGTGGCACCACATGCAGGTGCAGCGTCTGTGCCAGCAACATGAGCAACATGCGCAGCCGGCGGATTGCGAGGAGAGCTCCGCCTCCGAAGCCGAGGAGGAGCAGGCCACGGCGACGGCGACACCCATTGACGAGGAGTATTTGAAATTTCTGGAGGTGACACTCAGGCATCAGCAGGAGCTGAAACAACGACGAGCTGCCGCCGCAGCGACTGCCATACCGGACTCGACCTTAGATTAAGTTTAGGCTAAGAATTTTTGTAACCATTTTTTACACGCCCAGTAAAGGCTGCCCCCGAAAACCGCATACAGCAAGCTGCCCCGGGAGTGTGTCAGTCGCAGGCACAACTGTACTTTCTTCCAGGAACTCCACTCGCCAGCTCCCCCTCTCTCGCTCTCTGACTCTCTCACTCACACGCTAATGAAGATGTTCTCGTTTGGGCCGAAAGGGAGACGCACATTAACGTGGCCAAGACAAATGTGTGGCCATTTATGATCCGCTGCAAGAAATGCCACAAAATTGGGGCATGACTAACAAAGCCGAGTGCCACAAAGGCAACATTAGTGGGTCAGCGGAGTGTGTGGGCGTGGTCTTGGCATTTTTTTTTCGGGCGAAAACCTAATTAAGACATCGCTGACGTCCGCAGACGCTGAGAGGACAGTGCAAATGGGTTTTGGCTGTGTAATCCTCTCCAGCAGCAGCAGCAGTCGCAGTCGTTGGATTGCGGATTGCGCCTCCTACTCTTTGGTCACGGCCATTGGATCACGACGGACGACAAGCGACGACAACTGCGAGCAAGCGAACGACCTTTCTAATGCCTTGCCACTGCATAAATCATGGCCCAAATGGCGGCCGGCCACCTGCAGCCGTAGCGAAGCCAAAGTCAGAGCTAGAGCCAAAGCAAAGCGCGGCGGCGGCAGCTAATAAGCTGCAGAGATGCAGTCAGCAACGGGAACTGGAACGGGAATGGGAACAGTGGCATGGGGCAGTGGCTGGGGCAGGCGCAGGCGCAGGGGTTGGGGCACATTCACATTCAGCGATAAAAAAAAAACTTTAGTCAAATCGGAATTGAGATTTTCACTAGAAAGAAAAGAAAGTATTGCTCCACCCACAAAAAGCAGAACAAAAAGGCAGAGGAGAGCGACAACAGAAGCCGCAGTAAAGCAGCACAAAATGGCTGCCCTGTGGCATGCCACGCCGACGTCAACGAGCAGAGTGTGTGAAGCAGAAGCCTCTAATTAAATGGGTGTATCTGTTGAATGTGTGGCTAATAACCAGCAGACAGCCAGCCAGCCAGCGAGATGAGCAGCAGAAGCGCAAAAACAAAGCAAAAACCCAAGAGAACCGAGCGAAAGAGAGAGTGAGAGAGTGAGAGAATGCTTAGTGCCTTTTAGAGGTGCGTTTCACGCTGCTGTGAGTGCGCGAATGCTGCAAAAAACCCTCGAATGGCTCGACATCAAGCTATGCGACTAAAATCATTGACTCCTAGAACTACGCTGCCAAAGGGATACATTTTGATGTGAATACAATGCGGCTGCCTTACCTTTTTTTGCACATAGCTTGTGACGAACCAAAAGGGCCCCGCCTGCACACCTGTTGCATGCTTCAACGTGTCTCTCCATCTCTCTCTGGCTGTCTGGCTGTCTGTCTCGGTGTGCACTGCCGCCATGTTTTATTGCCGAGAGATTTGCATGAGATTGTGGCGTGGAATATCGAGACAAAACGAACCGAACGTTTGGAGCGTAATGTGAGCTATGCGCAACACCCCCAACAACATCTTGGGATATGAATATTTTATGAGGCATGTGTGGCAGCCGGTTTGGAGCTTTGGAGGCCACACTGTAAAGCCACTGAAGTGGCAGACAAATTGTTGCCTACAAATCAATTAAATTGCTAATCAACAGCGACAACAAACAAAACGGCAGCAAGAACAACAGCAGCAGCAACAACAGCAGCAACAACAACAGCAGCAACAACAGCAGCAGCAACAGCAGCAACAACAGCAGCAGCAACAGCAGCAACAACAGCACAACAACTGTGGTGGTGGTGGTGGTGGTGGTGGTGGTGGTGGTGGTGCAGCCAACAAATCGTGTATTAGGCCGCACAATTTAATGGAGCCACATTCCAGAGGCAAAAGGCTAGAAGCCATTGTTGGGCCGCCAAAGCGACCGCAAGAAATGCATAAACATATTGCAGATTGGGGGGACCAAGTAAACACACACCGCGCAAAAACACCGTGAAAAAGGGGCCAAACACACACACACACACACAGAAACAAAGCTCTTGGACTGGGACGCTGGACAAGTGCACCACTGCACCACACTGCACCACACTGCAGCACTGCAGCACTGGCATCCCAACAGCAGGGAGGAAAAGGAACCGAAATCGGAATTGGAGTCCAAGACCCAAAACAGAAACAGAAGCAACATGGAAACACCGCAGGCGGCATTTGACAAAAAAACAAAAAATAAATAAATAAATAAACTAAGAGCCACACGGCCACATACTCGAATTCGTAGTCGTAGTCGTATTTGTATTCGTATTCGTACGATATGTGGCAGCATAAATATATGAGTGCATAGATGCGAGTATATCGCATTGTGGGAGGAGAGGGAGAGGGCAGGCAGCTGCTGTCACAGAATCCACAGAGAATGGCGGCTAACAAGGAACGCTAATAGGTAGCAAGGTGTAAATGGAGAGAGAGAGAGAGAGTGTGGGAGATGATGGAGAAGTTTGAAAAGATCTCATGGAAAACAGAAGTGGAATTGGGGGGTTGATATTTGGTGTGTTGTTCGGCGGAACAGTTGGGGCATACTTTGAAGGCTTTTGATCATATATCATCTTTTAATCTATCATCAAGGATACGGTGTTTAAGGCAGTTGCGACTTCCCAATGGGAGAGACTGCAATATCAGTGCCCTTGGGTTGCCTTTTCTTTACCGGATCAGCAGCGCAATTTGTAGATTAATTCTAAACACACGAGAAGGAGGTCTTGCAAGATTAACCGTGCAGTGTGAGAGAGAGAAATATGTACATATATAAATAAATATTTATTAAACATGAATTACTAAAGATACTAATTTTGGCGATTTTTAAACTAATTTTTGGAGAATTCGGAATTTTTTCTGTGCCAACCCTGATCTTAGTATCTCATTGAATTTTTTGCTGAATTTCTTTTCATTCTGGAAAACTTCTGAAAATACTAGAAATCTTTCTGTCATTCGAGCTTCCTTCTTTAGGTTTTGCCACACCACACCACCCACTGTTTACGAGGCTGCGGCTGCTGCTGCTGCTGTTGCAGTTGTCACCACCATTAACAACAACAGCAGCAGCAGCAGCAGCAGCAGGAGCAACTTGCTCTCCAATTGGCGGTGCCTTGAGGTGCTGGCTGAGTCGCTGTCGAAATTCATTCAATTCAAAGCGAAATAAGCCCGATCCAAAGCCACAGCCAAAGCGAGTCCCAGGCGCTCAGCCGCTTAGCCTGAGACTTGAATTCAGATTCAGATGCAGGCGCAGGCGCGGACTTGTGGACTTGGGGAGTCGGTTCCAGTTTCAGGTAACCAGCACCACCACGCATGAGGCTTTTTCATGTCGTTCTCCATTTGTCGCCTGGCACTTTTCTAACTGAACGCGAAACGAAAGAGCTTTGCCTTTGGGTGACACAACACGCCTGATGCCCTATAAGCTGTGTGTTATATGTGGCAAATGGAGATATATTTAACAGGACTTTGTGGCATAATTAATGGCAATAGAGAGCTGCATGGAAATGGCTGTGAAGCGAAGAATTTAAATATTTTCTGTGGCTCTGGAGATGTTTGCTGCCAACAGCTCTTCCAAATCAGAATACCCACAGCTCAAAGGGTACCAAAAGAAAAAAAACGGCGCTTGCTCTATGAAGGAATCAGAGAGCGGGAGAGCGGGAGAACAGGGAGTGAGTTAGGCAAGGAGTGGAGTGGAGGGGAGGGGAGTGCAGTGGTGGGGAGTGAAGTGGAGTGGTGGGAAGGGGAGTTGCACAGAGGATGAGAAGCGTGAGAGTCGACAACAAACTGCGCCTGCGCACGCGTTCAATTAGCTGCAAATTGCAAATCGTGCGGCGCATGCGCAACGTCCAACGTTCCCCAATGCGCGATGTCGCCACAAACGGCGGCAACATGTTGCTGGCTGCAAAACACAGAGAGAGGAGAGCCACACAGTGCCACAGTGCCACAGCAAGCAGCAACAGTTGCTAATGTGTTGTCAACAAAACTCATGTTGACAGCAGAATCGAAAATATTTCATTTCAAATTTGCTGCTGCTGCTGCTTGTCGCAGCTTGCAGGTGTGTTTGTGTGTGTGTGTGTGTGTGGGAAAGAGAAAGGCAATGATGTTGTCGTCGGCAAGGAGGTGTCGATGTCCACTCTTAATTGGGTGATTGGGGGGGTGGCTGGGCAGTGGGCAGGCCTTGAAAGAGAGACACATCCTGTCTAAGCGGCAACCGCTGCCATAACTCACCCGCAGAGCAGTAGGTAGGGGCAGGCAGCAGCGGGGGCGGGGCAGCGGTAACCACAATTTGCATGGGGGGGACTGGGAATCGCAGGATGGGAATCGAATTTCGAGCAACAGATTCGAATGTTTCTTTGTTGAATGTTGAGTGAATGATAACTGACAGTTGGAGCAGGTAACGAGAGGAAGAGCAGAAGCAGGAGGAGGACAGTGGAGGGAGGGAGGGAGGGAGAAGCAACAACATGTTGCAGTTGTATCTCTTGTGGCTGCTGATGCCCCAGAAACGGGGTATGTTCAGCATTGCCACAACACTGGAAGGTAGCAATCAGAACACTCTTTTAGCCATAGAGCCCAGAGATAATCTCTGAATCGAATATTGCAGCTGGAATAATGAAGACTTTTCAATGACTAAAAATCACTAAAAAATTGGAACTGATTTTTGCCATTATTTGTAGGGGGAATTATAGTTGCAATTTTAAATATTTATGTACATATGGCTAGGCAATATTATAGGTAGTGTAGGTATATACATAGGTACATATGTATGTAAATATATGTATGGATAGGTATTATTAGTTTTAGATTTATGCATCAATAAGAAATATATATATACATATGTATGTACATATGAGTCAAAGCTAAAAGCGACTTCTGTTTATGTTTGCTACCTGCGCATGGGACGCTTTTCGTTCGCACTTTTGTGCATTGAGAACTACAGAGAATGAAATGCAGACCGATTGAACTAACGGTAAAACGGATAAGAATTTGCGACGCATTTGCAAAGCTGTCGTGCAATGCGTTGATGAGCAGAGAAACGAAATCGTCTGCTGTGCTCACACACACCCACACCCACACAGCTAAAGAGCGTAATCTATTTTTGTGAATTTTACTCTCTCAAATGCGAGCGAGTGCGAGCGAGATGCAGTGCATGCGGAGCTTTGCATAGGCAAAAACAAAACAAAGTGAATTTTGTTGTGTGTGTCGTTATGCAGCTGATTAAGTACACTACAGGTGTATATTTTCTTTTCTTAACTACACCAAAGAAAATATAATAATTATTATTGTTATATAATAATAATATTATGATTTGTATTGTTATATAATAATAATATTATAATTTTTATTGTTACATAATAATAATATAGTAATTGTTATATTTGTTACATATAATAATATTATAATTATTTTTGTTATATAATAATATTTAGTTATATTTGTTATTTATTTAGTATTATATTTTATTTTATTATTTATTTTATTTGTTACATAATAATAATATTATAATTTTTATTTGTTATATAAAAATAATATTATACTTGCTATTGTTATATTGTCTTTTTTTACACCCTTCTCCTCACCACATGGAGAGTGTGTTATTTGATCCGATTAGTGGGTATCGCTTAGTCGAAACGGCACTCACACAAAAAGCTAAACTGTGTGTTTTTTTTGCTTTGGCTTTACTCTCCAAGTAAATGTCAATAAATATTGTTGCGTCGCATTCGCCTGTCATTGTCATGGAGGCCAGAAAGCAGTTGCAACATCAGTAGAAAGAATGGAATGCTGCCTGCCCCTGACTGCCCCTGACTGCCCCCTGGAATGATGCTCTCGAAGATTCCCGAATGCGCGCATAAATTCCATCAAACAAGCAAATGGAAATATTAAGGAAATTTAGGATGCGCACCAAGCGAAAAGGTAACGAAGCTCAAGCTCGAGCTGGAGTAGGAGCAGGAGCAGGAGCAGGAGCAGTGGAGGAGAGGAGGTGGCTGGGGCTTTTGTTTATGCGCTTAAAAGCAACCGCCGCCGCCGACAATTTTCGAGGCGCAGCAGCAGCAGCAGCAGCATCGAGAGTCAAAGGCTAGACGGCGAGATACCAGAACCAGAGCCTGCCACAACAGAGTGTGGTACGTGGTACGTATCTCTATCCTCTATCCTCTATCCCAATGAACCAACCGCAGAGCCACATACATCATTTTCACACCGAAACGCAATTGATGATGATGAGGATCGGATGAGAGAGAGAGAGGGATGGGGCCTGCGGGCTGTGCCTCTGTGGGCAAAACCTCAAGGCGAGAATTATGAGCGACAACACGGCAACAACAAATGACTTTCAGAGTGAATTTGCAGCTAATAATTTACACAAAAGCATTTTTAATCATCGAAAGCCAAAGAGGCAACGAGAAGCTGCTGCATGCTGCAGGAGCGAGGGCCAATAAATTGCAACGTGCCACAGCAACAAAGTAATCAATCAGCGCGGTCAATAGTCAATGATCCCGCAGAGAGAGAGACGAGCAGGGAGGAGCAGAGAGGAGCAGAGCGGAGCAGCGAGGAGGATGAAGCATCAGCCGATGGAGGAGGATAGAGGTGGCAGAGGTTGCATTTTGGACCACTCGCATTGTGTCAGTCACAACGTTGCAATGGGAAATGGGAATGCAGCAGAATGTTGCATGCCACTGAGCGGAGATGGAGATGGAGATGGCCAGATGACGATGACGATGGCCAGATCATTGATAATGATCAGCAGCCAGGCAGCCAGCCAGCTAGCGAGCTAGCGAGCGGCTGCATCTGTGGCAAGAAAACATCTAGAGTGCAACCTCCTCCAAATGAGAAATGAGAAAATCAACTCCAAAGCTCAAAGTATGCGTAATGGCCCCAGGGAGCAGCGTTGAGACTCTGCTCTGCTCTGCTCAGCTCCTCCAGTGGGGGCCGCCGCCGCCGCCGCGAGCCAGATTCCGATTCCGATTCCAAGTGAGATTCAGTCTCAGTGGCCAGTGGCTATGGCAGTGGCTATGGCTCGATAGATCGCCAGTGAATCTGCGATGAGAAAATGCGTCATAAATGCGTAAACCCGACGACAGCAGCCGCTGAAGAAAGGAGTTTGAGGGGCAACTAGCGATGGGCAGAGAGCTCTAGGAATTTTTAAAGCTGTGCTAAATATAAAAGAAATTTTTAAAAATATATAAAAATATTCCAAAGGAAGAGGCCAGGGGTTTACGGCTAAATATAAAAATATATTGTAAAGGAAAGAAGAAGTCTAGAATCTTTAAAACTGTGGAAAATAGAAAACAATTAAAAAAATATATAAATAAATATATTTTAAAGGAAAGAAGAAGTCAAGGAATTTTTGAATGTGAAAATATAAAATGAAAAGAAATTTTAAAAAATATATAAAAATAAAAGGAAAGAAGAAGTCTAGGAATTTTTAAAGCTGTGAAAAATATAAAGGAAAATTTAAAAAATATATAAAAATATATTCTAAAGAAAAGAAGAAGTCTAGGAATTTGTAAAGCTGTGAAAAATATAAAAGAACATTTTTTAAAAATATATAAAAATATAATCTAAAGGAAAGAAGAAGTCTAGGAATTTGTAAAATGTGGATTAAAGAATTAAAAAAATATTATTCAAGCGGAAGCTAGAATTTTTAAAGCTGTGATAAATATAAAAAAATTTTTTTTAAAAATATAAAAATATATTCCAAAGCAAAGAAGAACCAAAAGTCTATAACTTTTTGAATGCTGTCTTACTCCAGGAAACGATGTTATAAACAAGAAACATTCCTGTATTTTGTTAGTAGTAAAAATAAAGATTTTTAACTGCCTGTATGCCAAAAATCAAAATGATCACGGAATTATTATTTGTAGAAAAGTGAAAAAATAAAAACTGTTAAAAGAGTTTTCTTTAAAATGCAACCAGAAATCGTTAGAAATTCGAATCGAATATAATAGCTGAACTATAGCCCGAATCAAGGCAAGAAGTACAGTCACGCGTCTCGTCTGGCACTCTCACGATTCACGTGACGCGTCCATCTCTATGCCCGGACAACTGCTGCATGCATCGGATCGCACATTGCACATTGCACATCGCATTGCATTGCATTGCATCGCTTTGGCAGTCTTCATCATATTTAATGGTTGTGTGATAATATGCCACGTTTGCTGCCGGTTCGCTGTGTGTGGATGCCACTGGCTGTGTTGCTACTGGCTACTGGGCTGCCTGCCCCATGATGTGGCCATGGCATGGCCATAAAGAGTACGAGTCCAAGTCCAAGTCCGAGTCCGCGAGGCAGTTGCAACGCAAAACTCAATTAAAGAACGCATTGCAGCAGTCCATGATACACCTCGCTGTCGCTGCTGTTGTCTGTCTGTCGCTGCTGGTTGTCTGTTTGTCTATCTTTCTGTGCTGTGGATGATGATGATGATCCCCATCCGTGCTCGTCCTCGTCCACCCAAAGATGATGATGACGATGATGAACAACTGACATTGAAGTGCCAGATCGACAACTGAACGAAAGAGCCCCATGCTCATAAATATGGTTGCTGCAGCATGCAGCAGCATTTCGCATCTCTCTGCTGGATCGGAGCTGCAGCCAACCAGCCAGCCAGCCAGCCAGCCATCCATCCATCCATCCATCCATTTGCTGCTGTTGTCTACAAGTTGGTTATTAGTCGAACGGAATGCTGGCGATGCGCGTTAATTAACTCATCAATTTTTTACATGCCGCACCTCCCCCCACCAGCACACTGCCACACGGAGGATCTCTCTCTCCCTCTCTCTCTCCCTGATGGATGCATTTACTGCTGCTTATGCATTGTCTGCTCTTTGCTGAGTGCACCCAAAAGGATCAGATCAGCGACCATCCGTCCGTCCATCCGTCCGTCCATCCGTCCATGTGACGATGACACAAAGCCGTGGCAATCCAATCAGCTCGTGTGAGGTGGCATGCCACACGGTGGTATTGGTATTGGTATTGGTTTGGCGGCGGCAGCCTCTTGTTTCGAGGCAAATTAAGTACCCTCTAGAATGTAGTTGAAAATGTCTTTAATAATGACAGCAACTATGCGCGGAACTTGAAGAGCGCGTAAGCAGCCATGGGCAGCGCGCGAGGAGGCGGCACGTCTGCGACTCCTCTGCTCATCGCGACTGTGTGTGTGTGTAGTGTGTGTGTGTGCAATAATCTGGTACGTCATTTTTATTGCTGCCACTCTGCGACTGTGGCATTGGGGCATTCCGCTGCTGGCTCTGCTGAATCCCTCTGCTGGCGAGGCGTAGTAGTGGGACTGTGTGTCTCTCTCTCTCTGTCAGCCTGCTCGTTGTCATCTTAAGCAATCATCTCATAATCGGCAGTGGCAGTGGCAGTGGCACACACTGTGGCAGCGTCCCAGCCACTGGCAAATCCCCACCAGAGCCACAGAGCAGCTACAGGGAGCACGGAGCAGACACCACCACACACAGATCTTCAAAGAAAGATCTACGCGCGCGGATCTGGAGCGCACCTTTTTGATTGATTGCAGCGGACAGACAGAAGGACAGCTGGACGGAGGGGACAGTTTTTGTCGCTGCTGCTTTTGGTGTTAATAATAATTATTATTGAACGAAGATGCTGCTGCTGTTTCTGTTGCTGCTTGCAACATTGCAACGATCTGTGCGCTTCGATATGTGAGCGGAAGCGACGATCTGTACTTGGGCGACAACGTGAGAATTCTCGACGGATGGTTTGTCTCTTTCAATATGATTGCTCTGATTTGATGTGGAGTGCTCGGAGTTCCACTGCACCCCTGCTCCTGCCCCTGATCCAGCTGCAGCAGCATGTTGCACGTTGCACGTGTGGCACAGGAAGTTGTACATGGCTTTTGCGAACTTAAAGTAAGAGCTTGGGATTTGGTATAAGGAATTTTATAAGGAATTTTAGATTAGTTTTTGATTTAATTTAATTTCTTTTATTAATTTAATTTCTTTTATTTAATTTAATTTCTTTTATTTAATTTAATTTCTTTTATTTTATTTAATTTCTTTTATTTAATTTAATTTCTTTTATTTAATTTAATTTCTTTTATTTTATTTAATTTCTTTTATTTTATTTAATTTCTTTTATTTAATTTTTTTATTTATTCTTTTATTTAATTTAATTTCTTTTATTTTATTTAATTTCTTTTATTTAATTTAATTTCTTTTATTTAATTTAATTTCTTTTATTTTATTTAATTTCTTTTTATTTAATTTTCTTTTTTTTTTTCTTAAATGTTTTTAACTTTTGATTTCCCAGGCAGATATTTTTCCCACTATCTTTCCCTCTGCTGTCGTAGACCTCACCCTCCTTTGCTTTGTTTTTTGTTTAATTTTTGTGCTGCGCTTTTTTGTGGGTCGCCTCAAGGACACCGCTGCCTGCCCAATCCCTATTTCGAAATGGAAACAGCCAAGTAGCCACGCAGCCACGTAGCCACTCAATCGATTGGATTGGATTGCAATCACCAGCGCAAGGCACTGCACTCCAGAGAGCCTTCAAAGAACAGCAAACGGCAACGAGCAGCGAGCCGCAGAGAAAACAGAGTCTAAGCCCAAAAACAGTGTGCCACATGCGGCGTTGCTCGGCTGGCTGCTCGGCCATCAATAAAAACTTGTAATATTGATTACAACAATATTCCGTTTGCTGTTGCTGTTTTCTGCTGTTTCTCTGATTTCTGTTGACCAAAAAAAAAAAAAACAGAAACAAACAAAAAAAAAAAACAGTTGTCGCTGTGGCGACAGTGCCGTGCCCCACCCCCTGCCACTCCACCTCTCGCGATACTCTCGGTTCCATATCAAAGTCGTGCGCTGTCAAATAATGAAGTTGCCAGATCAACAAAAACCAACAGAAAAACTGCAATTGGATGGGGGGGGAGCGACCATGGAGCTGCAGAGCTGGAAGCTGAAGAGCTGGGGGATCTGGGAGCTGGAGCGCTGGAGAGCTGGGGGATCTGGAAGCTGGAGAGCTGGAAGATCTGTTGGTGATCTGGAATGGGGGTCTACCTGTTGGCTTGGCTTGGCTTCGGTCTGTGCGACTGTGGGCTGCAAATCGTGCAGCAGATATCAGTGATCAACATGTTGCACCATGGCCATGGCCACCAAAGTCCGCCAGATCCCTTTTGTTCAGCAGAAGAACATTCAACATTCAAGCAAAACAATTGCAATTGCTACCGATTTGAATACCCAGTAGTTGGAGTAGAAAGCAACGATTGGGTATATTCGTGGCAGATGGCAGGTGGCAGATGAAAAGGTATTCCGGGCTATGAAATTTTAAAAATTTATTTAAATAAATAAATAAAAAATAAATAAATAATATAAATAAAATAAATATATAATATAAATAAATAAAAAACATAAATAAATAAAAAAAATAAATAAATAAATATAAATAAATAAATAAAAATAAATAAGTAAATAAATAATAAATAAAATTCGTCTCCGTTTCTGACTTTGCAGTGTCGCGCATAAATATAGTTTCCATATTTATTTTATGGGAAAAATCCTTCCTTAAGTATTCAAACACTTTTACATGCAGAATGAGAATAAAAAAAGGTTTCCAGTAGTTCCCAGACCTTTAGAACTTGAGAGCCCTATGGTGAATGGTAGCACGGTAGAGCACACAGAAATCAGCTAATATAAAATCTAGAGAGACAGCCCCTAAGACTTAAAACATCAGTAACAGCCTTGGGGTATCCACAATATATACATTTTAAATAAATAAAATATTCAGAATGAAAAATAAAAATTTCTCCTTTAAAGATATTAAAATATTTTGTTTAATTATTTCCAGCATAAACGAACAGAACCTAGACCCATGCTGCCCTAATGGGCATCTCCTAGTCGCTGCAATCAGCTGTGACCTTCCTCCCTGGTTATTATTTGCAACAGAAATCGACTGCGACTGCCGCCGCCGCATCGCGAGCTGAGAGTCAAAGTTGCTGACAAATGTTTGAGTTGCATTTGTGCTACCGTGCTGCTGCTGCTGCTGCTGTTGCTGTTGTTGCAAGTGCCTCAGCGTTCATTTGTTTCTCGCTCGCTGTGTGCTGTTTTTGTTGTTGTTGTTGTTGTTGTGGCAGATACTGTTGGCATTTGCTCTGCCTCTAATTACAAGGAGGGAGACGGGTGACGGCGATATTCCGCTTTTGATTGCTGGCGACAGCCGAAAACGCGTTCCCAGCTAATTTAGACACCTCGCATGCCGCAGATGCCCCGATCTGTGGCTCATTAAACAGCCAGGCAAGCCAGCGGCGGCGGCAGCAATCAATTGCCTTTTGCAACATGTGCCTGCCCCCAGAAGGGGGGGCGCTGCAGCAGGAGAGAGAGAGAGCAGCAGAAGAGAGAGAACAATTATGGCGACAGTGAGAGGAATTTGCAGCGCTTGTAAGCGGCTGCCCCAAAGGCTACTGCTCTGCTCTGTTCTGCCCCTGATACTTGCTACTTGCAACATCGACAATTGTTGCCGCCGCCGTCGTAGCCGCCGCTGACCTTCGTGTTGGAAAGGAAATGAGGGGCCAGTGCTAGAAAGGCAATTATGTTCGCTGTTTTCTCAGCGGTTGCTGCTGTTCCAGGTCCGAGCTACCCAGCTTCCCAGCTTCCACGGTCACTTATTTAAATTGCAGCGCCGCCGCCACATTGTTGCAGCAGGCAATGACAACCAGCAACATTGCCACACACGCAGCGCGCAAACCTTCGCTCTCTGAACGCTCTTTCTCTTACACCAGAATCGGCAGCAATATTCCGTGTGTATATCATTTTTGGATACCGGAATTAATAGAGCAATTTACAGATTTGTCTTGCATTTAGATTTACTGGAAAGAATCAGTGGGAACTGCTTCAATTTTGGTTCGTAACTCCAGCAGTTTTTCCCCAAAGAAAGCCAACATATTTTTCCAGAGCCAAACTTTATGAAAACTATTTATTTTCCTCTGTTCAAACATTGAGAAAAGTGAAGTCAGGTCAAGTTTCTCATTGTTCGACTCATTTTTTCTGCATTTTATGTAAATCAGCAATTTATTTATGATTTATTTAATAACTTACTATAAGGTTTAAATATTAACAAATTAGTTAGGTTTAAACCGTATAGTAAGTGACGATAAACTAGCAATGGCTGCTATGGCCTTCAGCTAGATTAAATGTAATAAAATCGTTGATTTAGTTGAAAGTTTTCTGTGGGAAACTGATCTCAGATCAAAGCTTTTTAAACACATAATTATCAGTGTGCTTTTTAGTGCCATTTTCGATGGAAATATAGGCAAATATTCTAGAGAAAAGTTATAAGACTGGTGTTTAAGTGTACAAATTAAGATGGGATTTAATAAGGATGTTCTTTCGAGTTAAAAGTGATGCAAAATTAAAGATCTTCTACTAAAACTAAATTATTCCCTGCTGTTAGTGTTCATATTCACCTAGAGGGGGGGCTAATCCGGCCAAATGACCGATTATATCCGTCAACCAAACCTGCACCACGAGCCGGAGTATCTGGCGCGTTGGGTTATCTGGACAATTATTTTTACAGCTCGCAACTTTATACACCACAATTCAGCGACACGATATGCGCCAACCACAATAACAGGTGACGGACACTACAATACCAAGGAGGACAGAAGGGTTAAATTCAAAATTATATATTTCTTTTCGCAACACCTGCTATATTCTATTGTAGATCATTGAGGATTATCGCTTGGCAATCATTAAATGCCTAAGGCAAAAAAATTTACAGCTGATATTTAAAGTACGTTTTGCCCAAACTGATCCTTCCAAAGAGACCTCAAAACCTGATCTTTAATATTTAATAAATCTTTTCCTATAGCTATGACCCCCCTTACCATATACGCTCTTTGAATTCCTCTCAGCGATCGATCACAAGAACTTTTCACTTAGGAAAAAAGGCAAAGATTGTCTGGAAGTTTCCTACTTCCTTCTGCTGCAAGCTGCCCAACTCCTTCTCTCCGTCTGGTTTCCCCCTCTCTCTGTGTGCGGTCGTCGCTGGTTGTTGCATCGCTGGGGCAGCAAATGGACCAACTGACACCTAGACACATTTTTCTGTGGCACAAATCAAAAGGCAAACATTTTCACTTTCAATTACAGCAATTAAAGCGAGCAATGATAATAACTTATTTAAGAGGCGAACGTGGATGTGGCAGAGGATGCAGCCGCGGTCGTCGCGGCAGCCGTGCAACGTGCAGCGTGGAGTCGCATGGTCCGGCCCCACAGGCCAAAAGCGGAGGCATGCACAGGAGACAGAGACGCGTTGTAACGAGAGGATGGAAAAGGGAATGGCAAAGGGAATGGAAAAGGGAATGGCAAAGGGAATGGGTATGGGAAATAGGAGAAGGAGCAGACGAAGGAGTAAAAGTGGAGAAGGAGCAGCCAGAGGAGGGCTGGGGGGGGGATAGCAGCAGCAGGTACTACATGGGGGCATGTGGATGTGGCTGATGAAAAACTAGTTCATGCCTTAAAACAGGCCTCGCTCGCGCCATCTCCCTTGCACTTGGTTTGTGGCATGCCGCATGCGCAAATTGAATTTTCGAGAACTATGCAACACTCATACGCCCCGTGGGTCTTCCACCGCCGCCAACCTGCTGCCCGGGCTACCCTGCTGCACTGCTCCAATGCTCCCCTGCTCCCCTGCTGCTGCTTGAGCTGCTGCTGCTGCAATTGCGGAATAAACGCTTTTTAATTGAATTCGAATTCTGTGCTTCCCCCGCTCCTGCTGCTCCTGCTGCTGCTGTCCTCGGATCGATGTTGTCGTCGCTCGTTTTGAAGTCGTTGCCCAGTGGCTCACTTACAACTTGGGGCACCGCCAGAGTCATCCTTTTTGGATGTGGAGACTGCTCTGCACAGCTCTGCTCTGCTCTGCACTGCTCTGCTCTGCACAGCTCTGCTCTGCACTGCTCTGCTCTGCTTGTTTGTGTCGCAATGCCCTTGACCCTCAGAGGAGTCCATCAGCCAAGGGATCGAGTATATAGAGAATGAAGGGAGTGATCTGTAAGGTGTTTTCTCCAGTTGGTATTTTCTGTGATCTTCGCAGCTTGAGACTCATTCAGTTCTACGAAGAGATTAATTTTCAGCTATTTAGATTTTATTCTTTAGGGGTAAAGGCATCTTTCTACTGGAGTATTCTATGAGAAAGGTTCTGGAGATCGTTAAACTTTGAAATTATCATCTGAAGAAGATCCACTGTAATGTTGGAGTTTTTGCTTGCATAATGAACGAATCTGCCGCAGATCTTTTGAGTAAAACTCAGAGTTAAAATTTTATTTAATCCATATATCTTTAATCTTCTTCTTTCCCTCTAGACAGATTAACTGAAGGCATCCAAAGCAACTGAAATTCCCTTAAAATATATTATGGAAACTCTCTTGGAAATCTGCGTAGTGCCAAGTGTAGCTCCTGCCTCTGAGGAATCTCCCTCACCTTAAGAGCATTCGACATTCGTTGCCGTTTTGCTGCACCTTTTCGCACTCTTGTTTTTTCGTATCTATAAAGTTTTTCTTTATATTTTTTGTATTTTATTTTTTATTGTTAATTTATAGAATTTTGTTGCTGTTGTTTTTGTGTTGCTGCGGTGGCTTCTGCTTTGGAAATGCCTTTGAACGGGAGAACTGGAGCTGGGGGATGCGGGAACGGGAGCATAGCGACTGCGGTCTCTCGTTGTCATTAAAACGCGCGATGGGACATCGATTTGTTGTTGGCTGCTGTTTCTGTTTCTGTTTCAGTTTCTGTTTTTGTTGCAGCGATCGAGGATCGTTGATCGTCCATCGTCCATCTCTTCTTCACTCCGATTCAGCGATCCATCGCAGCCTCTTCTCTTCTTTCCTCTCCTTTCCTTCGATCCATCGCATCCTCTTCTCCCCTTTCCTTTCCTTTCCTTCGATCCATTGCATCCTCTGGGCTCTCCTTCCTCCGATCCTCCAGCGATTTCGATCCTTCTTCTTTACATTTCGACTCTGTTGTTGTTGATTTTTGTCGTTTGCCTTTTAAATGAAAATAACGATAAATCAAAGGTCGGCGTTGAAGCGAATACCAAGAGAGCGAGGCAAGGGACAGACCACAGACCCGAGCAGCGAAGTTTCCTGCAAGATCTCTCGCACTCGCTCTCCCAAGATCTGTCTCGTCTCTCTCTCCCTTTGCTGTGTAATTTGTTTAGCTTTTAATTGCCCCCCAAAAAAAAAAAAAAAACGAGGCACAAATGCAGGTGACTGCCAGCCACCCACCAAACAGGTGGCCTCGAACTCCCAGCGCGATGATGAATCTGCGATAGAGACCGACAGACCACGGGTTCTCTCTCTCTGGGGTAGTGGGAAACCAATCCTCTGATCCTACCTCCGATCAAGTGCTTTCGAATCCCAGCTAAATGGCGCGAAAGTGCAGGCACAGGGGCGTTCCTCAGAGAGGGGTTTGTTCTAGCATAGAGATGGGTTTTAATGAGACTCGGAAATGCTTGTAATAAATGTGGCGTAACCTGATGTTGCAGCACGTGTGGATTCCATTATTTTTTATTTTTTTTTTTTTTTTCTATTAAGAAAAAAGTTTTTAAAATTCTGTGAGCTTCGTTTTGGCTCACAGGCAGCTGTGACTCAGTGGCAAAACTCTGCCAAAAGGCAAGAAAAAAGTAGAGTAGAGTAGTCCCCCCTTTAAGGGGGCGACACCCCTGACAATGGGAGCGCGAGTAGGTGGCCAGAGATTTTGTGATTTTTGTGTGTTGTGGGGAGGGAGCATGAGAACCTCGTGCAGAGGTTAGCAGATAGATGTTGCAAATGGAATGGGGCATGGATTGTGGGTTTAATTAATTACCGCCACAACAGATGCTGCTTGCCGCTGGCTTTCTTTCTCTAATGGTTGTGGCAGGGTTTCGGCTGTGGAGGGGAGACTGCGCTCTAATGTAGATATTCCATTTGCCATTAGAGGCAGCAGCAGCAGCAACAGCAGTCGACGACGAGAGTCGCTGACTCTGACGACGTCATCAGGCCGCCTCCAAATGCGTTTTTTGACGAGGCATCAGGCAGGCAGCAAGCAGGCAGCAAGCAGGCGGCAGTACCTCCTGGTAACTCCTCTGACTGCTGCACTTAATCTCGGTCGATCGTCAACGTTCCATCAGCATCAGCATCATCATTGGCATCAGCATAGGCATACCCCCGCACCCAGCACCGTGCTGTACTCCTGCCCCAGAGTGGTGGCTGTGGGGGGGGTAGGGGTCCATGCCTATGCTCCTCTCGCAAAAAGATTGTATCTCATCAAAGGCGCACGTTTTCGAAATTACCGTACTAAGTGGGCGTCTAACTGTGCCACAGCCGATGCCACAGCCGCAGTTGCAAGGCGAAGGCTGCCAGTCGAAGCCTGACTTCCAGATGGGAACCCCCGCCCCCCCCTCCCAAATACCCAACTCTTGGGTTGCCAGTTTTTTGTGTGCGTTACCCTTCGACCTCCCTCTTTATGCGAGTGCCTGTACGCTGCTTCTGCCCCTCTCTCCTGCTGATCCACTGCTCCTGCTGCTCCTCTGCTCCTCTGTTCTTCAGTCATATTTATCCTCAGACTCTTCAGTCTCCTCTCCAGTACTCCCGTCTCCTCTCCAGTACTCCAGTCTCCACTCTGTTCCCTCCTGTCTCCTCCTATGTTCCCTGCAGTCTCCCCATGTTCCCTCGCTGTCGCCATGTTCCCTCGCTGTTCATATTTCCATCGCTTTTTCACATTTTCCACGCTTGCTTTATGCAATTTCTCTCCACTTGAGAGAATTTTTCATTAACACTCGACTGCAGGGAACAGAACACTGAGAGATCTACCAAAAAAGAGGAAAAGATTCTATTCGGATTCTTGCAGCATGAAGAAAATGATTTTTCATTCTTTATATATTTATTTTAGCGCTAGCAGCTTTCTTTTGCGATACGATTTCATAGCCTTAGGGTCTTCCATTTAGAGTATAAATTTTTCTCTATCTAAGAGTATGAATTGAGGATCTTGAAGGTACATAGATCTGTGGACATCCACTCCATGGATAAAATGGAGATTAAAGGGTTATCTTCTCTATTTACAAATATTATTTGATAATCTAGGGAATGGATATTTGGAAAGACGACAAAGCTAGAAAAGATCCATTGCAGGAAATGTCTCAGAAATTACGCAAAAAGGCTGCAAAAATGTCTATACTTATCGCGCATCATACAGCAGCGCCCATCGGTCGATGGTCTGCGTTTCTTACCAATATCCAAAGGGTGAACTTCTCTTGTACATTGCCTTCGAGTCAAAGTCTCTCCATAGAAGTTAATTAAATTCTTTGTTTGAATTCCTGTCTTATCCTATGAATATTCTATGCGAGAATCGTGGATTCTATGGAGAAATTTCGATTGGTTTCATATATTAGTTTTATTTTTAATTAATTTATTAATTATTTTTATTTTTAATTAATTAATTTATTTTATTTTTATATTTATATTCTATATTTATTTATTTATTTATTCAAAAGTTATACCCCAGCACTATCCCGATTTTCTTGATAGATCCCCAAATGATCTTTCGCCGCTGGAACCTCGCTAACCTCTTCTTGTTGCTTAGTGTAATTTTCCCCCATCAAGAAAAGCCAATTTTCCCCCGCACGAATCGTTTGTACTGGGAATCAAAGTCAAATATGTTTTATTAAAAATATTTTAATGCCATTAAGCATTAAACATCAGCCTGCCCCGCCTCCCAAGCGTATTAACCCCCAAATGGGGGATCCCGGCGGCATGTGGCATCATCTTCTACGGGGCAGAGCGGGCGCAGACCACACCGAAGTGCAGTGCAGTGGTGCGATGGGGTCTTCCACCTCTGGAGGCACCACACAGAGGCCATTGGCGTTTTGCCTTTTGCCTCTTGGGTTCAATTTTTGGTGCGTTATCTCTGGCAGTGGATAAGGGGGTAGGCGGGGCCATGGCAGTGCCAGTGGCAAGTGTTCTGGCATGTTCTGTTGCAGCCCACTGAAGATGACCAACAGCTGCAGCAGCAGCAGCAGCAGCAGCTCCCCACAGAGCCGCACAGAAACAATTTCTGGCTAATTTCTGGCACAAATTCTGCCGCTCAGATCGAGTCCTGCAGATGCAGACTCTCTGCCAGATAGAGCGGGACTTGTGGCATGCCCCAGTAGATGCGGATAACCTTTTGGGTTGGCATAAGCTCATGGATATATGGGTTTGGCAGCCCCAAAAGCAGCCCAGAATCATGTTCTACTCACGCCTCATCATTCGTGCCACACGCTCTCCTCTCTAATGCAAATCTCTGGATCTAAATCTGTGGCACAAAACACAGCAGAGAGCACACAAAGAGAGAGGAGAGAGAGAGAGCAGAGCTGTGGAGGCCAGAAAAATGTCTGAAATGCTTAAATAAATAAAATGAAGAAATTGTAGAATCACGACCAAAGCGGAGGCACAGTCACAGCAGCCACAGCAGAAGCTGATGCTGCTGCTGCTGCAAACAACAGTTGCAAGTAGCCTGCCCCCTGCCTCTGTGGCAGCCACTTCCCAGTGCTCAGTTCAGTCGCTTCTTTTATTTTCCTTTTGCTTTTGCTATGATTTTCCACTGGTTTTCCCTGTGATTTCATTAAGGGGGTTATGCAAACAAAAACAGAGACTCCTGACAATCGTCGCTGATGAGGCGATTCTTTCTAACCAACCCGCACCCCCTCTTGCTCGTTCTCTCTCCCGTTCATTGTAAATTTCCAGCATTTCCTGCATTTCCATTCCCTTTTTGCTTCTTCTGTTTTGCTGATGAATGAAAATTGTTGCTCATAATGTGCCGTTAGGCACTGCTGGTTCTTGGCCTAACGGCAACATTTGTACGCTGTCCAAAATGCTTGACCAACTCCTCATTCTGCAGTTGCTCTCCGGTTTCCATGTTTTCCCTGGAAATCCCCTGCCAGAGGAGTTCTGCCTGAGAGCATGTTGTGCTTCTGGTGCTGGATGTAGCAGAGGAATATGCGTACACCATGGGAATACAGATCTTAAAAGATTAAAAGGCTGGAGGTAGTGATTTTTCAGACAAATAAATAAATAATAATAAATAAATTATATAAATAATAATAATAATAAATAAATAATCATAATAATAACTAATAAATAAATGTTTTCAAAAGAATAAAGATATATTAAATATGAATTATATATTAAAAATATATTATATATTAATTATATATTAAATATATATTATTTGTATATTTTTTTATTCGCCCAGGAATTGTGATAGATAATGTGTGAATTTATTCTTCTTCTTCTCATTTCTAGTAAAATTAAAATAATAAAACGTAACTATTTAAAAGGTTGTTCCATCTCCAATTTCAAAGAAACAGAGTTCTTTTATGCCAGATATAAATTAAAAAGTGTTTTCTTAACATCTCCATGATATAGTCCAAACATTTAGGAGCCTGTGGTATACATAATTTCAGAGATATGGGCGGTTTTATTTATTTTCCAGTATTTTGCATGCAACTGCACCTTAAAGTCGAAACATATTGGATTTATATTTATGATTTATTTATTTATTATTTTATTTATTATTATTATTTTATTGTATTTATTTATTATTATTCATTTATTTTATCTATTATTATATTTATTATTTTATTCATTTATTATTTTATTTATTTATTATTATTTTTTATGATATACCCAATTAATTAACAGTTATGGCATCCAGATATATGCCAACGATACAGGGTTCCTTTTTAGTAGGCTTCAAGATGATGATATTTTCTACCTATTATAATCGCAAAACGTTTTTTTCCTAGAACTAATAAAAATATATGAAATAATATTAAAATACTAGAATCAGTGGGTATTCCAGCAGCCATTAGCGTGCTCTGCTTTTTGCCCCCAAAAATATTCTCAGAGGCGACAACAGCAGCAGTGGCAGTGGCAGGGTTGGGGGGCAGCAACAACTCTTCTAAACTCTAAACTGGATGCCAGGAGTTGTTGCATTTGTTGTTTGTGTGATCTTATCGCTGCGTTTAGCATTTAATACCAAATTTGTTTTATGCAAATGAGCAGCAGCAGCAGCAACGCCACACCATTGCGGCAGTGGCAGAACTTGCGAGCTTGTCTCTGTGGCAGCGCAAACACTTGGTGACAAACTGCAAATGAAATCAGCGCCGTGGCGAGGCGAGGCATTCCAGAGCTCCACTTGCAGCGGGGGGGGGCGGGCGGCATGCAGCATTAGATTCAGCGACAAATCCATTGAGCGGCGAACAGATTTTAATTGATGCTTAACCTTGGAGGCACACCTCCTGCCCTGCTACTCCTCTCTCGCGCTGCCTGCGCCCCCAGATGCACGCTCTCAGATCTGCATGCCCCTCCGCAGTGCTCCCCAGCCTGGCAACTGCCAACGAGATCCTGTGATGCCGATAAGAAAAGCGATTCGAATTGAAGCCCCCACCAAAAAGTGCGATTTCATAAATCTTTTTATGAATTCAATTTATTTTTTTTTTTGCTATGAAGCAGAGGCAGTGGCAGCAAGGGGAGGGAGGCAGGGGAGTGTGCAGCAGTGTTGGTGTTTGGGGCATGTTGCATGTTTCATATTTAATCAATTTTTTGGCTGTTGCAACAGCTGGAGTCACACGCTTTGCTTATCCGATTAGGCTTCAATTTCTCAATTTACCAATTGATTGCTAGATTGGCGGCACGGTGGCATGGCAGACACGGGGCAGGGGGCAGTCTGTACTCTGTCTGGGGGTATAATTTGTTGTTAACATTGAACTTTCGTGTTGCCACAGTTTGCATGTTCCACTGGAGCGTTTCTCAGGGTTTTTGGTTGAATGGAAAATGGGGAAAAAATGGGCGAAAAATGGTGCGAAAAATGAGCGAAAAATGGGAGGAAAAATTGGCGGAAAATGGGGGAAAATGGTCGAAAAATGGGGGAAATGGGGGAAAATTGGGGGAAATGTGCAAACAAAATTTGGCGAAAAATGGGCGAAAAATTGGGGGGAAATGGGCGAAAATGGGGAAAAAAATTGGCGAAAAATTGGAGGAAAAATTGGGGGAAAATAGGCTTTTTTTTCAATGGTAGCACTGAATGGTGTCTGTTTAGGTCGTGGCTTCCAGAAGCGGAAATCGGACAATGCTCATGACTTTTCCGCGAATTTTCCTCTGCCCGCAAAGGGCTGGCTGGCTGGGGGTGACAACGACAAACACCTCGCGCCCCACTGAAGGAAGCCCCAGAGATCTTTTGGGTTTACTCTGCGCTTAGCTGACTTCGTGATTCAAATGCCAGTGGCAAAGCAGAGTCGCAGTCAGAGCGTTGCATTCAAGGCCAGGAAAACAAAGGGGCAGCGAGCAGCAGCCACAATGGAAGTCTGTGGCAAGACGTTGGCCATAAATTAATCAAGCGTTCGTTTTGGTGGTTCTTTTGGGGCTGTGGCTCTAGCTCTGACACTGACTGTTGTCTTTTGCATTTCACGGGGCTGTGGCTGTTGCTGTATGGCTGTTGTGTCTGCCATCCTTTAAGCCACGACCCATCGATCGCCACAATCCCTGAGACTCATTTCCCAGGCGCACTTTTGCTTTTGCTCTTCATCCGAGATTCATCCATGAGATTCATCCGCTGACAGGCCGTTGCCATTGCCATTGCCTCCGTTTCGCTTTGTTTCGCTCGCTCGCCAATTGACAGGCGCTGGCAGGCCCTGGCCCTGTCCCTGGCTCCAGCTCTGGCTCTGGCGATTGTCGGACATTCGAAGGCTTCTGAAGATTTGTCCGCCAATGCGGCCCCCAAAAGATAATTTATGTCCCCGAACAACCCCCGGTAGCCTCTTTTGCATATCGATACCCCAAGCCGCACTCCCGAATTCTGATTTCCCCTTGCCCATCGCATGGGGTTGCTGCCTCCTTTTCCGCCTGCCGCTCGGGGTAATCGCTGGCGCACTTATTTTACTTTTACTTTTGCGCACTGCCCCGATTGCAGGCTTCTTCAGCAGGCTTCTGCTGCTGCTGCTGCTTCTGTCCGGCTACTGTTGTTGCCCCATGTTGCACTGCTCTTTTGTGGCCAGCCAGAAGCCGCCACCTCTGGTTCCAGTGGTGGCACAGTGTCCCAGGGAGTCCAGCGTTCATATTTCGCCGATCTCTGGCCTAACATTAATATTGCTCCATTTGGGGACACTGTGCCACAGGCTGTGCACCCCCCGCCCCGTCGCTGATAGTTGTGCTCTGTGCTCCCTTTCGTTTTTTGTTCTTTTGTGAAAAATATTCCCTTTGTCCTGTCACTCAGCGCGCGGATCTGCGCGACTTTGGAGCCTGTGTGGCTTTCGTTGGCTTTCGGTTTCGGTTTTGTGCTCTGGCTGTGGCTATGGCTTTGTAGATCCTCTTGCCTCATCGCTGCCCTGCCCCTCCTATTATCCGCCTGCTTTGCATACATAAATTCATCTGTGTGCCAAGTGCATCCTCTCTGAAGCGATCCTCATCCTCTGAGACCCATCCTCATTCTCTGAGACCCATCCTCATCCTCTGAGACCCTGATCCCTAGCTGGCACAATCATCTGTTTGCCAGTTCTGGTCGCATCTGTCGCTGTTAGGGTTAATGTCAATTGCTCTCCCAATGCCATAAATTCGTAGAAGGAACATCCAGACGAAGGAAGGAAAGCAGAAGCACCCAACAGCAACAGCAACAGCAACAGAAGTTGCTGCAAACAAAGCAAAGCAAAGCAAAGCAAAGAAAAAGAAGCAGCAGCTAATTTCGCCCTAAGGTGATTTCCCGGACAGCAACAACATCCCATCCCATTCCGCCTTCCATTTAATTAGCAGAGAGAAGAGCAAATCCCAGAGATTGTTGTGCTCTTTCGTATACGATTCCGATTCGTTTTGTTTCGTTTCGATTTGACTTGACTTTCTAGTCCGCAAAGTGTTGACCAAATAATCATTGTTGACAATCACGAAAAAAGGCAGCAGCAGCAGCAGCAGCAACAGCAGCAGCAGCAGCAACCCACAACAGAGAGAAACGCAGAGAGAGAGAAACAGCCAGCAACATTTCAATATCGTGAGCCACAAGAAACAATTTATACAAATCCGAGTGGAAAAGTAACAAAATGCCAATTAATTGCCAAATAGAATGTTTATCTATGGAATCGCCAAAGGCAGCAGCCAGCAAAACAGCAACAGCAACAAAACGTGCAAAACTTCCAAGTCGAAGTCCCTGATACACTTGGAAATGTTTTAATACCATGCGACATTACCCTCAGCTAATATTCAGCAAAAAAAAGCAAAAAAGGGTTTGAAAATAAATTCACACAGAAAACAATGAATCAAAGTTGCAATAATTTGGATTAAATGTTTTTTAATGTTTTCTCTAGACTATTTTCCTTGGTATTATATTTATATTTATTATATTTATATTTTTTGTGTCCACAAAATAATTCATTTTTTACAGATTTTTAATTTAATTTATATTTTTTGCTGCAATAATTTTGAGTAATATGTTTTCTAATGTTTTCTCCAGAATTTTATCCTTTACAATTATTTGTTGTCCACAAATAATTCATTTTTAACAGATTTTTAATTTAATGTATATTTTTTATGACTCTTGTATGAGAATCTTGTATCGCTTCTTATATTGTTATAAGGTTAAAGAACAATTTCAGAATATTTGTCCAAAGTTGGATCCATTTTATTGGAGCTTATCTTTGGTGATTAGAGTCTGCCAGGCTTTTGTACCACAGCTCATAGGTCGATCAACAATTCCTCGGAAACTGTCGATTATTTAATTTAGGCTTTCTTTTTAGGGTTACTTATTTCTTGATTTTCTTCTTCTTCTATCTCTATTCTCTCTCTCTAGCCCACAGTGGAATATCAACTCTCTCCGGATTTTTTACGGCATTAAAAAGTGAACAAAAATTAGTTTCAAGTTGGTTTATTGTTTGGGAGCACGCAAAGTTAAAAGCTGCGTGGGTGTATGCACCACATCGATATCCCCGCTGAAAGGGTATCAGTGGCCTGCACTGCAGTGCTGCGTGAAGGAGTTTCAGCGACACAGCAACTGCAAATGCAACAGAAACAGCAACAGAAACAGCAATCACTGTTGACTATTAGTAAAAGTTAAGCATTTGTGACCGTAACACATCGAAAAGAGAGTCTCTCGCCAATGGGATTGCTTGCTGGGGGAAAAGGAAGGTGGAGGAGGATAAGCTGCTGGGGGAAAAAGAAGGTGGAGGAGGATAAGCTGCTGGGGGAAGAATTTGCCATGGAAGAAGAGACAAAGAAGAGACCACGGGATACCCGGTACGCGTTGGGACTTTTTTTTCTTTCAATAAAAATAAAATAAAGTAAAATAAAATAAAATATAAATTTATATATAAGCCAAAATCCGAAATCCAATGGAATGGCTAAATCCATTCAAAGCAGATTATCGTTACGTTATCGATAGCCTTCGATAAATGCCGGTTCTACGATTACAGGGTACAAACATTTAACTGGTCGCCTAAGCAAATGATGGTCAAAATGTTGCTGCTGCCGCTAAGTTGCAAGTTGCAAGTTGCGCTATTGCTATTGCTGCTGCTGCTGCTGTTGTTGTTTTTGTTGTTGCAAACAACATTGACTTCGGGTCAGGCAGACGCCAGGCAGCAATGGTGACGATCTAAACGAGCAGCAAGCGTGGATCGGCAGGCGGCATCTTAGATGCTAACACACAGATCCCTCTAGCAGACACACACACACACACACACACACAGAGCGTGAGAGAGAGAGCGCGAGCGAGTGAGAGAGAGGGAACGTCAAGATACAAGTGCAAATTACACGCTGCTCTCTCATACATATGCAAAAATGCCTGCTAGGAAAAAGTCGTGTCGCCTTCGTCGTCGTCGTCTCCGTGGATGGCCGATGCGGATCGCTGCCTTTTTGGCCATTGTTGTTCTTCTTTTGTGGTTGGCCCGAAAGAAATGGTCTCGTCTTATGGTTACAAAGAGACGGAGACAGACAGAGGGAGACAGACAGACAGAGGGAGACAGTCAGACAGAGAGGTAGAGAGACAGAGAGACAGAGAGAGTGAGTACAAGCGAGAGGGAGGCGCGATTTAACTGCAACTTAAATTTTAAATGCCACTTTAATAGCATCATTTGCACGCGGCTGCGGCGGCGGCGGCGGCGGCGGCATGCTTGTTAGCCCCGTCGAACCGAAACGAAAACTTTGAAGAGATCATTGATTCGGACTTACCTATCGAAGGGGGTGTGGAGCGGGCTAACAGATTCATGGGGGATAGACAGACATATAGCGGGGGAGAGCGCACACACACAGATCGAGAGAGAGTGAGTGAGAGATAGAGGGGAGCTTGTGATCGGGAGAACCAACGGAACCATGTGTCGATGCATTTTCATTCTCGAGTAGAAACAGAAGCGTGACTGCTGGAATGGGATGCCTACGCGACTCGAAATTATTCAGAAAATGGCAGGAAAAGCCTGTAGCTAAATAGGAATTTTCGTTCATAGATATATGTATATGTACATATGTATGTATGCATATATGTATGTATGTACAATGTACATTGTAGTACAATCAATGAGTAATTTCAAAGTAAAACTTATTGAGACGACATTTATTTGGCATTGTAATGATTTTGAGCAGCCGAAGCCAAATCTGTGCTTAGTAATGCTAAGGAATTAATGTCTATACGATATAAAGCTCTAAGCTTGCAGAATACAGTAAAAGTAGCTATCGATATTTATCGCTTATCGATGGAAATCTATAAAAATGCCAGTGAAGAGCCCAGAAGCCTTAGAGACTATGAAATACAGTTATAATTGAAATCGATAAATTATCGAAATTAATCGAAAAGCACATTAAGCAATTAAGCAATCTTAAACATGCGACTCTGTCCGTCAAAAAGCTTCAATTTCAAAAGTTCTGAGTGTCTAAAAGTCTATAGTCAGAGTTCGTTATTTTTCGATACATATCGATAAGCCCAGCAAGTCGATTAACAGCCATTATTCTGCTCTAATCGCAGATAACAACATGATTCTGCATCCCAATTGATTTATCAGCTCAAACGTTTTCCTTCCACTGCCAGCTGCCAGCTGCCTTATCAGCCCAGCATACCCTTTCATGCAGAGACTGCCGGGTATCATAACAGTTTCATGTGTGAAATTCCTCAATATTTAGATATCCATTAGGGGGGTGGGGCGGGGGGGATGGTATTGGATTTCTCTCTGTAAGCCCGTTTCTGCATCCACAAATAAATCAGACTCTTGGCAAATTGCTCAATTAAAAATTTCCCAACCATTCAGACGCGGATTCAGTTTTCAGTTTTCAGTTTTCAGTCTTCAGATTCAGCTTCAACTTCAGTCTTAGCTTCATTTTCCGCGCGGATTGCCCAATGGTGGAAATTAGCATTTGGGCAACAGGCAAACAGGCAACAGGCAATGGCAATCCGCCAGCCATAAGCCTTGGAAGCAAAAGCTGCCGTCATGTAAGCGACTAATTAACATGTCACTCAGCGCAGCAGCCGCAGCAGCAGCAGCACAGCGGAGACTGAAACTGCAACATGCCACATGGCGATGGCTGTAGCTGTGGCTGTAGCTGTGGCTGACCATTCACCAAGCAGTTACGCACTGCAAAAGCTGAATGGAAAATAGAAGCAGAGTGCCAGCAGCCAGCAGTCAGCTCCAACCTGTTGTCTCTCTCTCTCTCTAAGCAAATCTCTCACGAGTTTCGAATTTGCCACAAAACGAGAATTGCCGAAAATAAACGTTTAACATTTTTGAATTTATTAGCCACAAAAATTGTTGTTGCCTGCCACAGAAGGAGGCAGGGCAGGGCAGAGCAAGAGCAAGAGGCACAGAAACAGAAAGACCAGTCCGTCAGCGAACGAGAGACCCATCGTCTTGTCTCCCGTCTCTGGTCTCTGGTCTCGTCTCTCGTTTCGTCTTTTGGCTCTCTGGAGGCAATCTCTGGGCTGTCGTTTGCACGGCGCTAATTATCGCTGCTAATGATGCTTTAAAAGGCAGTCGTCGACGACAGGCGGTCCCAGGCTATAGCTCTGTGGCTATAGAGCTTCGTTTTTGGGTTGTTGGTTTCGCCTCAACTTTGGCATCGAATGGCGAACGTGGGGGGGAACCTGGTCCTGCCGCTGCATGCCCCCAATCTTCTGCCGCTTCTCGTGCTTTTGCTTTGTGTGGAGCCATCCCTACCTGACTGCTGCTGCTGCTGCTGCTGCTGCGCGGCTGCTCCTTTCGCTCATCGCATGAGTAATTGACAATTTGCTGAAGTCAGCGTGTCTCCTGCGCCTCGTTCGTTCGTTCGTTCAGGGGTCTGCCTGTACCCGTACCTGTAACTATACCTAACCCCTGCCTGTACGTGACCGTCCACGAAGATGACTTCTCTCTCTCGGACTGCAACCGCAGCCTCCTCCCCATGGCAGAGGGACATGCATGCGGCGCGACTCTTCCACTTCCACGGCCAATATTTGTATATGTTAATTGTGTGACTAATGACAGCCAACTTGTCATATTTTTATCAACATGTGAAGTTAACATTTTTGTTTCGTTTCGTTTCGTTGCGAACGTGCAGAGCGAAGTCTCAGAAACGGTTACGGGCAGGGTTTCGACATCATTTGAATTGGAACTAGCATTGCAGCTGGCTGTGGGTATTTGGTGGTTCACTGCACGAAGATTTAAGCCAGTGATTTAGAGTTTTAAAAATAGAAAATATTTTGCTTTAATGCGCTAGGAAAATGTCCAACTCTTGGGTTATTTATGCATCATTTATATGGATTATATAAAATATATAAATATATATAAAATATAAATAAATAATATTAATAATAAATAAATTAAATATAGAAAATATTTTGCTTTAATGCGCTAGGAAACTGTTCACCTCTTGGGTTATTTATGCATCATTTATATGGATTATATAAAATATATAAATATATATAAAATATAAATAAATAATATTTTTGGGCGCCACCCCGAGAAAATATATAAAATATATAAATAAAATATATAAATATATAAATATATAAAATATATAAATATATAAAATATATAAAATATATATAGAGTATTTATTGAAAATTTAATTGGAAGAGTATTTGATGAAATCTTAAAAATTGAAATATATTTATATTAATCCTGAAAATAAAAAGATAGACGCAGGCAGAGAGAACGCGAGACAGAGCACGTTCAGTACCTTTTATATTGATATTTAAAAATGATGTCTAGTACCTCTTTCTTTTTGTTCTTTTGCGATATTTATTCCTCCAAACGGAGGCTGAAAGAGTCATAAAAATGAATCCAAAAAGAATTTATCATTGGTTTGCCCCGGAGTGGGAACTTTTTCCAGGCACCGAAAAATGTTGCCATTTGGGAACTAGTTGTCCACTTTTATAGCATCACTTGGGAACTAGTTCCATTTTGTTGCATCCCTCGCATTGAGACATTAATTTCGTTTCGCTTCGCTTGGCTGCGCTGCGACTTTTGATCGCATATCTGGGGGTTCAGTTGTGTGTCAAATTAACGCTCTTTAGGAGCCAATATGCAAAGATATCACGGATATGGGGTTCCACAAGAGACGCCCACACAGATACACACACACACACACACACAGCAACACTCTGCTGCGCTGTTCAGAGGTTTCTCCAAGACAAAAGCAGCAACAACAAAATAAAGAGGGGGAAAAAAAAAGAATTCGTTAGTTCAAAAAACTCAATCAAATGTCGAAACTTGAAAATCGTGATCATGGTCCTGGCTATGCCTCCACTTCACTTCACTCCACTCCCCCTTCGCTACTGTCCATCCTCCTTGCTTGCATCCGATCTATGGGCCTGGGCCTGGGCCTAATGGTTGTTGCCTCAAGGCGGTGGCAAGCAGCGGCAGCGGCAGTGGCAGTGGCAGGGGGAAAAACCAAAGGAAAAACAACAAACGGTAGCTGCAAACAAGACAAAAGACAAACTTATCGTTTGAATTATCGGCATTCATTTGCATTTTGGGAACCCTGTAGCCCCCCTGCCCACCAGCCCTCCCCCTCTTTCACCCTCTTCCCTAGCCCCTTGAGTACACTGAAAATGTGGGGAAAATAGTGGCAACAAAAAACGTACAGTGGGGAAGTAACGGCAGGAGATAGAAATACTAAAAACAAACAAAAAAACGAAACAGAAAACAAAACAAAAATCATTCGAAATCGAATGACAATTGTCTCGCAACGAAATACAGGGTGAGAAGAGAGCGAGGCAGAAGGCAGTAAAAAATATCACCCATAAGAAAGAAAAAGAAATACAACAAATATGTGAATGGCGAAATCTGCAAAGGAATGAGTGCTATGGATACCCTGTAATTTATGAAGATTAATTATATGAATGAAAGCTTCCGTGGTAGAATAAATTAATTTTAATAGTTAAAGAATATTTTAAGGAATTTCTAAATTAATAATAATAATATCTTGTATATATTTTTTATCATTGTCATATTTTTTAAATATTAAAAAATATTTAAAGAATATTATAAAGAATTTCTAAATTAACAATAATAATAAATTGTATTTTTTTATCTGCTTTCAGATTTCATGATAAAAAAAAATACAGAAACACGCGAAAGATCTTTACTGAATTTGAAATTCTTATTGTGAGTATTTAAATATACAAAATTCTTACCCAATATTCGGCAAACAAATTAATTTATTTAATTAATATCATTGCACGTATTTTTACTGAGTTTTTAGCCCAGATTATTTATCGTTGAGGCTCGGCAATCAGAGCTGCGCTGCTCTTCATGCCACAGGCTTTCTTTAAGTCTTTACTTTATGCTGCCAGCAAATTTTCTGATCAGTCAGATATCTCTCAGGAATAAATCCCACCGTATAAAGGCTTACCCTTTGTTTCTCCCTAAAACTAAGCCCTTGCCACAACTTTAAAGGGTATCAAAATCACACATGTGCTGCTGCTGTTGCTTCTGTTTGGGCTTTCATGCTTCATCGCTCACTTGCCACCGCTGCCGCTGCTGCTGCTGCTGCTCTGGCCACCGTTGCGCCTTTTTACAGTTAGCCATCGAGGGCCGCCTCCCTCTCCTTCAGACCCTGGCTGCAACGCGCAGGAGGAGGCAGCAGGCAGCAGGCAGAAATTAGCATGCGCGAAGCCTCTGCTGCTGCTGCCGCTGCTTCGGGGGAGGTGCAACAGTGGGAGGAGAGAGAACGGGAGAGAGCGAGAGCCTTGGAATGTCAACGGCAGCTGAGATTTTTTTTCAGCAGCAGCAGCTTCAATTTTTTTTGTTTTCCCGCTTTTCTGCCGCTTTTCCCGAAAGGATTTCCAGATTGCAGTTGTTTGCCAGGAAAACGTGATCATTTTAACATTTTTGCTTGTTTTCTGCTGCTGCCACTGCTGCCTGTGTTGCCTCTTCTGCCACTGCTGCCACTGCTGCCTGTGTTGCCAGCCTGTGGTGTGTCTCTCTGGGTCTCTTCGGTGATTTTGAGTGGCTTTTAGCAATTCTAATGTTGTAGTTGTTGCAGCTGCAACTGTGGCAGCGTCTGTGGCAGCAGGCAGATGAAGACACGATTGAAGAGAGCTTCGGTTCTCATATCGATACCGTACGGCGTACGACAAGCGGCTGCGTTTCACTTGATCGATTGTAGGTGAATATCCATGCCATCATCGAGCATCGCAAAGATCTCTCTCACCAGTCCGGAAATGTCATCAGTTTTTGCAGGGGTGGGGTGGGGGGGGAGGGGAGGGAAAAATGTGAGGAAGAAAAACAATTGCCATGTCAAACAAGAACTGCCTCCAAAAGAACAATCCTCCTCATCATTTGGGCTTGTCGCCGCGTCTTTTCATTTATGCAACAACCACAGGAGATGCAACTCCACTGCACTCCACTGCACTCCACACCCCCCTCGAGCGCTGCGTCATATTCTCCACCCACACGGATCATCCACAGACAGACAGATAGACAGATAGACAGATAAACAGATAGATGTTGCAGCAGCAGCAGCAGCAGCAGCAGCACTGAGAGGCACGCAGAAGAGACATCATCTGGGGTGGGGGCGGGGAAAAGGTTCTCGTTCTCGTTGCTCTAATGTCTGTTGGCGGCACGGCAATTAAAAGGCACGCTCGCTCTCATTGTTGTTGCCGCAGAATGAAACATTGGAATCAACGACAATGTCGACAACAGGCCATAGACCAGGCCTCACAGCAGAGCAGAGCAGAGCATATCCCATCCTCAGTTGGAGTCGGAGTTGAAGTTCCCCTAACAATCAACAAACGCGCACGATTGCGATTACCTGCCGGAGAACTCTGGAGATGTGCAGCGGGATCTGCAGCGTGTTCCGAGGAGAAATCTGCAGGGACGGGGAGCACTCAGTGTGCTGGAGCGACTATCTAATGTCGGGATCTGTGTACCGTAAGTGATGTCGATGTCGGCAGCGCCACCTACATCTTGGGATAGAGACAACGACGACGACAAAGACAAAGACAACTCCTCCTCTGAAGCCTTCAGGGCAATCGCTGCAGCCACAGCTCGCTGTCCCTCAGCGGAAGTTGCGGCTGGAGCGGGGGATCATTGCTGTGGCGCATAATTGTGCATAATTTTCAACTATTCGCAGGAATAACAAGAGGAAGAAGAAACCCTTGAGCTGGTATTCCAACTAGGGATTACACGGCATTGGAATATTTGCTGACTAAATGATGTGCGATACTGCCATGCCAGATATATTGACAGTAGGTGTAGAGCAATTATATAGAGCATCGGAACTGATTATTCGGGCAAACACAATTCACTGAATTTTAGAGTTTAAGTAGAAAAAAATAAGAAAACATTTCCAAGTTATGAAATCAATAAAAGGAATTTACGGATTGAAAATGGAAAATAAAAGGGCTTCTATAGGTCATATATGTAGCTCTTCCCGATATCGTACACGTGCTAACGCGGAAAAAGTGATGCAAAAAAATTGATGTTTTCAATATCGATATATAAAGATAATTGATGTTTTAAATATCGATTATTGATGTTTTCAATATCGATAATTATCGATAATACGATAAAGTAAACAATTTTGCAGTGTACATATTTTTTACGTATTTCGGAAATTAATTTCGAGAACTAACGAAATTTCAATAAATTCTGTGATTTTTCCTTGTAGCTTAATTATGTATTTCGAAAAAAAGTCTTTGATTTTCATCAGCGATGAATACAATTTTACCGTTATTGATTGTTAAAATCACGAAAAAATCAGTTTATTCCAAGAGTGTTGCCTACGGCTTGCTGCAAAGCTGCAATGCCCGCTGAAAAGGGTATACACGTTCACTGATTAGCCCACCATTGAGCCAGAGAAGTCTTTTCTTTTGCTCGCTTTATAGATTTCTCTCTCTCTATTGGGCGTTGGGCGTTGATTGGCAACAAAATTGTATTGAATGCTAATTTCTATAGCGAGAAATCAAAGCGCCGTTAGAGGCAGAGAGGCAGAGAGAGAGAGAGAGGGAGAGAGATAGAGGGGCATGGGTTGCATGTGGAAAGCATGATACAGACAATGGCGCTCCATTAATAACTGACAGGACAGACAGGACAGGACAGGAACTCAAAACTCTAGCTCAAAAGCCACCGACAGGCAACAGAGCCGCGACACAAAACCGACAAACGGACAGACAGACAGACAGACAGTCGAGGAGTGGGCGCGCATTAGTTGGCTTTTGTTTTGGGGCAAACCCTTTTGCGCCTGGCTAGAGGCGACTCCTCCATAACACACACACACACAGCAGAGCCACACAATAAATAATAAAATGTTGACACGACAACGTCATAACCTTTGAACGTGAAAACCCAACCAGAGAGAGCCCACAGAGAGGCCTCCTCTCCACTCATCTCATCTCAAAAGGGAAATGCGAAACGCGAAACAAAGCCAAATCTCAGCGAAACGAAACGGAACGAAATGCGAGACTGCTGCGTGGGCTGAGGTCTTCATCGTCATCCTCATCCTCATCCTCAGCCTCAGCCTCGTGGGCACTACAGCATGCACTCTCCCATTGCTCTGCTGCTCTTCGAATGGATTCAATTAGTCGTTGCCCCCAGCCCCACTCCCACTGCGGTCTCGACCTTCACGCCACATTTACCCGATTCGATTCAACTTGAGTTATGTCCAACTTGTTGACGTCGCGCCCGATAGTCATCTTTCCCACTGACAGTAGCGTAGACCCTGCGGCTGCAAAAGGGGGGGTCGCTTAAGCCAACTGTTGATTGATTGTTGTGTATTTTTTATGCATTTTTTTATTTTTTGTTTTTAGAGGTACATTTTTAGTGCTAAAATTGGATTTGTTAAAGTCTGATTAGTGTTTAATTTAAAGGTTTTATATATGGCATTTAGATTTTTTTATTTAAAAACAGGGGATTTTATGCCGAATATATTTTTGATTTTGCGTTTAAAATGTTTTCTTAGTTTTTTGCATTTATTAAAAAAGATTCTTTGGAGTTTATTTCACTATCGATAGCTGTCGGAAAAGGCGTCTTAGAAGAGTATTTTTTGATGGTGTATTTTTCAAGCTTAAAGAGGGATTGTTCATACAATTTTTCATGTTATATTATTTAATAAAAATAATATTTAATTCATAGGAAGAGTAATTTTAATTCGTTTCGCATGCAAAATTTCTTTAGTGGTGATATTTAGAAATGATTAATTATTGCAGAACATATACATAGATGCAACGAATTTATATCTATATTTATATATATATATTTTTTTATTTTTTTATTTATTAATTTTTTTTTTTTTTTATGTCGAAAATCGAGGGATTACATTTGTTCCCTGACATTGAGCTACGCAGAACAATGTACAATTTTCAATGGAAGAGAGCTAGCGCTAGAGAGAGAGAGTCAGAGCTCCCGCTGCCAAGCCTGCTAAGCCACACTGGCAGAGAAAATATGAGAGATAGAAAGATCCTTTAACCCCCTTGCATAGCCCATAAATATTTGTGTTGGTGTGGACTACGCACCTGTTGTTGGCTGTCTCTGATAATTGGGAGCAGGAGCTGTGAGAGACAATGGTTGCAGCAGTTGATATCGCTGCAGGTGGCAGCCCCCACGTTCCACGTTCCACTTCCAGTTGCACTTCCAATTGCAATTGGCAATCCGAGTGCACGCCAGAACGGCGAAATGGCAAGACAGCGAGACAGCAAGAGAGGCAGTGCCAATAGTGTGGCCTGTGTGCGGCAGTGCGGCAGCAATTTAGCAATTGAGGCAAGTGAACATGTCGTTTGCTCATTACAGCGGGTCTACAGCCAGCAGCAGCAGCAACCAAATATCGCAGCCAATGCTGGCTTATGCTTTTTTTTTTTGGGGGGCTTAATCGCAAACGAAATCGAAAACTGAACAGCAAACATGAGCTGAAATGTGTGCTGCTGGCATGAATGAGAGAGGAGTGGAGTCGCCAGTCTCGAATCGGATCGGATATCGTGGGGTGGGGAGGAAACGGTGCCTGGAGGGGGGGGGCACTGCAGATTTGTTTCTCGATTCACATCAAATCAAATTAAAACGGCAGCCTGTCGATTTCTGGGCTGTCTGTCGCGTCTGCGTCTGCGTCTCCGACTTTGATTTCAATTTCGATTTGGCTGACAATTTTCGGTTTTTCGGTTTTTCGTTTTTTCGGATTTAAGTTTTTGCCGTGTGTCTTAATTGGTTGCAAGATAAGATGTGTGTTCATGTGCTCATGTTGATGTGTGGTTGCCATTTAGCATCTGGATAGACCTTGGCTGGGATAGGTCTGCACTGCATGGCAGATCTACTGGCAATTAGCCCCCGAGGTGAGGGTGCAAACAAAAAGGCGGCCTAATGAACGGTACTACAGCGCTGTTTCTGCCTGTTTTTTTTTTTTTGGTGGCACGCAGCAGCCACAATCACAAGTCCCCATGGTACGTACCGCCATCGCACCCGTTCTATCTCTTTGCATAATTCTCTCATTAGTCAGCCGCCGCGTTCAGTCGGCTCAGTTTCGTTTGCTGTTTTTCGAAAGTCGAAGTTCAAGTTTTTCGACTGGCTGCCAGCCTGCCCATGCGGCTCCCAGGAAACCACAGAGACAACGCAACACCACCCTCGTTCTGTCGTGCCGTCGTCGTGAGTGGACCCCGTTCGGACCAAATACGGGTCGACAAAATAAATCAACGGCCCAAACACTAAACGGTTTGGCTGCAGGGCAAATATGAAACATAAGCCAAATTAAGGAGTCGCTCGGCCCCGCCACAAATCGATCAGGCTTCAGTCTGAGTCTCAGTCTCAGACGCAGATGCAGACCCCAATTCCTCCAGATGGGGGGTTTTTCCGATCGCCAAAGCCACAGACACAGACAGACACCGAGCCAGAGCCAGAGCCTAGGCAATTATTGGAACAATGTTCAATGTCCAATCTGTATGTGTGGGGGGGGGTGGGCTGTGAAAATGTGTCAACGCTACATGGAACACGGCTTCCAATTGTAATGCCAAAACTAAAACTAAAAGTGCAACTCCAGCGGAACTCCTGGAGCCCCAAGCTGGCACTAAGACTTGCCCACGGGCGCCAAACTTTTCGCCTTTTGTTATGTAAATATTACATTTTGGGTTTACTTCGTATTCGTGGCGATATATGCGGGGTATATGTATGTGGCATTTGTTGAAGATTTGTTGCTCTGGGAGTAACAAAAGCAGAGCCTTGATCTTTGAGCTATTACCCCTGGGAAGCGCTGACGGCATACAATGAAGAGATGCAGTCATAATAGGGGAGGAGTAAGGATTTTGTTCTGCCAGAAGTTGCTGCAAATGCAGCTAAGGAAATTCGGTGTCTGTATTTTTGAGTTTTGCTAAGAGCTGAAGGATTCAAAAGAGTTCAGAAAGAGAGGAATTTTAATGGAAAGAATCTATAGAAAAAGAATCATCAGCGCAAGAGTGGAGATGCATGAGAAAGATGGAGAAAGATCCACGCAGCAGATGTTTCCTAGTAACTCCAGAACTACGCAGAGTCTAAGAGCTGTTCGATTTAATTATAATCATAAAGAAGAACTCATCACAAACTAAATATAACTAGCCTTGGCTTTCTGAAAGTTTTGTTTATGTCCCTCCCATTCCCAAAGTTTCCCAATAAATTCCCTAAAATCTTTTAAGTCCCAGTAGCATGGGTGTTACCTTAGTCGCAATATCCCCATGTTCTTGCTTATTTCTGTTACACTTTGTGTATGCAATATTTTCCATACTCGTTGCAAAATGCAAATTTTGTAGCTCAGTGCCTCAAATATTTTGGCATTTTGCGCATTAATTTTCAAGTTTCCCTCCCCACCGATCCTCCTTACCTACTCCCAACCGATCCGATCCACTACACTCTACTCTACTCCATTCGATTCATACGCGATGCATTCGATCCATTGAGAGTGGCCCAGAGACTGAGGCTGAGGCTGAGACTGAGGTTGGTCGACCAACCAACCGGTTGTCGGTCCGTGGGTCCGTCCGTCCGTCCCGCCGGTCGTCTCATAATTCTGAATGCAGTTTGTCGTCGTGGTGGCTTCGATGTTGTTTTGGTTGCTGTTTTGCCTAATACGTGACTATCATGTCATAATAGCGAATTATTAGAATTTAATGCGGTCACAATGCTGCGCGCGCGCCGTGAACCCCGGGCTCAAGCTGAAGCCCAGACGCGAATGCTGATCTCCTCCTGTCTTCGGTCTACGGTCTGTCCCATATTTGCTAACTGGGTCGACAGTTGGCCGACTCCTCTCGTTTGTATGTATTACTGCTCGGGTGGGGGAGGGGGCAACAGTATTGCAGAGCTTTGATTAGGAAATTACTTGCATCTGATGGGAGAGAATATCGCTTTGGCATTAGAAATATTATTATATTTTATGCAGAAAATATATCTATATATTTTCAATGTTTTGCAGGAGAGGAAAATACTAATTCGAAATTGATTAAAAAATCGATAACAACATCAAACATGAATCGATTGAGTATCGTTAATCGTTTGGCTGTCTATCTATGTATTATAATATGATTAAATATTGGCAAGTAATATCGATTTTTATTGACAAGTTATCAATAATAATAAAATAGTTTATCAATAAAATATTTAATGTTTTCAATACAAAAGAAAAAAGTAATAGGTTTTTTACAAGTTATCGATAATAATAAAATAATTTATCGATAAAATATTTAATGTTATCAAATATCAAAAGATAAATAATAAGTAATTTCATTAATCGAAATATCGATAAGAGAAAATTGATATTTGGTTTTATCGAAGTTTATCGAAGGTGGAATGGATGATTCCTACATATGTATGTACCTCTGGATAAATAAAGAATCAAAGATATAGCAATGTCGCCTACAAAAATCGATATACCGATAACTTTCTTTGAGCTAATGATTGCGTAAAGGTGCCAAGTGTAGAGCACAGTACTCTGTGCCTGGGGGTAGGGTCCCCCCATCTTAAGCCCCATAATCTGCGCGATTGTCGCTTTTAAAGTCCCATTGGCTCGAGCCCACCTTTGGCCACTGGGCGTTGCATGGCTCGGACTGGTTGTGGCTTTCGCCCGTCGAAAGATCGAAAGATGCAAAGATCGATCGAACGTCTAAACGGCCTAAAGCTGATTAAAAGCGGCGGCTTAAATAATTTCCCATGGCTGGCGATCTCCATCTCCATCTGCATTGGCATCTCCAGCTCGGAGTCCGAGTCGGAGTCTAATCATGGTGATCATTCGATTTGCGATTGAGCGTGCCACATTGCGAGATTAGCTCTGGGGGCATTCAACGATCCAGCAATCCAACGATCCAGCGATCCAACGATCCAACGATCCATCGATCCATCGATCTCAGGCGATGATTTTATGTCTTGATTAAGTATACGCCGCGTGCTTATTGATTTAGTTTCACTTGAATTGCGTTTTTCACGCTTTTTTCAAGCCAAAGACCCAAAGACCCAAAGACAGTGGCATGCCGCACTGTGAAGTAAAGTACCAGCAGTTCAGTTCACCGGGGGAACACCTGCACGATCTCTCTCGCTGTCGCAGTCGACTCCACTGACACTTACATGTTCACACTTGCTGCAAAATTTTCTGTTTGTTCTGTCTGGCTTGGGAGTCTGTACTTTTTTCGGGGGGGAGGGATTTCGTGTGCTGCATTGCAACTTGCAATTCTTTAGGCATTTTTGACAACTCCAAAAAGTCTGTGGAGTCGCAGTCAGCGTCAGAGTCGGACCTTTTATGGTGGTAAACCGAAATTTTGTGTATTGGGGGCGTCTCCCCTCGCTCATTTATAAAGAACGAGCTGGCGAGCTGGCGAGGCGTTAAGTTTCATGTAGGTATTGATTTCCATTTGATTTCACAGCCAAAAGGCAACACAGCAAAGCCCTCCCCCCCAACCGCCTCACGGCATTCGACAATATTTCACAACATTTCACCTCATTAATCAAACAAAACTGCAAAGGGTCTTCTGCAGTCTCAAGCGATGCAACAACCGAAAGCGACTCTCAAGCTCAGCTCAGCTCAGCTCAGGCTGCGACTGCGACTCCAACTCCGACATATTTTCGGCAAGTGTCAGCGTTTTACAGTTAACATTCGAAATCTGCTACGAAATCTCGAGGATCGTTGACTTTTTAATTGATTAAAATGAGAAATCGTTACGATTTGTGTGCGTTGATTGTGTGTGTTCCGCAAGGATCTGATTTCAGGCAGGCAGGAGGAGGCAGCAGGCAGGCAGGCAGGAGAAGGCAGCAGCATGGAGGATGCAGCAGCAGGCAGCAGCTTGGAGCTTGGAGTACGAACTGTTGGCTATTGTTCGTAAAATCATAATGACAAGTGGACACAGGAAACGAAATTCGATACTTTTTCGCCGAAAATCCACAAAATGCGCAATGCAATAATAAGCAATAAAAATTCTTTCAGTTGGATTTTCTTTTTGGCTTATTCTGAAGAGATTCTGAAGATTTACGATCTGTGGCTGCTGCTGCGGCTGCTGCCTGCGGCTTGACCACTTTGATGGCCTAAAACCGAATCCCCAAATATCTGGCGCGGCGGATTCGCGGCAATTCTCTGGACTTCCACTCCTTAAGCCTAATTGTGCCTTTTGATGCAACTGTTTCGCATATTTGCTTTCTATTGAAAGAGCAGCCATCGCCTCTTGCTGCTGTTCCTCCTGCTGCTGCCCCTCTCTGCTGCTCCTCTGTGCTCCTCCTGCCCCACTCTGCTGGCTGCTGCTGTCCTGGTTAGCGACCTCTGGCCCCTTGAATGCGATCCACCGATCGCTGACAACTTTTGTACATTTCTCGCTAAATTAACTGAATTTCTGACCTCGTCGTTGCTCTGATGGCCAAAAGGGAGAACTGCCAAAAAAACAAAAACAAAAAAAAACACAAGAGACAAGAGACAAAACCCAGAACCACAAAAGAGCGAAAGAGAGAAAGAAGTACAGATCGGTGGTTCTCTTGCTCTTGCCCCAACAACAAAAGCGAATCGTTAAGAGTCCAAGGATCGCATAACTCGCACTCTGTCCCTCTCTGGTTCGCTCTCTCTCTTTCTCTCTCTCTCTCTCTCTCTCTCTGTCTCTCTCTCTGTCTCTCGCTGGGACTGCAGTTTCAACTGTGAATTTCCGAAAAGAAAAAAAAACCCACAGAACCCAAAGCCCAAAAGCCCGAATGTTGCTGCCACACTGCCGCACTGCTGCATGCAGCTGCTCTGCTCTGCACCCCTCCCCAGGGCGCGGGGCAAATATGCGCAAACTGCTTGATGTCCACTTAAAAGTGTCAACGTGAAATTCTTGCCACAGCCACAGCAACAAAAACAAAAACAACAAAAATACAGCCTCAACGACTGTGAGTGTTGCCTGTTGTTGCCTCGTGAGCTTCCACTCATGGGGGCACTCTTTTGGGGCAGGCAGGCAGCCTGGCAGTGGGGGGAGTGGGCAGGCAGCAGCAAGCACTGGGATTGGGATGCTGGGGATTGGCACAAGTACCGCTTTTCTCTCTCTCTTCACTTGCGTGTGTGTGTGTGCTGCAATTTCTACAGTTTTTTTTGCTCTTTGCGGTTGACTTCTGTTTGCTGCCTGATGGTAGGCAGGGATTGGGGGAGGTGAGAAAAGAGCAGAGAGCGAGATCCCATCCAGAAAGGGAGAGAGGCTATAGAAAGATAATATTTAGGGCTGTTCTTATGGTAAAATATTATGTTAAATATTCGCACAATATTTGGAATATATTTCCAAGCAACAGCAAACTCCATTAGGCAGACAATAAATGCCAAACTATACTCAGAATGGTAACAAAGTGATTGCAAATTAATAATTATTAATAATTATGGCTTATTATAATAAACCAGGATTATGCCAGAGGGAATCGTGAACTTGGCAAAGAAATACAACAAATAATGCAAATAAAATACTTTAAAAAAAAAAATTAAATTTTATTAGCTTTAATTTTGCCTATTTCCCAATTTAATTTAAAATATTCGAAATATTCGAAATTCCCAATTTTCAATAAAATAATAAATAAATAATAATAAATAATAAAATAATATATAATTAAATAAATAAAATTAATAATAAATAAATAATAAAATAATAATAAATAAATTACTTTTAGAAAAAAATTTAAATTGTATTACCATTAAATTTGCCTATATCCCACTTCAATTTCAAATATTCTAAATATTCAAATAAATTCACAATTTTCAATGTAAAATTTCAATGTAATTTCGAAATATTATAGCTACTGTATTTGCTTCTGGACCATTATATATAAGCACAGGCTCTACTTTGAATAGCTGTTCAGATGCTGTATCTGCCGTGCAGCGATATCTGTTGCGTTGCATTATCCCAAAAATATATCATAGCAGCAAAAAACAGCAAAGAGAACCACATTAATTCAATAAGTTTCGCTTTATTTTTTTTTTTTGGCAAGATTTAACTTTTACTCGTAAAGCAAATACAAAATAAAATATTTCATTTAATTTAATTTTTACGGAGTTATTTTTAGTTTTTGTGCATTCGAATAGCTGCCCCAAAAAAAACCAAAAAACTGCTAAAAACCAAAAATTAAGCCACAAAGCTCACACCAACATTCAGCAATTGGAGCAGCTCATCAATGACAAATGATGCTCCATGTTGGTTTGGTCACTCCATGAACTAGAAACGAACGTTCTCTCTCTCCATCCCTCTCTCTGACCCTCTCCCCCCTCTCGATCTGTTTCCCCCCCTCTCTCACCAGCCCTCCCTCTCTCTCTCTTGCTCTCCTTTTGCCGTGCAGGGCATTCTTCAAGTCGTTCCCACATGATGTCCCTCTGCACCACAATTCCTTTGTGGCTTTTGTTATTTCTCCCGCTGCTGCTGCTGCTGCTGTTACTTCTTCCAATATATCCACATATATATCTGTATATCTGTACATACATATATTTGTGTGTATGTATTTTTGGTTGTTGTTTTTTTTTTGGCAGTTGAATTGCGCCTTTCGCCAAACCAATTCCGTTCATTTATCTTGAACTTTTCCTTCGTTCATTTGGGCCTCTGTTTCTTCTGCTGTGTTTCTTTAGTATTTCTTTGCTGCATTTCTGCGGCTGTTTGGGCTGCCTGCTGCCCGCTGCCCGCTGCCTGCTGCCGCTTCTTACGGGCCAAAAGTTGCAGGCAGCATTTCGGGAATTTGGGTTGCTCCTTCTCCAACCCCTCCTCATGTGTGTCTCTCTGTGTGTGTGTGTGTGTTTGTGTGCCTCGCTTTTTGGTGGGGCAACAAAAATATCACACGAGTATAATTGAGTTTGACACAATAAATTGCTCATCGCGGGACAAGAAGCTGCGGCTGCTGCAGCGACTGTAGCTGCGACTGCGGCCAATCCCCTTCTTGGAATCCGTGTGTATATCGCCTGCATCGCCTGACCTTTAGAGCCGCTGCCACTGCGCTGATTTATAAATTGATTTCTGCTTAAGTTTGTGGCAGCACAGCGGGGCTCCTGGTGCCACCACATTTACTGTCCCAGGTTCCTGGTTCCAGCTCCCTGCTTCCAGGTCCCTGGTCCCTGGTTCCAGCTCCCTGCTCCCTGGTTCCACGTCCTGCTCCGCTGACCAATCATTTGATTTTCAGCGCATTAACACATTCGAAATCGCTTAAGCGAATCTTTAATGAGTATCCATCCAGCAACCCCAGCAAAATCCCCACAATCGAATGCCCCACAATGCGATACGTCGCCGGGACAGTGAGATTGTGGCAACGGCACGAATATTTCAATTAACTGACAACCGATGATGCCCCAAAATGAGGCGCATTGAGGAATCATCATGGATCATGGTTCATGGCAGAGCACCAGCAGCACCAGCAGCACCAGCAGCAGCAGCAGTAGCAGGCGGTGTGGCAGGGGTAGAGCGGCAGTTGGCTGTCTGTCAGACGACGAATGGAGACGACATCCGATGGCTGGCAATCCGCGATAAAATGCAAATCTCTCTTGATGCTAAAAGGACACTCCACCATCGGAGAGCTACGAAAAAAAAGAAAATCGAAAATCCGAATCCAAATCCAAATCCAAATCGGAATCGGTATCCCGACAAAACAATGGATGGCCATTGCATGTTGCAATGTTTGCTGCTGGCTGCTGCTTGCTGTTGGCTGCTGTTGGTGGCACATCAATGTCGTCGTCTCCGTGGCATCGACAGCAGCAGCAGCAGCAGCAACAGCTGTGGCGGGGGCAGCGGCTGGGATTGGGGGCAGCGGATGGGGCTGGGGGCTGCGGAGGGTGACTCTAATCTTCATCAGCCGCCGTTTGTAGTCTTCGGCGACGGGCGCAAAGTGTAAGCCTCACACAGAAATCCCCAGGAGAGAGAGAGAGCGAGCGGCGAGCGAGCGAGAGATGAGGATGGATGCGGCTTTATCTGCTCAATAGATGGACATTTGGATAGATTGTTCTTGTTTTGGCGTTTGACGTTGCTGCCTCCTGCCTCTGCCTCCCTCCTTCTGCTTCGCATTATGAGATTCTATCATCGCAGAAGCAGCAGCAGAAGATCCACACAGGGAGAAAGAGAAGGAGAGAGCTAGAGAGGGAGAGCTAGAGAGGGAGAGCTAGAGAGAGAGAGAGAACGAGCAAGAGAGAGTGTCTGTGTGTGTCATGTCCAAATTGTTTTGGGTGGGGGGGGCCACCAGAAGCAGCAGCAGCAGCTCCTTCGGCTTGAAAGAAGAACAACTATTATTATATTTTAATGGTTACCTTTGTTGCAACATTTCTGTTGCATGGGGCATGGATAGATGCTTGCAATGGAATGGTTGGTTGGTTGGATGGATGGATGGATGATTCTATTGCCATTATGGCAGTGGCCCAGAGATTGGAGGCTCCTTGTTCCATTATGCGGCGTTTGCGCTTGTCAGTCCTCTAATGGATTCCTCGATTCCATTCCATTTTTTCGCTCAGCCATCAGCAAAAGTTTTGTGTGCCGCTGCCTCACTCCCTCTCTCTCTCTCCCTCTCTCTCTCTCCCTCTCTCTCTCACCGTTGCAAGCTGGGGGCACACACACACACACTGTTTATGCTGTGTACTGTGGCTGTGCCTCATCTTTGTTGGCGTTCTTCTTCTACTTCTTGTGCTGTTTTTTTTTTTTTTTTGTTTTTCTTGTGCTGCGGCGCCACAAACGTATCGAATTACATTTGGCGGCAGTCAGTCGGCAGTCGAACCTTTGATGCAGCCACTCATCTCTGTGGCTCGTCTGCTGGAGTGCAGATCTTTGATCTCTCTGCAGATCTCTTCATTCAAGGAGAGTAACGGAAACGGAAATGGTCAATGCAGCCAGGTCAGGGCAAAAGGGGTGTATAGCGGGTTGGGGTAGTGCCCCCAAGGTTTCGATTCGTTTCGTTTCGCTTCTCTTTTTTTTTTTTTTTTTTTTTGCATTCATAAAAATCTGTTTATTGTGATTGTGTGCCCCAATCAAGCAACCTGGTGGCAATTAGCTCTTGCCCCTCACGCTGCTTGCCTCCCCCCTCGCTCGCTGCTTGCCCCCCTTCACTCGCTGCTTGCCCCGTTCGCAGCAATCGTGTGGCATATTTCGTGGTAGCAATTATTTTCGCATTTGTTGGCCACTTGCACCACGAAATGCTAATGCGAATGCGAATGCGGGCTTTGGCCTGGCATACACACTCCACTGTGGCTGAGAACGTGCAGAACGAGGCTTATTAGTGCAATAACTTTGGACAATAAAACGCAGTCGTCGAGCAGTGAACTTCAAAGGATCTCAAAAGTGTTAAACTGACATGCGAAAGATGTGCCAGCAGAAGCAGCAGCAGCAGCAGCAGCAGAGGGGCAGAGCAGGCAGAGGGACAGAGGCAAACAGACAGGCGCTGTGGCAGTGGCAGCAACAGCGTGGAGTGGAGTGCCAAAGGTGCAGAGCCCATAATTCTACAGACTGCTGCTGCGGCTGCTGCTGATGACGGACGAACCTTGCACAGATCGAGCACAGATCGAGGCAGTGCCTTTGCCAGTCAGTTTAGCGTCATTTCTTTCTGCATCAAGCTGCACACCCCCGCCCCGCCCCGCCCCCCATCTCTTGCCACATGCGCCCCCATATCTGACACTTGCAATGAAGACATTAGCCGCTAATGGAATTGTTATTAAAGCCGCAGAAGCGCGCCTCCATCAGGGGCAGCAGCAGCAGCAGCAGCGGGGCGGAATGAATGTCTGGGAGAGCTTTAATTTCATTTTGAATTTCGTCAGGGATTAGGATGCACAATCCCCCAATCCCCCCCAGCCGTCTCTGTGTGCAGTAATCACTTTATTGTGCGCTTGATATATTGACAAATTATAAAAACATAAGGGACTATCGTGGGGCACTCTCTCTCTCTCTCTCTCTGCGTAGATCTACAAGTGAATTGAGCCTTAGCACGCATTCCCCCAAATCACTTATTTTGCAATCAGAGAATTGGCCCTCTGACAGGGCAGCGTTCTAGAGGCTAGACCCTTCCCGGCCCCACTGCTTTCAGCATTTGTGATGGGAGAGGCGAAAAATGTGTAGGGAACAATGCACGCTGCGGGATCTGGCTGGCTTGTGGCTTAAAGCCACTTAAATGGCTTTAAAAATAAACCCAAACCCCGGACCGGCCCCTTTCCCGCTCATCGTGCCACGAAAATTAAAGCTTTTCACTTTCCGTCGTCGAAGTTGGAGTTGTCTTCGAGGCCTGTTGTCTCGTGTGTACACACCCCAAAAAATGTGCGTAGCCCCCCAAATGAATGCCTAGGACATCATCGATGGAGCCACAGTGCCAAACAACCCATAATCATAATCAACATCATGATGATCGTTCGGTTCAGTCTCCTCTTTGGGCACATTCATGGCACAGCCACAGCCAGGTGGCTTCTTCTTGGCTGTTATTTGTATTCGCTGTAATGTGAATTGACTGCTACTAATAATAACCACGAGCGTTTACTCGTAGATGCCCTTCTTCCTTCCTTCCTTGCTTCCTTCCTTCCTTTCCTTCCAAGGATCTGCAGTCTGCGCCCTGCGTTTGTGTCTCTGGTTGCATCTGTGTGCTGCGTTCCCCACCGAGATGTGACCGAAAAAGGCTAAGAGGCAAAGGGCTACAGAATGTGTGATGCTAATAATGGAATACCCTGGAAACTTTATAAAAAATGGAAAATATCATACAAAATTCATGAAAATAATGCCAAGAAATTACTCTTTGATAATTTTTCAACCATAAGTGCCAGCAAAAATCTCCAATTACTCTACACAAAATACTCAAATTTTTGTGAAAAGTTATTCGAAAAATATTATATTAATACCGTAAAAACTCTAAAAAATATTCCAAGCCTCCAAATACAAATATATAAATATACGGATATATATAAATAATATAAAAAATAGAATGTAAAAAAATTTCAATATACATATATAAAATATACTCGAAACCTCCAAACCCCCAAAACACTTAAAAAAGCTATACAATTTTTCATATACTTTTGATTACTTCAAAAATAATAACTAAAATTAAATAAATGACTCCAAAATAATAGAAAATGCTCTGAAATGTTGTTCCATCTGATATAAATACTTAAAAAACGATGGAAAACAAATTTAAAATAGTCAAACATTTCTTTTAAATAACCCTAGATTTAGTATAAGCTTACGTTTTATTTTTGCCCCTTTTTTAATCCAATCATCCCCTCTGAGAATATTTCCCATTTGAAGGCAGAGTTTCCCATCAAATAAAGTTTTATGGTGCAAAAAAGTCGTCACGCAGCTTTACGTGTGATCCTGTTTCTATATCCTCGAAAATGTGCAGCAAGCGGAATACCCTTATGCCTCGTAGGGTATGGCAAAAAGGCGAAAAACAAATTTCAGCAGCTCTTCTCTTCGCTCCGCTTCATTCGCTTTTGTTGATCTGCTGCAATTGATACGAGAGTCGAACCCGCGACTCGCGACTGGCAAATGGAAATAACTCAACTCTCGAGATTCGCAGCCGCAGCCGCAGCAGCGGACTCCGAGTCCGTGGCACAGACGAAGCTGTGGAGCTGTGGCAGCGGGCACATAATGATAATGACGACAGGCAAAGGGGCAGCGGCAGCTGTAGAAGGGGGCAGCCAGGCAGGCAGGCAACAGGCGGTGGAGGTGTGGTGCAGGCCAGAAATCAGCAACAAATAAATGAGTTCATGCAACGTCTTTGAAATGAAGACAAAGTGGATGTCGGTTGTTGGATGTTGGCTGGTTGTTTGCTGGTTGTTTGCCTGGTTGCCTGGTTGCTGTTTGTTGTTGTTGTTCTCTGCCATACCCATTGCCATTGGGACTGTTGCCAGAGGATGCCTGGATACGGGAGGCAGAGTCTGCCGAGTGTCTAGAACAACAAGGAGGAGGCCACCGCCTCCTATCGGATTGTGGCAGGAGTCAGACACTGGCATTGGCATTGGCATTGGCATTGGGTGCGATGTGTGTTGTTGGCAGTTCAAGAGTTCAGCCCAAAACTTTGCCACCTACTACACGACAGAGAGAGAGAGAGCCAGAGCCTGGGACTCCTCTGCTGCCCCATGCCCCTTCTCATATGTTTATGGGCGTGTCTGGCACTTTTGCTTTCCCGAAAAACAAAAACAAAAAACGCTGCCCAGTCGTGGATGCATGTGGGGTCTACACCACGGGCATGGTTCCCATTCCCCTATCCATTCTCATTCCCACTTCCCAATTAATCACAAATACTGGAATTATTATTTTTATTTTTATTTTCATTTGTATTTTTGTTTTGTTTTGTTTCGTTTCGTTTAAATATTTATTCTCTTGATTTCGTTTCGCTATTACAAACTAGGCTGGATCTTAGGGATCCTAAACTTAGTACTGGGGGGATCCTAACTATGGAAAACATTTTTACAGCATTACGATTATACAATTAGCATCACGCACAAGTGAAACGATAACTAAACTATATACGATATACGATCTATACACACACTATACATACGTACGTGCTACACATGATAACTAGCTTAGGGTTATACTTCGTCTTCGTTTACACTTTTATTTGTGTGTGTTTTTTATACAAGGGATACGCTACCCTCTCCTCACTCTCCAACAATTACTAAAAACAACTTTATACAATTTCCTCCTGCTCCGTCAACATTATATCACCCTCGTTAAACGATATTATAACCTACGAATGGGAAATGGAAAATGCGATTTTATGTATGTATGTGTATGCGTATGTCTTATGGGAGATTGTGTGTGTGTTTGTGTGTGTGGCTGTAAAACTAGTTTAGGTTTAGGTTTTAGGGTTCTACCTACTCGAATGGATTGGGGCTGCTCTTCTTCTGCTTGGTGCTTAATTTCTAGGCTCTAAATGCTTACAACTTATGGCTGGTTCTACCTGCATCGTCTCCTGTCTCCTGTCGCTGCTGTCATCCTCCTGTGTTTGTGTTTGTGTGTGTGTGTGCAAGCAAGTGAGTCTCAGAGAGTCTTTGTTGGCTTTGTGTTTGTCGTTTACTACACTTTAAAGTTAACTATTACATTTATACACTCGGAAATAAATATAAACTGAGGATTAGAAAGTTAACCACAATTAAAGCAATTGTAAATGTTTACTCAACGTAAAGAACAAAATTGCCAGAAAATAAATAAATAAATATATATTTTTCCTGTATAGAATTTCAATATGCAGGCTTAAGGTTTCAGTCTAATGTCATATTTTTGTGTGGAATATAAATAATAGAACTTATAATATTCCTCGCAAGATTTATTTATTAATTAAAACCTTTTTTTGTGCCTGAAAAATAATTTTGAAAAATATATAAAAAAAAAAATATGCACATCATTTAAAGCTTTGTCGAAGAAGGCAGATTATTTTTTTGTAAAGCTTAAAAGAACTTTTTTGATTCGATAATTAATTTGCATAGTAAGTTTTACTTAATAGAACTCAAAAATTTCTAGGATTTGAATTTATTATTAATCCTAACAATTCGTAACTCTTTTTTTAAGTATTGTATTTTTTCTGCAAGATTTATTTATTAATTGAAACCTTTTTATGTGCTTGAAAATAATTTTCGAAAAATATAAAAAAAAAAATACACACAATTTAAAGCAGTGTCGAATAAGGCAGATTTTTTTTTTTTAAAGCTAAGAAGAACTTTTTCGATTCTATAATTTTTTCATTGTAAGCTTTACCTAATAAAAGTGAAGAATTTCTACGATTTAAATTTATTAATATTCCTATTAATTCGTAATTCTTGCTTTAAGTATTGTATTTTTTTCTGTAGCTTTTAAATTTAGCATGTTAAATAAACAAATATTTAAAATATTACGCATAAATTAAAAAAAAATTTAAAATTTAAATAAAAAATTTAAACAGATGCATAAATTTAAAAAAATGTAAAAATTTAAAATTTAAACAGATGCATACATTTTAAAAATTTAAAAATTTAAACAGATGCATAAATTTAAAAATCCCCCAATCTGCTGGAGACTCTGCTTGAAAATCAGTTCTAACTTTTTCCGAGTGTAATTACATCTATCGTATTTATTATGTATATGGGATATCGTGCCTATCTATCATATCAGTATATATACAACATTAATGTGTGTGTGTGTGTGTGTGTGCAAGGGTGAATGTGTCTGTGTGTGTGCGTGGATGGTGGATGGGGTGGTGGGGGTGCAAGTAATACTATGATGCATGCACAGCGCTGCTCAGGACTGGAATCCTTCTCTGCTCCTCCTATCACATCCTTGTGCCCACATTGCCCCGCTGCGTGGGCTGTGGCGGCGGTGCATGGCCATGGCGGGGCAGCGACACGTGTGGCAGGTGGGTGGGCGGACCGCTGCCCAGCGGCGAGATGGAGGGCGAGCGTGTGGCCAGCGGCGAGAGCGATGGCGAGAACGAGGGCGACATGGCCGAGGAGGTGCTGAAGCTGCCGCTGGCCTCGTGCCCAATGGGCGAGCGGGGCAGGCCCCCGGCCATGCTCAAGTGCGGCGGCAGACGCATCGGCAGATTGATGGCGCGTGGCGCCACACTCGTGAGCAGCGGCGGTGGAATGTGGGTGGGCGGTGGCGGCGGTTTCAGCACCACACTGCCCGCCCCCGCCGACGAGTGCGAGGAGGAGTGCTTGCTCTTGGCGGACGAGGAGGCGCCACTGCCGCTGTGGCCACTGTGGCCGCTGTGCTCCGACATGGTGTCGTCCTTGAGCCGCGCTATCTCCGAGAAGACGTGCGCCAGCGGCTGGTACTGCGGCCCCCAATCGAGCAGATAGTCCCAGTTGTAGCTGCCCGTCAGCTCCTCCTCGCTGTGCACAATCGAGCTGAGGGATCCGCCCACATTGCTGCCGCCCACCACAACGGGCACGGGCACCGGCACCTCGCCGTAGCTGCCCATCATGGCCGTGCCGTGGCCGTGGCCGGTGATGGGCCCCGTGCCCATGGTGCCAATGCTGCCCGCCGTCGTTGCCGCATCATCGGCACTGCTGCCACGTTCGGAGCCGCTGCCGCCGCCGCCGCCGACGCCGCCTCCATTGCCGCCGGCGACGTCGTTGAGCTTCGCGTAGATGAGATTCGTGATGTCCGAGCGGGCGGTGGCCGCATCCTCGTCGTGGAACATGTGCAGCGAGTCCACCATGGGCATGGTCATGGGCATTGGCATCGGCATGGGGTGGCTGCTGCCGGCCATGCTGGAGGCGCCACCGCCGCCGCCGCCACTGCCGCTCGGATCGTGATCCACGATGCCCAGACGCGCCAGATACTCCTGTGTATTCTGCACGGAGATGTCCGAGATGCGACCGTCATCGCTGCCACCCGCACCACCGCCGCCACCGCCGCCGCCGCCGCCGCGCTGATGCAGCGGTCCCTCGTTGATCATGCGAATCTCCTCGTCCTCGCCATCATCCTCGGCCGAGCCGCGGCCACTGGAGCCCGACTGCTCGGAGCCGGATAGCTCCGAGGTGGTGGCCGCACCGGAACTGCCCGCATGCGGGCCAAAGGGCGGTATCTCGTCGTATTTCGGCGGCGCAAACTGTCCGGAGGCGCCTCCAGCCGCACCGCCGGAGATGCCGCCCCGTATGGGTATCGTGTCGAAGGCGCTGGGATCCACGTAGCTGTTGGAATTGCCCACGCCCACCGTCTCCGTGCTGAGGTGGGGCTTGACGACATTCCGCGGCTTGCGGCTGCGCATGTGCACAAAGAGGAAGATGCCAGCGGCGGCGCAGAGCACCAGCAGGAAGGCGATCAGCAAGCCAATGGCCCAGTCGCCCATGGTGCCGCCGCCGCCGCCAGAGCCGCCGCCAGAGCCGCCGCCATTGATGCCCGAACTGGCCAGATTCGTGCCCGGATGTGCCAGCGGATCCAGGGCAATCTCCACCACGGCCATGGCCGTCAGCGAGTTCTGTCGGCCCGAGGACGCGGATATCACGAGGCTGATGTCGCGCCCGTCGTGTGCGCCCAGACTGGCGGCGTCGTCGTCGAGCTTCAGCTTGCGCTTGACCAGCACCGCGCCACTGCTGCGATTCACCTTGAAGTGGGTGTGCGGCGCACTCAGCTGGTAGACGACACGTCCGTCGGGTCCACTGTCCGCATCCGTGGCCGTGACCTGCCCCACCACGAAGCCTTGCGGCAAAGCGGCCGCGGCGGGCAGCACAAAGCGGTACGTGCGCTCCGAGAACTGCGGCGCAAACTCATCCCGCGACTCGATCTCGACGCGCACGGCGACGCGTGCCGCCTTGCCGCCCATGTCGCTGGCCCGCAGCTCCATGTCGTAGCGCTGACGCTGCTCATAATCGAAGACAGCCGTCGCGGTGACCAGGCCCGACTGCGAATCCACGCGGAACAGCTTCCAGGAGCTGTCATCGCCGGCAGCGGCGGCCAGGCTGTAGTTGAGGGCGCCAAAGGGACCGCGGTCCAGGTCGCTGGCATGCGCCCGGAACACGCTGCTGCCCAGCGGCTCGTTCTCCGCGACGAAGTGAACGTACTCCGAGAGCGGGAACCTGGGCGCGTTGTCGTTCTCGTCGTGCAGCGCCAGGTGGAAGGGCTGCAGGCTGCAGAGCGGACGCGGATGGTGGCTGTCGCAGGCGCGTATGATCAGCTCATAGCTGCTGGCGCCGCTGTCGTAGTCCAGGCGATTGTTCACGAACAGCACGCCCGACACCAGATCGATGGTGAACATGTGCTCGTCGTTGCCCGAGGTGATGTCGTAGACCACCTCGGAGTTGGGCGAGTTCTCCTGGTCGGCATCCAGGGCCACCAGCTGGGCAATGGAGTAGCGCAGCGGCGCCAGCTCGCTGATCTCCGCCTCGTACTTGGCGCTGCGATCGAAGATCGGGAAATTGTCATTGGCATCCAGCACAGTGATCACTACGGTGATGCCAGCGCTTGAATTGGCTGGGGCTGTGGCTCCGGCTGTCCCTCTGTTGACCAGCAGACGCAGCCTGTACAGATCGTTGCGCTCGCGATCGAGCGGCTTCACCAGCACAATCGCCTTCGATTGGCGAAGCTCGAAGGCGGCCTCCTCGTTGCCGGCCGCAATGACAAACGCCTGATCCTGCACATCCTGCGCGAGTTGCAGCACCACGGCACCCAGAGGCGCCGCCTCGCTGATCTGTGCGCGATACTGCGTCTGCTGGAACTGTGAACGCGCCGCGCCACTGTCGCTGGCCTGCACTCGGAGCAGCGTTGCCCCAGTCAGCGGAAGTTTGCCGCCATCTCGGGCCAGAATGCGCACAAAGTAATCCCCGCTCGCGGATTCGGGCAGCGGCAGGCGACTCATGTTCACAGACACCACACCACTGGCAGCAGCCACCGAGAATCCCTCGATGGGTGGTTCGATGGAGTACTGTATCCTGGAGTTGCTGCCCTCGGCATCCGCATCCGTGGCATTCACCGAGAGCAGCTCCAGGTCCAGCGACAGACTGTCGGCCACCTCGGCCACGGCGGGCAGAATGGCAAAGTAGGCGGGCGGCTGCTGGGCCAGGAATATCGGCGCATTGTCGTTCTCATCGTTCACGCGGACCGTCAGCGTGGTTCTTGCCTCGTGCGCCGCATCGGAGGCAATCACCTCCAGCTGGTACTCCTGCTGCTGTTCGTAGTCCAGGCGCCGCCGCAGCACCAGCTTCCCGCTGTAGCGATCCAGGGCGAAGAGCGTGAGGCTCTCGTCATCCACCGAGGAGTCACTGACCAGGCGGTACGTCAGCGTGGGATGAGTGTCCACGTCGTTGGCAGAGATGGAAGCTATCACGGCGCCGAGTTCGGTTGCTAAAGCAGCGAAGAAAAGAGATATGGGTAAAGGAAAAAGTGTTAAGTGAGGAATGCAGCAGGGGCATGGGAGTATATACTCGTATCTATGGATTCAGTTCTTTACATACCCTTGCAGCCTGTGAAAATCTTTTAAGTCTATAAAAAAAAACGAGAAGGAACGTGTCAGTCGCTTCGGGGGACGCCACTCTACTTTTATACCCGTACTCATTCAGTATATAAATTTTTGAGCTTTTGATTTATGTAGAAGACGGACGGACAGACGGACGGACAGATATGGCTATATCGAATCAGGGCAATACTCAATACTCTCTTAAAGCTGGACTTCCCTTGGGGCGTACGAATTATTGCACGGGCTTCACATGCGAAAGAAATTGGTGTTCGATTTTTTATATTTTTATATTCCGCGTTCACGTATGCCTGGCTTTAAAAAGATTTTTATTTAAACACTCAATAATACCAAGCAGTTTTCATAATTTAACGAGAAGGAACATGTGAGTGGCTTCTCGGGACGCGACTCTACTTTTAGAGCTTATGATTTATGTAGAATTTTGAGAATAAAAACAAATTTTAAATATATTTATTTAAATATGCAAATCAGCTATTTAAAATTTCCAAAATTTAATCAGCTATCAGCTGTAATTTTTGTTGTAATTTACGGATCTTAATTTGGTATTTTTGGGTTTTTTTTTTTTTAGCTATTTCATATTAAAAATATTCTAATTTTTCGGGTCGCATGTTGTTGGTATTTCAAATTGAGTTTTTTGTTATTTTATAACGATAACTGATCGATAATGGGAAACTTTGATATGGAATTACTTCGGCATTCGAAGAATTTGCTAGAAATGCGCTATGGGAGCGTATAGAATGGGATTGGATAGGACCATAGGGCCTATAGGATAAAGGTATAAGGATAAGTATCCGTGTCTGTTTTCTATAAATAGCTCTTTCTCAATTGGGGAGATTTGCATACAAAAATTCATGAAATTAGCCAGAAAGTCTCTCCAAAAAATACAACTTATAGAACGTTTTAGCTGCAGCTCCTAGGGTATTTAATGCCTCCATTTAGCCCTATATATATCCAGTATTAATAGTTATAGATGGCTAGGACTTACCTTCGCTGACGCTCACTAGGTTATTGGGCGGAAACGTGGGCTGATTGTCGTTGACATCGACGATCTGCACCCGAATGGTGGCGGTGCCCGTCATTTGGGGCACGCCCTCGTCCGTGGCGATGATCTTCAGGCTGTAGACATCACGAATCTCGCGATCGAGGACGATGTTCGTCTTGACGATGCCACTGAAGGCGGGCTCGATGACGAAGGCGTTGTCGTGGTTGCCATCGACGATGTGGTACCGCAGGCGGGCATTGGCGCCCGCATCGGCATCGAAGGCCTGCACCTGGGCCACGAAGGTGCCCTTGCTGTTGCCCTCGGCGACGGTGGCCACGAACTGACGCTGCGAGAACTGCGGACTGTTGTCGTTCTCGTCCTCCAGCTCGACAATGAGCTCCGCGTAGCTGGCCAGGAGGGGCCCATCCGCGCTGCGCGCTGCGATAACGAGGCGCAGTTCATTCGGCTGGGTGCTGGCGAGGGCAAAGGATGTGGCGGCCAGGGCGCGCTGACTGCGTGTGCCATTGCGATCCTCTGCGGCCGCAGAGGGATCCTCTGTCACCAACTGCTCGTAGTGCATGGCCCGGCCGCGACTCAGGGCCGCCAGTGTGGGCGTGGCAAAGCGATCGTAGTCGAGCAGCGCGGGATTGGCCACACGAATCTCGCCCGAGGCGGCGTCCAGCGAGAAGATGCCCTCATCGTTGCCAGCGCCCAAAGGAGAACTGCACCTTCTGGCGGCGTCCATCGCTGCGCACGGCCACCACTTGGAGGAGTCTGCTGCCCGTTGGGGAGTTCTCGCGCAGCTTCACTCTGTAGGTCTCGTTCTGGAAGCGCAGCACGGGCGCACCCGGTGGCGCCTCGCCCACCAGCAGCTCGATCAGTCCGACACTGCTCTGTGGGGGATTTCCCTTGTCCCTGGCGATCACCTCCAGCTGCAGCAGTCGGCCCGATTCGCTGGCCAAGCTCTGGCTGGCACTCAATGCGCCCGTATTGGGATTAATGCGAAACTTGCCTCCAGCCTCCGCTTTGAGCGAGTACAGCAGCTCCCCGTTGAGGCCCTGATCGGCATCGTGGGCCTGCACTTTGAGCAGCGTCTGGCCCGGCTGGATCAGGGCGGGCACCTGGCCGATATAGGGATAACGCTCGAACACCGGATGATTGTCGTTCACATCCAGGACATTGATCTGCACGGGCACACGGGCGGCTCGGACCTCGTAGCGCCCGCCATCGGTGGCCAGCACCATGAAGCTGTAGCTCGACTGAAGCTCGCGATCGAGTTTGCTGTTGGGAGAGGGTGAGGGGAAATGGGAAACGTTTCAATTAGTGGTGGGGCATGGGAGGATGAGCAGACGCCTCTTGCGACGCTAATTAGATATATATTTTCTTATATTTTATTTTTTTATATATATATAATCGTAAGCGCAATCGTAATCGTAATCCTAGCCATAATTAACCACACGAATGGATGTGCAATTGATCCAGCAACAGACAGAGAGAGGGGGTGGGGAGTGGAGGACTCTGTCTGACTGGTAATTAAGTCATTTGTTGGTGGAATGGCAGACGGTGGTGCACACTCCATTCGCATTAGCATTCGCTGGAGTAATCCGTGGCAGGCCCCCATTCTTTGCAGCTATCGCTATCATGCAGCTCCCTCCCCTTCACTGCACTCCACGCTGCACTCTGCACATGGGGCAACATGTTTGCTGCCACAAATAATAAACCAAAATGATTACAATCCTCTCCTCTTCCTTGGATTCGTTTGCAGCAGCCTCTGCCACAGCCACTGCCCTGTCCTGCCCTGTCTCTGCCCTGTCTCTGCCTTTGCCTCTACCCTGCCACTGCCACTGCTCTACCCTGTCCTTCCCTGCCCTGCTGCTCTGTTGCATGTTGGCCAATAAAACGAATTTAGCAAATTACAAGCTCATCCCGTAGCCAAGTCCAAGTCCGAGGCCTAGTCTGGTCTGTGCTCTGGTCTGAGCTCTGGTTGTGGGCCATTTTATGAATTGAATCAGTCAAAGTGAGGGAAAGGCTACAGCTACAGCTCCAAGCTCGAGAGTTGTGCCTTGTCCAATGCCTTGGACCCATGTCCCCTCCATTCCCATTCCCATTCCCAATCCCCCTTGCCCCTTGTGGCTTTGAAACAACAGCAGAAATGCTTTCAAGGGTCAGTCATCAGTCGCTGTTGTTGTCGTCTGCCTCCTCGCTTGCTGATCATCAGACGGACGTAGGGAGCTACGAACAAGCAAAGGAATGGGTCTGGGTCTGGGCCTAGGCTCTTGGCTGCTTGTCCATCGCCAGTCCGTCAGTCAGAGCCAGATCTCTGGCTAGGCGGCCGACAACAAAACCAAAAAAAAAAAAGCAAAAGAAACTACGAGCAACAACCGGACAAGCGGCAGGGCGACAAGGCGGCAAGGCGCATTTTTGTCTTTTACTGTGGCAATACCCTAACGCCCCACAGAGGGTATATGGACTATTATGGCAGCTTGATTTATCGAAATTCCTTTCTAATAATTATTTAAATATTTTATTTACAGGACACACAGTTCGTAGAGCGAAAAGGAATGATCGTGGAGGCACTTATGCCTTGAGAAAAAAAGGTAGGAATGATTTTTTGTATATTTTTGAGCAATTTCTTGCAAGGATTTTGGGCTGCTGCCATCATGGCCATATTTTACTTATTTATTTTACTTATTTTGCTGCCATTTAGGCCTTGAAATTTGTGCTGGAATTTTCGCTGCACATGCAAATTTTTTGGTTAAATATTGCACTATGAGACATCAGCTATTGCCTCCTGTCTAACCCTATTTACTCTCCATTGATGCCAAAGATTTAGCTATGAAACGAATTTTGAACTCATTTCAAGCTGAAATTTGCTTAAATCTCTTCTGAAATCCCTTCTGAAATCCCTTCTGAAATCCCTTCTTGCTGCAGGTCCACACAACCCACAAGTTTTGGTTCAGCGCTGAAGGCTGCGTGGTCCTTTATGGTCTCAAATAAATGACTTTCCGTTTAATTCTACTAAACATGAGATACAAACACGAGCCATTGCTCTGCAGCTGTGTCGCTGTTAGGGTATTTATAGTCTCTAGCATTCCTTTGTGGGTTTCTTTTTGGTTTTTTTGTTTTTTTGTTCGTTGTAGTCCCAGTTCTGCGACCGCGAAAGTCCAAGTCCCAATACCAAATCCAAGTCCAAGTCCAAGACTAACAACAACGTCACGAATTGTCTGTCTGTCCCTCTGTCCCTGTCTGTCTGTCTGTCTGATTGTCTGCTCTACAATTCTGCTCTGTGTGCCATTACCTCTCCATGTGGCAGGCAACCAGGCAGGCTCTCTGTTCATGCCACTGCCATTGCCATTGCCATTGCCACTGCCCCATCCTCTGTCTTTTTTTTTTTTGCGCTCTGTGGTCTGTTCTTAAGTCCAGTCTCACTCCCTCTCGCTCTGTCTCTTGCTGTATTTTTTTTTTTTAGGTTTTTTTTTGTGCATTTTGGTGGCGGGGATTTCGTTTTTATTGTTTGCCGACAATCAGCGAAAGATAAAAATTGGTACATGACAGCGGATCGCGTTTGTATAAATGGCAACACTGACGCTACTGTCATTTCAAGTGCCCCCGCTGCACCATGCCCCATGCCCCATGCCCCATGCCACCCTCTCCCCTCACAGAACTCCCTGCCACTGGCATTGGGGCCCCCATTGGCCGGAACTGCACCAAAAAGAGCTATGTCAGACGGAACAAGCAATTGTTGTCATCATTGATTGTCAATAAGCATAAATCTGCTCCAGAGGGGTCCCAGGTCCCGCTCCAACTCCAAGTAGCAGTCACAAAAAAAACCAACAAAAAAAGGAACGTGGAGAACGCGAAGAACGCGAAGAACGGATACCCATTCAGGTCTGGGGCGACTCAACTCTGAATCCAAATCCGCATCCAAGTCCAGCTCCAACTTCAGCTCCACCTTAAGCTATTTATAGGAATGCGTGCGCTGTCTGTAGGAGAGCAATGGATGGGCTCAAGCGGGGCGCTGGCTGAGGTGGCTGACAGCAGACGAATCCCCGCAACATTGTTGCAGTGTGTCGCAGTGCGTAGGATGCACTGGGCCCAGTGCATTACCATGCTGCATTAGCCCCATTTCGCCGTTCCGTTGCTTGTTCTTGAGGAAATTATGGCAATGTTTTTTTTTTTTTTTTTTTTGAGCTGCTTCGAGCGCGTCCTTGCTGCAGATCAAGGTTTCAGATAAGATCCGAAGCGATACATTGACTCCTCCTCCTACTCCTACTCTCCTACTATTACCACTACTACCACTCCTACTCAAAGGAAACACCACTCCTCTGCTGCCTTTGGGGGGAGCACTCCTCCTCCACTCCCTTGTGGAACCAATTCAGTAAGCCTTAGGCAGCCCCAACCCCACTGCTCATTTGGGTCAAATCTAGGGGAACGAGTGCCCTTTGAATGGTTTTCGATATTTTTGTGCAGTTTTTACTTGTAACTATCAATCTAATATATTTTTTTTTAATTAAGAATTTACTTTATTATTAAATATTTTAAAGCAATTAATTTTTTTTTGAAATGTTTTTACCTATTTGGTAGTTTTTAATTATTATTTAAAAACTACCAAATAAAATAAAATTAATTAAATTAATTAAATAATGATTAAAAACTACCAAAAAAAATAAGAAAGTGCTAAAAACATTTAAAAAAAAATTAAATGCTTTAAAATATTGAATAATAAAGTAAATTCTTAATTTTAATGTTTTATATTTATTATTTTTTTATTTATTTATTTATTATTATATATATATCTAGATCTATATATATAGATATATATATTATTATTTATTATATTATTTATAATTTTTTAAGTATTTTTTTAGTATTCTTTGTCACTTCAGTATTTTTATTACTTTCAAAATATTTCCGAATTTTTGTTTGTTTTTTTTTTTGTAGTTTTTGTATCTCTGTGTATATTTTAGTATTTTCACTCTCTGATTCTTTCTGGCACTGAAGCTACTACTAAAGATAATCCTCCCTGCATCTAGTATTTTGTTTAGTATTTCTAGTATTTCCAACCGCAATATTCAGTCGCACTTGTCATACAAAATCAATGTTCAAAACTCACCCAACGGTCGTAATGAGGCCGCTCTTGCTGTCGATGGCGAACTGCCATTGTGTCTCATTGGCCAACGAATAAACCAGACGCGCATTGACGCCCAGATCCGCATCGGTGGCCTTGATCCGCACGACGCTCGCCCCAATGGGCGCATCTTCCGCGACGCTTGCCACATACTTGGCCAGCTCGAAGCGCGGAGCATTGTCGTTTTGGTCCTCCACCAGAACGGTGATGTTGCAGTGTCCCTGGCGACTGTTGGGCTGACCGCGGTCCGAGGCCTGCACCTGGAGCGTGTAGCGGGAGTGCTGCTCCCGATCGAGCGGGCGACAACTCAGCTCCCCCGAGCGGGCATCGATGCTGAACTTGTTGCCCAGATTGCCGCCTGCAAAGTGGGTGGGAAGGGTTCAAGGGTTTGGCTCTCAAAAGAAGCGCAGTTCCAGCTAGATCTCACCTGTGATGCTGTAGATGATGTCCGCATTGGCGCCCTCGTCCACATCGCTGGCCACCACCGTATGGATGACGCCCGCCTCGCTGTTCTCTGGCACCGAGAGACCGTAGCAAGAGCCCGCACGAAACTCGGGCGCATTGTCGTTGACGTCGCCAATCGTTATGATCACGGTGGCCACATCGAAGTGCTGGCCGCTGTTGCTCTCCGCGGCACCGCTCTCTGAGGATCGCTGCTTGCGCACAGCGGCTGCCGAGGCGGAGGCGGCGGCGCTGGCCAGTCGATTGGCATCACGCACGTAGATGGGCAGGATGTAGCTGCTCTGTGTCTCACGATCGAAGGCTCCGCGCGTGGTCACAATGCCACGCTGCCAGTCCACGTGAAAGCGATCGTCGGCAATGCCCGAGGGAATTTCGTAGCTCAGATTTGCTAAGAGACAAAAGGAGAGCAGAGGCGATGGCAGGTTAGAGCGATTTATAATCGATTAATAATCGATTTATGTAGATTTCTATCGAACTAGATATCGATAGCTTCGATATTTGGGCAGATTAAACTGTTTTCCTTACCATTTTCACCACCATGGAAGGACTTTGCGCTGACCTGCAGCACAAAGCTGCCACTGGGCACATTCTCCAGTATGGTGGCACGATAGACGGCCTGCAGGAAGCGCGGCGGATTGTTGTGGCTGCCCTGGACGAGCAGCTGCAGGCTGAGTGTGCTCCTCTTTGGCTCCGGCAGCCCGTGATCGCTGGCACTGATCAGCAGCGTGAAGCGTCCATTCTTGTCCACATCCTCGGTGGCAGGCGGCAGGGACTTAACTAACTCTATCACACCCGTCGCTGGGCTAATGCGAAAGCGTCCCTCCCCATTGCCGCGCTCAATGTCGTAGGTGAGGCGTCCGTTCTCGCCGGCATCGCGGTCCAGCGCCACAATGTGCGCCACCGTTTCGCCAATGCGCGTGGCATCGCTCAGGTAGATGGAGGCGGCGCTGCCGCCCCTTGTGCCGGGCGACACAAACTCTGGGGCATTGTCGTTGACATCGAGGACGCGCAGGCGCACCGTGACCGACGTTTGCAGGCGTTCGCTGACATTGGAGGACTGATCCAGGGCCTGGACAATCAGCAGGTACTCGGGCACGGCCTCAAAGTCCAGCGGCGCCTGCAGGCTGAGCGAGCCGGTGAGCGAGTCCAGCGCAAAGACGGGCAGCGCCAGCTCCTGGGTCTCGTTCATCAGCGGATAGTAGCGCAGCAGGCGGTACTGCAGCTCCCCGTTGGTGCCCGTGTCCGCATCGCTGGCCGTAAAGTTGTGCACAATGGCGCCCGGGGGCGTCGCTTCGCTCACCCGCACATCGATGGGGTCCTGCGGCCAGTGGGGGGCATTGTCGTTGACATCGGCCACCTCGATCTTGACGGTAATGGCGCTGCTCTGCGGATTGTTGCTGGCCGTTGTGTCCAGGGCGCGTATCTCCAGCCGAAACTCGGACTGCAGCTCGCGATCCAGCAGGCGCGACACCACCAGATTGCCCGTGTGCCGATCAATGTCGAAGGCGCCCTCGATGAGGTCCTTGGTGAGCGGATTCAGTGTGTATGTCACACGCAGCTCATCATCCGACGAATTCGAGTCCTCCACACTGTTGTTGTTGTTGTCGTTGTCGTTGTCCAGCAGCAGCAGCCGCTCGCTGGGCGTTATGGAGCCCACCACATGGCCCACATTGGCGTCCTCTCGTACCTGGCGGAGTGTGTGAGGAGAGTGCGGAGAGTGGGGGGGGCACAATTATAGATTATTTTTGTGGCTTATTAAGAACAGAAAAAAAAACGAAGGAGAAGAAGGAGAACGAATGGCAAGCGGATGAGCGGTCCGGAGAGGCCTGAGAGGATGCTCCATTTGGGTGAGACTTGTTGTTGGTTGGGTCGCTGCAACGCAATGTTGTCCGCAGTATCTTAATCTCAACAACAGTGTTGAAAATCCAATCTTAAAGCAATAATTCATACTTCAAGATTACGAAGGCAGCAAACATTTAAAAATTTCCGCCACATATTCCCCCGCCGCGTCCGCGCTTGACTCCCATGCCAGCAGCAGCAGCAGCAGCAGAGGCAGCGGCAAAGGAAGCAGCCAAAGCAACAGCAAAAAAAAAAGAGCAGAGTGGAGCAGAACAGAACAGAACAGAACCCCAAACAGTCCAGTCCAGTCCAGTCTTGGGTCTTGGGTCTCCAGTTGTCCGTTCCCATTCCACGGCCAGAAACAGAGACAGAGAGACTGAGAGACTGAGAGACAGAGAGAGAGTCACAGCGCAGTTCATGGCAAATGGCATTAAAAAGAAATTATGCATTCCGACCGAACTTGGCGGCCCCGAAAATCACTGAAGAAAAATGTGTGGCATATGCAGGAAGAGCAGCAGCAGCAGCAGGAGGAGGAGCAGCAGCAGGAGGAGTAGGAGCAGCAGCAGCCAGCAGGAGGAGCAGCAGCAGGAGGAGGAGGAGCAGCAGCAGCAACAAGCGGGGCAGTGAGGAGGGGAAAGGAAAGACTCTTTGGCTTGGGTTATTTGCAGCAGAAGAAACTCCGCACAAGAATTTAATATGCAAAACCGCAAAAACCGTTCAGAGGTCTCCAAAAAACCAAAAAAAAAAAAACAAAAACAAGAACATAAGACAAAGGCACAGAACCTGAACGGAGTGACAGATACCCTGGAAATGGGAAATGGGAAGAGTACTCAAAGTACCCTTAAATTAACAGTGTTAAATTAATTGGGAAATATCTGAAGCATTTATTTATTTATTTTATCATTTATTCCCAGCAGCTATTTATTCCCTTTCTTATTCTTTCTGTTGCTGTTTGTGGCTGAAATTTGTATGAAAAATTTAAAAGGTTTAAAGGAGTTTGCTGGCTTTAATTAATGAAATCTTTTAGGCTTGTGTTCAATAGTAGTAGAAGCTAAAAGTGCACATTAATACAGCAAATTAACTTTGTTTAACTATTAATATGAATATATTTAATTCATATTTTTTGAATGATTAAATTAATGAGTTCCTTGGCAAAGTGATCCTTACCAGGAGAGTAATGCTACAGGGAGCAAAGATGCGGAGTTTGTGGGAAACTGTAACCAATTTAGAGACTAATTCACACAGAGTGTAGATGGATATATTACAGTGAAGAAAGGATATAATTAGGCAACGATCCAGGCTTCCTAGGTGCGGTTTGCAGAGAGATATGGATCAACCAATCAAGGGAATCTGCTGCCCGATGCTAGACACATTTTTACACATATGGATAACTAATAATTATAATTATTATTATTAGAAATTATAATTAAGGCAATTTATATGCCTCCCAGTAACCGCAATGCCCTACTTTAGTCAGGGTATAACTCAAAGGGTATATATGTACATATATGAAAAACATAAAAGGTTCTCCACTGTCTGGGGTTTTGTCTTTGGGTTTTTGAGGCCCTCCCCCTCTCTCTCTCCCTCTGTCTGTATATGTGTGTTTGGTAGTATCTTTTTTCATACAAAATCATTGCGAATATTCTTGTTCTTGTATGTTGCTGGTTGCTGGTTGTTGGGTCGCCAAAATGGAGACACAAAAATGACAGTCACGAGATTTATGCCCCGCCAAGATTACGCAGTTGGCTGCCTGCTTCTCAAAGGAGAATGCAGCGTGGTGGAGGAAGGGGGTGCTCTTTTTTTTTGTGTCCAAAGGATACCCAAAAAATACGTTAAACTAGCGACTACCCGGGCTGGGGTGGAGGGGGTGAAATTATGCACACACAACTGCCACAAAAATGGCGCATGATTTGTTGTGCGCTTTTATGGCAAAAAACAAAATAAACAAAAAGAAAAAGAAATAAAAAAAAAAAAAAAAAAAAAAATAAAAAAATAAAACCCAATCTTGGTGGCAGCCTCTGGGCAACTAGTCGGTAGGGGAATTGCTTAATTACATTGGATTTATTTGTGGCAATCCGTCGCTGAGTAATTGGCATCTCTGCGCTGAAGCCCAGTGAGAGAGCCCTGAGAGCCTTTTGAGAGCCTTTTGAGAGCCTCTTCTCGCATCTCCATCAACATCTCCGCTCGTGGTGCTGTCGCTGGTGCTGTTTGCTGGTGCAACGCCAACGCAAAGAACAAAAGGACAAGGCGGCGGAATGCAACGGTGGGGGGTGGGGGGGGGGAATGGAATCAAAGGCAGCGCGCCGACACAACGACGACGCAACGAAATGTGTCAATTTTAATTGTGGCCGAAGCGGATTTAAGGGAAGACGAGGTCCCGACCTGGACCGGCTCTCGAGAGGCAATTAAATGCATGTCAAAGCGTCCCAGCCATCACACAGTGTGGCTGAGGCAGGAGAAGCAGGGGAGAGCAGAGGCGCAGCTTGGCTCGGCTTGGCTCGTCTCTGTGGCTGGGAGTGGGCCTGGGGACTCGTCTCAACTCCAGAGAGACACAAAGAGAGAGTGATGTGGCGCGGGGTATGCAAAACATGTGCGAATCGAACGTGATAAAAATGTTAAAGGGCTCTCTTCCCCTGCCCTGTCGCTGCCCCAGCACGCTGCAGCAGATGCCAAAATCTAAGCAGGCGAGGGCAGCAGGGCTCTCCCTTGCTCTGTGGCATCAACTGACGTCTCGAATCGCACTTAATAGGCCCTGGGACTGGGACTGGACTCGAGACTTGTCACAGTGCATGGTGACAATTACGCGTGGAGGAGGAGCAGAAGTAGGAGGAGTAGGAGTAGGAGGAGGAGGAGTAGGAGGAACTCCTTCCCAGGGCTTTGTTGAATGCAAATCGCGACACTTCCCACGTCTCTGACATCTGCTTCCGAGGCAGTGGCTGAGTCGTGTTCTTGGCCATTGTCACGTGAGAGACTGCGGCTGCTGCCACAAATCATCTGCAGGCACAAAGGCAGGCGACAAACGCGCACCTCACGACCAGGAACCAGGAACCAGCAACAAGCAACAGGCAACAAGCAACGCGCCTCGTGTAAAACTAGAAGCGTCAAATAGACAAAAGTTTTCCAGGAAAACACTGCCAGAGACGCGCATAAATCTGTGGCCGGGTCAGGGCTGGGTCTGGGCTGGGTCTGAGCTGGGTCTGGGCCGGGTCAGGGCTGGGTCTGGGCTGGTCTGCTGGTCTGATCTGTTACTCACCCTGAAGACCAGGCTGGAGCTGGTGAATGTCGGCCGATTGTCGTTGAGATCGAGCACCTCGACGCGCAGCATTCGCAGCGTCTCTTTGGGCGGCTGGCCGCCATCGGTGGCAGCCACACCCAGCCGATAGATGCTGCGCTCCTCGTGATCGAGGACAACGCGGGTGCGAATGACGCCCGTGGCGGCATCAATGCTGAACAGGCCGTGACCGTCCGAGTCGCGACCCTTCACGATCGAGTAGTTGATGGATGCATTCTGGCCGTGATCACGGTCAGTGGCCCGGATGCGCACCACCTCCGTGCCGGGTGGCTGCTCCTCGCGCACACTGACCACATCCTCCTGGGGATCGGCTATCTCCGGCGCATTGTCGTTCACATCGCTGACGTGCACGCGCACCGGCACACGGGCACTGCGCATGGGCGTGCCCTGGTCGCGCGCCTCCACCACCAGATCGTACAGCGCACGCAGCTCCCGATCGAGCGGCTCCCGCGTCGAGATTTCACCTGCAACACACACACAAAAGAGAGAACAGAAGGAGGTGAGTGTGAGTGTGCTAAATGGGTCGCAGCTGATGATTGATGGTGGCTAGAAACAAGTTCCACTTGCAGCTAATTATTATTGGGACATATTTCGAGATTTTTACACTAGAAATAATCTAAAAAAATGTTGGATAATGTGAGCTTGTGCAGCTATAGAGAATTCTGTGAATTTGCATTAAATACGGGGAATATACAAAAGGAATATGATGTATTTACGATCAAGATTATCAAACGAAACTTTACTTAATGCCTCTTCAAAGTTCCATTACAATCAGACAAAATTAAAATAAAATACAGGGAATATATGTATGATGAAAATGTGCCTCGAAAAAAGTCTTTACTGAAGATATTCCAAGGAAACTTTACACAAAAATACTTAAAAGATTAATAAACTATTTTGCAAAGTTTCAGCATAGCCGGAGGAAATATAAAATAAAATACGACGAATATATGATCAAAAAAGTGGCTCGAAAAAATAACTTAAAAGTTCCCTAAACTATTTTGTTAAGTTTCATCAAAATCAGGGGAATATACGCTGATATATGATGCATATATAATGAGGATAATCCAACAAAACTTTACACAAAAATACCTAAAAGATTAATAAACTATTTTGCATAGTTTCAGCATAATCGGAGGAATAAATAAAATACGACGAATATATGAATCGAAAAAGTGGCTCGAAAAAATAACTTAAAAGTTCCCTAAACTATTCTGTTTAATTTCATCAAAATCGAAGGAATATATGTATGTTGATATATTGAATAAAATAAATATAAAATAAAATACGAGGAATATATGGCCAAAAAGTGACTCGAAAAATATAACGTTTTTCTGAAGATATCCCAACAAAACTTGGCACAAAAATAATTTAAAGTTCCCTAAACTATTCTCTTAAGTTTCATCAAAATCGGGGGAATATGAAATAAAATACGGGAAATATATGTATGATTAAAAAATGCCTCGAAAAAATAAAGTTCTTCTGAAGATACTCCCACAAAAATTGGCATAAAAAATACTTTAAAGTTCCCTTAATTATTCTCTTAAATTTAATCCAAATCGGAGCAAGATATACTGATATATGATGCATATATAATGTATATATATATGACGAAAAATTGCCTCGAAAAAATAACGTTTTTCTGAAGATACTCCAACGAAACTTTACACAAAAATACTTTAAAGTACCCCAAGCAATTCTGCAAAGTTTCATCAAAATCGGAGGACTATATGCTGATATATGCTGCATATATAATGAAGATATACCAACAAAACTTGGCACAAAAATAATTAAAAATACTTTAAAGTTCCCCAAAAAATTCTGCAAAGTTGCATCAAACTCTGACAAATATTTCATAATATTGCAGCATGTGGCACGTGTGTGTGCCTGGTTCCTGTAGCAGCGTTTAGAGGTGTCCTAACTGGGTCGCCGATGATTAATGTGCAAGCGGTAAACCAGTTGAACGGGGAACGAGCAACCAGCAAGGATTAGCTGCACGAGAGATTTCCATATTTAATTTAAATGAGCCACAAAGATCTGCGGTGGCCAGGAGACGGGAGAGAGTCTAGTCTAGTCTCTCTTTCTCTCTCTCTCTCTCGATCTGTTGCGCCCCAAGCGGACACGGACACGGACACGCAGTGGCTGGGGATGTCAACCCAATGATATTCCATTGACGGATGAGCTGACAGCGTTAAAACTGTTGTTGCTCAAACACTAATGGTCATGCGGTACAGGCCGCCGCGCATGCCCGCCCCATGTATCCAGCTACCAATCTCATCTGGAGGCTCCAGCTCCAGCTCCATCCATGCCACATCGCAAGCATCAGCTGCCGCGCCACCATATCGTAAAGAGATCGCATTTTATCGCTTGCACCGATCGTCGTTACGAGAACAGGTTTCCACGGCCAGCCAGCCAGCCAGGGAGCGATGCGCGTTTGATCTATGAGGCAGAGCGACATTCAGGAGAGTGGAGCATGCAGCATGCTGCATGTGGCATGGAGAGCTGCTGTTGCCTTTGAGGAGCAGTAATGAATGACCGTGGGTCATGGCTGGTGGCTTGACAGTTGCCACCGCCACCGCCAGAGCCAGAGCCAGAGCCACCGTCGCACCACATTGAGTGAGTTGTTCGTCGTGGATGCAGGCAGGCAGGCAGGCAGGCAGGCAGCCGCAGCCCCCCCCGATCTCAGCCGTAATTTATGGCCAAAGGAAGACGCAATGCTCACCTGTGACGGGATGCACCTGGAAGCTGCTGTTGGCCGGCAGCAGGCTGTAGCGCACGGCAGCGTTCTCGCCCACATCCAGATCCCTGGCCGCCACCACACCCACAACCGAGCCGCGGCGCAGATTCTCCTCGATGCTGAACTCATACTGGGCGCGCTGGAAGCGCGGATCATTGTCGTTGGCATCCAGCACACGGACCACAACGCGTGTCCTGGCATGGGCCGCCGGTGTGCCATTGTCCGTGGCCAGGATGATGAGCTGGTAGCGATCGCGCGTCTCCCGATCCAGGGGCGCTCTCAAGTAGATCCAGCCAGAGTTGGGAAAGATGCCAAAATGCAGGGCCACATCGGAGGCGGAGGCAGCACCACCCGAAGTGGCTGTGGCTGTGGCATTGTCCGCGCCGGCATCCACAATGCGATACGTAATCCGGGCATTGTTGCCCGTGTCCAGATCTGTGGCATTCACCTGAACGATCTGCAAATGCAAGACAAAAGCCAGTTAGTAGATTCTTAAGGAGGGGCCAACCATCAATCACTCGGCTCTCGGCTCTCGCCGGCTCTCTGGAGGAATGGAATGCCCCAGCCCCAGCCCCAGCCGCATCCGCATCCGCGGACCGAACGAGTTTCCGCGATGCCAAAGATATGGAAGGTGATTTTATGATCTAAAAACTAGTTCCAGGAGTGTGCTGTGGAGTGCTCAAGCTCAAGCTCTCCTGGGTGTTGAGAGATATTTTAAACAAGATATGACTGCGGCCCAAGCGTGACTTTTAGTGGCTGTTAATCAAATTTATGTTGAGCATTTAGTTTGCATTACGCACAAATTTATTCGCCCCCAATAAAGCACGAAAAGCTGCCCCACAGTCCTGGGCCCCTTACCTGAGAGTTTACGGCGCGCGATTCGGACACATTTACGGCGTACTCGTCGCGCTCGAACACGGGCGGATTGTCGTTGACATCCTGCACATCCACCAGAATGGTCAGATTGGTGGCCAGCGGCGGCACGCCACCATCGCTGGCGGTGACAATCAGCGCGTGACGCTGCGCGGTCTCGTAGTCCAGATGCTGCGACAGCACCAGATGCCCCGAGCGCGCATCGATGGCAAAGAGCTGCTGCTGCTTCTCGGGCGACTGTAGGCTGTAGGTCACCTGGCCGCTGCTGCCCGCATCCTTGTCGTGGGCGTGTGCAGCGTAGAGGGGCGTGCCCAGATCGGCATTCTCCGGCACCGAAATGCGCACCAGACTCGCCTCGAACTCCGGCGCATTGTCGTTGACGTCCTCCACCTCGATGTTCACCTGGGTGTGCCCGTAGACGGGCGGCTCGCCCAGCGTCGCCTGGATGTTGAGCAGCACCTGTGCCTTGGCCTCGTGATCCAGCGGACGGGCAATGCGTATGTTGCCGGAGCTGCCCTCGATGCTGAAGTAGCCGTCCGGGTCGCCAGAGTAGATCGAGTAACGCACGGGACTCCGCTGGGCTGTTTGGGGGGCAGAAGAGCAGAAAATAAATATAAAAACACATTCAGCGAATGACTTGGAGGAGTTGATGGAACTTTTTTGGGTGAAATTAGGAGCCGAGCGGCTGCTCATTAAAAGCAATTCAAAGAGCTCCAAACCGAAGCGAGGCGAAGCGAACAAAGGCCTCGCAATGAGTTGCAGGAACAATAGAAGCAGCAGCAGCAGCAACAGCATCGAACAGAAGAGATTGACACATGAGGCAGTGGCAGAGAGCGGCAGGCAGGCAGGTAGGATGAAGAATGGAGCCCCATTGGAATGAAAGGAAGTGCACACGGCACAGGCACAGGCAGAGGCACTGGAACAGGCGAAAGCAGCAGCAAATTAAACCGCAAAATCATTTTGCATAGCCAGCGATCGTCTGTGGCCCCCCCTGGCCCTGCCCCACCTGCCCCACCACATGGGCCCTTGTGTTTCGTGTGGCTTTTTGGGTCTTTTGGTCTTTGGGATTTCGAGGCTCAATGACGAGTTCGAGTTCGAGTCCGTTGATGGGTGCAGATTTCTGCCGAAATTTGCGTTTGAAGTGTTTTGCTTTTGCTTTGTTGCACAAAGAAAGAAAAGACAGAGAGAGACGAGATGGGAGCCCAAAAAGACCTCCACTTGGGTTGCATGTTCCTTGCTTTCTGTGTGTGTGTGTGTGGAAGTTTCTTTTTTAGGATTCATAGCATACTCTTTTTATGGCAGAGCGTATAGGGATTTATGAGCAGAAGGAATTGCAGACAAAAAGATTTTAGATGTGCAAAAATAGAAAATCTCTCCCTAGAGTCCTGCTGTGGACAGTATTTATATTGAAAATATACAGAACTATTATAATATTTATTAATATTATATATTAATTATTAATATTTATATATATTAAAATATATAACTGCCCAAGGTAATCCTAATTGGATTTTTAATATTTCGAACATTTTATATGTGTATAAATAGAATGCAGCTGCCTAGAGCCGTTCTGTGGGTAGTATTTATATGGAAAATATACAGAACTATTATAAAAAACATATCCAAAAACATATAACTGCCCAAGGTAATCCTAATTGGATTTTTGATAGTTCGAACATTTTAAATGTGCATAAATAGAAAATCCGTCCCTAGAGTCCCTGCTGTGGGCAGTATTTATATTGAATATATACAGAACTATTATAAAAATATATACAAAAAAATATAGCCCCCCCAGGTAATCCAATTCAATTTTTGATAGTTCGAAATTCGAAATTCGATTTTGACATTTGTGAAGTTTCATCAAAGTCGGCAGACTATATGTGGAATTATAATGAAAACTTCAGTGAAACGTTGGATAATGCAAGCTTGTATATCTATCAAAAATGCTGTAACGTTGCAGCCAAATCGGCGGACTATATGTTGAAATATGATGAATATACGATGAAAATGTGCCTCGAAAAAAATGTTTTTCTGCATTTAATTCTATGAAACTTTAGACAGAGCTACACCAAGGGGTTTTACAGCAATTACAGAGGTTTCATGCAAATCGGACTGCTATATTTAAGATATATAAATCCCGGAAATCTCTCAAAAACCCCGCTCCTTTATTTCTGCCAGGGTATTTCCACATTCGGTGGCTCTTTTTTTTTGGGGTGACTTTACAAATTTTATTTTAATTCTTGCGTCCGCCGCTGTGTCCGTTAGTGCCGCGTCCGTCCGTCTGTGTGTCCATCATATGCGCATATTTTGGTTTCCAGCTCACTGAACTAATGAATGCGTTCCACAGGCAAGAAGAGCCAAAGAATCCACGAATCACAGAGGAAGGAGAAGGAGCAGGGAGGGGGAGGGGGCTATGGGTAAAGCACTCACCAGTATCGCCGCTTGTGGCTATCACAGAGCCGACAACGGTGCCGCGCGGAATATCCTCCTTGACGTAGTAGTTGTAGCGGGCCTTCTCGAAAATCGGCGGCCGTTGCTGGGCATCGATGATGCTGAGAAAGACGACGGCATCGTGGCTGGTGCGCAGACCGCCGCCGTCGGTGGCCGAGATGTTGAGCATGTGCATCGGCTGGGTGCGCACGGACAGCGAGTCCGGCCGCGTCACGAATATCTCCCCAGAGGAGCGATCGATGCGAAAGATGCCCGCCTCATTGCCCGCCACAATGCGGTACGACACCTGGCCAAAGCTGCCCGAATCCGCATCGGTGGCCACCACCGCCACCACGGGTATGCTCACAGCTGCCGCTGCCGCTGCGGCTGCGGCTGCGGCCGGGGCAGCCTGTGTCGTCGGCGGCGACTCCTTCAGCGAGACATTGTACTCGCGCGGATAGAACACCGGCCGATTGTCGTTGACGTCCGTCAGCTGCATCTTGATCATGGCCGTGGTGCTGAGGCCGCCACGATCGGTGGCCAGCACGGGAAACTCGTAGCTGCTGCGCCGCTCAAAGTCCAGCTCGCCGGCAATGCAAATCTCGCCGGAGGCGGAGCGCACCTCGAACTCCGTCAGGTGCTTGAAGCCCTCGCCCAGCGTGTAGTTGACCATGGCATTTACACCGCAGTCCGGATCACTGGCAGAGACCTGAAAAGGGGGAGAGAAGGGATAGTTTTTGATTAGGAATAAGTTGGAATAAGTTTAATAAATTTAATTAAATTTTTAATGCGCTAAAACTAGGCTGGGAAAAAGAGAATATAGTGGGCCCGAAGCTGTAGAGCTGCCCACCACTTGAGTACGCAATTTTTGCCATCTTCACTTAAGGAACAGAGCCACCTCTCTCCCTGTCCCACCCTCCCTCGCTCACTCTTTTCCACCCTCCCTCTCCCACTCTCTCTCTCTCTCTGCCAATTACAAATGAAGTTGTCAAAAATTTAAATTTGATTTACAGCCAGCGCCTCGTTCTCGTACGGATTTATCTGCGCCTCCGCCTGCGCCTCCGCTTCTGGCTCTGGGTCTCCTCTGATTTTTTTTTGGAGCTTAATTTGGCAATTTGTTATGCTCGGGGGGCCCCCAGGCGGATCATCATGAATCGGATCGGGCGTATCGGGCGATGTGTCAACTTAAGTTTGCGGTTGGGTCAGAGGACTCTCCACTCCAGCAGCCGACTACCGGCACAGCCGAGGCGACTCCCGCTACCGGAATGAATCACAGATATTGGGCCTTAAAGGGGCCACAGAGAGGGTTCGGTTCGGTTGGGAGCATTGACCCCTTTTAATGGCTGCCAATTAGTTGGCATTTTGCGTAATCGACATTTGCATTCTGTTGGCCTGTCTTCGAGTGGAGAGACGAGACAAGAGAGAGAGAGAGAGAGAGGAGAGAGAGAGAGAGTGGAGTCGAGTGGAGTTGCCCCTATAAATAGCCTGAAGAGCGGGGGCCATCGTTGGATTTTGACGCCAACGAACAAGCGAACCAGCAAATCAGCAATTAAAACTGTCATTATTTCACTTTAAATAGGCAAACAGCCACAGAGGTAGGAGGTAAGGAGGCAGCAGGCAGGAGGCAGCAGGCAGCAGGCAGGAGGCAGGAGGAGGCAGCAGGCAGGAGGCAGCAGGCAGCAGGCAGTAGACTGCAACCAGGACTGGAACACAGAGTGATTCCCTTTCGATTCGATTTGGTTCGGGGGCTCCACTCTGATATGCATTTAAAGCGAAACGTGTATGCCCGTATCCCTCTGTGGCACGTTGCACGTTGCATTTCCAGCGCTAATTACACTTTTTGTAAAGCCAAAAGGCAGCATAGCAGCCTCCGGTACGACTGGGGCTGGGACTGGGACTGGGGCTGCTGTCTGGGCGAAGAGCTCTGTAGATCTGCTTAGATTGTTGCTGGCTCCTGCGACTAAAGACTTTCATTAAGCTTAGAGTTTGCTGGCTGCTGCTGGCTGTTGGCTGCTGTTAAACTCGTTTAACCCGCGAGTGAAATTGTCGCCAAAGATGGTCCAAGGGAAGCTGCAGGACTGCAGGAGGCGGTCGCTTGAGGATGTCGTCAGCACAAACAGATTGGCAATTTTATCTGTCAACAGCATGGAAGGTTCTGCTGCAAAAAGCAAGAGATGCCAACAGGGCACTAAATGAATGCAACGCCCACACGAAGTGGGGAGACCCAAAACCCGAAATGGGCAGGGATTGGCAGGGTTTGGGAGGGTTTGGGGGGTGTACGTACTCCTCAAGGCGTTGTCGTGGCTGATAAACAGCAGAGCAGCAGCAGCTGCTGCCAGTGAAAGGCAAATCCCAGTGACATCTACCAAAAGGGAAGCCCAAAAAAAAATAAAAATAAAAATAAAAAGCCAAACAATTCCAAAGTTCGTTGCTTGCAGAAGTCTTTCGAGTTGGCCAGAGCCCCCTGAAGAGCCATCTCGAGTTATTCATCTTTGTCAGCACGCATTTCTCACACTCTCACACTCTCTTTCGGGGGCCCCAGAGTCGCTGCGGTTCGCCAGAGCATTCAATGACCAATTATGGGGGCTAACAAGCTGCCAGCTCTACCAGCCCCTTCTTCCAGCCACTGAGAATATGTTCTTGGAGATACTTCTGTGGTGCTGCTGCTGCTGCTGTGCTTCGGCTGCTGCTGCTGCTTCTTTTGCTGTTGATGTATGCAAATAAGCTGTCAAAAGTAATTTCATTCAATTACCTTATTTAACGTACAGAAAATAAACCCAAAAAAGAACTGGGTGTGGAGTGGAGAGCAGGGCGCGGTGCGGTGGGGAGACAATGCCAGAGAGAGGCTGATGAAGATGATTGCCACAAGAGAGAACGTTCCATGCAGCAGCAGCAGCAGCAGCCATGGCCATGGCCATGCGGATGTTTGCGGTTAAAGTTTGATTAACACTTGTGCAGCAGAGCAGGGAGAAGGAGCGATGGGGGACCGTTGGGGGGCTAATAGAAGTTGGCCAAAATGTCGGTCGTGTCTCTGCTGCCAGGGGATTATCAGAGCCAAGTGAGAGAATGAGAGGCTGAGAGGCTGAGAGGCCGTGGACGAGACCGCCGCAGCAAACACTCTGATAAGACGACGAACCCCAAACGAGAGACGAGACGTTCGCAGGCCATCGCAGCATGCAGCATGCGGCGGCATGTGGCAAGCGGCTCTCATACTCATACTCGTACTGGTACTGGTACTCGTACTCGTATTTTTATGCAATTTCCGGCAGATGTGGATGATTTAGACCTGGCCGCAGCCGAGGCTATGAGAAATGGCTACGTGCCGCCGAGAGCCGCTGAGGCTTTAGTCGAATTTGGAGGCCTCTTAGCACACGACTCAATCCCCCATCAATCCAACCATTCGATGAATGCCAATGCGAATGCGAAATCGAATGCCAGAGCTTGCTGCCGAAACGAAAGAAAGTGTTGCATGTACATCATGTGGGGGCGTCGCTGTGGTCGGTGCAGAAAGCGTGAAATTGTTTGCGGTCTCTACACTTTCCAGTAGTAATCTCCTGCCTGACTCCCTGCCTCCCTGCCTCGCTCCCTTTATTGGGTATCGAATTAGTTATAAAGACATTTACGCTCTGGCATTACCTTTGGGTTAACGAAATGGGGGGCTGCGGCTGTGGCAGGGACTGTGGTATGGGGCAGTCTCTTGCTTTTGCGGCGTGTGAAGATTTCACACCTTTGCGGCGTTGATTAGTCACGGGTTCTCGTCTGTCTCTCTCTCTCTCTATATATACCGCTGCGGCCCCTGCTTCTCCTACTTGCAGGAGAACCACCTGATTTATGTTGACGCCTTATCAGGGCCCCTCAATATTTATTGCAATTTTTATAAATTATTTTACTGAAAGATCCACAGAGCACACACAAGATTTAGAGCTATGAGAGTAGATCAGTGTGTGTGTGTGTGTGTGTGTGTGTGTGTGTGAAAGAGGGAGAAAAAACTAGGGAAGAGAGAGAAGAGTGGAACAGGGGAACATGGCAAGAACAAGGGAGAAAGGCATAGAAATGAGTGCATGGACAATACTCTTTTTACTCATTTTAGATGAAGTTTCTGACACGACTAGGAGTTTCTTTTCTTTCTTTATTTTATATGGAAAATAAGACGAATAGGTAGAAAAATAAATAGTATTCATTTATAGGTTTGCTGTGTCTAGGCCCCATATAAATATATATATATATATATATATATAATATATATAATATAATATAATATAATATAATATAATATAATATAATATAATATAATATATATAATATATATATATATATATATAATATAATATAATATAATATAATATAATATAATATAATATAATATAATATAATATAATATAATATAATATAATATAATATAATATAATATAATATAATATAATATAATATAATATAATATAATAAAAAATATAAAACTAAGTGGAATATATTATATTTAATATTATATTATCATATATGGTATTATATTATATTATCATATATGGTATTATATTATATTATTAATTAATTAATTATAATAATTAATTAATAATAATATATAATATTTAGAATAATATAATATATTCCACTTAGTTTTTCTTATGTATTGCGGCTCAGGCAACTTATTTTCTTCAGTTTTACTCAAATGTTTATTAGATTTTCATGGGAATTACAAAAATATATAGAAATTATAACTATAACTATATACTATAATTATAACTATCCAAAGCTCAGCTTGGTCTCAGCTTAATTTTTGAACTTTCAATTATTTGGGATCATATATATAGTAAATCGTGGTATTATCTAAGAGACTCTCTGATAAGTTTCATTCCCGTAGTTTGAAAATTGTTGCTGCCACAAGGGGAAAGTAGAATGCCAAAGAGAGATAGATAGAGTGAGAGAGAGAGCGGTGAGGGATACTTTAGCAGAAAGATCTATTTCTGTTTGGTTGTTCGCTTACTCCTGCTGTTGGCCGTGGCATCGTCAAAACACCAAAAAGCAATTCTAACAGTTGTTGCACGGCTGCACCAGGCAGCACCAGGCAGCACCATTTGTAGCAGCAGCAACCATTACGACTACGACTATAGGAGATGGGATAGAACACAGTGCAGCCCAGGCACCAGGCAGCAGGCACCACCGACCGCTGTGCCGCTTGTCGTGTTATTAAGAATTTTTAATTTTCCGGTATAGATTTCTGACTTGTTCGGGTCTATGCACCGCACCGCACCGCTCGTGCTCAGTGCTCAGTGCTCTCTTCAGAGTTCTTTCTACAGCCACAGCCCCACTTGGAGTCAGAGTCTGGGTCTGGGACTGAGTCTCAGTCTCAGTCTCAGACTTTGACTGGGGACTGCATCATCAAAATGCATCTAACAAGGTTGTTAGGTGTTAAATAAGTGTGCTTAAAAATTTATCTTGTACATTTTCCTTCATTTGATTTATGTTTGCTTCTCCGCTTCGTCTGTGGCACTCTCTGTGGCACTGGCCTCAGTCTCAGTCTCAGTCTCTGGCTGCCTCCTAGCCTGCCACTTGTGGCGGCTCTTTTTTTTTTTTTGCAGCTGTCTTCTTAGCCAATGCCCATTACCTCCTCCTGCTGCCTGCCTCCTGCCAACCCCATGTGCCCACCCCTTGGTTACGGTTACGTTTTTTACGTTTACGGTTCAACTTTTGAGGCAATCGCTCGCTCGCACGCCTTTCCCTCAACTCGAACTGGAGACTGGGGACTGGGGACTGGGGGACTGGAGACTCGCGGGGATCGTGGCTCGTCGTCGACTTTTGCTTTCGCCGCGCGCGAAAACTGTGCAAAAACAACAACTGAGGGACATGGTCCATGACCATCTATTGATAAATCAAATAAAACCAAAAACAAAAACAACAACACAAAAAAACAGAGAGAAGAAACATACCAAATATATGCGTGAGCAGGGGGGGTGGGGGGAGGTATGGGGTATGGGTATGGAAGAGAGATTTACATTTGGCCGTTGGCCATGGACTTGACTTGGACTCTGCGACTGGCCAAAAACATGCGAACAAACCACGAAAAAAAGGCGTCGAGAAGGGGTGAACCGGGGGGGGGGGGGGCTACCTCGCGAATGCGTTTCTTGTGTTTCTGTTGCAGCTGTTTGCTGCAGCACCACCCGCCATCACACTCCACCCCTTGCTGCCGCTGCCGCTGCTGCTGCTGCTGCAACTCCCATTCCCGACGACTCCTACTATGATGATGGATCGTTGCATAAGACACAGAAAGTTGTTCAGTTCGCTGGAATTGCAATTGGAATGTGTGCGAGTGTGTGTGTGTGTGTGTGTGTGTGTGTGCGTCCGCCACAAAAGTTCACGAACTTCGCTGCAAACTGGGCATCGGCATCGAAATCGGCATCGAAATCGGCATCTGAATCTCTGTGGCTGTTGCTTCGGCTGTTTCTGTTGCTGTTTCTGTTTCAGTTTCAGTTCCTGTTGCTCTTTCTGGCAGTGCCTTTTTCCGTTCCTAGAGCGCAATCTGAGGCGCTAATCAATGGCTCTGCGGCTGCCGCTGTGGCCCTCGCTTCCTCATTAAACTGCAGTTCCTATGCCACTCCTTCACCCACTTCTCCTTGACTGCTGCTGCTGCCTGGTCTGCTGCTCCTGTTGGCCTGCTGCTGCTGGTCTGCTGCTGTTGCTGCTGCTGCTGCTGCCACTGGACTTCTGCTGCTGCTGTCCTGCTGTTGCTGCTTCTGCTGGTCTGCTAATTAAGTTGGATGCACGCTCCACTGATGCCAACGAGTCCTAACGAGTACCCAGAGCTGCGCCCACGCCTGGACCCTGAACCTCGAATGAAATCAAGAGCGACAGGAAGTCATGCACAGCAAACTGTCCAACCGCACGGGCAATAAAACATTCTAATTGGCACTGAGATGATGACGGGGACAGTAGCGGAACAGACAGCGAGACAGCCCAGCCAGACAGTTGTCAGACGGCGGACTGCTCCATCATCCATTTGGTCACACTTTGTCGTACCCAGAGCCGCCTCAAGCTGTGGGCATTTCATGCCGAAAGTTTCCCACTTTAGTCACAGTTTATGCAAGGGAAAAATGTGGTCGAAAGACTCCCCCAAAGTCTCTCAAAGTCCGAGCAAAAAGTTGTCACAACTTCCGCTGCAAAAAGGCGAATCGAAAGCTCTTTCGCGCCTTAAGCAAAGGCTGGGAAAACGCTGTGAAAATGCTGTGAAAATGCTGTGGCAAACTGTGGATGTGAAAACGCTGTCTGACTTTCGCCCGCAGTCGCCACCAAAAGTGGGGAAATTGTCAACAGAGTGAAGTGGTTGACCATAAACCACACCAGCAGCAGCCGCACCACAAGTGGAGCACAACTGGCGCAGGAGGCCACACACCAAGTGGATCGATCCACACACAGACAGAGAGAGAGAGAGAGAGAGAGAGCGAGAGAGATCGCATCTGGCAGTGCCTTTAGCTAAAAGCCTGCTGATAAGAATCGCGGGGCCCTAGACTCCTGCGACTTGACTCCATTTCGTACTTCTACCTCCCATCCCGAACTGCGATCTGCGATCATCGAATTTGAATTCGATTTCGTCCGCCCACACAACAGCAAAAACCACAAAAATCGAGTCGCTGCTGGAATCATTGGATCTGTGGGGGATCTGTTGGATCTTTTGGATCTGCTGGATCTGCTGGAATCGTTCTCTAGGCCAATAACAATCACCGTTTCTCTCTGCCGCCTGCCCAACCATCCTCCTGCTGCCCATTCTCCTGGTCTGTTTCTGGGGATTTTTGCATAAATTCTGAACCAAAGTTGGAGGCTGGAAATGGAGTCTCGCAGCCGGAGGTGCCTGCCACAAATTGAAAATGTGAAGAAGAGCGCATAAATTTATTGAAGATTGTGTAAATATTTGCACAGAAATTGAAATGTGTGTGTGTAGAGAGCCCAGGGTGGAGCAGCCAGAGATCTCTCTTCCAGTGTGCGCTCCCGGAAATCGCCGCACTCTAGTCGTGGGGCAAGTGCCCGGCCGCATGACAAAGTGCCCCAAAACCCACATAAAATATCTAACGTATTCCCCCTCCTCGCCCCTTGTATTTTTTAGCTCTAATAAATTAGTCGCGGATTTTTATTTTATTTTATTTGATTTGATTTCATTTGATTTTTGGTTTGTCGCCGACTTTTTTTTTTCTTTGGTCACTTTCGATGGTTTTTGGGTTTTGGGTTTCACTTTTTGGTTGGGTTTTTGATAAATGCACACATGTTGCACGTAAAGTGCAACGACAACTCTCTGGACAAGTGGCACCAGCACTCGGCTGCCAGCAACGGTACTTGTTGTTGTCTGTGTGTGTGTCCAATAAGTTAATCAAAAGTTCAGACTCTCTGAATGGTCGCGCTGGTCGCGCTGGCTTTGTTTTGGGGCTCTCCTCGCCTTTGCAATTTTTCGAATTTGCGTAATTTAAAGCAATTCCCAATTTCCAGTTACAGCCACAACGCGACGCGACGCGACGCACCCACACACCCCCACGGAGCTGGCCGAACCGAGTCCGAACCGCAAAACTCTTCGTAGTTGCAGTGGAGTCCAAGAGCTGCATAAATCAAATTGCAAAGTGGTTCCCCAATCCCAATTTCGGACTCCGACTCCGACTCGGACTCGAACTTGCCAGTGGTGCAGCGCATGTGGATCGCAAGCGTTTTTTTTTTTTTTTTTTTTCTTGGAGCGGATTTATGCGATTTTAAATATCGATTTTGTTTGTGGATTTTTTGGCCTGAGAGCGTAGCAGGTGGTGCTGTGGGCTTGTGGGCTCTGTGGGCTCTGTGTCTCGGAAGCAGGCCAGCGCGATAACCACCGAAATTAATTATGATTGTGTGGTGCCTGCCTGTTGCATGGTCCTGTGTGGCTTTGTGGCTTTGTGGCTGTGTGCCTGTGTGTGGTGTGGCTGTGTGGTTTTGCAAATTGAATTTCGCCCCAAAGTGTTTTTCAATGTTTGCGTTGTTTTTTTTTTTCGAAATATTTTCCGCCATTAGGCAAAGTTTTTCACTTAAATGGGACGCAAACTTATGCAAACTCCTGCAATTAAGTTGCCACTGGTACACCCTATCCGTATCCCCCATCTGCCCCCCCCCCCCCAGCTGCTGCTATCTCCTGTGGCAGTGTTGTGGTTTTTTCCTCCTCCTCCTCCTTCTGATTTATGTTTATGGCACTCGTGAGCAGTGGGCGGTGGGCGGTGGATTGCAGGATTGTTTCTGCCACTCTCCCTCTCCCTCACTGTCTCTCTGTGACTTCGGGGCGTGTGTTAATTACGCGCTAACAATGACAAATGTTGTCTGGCTAATCAGTCTCCATTGCAGTCGTCCAGTCACTGACTACGGGGGTTCAATAGCCACTGGCTGGTCCACCTTCTGTGGCAGCATTCCAGTGGCAGTTACACGACCTGGCCACAAGAACCGCAAATATCAATTTTATTGTCTCAGCCAGTCAGCCAGTCAGCCAGCCAGCCCGAGTGATGAAGTTGATGCCACGCAACCGCAATCATCCGGGGTATCCCAGCTCGGGCCTTTGACCACAGCGAAAACAAATGGAAAATTGTCTTGATAATGAAATTGTAAGCCTAGAACAGCTCTGTCCAGTGGCTGGATGCAACCGCAGTGCTGCGGATGCTGCGATCTACGACGGATCACTTTCACTGGAATGGCAATGGGAAATGGGAGACTCGCAATTCCATGGCTGCGTCTCCTGTTTTGGGCCTTTTGCCTGGCTGCCTGGCTGGCTGGCTGCAATTTGCAGCTGCTTCTTTCTGCTGTGGGGCATAAATTGGTTTGGGCTTTATATTAATGCAAATATCTTTCTGCGTTGGCGACTGAGAGACCGAGACGCAGCCGTAGACCCCCTGCTGCAGCCAGCCAGCAGTTTTGGGGCGATTCCAATGCCGATTGTCTGTCTCTAGCTACAACAACTGACTCTGACTATGACTCCGACTCTGTCTCTGTCGCTGACTGGGTTTTCTTCTCTTGTGGCAGCAAACAATATTTATTTTTTTGGGTCTCCGTTAGGCCACAAACGAGTTACAAACACCTGTCATTACCCGGCAACCAGCAGACTCCGGACACTGCGCAGCGCGAGAATTGCATAAGTTTTGACTCGAAGAGTGGCTCCCATTTGGCCCCGGACTTGTTTATGGAAAATGATAAGCAGACGCGAATTTATGGCCAACAAGCGCGCAGTGCACAGCTTTATAATTGGTATCGCTCTCTCAGGGCGTCCAGCCCCTCCCCCCAATTGCATTGCATTGCATTGTGTGGGAGTGGGAGTGGAAGCGATAGATAGACTAGACAGAACAACCTCCATCATCGCTGCTGGGCGACTGGCACGTCCGACAAATTACGAATTACGAATTACGGGAAACAAAAGATGGAGCTGTGCAGAGCGAGCGGGCAGCTTCTTATGCAATTCCCCCCTGAAAACTCTGAACATTTTTTGAAACTCGTTGCGGTGACTAATGACGGAAATATTATGCGTTAGGCCAGCGCTAGCCCCACTAAATCGCCATCGCCATCCCCAACCCCTAACCCATCAGGCGACTTTATCGCATGCCATTTTAATAAACCATTTTTTCAATTAGGCCGCTCTCAGCACAAGAAGAAAAAAAAAAAAAAAACCCCCCAAGAGTGGACAACGATCGTTGCGACGCGCTCATAAAAACCAAAGCAAAAGTCACCCAGAAATCGCAGTCAGAGTCCACAACTGGGGCAAGTCTAATGGAGAGGCAAGACCCCCGCCCCCCTCAATAACCAGTCTGTGTGTGGACCCCAGAGTGCGCCAGGGATTCAGCTATGAAGATGCCACCACTCACCCAAAAAAAGCTATGAATGTGGAGGGTCGCTCTCTCTCTGCTTTAGGGTTGAATAAATTTTTGTCGGGGTCACCCATTTGGTTGATGGAGTGCCAGGGACACGAGCTGCCAACCGACGACCACAAATCAAAACTGGTCATAAAATTGGCTAATGGACTTTAATTGCACTTATGAGAAAGTTGAAATAATCGGGAAATGGAAATGAAGGGGAAACACTTAACGTTGCATTTGATTTGTGGTCAGCCGAAGGGGATGCAGCGCGTAAGGAGCGGGGAATGCAGAGATGTTTTCCACTTAATATTCATTCAGATATGAGTTTTCCATGTGAAAGATCTGGCATGTAGGCACATTTTAGGAGCTACAGCAATTTGTCTGGGTCACCAATTGTACGAAAGGATTTCCAGAGTCCGAGACAGAGCTAAAAATATGTCTTTATATGTCTTTATTAACTTTTAGGAAAATACTTAAAATGATTTTTGAGTGTCATCAAAGGAACTACTTTGTATTTCATTAAATTTGTATTCATTGTTTACAGATGGGTAAATAAATTCCATCCAAAGTCGAACAAGAGTCCTAGAAAATGTATTTACTTAGGCATTGAGCCAAAAGAGTTTCTTATATCCGAATCAGAGCTATGAAGATACCTATAGCCCAATATTGCATTAAATATTGCTCGTAAGAGAATGAAAGAGTACGAAAACGACTTGTCGGGGTCACCACTCCTACTCTGACTCCTACTCGACTCCTACTCTGACTCCTACTCTGACTCTGCCTCTGCCTCTGAAACATCAGGTCTGCCTGCCCATTAACGATTGCTTTTTGGCAAATTAATTGCATTCATGGGAAAGTTGAAATAATCGGGAAATGCAATTGGAAATGGAATTGGAAATGGAAATGGAACTGGAATATATGGAAAAAAGACTTTGCGCTTCATTTGATTTGTGGACTCCTCGTTTTTGTTGTTTTCTGTATTTGTTGTTACTGTTTTTTTGTTGTTCCTTTTTTTGTTGTTACTGTTTTTGGTGCTTTTTGTAGTTGTTGTTTTTGGGGGGTGGTGGGTTTGTGGGTTACTTTTTGTCGGTTGGGTCTTTCGGTTGACTTTCAATTAACAAAATGTACTTTCTATTTGTTGGATTTTGGAGTGCAATGCAAATGGCCTTTATTGCTCAACTTGCGGCCCAAAAAGAAAAGAGCGAACGAGAAGCGAGCAAACGAGAAACGAAACGTAACGAAATGAAACAAAACCCCAAGCCCCAATCCCCAATCTCCTTTGAATGCTGCTGCTGCTGCTGCTGCATCGAGTGTCTCTCTGGGAGTCTCTGCGAGGAGCAGGCCAATTTTGGTCAGCGATGCGTGACTCTGGGTCCATGTCGTGGATACACAGTAAGAGGCAGTGGCAGTGGCAGTGGCAGGCAGAGTGCTGCCCCAGCAGTGGGGGTGGTGCTCTGTTGCTGTGTGCTGTCAGCAGATGCCAAAATGCCAAAAGAGCCACAAAGTCTATAAACAAATTTGGTCAAGCCAAAATGGTAGCCTTTTTCGAAGTGATTTATGCTAATTACGCGCAGCTTCAGCCCACAAAAGCCACCAAAAGCCACCAAAAGCCCCACAAAAGCGACAATTCAGACCACACACAGGAAAGGGCGTTTAGCAAACAATTTTCCAAAGCAGCGAACCAAAGCAGCAAAATGCTGCAACTGCAACAGTTGCAATTGCAACCAGCCAGCAGCAAGCAGCCAGCAGCATGCAGCAAAACCAGCCAACAGATTGTGGCACATGTGGTGGGAAAAACTTTAGAGCGACGCCAAGCTTCACGTCCACTTCTTTTCGTATAGAAAAGTAATTTATTTAGTGACACGCCCACTTCGATATAAAGGTTTTTCCACAGGCCACTGAGCGTTGCAGAGGGACGGGGAGTGGAGTGGAGACGCCAGCAAAGCGCTGGCACTGGTCACAATATATAATTAAAATCAAAAAGGCCAGATGTTCCAGCAGAGAGCGAAAGGAATGCACCAAGCAGCAGGAATCGATAGAACACAAAAACAAAAAAAAAACAAAAAAAAGAAGAGAAGAGAAGAAGAACCTTTGCCAGGCAGATTCGATTTTGAGTGCATTTCCACAGAGTGCGGTATACCCCGTAGCCAACAGTCGTAGCCGTAGCCAGTCGTAGCCCTAGCCGTAGCCAGCCGTAGCCAGTCGTACCCAGCCGTAGCTAGCCCTCTGGTAGCCTGGACTTTGTGGCATATTTGTCGAACTAAAGTGCGTTCACTCCTACCGGAGTCAGGCGATCCAGCCATAAGCCCGAGTTACGTGGTAATGGGGCCAAATCCAATGGGGGCTGCGCACTTGCAGCCAAATTACTGTACTTGCAATTGATGGAGGGAATGCATGGAGCACGGGAGCATGCAGCATGCAGCATGGGGCAGGCATCCATAAAGATATCAATAAACGGAAAGAAAGTGTTTCAAGGGGCAGGTGCACACAGAAATTGAAAATTCCAAAAGGCTGAAGATCTACTACGATTATCTGCACTGCCTCTAAGAAGAATGGGAAACAACCCCACACCACCCCACACCACAAACGACTCATGCATGGCAGGAGTTGGGGGCAGCCAGCCAGCCATCGATCGACTGGTAATTACCTCTTGCGCTATCGATCGATGGATGGATGCACAACAACAACATTTTCTAGATGATTTTTCAAAGGGAAAAAGGGAGCCAGGGAGTACCAGGGAGTACCAGGGAGAACCAGGGCGAAGCTGGGGGACAGGGAGCGGTGGTAGGTGGGTTCTCGCTCTCGTAGTCTCAAGTGTTTGATGGTACTTAAAAAACTACATTAAAAAATAATAACAGCAACCGATGCCGAAGTTTATTGAAGGCAGATAAGTGATCTTGTAATCATCGTTGAAGCTCCACACACACAGGAGAGAGAGAGAGAGAGAGAGAGAGAGAGAGACAGAGAGCGAGAGAACACAGCGAGAAGAAGCCCCAAAAACAATAAGAAATAAAAATCGATCGAAAGCAGCGATCGCTGGGGCAGGAAAGGGGGGAAAGGGCAGAGCAGCGAAGCAGTGCCCCCACGTCTGTGTGTCTTTTGTGTGTGTGTGGGGTGCGTGTGTGCCATTGCCATTGTCTGTAGATGGAGGCAAGCGATCGGTTGGGGCATGGCATGGCATGGGTCTGTGTGGCAGGGCATAAGGTGTGTATTTGCCATAATTTGCCATAGCGGACAACGGGCAACGTGCAACAAATGCAAAGAGAGCGAGAGAGAGAGAGAGAGAGGGAGAGAGAGCGAGATAGAGTGAGAGAGAATGAATGAAAGCGAAGACGATGCCCATTCCGATTGCCATTGCCGTACGGGGCACAGGCACATCATCATCATCCTCATCAAGGGAAGAGCCCAGCCAAGCCAGGCCAAGCCAAGCCAAGCCAAGCCAATGCAGAAGCCATACGAAACATTACATTATTTTTCGGGTTCTCTGAATAAATATAGCCGAGTGTATCCGCGTACCAGTACGAGTATTGCTGGCTGCTCCATGAGATAGCAATCACAACAGACAGCACAGAGGGAGAGGCAGAGGGACGCAGGCTGCTGCTCTGCCGAGACGTCCACTGACAGACGTCTCTTGGAATGTAGGAAGCTGTCGATGAGGTTGAGGCTGTGCAGGAGGAGGAGGTGCTGGTGGTGGAGGCTCTGGCAGATGATGAGCCACTGCTTCGATGGAGACGTACAGCGGCGCTCTCATGTGCGCTAAAATTGAAGAAAAATCATCAGGCCCAAGTGATCGACATGTGAGTCAAAGTTAATAACAAAAGAGCCACAGCCAGAGCCAGAGCCACAATGGCAGCAAAGGCAAAGGGAAAAAGGGAAACTGTAGATGGGAGAGATGGAGAGCTGGAGATGGAGAGCTGAAGCTGGAGCTGCAGAGCTCGAAGCTGCGCTGAAAACTTGAAAAATACGAAGAGCGAAATGATTTTTAATAAGCGATAAAGCAAAACTGCTTATTGGCTTCGTCTCTGCGTCGTCGTCTGCGTCTGCGTCTGAGTCTGAGTCGAAAAAGCAGGCCAGGTGGAGGAGCAGGAATGGTGGAGCCCGCAGACAAAGGCAGGAAGGAAGGTCTCTTTGGCTGCAAGATATTTATGCAGCAGGGGGCAGCAGCGACGGAAAGGGGTTCCAAATTATATTGAAAGCAAATCGAAAAGCCAACAGCAGCAGCAGCAGCCGCAGCAGCAGCAGTGGAAGGCACGCGGATGGGACTGGCAGGACAGGCAGGACACAGACAGCAGAACTGTTCGATCATACTCATCATTTTTGAAATTGCTTTCAACACCAGTTGTGGCAAGGTGTGTGCTGTGCTGTGCTGTGCTGTGCTGGAAGGTGCAACAGCAGGCATGCAGCAGGCATACAACAATGGACTGACTCTCAGCACCCAGCTCTCTCTGCTTCATTTTTCGTTTCCATTTTCGTTGTGTTTTTTTTTTTTTTGCGTGTGTGGATGGGATGGATGGTGCGTAAAATCATCAACAGAAACGCGTTGCAACGGAGGGGCAAGGGTAATGGGGGGTGCAACCCACTATATATATGTGGGGTGTTACCCTCGCTGGTAGTACGCGCAGTTCGTTAGGCCCAGCAAAAAGGAGGCAGCCCCAACAGGCAGGGCAGGGCAGGCAGGGCAGGGTGGGCAGTGCAGGCAGGGTAGGCAGGCAGGGTAGGCAGGAGGGCAGGGTAGGCAGGGTAGGCAGGGTAGGCAGGGCAGTGCAGGGCAGGGCAGTGCAGAGCAGGCGGAGCAGTCGCAGGAGTCTGTCTGTTGGCTGACTTCTGTGATAAGCATTTTGCGTTAATTTGCGCGAATGTTGCGCTTAATGTGTGCTGCTACCCCCCTACCCCATCCACTACCCCCTTCCCACAGCTGTGTGTATTTTTTCCTCTCTCTTATCGTTAATTGGGGAAAGCGTTTCCCGCGCCCCAAAAGCAAATAACAATTAAGAACCCAAACAAAAAAAATCGAACTGCTGGCAGATCTGCTCCTGCTGCTGCTGCTCCGCCTCCTTCCCCTCGTTTTTGCTGCTCCACTAAAAACAAAAAATTGATTGACATTTGGCTTAAATCATTTGTGGTATCGCATCGCATCGCATCGCATCGAAGGCTGCACAAAGGATTCGGTGCCGCCACAAACACAAACACAAACACAATGATAATCAAATGTTATGCTAAAAATCTACTGCCAGCACCGAATGCTCATTCAACTGCAAGCAAAAAGGGGGGCATGGGGCAGGGGCAGGCAGCAGTGCCACAAGCTGCAGGCAGCAAGACAATGCGTACAAATCGTTGACAAAAATTTATAGTAGCAAAAAGGCAGAAAAGCAAAGAAGAACAGAGAGAACCAGAGAGGGAGAGAGGGAGAGACCAGGGGGACTAGTCTTTTGGCGTCTTGAAGTCCGTAGCAATCCCCAATGCCACATCCACATCCACATCCACATCCACAGCCCATAGCCATAGCCATAGCCATAGCCAGTTCTTGTCGGCGCATCCTTGCAGCTATTTTGCATACCAGACTGCCTGCCACATGTGCCCCTGCCAGTCCCCCTGCAGCTGCTTGTGGCTGCCCTTAAACCCGCTTTATCCACAGTTCTGTTCCTGCCTCTCCCCCCCACACACCCTGCCACAAAATCAGTCAGCCATGCGGCTTCCGAGCGACGACAACGGGCAGAGCAGAGCAGAGCCGCTGCAGAGCCGCCGCCGAAGAACAGACCGCGAAGACGATGCTATCCCTACGATAAGAAATTAAATTAACGAGATATGTCAACGATGAATTCATTGCCAAGGCTTAAGCGCAAATGCCGCCATTCTTGAGTGGAGCGAGAGTGGGGAGTGCAGGAGTGGGGAGAGACTCTGGTTGGGTCTCTTCTTTGTCTCTTTGGGAGCAGCAGCAGCAGCAGCCAGTCGTTGTCCCTTTTGCTTTGCATTTGGCGTTCCTTTGGGCAGCGATTAGCCTCGCTTTTTGGCATTCGCATTGAGCTTAGGACCCACATGGACATTCAGTCAGTCGCTGGGCTGTGTGGGGATCTGCTACCTGTGGCAAGGGGGCAAGCAAAGGGTCGTGTCGGTTCGGTTTGGGTTTTGGGCCTGGTACTGCTGGCACCATCCCTTTTCTGTTGCTGTTTCTGTTGCTGTTGCTGCTCCTTTCAATGTCAATGTCTGCCACAGCCGCTTTGCTTGCCATTCTTCAATATAATGACATCACAAAAGCTTCAACTTGAGGCAGGCAGCAGTGGCTGGAGGATGGGGGCATGAAGGGGGCCAATAAGCCGCTCCTGGACGATACTTTGGGGGCCCTGCCAGGCCCTGCCTGGCCACGATTTTAATCACATTTCTTTTGAATTAGATTCGAATTTAGCTTCAACAGTTGTGTGGCTTGCACTGCCTTTTCATGAGTCAATCACTCGGTAGCTGCCGCCGCTGCTGCTGCCCCTGCCCCCTGCCTCTCCCCGTGCCAACTCTTTTGCATACGAGAATGTGCCCCAAAGAGTTCTGAGAAGGCAACCGCTGTGGTGCAGCTTCCTCCCAAAAATGTACATTTTATTTTCAATTCAATTTAACAATTTCGCTGGGACGTGGCGACGCTCCAAGTCCGCAGTCTGTGGCCTTTCGCTTTTCTTGGGGCCGCGCACTCACGGGGAGGATGTGGATGGGACTGGGGACTGGGACTGGGACTGGGGACTGGAACTGGGGGGGACTCTCTGCGACGACTCTCGGGGTACTGTCAGCGCAGGTGAATTTATGTGCACGGCCACAGCTGGACACTAAATCATCGACTCGCCTTGCTCCTGTCTCCCAGTGTCCATGGCTACGAATCCCCCCCCCAAACCCAATCCCAAAACCCAATCCCAAGCCCAAACCCAAAGCCAAAGCCAAGCCATTGCCTCGCTGATTGTCTGGCACTCTGTTCGATTCTTGGTTATTCCTAGCTGCGGGTCCCAGCCCCTGCTCCATCCCCTGTCCCTCCCCCTCCCCCAACCCCTGTCCCAGCCCCCTGCCCACTTCTCTGCTCATATTTAAAATGCAATGTTCGGGCAAATCAACTCTAACCCCGGCCCCGTTTTTGCCAATTCTACAGCCAACATCCTCCTGCCACATGAGGCACATGAGCAGCAGTCCGGGCGGGTGGCTGTTGGCTGTTGGGGGGGGGGGCGCAGCTTATGAAACGAGCGAAACGAAACGAAATGAAACGGAGCGAGCGAGCAACGAGGTTAACATCATTATTTCACCTTCTAATCAAAATCTGCAACATTGTTGCACATACACACACACATACATAAAGGCACCCATATATATATATGTGTGTGTGTGTGTGTGTGTGTGTGTGTGTGTGTACAGTGGCTGCTGTCTAAGGGGGTTATTTTGAGGCAAATTAATTTAAATTCTGTGTGTGGAAATTATACCCCAAATGAGCATTCAATGCTGGGGTTTTAAGCTGCGATCAACCTCAGAAGCATTTATTTAATTTATTTTATTTATTTAATTTGTGTGAAATAAATGCCACAAAGGATCCATTCTGTGGCCCATATATGTGTGCTGCTGCTGCAGAGACATAGCGATGATAATACATTTATCTATTATTTATTTATCAAGCAAAAATTCATTTAAATCGGTTATCATTTAACCCCCGAAAGAGTCACAGAAAATAAGCAAAGAAAATTACTCACAAAATACTGCCAGAAATCCCCAAGTAAATTCTGGAAGTGTTGTCAACTCTTTTTCTATTATATTATATATATATTATTATTTATATATTTTTTTTATTTTTATTTTACCTTTGGGTGCATTTTATTATTATTATTTTATTATTATACTTTGGAAAACTGTCTCTTCTTTTTTCCACCACTAATCCTCTCTGTAAAATGTTTTACCCGCCGTATTCCACACTTAATTCCCTCTCTGGAAGTTACTTAAATAAACTTAAATAATTTGTAGTATAAATATATAGCAGACACCCCCATCGTGTGTCCACTGTACTCGCTACAGCGACGACGCCGCGGCGGCGCCTTTGCCCGCTTAAATGTCAGAAATTGTTGGCCCTCTCACGCCTTGACTTCAGAGTGCGGCTGCTGCTGCTTCGTTTCGGGGGTGATAAGCTGTGATCACCTCGTGCCTGGCCATTGCCATTTAATGCAAGGAGCGAGGGTGGCGGGGGGTGTGGCAGGCGCAGAGCCTGTGGCAAAAAAGTTGACCCAAAGCGCGCAAAACTGTTCGAATTTTGTTTGGCAATTTGTGTCATATTGTTGCAAGATGATGAAGACATTACAGCAACGGTGCAACGTTGCAGAAGGAGGAGCAGCAGCAGGCATACCCGTACCCCCTACCCCTAACCCTTACCCCTGACTAGGACTGCCCCTCACTTCATTAGCGAGCAATTTAATTTGCACACACACTCGACACCCGACACGGGCATGGGTACGGGTACGGGCAAGGGTACGGAGTTGGAGCTTGGAGGGGGGGGTGGACTGCATCTCTCAAGAGATGCAACTACGAATCGTAGTCTCGAATGTGACTCCTATTGCGATACAGGAAGTTGTTGCCGCAGCCGCAGCAGCAGCAGCAGCACTCCCCCACTTCAGCTCCCCTGCTGCTGCCACAAAGATTTATCAGCAGTGGCGGATAGGATGGAGGATAGGATGGAGGATGGGAGGATAGGAGGATAGGATGGGAGGATAGGATGCCACAGCTGGAAGCTGCAGTCGGAGTCGGAGTCGTCTTCGTCTGCGGCTATTTAGGCATGAGCATGGTCAACAATTGTACAGGTTTGCTACTCCCCTGCTCCTCCACCGTTGCCATGCTGCCACATGCCTCATGCCCCGACTCGCTGCCACGCTGCCACTCGGTTTGTTTGTCTGTTTGCTTTTGGTTATATTTACTAATTGAATCGACACCAAAAATGTAAATGCAACAATGGCAGAGGGGCATGCAGCAAAACAGGCAGCAGGCAGCAGAGGCAGGAGAGCCAAGAGCCGCGCAGCCACTTCCAGTTTTGCGGCAGGCAGATGCTGTTGCTGTTGCAGTTGCAAGCTCTGCTGCTGCCTCTGCTGCTGCCTCCCCTGCTGCTGCCTCTGCTGCTGCCTCCCCTGCTGCCTCTGCTGCTGCCTCTGCTGCTGCCTCTGCCTTCGCTTTGCATCGTTGCAAACAATGAGAAAATTTATGTTAGTCAAGTGCGTTCGTTTTTCAGCGGAAAATGAGCGAAAAAATAGTACTTGCAACAGGCGAGTACGAGGCGCGTAACGAGGCCCACGAGGTCTCTCTTGGTCTGCCCCCCACCCCACCCCCCCTTAGGGGAGCTGCATCAGCAGACAGATGTCGCAATGCAACAAGGCACCGGAGCATGATAATGCCAACGCTTGCGGATCGGTTCCGATTGGATCGAGCAACAAAAAGCCGCATCCCCAGTCCCAGCCCCAGCCCCAGCCCCTGCTCCAGTCCCAGCCACAGATCCACTTCTCTAACTGTACTTCAAGTCCAAGTCTTGGCCTTGCCACTGCGCCGCTGGCACGACGAGTGCGACAGAGAGAGAGAGAGAGAGAGAGAGCAGCAGCATGAGGCACGACACACGCAAAACAGGCATCAATCATGCGGCAAATGCGCTGCCGCTGACGTGGCACCCAGAAGGCGGAGGAGGAGGCTGAGGCTGGGGAGGAGGCTGAGGCTGGGGAGGAGGCTGTGGAGCAATGCAATTTGAATGGGGCGACACCTCTGGAACTGTTTTCTGTTTTGAGGAACTGGTCTTCAAGCTGCTAGACGGATGAGCGTCGTGTCGACTCGAGTCTTCAGTCTTCAGTCTTGAGTCTTCAGTCTTGTCATAGGCAAATCATATCTCTGTGCCGAAGAAGTGGGGCCACAGTTATGGCAGCCTGCCCACCCGCCCTCTCTCTCTCTCTCTCTGGCTCAGACTCTTTCTTGATAAGGTTCGGGGCTGCCTAATGAGGCGGCGGCTAATTTTGTGGCACTCTCTGATGATGATGATGATGATGATGATGATGATGGTGGGAAGGAAAAGACAACGGCGACGGCGACTCTTGGCTCTGATTCTGATTCCCAACTGTCGCCGCCGCTGCCCACAGATCACAGACAGGGAAATGGGAACCGGGACTCGGTTCGACTTTGACTTCAACTTGAATGTTGGTTGGCTGTTTGGGCTGCTTGCTTGCTTGCTGCATGTGGAGTCACGCGAAATGCAAATGCAGGTTGACAGTTTGCCAACGAAATTCCGTAGTTGGCTCTAACCCAAGCCCAAGCAGGAGCAGCAGGAGGAGCAGCAGAAGGAGCAGCAGGAGGAGCAGCAGAAGGAGGACTACGAGGAGGATTCTTCTACGAGGCGTGTAAAATACTCGTAGCCAAAAGGCGCTCTCTCTCTCTGACTGCTGGAGACCTTAAAAGGGTCGGTACGGTACGTGTACTCGCCAGCAACAGAAAAAAAACCAGCGGCAGTAAAGAAAATCTGCTAGAATTTGCCATTTTTGGGGCTGCAAAACAAAACATTTAACCATTTGGGTGCTTTGTCTTGTAAGTTGTCTCTGCAGTCTCTCCACTCTCCATTCGGAGGGGTAGTCTCCAGTCCTGCACCATGCTCTGCGTTGCATGAGAAATATTGAGTGGAGAAGAGGTTCCTTCCTTCTACTTTTTCTCATATTTAATTAAAGACATGACGTGGGATATATCCGCTATCCGCTACTCAAATGTGATTGATAAATGTAAAACTAGCTGAGGGATATTTTTAAAATACGTATACAATAAATGGACAATGGACAATGGAAGGAATGAGCCTCAGATGCACATATTCTTAAGAAACTGCCCATGGAAAAATGTATCCAATTAGCAGAATAATTTCATCAAGTTCTTGTTAATGGATAGAAGCCAAAGGGAAGCCTTAATATTTATTTATTTTTAGATATATATTTCTATTTTTGTGTAGAATTGTTAAAATTTAATAGCTTGAGCAATTGTTCTGCTATAGAGAGCATTTCGACTGCCTATAGAACGATAGAAAATATTCAAAGAAAATGGGGAAGTGTCATTACATTTTAGCAGGCACTGTAATCATTATAAGTTTTATTCAAAAAATATTGTATAATTTACAATATTTAATTTAATTTAATAATTTAATTTAATAATCGTAATGATTAACTTTAATTTTTATTGACTCACTCACAACATAATGATTTATTTTGAATTGTACTTTGTAACTCAATAAAATATTTTTTATTCTTTGAGTTTTAGTGTTTGCTCAAAAATAAAACTCAAGTTGTAATTTCGGCTTTTCCTTAGGGAATAAATAAAAAGATTATGTCCTTCTGAATTTTAGAATCTAAAATGAAGTCTCAAAACACAATTTATGGTAGAATTTAAGAGTCAGGAATCATTCCAAAAATAGTATTCATTCGTTTTGTTAATCCCGCTGCGAATTAGCATTACTTCAGACTCATGAATGATTCTTTGCTGCCCCAAGAGAACAATATGTAGTACCCCTCGTATCGTATCCACTCTTACTTATCGCTCAATACAAAAAATAAACCCAAAGAAAAGAACAATAATTGGGAACAACAATTCAAGACAATTCTCAACAAATTGCTGGACGAATTTAAGTCTGAAAAATATTGAGGTCGAGTGGTTGAGTGGCTGGCTGTCGTTTTGATTTTTGTATTTGTTTGTCTTTTTGGCTACTTCTTTGGGCACTCTGGTAATAATTTTGAAGGCCTCACCCACCACAAACGACAATTGTGGACTGACTGGCTGACCGATTGACTGACTGACTGACTGACTGACTGATTGACAGACTGACAGCAGGCACCATTTCAGACTTCAGCCATCAGCCATCCGACTGGAGAGCCACTCAGTCACGTCATCATCTTCGCGTCCATGCAAAGAAATGACCAACCCGAGCGGACCGAGAGGCGGTGCAAGAGAATCGAGCGAGAGAGAGAGAGAGAGAGAGAATGGTGGATGGCCATGCCAACGATGGCGTCTCTTACCACGAGGCACGGCACTCATCAGTGGCAAGGAAAGTAACTCCGATCCCCCCCCGACTGCTGGACTCCTCTGCGTATTGTCTTTCCTGCATGACAGAATGTAAAGCAGCAGCAGCAGCAAAAAAAAGATGAAATAGCCACAAAAAAAAAGGAAAAAGAAAAGAAAAAACAGCCACCACTGACTGAACCTGACATCAGCACATCAGACGCAGGAAAGGGAAAGAGAAAGGAACAGGGGAAGAGAGAGAGAGAGAGAGACGGCAAGAAAATGGCTTCCAATTTCAGAAGAGTCGAAAAAAGATACTCTCGTACGTCATCGTACTTGCGGTAGCCAGAGCCAGAGCCAGTGCCAGTGCCAGAGCCAGAGCTCTTTTCAAGCGTGTTTTTGGGTCGCCTCTAACATCATCATCATCATCATTGGCATTGGCCCTTTCAGCTCTCAGCTCTCACCTCATAAACACGGGATTTGGGCCAAGTGCTGGCTGCTTCGAGGGCGTGGCCTTGGTCTTTGGGCTTTGGCTTTGGCTTTGCCTTTCGGTAAATGTAGAAGAATCATTCTCCAGGCGAAATCCGAAAGTGACTCACGCTGTGGCATGCAACTACCGAATACTAGAGTTAGTTCTATACCTTCCTTTTCGTCTGCTGTAAAGTGAAACCCAGTGTTGGGTCTCCCATCTAATTTATGTGAAAGTGGAAAATATTTTGTAGCCACTGCGGAATGACAAATGCCGTATGCTGATCAAGCGTATAAAAGAAATGCTTTTAGAAATTAATTAAGGCCCGAAATTAACAGCCCAGAGATCTATCTGCTAGATGGGCTGCTGCTGCTGCTGGGGGGGGAATGCGGAATGCCACTGCCACTGCCACAGCAGTCAGCGTTCACTTTTTCCAATAAGTTTTTAGGCTTTTATGGCTTCCAGGGGAGATGGCAGCGTGAGGCGTTCAATGAAGAGAGGGAGAGACAGAGTCGTTCGTGACATGACTGAGAGTCCCAACAAATTTAATTACAATTCTATTAATAAATAAATAATTTATTAATTACATTAATTCTAGCTGAAGGCCACAGCACCCATTGCTTCTTTATCATCAATTACTATAAGCTTTAAACCTTATAGTAAGTTATTAAATAAATAAATAATTACTTTAATTTATAAGAAACTTTCTTGTCGCACCAGGAAATAGGTAAAAAAAAAAAAATAAATAAAAAAAAATTTAATTGTTGTTTTAAAAATTACTAAATTATTTTAAGGACATCTACATAAAATAAATTAATGAATTGAGTTTGAGAGCGTGAAATAATTGCCATGCTGCAGCTTTATACGCGTCATGCAGCAGCACTCCTCAGTTGGTTGCGGATAAGAATGTAATCTATGCTTGAGTAATAATTGCTCTACCATCTCCCATTCGTTAATAAATCCGCGCAGACTACTGTGAATCCCCTTAAGCTGCCCGCATCTACAGCTCTGAATTTTGTGAATTTATTTAAATACATTCACCCACGCTGCCCCCCATGAATGGCCTATAATTAAGTCGTTAATCTTTTAGCTTCCAGATTTGTGGAGCTCTTAGGTCGTGAGTAGTCACGATGATATCATTTGTGGCATCACATACTCACCCATCTTCAGTCGTAAATCAACAGTTTTCCCCACATGAACGCGATAGAATTGGATGGATAGGAAGGGGGCCAACCATTTCTGGCTACGCTGAAGACTTTGACAACGGACAGCACTTCATCAAGTGACACGCCCACATGGACACACACAATCCCACAGAGAGAGAGACAGAGAGAGAGAGCTGCCTTCTGTTGCCATATTTGCCACAGATCGAATCTATCAAAGCCGTATCCCATAGAGCAATTACCGACAACTCATTTCACTAAACGACAAATGGTTCACCCACCTGCAGCTGGAGCTGTAAATCGGAGGAGCACACAGCCATGGAGAACTGTCAAATTCGTTGACAGCAGAAGTTTGCCAAGAAAGCATTTCTCTTCTTGCTGCTACCCAACGACCAAACCAAACCAAACCGAATCAAACCAAAGGGACAGAGAGAGCCATTAAAGCTGCATTTCTGTGTGATTTAGTTAGTCGAAAACACACAGCGGAAAAAAGAATGAAATAAAATGCGCCGCAAGGCAGGAGGAAAACGACCCAAAGACAAAGAGACATAAACGTCCACCCACTTGCTGCTGTTAAAGTGTCAGTTACAGTCGGAGCAGCAGCAGCAGCAGCAGCAGTTACAGTCGCAGCTCCAAAGTTTCATTCGATTCCCAGCAGTAGCGCCCGCTCCAACTGGGGCTGGGAACTGCTGCTGCTGCTGCTGCCTCTGTCTCTGCCTCCAACTGCTGTGTGCGGCTTGCCACTAAATATTTGGCATTTCGAGCTGTGGCAATAGAGTCGTTTGGGCATTGTAAAGGGCGAGAGGGAGAGGCAGAGGCAGAGACAGTTCTCGTTGCAAGTTCGGCAGCTCAATCTACGCCCACTCACCAAGGCAGTGATTACTCGTGACTGTGACTCAATTTTGGCTTAGAAAATGAATTTCAGCTATGAAAAATGTGCCTAGAACGGGTATATGGTACACTATATGTTTAATAATATTAATTGCTGCTGTTTCAGTGATCTATCAGGCAGTGATCACTGTACCCAATGACTGTTGGCTCAACTCTTTCTCCGCCTTCTAGGGCTTTCCACTACGAAGCCCAATTCTCATCTCTAATGACGGCTGAGCAGCAGCGCAGTTACATCGAGTGGCCTCGGGCCTTTAACTGCCAGTTAGATTGTAGGGTTACACCACAGAGACAGCCCAGCCCAGCCCAGCCTCTCCTCTGCTGCCTTTCTCCAGCCCTCCTACGGCCAACTGACCGTTTAGTTGGCTTTGTCTTTGCTGCTGCTTATACTCCTGCTGCTGCTGCATCCATCTGACAGTTAGCCAAGCGATATTTTGTGGCTCTAATGTCTAACGGTGGCGGTGCCGCTGCCTGTTCCACTGCCTGACAGGCGACACTTTAATGTGTCACTGGGTTATAAACGATCTCTGTTACGAGTTACGAGTTACGCGAGAGACCTCCCCGGTCTCTGTTATTATTATTAGGTTTCGTGGCAATTAAAAGTTTAACCTTCTGCTCGTTGGATTCTGCATCAAATTCCTTTTCTAATTACTCTTTCGAGGCAGGCAGGCTGGCAGGCAGGCAGGCAGGCGGGCAGGCAGGCAGCATTCTTCATTCACTCATTACACGCATATTAAAATTTATTGCAAAATTTCTATAGTCATTTCTCATTTCTCATAGAAGAGAAGACGAGTAGCCGCCGCCGCCACCGCCATCGCAGCAGCAGCAGCTGCTTCTCCGCTGAGCTGATGATGTGCCCTCTCCTTGTGCTCCTCCTGCCTGCTTGCTCCTCCATTGCTTGTGCAGTAATTAAAGCGATTCAATTTTCTGATTAGTTCGCCATGGCCATGAACACGTTGCCTGCCTCACTGCCTCCCCTCACTGCCTGCCGCGCTGGCCCCTGCCTCGCCTGCTGCATGGGTTGCCAGGTGAGTTTTCAGGGAGTTGCCCGATGCCCGATGCCGATGTCGATGCCGCTGCCAATGCCTGGACTGGACCGCCACTGGACCATAAAATGCAAAAAGGCAGCCATGGCCCCATGTCCACTCCAGTCCACTCCCCGGCACTTGCAGCTGCATTTGTGTGTGTTGCAGGGCTCTTCTAATTGTGTAATGCTTGGCTCTGGCAGCTTGGCTCTGGCAGCTTGGATCTCATTCGATGAATGACATTTTTGTGCGATCGCCTCGTTGAATTTCAATTCATCTAAAATCGAAAATTGTTTCGAACGTGTCAGCCCAATACGGCAATTTCGGTTGTCTTATGCAACCCTCTACGCCGAGCCAGAGTTGCCATTGCCTTTGCAGTTTCATTCAAGAAAAACTGTGGAAAAACTCAATCAATGGACGGCATGCCGATGCGTTGCTAAATTGCCATTGCCTTGGCGGGAGCTTGGCAGCTTGAAACGGAGCCGTAGCCGTAGCCGCCATAGCCGTAGCCATGAGGAGCCTCAAAATACCGATACCGAAATTTCCAATCGAATTTCCAGCGACACTTTTTTGTGTGCGCCCCGAGTCGCGGTATGGAGAACCCGTTCCGTACGACTCATTTCCAAATTTGTGTTCGAGGCGAGCAATAAATTACGCACTGCTTCGCTATGGTCTCAGTTTTGGTATGGTTTTGATTTTGGTTTTGTTTTTGTTTTTTTAGTTTTAGTTTTTGGGTTTCCATTCGACTGCGACTGAGACGACCGACTCCAAGACTAATGAGCACTTTGGCATTTGGCCTGGCCTGGCCTATCGCCGGGGTCTTTAATAAGCATTTGGCCTCTGCCTCTTAGCCTCTTTGCCACCCCTTCGAGACAGAGAGAGAGAGAATTTATATATTTAGCAGCTTTTTGGGGCGTCCCAACAGCCAGGCAGCCAAGCAGCCAACTCTGCCACTGTCGATCGACAGACAGGCAGGCAGCCAGCCAGTCGGCTTTTCATAATTAATTGAAAATAATAAATTTATGACAGATTTTTCGACTGGCGCTCAGGCCTACCCAGACCCTCATATCCACCCCCCGCCACCACACTCCTGTTTTTTTACGTTCATATGTGAGCTGTAACGGTAAATGGTGTAAGAGCGGGAGGTCGGTAGGTAGGCAGAGCTACAAAATAGGCGAACACATTTTTAATTAAAGCATTTGTTCGATTTGGCAAACTGCGCAACCGCCTCTTACTGTTCGCTTCGTTTCGTTTCGGTTCGGTTCGGTTCGGTTCCCTCTTCTCCCGCGATCTGGCAACCTGCTGTTCAGTTTCAATCCCGTTCGTTCCCCCTTTATTGTGGGTGTTCCCCTAGCAGCAGAGTGGCCACAATTTATGCTTGGGGGTTGTCCAAACGGTTTTCTTTGTACAAAAACGGAAACATGGCAGCATTTTTTATAGACAATGAAGTGCTGGTGCAGCCTCCTCTGCTGCTGCTTTCTGCTGACCAAAAATCGGAATTTATTTGATCTCAAGCAAATTTATTTTCCAACTTTTTTTAAGCCTTGAAAATGGAAGAACATTCAAACGATTTTCGTTGCTTTATGACCAAAATATTTATTCCTAGAATTCTATTGCTTTAAATAGTTCAAAATTAAACCCAAAGTAACGGAAACTTGTATTAAATTCCAGGGGTACCTTCTTCAGCTACCTTCAGTCGTTCCACAAACTTGTTTAAAATCAAAGAATTTTCTAGTAAGCTGCGCACTTAAATATTTATCAATGCAACATTTTGCTCAATTTTTTAATATTATATAATTATTATATTTTTTTTTAACTATCTAAAATTCTCCCAGACTCTAAAACTAAAAAATTTCTTGCGGACTTCTGTCTACTTTGTGTAATTTTTGTGCACTCGCACTTTCCAATTCTTTAGACCCTCTCTCTTTACTCTTTAGCTATGCCTTTCTTCTGGTTTTCACATTTTTGTTTTGGAAAATATATAAATTATCTTAATTATCTACGGTCTCCAGACCAGGCCCCAAAAAAGATCTTCTCCACCCCTGCTAAAGCACTCACTCAGTCACTTTCTTTGGAAATGTATAATTTTTGGAGTGGGGAAGTGGAACTCTTATTTGCTCATTTGAATACCACTTTTCGAGTTTGTTTCGCTTTGGCTGTGGCTGTGGCTCTAGCTTCAGCTCCAGCTCCTCTTTTTCTCTGGGGTTTCTCTGGGGTTTCTCTGTTGTTCTTTCTTAGTTTTTTCTGTGTCGTAATTTAAATTCGAATTTGTTTTATTAATCAATGAATGACAAACGCTAGAGAGAGAGAGAGAGAGAGGGCCCTAGCCAATAAGTACAGCGCTTGCCCTGAAGTCCAAATGTTTCTGTTTCTGTTTGGTATTTAAGGCCAATCAATTTTCTCTTTCTCTCTCTCTGCCTGCCTGCCTGCCTCTCTTGTAGCTTTATCTCAGCGCAATTAATAGCAGATTATGCAAATCAGTTGGAGATATATGTATGATAATACGTTAGAGATGCGTACACGTTGCCGTTTGTCTCTCGGCTCTCCCTTTTTGCCGCTCCCCCCACCCTTCGTTGATGACCCAAAATGCCAGCTTCTCATTAATTCCATACCCTATGATATCAGGGGCAGGGGCATCACAAGTATCCCCCCTACCTATCTTGAAATCTAGTGCAAAAATTGAAAATTGTCTTGGGCCTTTTGGTCGATTAGGCGCGTAAATCGATAAGCGAAAAGCAATTTCCGATTGCGGCTGAGTTATGTGCCGCACGATTTATGTCTCAAGCGATGGGAGGAGGATCTGCCTGTTGCAATTTGCAACAAAATTCAAGGTGCTAGCAGATGATCAACGTGTACGAGTAGAGTCTCAGTCTCAGAGTCAGCGCGGAGCAGCTGCTGTCGAAAACTGAGGCAGGGCGAATAATATAGAATTAATTAAAGATTGTAAAGATAATTGATTAGCAACAAGCGATTAATAATTGCCTCGTTACGAGTGGCACATGCAGCAACGAGTGCTAGTCGTAGGCATAACGAGTGCCAGTGCCAGTGCATTAACGAGTGGCGTGCAACGAATGTCGAAGCAATTCCAGTTCGTAGAGAATGCTGGGGAAACATCTACAATTGTCAAGATATTGCAGTCCCCGAATTTTATGAGCTGCACTGTTATTTTCTTTTCCCTTTTTAATATTTCCATCAATTTCTTTATCTAGAGGGTTGCATTTGAAAGCTCTTTTGGGGGTGGAATTCCCATTAAATTTCAATATTCAATATTCAATATTCATTGAGCAGCATTTATGCCACAATGCAAATATTTCTATCTTTTCGTTAACTTTCTTATGGCTTTCTTTGTCGGCCATCTTGTGGCCAGAGATCAGCAGCAGCAGCAACCTGTGTGCACAGCCCGTGCAACTGTTTAGCTAAGCAGCTTCTGCATGCCCCATGTCCCATGCGCCATGCCACATCCCTCCGGTTCGTTCTCATTCCCCCCCCCTTTGCGAGTGGCTCATAAAATTTTGCAAATTATTTGCCAAGTTTTTTGTTCTGTTTTTAGCAATCGGCAAAGTCTTTTGGGATGCAATGCTGCCGAGGCTGGAGGGGGAGGGAGGGGTGCTTGTGGCCAAGTTATGGGACGAGGCATCTTCTGCGAGCAACTTGTGTGGCGTGGCTGCCGGGGCACCGGTACCGATATACCGCTTCGAACGGAGGGTTTCCATTTCCATTTCCATTGGCAATGTTGTTATCTTTTTTACTGCAAATTATTAGTTTTTTACCGCTGACGACAAAAAAAAGAAATGAACAGCCAGGCAGCAGGGGGGGGAGTCCTGGCAGGCAGAAGCAACTACAAAAGGAATGAAGACTCAAAGACGATAATTAAAACTCTAATTGTATGCGCTACTGCCGCCGACGACTCGCGAAAGTCGTAAACTCTGCCAATGGAGGAGCCCCCAAGGCAGCCAAGGCAGCCAAGGCAGCCAGCCCCCCGAGCGGCAGAAACCAAAACCTTGGCCTGCCAGCCATGGGGCATGCTGTGAGGCAGGCAAACATTGTCAGCATGTCAGGTGCGCTGCTCATCGGTGCTGCAACAAAGTATTTTGAGCCAAAGTTCAGCGGGCGTATTTCATTGCCTTTTTGGCAATCCCAAACGTCAGTCAGTCAGTCAGACAGTCAGTCGAGCTATCGATAGGCACCACCAGCGACTATTGTTATCGTTGGGCTGTGATTTGTGATTTGTTCTGACGCTGAAAAAACAAAACCAAAAAAAAAAAAAGTACAGCCAACCGCATGACACGATGACACCCAATCCATGCGCTTGGCTGGCCAGACTTCGCTTTGATCTTCGGCAACGAAGCGCTAAATCAATTGGTCTATTCCAAGGGAACTACAGGGTATGCCAGTGGTATGGCTGGGGTATGCCAGGGGTATGGCAGGGGTATGGCAGGGGTATGCAGGGTATGGCAGCTTGGTGTAGCAGGGGCTGGGCGTGGGGGGTATTTGTACCTGCCACTTGTCGCTCGTTTTGTCTTACATTAAAGCTCAGCTTGTGGATTTCATTTCCCGCATTCATTCTGTGGTTAAATCTTGTGTTTGTGCACTTTTGGTTTCGTCTCAGAAGTCTGAAGCAGGCTTTGTCTGGGCCTCATTTCGAAATTGAGTTGGAAATTTGATGCCCACAACAGACAGACAGACAGAGAGACAATCGGATGCCAGACAAGTGAAACAGCAACAGAAGCAGAAACAGAGCAACGTAGAGAGGAACACAATAGCCCCAGACAAAGGTCTCCTCTAATTACCCGCCCCTCACAGAATTGTCTTTCGGATCTAAAACTTTTGGTCAGCGAAAGAGATTTGTACCCACACTTTGGTAGGGCATGTAGCCAGCCGTCTCGTACCCTATCATTTCTCCCTCTGCTCGCTGCTCTCTGCCATTCCACAGAAAGATTAAATAATAATTATAATGCTTTTCCCCCGGGCCCCCCTGCCGTTCTTCTTCACTGCTCTGATCTCTGTTCTGTTCTGTTTGGAGAGAGAGAGATCTGTTTGGTACTCTGAAAGTCTTCCCCCTGGTGGACTGGAAGGTAATTTCAGTTTTATAGCCGATTCCCCACCTGGAGCGCGCCCCTCTCTCTCTCTCTCTCTCCATTTGTTTACAGCATGATTATTGCGTTGATGAAGCTAATTATATAGTGCAAAGAGGAGACGCCACACAGCAGTCGTAGCCCGTACCCGTCCCCACACCCCACACAGCGAGTACGAAGTGTTCCTGCGTTCCCCTCGAGTAAGTTCGAGTGGATGAGATGAAATGTGGCCGTCAAGCGATTTGAAATATGAGGCAGACGATTGCATAACCTCACAGCGGGAGAACGGGATGTGATGTCTTCCCCACCCCACCCCCACCCCTCTTTAATCCCCCGTATCCATCGGTATGTCTCATGTCCAATTCCATTTTCATATGCATCGATTGAATGGCGGCGATAAAGAGAATGAACGGGCTGGCTGGCTGGCTGGCTGTGCTGTGGCAGGCACGGCACAGCTCTATCGATAGCAATCGATGTCACATTTAATTCATTGTTATGGCCATCATAAATCTATGGAGTGCGGAGAGGGGCGTGGGTTGCAGGGGGGTCTCTCTCTCTCTCTTCAGCGTTAATAAAAATGTCAACGCGGCCATAAACCGAGAACTCGAACCACAGTCGCCATTAGGGAGGGCAGCTCTGTGGATTCCCCTCTTACTCTCCCACGTTCTTATCTCTGTGGATCTGTGGGTCCTCCCTCCTCTCTCCCCAGCTCTGTCGTTGATCATTTTCATTAGTAGAATTTAAGGTGCACATAAAAGCTCACGCACGCAGATGGATGCGGATGTGTTTCCACTCCACTCCATCGAAAAGATGTGTGCAACCAGCTGTGCAGTGGATTTGGTATTGGATGTGGGCTCTGATTGTTAACTGCGACCCATGTCCCTGTCCAGCCTCAGCCTCATCCTCATACGAGTATTTCTGCCTCTGCCTCTGGCTCTGCCTCTCCGTCTCTTCCTGTGCTTTTGCTCTTGATAATGTACGAAAATCTGCTGAATCTGCGGCATTTTAGATGAGCAGCAGCGCAGTTAATCGTGTGAGGGGGTGAGGCTGATTCCAGCTGGTAGCGGTGTGGTGTGCGGGGGGCATTGATTTGGTGCTGGATGGATGTATGCTGGATGGATGCTTGGTACATGTAAGCCTAATCTCTCTTGTCGCGTGGAGTAAGAGTAACGGGCAGTTGATGTTCTGTGTTGGATCAAAGATGAAGCAGAGTGAGGCAGTAGTGAAGCAGAGAATGAGGTTAGACGGAAGATGCGTACTCATTGGATATAGACTCTATATTATAGAGAGAGGATGAGGGATCGAGGGATCATAAATTTGTGCCTGGGCATATGCCCATGTCTATGTCTAGCTGCATTATCCATACGCAGCTCAGACTTAAGAAAGACTTTATGCAGAATTTTCGGGTACAAAATATCGATTGAATTTACGATGAACGAGTGCTTGAGCTATCGGTTAAATATCGATTGATATTATTATGAATAAGAAGAGTTGGTTACAATTCCTTGAATGGAACTGAAGAACAAGTTGGAACGATGCGGAATATAGAGTGGAGTTATGGGATAGATGGATGATTTAATGGAATATAGAGTGGAGTTATGGATGGATGGAGTTATGAATAGATGGAGTTATGGATGGATGGAGTTATGGATAGATGGAGTTATGGATGGATAGAGCTATGGATAGATGGAGTTATGGATAGATGAAGTTATGAATAGATGGAGTTATGGATGGATATGGAGCAATGGATGGATGAAGTAATGGATGCAGTTTGTTTGGGAGGGGGATAGATATAGAGGATGGGGGGGGATAAATGGCGGATGCCATGGGAAACAGGGGGGGGGGGGGATAGGTGGAGTATGGGATGGATGGAGTTATGAATAGATGGAGTTATGGATGGATGGAGTAATGGATGGATGGAGCAATGGATGGATGCAGTTTTGTTTGGATGCAGTGCAGGAAAACCCTTCCCCTTGATCTGCTCAAATCCCCCAATCGAGCCCCGTTGTGAGTGACGTGCAACATGGAGAGTGACAGAGTGAACATGGCACTAATATGGCTGCTGCATTTTGATGGGTGATCTCAGCGATCTGTGCGATCTGTGAAGGGGCGTGGTCAGGGCAGAGCCCTGTTCCGATTTAGTTGCAGCTGCTTCTTATTTATGCTCTCTTCTCTGTTTCTCCCTTCTCTGCAGTTGCTGCTGCTTCGCCAGTTTCATTCTCTCTCTCTCTGTCTCTCTCTCTCTGTGTTTGTTGTTTCTTCTTATGTTTCGTGTTGATGGGTCGGCGGCATCGTTAGCGCACATCATTTGTTTGACATGTTGCTTTTGTGTGTTGACAAACGTCTTGACAGGCGACAGGCAGCCAGCCAGCCAGCCAGCCAGCCACAAAACATGAACAAAGCAAAAGTGCCAGAAGGAGAACGCGAGGAGTTGCCATGTAATACGATAAAGCAGAAGAGGCAGAGGGCGAAGCCAGGGCAGCAGAATGGTCACCCAATACGCCAATACTCACGGCTAGTTAAGCAATTTATATGGATTCCCCAAGCATCAGCGATCGAGTGGTATTAGCTGGTAGTCTTACCTGCAACGATAGAGCAACAAAATGAAATTAATTACAGAAAATATAATCAACGCAAAAATAAAGCAATTATCGATAGAGGGACAGGGACAGGCACAGGCACGAGAGCAGCCCTGAAGGAAATCGATTAAGTAACATCAAAAAGCAGAATTCTTTGCACACAAAGAGAGGCAGAGAGAGAGAGAGCAGCAGAGGTGTATGTGTGTGTGTTTGTGTGTGTATAGAAAAAGAGACATCAAATGTAATAGTGAATCCGACGATCCAAGTGGTGTTTTTTTTGCTGGACTCTCTGTGGCAAGTACATTCGGGCGGGCGGGCATGGCATTCGGCTGTGCTCTGATCTAGCAACAATGTTGCCAGGGCGTGCGCGCCACAAATCAAATGCTGTTCATGCAACGCCAATCGCGCGGCAAACGAACAACACGAACAACAACAATGTACAACATTTATGAGGCAGCGCCACAGCCACAGCCGCAGAACGCTGAAACTTCACCTTTCTTTCCGCACTCCCCTTTACGACACCACACGGCAGTATTTCCTTTGCTCTTTTGCAACGGTACACACGCACACACACACACACACACACACCTGTACAAAGGCGAAAAAGAACAGCAAAAAAGAGAGATAGAGAGAGAGAGAGAAGATAAAAGCCAGTTGGTGAGACGAGAGACGAAGACGAAGAGCTGCAAGCAAATGCGAGAAATGCAACAAAATTAACATCATCAGACAGAAATAATCTATAATGAACATAAATCTCCTTTCAGCAGATGGTGCAGCAGCAGTGCGCAGTGCGCTGTGGCATGGGGTAAGGGGTAAGGGGAGGGGCAGTGGATGCTGCCTCCTTTGAGGAAGTACAAATTTACGTTTGGTGTTGAAATGAAATGCTAGAGAAGAACCACTGCAACTCCATGGCTACACTGAGCGCATACAGCTCGGAGGTGGGAGTTTCCGAATTTCGGGGAAGAGCTGAATGAATTATTGCAATTATTGAAAGAAATATAATTATTAATTGTTATTATTAAATATAATTATTATATTGTTTCTGTTATAAATGCGATTATCCATTGTCCATTGAAAAGCTAGCAATTAATTTTATTTATTTTTATTTTATTTTTTATTTTATTTTTATTTTATTATCCATTATTATTGTTGGAAATTAGCTCCATAAATTAAAGATTTAATGTTGCTTGAAATACTTGGTATTAGAGATAAAAATCATTATTTAATTTATCAATTAGCGAGGGTACATCAGCAGGCATTTGCTTTGCTTAACAATATTTAAATATTTAATATTTAAATATTTAAATAAACTGAAATATAATAATATAATATATACATATGTATATATATATAATTTATAATGATATTTAAAAATTTAAATAAAAAACCCAAAAAGTGTTCAGAGGTAAAAAAAATATTCTAAATTATAGTGAAATCCGTCTGCTAGCGTACACCCAATGTTCATAGTATTTTTGCCTAGCTAAAATATGTTCGTAGTAGTATATTTGTACATAAATTGATCCATAATATATTGACGCCCCAGTGAGAGAGCTGTCCACAGAAAATCGCTTTAATTTCATATATAAAATGTGGAATTATGATAATTATATGAGAAATATGGTTGGTCGGACTAATTTAAGCAAATCTTATGATAATTTGCACTGAGAGAAATCAAGGGTAAACCATGCAGAAATTATGGGAGTTTTTAAATATGGAATTATAAATTGAAAGAAGAATCTCTATAATTTATTGGCTCAGTGTATTCCTTGTTCGATCTCGATCCGCAACTTGTTGCTCTGCTACCTCTCTCTCTCTGACTCTCTCTCTAACTAGCTCTAACTCTTTCCCACTGTGCACGTGTGTTGCTGCCACATCTGCAGCTCCATCTGCCCCACCACCATCATCATCTTCATGGGGCTCCCATCGTGTTGTTGTTCGCGCTTGTTCGTTGTCGAAGGAGCAGCACTAGCTTCAGCTTCAGCTCCAGGCCCCAGCCTCTGCCTCTGCCCCAAAGAAATATTTTAGAAATTTATGCGTTTCTGATAAATAGAGGAAATGTCTGTGGCACGGACAAGGCAGTCGTCCGGACAGCAGATGAACGGCGGACAGACGGACAGACGGATGGACAGAGCAAATTATTAGAAATATGCGAGTTTAATAACCAACTGAAGAGAGATCGCTCTCATGGCATTGCCATGTCTCTCTCTCGCTCTCTCTCTCTCTCTCTCTCTCTCTCTCCCTCTCTCTCTCTCTCTATCTCTGTCTGTTCTCTCTCTATCGCTATCTGTTCTCTCTTTCTCTCTGTGTGTGTCTCTCTGGCAGCAGCCTGCTCAAAATTTATTAAGTTGTCAACTGGCAAAAATGTTGGCAATTTCTGTTGTGCCCCTGCTGCCGCCTGCCGCTCTGCTGCGTGGCAAGTCCCCGCGAGTCCGCAAGTCGCAGACGCAATGATGGCCAATGAAGCGCCGCTGGTGGGCCTGTAGTGTGATTACTCCTCCTCCCATAGCCATTCCCATCTCCACATCCCATTCTTCAGCTCCATCTTTCTCCCATTCTCATTCCCATTCTCTCTGTGTCTCTGTGTCTGCAGTCTCTTTTCCATTTGGCTTCTTCGCATTCGACAGATATGAATACATATATGAATAGCATCGTGAATCGTGAATATCTATCCATCTGCGAGTCGGCGATTTGTGTCGCGTTTAATGAACTTTAAGCAAAATGTCAAAAACTATGATTTCGTTTTGCCGCAGAGGTGGGATTAGTCGCTGACTAATTTGCATATTTAATTTGCCTTTTTTTTCTGTTCTGTTCGTGCGATTTTCCTTTTCGAATTCTTTTGGGGCTTTCGCAGTCAGCGCAACTGAAGGGAACAACTGGCCGGCCACCCACTTGGCTGGCCAATATTTGCTCGATTTCAAGCTGATTGAATGCGAAAGAACCAAGCAAACACTCGGCACTGGTTGGGGATGGGGCTGGGGCGGGCACTCCTTTTGCCAGAACGAAGGACTGCAAGCGGACAACGAACTCGAAATGCATTTGAGAATTAAATGTTTGCTAATTTGCCTGATTGCAGAGGATGGGCCACAGGCCACTGACAGGACAGGAGAACGACACAGCGTTGGGACCGGTAGCTGGCAGGGCAGCAGCCTCTGCCCTTCGACAGCTCAAAAGGGCTCTGGGAGCTGTGGTCAACCGCAAAGGGAATGCCAGGCAGCAGACAACAGCAAACAAAAAAAAAAAAGGGAGCTATTGATTATGTTGAGACCATTGGGATACCCCCTACAGATCTACAATATTTACACTTATTTCGCGTATAATAAATATTCGATTTGGGTGAATTTTGGTGCATAAAATCTAGCATTAAAACTCCAGCACATGTGAAGATTATATCCCCTGGAAATTTGGCTGCCACAGCGCACGGATATACCCCCTCGAAACACTCGCCCATTAAGCAACGAAAAATCGACAAGTCGTCTGTGATGCTCCGCTGACTTTGACTCTGACTCTGACTCTGAGCGAAGCTCTCCAGAGATTTCCCCACTTTCGGTTTCAGGCCTCGTTGCAACAACTGGGCCTAAAAATAGCCACAGAAAGCACTGCTGCTGCTGCTGCTGCTGCTGCTGAGCCACTTAGGAGTTTGTATGCGGAGCACCTTGAAGGTTGTACCCCCCCGCCCCCAATGCACAGTTCCCCCAGTGGAGCTCATCCCCAGACGACACCGAACATCGGACATCGATTGCGTCTTGTGTTTCGTTCGGTGCGTTGCCTTTGCGTTTGCGGCTTTTTTTTTTGTTTTGTTTTAATTGTCGACAATGTTTTGTGGCAAGTTTTTAATGAAATTCGTTTGAGCTGCGACTGCTGCGACTGCTGCTGCTGCAACTGCGACTGCTGCAACTGCGACTGCTGCTGCTGATGTTGCATTGATGTCGATGTCGTCGGTTGTTTCTGTTTCTGCGTTTCTGTTGTTTCTGCTGTGTCTGCTGTGTGGCTGTGTCTGCTGTGGTTCTGTGCTGTGACATTGCAGCGTGTCCTCCAAATAATTCATTAACACTCTGTCTTGTTAACTTTAATTTGGGAGATTGGTAGACGCCCTCCCTACCACTACCACTACCCCTACCCCTGACAACTACCTTTTGCTGCCTCTCTCTCTCTCTCTCTCCCTGTTTCTTGCTGAAATGAAAGTAAGGCTGAAACTCCTTTTGTTGCTGGGTTTTTTTTATATTTTTTTTTTAGGGGCAGGCCACTCTTTAGTGGCAGAAAATCTCTTAATCCCCGCCAATCCCAAGTGTATAAAATTTCAAACATGCCAAGAACGATACACTTTCCTGTCCATCAACGGGCAACCAGAACCAGAGCCGAACCAGAGTCGAAGCGAACCCCCTGCTCCATGCCACAGAACAGGCCGTGCAACGTGCAGTTCATGCAGCTCCTCCTCCGCTGCCCCACTGCGCCGCTGCTCCTCTTCTCTGCTGCCTTGTTCTTTGGAACTAAGAGCGTAAGAACGAGACAGAGAGAGATAGAGAAAGATGTATCCGAAAAGGTAATTTGATATTTTTGTTCCCTTTTCGGTTTTTGGTTTTTTTTCTTTTTCTTTTGTTTTTTTTTTTTTTCTTTTCTGCTGTTTAATGAGACGAATGCACAGATATTTATGATCTGGTAAGCAGGCGCAGTTTTGTTCAGCATTCAAATTGGTAGACACATGCCCCCCATCCAGGGCCCACAGTCCGCCCCCTACCCCAGTCACCCACTGGGCGGGGGGGGGCACGAAGTTATATTCTACAGTTAGATTGATTGATTGATGGCAATTGACGGGACACACAAGACCGTGATCACAATTCGACTAACGAGCCCCAAAAACTACGGGGCAAAACGTCATAAATTCCCTAATAAACAGCGTCCCAAAGAGAGAGAGACAGAGAGAGAGAGGCAGAGAGGGAGAGAAGAAAGAATCACAGCGAAATAAATTTCACTGCCCACAAAAAGAAATTGCAGCTGTAAAGCAAACACAGAGAGAGAGAGAGAGATTGAGGGGGGGAAAAGAGTTCGCAGTCCGAAGTCAGAGATCTGCAGAGAAATGTGCATAAATAAGAGTTTAAATAAGAGACTTACGGGTCGCATCGACACCCCGACTTGGCCACTCGGACACTCAGCCAACAGTTACAACAACAACAACAACAACAACAACAACAACAGATACAACGAAGATATACACATCCAGCAGGCAGATACATCTGCAGGCAGATACAGACTGCAATTTGCCAAAACTTGCGCGCAAGTCAAAGTCGAAAAGAATTTAACGCTCGACACGAGACTTTTGCAACTTCATGCCACATAAACCATAAGGAAAGCAGGAAGGCAGGCAGGCAGGCAGGCAGCCAGGCAAAGGCAACCTCTCTCAGTGCCGCAACCTCTCACAGAGCGTCTCTCGCTCTGTCTCTCCTCTCTCTTTGCGGCCAAATTAAAATGTTCTTTCAACTACGAACTTTCGACAATAAATTGAATTCGAACAACAAAAGAGGCGCAAGACGAAAGACGCTCGAAAGAGCCCCCCTCTTTTTGGCAAGGGGCAGGCCGCCCTCCGCCTTTGGGGTATTCGTTCGCTTCGCTTTGCTTGTGGAACATTTGTCATGTCATTTGTTGCAGGAAACGACATGTGCAGGGAGCGGGGCAGCAGGGAGCAAGAGGAGCTGTAGTGGAGTTATTCCTGCCTCAAAAAGGATGAGTTTATCGATATTCAGAGGATGACGTTGCAGCGGAGCGGTGGTGTGGTGTGACACCCCGCGCATGAACTGAGAAATGAGAGTGTTCCCCGTGTGTCCGCTTTTGTTATTGGGGTCGCAAAGGGGTCCCTGCCATGTGGGACTCGAAGCGTTATCGCTTCACAAATTAACAATCAGCGGCAATAAAAGTTGAGGCGTTTGTTTATGGTGGAACCCTCATGGGTGGAGAGGTGGAGGTGCAGAGGCAGCACTCCACTCCGCTGGTCTGCCTTATCCTTATCGCGGGGTCTCTCCTCCTTTTTTTTATTGTGTTTAACAAATTCAATTAAGCATTTTAATATCGAACGAGCGAGAAGAGTCGAACGGCGAGCGGCGAGCGTCGAGTAGGTGTTGCATCCACAGACACTGAAATATTAACTTGATTTAATTTATGAATTGTGCTGCTTGCTGCCTGCTGCCTGCTGCTTGCAGGAAGTCAGTCGAGTCGATGCCATAATTTATGAAACTCTGCGCAGTGCCACAGTGCCACACCACAACGAAGTGGGTCAAAGTTGGAGAAGCCCCTGCCCCTGGCATACCCTCCTGCCACCCCCAGGGGTATCTCTTACTCCTTCAACTAGCCCGTTGGAAGCCCCGTTGCCGATCCCTGCCCTGGGGCCCTGGGCTTTTCGGTCTGTCTCTGACTTTCCTCAAGGGCATTCACCGGGCTTTTTGGGGCGGTTCTGTTTTTTTGTTTGCTGTTTTTCTTGTGGCCCTTTTTCCCTTTTAGCAAATTGCAACTGCAATTACCCGAATTTTCAAAGTTATTTCATTCGGTTATTCAGTTTTTGTTCTGTTCTGTTCTGTTCGGTTCGGTTCTGCTGTGGCATGTATTTGGGTTTCATTTCATTTCTGTGCTTCCCTTGCCTTTCGACACGTTCTCTCTCTCTGTCGCTGGACTCTCAGTGGCAAAGTCTTTCAATCAGTAATTTCAGCTTTCGTTGCTTTGTTATGGCCCTTAATCAATAACTGTGTGCGGATATGGGGCATGCCCCTGCCAACCGTTGGCTATGTGCATGTGTCGTGGCAGCTCATCAACATGCAACAATGTTGCAAATTTTATTGCGGCGGCTGCAACAAACGATCCAAAGAGAGAGAGCGAGCGAGAAAGACAGGGAGAGCACGAGATTATATGGCAGATGAAGAAGGATCTCTGCGTAATGATGGTTTGTTTTTCTTTCATTTTTGAAGTTCTTTTCGGAAATTAGGGTAAGAGAGATTTGTACAGATGTCTGGTGGGTATGCTGGGGGTATTTTCCCCACTTTTAAAAATGTTTTACATTCAAAAATTGATGAAATCTCTGACTGCTGATGATATTTTTGCATTGATATCAAAGCAAAGCATTTAGAAATAAAGAAATTCCGAAGGTATATCTGAATAATAATATTTCCTGCATTATAAAGATAATTTAACTATTAAAACAGTTCCAAAATGGATACAATATTTATAATATATTAATATTACATTAATATTAATAGCATATTATATATATATATTTATATATTGTACAGCACATAAATTCCACAGAGCAAAGCCTCTCAGCAACTAAAAAATTTGTTGAAATCTCTGACTGATGATGATATTTTCCATTGAATGAATTCAGAAATAAAGAAATTCCGAAGGTATATCTGAATATTAATATTTCCTGCATTATAAAGATTATAAAACTACAAAAACAGATCCAAAATAGATCAAATTAATATCAAATATTTATATTAATATCATATCATATACATATGTATATATTATATATATATATTTCCCCATGTACAGCACATAAATTCCACAGAGCAAAACCTCTCAGCAACTACAAAATTTGATGAAATCTCTGACTGCTGATGATATTTTTGCATTGATTTCAACGCAAAGCATTCAGAAATCAAAAAAAATTCCAAAGGAATGTATCAAGATATCTGAACAATGATATTTCCTACATTATAAAAATTATCTAACTACAAAAACAGATCCAAAATGGATCAAATTATTATCATATATTAATATTATATTAAAATTAATATCATATCATATATATATTTCCCGCACATAAATTCCACAGAGCAAAGCCTATCAGCAACTACCAAATTTGATGAAATCTCTGACTGATGATGATGTGTCTCCAATCTGAAGTTATTCTGCATGCCATTTGCACAACAATCGCTTGGAATTTTGACAAAAGATCTGATCCGTGTATCTGCTGTTTGATTTATTCCGGATTCAGTAGCGCCCCGCGATAAACACTTCAACTGAGCAAAAAAAAAAAAAAACATCGACTAATCGGCGTAATTTTTTAGCCAAAGTCTCACAAGTTGTTGTCTGGTGTTTTTCCTTTTTGCATAAGTCGACTAATAATCGGGCATAATTCATTATTTATGTGGTGGCCAGCGCACCAAACATAGATATCTTGATAGATCTTTTAGATCTTTGTTCGCGCCACACCGCCGACAAAAGTGCCAACAACACGACGGACAGGCGGACAGGCCGGACACTAGACGAGCGGACAGTTGGACAAGAGACAATGGCCAAGACCCAAGACCAATGACTGTTTAAAAATTCAGCCTCAAACGCAAAAAATTAACGTTTATATTTCTGTATATATATTTATTTTTTGTTGATTTTATATTTTTGGTTTTGTATTCCGCTTTTCACATATCATTTTGGCATTAACTTCTCTTCACGCACACGTCGATGGGCAGATCGGTGGATCGGCAGATCGGGGGTATCGCTGGTATCGGCAGTTTGTTGGGCAGGTTATAAAAATGATTGACAATTTAATTTGCAGCTCGAAAAGCTCTTGTAGCTCTCGCTTGGGGATTTAACAAATACTTGGCTTTGTGTGTTTGGAGCTTGTTCTCCAGCAGAAAAAAAAAAATATGCAAATCCATTTGGTTTGCCAGCCCCCAACAATGGGAACAGATTCGATTATGAATATTGGGCAACCCACACGCTGCGGCTGCCTGCCTGCTGCCTGCCTGCTGCCTGATGGCTGCCGAGCTGATGTGGCGTGGAATGTGTGTGTGGATTTTGGCCACAAGTGGAGCTCTGGTCAAGAGAACGAAGAACAGCAGCCAGGCAGCCAGCCAGCCAGCCAGCCCCTGGTGACGACAAATGAGACAGCAAACGGTAGACAGGAGACAGTAGTAGATAGGAGACTGTGGGCCTGGAGAATGGGATTTTCGAGCCAGGAGAATGGCAGAAGGGAGCCCTGCTGCTGCTGTTGCTGCTGCTGCTGCTCCGAACGCTGCTGGAAGACTCTCGAGAGATGCACGTATGCAGATTGCCGGCCATTCCAAAACCTCAGCAGCAGCAGCAGCACCACAAAAAAAAAAAGAGACCCACAACAGCAACAGCAACTAAAAAAAGGAGCAACAAAATGTTTTGTTGGGATCAAGCTCTGGGTCGGAGTTTGGGGTTTGGGTTGCTTCGGGATTTCAGGGATTGGGAAAAGCTTTACTTTACTGCGCTCCGTTTCTTTTTTATTTGTCTCTGGAATCTTGTTTGCTTAAAAGTAAAAATAATTAACTAATTAAAATTGTGAACCCGCTTGTTTGTGGTTGTTTGTGCCTCCTCACGCGGCGCGCGGCAAGCGGCGAGCGGCACGGCGCTACCACTGCCACAGAGCATCCGCACAGGAGGAGCAGAAGGAGGAGGAGGAGGCGGATGAGGAGAGAGATGGAAAGGCAGTCCCGGCCCAAGCACACACATTAGGGCCAAATAAGCTGCCAGCTTTTAGCTGATTTCTGGCCTCTCCACTGCTTTCAGTCTCTCTTTTGGCATAGGATACCCACTACCCCAGAGGGGCTATGATGGGCTTGAGCAGATGCTTGTGTGGCAGAAAGGGAACATGTATTTAGCTAGCTATATTCTGGAAGAATAGAAATGTTCTTGGAGCTATTATTGACCAAGGAAAAAATTCATTGCTGAATATATTTGAACGAAAAGTTTGCCATCCAGAACTTGGAACTTGGATAAGTAGATACTTGTAGATAAGTTGTTACAGAACTTATTGCGGGACGATCTAGGCAATCGATTGACTCTTAAACGATAAATTTTGTTCCCCTCCACACGTCACGCGTCATGCAGCAGTGCCGCTCGATCGCTGCCTGCAGCTTTGGGCCACTTGTTCTTAGAGTCTTTGCTCTGCCAGGGTATCAAATGCTTCGGCACACCCAAATTAGGCTCTCCTTCTTGTTGGTTATTTTGTTTTGTTTGTGGTAAATACTTTTACAGCCCAAGACTGCAGCCGAAGCTGAAGCTGTAGCTGTAGCTGAAACTCGGACTGAAGCCGACAACGATATGCAAAAGCTATCAAAGGAGCATCTCTCGAGGCCCAGAGACGACCCAAGTTGACTGTTTGCTCCTCCTTTGTGGTGGTGTGTGCTGTGTGCTGTGCTCGGTACCCAGGCTGAGACTGCGACTGAGACTGCGACTGTTGGCTGTGGCTGTGGCTCAGGTCTTGTAAGCTGTTGATATGCTCATTTAGAATCGCACGTTTTTTCACCAGAAGTTGTTAAGAGACAGACCACAAGTAGAGGGGGCAGCAGCCTCAGCGATTGCATTGATTGCCATTCGCATGCAGATGAGCCTCCTCCAAAAACACGTGGCCTGACCCCCAGAGCCCAGAGCCCAGAGCCCCAATGCCGCAGACGTCGTCTACGGGAGACGCATTTGTGGCTCATCTTTTGGCTAAGACCTGGACTTTGACTTCCACTTTGAGCCATCAATCAACACACTTTCAGTTTTTTTTTTCTTCTTAGTTTTGTTTGCCTGCCCCCCAAAAAAAAAACGCTCGTAAAGTGCTAGGCGGGTCGCTGCTGCTGCTGCTGCTGTTGGCTAAGGCTAAGAGGAAAAGCATCAGCGAAGAGAAGAGAAGCAAAGAAGCATCTGCTGTATTGATTTTAGCCGACAAGTCATCATCGTCTTGGCCGCTTAATGGACAGCGAGACGAGTTAATTGTTTGAGCCGCAGCCACCACTTGACACCCGTTCGCGTTCCCCTCCCTGGTTGCAGAATTCTTCTCCTGCTCCCATAAGCAGGAGAAAAGGAAGAGAGAGAGAGAGAGAGAAGCGAAGCTATTTTGGGGCTGGCGTAACTGAAATTGACGTGCCAAGCCACGAATCAGTTAAAAGGTTATGGCTGCAGCAGCGTAAGAGTCGACTAGCGGATGACCAGTAGTTAATCGAGGGATCAAAGCTCAAGCGGGAAATGGCTAAAATAATGCGGCTCTACTTTGGTATATTAAAACTGGAAATTTAGATGCTCTGATCTACAAGATAAATTAATAAAATAAAATAAAATAATCAAGTACAGGTAGAATATATTCAAAGAGAACAAACTCTGTGCTCATTACTTTTTAGTCCCGCCGATCTTGCTCTTATCTTCGATATTACACTGATAGAAAAAAGGCATAGTAAAAATAGCTACATTTATATTTGAATTTAATATGTGATTTTTAAATACAAACACAGTAAAATAAAATAGAATTCAGGGCTTTTTTCTATCGGTGTATGCACTTGTTATTCCCCTGTTATCTGCTGACTCAATTGAGATGGAAATCATTGATTCCAAACCCTTCATAAATAGCATAAAAATATTATAAGCATCGAAATCGAACAGCTTTGCACACTACGTGCTGTTATCCTGCCATTAACTTACTGCTCATGCCATTGCGCCCATCTACATCTTGTAGATACCGAAATCCATTAAATCTTATAGCTTTTCCCGGGCAGATCTGAGGAGTATATGCCCCGACAGAGTGCCGTGTCCCGTTCTCGTTCTCATTCTGCTGCCAAACGGAATGGCAATGGGTGTAACCTCTTTCAGAGGCTGCTGCTGCGGCTGCAAATACTTTGGCGTTCCATCTCCTGCCCCGCTCTCCGCCTGTTGCTGCCCCAAAACATCAGCGTGACTGGAGCTCTGTCTGTGGATCGCTCTCTCTCTCTCCCGCTCTCTTTGCTCCTCGTAGCGCGGCGGCTATGCAAATGCAGTAGCCAATGCCCTCGGGTTGTTGTGATGTGTGCGCGCGCGTTGAGCATTTCATATCCCCTCCTGCAATGATGCTCCTCTGCCGCTCTTTCTTTCTCACTCTCTCTCTCTCTTTCACTCTCTTTCTCTCTCTCTCTCTCTCTCTCTGTCTGTTTGGCTGTGTGTATGCGCTTTAATTGCACGTTTAAAGGCAGCCACAGAAGCGGTATTTACTAAATATGGCCACAGAGGAGGCAACGACTTGGACGCGAACCTGGCCACGGACTTGGGCATGGCATCCACAATGTTGCACGCGTGTCTGGCCTGTTGTCGCGTTGGGGCCCCGCAAATTGATGCGCATTTGATGCCTGCCTGCTGCCTGCTGCCTGTCGGTTAGGGTATCCGATCCTGCCACATGCCCATGCCCCCCCCGCACAACGATTCTGTTCTTATGCAAAATGAAAGCAGCAACGGTGCCTGCCTGCGCCTCCTCCTATCAGTTAAGGTTTATTGATGTTTTGATTGGAATCACAGCTCTAGGGTATTTTCTTTTTTTCTCTTTCGGGCTCTGTCTGGGGTTCCGCTGGTTCTGGTTCTGTTTCTGGTTCTGGCTCTTCGCTTAGCGGTTTCCTTATGGCCCTTGTGCCCGCCTTTCTTCCCACCCTTTGGTGTTTGTTATGGCGATTATCTCTGAGAGAGATCCCCAGCCCCAGCCCCACTCTGGGCTGGGAATCGATCGATTTTTAGTGCGCGGAAATTGTGTCAAAAATTATGTTGTCGTGTGACGGCGGCGGCAACTTATCTTTGGCTGCAACTTAATTAAAATATTAAGACAGCAAACTAAACGGAAAGGGAGAGGCAAAGACACAGAGAGAGAGAGAGAGATACTAGAGAGAGGGAGAGCCAGCGACTTTGACTTTAGTTATAGAAGCAGAAGAAGCCTGAAGAAGAAATGGAATCCAAAAACCGGCTGCGCCATGGACTTTCCAACCATTTTGTCTTCTACCTGAATTCGCCGCAAAAAAAGACAGCGCGCGTGTGAGCGAGAGGGCACGAGAGAGCGCGTGAGGCGAAACTATTTTCGCTTTGGCGGCGACTCAAAATTACTGAATGGAATCCGCCTTGCAGCGAATTGGTGGTGAGTTTTGAGTCGCTCTCTTCGCCGCCTCTCTCGCTGGCGCGCGCTCTCTTTGGCCTGGCTGGCATTTATGGAATGTGAGCGCACAAAAATGCGTTAAAGGTGTTTATAAAATTAAAATTGTGCAAAACAAGTTGCGTACTACGAGAAACGGAAGAGCGAGAGAGAGAGAGAGAGAGAAAGAGAGAGCAGAGAGCAGAGACTGAGACTGAGGGATAGTGAGCAGAGACTGAGAGTTAGAGAGACTGAGAGAGAGAGAGGAGCATACAAGAAAGATAGTGAGAGAGTGAGTGAGAGAGAGACTAATGTCCAGAAAAGGGCATCCATCTTCAGCTCCATCTCCATCTCCATTCCCTCTGTGTTTAGAAAAAAAAAAGTGAATTTTATGGCAAAGACAAATACAAAGAAAAGAAAAGCAAAGAAAAATTGGTGCACACAGAGCGCCGCAAGTACGCGCAATCAGCGGGGAAATGCATTGAGCAGTGGTGGGGTGGCGGGGGGAACCTGCCACTTGCACCCTCCAACGGAAACCAGTTCAAAGTATCTGTGTCTGTGTGTGTGTCTCTGTGTGTGTGTGTGTGTGTGTGTGTGTGCGTATGCGAGTGGCATTTGTGGCATTAGAGGAGCGGAGCGGAGCGACCACATAACTTTTTTTGTTGCAGCCAAATGGCCAGATCGTGTTCCCTTGCACCCCCCTAGCAGCCCACACCTGCCTCATGCCTCATGCCACATGCCGCCCCCTGTGTGCTGTGGGGTGGTGGTGGTGGGGGGCAGCTCTCCATCATCATTGTAATTGTGGGAGCAATGGCAAGCCGAAAAGTGCAGATTTACGTAGATTAAACCAAACAATGCGAAATTACAACACAACAGGCAACAGACAGCAGGCCCAGAGAACAGCAACTAATTCTGCACTGCACACTCCGAATGCCTCACTCCGAAAGCCTCACTCCGAAAGCCACACTCCGAAAGCCTCACTCCGAATGCTAACTCCGAATGGATTGCAGAGTCTCGGAGTCCAAAAGTGGGGCTGGCTGCCAATCTGTTTGTCAGTCCAATTCAGTGGGTGGAGTGGCGGGTGGGGTGGCAGCTGGGGCTCTGGCTGCAGCTCTGCTCGGCAGTTTTCCCACATTTTCCCCCAGCACACTCTATGCTCTCCACTCTCTCTCTCTCTGTCTCTCTGTCTCTCTGTCTCTCTGTCTCTCTCTGGATGTGATCTCCCTCATGTAATTGCCTGTAATTTAGTGTGTAACTGCAACAACAACCACAATGCGAGGCAGCAACAAATCTGAGATGACAACAACCACACGACGAGCAAATTATGTTGTCTGTTGCAGCTCACACCGCCCCACCCGAAAGCAAATTCCAAATTGGTTGTAAAGAGAAAGAGGGAGAGAGAGAGGGGACAACATAGCGCGATCTAAGAGAGGCAGGGGGCCGAGAGCGAGAGCAGTGTAGGCTAAGTTTAGGGGGTGGTTTTTTTGGGCGGCTCGAAAACATTTTAGTTTAATTTTTTTTTGTTTTCCATTTTGTTGTTTCTGCTTGTTGTAATTTGCATAATGAGATTTTAATTTTTACGCTCGCCTAATAATTCCACAGAGAGAGAGAGAGAGAGAGAGAGGGAGAGCGAGAGGGGGGGAGACAGCGAGGTAATCCCCATGTCGCTAGACGCAAGTTCGTTGCCCAAGTCTTTTGTTTCGTGGCCCGAATTAAAGTGTAATTTGGTTAGCCATTAGATGTTGCTGCCCCATACCCAAACCCCACACCCCACACCCAAACCCAAACCCATTCCTATGCCCATCCGCAGTCCGCAAGCCCGTCTGGCGGCATTTGATCGCCTCTAATTAAATAGCATTTCCGCTTTGTCTAGAAAATGATACAGCGGCAAAAGCAGAGGCCGCCCGAGCAGCAGAGCACTCCGGAGAACTAGGTGTGGCCTGGCCTGCAAGGGAATTTCTAGCGGAGGCATAGCCCGACCGAGATCATTGTAACAAAATGTGGCCAAAAATGTGGCCTAACAATAAAGGAAAGAATAAAGTAGAAGAAGGTGCTCTGGCGGGGGGGGATTATAAGTTCTTATGCTAAATAGAGCCCTGCATGAGGCAGATGAATAATCTTTGGTAGCACAGTATTATGCAGATTGTTTATTGATTCTGTTCTGTTTGTTATGGATTTTTCAGATATTTTTGTGTAATAATGCCCTCTTGTTTAGTGCAAAAATAGCTTTAATATTTTTTAAAGTTTTATGTAGTTTTTTTTACATATTTTTCACATGAAAATTGAATTGAATTCCACTGAGATTAGGTGTACAAATAATACCATTCCATACAAAAAAAATTTTTTTAAATGCCAAAGTAGAAGAAACATTAAAAATGATAGAAAACTTCAACTTTGAGTCGCTATATCTTCAGATATATCCATTCTATTACCACGAATCAAAAATCCTGTGAAAGGTACTATAATTTTCTTGTCAACCTATTACTTTTTGTGGATATCCGCGCTGCAGGTTCTGAGTAAAAATTATGAAAATGCAAACAGCCATCGAATTGCGGTTTTTGAATTTTTAAAAAAGATTTTGGGGGTATATTGCACATTTTAAGTATGAGAAAGTGATCTACACATCACGGCCCACAACCTAAATTGTGTCTCGTGCAAAGTACAAAATGACTGTCGCACAGTGTAATTATTACCAGCAAATACACAATTTAAAAGGCATTTAAAAAGAGTTTTACCATTGATCTAATGTTTCCATTTCCTGCTGCTGCTTGCAGCTAAAGAAAAAGGTCTATGCGGGATTTTTGGCCAAAAATATATTACGAATCTGAGAATTCTATGAACAGAGAGGATGATCTTTAATTGCCTAAAAAAGAATCTCCTTACAGTGTTTTAGGTGGAAAGTAGCCGCTGCAAAAGTGTTCCATTGGAAATCCTTATCCGCAGCACCAATCTCCAAATAATCTTAGACTCGATTCAGCAGCAGATGAAATTTCAACAAGCATTTCGTATGCCAGAGAAAACCCTCACTGTCTCTGTCTCTTTCTTCCTCTCTCTGTGTCTCTGTCTCTTGGATCTCTCTCCCTTCCTTTGTCTGTTGCAATTATGTTCGATAATTGCAAATTCCTTTTGGCAGACGAGAACCTGGCCAAAACAATGATGAGCAGCTGGGGAAGTATTCGTCGTTCTCACTCCAAGCGACTGCCAAATATTCGGCCATTCGAAAAGGAGTCCACAAGTCCGCAGAGTTCTCTTCTTCCGCTCCGCTCCTCACCTGTTCCCACCCTCTTCTCTTGCCTTTTGGGATAACTTTTTCGATTCCGTTGGACTATTTCTGACTTTTGTTTTTAGAATTATTGGTTCTGCTGTCCACTCCCCCTCTGCTGGACTCATATTCACATTCCCATTCGTGTGTGTGTGTGTGATTCTGTGATTCGCTTTCTGGAAATCATTTTTTGGCTGCGTTTGTCCAGCGATCTCCCCCGAATTCCCCCTGATTCCCCGTTTCTCGTTTTTAATTTGCTTTAGTTGCGAGAGACCATAAAAAAAATGTTCCATGGCCCTTTGCCTTTGCCCAGGGAGCTTCTTGTTTCACTTTTTTTTTTTTTTTCTTTTTTTGTGTCTTTCTTTCTTTTGCTTTTCTTTTTTTTTTCTTATGCCAAATTCCGATACGATTTTGCGTGTTTTTTTTTTTATTTTTATTTTTGGTTGAAGTTTTGGGTTGGGTTTTTGGGTCTTTTATTGTCTTCACGACCACAGATTGGCTTCAATATGCGGAAGGAGTTCGGTTCGGTGGGGCGAATACGTGAATTTAGTTTTTAGGGTCTCGCAGTCCAAGTTTTATGATTATTGAGACCCCAGAGAGAGAGGGAGGGAGAGGCGACCCCTACTATGGATGGCTATCCATCCATCCATCCATCCATCTGTCTTTGCATCTCTTTCTCCAGCTATCTATCCATCTCTTTCTTAATACACAACTCTGTTTTGGGGTCTCGATTTCTCTGTTTCTCCCTGTTTCTCCGTTTCTCTCTCTGTTATTTTTGTGATTTTTGCGTGAGCCAATTATGCGTTTTGTTTCGTTTGTGGTTTTATTCCGTTTCCAAATCTGCTTTTCTTTCGTTGTAATTAAAGGAAACGTGACTTTTTGTCAGATTTCATCAAATCAAATCACAAATCAAATCATCTCTTCGCTTGCCCAGAATTGGCGTTGTTATTCCAGCTTATTGTTCGGTCTCTCTATCTCTCGCATCTCCCGAATGAATCTCTCTGTCCCCAGTCCCCAGTCCCTTAATTTGTTGTCTCTCACGTTGTTGTACTTTTGATGAGATTTGATTTGATTTGATTTGGCTTTGATTTGCGGAAATCATCTACAAAGGCAGGCCCCTAGGCAACTCAGGGCAAAGGGGCCAGGCAGTCAGGTACAATTATTATCGTCTGGAGAGTGCCATTAGATCAGACATTATTACGAGCAAGAAAGAAGTTAGCACTCCAATGCGATTTGATTGATAAAGATTGAGTGCTATGCTGGAATGGTGTAGGGGTTTGGATCTTGGCTATGCTTCGCTGCTACAATATGCCATGGAATGTGGACGAATGTTACCGTAGTACAACTTTCTAGGCTACAAACTCTGAATTAAATTAAATTTCTGCTTAAATCAGTTCTAAATAATTTTTCAGCTTTTGATAGGAATGGCTAGAAAAGTCAGACATTACGAAGAGCTTTATTTTGAAATCAAAGAAATCTTATTAGAATTTCGGGAATTTTAGTAGAAATTTAGGAGATCCTGAAGTTTCCAAAAATATTTTTCCTTTCCGATGTTCCTTTCATTATTCTCCATTTATGTCTTCTATATATATTTTTATGTCTCTTTCCTTATATTTCTATAATATTTTCTTTAGTATCCTTAGTACTCTTTTTTCTCTGTGTCTCTGTATTCTTTCAGCCTTTCACTCCCTAAACACTCCCTGTTGCTGTAGCTTTGTGTGGCTCAGCGTAATGCAGAATGAAGTTTTTGTTATTAAAGAGATCCTTTAGTACTCAATCTGAATACCAAATACTAACTTTGCCTCTCCCCATAGATCCCACTGCTGATTCCTTGTAGGAGTATTCCTCGCTTCGGTATGTTTTTGGGACTCCTACGAGAGCGAGTACTCCCTTTCCCTGCGTTAATTTCTGTTAAGTTTTTGTTGTTGTTGTGTTTATTGTAAACATTTCGTTGAGTTGAAACTCGTGTTGTTGTTGTTGCTGTTGTTGTTGTTAAATTGCTGGGAAGTTTGGAATTGCGGCTACATTTTCAGCCACTTTTTTTTCAATTCAGTTTTTCAGTCTGTGTTGTGTGGGGTTTTTTTTCGTCGTTGTTGTATTTTTTTCTTGAGAGACAAGAGAGGTCACATTTGATAGTCTGAACAAAAATCTTGTCGACGTCTTGAGTCGGTTTTTGTGTGTGTGTGTGTGTGTGTGTGTGTGTGATAGCAGCAGAGCCAGTGGAGTCCAAAGAAGCGGAGGTTGTGGCAGAGACACAGCCACAGCCACAGACAGAAAGCCGAACAAAATGCCTTCGTTAAGCGCTAGAAACGCGGCTTTAGGCCTCGCTCGTCTCTGGGTCTCTCGGTCTCGGGGATCTGATCCCCATCCATCCATCCCTCCTGTTGTATTTGTTGCTGTATTTTGTATCTACGTTTTTTTTTTGTTGTTGTATATTTCGGGGTTTTGGGGTTTGGGGGCTGCCCATTTTGTTTTTTGTGAGCGTAGAAAAATGTTATAAAAATGTAATTACCCGATGATGAATGGATTACACCACAAAAGACTAAGAGAGCGAGAGAGTGAGAGAGTGAGAAGAGAAGTGTGCATTGCTCTCGGGGTGTGCGGATGAGGAACGAAACGGCAGAAACGGGAACTGCTTGGAATTTCGTGTGGTGTTTCTTTCGTATGCCCCGAAAAGAAGTTAACAAGAAAAGGAAGGGAGCCCTGCAGTGAGAGTTGCCAGCAACACCGTTCGAGAGATGCTCTCACATTGAAATTGGTTTTGGGAGGCATTTAAATTACCTTTCTATGACTGATGAAATTACTAGAGATTTATTTATTTATTTTCAAATTATGGGAATTTTCCAAAAATAATTCAGAAAATAATGCAAAGATTTACCAAGGCCCTAAATAAAGTTTATAAAAATAAAGAGGTCTAATCAAAACCTAAAAATATGATCTTGAGCATCGCAGCATAAAGAAAACTCTCTTATATATTTAATAGCAGCCACCAATCGCTTGAAAATATTCCAATAATTATTCCCATTCTACTTCCTCGCTTTTGCTTCACTTATCAGCATTCCAAACCTCTCAAAAATTCCCACATACCCTCATTATAGAGCGCAAACTCATAGATCCAAACTCGTGGCATGCACCGCTTGTCCCCCGTCCCCCGTCCCCATGCACATGATTCCCTACGGATCTCAGAGCAAAGCTGCTGCCTGCCTGCCTGACTGCCTGAATGCCTGATGGCTGATGTCGGATGTCTGATGTCTAAAGGCCTGAGAGATGTCGATGTCTGACTGATCTGCGACTGTGGATGGGATCTGGGGAGCGGGTAATTGATGCATGAGATTAGTTTGTGGAGTTTAGAGTTTTTGGGGAGTCAGCGTCAGAGAGTCGGAGAGTCGGAGAGTCTGGAGGAGTTTCGAGTTTGAAGTACGTGGAAAATCCATAAGCGACGCTCGTTGCATAGATTCGAGGCAGTTGGTTTGGCTTGTTGGCGAGACAAACGCTTTAATGACCCGCTGACGAAAGTGGGTCAGTCACAAACAAAAATTCAGAAGGAACCAGAGATGGAAAGGGGAGTGGGAATACACGGGGATATGATAATGCTCTGGTCGAAATGACTCACCTTGAGTATGCACCTGCCGACGGGCTCGTTCTCGGCAACGGACACGTTGTAGAAGCTCTGATCGAAGATCGGTTCGTTGTCGTTGACATCGTGTATGGTCACCAGCACAGTGGCCGTCGAGGAGAGCGCCGGCTGGCCCCCATCCCGGGCTATCACCGTCAGCTGCGGCACCGGCTCCGTTTCGCAATCGATGTGCGATCGGGTGGTGATCAGCCCCGTCTGCGCATCGATCTGGAACCACTGGGCATGCGTTTCGGGCGTCTCGGCCAGCGCATAGCTGAGCGCCGAGTTCAGACCCTCGTCGCGGTCGTGGGCGAGAACCTGCAGCACCGAGGTGCCCGGATCGGCCACCTCCATGACATTGGCGTGGTAGAGCTCCTGCTCGAACTCGGGCGGATTGTCGTTGACGTCGGTGATGCGCAGGAAGATCGACTTGGAGGCATGCAGCGGCGGTGTGCCCTTGTCGGTGGCCACCACACTCAGCGTGTAATTGGCGGTGGACTCGCGATCCAGCGCCAGATGCACAATCACCAGATAGATGCTGCTGTCGCGCGTCGTCAGCGCAAAGTGACCATCGCCGCCATTCAGCGACACATTCACATTGGCGTACTCCGTCTTGGAGTCGGGATCGTGCACCGAAATGCGGGCCACAAACTCGCCCGGCTGTGCCGACTCCGAGATCTTGGGCGAGGCATCATCGCTGAGGAATATCACATTGATCGTCGGCTGATTGTCGTTCACATCCGTCACACGGATGGACACAAAGGCCGTCGTCTCCAGCGGCTGTTCGCCGTGATCCTTGGCCACGACCACCAGCTCGTGCAGCTCCTTGGTCTCAAAGTCCAGCGCCTTGTTGATGTAAATGGCGCCCGTCTGCGCATCAATGCGGAACATTTGCTCCTTGTCGCTCTGCCGCCGATTGATGGCGTACTGCACGAGGCCGTTCTCCTCGGCGTCCGTATCGGAGGCGTACACCTGCAGCACACTCGTGCCCACCGTGGCGTTCTCCGGCACGGTGGCAAAGTAGCGGCTCTGATTGAAGATCGGCTGATTGTCGTTCACGTCCTGGATGGTGATGTTCACGGTCATGAGGCCACGCAGCGGTGGCGTACCGCCATCCAGCGCCTCGATCAGCAGACTGTAGCCGGGCGTGGTCTCGCGATCGAGAAATCCGCTGATCTGCAGATCCAAATAGAGCACGCCGTCCCGCTCGCGGTGCGAGGAGAGCCGAAAGGCATCGTTCACATTGCCGGACACAATGTTGTACCGCTGCGTGTTGTACGGCTCCAGATCGAGATCCCGCGCCGGCAGCAGTGTCCGCTTCACCTCGCGCGGCGTATTCTCCGGGAATTCGATGTGCATGGCGGGCTGTGGAAACTGCGGCGCATTGTCGTTCTCGTCCTTGACGGTGACCACCACACGGACATTGAGTCCGCTCAGCGGAATGGCCACCAGGCTGTAGGAGGCACGCGTCTCCCTGTCCAGCCGCACCTTCGTGCGAATCTCGCCCGTCATGCGGTCTATGGCCAGGTCCGTCTCCACGCCCGCCTCCGCCACAATAATGTACGGCGGCCCACTGTCGATGCCATCAAAGTCGCCAATGTAGCCGATCTGATGGTCCACGGGCACACCCTCAAAGACCTCCAGCTTGCGTTCGCGCTCCTTGTCGCCGGCTGCCGCCTGTGCGGCACCCGCCAGCAGCAACAGCAGCAGCAGCTGGAGGTGCGGTAACGCGGAGAAGCGTCTCCGGCAGCGATGGAACATTGTGTAGTCCTTCGGGGGAGCAGCACTGCCCCGCGTTTGGCTGTGCATTGTGGCGGCTTCTGTCGTTGTGGTTTGGTTTCTGGTCGCAGATCTCTGCTGCTGCATCGCTGTGGATGCCAACGCTGCTTTCATGGCGCTACTCGAATGTTGCCGCATGGCTCTGGTTGCATCGTTCCACCATTTCCATTGAGAAAGCTGCAAGAAAAAGGAGAGAGACAGAGAGCACATTATTAGAATGGCTTTTGGTTGACAAACACAAATCGAAGGCCGCCCACGCGACTTCCCCCCAAAGAGAAAAAAAAAAACCTCAAAGATAAATCGGAACTAATAGACTGATAACTGCGCTAAGTCCCAAGTTTCCCCACCCCCCTGCATGATGGAAGCTTACGCATTGTGCAGGCATTTCCATTTCCATTTCCATTTGGCGATGACGCGCGATGGCCATTTGGATGCCATTTGAAATGCTAATAGACGAGGCAGGCAGGGCAGTCGGGGGCAGGGGCTAAGAGCTGGTAGACAAAAGAGACGCGAAGAACGAGTGGAGAGAGGAGTGTGAAGAGGGGAGAGAGGAGTGAGTAGAGTGAGTAGAGAGGAGAGTAGTGGAGAGGCGAGTAGAGTCTTGGCGAGATTCTACCTGAGTGCGTGCGAAAGGTTCAAAGGCTAAAAGGGTCTCTGTGCTCCTCTGTGCTCTGTGGTTCTGGTTTTGTGAGATACACACACACAGGCACACACACACACAGAGGCACACACACACACAGGCACACATACAAAAAAAAAAAAACACAGGCACACACACAGAGGCACACACACACACACAGTCACCACAGTGAGAAATCGAACAAACAATTTGAAGCGGGAATGGCCTGCCTGGCCATTGTTGACCAACAAAAACTTTTTTGGGGCCTAATGCCGCTGCCATGTGGCCATGTGGTGGATAGAGGATAGGATGGAGGACTGCTGCTGGCCGTGGCCGTGGCAATTCGTGGCCAACAATTTAGTTAACAAGACCATGACTAACACATTTCTATAGCTGTAGCTGTAGCTGTGTGTGTGTGTGAACATTTGTTTCTACTGCAATTTTCGTTTTAGATTTTTCTCGCGCGATAAGCAAAAAAAAAAAACAGAAAAAAAAAGAAAAAAAAAAAAAAAAAAAATCGAAAAAAAACCCAAACAAAAAGGGTCGTAAAATTATGAATTATTTTTTGGGAAATTTCATTCGTGATGAGCGATAAAGATCGCCCGCCAGAGCACTCCATTTGGATGATCCTGGTTGCTGGCTGAAGCAATTAAAATTGAATTAATGAAGCGGGACATTCACTCATTCAATGATTGACACAAATGCCACATCCCAACCCAACCCAACCATGGGAAATGCACAGAGAGAGAGAGGAGAGAAGTGTCTTTTTCTAGAGGGAGAGAGAAATTAGCAAAAGCAAAGCCAAGAGGCGAGGCGCCTTTTGATGTCCATCTGAGAGCTGCCGCCTGGCTGCTGCTGCTGCTGCCATTAGATGCCTCTAATAACTTTATAATGATCATGGCAGAAGTAGTCGTAGTCGTAGTCCCTTCCTTCCTGGCTGGCAGAGGAGAGTCAAGAGCCAAGATCGTTTCGTAATTTAATAAACTGCAATGGAAATGGAAATCCCAACTGCAAACGCAGTTCACTTTGTACGCAAATTGCCACTGAGAGATGGATGGATGGATGGATGGATGGATGTGTGAGCTGCTGTTGCGGAAATGTCAGTTTGATTTGCAGTTGTCATAAGTTTAGATGAACTGCTAATACCCAAACACATTAGAAAGCCCATGGAGTGGAGTGCGCTCCAAGTGCCAGTGCCCAGTGCCGAGCCCCCAAGTGGCGCCGCACAGCTCAGCTCTCTCTCTCTCGCTGGACAACTGGACAGGTGGCAGAGTCCCGTCGGATTCTGATTCTCATACGGTTTCTGATTCTGTTTCTGTTTCTGATTTGAGTGCCAGCTGGCGGTCGCCTTGCGTGTGGTGTGGTGTGTGGCTGCTGCACCTGAGTTGTGAGATGGAAATGCCACTTGGAATGGGTTATGGGCAACGGGTGGGGTGCAGTAGGAATGGGAGCCACAGCCACTGCTACTTGTGCACTCTGGCGGCATCTAATATCGAATGACAAAGTTGTAATTATATCTGTAGTTCCAGTTCGTTTGCCAGGGAGGCAAACTCTCCGCCGGTATGATAATATTCCCATATCCCAGGAACATTAAAAATTATGCTTTTTCCCTCGAGAATTTTTCGTCATTTCGTTTGGTTTCGTTTGCGCTTTTACGAGCGCACAAAAGATCGTTAAACCGTAGCCACAAAAAAAAACAACACACAAAAAAAAGCTTAAAAAAAAAGACAGAAAAAAAAAAACAGAAAAAACAGAGCGGCATCAATAAAATCTAGTTAATAGCAAATAAAGGCCACAACAAATGCCCCAATACCCCATTGGAACTCCATTGGAGCTACAGCGAAGAGACAGCAGGAGAATCACAGAGGGAGAGAGACAGAGTGAGAGAGAGAGGGCATGAGAGAATGGCATAAAAACGTACCACAATCATAACAATAACAGCGTAAACTTTACAGCGCAACTAATTAGTATCTCTCCAGAGAATGTGACTAAGCGAGAGACACAGAGAGATGGCTCAGGGAAAGAGAGATGGTACGAGAGAGAGAGCGGATATTTGCAACGCGTGAGAGAAACTTTTCCTGGAGGATATTTATTATTGCAACTGAATGGACAGCGTGACACGATTGATGATTATATTTGGGAATGAATGGGAAGGAATTCCAGAAACCTTACATCAAGAAATTCTGACAGGGGTTCCAGTAAAGAACGTACGGAAAATGCAACCTTCTTTTTCTTTAAATTTGTCAAACAAATTCCCATAATAAAAGAGCAGCAATGACTGCTTAGATTAAGATTAAGCGGATCAGTAGATCAGCTCTACAAAAGGCTCAAATGGCGCAGAGCAAAAGAACAATCTCAGCTAAGGGACATTTCCGAACCGTTTGACACGTAAGGGATGAATGAATTTGGCTTGGATTTGATCTGTTAAACGAACCAAACCATTCAGTTGCCTGGGGGAAACATCTCAGTGAATCTCCACGACATGAAACTATCACGATTTCGCTTCTTTCTTTTTTAATGTTTCAGTGCAGTCTTCTGTGAGGAAATCATTTATAAAACATAAGAAAAATACCCAAAAGAGCAACTAAAAATCACTAAGAAGAGAGAATCACTGCCTGTCTTTTCTCTCGTGTCACGCTGTCATCTCTGCAGACATCTCCCATTGCTCCTGCTGTCAGGCAAATACTTTTGCATAATTTATATCCATTTTTGGGGCTTATGCTGTAAATTTAGATACTAAAAGAAGAGGTATGGTAACGCGTACCACGTACAGAAGCAACAGCAGCAGCTCCTGTTGCAGCAGCAAAAATTAGAACAAAAGTTTCGCATGGCAGTGCCCAAAGCCCAGTCGAACATTCAGTGGCCAGTAGCTGTGGCCGGAAGAAGTGTTTTGCCAGTCGTTTAAACTGACTGACCACCGAACACTACTCACTAAACGAATGAGCAAACTCCACAAGAACTTCCATCCAACCATCGATGGAGAGTGAGAGAGAGAGAGAGAGAGCCTCTGGGGAGTCTGAGACTCTCTCATTAACATGAACATTACACATGTACTCGTCGCAGTCGCGCTATATTCTAGTTGAACAATTAAAAAGCAACGAAATCAACTCGTTTTCAACTGCTGCTGGTGGCTGCTGCTGCTGCTGCTGTTGGCTCCCGCCTCGTGATTTAATTGCGAATTATGCAAAATTGTTGTCTAAAACCAGAGGCTAAGAGGCTAAGTAGGTGGTAAGTAGACGCTTTAGACGCTTTGAAGCGTGTTTAATTAAATGTTGAGTAATTTATGAAAAAACAGCAAAAGGCAGCAGCAGCAGCAGCAGCAGCGGAGGGGACTAAACTGCCAGTTACAGATACACACTCTGGTGGTAATAAGTTACTTCTAATGACTTTCTAATTGTCCGACACATAAACAGCGAAACTTTAATTGTTTGCATATTAATCGGCAGCCAATTTAGATGCAAATAAAAGCAGCCCCCAAGCGTGTGGATGCGAGCCAACGAAGCATGGCTGCTGGCGGTGATCGGGAAAGCGTGAAGGAAAGTCTCGTGCGCTTTTTCTTTCCACTAGGAAAAGTGCGAAAATGCAAGTGAAATGCCAGCCGGACAGAGGTGCAAAAAACAAAACCGCAGCAGCAGCAGAGTTTTCCATTTCAAAATCAGTTTCCATTTCAATTGCATTTTTGGAATTTTTCAATGCGAATTTTCACTTTCAAGGGCTGCCAGGGAGGGACGATGAACACTCCTTTAGTGTGGGGCGGGGAGGGATATGCCATATTCTGGCATAATGAGCGCTAATTAGCGCCGTCTGACAACTGTCAACGATGGCAGAGAGACAGGGAGGCAGAGAGACAGAGCGACAGGGAGACAGAGCTACAGGGAGACAGAGCTACAGGGAGACGGAGCGACAGGGAGACGGAGAGCGACAGGGAGACGGAGTAACAGAGCGACAGGGAGACGGAGTAACAGAGCCACAGGGAGACGGAGAGACATCCACTTGAGACAGCGACAGAGACGAGATGTTGTGTACTTTCATATCTTATCGCTTTGCCACGACAGCGGCAACAACATCCACAGCCAGAGCCACAGCCACAGCCAGCACATCCTTCAGAATGGCAACAAGGAGGCAACAAGAGCAGGAGAAATATGAAAAATACGCTCACGTTAGAGATTGTCAGGAATAACCAGAAATGGTTACAGACTGAATTACAGGTACATATGCGAAGCTTGGCATACACTTAAAGATGCATTCGATTTATTCCTATTATTGAATAAAGAAAGAAAAGGAGCAGCAGAGCAACGGAAATGTCTGCTGAGGGAATAAGTCTAAAATGTACTCCGTTAAAGTTAGAGTACATTTTGCCAGCGTATCACTTTAATTGCAACTTCATTTGCAGCTAAAGACTTTGCCTCTTGCAGATCGCTTTTCTGACACCTGTTACTCATGCCGCACCTCTCGTTCTCGTTCTATCTGTGGGCTGTGGCCGGTGGCCGGTGGCCTGTGAATCTGCCACAATTATGGCTTATTAATAGATTTTTACTACAGACCGGAAAGCGCTTCGCTATTGCGACTCAAAGTCTGACTGACTCGTGTCTCTTGGGTTCCTTTTTGGTGTTTTGGTGGGTAGCCGAAAGCATTTAGCAATAATTGTCATGGCCGAATGTATTTTTGGCCATTGTTTGGCACGTTTTATGGCCGCCATTAAGATCCACAAGCCAGAACTCCTAATGCTAATCCACGAGAGAGCGAGAGAGGGCGAGAGAACGATCGTGAGGTTCATTAACCCAAACAAAGAACGATCCAGCCAGCAGCCACAGCCCCAGCCCCCATCCCCCATCTGAGTGTCATAAAATAAAGATATTTCTTAATCAAAGTCCGAATACGATGCCCGAAATGTAGAACATTCCGTTCGCGCTTATCGCAAAGGCTTTTTCCAATGTTTTCAATAACGAATCGAATGGGCCTGCGACCTGGGACTGGGACTGGACTGGGCCTGGGACTGCGACTGGGGACTGTAACATTAAGACAATAAAATTATGTATGTGAACAGCCTACACTCGCGAGCTTAAACCATCTGCTTAGCCCAGTTTAGAGACACTCCCCGCAGCCTGCTCCTCCTTCAACTTGTAGATCTCTCCAGCCTGATTGATGACATTCCCAATTTAATCGCAATTTGATGTTTGGATGATGATGTTGCTGCTGCTGCTGCTGATCAGAGCCAGAGCCGTGGCCAAAGAGCGTGGCACATGTGTTGGGGGCCATAAAACAAATCGGAATCTCAGATTCAGGCAACAGCGATACAGCGATTGGCATCCAAAGAGATGCTCGAATTAAGTTTGTTTATTGTTTCAGCGGAAATATTTATGCCTATTTGGCACGAGATTGGACGCGACTTGGACTTGGACTTGGACTTGGGTAGCTGCTGCAACCAGTTCCATTTCCCTCAGCAATGAAGACACTTGTGTGTGGTGTGTGGTGTGTGGAGTGTGGAGTGGATGAACATATTCCCGGGCTAATCACGGCGTGGCACACACACACTCGACTGCTGGTGTCCGCCGAGTGCCACATTGCATGAGGCTCAACAAAGAAATTAGCGAGTGAGCGGATCAAAGAGGGGGGATTGTGGCTACGGGTTGGAGGTGTTTTTACTCTACAACAGCAGCAGCAGCAATGAAGCAGCAACAGGTGCGTGTGCTCTCTTCTCGGGGGCCACGTCTAATGTAATTTTCTTGGCCATGTCCATGGCTCTGTCTCTGTCTGTGGGGGGACTGTGTGTGGTCCAATGGTCTAATGGCCCCCGCTCCTGCTCCTGCTCTCCCCACACTCTGTTCTCTGCTGTGTGTTTGTGGCGAAAATAGATTAAAGCGTAATCTTTGTTTGTATAGCGCTAAGCATTGCAGCAATTAGTGTTGGCTGGCTGGCTGGCTGGCTGGCTGTGTGTGTGTGGTGCAGGGGGCACGCGGATTGCGGATCGCGAGACTGGAGCAATTTAAAGCGCATTAAACTGCGTTTTGCAAGTTTGTTGCCTCAGTCTTTCGTTTTGTAGCCCCCATACCCACCTACCCACCTACCCACATTTAACATTTCCCATCACCCATCAGTCGCACCCGCACCCGCACCATTCGACCACCTGCAACACCTGCCGCCGCACGAAAAAGATAAAACGACTGCCGCACACCCAAACACCCAAACACACACACGGACACACATACTGCCGTTATTTTAGGCCTGATAAAGCAAATAGACAGAGAGAGAGAGAGAGAAAAAATAGAGTCAGCGCAAAAGAGAACCAGAAAATGGGAAATGAAAATTATATTTTGTTCGCCTTTGCCGTTGCCTTTGCCATCGCATCGCATCGGATGCTCTCTGTCTCGCAGCAGCCTTTTGGTGGCAGGCCGCCTTCAACTTTAAACCCGCCAGAGATCTTTTGTTTTGTTTGCCCATTAGAGAAGGGAAACGGACTACACTCGGAGAATGGGAATAGAAACTGTAATATTCTACATTTGAAATATTTTATATACTATGTAGAAGATGTGAGTTTTTGTGTCTGTGGTGGGAATCTGCAATTTTTATTACTTTTGACAGACAAATTGTTCTTGGAAAATATTTATATATATTTCACCATGCAATTTCGAGGTTTTAATTTAATGTAAAATCATAAAATAAGAGCCTGGCATTGAAGCTTATTTATTTCATTGGAATACACATTTTGTGAAATTTAAAATAGAAAATGGCAAAGCGAGCATCTGTAAGTTTTCTTAATTACCCCCGAATTCTATACTCAATAGCTAATATCTTTCATTAAACCCTAACAAGTAATACACTTTTTTTACAAATTTTAGTGGTTTAAATATTTAAAAAATGTTCGGCTAGTTTTCCATTTTTGTATCAAGAAGAATATGAAATTTAATATTTATATATACATACATATATATTATATATTTAATAATATATATAATTTAAATTTAAAATTTAATTTAATCCAGAATAAGAAAACTAACAAAATCAATTTATAATTTCAAAGGAATTTCTTAATTTGAGGGCCCTAAATGAAAGCAAATAATATTTAAAAAGTCTACAAATTTGAGTGCTTTGAAGCCAAGTGTATTTCGAATATTTTATTGTGTAACACACAAAACTAGCACAAAATAATTCCTAAAAGATCTTTACAATGGGTAGAATAATTTAATTACACTTTAATTGTTTTTTCCGCAGTGTATTCTCCAGAAGGAAGTGTAAATTAAGGGCCATAAAAACCACAGTCATTCCATTCCGTCTCTAGCGCTCGACTATTTTGGCTTTTAGCAGCACGAGAATTGTATAAGCCCACTCCGTGCCGTCTGAACCCCTTAGAGAACACCCAGTAAACTCCGCACAATATTTGGGCCAGGCGCAGAGTTTTGTAATAATTTTATGGCCACGAACGGAGGAACGGTGGTAAGGGTAGGGGTGCCAGGCGGTGCACTTAATTGGAATGGCATTAGAAATGCCGAGCACGCCCAGCACTTCCTCTCCACGTAGAATTGTCAATTATAAAATAGTTTTGTGTGTCTTTAGTTTTTTTATTTGAGAATTTTCTCGTAGGGAGGGAGTTTTTCCAGGAATCACAGTTGGGCGACACATTTTTCCTATTCGCTGCACGTTTCGCTCCCCATCGAAGCAGCGCAGCGCAAAAGGGAGACAACAGAGTGACAGAGACACAGAGAGAGATATTACAGATCGATCGTTTGAATCGGATCGGATCAGTTCGGTTGGGATCGGTTCGGAGGATCGGTGTAAAACAGGTAGAATCGAACAACGAACAGAACACCAAACTCTATTTGTTTTTCCACACATTTTCCTAGCGCGACACAAAGCCAGAACCAAGCAGCAGATAGGAGGGGAGAAAACTCGAACAGAGGCACACACAAAAAAAAAAAAAAAAAATGGAATACAAAGTGGAAGAAGGTGAAGGAGAAGGAGAAGTCGAGAAGTCGAAGAATCAGAATTGGTAGCAGAGGCACAAGTGGAGGAGTCGTAGAGTGTTTTTCTTTGCTTCTCTTTCCACCCAGTTTGTTTTTCCATCACTTTTCTCGCTCACTCTTTTGCCGCCTTCCACCAGCTATCTGCCAACTCTTTCGGCCTCTAGAACACCGAAAGAAACTCCGCATTTTGCTCTAGGAAAAAATCTTTCCCTTGCCTCACTCTCACTTCTGCCTGTCCTATCCCCTGGACTTGTCTTTCCACACTCTTTTCTTTTCTTTCTCCGTTTCCCCATTTCTCCCTGTTTCCACTCTGTCTCTATATGCGGCATTCATTCTGTTTCATTTTCAAGTGTATTTCGCTCCTGTTTCTCCACTTTATGCCACAAGAATCATCGCCTCTGCTGCTCCGCTGCTGCTCCGTTCTGCTTCTAATTGGCTTTTGCTGTGGGTGGAGGAGGCGGATTCTCCCGAAACTTTTCCCGCTTACTGTTCTTTTCTTTTTGTTTTTTTTTTTGCCTACTTGCTGCTGTTGTGTGGACTTTTCATCTCTGTTTTCTCTTACATTTTTGCGGTGGCCTCTGTTTCGGTTGGTTCCGTGTTTTCCCTCCCAAGAGGGGCTGCTGCTGCTGCTGCTGCCAATATTTTTCACCAAAGGCGCAAATACACCAACAATTGCAGGCAGAGCTGCTGCCTGCCTGCCTCTGCCTCTGCCACCACACCACACAATGTTGGAGTCGCGTTGTTGTTGTTGTTTGTGCCACACGGCCAAAGCGAGCCAAAAAGAACTCGTTTGACTTGTTGAACAATATTTCTTTTTCTTTTTTTCTTCTTATTTTTGTTGTTGTTGTTGTATTTTTTATTCGCCTTTTACTCTTTTGGACTTCTTACTTTTTGTTGTTGTTTTTCTTTTGATTATTATTTTCGTGTGTGGATTTTGTTGTTGTTTTTCCAGCTTCAAAATTGAATTAAAATTTCGTTTGGTTTTTGCGATTTTTCAGCGACTTTTCGCGATTTTCATCGTTCGCAACCGATTTTACATTTTTGCGGCGAAAAAACAGACCCAAAAGAGGAAGAGGAAGAGCAAACGCGGCGACGGCGACGGCGACGACAACAAACGGCCAGAAAAAAACGCGGCGACAAATGGAGCAAAGGGTGCGCGCTGCGCTCAAAATATTATTAAACGGGTGGGGGGGGGGGACGACGACACCTTTTGCAGGGGGGGCAAAACACACACTTTTTATTTTTGTATTTATCTTTATTTATCTTTATTTTATTTGATTTATTTGTCTGCACTGCACTTGATTCGGGTATAGATATATCTTTTTTGTTGGCTGCCTGCTGGCAAATTCCAATTGCGATTCGATCCGTATATATTTGTCCGACGGCGGCGACACGAGAATCGTTGCTGCTTTTGGGGATCGTTCCGCGCGCTACAATTCTCCAATGTTTCAGCGACGAAAACACACGACAGACTGAAGAGAGCCAACGCTGGCTTAAAGGAGACACAGAGCCACAGGGGCCCACCACACAGCACACAGCACAGCACACAGCTCTGCTCTCCATTCCTGCTCTCTATTCCACCTCACCTGCGGGCTCACCTGTGCCCGCCGCCTGCTGGCGAGAGCCTCTCTTTCGATCTCTCGCGCTCGCTCTCGCTCTCACTCTGCTGCTGTAATGTGCTGCAGTGTGGTGTGGTGTGGTGTGGTGTGGTGGTGTCTTTCATTCCATAATCCACCAGAGTGGTTTGGTCGGTTTTCCTGGCAGAAGAGAGAGAGAGAGCCCACAGCATGGTCTTCTGTGGTCCATGGGTTATGCTTGCGCCGCATTCATTACCCTCTCCCCAGCAGCAGCAGCAGCAGCCAATGCTGCAACGAGAACAAGACAAGAATTTTAAAAGGTGCACCACACAATACACAAAAAAGAATCGACGACAGGTCCACAATTAGCCAGAGAGCCAGGCCCCAACGCATATCGCTCTCTATGTCTCTCTCTCTCTCTGTGGTAGGATCATGCCTGGTTTTTGTGGCTATAGCCATAAAAGCATTAAAGCCAAGATCCAGCAATGCACCCAACGCCTCAACTCGGCTTGGCTTGGGTCCAGTTGTGGCATGTAAATTAGCTGCAAAAGAGAGACAGACAGAGAGAGAGAGAGAGAGAGAGCGGCAGACTGCTCTCCAAACATGCGGCGACTCTCTCTCTCTCTCTCTCTCTGTTTCTCTGCATCTCTCTCTCAGGTGAGAGCATAAACCGGTTCTCCTGCGATGCTCACCTGTGTGCCAAGTTGTTGTTGCTGCCACTGCCACTATGCCACTCTGCCACTGCCTGCCTGCCCCTTACCCTGCCTCTGCCCCTTGTGTGAGTGCATTGAAGTGGCCTGTGGAGTGCGCTTTGGCGTTGAGTGTTTGGTATGCTGCACCGCACCCCCCCTCAGTCCCCTGTTCCAGCCTCCTATGACTGCGTCTGCTGCTGGCTGCTGCTTCCCATTGTTTTCGGCAGCCCGAAATTAGGCCTACCCCTTTGGGACCCCCCCCCTCCCGCTTTGCAACAATGTTGCGTGCCCCCAAAATACAAAAAAAACAATGCAAAATGTTGCGTAAGTTGCACATTTGGCGCCGCACGGCTAAAAGTTGCACCAGCAACAAAAAAAACCGTGCTGCAACTGCAACTACAACATAGGAGAAGTGCAGACGTGAGGGGGAGGGGGAGTGCAGTGTGCGGCCTGCTGTCTCTTCCGCCAGTGGAAGAGACCACCATAGAGATCCCATAGAGCAGATTCCGATTCCAATTCCCGAGAACTCTCAGGCATTCGCAAATTCTGCAATTTGTCTGGGAAACGTACACGAAAAGTGCGTGCCGTGTACCCCAGCTACAGCTACAGCTACAGCTCCGCGTTGTCCCCTGACTCTTTCTCTTTTCAATGCTGCAGAGCAAGAGAGAGATAGATACCCTGTACTCTTCGGTTGGTGGAGGTATTTCGGGGTTTGATGGAAGCAACTGGCAGCGGAAGACTTCACCTGTGATCTCTGCTTGATCGTATATTCTGGCTAAGCATCTAAGTAATGGCAAGTCTGACTTTCTGACTGTGGAGGAATGATTCCCGGAGTTTCCTGAGACAATAGTTTTTTTTTTTTAATTAAAAAAAAACTCCTCAGAGTTAGATATTAATCTGTTATCGTTGTACGTTCCCAAAATTATCTGAATTGGATACCTTCAACAGACAAAAAAAAAAAAAAATTGGAAACCAAAACCCAAAAAAAAAAATAAATAAAAAAAAAAAAAAGGAAATTAAGAGCCCAAAACCATTTTCTATTTTAATAAAGATCAAAAATGGTGAGTGTTTAATTTAAAGTTGGACGTATAAATGCTTGAAGCTTTGCCTTAGAATTAAAACCAATTAGAACTTATTGTGGGGCAGATCCCTCAATCCTCACAAAACCCTCCTCAAAAGGGTGTCCCCCATTCGAATAAAATCTCCGGCAAAATCATTCTCATTCTCACTTGTTGTTCCAGGCCTCGTTTAGTGGAAAATGCACGTTGGTGGCACTGGGCACTCAATGAGCAAGTGGCATGGGATGGATGGCTTGGGGATAGCGGATGGGGGGTCGATGTGAGGGAGGTGGCTTGTGTGTACTGTGTGCTGGTGGCAGACACAATGGAGCGACCATTTGGTCATTCGCCGCTTGTCAAAACTGTAAATGACGTCGCTTAGCTGTCGGCTTGCATTTGCCACTTTTGAAATGAAATGTGGAAATGAGTTAAGGCAAACGGGGAAACGGGGAAACGGGGAAACAGCAACAACGATCTTGACAGGCACTTGAAAGAGCCCCAAAGAGCAGCACCCCCAGCCAAATGTATCTCAATGTGTGTCTCTGTTCCAGTCCCTGCCCCAGTCCCTGCCCCAGTCCCTGCCCCAGTCCCTGTAGCTGCCCCTGTGCCTGCCCCAGTACCTGTGTGCCTGCCCCCTGTACCACTGCTTCAAGTGATCATAGATCTCGGATAGAGCTCTCTGGTCACTGCCGCCGCCACCCACACGCAGACCCAGATCAAAAGAGTCGGAGAACGAGAGCAAGACCCAGAGACAGACACAGAGACAGCGACAGAGGCAGAGTCAGAGTCAGAGTCAGAGCCCAGAGACAGACTTGGACTTGGACTCGTTGCAGCGCCCGCCCGCTGCTTGCAAATCAGTTAATGGCAATGGACACAATTGAGCATCGACTGGGGTTCTGGCTCTGAATGCAGCTGATGGATTTATGTTTGCGTTGAGTGCGCAAGATCCCAGATCCCAGATCCAAGAGATGCAGATGCAGATGCTGCGATGCAGATGAAGAATAATTTGCAGCAGCCATTGAAATTTGGCACTCGCTTAGAGACATAGAGAGAGAGAGACAGAGACATGGATATGGAATGGGATTCCCCCCTCAGATCAATCGATCAATTCCCAACTGCATCTCCAGCTGCTTCCTGCTTTGTCAACATTTTGGAGTCTCCGTAGAACGTTGAACGTTGCACGTTCGATCCGACGATCCGACGATCGGCATGTCGCGGGCCCACACACAAAAAACGACAAAACGAAGCGAATCGGAATCCATCATGCGAGTAATATGCAAAGTTACATAGGCCACAGAACAACATCTCCTCTAGCATCTAGCATCCATCCGAGGTATTTGAGCAGTGAGGCACTGAGGCAGAGAGACAGAGGCCAGGGCTGGGCTGGGCTTGGCTTGGGCTGGGGCTGAGGCTTCGTCTGATGCTGCGACTGGGGTTGGGCCTTCAAATCAATAGCCAAGCAACATTGTCGTTGTTGCTGTTGCTGTTGCTGTTGCTCTTGCTGTTGTCGTCATCATCCTTGGAATCGTCATCATCAACAACTGCAAACAACATTCGCCTGTCAGCGGCAACATCATAAATTGTTGTTTAGCCACATGTTGCTGTGGATCGTCGCGGCTGGCTCTCCTGGCTCTCCTGGCTCTTTGCAACTGACTCTGACTCTGCTGACTCTGGCTCTGAATCTGACTTTGGCAAAGGCTCCTGCCTCCTTCCTCGTTCCTCTTTAGCTCTTGCAGCATCCGCATCCATGCTACGGCTTTCATTGCATCCATCCAGGCTCTCACTCACTCTCTCTCCTTCTCCTTCTGCTTCTGCTTCGGCTTCGGCTCCGTCCCTCGATTTGCTCGGCAGGCGCGCCTTGGCCGCCACTCGTCTCGTCTCGTTTCGGCTCTTGTTTTGCCCAATACCCTTGCCCGGGCTGAGGAATACTTTATTATTACAGTGGGTACATTTATTGGCTTTTAACTATAATTAATTTATTTTTTATTATTATTATTAAATTATTATTATATAATTATTATTATTATTATTTATTAATTATTATTATTTTTATTATTTTATAGATTTAATACGCACCTTTCCTATTACTTCCTATTATTATTATTATTTATAAATTATTTTTTTTTATTATTTATAGATTTATACGACCCTCCATTACTTCTATATACTATTTATTAATTAGTTTTATTTTTTTATTTTATAGATTTTGTACGCACCTTTCCTATGACCATTATCTTCAGTCGGTAAGTCCATTCAATGTAATTTTTTAATTGCTGAAATTTATAGAAATATTTTTATTTATATTGTTTTTGTCTATTTTGTGAATAATTTCTTGATTTGTTGCACCTGAGAAGGAAAATTTGTGGCGAAAATTTTAGAAAAATTCTGTGTGTTTTTAAATTACAGACTAAGCTGTAGAAATTTCTTTACCTAAGAAACAATGTTCTACCTGAAAGCTTTGTCTTATATTGTTCTAATTTTGTATTCCCCCAAAATCGTATTCCTCTGAGAATATATAATTTACGTATTCCATATGTCTGCATAGGAATTGCAGTAATTTTCATTAGAATACCAGAAGATCTACTATTGCATACTCGTACATACATATGTACATATGCTAGGCATATATAGAGAGAAAGTGGATTTATTTGTGTGTTCTTGTTGGAAAATAATTTGCATATTAATTTCACTGCAATCTCAAAAAAAAATAAATACGGAATACATATTTGCCTTTGTGTTACCTTCCTTTGGTTCTGCTTAAAAAGGGTATCAGCCCTTCTCCATAACTATTTCCTCTTACATTTGCCCCTGCCCCTCTGCCTCTAGCTCTGCCGCGTGCTGTTCTCCGGCTGCTTGTTGATTTCCTGCGTCCGATAATAAGTTTTATTTATTTGCGCATTTGCCTGCGACTCTGCTCCTGTGAATGCCTGCTCCTCCAAAACCCCAAAGACTTGTGTCTCAGCCCACTCGTCAGCCTCTTTTTACCCTACCTCCCCTTGGGTGTCTCTGCTCACAGCCTTCTGGTCTAATCCTTTGTTATGGCCATGCAAATAGCTGGCACTCTTTGGCATTCCTTCTGCCCAGAAGCTGCGACTGCGACTGCTCTTGGCCTGTCAGCGGACTCATCATCGAATCATAATGCCATTCCAGAGATCCCAGATCCCAGATCCACCGCTCTGTAGCGGGAGGGGGAGCATGGAGGGATCGCTGGAAGATCAATAAATATAGCTATTTTATTTCGGTAGCCGACGCCGTCATCGTTGTTGTCGTTGTCGCTGTCGCTTTGTGGCTCCATAGCCTGCCTCACTGTGGCGACCGACCCAGCATCGGGGTTCGTTCATTAATCTCTAAATTATGCGAATTTTTAATGAGACGCACATTTTGTTCGATTTTTCATGCGTTCATCTTTGGGCGGAGTGCGGGGTACATCCACCGACCGAGAGAGAGCGAGAGAGAGCCAGAGATTCCGCAACTTGTTTGGCCTTCTGTTTTAGTTTTAATTGAAATACGCTTTCAATATAAAGTCGGGTTTAGAATGGTCTCCTCCCCCTCTCTCTCTCGCTCTCTCTCTCTCTCTCTCTCACTGTCTCTCTGATAAGGCGGCGTTCCATTTACACGAGTCTCAATGTCCCGTGTTGGCGTCTTGGGTGGGTTCTCTCCTGCCGCTAATGAAGTTCGACTGCTCTGGCGGTGTATAAATAATTGCGAGCAGAAATTAATTCCAAAATTTGGTTTAACCTTTTGGCGATCTCGCTCGCTCTCTCTCTCCCTCTCTCTCTCTCGCTGTCGCCACCTTTGATCTGTCGTCGCTCTACGTAGATCTCTAGATATGTTGAGTTTTCGGCAAAAAGTTTTGCCTATAAAAGCGCCATAAAATACTAATTGACTCTGAGGCGGGGATTAATTCTAGCGGTGAATTTATGTTACACAACAAGCGAAAATTGAATGCTTGCCACGAATTTTATGCGTTATTTATTGAAATCCAAACGATTTGTCAGATGATTTACGACGGAACAATCTGATCTGATCATCGAACTGATCTGATCGATTCTTTGTCGCCGAAATTTATGTAAGCGCTGCGCTTCCCATTCACATGAGACATGTGAGAGAAGGGACATGAGAATTATGCATAAATTCGCGGCCCCCAGCCAGGCCCCGGCATTTAGCAAGAGACGCAGAGACTTCCCCGGAAACGGGAGACAAGCGAGAGATCCTCTCTAGCGGTTCATCGAACCTGGCTACAGCAATTTCTCATATTTTTTTTTTGGGCTCACACACGTGAGAATCTCTCGCTCTCTCGTTGTCTCCCTCTCTCTGAATGCTTTGCAATGCAAATTTCAGTTTCAGAAGCAGCAGCAGAAACAACAACCTGCAATGGGCTGTTCTATGGGGAGGGTGTGGGTTCTTTTCTCTGCTGAGCATTATCCTTATAAAGCAGCAGATATCTCCCATGTCGATGCTCATATGCATATGCCACTCACTCAGTGGTTGGGGCTGAATGCTTGCCTTTAGCTGGCTGTGGCTGTGGCTGCTGCTGCTGTGGCTGCTGTGACTGTGACCCCTTCTGCATCAATAGTCAATAGGCATCAATCTCTGGCCAGCAACAAGCCATGTTGTTGCATGTCCCTTACCCATCCCCATGCCGCATGCCGCATGCCGCATGCCCCATCCTCTGCAGAGTCTGCAGAGTCAGAGTCTTGTGTGTCTGTCTGTGGCTCTTGTGCCTTTTGTTGGCTCGTTTTTTGTGGCTGTTGTCGCCATTACGAGTCGTCTGTATTCTGTATCTGATGCTGGATATCTGCTGTGGCTGCCGCTGCTGCTGCCGCTGCTGCTTGGTGCTCCTGCTGTGCCTTCCGCTTAAGTCTCAATGTCGCCTCCTCCAGACTTGCCCCTGCCCCACCGCCTGCCCTTCTGCTTCTGGCAACTGTGGCACGCATGTTCTAAACTGATTTCCCATATTTACTGACAACTAGACAAATTTCAGGCATAAGTCAGTGGCAGGACAGACCCAAGCCAGGCCCAGGCCCAGGCTCAGGCCCGAGGCCCCAGGCTCAGGCCGCCTCGTACATGGCCTTCCAGCATTTGCATAAGTTCGCGCATTATGTCCAAAACTCGCATTTGTTCCTGGTATTGGTAGCCAGGAGGATGCTCTGCTGCTGCTGCTGCTGCTGCTGCTGCTACTTGCTGCATAAATTATCGCTCGACATTAAACATTAAACAAAAGTTGCAGTTGCAGTGGCAGTGGCACTCAAGAGAAAGAGAGAGTTGCGCTGATTGGCCATGATTATGATTATGAATATGATTATGACTCTCTCTCTCTCTTCCTCTCTCTCTATCCCTCTCTCTCGGGCTGCAGCTACGACTCTCTAGCAATTTCCCATCGTTTAAGCAGCGACGCTGAAGCATTTTGTTTGCCATTAAGTTTCCATTTCCATTTTTATTCAAGTTTTGATTAATTGCCCAAACATTCATTCAGCAGGCATCCCCAACGACTTCATTAGTTGCCTCTGCCTCTTCCCTGTTGCCTGCTTGCCCGTTGCCTCGTGGAAAGTGGATCGCAGGCGCAGCTTCAGCTTCTATGATCGCATTCTAATCAGCGGGTCGTCTCTGTCCCTGTCTCTATTTCTATTTCTGTTTCTGTTTGTGGCCAACAACTTTGGCTAATTAAGCTACACAATGACATTGTCTACCCTTGGAACCCCTTTGGCTGCTGCTGCGGCTGCTGCTTGCTGCTTGCATATTAAATTTCATTGATGATCTACGGATTCGTAGAGTTGCATTTAATTTTTCATCGCAACGGGAGATTTTCACACATCGTCCTCGCCCTGGGACTCCCAGTTCCTCTCCCATTTCTTGGTCTACCAGTCCCCCCAGTGAACAGTCCCCCCAGTGAACAGTCCCCCCATTCACTGCTTTTGCCGTTCCCCTTGGCGTATGATTAATGGGCCTGCATTTAATTGAGTTATGGCTTTGCCCTGACAACGTGCGCGGATTAACCCAGCGACCTTGTCACCAATTCCCAGCAAATTTATCTCATTGCAAGAATCGCTACAACAAAGTAGCTGCGCACCGAAATTGGACCGTGAAAGACTCTGGGAAGATGCCTCCAGTAGAAACATTGTATGGCTCTATGGCTATGACTCTGGTGCAATGGCAGGAAACGAATAGTGGAATTTAATCATCAAATGGTATAGCATAACACTACCGAATAAAATCCAATCCAATTGAATACTCTCCAGCGCTCATCCGCTTACTTTTCCTCATCCGTTTGCTTCACCAAATAAAAACATTTCCCCCCCCCCCTGTACTTCACTGCCAAATGCTACATAAAAGCTTAAGCAAAGTTATGGCCACGAAGCCGCGAAGTAATATCCAGAAAAGAACAGGATCTTGCCCCTAGAAGATGACTCCTGCATTGTGGATGGCCCTTGCCGTAAAGCTCTCGAACAGAGGGGCTCTGGCTCTGACTCTGACTCTGGCGATAGTTCTTCATAAATTTTAATCAAATTAAAGAAGGCCACGCACCGGCTGGCAGGCGGCAGATAAATTGAAGCTCGAACCGCGAGTGCGCATAAGTAAGGATTACCCGAAGGCCAAGAAAGACCTGGTCAAAGGAGGCACAGGCGGCACATGGGCACTGCTCTCAGGGATAAGTCGTCTGCTCCGCTGCTGTGGTTTCTGCGCCGCAAAACCCCAACAATGGTGCATAATTTTCAGCTTCTCTCGGTTTTGACCTCTCAATCCGCCGTCGAGGGAGCATTCGAGAGTCCAGGTCCACTCTCAGGCCACAAGCCAACTAAAAAGCGGGCCACCACCACTCAAATGTGGGTACGAGAGAGAGAGAAGAGAGATAGAGATGACAGAGGGGGAGCAGCAGAATGCTTATTGGGGCTGCACTGGCAGAAATATTCGTGTTTGGCTTTGGCCTCCAATTGGGTCTTCCCACTCGCTACACTCCCCCTTCCCCCCCCTTTCGGTTCCTCCAGTTCTTCGTCAATTCAAATTAATCAGAATTAGGCAATTACAGAAATTACAAAAATTACAACGTAATTTTCTGGGCTCTTCACTTTAAAAGCTTTTGAAAAATTGCGCATGCGTATTGGCAGTACGAAACGGAGTACGAAACGGAATACGAAACGAAACGAAGGAGAAGTTTCCCTAGTCTCTAGAATGGAATGGATCGACCTCATCCTCCCCTCATCATCATTCTGTGGCTCCATTCTGCTTGTTTGTGGTTTGCTTTCGACTGTTGCTGCTGCCGTTGCTGCTGCTTCAGGAATTTATCGCAAATCGAACACTGGGCACAGTCTGTGCAAAAAGTGTGTGCTCTGATTAGCTGTTTCGGTTTGGAGTGAACCATAGACATTTATACACTGATTTCTATTGATACTTTATCTACTAGTATTTATGCTGAGAGCGTGGAATCTCTGAATCAGAATATAATTTAATTTTCATGCTTATGCCTGATCGTTAGATTATTCTCAGTGTATATTGATTAGTTAGCTTTGCATGCACTGACCACCAGATTTGCTCGCAGTGCATTATTTTCAGCTACCTGCGTATTTCATGCACCGTTACTGTTGTCCCTTGCCTACGCTTTGCTTGCTCTGCTTGCGTTGCTGCGACTCGCTCAGAGAGGAACGGAACATAGAAACGAAATCAAGAGAGCGCGCACGTCGCTCCTTGGCATTGGTATGTGCGGGTGAGAGGGCACACAAATTGCGTCGTAGATAATATTTGGCATGGAGATAAAATTCTCTTTGAAACTCAGTACTCAGTGACTCAGTTACAAAGAAGAGGTGAATCAGTGAAAGCTCGAGAATATTTACACTCGTTGCACTCAATATTTGCCCCAATGTGCGAATGTGCAAATGTGCCCTTCGCCAATTCCATTCCCACCATGGCCATCCTCACTCCGCGCGCCCATTATCACGCACCAGCTGTCCACACACATTGTGTCCGGTGCTCCTGCTGCTCCCCTCCCTCCGCTGCTGCTGCCAGTGGTCACGCCCTTTGTTTGCCCATTGTCCGCTGTCCGCGCTGTCACTTTGCATACAGAGTCGTTAACATTCCCCAGAACGGACAGGTCTCTAGGAATCAGCAGCAGCAACAGCAACAGCAGCGGCAGACGTAGCTCTGGTTCCCATTGAATGATGATACTCCTCTCTGCCAGTCTGCCACTCTCTTGCGTTCCTCTCTCTCTCTCTTTCTCTCTCACTGTCTCTTTCTCTTGCCATATCTCTGCCGGTGACTACTGTCTTCGATGCTCGCTGTTTGGTTTTGGGTTTAACTCCTCGACTCGTATCAGCCAGCTGCCTGAATGCGCTTCGTATCTGCAAATCTCTAAATTGCCACAAATTAACAGATAATTCGCGATGGCTAAAACCCGAACGAACCAACGAATGAACGAACGGTGGAAAAGCAGCAAAAACAGCAAAAACAGCTAAAAAAAAAAACAGAAACAGAAACAGCAAACGCCAAACGACAAGCGACTGCTAAACAGATTCCGTTTGACTCGAGCGCGCAAAGGCGACGCTAATAGATACTTTGCGTGCTCACACTCTCCTCGCGCTCTCCACACCACACCACACCACAGCACAGCACACAAAAAGTGCAGCACACAGCACACAGCAGCCATCCCCCAGCCGCAGGGGCCAGTCAGTGGCAGCAGCAGGCAGGCAGGCAGGGAGGAACTCTGGCCACAAGCCTCGGTTGCACAATACCCAAATCCAATTTTGCGAATTCCCACATGCGTTCATTATCGGACACTCGGCGCGGGGCTTGGACTTGCACTCGGACTCGGACTCCGACTCGGATTTGGTTTGAGATTCAGATTCGGCTGCGGCTGCGGCCTCAGAGAGACTGTGGCAACGGCGGGTGCGCGCGTGCGCATAACTCATTTCGCACTTTGTCCATTTCATAAGACCAATTAAAGCGCCTCGAAGGCAGGCACACACACACGGCCAGCCTGAGCTGCTGCCTCAATGAAGATCTCCCCGTGCCTTACCCCTTACCCCCCTCCCCACACATCAAGTGTCGCCATGGGGCGCCTCTTCTTACCTGCGACAATTTTCCATGCGAGTTCGACTGACGTCGGATTAAGTGGGAAAATTTGACAAATGCCCCAACGAGAAGGAGGTAGTGATAATCACCAGATCCCCTTCATACTGCACCCCTCGCTCTATCTCTCTCTCTCTCTCGCTCTCAGTCGAATGCGGTGGCTGATGTCTTCCCTGCTTGCCCCTCGCTGCTTACAAATTTGCGCATTTGTCCAAAGCAGCGTGAACATTTCGCACAATCAGCCAGAGATCGGAGTGGACGCCAGAGGAGTCCCCAGAGCAGGACGCTGGACGTGGTCGCGCGCTCTCTCTCTCTCTCTCTCTCTCTCGCTGTCTGTACCTTTGGGATCCCCAACCAGCATTTTTATGCACATTTCGTTTTCGTTTCGTGCTCGACCCGCCAGCCACGAAATTATGTCAATAACTGAGGTCATATGCATAAATTCTGAGTCAAGAGGAAGGAGCAGCAGGCAGCAACAGTGGAGCAGCAGCAGCAGCAGCAGTCGCGGACAGCAGCGGACAGCAGCGGACACTGGAGACCCAGAGACCCATAGAGAGAGAGGCTGAAACGAGCTCAGAATCTGTAACTGCATACTAAATACTAGAATACACTCCAAGGGTGGCAGGGTATGCTGGCATTTGAAAGAAGAAAGGATCTAGTGAGAGCTATTCATATAGAGTGGAGGGAGAAGAAGAGTTTTTAGATAATAGTAGGAATTTACTGCAGGAAGCATACACATACATATATATAGGGGATAATATCTGAGCTGAACAAAAGTACATAGCTAGCTATAAAGCCAACAAAAATGTGAAGAAAGAAAGACGCGAATCAAAGAGGCTCAGTAGCTGATTTGATTTTTTTATTTCCAGTGGATTTCCTGGAGGGAGTTCTTTAAGGAATAGTTCAGTCAGAAAAAAAGAGTTACTTTAGCACGTTCCTTTAGCATAGATATACATCCATTATCCGAATAATGTGGGCTAGATTTGATGCATCCTAAAAGCATTTTAGAGCAGAGTTCTGGCTGAACAAAAGAAACTTCTACTGCCACTGCAACTCACTCGCTCACTCTCTTCACAGTGGATTACTTTCTTCTAGCTATAGCATCCCTTATCTTTGCTTAAGATCTGCTGAAGATTTCCCTTCGAACAAGTCATAGAGGGAAAGGGCATTCGCTCTTCGCTCTTTCACTGAGCTTTTCGCTGCTTTGCTGCCTTGAAAATTAACCTCGACTCGTTTGTTTGCAAGTGCACGTGTCTCGCTTTTGTTGCTGCTGCACAATGGATGCCGGAATGGCGGTAAGCAGGAGGGTGCAAAGGGGGGCATACGCCTCCACCTTGGAACTTGGCACAGAAAGAGCTCCGTCCGCATGCTAATAAAATGATATTTTATTGCTTCTTGGCGGCTCATCACAGCGGCAGAGAATGCAGCCAGAGCCAGCAACCTGGAACTGCAAAAATGGATAGGGATGGATCGTTGAGTGGAGATGCTCCATGCTCCATGCTGCATGGCTAATTGCCTTGAGAGTCGTGCGTGGCCGTGGTGGAGACGCCTGTAACGCATTCCCAGAGATTAAATGCCCCATTTGGCATTGCGGAACGGAACAGGCGGGCGGGCAGCAGCTCAGAGCTTCCCATCGAATGGTGTGGGTGAGTTGGCTTCATTTTTCGCTGTGCGGCTAGTTGGATGGAAAATTGCCGACTGCTGCGGCGGCCGACTAAAAGATTGCAGGACTCTGTGCAGGTCCCTGACCCAGTAATTGGATGTGAAGAACATGCCACAGTGCAGTGCAGAGTCAACCAGCAGCTATGGCTGCCACAAAGGCAGAAGCAGGGGGGAGGGCAGGCAAGAAGAAAACTAGCCCAAAACACGATTAACCCACATCTTGGACGCGATCATAAATTATTATGCAGCTGGAAGCAGGCGGCTGCAGTGCAGAGCCGTCTGCCGTCTTCCGTCTGCTGTCTCCCAGTCGGGGATTCAGGATTCGAGATGATAGCGTGACTGCCAGGGAGCTGCTCGCTCGTGAGTGCCACGGATCACGCAGTCAGCTGCACTCGGACGGGAGTCGCCGCAGCAGGCAGGCAGCAGGCGGCACAATTTTTTTGTTTTTGGCTGATTCTCCTCAGCTTCGGCACACGAACATGACTTTCTAGCGGATTTCTTGGGTGCATTTGGGGGGCATGCAGCATGCAGCAGAAGTCAGCAGTCAGCAGACAAGCCATGCAACTATTTATGTTTGCTATTTGCTGTTTGTTTCTGCTGTTGCCTGTTTGGGGGCTTCTTCCCTCTTCTCAACATTTAATTATTTTGTTTAAAAAAGTTTTGACACCGCGACGCGCATGCAGATTTACAGTGAGGCGGAAAGAGGAAGAGGATTGAGGATTGGGATTGGGGACTGCAACTTGCAGCGGGAGTGGAAGACATACAAGACTGACAGCCTCCTTGGCCAGCGGCAGCATGTGGCACGTATGTGTGTGTGTGTATGGCAGGGGCAGTGGGGTAGGCTGTGAGGCGACAGCCGTGACAACAAAATGTTCACCAACAACAACAACAAAAAAAGAGAAGGAAAAAACTTTTGCCACTCAATTTTCTGCTGTTTTTGGCCGGACGAGCACGAGCTTTGAAGATTTGTTGGGGGATTGTATGGGGATTGGCGTTGCACACCCTCCCTCCAGCTACTCCTACTTCTACTCCTCGTGTCTGTCTCTGTGTCTGTCTGCAGCTGTTGTTAGTCAAAGTGTATCTAGATTAAGGCGCAACGCGACAATAAGTATTAAGCATTAAGTTGTCGCTGCAACGTGTGAAGTGCCTTCAACTTCGGGTCAACATTGCGCTGTTTGTACGACTACAACGACTACGACTACGACTACGAGATGTGACAATACAAATCTGTGGCACAGTGGGACTCAGAGCATGGCAGCAGGGCCTGAAAAGGCGGGTACTTAAGGGGTTGATTTATTAGTGGGAATTAGCCAATTACTCTTGGATCATCTTCTTTTTTTTTAAAGGAAAAGTATGACAGCAAATGCCTGGGAGTAGGTGAGAATCTATCTGCCAAAAGCCTGTGCATGGGAGTAGGCTATTGGGCATTATATAATTATAATTATATAATTATAATTATAATCAATTATAATTGATCGATGCGGGGCTGATTCGGGCACATTTTAAGAGATTTATTTACACTTAAATGTTGAATCGGAGAATTACTGGGCCTGCCTTTCATTCTGTCGACTCGAAATGTACAGTGGTACAGTGAACACTATTAAATGAGAATAGGTTCAAGGGAAGTCCAAGAAAAGTTTCCTGGGAATCGCTGCCTTCGGGGCTGGTCCTTGCGGTATGTGAACTAAATCCTTCGCTTGCTGATATATAGGGATCAGTGCACCTTCTGGCCCCACAACTCCCCTCCTACGCTTCATACACCACCTCCTACCCCCCCTTGGTACCCAAAGATTCGCGTCTGACATTTTGCATTTAATTTATGCCACAAACTCCCATTGCCGTGGAGATTACACAGATTGCGGGTTATGCAAATTATTTTGCCACCGTCGCTTCGTTGACTACAGCTGTTTGCAGTTGCCTCTGTTGCAGTTGCAGTTGCCTCTGTTGCAGTTGCATTTGTTGTTGCTGTTGCTGTTGCTGTCGAGTGACAGCCAATTTGGTAAGTCAAGCGCGCGGGGTGGTACGCGGGGGTACCCTGGCAATGCGGCGTATGAGCGATGCCATTTGGTAGCCAGAGCCAGTGGCACGTTTGGCACAAGGAGGAGGCGGGGTGGGGGAAGTTGAGTGTTAAATAATTTTAATTATTAAGCCGCCGACTGCCTGTGTGCATTGTCTTGCGGGGCTCCACTTAGCGACTGTGAGGCGGGGAAGGCCGTGTAATCAAACACAAATTGAAACCGAAATCGAAATCGAATTGGAAGCCGCACGCATTCCACGGGGCAGGCCAGTGGCTGCCAGGCCAAGGAATTTTAATTGCAATGAAACTGAAATCAGCAGCAGCCTCAGCCTCAGCCGCAGCCACAGCCTCACATGTGCCACACGCTGCCTGCACCTGCCTGACTGCCCGTCTCTCGAGGGGCTATTGCTCATACGACACGGTGGCCAGTCGCCACGCCAGTCGCCACTCCACTCCCCACTCCCCACTCCCCGCTGCATGCTGCACGCTGCTCTTTCGGGGCAGAGTCAAATCGAGTCAAGAAGTTAATTACAGTCAATGCGGCAAACGATTTTCATGCACTTTTGACACCGCCCGCTACGTGACAATATGAGAAGCGGTTCCAAGGCGAGTTGCCACGAGAGCAAAGGGTATCCCATGGAGCATGAATGCTGCATATTGGATCCCATCCATGGAGCTTCAGCCATGCGCCAGCCTGTTCGCCGCGAATTTGGGGCAGCATTGTTTGCCAGGCAAACATTAGGCAAATGGATAGATTGAACCGCCTGATCCAGGGCTCATTAAAACTTTCTTCTGGCTGCCAAGGCACTCTCCACTGGCTCCAGCAATTACCTGGAAAACGACTTCATTCCAGTGCAGTCCGGGCAGTCCGGGCAGTCGGTAGATGAGTTGCGCGGCTAATGACAGCCTTACATTGTTTCAGCAAATAGGAAACCGTTCGCTCGGCCAGCGGTCAGTGGGTTAATTGCGGGCACAGCAAAATGCCCAGAAATCAATTGGCAGAATTAACCAGATGAGCAGACGAGCAGACGAGCAGATGGGCTGATGGGCTGCCAATTAATCATAGAGGTCGATCGATTCATCGATCCAAAATTTGATTCTCGATTTGACCTGCAGACGAACCGACCCCCCACCAGTTGGTCGCCACGCTGATTCCTCCAACACTTTCACGTGACAGAAAGTTTGCATAATGGAAACCCAAAGAGAAGGAGAACAAGAGGCAGCAAGAGAGAGAGAGAGAGTGGCAGGGGAAGAGTGAGAGAGAGAGAGAGAAGGGGAAGAGAGAGAGAGAGAGGAAGGGGAAGAGTGAGAGAGAGAGAGAGAGGTTTGCCTAAGAGGCAAACATGCAAATGCCTCATCAATCAGAGAGTTTGCCTGCCCCCACAGCACAGCACACCACAGCACACAGCAGCATCATCATCATCCCTTCTTGCCCCACGGTGTCGGTGACGTTGCCTGACACCCATTCCGGCTACTGTGCTGCACCGAGTACCGTACCACATGGCAATCAACGCGTCAAACGAGCAGGAAATCCCAGTCTCTCCCAGTCTCCCAGTCTCCGATCTCCGATCTCCGCTTCCAATAGAGATCCCTACCTGGCGGCTGCTGCTGCACAAACACAGTTAGCATTTCCATTGCCATCTCCATTTCCATTTCCATCTCCATTTCCATTTGCTATTTGGCTTGCAGCAAAATGTGTGAATTGTCGGCTGGGCAGGGGCCGAGCAGGGGCAGGGGCAGAGGCAGGGGCAGGCGGCAAATGATTTTTGACAGCTGCCTTCGAAATGGGAACACAAACTGCAGTTGGCAGCAAAAGGAAAAGCCTCCCAATTGGGCTTTTGCATTCAGCATCCAGAAATGTGTCTGCAGCAGACCCAAAGGCAGAGCTGCAGAGCTGCTTTTTGGGTCAGCCCAGACTACAGACTCCAGACTTCGAACTCCGGACACCGGACTCCACCCATCCGCCCCATTCAGCGTCCAGGCTTATTAACTGCACGCTAATTTATTCCAGCAAACAGAAGGCTGCCTTCTGTCCAAGTAGCTTCTGTTGTCGAAGATTCAGTGTTGCAGTCGCACTGCAGGTCTTAGATGGGAGGCTGTGTGGCTGTGGCTTGGGCTGTGGCAGACAGCCAGGCGCCAGACCCAGGCAAGTTGTGAAAATTCGCAATTGCCTGAAAAACTGAAAAACTTCTGGAACTGAAAGCGTCAGACCCACCGATAAGTGCTAGGGGGAAAATCAACATTAGCAGAGATTAAAAGAGATTAAGCTGCCTGCTTTTCCTGGAATTTCAAGGGTTTGTTGAGAGATTTCTAAGAGACATCAGCTGACGCCAACGCATTGATGTAAGCTCCAACTTAAACAGAAAACAGAAACTAAGCAAGAACTACGAGTATAAGTATTAGTCTTCTGAAGCAAAGAGATGCAGAAAATAGTACAAAAAATAAGTAAAACTTTAAATGTTTAAATATAAATATTAGTTTCACACTAAACATTTAAATTTGCAACCAAACACAAAACTACATCTCTTGAAGTCATATGAAATAAATAAAATAAAAAATAAATAAAAACAAAAAATTAATAAAAAATAAAAAAAAAATAAAAATAAATAAAAATAAATAAAAATAAAAAATAAATAAAAATAAAAAATAAATAAAAATAAAAAATAAATAAAAATAAAAAATACATAAAAATATAACTTTGTATTCGTATCACATTTAAATACAATATCAATATCACCAGAAGCCCATTCTGAAGGGTCAGAACGAGCGCAGCAGAGAGGGACACAGACACAGGCACAGGCACAGGGACCTCTACAGCTCTGCAGTGAAGTTCTGCTGCCAACAGATAAAATGTTAGTCCTAGAATAACTTGTTGCTTTCCTTAACAATAAAAGAAAGCTGTGGGAAACGCATAATTCGCTGCATTTCCCTTTGCTCCCATAGATCAGTTTGCTGTGCCCAAGGAGAAAGTGAAGCCCGTCCATTCCCAGTAGATCTGTGTAGATCTCTTCACCCTTTCTCCCGCTTTTGCTGGTTCGCATCCAATCGGTTCAATATGCTGGTCTGGACTGGTCGGGTCTGGCCTGGGCTGGCCTGGTCCAACGCTTCCTTCACACTTTCGGTTTTTAATTGCACTCCGAAATTTGGAACGGCCAACGCTGACGCTGTGACTGTGGGTCTGTTGCTGTTGCTGTTGCTGTCTGTGGCTCTGCCTCTGCCTCTGAGCGGGTCCAATGCCGCGGCAATGCAGCCGATGATCATTTGCATAAAACAAACAGCAATTTCTCACACATGTGTCCCGCCAGTCCCTGTCTGGGCACCGTCCCTGTCTCTCTCTCTCTCAGAGATGTGTGTTTGCGGATTGCATTTGTGGCCCGCAGCTAAAAAGCGATTCGTTACATGAGACTGGATTGCCCCTCCATTGCAGGGGGTAGTGGAGACCAGATCTATGTCGGGGCATGCAGCGTCCCTCTGCAAAAGCGTCACATCAAACATGCATCAATAAATAAATAATTCCAATTTGCAAATTTTTCATCGAAGCCCCCTAAAAACCGAACCGAAAATGGTACCCAAAGTTTGCAAGGCCTCAGCGTAGGCCGAGGGAGTACCACAGTACCACCACCGTACCACCATATGCCTCTTGATGCCAGTCTCCAGTCCAGTCTCCAGTCCCGATCCCAGACTCGGCAGCACGGCAGAGTGCCCGTCAGGTGCGGCGCGATGGTGCGCGCAGGAAATTGTTCATCTGTGGCTAACATATTGGGCACCGCCGCCGCACAACGGCCACAACAACTCCATTCCACTCACCCAAGATCTCTTTTGGGCACCCAAAACAGAAGACTGAAGACGGCAAAAGGCAGCAGCAGCCACAAACGGAAAACACACACACACAGCAGAAATGAAAACAGAAAACAGACGAAAGGCAAATAAAAAGGCTATCGCTATCGCTTTTGGCCAATCTGCATGTGCAACGCTTACACAGCCAGCCAGCCGACCAAGCGACCATTCCAGCAGCCATAGAGCCAGCCACATCCATTGAGCCACCAGCAGCAGCAGTGGGTTTTGTTTTTTTGTTTTGTTTCTTTGTTTTGTTGCGTGTGAGGCTGCGCAGCGGACAATGACAACAATGAGCAAATCATGGGCACTTTGCATACGGTGGTACCCCCTTTGGCCATGCAGCGATGCTACACTCAAAGAAATTTACTGTGGGGAGACAAACACTTTCGTTAAGCAGTGTTGCGTATATCCTTGCTCTCAATTACTCATATTGCTCCCTTTGCTCATAACTGCGTCAAGTTTTACTCTTCGGCACTTCGGCAAACAAATCAAAAGAGAGAATGCACGAGAACCGAGAACGCAGCGACGCGCGGACTTGTCGCGACATGTCGTTTGCATGACGAGGCATATTGATGCTCGCATCGAGCTTTGCTGATAAGGGCTGCCCTGCTTTGGTTGTTGCTGTTGCTGCACTGATTTCAAATGTAAGCAAAGAAGTAAATGTAAACAGAATAAATCTAAGGAAGGGCTTTGGAAAATAAAAGGGTATGTTCTGGATAGAATAATCCTCTATATTCATAGCAAAAAACGTAGAATAAAAAATATCTATTGCTGCATACCTATTGCTGATAATTCTGTGAAGTACTGTGAATTACTCAGGATATTCTGACCCACATATTCATTGTTGTCAGGCTTCTACCCACTTAAGACCTTGGAGCTGATACGTCCATGGAGCGTCGATGATATAATCCATAATTATTTGCATGCACAAAATAATACAAAAAAGTCTAAGAAAACTTAAAAAATTTCTAAAAAATAGAGCTTAGTGCTTTAGCCAAGTTAAAGCGGAGAGGTAACGATATTTGTATGCAATTATGTACATATTTATTTTCAGCAGATTTTAAGTCCCTTCCATTTTAATTTAATTTAATTTAATTTAAATTTAATTTTAATTTTTACTTAAATGCACCGAATGAATTAAGAAACAGAAGGAAACCCCTGGAATATTTTGATTCTATTTTGAAAACGAAAAATACTCTAAAATTATCCAAACATAATTTCGAATTAATTCTGAACCATTTAATGCACTTGCCACATTTTAGCTTGGCTTCTCGTGCTCATGGAATGCACTGCCATGGGTAATCGTTTCTGCCAGTGTAGCCCACGAAAGGCTAACGAGTGATTGGAGAACAGCAAATGGCATTTTTAGCTTTTGACATTTCACGCGTGCAGCACTCCATCGCTGGAGTGGAGTGGAGTGGAGTGCAGCTGGAGATGAAGATGGAGTGGTGGAGTGGTGGTGAGGAGAGCTGGAGCTCCTCCATCATACACGGCGCATGTGTGATGCGATACTTTTCCTCTCTCTCTCTCTCTCTCTCACTCACTCTCTAGTTTTGGCCTGGCCCGATCGCGACCCCAAAGCGGGCGGCGGCACTTTAATGTGGCCCGGCCCCCAGTCCCGGGCATTGGCGCTGGCTTTGGCTTTGGCTGTTGGTAATGTCATAGATTTGGCCGTGCGACTAATTCACGACAATTTTCACTGATCGACGATTACCGCCGATGTGTGGTGGGGCACTGGCACTGGCACTGGCACGGCACTCCATAGTGTGGCATCCACTTCCTACCGGGATGGGATGGACGTTGCAGCCTACGCGCAATTCTCCCTCCTTATTGCAAATGTATTTTTAATTACATTGGCAAACTTTGAGGGTATTCGGGAACAATGGGGTTGGCACTGGCACTGCCACTGCCACTGCCACTGGAGCTTGTGGCTGTGGCCGCCACTTGACCATTTGCCTGATTGCGGTATTTTGCCGCACATTGCGGGATTCTCTAGCATCGCTCCGCTCCAGTTCCCCCCCACCAAAGTAAATGGCAAATGTCCGCATCGAATCATTCCACAGACAGAAGACAGAAGACAGAACGCGGTACGCATACGAGTACGTGTGTATGAGGAGAGTACGAGAGCATGTCCAGGGTATCGATTTCAGGCTACCGCTCCCATCTTGCTCCCATCTTTGCAGCTCATCTGCCACTGCCCCTGCCACTGGCACTCCCATCCCCTCCCTTCCTCTCTCTCTCCACCTGCCACAGATGCATCTCTTTCTCTCTGTTGCAGCTCCATCTTCTGCTGCTGCTGCTGGCGCGTAAATTTTCATGTCGCTTTGCGATTTGCAAGCATTTAACAAAGTCAAAACAATTTTAATGCACAGACGGGGCAGTTAATTAAAATAGCAACGATCCGTTGCCCAGTGGCTCCTCTACATAGGTACACCACGTATACCCTACAGGGTGCCAACGGACAAGGGTATGGACAGCAACACAAATTCCGCTAAGCAGACGGAGAGAGAGAGAGAGAGAGAGAGGGTGTCTCTGGCCCACAAAATTATGTCCAAAAGTGCATTAAATCTCAAACAGCAGAGTGACTCGCCTTAGGGTATGCTTTAGTCGTTGCTTTTGTAGATATGCCAATAGGTTTTTGTGGCTGATACCCAGCAGCAGCCTCTAGAGCTTCCAAAAGTGATTCAGTCACAAACTCAGACTCTCAGCAAAGAAATCTCTGCAAAGTCGTTCTCCCTCTCCTCTCTCTCTCTATAGGGTATTCCTCAGTCGTAGCCATACTCTCTCTCTCGTGCTGCAGCTCTATTTCGGGTAGTTTCGCCTAGACGACCCGACGGCCACTTGTCGGGCGCAGGCTGAGGTTTCGAGGGATTGGGATTGGGTCTCGATGGCGGCTGCTGCGCTGCGCTGCGCTTCCCATGTTGTTGCCTTTGACAAAATCAAATTAATTTTAATGCCTGTTGGCCGCTTTGCTGCACATTAATTACCAGACGAGCATCGGAGCAAACGAAGGAGTCCCCCCGTTGCACCCCCTGCAGCCCACATCGCTGCGCATTTTGGCATTTCGAATGGTTCCGACTGGTTTATAATTCAATAAAATTTGATTAGGCATTAATTTGCAGTGTCGGCTAATTAATGAGCGCAATATGCAATGCAATCTGCGGATCCTGGGACCCGGGACCTGGGACCTGGGACCCGACAGCTGACAGTTGAGAGCTCCCGCTCCCACCGCAGGCGGAAGCTCTTGCAAGCTCTCTGGGGTTAATGGCTATCATAGAGATACATTCCTCCGCTCTCCGAGATGCCTCTCTCTTGCGCGCTCTCTGGCATTGGCCAGCCATATATGTATGTATGTATGGTTGAGGTCTAAACCGCATCTAATGCCAATTTTTAGGCTGGGCAAAAAACACTGTATTAAATGGGTTTCCTCTTGCAGCTCCTTCTGCTCCTACTGCCTGCCCCTTTCTGCTCCTACTGCCTCACCCCTTTCTGCACACCCCCCACCCCCGCCCCCCCCCACGCCCCCCCCTGCCCAACTGCCTCCCCCCTTTCTGCTCCTACTGCCACCCCCCTTTCTGCACCTACTGCCAGCCGTGTGCAAACGGGGCGTACAGCGGGTTGGGTGGTGGGCGTGTTGGCCGTGCAGAGGCGACCTACTGTTGCATCTCTCTTGCCATCTTTGTTGCTCATTCTGTGGCATAATAGGCCAATTATTACTGCAATTTGCATTAGGCCAACACACACACACACACACACACAAGTAAACACACACACACAGATACAGATGCAGATACCTTCTCTCTGCATAGAGATGTGTAATCCATGAGAAGAAGAAGGAAGCTGCCAGCCAAAGAGAAAGAACGAGAGAAGAAAGCGAGCAGGGTGGCAGGGGGGGCAAGGCAGCCTTTGGAAATTCTTTTGAGCAGCGCGTTGTTATTATGAAACCGTTTAGAGAACGTGTTTGTGAACAGCACAGTAATTTGGTTAGATTACCAATCCGTAGAGGAGCAGTACACAGAGAGTAGTGCCCCACAGATGATGATGATGTGGATGTGGATGTGGCTGTGGCTGCCCAAGAAGAAGGAAGGAGCAGCAGCAGCAGCAGCAGCAACAGCAACAGCAACAGAAACGCGACGAATGTGGGCCAATCTATCACCGCTCAAAGTCACACCAAACCAGAGATTGACTCCAACAGGAGAGTAGCAACAGCGTGAGGCTCCAGGGGGGATCACAGAGAGTGGCAATGGGAATCCCGTTTGGCCATGGCCATGGCCAACGGCAGCGTGTGAATAGAAACGTTAGTGCAGGCACGTTCTGGGATGCCTTGCCTGATAAAAGTTGATTGCAAATTTATAGACGAGCAGATTGCCCATAAACTCATGTCCCAGCCTCGACTTGTGTACCTGGTGTAGCTGTGTACCTGTGCCCATGTGCCCATGTGCCCCTGTGCCCCCCTCCTTTGCATCTGCATCCATCAGAGTCAATCCCAGTCAATCGTCATGGAGATAAGCGCGCTGTCGTTGTCAACACGAGAACAACTTCCGCCAGTGCTCAATCATTCAGAACCCAGACCCAGTCCCAGACCCAGACCCGAGTCACAGTTACAGTCGCAGCTCCAGCACCAGAACTTGGCTCCGGACTCAAAGCCAAACAGAAAGCAGTGCGAAAGTGAAACCGCCCCATCGGAAATTTGCTTTGACTTTGCCTCTAATTGAATTAATTAGCCCGGAGCTTATGCAAATGCAGCGGCAGCAACTCTGACTGTATAATAGTCCCAGTACGAGGCATTCTATGTGGATATTTCTGCATGCCATATGTGCCACAAGTGTCAATATATATCGTGAGCAGCAGCCACAGCTCCGGTTATCATCCGCAGTCGGAGACTTCCCCCTCCCCCTGCCGCCATTCCGTCTTGGCCATTATTCTTCAAAATGCGCCGCAAGCCTCGGCTGTGATCTCAAGTCAAGCAGCCGCCGTGTCCGTGTGTTTCTTCACACAATGGAAACCGAACGACGCGCTGCAAACAGCAGTAGGTTCCGTACCGTTTCCCCCCTTATGCCATGCCCTATATTGGGTCCAATGGGCCGATCACGAACTTTGTCACACGCAAGCCAAATAAAATGTAGTCGGAGAGTGAGAGAGGCAGAGAGAGATGCAGAGAGAGAGAGAGTCACGACGCGAGGGCAGCGAGTGTGGAGTGTCCATTTATGGATTGCCTCATAATCGCGTTCCCCATATGAGCAATGCATTCCTGCAAGACTTTCCTTTAAGAATCGAAGAGGTAGAAGTTGTAGATCCCATTCTACATTTTAGACATTATAACTGGATCAAGGTCATAGGTCATAGCTACGTAAAGAAAGATCTTCCACGTGCAAAAGGGAAAAGAGAAAGAGTAAAGAAGAAGCCCCTCCCTGAGCCTTGTCTTGAGCTATTCTTCCGAGCAGTTCTCTCATTTCCAAGAGTATCTAAATATCGACTATCGTTACGTTTGCTTTCCCTTCAATGTTGTTGTCTGTTTTGCACTCGTATTTCATTTTAGCAGCCAAGCAGTGTGGAGGGGAGAACCGGGCGAAAGGTGGGGGGCAACGCCAACACACTCCAAAGCCGCTGCCAAGTAGACCTTCAGACGCCAAACACTCCAACGCCGCAGTCATTGGAGCAGCAGTCTCAGTCGCCGGCGCAGTCACAGCCAACGCGCAGCAGCAGCCACAAGAGCATTCGCATTCAGCTTCAGTCAGTGGGACAGTTGGACAGGTGGAGGAGGAGGCCAAAGGAGGGAGGTCTAAAGAGGTGCCAAGAGCGGCTCAGCGGCCGACAGCTCGACTTTGCAATTGCGCACTTCTGACTACAAAATACGTTTTGATACGTTTTCCATGCAGCCCAGCAAACCACACACAGAGGCCGCCCGGTCTGGCATCTCCATAAATATTGCCACCTCGTGTGGCGTATCGCATTCGCCTTATTATACATAGTAGATTTGTGTACCCACCGTGTACCCCCGCCGAACGGAGCGATTCATTCATTCACCTGCAGTGAGGCACTCCGCAGTGTGGCTGAAGTGCAGACAGTGAGGCAGATTGACACCTGACATGCATCGAATGGAATCAAATCAAATCGAATCGTAGCTGTTGCAAGCAAAGCGAAGCTTAGATCGAAGCTTTCTCACCAGAGATATCCCATATACCATATCCCAGATTTTAGATCTAAAACAGGGCCTTATCTCGCAGGGCCTGGTTCTGGTTCTTGTTGTGGCTGTGGCTCTGGCCTGATTCCCTCTGTAATTTATTCATATATATACATATATGCACATGCACCTATGACCGTATCTATATAATTATATAAACCCCGATTTGGTACGCTTGTGCAAACCACTGGCCACAACCAGTGCAGGCGTTGAGTTATAGCACTTACGGGCACTCGAACACATGTGCTGCTGCTGTCTCTCCCCACCAGAATATGGTAGATGATTCATTCATTCGCTGCTCACCCATCGATCGCGAGATTTATGGCCATGTTGATAGGCAAATTTCCGTTGGCCGATACCGATACAGATACAGATACAAACCATGTAGATACAAATGTGTGCAGTGCACGAATATGAAGACACTCCAAAACCCATTGACAGATGATTAGTAGATGCTGACCCCTAGCCATTTTGAAACTTCTTAATCATTTAATTTTATGCCAGAGCTGATGGAGATATCCGTACAGAGGTAAATGATAGAGCCATTTGAAAAGTCGAGCAGTAATCTATGTAATATAAGAGTTATTTTATTCAGATGAAAATGATGGTAGAGCATGGTTTCTGAAATTAAATGATCTACATTTATTTGATATTTTTAATATTTTATATTGCACAAAAAAGTGTACAATCCATAAACATAAAGACAGTAGAGGGTGACCCCGACAAATAATACCTAATTGACTGCCAAAAGCCTCAACAATGGATAAATGAAATCATTCGCACTATGTTTTGCACATTGGAAATCAGACTACTAGGTGGGGTGAAAAGTAATTAAAGTAAGTACAATATAAAAGTAATTAGCGTAAGAAAATGTTAACGCAGCATGTTCCCCTCCTATTTATGCAAACATTTAAAATTACAGCGCGATACAGCCACTAGTTTATTTTTTAAAGATTCTGAATGGGCAGAAAATGGTGACCCCGGCAAACATGAATAATGCAGAGCAGGCTGAGGAGATGCAGTATTCATACTTACACAAACCAGTGAACGGCAAAGATGATCGGCACATACAGGAATTATCTCATCAAAGGGCAGCAGTATATTTTTTATAAAAAATGGTGACCCGGACCTCTAGTCGAAATATGAACAATCCAGTATAATAAGTATAATAACTTTTTATTGTTGTTGTATTCTGCGGTTTGCGTACAAATCGAATGTTGGATATTTGGTTAGTAATTGTTTTTTGCCTGCGCGTATACGTATGCAGATATATATTTTATATATATTTTTGCCATTTTGTTTTGTTTGTTTATTTGTTATCGCTATTATCGCTATCGAACTAAGTCTGCTATCAGTCTACGAATGCATGTGTGATAATCGGTAATCGCTAGTTGGTAATCGGTAATTGGTGATTGGTAAATCGTGAAATGGGTTAGACTCCAAAACATATACGCTGATCAGCAGATCAACAAATTGACAAACTAAAACTAGAACTAGAACTAAACCTAGGATCCAGCTTCTTGTAGTAGTACAACCTTCGCATTCGTTGGTGCATGCACCAGAAACACACACACACACACACCTGACACATGACACATACACAATATAAGTATAATAATCGTAGAAATAAGCAACAACGTAACACAGAAATCAGTTCCACAAATCGATGGCCTTACAAAATAATACCCATAGAGAATCCTGCGCTTTTGCTACATAGTCCGAATGTATGTGCTGCTGCTGCTGCTGCTGCGTGTGATATATATTTGTTTATTACTCGTACGAGCATGACTACTAGCTGTGAGAATATTCGATATACATATTCGATATATATATTGTATGTGTGGTGTGTTCGGAGGAGCAGCCCCTCCCTCAATCAAAGGCGGCCACGTAGTATGCAATGTGTTCGAGTTCTCTTCGAGTCCAAAAAAGTACCTCGAAATTCTACATAATAATCGGGTGGGTTTCCGGGTTCGTCACTCATGCGACAGTCTCCTCACAGATCGATATCCATCTGTATCTATATAACTGGTGGTTGGTTGTTCAGTTGTTCAGATCTACATAATATCAAAACAGCTTTTGCTTTGCGGGGGAACACTATTTGGTCTATCTTGGTAGGTGGTGGTGTTGGTGGTGGAATTTTGCTGCTGTCTGCTACGGAACTGACGAACTGGCCGGGGTGGGGGGACCCTGCTTAGACCCTGCGATTGCTGTGCTCCTGCTGCAGACTGACGTTATTCATCACAGCACTCATGTCCACCACCACCGAGTCGGTTATTAGTTCGGTCTGTCCCTCGAGCATGCCCTCGCTGTGTCCATTGGGCGTGCCAGCGGGCATGTCCTGCAAAGAAGTGGCAGATACGATAAGTGATACACTCATTGCAGAAGCTGCTGTTAACCCACCTGATAATTGACGGCGGCAGCATCCAGAGCCATTAGCTCCTTGCGTGACAGCTCCTCAACGATGGCGGCGGTGTAGCAGTCGCCCAGCATGTTGTTGGTCGTCCGAATGCGATCGCTGCAGTCAAAACAAAAGAGCCATACAGACTGGAGCTACTCTAAGGGAGGGTATCCGCATACTCACACAAACCAGTCGACGGCAAAGAGGAGCGTCACATCCTGGACAGGGGCATCGATGGCGGTGAGCACCACCAGGAGCAGCACCAGAGCAGCGCTCGGCACACTGGCCGAGCTCATGGACGCGGCCGTGGAGGTGAGCAGCACGGTGAGCAGCTCTCCGAAGCCCAGCACCATGCCGCTCATCTGGGCGATGAAGATCGATGCCACCGCGATGTAGAGAGCGGTGCCGTCCATGTTGATGTTGCATCCAATGGGCAGAACGAAGCGGGTGATGCGCGGGTCCACGCGCAGCTTCTCGTTCATGCAGCGGAATGTGATGGGCAGGGCAGCAGCGCTGCAGTTGCAGTGGCAGGATTGGTGGTGGCGGTGGCGGTGGCGGTGGTGGTGTAGTGTAGATGTTGGGTTGGTGGATTTTCAAGTGTTTTTTTTTTATTCAAGGTTTTTCGGCGAAACAAAAAAGTTTTCATAACAAGAACAACGTAACAACGACGGGACGGGGGGCAAATCAGGGATCGAATCGGATCGGATCGGAAACCAAGAAGAAGGAAAAATACTTGTAGCACGTTAGACGTTCGCAGATCTCGAGAGATCTCACAGAGACACCCTCGCTATCGCTATCACAGAGAGCAAGGCAGAGAGAGTGTGAGAGAGAGAGAGAGAGAGAGAAATGGCTTACGTTGAGGCGGTGGCAAAGGCGGTGAGCATTGCCTGGATTAAGCCCGCGTAGAACTTGAAGGGATTGCGGCGCACGATCACAAAGTAGATGGCCTGCATCACCACGAACTGGTAGAAGAACACGCCGATCGCCACCGTAAAGATGAACCAGATGAGCTGCGACATCACCAGGCCCAGGTCGTCCACGCTCAGTATCTTGCCAGCGATCACCGAGCTAATCCCCACCGGTGTCAGCCACATCACGCATGTCACCATTTTCATGATCACCTCGAAAATGGCCGAGAAAAAGTCGACAACGACCTGCCCCTTCTGGCCAATGGTGCCCAGGAAGGTGCCAAACACCAGGCAGAAGAACACAATGCCCAGGGTGTTCGTACCGCTCCGGTATTGCACGTCCCGCACGAGCACCACTTCGTCCAGCTCATCGGCCTGGCGCTGCGCCTCCACTCCGCCGGACAGCAGGATGGCCGTGTCGTTCAGCGTCTCGTTGAAGGCGTGCAGGATGTTCGGCTTGGGCAGGTAGACGGTGTGGGCCTGCTGGATAGACGCCTGGAACAGGTTGTCCGGAAATATGTTTCTGTGGAGAGGTGAAAAGAAATGGGAGAAATGGACAGTCGCGCCCTTGCAATTTTAAATTCAAATTCAAACTTCAGCGGAAATTAATGCACTGCACAAGCAGTAAACTGCTTTCCATTTCACAAGTAATGTCAATATGTCGCATAGATGGCGCCAGTGATTGACTTTATCCAACCGGTTCAATCGGAAGTTTTACTTTATTTCCTCTGCTATTTTGTCATGTTTTATGGTATATTTGCACAAACTCCATTTATTTTATTCGCGAGCAAAAGAGATTGTACCGGAACAGTGAAGACGGGAAAAATAACACGCGGCCCGTGGAAATTCAAATTCAAACTTAGAAAGTTATTCTGCTTGAATAAACTGCTTGGCCGTTCAGTTTAGTTCGCAGCCACAAATAGATGGCGCTGTCGCCTCGCTTGGCAAAACTGCTTTACCTAACCGTTTCGGCTCGCGCCACAGTTTGAAATTTAAACCTGACTTTAACGCGTTTCATTCACAAATTCCACTGGACCACTTTTATGCGACTTCTGCAGCAATTTTATGTAATTTAAATGCAACGTACTAGATTCAGTTTGGAATCAACTGCTTTACATTGGAATAGATTGCACTGCTTTTACCAAACTGTTTTTAAATGACACGCGACTTGAACGCGACTTAAACGCGACTTGAACGCGACTTGAACGCGATTTGAACGCGATTTGAACGCGATCTGAACGCGACTTGAACGCGATTTGAAAGCGGTTTCCTCTATTGATCTTTCGCAGGACAGTTCACAGTTTCTCGTGACTTTGCTCACTCACCTGCCCAAATCGAGGAGGCTGTCCAGTAGATTCACGGTCCGCTTGTCCGTCGAACGGTCGTCGTTGTTGTGCATATCCGGATTGCCGGGATGAATGAGCAGCACGAGGGCAATGCCCAGGGCGGCGTTGAAGAACGAGGTGCTGGCGAAGTAGACGAGCGTGCGCAGGGCGATCTTGCCGTTCATCTTGGCATTGAGGCTGGCGGAGCCGGCAATCAGGCTGGAGATGACCAGCGGCAGGATCATCAGCTTGAGCACACGCATGAAAAGCTCCCCCGGATACGAGATCAGCATGATGGAGTCCCCGTGCAGATGCAACGGACGCAGCGAGAGGCCTACCAGCCAAAAGGGTAGGAAGCAGAGAAAGTGAAGGAGGAGCATGATGAATGAATGAATGATTTATACGCACCCATGACGACTCCCAGCAGCACTCCGGAGAGGGTCACCAGCAGCATCAGATTATCGCTGAGCCACTTGCGGTAGCCGGTGAGCTCCACGGGTGCGTCGCTGCGTTCCGTGGTCTTCGGTGGCAGCTCGCTGCCGTGCACGGAGGCCGTCACATTCGGAGGACCCATTTTGGCAAAGAGGTAATCTGAAAATTTCCCAGACTTTTCCATTGTCCGCGGACGCGCAATCGAAATGCAGCGCAGCGAAAAGCACAGCAGAACCGAAGCAGCAGTAAAAGAGAGGCAGCCAGACAACAGTTACGCGGGGCGGTGGGGGGCAGGAGTTTGCACAGAGAGAGAGAGCGGGAGAGAGAGAGCGAGAGAGAGTACGAGACGCTGCTGCTTTCCTTTGGTTTTTGTTGCCGTTGCTGCCGTTGAATCACAGACTCTGAATCACTTTAATATTTATGGCCAAAAGTTGCGAGGATTATAGCTCGTGTCTGTCTGTGTGTCTGTCTGTCTCTGTGTGTGTGTGTGTGTGGGGTTGACTGTGTCCTGTGGTCCTGTGGTCCTGTGGCTGCTCCCTTTCGAGCGTGTGTTGCCTCAAAATTATTGATTTTTGAGATACTTCACATTGAACTTGAGAATGTTGATTAGATAAGCCATTTGGCGGCTGTGGCTGTGGCTGCGCGCTCGCCTCAGGGGGGCTTCTACCGGTGGGGGGCTGTCTTCTTGTCCGTCAGCCGTGTCTGTGTCTGTGTGTGGCCGCTGGTGGCTGAGTGCCAGTGCCAGTGCCGTACCGCTGCCGGGCCGCCTTCTGCTGCTAACGAGTGTCGTTGGTGGGTTAATGGCTCCGTTGTTGTGGCTTTTCCGGTACGCTGCCTCCACTGGAAACTTCTGTCTGACCTTCGCCAAAAACGAGGGGGGGCTGCTGCTGCTGCTGCTGCTGCTGGACACGGTTCGCTGCACTCTCTACTGCACTTTTCGGCGATGAATAATCGATTTTTCTGCCACTCGTGTGGGGTTTGGGGTCAGGTCAGTCGATGCAGGGGCCGTGGAATCTCTTTTTTTGGGAATCTGTGTCAGCGTGGGAGCCTCACTCGTGTGGAGCAGGTCAACGGTCAGCAGCGCAATGCGGGAATGCCCCTGTAATTGCTGGCACTTTTCTTTTAATTATTTCCGCTTTCGTTTTCACTATTCACTGGCTGCCCTTTCAGTCTGCGCTTTATCCTGTTTCTCTTTGCCTGTCGCTTTCTCTGTCTCTGGCTCTGCTCCCGTGCGTGTGTGTGTGCCTGTGCTGCTCTGTAAGTCCTTTTGCTCGACGATGAAAACCGTTCACTCCAAGCGTCCTCCTGCGAATGTGCGGCTCTCGCGTCTGCGAGTCGCTTTTATGGTCAAGCACTCCTCGCGCTCGCACTCTCTGTCTCTGTCTCTCCCGCTCTCCCGCTCTCTCGCGAGTCGCAGGAGTCGTGAATGGTGCCATAATCCCTCTCCGCTCTCGCACTCTTATGGCTCTCTAGCCGGCTTTTGGGTACGGCAGCAAAATGTCAGCCACAAAAACGAAAATGAAATGGAAATTGAAATGTAGACGGCACGCACTTGCAGCACTTGCTACACCCACCACCAACCCCTCCCAGCCCTTTCCCCCAGCGATGATTGACGCTCCATAATTATCATAGAGCGGAAAATTCCGCTTGTGGAGCGAGCGGCTTACGCAAATGCCCCGTCCAGGCAGGGTAGGGGGAGCGCAAAAGTATCCCTTTCCTGGTAATTTGATTTAATGGCAGCGCTAATCGATTCAAGTGAGTTGGCGGCAATTGACTCGAATGCTCAGAATGTGTCCTTGGGCTGCCGTTGGCCCAAAGGGTGAGCGAGCATACAGCCGTTTATCGATCCGTTCGAGCGCGCCTTGTTAGCTGTCATTCATAAATCATGTGAGGGAGCAAGCCGCACCCCGTCCCGTCCACACCACCCACACCACACCACACCGTCTTGGGTCCGCGCTATCCACTGTCCATCTTTTGGGCAGACAGCCAAATCAATAGGGCAATGCTATATTTAACATTTAACATGCTCTGCCGTGGCCTGGCCTGCCCTGCCCTGCCTTGGCCTGGCCACAACAAAACCGTGCTGCATCCAACCTGATCCGTGTGATCCAATGTGATCCCCCCCACCCAATGCCAACGATCCTCACTGCCAGATAATTAAGATAATTGCAACGACTGTTCGCTGTCAGCATTGCTTTGGTTTCCCCACAGAGAGACAGAGAGAGACTGAGACTGAGAAAATCTATTGGCACTTCCCTAGAGCAAACTTGTGTGTGCGAACTTGAACTTGACATTGGGACCAGGCAGCAAAGATCTAGGGGGATATCTGTGGGGCGTGGGGGCGGTGACAGTGGATGGATGGATTAATGGATGGGCTGGGCGATCAATCGAGTGTGCGGCATTTCGATGGCCTGTCACTCGGCTCATTCATTTTGGATTTCGGTGGAAACAAATTGCCATCCGGCACGAATGTGGCGACATTCCGCTTGTCCGATCGAAGGTCGTTTCTTTGCTGGCTAATGGATTTTTAATAACTATATTTAGTCCGAATTTGGCTGCCTCTGCCTCGCTGCTTTCGACTGCCTTCGGATTGCTTTTCGCTGCGCCCGATGGAACACTCACCTTTCACGATTAACCACAGATTACCCAGGATGGAGCTTGTCAATGGCCCGCCGCTACCTGAATTATGCTCCACTTTGCACACACACACACTTTTCACTTGTCTCACGTTTCACTGGAGTAACTGGCACCTGTACACCTGTACACCTGTACACCTGTGCGTATGCTTAACGTCTTGCCAATGCAGTCAGTTGGAACAATTGCCGCAGCAGTTTCTGCTGGCGTTGCATCAACAGTTTCAGAATGCGTTGCACCGCTGTAGCCGTTGTAGTGGCTTGCACTTTCCTACCTGCCAAAGACAGATACAGTCAGAGAGGGAGAGAGGGAGAGAGAGAGTGGGTGGGTGGAGAGTGGGAGGTTTTTGCTTTGCTTTGGTTTGACTTCAAGGTTTGTTTACTAGGAAAACGCAATGCAGGCAGGCAGGCAGGCAGGCAGGCGTTGGAGCGGTGCAAATCGAATTAGGTGAGTGGTTGGGGCATACAAGAAAGGGCTTAAGTCGTCTCGACGGGGGGGGGGGGGCCTAAAGAAGAGGTCTGTCTGCCTGCCTGACTGCTTACGTGACCTCTTCCCCATGGAGAAAATGCTCAGGGGAAATGTCTAGAAGGAATGGATCGATCCCTATCCGTAGCCCTACCTCGACACTGACGAGCGAGCACCACACCACACACACGAAGGAACGAACGAACGAGCCGAAACCGAACGGATAACTGCAACCGGTATGCCGCGCGCGTTCGAACTTAACTGATCGTCGAATGCGGCACGCTGAACGCTATTTAAACTGCTGCACAGATTGGTGTCTCGAACACGTAGCTCGGCGCTTCTCAGGAGGCGGCGGCGGCGGAGGAGCAGCTGCAGATGGCGGCCAAGTGAGCGCTTCGATGTCCGCTGGGCTCGGCAATTGAACGGAAAGTGAGCAATAAATTTAATTTAAGCAGTGCAGCAACGGCAGCCCAAGAAAAGCCCGTACACGTTCCTCTTCTACCCCCCTGCCGTTCACATTTCTTTGGCTTTGTTTTTGCCACATTTCGTTTTCACTTCGCGCTGCCGTAAGGGTTCCTTCCTTTTGCTTGAGGGAGAGGCGACTAATGACGGCAGCGAAAGCGCGTCAGAAGGTGCCCCCATCTGTTTCCGTTTAAGTCTTTGGCTGCGGTGCCACGCGGCCCTGCCCCTGCCCCCTGCCCCCTGCCCGCACACTGGCTGACACCCGAAAACAAACGACAATTGTTTATTGTACTTTGACACACTTTAAATCTTTCGTTTCGGGAAGAATTACCATCAAACGCGACACCGTAGAAAACAAAATCAGGAATATGAATTTAATGCAAGAAGCTGCAACGACTTGGGGAATACACTGCAGGAAAAAGGGAAGGGGATTAATGGGAAGGAAATTCCAACTGCAACGCTGCAGGAATAATTAATTATTGCTTTGGCATTGGTTAGATATAGTTTTCGATTTGGTTTGCATTTAAATTATGATCTGCATCGCTTTAATATTGCTACATCCCATGATATTTTACTTGTAGTTGGGGAGCTGTATTATCATTCGTTTATTCATGCTTCGAGCTACCTTGCCTGAGGCACCCATCTGGCACTCTTCGCTGAAGCTTTCCCTCTAGCTTCCAAAGTGAGGCACTGACGGAGATGCCAAGAGCTACCACTCCGGCAGAACTTATCGAAAAGTTTACTGAACATTTATCTATATTGCCAGACAAACGGCCCACACAAGTAACAGATAACGAAGCTGCCGCTGCATGACTATCCTCGTATATATACCCAAGTACCATCCACTGGCATCACTTGCCAGCAGCCCAAGCCCAAGCCCAAGTCCAAACCTCATTCAAAAGTAAAACAACTCACGCTCCGAGTGCCGCATCGCCGCATCGTCGCATCATGTGGATAATTCTAGTAAATGATTGTGTTGTGGCATGGCATGAGTTGCGTGGATTGCAAATAGAAATTTAAGTGGAAAAGTGGAAAATTGTTCACCGAAGAAGGAAGGGTGTGAGAGAGCCGAGTGGTGGTGCTCAGAGCCAAGTACTCATATATTACGCATACGCCACGTTTGCCAGCACTACAACACCACCAAACACATGTACAACAGATGCCAGCACAAAGATGAAGGCATTTCGTGTGTCTCCCGATTTGTCATTTTAATTAGAGCGCAGTGCAGGTGCAGGTGCAAGTGCAGCAGCCACACGCGGCGTGGCAAGGGGGCAGCGGGCCAGCGGGACAGCGGGGCATGTTGCTATAAACGGCTGAAAATGTTTTCAAAAATAAATGAGCTGCCGCCACAGCTACAGTCACAACTACAGTCACAGCTACAGTCACAGCTACAGTCACAGCTACAGTCACAGCTACAGTCACAGCTACAGTCACAGCCACAAAGCTTCCTTGCTCAAATGATAGCCCCTATTATAGGCCCCTATTATAAGGCCAATTTCCATAATATATGAGCAACTGGAAGACTAATGCGAGGGCGGGTGCCGCTGCGGGTGTGGGTGCTGTGGCATTGCGTGATGGATCAGCGGCAACTCTCTCTTTCTCGCTCGCTCTCCCTCGCTCGCTCCCCCCTTCGAAAGGTTGACTTACATAAGAGTCGACGACAGAGTCAAAGCCAAAAGCCAATTAGGGGTCAGTCTTCGGGGGCAACGGCGGCAGTAGGTGGGCAAGAACTCGATTGGGTCTAAAAATTGCACAGAACTTGCTTGCCACACACACACACCCGCACAGAAGCGGCAGAGGTGAGTTGCAGTGGGGCAGGGGGCGCCTACGTCGGTGAATAAAGGCGAGTCACGCGCAGCTGGCGCATACCGGATTTTGGGGGACGCCTGCACCTGACCCACTCAGCCAGGCCAGGCCAGGCCAGGCAGGGCCGGGACACGTATACTCTCGGCGCACGTTGCGCCATGTCGTGCTGCCGCTGCTGCTGCTGCTGCCGCTGCTGCTTTTGGCTTCTCAATGAGCGCCAGAGCAGTACAATGACACCAAAGACAGCTGTCTTTGTTTACGACCCATCTCTTTCTGGCGCTGAGACGGAAATATCTGAATTTGCCGAGGGTCCGACAGCACAGGCTGTTGCATCGTTTTGTTTACGGTGCATCCCGCTCGCACCCACGACAAACGCCTGCGCCTCCTGCTCGCACATTCCGGCACTCTCTCGGGCACGGACAGCGCATGCGTCTGCCTCAGCCACGGCCACGATTATGGCATGGCATGGCATTGGGTTTATGGCAGCGAGAGAGTCCCACAATTATGGCTGGCACTTGTTCTGTGGCCATAAAGCGGTGGGTGTACGGGCTAAGCAGGAAGCTCTGGCGGCGCTGGCACAGCTGTGGTTTGTTTACATGCAGCCGAGCCGGCTCACAGCCACAACTGCTACACATGGGCATTGGGCAAGGGCAAGGGCAGTGAGGTGAGGACTCTAGCTGGGAGTGGAATATGTCCCTCATCTTTGCTCTTCCTTGCCTCAGCAAACGCCTCGACACTGCTGCAACGAGACTCGCGGAGACCTAAGCTCATTCCAGGTAACAAAAAACCAAAAACAACATTTATTACGTGTGCATGAGGCAGCCAATTAAAGCTCGATTCGTGTGCACAAGCGACTGCTTCTCAGGAGAATGCCCAAGAGTGCAAAAACAAATTGCATGTCATGTGCATGACGAAGAATATTCACTCAAAATATTAATTCTTCGAAAATAAACAATAAATAAATTTAATTTTTCATAAAGAAAAGCGGCAGCGCCATACCTTCTATTGCATATACCTTGGCGCCGGCCGGAAAATGTGATTTTACGTGCATAGAAAGGGACAGCAACAAGCAGAGATAAACGAGAGAGAGAGAGCTACGCGGAGATGTCTCTCAAAAAGGGACATAGAGAGAGAGCGAGATTGAAACAAATTGAAGGCTTCTGCCGCTGCAGAGGCTGGACGGCGTATAAAAGCAGCCTTGCCAGCGCCGGCACTCAACAGTCCATGGACTGTGCCACACGCAGCAACACATACCCAGCCCCATACATTCCTCTGCCAGGTGCTGCCGTGTAGCAAGGAAATCTCGTGCAACCGAATCAAGCGCCACAAATGTCAATCAATCGAAACCCAATCGAGTTAAAGCTGCACGATCTGCAGCGCAAATCAAATAAACTTCAATTGGGTTTTAGCTCAGGGCCGCCCCCAACCCGCCTGTGGATGCAATGCGCCTCACCCTACCTACCTCCCCTCCCTTTCGCTCTCACTCTCTGTCTGTCCGTATAGCTTTTGGCTAATAGAATTTGAGGGGCTCGAAAAACCCCAAAAACAAAAACCTAATTCGATTAATGAGCAAAGCGCGGCAGCGTGGCTGGCCCTCAGGCATGTGGCATGGGGCATGGGGCACATGCAAATTATCCGATTTTTTTACCATTCTTAATTAACATTTAAAATGCTTCAGAGTTTGAGTTTTTTTTGTTCACTGCACGCCCTGGTTAAACCTTTTGGCGCTGCGGCTGGCAGGATGAGGATGAGGAGGCAGAAACCACTCGCTTAACCACAGGTGGAACGTGGAACATGACGTGAGAGTGGTGCAAGATGAATGGTGAACAGAACAGCACAGAGCAGTGGCTGGGGAATGACGGGTACACACACACACGTACACACACATCCACTCATCCGGCGAAAGTTGCAAAATGTTAAATATTTGCAACACCTGAAAAATTGAATATTTTTCATTAAAAGTTTCCCGACGGCAGGCAACGCCTGTTGTTGCCACAAGAGTGGGAGGGGGGGGGGGGCTGTGTAGCATAGGGTGGGGTAGTGATAGCGGGGAGGAGGAGAAGTCGTCTCAACCGCAGTCAATAAATAAAGTTTGCAAAGTGCGTGGAAATGTATGCCAAGATTGAACACTGTGGTTTGCTAGTGCTGGCAGCGTGAGAGTAATGTGCGCTGTGGGATGAGGGATAATGACTGATTTGTGGGTGAAATATATGATATATGAGTACTGCGATCATGGCATGACCGCAAATGCTAAAGAATGTGCTACAAAGATTTATTGTGAGGCTGCTCTGCTGCTCCTCTTGCCTCTGCTGTTTAGTTAATTGTGGGAGTCTTTTTTTTGTCAACATTGGAGTTAGAGATCTTCATAATAGATGGGAATACAAACCGGCATAGCTATAAAAAATATACAGAAAATATACAGAAAATATAGATAAAAGCAAATATAGAAAATACAAGCATGAAACGCGCGCTCTTTGTCGATTAACTTAGTTCTAGAGCTGCCAGACTACACCTTTGTTCTCCCTCAACTACTACCCTAACTGCGAATATTTTGCTGATTCTTTGCATTCGTATTCCCTGCACTTTTATCTTGCAAATGCCTGAGACCGAATCTTCAAGTGTGATTCGTGAGCAGAAAGTTTTGTTTAAACAGGCTTATGAGAGCTTTAATCCCATGAATGATATTGGTACAGCTGATTGCCAGTTCTTTGCCCTTTAGCCACTCGGCATTTATTGTGCCCGAATCAACATCGATCTGTGAGGGTAAACCTCCAGCGATGTTTAGTTCTGTGCACTCCACCCTTTGCACCTGCCATTCCTCTTTGGCTCGTTGTCGCGGTTTGTCGCCTCTCTCGCCCAGTTGTGCCACCAAATCAATTTACAAGCTTCAGCCGCAGCTCTCTGGCACTCGCACTCGCACTCGCACTTTTGTGGTAAGCCGCGGCATGGACCTCGACAGAAAGACAAAACGAACTGGGAATGGGAATGGGTTGGGCTGGTGGGCTGGTGCGGTGCGGCGACAGTGGGCTGGCACGTGTTTAGGGGGCTGGGGGCTGTGGGGGGAGCAGCAGCCCTGCAGCAGATGGAAGAAGTCTGTTTAAAGCGCCATCATAATCAGCAGCATCATCATCATCCCCTGCCGCCTGCCCCTTACCTTGTGCCCACCACACCGCCACCTTGATGGTCATGTTTTGCTTTGTTAAAAGGATTTTCACGGATTTCCGTTGTAATTTGAAAACTTTTTTGTGCAACTTTTTTCATTAGAATAAGAGAGAGCGAGAGGGAGAGGGAGAGCGGAGAGAAAGAGCGGAGAGAAAGAGCGGAGAGAAAGAGCGGAGAGGGAGCGAAGAGAGAGCGGAGTATAGGCGGAGCGAGACATCCGGGGAGGTGCGGGCCACGGGCCTCCTTGTTGTTAGTTTTTGAAGCTGGCAGCCTCCTGCCTGCCAAGAGCAGCTGGCGAACAGGTGTTAATTGTTTTCAAGCTAATTTCCCTCCAACGATAATGAATTTTGTACCCAAAAAAAAGAGACAAAAAAAAAAGGAGGAGAAGAAAATTATAATTAAATTGTTCTGACAGCAGCGCAGCGCCGAAGAGATTTTCGATGGATTCACTCTGAAGGGGGTGGGGTGGGGGATACGCCATTATGCGATTATATCTGTGCTTGCTTGGGGTACACTCATTCCCTATCCCCATACTGAGCTGTCTTCACGGGCCCAGGGCCGGAAAAGAACGTGGCACGAAATGTGGTGGCAGGGGGCAGACAACATTTTAACTCTTTTCCGCTTTTCAGTGGCGCAGCAACAACTAAAAACTCGAAGGAACAATAAAGTTGTTGGTACAAACACACTGATACCTTTGTCAAGCTCTGAAGAGGCAGCCGCAGGAGGCAGCAACAGGAGACAGTAGGAGGCAGCAGGGGGCAGCAGCGGGACCCACGCAGGTGTGAAAAGTGCGTGCGAAATGGAAATGGAGACGGGTCCCGTTGCCTCCCCATCACAATCCCCTGTAGAGGTGCTGCGTGTGTGTGGCAGATAATTGAATTTCTGATTTTAAGTGCTGCTACGCTGCCAGAGAGGGAGAACAGAGAGAGAGAGAGAGAGAGATGCCCTCCCGTATCCCTGGCATCTCCTAAACAAGTCACAAAAGTGCAAATTTGCGGCTCAAAAGTATGCAGCACTAAATTACGCATACGCCATGTGCGCCCGTGTAGGCAGACAGACAGACAGACAGACAGATCCCCAGAACGAAGCGGAACCGAACCGAAACGGAACGTGTAAATTGTTTCAACCTGTCTGCTGCTCTGCTCCCCGCTCCCCCTCGTTTGTGTGGCAGCTGCGAGCTGCCAATTTGCCAAGTGTCCGCAAACAAAGAGCGAAACACGAGACACAAACACAAACACAAACACAAAATAGTTGTCAGTGGGGGGTGTCCGCGTTCGCGTGTCACCGAATGCTGCGATACACTTACGGGCCTGCCACTGCCCAGCCACATGCTGCACTCGAAGTAGCCAAAGGCCGGACAGGCAGAGCAGCGACGAGAAGTTCCGACAACTTCAAGTGGCATTGTAAAAAGTTGGCAGTCGCCCGGCCCGCCCCGCCCCGCCCCACTGCACGACAGCTCATTTAAAATGCAAATGGAGGCCTGGCTGGCTGGCTGGCAAATTAGTTTCACGGGCAAAACATAAACAAAACATGAGCACAAGGCACACAATATATCATCCATTTGGACTATAAATTATCCGCCGAATATAGCGGAATTTATTTGGCATTCTGCAGAGCACCAGCAGCAGCAGTCGCCCGTAATCCGCCTTAACTTTGGCCTTTCGCTGCTGCTCAAGCTAACGTACAACTACGTGTAAACGGAGGTGGGGTGTGTGCCCTTGCCTTTCCCATTCCCTTTCCCACTGCCTCTCTAACGCTAACTTCCTAAGTGCAGTGCAACTTTTTGACACTTGGAATTGAGTTTTGCGGTGTAATTGCATTTTATTTGTCACCTTTAGACACCTTCCCAGCGAAGCACCGAAGCAGCCAAACAGCCAAACGAAAGTCGCAATCCAATCTGAAATCCATGGCCATTGTGGCAGGCATCCATGAGGAATCGCAGCAGATAGAGGCGTCCCGTTGGTGGCATCAAATTTGCATGGCGTCGCGAAGGCTGCGCTGCAGATAATCGCAGTCCTTGGCTGCCCCCCCCCCACCCCCCTCCGCAAGCGGCAAATTGAATCATTTCTGCAAATGGAAACTGCTCATAAAATGAACTTTCACAGGGGGCTTGGATGGATTGGGGGTGTGGGTGGGGGCCAGAAATTAATTGCAATTTTTTTTTCGAATGGGGCAAAAACGTCGAAGAAATCAAATTATTTTCCATTGCAGTGCTGCAGTAATCGAAACTGAGATGTGAAAAAGGGCAGCTGGAAAAACAACATTCTCATTCAGCGGCAGCGGCAGCGGCACTCACACTTTGAGGCATTATTCAGGGAGCCAGCCAGCCATCCCTTTCAGTGCTGTGCCGAGTGCCTTGGCGATTGCCCAAAAGCGAGCAAATGGACACCGGAGACAGCCAGCCAGCCAGCCAGCCCAATGCAGCCATAATTAAGAGTGTCCTTGCTGTCAGCACGGGCATTGTTCTGGCCGGGCTGCAGTCTCCTCTCTGCTTCGCTCTGCTCCGTTTGAGAAATGCGAATCGACAGCTGTCCTCCGCTCCCCACCCCTTGCTGTCCTGGCTGTTCTCTCTGTCCATCCTTTGGCTGCGCTCCGGCAATCGGCAGGATAAATGAATTTTTCATTAAAAACAGTTGCAAATTATTTAGTTTCGTGTTGGGCATTAATTTGCATAATTTAAACTTCAACTGTTCCCAGCAAATTTTTCAATTTTCCACAGCTTGTTGCGTGCTTTCCATCCACCCCCCCTCGCAGCCCGCAGCGTCTCTGATGATTTTCATGAATGAATTTTTTGGCGCGCTTTTCCCAGCGCCGACGCAATGGCATTGGAGAGAGAGAGAGAGCGAGCGAGCCGGTTGAAGCCGGTTGAACATTGAACATTGAACGAGGCATCCAGCATCCACTGGCAGCATCCTTCAATCACGGCTTTATCAGTCATAAGCGAAGCCCCCGACACGACGTACAACAGTTGCGGTTTGAAGCTCGTCGCGTGCGTGTCTTGGGGATAAATCCGTAGCGGTAGAAAGCCAGCGGCAAAGGCAACGCCATTCGGAGTCACGTCTCGTCTTGCTGCACAGCTTTCCTTCGTCGCGTCTTCGTCTGCGTCGCGTCTTCGTCTTCGTTTCGTCTCTGGCTCGAAGTAAATAAAACAAATAGAATTATCCCCGGCCTCAAATGTGTATGGAGACGCATTTCAAATGCCAATAAATTGTCATTTAAGAGTGTCAGTTTGTGTGTGTGTCAGTGTGTGTGTGTGTCAGTGTGTGTGTGTGTGTGGCATGTGCCATGTGGCGTATACGCAATATTTATGAATGCAATTTCCTACTAAAGAGCTGCCTGGGATCTATGGGATGCTCCACTGAGCCGAGAAACTGAGATTATAAGTACGTGTATTTGTTGCATGTTGCAGCTGCCACCAGCTAAGTGTGCTGCTGCTGTTGCTGCTGCTGCCATTGTCTGTGGCAATCTCTGTGGAAATCCTGCACTAAAAAATCCCCACACCCCATTTATCCCGTATTGTCTGGATGCTGCTAGTGGCAGTGGGGCAAGCACTCATGCAGATCTAGATCTCTTTGCTGTTACGCTGCTGATCATTGATTGGAGAGCGAGAAAATCCCCGCTTACCGATTACCTCCAATGGGAATTATGAGAGCTTTCAGCATGGATCAAATGCAACTGCAACTGCAACTGCCATCCCTTTAGCTATTTTCTTGCCACATTTCACTCTGTCCCCCCCCTCCCGCCCCGTGGCGCTGTTTGCAGTCACAGCGTACAAAATGGAATCAGAATTACAAATGCAGCCAGCATTTTGCATAATTTATGTCAAGCATGAAAATAACAACTAAGGGGGCCGATGGCCACATACGGGAGAGCGAGAGAGGTAGGGAGCCAAAGGGGAGCAGGCTAGGAATGGCTGGGCTGGCAGGTGTGCGTTGTGTGTGTGTGTGGGGGTGTACTAGGCGGGGGAGGAGTGCACACATGGCCATAAATAAGTGCAGGTTTAAATACCACGGCAACAATTGTGAAATATGGCAGAATAATAGAAAGGACCAAAAGCAGAGCAGAACAGAGCAGCGCAGAGCAGAGCAGCAGCTAAATATTCATAAATGCACTGCAGCAAAAATACTCGAACAACAGAAAACAAAAAGGTTTTAGGAGCCTGAATTTAGCAGCTTGGGAATTCCAAAGATTGAAGTTTTCATTTAATGGAAATTCAAAAGACTTTATTCTGTATTTAAGCGCTGCTTTTGAGCTGCAATTTTGTAGCAAAATTATATTTTAACAACTGAATAAAACCCTTTGCGCTCATCTGAATCTTTTTCACAAAGTTTTGAGTGAGATATTCAGTGAAAAAGACAGCTGAAAAATAGCTTAAAATGTTCTGTATTTAGAACCAAATTCCTTAATCAAGAGCAACAATTTCTTGTTCGAAAAGTGGTGCCCCACTGCATGTTAGCGTGGCAATGTCTTTCGCTTTCCAACATCCCATTGGTACTTTGGATATAAATGTCAAAAGTGTATGGATGGAGGAGGAGGATGAAGAGTGGAAACAGTGGAAACAGTGGCACTAATATTAAAAGAGAATAGTAATAGTTTGAATGTGAAAACAATTTTATATTCATTTGTAATTTAATTTTGGAATATTTTTGAAATTTTTGGAGCAGCTGCACCCAACCACTGAGTTTGCTGTAGTACTGGGACTTAAGCGACTTGGACTTTGGCTGGGCAGTCGCAGATTTTTTGGTTGTCCGGCGGAGTCCTGGTGCCATGGAACTCTTTATGTGCGGGCTGACTAACTTGCTATTTGATTGCACTGCCAAAAATGTCTTAATTTGCATTTCATTTGAATCAAACTTTAGGTTTCATGTCTGAAATATTGGAACTAAATGAAAACCCTGGAGTTGAAGGATTCTTTTCTATAGTTTAAATGGAAAGAAAGTGGAGAATATATGCGGGATTTATGTTGTTTAATTGCACGCCTGTGAAGGGTACTCTGTTGAGATAGTTTATGAGAAATGTGCTCCCCATTTAAATACATTTAAAAACATTTAAATACACATTAAATTTTTATAAAAAAAAAAAAAAAAAAATTCTTAAACCCAAATAATAAATAATAGATATAAATAATAATGAAATATAATTAAATGTTATCCATAAATATTTCTCATAGTTTAAACATCGCTAAAGCAGAGAAATATATTCGGGACTTATTTTAGTATTTTATTTTTAAATAATTTCCATTAGGCGATTAAATTGTTGATCTGGGAACACTTTGGCTCAGTGCAGTGCCCAGCCATAGAAATGCTCGCAGTGGGTGCTCGCATACATATGAAATGTTAGTTACACGAGGCTGACAGGGGCTAGGGGGGCAGAGGGCAAATGTCAACTGTGGATGGGGGGTGCAGGTGCAGGTGCAGGTGCAGCAGGGGTTAGGCAGCGTAAAAGGCGACGAGTGGTGGGGGGGGGGCATTGAGTGATGAAGCCTGCTGAAAGCAGAGGGCAATGGCAGCCTTCCCTTGAAGGAGCATCCCCCCCCGGCGGGCAAGCCACTGCCGCTGCTGTTGCTGCTGCTGCCTATGTTGCCACTGCTACTGTTTGCCACTGCCTCTGCCACTGCCACTGTTCTCTCGCTGCGAAGAACAAAACCCAGTGCAGAACAAAATGGGCCAAAAAGTTATTTTAAGCGCTTGCTCGCTGGGCGCAAAGCGCGCGACAAGAATACAAGAAAAGAGAACGAAAGAAAAGCGCGAGAGGGAGGGAAAAGCGTTCCTAAAGTGGTAATGGAGGGCGGACAGAATGGACTGTCTAGTAGGGGGGTGGGGGTGTGGGTGGGGGTGGGGTGCTGTGCAGTGGTGGGTAATCTCGAAACAATTATGCATACGCGCATGCAGAAAAGAAAATCTGTGGCGCGTGATTCTCGTAGAAAAACGGGCGAAAAAGTAGCCCAAAAGCCTCGACATGAAAGCGCCAAATGTTTGGCCATTAGCATAAAAAATAATGGCCAAAATAGAGGGCAACAGCAACAAAGGCATGGCAGGGAGAGAGCGGGAGAGAGAGCAAGGAAGGGACAGTGAACATGGGAGAGAGCAGCAAGTAGCTGAGAGCAGCATCGAAGACTTCAGCTTAATCCTTTTCAACTGGCAAATTGGCGTGCAAATGCCTCAAGGGTTCTCCGCTGCTTTTGCCCCATTTCCTCGGAGCATCTCCATTGCCTGCTCCACCCCCTCTCTCTCTCTCTCTCTCTCTGTGCATGCATATTTTTATGAGCACCAATACTTTTCAGAGTCAGTGTGTGCTGTGTGTGGTGTGTGCTGTGTGTTTTCCCCAGAGAGAAAGCACTGATAATGGCAGGCGGGGAGCAAACGAAATGAGACCAAAAGTGAGGCCAATAAAAAGGCGATAAAATTGACGCCAATACAAGAGGAGAAGCAGGAGGAGAAGTAAGAAGAGCAGGAGAGGAGCAGGAGCAGGAGAAGGAGAAGCAAGAGGAGCAGGAGAAGGAGAAGCAAGAGAAGGACACCGAAGAGGAGCAGCAGCAGCAGCAGCTGCAGGAGAGCGAGCGAGAGGAGAACGATAAGCGTTTCCTGTCGGCACACAGTGCATAAAAAGGCGATATATATTCCCGCAAATTCCCGCAGCCAGGAGTCACCCCCCCCCCTGTGTGTGTGTTTATAGCAGTTGCAGCCGCCGCCGCCACCTACCGATAGAATAGCCAAAGCGACAACGATTCCCAATGCCTTGGTGATTAATGGGCCCAGGGCACATGGCCGACGGGATGCGCATAACTCACTTGCCCCAAACGAGATACTGCCGATGGCTGGCCCTGGCATTGGCCCTAGTGCTGGGCCTCGCCTCAGCCATGGAGTCGTCGGCGGAGCTGCAGGCACTGGGCCTGGACCATCAGCATCAGCAGCAGCAGCAACAGCAGCAACAGCAGCAGAGTGTGGCAATTAAGCCGTCGCCAGGTGGCAATGCCTTAATTAGTGGCAGCAGCCTACAGCAGCGCTCCTCTGCCGAAAGGGAAACCATACAAATGGGCGGCGGAGGTGGCGCACAGATGGAGCAAGAGGAGCTGCCCGTGTGGGGGCCGCAGCATCGCGCCAATTGGAAGTACAAGCGGACGAAAGTCAAGCGGCGGCAGCGCCTCAATTCGCAGAGCAATCTGCCGAGCATCACGAACTCCTCCGCTCAGCCGTACACGCCGCCAGCCACGCAGCAGCAGCGCTACCTGAAGGTCAACCAGGTGTTCGAGAGCGAGCGTCGCATGTCCCAGGCGGAGATCCAGCACAATCACGGCAAAATTGTGCTGCTCGGGCTGTTCGAGCTGTCCACGAAGCGCGGCCCGCGTCCGGATGGCATCTCGGAGCTGGGTGCCGCCACCATGGCCGTGGAGCACATCAACCGCAAGCAGCTGCTGCCCGGCTACACCCTCGAGCTGGTGACCAACGATACGCAGGTGAGTGGGGAGGGTCGGGAAGGGGTACCAGGCAAGGCAAGTGGGTGTGGAAGTGGAAGTGGAAGTGTGAGCGGATTGCGGGTTGCGGGTTCTTCTGCTTCCATTACGAAATTGAATTTTCATTTAGTGGCGCGTGCAACATTAAAACTTAATAAGAAAATCTGCAGCAGCAGCAGCAGCAGGCCAGAAAGAGGGAGAGAGAGAGAGAGAGTGGTGGAGTGGAGAGGGGCAGCTGCTGGAAATATGTCATCAACGTTTCATCGTCTGCCGTTCTCCATCTTTGGCTCTCTTTTATTGCCATTTTTTTCATCATCTTCCTCTCTCTCTCTGTCTCTCTCTCTCTCTCTGGTTTGATGGGGCACGCAAATGTACAACACGCAGCCAGAGCCAAGAGCACTCGCAACGCGCGACTCGCGACTCGTATCGTATCTGGCGACTCGTATCTCTCTGTGTCTCTATCAAAGTCGACATTTTAAAAATGTTTATTGCGCGTTTTTATGATGGCGAAACGAGTCACTGACAGTCACTGAACAGGGCGGGGCGGGGGCAGGACAGACTCGCACTCTGCAAATCCTTAATGTCTCTCTCTCTCTCTCTCTCTCTGTGTGCAACTTTTTGGCTTGCAGTGCGATCCCGGCGTGGGTGTGGATCGCTTCTTCCATGCCATCTACACGCAGCCATCGACGCGCATGGTGATGCTGCTGGGCTCCGCCTGCTCAGAGGTCACCGAGAGCCTCGCCAAGGTGGTGCCCTATTGGAACATTGTGCAGGTGAGTGTCGTGCGAGTATTGTTGTGGCCTGATTAAAATGCAAATGTGCAGCTCATTCATTCAATCATCATCATCATCATTCCATCATTCCATGCCGAGCAATTGCTCCGCAACCTAATCAACTCACGTGCTTGGCTTTCGATTAGCATAAATGCCAGAGCACAGGACTGCTGGATCTACGTGGCATGCCGCACCCCATAAACCACACACACACACACACACACACAGCCATAAACATTTCCACGCATCACAAATTATGAGGCTCACAAATTCACTTACGCCGACTCCTCCTGCAGACTGCCTCCTCCTGACTGCCTTCTCCTGACTGCCTTCTCCTGCAGCCTCATCCTCCTGGTTCCTCCTGACTGCCTCCTGCCTTCTCCTGCCTACTCCTGCCTTCTCCTGCCTTCTCCTGCCTCCTGCCTACTCCTCCTTCTGCCTCCCTTCCATCACGACATTTGCATTTAACCTTTGAAGTTTCATTTGGCCATTTCACCAAATATGTTAAATGAGCGGCGAAACTTTGTAGACCAAGCCACACACACATACATAATGAAAAGAGAAAGTAAAAAAAAAAAAAAAATACCAGCACACACATGTAGCACATGTAGCATGTAGCATGTAGCATATGTAGCATATGTGGATTTCCTTGAGGCATGTCTTGCATTTTAAGCGGCACCCACACACACACACACACACACACACACACACACACACACGCAGCAGCAACTGGAACTAACGATTGCTACTCCAAATTAAAGGTCTCCTTTGGCTCCACCTCACCGGCGCTGAGCGACAGGCGTGAGTTTCCCTACTTCTATCGCACCGTGGCGCCCGACTCCTCCCACAATCCGGCGCGCATCGCCTTCATACGCCGCTTTGGCTGGGGCACGGTGACGACCTTCTCGCAGAACGAGGAGGTGCACTCGCTGGCGGTGAACAATCTGGTGACGGAGCTGGAGGCGGCCAACATTAGCTGTGCGGCCACCATCACATTTGCGGCCACGGACTTCAAGGAGCAGCTCCTGCTGCTGAGGGTGAGCCACCAAGGGTGCAGGGGGGACAGGGGGGACAGGGGGGTTTTCGATTTCGGTTTCGAATGACAAATGGTCTTTTTGGCACCCGCAGGAGACGGACACGCGCATCATTATCGGCAGCTTCTCGCAGGAGCTGGCACCGCAGATCCTCTGCGAGGCCTACCGGCTGCGCATGTTCGGGGCGGACTATGCCTGGATACTGCACGAGAGCATGGGCGCGCCATGGTGGCCGGACCAGCGCACAGACTGCACCAACCACGAGCTCCAGCTGGCCGTGGAGAATCTCATTGTGGTCTCCACACACAACAGCATTGTGGGCAATAATGTCAGCTATAGCGGATTGGTAAGCCAGAGAAGGAGAAGGTCCCTTCCATTCCCTTCCCTTCACTTCCTTTCCTTCCTTTCCTCTTTGCCTTGAAATGATTTATTTGATTAGACAATGCCCAGCCATTGAGCATGTCCTGTCCCTGGCGTTTGTGATTGTGATTGCAGAGTCCGGCTGCCTCTGGCGCGTTTTTATGACCATTTTAGTGCCTCGTTCAGCGCACAAAACGGCAGCCCAGGACTAGGCAATCCTCATTACAAGCGCCCTATTCCAGCAGCATTCTGTGGCCTGTTTAATCGCCAAACCATTGCCACCATTTCCATTCGATTCCACTTGGCAGAACAATCACATGTTCAACTCGCAGCTGCGCAAACAATTTGAACAGTTTCATGGCCATGTGGATGCCGCAGCCACCGCCACAGTCACAGCCACAGCCAGTGGCAACAACCGCAAGCGTGCCGCACCGCAAGCGGATTTGGATTTGGATTTGAATCTGGATTTGGATACGCTGTCGAGCAGGCGGCGCAGGCGTGCCACGGGGAGTCACAGTCACAGCCACAGCCACCTCTTCCCGGAGGCCATCTCACAGTACGCGCCGCAGACTTACGATGCCGTGTGGGCCATTGCCCTGGCACTGCGCGCCTCCGAGGAGCATTGGCGCCGCAACGAGGCGCAGTCGAAGCTGGACGGATTCGATTATACGCGCAGCGACATGGCCTGGGAGTTCCTGCAGCAAATGGGCAAGCTGCACTTCCTGGGCGTATCGGTGAGTGGAGAGTGGAGAGAGAGACTGGCGTTGGACGCCCCTTTTGATTGGTTTCTTGGGCGGCAGGGTCCCGTCTCGTTTAGCGGTCCGGATCGCGTGGGCACCACCGCCTTCTACCAGATCCAGCGCGGCATGCTGGAGCCCATTGCGCTGTACTATCCCGCCAGCGATGCGCTGGACTTTCGCTGCCCCCGCTGCCGACCGGTCAAGTGGCACAGCGGCCAGGTGCCCATCGCCAAGCGGGTGTTCAAGCTGCGCGTGGCAACCATCGCGCCGCTCGCCTTCTACACCATCGCCACACTGTCCAGCGTGGGCATTGCCCTGGCCATTGCCTTTCTCGCCTTCAATCTGCACTTTCGGAAGCTCAAGTAAGTTCAGTTCAGTCCCGGAGAGTGCCGTGCCGCAGGGGCAGCCACTGCTGCTGTGGCTGCTCTTCTTCTCGTTGCTTACTCTGCACTTTTGCACTCCTCCACAGGGCAATTAAACTTTCCAGCCCGAAGCTGAGCAACATCACCGCAGTGGGCTGCATCTTCGTGTATGCCACCGTCATCCTGCTGGGCCTGGACCACTCCACGCTGCCGTCGGCGGCAGACTCCTTTGCCACAGTCTGCACGGTGAGTCCTTCCATTCCACTCTCCTTCTCCTTCTCCTTTGCCATTCTTTTGTTTGACTTTCGAGGATTCTCGTGGGTTGGGTGCCGTCCGCTCCCACTCCCGCTCCATTTCGCCTCTCGTCTCTCATCAAATATGACTTTCAGTTTTCTGGCTGCCAACAACTTTCGTGGGTCGCGTTCTCTCTCATGTGTTTGCTTTATTTATGTGTGGATTGAGCGGATGAGGAGCCGCAGCATGAGCCGGAGCATGAGCCTTCCCTGGCTATAAATAGCTGACGGGCTTCAGCTCCGCTCGAGCAGCGCTCTTAAAGCTAGGCAGCTGTCAGCCATTCAGCCATTCAGCCTTACAGAATTTTGAGATTTCCAAATGCTGCTTCCTGTCCTGTTCTGTTCTGTCCATTGCCGTTTGCTCTTTAGCTTCAGCTTCAACTTCAGTTTGTAGCTTCAGCTTCAGTTTGTTGCTTCAGCTTCAGTTTTTAGCTTCAGCTTCAGTTGCTTTAAACGCCACTCCAGGGAAATTTGCTGTTGCTCTCTTCCTCTGCCTTGTTAGGCTCTTGCAGCAGAGGGTATTATGATTTTGCCTAGCTGCATGCTCCACTTAAAGTGGGTATTTTTGTACCCAAATGTAGCATGTACCTAGGGTTAGGTTAGCTACATGCAAAGCTAGAATTTCAAAGCAAATTAAACACACAACTTTTCTATTTAATTCTGTGCCGATATTATTTTCTAAATTTATTCAAACTGATGTGAATCCAATGAAATCTATTAAGCAATAGAGGCCATAGAGCACAAATTCTTACACATTCTCTGTTGTATATGCAACTAAAAACGAGAAGGAACGTGCGAGTCGCTTCTAAAGACGCGACTCTACTTATACCCGTACTCAGTCACTATATAAATTTTTGAGCATATGAGCAAAAATTAAAACAAATAAATAATTATTATTAATAGCTCCCTTGCGAAAGTGCTTGGCAATAAAAAATAAAAAACAGACATAAATAATTATTATTTATAATTTTAATTTTGTGCTAAAATTGAACCCTTTTTTATGCACAACACTCTCAGATCTGTCGCATTGTAATATTACTTCTCCGTATCCTCCAAATCGACGTTTAAATCGTGGGGCGCGTAAACCATTTTTTGTTCCCCCCTACAAAAAGGCCCCATAAAAAAGGGCATCTAATCCCTCGGCTTTCGCAGCTATTCCTGCAACTGGCTCTTGTTTTTTTTTTCCTGTTTCTGCTTCTGTTATTGTTAAGGCTCTCTCGTGTCGGTCGGGCACGAAGCGGCACAGAGCTGGAGCCTGCCTCGCACCCGCCTCTCCGGAGAACAAGTGCAAACACATGACAGGGGAAATTTACAACTTTTGTGATATGCCATGTGATATTTGCATAAATTTGCCACCCCTGCCTGCCACCCCTGACTGCCACACGACGCTGCCCCATTGATGAGCTGTTGTCCTATTCCTTTCTCTTGTTTCTTGTTTCGATTTGGTGCTGTTTTTCTTTGTTCCTTTGGGCCCCAAAATACATGACACCTACACATCCTCATTGACTTCCTTCCTACCCCCCGACAGGCACGCGTCTATCTGCTGTCGGCTGGCTTCTCGCTGGCCTTTGGCTCGATGTTCGCCAAGACATACCGCGTGCACCGCATCTTCACACGCACCGGCAGCGTGTTCAAGGACAAAATGCTGCAGGACATCCAGCTGATTCTGCTGGTGTGCGGCCTGCTGCTAGTGGACGCCCTGCTCGTCACCCTCTGGGTCGTCACGGATCCCATGGAGCGCCATTTGCATAATCTGACACTCGAAATCAGCGCCATTGATCGGAGTGTTGTGTACCAGCCCCAGGTAGGTGTCCCCCTGCCCCTGCCGCTCCTTTGCTTGCCAATTGACTCCTCTGGCGCCCGCCCCCCACTCGCCCTCTCCCTCACTCTGATGTCTCCTTTTAGGTGGAGGTTTGCCGCTCGCAGCACACCCAAACGTGGCTGAGTGTCCTGTACGCCTACAAGGGCCTGCTGCTGGTGGTGGGCGTCTACATGGCCTGGGAGACGCGTCACGTGAAAATACCCGCCCTCAACGATTCCCAGTACATTGGCGTCTCCGTCTACAGTGTGGTCATCACGAGTGCCATTGTCGTTGTGCTGGCGAATCTCATCTCGGAGCGTGTGACGCTGGCCTTCATCACCATCACGGCCCTCATTTTGACCTCGACAACGGCGACGCTCTGCCTGCTGTTCATACCGAAGCTGCACGACATTTGGGCGCGAAGTGAGTGGCCAGTCCCCCCACTAATCCCTAGATTATTCCACTCCCTCTGCATCTCTCTCCCCCCCCACCGCAGATGACATCATTGATCCTGTGATCCACAGCATGGGCCTCAAAATGGAGTGCAATACGCGACGGTTTGTGATCGACGATCGCCGGGAGCTGCAGTATCGCGTGGAGGTCCAGAACAGGGTCTACAAGCGCGAGATCCAGGCGCTGGACGCGGAGATACGCAAGTTGGAGCGCCTGCTGGAGTCCGGCCTGGGCACCGCCTCGACGACCACATCCTCGTCCACGTCCCTGCTGCCGGGACACGGCCATCTGAAGCCCGAGCTGACCGTCACCAGCGGACTGTCACAGACGACGCCCCAAGCGGCCCCAAGCAAGTCGCGCACACCGAGCATCTCCGGTATGCTGCCCAACCTGCTGCTCTCCGTGCTGCCGCCGGTGATACCGCGCGCCAGCTGGCCCTCGGCCGAGTACATGCAGATCCCGATGCGTCGATCGGTGACGTTTGCCTCGCAGCCGCAGCTGGAGGAGGCCTGCCTGCCCGCCCAGGATCTGATCAATCTGCGACTGGCCCACCAGCAGGCCACCGAGGCGAAGACGGGGCTCATCGATCGCCTGCGTGGCATCTTCTCGCGCACCGCCTCCAGCAACAAGGGCTCCACGGCCAGCCTGGCGGACCAGAAGGGCCTCAGGGCCGCCTTCAAGTCGCACATGGGTCTGTTCACCCGCCTGATTCCCTCCTCGCAGACAGCCTCCTGCAATGCCATCTACAATGCCCCGATTCAGAATCCGAGCGCAGAGGCGGGTGCAGGTGGCGGTGGCGGCCTGCCCGTCGAGTCCAACTCGAATGGGCGGACGACGCACCTGAAGGCCATTCATCGCGGCTCGCTCACGAAGAGCGGCACCCACCTGGACCATCTGGCCAAGGATGCCAGCAGCACGCCCAGCTTCCTGCTGCCCGCCATCTCCACCATCTCCGGGGAGCATCTGGGCGGGGCACCGGTACCACCACCAACCGATGGCAAGTACGTGAAGCTGCTGGAGACCAAAGTGAACTTTCAGCTGCCCAGCAGCCGCCGGCCGTCGGTGGTGCAGCCGACGCCGAGTCTGAGGGAGCGTGTGCGCGGCTCGCCGCGCTTTCCCCACCGCATCCTGCCGCCGGCTGCCTGCAGCCTGAGTGCCCTGGCCGAGTCGGAGTCGGACACCGCCAGAGCTCTGAATGCAGACAGCATTTTGGGCAGCTGCAAGTCCATTCCGCGCATCTCGCTGCAGCAGGCGACCTGCGGGGGCACCTGGAAGTCCATGGAGACGGCCGCCAAGTCGCGTCTCTCGCTGGGCGACTCCCAAGAGGAGGAAACACCAGCGGCAGGGGCAGCAGCCGAGGCAGCGACAGCGACAGTGGCGGAGCAAGTGCAGGTCGAGGCGTTGCCATTGAATGGCTTAGATTAGACACACCCCGCACCCGCACCCGCACCCGCACCCTACCGCTCAGTCCTCGTCAATTAGAAGCAAACACCAAGCAATTATTTTCACGCGCCCCTCCCTCCCCAAATACCCCCAGAGACAGCTCCCCACCCCCAGAGCAGAGCAGAGCAGAGCAGAGCAGAGCAGAGCGCGTGTGCAACTGACCAATCATCAGCTTAAAGCAATCAAACGCATTAGGGATAACATAGAGCCTAGATAAGTGACGACACCCGAGTGTACTACTCCCTCTCCACAGCCAGTCATCTTCCACGCCCCCACCCCCCACCCACTCGACAATGTGATTAACCCTTGAGCCCCTAGAGTCCCCCAGTCCTGTCCTCTTTGACTGTGCTCTCCCCCCGCTCTCTCGCGTAGGTTAAGTAGTTCAGCTTTTCCTTTAGCTGGCAGCCAACCCATGACCCATGACCCCATCTTTAGGTACGCCATCTCTAGTCGTAAGCAGAACAGTTGCATAAATCTTAAGGAATTGTTTTTGGGTTTTGTTTATTTTTTCTTTTGGTTTTCATTTGTGTGTGCTGCATCCACGGTGGTGCATCCAGTGTATCCAGAGAGCAATACTATATCTATATCGCATGTACTTAAAATACAGCCTAAAGTTAGAGAGCAGAGCATCAGCGCATGAGAATCAGAATCAGAATCAGACCTAGACTTAGACTTAGAGTTAGAGTTAGAGTAGGGTTAAAGGCAAGCCAACATAATTAATTATCGCCAAAGTCGTAGATAAATCCATGAATCATGTGTGTGTGTAGTGCATAGGTAGGGGAAGTAGTCGCCACTTAAGCAAACCCCCCACCACCCCCCCCTCCAGACACGAACCACGCCACGCACAGTGGGCGATTTGGCTTTTCTAGTGCATAGAAATTGATAATGGAACTTTTTCAGAATTTTCTAGGCATCAAAATATACAAAAATAAAGTTCTTAAGTTTTTTTATTTTTTTTTTTTATCACTATATATGCATTTTTTTAAGTTTTTATTTTTTAGCTACATATTTTTTTTGTTTTTAAGTTTTAATTTTTAACTATTTTTTTTTAATATGTAAATATTGTATGTTTTGGGAAAATAATCTTATTTTATTTATTTATTTATTTACAGAATTTTAGCCTAGGGTTAATTAATGTTTATGGCCAGAGCAGCAGGGCCTTCAGGCTCGGCAAAAAAATTAGTTCAACTCTCAATACTGCAGTCTTAATCTGACTTTTTTAATTCCTAAAATTATTTATGAGACGAAATTTTACCCGTCATTTAAGTTAAAAACCTAAAAAATTTAATTTTAAAAAAATTAAAAAAAAAAAAGTACCAAAAAATATTAAAATATATATTGTCTTTGTTGATGCTGGTAATGGAATGAACTTATATTTATATATTTATATTATATTTATATTTATATTTTGGCAGTCTCATTCGAAGCAGACGAGCAACAAAGCAAACGATAAATATTGTGAGCGGACGAGCAGCCAGAAGCAGCAAAGCTGGGATGTCTTTATTTTAATTTTTAATTTTTAATGATCAAAAATTCGAAATTCAAATCACCCACTGTGCATATCTCTGTCGGAGCCAGAAGGCGCTCTCCAGTCCGGCTGGGGAGTCGCGCTCCGTTCCACCGTAGCGACTAAGCCAATAAGTTTTTAGCATTGTAATCCCATTCCACTCAACAGCTACACTGCTACCAATCTCTCCAGTCTCCAGTCTCCAATCTCCACACTCTCCACATCTCTCCACACCATTCCGCAGGATAAGTTCAATAAACAATGGAGCCTAAGCAGAAATGCCAGGCCAGAGAATAATGATTAATTAATTAAAGTTGTTTTATTGAGTGCCGCCCACTGGGGGGATGGCAGGGGACATGAGCCATATCCACAGTTACAGATACAAATGCAGACTCAGAACTCCGGACTCAGAACTCAGAACTCAGGACTGAGACCAAGAGAAATGACTTTGTAGGGAGCCGTGAAATGAGTTCGCCAGGCGAAGGACACACGGCGGAATTGTGCACACAAAAGGAGCCAAGCCGATCCGAGCCGAGCCCACAACTAATAGAGTTCGGTGATTAAGTTGACGTTGCAATTTGTTGCTATAAATAAATAAATAAATCGGATGACCGAAAAACGGTCACGGCGGGTGGCCCGCGCGTCTGACCTGACCTCCAGCGCTGCTTCCACGTGTGTAATCCCGCCCTGCTTGGCCTCCTGGCAGCCCCCTGCTGTGTGGCGTGGCAGCGGCGTGTGAATTTATCTTTATGCTCGTAAAACAAAAAGCACATGAAACGGAATCGGAATCGGGCAAATAAACAGCGACGACAACGAGGAATTGGGAAGGGGAATGGGGAAAGGGAATGGGGAAAGGGAATGGGAAATGGGAATGGGGATATGGCGATGGGGGATTGGGCCATGGATGGAAGATGAAGATGAGCACAGAGCACACACAAAGCAGAGTTCGGGAGGGGGGGGTGGGGGCAACCAACGATGATGGCGACATTCACACAGCCATGGGGGATGGGTGGATGGGTTGGGCGGGGGTGTAGGAACTGAATGCGACAACATTTTTCATGGCTTCATTCACTGAGACTCCAGCGCTGGAGCTCGGGAGCTCGGGAGCTCTGCAGCTCTCCACCTCTTTGCCCCTTTGCTCCTCGTGCACAGCTGACGCATCAAGATTTATCCCGGTCGCACTTTGTTGCCAGTTGCCTTCGCCAGATTGCGACGAGTGTCGCACGGGCACGGCAGGTCGATGGGGTGGGTGGGTGGCTACCGCTCTGCCGCTCTTCCGCTCAATAAAATGGAGCTGTCCTGTCTTTACATTTGCTTTATTACAGTTGGAGTACCTTGCCACAGGGGCTGTCACATCGTGGGGGGGGGGCGGGCAAGAAATGTTTATTTATTGCACACATATTTGCCACAGCCCGCAGTCCACATAGTCCCACGCCCTGCCTGCCTGAGCAGCTGACGACAACATTTTGTGGCGTCGCAAAAGTTGCGCAAATATTAATTTTAATCAAGCTAATTAATATGGTCCAGCCTGCTAAAGAGGCAGATCCTGCCCCAAGAAAACAAAACCAAAAAAGAACAAGAGCAGAACCCCAAAAAAAAAAGAGGAGCCCACAAAATGAATAAAAATGGGGACATGTTCGTGTTCGTTCAGGCATTGACAAATGGGGCGGACGGGTCAACAGGTTGGGTCGCATTTGCTCCAGCAGCAGCAGGGTACCGTGCCGTTCCGTACCGGGTACCCCGAAGTATAATTCAGCGGAGGCTTCATTAAAGCACCGACGAGGCCCCGGGCAAAGCTGCCTTAATTAGCGCCCGCTCCAAAGGCAATTTACGCGTATGCCAAAGTGCATTAAGTGAGCATCTCCTGATGTACTCCAGCGCGGTCTCTGGTCTCTGGTCTGGTCTCTGTTCTCTGGAGCCTCGTGCCAATTCCCTCTAATTATGCAGGATTATCATGAGCATCCTCTTACGCCAAGGATGAGTGTGTGTATGTGTGTGTGTGTGTGTGTGTGTGTGTGTTTGTGGCGGGAAACAATGCTCCAGGGTATTTGGCAGTCCCATTCCCACAAGCAGGCGGCGGCGGCGGCGGCACTCCACTCTCATCTGCACAAAGACCTGCACTTTACTTACCTTTTGGCATAAAGCGCTCCAGTTTATTCCCATATACTCTCCCGTATATACATATACATATACATATATATCTCCTGCCCCTTTCCTGTTGCTCTCCCTCCCCAGAAGGTGGCTCATAAAACGGCACTAAGTTATTTTCAATCAATAAAAACAACATAAACAAAAAGCAAGCTGTAAAAAATACACTCAACATACCCCCCCCGCTCCACATGCCACACGTGAGTGTGTGTGTGTGTCTTTGCTGCTGCTGCTGTGCCCCCCCCCCCCCCCCCCCCCACGCTCCTTGGAGCACAGAAGGGAAACCACTGTGCTCCCAATTTGCCAATAAATTTGCTTGCCATGCACTGCCTGTAATTCAAAAGAAGCGAGTGAACCGAAAACCGAAAGCAACACACAACAAGAAAAATATTACGCAAAGAGTCAAAGAACGAAGCGGCAGATACACTAGCAGCAGAGGCTTGTGGCAGCTACGAATATAATTAAATATAGCTAAAGATTATACACTATTCCACACAGATCACGGATCATAGCAGGCACAAAAGTACTCCATGCTACGAAGAGAAAGAGTGAGAAATAAAGGTGGCAAGTTCCCTCCATGAGGATCCCACAAAACCCTCTGGAAGTGTACAAAAAGTGAGCAACAGAGCAAAAGGCAGGCGGCCCACAGGAGGTGGTGGAAATACGGCCAAAAGGAAAAGCTGAAATGTGAAAATGTTGGCCAAAAAAGTTTCTTTTTTTCCCCGTTTGGGTGTGGAGTGGAGCATTTCTTTCAACTTTTCGTTGCTGCTGCTTTTTTTTTGGTTTTGGTTTTGTTTGTTGCTCCGTGGTACGTGGCTGCTGTCAGCGCGGCAAATGACAAAATATGTTCGTGCATTTATTTGCTGTATCTACCTGTGGCCACACCTGCCCCTCTCCTGCTGGCGCTGCTGCCTAATCAGGCGGAAAAACATTCACGTTAAACATTTTCCACACTGGATGACAATTCGCACTTTTAATTGAGATTGGAAAAGCGTCAGCGCAAAAGGTGCGAAGCGGCCTCTAATTGGTTACCTTCAGTGGGTGGGAAGGGGGAGGCAGGAAACACGCCTGAGCAAGCGGTTGGGTGGTGGGGGGTATGGAAAATGGCAAATGGCAAATGGGAAACGAGTGGCGGAAAACGGATTTCTAGACGAGTGAGCGACTGATTGAAAATTTTCACATGGCCCAAGGAGCTGGGAGATGGGAGCTGGGAGATGGGAGATGGGAGCTGGGAGCTGGAAGACGGAGCCTCAATTGATGTAAATTCTGTCAGAGATAAAATCAGAGCAGGTTGCTTCGGGTGGGGTGGGGTAGAGGTAGAGCCGGTAGTGCCGGTTGAGCTGTTGCCATTCAAGTCATGATTGCAATTTATTATAACTGAGCTGTAAACAAATACGCGTGGCACCACACACGCACGATGGGGAGCAGGAGGGGGAGCTGGAGCTGCAGGCTCCTGCGGCAGGAGTGGCAAGCGGTTAATGTCGCGACAACTGACTTGGACAGGAAACAGCTGCCAGGCGTAGAATGCTGCTCACTGTGATACCGAGGAGCAGATGTGGATAGGAGATGCACTCACGTGTTCAGTTACCATGGGAAATTACACGAATGGAATGCCAGCACACAGCACAGCAAACACACACAGGGAGAGGGTGGGAGAGAGCAGAGTAGAGAGCAGAGTAGAAATAACATAATGTTGTTGACACACAGAGAGGCACACACACAGAGAGAGGCACACGTACACACGTACACGGAACGGCAGTCAACTAGAAGCGGAAACGGAAGTAGCAACATGGCGACAGTTGAGCAGAAGAGAAAGTCCAGACGAGACGAGGCGAGGCAAAGAGAAGCTGCCAGCTGATTGCGATAGATGGAGAAATGGAGACAGAGACAGCAGCGACAGCAATGGAGACGGAGACGGAGACGCAGGCGAAGACTTGGCAGCCAAATGATTAATTTCAACAAGCTGCCACAAAACTGTTGATGGAACAGGCAGCAGCAGCAGCAGCAGCAAGCAGCAAGACTCTGCTGTCGTACATGTCCTACGCTCGGGTTTATTGACTGAATGTGTGAGGCAAATGCAAGCTGCGAAAAAGAACGAGAACGAGAACGAGAGAGAGGGAGAGAGAGAGCGGGAGGCGGGAGCGGGAGACCAGCAGACGGCGTTGATTTTGCGCTTGAGAATTTAATGAACCACAAAATAACACAAAATTCGTTTAAGCCGCATTTCTGTTGCCTGCCCAACGCCCCCCCCTCCGCGTACACTGATCAGATTTCGAAATTCTTATTTTCATTTCGGAGCTCAGCTAAGCCCTGCTCAATGTGTGCGGCTGCTTTGCATGGCCCAGAGACACACTTAGCTCGGACTTCACGTCCTGCTCTGTCATCAGTTGGAGTTGCAGTTGGCTAGCAGGCCCCAAAATAAGTGCTAACCGGCACGGAGATCAAATAAACCAAAGCCCACACAGAGTTCAAATGCCAAAACATTTTCTGGTGCACATTTCTTGAATGGCACATGGCACTGGACATGGCTCCTGCCTCTCCCTCTGGCTCTGGCTCTGCCTCTCCCTTTGGCTCTCCCTCTCCCTCTGCCTCTGCCTCTCCCTGTCTGGCTCTCTCTCTGGCTGCCACTGACTGTGTGTGTTCTGTGTGTCTGCTTTTCTGTATTTGATTTGCGGTTGTGCATCCATTTCACTGCAAGTGAAGCAAACGAGCCGTGCGGTCATTAGATGACGCCCCCCCCTATGCCACCGCACAGCTCCGACTGCTGCTTGGACTGTCCTGCGGACAGCTGCGATGCGCTGCTCTGCCGCTCGTAAATATTGCCTGGAACATTAAAGCGTTGAGCACTAAATTCAGCTCAATTGCCACGTAACATCATTAATTTGCCACTGTCTTCGCGTGGAATTTTAATTGGAGGCGGACAGCAGGCAGGGACAGGTGCAGGTGCGGGGACAGGGGCAGGTGCAGGGACAGGTGCAGGGGCAGGCACAGGTGGAAGGCGAAGGTGGAAGATCAAATGCAGCGACAAAGTTTACCCCGGTAGGTGCGCCGCCACTGTCGCGCTTCATTTAACTTTTTGGCAAGGCACACACAACAACACAACTTGACACGCTTCCCCCCAAGTTGCTGGTTGCCACATGCGGCGCGCTGCTCTTGTGGCGTATGCGTAATCTGTATTGTTTTGCCCCAAGCAGCAGCAGCAGCATTTGCAGCGTGCAACGCGATGCCATGATAAATATTTTCATTGGCGGCAAACATCATCATCAACTTGCAGCAACTTGCTGCTGCTGCTGCTGCAGCAGGAAGTGGCAGGCAGGCAGGGGCGGAATCCACAGCCCTTTTGTCTTGGCAAAAATAAGTTTTAATTAGACGTCGGAGCAGCGCCAAAGTTTTGCACTGGGCTCAAGCGGCGTATGCGTAATGTCGGCAGGGCTACGCTCCGCCCACCTCTTTGCCCCTGTGCCCCTTGCCCCTGTGCGACACGAGAACTTTAATCAAAACTTGTGTTCTTTTGCAATTATGCGACAAGAAGTCACAGCAAAGTGCAAACACGCGACAGACACAGCCACATGCCACCTGCCCCATGCCACCTGCCTGCCTCATGCCACATCCCCCTGCCTGCCTCATCACCTGTAATTAAGCGATGCGAACAGTTTTAAGCTGGCACGCGGCCTGGCAGATGCAATGCATCATTAATGCACACTCACTCTCGTGTACAGCGCATGTGGCATGTGGGGCATGTGGGGCATGTGGCACCACATCCGCACAGCCTACCCAGCTCTCCCCAGCTCTCCCCAGCGCCAGCTCTCACCTCAAAATGGCCTGGCAAAATGTGCGTGTGCCACATCAAGGGGCTAGGAAGGGGTTGCCTGGAAAATGGGCAGGCGAGGAAATGGAAATGGCACAAAAATATTCCAGCTAATAGCTTCTTTTATGCTCCACTTGATGGCTGCTCCGCTCCGCTCGGCTCCGCTCCGTTCCGCTCCGTTTTGGCTGCTTGGCTGCTTGGCTGTGGCATCACGTAGGCGGCATAAAATTGTTCGCTGGCTGGAGCAGAGGGGTGGGGAGCGACGAAACGTTTGCCGTGATTATTATGCGAAGGGTCGAAGCGGTGGAGGTACTCGTAATTTCATTAAAATTTTATTAGCTCAATATGAGGCTCAGGTTCGCGTGTAGGGTGGGGGGGAGTGCAGGGCCAGGAGCAGGGCCAGGAGCAGGGCCAGGAGCAGGGCCAGGGCAGGTCTGCGTCTCAGTCTCAGGTTTTGATTTGAGCAAATGAAATTATCACCTATGCCATGGCCATGAACATAAAACCAGCCAGCAACCAGCCAGCCAGCCAGCCAGCAGCTAGCAGCCTGCCAGCCAGAAGCCTCTTACTTTTAAGTACTTGAACAGTCGAGGAGCAGACACAAACACAGACACAGAGGCAGAGGCAGAGCCAGAGCCAGACCTGGCTAGTGGCCTGCAGCCTGACTATCCGGCTGATAAGTCATTCAATTTTCCCTTTGGCTATTTCCACAATTTTACAATTTTCGTTATACCTTTTAATTTTCCATTTTGCCATTAATTTCAAGCTCAAAGGTGGTGCAGGCGGCAGGGACAGGGGCAGGGGCGAAACGCATATCACAGCCATATCACAAAAGCCGCAAAGCCTTGCCATTGGCTTTGGCTTTGGTTAATCCGAGCAGCAGATACACACACGCACACAGATACACACACAGCCCACCAATACTTGTTGGCGATGCGGAGAGGCCGTGTGCCTTTATGTTTTCTTGATTGAGTTTCACCTTTTGCATATGAAATTCAATTTAATCAGGCAGCAGAGCAGAGCAGAGCAGCGCCGAGCGCTGACTGACACACACACACACACACACACACACAGGCACACACACACTGACATAATGCAGGGGGCAATAATAATGAAGTCCTTTTGTTGTTCAACATTTTCCACAACAGCACAAATTTGCTTTTGGCTTTTGCTTTTGGGTACGCAACAATTTTGCATATGCCACACAGAACAGGACATCTCGCTCTCCCTCTCTCTCCCTCTCTGTGTGTGTGTGTCGTGTGTGTGTGTTGGCCAACCTCAATAATGTTTTCACTTGGAAATCAATAAATACAAATAACATATATTTGATGAAGGCAAACGCAGGCGGAGCAGCCGCAGCGCTGGGCCTCGGGATGCGGGCTAAAAAACCAGAGACCGAGCCAGAGACCGAGCCAGAGTCCCAGCCAGAGTGCCAGCCAGAGCCCCAGCCAGAGTGCCAGAGTGCCTGAGTGCCCGACTCTCTGTCTCTCTCTCTTGACGGCCATAAACTGGCAAATTGTATGCAAATAAACACACAACACAAACGCAATGCCAATGCCGCAAGACAAGCCACCAACAACCCGCCCGCCTGCCTGCCCGTCCCTGCCTGCCCACCCCATTGTCGCGGGAAAACCCCAAAGTGGAAAACCAACAAACAGCTGAAGCGTTAGAAATGCTGATGCTGCTGCTGCTGCTGCTGCTTGCTGCCGCTTGCAACACTGTGGAAGCCACCATAAAACACTGGGCCAAAGGAAGAAGAACACGCCCAAGACGAACGAACAATGCGGGGGAAAACTTTTTATTAACTCTTTTGGCTGCCATGACCGCAGCTGGCAGCCAGTTTGAGATTTGTGTTATATTGTCATTGTCCTTTTGCGGCAATTGGCAAGAAACTTAGGGCCAAGCAAAGGCAAGGCAAGGCAAGGCAGGGAAAGCTAAGCAAAGTCCTTGTCTTTGCAGCACAACAACTTGTTGTCGTTGTCGTTGTCGCCGTCGTCGGCTGTTGGTCAAATGCAAATCCATTGACTTCTCGCAAACTTCTGACTGGAACGAACTTGATGATCAAAGTCAGGCGAGGAAGAAGGCCCAGACCCAGGCCAAGTCCAGGCCAAGTCCAGGTCAACTCCAGGGGTCTTCGCAGCTTTTGGCTGAGTGTGGGGTTGGGCTCTGTCTGCTTGTTGTTTTCCTCATTTTCCGACTGCTGAACTGATGGACAATAAGGCCCAACACAATTGTATTGATTTAGGCCCCCAGATTCGCAGCGAGCCCTCTGCCCTGCCCTGCCCTGCCCTGTGCCCTCTGCTCTGCTCTGCACCACGACATATGTTACACATGCCGCAAGCTCGGTCATGTTGCCCAGGTCTTGCCACAGAGTCGTGTATGGGGATGGGGATGGGGTATGGGGCGGCACAAAGTCGTATGTATTTAGTTGAAGCCGCCACTCGACTTGGCTAAGAGGCTTCCCAGCATCCACCTCCACTTTAATGTGCACTGGCAATGGCTGAGTAATGGGAGGTGAGGTCTGCTCTGCTCTGCGCTGCTCTGCTCTGTTCTGTCTGCACGAATTTAATCGCATTTAGCTCATTTAGCGGCAAATTGAATTTGCCATGCCATCCATCCCCCCTCCCAATCTATCTATGCGGCATTGCCAGGCCACCCCGCTCTGAATAGGCCCCGCCGAAAATGAGAAATTCAATTAAAATCAAATTTTTACGGGGCGGCGGCGGACAGGCTATCGGCTGGGAAGGGTCGTATCGGGTCGGCTCGGATCGGATCGGATCGGTCGCCTTTAAACAGATTTCAGCTACAATTTCGTCACTTTAATGCCGCAAAAAGCAAACAGAAACCGACACCAGAACCGAAAACCGAAACCCAAAATCGAAGCGAAGCGAACAAAGGCAGAGGCAGGGGCAGTGGCAGGAGCAGGGCCGGCAAAATAAATAGGCAAAAATAATTGAGCTGCTGCTGCTGCTGCTGCTGCTGCTGGTGCCATCATCGCTTCATCCCATGGCTCAGCTCAGCTCCAATCGCCTCGCCCCCCCCAATTCCATTGCCCAGTCATCGACAGCAGAGGACACGAGATAATCGCCCGAAAACTCGCACAAATTTTGGGGCGCTTCTATTTTTTTTTTCTCCCTCTCTCCCTCTCTCTCTCTCTCTCTCCTTATGCGTCGATGGAACATTTTTTGCGCTTGGCCAAGCTCCGTTCGTCCGTGATTAGCTTTGCTGGGATAGCCCGGGAGAGTCCTCGGCCATCGGCAATGTCATTCCAGGGTGGGACGGAAGAAAAAGGGCAACGGCAAAGGCTTTGGTCAGGCTTTCTTTCTGGGGTGATAATTAGGCCTAAGGCGAAACGAAAGCTCAAAGTTCTAGCCGCAGACTCAAAGATGATTTATGATGCATGCCACCCCCGCCCCCCATGCCCCTCTGCCGTAGTTCATTGCGCATTAATTTATTACATGCTGCCCCCAAAGGGCGGATTGCTGTCTTGTACTGGCTGCTGCTACTCCTAGTGCCTGCAAATCGTTTAATTATGTGAGTTTTGCCTCGCTTTTCCTTTGAGCAACACTCTGCTGCTGCTGCTGCTGCTCCCCGTTGGATATTTGCGACAAACGGCAACTGCTGAATGGATGCCAAGTGCTGGAGAGTGCCCCATAATGGGGGAGTGCAACCCCCTTGCGGTTGCTACTGAAATGCAGCACAAAGTCGTCTTCATTCTGCACTCTGCTGCTGCTGCTGCTGTTCGGCGAAGCGGCCACTTCGAGTGTGCACTGAAGTGTGCTTTGGCAGCAGGGTGGTGGGAATGGGGGCGGGCAGCAGCAAGGGGGAATTGCAGTTGGAGTTGGTCTCGTCTGCTGCAGCTGTTGGCCAGCGAAATGATCAATTGATTTGCATTCGCCGCACCGCCAGGCAGCAGACGTTTAAAGGCAGCTCTCTGGCAGCAGCAGCAGCAGCAGCAGGACGACTGTGGCACTGGACTCTGGGGCACAGGGCTTAATATTGCCTTAACACCTTGTGGCCTGAATGGAAGAGCAAATAAAAGTAAAAGCATCAGCGATCGTTGGCTCAGAAATCAGTATGAGGATTCAGGGGGGAAAATTGTGTGCAGAGGAGAAGAGATTTTATTGGCTGGCTGAAAATAATTCCATAATTAAATGTGCAGCAGCTTTAACTAAATTTAAAGGTGTTTTTATTGACCCTTGACCAGTTGGCAAAACTGACTCCAGCGGCAGCTCTCCTACTCTCCGGGCATCCCTTGACCTGCCCCAACCTTCAGGCCACTTTCCTTGTGCTCTAATAATTTCTTTCTGATTGTCCATAAACATCGTTGAGTGAAGTGCTTTGGTTTCGGGTTCGATTCGATTCGATCAGCAGACTCTAGCCCTACGTGGGTTAAGCCGAGTGGCAAGTGCCCCTGACTGCCACACACGCACACACACATAGATGTGGCACACGTACATGTATGTGGCAAGCAAAACAGCTCGCTGGGGAACTGTAAATCACGTCGAGCGCAGAGCGCAAATTGGTTAGTGAAACACATAAACCAAGCGGCACACATTCATCAGAGAGCGGGCGAAAGAAAGGAAAGGAAAGAAAGGAGCAAGGGGCAGAGGTGGCAGAGTGTAGGGGGGAGGGACTGGCACACACACACACACACATGAGTTGGCAGACTAAATTCGCGCTTTTGAAAAATGAAAGCCACTGCAAGAGAGGGAAATAAATACACAGGAAATACTAGCACACACACACGGGAAGAGAAATGTGAGACTTGTAGCTCTGGCTGCTGGCTGCTGGCTGTAATCTCCGAAGGAGCAGCAGGGTCGAACCCCAGAGCTGGGGCTTGTGTGTGTCTCTGTCATAGAAATCATATTATCCTCAGCTGGAATTAGTTGTTACACTCCCACGATTCCATCCGCAGCCAGGAAGACCTCTCCCAGCAGCAGCAGCAGCACTTTGCTTTAACTTATTTTGCTTGCTGCACAAATTGAAAGAAAAACACATCCTGCAACAACCTGGCAATGGCATGCAACACCCCCCGCCCCGCCCTGCCCCCTCGCCTATCCGGCTAAACAGCAAAATGAACAGAATGGCAGTAAATGAAATTTTCCATGGCCGCCGCTTCGCTCGCCCCCGATCGAAGAGAAATTGCAAAAAATAATCATAAATATTGCATGCAGCTCGCTCGTTGCAGCCTGCTCTTATTTTTCTTCTTTTTTTTTTGCCGATTAAGCGGCACAAAATGTGAATGCAACGAGGGGGCTCGCGTTGCAGCGGCTCTACGGTTAAGTATACGCCGCGTGGGCGGCACAAAAGCTAAGCCCCAAAATGCGCACAAGCCGCTTCATGTCATCCGCAGCAGCGTAGCAGGGGGAGCAGCGTAGTAGGGGGAGCAGTGAAAATGAGGAGCCATTGCTGCCATATTTACACGGCACTCCATTTCTATGGCAGCCACAAGGATGGCAGCAGCAAATGCGGCTGAGGATGAGGCTGAGGATGAGAATGTGCGCCGCTGGCAAGGAATATTCTAAAAAGCTTCGTGTGAAAATAATTTCACGCCGGAAAACAAGGTTAAAAAAGGTGTTATAACCCCCCCAGACCCCCACACAACGAAACGCTTTAAGCGTTTTCAGCACATTTAAGGTAGAAGAAAAGTTTTCTCCATCATCAGCAGCAGCAGCCATCGTATTCCTCTGTATCTGTCTATGCACAGAGACTCCATCCCCATGAACCACTCCACCAGACTGCTTTCTCTTCTTCCTCTCTTTAACATGGTGAAAATTAAAAGTTAAATGCGCAAAGTCAATAAAGGACAGCGATACCAACAAATGGAGAATGCAAAACTGGCAAAACTGGCAAAATGGATGGGCAAATAGCAAGTGTGGACGGGTGGAAGTGGGGGGGGCGGGCACACTCTAGTGCTGTGGCAGTTGCAGAAATCCTTTAATGCCCTTCGTATTTGCATGGCAACTGCAACGGCATGGCAGTTGGGTGTGGGCGGGGGAGTGGTGTTATAGTGGCATTTGGGAGACTATCCATTGAGGACAATGGCGTCACTTCTTACCCAACATTTTTTGTGTCTTTTGTGCGGCAATTGCGACGCCAACTGTTTGCCGAGAGATAAAAACTTGTGGGGTGAGTGCGCGACAAACGCCGACTAATAAAATGCACTTGCAGCAGTGCCAGCAGGAGGCGAAGAAAGGAGAGTTGCAGCCGGGAACAGGGAGCAGTCAGCAGTCAGCAGGCAGCAGTCAGCAGGCAGCCACTGTGCGCCAACACTGTGACTGTGGCAAAATGGTTTCGAATCGTTTGCGTTTTGTCTTTGACGGCTGAGTGGCTGCGTTTGCTTTACTAATTGATGCACTAGGCAGGCGCCTTGTATGCCTTTCAATTACCAAGACCCACAATCCAATTCAATCCAAGGCACCGCCACCGGCATCTCCGCCCCCCTGCCATGCCATGCCATGACACAGTGAGTGGCGGAGAGTCCGCCCCGCCCACAATTTGAATGGAGGCAACTGTTCGCTTATCAATGCGGCTGATTAAACTGTCAATGCCGTAGGGGGCACAAAAGGCGTGACTGAGAGAGGCATTCAATCGAAAGAATGAATGCCCTAAGAGCTCTGACGCTGGCTCTAGCTCTAGCTCTGGCTCTCTGTCTCTGGCAGAGAAAAACCAAAAATCAATCCAGGCAAAATATGCAAAGTGTTTTTTAATTAAATTTTTGAAGATCTTGCCCATCGGGCCCCAGAGCTCAGTGGCTAAGCTCTGATGGAAAATTATATGGAGAAAATGCATTCGGGCAGGGATTATAGAACAGTAGAACAGCAGGCCAGTGGGCCAATCAGCCAGAGAATGTGCAGCCAGAGAACAAACGGGAGGGAGGGAGGAAGGGAGGAGAGGCATTGCACAATTGTTCAGATTATTTTTTTTTGTTTGTTTTAATTGCAATTGCAGCAGCAGCCAGACAGCCAGACAGCCAGCACCCGAACAGCACTCATTAAAGCAATAAATTTTACAATGCAAATGAAAATTTCATTTTAATTTTAATTTCCAGCTACCACAAAAAAAGGGGGGGGGTCACAGGGAGAGGCGTAGAGGGGTAGTGTAAAAAGGGAAATTAGTTTTGAACATTGTTCGCACTTGCAAACATTATTTCCGACCACTGCAGCAATGTTCGAGAGTCGCTTTCAATGGACACTGGACAACAGCAGGGTATATATGACAAGAAGGTAAGGCAAGGGCCTGCACTGCCGCCTACAGAGTGGTTTCATTAAACAGGCTTTGGCTCTATTATTAAGTCTCAAAACAATTGCATAAAACACTTAAATGTTGCACCCAAAACTTGCTGCTTTCCCTCACATGCTGTTGCTTCGATTTGGTTGCCTTCTATAATTAGTAATAATTAATAATCTATAATCTTTAATCTATAATTATTCTGTGCAATTGTCTCAGACTTATGCCAACCTGCCCATGCAATATTCTCGCTGCAAGGAGTGGGAGGAGCAGCGGCAGTCCTGCTTTTGGGCCAGTGCAAACATTGGGCGGGCGGGCACTTGCTTTTAGCACTAATTAGTCAATTTATGTTCAATTTGCTAATTTGCCAATGCTGTGCTGTAACTATGGAGAGCATGCCATGCATTGAACATATGCCTACACACACATATCCCATGCTGGCCACAGGCGTATGATTAATATTTAATTGCATTATCCAGAGTGCAATATCCCAATCCCAATCCCAATCTCTCTCTGCCTCTCCCTCTCACTCTGTGTATTTGCCTTAGACCAACAGCCATGGAACCGAGGCAAATCAAATTAACATTTATATATTGGTCCTGCCATGCTGCATCCTTCATGCAATGAAAACTCATAAATTGCATCCGCTGGTCGGCCACCAACCGGAATTCAATCAGCCAGCAGCCAGCAGCCAGCACTGGGAATCGAATCGAAACGTTTCCATTTAGCTAGAAAAACCCCCTCCTAAACATACAAACGGGTGGGGCGGGTGGTGGTGACAAATAGACAAACATAAATATCAACAGCAACAGAAACCAGAGAGCAGAGACCAGCGACCAGACCTCGGGAACCCCTCCCAATTGCTATTGAAAACATATCAAGCAGCAGCTGCTGCTGTTGTGAATCGATGACGCAAATGAAAAGCAGCAAACAGAATGAGGGAATGAATGAGCGGACAGGCAGGCAGACAGACAGACAGAGTCAAGAGCAAGTTGCAGACTACGTTTATCTACCGGTTTTTCCAAATTACACCTGACGTTTATTTGAGCTGTGAAACGTCACACGCAATACGGGGGCTAGAATTTCTTGTGGCATAAGAAAAAGGGTATAAAAGCGCTCCGATGGCAGTGAAAGTTATCACAGTTTCGGTTTCGGTTTCAGTTTGAACTTGACGACCAACACGACACAGCTCTGAATATGCGTTTCTACATCTTGATTGTGCTCCTTGCTTTGGTTGCTGTGGCAGCTGCTCAGGGCAGACGTCAGCAGAGAGGCGGTGCACGACAGAATGGTCAGCAGCAGGGCAGGCCACAAGGCCGCAGGCCGCAGGGACCAGGACCACAGCAGGGAGGACGACCACAATGGGGAGGTCTGCCACCAAATGGCACGCTGCCCGACAATGGCAACAGCACAACGACTGAAGCCACCAGCAGCACCACCACTGAGGGCAGCAGCAGCTCCACTGAGGGCAGCAGCAGCTCCACTGAGGGCAGCAGCAGCAGCAGCAGCAGCACTACTGAGGCTGCCTAGGATGCCACTCCTAGGAGCCAATCTAAAATCCATTTTTGGCCTGGCTCAAAATCCCCCTCCAACATGATATTAATAAAAGTTTTTCCCGCAAGAAGTGAATTTTTCTTACATTTTATATCTCGTTGCTGCGACAGATTTCGCACAAGACACTTGCATTATGTAGTCCTCTGATGGATGGCAGGGAGAGTAGCAAATGGGTGTGGGATGTGGCAGTGTGGCAGTGTGGCTCCTGGGACTGGTGGGTAGGTATTCGGAAATCGAAATGTAACTTGTTCGCTGCTGCTGCTGCTGCTGCTGCAAGGCCGCCCACGCGACTGACAGCTGGCGGCCATGAGCGAGGGAGGAGAATCGTTCGTTGCGTTTCGTTCCTGTGACACCCAATGGAGCCCGAGCAAGAGGAAGCGGCACGTACCCGGGAAAAAGCAAATCCCGGCCCGCTGCTCTACAGCTCTTTAAGCCGCATCAAAGGATGCTGCTTTGCCAGCGCTTTTTTTTATTTTTTTATAAAACTCTGCAGATCCACATCCCCATCCACATCCTTCCTTGTGCCGACTCTTGCCTGGCTGCAATTATGTCACACGAAGGCTGGCAGGATGCTGTTGGTGTGTTCCCCTTCGTATGAGGTACATAAAAAACAAGCTAAACACTTTATTTATGCACTCTCGCTTGTCGTTTGTCTTGAAAGTTTTCGCATTAAACGACCAGAGTTTTGCGCCAAACTATGTGCAATGAAAATGAGTTTCCTTGCCAAAAAAACAAAAAAAAAGAAAGAACTATACGAAAAGCCACTTGCAGCAGGCGGGGCGGCAGGCTCAACTGGCGGATGTCAAAGGTCGGCAACAGTTGGCTCGCAGCCCATCCCCTGCCACCATTCTGCTGTTCGCAAATTCCTCGCATTCTCAAGGGGAGATTTGCTGCAGGAGCCGAAGCGAGAGGCTGCTGCTGCTGTCATTCCCCACTGCCCATGAAACTCTTCTCTGAATTGGGGATCCTGAGCTTTAAGCGCCTTAAGAGCGAGGCTATCTGATGCAGAAATAGATCAAAAGTCAAGCAACTACTGCGACAGACAGGGTACAGGATACAGGAAGAGGCACACATGGAGTACATGGGACACACACCCGATGGGTGTGGGGTGTGGGGGGGGTGGTCACATTTTTATTGGTCATTAGTGCGAGCCTCTATCGGCATTCGTAAGCATTTACACATCGTTAAACTTTCATTTCCGGCAAATTAAGCGCATTTTATGTACCTTCTGCTCGGGCACCCACCCACAGAGCACACAGATCCCACAGCAAGCAGTGGCCCGTTTCCTTTGCGACTGTCCCCTAGGTCGGGGTCCTACCCATTTCGTTGGCGGTGTCAGCAAAATCTAGAGCCTCAAATGGATGACCACAACAAACTGCTGCTGGGGTGACTGCTGCTGGGGTGACCCTCAGAGCTCATATCCTGGGTCTTGGGCATATTTAATGGAGAGCAAGCAAATGGAAGACGCCTCCGGGCGTGTCCGAGAGTCCTTTGTTGTTTGCCTTTCAATTGAAAGTCAATAGCAAGGCCTTGCCATTGCCTCGTGCCTCTGGACTGTGCTTGGGGATTGGGTCTATAAAAGCGTTGACCGGACCCTATCCACTGACCGTTCCGTTCATCATGTCATTCTGGGCCGTCAGTCGCGGTTTGACGCCGCCGTCAAAGGTGTCGCCCATGCTGAATCCGAATCAGCGCCAATTCCTGGAGGATGAGATGCGCTACCGCGAGAAATTGAAGCTAATGGCACGGGGCGATGCCATGGACGAGGTGTACGTGCGCAAGCAGGAGACGGTCGACGATCCGCTGGAGCTGGACAGGCACGACTCGTTCTACCAGACCACCAAGAGTCTGCTGGTGCTGTTCCAGATAATGGGCGTGATGCCCATCCATCGCAATCCGCCGGTGAAGAATCTGCCGCGCACCGGCTACTCCTGGGGCTCCAAGCAAGTGATGTGGGCCATCTTCATCTACAGCTGCCAGACGACGGTGGTGGTGCTGGTGCTGCGGGAGCGCGTCAAGAAGTTCGTGACCAGCCCGGACAAGCGCTTCGACGAGGCCATCTACAACGTGATCTTCATCAGTCTGCTGTTCACCAACTTTCTGCTGCCGGTGGCCAGCTGGCGGCACGGCCCCCAGGTGGCCATTTTCAAGAACATGTGGACCAACTACCAGTACAAGTTCTTCAAGACGACGGGCAGCCCGATTGTCTTTCCCAATCTGTATCCGCTCACCTGGACGCTGTGCATCTTCTCGTGGGTGCTGAGCATCGCCATCAATCTGTCGCAGTACTTCCTGCAGCCGGACTTTCGGCTGTGGTACACCTTCGCCTACTATCCCATCATTGCGATGCTGAACTGCTTCTGCAGCCTGTGGTACATCAATTGCAATGCCTTCGGCACCGCCAGTCGCGCCCTCTCCGACGCCCTGCAGACCACCATTCGGGGCGAGAAGCCCGCCCAGAAGCTGACGGAATATCGCCACCTGTGGGTCGATCTCTGGGCTTAATCAGCTTTTATTTCTTAACTTTTCGGTATGTCTTAGGTACATTTATGGGCTGTTCCATTCCGGCGTTACGTTGCATTCGTACGACAATTTTTAGTACAAACTAATGGATATCCCTCTTGAATAGTAACTTGGTTGCCGTAAATACACCAAAAAAAATGGCAATAATCGATCGATCGTTTAAAAGTTATAACTAAAATATGACCTGAAGTTGCGGTACAAAAGTGCATAACTCTGCGAATTGGCTAGGACTATCTGCATACAAATTTGTTGTGCATGTACATACATATGTATATGAAATACGTTCATTTTCAAAATTATTTAATGTAAAAACATTTCCTGATTTTTTTGTTTTCTATAAGTCCGCGGAGGCTTCTGACGAACGTTGCTGCCGGTGACGTTACCCAGTTCCGTGGGTATAAAAATATACCGTTAGCCGAGACTGGAAAATTATAACAAAAAATATCAAAAAACGAGAAGGAACGTGTGAGTCGCTTCTGGGGAAGCGATTCTACTTATACCCGTACTCGGGCAGTATATACATTTTTGAGAATTAAAATTAAAAAAAAAAAATGTACATTTTACATTTTTTTTGCTACATCTGTTATCTACATCTACAATGTATATTCTACATCTAACATGTAGATTGTACATGTACCATTTAGATTCTAAATCTCCTCAGCTGCGGCTGCGCCTCATCCGGCACTTGCTTCACATCCACCCGCTGGCCAGCCAACGAGGAATTTTCTGCCTCGCGTCGCAGGACTCAGCCGCCGTGGTCAGGCCCGCCCACAAAAGGTGCAGCCATTGAAGACGCCACTGGCTCGGCCAGTGCCCAACAAGAAGGCATTACCTCATCCTCAAGAATCGCCGAGTGCGGCGGTGCTGGGCAGCTCCAATCCCAGCACCAGTAGCAATGGGGAGACCGGCGAACTGGTCGCTCAGATCGGTCTGGCACATGGCCAGCGCAGGGGGTATTGCACACCTCACAACAGCTTCGTGAACCTGATGGTTTCGGATGCCAAGGCCGAGGTGCCCCGACGGAGCGACGATTCCTATCCACACAGAAGCACGAACAGTCGTGCCACCCATATCAATGCAAATCAGATGTCCGCTGCCGCGAGCTGGAGCGAACTTTCCTGGGACCAAGGGGACGTGGAGGCGTTAAACGATAGCTACCAGCTGCTGAACGAGACGGTCGTTGGCATTGAGACGGCCAGACCCAGCCGAAAAGAGGCCACGACAAAGCAGCTGGGGCCCTCAGAGTCCTCCGCTGCTGAAAAGGAGCACAGGAAGAGACATCTGAAAAGGAAGATGGAGAATTTGAGATTTATGAACGAACGGATGCAGGCCAAAATACGGGCCATTATCAATCCGGGGGACCGCACTGAAGGAGGGGGGCCGCCAACGGCACCAACAATCAAGACCAACTGGAGCAGGTGCTGGACGTCATGCGACAGCCTCACAGTCCATCAGTCCCTCTATGCAGCCTTGCTACTGTGTGAACTGCAGGCGCAAGCGCAAGCAGAACCGGCAGACCGTCAGCCAGGTCGGATTCCGGAACGTTGAGCACGTTTCGAGAGTAACGCCTCGTCCCAGGTTGCAGAGATTCGGCCGCTTCTCGAACGCCAACGGGCTGCCAACGATGTTGTCCAGCTTGAGCTCCGATGCTAGCGCAACGCCGTCGATGGGGTCCTGCTTGAGCCTCAATCGCACCGCAACGCCGTCGATGAAGTCCTGCCTGAGTCCCCCTAGCCTCTCGGCCCAGTCGACGCACTCGATGCGTCTGATGCGCGCAAACGAGCCCACGCTTAACCGCTTACCACCCGCTAAATGCTACCCGATACACACAGCTTACCCGCATATACCCGCTATCCGCTATCCGTAGCTTACACAGCTTGCCCGATACAAAAGTTGTGTTCTTCACGCCACGAACTGGGCTAGAGTGGCTGCCGCAACGGGTAAAGGTAAATGCGAGTCCTCTTAAATATTAAGCAAATGGTTATTCAAATAAAAAAAAAAAAAGGTTATGGTTTCGAACACACACCCACACACACACGTACATATTACATATACTCATAGACACACTTGCTGTACATAAATAAATGCTTGAATAAACTTAATACTTACATATATATAATATTAAAATTTATATAGATATGATTTTTTGGCCACTGCCGATTTAATACACATACAATTTATACATTAACAATTGATCTGTCTGTCCTGGGGATATTGTTTCTGTGTGGGGGCGTAAAACAATGAAAACTGGAAAATTTTGATTTTTTTTTTGTTTTTTGTTTTTGTTTGCTGCTGTCACCGCACCGCAGCGAAACGAAACGAATCGGTTGGAAGTGCCCAGTACCTTCGCTTAACTATAAAAAATTTGGATAAAAAAAAACAACGTAAGAAGGAACAATCACTGGTTATGGATCATATGGATCATATGGATCCTGGTCTCGTAACGAGGGGCACTGCACATTCGGAAAGCCCAGGGCCATGCCCATACCGAGGCACAGGATCACCTGCACAGCTCCCACCAGTATTTGCTTGAACAGTTCCAAGCCACGCTCTGAGGGTTCCACTTGCGTTGCCGCGTTGAGCTTGATGGATGACTTTGCCCCTCCCCCGGCAAAACGTGTCGTCCCAGGCCCACGGGCTGTCGATGCCTGTCCCTCTGTCTGGGTGCCGCATGGCACCTGTGGGGGAATGGGCAGCGAGGATATGGCTGTCACCAGCAGCTGCTCCACCATCGGCGAAGTCCATCCATTGTCGGGAGTTTCGTTTTCGGGCATTTGAGTTTCCATCGAGTGCGTCGACGGGGCCGAGAGGCTAGTGGGACTCAGGCAGGACTTCATCGACGGTGTTGCGGTTCCGTCGGAGCTCAAGCAGGACCCCATCGACGGCGTTGCGTTAGCCTCGGAGCTCAAGCAGGACAACATCGATTCCATCGATCCCATCGATTGCAATGAGGCCAAAAATTGGCAAAATTGTTCTTGCGTGTCCCGACTGCCGGTCGATTCCAATCCCAGCTGGAGCTGCGATACGGAACGAGTCAAGCTGTCCCTGTCGCTGTCGCTGTCCCTGTCGCTGTCGCTGTCCTTGATGGCTTGTGCTGCGCTCACCACAGGACGCAGCTGGCCCAGCAGCCCGTTGGCGTTCGAGAAGCGGCACACGCCACCAGCACGAGAAGCAGCACCTGAATCGGCATTGCGCTCAGAGTTTGCCGGTTTCAAACGGTCCTTGAAGCTGCGCATCTCTATAGAATACTCATGGGCCGTGCCGATAGACAGCGACCTGGCGCTGATGCGAGGCATCTGCATTACGCTCGCCACGTGCTCAACGTGCCGGAATCCGAGCTGGCTGACGTTCACATCCTTCTGACGGTTCTGCTTGCGCTTGGTCCCGCAGCAGGGCTGCATGGAGGGACTGATGGATCTGAAGCTGTCGCATGGCGTGCAGCTATCGCTGGAGTCCACCATCATCCATCGGAGCACCTCGGCATTGGCATCCGTCGCCGACAGGTACACGAAGCTGGAGTGGTGCACCTCCCCCCTGCGCCGGCCATGTGCCAGACTGATCTGATCGCCGGTCTCACCACTGCCACTGGTGCTGGGATTGGCGCTGCCCAGCACCGCCAGACTCGGCGCTTCGTGAGGATGAGGGGACGCCTTCTTGCTGGGCACTGGCCGAGCCACTGGTGTCTTCAATTGCTTCACCTTTGGTGGGAGATCGGGGGCCTGACCTCGCCGGCTGAGTCCTGCGACGCGAGGCAGAAAATTCCTGATTGGCTGGCCAGCGGTTGGATGTGGAGCAGTTGCCGGATAGGGCGCAGCCGCAGCAGATCGGGCTGCTGGCATGATCGGGTCAGTTGCGTGACTTCGTTCGAACGTGGACTGGAAATCTATTTATTTTTGTCAGTATATGTTTTGGGAGAATGTTTTGTATTATCGTTTAAATTGAAAGCAGCAGAACGCCACACGTCTGACTTCGAAGTCTCAGCAACTTCTGATAGATACACCTGAATGTATTTCACTCAGCCTACGAAAGCAGCACAGAAAAGATGCACTTCGCCGATGGTGGTGACAGCCATATCCTCGCTGCCCATTCCCCCACAGGTGTCATGCGGCACGCAGACAGAGGAACCGCCATCGACAAGTGCCCGAGGGCCTCGGTTCAAGGCCAAGAAGTGGACGACACGTTTGGCCGGGGGACGGGCAAAGTCTTCCAGAAAGGTCAGAGCGGCACTGAATGAATGGACGCCGATGGTGGAAAAGCTTCTGTTGACAGCCATATCCTCGCTGCCCATTCCCCCACAGGTGCCATGCGGCACCCAGGAAGAGGAACCGCCACCGAAGGTCAGAGCGGCACCGCGAGTGGACGAATCAGAGTGGGGCATGCTCAAGAAAATCCTGGTGGCAACAGTGCAGGTATTCCTGTTCGTCGGGATGAGCATTGCCCTGTGCATTCCGGATGCGGATTGCCCCTCGTTACGTGGCCAAGATCTATAAATTTTATGTGTATTGAATCGGCGGTGATGGCCGACACAAAATATATCTATATAAATTGTAATATTATATATATGTATGCCCAGAACAGCTAAACGAATAAAGCAAAGCAAACCAGATATTTTTCATATATCAGTTACTTTATTCTTAGAAAATATGTAATAAAAACAGAAACAGATGGGAAGCTTTCATAGAGATTAATATTTTGTCCACTCTCATTGAATCCCTGATCAAGAATATATACATATACTTTATGGGGTCGGAAACGTTTCTTTCTCTGCGTAGCACACATCCACTTTTACCACAAATCTAATATACCCCTTAACTCTTTTTTGAGTGCGGGTATAATTAACTTTAGCTTATTTTTCGCATTAAAATTAATACAAAAACTTAAAAAAATAAGATTAAATATATATGTATAACAGGAGACGAAAAAATTTCGACTAAATGAAATAAGTCGGGTCGAGCCTTTTATAGCAGAGGCAGGGCCTTTTCGGGCAGCGCAGTCGGCATTATTCTGCCTGATGACGTACCAGCAGAGAAAATTCTGCTCTGCTGACGTCGCGGCAGAGAAAAATTTATAGCTTAAGCGTGTCTTCCTTGTTGCACAGTGCTGCCTACAATTCCCAACTTCAAACTAGCTTCATTGGAAAACAAAATCTCGCTAGATTGAAAACAAAATTTCTTTGCCGAATACAAAAACTTAAAAACCTTAATAAGACTAAATATATTTTAGAGGTTTTATTATATACCATCGATAACTTAATACAATCGTGCACTATTAGCTATTCCTCATGGCAGTTATGTTTTCAATTTTTGCAATTAAATTTTAATATTTTAAGTGTACGACGTATGGTGTAACATCGTATTCACATTTTTAGGCCAACAAAACATTTTTTGCCACAATATGGCTACAAAACCATCGATGTCAAAATCTAGCCTGAGATAAGCTAAAAGGCCAGCACTGATGGCAGCGCAGCGGCAGAGAAACCGGCAGAATGCGCCAGAGATTTCATACTTTCAGTCAGCTGTGCGTGTTGGTGTGCCAACAAAATACTAATACTAACACACATGTCTCATGTTATCTCTGTCTCTCTTTCAGCTGTCGCCATGTTGAGTCGAGAAACATTCGCAGGCTGGCCAGGAAATTTAGCGCTTACAAATTAGCGAAAAGCTTCATAAATAAATACAATCCTACAAGCAGCTATTTAGAAGCAATCGCATCATTTTGTTAGACAGTTTTTCCCCTGTGGCCATAAAGCAAGCCCGTGGCAGTGTTAAATTCTGCGCCGCGCGCGTATCGACTCGATCTTTGATGCTCTCTTGCTGAAACCTTTGTACTGACATTTAATTCAGTTTACTCCTATTTGAAATTCTCAGTTTGTTGGAACCCTACGTAACCATTGATGGAAAATGTGTCATCGACGCAAGCAGGACTACAGCGGCAACACCTACCTGGGCCTCCAGCTGGGCACAGAGCGCTTCAGGGCCGTGATTCTGGACTCGCAAATGAAGGTGCAGTACACGGCCAAAATAAGCTACGACGTGGATCTGCCAGAGTTCAAGACATCGGGAGGAGTGCTCACCGATGCGTATCCCGACGAGAGCCTCGCTAATCCCGTTATGTGGGTCAAGGCCCTGGACATGCTGCTGAATTGTCTGAGCAGCCAGGGAGCGGATCTGCACTCGGTGGCGGCCATCGGGGGAGCGGCCCAACAGCACGGCTGCGTCTTCTGGTCGGACATCGGACTGCGGCGTCTGTGCAACCTAAATCCGATCCTGCGCCTCCACGAGCAACTCAATGCCGGCGCCTTTGAGCTGACGCGCACGCCCATCTGGATGGACGGTTCGGCGGGCGCGCAGGGCTTCGAGATGGAGCAGAAGTTGGGTGGCTCCGCCGACCTGGCCGCCATCACGGGCTCGCGTGCCTATGCGCGGTTCACTGGCCCGCAGATTCGCAAGGTCTACCAGCAGTGTCCGGAGCACTACGCGCGCACGTCGAGGATTTCGCTGGTGAGCAGCTTCCTCTCCTCGCTGCTGGTGGGCGGCGTGGCCTCCATCGACTACTGCGACGGTTCGGGCATGAACCTGCTCGACATCAACAGCCGGAAGTGGTCCGAGAAGTGCCTGGAGGCGTGTGCCCCAGACCTGGCCAGGCGGCTGATGAAGCCCATCGCACCGTCGCGTCTCCAGGGGCGCGTGGCCGACTACTACGTGAAGCGCTGGAATTTCCGGCCCGACTGCATGGTGGTGCCGGCCATCGGCATCGCCCAGTCCAGATACGTGGGCATGCTGCTGGAGAAGGACCTGCTGATGCTCTCGCTGGACATCAGCGACACCATGCTGGTGCACCTGGGCGCGGCTCACCGCAAGATGGACGAGGGCCATGTGCTGTGCCACCCCACCATACCCAACGAGTACCTGGGTCTGCTCTGCTTCCGCAACGGCTCGGGTGTGCGGCAGGCCTTCTGCGAGGAGCTGGCCGACGGCGACTGGGAACGCTTCAATGCGATGCTCGACTCCACGCCCATGGGCAACGGCGGCAACACGGCCCTGCATTTCTACGACAGAGAGATCGTACCCGAGGCCAAGGGCACGCTGCGCTGGCACTCCCGCCTGAATCCCATGTCGCAGGATGCGCTCCGCGGCGTCGAGGAGTTCGATCGGCCCGAGACGGAGGCCCGCGCCCTCATCGAGGGCCAACTGATGCATCATCGCGCCATTGCGCAGGAGCTGGGCTTCCAGTTCGGACCCAACACCATGGTGGTTATGGCGGGTTCCGACTCGGGTAACCGCAGCATCCTGCAGATCGTGGCCGATGTCTTCAATGCCCCCGTCTACGAGAAGCTCGGCCCTGGCCCCTGTCTGCTCGGCTGCGCCTACCGCGCCCGCTACGCCTTCTACGAGCACCGCGAGGCCACCTGCAGCTGTCGCCGCTGCCGCAAAGGCCGTCCGCCCAAGCAGAGCTTTGGGCAGTTCTTCAGCAAGCTGCCCAAGGATCTGCGGCTCGTGGCCGAGCCCCGTCCCGGCTGTGAGCAGATCTATGCGCCGCTCATTGTGCGCTGCATGAACATGTGCCAGCTGCTGGCGGCCAGCACCAGCATACACGACAGTCACATAATCATGGAGACGTGATTCGCATCTACCTAAAGCTTTAATTGCCAGAGTCCATGGGTCAACAAAGTGTCTTGGGCTAGAAGTCAGCATCCCAGCCGGAGAGCTCGTCCGGCGGCTCAATGGGGTCACAGGGGAAACGATCGAAGTAGCGCACATCCGTGGCATGGGCAATGGGCCGCACAAAGGGCGGTATCAGCAGCTGGCTGGCCAGGCCATCCCAGTCAAAGCCAAGGAACCATCTGGACAGAAAAGAAAAGTCGTTACAATGCCCTCCAATATTCGACAAGGATTCCGCCACTCACTTGTGCTTCTTGATGTCCTGTATGCCGCCCGTCTGGTAGCCCAGCCGCTCCGAGGGCACGTCGCGGCAGAGCCGCTTAATGAGCTGCACCGCCCAGCGGGACGTGTGCTTGGGGAAGTCGATCATGTCAATGCCCTTGAGAATGAGGTTGTACGTCTGCATGGGATCCGGGGCACTAAAAGGAGGACTGCCAAAAGCCAAAACAAAAGGTAAAATACAAAATAAAATAAAATAAATCCAAAACTCGCAGACCAATACTCACGTTCCATTCAGCAGCTCGTGGATGAGGATGCCCAGCGCCCAGTAATCCACGGCACGATCGTGGCCCTTGTTCAGGATAATCTCGGGCGCCACGTACTCGGGCGTGCCGCAGAACGTCCACGTCTTGGCGCTGGTGCCAATGTGCTTGGCAAAGCCAAAGTCCACCAGCTTCACGTAGCCGCGCTCGTCCAGCATCAGATTCTCGGGCTTGAGGTCGCGATAGATGATGCCGCGTGCGTGCAGATACTCGAAGGCCTGCAGCACACAGCCAATGATGAACTGAGCGGCATTGTCCTCGAAGGAGCCGCGGTCGCGCAGCATTGTCCAGATCTCGCCGCCCATGCACGCCTCCAGCAGCATGTAGACGTACTTCTCGTCCCGGAAGGTGCGATGCAGGCGACAGATGAACGGACAGTGGGAGCTGAGCATGATGGTGCGCTCGCTGAAGATGTGCTCCTCCTGCTTGGTGTCCACAATGTGCCGCTTCTTCAGGCACTTCAGGGCAAAGGTGTCGACGCGGCCCTGGTGGTGCGCCTTGACCAGTTCCACGCGCCCAAAGCCACCGATGCCCAGTGTGCTGACCACCTCGAGATCCGTCAGCCGCAAATCGGGGAACTCCTGCTGCTGGGCATGTGCGCCGAGCACCTCGTCGCTGTGCGCGGCCGCCTTCATGGCCAGCATGCGACTCTCGTCGCCGTAGTCCTTCTCCTTGAGCTCGCACAGATCGCCAATCAGCCGCTTGAACGAGTCCCTGTCCAGCGACAGGCACTCCACGCCGGGCGACAGGGCTATAATGTTCGCCGTGCGCTTGTCCTCGTTGATGAGCGCCTGTTCCCCGAAGTAGTCGCCGCGGGCGAGTGTGCGCAGCTCCGTCTCCTCCAGCGCGTTGGGCGTCAGCTTCTGCGTCACCCGGACATTGCCCTGCGAGATGAGGAAGAAGCTGTCGCCGGCTGTGCCCTGCCGAATGATGTACGTGCCAGCGGCATAGAACTCCAGCTCGAGGACATCGGCGATCTTGGCCAGCAGCTCCTCGCTGAGATTCCGCAGCAGCGGCACCGAGCGCAGGAAATTGACGCTGTTCTCGATCCGCTGCAGGCCCGTGCGCATCATAATCTGCTGGAAGACGCGCCGGTCCAGCACCCACACACGAGACTCGCTCAGCACCCGGATGGAGGCGGTGCGCGTGCAATTGTAGAGAATGGCCAGCTCCCCGAAGGCCTTGCCCGGCCCCATCTTGTCCAGCACCTTGCCGTTCTGCATCACCGCAAACTCCCCGCCGGCGGACACGTACAGGTGGGCACCCACCTCGCCCTCGCGTATGACAAACTCCCCGGCCGCTATGCTCTTGGAGTACATCGAATCGACCAGCTCGCGCACCTGCGAGGCGTCGATGTTCTTCAGGAAATCATTGTCCATGATGGCATCTTTGATCTGTTGCTTATCGCTGTAAGAAAGTGAAGTTCGTTGCTTAGTAGGAGGCGGAAATGAAAGTGTATATTGGACCCACCTGAAATCCTTTTCGTATTTGGGAATTGGTGCGCTGTACGACTGCTGCATGGACTGGACGCAGCTCTCGGCGGAGACGCCCTGCTTCTTGATGGCCGCCGGCAGTGGCTTGGGTCGCAGCTCGGGCGCTGCTGTCGCCGCCTCTGTGACAGCTGTGCCTGTTGCCGGACCCAGGGAGAGCGCCTCCATGGCAAACTCTGGATTGCTGGGCAGCACCATGCCACAGGAGGTGCACAGATGAGGATTCACCTTGCTGCTGGTGCTGTTCAGCTCGCCACATTGCTCGGGCAGGGAGTAGAGCTTCGTCTTTGGGGGGGACTGCTGCTGCTGCCGCTCGTTCCGCTCATTCCGCTCATTTCTGGTGACATTCAGATGGTTGGTGGTCTGCTGGAGCACGCTCTGTTGGCGACAATTGGAAAGCGTTGCCTAATCAATTCCCATTCTCATGCCCAAGCCAAGCCAAGCCAATTGAGTGGCCCAATCAATGGGCAAACGCGTGATGCTGCCTGCATAAAATCCCTCCCTTGTGCCGAAACTCAATTAGTCGACTGAGTGTCTGGCATTCACGTGCCACGGAATCAATGGAACGATGACAGGGGGCCCCACATGACGAATGCAGAGATGAGAATTGGGCCACAAGTGGGTGCGTGATGGGTGGGTTGGGTGTTGGGTGTTTGGGTGTTGTGTTGGCTGCGTGTGTTTGTTCTCTTATCAGAGTCCGCAAATAGAATGCAAAACGAAATCAGTGACCCAAAAAAAAACGGCGCATAGATAAACGCTCAAGTCCGAGGCGCCTCTGGCTCCAGGCCCGGTTCCACCTCTCTCCGTGCAGGGCAAACAAAGATAAGCCCGCCTGGCATTGGCCTGTGCCTGCGCCTGTGCCACTTCCTCCTTCTCCCACCTCCTACTGGCATTGTTTTCCAAATTATTTGCATAGAAATTAGCATTACAAAAAGAAACGCTCTTCGCTACCAGCGCTCGATTCTCTTTTCTTCTTCCAGTGTTTCCAGCGCGCGCGTGCTGCCCGCCGTCTATGTGGTGTTTGTTTGCCCAAAGCAAATCCCAAGATCTGCGGCTGCTGCTGCAGCTGCGGAGCTGATCCGGCAATTAGCGACGCAACTCGAGAGGCGTATGATATGAGAGGCAGAGCGCCGCGAAAGAGACTTTCAATTGAATTCTCTTTGGGCTTTTGTTGCGCCAGAGAGAGATCAGAGCTGCGAGATCTGAGATCTGCTATCTGGAATCTTTACGAATCAAAGTCAGTTTCAGTGGCAGTGTTTCCCTCCACAAAAATCTCGCCCCGAAGTGCTAATCACTTGGCTCAATAAATCTGCTTTACAATTCAAACAGCGGATCCAAGCGGGAAGAGGGTGATGCGGAATGGGTGGGGAATGGGGCAGAGCTCTGCTAGAATCAAGAGCTACAAATTCAAGTACAAATTTAAGTACTAAGCGTTAGATGGAAACGAGTGTATCTAGTAGCAGGCAGATACCATGCCTAACCCTGCCCACCCCGCCATGTGGTTTGCTATGTGGGGTAGGGCATAGCCATGGGCTGTATCTGATATCTCGGCAGACTACTGTTGCTGCTGCTGCTGCTGCTTCTGCTGCTGCCTCCACTAGTATCTGCTCTTCTATCAAAGATAACAACAATGTGCGACGCAATTGATAGGAGGGTGAGCGCCTATTTGCAGATACTTTTGTATCTCTGCGATACACAAAGCGAATTCGAAATTAGTCCGAAAAAAAAAACACAGACACGGACCAACAACACAATTGTTTGTTGCTGCCCCTGCCCCCTGCCCCCAGCCCCCGCCCCTTCCCAGCCTTATCAGAGCAAACACAGCGCCCAAAAACCAAACAAACGGCGATGCCAAAGGCAACAGACAGACAGACAGACAACGATGGATGGACTGGATGACTGGATGACTTTATGCGACTCTCTCACCTTTAGTTTGTGTATTTCGCGGTGCAGCTTGACCAGTTCGCTCTCCCGATTGCGCACCATCTCCTTGAGCGCCTGCACATCCTTATGCAGAGTCTGGACAATCGCCTCGCGCTCCCGATCGTCCATTACCCGGGCCATGGGTCAGCAGCAGCAGCAGCAGAAGCAGCAGCAGCAATAATGCAGCGGAACAAGGTTAGTCAGAGGTCTCTGTCTGTGGCTCTGTCTGTGTGTGTAGGCGCTTCTGCGGGGTATCCCATTCAGACGGCAGCCCAATGATGATTCGTGGTGCCCCGTGCTGTTTCGTATTATTCCGTTCCGTACCGTTCAGAGGTTCGCCTCGCTTTGAATCGTTTTGCTTTCGGCCAGCTGGCGGCTAGCGGCGATCAACGCGGCGTATGCGTGATTTTATGAAAGAAGAGAACAGCGCCCAGAAGAGAGTGCAAGAGAAAGAGAAAGAGTTGCCTGGCAAAAGAGCTCGATCCCAGAGAGAGAGAGAGAGAGGGCGAGTAAAAAGGCTTGCTTGCGTTTTAGTAATAAATTTAATTAGGGTTGATATCGGCGGCTGCCTCCTCGCTGGCAGGTAAGGCAGTGCGCGATCGTGTGTGCACTGCTTTACCATCGCCCCCGAACATACCTTGGGCCGCCTCAAGTCACACACAAAAGCCGAGCGTAATTTGATGATGACAGCTAACGCGACATTCACGCAGCTCAGAGCTGAGCGGAGATGAGCTGCAAAATGGGCAAAATGTGGAAAATGGACAAAATGGACAAAATGTCAGCAGCCAGCGCAGCTATGGGGAGCAGCCAAGTCTGGCCACAAAGATATTTGCTGGTCTGTGTCTGTGTCTTGTGTTGCTTTGTTTTCCACGCTGGACAGGCATAAACCAGTGGGGGGGTGGGGGTTAAATAAAGTTGCTTTACAGCGCCATAATAGAATTATAGTGGCAAAGCCACTGGCCGCGCGACTATCAAGCGCTCGTTGGTGTCTGCCGTCTGCTAAAAGCGAGCAAAAATAAAACGCCAGCATGCAGCACACGACCAAGGACGCCAAGGACAACGGGCACCGGGCACCGGGCACTACTCTGATTTCGCTAACGGCAATGGCATTGGCAGAGTCAGTGGCAAAAAGGAAAGCCCCGCAGAAGCGGCAGTGGCATCAGCGGCTTCCCTTCCGCTTGTCGGTGGCCCACATTTAATGGCGAAGCAGCAAGCAGCCAGCCGTGTGCACCGACACTGATGTATCTGTGTGTGTTTGTGTGTGTGTGTGTGTGTGTGTGTGTCCCTGGGAGTCGTGCGTGGGTGTGCGTGCGTGAACCAACCAACCAGCTGTGGGATGCTGCCTGCATTCCTTCCATCAGACAGACAGCGAGACATCGCAAGCAGAAGGATTAGCTCCCGGACGCGGCATATGCGCAATGATGCAGCAAATGATCTATTAAAGCAAAACTCCAAGCAAATGCCAAGAGTGAGCGTGGAGAGTGGAGGCTGGAGGGTGGAGTGGAAGATAAATTAATGCCAGAGCATGTCAGACAGCGGTGAGGTGAAGCCAGGAGCCAGGAGCCAGGAGCCAGTGCTCAAAACTTTGACAAGCGACGGAAATTATCTGCTGGAAGAGAGATTTTTCCTCCCCCCCTTGGATGCAGCCACAGACCACAGGGCAAAGAGCATTGAACAGCAGGCAGCAGAGTGGAGTGTGAGGTGGTGGAGGCCATGAGTGGAACGTCAATCCGCCGTCAGAGACAACTAATTAATGGACGCTAATTTTGGATGGGGTGGGGGGGGTAAAAGTTTTGTCGCGCATTAAATGCACACAAAAATCTGAGACGACGCTGAGCGAGAATCAAGTTTACGGGCAGACAGAGAGCGCTGTGAGAGAGCCTTGGACAGGCAGCGACAATTAAAACAAATGAAACTACAGGCAGCAGAAGTTACAGTGCCATGGCCCCAAGGGGGTGGGGCGGCTGTACAAGGGGTACAAGGTAGTACAAGGATTAGCCAATCACTCAGGCTGTGAGGCAGAAAATACAATCAGGCTAACAGGATTTGTGGCCTGCCAATATTTGCATAATAAATATCGCATGTCACAGATTTCACAGCGGCGATTACAAATGCCAGAAGCAGCAGCAGCAGCAGCAGCAGCCCATGCTGGAGGCAGCAGCCAGGAGCCAGCAGGAGCTAGGATGCCATTCCTTGTCTCTGCATTCCTTGTGCCCGTCCGTCAAATGCCAATGCCAGAAGTGTCACGGAATCCCACCGATGCGGGGTGGCCATAAAAAAAGCAGAGCATGGAGGAAGGGGCGCAGAACAATAGCAGGGAAAAGCCCGAACAAATGCGATGTGAGCGCATAAAAAGGAAGAACAAATCAAGTGGCAATCTAGGGTTATGAGCGGGTTCTCACAATCTCCGCCCACACCTCACATAATATGAACACATCTGTATGTAAATGTGGGGGCTTTAGCGGGGCTTTGTGCATGGCAATAGTAGTATCAACGTGTCAACATAGAGCAGAACAGAGCTCACCCCCAGCAACCCCACAACAGGCATACAGAGGAGAGAGAGAGAGAGAGCTGAACCTGAACTCAATTTTCAAGCGAGATATGGCAGCAAAGTCAAAGACAATGCCACAAAAGGATGCCTGCCTACGCACGCAGGCGGCAATGGCTCTGGGCTCTGGGCTGTTACTTTCAAATCCATGCGTAATAAAAATCCACACCCAATGCCCAATGCCATTCATTTCCGTTGTGATTTGTGAGGACACAGCACAGATCCCTACCCCACGCCTCTCTTGGGGCCTCTCGTATCTTATCATCTTATCAACACAACATAACATTTCGTTCGTGTAGTTATTCAATTAAAATGTAGCCCCCCCCACACACCCCTGCAACCAACACAACCCGCCAGCCGTTGTGCCTTTCCGTTCCGAAAGTGTACGCTGGGGATTAATTCGAGGACATTGAACAACGTGCCAGGTGGATCCTCCCGCCACGCCCATTATCCCCATCCCTCCGATTTTGGCTTTGACCAGTGCTTGACCCCCGACCCCATTATCGTCATCACCTGCAGCCGCCATGGCTAAAGGCGGCTCCGCCATTCATTTTCGGGGGCTTTTGTTGGTCTCTGCTCGCAATTCGTATCTCTGTTATGGCCTTTGTGTGCTGCTACCCTCGAATCATGGGGTATATTATTGTGCCAGTTATGCCACTGTTTGCCAGTGTTTGCCAGTGTTTGCGCTGCTGTTTGGAGGTACGCCCCGGTCGACTCCCTTGTGCTGTGTTTTTGGTTCGTTTTTTGTCTGCTTTTATCCCCGAGAAAGATAAATGTAACATGTTTGTTTTGGCACATACAAAAACCCCCACACACACACACACCAACCCTTTCCCCTCTCCTCACTCCCGCTACCCGCTCTTGTAACAGACAATGCATCATGTGTCCATGTGGCAGCGAAATTATTCCATTGGACATGGCTCTGCCCTTCCGTTTGTGGTGGCTAATTTTTGCGGCTGATTTTTGTTGCTTAAAGTGGCGCTGCTGCCCCATCAGTTATGCACTCTGGGGCACTCTTTGGGGCACTCTTCATACCTGTCACACATCTCCCGAGGCTGTAAGACTCTCCTCTCGTCGCTACAAGGAACGCAACCCAAAAGAAACTTTTTCCTTGGCAAACAACTTTTTCACTTTGGCCCCTCAGTTTTCTCCTTTGCTTTTTTTTGGCTATAATAAAAAGTGCTTGAAGGAAATGTTTTCCAAGATGCAATCTGCCTCGGCCACGCCACTTGCTACACTTCGTTTCCACTCTATGTTGCCCCGCTCTTGATGCATTTTGGCATTTTTTTCACCCTCATGATGTCCAGCGATGGGGCCACAAAATGATATTTCCAGTGCACCCTTTTAGAGGGGACATTCCGAATCAGGGGAACATTTTTCTAATGCATTAATTGTGCCCACATGCGACTGGAAGAGAGAGGAAAGCCTCCTGTTATGATGATCACGATGGGAAATAAATGGAAATGGAATATGCCATAAAAAAATAATACTCATTTTCTAGGGTATTTGCAGCTTCGGCTACCAGCAACAGGACGTTCCTTCATGTTGCAAATACATTTAGATTTTCCAAGTGTCCAAAGAGGGGGCAGTGGCATGCATGGGTTTGGGGCAAGAAGTTGATGATGCTGAGATGGCTGTGCTGCTTGCCGCCTGCCGCCTGCCGCCTTCCGCCTGTGCGTGTTTCTGAAGTTTTGCAAATTGCAAACACACACATTCACACACACACACACACACACACATTCACACACACACACACACAGACACACATTACTCTCATGCCACACACACATATTCATTGGCGGACAATGATAGATTAGCCGGAGACTGAGACCCGCATCATCTTCCCCCCCACTCCACCTCACTCTCCCCGCCCAACTGTTCCTCTTTTGGCCATGCACTTGGCCAAGGGAAAACTTCAATTGGCAGTGCCCCAACATTTCTTACAACAAAATTAAACTGTAATTGAAAAAGTCAATTAAAAAGTTTCACATTTTGTTCTCAATGAACGCAGCTCAGTGCCACGCCCACACCCACGCCCCTGCCCACAAAATGATATTTGCAGCAGAGCTTAACGCCTGCGGGCATGCAACGGAGAATGGCATACAAAAAAAAAGGGAAAGGAAAAAACCAAAACGAAAGCCGAAACCCGAAAACCGAAAACTTTTGCCTATCCACACACAGCCCTTGCCCCACCCCACTCCCTCACATCTTATCGGGGGTTCAGAGTTCAGTGGGGAGTCGAGTCGAGTCGAGCCAGGTGTCAATTAGCGTACAGTTTGCCAGTGTCCACTGCTGTGCCTCCTTAACCATTCGCCTCTCTCTCTCTCAATCTCAGCGTGGCAAACAAAGAACAATACCTGTCCAGCCACAGCGCAATCTACGAGGAAGCTGCACAAGCAATAATTGAGAAAACGCCGATCAAGGTGCAGGCCACAAGGCACTTCAGATAGTTCAGACATGTCTGATGTTGAAGGAAAGGAACTTGCAACAGAAGCAACAATGCAACAACAGCGGCAGCAGGACTCAAGCAACGATTAAGAGTCAACATTTGTGGCTGGAATTAAGGCAAACAATTTATGGGCTCACTGCTAAGGAATACTGCTGGCAGCAGAATATAATTAATATGAATTCAGAGAATAGATTTATAATGAAGAAAATCAATTAAATTGTTGTTTTCCACTGCTTATTGCATTTTAAAGTTTAAGTCTGGCAGCTGCAGAATTCTATGGCCAAAATATGGATTACTAATTAGATAAATACATAAATACTCCAGCGTAATCAGAACGTGAATAGACAATGCCCAAGCCCAAGTACTCTGAGTGCTAAATGTTTCTACCCAAATTAAAGTGAGCTCTCAAAAATTCCCAGAACACATGTGTGTTAATTTTTGGAATCTACGAGCAGCTAAAAGGATGCAGAACAAAGGACATTGTCCTGCAATTCAATTGTCAGCTCTCACAAAGAAAAAGCATACATGCGTGCACACTTCTGTGCCTATTTATAGACATGCAGACGGCCCAGATTAGTTTTTGGCCAATCCTCAAAATTCATAAATGAATTCAACCAAACGAAATTTGAACGGGAAATGCTTTTGGGCCCCCCATAAAACACGTGTCGAATGGAGCACGAGTGAATAACGAACTTGAAACAAAAATACAATGAAATGGAAATATTTCAGCAGTAATTGGGTAAATTGTTTTTTGCCCTCTGCACTGCGGCCACAACGAACGGGGAATGCTCTGCCCAATTCGCTGTCAGAGTGAAGCACGCAGCAAATACGTCCATTAAAGCCGGAGCGGAGACAAAGATGGATTTGTATCTGACAGGAAGTGTACCCTGCTGCTGTCAGATTGTCTGCTGCTGCTACTGCTGCTGCGTGGGCGGGTAGGCAGGGGCTGGGGGCGGCGTTTTATTTAAAAATGCAACAAGCAGTGTCGGACAAAGTTTTTTGTCGGCTTGCGCCTTTTTTGTTTTGGGTTTCTGCTGTGTGAGAGAGCGCAAATCGATAGAAGCAAACAAAAAGCGAACCCAAAAAGAATGAGTGGTGCGAATCGGTGAGGTGGTGTGCGGGGGGGTAGAGACGTGTAAGAGGCAGCCAAAAATGCCAAACAAATTGATTGGAATCGAAAACGAGAACGAAACGTAAACGAAAACGATTCAAAATGATTGACTGACCGACCGACTGACTGGCTGACTGACTGACTGACTGACTGACTGACTGACTGATGGTCTGATGTGCTCTGATGGCCGGCTGATGGACGATGGACACAAAAATATGATGGCTTATGGTGAGAGCTGCCAGTTGCATGTTGAAGGGTGGCTGCGCAGGGGCAGGGGCAGGGCAGGGCGACAGTAAGAAGGGTGAGCCATGAGACCTGACTTTGATTGCATGTTGCACAAGAGCCACAGCTCGGACTGGCTACTGGCGGACGGTTGACGGCTGACTGCTCGGCTTTCCACCTGCAGAATTGGAAAAACATTTTAGCCTGGACTTTAATTTGATTGCTGGTCTCATGAATGCCATTTGGCCTTCGCTTTTTTGATCAATGCAATTACGCAACGAATGCATCAAAAGCAACGCAGGCAACGCAGGCAACGAGCGGCAATGCAAAATTTGTGTGTGCCACACGGCGACTGTTGTTGTTTGATATCCTCGGTGGGTGCTTGTGCAGGCAACTGTGGGTGTATTTGCGCAAACAGCTATTGAGGTAACAGTATTATATATGCCTGATTTCAGTTGCTTTGCTAAAACAGTAATTTATTGCTTCTTAAAATACTTAAAATCTCTAGGATTCTGCGGTCTGCTTATGAAATGTTGTTGTAACAGAGCGCTGTTAACAGCCCTACCAAAACAGCCTGTCAGCGCTTTTCGTTAACAGCCTGTTAGCGCTTTTCGTTACAACAGCCTGTCGCCGCTCTCGGTTACAGCTCACTGTTAGCTGACAGCTCTCTGACAGCTCACTGTTAGCTGACAGCTCTCTGTCAGCGCTCGGAGAGAGGCTCGCTGTCACGATCCATGATGAAATTAAACAAGGTGGTGCTGGTGTGTTCGCTCTCTTGCGGGTCTTGCTCATACTCCTCTCCCACACAACCAATCAGAAGGAAGTAAACTGGCTGTATTGAGCAAAAATAAGCTTCGTAAGGAGAGCAAACACCTTGCATAGTTTTCCACGAATATATATCTGCGTTGGCATACTTCTACAACATGCAACTTTATCCCAACATAAAGAAAACTGCTGCTTCCTTCATCAAATTCATCGTTTTAACAACATTTACAAACCAACAGAGTCCCACTTGGAGGGGTATCTTATGGTCGGCACAAAGCAATTGTTGCTGCTGCTGCTGCCGCTGCGCAGTCATTGGAAATGCATTTGGCATTATTTGCTGGCCATTGCCCGGAGGAGACATCCGCCCCCCCATTCAAATCGAAAGCAGTGGTAGGTGGTAGGTGGTGGGGCATCGCTCGCATAGAATTGAATCTGTGGAGCTTCAAATGGAATTGAATACGATTGCATGCGAAAGAGCATCGCATCGCATCGCATAGCAACCCATCCCATCCCATCCCAGCCGCTGCTGCTAGTTCATCCTGCATCCTGTATCCTGTTTCGGGCTGCACAATGGCAGCAGGTTGTAAAAGAAGGAGAGGAGAGGAGAGGCACAACACAATGACTCCCTCCTCATCGCTGGCGTTGCTCGTTGCATCGATGAATCGACAACTCGACAACTCGACGTGTTTATTCACTGCATTTCCTGTTGATATTCAACAAATGTCGTCGTGCCCCTCATGGAGTCCTGCTCCTGGAGGAAACAGGAAGCGCATTTGCAGCGCTTTGGCAGAGCAACCGCCGGAGACGGCACGGAACGGAACGGAACGGAACGCCTGAAGGCCCTGAAGCAGCATTGATTTTTGCACTTATTGTTGGCACTCAACCACCTCCACCTCCACCTCCACCTCCTTCCACCCACCATCCACCTCTGGAGAGCATTTTCCTTTTGCACAGCGTTTTTCTGCATTTTTGTATTTAAAGTTTAACCTGTTTGCTCGAAATATTTAAAACAATTGCCAGCTGGCTTCAGCTGGCTTCGCACCCCTCCAATTTCCATTCGAAAAGTTTTTGTTGTTCTCCGCTGAAAAACAGCAGCAGCAGCACCCACCCACCCAGCCAGGGTCCCACTCCAACTGACCCCCAAGGCCAGTGCGCCATCCATTGTGGATTGTGTGCGGGGGGGTGAGCGTGAGCGAAACCAGAATTTAATTCTCATAAATATATTTCCATTTCTTTAAGAATACTTTTTAAGCTGCCACATCGACGACATCGACCGTTGCCGCTGCCGCTGCCGTTGCCGTTGCCTTGCTCTGTGGTCCGAGAGAAGTTGTCGTTAGAACAGAAACATGTTTTGCCCCAGTGCCAGAGCCACTGCCACTGCCACGCCCACCTTGCAACAGCAGCAACAGCAGTATCAGCATCAAGTGCGTCACAGAAAAAAAGCATAAAAAAAAATATAAACTAAAAATGTTTTATGCATGAGCAAACCACAACAAAGCGCGTAAATGTCATTTCCTTTTGACTAAAAGGATACTTTGAAATTGAAATTGTGGTATTTTTCACACACACACAGGCAACACTCGGGGCACACTGCCACACCAGCGTGCAGCCCTGCAGCTGCTGCAGCTGGAGGCAAGCGCGCGTCAGCAATGCCTTTGTTATAGTTGGCTCCTTCCTGGCTCCCCGTCCTGCTGCTGGCATTGTCCTGCTGCTGTTGCTGCTGTTGCTGCTGTTGCTAGTGGTTGCATTGTGCGGCGATCGAGCGTTTTGAGTGGCAGCCCTCAAAGTCCGGCCTCTGCATGTGAGCAGTCGCCACACCACAGCACTGCACCACAGAATGTAGCGACTGGGTGGACGAGGCAAATGTCTCAATAAAGCAGAACTTTTCCCAGCCCAGCCCAGGCAAATGATGATGGCAGTGGCAATATTCTGCAAATAGCACACTTTGCGGCTAATTACGCCTGACAAATAGAAGGCCAACAGGAGGAACGGGGCAGGAACAGGCGACAGGCATTCCACACACTCCTGGCACAGTGGTACAGCGTAGCACTCACACACTCCTGGCATAGTGGCACAGCGTAGCACACCCACCTGGGGGTGGTAATCATCTTAATGAGACGTGATCAAGCAGTTCCAAAGACTAAATTGAGGAAAAAGGTGTAGGCCAGGCTTCGGATGAGGAATGAATGCCAAGAAACTGCTTCTGCCAAGCAAAAGTTCTCCTTGGCAGCTCCTCCAATCATTGTACAAGTGACTAAACATCTGTCTCTGTCTGTGTCTGTGTGTTTGAGTTTGAGTCTGTGAATGCATTTTCCAACTGACTGCACACTTCAGACTTCATACAGAGGCTTCAAGGAGCTTGGAAAAGTTGTGCGTGCCACAGGCAGATTTTCACGCGCCCTTCCCTGGCTGTTTCCCCCCTCGTGCCAATTATCGGCGTTTTGCATTGTGGCCAGCAGCCAACAGCCAACAGCCTTTGGGGCACGAGCCATGAATTATTATGCCGGTAAAACTTTCTGTGGAGCGACTCGACTCTCGCCCCTCGACTCTTGAATTGGCATTGAGTTGCATTTGGTTTTTACACTTGGCCTACCACTCCTTCAGGTGCTAGTTCTGCTGGAATATTCATGCGTGTAGCGACAATTATTCAAAAATTCCAAAAAAAAAAAAACATTTCGTGGGGAAGTGCAACTTTTGCATTGTTTGTTTGTGCTGCATTTGCATTGGCAAATTTGCAGAGGAGGCTCTGCAAATTGGTCTAACTGCAGCTCCCCTGAGCACACAAAGAGACGGTGAAGGCGGGTGGGAGATGGAGGAAGAAATCAACAAATGGCGTCCAGGGTATGCGGCGGCCATTCGCCGCAGGCTGCGCGCGCGATGAAAAACTTTTACGACGACACCCCCAAAAGTTTTCTTTACGACAATGAAAGTAGCAAACGTTGGCTGTGGGGGTGTGTGGGGGGGTATGAAAATGAGGCACAACGACAAAGTTCAATTACGGTCAAACAAATTGTTTCGCAATTTTGAAGAAAACATTTTCATAGTTTTGTCCAAAGGGAACACAGCACACAGCCTCCTCCCCCATGCCTACTGCTCCTCCTGCTGCTCATCTGCCCACCCCACCTCCCCACTTTCTCCCTTTTTCTCCACTCCTCTCTTTTCGCTGTCCGAAAGCTGCCTCGCAACATTGCCAGCCGCAAAAGTATGCACACGCACAAGATTTTAATCGTGATTTGCGCATGCTGCGTAAAATTGAATTTTCAAGTAACGAAAAGTTGCCTCAAGACAGCAGCGGGGGGTGGGGTGGGGTGTGTGCTAAGAGCAGCAGTGGAGTACTCAATTTGTAGCATCAAATGAGTGAATGTGTGTGTGTGTGTGTGTGCACTCTGGAGATGTTAACGTGACTGGTAACAGGGAGAGAGAGAGAAACACAGAAAGAGTCGTGAAACCATGTACAGACTCATCTTTGATTGCTTTTGAAGAGGTTTCAATGCCCAAAGGATTATAGACATGCAATGACAGAAGGCAGTACACCTGCATGGGTAATCACTTGATTGCAAATGGCAGAAACGAGACTCAAGCGTAAAGTAAACTAATCACGAAAATCACATGTGTTCAGGGCAGCAGCAGCTGTTAACGTCGCAGAGTTAACAGTTGGTTGACGGTGTTGCTAACAGCGGACTGTTAGCTCGCTCTCTGTCTCGGGCCCTTCGCTCTCGCGCTGCTCAGTCACGATCCACTCGACTCTCCAGCACTGGCGCTAGCATTAAGCTGCCAAAATACATAGTTTTTAGTCTGCTTCTACCCCCCGTAGGGTGCGACTGCGCTAGTGCAGTTCCCCCACGAAAAAACATACAAGCTGCGTTCCAAGACCCGAGAATCGAATATATAGATATGTGAAACATGTGAAATTACTTGCCCCCTGCTGCTGCTGCTGTTCCTTAGCCATGCCCACTGCTGCTGCCCACTCGCATATCAAAGATAATATAAATGGCTTCAAAAGCCACACTGCAAGGGCTTTGCTCATCTTACTATTTAAATTGTCTTTGCTTTAAGCCCTCTGCCATGCCATCAACTGCAGTGCAGTCACAGATACGTGGGCTGATCATCGTGAGAGTGGCAACTCACTTTGATATTCCACGGACACGGACACACCACCCACTAACATATGTACGAGCATATACAGCTCAAGTGAAATACATTGATTTAATGCTAGAGATGAGCGCGTGAGCTGCTGCTCATCCAATGGAGAACTGTAGGGAGGTGGGTCATATATTTCTCAGGCCTTTCCTTTCTGCCCCCAAGAGAATGGGGGGAGGATCTCTTTAGGGCAATCCTTCGATGACAGTTGTGCATCGCTGCAGTTGCTGCTGGCTTGCAGCTCTCCTTGCTCCTGGCTGATGTGTTTACATGTTCTGCCAGCTGCCAGCTGCCATCTGCCATCTGCCATAGACCGCCTCGCATTTGGCATTCCGCATTGTCCGACTAACTATTTGCTCCAACTTAATTATGGACAGCCGGAAGGGGGGAGCAGCAGGAGCAGCAGAAACAGCCCAAGTAACAGGGAAACATGGAAACAGTTGGAGCTTACAGCACTAAGTCCTGGCGTGCCTTGGAATAATCCGTTTGTCAGAGAGGAGTTGCTCCATCGCTGTCTCTCTCTCTCTCTCTCTCTGTGTGTTCTGCCTGCCCCCAAGTAGATGCAACAACCTTCACTTGCAGCAGTTTCACTCTGCTCTCTCTCTGTTTCCATTAGTGTGTTTCTTCTGCTGCTGCTGGGGCTGGGGCTGCTGCTGCTGCTGCTACTTGTTCACTTTCTATTATTATTTTTAGAGAACACGTTTTTAATTTCATTTGAAATTCATGAGCTGCATCCAACTGCTAGCTGAATGGACGGGCGGCACGCTAAGATGGGGGATCAAGTTGGCTCCCCCGTTCCCACCGTTTCCACGCTTAAGTTGCAATTGAATTCGCGTCTCGACAACCAAATAGCTTTATTCCAGTCTGGCGCAAAAATTCAATTTGGAAAGCTCTTTTAATATGCGACGGGTCTTAGGCATCATTGTCTCTGCCCCAAGTGCTGGGGCGGTGGGAAGGGAAGCAAGGGCAGAGTTCTAAGCGGATTTTCTGGCCTGTTTTCCTGGTTCTCCTGGTTTTTGCTTGTTCCAGTTCCAGGAACAGCAGGCACAGGCAGTTTTAATTTAATATTCATAAGCAGCAGTTAATGAAAAACACTTCAAGTCATCAGCGGGAGGGAAGCTTTCAGGGGCTGGCCATGTGCACGTGTGTGTGTGGCAGGGGTAGGGTAGTGGTAGGGCGTGGAGCGGGGGGCAATATTGCGTTGTTATAATAAAATGTCAAATATGTTTGACGCAATTTAACCGCAACACAATCTCCTCAACTCCGGCCACCCAAAATGCCACGCGACGACGCTTAAGGACACTTGAAGCGGCGGCCATTGAAGGGACTGGGGTGGCAATTGGGGTGGGGTAGAATGGCAGCTAAAATGGCAATTCCTTGGCCTCAGATTCCCCGTGACTTTCTGTGTGTTGCTGTTTTGTTTGGTATTGTTATTAGCATAAAATGTGTGCACGTGTGAGCACGGTGTACGGCAACCTTTAAGAGCCGTGTCCTGCCCCACCACTAACCCAATCAGAACGAGCACAAAGCAAAGGAGGAGCAGCCAAAGGTTAGAACAGGGTCAGAGTCAGAGTCAGTGGCATCCCCAAGTCAATCTATTGATTTTCCTGCTGCTGTTGCAGCACACCGTTTGGCACACCTTACCCCCAAGCCAGTAGACAAAAGCGATGCACGCCATTTGTTGTGGCACGAATGAGATATCACAGAGTAAGAATGCCACACACACACACACACACACCTACCCTTACCATGTGTGTGTGTGAAAGGATAAGGAGCATACAGAGAGCAGCATGGGAGGACCTTGTGCCTGCCTCCATTCATTCCAGCCAAGCAGCAAAACAGTCAATAAAAGTCCACTTACATTTCTGCCGACATCTCAATTATTTTCCATTCTCTTCGCCGCAGCCCCCTCCCCTCCACACGGCACAAGGAGGAGCAGCAGCAGTGGGAGGGGAAAGACTAGTGATAGAGACAGACCCTTCCCCACCTACTGTGGGGACACTTGCTACGAAGGTCTCTGTGGAGATGCTGGACTGGCTTTGACATTGCAAAAATGTTCGATGGGCGATGATAATTCAAATGACACAAGAGGGGGGCGACAAGAGGGCAGGCCAGAAAGCGTTTAAATATTTCATAAATTCCTTGGAGACGTTTAATATGATTGGGTATTAATTAATTAGCGTGGGAAGGGAGGGAGCAGCAGCTGCTGCCTGCCCCCGTAAATAGCTGCCCAGGGACTAGAAGATGTACGAAAAATAGGAACCGTGACAGCATGGGGGCAGGGGAAGAGCCGCGCTGAATTAATTGACATAAATGAAGGGTATGGGAATCCCTTTGGCTGCTCTGCCATTTGCCAATAGATCAGGCTCTGCGATTTATCTATTAAGAAACGATTTAAAGGAAATGATGACAGCACAAGGCAACCAATTGAAACTCCTAGACGATCAGCAACCCTTTTTGGGCTACTTCCTGCCGGTTTGGGCAGACGCGATTAGGCCTCCATCAAAGAGTACGCTCTCTCCTTTATGTGTATCGCTGGGAAACTGCTCCCCCGAGGAGCTCCAATTAAGCAAAAGGAAAACAGGCAAACATTACAACGGGGAAAATCGCTTTATATATTTTTTTTTGTGCTGTGATGTTGTTGAAGTTCTTTCCGAAAAACACTCGAAATGAACACAAACCCATTTGACCAAAAACCCAACTTAAGTTGATTACGCTCCAAGGGTCCAGCGGAACGAGCAGCAAACCAAAGACAAGAGATGGGGCGGAGGTGGAGGCGGAGGAGTGTAACCCACAACAACAATGGCAAGCAATTCATTCGCGGATTTCTTTTGGCTCTTTTCTTTTCGCGGGGATAAGACAGACAGAGACAGAGAGAGAGAGAGCGCACGAGAGTGAGATGGATGGACGGGGGAATCCTGTCAAGCTGGCATAATCTGCGCTCCGTTTGCTTATTTGCATAAAATAATTGAAAGGCGAAATTTAAAAGAATCAACAAAGGCGCCAAAGCAGGCTCAGGGCTCAGGGCTCAGGCCAAAGCAGGCAAGGGAAGCTGAAGAAACGCACTTGAGAAAAGTCCCCCAGAGAAGTAGAAGCAAAGCGAGAGAGAGCACAATGAGGAGGATGAACAAAGCGTGGACGGCTGCTGGTCTTGGTCCCAGAACGCGAATGAAGAACGGTCAAGTGAGCCGCCAGATTGCGCGCCCAGAGAGAGTGCACTAATTACTGGTGTTGCAAGGCAGCCCCCAATGCCCCCCAAGGAGGCATCCACCCCATGCACTCCATGCTCTGGTCTTTTGCTCCGTATTTTATTTGTTTAATTGGGTTTTTGGGGGCCCCGCGAGTACTTTGTTTGCTCTCAATGGGGGAATTGCGAGTGTTGCCTTTTGCTGATTGACTAATTGCTGCATGTTCCGCAGTGCCAGAAGAGCAGGAGCAGCAAGGAGCAGCAGCAAGGAGCAGCAGGAAGGAGCAGCAGGAAGAATCAGCAGGAAGAAGCAGCAGAAAGGAGCAGCAGGAGCAGATGCAGGAGCAGCAAAAAGCAGAGCCAGGATGCTGACAAGTGTCGTGGCAAATCATTCACTTATTCAATTTGCAAATGATGCGAATTCGATCGGGCTCTGGCAATTAGTTCTGTGCCACAGGGGGAGCAGCTGCAGCAGCAGCAGCAGTTTGTGTCCAGTGAAACTCAATTGGTGATGCAATCTTCCGTTCGAGTTGCGAGCTCCAATTGAATGGAATTAAATGCTGCATGCTGGAGGTAATAATAATAACCCGACTACACGTGTCCATCCAACGCTCGTTATGTCCATCGATGCTCATAATTGGGTTACCTTTGGCATTCCCCTCTCTCTGTCTCTGTCACTCTGTGTCTCTGTGGCTGTGTGTCGCAATATCCATGCAATCCCTGACATACCCTCTGCTTGTCCTATGCTGCCTCTTAATTGACAGACGACGTATTTAAATGGATTGCTCGATGACGGACATCGCAGCGAGCGACAGAGTCAGAGAGAGAGAGAGACAGAGAGAGAAGCGTTCTGATTTATCCCGAATGTGATTTTATAGCTGCCTCGTTGCGGGTTCTCTGCCTTCACAATTGTCGTTTCATCAACTTAATTGAATTTGCCTTTCAACAACAGCAGCAACAACAGCAGGAGCAGCAGCAGCAGACCCCCAACCAGATCCAGATCCAGGACGATGTCAGGTGTTGGCATTGCCAATGCTTACACAGCCATCGAGCAGTGAAGCAGGCAGGAAACCTTTGTAATTTAAATTCGCTGTCGGTGGATTCACTGACACCGCTCCACCGCTCCACCACTCCAGCCGCTGACACTCCGCCCCACAAAATAAACGCCAGGTAAACGACATAACGCATACTTTTTTAATTATGCAAAAAGCCAGAGAGCCAGCGAGCCAGAGAGCCAGAGAGCCAGCGAGCCAGGAGGAGTCAGGCAGCCAGGAGGAGCAGTCCACGGCAGGCGCTGATTGATTGCCGACAAGCCGACGGGCAACGACCAAACAATTGATGACGATGACGACCAGCGAGGGGCTGGTGGGAGGGGCAGCCGTGCCGCCTCAGCCGGAAATCTGGCCAAGCTTCGCTAATGGCTTCCAACAGCTGCCTGTAAAGGGCTGCTGCCACTGCCGCTGCTGCTGCCTGTCGCTGGAACCTATCGATGCCACCAATGCCGGTGCGCACTTTTCAGTAAACGAGAAATGCTGTCCATTAAACTTATTTGTGGGGCGGGGGAACACAGCACTGCCACCACACTCCTCACTCCCCCCACTTATTTTGAGCTTTCAGAGTCTTAAAGACGTTTCCGCTAATGGCCCTGCCCGAAATTTAACGAGCAGCACCAGCGCTCAGGAATCGTCGCTGCTCGAAGGGAACAACACCAAACAGCATTCGCCTTTTAAGTGAAACGAATGAAAGTTCCTTTGTAATCGGTCTTTATGGCTGGCAAGTATCCAGTTTACGTTTGCTTTTGCTTTATATCTATATCTGAGGAGCGGCATTCGCTAAGAAGAGTCTGCATTTCATTCACTTCGTTTCCATTTAGATTTATTTTCCACGCCGTATTTTCCGTGCGAATGCCCTTTGATCCATTTGACTGTCCGCCGACTCACTCACTCTCCACAGATAATCTGCTGCTGGGATTCATGTGAGTTTTTAACTTTAACATTCATCCAATCTACTCAAGGATGTCCTGTTCCGTGTCCCGTGCCACTACTTTGCTCCTATTCGCTGGTAAATGCAATCGAACGGAATTCGATTTGCCGCGAGCACTTCGTTGAGGTCCTTCCGCAGCCTTCCTTGGAGGGCTGGGCCGGGGCTGGGGCTTCCGCCAACTGCTGACAAGTTTCGAATTTCCTGCCGCTTCGATAATAACCGGCACTCCATCTTGGCATGATGCATGGGGCATGGGGCTTGGGGGCCGCTAAGGGTTACCGCATTGCGTGTGCAGGAGAGTCCTCAGTTCTTCATTTTCTCATTCCATCCCATGCCAGACATCGCAGACATCGCTGGATGGCGAGCTGCTAGACGCTACGCGAACCTTGGCTTCCTAAGTCCGCACACATCGCTGCACATTTATTTCCGGCAAATTAGGCTCAGCACAGGCCACGGCTACGGCCACGGCTCCAGCTCCAGCTCTGTGCCGACTACCCACGCCTACGCATTCTGCAAGCCGCTTTTCGATTCAAAGTTGACGTTGCTCATACGCCCCGACGACCCAGGGGCAGCATCCATCCCCCCAACCTTTGTCAATGGGAAAACATGAAAATGATAACGGACAATTTATTGAAGCGAGCACACACACACAAACACATACACAGAGGGCTAGAGATACGAGGCATGGAGTCCGCAGTCGAAGCTCTGGAATGGACGCTGAAAAGTAGGCAACACATCGCCCAGCCACACAGCCACACAGCCCACAATGCCCTGCGTCCAGAATGCTCCAGAATGCTCCCACCGAATGGGCATGCGAATGCTCATGATTATTATGATTGGTCGTGCGATTCCCGGCCACTGGGTTTTCTCTCTCCTCACTCCTCTGCCCCGCATCTTTCAGTGCCCTTCCACTCCCACACCCACTCCCAGTCCCTTTTCCTGCTGCTGTCCCGCATCTCCGCCTTGCCGCATCTGCGCTGCTGGGAGGATGTTTATTTATTGCTCGCTTCTCTGCGATTTCGATTGTGATTGTATTTTCTTTTTCGGTTATTCATACTGCTGGCTGCTGGCGCGAGTCTTCATCCGAAGCTGAAATCCATTCCATTATCCGCACACACTATCAACCATTTCGGGGCGACGCACACCCATTCCAGCCTGCCCCCTCCCCCCGTTGACAAATATGCATCTACTTTGCATGTTTTTGATTTCTTACCCTCGTTTCCTGGCCATGGGTTTGCTGCTGCTGCCTTCTGTCTGCTGCCTCTGGCTGTTAGCTGAGTACTCTGTAGTCGACTCCTCGGCCGTTGCCTCATTTGGCCAGGTGCGCGTACCATGGCCTCCCTTCAACAGCTTAGCAGCGCCGTGTCAATGGCTGGGTGCGTGAGAATTTGTTGCCTTGCGAGCTTACAGCAGAGAACAAGACAGGGCAGGGTAGGGCAGGACAGGAGCAAAGGGCAGAGGGCACAGACGGCAGAAGGCAGTGACAGGTGGCGGCGGGCTCACCTGAGCCACATACATCACAAAGCCCCCTTTGCTGCTGCCCCTCTGCTCCAGGCCATGTTCAGCAGACAGTTTTATTTACGCTGATGGCCATAAATATTTGAATTACAATATAATATTTAAGCCCCAAAGGCAGAGGCAGAGCCCGGCCTACGTCTGTTCATCCGTTTGTAGCTGATGCCGATGAGGAGGCTGGAAGGAAGGGAAGGGGCGTTGGAGTCTGAGCTGTAGCTGTAGCTGATGTCGGTAGTGGAGTGAAAGATTTATAGCTGCCGCAAATCTACGCCAGCCACTTAATGCATTTTAATTTATTAAGCTGTCAATCTGCCAGAGACTGGGGCCCACATCTGCTGCCACCTGCCACCCGCAAGCCACCCCCACGCGTCACGTGTGTGGCATAAGCGTGGAGTTATGTGATTTCGTTATCCGCAAAAATGGCAGTCCAAATAGAAAATAAATCAACAAAAAATAATTCCCGATCGAAGAACACTTTTCACCTGTTGCCGGTTACACAGTTGCTGCCACATTTATCGACTCTTGTTTTGGTGTGTGGCAACACTTTTTATTTGCCAGAATTTACTGCCAACGTGGACATTGTTTGGTGATGCGTGAGTGATCCTTGGCATCTTGAGATGTTGTCGACTTGCCTGCCTGCCACTTTGCCGCCTGTCGTCTGTCACGCCTGTCAGTCGCTGCCTCCGGTGCGGGAAAGTGTCCCAAAGTGACCAATTTCAATTAGAGTGCTGCAGCAGCAGGAACACAAGAATGCCTACAACGATAAGCACTTGGAGGGGCTTTCATCAGTCACACACACAGACGTAAATGCTGGCTGCCACGCTGCTGAAGGGGGGGGAGCTGCTGGCTGCTGTGTGGACTTCTGTTTAAATATGAGCAACAGATTAAAACTTAATTTAAAGTTGACCCTGTGTCGGGTTTCATGTTTCCACTTCAGGTTTAATTAATATGTTAAGCCCGTAAAAGCCTCATCGGTAAACTAAAATCCAGCAGCAACAGCAGCAACAGCAGCAGCAACAGCAGCCCACGTCTGTCGGTTGTCGTCTTGTTTGCTTTTTGTTTTGTTGTTTCCGGAGCTTAAACAAACAAAAGGGTTTTCGAGAACGCACACACACACACACACACACACACACAGGAATACCCACACGTAGAATCGCAGCACTGGAGAGCTGGCAACTGGAAGAGCTCTGCTCAGAACGAACGTCTCCTCTCCGCATAATGGGGTTCTCCGTATGCTGCTGGCTGTGCATATCAATTGTTGCGGCACACAGCCATTGTCTGTGTGTACTTACATTACATCTTTGTGTACGTACCGATTAATCTGTGCAATTCCCGGGAAAAATCTCATATGGCAGAGCATTGAGTCAGCGAGCAATGCGTTCGGTACGTTCTGGTCTGGTCTGGCATTGTCTTTCTAATGCATTTCAAACACACATGTGCACACACTGTCAGGGCACTCACACGCACTTACTGGCACCTACTGTACCCCAGTGCAGCTCCCCCTCTCTCTCTCACTCTCTGCTCTGCTCTCAGCATGCACAAAGCGTGCAACACTCGACGCGCTGTAATTTGACGGCGACAAGTATGCAACAGAAAATTTTAAATGCATTTCACGCACTGCGGCTGACGTACCTCCTCGCACCTCGCTCCACACCCTTCACCATAGCTGGCATGTCCGCCGCAGTGCTGCTGCTGCTGCTGCAGCTGCTGCGAGTGTCGTCAAGTGTTGACAGAGGCGTGGCACGCCTGCAGCCTGCAGCCTGCAGCCCGCCCCATTTAGGCATTAGCACATCGCGCGCATCAAATTTCAACATTTCCCCAATTTGCACGCACGCCAATTCAATTAAACAGCCACACCACACGCGCGTAGCGTCCTTTGTTCCGCCTTTTTATCTCTCTGCATTCCCCTGCTTATCATGCAAATGGAGCAGCAATTTGTGCCCCACTCTACGCGAGCGAGTGATTTATCTAATTGGCTGCGGCACTGGCACTGGAATCTAGATTCCGAAATTGAACGGACAGGCGACACGGAATTCTTGCCAAACTTTGCTCAAACTTTTCGCTGTTCGCTGTCAGAGTTGTTTTCGACAAATGTCAGCAGGCGGCAGCAGGATCAATAGGGACACCAACACACACACACACGCACGCAACTATCGATACCTGATGTGATGCTGAGCGCCAAGATCATTTGCCATTTAAAATTGAAAAAGTTTGCTGCAAAATTGTGAATTAAATTTCAATTTTGTATGCCTAACCCCTCAAAGATTCTCATTCTCAAGCTTTTGCTCATAGTGTGAAAGAATATTAAAATCGCATTTGACTTGAGATATTCCGCCCTTTTATAAAGCCATTAGGAGACTATTTTGCGGCTAGGAAAAGCTGTGTCCTGTGTCCTGTGTCGACCAAACATTTTAACACTTTAATCATTGAAATGCAAATTTTTGTGCAGAAACTTGAGGAAGACATGCGTCAGGCGCAAGCACATGTTAACATGGCCCCAGCACTCGGCACTCGGCACCGCCCACACACACACTCGGCCAGGCACAGGACAGTCGCTGACAAAGGTAGAGCGCCAGCTGGGGACCGAGTATTTAACATATTCGAGCCCAAAAACTAAGAACGCATTTAAATTCAGCCTACTGCGGCCTCCTGTTTTTTGTTGTGGTTGGGGGACAGGCAATGGAAATGAAAAAGCAGCAGCAGCAGCGGCAGGGCAGGCGAATAAATTAACTTGAAAATCGCATTTATATTCGGAAGTAGTGGCCGGATGCTCAAACGCTCGGCCCGGGCCCGGGTCACAATGCTTGCGGCAAAAGCGAAATGTTTCCTTTATTGCACGTAAATAAAGTCATAAAGTCATCATTACAACCCCGCCAACATTCAACATTCAGCGGAGAAGCATTCAGCAGCCATCAGCCAGCGAGTCGTGCGCGTTGTCATGTCACAAAAGAACAAAGGACAAAGTTTTGTGGCCTCGCGATAAAAATTCGCAAATGTGCACAAATTACTTAAAACATATTAAAAACTGCGTTCCGTTCCCCTTCAACAATTTGTGCTAAAGGTTGCACAAATTAAAACCTCCCACTGGGTGGGGCGCCCAAGATGAAAGCGAATACCTGTGATGAAACTTTTTGCTGCCAAGCTGAGACTTCATGCATCACCTTTGTGCGTACATATAGAAATCTGTATGGAGGCGCTTGAATCGCTGATAACAGATATGAAAATTCCGTTGAGTAATTATTTGAATTCCCCGCGCATGGGCAGCACTGTTAACTTGGTATATTTACAACTTCAGTCTACGGTCACACATATTTTCAAAAATCCAACAAACTGAAAAGAAGTTATATATAATAGCAGGGCTCATTGGAAAACTGCTATTTCTGTTAATTTAATATTAATTATACAATTTACTTATTGTTTAAACAGACAGATTGTAAATAAAAAAAGAAGAGAGAAAAAAAAAGTTCTCGTTTTTTCTTGTTTCTCTTTGTATTTCGTTGCTCTTTTTTTCGATCTAATTTCTCTCATTTTCTGCCACCACCTTTCACCGCTCAAATGGCAGAAAACCGTTAAATTCAAATCTGAGATACCAGGCGCACAGAAATCAGCAGAAGGTCGCTGCTTTTTTTAAATTCTCTTTTTTTCTTGTTTCTCTTTGTATTTCGTTGCTCTCTTTTTTCGCTCTCATTTTTCCCATTTTCCGCCTCCACTTTCCACCGCTCAAATGGCAGAAAACCGTTAAATTCAAATCTGAGATACCAGGCGCACAGAAATCAGCAGGTCGCTGCTTTTTTTAAATTCTCGTTTTTTCTTATTTCTCTTTGTATTTCGTTGCTCTCTCCTTTCGCTACAATTTCTCTTATTTTCTGCATCCACTTTCCACCGCTCAAATGGCAGAAAACCGTTAAATTCAAATCTGAGATACCAGGCGCACAGAAATCAGCAGGTCGCTGCTTTTTTTAAATTCTCGTTTTTTCTTATTTCTCTTTGTATTTCGTTGCTCTCTCCTTTCGCTACAATTTTTCTCATTTTCTGCCTCCACTTTCCACCGCTCAAATGGCGGAAAACCGTTAAATTCAAATCTGAGATACCAGGCGCACAGAAATCAGCAGAAGGTCGCTGCTTTTTTTAAATTCTCTTTTTTTCTTGTTTCTCTTTGTATTTCGTTGCTCTCTTTTTTCGCTCTCATTTTTCCCATTTTCTGCCTCCACTTTCCACCGCTCAAATGGCAGAAAACCGTTAAATTCAAATCTGAGATACCAGGCGCACAGAAATCAGCAGAAGGTCGCTGCTTTTTTTAAATTCTCTTTTTTTCTTGTTTCTCTTTGTATTTCGTTGCTCTCTTTTTTCGCTACAATTTCTCTCATTTTCTGCCTCCACTTTCCACCGCTCAAATGGCAGAAAACCGTTAAATTCAAATCTGAGATACCAGGCGCACAGAAATCAGCAGAAGGTCGCTGCTTTTTTTAAATTCTCTTTTTTTCTTGTTTCTCTTTCTATTTCATTGCTCTCTCCGTTCGCTCTAATTTTTCTCATTTTCTGCCTCCACTTTCCACCGCTCAAATGGCAGAAAACCGTTAAATTCAAATCTGAGATACCAGGCGCACAGAAATCAGCAGAAGGTCGCTGCTTTTTTTAAATTCTCTTTTTTTCTTGTTTCTCTTTGTATTTCGTTGCTCTCTTTTTTCGCTCTCATTTTTCCCATTTTCTGCCTCCACTTTCCACCGCTCAAATGGCAGAAAACCGTTAAATTCAAATCTGAGATACCAGGCGCACAGAAATCAGCAGAAGGTCGCTGCTTTTTTTAAATTCTCTTTTTTTCTTGTTTCTCTTTGTATTTCGTTGCTCTCTCTTTTCGCTACAATTTCTCTCATTTTCTGCCTCCACTTTCCACCGCTCAAATGGCAGAAAACCGTTAAATTCAAATCTGAGATACCAGGCGCACAGAAATCAGCAGAAGGTCGCTGCTTTTTTTAAATTCTCTTTTTTTCTTGTTTCTCTTTGTATTTCGTTGCTCTCTTTTTTCGCTCTCATTTTTCCCATTTTCTGCCTCCACTTTCCACCGCTCAAATGGCAGAAAACCGTTAAATTCAAATCTGAGATACCAGGCGCACAGAAATCAGCAGAAGGTCGCTGCTTTTTTTAATTTCTCTTTTTTCTTGTTTCTCTTTGTATTTCGTTGCTCTCTTTTTTCGCTCTCATTTTTCCCATTTTCTGCCTCCACTTTCCACCGCTCAAATGGCAGAAAACCGTTAAATTCAAATCTGAGATACCAGGCGCACAGAAATCAGCAGAAGGTCGCTGCTTTTTTTAAATTCTCTTTTTTCTTGTTTCTCTTTCTTTTCGTTGCTCTCTTTTTTCGCTCCAATTTTTCTCATTTTCTGCCTCCACTTTCCACCGCTCAAATGGCGGAAAACCGTTAAATTCAAATCTGAGATACCAGGCGCACAGAAATCAGCAGAAGGTCGCTGCTTTTTTAAATCTCTTTTTTTCTTGTTTCTCTTTGTATTTCGTTGCTCTTTTTTTCGCTCTCTATTTTTCCCATTTTCTGCCTCCACTTTCCACCGCTCAAATGGCAGAAAACCGTTAAATTCAAATCTGAGATACCAGGCGCACAGAAATCAGCAGAAGGTCGCTGCTTTTTTTAAAATTCTTTTTTTTTCTTGCTTTGTATTTCGTTTGTTCTCTTTTTTCCCATTTTCGCCCCCTCCACCGCTAAATGGGAAAACCGTTAAATTCAAGCGAAGGCGCACGGAAATCAGCAGAAGGTCGCTGCTTTTTTTAAATTCTCTTTTTCTTGTTCAATGCAACAAGAGGCAGAAAACAAAAAAGAGCGAAGAAAATGGAGCGAAAAAAGAGAGCACGAAATACAAAGAGAAACAAGAAAAGAGAATTTAAAAAAAGCGCGACCTTCTGCTGATTTCTGTGCGCCTGGTTTCTCATTTGAATTTACCGGTTTTCTGTCATTTGAGCGGTGGAAAGTGGAGGCAGAAAATGGAGAGCGAAAAAGAGAGCAACGAATTACAAAGAGAAACAAGAAAAAAAGAATTTAAAAAAAGAGCTACCTTCTGCTGATTTCTGTGCGCCTGGTATCTCAGATTTGAATTTACCGGTTTTCTGTCATTTGAGCGGTGGAAAGTGGAGGCAGAAAATGGGAAAAATGAGAGCGAAAAAAGAGAGCAACGAAATACAAAGAGAAATAAGAAAAAACGAGAATTTAAAAAAAGCAGCGACCTTCTGCTGATTTCTGTGCGCCTGGTATCTCAGATTTGAATTTAACGGTTTTCCGCCATTTGAGCGGTGGAAAGTGGAGGCAGAAAATGAGAGAAATTGTAGCGAAAAAAGAGAGCAACGAAATACAAAGAGAAACAAGAAAAAAAGAGAATTTAAAAAAAGCAGCGACCTTCTGCTGATTTCTGTGCGCCTGGTATCTCAGATTTGAATTTAACGGTTTTCTGCCATTTGAGCGGTGGAAAGTGGAGGCGGAAAATGGGAAAAATTAGAGCGAAAGGAGAGAGCAACGAAATACAAAGAGAAACAAGAAAAAAAAGATAATTTAAAAAAAACAGCTACCTTCTGCTGATTTCTGTGCGCCTGGTATCTCAGATTCGAATTTAACGGTTTTCTGCCATTTGAGCGGTGGAAAGTGGAGGCAGAAAATGGGAAAAAATGAGAGCGAAAAAAGAGAGCAACGAAATACAAAGAGAAACAAGAAAAAACAGAGAATTTAAAAAGAGCATCGACCTTCTGCTGATTTCTGTGCGCCTGGTATCTCAGATTTGAATTTAACGGTTTTCTGCCATTTGATCGGTGGAAAGTGGAGGCGGAAAATGGGAAAAATTAGAGGCGAAAGGAGAGAGCAACGAATTACAAAGAGAAACAAAGAAAAAAGAGAATTTAAAAAAAGCAGCTACCTTCTGCTGATTTCTGTGCGCCTGGTATCTCAGATTTGAATTTACCGGTTTTCTGCCATTTGAGCGGTGGAAAGTGGAGGCAGAAAATGGGAAAAATGAGAGCGAAGAAAGAGAGCAACGAATTACAAAGAGAAACAAGAAAAAAAGAGAATTTAAAAAAAGCAGCTACCTTCTGCTGATTTCTGTGCGCCTGGTATCTCAGATTTGAATTTAACGGTTTTCTGCCATTTGAGCGGTGGAAAGTGGAGGCAGAAAATGGGAAAAATGAGAGCGAAAAAAGAGAGCAACGAAATACAAAGAGAAACAAGAAAAAACAGAGAATTTAAAAAGAGCATCGACCTTCTGCTGATTTCTGTGCGCCTGGTATCTCAGATTTGAATTTAACGGTTTTCCGCCATTTGAGCGGTGGAAAGTGGAGGCAGAAAATGAGAGAAATTGTAGCGAAAAAAGAGAGCAACGAAATACAAAGAGAAACAAGAAAAAAAGAGAATTTAAAAAAAGCAGCGACCTTCTGCTGATTTCTGTGCGCCTGGTATCTCAGATTTGAATTTACCGGTTTTCTGCCATTTGAGCGGTGGAAAGTGGAGGCGGAAAATGGGAAAAATTAGAGCGAAAGGAGAGAGCAACGAAATACGAAGAGAAACAAGAAAAAAAGAGAATTTAAAAAAGCAGCGACCTTCTGCTGATTTCTGTGCGCCTGGTATCTCAGATTTGAATTTAACGGTTTTCTGCCATTTGAGCGGTGGAAAGTGGAGGCAGAAAATGGGAAAAATGAGAGCGAAAAAAGAGAGCAACGAAATACAAAGAGAAACAAGAAAAAACAGAGAATTTAAAAAGAGCATCGACCTTCTGCTGATTTCTGTGCGCCTGGTATCTCAGATTTGAATTTAACGGTTTTCTGCCATTTGATCGGTGGAAAGTGGAGGCAGAAAATGAGAAAAATTAGAGCGAAAAGAGAGAGCAACGAAATACAAAGAGAAACAAGAAAAAAAGAGAATTTAAAAAAGCAGCGACCTTCTGCTGATTTCTGTGCGCCTGGTATCTCAGATTTGAATTTAACGGTTTTCTGCCATTTGAGCGGTGGAAAGTGGAGGCAGAAAATGGGAAAAATGAGAGCGAAGAAAGAGAGCAACGAAATACAAAGAGAAACAAGAAAAAAAGAGAATTTAAAAAAGCAGCGACCTTCTGCTGATTTCTGTGCGCCTGGTATCTCAGATTTGAATTTAACGGTTTTCTGCCATTTGAGCGGTGGAAAGTGGAGGCGGAAAATGGGAAAAATTAGAGCGAAAGGAGAGAGCAACGAAATACAAAGAGAAACAAGAAAAAAAGATAATTTAAAAAAAACAGCGACCTTCTGCTGATTTCTGTGCGCCTGGTATCTCAGATTTGAATTTAACGGTTTTCTGTCATTTGAGCGGTGGAAAGTGGAGGCAGAAAATGGGAAAAATGAGAGCGAAGAAAGAGAGCAACGAAATACAAAGAGAAACAAGAAAAAAAAGATAATTTAAAAAAAACAGCGACCTTCTGCTGATTTCTGTGCGCCTGGTATCTCAGATTTGAATTTAACGGTTTTCTGCCATTTGAGCGGTGGAAAGTGGAGGCAGAAAATGGGAAAAAAAGAGCGAAGAAAGAGAGCAACGAAATACAAAGAGAAACAAGAAAAAAAGATAATTTAAAAAAAACAGCGACCTTCTGCTGATTTCTGTGCGCCTGGTATCTCAGATTTGAATTTAACGGTTTTCTGCCATTTGAGCGGTGGAAAGTGGAGGCAGAAAATGGGAAAAATGAGAGCGAAAAAAGAGAGCAACGAAATACAAAGAGAAACAAGAAAAAAGAGAATTTAAAAAAGCAGCGACCTTCTGCTGATTTCTGTGCGCCTGGTATCTCAGATTTGAATTTAACGGTTTTCTGCCATTTGAGCGGTGGAAAGTGGAGGCGGAAAATGGGAAAAATTAGAGCGAAAGGAGAGAGCAACGAAATACAAAGAGAAACAAGAAAAAAGAGAATTTAAAAAAAGCAGCGACCTACTGCTGATTTCTGTGCGCCTGGTATCTCAGATTTGAATTTAACGGTTTTCTGCCATTTGAGCGGTGGAAAGTGGAGGCAGAAAATGGGAAAAATTAGAGCGAAAGAAAGAGAGCAACGAAATACAAAGAGAAACAAGAAAAAAAGAGAATTAAAAAAAAGCAGCTACCTTCTGCTGATTTCTGTGCGCCTGGTATCTCAGATTTGAATTTACCGGTTTTCTGCCATTTGAGCGGTGGAAAGTGGAGGCAGAAAATGGGAAAAATGAGAGCGAAGAAAGAGAGCAACGAAATACAAAGAGAAACAAGAAAAAAAGATAATTTAAAAAAAACAGCGACCTTCTGCTGATTTCTGTGCGCCTGGTATCTCAGATTTGAATTTAACGGTTTTCTGCCATTTGAGCGGTGGAAAGTGGAGGCGGAAAATGGGAAAAATTAGAGCGAAAGGAGAGAGCAACGAAATACAAAGAGAAACAAGAAAAAAAGAGAATTTAAAAAAAGCAGCGACCTACTGCTGATTTCTGTGCGCCTGGTATCTCAGATTTGAATTTAACGGTTTTCTGCCATTTGAGCGGTGGAAAGTGGAGGCAGAAAATGGGAAAAATGAGAGCGAAGAAAGAGAGCAACGAAATACAAAGAGAAACAAGAAAAAAAGATAATTTAAAAAAAACAGCGACCTTCTGCTGATTTCTGTGCGCCTGGTATCTCAGATTTGAATTTAACGGTTTTCTGCCATTTGAGCGGTGGAAAGTGGAGGCGGAAAATGGGAAAAATTAGAGCGAAAGGAGAGAGCAACGAAATACAAAGAGAAACAAGAAAAAAAGAGAATTTAAAAAAAGCAGCGACCTACTGCTGATTTCTGTGCGCCTGGTATCTCAGATTTGAATTTAACGGTTTTCTGCCATTTGAGCGGTGGAAAGTGGAGGCAGAAAATGGGAAAAATGAGAGCGAAAAAAGAGAGCAACGAAATACAAAGAGAAACAAGAAAAAAAAGAATTTAAAAAAGCAGCGACCTTCTGCTGATTTCTGTGCGCCTGGTATCTCAGATTTGAATTTAACGGTTTTCTGCCATTTGAGCGGTGGAAAGTGGAGGCAGAAAATGGGAAAAATGAGAGCGAAAAAAGAGAGCAACGAAATACAAAGAGAAACAAGAAAAAAAGAGAATTTAAAAAAGCAGCTACCTTCTGCTGATTTCTGTGCGCCTGGTATCTCAGATTTGAATTTACCGGTTTTCTGCCATTTGAGCGGTGGAAAGTGGAGGCAGAAAATGGGAAAAATGAGAGCGAAAAAAGAGAGCAACGAAATACAAAGAGAAACAAGAAAAAAAGAGAATTTAAAAAAGCAGCGACCTTCTGCTGATTTCTGTGCGCCTGGTATCTCAGATTTGAATTTAACGGTTTTCTGCCATTTGAGCGGTGGAAAGTGGAGGCAGAAAATGGGAAAAATGAGAGCGAAGAAGAGAGCAACGAAATACAAAGAGAAACAAGAAAAAAAAGATAATTTAAAAAAAACAGCGACCTTCTGCTGATTTCTGTGCGCCTGGTATCTCAGATTTGAATTTAACGGTTTTCTGCCATTTGAGCGGTGGAAAGTGGAGGCGGAAAATGGGAAAAATTAGAGCGAAAGAAGAGAGCAACGAAATACAAAGAGAAACAAGAAAAAAGAGAATTTAAAAAAAGCAGCGACCTACTGCTGATTTCTGTGCGCCTGGTATCTCAGATTTGAATTTAACGGTTTTCTGCCATTTGAGCGGTGGAAAGTGGAGGCAGAAAATGGGAAAAATGAGAGCGAAAAAAGAGAGCAACGAAATACAAAGAGAAACAAGAAAAAAAGAGAATTTAAAAAAGCAGCGACCTTTTGCTGATTTCTGTGCGCCTGGTATCTCAGATTTGAATTTACCGGTTTTCTGCCATTTGAGCGGTGGAAAGTGGAGGCAGAAAATGAGAAAAATTGTAGCGAAAAAAGAGAGCAACGAAATACAAAGAGAAACAAGAAAAAAAGAGAATTTAAAAAAAACAGCGACCTTCTGCTGATTTCTGTGCGCCTGGTATCTCAGATTTGAATTTAACGGTTTTCTGCCATTTGAGCGGTGGAAAGTGGAGGCGGAAAATGGGAAAAATTAGAGCGAAAGGAGAGAGCAACGAAATACAAAAAGAAACAAGAAAAAAAGAGAATTTAAAAAAAACAGCGACCTTCTGCTGATTTCTGTGCGCCTGGTATCTCAGATTTGAATTTAACTGTTTTCTGCCATTTGAGCGGTGGAAAGTGGATGCAGAAAATGGGAAAAATTAGAGCGAAAAAGAGAGCAACGAAATACAAAGAGAAACAAGAAAAAAAGAGAATTTAAAAAAAACAGCGACCTTCTGCTGATTTCTGTGCGCCTGGTATCTCAGATTTGAATTTAACGGTTTTCTGCCATTTGAGCGGTGGAAAGTGGAGGCAGAAAATGAGAAAAATTAGAGCGAAAGGAGAGAGCAACGAAATACAAAGAGAAACAAGAAAAAAAGAGAATTTAAAAAAGCAGCGACCTTCTGCTGATTTCTGTGCGCCTGGTATCTCAGATTTGAATTTAACGGTTTTCTGCCATTTGAGCGGTGGAAAGTGGAGGCAGAAAATGGGAAAAATGAGAGCGAAAAAAGAGAGCAACGAAATACAAAGAGAAACAAGAAAAAAAGAGAATTTAAAAAAAGCATCGACCTTCTGCTGATTTCTGTGCGCCTGGTATCTCAGATTTGAATTTAACGGTTTTCTGCCATTTGATCGGTGGAAAGTGGAGGCAGAAAATGAGAAAAATTAGAGCGAAAAAAGAGAGCAACGAAATACAAAGAGAAACAAGAAAAAAAGAGAATTTAAAAAAAGCAGCGACCTTCTGCTGATTTCTGTGCGCCTGGTATCTCAGATTTGAATTTAACGGTTTTCTGCCATTTGAGCGGTGGAAAGTGGAGGCAGAAAATGGGAAAAATGAGAGCGAAAAAAGAGAGCAACGAAATACAAAGAGAAACAAGAAAAAAAGAGAATTTAAAAAAAGCAGCGACCTTCTGCTGATTTCTGTGCGCCTGGTATCTCAGATTTGAATTTAACGGTTTTCTGCCATTTGAGCGGTGGAAAGTGGAGGCAGAAAATGGGAAAAATGAGAGCGAAAAAAGAGAGCAACGAAATACAAAGAGAAACAAGAAAAAAAGAGAATTTAAAAAAGCAGCGACCTTCTGCTGATTTCTGTGCGCCTGGTATCTCAGATTTGAATTTAACGGTTTTCTGCCATTTGAGCGGTGGAAAGTGGAGGCAGAAAATGGGAAAAATTATAGCGAAAAGAGAGAGCAACGAAATACAAAGAGAAACAAGAAAAAAAGAGAATTTAAAAAAGCAGCGACCTTCTGCTGATTTCTGTGCGCCTGGTATCTCAGATTTGAATTTAACGGTTTTGTGCCATTTGAGCGGTGGAAAGTGGAGGCAGAAAATGAGAGAACGGCCCCAGAGCCGAAGACCTGGGAACGTACGCTGAAAACTCATCTGCGACACTTTTGTTGTATGAACTGGCACATCTATATACTGTATGGTTAGTGTCCATACGCATAGAAGAAACTTTGTTGACCAGCAACAATGACGTCACATTTAGTCAAAATTTACTTTTTATGCTTTGGCCTTTTTTTTAACCTTATTATGTAAAAAATCCAATGAAAAAGTGTTCTGAAAACTAGCCAATCCTGAACAAAATTTATTGAGGAATTGTATAAAATTATTTGTTTAGGGCTGAGAGGCCCAACTAGCTAGTAATATTAAACGGAATATAAAAATCGAGGAATATTAACGTCTATTCGTGTCCGTCAGTATATTTACAGTATATTTTGACAGTGGCATGGTATATTTGGGTATATTTCTGTGGGTCAGACGGTACATTTTATTGATAAGTCTTGTCCTTCGGAAACTAGAGCTGTCAAGCGATTGATAGTTGGGCCATCGATAGTTTCGAATGTTTTGAAAAATAATAGTATCAGGCTCAAAAAATTATTAAAAAATAATTGAAACCTTTTAGGAACATGTCCAATTACTCCTGTCGATTTGTTTACAAATTTGTCTTCGTGTTTTAGAGCAGCCAATCCAAACATATCAAACATAGTATATGTCAAGAGAGTCGCAAAACCGTCGATAGTAGCGGATAGCAGCAAAACATCGATACTATCGATAGTGCCCTCGATGATTTGACACCTAGAAAGTGTGAATTTCTCAGTTTTGCGTCGTAAGGTAAGCTCCAATTGGATTTGTATAATTCCAATACCGTTTGTGCACAATTGGGAAAAATCCCATACCGTTTGTGCGCAATTGGAAAAAGTGCACATTCCCAACCAGAAAAAAGGGACCATATTTTTGAGTTTGGCCAAAAGTTTCATTTTCAAATTTCGGATTTTCAACCTTCTGTCTTCGGTCACACTACTGCCCCCACCACCAACACTATTAAGAAACTAAACTGACATTTTTTTGGTAAGCTTTTTGCGTTTTCCCTAAATCCAACGATATCGGCTAACAAACAATTAACTAGTGGTAGTCCACTCACTAATGTATTTGCTTCTTGCACAGTGATTGTTTAGTGGACAGTGCTTAGCAAATGTAAGAAGTGTACAAGTGCAAAGTTGGTCTCGCAGCGCAGCCAACGCGTAGTTTCTTCGTTCTGCCTGCTCTCATACTCCAAGAATATTGCCTAATTTCAAACGAACCGTAGTTAAAGTGTTGAATTGACAATGAAGTTGTAGTTGGAGCAGCGGTGGGGACTACTTTAAACGGAAAATCGCCTACAATCAAGCCCTCTACGCCCCAGTGGCGCTGACTGCGCGGTCGGCGCCAACGTCGGCAGCACACATTTTTGTTGTTGCTATTCTCGACATATGATTCAATAAGAAATAAGAATAAGTGCGTTCTCTCTCTATCGCTCTTACGCTCTTGCAGACTGTTTCAGTTTTTTGTAATTTTTGTGTTTAGCTTTTGTTGTTGCTTGTGGGCTGTAAATAATATTTGAAGAAAATCTGTGTTGGTGCATGGAGCGAAAGTCGGGCAGCAACAACTATTAGTCGCTGCCGCCAGTGCTGTTTGAAGCAGCGACACAACGCACACAAATGGTGGTCGTCCGTTTGTTGTGCCCATTTATGCAAACCATTTGTATACCCTAGAAGAGGCGGAAGGTGTTCGGTCATTGACGAAAGGATAGGAAATCAAAGTATTTGCTAACTTGTGCACTGCATATCATTAAATATATAAAATATATTCCACACAAAACAGTGACCACTTCAATATAAAGTTCAATCCATAAGTGTAATTATCTATTGTCATTCATTATTTATTTATTTCTTTTAACTGTTTGCAATTAATGACGAACGAATGATTCAGCCGCATGCCAATGTGTTAAGTTTCGGTTCGGTTCGGTGTGCGCTTGCTTGTGGGTCGGTCCGCCAGCAGCAGCAGCAGCCACACAGTAAACTATAGATAAATCTCGTTTTATCAGCTAAAGCCCGCTTATCAAATGTGCACATCATTAAAAGTAAAGTACATACATATTTAAAACATTAGACCCAAGTTGCGTCGCAGTTTTTTTGAGAGCGGGCCCGAGACGAGGCCGTCTAGCAATCATAGATACTTTTCATCTGAGGGGTATATCTGTTTTGGGAGGTAATTAATGTTAATCTGCGTTAATTAACTTACTAATAATTATAATCTGTTTATTCTTTACAGGGGGGAGGTGCGGAAAACACGCTTCTACGATTTCAATTCACAAATTCTTTAATCACATTCAAACGAACGACGACAGCCAGCCCATACAACCATTGACAGACATCAGTCATCAAATATATTTATCCAACAAATCAGCGGCAGACGACGAATACGAAACCAGAATTCGAATTCCATACGAAAACAAAAAAAATGGCTCACACACACCTGGGACGCGCGGTGAAAAACATTGAGGCGCCGCGTCCGCTCAAGACACAGTCGAGATCGTCATTGAAGAACAGCTATCTGGTGATTGAGGAGCTGATACAGCTGATCGATAATGTGACAGTGGGTCTGCAGTCGTGCAACACGACCACAGAGTCGATAACGTTGCTGTTGCACAATCTGCGTGTGCATGGGCCGCAGCTGGAGGCCGTGTCCAAGGATACGCTGGATCGGGCATTCGTTGTGTTTCGCAATGCTTCGCAGGACGAACGTCTGAACATAATGACGCGCCTTAAGCTGCTCGAACTGATCGAATTACGTGCCAAAAGCTGGGAGGACAATGACACAATTGCCTACTACAAGTCCAAACAGCAGATATCTAGTGTTGAGGTGAGTCTCCCTCTTTGATGGTGTCCTATTATTATTCTTACCATCCTCTCGTTCGTTTTAGCTACCCCCGGAGCCATACCAACATGATGCCAGCGTGCAGCAAGGCGGATTTCTCAGCACCTCCCCCACATTCGGTGTCAGCGGCGGTGGTGGCGGCATGAATGTTGGAGCTGCCGCTGCTGCTGCCGCTGTCTTTAATGCGGCCTCGGCAGCTGCTGCGGCCCAGGCGGCCGCCATTGCGGCCGTGGGCTCACCCAATCAGCAGCACATGCTGCTGCCACCAGGTGAAGTCATACGCAACTCGGGCAAGTTCCCCAAGCCGACCAAGATACCGGGCAAAACCTACTGCAAGGATGAGGTGGTAATCCGGAACGCTGATTCGGGCAAAGGTGAGTGTGTCCCATCAAATGGCAGATTGGTGCTTCTTCTCTTGCCCCACCCCCTGAACTACACCTACTGAACTTTTATATTTGAATATGTATTCCGAATCCCGTATCTGCTGACGCCCACACACTCTCAGTCATGGGCATCAAAGGGCGACGCGTGCACATGATTGAGGAACTAAGCGAAACTATCATATCGTTTCAACGAGGTAACACCCCCAGATCAGATCGCTTGCACTCCCCCTAGCCTTAAGGACGGCACACTGCATTTTCATTTGCATTCCCCACTTTCACTCACACGTTTCTAACTCGCTTGCCACACATTTTGCTCGTTTTTGCTGCTCACACAAATTCCCCTTTAATTTACATTTACATTAACGGTGCCCAAAGGTTTTTGATTATATTTTTCGTTCTGTTTCGTTCGCACGTAATTTTATTTATTATACAAGATTATTAATGCCATCTTTTGTTCAGTCAACCCGGGCGCCAAGGAACGTTTGGTGCAGATCACTGGACCGGCGGAAGAGAAAATTAAGTGAGTTCAAAAATGAATCCAAGATGTTGCTGCCAATTAAGGGGAAATATACAGAAAATGAAATTAATTTAAATTGAATTTAAAATTTTGGGTAGTGCTCCACAACGCCGCACTGCTAACACTTTTTCTTGGGTTGGCAGCGCGGCCTTAGATCTAACTGTAAACCTCCCACTCAATTGGCAGCCATTTTGCATTTAGTTAGCACATTTTATTAACAGAAAATGAATTCGTTTTGCGATAGCTACGCCAAGCAACTGATGGAGGACACAATTCGACGCAACGCCTCGCCGGTGCGCCTGGAGCCCGCCCCAGCAGCCGGTGGCTCGTGCTCGTCCCTCAACTCATCGAACTCGGACGACGCCGTGGTGGTGCAGCCGCGCACGCCCAGTGGCAGCAGCCTGGCGAACCGCCTGAGCTTCAATTCGGCCCAGAACTTTATGACTGCCCAGCAGGCAGCAGCCCAGCAGATCTCCCAGATCACGCAGCACCAACAGGCGCAACAGCAGCAGCAGCAGCACCACCACCATCAGCAGCAGGTTGCCGCCATACAGGTGGCCGCCGCAGCAGCGGCCCAGGCTCAGGCAACAGCTGCTGCCGGTAAAGTTTTGCGACCCAGCCAACAGCTGCTAATGCACTCATATTCCACAAACGATGCTTCCGTAGGTGAATACAAGTTCACGGTCAACGTGGGCCAGCGTCTGATCAAGATAACCGGCGACTGCTGTGAGCTAGTGCGCGTGAGTAGATCCAACCAATGCAGGGGGAGAGTGTTCTTCAATGCAGCTAATTCTGTTTTGTTTTACCTCTGTTCATGCAGGTGGCGAAGCTCGTGCTGGACGATTACTTCAGCAGCTCGGAGTTCTTGGCATCCATGGAGGCTGGCGCCGCTTTTGATGGCACCTCTCTGGTGAGCCCCGTGACCACGCCATCCACACCGCTGCCCGGAGCTGGTCCGCCACAGTTTATGCTGCCCTTGGCCGACAGCGGCATCGGACTGAATTATGCCGCCTCCTCGGCCAACAACAATGGCGATGGGGACGATGAAGTGTTCGCCGACACGACCAACGGAGCTTCACCGAATGCTGCCAACCAGAACGGACTGGCACGCTCGCGTCGCAGTCACTTTTCGCGCAAGGAGTCCACGCCGGAGAGCAAGGGAGCTCGCGAGAAGCTGGACGTGGAGGCTCCTCCACTAAAGACAAGCACATGTAAGATAATGAGATGCTTTGAGACCCCTAGTAGTCCCATGAGTCGCGTTAATGGGTGCCGTTCTCTTGCAGCACGCGTCTCTTACGATATTGAACACTTGATCTACTACTCGCAAAGTCCGCATGCCTGGGCCCTGCCCAACGATTGGCAAAAGATGATGGAGACAACGCCATCGATTCTACGCAACAAGGTAATTCCGCCACTCGATGGGCAATTGAAATGCCACATCGGTCGTCGTCCCTCTTCGAGCCCCGATTCCATCACCAATGCACCCAAATCACATGCATTAACAACGGCTAGCATAACCATAAATCTAGAAGGCGATGCGCAGGTCGCAGCCGCCGTAAGCGCTAACGATGCAAACACCTTAACAAACGAAACTAACAAGCAATCTAGAGTAATACCACAAGAGCGCGAACGCGACCGCGAGCTACGTCGCAATCCAAAGCCATCGGCAGAGTCCGATAGGAATTTGTATAATAGACAATTGCAAATCATAACCAGCACAATGGGTGCCACCACCCAAGCAAAGTGTCGCCAGCAGCAGCTGCATTCGCATTCACATTCACATTCACATTCAAATCATTCTCAGTCACAAGCGAAAGCTATTTTCCAGCGCTATACCGAGGATGATGAGTGTCTAATGGCCTGGTTCGATGAACAAACGCATCCAGAGCTCAACAATAATCGTACATTTGTTTAAATGTTCTCTTTCATTATTCATTCCATTTTATACGTAACAGAAAATACGTATTCGTTTTCCAATCGAAATATTTTAATGATCTCAAAATCTGCCATTGATTGGTAATTTTTGGAAGCAGATACCAAAAATACCAGCAGCTTGTAGAATCTCTATCGTATCGAATAGAAGTATTACAACTATCACGCATCTCAAGCTATCTAGTTATAGTTGCATTATTAATATTATACGAAGAAACGAAACCAAACCAAAAGAAAACAAATCAATTGATAAAGCGAAACATTTTGCTAGTCTTAGGCGTAACCACATGTCATGACATACATACACATACAAACATACATTGTAATGCAAATTAAATTTAAAATGTAACTAAGGGAAGAATCTGTGTTTTGGCTGTGAAACAGATTTAGTTTATTTCGCTAGAGTTTTAGAAATTAAGATTTGCGGTCTTAACCGTTACCACACAAACACACAATTAACAAACAAACACACGAAAAAAAAACGCACATTTAAGCGCATTTTTACATAACATATAAAAACAAAAACGAACGAAACTGTAATTAACATTTTAATAAGACTTATAACAAAAAATACTAATATAATCTCAAGCAAAGCAATGATCGGGGAGGCTAATGTAACACAAACTATGTCTAAGCGTTTTTTCACCCCACTCCAAAAGCATACTCAAAAAGCATACAATTTATACGTGCATATATACACACATATACATACATATATATATATATTTCAAATAAAATAAAGACTTACAAAGTCGGAAGTAAAGCGTGGTTGGGTTTTAAATCACAACACACAACACACCACACCACCCACACAAAACACTCTGTAAATCGCTTCTAAAACACACACCTGCCTGCCTGCCCGCTTATAATGGCTCTAAAAACCTGACACATTAATCTGTTCCATATGTAAATGTACATTAATTATGTCCGTCCAAGGTAAGCTTAAGCCGAAACGTTGATTCTTTGAACACCTATAACTAATGGTTTTCTTTGTGTTCGCAAACAGGATCTACAGGATGAGAGTCAGCGCTTCGATGGGGACAAATATCTGATTAGCATCAAGACTGACGCCACACGAGATATTGCGGCAGCCGATGATGCCGAGAATCTGGATGAATAGAGACCCAGTACCAGGTCCACTCTGCAGCAGCGGGCCCCAAACAACTGACAATATATAGATAATGTCCTCTCGGACGCAGCTAGACTATATTCTTCAATGCTTTTAGCGCTAGCGGCTCTAACAAAACTAATCAAACCAAAACTACCAAAAAAACCAAGAAACTTTTCAAAAAAAAATAATAATATGAAGAAGCAGCAAACTCTGAAGAAGAATGCTAAACACAACCACTAACCCTTAGAATCTAGGAACGACAAGCAATCAAAACTTTCAACATAGCTAGAAAATTCAACGAAGCTCTTAGATAAGTGCCAACGAAGAAAAGTGAATAAGAACGGGGGAGTTATAATTCTACTAATTCACAACAAAATGCAGCTAAACCGAACACGTATGAAGCGGTCTCGAAGCGGCCTCGTAGTAAATACGAGCTAAATGAAACGGGGAATGGAATGCATTTTTAGTAACTCAATAGAGAATGAACACCACACACATAATATTTTAATTTAAAATTGATTAATTTCGTTTCTCATTTCCCCTCCCAATGGCTTTGTTTCCATCCATCCTTAAACAAAAATTCTCAAAACAACAAAGAAAAAAAAATGTATTAATTCATCTATAAATGTGTTTATTATTACTTTTATAATCGTTTTCTCTAGTCTATCGTAGAGATTTTTGTTTGGAAACATATTTTTATTTTAATGTATTTATCAATTGAAATTTTAGACTTCATTTCGAAACGAGAGAAAGAAAGAAAGAAAAAAGCCAAAAGTGTTTGAATTTCTGCTTTATGCTTTAGTTAATTTATTTTATTTATTTTGTACAAATACAAAAACATATTCTTCAAGAAAATAAAATGAAATCATGATCAAATACGAAACTTTATTTATTTTTATATATATATTATATTATACATATTTTTCTTCACAGTTAAATAGTTTGCTGCATTTTCTTTGGTTTCTCTTTTCGGTGAATGTACATTTACATTTATTTATTATAAAACAAAAAAACAATAATCGATAATTATAACAATAATTTCTGCATATACTGATATGTATAATATTTGGATATTGGCTAGGAGTTGAACGGAACGGAACGGAACGGAATACACGAATACAATAACGACCAAGGTCAAGATCAAGACCCCACGACCACGACAATTGTGCGGTTAGCAGAATCTGCTCCAAGGTTGCATAACAAGTCAAGTACAATAGAGAGATGGCGGTAACATCACAATTGGGTTATTTTTAGTTTGGGTTAATCAATACGGGTAGTATCCATAGTAAGTAGTACATATTTAGTGGCCCAATAGAGGCCGTCGATCCACAGTTGCGCGTCGGATTGAGCTTTTGGTATGGTAAGGCAAAGTAAATACATTTAGAAAGAGAATCGCAAATTAGTCAGTGATTGAGGGGGGACATACATATAGATATAGACAGCAATACACAACATCAATCAATCAATCAATAGGCATGCTCAGTAGTACATCAATCAACTCGACTCAATATTCACGTACATCGATGTGTGATACGTGGCCCGCTGTGCTGGCGACATATTCAAATTGCCCTGATGCTTGCGATTGTAGGCCCAAATCGCACAAGTGGCCATCAAAGAAACTGCAATTATCGAATGGGAAATGATTCGAAATGATTTAACACAAACTCAGTGCTTTCTCCTTACTCAGTAGGAACAGCATAAAAAAGAGCTGCAGCCAGAAGTGACTGCCACCGCTGCTATCCACAATGATGCCGGCTACAATGGTCACCACAGCGAGGCCCAAATTCTGCACTGACTGGCAGCTGTAAAGAAATAATAGCACCTTACAGACAATGCCCCACAGATCAATTGATTGTTTCACTTACAAGCCATATGCCGTGCCCAGCTGATATTCGGGAACAATCAGGGAAACCAAAGGCCACAGGCTGGCCGCCAGCATGGAATAGGAGAGACCCATAACGCTCATGCCAATGTACGGATCCAGGTGGGTGAATGTCAGCAGGGCATGAGCCACAAATGTGGAAATGGTGGCACAGAACACCCAGGTCACATTGCGTCCCACCTTATCGATGATGAAGCCAAACAGTGGCGAGGCTATGGCCGAGATCAGGTAGACAATCGAGTTGACAGTGTTTGCCTCGTCCGGGGTCATGTGGAAATTGTTCACGAAGAAAGCCTGTCCCAAGGCAACGAAGGGAAAGATGGCCACATAGTAGGCCACACATACCACCGACACCATCCAGAAGTCCATCTTGAAGGTGACTATGTCGCTCAGCTTGGCAATCTCTCCGCCCGGATTGTTATTACGCTTCAGAATGCGCTCGGCCCGCTTGTCCATCCACCCTAGATGGCGAGAGACAGAGATCAGCTCAGAGAGGAGACAACAACAGGTGGACAAGACCTACCCAGAATCAGAGTGCAAATCAGAGACATCACACAGGTGGAGGAGGCCAGAAACAGGGCCACGCCCAGTCCAGTGTAGCCAGCGTAGGATTTTGAGACATAGCCATACAACGGCTGCATTATCCAAAAGTTGACAGTGCTGCCGAAGCGGGCCACCGACAGCTGCAGGCCAAAGACCATGTTCAGCTCCTTGCCCTTGAACCACAGCACCGCATAGCTGTTTTGGGCCACAGCCAGCGACTCTGCCCCAATGCCGAACACAAAACGACCAACGATCATCAACCAGAAATGTCCCAGGACACCGCCAGTGGCGAATATCAACTGACCGACGAGCACAATCAGCATATAGATGATGGTGCCCAGACGGATGCCAAAGACGCGATCGATCAGGAAGCCTCCCACGAAGCAGAGCACAATGTTCGGCCACGAGTAGATGGAATAGATCAGCGTGAACTCGGTGGAGTTGAGGTCCAGCTCCTTTTGGAAAACATCCTGCAGAGCCCCGGGGTTGTCGTAACAAAAGTAGGAACCTAAAAGCACTCTGCATTAGCAGTGCATGCAATATGCAACGCCATCACCACCACACTCACCAAATCCCAGCAGGCACATAAAAACCAGGGCCAGAAAACGATGCGGCGTGCTGGAGGGATCACAGCATCCCGTGTCCTTGGGCGGCGACAGCACCGTGTCGCGGGTGCTTCGCCTACGCACCACTGGCTTCGCCTCATCCTCACCGCTGCTGCTATTCGACGTGTCCACAATTCGTTGACGTTCTTCGCGTGTCATGGCTCTTTTTTTCTTCTGGCCACCGGATATTAAAGGTGCGCTTGGGGGATGAAGGATTGGTAATTGCTTTTGGCTGTTCTTCCTGTCAATGCGGTTTGATGGGGATGAGGGGTTGGTTGATGGTTTGCTCGATTGGTTGGTTTGCTTTTTGCGTTGTAGGCGGTGGGCGGGTAGCTGGGCCGTGGCCCTACTGTTGTTGCTTATCACTAGACCGCACCATGACTTTGTTTTTGTGTGTATTGATTATTCCCACAGATGGACGAGAGCTGTCACTACGGGCGGTGCCAGGCGTGGGCGATTGTAAAGGTTAATCTGCAATAAAAGCGTCATGAAAATGGTTGCATCTTTGCAAGGAAAAATTTCCAAAGTATACACACACACACACACTCATACGTGTGTCCACAGAGAACCCACGCAGGTAGATGGTGTGTTTATGCGGGACAGGACAGATCTTGTCGTCTGTTTGTTGACTAACGGTAAATGGTAATCAATTAAGCGCGCACCGTATGTTGCGGCCTTACCTTACCTTTGTGCTCTGACACCAGGGGTTTAAGGTTTTATTACTTTATTTGCGTATTGAAAACAACCTAACTGTTTGTCTATGCACAAACGGGCACGCACACACCATACAATACACCCACACACACACAATATATATGTAAACAAGGTTTGAAGCCAGGAAAAGCGGCTAAATACCCTGTTATCGCAGACAGCTACGAACGAACGTCACTCTAATTAATCACTGTCCCCGCCGTCTTATTATTCGTTAAAATTTCGTAACGATTGGGACAGACGCGCTATGCTGATAATTCAAAAACTCACTCGAATCGTCGTGACTTGCTTTGTTACTTATTTCTAAAACAAAGAACTAACTAAATATACAAAAAAATTATTTATATACTAACATATGTGCAGTGGAAATTCAACAAGTAGAAACAAACTCACGGTATATTTGACGGTCCTGAATAGATTGAAAATATGTTGATATCAGTGTGATATCAGTGAAACTATCGACCAAAAATATCGATTGACATTGATTCAATTTTGTTCCAGCTAATCAGTGTACATGAAGCATTGAAAACTGGCAACTCTGAGCACTATCGGAGCTACTTTTACAACTATTACATTTTATCAATTTTACATGTGGCTGTTATTTCACGTCTTTAGATCACCCGCGACACTTAATTCTTCTTATCGATGCACAGGGTTAGTTGGAACAAAGTATCGGTATTTTTGTGCGATAAGCAAAACTTATCGGTAAACACCATGCAAAACAAAACAAGTTAATATTAAATATCCAGCACAAAGTTCAATGTTTTTAAAGTCTACGCGAGATATTGGATCACCATAGCGATAAGTATGTAGGCGATGCTCCTTCGGTTCTCCTGGAAATCGAGTGGCATCTGGCGCGGTGTAAACGAAAAATTCAGTTCATACAAATGATTGTCGTCGTCGTCGTCGTAGTCGCGCACAACAACAAACATATTTATACCCAACATTTCGACACAACTTAGAGTAGCCTAACACGTTTCATATGCTTGCATGTATATTTCGTAATGTGTACAAAAGGAACTAGTGCTTTGTAGACTGATCACAGACACAGACGCGACGCCCGTGAGATGGCTGCGATTAAGGTAAGAAGGGCCGTCTCCGCCTACATAATACCTGATTTAAATGCGTCGTTGTACACCACCACCCGCAGAACATCGCGTACGGCATACTGTACGGGCTGTGGGACAGCATACGTGGCATGACCCTCGTCCTGCACATTGACAACGAGGTGAATCGCCAAAATGCAGAGCAGGAAATGCGACAAATGCGCAGAACGGATAAGGATCGCTATGAGCGGGCGCGTAGGTCGCCATCGCCTGTGCCCAGCTCTGCGGCGGCCATGATTCGCGAGGAGTACGCCAAGCGGGCCGAGGAGAACTCCGATGAGCGGAGTCTGCAGAAGATCCTAAACCAGAAACCCGCCGCCGAGAAGGAGAAACAGCCGCAGGGGTACGTGACACAAAGACAGCTTCTGCTGCTGCTGCTCAGCATGACTAATCTATTTATTGCGCACTTGCGTTGCCTCCTGCCACCCTCCAACACAGCGAGAAGAAGATTGCCAAGAAGCTCTTCAAATGCTGCATGCTCAACGGCGGCTTCACCTGGCTGAGCATCGAGCTCTTCGAGTCGGCGCTGCTGCCCACGCTGAAGTTCTGCCTGACCATCTTCTATGGCGACCAGTCGGAGACACTGCCCGTGGTTTGGGCCTGGCTGCATCCGATACTGTCGCTGCTCTTTGGCATGATGTGGGTGCTGCCCATATTTATGCTCTCGAAGATTGTCAGCTCGCTGTGGTTCGCGGACATTGCCAATGCGGCGTATCGCGTGCGTAAGGGTCGGCCACAGCTGATACCGGGCATCAGCAAACTGGTGGCCGATTTCCTCTTCAGCATGGTCGTGCAGATGCTGTTCCTGGTGCAGAGTATGCTGGTGAATCTGGTGCCGGTGAAGTATGTTGGCTCCTCGCTCTGCTTTGTGCACCTGTGCCTGCTGTATTCGCTGTACTCGTTTGAGTACAAGTGGTTCAACATGGGATGGGAGCTGCATCGACGCCTCACCTACATTGAGAAGAACTGGCCGTACTTTTTCGGCTTTGGCATACCGCTGACAGTGCTCACGAATCTGTCCAATTCGGTGATTGTAAGCAGCTGCATCTTCTCCATATTTTTCCCCCTCTTCATACTCAGTGGCAACGAGGCCCAGCCCATGGTGGACACCACGTAAGTGTGACAGATTGTGCGGTAATATATTTTGGTCTAAAAATAAACTCTGCCCTCCTCTAGTGAGATCTCGCTGCGTCTCTTCTCGCCGGTCGTCTTCATATCGAACCTCTGCTTCGGCGGCAATCCGTGGAGCAAGGCCAACCGGCTCAGTGCCATGCAGCGTCAGCAGTACGAACTGCAGCAGCGCCAGCGCCTACTCCAGCGCGAGGAGCAGCTGCTGAAGCAGCGCAAGCAGCAGTACATGGAACAGCAGCGCATGCAAATGCGTCGCGAAAGGTCGCACTCGCGTTCGCAAACGCCGCAATTGGCGCCGGGCACGGGGCCACCGTATAGATACGCCCAGGCGCCGGTGTTTGATGCCGCCCGAGTGCGAGACTCCTCCGCCTCGTCGACGCACAGCTCGACATCGCCGAGCATCAGCAGCTACCGCCCTCCGCCGTACTATAGCAGTTCGCTGCGCGGCGCCACACCGCTGGTGCCCACACCCGTGCCTGGTGCACCCCAAGCACCGCTTACCCCGCCCGTCATTCGACAGGAGACGGGGCCAGATGACTGGAATTTGTGAGATTTATGCATATACAACTCCTAGGCTTATAGGCTTTATATACATTATATATTAATTAATTGGATCGATGTGCGTGAGTGTCGTCTTTGTGGACTGTGTCGTGTAAGTGTAATAACTATAACTAAATATATAACTAGGGTCTATGAATAATGACAAATGTTCGCTAGTCGACGCCGCGGGCCCATCCCTTCGACTGGGGGCATCACTATATCTATATAGCTATGTAAATGCGGTTCGCTGCAAACTGCTGCATAATTTGTTTAGATTTCGATTTTTATTTTTAGGTCGCGTTTTCGCTTTGATAATTTCTTGTAGGGCGCACTCTACAAACAAATTACTTTCGTTTATTTTTAATTATCAATCAAAACTAAAAAATAAAAACATTTTGTACTTTTGTCAAATTTATGTTGTGTTTCTTCTGAATTGAATGTGCAGCAGTGCTTTATCTTCGTTTGATTAGAAATATAATGAGTCAGGCTGGGAGGGCTAATCGGCTGGTGCGAAACTGATAGGTGGGTGGGGCATGCATTGAATATTCATAATTGGGAACCAAGCAAATCTATTTTTATACTCAAAGATTAAATTCGTCTAGTTGTAATGTAACCGCCAGACACCATAAAGTATATATAAAAATATTCTTGATAAGCATTTAATCGATTTACAGTCTGAGAGACAACAACAATCAACAATATCTCGTGGCTGACCCCCTGCCACACGCTTGCTCTATACAGCGCCTCTTTGGTGGAATGAGCGAGATATATTAGCTGGATGGTAATACGTTGAGAGGAAGAGGGAGATATGGGAGGAAGAATGAATTCTCTTTTAGACTCTATATAAATAATAATACAAATTCTCCTGATTCTTTCGTTTCCAAAATTTAATTCCAATTAATTTCGTTCGGGGAAATTGCTCAAGCATGTAGCTTTCCCTCCAGCCCCAATATCCAATAATCATTTCATGTTTATGTGACAATATAACAAGCTACTCAATACCTCATAATAACCCGCCTACCATTAACCCATTCCATTCCGATTCCGTTCCTCAAAACACCAATAGCCGCCTAATTATCGCTCGAGTTTTGTTCCGGCACGAACAGCAGACTGGACACAGAATGTGTGGGTGGTGTGGGGTTGGGAGGTGATTACATAGTAAATTGATTATCACCAAGGTTACACACATGTCCACACATTGTCCGCGCGTTGAAAGTGAAATTGTCAGTGGCATTGGTTGAGGTATCCTTTGCCGACAGGACATGCCAGCTCAGTTGTAATTTGTAGTTGGTGGCGTGCGGTCAATTGCTGAGATCTCGGAACGGAACCCCCCCACCTATGTGCTCGCCACCATGTTGGATGTTTGCTTAAAGACTTTCAAATATTTATGGCTGCTCGGATTGTGGACACTCCTGAGCGGTTGGAATCGGGAGATAGTGGCCCAGACGTCACAAAATATTAATGTGTGTAAGTGTTGAAGCCATCGATTTAAAAATGAACGTAAAGGACATATAGATATAGATATAGGAAAAGAATAATTGCACTCTGAGTAAGGGGATTGTGGAATTTTTTAAAATATATGTGATGGGATCTAATTAGTCTCCAAAAAATAATAATAATAAAAATAACATTAATAAAGTGCATGCACTGGAAAGAGTATTTAGGCTATCAAATTATTCACAAAAAATATACATGGAATATGCCACGAACATTCTACAAAATATATTTCCAAATTATTCTTAATAATTTAATTTAATTTTTTTGTATTATTAAAGTAATGTGATTAAATAAATGTTAAAATACAAAAAACCTTTAAGAAATTTTAAAATCGTAAATCAGCCGAATATTGAATTTTTAGTTTTAGTTTTTTAGTTGCAAAAATAGGAATATAAATAATATTTATAATTTATTTCAATATTGAATAGTTAGGATAAAAAAGCCCAAATATATGGTAAATAATTAATGGCGAAATAATGAATTAAAATAGAATTTTTATATGGTACAAAAAATACTTAATTTTCCATTAAGCACACAAACTAAACTAATTAGGAAAAAAGGTGGGGAAAGTTGATTGTCTTGTAGATTGCTGAAAAAATAAATATATATTATAAGTGCTTGAACGAGGGCAAGTAAACAGTTGCAAAGCCACGTAATGCATTTGTAATCTTCCATGCTACTCCTCCAATCCAATCCAATCCCACATTGGGTTGTTAGTCTTCATCAATGAGGTGGACAACGAGCCGGCGGCCAAGGCAGTGGATGTGGTGCTCACGTATCTGAAGAAGAACATGCGCTATGGCCTGTCCGTGCAGATTGAATCGATTGAGGCCAATAAAACGGACGCCAAGGTGCTGCTGGAAGCAAGTGAGTGAAATGTGCGAAATCCTCTCCGAATCAGCTATGATCTGCTGGTCATTATTCCACTTCAAAGTTTGCAACAAGTATGCCGAAAGCATTGAGAAGAAAATGATGCCCCATCTGATTCTGGACACCACCAAGTCGGGCGTGGCCTCGGAGACGGTGAAGAGTTTCACCCAGGCCCTGGGACTGCCCACCATCAGCGCCTCGTACGGACAGGAGGGGGATCTGCGGCAGTGGCGTGACCTGGACGAGGCTAAGCAAAAGTATCTGCTGCAGGTGATGCCGCCGGGCGACATTATACCCGAGGTCATACGGAGTATTGTGCGGCGTCTCAACATCACCAATGGTAGGAAAATGTATCCCATTCCAACCGCTCTTTACCCCTGAGTGTTTCTGTATCTTTTCCGCCAGCTGCCATCCTATATGACGCGACCTTTGTGATGGACCACAAGTACAAGTCGCTGCTGCAGAACATTCAGACGCGTCATGTGATCACAGCCATTGCCATGGAGGGCAAGCGGGAGCGCGAGGAGCAGATTGAGAAGCTGCGCAATCTGGACATCAACAACTTCTTCATTCTGGGCAACCTACAGTCGATTCGCATGGTCCTTGAGTCGGTGAAGCCCGCCTACTTTGAGCGCAACTTCGCCTGGCACGCCATCACCCAGAACGAGGGCGAGGTGAGCAGTCAGCGGGACAATGCCACGATTATGTTCCTCAAGCCCATGGCGTATACGCAATTCCGGGATCGCCTGGGCCTGCTGCGCACCACCTACAACCTGAACGAGGAGCCCCAACTGGCTTCAGCGTTCTACTTTGATTTGGCGCTGCGCAGCTTTCTAACCATCAAGTGAGTGCGGTGAAATATTTTTGGGGTTTTCCAAGCATGAAGAACACACACAATTTAAAGGATACAGCAATATAATTTCCATTGCTTACGTAATGCCAGCCCGTTCACCCCTCTTAGTACTTTTTTACTTCACTTTTAAGATAGATTAATAGATAAATCCCATTCGCGATTATCTGATGAGTATGAGTATTGCGCTTGTTCCTTGTTTCCTTAGAGAAATGCTTCAATCGGGCGCCTGGCCCAAGGACATGGAGTATCTGAACTGTGACGACTTTCAAGGCGGCAACACACCCCAGCGGAACATCGATCTACGGGAATACTTCACCAAGGTGGGTGTCTGTCTGTCGTCTGTCTGTCTGCAAGTGTTTTGCCTGGCAATTATGGTTGATTACTAAAAACTCCCGATTCCCGCCTCCCGACTGTAGATAAGCGAACCCACATCGTATGGCACTTTCGAGCTGGTCACGCAACCGAAGCAGGCATTCAACGGCTTCAGCTATATGAAGTTCGAAATGGATATAAATGTGCTGCAGATACGTGGCGGCAGTTCGGTGAATAGCAAATCGATTGGCACATGGACAGCTGGCCTGGACTCGCCGCTCTCCGTCAAGGATGAGGAGCAGATGAAGAACCTCACAGCGGATACGGTGTATCGTATATACACTGTTGTGGTGGGTGCCAGCTATATGCTATCCCTTGTATCCCTGCTATCCGAAGGTGTAACTGACTTTCTGCCACTCTGATCCCACAGCAAGCTCCGTTCATCATGCGCGATGAGACCGCTCCCAAGGGCTACAAGGGCTACTGCATCGATCTGATCAACGAGATCGCCGCCATTGTGCACTTTGACTACACCATCCAGGAGGTGGAGGATGGCAAATTCGGTAACATGGATGAGAAGGGCGAGTGGAATGGCATTGTGAAGAAGCTCATTGACAAGCAGGCGGACATTGGCCTGGGCAGCATGTCGGTGATGGCCGAGCGCGAGATTGTCATTGACTTTACGGTGCCCTACTACGATCTGGTGGGCATCACCATCATGATGCAGCGTCCCAGCTCGCCCAGTTCGCTCTTCAAGTTCCTCACTGTGCTGGAGACCAATGTGTGGCTGTGCATCCTGGCCGCCTACTTTTTCACCAGCTTTCTCATGTGGATCTTTGATCGGTGGAGTCCGTACAGCTACCAGAACAACCGCGAGAAGTACAAGGATGATGAGGAGAAGCGCGAGTTCAATCTGAAGGAGTGTCTGTGGTTCTGCATGACCTCGTTGACACCCCAGGGCGGTGGTGAGGCACCCAAGAATCTGTCCGGACGTCTTGTGGCTGCCACTTGGTGGCTTTTTGGGTGCGTTTCATCCGCTGATCCGCTCTCGTTGCTTGTATTATATTCGTTCGCCTTAGGTTTATCATCATTGCCTCGTACACGGCCAATTTGGCGGCTTTTCTCACCGTCTCCCGCTTGGATACGCCCGTCGAGAGCCTGGACGATCTGGCCAAGCAATACAAGATACTCTATGCCCCGCTCAACGGCTCCTCGGCCATGACATACTTCGAGCGCATGGCCAACATCGAGCAGATGTTCTATGAGATCTGGAAGGATCTGTCGCTCAATGATTCACTGACGCCGCTGGAGCGTTCGAAGCTGGCCGTTTGGGATTACCCGGTGAGCGACAAGTACACCAAAATGTGGCAGGCCATGCAGGAGGCTGCTCTCCCGGCCACACTCGATGAGGCCGTCGCACGCGTACGCAATTCAACGGCTGCCACGGGCTTTGCTTTTCTGGGAGACGCCACCGATATACGGTACCTGCAGTTGACCAACTGCGATCTTCAGGTGGTGGGCGAGGAGTTCTCCCGAAAGCCCTACGCCATAGCAGTGCAGCAGGGCTCCCATCTAAAGGATCAGTTCAACAATGCGTAAGTTTGGCAATCGAAATATATGTAAGAGCATCCATTAGGTTGACTGACTTGAATCCCTGCAGCATTCTAACGCTGCTCAACAAGCGACAGCTGGAGAAGCTCAAGGAAAAGTGGTGGAAGAATGACGAGGCGCAGGCCAAGTGCGACAAGCCGGAGGATCAGTCGGACGGCATATCCATACAGAACATTGGCGGCGTCTTCATTGTCATCTTTGTGGGCATTGGCATGGCCTGCATTACGCTCGTCTTTGAGTACTGGTGGTATAGCTACCGCAAGAATCCGCGCATTATCGATGTGGCCGAGGCCTCCACTGCAGATCGTGCGAATCTTAAAGACGCTGCTGGCAAGCTGGTCGATGGCGTCATTTTGGGCAATTCGGGTGAAAAGTTTGAAAAGTCAAATGCTGCACTGCGTCCACGCTTTAATCAGTATCCGGCCACGTTCAAGCCACGTTTCTAGGAGAACTCTACTTACTGGATAGTTTAACGCGCACGGAGAATGTCTACGTCTAGCAATTAAGTCAATTTGGTGCACTTTTTGCACTTTTATTCAATTCGTAATAAATGTTTAGCAAATTCAGTTAAAATGTAGTTCCTTACCAACACTACCAAAAAGTATCGTTCCCTATGGAGATATCGATACTAGCGTGGTCGTCCGCAAATGTATTCCACTACATTTCAATTGAAGACCAACCAGCAATGGAAACCAGGTGAGAGATTAATAAATAAATAATTTATACCACGTAAATAATCACTAACGCTATCTTTCAGACTAGATTGATTCTTAACGTGTAGTGGAATACGAGCAGAAGTTCCGCTTATCGCACACAAATATCGACATTGCTATTGCCTACAAATACACATATCGATAGTTCACTTAATTCATTCAACGATCCCCAGCGGCTGATAAAAACACTTTTCGATTCCATTATTCCGTCATATTTCTGCCAAATTTCCACCAAGTTGAGCAGTTGTTTACACAAATTTGTAGATACACAGAAATGGGTGACAGCTCGGATGACGAATACTTAGGCACGGAATGGATTCCGTACAGCGAGCGTGCGGAGTGGGCCGATTTAACACCGCTGGCCCAGGATGATGGTCCCAACCCAGTTGTGTCCATAGCCTACAGCCAGAAGTGTGAGTAATGCCGAGAATGAGATTAAACAAACAAGCGACAAGCGAGTGTGCCAGACTAACTGACTGTGTGTAATGTTTGCTTGCAGTTCGCGAGGTATTCGATTACATGCGTGCCATAATTGCCCGAGGCGAGAAGAGCCAGCGGGCCTTGGATCTGACCACAGACGCACTGCGTCTGAACCCGGCCAACTACACGGTGTGGCAGTACAGGCGCGACATACTGCGAGAACTGAAGGCCGATCTGAATGTGGAGCTCGACTACCTAAGCGAGGTAATCGGCCAGAACTCGAAAAACTATCAGGTGTGGCATCACAGGCGCGTCATTGTCGAGATGTTGAACGACGCCAGCAACGAGCTGGAGTTAACAGAGAATGCACTAATAAACGATGGAGATGCCAAGAACTATCACGCGTGGCAGCATCGCCAGTGGGCCATACGCACATTCAAGTGAGTAGGGGAAGTCAAACCTTTGTTTCCTGCAGGGCTAATTTTTGACATTCCCTGCAGCCTCTATGATTCGGAGCTGTCTTTTGTGGATCGCTTGATCGGTGAGGACCAGCGCAACAATTCGGCTTGGAATCAGCGCTTTTTTGTGATCAAGCACTTGGGCTTCAGCCCCAACCTGGTCGATCAAGAGCTGATCTACGCCATGAATCGCATTCGCATCATCAAGAATAACGAGAGTGCCTGGAACTATTTGGTAGGCGTCATACGACAGAGCAAGTACGGCGACGGGCTACTAAACAACCATCCGGCGGTGGTGGAATTCGCTGAGGAGCTCTACCAGACCGGCAACCGTTCGCCATATCTGATGGCCTTTCTGATTGACCTCTACCAGGAGCAGGCACTGCAGCAGGACATCAGCGAACGTGAACAGAAAGCGCGCAAGGTGTATGGCCTGTGCGACGACATGTCCAACAAACACGACGTGATTCGCCGCAAGTACTGGCAGTATGTGGCCAACCATTTGAAGGCACAGCTAAAAAAGAGCTCTGAGAAGGCGAATTAATAGTTCCATCGGCTGCATCATTCGCTTTCGACTTAGTTTTAAATCTATCTACGTACTTAGGCCTTCTTTATACAGAAATAAAATTAAAATTTAACCAACTTCGAAGGTTTCCCACCCATCATCAGCCATGTTGCAAGCCCCAAACTCAGAGCATTGCCACATCTATAAATATATCATCTTTCAAGCATGTTTATGTTGCTGTGCAAAGTGCTTTTGTGTTTGCCGCATTGCCTTGCCTTGCTGCTGCTGCTGCTGTACCGCTTTGTTTATCTAAGCGCGCCGGCGTATTTGTACACGTAAATTTCATTAACAAAGAGGCAGATAATTTTATGTACTCTAGCTAGTGGCTGGCTCTGTTACTGTTTGAGTGGCACAAGTCAGCCCATAAATTATAGAAAATAATTGTATGTTTTGCTGTTTGGTATGAACAAATTTTCGTGTGTAAATCCCAGTCAGCTACAAATTGTTCTGGGAAATATGTAGATGTGAAGTGGGTAGCTTATTTATGCTTTGATAGTAGAATACTTTCATTTAGAGCGTGGAAAATGGCTAGAATAGGAAAGGAAAAATCATTTTTGGAGTGTGAAATATAAGCTACACTTTTAGTTTCTATGGAAAGGCCAGTATCTGACTACAAATGTACTACATATATTAACGAACCGTTCATCAAGATAAACATCATTTTAACATTTGTTTTTCGATTCATCGTTCTGGTATGCGGCTCTTGGATTTTGGGTATGCAAAGCAAGAAGAAAGCTCACTAAAATCCATCAGTAAAATATATATAAGTTAGATACAACTCCTGTTGCTAGTCATAAATCAAACTTAAACTCCTTTTGGGTCAATTCTTCTAGAACCGCAACCAGAAAAGATATCATGATAATTTTAAGAGCTACAAGCAACTGGCGAAAAGTAGGATACCCTCGCATAGAGTATCAAATGTTTTCGGGTTTTATCTCTAACTGCTGTAATTGGTTATCTCGTTAGTTTGGCGTGCAGCGACGTGGAGTGGAGTGCAGGAAAGACCTTCAGAGTTGCTGTCTCAATATTGTTATTTATTTAAATTTGCTTCATTAGGTTTTTGTTTCTTATGTTTTTTTTTTTGTTGTCGAGTACATACAATATAGCAGTTTTTGTAATATATAACTTTTTCATTAAATTTGATTTTCTTGCATATATTTTTTGAGTTTTTATAATTGAAATTCTCCGCAGGGTTAATACCGATCGATATCACCCACGTGTGAGAGTGGGATTGGGATTGGGTAAGGGGGGATTGGGGGGGAATATGTACTTAAAATCAAGCAGAAGACATCTTTGGCGTGTTTTTTTTGAATTTCTTTTCTCTTGTTTCTTGTTTTTTTAGTTCAGCTAAATAGGAGCAAAAAATCATTGATCATTGAGTACTCGTTTGCATAGTTTAATAAAATTTGGTAATAATAAAATATATATATTTATTTGTTGTTATATTTTTTGTGTTTGGTTTTCGCTTTTTTGTTTGATCGTTTTTGTTATCCATTCATTTGGGGGCTCGTGTGGGTATATATATATAAATTTGAAAAAAGCCTATAAATCCAAATATTCTCATCCTTTTAGCACAAAAATCAAATCATTTCGTTTGGGCACAGAAATTATTTTTTAATATTATCTGAAAAATATATATATGTATTGTAGGTTTGTGTATTGGATTCATTAAATTGTCACAAAAAGAGGAGGAGGAAACGTGTGCAAAGCTCTGTTCCATGGGCCCAAGCGAAATACTTCTTTGATTTCTTTATTATTTCCATTCAGAGAGTTTGTTGTTTTGTTTTGGTGTTTTGTTGTTTGTTGCGTGGAGAGCCAGAAGAGAGAAGTTAGTTAGTTTGTTGTGTTTCGTTTAGTTCATTTAACAATTTGATATATAGAGTTAATATATTATATATATATAATAGTTTATAATAAATTGATGCGCTCCGTTTTTTCTTCTCCCATTCATTCATTCGTTCGTTTTGTGCTTGTTCCACGTTCTTGGAGTTCATTTTTGTAAAAGCATTTTTAGCAAAAAATTAAAAGTTTCTCTCTCTCTCTCTCTCTGTGTCTCTCTGTCCGTGTTCGGTTCCATTTTTAAAAGTTTTGCGAACTTCAGCGGTTTTGTTTGTTTCTCTGGTTCGTTCTCTACGTAGACTTTGATCTCGAATTGTTATCAATACCCCCATATAAAATAAATCCTTTAACTGCTGTCGAAATGTCCCGTACTCCGACGCCGTCGCATTCTACATAAGTATTCTGTGTGTGAGGAAGCTTCATATACCATCTATAAATATACTCGTATTCGTACTCGTACTCGTACTCGTACAGTTCCCATTAATATATGTTGTATGTTTTGTAATTGTTTTTTAAAAAATCAGCGCCACTTATTTGTGCCTTGTCCTGTCTGTCCTAATGAGTCCTAAGTGGGTGCTTACAGCATTAAGCATTAAGTATTTGCGTAGGCATAGGCGCCGAAACTGTTTCTTTCGCATCTGTTTGTCCTACTTGTCCTCGCCGATGCCCTCGTCGCCCTCCCCCTGCGCACCAGCCTTGCTACGGATATCACATTTTTCAGCCAACATATCCTCGATGCCCTCGTCGACGGTCTGGCTCTGGCTGTCGCAGCCGGGCACATGCTTGCGCCCCGCCACAATGACGCACTCGCCCTGAGGTAATGGCGGAAACTTGGCATAGGATGAGTTACTAATGGTGCCCACAGTGCTGTCCTCGTAGCAGTCGGGCGTCATACGCACGCGGCATGTCTCGAAGGCCTTCTCGTAGCCAAGTTTCGTGTACAGGTTGCGGGACGCATCATTCTGTGGACGTATCACAACGAAAGGCGTATAGCCGCGCTCGATGACCAGCTGGGTCAAAGACTTGGCCAGACGGATGCCGTAACTGCAAAAAAAAAAAATATCAATTTTTGGATTTAAATTCAAGGCTCTATGTTCATGCTAGTATACAGTCATATACTCACCCCATGCGTCGATAATCTGGACGTGTTTGCATTGAGAACATGGCACCATAATACGAGTGGACCATCCATGCGGCCAGCTCGTCGGTGTCCTTGCGAAAGATGCCCAAGCCGGGCAGCTTGCGCACGAGTATATCAAAGAGCTGGACGCATTCGATTTCATTGGCAGGATATAGATCGTGTATGCCCTGCACATTATCGAGGGTCAGCAGACGCATCTCCGCATCCTCCGGCAGCGGCTCCAGTTCCAGTTCGGCATTGAGCTTCTTGCACACATAAATATCACCACTGAGTCGCTCCATCACACCAAACTTCGAATAGAAGTCATCCAGGCGATTCATAATGGCGATGTGCGTAAAATTCAGGTACATAGGCTTCTGCCAATCTATAAGTACATTTTCGGTGCGCATCATATCGACATGCTCGATGTGTGCAGATGGACAAAATATGCCAAGTGTTTGGTAAATATTGTTGTGCGGCTACAAATAAAATTTCAATTAAATTTCCATCAATTTAAGCTTTAGTTTTTCTGTGTACGTACCGCAAGCGTGCATCCTGGAAAATGAAGAATTATTGGCTTTTCTGGCCAATCTTTAGCAACATAAAACTTAAAGTCCCAAATACGATCATTCAGGTACGTTTTTATGGTTTGATGAAACTGCAAAGAAAATGCAACAAAAAATTAATTAAAATGTGAATATTTTACTTCATTTTATAATAAAAGGAAAGGTTAGATCGGGACAGCTAAGCAGTACCGTGGAGCTGCCTATTTGCTTCTAGACTACCTCTAGAATTTAGGGCATAAATAAAGATAATTTCCAGATACATTTCATGCCTTTTACTCCTTTGTATTTAAGGTACAGCCTAGTCTATGGGTGAATAATAATTCTGCAATAATTCTGCAACTTTCTTTGTGGCTGCCTGACGCTAATACCCCTCATTGCACATCAAAAATAATATCAATTTAAAGCTCAACAAATATTTATCAAAACGAACATTTATCCCTAAAAGCCGCTTGAATGCAGAAATTACCACAAAAATATATTCACAGCTGTAGCGAGGCGAGGCGCAGCGAGTCACGTGTTGGTGGCAATTCGCATTCACAAAGCTGTTGGTAAACGCCCCGAAAAAGAAAAGAAAAGAAAAGTTTTGCTCACTGAAAATCGAAACTTTAGCCAACTTTCAAATCCTTGAGGCTGGTGCCAAGCCGCCGAAAACTCCCTGCCACAGATATAGCCGCCAAGGCACGGGCTGGGGCATGGAGCAGGCTGGCAGGGTGGCGGGGCAAAGAAGAGAAGTCAGCGTAAACAGTGGAAAAACAGGTCAACAGAACCAACAACAACCAAAAATGCGAGTCCGGGCTCCATGAGGTTTGAGGTTGCATGACTTGTGGTCTGGGTGGGGTTCTGTGGCGACGCCTCCTGACGGCCGCTTCGCTGCGGTTCGGTTCGGGATCCTGCAGGTAATTGTTGGGAAATTATCCGAGAAATAGGGGCGTGGTAACTATTTTCTGGCCTGCCTCTCAAATGGCTCAATGGCTTACACAGATAAAAAGGAAAGGAGAGGAGAGAGCGAACAGCAAGGGAAGCATGGGAAGGGAAGGGATAAATATTTACGTACCTTTAATGATTCCGGCAGATAGCGCTCTAAAGTTACCAAAATTTCGGGAAGCTCTGATTCATGCACCAAACGAAAGTGTTTACCTTCAGGAATGATTTCCATTTCTGTCGAAAAAAAATACAAAAAGAAAATACAAGAAAATGTTAGTTTAACTTGGGGTTAATCATTCTGCAAAAGTTTACCAAGGATTCTTTTTCTCTCTGGGCTATACTTATACAATATATGTATGTAAAGAAACCCGCACAAGGTCTCACGTTTTGGCCTCTTTCAAGGCCAGAGCTCAACGACAAAGTGAAATGAAAATTCACCAAAAAAAAAAGAAACACGGGAAAGAGAGTGGGCGCCGCCGCCACACACACACACAACCGGATGGCGAGGATGCTCTGTTGCAAATGCTTCTGCGGCACATGTGCACACATATGTACATATGTGGTTGCCGCTTGTTACCTGTTTAGCCATGCAAATGGCTGTGCTGTGTTGTTGTGCATCGGAAGGACATGACATCAGCAATTGAGCCAAATTGAACCAGCAAAGTGCAATGCCAAAATACGATTATTTTTTTGAGGGGTAATCATCTAAATTTCGCTCAATAAACAATTTGTTTTGATTAACTGAAATTTGAGCCAATTAGCGTCCAACTATTTTGATTCAATAATTTGGGGGGTGCACTTAAATGGGCGACCATATGGGGAGTCCTTGAATTGCATTCCTGCAGCTCCCTTCTATAACTTCAGGATAAAATAGGTAATAACTTCTATATCTAGGGGTTTTTTCATCCCAAAACTTTGCTCTCAAGATTATTTGCCCGCTGCCTCTTCTGCCCCTTCTGCCTCTTCTGAACTCTGATATTTTTTTTGGCACTTTAATTTTTTGTTATGGTGTTTTTGCTTTTTTGATTGATTGCCGTTTTGTGATTGATTGACTAATGCGCCAAATATCATTATCCTTCACTCGTCCATGGACTGGCACTCTGCTCTCCTCTCCTCTCCTCTGCACCGCCCCCCTGGGGGTTACTATGACTATTTACTGCAGTTATTTTGGTGTGCTGTGCTGTGTGCCCCAAAATGAACGTAATAATGGGGCACACATGCTGGCTGGAATTAGTATTAGTCATGTTGTGCATACATAACCCAAGGTGGATGGGTAGGGTGGAACCCCGCCCTGGCCAGACTGTCAGCGGGGTTGGTTGGGCACCACTGGCCAAGATATGCCACGTATCTGCATCACGTCTGCTCTGGCTCAGACAGTACAGAAACAGAAAAATGTGTGTGTTCCTCTTACTCTTAAATGCAAGACAAAATCAATATCAGACCTAAGCGTTTTTTCTATTCCTGTGAAGAGCACACACTTGGGTTGGGTGGGGGGATTGCATGATGAAACATAATGAAGGGAGACCGAGTCGCGACCAAGACCGACGTTGTGATATTACAATTTTTTGTTGATTTTTATGGATAAAAATACCGTTGACATTTCACAGCGACACCCCCCACGGCGATCCGTGTGCCGACACCGACATGGGCCCAGACCAAGTCAGATTCCCCGATTACCCGATTCCCGTTGTTCGCACTCCCCCTCCTTCCTGCCGTGTAGTACCTGTGGCATGCCATCGCACTTGTCAGCCAATTTATTTTGTTTTTGGTTCTTTTTGCTGTTGGCCTAATTATTGAGATGCCGTATGGCTGCGATGCGATGCGTTAATTTTTAAGAAGCCCCTGCCCGAGGGTCTCATGAATTTGCCATGAAGTTTCGTTCTGCGTTCCCAAGAAATGGCCAAGAAATGGGATGCGAACACGAGGGTTGAGGTTGAGAAATGCAGAAAGTGAAAGGCAGGGGGATGAATGTGAGAGTGCAAGGGGAATGCGAAGAATGGGACAGATTGGCAAAATTCCAGGAGGGCGAAAATTAAGGAAAAGAATTAAGGAAGTGGGAAAAGAATTGCAGGAGAAAATTGAATGGAGTTCTGCATAATTTGATGGATAGGATTTGGAGGATTAAACAACAGAAGAATGAAGATGCAGAAGAAATAAGATCTGTTGAAAATAATCAGGAGCATTTGAAAGCGGAAAGAGATTGAGAAATCAAGGTAAAAGGATAGAAAGAGGAACAATAATGAGGAAAATAATAGAAAGATCGATAAGAGCGAGGGAGTGATGACAAAATGGAAGAATTACATTAGGTGGAGAAAAGGGGATTAGGATTAAGAAAGAAGGAACAATTCATTAAGATGAACAGGAAGACAAGGCTCAGCATTGACAAAGAATTTATAAATTAAGAACCGAAAGACTAGCAAAAAGGAAAATTCTACGCTAAATAAAATCCAAGAAGAGACAAGTACCAGAAGATGATTGGAAAATCGAGGTTTGGAAACACAGGGTGAAACACGATTATAACGATGTTGATCTAATTGATGTTAATAGTGAACCAAAAGGTTAGGTTAAATGAATTTAAAACGAAAGAAAATTCAAAAAAATCCAAACAAACTAAATAAAATAAAAATGAAAAAGTTAAAATGATAAAATTTTCAACTCCTAAAAGTTCAATAAATTTATCAAAAAATAAGTAAAAACTGTACCATTAAATCATTTAAATATTTAAGCTTTCATTTCTATTAGTTATCCATCGAGAATCCAAACTTTCTTCAAAGCAGTTCACAAATACATCTTAGCCAGCATTCTAGCTGGCTGATTTGTAGGGTGTTCAGCAATCGATTTGGTACATTAGTGCTGGGCCCTTGGCCGCAGATTTCAGAGATGCGATTTCTTGAGGCGCATCGCATCGCATCCCAGCCACGATAATTGACATGCACATGTGCATCTCTCTGGGCATGGCGCACAGAAATGTTAGCGACATTTTTGCAATTAAAACGAGAAAAAAAAGTGAATAAACCCAACCCACCCAAATATTCAGATAGATTTTGACTCTTATGATGCCTATGACTGCTGCTGAGTGCGGAACTTACAAAAAATATTAATTCCGTTGACCTTGTGTGAATTTTGTGTGTTGCTGTTGCTGCCTTCTGCTGCTGCTGCGGCGGTTCGGTGTCGTGCGGCTGCTGCTGCTGCTGCTGCTGGTGTAGTTCTTGGCCTTATCCTTCGAGGCGTGTCTGCGTCTGCTATTGCGTGTGCCGTATTTATTTATTTTACTTATTATATGTTATTTTTTGTTTTGTTTATATTTTGTTTTTGTGTTAAAATGTGTTTAATAAATTATATGAATTTATCATAGAATTTTTATTGGTGGTTTTTTGTTTTGGAAAAAGTGCAGTATGAAAATAATTGCTGTATTTATTCTTTTCTGTTTCTTTTTATATGCGAATCACAGATTTCTTTATTAAAAAATTCTTTTTAATTATTTAATGTAGTTTATTATTTTATATATTTTTATTTATTTAGCTCTGGATTTTATTGATAATTTTTGTGATGAAATTTCTTCGCTGCTTTTTTGGTTAGGCCTTTTTCGAATGGAGATGTCGGCAGGCTGAGAGTCACAGAGTGTGAGACAGAGAGAGACCCGCAATTGTATGTTGGATGATTGATTGATTGATTGATGGATGGAGCCTTCTCGTATATCGTATATCGATGCAGCACCGCTCGATAGACGCACACACAATTATCGTTTAAGCTGCTGGAACGCGGTAGTTTGTTCTCGCCTGAGGAACCCCTTTTTTTGGGTTTTGTTTTTGTTTTTTTGTAGCCCCCGTTGCACCTCCACACAGACAGGCCTAACCAGGCGGCGTCTGGCAGAACCGATGTGGCACGGTACTCTCTTTACGGCTGCACGGCCTGGGCTGTGGTGTCCCAAGGTACAACAACAGGCGTGTGTGCTGTGCTAGTCCAGCATGGCGAACCCAAACGAGAGCGAAGGGTTGATGCTGCTTGCTGCTGCCTGGTTACACTTTTTTTCTTGTGTGTTGTTGTTGTACTTGAATGTTTTTTTTCTTGGTTTAAATTTGTAGTTCGCGAAGCTTTTGTTTAATATATATCGTGTTTTAATTAGAAATTGATTTTCAGGATACGGTCTGGCCTGATTCTGCTTCCGTTTTGACTTATTTTCAGCTGCGGCTGCTGGCGCTGCGCCTGCTGCTGTCGCTGCTGCTGCTGCTGTTGTGTGTGGGCTGTAAATATGATTTGGTTTTTGGCTTTGGTTTTGCGACTGTCGTCTGGTGGGTCTCTGTGTGTCGTGGCTCCGAATCGGATTCGGATACCGTTTTGAGTTAATACCGTTTTCTGACCAGCCAGCCCCAAGGACGCAGACACACACACAGACACACACACGACACGCACACACACGACACGCACACTCACGTGAAGCACCCACACAGCACACAGTACCCACGCACAGGCAAATTGAGTTCTACTTCGGCTAATTTGATTGCGGCTGGGAGGGCTTTTGGATCAACGTTTTGCATCGACTGTGGATGTGAATTTGTTGCTGCTGGTTGCTGCTGGTTCCTGCTCTGCTGCTGTCTGCTCTGGTTGCTGTTGTTGGCTTTGCCTTCGCCTTGGATGGTTTATCCCTTGGTTATTGTGTTCCGCAATGAAAAAACACCCGAACTGAACTGACTGACTGACGACAACGATGTGATTTCGAGTCCCAAGGAGCAGAAGCACCAAAGCGGCAGGCCGCAGGAGTAGAAACAGCAGCAGTAGCAGCAGCAGCAGCAGCAGCAGCAGCAGCAGATGTTGCCACACGTTTCTATGCTATGCTGTTGCTGTTTTCACTGTTATTCGCTGCTGCCGTGACGCCGCTTCTTTTCCATATTGCAAATTCGAGAACGAAGCCAACTGCAACGTGGCAGCGCCGCCACCGCCGTCCGTCCTCTTCTATCGTACTGCGTCGCGCGAATTCGCTCTGCTCTCTCTGCGCTCAGGCTCTCGCTCTCGCTCTTGCCCAGTTGACTCTCTGGCCGTACACTTGCAGTAAAAAGGGTGTTCAAACGGCGGAACACCACAAACAACACACCCACGAGGACACTAAGAATCGATTGCATAATTCATTTCATTTCATTTTCTTGTCTCATGAAAAATTCGAATCTTTCGATGATAAAGGGGAAGCAAGAGCTCTGCCATGTACTGTCCGGGAAAGTGTCTCTGAAATTGGGATTAGCACATGGTACGTACTGCTTCCATTTTTTAGGTTTGTAATTAAAAGCCACTGTCATATCGAATTAAACAATTATGGAATCAAAGAAAACAAACGTTCCCGATTTAATTTTGATTTTTATATTAGTTTTGTTACAAAGGACTTACAAAATATGTACAAGAAGTTGGTTTTACAAACTTCAGATAACAAAACTCTCTTCTGGCGCATGCTAAATAGAAATCACCTCCTCCAGATTAATTAAAATAAAATAAAATTTTGAGTTATTCAAGTTAATTTATTCTTTTTTTTTATTCTAATTAATTTCTGGGTAATTATTTTCTTATTCCTGTGTTTGTGGCTATTCCAAATTTTCTTTTCCAGGTATTTTAACGCCGTCTAGTGTACACCTGTGCACTTTTGGTCACATCTGTCCGGGAAATGTCCCTCCCTTCCTTGCCTAATCTGTATGTCACGTACGAATTTCTCTCAGTGTGCCTGCTCTGTGTGTTTTTGCTCGTCCTGCTTGTGTTTACCTCCCACTTCGGACCGGACCCTGCAATTGTGTGCGTGTACGTGTGCAATGCGCTCACATGTTGCCATCACATTCGCTCTCCCACTCTCTCCCTCTCTCTCTTGATGTTTCGCGAAAGGAGCGTGTCCTGAAATGTGAGAGACGAAGGGAGTTTTTGGCTTTTGTTTTGCACGTTGCCGTGGCTGTTGCCGTTGCCGTTGCCTGGCGTAACGTAACTGTACACCGTAGCAGGAGGCAGCAGGAGCACAATTTTTTGCGCTGGATTGGGATGCGTTTTCTAAGCACATTAAGCGGCAACAACAGCCACAGCCACAGCAACATTTATTCACAGGCAACAACAGCCACAAAAGCGAGTAAACAGTTCGGCTAAAAGGAAAATGGCCACGGCGTCCGCGCAATAAGTATACGCCACGTTGTGCCGACACATTTTCGAGCACGTGTCACTAAAGCCGGCACTCGCTCGGTCTCTCTGTCTCTCTGTCTCTCTCTCTTTTTCTCTCTCTATGTGTGTGTGTGTGTGTCTCTCTGCGTTTTGTTTATGCCGCACAGCTGTGAGGATTTTGTTCGCCGGAGGAGAGAGGCATCCGCCACATCACCATCATGTCCCATGTCTATGCCGAAAAAAAAAATCCATTTTAATCGCCATCATTTCGAGCTGATATGCCTCCCTGAATGACCAGAAAACGTTTTGGGTACGGGACCCCAGCTCAAGGTCGCCTCCTCGGCCCATCCCAGTGGCGACTCTGCTGGTGGTTCATGTGTCTGCCATTGACATTTTTATTGGCACTAAGTGGTGCAGAAACTAGTTCCAGTTCCAGTAATTAAAGCAGACATGAAGACGCGCCAAAACACGCCCGGGGCGTTGAGTGTTGCATTCGAGTTGGGGCAACTTTCTGGGGACACACAGCACCGAACCCGAGCCCCAAACTCGCACACCCGTACCCGCCGCTATGCATCATGTTGAATCACGCAAATGCGAGGCAGCTTCAAGGCACGCAAAGACAATGACGCCAGTCCACCTCCTACGGCTCCTCCTGCTCCGTCGCTTCTTCGCACTCCGCCTTGGTGTCGAGGACGCATAACGATGGGTATGTAATCGTCGTCATAGCCAGCGTATCGTATCGTATCGTATCATAACAGTAGATATCCAAATGCTGCCATTTCCAAGGAAACTTTGCTCGTTAAACAAAATAACAGTTAGGCGCTCATTCCGACCTGGGGGGTTCCATGGCATTTAGTCAGGTGGATGCATGGGCTTGGGTTCTATTCTGTTCTCTGTTCTGTTCTCCGTTCTGTTCTGGCTGTGGCATTTGCGTAGGCTTGTGCGGTTAGACGAGCGAGCGAATAGGTTGGCCCCCCCAGTGAAGTGCCGACAACTGTTTGACAGTAAAACCGTTTGGCCTTCAGTGCACTTATTAAAATTTATATATTGCCAAAACTGTCAAAGCCAAAATACAGTGAAATCTATCCAAGGCAAACCATCTAGGGGCTTGGGGGGACTGTAAAAAGAAGAGTGAGTGCATTCCATGGGATTTATAAAATGTTAGCGAATAAATGAAGATGTCTGCACCAGGCAGCGGCAGCTGTTCACCAAGATTGCCTTTACTGTATGCACTGGGAGACGATGAGCTGCGAGAACATATAGTAGCTAGAAATAATAATAAATAAATAAATAAATGTCGCAATATACAGAGTTTTAATACAGTTTAGTACCCACATATTTATAATGTTAACTCAAACATCAATATTATTATTTTCTCCATGATTTTCAGCTAAATAAATGTATAATTTTCTTATATTCTTATTCTTAAATAAATGTATAATTTTCTCAGATCTTTTCTCTGTTCGCAGCTCCAGTTTAAAGGGTATGGATTCTGTTACTGAATACATAAACAGGATAAAACAGATGTTCACTGTGAATATTATAAGACACAAACTACTGATATTTACTGGCAATAGTCTTTACATATAATTTTGTATTTCTTTACTATAATTTCTGTAATATCTCACACTCCACTTCTCTTTAATTCAAGCACTAATTTGTACTCCTAATCATTGTTAGTTTTTGCAGACTTTTTTCTTTATCTTTTAATCTTTTATCTCTTGTGCTGCAAAATTTTAATTCTTTATAAAATAACTCCAATATATTGTTTAAAATCTTCGATTTCTAACCCAAAAGTTAGTTTATTATAATTAAAATTATAAACTTTTCTGATTAAATTTCTCTCAGTGCATGGATTTTTGTTCTGTCTTTTCTCGAACACCAAAATGAATGGCGGTGTTGACAAACGGCCTGGCCTGGAGAGCGACTTTTGGCGACTTTGGCGACTTTGGCGACTTGGGGACTCGGCCTTGGCATAAAGTTCGCCGCTGGCCTTTAATTAGCTTTAGTTCGGATTACTCATTCGATGCCTGGCACCCAGGCAGGGTCTGGGCCGTTTAGTTTTTGGTATGTAGATGGGGAACTGGCTCCATTGTTTCAACGGCGACGGCGAACGGCATGCGGATGTGGTTGGTCAAACGTGCATGTCTGGCACGTGTTTGCGTTAAAGTTTGCGACCCACTCAGGGGTGGCGGGGTGGGGTAGGGGGGTAGCACAAGGGCCAACTTAATGTCAGGGTCAATGCAGAGTTGCATGCATGTGCGGCCAATTTGTTGAGTTTCCCCCTGTACAATATATGTATGCACCATATAATATACGGAGATATTGCATAAATCAAAAACAAAAGAAGAAATACAACAAAAGTTTCGGCTTACAATGTGGCCAGCAAGCGGAATTGTTCTGGCTGTTGTGTTGGATGGGACATTGGTCAAGATACAATATTTATTCAAAAGCAATTGACAGGGGCATGGGACAGGGGCAGGGGCAAGGGACAGGAACAGGGCCGCTTCTGTCGGCGACAGCTGCACCACTCTGGGGACACGTCTGACACACACACACACGTGGCAGTCAAATAAATATACATATCTATATGTATGTAAAAGAGAACAGAAGTGACCTTGACTGTGGCACTGGCAATTAGAGTTATTTTAATTTGCATTAGGGGACATCTTTGGCCGGCCAAACGCACTGCACATCAAAATGGGCGTGAATAATGTATGGAAATAGTTTGGGGCATTAGTCATTGTTGTCCCTCCCTTTGGATGCAGATCCCAAATGCTCATTTAAATATTCAAAATATGTAACGTATATGCGTGTTGGCAGAACAGCAAAAAAAAAAGAACGATTAACCCATTATCGACCAGAGTTAAAATACGCACAAGAGTAATGAAACTTGAAGAACTTCAGCGAAGTTCAGGTGAAAGTTAGCATGGTCATTATGTTTTTAAGTAAAGTGGAAGCCTGGACTTGCAAGAAGAATTTACAAATCGTATTATTTTTAGCGACTTAGCCCAAGTTGCTTACCTGTTTAAAAAGAGGGGTATATGTGGGTTAAGTTCGGCAAGTAACAGCTGCGCCGAAATTGTGTATTTTATACGCATAAAAGTTATTAAACTTAAAGAATTTAAGCCAAGTTCAGGTAAAAGAAAGCATGATCATTATGTTTTTAAGTAAAGAGGAGGCATGATCTACAAGAAAAATTTACAAATGGTATTATTTTCAGCGGCTTAGCCCAAGTTGCTTACCTGTTTAAATATAGGGGGTTTGCGTGGGTTAAGTTTGGCAAGTAACAGCTGCGCCGAAATTGTAAACAACCAAATTTGGCAAAATAATTCAAACCATGGCCACGTTTAAGCCGAAATTCCTTAAACCCGACACGGATGATTCCATTACGGATAGCGTGGGCAGCGACCAGCAGTCCTCCGCCTTTGTTTTCAATGCCAATCACAATCTGGGCCTAGTGGAACAGGTAAGCCCGCGATGTTTAAACTATTTCACTGCCAGTTGAAATTAACAAAACTGTTTGATTTTAGCGCGAACGCCTGCCCATACGACAGTACAGAGATCAAATTCTCTACTGTCTGGAGAAGCATCAGGTTGTCATACTGGTGGGCGAAACGGGGAGGTGAGTGAGGTGCAAATGTTCCCCAAAGAAATTCTGTTTATAATTTGTATATTGCCCCGCAGCGGCAAGAGCACCCAGGTGCCGCAGTACCTCTACGAATGGGGCTGGCATTCCAAGGGCCTCATCGGCGTCACAGAGCCCCGGCGCGTTTCAACAGTAATTAAATCTTCTCCCCCGATCTGTAAAGCAAATAATAATCCTGATCTCTGCAGGTAACTCTGGCCAATAGAGTGGCCGAGGAACGCGGCGAGCTGGTAGGCGACACAGTGGGCTATGTGGTGCGTTTCCTGGAGCGTATGACGGCGGAGACCAAAATCAAATTCATGACAGAGGGAATACTGCTGCGCGAGCTCCTGGCCGATCCGCTGCTCACGCAGTATGGCGTCATCATTGTGGACGAGGCACACGAACGGAATATGCTGACGGACATGGTGCTGGGACTGCTGAAGAAGATCCTGCGCAAACGCAGCAGTCTGAAGCTGATCATTTCGTCGGCCACCATTGATGCGGGCTTCTTCAGCGAGTTCTTCAGCTGGCCTGGGGGCGGCGAGGTCAGTGTGAAGCTGAGCATCGAGGGGCGCATGCATGCGGTAAGCAACTTCTACGTGAACGAGCCCTGTGCCGACTACGTCAAAGAAACCGTGGAAACGGTGTGGAAACTGCATCAGAAAGAGCCACCGGGCGATATTCTGGCCTTCCTGACGGGCCAGGAGGAGGTGCTGGAGGCACTGGATCTACTGCGCGAATATATAGCCAGCTCGGAGCAGGAGAATCTTAAAGTGCTGCCCATGTACGGCAGCATGACGAGCAGCGATCAGTTGGCCGTCTTCTTTACCCCACCCAAGGGCGTGCGGAAGGTGGTGCTGGCCACAAATATAGCCGAGACCTCCATCACCATTCCAGGCATTGTCTACGTCATCGACTGCGGCTATGTGAAGGTGAAGTGGTACAATCCGGCCACCTGCAGCGACAGCCTCGTCGTCGTGCCGGTCAGCAAGGCGTCTGCCGTGCAGCGTGCTGGCCGAGCGGGTCGCATGCGTCCCGGCAAGGTGTATCGTCTGTACACGAAACAGGACTACGATGCACTGGCACCGCGACAGCCGCCCGAGATGCGACGCAGCGAAATGAGCGGCGCTGTGCTGCAGCTCAAGGCCTTGGGCATTGGCAACATTCTGCGCTTCGACTTCCCCTCGCCGCCGCCGGCGCAAAATCTGCTCTCAGCCCTGGAGACACTCTACGCGCTGGATGCCATCGATGAGGAGGGACAGCTGACCAAACCTGTGGGCTATCTGCTGGCCGAGCTGCCCTTCAGTGCGATGCTCTCGAAGATGCTGTACATCTCCGGGAAAATGGGCTGCTCCGAGGAGGTCATCACAATTATAGCCATGCTGCAGGTGCAGTCGGTGTTCTCCCGCCCCGTCTCTGCGGTCGCTCAGCAGGGCGGACGCATCGCGCATCGCCATTTCCAGGTGGCAGAGGGGGATCTCATCACGCTGCTCAATGTGTACACCGCCTTCGTGGAGGAGGGCATGACCAAGGAGTTCTGCGGCCAGTACTACCTCATCTATCGCAATCTGAAGCGCGCCCACGAGCTGCGGGAGCAGCTGTTGACGCTGGCGCGCAAGAAGTACGGCATACCGATCTTCTCCTGCAAGGGCGACGTGGAAATGCTGTGCAAATGCATCACCGCCGGCTTCTTCACGCAGGTGGCCTATCTGCACCATTCGGGTGTGTACCGGCAGATCAGCAGCGGCACCGAACTGGCGGTGCATCCCAACTCGACGCTCTATACGCTGCCCCAAGCTCAGTACGTGGTCTACGGGGAGCTGCTGCAGACGACGCGCATCTTCATGAACCATTTGACTGTGATCAAGCGCCAGTGGCTGACGGAGCTGGCGCCGCACTACTACCAGCAGACCACGGTGCGGGACTAAAAGGAGACCACAGACTGCCGATTTCCGCCGATTTACTTAGTTTAATATAACGATTATTGATAAATGACTTAAGCTAAAAGGATTTCCAAAGTGTATCTGATGGCTGGCGTCGCAGGCTAGCCGGCGGCCACACGTCCTCGTCCCTGGAACAGCATCATGGACTCGGGGCCACGGATGACGCGTGACATTAGCTCCCAGCACATTTTTGCGGGCAACAGGCTGCAAGGAAATCATTTGAATTCGTATATAAAAGAGACTGGGGGCCGCACTCACCACTTCAGTGGCGTCAGCAGGCGAATGGAGTTGGGCAGGACGCACCAGACCTCGTTGCAGCGCACGGCCTGCTCGATGCGATCGGCCACGTACTGGGGCTCCAGCATTGGCTGCATGCGTGGCCGGACGCCCGAGAACATGCCCGTATTGATGTAGTACGGACAGATCAGACTCATCTGGATGTGATCGTAGCCATGGGCCTTCAGATCCGTCAGCAGGCTCTCGTGGAAGCCAATGCAGGCGTATTTGGTGGCCGCATAATCGCTGCAGCCGTAGGTGCCCAGCATGCCCGTGACAGAGCCCACCGTCACGATATGGCCGCGATTGTGGCGCATCATGTGCGGCAGGAATGCCTTGACCGTCCAGTAGTGCGAAATGATGTTGATGTTGTACGTATTCTGGATGACGCGGTCGTGCAGCTCCCAGAATGGCTTGCAGCAGACAATTCCCGCATTGTTGATCAATATATCCACCGGTCCCACCTGCTCGATGACTTCGCCGGCGCGCTGATAGACCTGCTCCCTGTCGGATATATCCACCACATAGCCCTTGCAGTTGTTGTAGCCACTCCTGGCCAGCAGATCCACCGTTGTCTTGATGGCTGCGTGGAAAATTACTTAAGTTCAGTGATCAAATTGAACAGGAAAATATAACAGCTTTCACTCGGGGGGGCACCCAAAAGGTGCTTGACCCTCTCTCTCGCTCCCTCGCTCGAGTGCTGACCAAGCAATTAGCAGAATAGTGCGAAGTCTCAGCCTCTCTTGTTGTTACCTTCTTGATTGATATCCCAGATGACAATACGCGCCTGCAGTCGAGCAAAGTTGAGTGCTATGAGACGACCAACGCCGCCTCCACCGCCTGTGATGAGCACCACCTGACCGGAGATGTTCTGTTGCCGATGGACAGATGGGCAGATTGAAAGTGAAATTCAATTAACATGTAATAGACGAGTAATGCCTAAGCCTCAATATATAAGTAGGTTATGTGATTGTATAATAATATAATTAATTGGTGGACACATTTGGGTATGTCTAAGCATTGGAAACAAATTAAACGTTTGAGTAGAAGGAAGGCACTGAGGTAAAGGTGTGTAATGTGTATAATTTGTATAAGTGGACACATTTAAATATGTCTAAGCATTGGAAACAAATTAATTGTTTGAGTAGAAAGAAGGCCCTTAGGTAAAGGTTTGGACTGTACAGAATTTAGCAAGTGATTTATTCCCAGATTTTCTAGGCGCTAATAATGTTTCATTTCTATTAAATAGAAACCTATTCCATTTGCTCAACCTTTAATAGTTTAATTATTCAGTTGGTTAATTGCTCAAATAGTTACCCAACTAAAACTCTTAATTTGAAAAACTCTGTCGCTCTGTCCCTCACTTTCCTTTTGCATACAAACGTAAAGCTACATATCGTATTTAACATAGGAAAAAGGTGCGACTGTGCCATGATATTGCATTTAATGTGATATCAACAATTTGCATACATATACATATGTATGTATATTAAAATGTGTTTTTTTTTTGTTTTTCGTTTTTTTGCGGTCCAACATCTTGCATCATGTTGCCGTTGTTGTATAAAATGTCTGTGGCAAGTTTTTCTTTTGGCTTTTGCCATTTTATGTTGGCCCCCCCCCACCACCACCTGTAGGTTCATTCATTTTGAACGCCGAGTTCAATCCCCTACCTACAGTGTGTGTGTGGCACATCGGTTGTCGTGCATCGCTGGCTGAAGCAAAACTCTTTCAGCGCTGTCTGCTAGGCGGGTCACAACTTTTCCTTTTCCATTTTCTTGCAATTTATATGCATTTTTCTATGCAATTGTTTAGCAGGCAGTCGTGGATTACAGGGGTATATAATGCGAATATTCGTGTGTGCATGTAACATGCGTTTCCGGCCCAGCCCAAACCATGTGTAGATATATTTGGGAGGTCATCACCGAACGAGTTTTTATAGTCATTTTCGTATAGTTTTCTGCATGAATGCTAAGAGAACTAATGGGCTATAATGAAGAATAATACGAAGTTTTTGTGATGATCTTTACCCGTAGAATACATGTAGAAAAGTTTTGATATTCCAAAAAAGTATTCCACACAGAATTTGGATTTAATAAGCTCTTCATCTGTTTTTTTTTTCGGAGTATCAGAGAATTGTTTTGACATTTATTAATTGTTTAATCGAATAATTTATTACCCGGATTGATCTCTGCAGTGGGTGCATGACTGCTTACATTGTAAGGGGTAATCTTATAGTCTTATATGGATTTTATTTGCACTGATTGTGCGTTGAGCATGCAGTCGAAACGTTGAGAAGCTGAAAAATCAGCAAATGACAAAAGGAAAAGGCAATGCACAGCTGGGTAGGCACAATGGGATGCGGAAAAACTCGTTGTCAAATGTTCATTGGACTGCCAAGTCACGAACGACGAACTGCTTCTAGAGCCCCCCCCCCAACCAGAGACTGCTGCAAATATGTTTAACCATGAAAGCCATGAATAGTTGGATGATTGCCCAGCGAAGATCGATCTGCAGTTCAATGTCACTCCCATGGGCTGTGGCTAATTGAAACCAAAGCTCCATAAAACAAAATTCATTTGCGTTGCGTAAATATTTGCACAGTTTTCAGTTGTTTGTTTTGGTAGCCCAGTCAGAGTACTCAATTGGCTATCACAAGTGACGTCCACGGATGCCCAAAATGTAAATAAGTCTCGGAACATGCAGCAGAGGAGGCATTACGTCCATTCATGAGTGGCCAAGTAAGCGTGTGAACAAAATTGCTTTGCCAGCCGTAGCGTGGCCAAACAAAGCGAAAGATTTGTTCGGACAGCAAAAACTTTTTTACGATCGCAAAACCAACAAAAAATATTTACAACAATCGCAAATGAAGTTTGTTAAATCAAACAAATGCTGGTAAATTGGAAAGTTTATAGACAATGCGTTGTCTGTTTGCCAACTGGAATAAACACTCCCTTTGGGGCGGGTTCTATCACGTTCTGAACAGCTTTGAAAATATATTCCCGAAACTAGTTTGTGCCCGGGGGACTTGTTTTCTATGCAGATCAGCTATGCCGCAGAGCATCCAAAATTCGTTTGGATTTTGTATTGTTTTGTTTTTATTACCACCACAGAGCCTCTCGTGTGGCTCATTAAAGTTGGGGGGAAATTATTGCCAAAATACAGACAGGCAAAAATAAATGAAGAGAAACGACTTTGAGGTAGCTCCGCAGATGCCTATGATTGATTTAAAGTGGCCAACTGGAAGCCGTTCCGTTGTTCATTTCATTGTGGGTGGCTGTCTGTCTGTCTGTCTGGTTGTGCAACCAACAGAGCACAGCCCCCCGGGTCATTTGGGGGAATGAAAGTCTATGAAATTAGGTCTAAAAAAAAATATGCACAAGCGACATTTGGGGTTAACTCTCTTGTGGGCCTTACCTTCAACTTTCTAAAACGCAGGGGCAGCAGGGTATAGTAGAGCGATTCCAGTATATAATAAACCGATTTGATGGTGAATATAATCAGGTCGAGGAAAAACTGATAGAGAGCCAGCAGTGGGCGATCCATGTGTAGGAGTCCAGGAGCAGCTGTCATGTTGATGGATGGATGTGTGACCCACAGTTAGTTGAGTGTTTTGCCCCAGGCCTTGGCACTCTCGAAGCACGTGCGAGGGAGGAAGGGAGTATCTTAGTATCTTAGATCGGATTTCGTATGCACTGCGCGTGCGCGGCTCGAATGGTTGATTAGGGGGCTGTGTGGCTGTGGCACACCAGGCAAATGGCATTCGGCATGCACAATTCGATAACTTTTATTGGGCATCAGCTGTGCATATCAATGAACCTCGAACGCGCTCGAACACAAAACAAATGCAAATGCTAAGGAAATTCCAATGAATTTCTCTCTCTATATTCAATTCGCACTTTTAGCTTATGCTCTGGGCCCGATCCGCACTCACGTCCGCTTATGCTGGAGTCACAATACCAACTGAATGCCGTCTGGCAAAAATCTTCAAGCTGCCGCTCGACGCTGTTTCTACCTTGCTGCCATCCACACAATGGCCAAGACCCCGCGTCGAGTCGTGACTGTCGCCGCGATAGAAGAAATGGTCAACAGCAACAGCATTGAGCGCTTTCTTATTTGGCTTTTTCTAGTTTTCTAGTTTTTTTTAACAGCTGAGAGATGTGCTAGGGAAGCTCACTCCTCGGTCAACCAGTTTCTTGGCTCATTTTATTGTCTTGAGCCAAAGATATTTTGATATTTTGTGCTGGCTTATGCTGATTCCGCTTTTATTTTTGTTTGTGGGTTGGAAATGTTTGCGATGGTCAGTGACATAATACCACTATAAGATAAAATGTGATACAATTTGTTCATGTCATTTATAATGTAATTAATATTAAATTATTTTATAATAAAAAAATTATATAAAATCTTTGTTGAGTATTTTTTGCTTTGTTTTATAACTAATCTAATTCACAAGCCGAGGAAAGTGAAAAATAAATAGAAAATAGTTCGCGCAACAATTTATTTAATTTGTTACAAAAATGTTTAGATAAAATTACGATGCTGTGGTGTACTTTATGGACATTAGCAACTTATAGATCACTGTATTGCATAGACTAGCAGCTCTCCTACTCATTATTAGTTGAATTAAGAAGATAATAGTTAACCAATTAAATAAATAAATGCCAATTGGAACACAGTGCCAATTGTCAACTCTACATGAATTTCAGTTGCATTCTGCTACATGTAGCAGCATATTCATGTCATGTAGTTTTTCCGGTAGAAGTCTTTTGTTTTAATACAGGCCAAGGGGAAACCGCAGGCTTCTTCCTTCTGCTTCTATTCCCCCGCGAGCCGACAGACAGTCGCATGTCCACAGACTCGACAGCGGTTCTATTCCCACTGTGGACAAGCACTAACAATTTTATTTCAGCATTTAATTTTGTATTTTTTTTTCACTTAAAATCTTTTTTCGAATTTAACATAATTTCAATTATTTTTCTAATTTTTTACAACAACTTTTCAAAGTTTCAGGCACCTAAAATGTACTTTAGGTTAAAGAAGAAAGGAAACGCCTGTTCCATAGTAGGCAAATGTTTTCTCGCCAAGCTAGTTGGCCAGAGTATCTGAAAGACGGAGTTCCTGCTGTTGCTATCCTGCGCTGTCTGCGTCCTGAGGAAGCTGCCATCCCTGGAGAGGTCCTGCAGTTGGTCTATCAATGGACGCAGCTGTTGTTCGTTCTCCTTCAGCTCATTGCTTTCATGTGGAAAAGTTAAGAGACGAGGGTTAGATGGGGAATATATATTGATATGGGGAATGCAGTGAAATCTCTGTGGGGTTATCCAACAAAAGTACAAGCCAGCAGAGATTTCATGGCAACTAAGGATATATATTAACATTACTCGTTCCATTCCCGAATTCCCTCCTTCATTAAACTTAATTCTTTCTCCATGATTGCAATCATTTCAGACTTATGCTGCAGTTCCTTGTTTATTCGTTCCTCCCTTAATTGGCTGCCCCTGTGCAAGCTTCTGAGCATCCTAACCTCGTTGATGAGATCCGTGTTTTGTAGCCTGAGTTGAACCACGACCAGCTCCTTCTGGGTTAGTAGATTTCGGACTGTCCGCTGCTCCACCTGTGCGGCGCAAAGCTCTGCTTTTCGCTGGTCTACCACAGCTTGTAGTTCCTCATTCTGTCAGATGAATATGCAGTAAGAATGGATTATGTAAGTTCTATAGAGGATCCTACCTCTCTTTTACGAAAGTCCAATTCACGCAGCAGCTGCTCCTTGTCTGCGATCAGGCTGAACTTGAAGGAGTGCGTCTGTATAGTGTTCATCTTGTCCTTCATCAACAGCACGTAGAGTTCATTGTTGCGTTCCTCGGCTACCTCAATCATTACTCTGTACATGTGCACTTTATTCGTGCTCTCCATAGCCTGCGATTTGTGGCTGCATAATGTGGGTGGGGCAGCTGGAACATCAATGGTTAACTCACTTTGCGTTTGTAATATTCCTTCGTCTTCAGGAGCTGGCAGATGACGTCGCCACGTTTGCGACAGGCGCGCATCACGACCTCCATTGCCATTTTTTGGGAAGTATCCACGAGCCAATGGGATTCGTGTGACTGTGATTCGTGTGACTGTGATTCTTCCGTATCTAAAATACGTTTCATATTGATTCTGAGGAACAAAGCAACTTATTTAGCCATTTAAAATGAACATTATATTACCTTTGGGTAAGAAACTCCTGCAGAGATGACTCCACAAAGGGAACTATCTATGCCAGAAAGAATATGTTATGGGATAGCCCTGTTTGGGGAATTATTCCGTTTGATGTAGCATAAAACTGAAAGACTACTTTATGAATATTATACGATATAACTAATATAATAGCTACGCTTAAACAACGCCTGCCAAGAGAAATATCCCAACAATTATTCCATAAACCACCAGAGAGCGCATGTCCGCAGATAGTACAAAGGTTCCATTCCCACCTTGGACAAGCAACAAATTTATTTAATTCAAAATAAAATAATCTCTTTTTTCTTCTAAATAAATCTTTTTCTGAATTTTTTAATAATTTAAACTATTTTTTGTAAATATTGCAACATTTTGTTAGCGATTTTAAGTGCATTTTGACTTTCCCACTGCAGTGTACACTGGCAAAGAAAATCCACCCCGTTGCAGCGCCTTGTTGGCTTGCAATTCCCAAGTGCTTATTCCCGTGATGCACAGTATATATACGAGATGCAATGCCTTGTAGTTTGGAAGTGTTGTGTTTTCTGTGCATCGAGCATCGATCGATATATAGATATATCAGATCTGCTTCAGTGCCGCCGACCCTCCGTCACACCTTTGTTTCCCAGTAATTCTGCCTGGCATTGCTGTGGCAACATTGTTCTGGATTGGCTTTCCCGCTGCCTTTGCTAGCCGAGTGCGTCGTCTAGCAACAGACGCACGGTCATGCGCTGGTCTTCCACCACCCACTCCGCCTCGCGGACTCCAGTCATCTCCACGACTGGAGCACGCATAGGTCGGGGCCGGGCGGTGGTGCCAGTGCCGAAGCCAACAACAGTTGCCCACGTCAGCCATTTTCAAAATTTCTTGGTTAAGTAACTTTGTAGCTTAGCTTCGGATTTTCGTAATATATTTGCTGTTCAGAACACTTCCATGTACGCGGCATTGCCGAGCAATTTGCCCATTCTTTTGCTGTCTCAAATTTTCTTCACTCTACTATATATATTTTTTAGTTTAATAAAGGTAATGAAATATATTAACGCATTTTCCTCCACGAACTTCTTGCTTCTGCTGCATCAATGGGCGCTTTTAACTAGGGGGGAAGACAGTGAAATATATAATAAGATATAGTGATACATATTACCTGTTCCATCCCCGCGCTCTATCCTGCAGATAGCTTAATTCCTCTTGCAGTGTGTTCATCCTCTCCGTAACTCCCTCCAAATCCTTAGTCAAGTATTGCTCAGTGGTTTTATGGTCCAGCTGCAGCTTGCGGAGCGTAGCGACTTCAGTGTCGAGATCCGCGTTCTTTCTTCTCAGCTGGCTGATGGTCTCCTCCTCCTGCGACAGTCGATTTTGGTCCAAACACTGCTGCGTCTTGGCGGCACAGAGCTCTATTTTACGCTGGTCTGCCACTGCTTGTAGTTCGTCATGCTGTCACATAAAAGCAGTAAGAATGGATTACGTTATAGAGGTAGGCTCTTACCTCTCTCTTACGGCTCTCCACTTCGTGCTGCAGCTTTTCCTTGTCTGCCGTCAAACTGTGGATGGAGGATTGAATCTCGTTGGTGCTCAGCTTGGACATCATCAGTTCCAGATGCAGATCGCCGTTCCGTTCGTGCTCCACCTGCATCAGGGCTTTACACACGCGCCCAGTGCTCTTGTTCTGTACATGCTGGGATTCGAAGGGTGCCATGATTTGGGGGAAAATGGTATTCAACCATTTGGCCAACTCACTTGGTTCTTGAAATGTTCAGCCTCCTTCTCCAAGTGGCGCATATCTTCCCCTCGCCTGCGCCAGGAGCGCAGCATAGCCGTGCCAAGGGCCCTCAAGCTGTCCGCTCTTCTCCGGTACGGGGTGAGGACCCACTCCGATTTCTCTGACTGCAGCATTGCACTTGAACAGACATCGAGTGTCGGCATGTCGTCGGATTCTTCTGGCCTGCGCTCGTCCATCATGTTTCCTCTGGGAAAACTTTTGCTTTGTTTTCTCTGGGGCAAGTCCAGTTTGTTTTTGTGGGATTTGAACGTATATTCCAATGATAACTGTGCTTCGATGAAATCTCTCCCATCAATAAATCCTTTTGGCCTGGTGTACCATGGTAAGGTATTTCACAACGAATACCCGGAATTGGCCAAGGTCACTGGGGGTTAACTGGAGACTTGCACGCACACGGGGAGCAGCACGATGTGTTCTCAAGGCTTTCGCCCCAATCTGATTACTTTTGGTGGCGCTGTACAGACTGTGTAAGTCCCTACACAGCAGGGGATTCCCCCTCTATTGGTGGACAGCTATGGAACGTTATAAGAAATAAATTCTATGTCAAATAATACATAAATTGGCGCGTAGTTACATGGTTCATTAACGTTTCTAGGAACCTGTTGGCAGTACAAAATTTATAATAATAATTTCCAGAGAATTTTCCGATTTTACAGTTTCTGGGCAACGTTAAAACGCAATTTGCAGTCGTTATTAACCCACTTCCATTCGTTTAGTCGCTGTGGAAATCTGAGACGTTCTGGCAGCAAAAGCTTTGCCCAAGGTCCTTCAAGCAGAGGCGTGCACCAGAGACCCTGCCCTTAAGGGGGCTGGTAACATTTCCTGCGCACTAATTAATAACTCCTTAGCCCTCATCCATCATTTGGATCGGCGCTACTGCTGTATCACCTTCACCATGAACGGCCGCGGCCCCACAACATTGTAGGGTTCTTACCCTGCCGCTGGACAAGGACAAGGACACGTGTCGCAGGAAGTTCAAAGAGTTTAAATCGGCGAAGCAGGACATGAGGCAGGTGCAGGACTACCACGACTACTACGACAACCCGAAAAATCAATAGTGTCATATACCTAGGGTACAAGTGTACATAGCAGCGTACTCCAGCCCTACCCCCCTGCATTGGCCCTGCTCGTCAAGCACGTGTCAGCTTAAATACTGGATGGGCAGGTGAGTCAGGGTGTCCCATTCCCCACCACCAGAAATGGCAAGCTAGGACTGGATAAATATCGCGTGATTTTCATGGAAAACCCTCTGCAATTGGCTGTTGGACTCTGCAGAGTGGGGCTCGACCGTTGTTTGATCGATGTCTGGACTCCATTAGCATGGAGCAATGGGGGTAATTTTTGTTGTTGTTGTTGTTATTGTTTTGAGGACTGCCCGATTCGTGCTATCAGGACATCGCCGGTTGGCTAAGGTTCCAGTATCCATCGCCATCTGGTGGCATTTATTGTGGAATTTCAATACTAGCATTTGACATAATTTCTATTTACTTGGCTTAGGTCATAGCCCACACATGTGAATTCAGTAGTTACTTTATGTGGGAAATTTCGGCAATTTTCAGACTGTTGCATGGACCTTCGTGTCGGATTTTGGAGCTCAGTTTGTTGATAAGGTTATCCGATTAAATGGGCATGGGATTGGAATAAATTTTGTGCTTGAATCTCATCGCAAGGCTTAGTAAGTGGGGGATTCCAGCTTAAATGTTGATCAAAGAAAATGCGCAGGTATACGATAAATTTTTAAAAAACAATCCTAGAGTAGAGGAAAGTCATGGAAATAAATTGGAACAACGGAAACGAGTCCACTCAAATATCATATCAACTCGTGGCAGCTTTTATTTTATGTTTGTGTCAAGTACATCACAAATTCTGTGAAATTCCCAGCCATAATTTGCATTATCTTGAGAACGCGCCAAAAACTATCTTATCGCGATGCCTTACCCACTAATGTTCCATTTTAAATCAATATATTTTCACTATCGAATGGCCACTAATCAGCTCTACTTATAATATTTACGCTGGTTCGCAGTGTGGCAACTTATCAAATTTCATGGAAATTGGGATCCCGAATGCCAGAGTTCGTCCGGAAAGTGAAAGCTGCTCCCGGCTAGAGCAGTCGCATGCTGAACACGGACCAAGTGAGTCACTTTGGGGGCTCGATGGGCGCTGAGCTGAAATTTATGCCACAACAAATGCCGGCGCAGGATAATTTATCCTTTTTCCAGGAATCCGACGCTGAATCAGGCCTCTACCAATGGGTGGCTCGGGTATGGGACGCAGCTACTCTGCCTACAGAGAGACACAAAGACGCGCGGCGGCGTGCCTGCATTTTCATTCATAAAAGCAAGAAAAGCTTTGTGCGCGAGGATGAGTCACAGGCTGTGCTACACTGGGAAAAAGTACAAGTGAGTCGAGTCGAGTAGTGTTGCCAGGCTGCTGCGGTCAAAAACGGTTGCCTGCTGCCCCCACAAAGGCCGTTGATTGTTTTGCTTTTGCATTCATCTACGTGACTCAGCACAGCTGCTTAAGATATTTTTTTTCGTGACGCCACACTCTCTCACTATCACTCTCGCTCTCTTGAGACAGCTTATAAGTTTGATCTTTGTATTTGTTTTTGCTTTGACAACAACTTCAAACAAGCTCCCAGAGCTTTGAGAGTTTTGCGGTATTTTTGGTATGGTATCGTATTCGTATCTGTCTACGGTATTGAAAGTTTTGTTTTCTTCACCGCCGGGAGAGTCTTCAATTCGCTGGCGTCGTGATCGGTTGTGCGTGTTGTGGATCAGTCAAGTAACTCTGTGCTCGGTTTTTGTGTCTTCTTTCGTTTCGATACAGCGAACGCTTTTTGCATCGCGCATGCTTAAAGCTCTCTCTCTCTCTCTCTTTCTTGCGACAGTTAAAATACCAGAAAAAAAAACCTGTGCCCAGAGTGTGTTGAACAAAGTTTGTAGATAAAAATAAAATGAAAAGTACTGACAAAAACAAAAACAAAAAGATGCATGAAATGTATAATTGAGTTGAAGCGAAGCAAGTTTCACTTGCTGGCAAAAGCAACGAACGAACAACCAACCAACCACCGACTCTACTCGACTCGACTCTCTGCACTCGTATCGTACATGACAAAAAAAAAACTGGCAAAAGCCTTTTTAACGGCACACGTATTGATAATTTCGATTAAAATTGAACGTTTTACCGATTAGATTACACGACGCACATCGACAATTTGTCGTCGTTGTTTGTCCCTCCCATGGGTACATATTACCATAATAAAACAAAGCTAAAGAGACACAGAGAGAGAGAGAGAAACATAGACGGCACATATGTATGGAGAGCAACAAATTAAGAAAATTAAGTCCGCCGCCACTGTTTTAAAAACAAAAACAAAGCTGATGATGATCGCATAAGCATAAAGCCCGGAATTCCCTAGAAGAAAAAGACGTCATTATAAAATCGCGCCAGAAGAGCGGAGCGTTTCGATCTCTCTCTCTCTGTCTGTTTTTGGCTCGCTTTCGTCTTGGCTTTTGCTGTAGTTTCTGTTCTCTCTCTCTTTCTCTCTTGATATTTCTTTTGATATTATCGCACTCTGTTCTCGTGCTCGTTTTTCGCGCAAAAAAATATAAAAAAAGAAGAAAAAAAAGATTATTTATCTATATAAATAATATGCAAACCGGTTTCTGTAATAGTTGCTGTGACTGTGCCGTGTGTTCGTGTGTGTGTGTGTGTGGTGTATTTCTGTGTATTAACATTAAAAGGAATTTTTGTTAACCATAAATAAATGGCTTATTTAGCATTTAACTAATTTACATAACGGCACTCATGAAGGCAACGGAGAAAAATAAATATAAAGCAAAATAAATAAATAAGTGTATACAATACAGAGTACAACAAGTGTATTAAATAGTTCGTGTTCATTTTCAGGTGCTACTCATCTGTAAGCCAATCAAGTGATCAATGCCTATTAAACGTTGTCAGATCACTCCTTGATTAAGGTGAGTCCCCCTGCCCAGCCAAGTCTGAAGATTAGACAGCTTGCTCTGGGAAATCCTAATGATTATTCAGATTGCATATTAAGATGTTTCTTGGTACAGAATTAAGTAATAGCCGTCTATTTACATTTATCAGCTTGAATCGTTGCTTACACTTTTTTTTTTAATAGTAAAAACTTTTCAAACAATATTTATTTAAACCTTGTGATCCCACTAATCGAGATAGAAATTGTGTATAAGTCGCTTAACAAATTTGTGTGCCTAAATGTTCAAAAATGATCAACAAATTCGGAAAAAAGAGTCTGAATTGTAGTTTCCTTTTCCCATAATTTAATGATGGAATTGTTGTGGGTTTTTATCCATATGAAGTCTTGAACTTATCACTACATTAATAGGTAAACAAATAACGTTTCCAGAGAGTATTCACTGTATTGTTTAATAGCTTCCAATGTGTATCGTAACAAAAACAGCTGCTTCTAAATTGTTATGTGTTTTCTGTTCTCCTCTAAGCGAACAGAACAGAACAGAGCCTAACCTAACATGGCATAACAATCTACAGTCCCCAATATCCATTACGTACACCGCAAATTCCATCGCATTCCTTTGGAGCTCAGCTGGCACTATAAAATTAGCTAGTGGTACGAATTTTAGCATAGAAATTCCCCAAAATATTTGTTCTCCCAAAATTCCTTTTGCAGTGTAACTCCAAGCTTTCGGGGTTGCCCTTTCTTTCAATTGTGCGCTCTCTCCCTCTGCACCACTACAACAACTGCACCCCCTTCTGCGCATTAAATATTCTACCGTTAATACAAACGATAAACCGAAACAATAACCAAAACACCTGTGTACATTGGCAGCGCAGTCGCTGTACCGCTTCCACCTGTCTCTGCGCTCTGTCAGCGTCTGTCACAAACGAAAGTTTCTTAACAGCACGTGCATATGTGTGTGTGTGTATGGGGGGAAAAGCTTTCTGTCAATTCGCTTTCAGCACAGTTCAGTTCGGTTCGCCTTTTCCTCCTCTTCTCTTCTCTCCTCTCCTTCCACACTCTACGCTGCTTCGCGCCTCTCTTTCTGCCTTACACTTGCATTTGTTTTTCCGGCAAGTCCAAAAGCAGAACAGAACAGAACAGAACCGAGAGGTTTTTCAATTGTTTCATTCTAAGATCGACTCGATGCGCTTGCGGTTGTGCTGACGGATGAAGGCTGACGGTTAACGGCTAACGGTATTGTTTTCTTTTCGTTACGTTTCGTTGTAATTTCTCGATAAAAAAGAATAAACCCAATTAAAACAATTTAATTAATAATATTTCTTATAAAAACTGGGAATCCAAAAACCGCAATAAAACTTTTTGTCGTGTGTGTGTGTGGACAGCAAAAAAATAATCTTTCGTCATGTGTTAACTGGTGGCTGGTCCTTGGCTTAATTTACAGGTAATTATGGAGAGGCTTTTAGCTAATTCGAAGTAATTTTAAAAACTGCAAATGGAAACCGGCTGCTGCTGCTGCTGCTGGCTGACTCATATCCAAAGTGCTGAAATCGAGTGAAAAACATCAGAGAAAAGTACAGCGTTGTTTCTTTTTTTAGCAAAGTCATCTACGATATTCAAAGCTCGAGTATACGTAGATTTGTGTGCGCTTACAGATCTAAGGCCAAGTCAATAGATGATGCTGCCCATTCTCCTCATGGGTATATTCCCCATATGCTAATCCCCCCAATGATTGATACAGTCTGGCGGCGGTGGGTAAGGCCCCACTTTCTGCAAATTATCAATCACTAGGAATTCTATTTCTACAAGTGTGGGAGTACGTACATTTATTGTGTGTTGTGGATGGAAGAGTGAAATATAATTTTCAACCATATCATTATCCAAGTGTGAACATTATAATTGCGAAGTGATGGCTACATTATATAGAATTTTTATAAGGTCTTGAAGTCTCGTATTTCAATGCAAAATAGTTGTATTCACCCATCGATGCCCTGTACGGAAGCCACTAAGAACGAACCATTTGAAATTAATATGTTAGAACTTTTTAAATAATATTTTCTATGCTCTAATATTTAAATTCCCCATTAAAATATTCCACAAGTTGTCAGTCTCTACTTCCTATATGGCAAAAAAGTTGTAAGTCCCCCAACTAAAGAATCCTCTTCTTAATGCTAAATTCGGAACTAGTTCCATCGATTTGTCAGCAGAACAGTTATTTATTTTTATTTGAGCTGTAAATTGCTTGACGCCAACGATCGTTAAATGTCTGTCTGGAAGATTGGGTAACTCGTTTTCAGGGGCGGCCCAACAGTTGAGGAATTTTTGGCTGCTGCTGCTGCTGATTCTACTTTGATGTCGATGTTGATCTTAATCTTAATTTGTAGTGCTGGCGCCAGAAGAACCTTTTCTATTATTTTTTTTTTTGCTTTTTTGTGGGGTATTAAAATTGCATAAAATTAGCATGTTAAATGATCGAAACGAAATGTTTTTATTTTATTTTGTTTTTATTTACTTTTCTACATTTTGGCAAAAAACAAAAAAAAAGAGTGTCCGGCTCTGACCGGTGGAGGGAAACGTTTTTTTATTAATCAATTTTATGGTTTGCGAAATCCATACGCTTTTTTTTTCTAGCAACAATTTATCAGGTGGAATTCGTGCTGGAGATGATAGCGTGAGTGCTATGGTTAATTGTGATGAAGCTGATGGAGGGAGCCTTCAACAATCCATTAAATATACATCACGCTATCATCGCTACCATGGGGCTGGATATTCTATTTATACATATATTCGCAATCTAACGTCTGTTATCATTGAGCAGTGTTTTTCGGTATTTATACGCTCTCCACCATGTGCATTATCTGTCGGAGCGATACGCTTTGTTGGCCATATCTGATGATGGGTCTAAACGGTAGCGCATTTGCCTTTGCTTACCTGCTAACGGGCATAATAATCTCTATATGGTTTCGATCATAAATTGTCTATGGAATTGATATTACAAATATATTTGCTCAATGTAATTGTGCCCACAGCAACAGTCAAGGGCGGATCTATAAATCGATTTTAAATTTTCCCAGAAGTCCTCGAAGGTAACTGACCTATTCCTGTTGTGCATTTTCCCGTGGGAAAGAGTCACGCATTTGGTGAATGATTTTCGCCCACACGAGCGAGTGGCACACGAGCGAATTCCTGGCATTTTTTTCAATATCACATTCGAGTATATAACCCATTTAGAATTGTTTTCTGACTCATTTCTGTTTCTTGGAAAGCCTCGAAATATTTTGTTTATTTTAAATCTGCACAGTACATTTTGGCATACGTAGAACCCCCCACCCCCTATAGGATGTATGGATTTGCTGTTTCCCATTTCCCCAGCATAAATCTAATTATTAAATACATTCGAGATCAGTCAGAGAGCTTTCAAGAAACTGGCGCCAAACGTTGACAAGTGCCTTTCGTTTTTTTCTCTCTCTTTTTTCTTGGCTATTGAAACGGAAATGCCAATATACCTTAGAGCCAAGCCATATGCCTATTGCATACGATATATACAAAAGGTATATGCAGATGTGCTAGGATGTACTTGAATAATTTGTTTATAGTAAATACAGAAAAAAAAAACAAACAGTGCACGCCCCACTGATGCATTTTATGGTAATTTTCCGATACCTTTGCATCTTTTGCTTAGATTAGACGCATTTGTGCAATTTCCTTTTAACGAAATGTGACTCAGCTTTGATGGGTTGTTAGATATATATATATATATATATACATATATGTAGATATAGGGAGCACTGTATTTATTAGGGGTTTGATTTATCCTTAGCTTGCGGTTACAATTAAATCTGCTGTGATCATTGCTTTGGGGTCACCATTTGTTGTATTTGATGCGTTTGTTTCGGTCACCAAAAGCGGTTCCAGTTCATTCTTTTTTTTTTTAAAATACCTATGCATAAAAGCGTGCGATGAATCATTTATATTTTGTATATTTCATTTACTTAATTTTATATGATTGTGGTCGGCAAATATTCTGTTTTATACTCTCCATAAACGCGCTGTGGCCTTAGGTTGTAAAATTTTTTTTTTTTTTGGATTGATAATGTTTGCTTTGACATTCAATCAGAATCAGAAACAAGTCAGCCATTTACTGCCTTCAATCGCTTCAATCGCTGTGTATCCATAAAACACGTGTACGATCGATGTGTCTATTGATTGAACTGTTTGCACAATTGCCAGCTAAAGTTTATTGACATCGGCAATTAAGTTTTCATTTAATTTTCCTTACGTTGTATCTGCGCATATATTTCCCTGACCAAAAAATAAAAATTGGGACAACTGCGCCCGAGACGAGTATGAAAATGAAAATTCCTTGAAAGCAGCAGCAATAAATATATGACACAAAACACAAGCAAGATACTCGGACTCTCGGGTACAACAAAATATTCACATCCATCGTATATAAAATTTTTAACAAATTAAGCAAAATAAAAATAGCAGAAAGCTTCTTCTCTGCGACGACAACGACAACGAAGACGACAAAACTTTTGCTGGTCAGAGGCGTGCATAAAGAATTCTGTGTGTTTGGTTTTTTTGTTTTTTCACCAAAAACATTTTGCTCGGTTCAGTGTTCAGACATTAGGCGAGTACTCAAGACGCGTTTGCTCTCTGTGTGTGTTTATTTTTCGGTCAACTAAAGCAATATTTCTCCCTATAGAATATATATAAAAAAAAAAAAAAAATACAGAATATAGATACAGACTCTGTACAACAAAAAAAACTTAAACTCTGTGTGTGCGGGTTTTTAAAGGAAAGAACGAACAAGTGACATAATGCTATAATTATAAATTATAAATCAGTTAAAGCCACAAGATATTATAATCTATAAAAATCCGAATTGTAAAAGGTATTGTTTGGTGTTTTTGTAACCCTTTTGGCGAGCAACGTTTGGCCGTGATAAGTGAAAGGTGATTGATTGATTTTACTATATAGTTAAATGATCTTCAAAATGATCATATATGCATATAGTATTCGTATTTTAACAAGATCTTATTTATATGTATATTACATTTGTTGGCTACCAGCCAATTGGCTTTTCAATCCGCTTTTCAAAATGCAAAATAGTTTCGTGACGTAATCTTTGCTTTAATCTTTTGTGCAACACGCGAAAATTTGAATCTAATTTATTCTTTTCGCGACCATTGAATCTACATAAAATATATATGTATTATACATATATTGTTGAAAGCATTATAGAGAGCACGTGTTGGCTTTTTTTGTTTCAAAGGTTTCCAATGTGATTTTCCCCATGTATTTTATGTAGCAATAGTGTCCTTTGTGGGACAGTTTCTTTGGGCATGATTTATGTATATTCCCAAATGCTCTAATTGACGCACAAAAAGCATTTGACAGCTGTGAAAAATATGATCGGAAAATTGAATTCTTTTAGGGGAAAACACATGTATTTTTTAGATATAGCAAATAAATAAAAAAATAAAAAATAAAATAGCAACATTCATACGCATGTTTGTACATCAATTCGATAGGCTGAACAAATGCTGAACCAAATAATAGATAGTTCCCGCTAGCTACAGGAATTTGCAGGAGAGTAAACAAATATTTAGATACCTTTTAAATATTGGATACATGCCGCTCGTCATGCGTCAGCGCTACTTGGAACCTTCTGCCGGGGATCCACAAGTAACAAGCTTCGGCTTGGTGTTTATTGGGCCGATTGATGGTGCAGCCAATGCACCTCAATGTCCCAGTATTTATGGAAATATTAAGTCAAATAAATAAAATAATAAAATAAAAATAATAAATAAAATAAATAAATAAAATATAATGCATGCAGTAAAATGCATGTTTCTGGGTAGATGTCAAAGGTTTAGGCTCCTAGAATTCTTAATGATGTATGTGTGTATACATATGTATGTACATATATACCAAACATTCTGTATAAAGATAACTTCCAAGAAATGAAAAATGAGTCACTTTTTAATATAATATCTAGTATATAATATCTATCTACTTAAGGACAGTTTTTTCTGATGTTTCGTTGTCTGCATTAGGCGCTGTACTCTGAATGCGTGAATGTATTCATCCAAAGTTCAGTCACCTCAAAACAAAACAAAACAAAAGAGCAAATAAAGTGCTGATTAATTAACAGACTCAGTGGCAGTTACAGTCAGAAATTATTATTATATCAGTTCACTTTTCCTGCATAAATCATATTTAAATTCTTTAGTTAAAAACCGAAGCGATTGTTCAGCTTATAAATATATAATACAAATCAATAAATTTATGAGCAATGCATTTAATAAAAATGAAATCCCTGGAAAAAGTTTGCAAGCAATGCATAATCCATAGAATTCCATTTAATTTGAATCCCTCAGTAAACGATAATGGGAGATAAAAGCTACAAAGATACTGCCGCTAGACAACTTACAGGTGTAATGCATATGGTACATATGTAAATAAAGTAAATGAGAAATTGGCACACGTTTTGTTCAGTAGTTTTTTCCACATATATTTCTACCCCATGGCCCGCAGATTTGGTTCGAACGGGATCGGTTCAGATCAGATCAGACCAATGCACGGACAAATGTTGAACGGGGGGGCATTAGTTTTTTTTGGTCAGCCATTGACGTCTGCTAGCGATGGCAGACCAATGTCTAGACATGAACAGCGCAGCAGAGAGAAAGAGCGAAAACTCTGAGGTCATAGCCAGCTACTTTGTCCGCGTACATAGTATATACCCACTATGTATATATTATATATTAGCTGTATATCGGAATGATCACAAGAAGCAGCGTTGACAATCCCAAGCCAACCCAGCCCATCATTGATAAAATTTGTTTGTTTGGAACAAACTCTCTTGCCAAAAAGAAAAGCTCCCAGCTTCGAGGAGGCCAATCTGCAAGACGATCTATATATTACTATATATATATATGTATACCTGCCTGATATATAGAGTAAAAGCATATTCATTGCGTACCTCTCGCTCTCTCTCTCTCTCTCTCCCTGAATTGTGTCGCTTTGTGGCCGCAGTCGCTTTACGCGTTACGCAAAATGTTATTTTTAAATAGCGCGCCCGGAGCGGCCTAGCCGGACCAGACCGGACCCCGTGCCCGGCCAAAAAGGAAAACACACACACGTGTATATGTATGTACATGTACCTGCCATGTATCCCATGCCACCACTGCAGTCTGCAGCAAAACTCGAACGTTCAAATACACAACAAATAATACACTTAATGACCCCTAAATAGTGCAATTAATATTGCCGGAATATTGTACACAAACGCCCACACACCACATCTGTAGCTGTATCTTTTTTGGGCTGTCTATCTCACGGCCAGAGATTTCCTTCAGATATTCAGTTCCATGCCAGACGCTTTGGGCTGCGGTTCGTCATAGTTGGTGGTCATATCTAGGTATAGCAATAGCTACCTACGAGCATATAGTATTCCTATAGCTCTATATATATGTAACTGCATGGTGAATCAAATTGAAGCAGTGATTATTTTTGGTTAATATCGTCATCGTCTGGTTTGGCGTCTGGCAGACACCAAATAATTATTTGAAAGCAGCAAAAAGGTCTGTCTGCAAAATGAAATTAGCACAAAATTTACAACAAATCTGTGAATATTATTTCTGATATTGTAATGAGCTCATATATATATTATATTATATTATTATATATTAATTTAAGCAGCGCAAATGAAAAACAGAAAAAATCCTTAATTAGATTTTTCAACAGATACAAAAGATCGATAAATTTAAATTAAATTAAAAATTAAATTAAATTAAATTAAAAATTAAATTAAATTAAAAATTAAATTAAATTAAAAATTAAATTAAATTAAATTAAATAATAAAATTAAATTAAAATAAAAATTAAATTAAAAATTTGTTTATTTAAATTAATAAAAAAAAAAATCGCTTAAGCATTGGCTAATTTTTTAAACTTTAATCTCTGCCTCCTCTTGCCATTCCAGTTAATATTTTGGCCACGAAATGTTTCCCAACCAGAACAATGTTGCCGCTGCCGGCCCCGGTGGTCCGGCGGTCGATGGCCAACAGAGTCTCAACTACAATGGGCTGCCGCAGCAGCAGCACAACAGCAGCAGCAGCAGCAACAATTGTCACAGACCACGAAGAACGTGCGCAAGAAACCGTACGTGAAGATCACGGAACAGCCAGCAGGCAAGGCGCTGAGATTCCGGTACGAGTGCGAGGGCCGCTCCGCAGGCTCCATACCCGGCGTGAACTCCACGCCGGAGAACAAGACGTACCCAACCATCGAGATTGTGGGCTACAAGGGCCGTGCCGTGGTGGTCGTCTCCTGCGTGACCAAGGACACACCCTATCGGTGAGTGATCGCAGGGAATGCCGATTGATTGATCTATTTATGCTAAGGTTTTCCTGCCCTTTTTTTTGACAGTCCCCATCCACACAATCTGGTGGGCAAGGAGGGCTGCAAGAAGGGCGTCTGCACGCTGGAGATCAACAGCGAAACCATGCGGGCCGTGTTCAGCAATTTGGGCATTCAGTGTGTCAAGAAGAAGGACATTGAGGCGGCCCTCAAGGCACGCGAGGAGATACGCGTCGATCCCTTCAAGAGTAAGTGGAGATACATACATATTTGGCTGCCATAATATTTCTCTCTCTAATATTTCTCTGCTCTTGTGCAGCGGGTTTCTCGCATCGTTTCCAGCCCTCGAGCATCGACCTGAACTCGGTGCGATTGTGTTTTCAAGTATTCATGGAGAGCGAACAGAAGGGCCGCTTCACCTCGCCGCTGCCGCCGGTTGTGTCCGAGCCGATCTTCGACAAGAAGGCCATGTCCGATCTGGTGATCTGTCGGCTGTGCAGCTGCTCGGCCACGGTGCTGGGCAACACCCAGATCATCCTGCTCTGCGAGAAGGTGGCCAAGGAGGACATTTCGGTGCGCTTCTTCGAGGAGAAGAACGGCCAGAGTGTGTGGGAGGCGTTCGGTGATTTTCAGCACACGGATGTGCACAAGCAGACTGCCATTACCTTTAAGACGCCCCGTTATCACACGCTGGACATCACAGAACCAGCCAAGGTGGGTCCTTCCTTGCTGTCCTCTTCCTCCCCAACTAAACTAAACTGAACTAAACTTCGTCTGTCCCCTAGGTCTTCATTCAGCTGCGTCGCCCGTCGGACGGAGTCACCAGCGAGTCGCTGCCCTTCGAGTACGTGCCATTGGATTCAGGTAAACACACGTTCTGGAACCTTCACCGGCACCTCAAGCGGAAGCCGGACGAAGATCTCTTTCAGCAGATTCTCACGTTGGATGCCAAGCGGGAGGCGCCCACGATCGAGGTCATTGATTTGGATACGCCCAAATTGGAGTTGCAGTCGCCTCTAGAGGCGGTTGTGGCTGTTCCACAAGAGATTGTCGTTGAGGAGGTTGAGCCCGCTGCTGTGGCAGATCAACCGGTAGATCAAACTCCACAGGATATGGAGGCAGCGGATGCCGAGGCCGAAGCCGAAGCTGAGCCGAGGCTGAACGTCTGCGCTCGGAGCAGGAGAAGGAAATCGATACGATCATTGACGAGAAGGTGCGCGAGCTGGAGCAACTGGAGCTGGGCCAGCGGCTCGAGCCGCGGCCTCTGACGGCCAACGACAAGATCACCGAATGGATGAAGTCCAGCGAAATCGAACAGCAGCCCCACGAGCCGAGTCCCACACAGGTGGAGGGTGATGTTGATGCTGATGTCCTGGACTCGGCCATCGAGGCGCAGCTGCGGGCCACGGACGAGGACAAGACACTCAACGAGCTGCTCGAGCAGGTGGCCGAGCTGGACGAGATCTACACGGACTACAAGGTGCAGCGCGACACGTACAACAACACGCTGCAGAACGAGCTGACTGGCGGTGGGCTGGAGCAGCAGTTGGACCGCGCCCATCCGGCCATGCAGGTGGAGGATAGCTTCGACGATGCCGCCACCTACACGAGCCTGCAGATCGCCTTCAAGAACCCCGTGCTGATACCCATGGATGACATGATGCCGCCCACACCGCCCATGTCGCAGTGTGCACCGGAGGATGCCCATCAGCACTACGATGCCGTCGAGATCAACTCGCAGTCACTCACCTCGACCCACAGGCCAGTGCCGCCGATTCCGGCGGCCGCCGCCAACACACCGCTGCCGGTGCACGTGACCGCGCCGGAGGAGGAGAAGCTGCCGCCGCTGCCACCCAAGCGGATACGCAAGCAGGACAGCAATGCGGAGAATCGTTCCATCGAGGCCAACACGGTCCAGGCGGACGCGCTGCCGCCCACCAAGCGCCTGCCGCCAGCGCCGACGCCCAAGAACCCCAACTTCAACACCCTGCCCCGCCAGAAGAAGCCCGGCTTCTTCTCGAAGCTCTTCTCGCGGCGCAAGAGCAAGCCCGATCTGGCCCAGACCCCGGCCGACAGTTGCTCGCACCTCGAGTCGAAGACGAACAGCCGGGAGCCGAGCATTGGGCACTTTAATATGCAGGATCCGATGAGAGCCTCGCTGCGATCCTCGAAGAGTGCGGCAGCCGGGCAGACCAGCAGCAGCAACAGCAACAGCAAGTCCAGTCCGGTGAAGACGGCTGGCGCCAAGAAGCCCCTGAAGCTGGGCAAGCCCGTGGGCCGGAGTGTGAGCAGTGTGTCGTGCAAGCGGCCCGCGTATCTGAACGCCGATGTGGTGCACATACCGCTGAAGGGCGACAGCAACAACAGCCTGCCCCACAACTCGCCCACGGAGGGCTACTCGCAGTCCAGCACCATTACGATGGGCGGTGCACTGGACAGGCGCACTGCCTCGGCCCTGCAGCTGGCCGAGATCCCCATACTCGAGGGCGGCATGGAGCTGGTGGCCATTGCCGACCGCCAGAGTCTGCACAATCTGGTCAGCTCCATCGAGGGGCACTTCAATGTGCAGCTGGATCCCAATCTGGACCTGACAGAGGCCGAGCACTTTGCCCTGTACACGAGTGTGCCGCCCCTGGCGGCGGCCAGCGAGTTCGATGAGACCTCCGCCTACTATGCGCCCGTCGATGCCGGCGAGATTCTCACGCCCGAGCAGGTGGCCAAGCGTCTGGCGGCGGCCAATGGCCTGATCTAGGCGCAGTCCAGCCGGAAATTTGTTTTATTTTTTTAGGATTACGAAGGAGACAAAATCCAACGACTAATTCAACGAAGGGGCAAGGAAACCCCCCAGGGGATTAAATATTTTTCAAGCAAATAAACCCCAAGCGAACGCAGAGGAAATTATGCCTCCCACTCTCCATGGGAATATTTACAGAAAAAAAAAACAAAAGAAAGAAAGAAAAAAATCCCCGACTAGAACCATAAATTGTCCATTTGTCGGAGGGCGGCGGCTGAAGGCATCTTTCGGCGCAGAGGCCCTCCAAAACGTTTTTGTATTTGTTATAGATTTGATAAAAGATTTGTGCTAAAAGGTATCCCAACTAACCGAGGATATTGCTCGTATTTTGTAAGCGAAGCTCGTACAGGCCAAGGCCCAAAGACCCAGAGAGAAACATTTACTTTGTGCTGGGTGCAGCAAACGATTTGTTATTGTCCAGGTCTCTCTCTCCCAGTCCGTAGTGTGGCAGGGGGGCGGGAGACCTAACTGAATTTTGTATTTAAGCGAAATCTTATCTCGTTGATATTGTAGAGTAAGATTTCCCAGGAATATCGAAACCTGTATGCTAAACCGCGAAACTGCAACCCAAACATTTGTGTATTTTTTTTTTTGGCTTTTGTAGATCCAGCACACCTGAGGCGCAAACGTCAGAAGACTGGCGGCGATCCCATGCACCTGCTGCTGCAGCAGCAGCAGAAGCAGCAATTACAGAACGATCATCAGGATGGCAGTAAGTGCGACTTCTACTTCTACTCCTACATAAATACATTCTGGTGTTGGTTGCTGTCCCCCCTAACTTTACTTTTGTTGTGGTGCTGGGGTTGGTCCCTGTCTCTGCCTCTGTCTCTGTCTCTGCCTTTTGTGGCATAGTTGGAATGGTTTGTTATCGCTGTGTGTGTGTGTGCGTTGGAATCTCTAATTTGATTGGAAACTTTTGTCTTGAGATGTGACCGCAAGCATCACAAAACTAATCCTACCTAAGCGAATATACGTTGGACACGACTCGCGTATATTCAATACTTGTTTTTCGGTATACCAAAGACTTAACTTAACTATTCATCTGTTTGGATGATGTATTACTCGAATAGACTATTAGAAAATATATTAGTAAAGCACTCAATGCACTCACAAACACACAAGAAACTATTTATATGAGAGATACCTACTATATATTTGATATATTGATATATATACATATATAAATCTAGTCGAAAATTGTAGCAATACTATTGATACTCTGTGCATACAGAAATTGATTTGAAATCAACCAAAAAACAAAACAAAACTTTTGTCGCTTTTCTACTCGTTTACATGCGAAAAAGATATTTGATATTTTTATATAATGAAAATGGAACGTTTGAACAAAAACAAAAATATTTTATATAAAATATATTGTAGTTTAATAAAACAGAAAACAAAAACAAAATTGTTGAAACGAATTCGAATACTTCAAAAAAGGTGTTTTTATTTACACTGAAATGGTTCTGTTCTGAGATTGAAGTAAGTTTTGCTCAGGGTTTTCCGTGGAAGTTTTCAGGGAAGTTAGTTTTTCCGCTGAGTAAGTTTTTATCTGCAGTTTCCGAGTGCCATTGAAAAATTTTGTTTTTCATTTTGTTGAGTTTGTTGCATGCTGTTAGATTTTTTTTTAAACTTTTTTTTGAATTTTTTAATTTGTTATGCGTTGTTCTTTAAGATTTTAAAGCTGAAGCAGCTTCAAAAGAAACTTTCGTATATTTTCATCTAACTCTGAGGCTTTAAGTCCTTATTTTAAGCTTGTTTTCATTAAACCAAATTTAATAGTTAAACATTTCGAAATGGCTTTTGTTTTGTGTGCTTAGAATTTGGGACATTTTATTATTTTATTTCTTATAAAATGCTAAATTTATTAACACTATTTTATCCCGCACTCCACGTTCTTCTCGTTAAACTTTTTTTTGTTTTTTTTGGACTTTGTGCCATCCTTATTTGCTTTATTACGGGAATTTGGAAATTTTAATAGTTTATTTCTTATGTTAAATTTAGTAACACTATTCTTGCCGTGTTTTTCACTTTTGAGTTTTATATTTATTAAGTTTTCTGTTAATTTAGTTTCTAGTTTTAATTGGTTTTATATTTATTTTATTTTTAGTTTTATTGTTAGTTTTTTAATGCTCATTTTTTGTTTGCTTGCTTCTTGCTTTAGGACAGAACAACATGAACTGTTGGAATGCACAGAACATACCGCCCATCAAGACGGAACCGAGAGGTGAGTGGAGCCAACCCTGGTGCCTGATGGTTCACCACATGCAATTTATTTATAATAAATGTCAACTGCAGATACCTCACCGCAGCCCTTTGGCTTGTATCGTGCTCCGCCAGAGTTGACGCCTTCGCCGCAGCCGCTGTCGCCGTCGAGCAACTACAACCACAACAGCACGCCCTCGCCCTACAATCTAGCTGCCACGCCCACCAATGGACAGCAGCAGATGATGTCGCCCAACCACCCACAGCAGCAACAGCAGCAGCAGCAGCCGCAACAGCAGCAACAATATGGTGCAACAGAGTTGGGCAACAACTACAATCCCTTTACACAGCAGGTGCTGGCACAGCAGCAGCAACAACAGCAACAGCAGCAGCAACAGCAGCAGCAACAACAGCAACAGCAGCAGCAACAGCAACAACAGCAACAGCAGCAGCAACAGGCTATGCAATTCCATGGCAATCCCTTTGGCAGCAGCAACTGGGAGAGCAAATTCTCGGCAGCAGCTGTGGCAGCAGCAGCAGCGGCGGCAGCTGCAACACCCGCCAGCAACACCAACAACAACAGCAACAATCTTAGCAATCTCAACAATCCCTTCACGATGCACAACCTACTGACATCGGGCGGAGGCGGTGGCGGTGGCGGTGTTGGTGGCGGAGGAGCGGGCCCAGGCGGCAACCTGCAATGGAATTTGAGCACAAATCATTTGGTAAGCCGATTGCAGCTATATCTTTAATTATTGTTAATTTTTTATGCTTGTTCACAGCACAATCAGCACACACTCCACCAGCAGCAGCAGCAGCAGCAGCAGTTGCAACAGCAGCAGCAACAGCAGCAACATGCCCCGTCCATGCATCAGTATGATAACAACGGATCCAACAACAATACCAATAATAACAGCAACAACACCAATAATGCAAATGCGAGCAACCAGCCGGATAATGGTCCCACGATCAGCAATCTGCTCAGCTTCGACAGCGAGCAGCTGGTTCGCATCAACTCAGAGGATCAGCAGATACTGCGCCTCAATTCCGAAGATCTGCAAATATCCAACCTATCGATATCTACGTAATACCTTTAACAACCAATAAACAAATCAAGAAATAAAATAAACAAACAAAATAAATAAAAACTAAATAAAGAAGCGCAGGGAGGATGGAAATTGAAAATTAAGCATTAACCCTTATCGACCTGGTCGTCAGCAAATTGATTGTTTTAGTGTTTTTGTTAGTGATTAATTTAAATGCAACTTGTAAAATGTGTGTTTTTGTAGGCTAAATGTTTTTTAAATATGAATAAATAAATCGTTTTAGAAGTATAGCAATGAATAGCAATCAAAAAGGTCTAAACTTAATTTAATTTAAAAGAATTTGGAAACGTCTTTGGAAGACTGTGGAATCGCATGGTTTATGGGTTTGGCATAGCCCGTAAGGGATCACCTTTAGCCATGTCTCTGAGTGCCTCTAAGAGTAATCGAAATTGGTGCGTAGACTGCTTCCAGCCAGTGTAGATTGGGAGTTAATGGTGAAGCAGAGCGCACCATCTCTCTCTATCTCTCTATCTCTCTGTCTATCTGTACTATCTGTATTATACAAATTATATGAAATATTATAATATAATAATAAATAATATAATATAATAATAAATAATAAAAGAAAAAATATTAAAATATAATAATAAATAATATAATTATATACCTAAACGATCAGACCCTTTTCCATCACATTTATAAAAGTTTTAAAAATTATAAAAGTCCGAGATTTCCCTGAACTGATGCACTAAAAGTGGCTGAAAAATAAACTCCAATTCAGCTGATTATATCCTCAATGAATTATCTGAGCCATTTAGTAAAGTTTGGACAGTTAAAATTGTTATTAAATTGTGCACTGAACCTTAACTATTATCAAATGTAATTGCGATGGTCAAAACAAATATGAGCTTGGAAAATTGGAAAATTTTCAATACTTTTTCAAGCTAATTATTCAAAAACCATTGATATCGAACATACATAATTGCGAGGGTAATTTCTGGGTTAAATGGTTTCCACTTTGTTTTAAGCGCTGCTCGGTGTACCATTTAAATCAGTTGCCGAGACTGCTGAGCCGCCAGTAGTTAGAATGAATCCAAAGTGTATTGGCATGATGTGGATGTGTTGCATTATTCTATTTTTATTCGACATTTGTGCGGTGAGTGCAATTTTTCTTGTACGACTGCAATCAGCGACTAATGTAGGGGGGATTTACTAAAAGGTCGCCAGCAGACTGGAGTTTAAAAATATAAAATGCACCAATCTGGATCGAAAATTCTCTGAATTCGAAGAGTGTTACCTGAAAGCCCAGAATCGCACCTACAAGTACATGTCCATCAAGGTTATTCTCCATCAGAAACCAGTTACCCAATTTAAGGTACGCAAAATACTCGCAGTTTCCCCCAAAACATAATAAGTTTAATGTATCCATCCAAAAAGGTAAACTTTGAACTGTATAAACGCTCCAATGGACTACAGCCGATCAGTTACAACACAACTTTGGATGGCTGTAAGGAGTTCAGCAGCGCAAGGAATCCCGTAACTACATTTTTCCTTGGGCTGTTCCAAACGTACTCAAACATCAATCATTCGTGTCCCTACAATGCAAGTTCCTCTGTTCCTTCCATAGGCTTGTCCCTGACTCATTTCTTTTGTTATTTGCAGCACGATTTGATATTGCATAAGCTGCCCACCAATTTTGTGCTGCAACAGTTCTCAACGTTTTTGCCCTTTCCCCCGGGCGACTATGTACTCTCCAGCAACTGGATCGCGTACGGCATCAATCGGGCTAATGTCAGGGTGCATGCCACGCTAATTTAATTGATTGCATCTGTATAGAGCTGAAAAGTTGATCAATTAATAATAAATATGTTGTATAAATTATCTGCATAACTGACATATTTTTATACCCGTACTCAAAAAAGAGTTTAGGGGCATATTAGATTTGTGGTGAAAGTGGAAAGAAGGAAATGTCCGTCTTGTTTGTCGACTGGATCTCAGAGACTATAAAAGCTAGATTAAATTTTGTTTCCAGATTCAGGTGATATCACACTCCTACAAGTGTATTTAAAAAATGTATACAAAAATGTTTATGCTGACTGTGTACGGGTATATGTAGAGTTGCGTCCCCAGAAGCGACTCACACGTTCCTTCTCGTTTACTTATCGGGTTGGCAGTAAATGGTTACATTTATTGTACAACAAAATATATGAATTTAAACAGTAACTACAACCAGAACAAAAGAACAAAATAAATGATAACCATTAAATAAATAAATAAGTATTAATATTAATTGGAAGTGTCCGGATTATCTACTGATTCATTCAGGAGGTCTATGGACTTTTCATCCTGATTTTCATCCTTCGCCTCGCCCGACACCTTGGTAAACAATAGATCCTTGATCATTTTGATGGCCTGTGGAATGGATGGCGGCGGTGGATTGCCGGGCAGCACATAGTCAGCCACAAAGTGCAGCATGCGGTAGGTGGCCTGCTGGTACATCTGTCGCTGGGCGAGGCACTGGCGGATGCGCTGCCCCATGGTGACGGCCAGGCAGCTCTGCAGCAGGGCCAGCTGCTCCTTCATCTCCTGAGCAGAGTGTTCCAGCTGTTTGGTGTGATCCAGCAGCTGGCTGCAGGTGGTGTAAAACAGTTGCAGACATACAGTTTTGGATAGGGACTACTTTTGTATCGCTTACTTGTACTTCTGCTCCGAGTTGCTTTGGAGCGCCTCTGTCTTTGCCATTTCTTGGTGTATCTCTTTGATGAGCTTCATCGAGTTTTCTATCTCGATCTGGACCAGCTCCAGGTCACTGGCCTGCTCACGCTGGATGCCCAAACTCTCCTGATAGTCGCGCTGCAGTTGGGCAATTTGCTGCAAATGTTCCCGCTGGTCGGCATTGGCGCGAAACAGTTCGCTGTTCAATGACTGCTGCACCTCTTTGAGGTTCTTGATCTGCTGGTCCTTCTGTTTCAGCTGCTCGTCGAGCTGCTGCTTCTCGCTCTTGATCTTCGCCAGCTGCAGGTGCAGCTCCTCGTAGGAGAGCTTTGTATCGGCAGCCTCGCGGTACGATTGCCGCAGCTGATCGTTCAGCGTGCCGTTGCGACGCTGCTCCACCGAGAACAGCGAGGTGTACAGATGCAGCTGATTGCGAGTTTTCATTAGCTGGGGGCACAGGAAAACAACGCGTTTGGAATTAAATGATATCCATAGCAAGAGGAGTGTGTGACCGAAAGCTCTTTGACATTTCCCAAAAAACTTTGATTCATGTGTCAAAATTCTATTAAATTTTTCCTGCCTCAAATTATTCCCCCAATGGATACTCACGATTTTCTTTTGGTCCTCAAATTGCTCCGTGATATTACGGACGCTCTGGCGACGCTTGCGCCAGGCATGCAGTATTATTGTGTTGAAGATCTTCAGGCTGGCCACGCGCGCATCCTGATCGGGGCTGACCACAAAGCTCACCCGTCCCTTGGGCGCCTCGGACATCAGTGCCGCATCCTGCAACAGCAGCTTGGACATGCTCGCATCCAAGCCAGCTTCGGCCGCCGTCTGGTGGTTGTCCTGGCTGCCCGGCGCGGGCACATGGGCCACCAGCTGATAGTTGCCTGTGCGACGGGCCTCCTTGAAGTCCATTTGGGAGACGGATTTGCGCGCCTGGAAGTTTATCATGGCCGCCGTCTGCTGGCGCTTCAGCGTTAGATAGGGAGTCGGAGCTGTGGGCTGCTTGGGCAGGCTCATGACCTTTGGCATGACCAAGCAGCTGCGCTGACCCGAGCGGGACACAGCGGTGGTCAGCGAGGTGTCCGACGATGAGGGTGTCAGCAGTCCACCGGGTGGGATTTTGCCCAGCAGCTGCTCGTTGTTCTTCTTGTCGAAGACGCTGCATGGATTTAATATTATTATTTATTATTTATTTATTTATAATTATTATTTATTTATTATTTATTTATTATTTATTTTTTATTTATTTACTATTTATTTATTATTTATTTATTTACTATTTATTTATTTTATTATTAATTATTTATTTATTATATATTTTTTATTTATATATTATTTATTTACTATTTATATATTATATATTTATTATATATTTATTATTTCTTTACTATTTATTTATTATTTATTTATTTTGGATCTCTTTGAACACTCACCCATTGTTCTTCTTTTTTGGGCTGCGCTGTGTAATGCTGCGACGCTTTTGCAGTGTACCCGGAACCAGGGACTTGGTGTACGGGGCCCTGGGCGATACGTTCTTGGGCCCATTGGGCAGGGCAGTCGATTGTGTTTGACGAATACGTGGACTTTTGGGCTTCATGGCTTCACTGCCTAATTAATCTCTTAAAGAAACTTTTCAACTCAAAATGGCACAGAAATGTTAATAATTAAATTTTTGTATTTTTATTTATGGTTTTTTTTTCGAAGAGAGAAGTTTACAGCTGAACAGCACCAAATGAAATGAATTATTCGACTGAGATTTTCAGCTAGGTACTATGTAAAACAGTATTAACTAAAGAGCAGGGCCTACTATGGTGATTCAATGGGTGATTCAACTTTATTGAACGAACGCTGGAATGATAATTCAATATTGCTGCAAAACAATACTGAAGATAATACTGTTCGTAGATGCAGTGAAACCAAATACTGCATTTAAATTGTCACTAATTACGGATATATACTAATAATTGTACCAGCATCGTCACTAATAATAATACCTAGTCATCGGTTTATATAATCTGTTAGTCGCCTTATTTGTGCTCGACGAGAATTCGATTAGAACATCGGTGTTCGAAGCCGCTCAGATAAAATCATTTCCATTCCGACGTAACCATGCATATGCAAAGATTCGATGTATTAAGCACACACACTTGCATACGCAATGAAGCCAATTGATATATAAGCATGAAACTTCGAACTAAAATCAGTTCAGTTGTGAATCGACAGTACCTAGCGTCAAGTTTAACATGTGGAGCTCGGGCTTTGTTGTGATCACTTTGTGTGCTTGTATCCTCCAAGGGAAAACCTCACGCGCAAGTGGAGAGGAGGATATACCGCATTTAACGAAGGATGTTGGCATCGCGGAGCAGTGTAATGGATATTGTTTTACAGTTCTCCAGCCTTTTCTCGAGAATTTCACTCATATGAATGTGACAGGCGAAATTAAAGACAAAATACACTCATTGGAGGAAAGCAAACTAAAATTGCAGTACCAGCTCCTAGATAGTATGATAGAAATAGAAAACAATGCCGAACAAATTAAGCACCTCAGCGAGCAGGTGAAGGCGATGTCTGAAGTGCAAATTAATCAGACGGCGGAGAATCTTCCCAGCACATGTCCCAAGATTGAAGGCATTGAACCTTTTCTAGTTCCCTGCGAGCCTTCTTCGTCTGGCTGGACGGTCATTCAAAGGCGCATCGACGGAAGTACAAACTTTAATCGCAACTGGACCGAGTACAAACTTGGATTCGGCAACCTCCAGGGGAACTTTTTCCTGGGACTCGAAAAAATTCATCTAATGACCAAAAACCAAAGTCACGAGCTGTTCATCCATCTCCAAAAAATTGACGGATCTACCAGCTTTGCGCAATACGATGATTTTCAAGTAGGCAGCGAAGAGGAAGGCTACAACCTGAAATCTTTGGGAAAATTCTACGGACCAGCCGGAGATTCACTAATCGATCATTTAAATATGAAGTTTACTACATTTGACCGGGATAATGACTTTAATGATATAAATAATTGTGCTAAAGGTGATAGTGGTGGTTGGTGGTATAATGATTGCGGATACAGGTACAGATATTTTGTGCAGAACTAACGCTATTAATTAATACATTTTATTATTTTAATTTTCTTATTATTACAGTTCCCTTAATGGAAAATATTATGCAGATGGTTGGTCTGACGACACCGACGGCATTAATTGGGGTACATGGCAGTACTATAAATACACTGGTTCGCTTACAAATACTCAAATGATGATTAGGCCAACCTCATATAAAAGTTAAATTAATGTTGTCAAGCGAAACACGAAAACTAAACTCGACCGCTTTCTGCTTTTCCTTATGCTTCGGCTTGCAAGTTTTATTCCTGGGGTGTTGGATTTTTGTAATACCATGTATCTATATCTTTTCTAATAAATAATACGATCTGTTTATAAAATTGAATTTATATTTTAGGACTTTAAATAAGTTAAAGGAAAATTGATTTAAAATATTGTTTTCTTTTAACAATATTATTAAAAAAAAGTCATGACGTTCTACTAATTCGTAAATACAAATATTTTAAATCTATACGTACATTTTTCAGTATCCAAGAAATTAAACAAATATAATTTTATAAGATAGAAAAAAATTTGTTATGCATCGGCCGGGAATCGAACCCGGGCCGCCCGCGTGGCAGGCGAGCATTCTACCACTGAACCACCGATGCTGTGTTATTTCGGCTAATTAAATATTTAAATATAATTATCTGATTAAAGTTTAATACGATGAGCCCAACTATTTATGTGCTAAACCCGAAAAGTTATCTCTCTCTTTCTTCATCAATTTTTGATTATTCCCTCGGCGCACTTTCTTTGTAATGGCATTAAAAAGCAGTCGTCAGACGGTTGCTTACCCACTTTTTTCTTGTCTATGTATGATTTGGTAAGCTAGAAAACAGTCTTCAAATTTGCCGTATAATTTATATATATGAAATATGTCTGAGGACTTCAGTTCATTGATTAAAATCAATTTTTTATGTAATCTCTTCAATTGACACATGACAAATTCGGCTACGCAAAATGAAAGAACATTAAGTTCAAAGCAACAGTCACATCCTGCGGGCAACGCCACCCAACGACATCCCCCCACACTCCCACTCAGGGGCCACATCCGGTTCAGTTCTCACACATGGTAACTCGATTCGGTTGCGGCATCCGCTTGCTATTTTTTGTTATGCCCTTAGATTGGGCCTTTAAGTTTTAGTCTACTGTTTTTTAAAGTTCTGGAACTTATTTCGTATAAGAAGAAATAAATATTAAACGTTCTATTTCCATGCATATATTATAAGTTTAAGTTATATGAAGTTGCTATTATTTCAGACATGAACATAATTATTATTTGAGTGGCCAATGGATCGGCGATTTGCTAAAGTTCATCCTTGATTCGATAAACTGCAAGGGCATACACATTTCGGCAGCTTTCGTGCCGTTGCCGTCCATTTTGCCCGGGGGGGCTGAAACCCAGACATGGGACACAGTTTCCGCTAGATTGGGCGCCAACTTTCTGTTCGAATCGGCTACCCAACTGAGGTGAAAAAGTGGCTTCGAACTCACCACGGCAGAGGAAACGTACCGCTTGCGTGTGCGCAGGCAGCAGCGAAAGCTTTGCCTCTGCCTGACTGAGTGGCGGCGGCCCTAGGACAACTTTTTTGCCTGTGGTTTTGGGGGCGGCACTAACGGCACACTCCGTGTGGCGGCCAAGGCGGTCTCGGCTTCATTAACGGTTCGACGCTGCTGGCAAACGGTTCCTCCTCTCCTTGGCCAACAAGGCGCAACGAAAGCTACAAAAGGACGCGAACGAAAAAGTAACGTAAATTGAAATTTAAATTTTATTCGAATGCCAACAAATCCAAATAAAACAATAAATGAAACAAATAAATTAACGAAATTAATTCAGCTTGAAATCGAATCATTAAAATTCATTCAAAAGTGTTTGTCTGTGTGCAAGTGTTTTGTCTGTGTGTGCGATAACGAGAAAATCCGAAACGAACATAAAATTTATATTGAAAATTGAAAATCACACAAAATACATTGAATTATTGCCCTTGCTGGAAATTCTGATTTAGGTGAGTTCTGGATTCTGTCTATAAATAAACGTCGAATGCTGCGAGATTACAAATTACGAAATTGTTTATAAATAATAGGCGATTAGGGCATATTCAGCCAAAGAACATCAATGAAATTGGTTTCTCCCAGCAGATCAATTAATTCTATTCTACTGGGATCTTGCTCATATTCCCCCGATGAGAATCCAGTTCCGATCTTAACGTCTGGGGGAAAAAGAAATCAAACTTAATCATTCTTCGGTACAACAGCGTCATATATGTTGTGCATACGTCACACATATCTCCCCTTTCTCCCGGGTGACCAGTTCTGGTTCTGCGGTTAAATATTAAGTGTTTGATTTGATTAAAAAGTTGGCTTAAAGATAATGCTGACCTGTTAACTGGAATTAGATTGACTGCGCGCGCCGAAAATTCCCAGAACTTAGAAAAATGTTTAGAAAAACGTCTACAATGATTCTTAGAAATTGAATGCATTTCCTAGTAGCGACTAGGCTAATAGTTTTAATTGCTTATGCCTAATGTTGACATCATTAAAACTGTGACAACATCTATAACTATTTAAATGTTTTTCTATTGCACTGCAAATGCAATTTCGAGCCATTGGAACTATCAGCCAATTAAATGGCAGAGACACAAATTGTGTGATTGGGAATTGTTGAGTTATCATTGGTTAATATTCGAGGTAGATAGTTGAAGAAGTATTGTATACAGCTAATTGGTTCGTATGTTCTTATAAAGAACCGAACCTTCTAGTAAGATATTTCTTGGATTTCGATATGGAAACGGTTTATGATATTTTAAATACTTATTTTAAACTGCTTCGACAGTCGTGAATCTATGCATTTATTCGGATAGTCACTTAGGAATTAATGTAATATTATATTAATATCATAAATTACATTTATAGAGTTATTAAATTTAGAAGCAGTACAAGTTTAAATATCTAAAAATTCTCTGTAATATTAGTTACATATTTAAACAGATTGGGTGCCCATACAAGGAATAAACATGCACAGAGAAAAGCGAAACAATTGAAACGGGGACTTCAGGGAAAAACAATTAACTAAATAGATTCCATCGCCTGAGAAAGCTGACCTTTTATTAGTTGTTCCACATTCCTCAACCCCATACAAATACAGTGAACACTCGCTAAACGTACTTACTAATCGCCGTTGAACAGAGCAGATATTTCAAGTAGTCTCCACATTGTTACTCAGTGACCATCTACCATGAAACACTCCGGCATGGGGGTTGTCCGCCCAGCAGGGGTGTTCACTGTATTAGCAAAAACAAAACAATAAAACTGGGCAATTGCAATGGGCGATTCATTGCCAGTTCCAGTTTCAGTGAGAAATGGCAATAAGTTCTAATCCGACCCAACCCAGTGCCGGCCACGCTCCTGAGCTTTCCCCCTGGCCCCTGCCACGCCCCACCACATCCAACCCAACCGATTCCACGGTGCTTCACAAATCGCTGCCACATTAATTAATTAACAGTTGTTTGTGCTGACTGTTGCTATTATTATTGCTGCTGCTGTTGCTGTTGTTGTTGTTGTTGTTGCTGCTGTTTTTTTTTCTGTCGCTGCGGTGTGTTGCTATTATTGCGGCTGATTTTCTATAAGGCAAACCAACACACAACAAAATGTTAGGTCTATCGCTATTGCTGCTCTAGCCATCTATATCTCTCTCTCTCTCTCTCTCCCGCTCTCCCTCTCTGTCTCGAAGTTACCTGAAGTTGTGAAATGACAAAGTCAAAGTCTCAAAGTGTGTGGCTCAGACAACCTTGATATGCTCACCACCAGCCAGTCAAATCAACGAAAACAAGAAAGAAAGATGAGCTTCTGGCATCGAATCTGTAGATACTCTTGCACATATTGTTGGGCCCTTGACTGTCGAAACATATTCAATCGCAGCTGGTATAAGGTACAAGACTATTAAGACTCGTCTGTGACTGTTGAATGCGCTGCAGTGTCAAGTATTGATCGAAAGCGTTGTACCCTCTGTAAGGGTACAGCAACAACAGCTAAACATTGCATGCGGAACTCGAAAGCAAATTCGAACTCGAACGAGCGAACACTCGAAATGAACATCAACTTTGCAACTGCATTTACCAAATTATGCAATGCACAGAGACTGGAAACGGGAATAGCAAGGCAACCCATTCCCACACCACATACATGCAGTGTACATACATACATATGCAATGCACATCATACTCTCCTGCAGCTTAAACTGATCGTATCAAGCACTCTCTCTCGCTCTCAGCTCGCAGCAGATTTCCGCCTGGGCGCGCAACACTCTCACTTGCTCTCAACTGCTCACGCACACTTGTAGGCCGATGCTGCCGCTTTAATTGACAATTCGGATGGCAGGGCAGGGGAGAGTGATACAATTGAGTTTGACGAGCCAGTGCCTCTGCCATGGATGATTCATGCTCGTTTTCGGGGAATCCAAAGCCAATCAAGTGTGCCCCAAAGAAGGCAGACGGACAGGTTTTCAGTTTTACCTTTACCTTTTCGTTTTTCTGTTTTTTTTTTTTAGTATGCCAAGCAAAAGTTTGGCTAATCCACGAATCAGTTACTTAAGACGTGGCCCAAGGAAGCGCACAAACAATTGGTACGGTAGGGGATCAAAAGCGGTAATGACTGCTAAGCTTTAAGTGGTGCGGGTAGATAGATATGCATAGATTGCATATTGCATAGATATTTATGCTTGATATGTACGATATACCTATGTATACATACATACATACATACATATGTAAGCAGATCATCGACCCTTTTGACACCCACTACCCAGCTACAAAAACCGTTCAAATGTGCGCTCGAGCTCTAAGAAATCTTTATCGACTTTGACGTTGATTAGCCAGCCCGTGAAGTAAACAAACAAACAAGCACATAAATCATAAGCTGAGCTTTGAGTTCTCCTTAGCATTATTTAACCATTTTGTTCCATAAATATTACGTGCGCTGTTGAAAAGTACAGCTCTAATTGCTCCCAAAGGATCAATTAAAATGCACTTAAATTGTTTTCGTATCGTACGCCGGCGGTTGAGCGGAGGGCATAAAAACTTCGACGTAGTGTAGCTGTTTTTTTTTTGTTTCTGTTCTCCGCTTTATCGCGTTTCGCTGCTGGGCAAACATTTAGAGTTCATTTGTTATTTTGCTCATCTTGTTATTGATATCGCCCCTCTGGCCACTTCACTTACTATTTCTATGACTGGATGTCTTGCATGTTAATGCTCTTTGTCTCTCTCTCTCTCACTCTTTCTCTCTCTCTCTCTCTCTTTGTTTTTTCGTGGCAGACGACCTTTTGGTGTGGCTCCACTATTTCATGGAATGGTCACATTATAAACAGTGGCCTCAAAAGCGCTAAAAGAGGCGGAGGAGGAGGAGGAAGAGGAGCAATAAAAGCAGAAACAACAACAAGTGGTTGCTCAACTCTGTCGCCCGCCTCCCTTCCACCCTCCGCAGCATATCGCTTGTGTCTTTGTCCCCACTCCACTCCACCTCTGTTCGGTTCGGTTTGGTTCGGTTCGGGGCTTGGCTTTGTTTGTCTGCAGTCTCTCCCGCTCTCCGCCTCTCTGCTGCTCCATCGCTTGCACGCGTGTGACCTTGAATCACACATGTGCCAGAATTGCAGGCGTACGGATTTTTGCCCGCTTCGCATTCGTCTTTCGCTGCTGCTTCTGCTGCTGATAGCAGCTCAAAATAAAGAGAAGGCAAAGTTTGACGTAGAAATCGAACTCTTTCGACGTCACTGGAAGCCGCTGTGATCCAAATTAAATCAATGTTGAAATGTTTGGAAATATGACGTTATTGATATTAATTCAATGGAAATGTATCCCCCAAAATGTAATTCATAAATGCACAGTTTATTGACTATGATTTCCATTTTTTAAGTCTTTCAAATCTTAAGATTTGAGATACTATGGTATCTTTAGTAAAAAAACCTTTTGAATGTCTTCTGGAACGGAGATGATCTATTTCAAGTGTACAGATTCGAAATTCAGTTGATTATACACACGTGTCAAGAATTCTTTTTGTTTTCTTACTCTATCATACAAGCTATAATTTTCCATTCATAATTTAAATTCCATATAAAATATATATGTACATATGTAGTTGCAGTTCCTCTGTTGTTTTTATTGTAAACCCATATTGGAATAAATAGCTTTTGGCAAATATCTCAAAGAATTGCAGTCGATCCAGACGCCACCCACGCCCCATTGAGATTTTGTTTTTAGTTTGGAAATTTTGTTGCCCAAAAACCCAACAGAAATAAACTATACAAATCTGCATATAGATATTGTAGTGTGCACCAGCAATAATGAAATATTTCTGCTCGATTTGCAATCCCAACTGAAAATATTTTCTACCGATGGATGTGATGTGTATTTGGTGCTCGTGTTTATTTAAATGACTAAAATCTGTTGATGGAACAGAAGCCAAAAATTGAGTTAATAACTCAGTCTCTGACCTTAGGCGATGTCGACAGTTTTGTTGTATTTCGTCTCTTGCTAGTTGGGGAATTTGTCTGTTTAAATTAGCAACGCTATATGGATATTATAATTTACATTTGGCGAGGGTCGAATCGAGCTGGTTACTTTTCAGGTATGTCAATTCTTGGGAAAATCAATACGAAAAATGAAGCTGTCAATATTTCATAAATAGAGCTTCTTCTTTGTTGTGCTGGGGAAGAGAGAATTGTGAGCATTCGTGAATATGTATTACATTTTTCCCAAGTAAAGGAAATGAGAGTTTGGGCATCTACTTAATGCCTCAGCATCTTGCATACTGGACCTATGGCCAAATTATGAATATAACAAAAAAACCATAGCTTATTGCCATGCTAAATATATATATTAAGAAAATATGCTGTGGGAAAATATGGAGAGTTGTGGGGTTTTCCGTCTACTCTTTGCTTGGATGAGTCACTCAATCGGGCAAAGAAATTTATACAAAGTGCTATCTCCAGTATCTGGTTAATATTAATGATATTCTATAGCATGGTATTTGTACTTTTTCCCTTAGCTCTGGATATGACCCGATTTCTTTGATCTTTATTTTACTCGGTTATACTCTTTGAAAGAAAATTATATTATAAAGGGCAGCATAAATGTATTTTCTTGGATGCTACATATACATACATATTTTTGCAAAAGGATTTGCTGGATTTGAATGCCATAATAAGTGCCATGTACTACCTACCCTCATGATAATAGATCATCTTTGAGTTCTGCAAACGGCCTGTATAAAATTCTTGCCCAGGCAAAGAACATTTATTTATACCCAAATCGAATTGTGGAACACCTGCCGCGTATTATAAAAATCTCAACACTTTGGCATACCCACTTTTGAATCAATAAGTTTATTTTTTGCGTATTGTTACGTCATTGAAAGTACAAAAAAGAAAAGAAAATAAACCGAAGAATACGCACAAGGAACAGCGATAAACAACAACCAAAAAATAAGCATAACAAAAACAATCAAAGAAAAACTAGCTTCAGCGCCCGAAACTTTTGATACTCTTGGAGATCAATGCATAAGACATGGAAATACGCTTTTGATCGACTATAACGTACCTTACATATTTAAATGTGCTAAACATTTGCATGTAGATCCTTTAGTGAGGTGGAATAACTGCTTTTTGTGCGCAGCAAACAACTGTTCGAAACAGTAATACCCTCGACAAGGGCGGGAGAAGTAGAAGACGAAAGTGAAGCGGGCAATCAATGAGAGAGCGCCTGGCGGCAGACTGGAAAGAAAACAAAAGTATGCGCTCCGCTCCGCATGGAATTTCATGCGATACGATCCGATAGCAGCGGCAGCGGCAGCCAGCAGTTAATCAAGTATACGCGCCCGTTTTCGGCCTATCAGCAGTGCACGACGGAGAGCGAGCGATCATGCAGAGAGAGAGAGAGAGAGAGAGCCGCTCGAGCCGATGCCAAAGCCGGGGCCGAAGCCGAAGCTAGCCAGCGAGAGTCGATGTGCTGAGACCTGGAGCCCAGGCATCGTTCAGTTTCACAGCAAACTTTTTGGTGGTCGGACGTGCTTGGCCGGAGCAAATCATTCGCTTTCCATTATTATAACGCATATTGTGCAAGTCACACGCGTGTGTTTTAGTGTGTGTTTATATATTATATATATACAAATATATATATATTTGTAGTTAGCTCTATTCGAGTATGTGTGAATAAATCAATGTTCGCGACGGCTGCATTGCTAATATAGCAAATACCAACAACAACAACAACAACAAAGCACACTTGAAAGATTGCGTTAGCAACTTTTTGTTGCTTCCATTTTGTCCATTCCGTGCCCATATCTCTCCACCAGCCTGAAGACAACAACAACAGAAAATAAATAAAAATTTGGCGCGCAGTGAACCCAGTGATAAGACCGCCGTAAACAAAATATACACAAGAATAATTAAAATTTTAATCATTTACACGTGTCACAAGGAGTGATAATTCGATTACGCTACATAACGCCAAAGTGCATTCAGATCAGCGTCAAATAAACCAACAAAAAACAAAAATTAACACACTTCGAAGGCAATAATATTTGTGACAGGTGCAACAACCAACAACCAACAACATCAACATATAATCCGTAAAAGGTTAGCAGCAAACCCAATCCATTAACTAAGAAAATACAGGCACAAATCTAAGGCGCAGTTTATAAAGCTGCCTATCCGCTCCATCATTCAGAGTACAGACTGTGAATAGTCTCGGCTCAGCTTTCCTCCTCCCTGCACTGCTCCATTGCAACGACACTGCAAGAAAAATATACAACAAAATATAACAACAACAATTGGCTGTGGCTCGTGGAACTGGCGGATTACATAAATTATAATCGCAGCTACATAAATAAATAGTAGCAACACATGCTGTGGGGCGGGCAATTAATTAAATGACTGCCACGTGCAATGCAAATTTTATTTCTAAATATGTACAAGGAAACACAACAGCAGAGGGGTGCACTAAAACATAAATGTTGCTTAAGGTTTGGGAACCTTGCTACTATCTGTAATTGTTTCTCACTTCGTTGTTATCTGTGCCCCCAGCTCTTATCTACTGAGTGTGGCGCATTTTTTAGGCATTCGATTGACAGCAAATGTCTCCATAGTTTTGAGTAGGAAATCAAAATAGTAAAAAAATTTTAAACCAGGAAATGCCACAACTCTTGTTGGCCCTGCCTCACAGCTGACTGACGTCACAGCTCTGCGCTTTTGTAATGCAACCACAAAAAAGTGAGAGGCATCAGTGCGCACACACACCCAAAACTTGATACGACTTCCCCCACTTACACAGTTTGCACTATGATTGCCTGTAACGAGAGAGAGAGCGGGAGCGGGCGAGCGATCCCTTTTGTTGCTCATTGTTAAAGCCATAATAATTCATCTCAGGGCAGGGCATTGCCAGACCGCAAAAATTGAGTGACATGCGAGACGCAAATTAAAAAGCATTGACATATGTACAATGTACAATGTACATACATGAAATGTCAAAGTGTTTTGACTCTTGGACACCCAAAACAACTCACGAGTCGACTGGCAGCTTCTTTGCTTATGAACTTTGAGAAGGAGCAGAAGACAACGAGCTATTTAAATAACTATTAACTATTATTAAATTATTCAATAACTATTAAAAACAGATGAAGCCAGCTAAACACTGGTATTTTTGGTGTAATAATCATATGAAGAACCGAAACTGCAGCAGTTGTTTATCTAACACCTTTGGCAGCTAGACTTTAGCTACGAGTTTCCGACTCAAATGTTTATGTAGATTAAGAAACGCTTCCTTCTGCCCCTCTATTTATTTATTCAGTGTGGTTTTTTTCAAGTGTAAGATTAGCTGATGCTTATTACAATGCACACAATAAATCTGCCAATAAATCTCTATGAAATGAAGGCGTCGAACAGCGATTTATTGTGATTATTATGCATAGTTAAATGTACTTACAGACACACGAATATATGCGAATCTAAAGCTGGTTCCCTTGTGTGATTTGTCTGTGCCACAGGCGGCAGTAACAACAGCGATTACCGCTAAACACAATTCATTTACATACTCGTACTGGCTCGAATCAGAACTATACATGGTGGATACATACATATTTCTAAAGACATACAATACGAGTATGTATGTATGTATGTATGTATTTATTTATGGTATATAACATATGCCGGAACTACTCCCCTGAGTACGAGACATTTCCTCTAGAATTGAATGCATTAATTTTCTTTTTCAAATTATAAACTTTTATTGCTTGTTTGCTTATCGCAAAGTCAAGTTTTACAAAATGCCTTGAAGTGTGTGCTTATGTACAAATAATAGCTATAAATATGTACTATATGGCATGTACATATGTGTAGCAATTCCCACTAAAATTGATAAGAATTGAGAGCCAACTGAACTAGCTTAAAATCTAAAAATCAATCTCCGAGGGACGCTAATTCTGGAGAGAAATGTTGGCATTTCCCTCGCCGAATTGCGTGCCCAACGAGAACTCTCTCTCTCTCTCCTCTCTCTCTCTCTCTCTCTCTCTCTCTCTCTCTCACTCTCTCCATCAATACCGAACTGTAATCAATTCTCAATTGACCGCAGGTCGACAAACATCGCCAAGATCTGTACAAAGAAACAACAGAGAAAAAACAAAATGCTCGCCCGCAATGCAAATATTTATATAAGAAATTTTGTAAATATTTTTACAACTGAAGACCAGGCCAGACCAGGCTAGGCCAGGCCAGGCAAAAAAAAAAGTTTATAAAAATGATGCCACACGGCATCTGGAAGATTTCGTTTATTTCATTTGTAATCAAAGGAACTGAACTGCATTCGCAAAACGAACCGACACCGAAAATCCAATAAAGTCTTTAAGACTTTTCCACACGCACACGGACACGGACACGGCCTGGCAGAGCCATAAAAATAGAATGAGATGGAACAGAACAGTCATGGTCAAAACTTACTTAAATATCGATTTATCAGCGCCTATAGCCCGCAGCAGATCCCGAAACTTGTATTCATCGGGCACAGACCAAAAACTAGGCGGCCAAAAAGGCATAGGCAGGCAGAAGTCGAAGCAGCAGCAGCAGCCACGGCAACAGCAGCAACAGTGGAATTGTTTTTGGTAATTGATGAAAGAAAAACCCAAACAAAACACACACTTTTCACACCTTCTGCTTGCACACACATACATATGTACTACTCATGAATCTCTATGAGTATGTATGTTTGTGGCAGGTATCGCATACCCTTCCCTTCGCCAGCAGACATATAACTTTGCCATTTATATTGTTCAGATGGTGTTCGGATTGAAAGTTATTGGAAATTAAATGGCCAACGCCTGCAGGAAGGTCACACGGGGCCAGTGGCAAGGTGTGTTGTGGGTGGAACCGAGGGATAAACTCAGTTGCGGGTTCGCGATTATAGGTCAAATGGTAGCCAACGGTATCTATTTGGGTAACGCCACGAACAGAGTTTGCTTAAGTGGAAAATTAAAGGATTTCCTATCAATAGAATATGGAACATATATTGCTTCAATTGTTTTGAATGAAGCATATGCCCAGCACCTCGTTAAAATCTCTTTAAACCTTCTGTGAAAACAGCTTAAATGACTTTTCATTATTGAATATAATGCCAGAGTAGTTTCCTGTAGGTTCAAGCACAAATTATGTAATATTTGGATTAGCATACTTGTTGCCAATCGCCAGATAAATTCCCATTTATATCCACACCGATCTGCTCCTGAGTATGTCCCAAGTTCAACAATATTTTCGATTTACATATGTATGTATATTGTACATACATTTCATTCAATGCCCCCGCCAATATCCGTTCAGTGGAATATTTTCCAAGCAGATATTCGTCTAGCCAAATTCTTCCATGATCTGTCATCTCATATCCAGCTCCTGCCTCAGACCAGAACACGCATACGCCATGTTGTGCGCTGAAAATGTTGAATTGATTGAATTGTGAAAAGTTTTATCGCAAAATAATTAAATGCTGCGGTTTCTTCGATTTTTGGGCATCGCGTGTCGAGTGTTTTTTTGTGTGTTTGTTCGGTTTTAATTTTTGTGTGTTGCGATGTGTAGCTGTGATGGCTGTGGTGTCTTGGCCATTAGAATGGAAATTGTTCTAACGCTTCGCTGGCTTTTGCACTGGCCTAGCTCTGGCCGGGTGTCTGGTGTGGTCAGGTCTGGTCTCGTCTGGTTTGGTTTGGCATTCTGAGAATGCCTTTGGTTACTCTCAGCATTATTTACTTGACTGCAAAATATGTTCCGTTCTGTTCTGTTCGGTTCCTTTTGATTTTTGCTTGAAAAGACATGAAAATCGATTTGTTGTATAATTTAATTTTTGCTGCCGCTTCCACACAGATTGTGTTCCGTTCCGTTTCGTTCTGTTCTTTTCTGTTCTGTTCTGTTCTGTTTTATCGTGTACCTGGGGGGGCGGGGCAGGAACGTTCACGTTCGTGTTGAATGAAGAAGCCAAATGTAACCGGAAAATGTGAGAGAATTAATTGCTTTTTAATTAGTTGCGCACATTAACAGTTTTCAGGTGGCACGCCATACGAAATAAAATGCCAACAAAAGCAAACAAATGAAAACAAAATCAAAAAAAAAACTTTTCATGATATTTTCATTGTAAAAGCAGAAAAAAAAAAAACGAAAATTATATTCCACTGTTTAGGGCACGGTTCACATTCACTCACTCACACCAATGCCTGCAACTGACTCACAATTGTGGAGATTCATACATTTAAATATAGACTGAGCGGGGTTATCAGCTACACTGGGCACTGGGCATACTCCCTGATCTCGCTGATATGTCATACGGTTAAAAAATCTCTCCGCCTTAATTGATTTACAATTAGCTGAAGAAATCTGCTTGGGATTGCCCATAGATAGGCGCTGGGAAAAACTCATCAGTGGCAGTGGCTTACATTTACATTTACATTTGTGTGGCAAGGAATAGGAGCTTTGGGTCTGCTCCGCAAATTAAATAACAATTTTCCAAGGGAATATTTGGCAGCAAAAAGATTGAATTATGGGTGGACTATTACTGGTACAGAAAAAGCGCCAAAATAAGAAGAGTTTTCCAAGAGGGAAACCTGATCGAAACAAAAGTTCACCTCTTCTGATGCAAATATTCCCATTAATTCATTCTCACAGTACAGTGAACACTTTGAAACTTACTTCCATGCCGTGCCCGTCTTTCGGGCTAGCACCACCGCAAAAACAGGTTAAACAAAGTTGGAGATCAAGGAGCAAACAACCCAGAGACATTTGTTTATTCATCAAATACAGAAGGCCGAATGGATGTGCTGCATGTGACAGCGTCGTGGTTGGGACGCCTCCATGAAGGACACTCTTTGAGGGGGTGGCAACTGGCGGCGGGGAAAGCATAATTTCATTTATTGATTTTCCTAGTCAACAATTTCCTTTTTCTTCGCCTGAGAAGATTCCCCCGTCCTGCTTTTTGGTGACAGGCGGAATTATGTTTCGGGGCAAACTTTTTATTTGAATTTAATTTTTTCTATATATATAAAGCATACGAAACGGGCACGAGTACGAGTGCCGAGTGTATGGAATATAATGCAGGGCACGGGCACTCGACACCCAACAACAACACAGGACCCAGGCACGCACACACACACACACACACACACAGACACAGACACTCGCATGGCAGCTTAAGCACTTGAGGTGCCAATGGAAGAGAAAGGGAGATGGAATGCTGCTACCCTGCATAGCGTAAGGAAGAGGGGGGCTGCACTAGAAATTAGCTGGCAGGAAGTAGATATTCTTAGAGACATGTCCCTCGGATAAGCAGCTACATTCCACTTTAAGTTCCGCAGAACAGGATAAAAAACTCAGCCAAAATTTGAAAGAAATATAGAATAATATATATAAAATATAATATAATATAATATAATAATAATATATAATGGATATAAAATATATAGAAATATAAGCAGAATGAACAAAACAAGTTGAAGAAGTTCCCATGACTTTCGAGCACTATAAATGGGATATCCATATGCAGAACTTGTTTCGATGCATAGACACATAGCACTGGGCTGTTATAGTGTCGCAGTTTCGACTGGCTTTTACCTGCATTCGATTGCTATGCCCTTCAGAGATTTTTCCTTGACTGCCCTTTCAAATGAAATAATATCACGTATACGAACGAATCAGTTGAGTTTTGTGGGGTATGCCACAGTCGCAATGCTCGACTTTATCGTTTCTTTGTTGCTTTGTCTGTGTTTGATGTTGAAGTTTGTGAAGCACAGCCACTGTGCCAAAGTGTGTGTGTGTGTGTGACTGAGTGTGTGATTAGGCCATCAGTGGGCGAATAAAGTGTATATGGAGGTGGCGGTGGCGGCATTTTGGGTTCTATACATCCAAGCTTTCCTATTCCATATCCTACCAGCCACCGCCGTAGTCCCAGTCCCAGTCCCAGTCCACTTCCGCTTCTATTTAGCTGTGTGTTTATTTTCGGTTCAGAACGCGATTTTCCAATCGATTGAGCACGTGACAAGCTGCTAGCTAGCTGCTGAAATATGTGTGTGAGTCCTGCTGCTAATACACCCCCAATGTACAATATATATTGCCGAAGTAACTCAAAACTCGAAAGCGTAACTCGAAACCATTAATTTGGAAGCCTCAAACTCTCCATTTCGAATGGAATCTATTTTTGACAACATTTAATTAACATTTTGTGCCACAATTCCTTCCGTTTTACCTAGCTTACTTTTGGTTGTTGTTGTTGTTGCTGTTGTTGTTTGCTAGTCCTTTAGACATCCTTTTTGTTTTGTCGGTTTTCGGTTTATTTATGCATCAATTTGTGGCTCTGATTTATGTCGCCAGAAATTTCCATTTCTCACTCCATTCAACGCCAGAAAAAAAAAGAAAACCTAAATGCGAATTAAATTTGTGCGTTTTTTGTTCCTGCGCTGAGTTTCTGGCGTGGCCTGGCCTGGCCTGGCCTGGCTTGCCCTGGCCTGTCTTAAAGTATTATTCAGCTTAAGTTATGCCCAAATTGAGTAGGAAGTAGCTGAGGGCCTAGACGTGAAAGGGGGGAGGGCGGGAGCACACAAAATAAAAGGAAGCTTGAGATGAGCCAAGCAATTGCGCGCTTTTCCATTTTGGGGCACTTAATGAAATCTACAAATTACGAGGGCAGCCAAAATTGTGAGAGGAATATTGATATTCAAGGATATAAGTTGAAATTCAGAAAATAAAGAATAAAGAACAATGAATAAGGAATGAATGAAAAGGGAATCCTTAAGAGAAAAGTAGTAGCCGGTAGCTAGGCTTAACCACTCAACTGAGACTGCGACTAAGGGGAACCCTTGAGAATCAGTTTAAAGAACACTTTAAAATATTGCAAAAAGAATTTCTGCAATTAACTTGAAGCGTCTTTGAAGTCTTTGAAATATATTTATGAAATTCAGAAAATAAAAGGAGCATTAAGTTGGGTTAAAATGTGAAATTCCTGCCTGAGCCTTAACTGAATATTAATGCATTTAATTCATGAAAAAGGAAAGCACTTTTTAAACATAGTTTATTCGAAAAAAAAAAATACATTAATTTTCCTTAATGGCCATACAAATTATGCTAATAAATATTCCTAAATATATGTCCACATTTGCCTTTGAGAGAGAGATTAATGCAGGGGAAAAAGGGCTAATTAGCATGCGTTCTATATTTATATTTATATCCGCTGCTCCGCTGAGTGGCTCCAAACACAAGAGGACTTAAACCAAAACGGGGAAAATCACTGTCGGGGAAAATCACTGTCAGCTAATTTAAGAACATTTCACCAAGCGAGCAGGATTATTTCTCTAAGCGAAACTAACGACAGGACAGGAGAGGACAGCCAAAGCAAAAGCAAAAGCATAACCGCGTGTGTGGACTGAGAAGCGGCTTGTGGTTATTTTCATTCCACTCCACTCCATTCCATGCATGAACAAGAGTTACAGAAATACATTCTGATTTTCTACATAATTCTTTTTTTTTTTGTTTTATGTTTTATGCCACAGATCATACGGGATTATCTGCGTTTTTAAATGTTTATAAAAACATTTTAAATTGAAATTTTGGAGAGCTTATTTGGTTGGGGTCTAGGCAGAGCGCAGCTGATGCTAGCTGAGGGATTTAGTTGATTTTTATGCTGAATGTTCAATGAGCATGTACCAAGAGACACCGCCAACTAAGTCGAGGAGGGAACTGGGATGCGATATGCAAACCCAAACCCAAGCCACTGTTAAGGGAGGCGGACATGTCACCAAAGATCTTCTTATGCCCTGTACACGTAGCCACAGATGTACGTACTCGCACTCGTTCTCGCACTCGTTCTCGTACTCGTTCCCGTTGTCGTACTCGTTCTCGCACTCCTACTCGTTCCCGTAGATATCTTTGTTATTACACCGCGCGGTGTCTCCGTTTTTGTGGCTTGCATTACACTTGAGTTGATTTATTATTTATGCCTGCAATCGATATCTCTACTCACTCACAACTGCCTGCTACCCCGTTACGCCACAGTTTAAAGCGTACCGTCAGTTAATGACCCTCGCCTGGGCAACCCTACTGCCCAGTGTGTGTGTGTGTGTGTGTCTGTAGGTGGTGTGTGTGTGTGTCTGTAGTTGGTGTGTGTGGGAGTGGGAGTGGGTGTGGGTGTGGGCATGCAGGGTGAGATTAGCGAAGCGAAGTCCGCTGTCAGCAGCATTAGCATTAGCTAGCGCCATCTACTTAAAAGTTTTCGCCTGCCGGTTGTCGAATGCCGCTGGCAAGCAAAGGAATCGTATCGTTCCGATGATACCCTTTTAAAGGGGAACTACAATTCCGACCAGAAATTGCAGTGCAGCAGGAGAAGCATTTGCTGAACACTCTTTTATTTTTGTTTTTTTAACCCATAGTTAGCTGAGTTAGCTGCGAGGGCATCCAAAGTTTCGTACTCGAATTTAGCCTTAGTTTCTTTGAGTTGTTTTGGCTGTCGACCCATATTCGCTTATTACACAGTTGAGATGTTCGACACACGTGTGTGGACGTTGGCGGGGGGGTGGTAGGGAAGGCATGGAATGAAGGAAGACTGCCTGGACAGAGCAGAGGTGGGACCCATAAAGCGTCGTGTGGTCCGTAAACAAAGGCTGTGGGATGCGTTGGCTGGAGAGTGTGTTCCTCTGTGTGTGTGTGTGTGTGTGTGTGGTGTGAATTGCAAGAGAGAAAGGGAAGAGCTCTGATGACTAGGGGATACCCTCTAGTTGAATTTATTAGCAGTCATTTGAATGTAAAAAGTAAATCATTCTGAATGCAAATGGCTAGCAACAAAGTGCCATAATATTAGCTGAGTATTACTCAATAATCCCCTTGGTAATGATCGAAACTATATTTATAAATATACCAGAGCAGAGCCCCATTTATTTTACACTTAATTAGCGTAAATAGCAGGGAGAATTGCCACAAACTGGAACTGAGTGTACGCTGCATGAGTAGAGACAGAAATATAGGGATATATGTAGTATATATAATATATAATGTCTGGACGTTGATATGCAATGACTGCACCATCAAGTGGCCCATGCGACACCAAGCCGAAGCCTGTTACGCGCGGAACCCAGGCAGAAACGCAGCCCTCCTCCCGCCCAACCGACCGAGGGGCGCTGCCGCATGACGCGCGACGCGTGTTACCGAACCGACGCGAGCATGCAGGAAAGATAGGTGTTAGACTAAAATTCGAGGAAAATTAGAGCTAAACACAACTCAAAGAGCTAAGCATGCAAAGATAGCTAAAAAATATAACTAATACGGGAAGGTATGTTAGTATTAGTGATTTAAGAATATATATAATATAATATATATAATATATATAATATATATATAGTATGTACTCAGTCTCCGATTGTCTGATTTTCAGTTAAGTTAAGGAACGAACAGACAGAAAGTCTTCGCTGGCTGGTCTGCTGTTTATTCCCACAAATCTATGCAAAGATATTCATTGCTTTTGCTTTTTGTAAGAAACAATTTCTTCCATCAAGCCAATATGCCCTTTGTTGCCCTACTAATTGCTGGGTGTCAAATCCAGTGGCGTACAAATTGTTTTTGCAATGCTATAAATGTAAACAAAATTAACATATGCAAATTTTTCAAGCCCACGTGTACGAGTCTGTGTGACACGAGCCTGTGTGTGTGTGCCTTTGTGTGTTTGTGTGTTGGTAAGCTTGACGCCAACATTTGGCATTTAGACAAATAGCCAGGCTGTCCGTCCCAGAGGCGAGACTTCTTGCTGGATTATACAAGTGGAGCAGAACAAACATATATACATATATACGGGTGTGTGTGTTTGTGTGTGTGTGCTCTCCTTTTCTTGTGGAAAAACTTGAATTATGTTCAGAAAATGCAAAATACTTTTAGCCATATGTTGGCGCTGCACTTGCCGGGCAAGAGAGACAGAGAGTGGGAGAGAGGGGAGAGAGGGAGGGAGCTTAAGCAACTTGTTTGGTATCTTTATGGATACGACGACTATTAAGTACACATTATACAGTCATTGTTATTATTGTATGCCATACAGGCGAATAACACTGATAACCTTGATCGATGCGCGGCAGCAAGCGACTCCACTGTGGTGTGCCTTACATAACCGGAGAATGGAGCAGCCACAGTCGCAGGATAGGGCCATATATGCTCTCGTATAGAGTCAGACGCCAAAGAAAGCGGGGGGAGAGAGAGCGACTAAAAGCTGTTGGCTCACAAGAATAAAGAAATATTTACTTAATATTTTATGAATTAATCAAGCAGGAATAATAAACATATAATTTACATGCAAACGGATAAGAAATAAAACAAATTGAGATGAATTAGTCTGTTGGGAAGAGACAGAAAAGAGGAAAGAGAAACTAGAGGATTACACTAGTTTTTTCCTAAGGAACAAAACCAACTTTAAAAGAGGGGAGAAGGTTGATGATTTTTTTTGAGTTGAAGACGGGGGGGGGGGGGGGGGGGGTGCGTCCGGCGGGGGGGGGGGGGGGCGGGGGGGGGGGAAAAGAGAAACGAGAGTATTAGTTATACATAGTTATATGTAGTAGTAGTATATGTAGTAAGTAGTTACAGTATTATCCACAATTTGGAAAATACGAAACGCAGAATCATAAATAAAGCTCATATCTAAAAGATTGCAGATAAACGTTGCAATCGGATCATTGTTATAGCCAACAGAACCTGTCGCATGACTCTTTTAAGACCTGGCTTTTCCAGCACTTTTAATGACAAAGCAACGAGTTTTTGGGTGGTGTACTCTTGGGTTGCACTCGCATATTCCGTCCCATATAAAAGTACTTGCCACGGAATAAAACTTTTCCTGGAATCTAAAAGTAATATCACTGCCAAAAGTTTTTTTCGTTAAATGATAAGATAATGGTTGAGGCAACAACTTGTCTGGCTATCTTTTTTCAAGGAATCTACAACAGTTTTGCACGCCCCTTAAAAGGTTTATCAAAGCAATAGAACGAGTGCGAGTATTATTTAACGACAGGACAGGACTAGCCCAACCCATCTTGGGTTGAAATTTGTAATAAGTTGGCACTATTTCACTTGCATTTATTGTGTGCCTCAGTCTCCACATCAAAGTGCAACTACTGTTGATAAGAATTGTTGTCAACGAGACCTTTTGGGTCATGCAAATAGATTTATTTTAAAGGCCGTCTTTTGGTTGTGAACCCTAACACCAGATTTCGTTATCAGAAATTTTGCACTTTTTGGGAAAGCAAAAAAAAAAGTACAGAGATAATGAAACGATCGAGACACATGGGACATGAATCAGTTGGTTTGGTTTTGGTTTGGTTACCAGCCGCCGATCGTACTTTTGGCCAATTCAAAATGTTTGGGGGGGGGGGCTACCCTCTAGCCAATGGCTGTTATATGTAGAACATAACATAAATAATTTATCTGTTTTTATTACAGTTTATATTGGTAGTGGAAATAATGTAAAATATTGATAGTATTTTTTACTATTTATTACTCTAATTTACCCATACCTAAAAGTGGATTTGCTGCTTAAAAATTGCACCTTCTGTTGAATATAATTTATTTTATTTTACTCTACCTACATACGTACGTATATACATATGTACTCATACTTATATGTACATATGTAGACTCTTCTATTACGTGGGCCACAACATACTTAATCCAAAGAACATCTAAAGGGTATGCCTGAGAATATTCGAACTATATTTATCATAGCTTCTGCCACCCCAAAAAGAATGCAAGACAACTTGAATTAAAGATTGGTATTACATATATAATTCATAGGCCTTCGATGCCTCAAGCTAAATATAAAATATCTTTGGGCTCATCAATCCAAATCCAAAATCTGATTCCATATCGGATACGCGTATATTTCGACACTTAATGCTAATCTATCATTACAAATGAATGAGTGCGGGGGCGGGGAAATGGGTCGTCATATACTTACATATGAATGAAAAATTAATGGCAATCTATCATTGGTTTTATTTGCAGGCAATCAACAGCAGCATCCAATGGCTGAGGAGGAGTTCTTTGGCGATTTAGGTGTGTATAAACAGCCATCAATTTATGGCACATACTAAATAGTTCTAGCCCTAATTAATATATGTAGCATGTGGCATATAAACCCAAGACTGCTGCCCCATAACCCTGCCGAAAAGGGGGAAAGAGTGCTCGTGCTGTTGCTGGCCTAATGAATAATCTGGAGGCATAAGTCAATCGACAATGCGCTTAATTAGGCCAGGCCAGGGCACAGGCATCCCAATTGTGTAGAATTTTTAGTGGCTAATTGAACATTGTTATTGCTGTTTGCCAGCAGCTCGGTGCGGTGCGTGCGGTGCGTGTGGCAGCAGGGAAATACAATGGAAGCCAGCAAAAGAATCACATCACGATCCAAAGTGGCATAATAAGTCTGGCAAATTGCTGGCCTGGCCAACATTTTTGACGTCAGCACTCGTCAGCTGGCCATGCAAATGGCGAAGCAGCCTGTGCCCTGCCACTGACGCGACTCAACGCTTGGAAAACAATAGCTATCTAATGCCATGCCCACCCACACGCGAGCGTGTCTCTGATAGATACAAAAAATATCTGCAATACGTATACGCCGTGTTGTCCTTTTTGCAGAGGTAACCCAATAGCGTAATGGATTATAAATATACAGAAAAACAAAGTCTGTCTGCTTAACCTTCTTTCAGCAATACTTTAAGGGAAAGTTTTCCCACACGTGACTAATGCAGAGAGAGGAAACTCTGGCAGGGAGTGCGGGAACTAAACTTTTTTTTTCCTAGAATTTCCCAAGTCAGTTGGCTGCCCCCCCAACGTGTTCTAGTTCTTGCGCTAAATTGTTTCTGGCATTCTGACTTATTGATTTTTGTGTTATTTTCCACATTGCACTCCCACACCCACTGCCCCCCTATCCGCCCTACATCCTGCAGACGACATTATCAATATGGACGTGAACGGCGGCGGCGGCGCTGGAGGCGGAAGAACGACTGTGAATATGCAGCAGGTATTTCATCAGTCGACGTCCCTGCCGGTGATGCCATCGCCCATGCCGCTGGGCCAGCTGCAGACACACCAGACACACCAGACACCGCTGACACCACCCAAGACCAGGACAACAGCCAAGGCCAGCGTAAAGACGGGTCCACACCTGCGCATCATCGAGGAGCCAACGAACAACATAATCCGGTTTCGGTACAAGTGCGAGGGCCGCACGGCGGGCTCCATACCGGGCATGAGCAGCAGCGCAGAGAGGGGCAAGACCTTCCCCACCATCGAGGTGTGCGACTACAGTGGCCCCGTCACCGTTGTCGTGTCGTGCGTGACCAGCGACGAGCCGTACCGCCAGCATCCGCACTGGCTGGTCAGCAAGGAGGAGGCCGACTCGTGCAAGTCGGGCGTGTACAGCAAGCGGCTGCCGCCGGAGGAGCGGCGTCTGGTGCTGCAGAAGGTGGGCATACAGTGTGCCAAGAAGCTGGAGATGCGCGACTCGCTGCTGGAGCGCGAGCGCAAGAATGTGGATCCCTTTTTGGGTGGGTAACACTCGCTCTTAATTTTCCCCTCCCCCTACTAAAATTGCATCTCTATCCTTTCGTTATGGCAGCCAAATTCGATCACAAGGACCAAGTCGACAAGATCAATCGGTACGAGCTGCGGCTGTGCTATCAGGCATTCATCAAAGTGGGCGGCACACGCGTCGCCCTCGATCCGATTGTGTCCTCGCCGATATACGGCAAGAGCAACGAGCTGATGATCAGCCGTCTGTGCAGCTGCTCGGCGAAGGTGAGTGGCGGCGATGAGATCATTATGCTCTGCGAGAAGATATCCAAGGATGACATCGAGATACGCTTCTACGAGACGGACGACGATGGCCGGGAGCTGTGGCACGCCAACGGAGAGTTCCAGCCGACGGACGTGTTCAAGCAGATGGCCATTACGTTCAAGACGCCGCGTTACAGGAATACAGAGATTACACAGAGTGTCTATGTGAGTGCTAAGAGTGCCAAATACCAGATACCAGATGGAGACGCTGTGGGCTAATTGTATTTTCTGATTCCCAGGTGGAACTGAAGCTGGTGCGACCCTCGGATGGTGCGACGAGTGCCCCGCTGCAGTTCGAGTACTTCCCGAATCCAGGTATAGTAACCTTTGCCCGGCTGCAGCGCAAGCTGAAGCGCAAGCAGGAGATGGACGTGTTCCAGCAGATTTTGTCCCTAGATAGCGAAACGACAGCCACCAAGTACTCGTGTCCGCCGCTCGATCTCAACGAGGACGAGAACAACACCGTCTCATCGGATGATCAGCCCAGTTCGGGCACCCTCAATGACTTTGAGATTGCGGTGAAGAAGCAACTGATGCACCTGCAGCACCGTGGCGAGTCCCATGATGCCGATGGCAACACCATGACGGAGTACACGGACAACGACAACGAACCGGACATGGAGATTGAGCTGGAGGTGCCGCAGCTGTTGCCGCAGCTGGCCGATGACTGCACCCAGACGTCGACGCCCATGGAGGAGATACTGCAGCATCCGCAGCTGCAGACGCGACCGCTCAACAATGTGGACAAGATCACCGAGTGGATGAAGAGCAGCGAATTCGAGCGCACGGACAGCCTCACCGTGGAGAACGGCGACACGCCCACCATGTCCAACAGCACCGCCCAGACGGCCTTCACCAATGTCAGCAGCCTGACGGCCAATACGACCATCACGAATCAGCTGGATGGCGATGGGGATGGGGATGAGGAGGGTGCGGGCTCACGCAGGGATACACTAGAGAATCCAGCACTCAAGGAGCTGCCAGAGGCCGATGGAGGAGCAGCAGCGCAGCCGCAGGAGCAGGAGAGGAGGATGGGGAGAGGGAACCCGAACTAGCCTCGGCCAGCGCCCAGGCCTCGGTGGATCTCGATGAGAACTTTGATGAGACGGCCACGTACACGAGCCTGCAGATAGCCTTCAACAATCCCGTGGACATACCCAGGAACTCGGGCGCGGCCTCCCTCCGCCTCCAGGCAGATATACGCCGCGACCAATCCCTTCAGCCAGATGGACGAGGACGAGCTGGTGGTGCTGACGAATCCCCCCGCGCCGCGGATCAAAGTGAACGCGGCCCTGACACCGGCCACGCCGCCGTCGCCGACACTGCCGCAGCTGCCGCCGCGCACACCCTCGCCGGATCCCGATCACCGTCTGCCGCCGCTGCCACCAAAGCCACAGAGGAACTCGCAGGATCTGAGCATCGTGAGCGACGGATCGATCAATCGGTCGCGCAACGGCAGCCTCAGCTCCGCCAGGACCACGCCCTCGCCCATCATCATAATGCGCACGCCCGACCAGAGCCCCACCAAGCGGCAGCCGACATCGACGCCGAGTGCCTCGCCCAAGAAGCGGCAGGGATTCTTCTCGCGCTTCTTCTCGCGCCGCAAGAGCCGGGCCGACGAGGAGGAGGGATGCCTCACAGTGGGCGCCAGTCCCAGCAAGCAGCCGGGCGGCTCCTCCAGGGCCACCACGCCCACGCCCACGGGCAGCCGGGAGCCGAGTGTGGCGCACTTTGCGCTGGGCGATCCCAATCGCAGCTCCAGCCGCTCCATGCAGCCGCCGAGCAACTGCAGCAACAGCAGCAACAGCGCCGCTGGTCGCAATGGCCGTCCCGTGGGCCGCAGCTCGAGCAGTGTGTCGGGCAAGCGACCCGCCTACCTGGATGCCGATGTCATCCACATACCGCTGAAGGGCGGCGACAGCGAGAACAGCCTGCTGCGGCCCGAGAGCTACTCGACGGCCAGCACCCTCAGCTACGGTCGGCCGCTGGACCGCAAGACCCTCAGCACACTGCAGCTGGCCGACATACCCATCAGCGACGGCAACATGGAACTGGTGGCCATTGCCGATCGCCAGAGCATCCGCAACTTGTGCGAGGGCGCCTACGGCGTTGTGCTCGACCCCAGCGTGGATCTGTCCGAGGCGGAGCACTTTGCGCTCTACACCAGCAAGTCCCCGGAGCCGCCATTCGGCGGGGAACAGTCCGGTGCTGCGGATGGTCCTGGTGGGGCGGAGGCAACGGATTTCCTCACCGCTGATGAGATAGCGCGACGTCTGGCCGAGGCCAATGGCCTGCAGTGAAGCGGCGAGAAACGGGGAGGTGTTTCGGGCAACTGATTTGAGGTTTCTTTGGGTATTTATTGATTCCAGCTGAGAAACAGAACAGATCTTTTGACAGGTATATTCTGAAGGGGCTCAGAGTGAATCTAGAGTCACCAAAGACACACATTTGTATCCCTCCAATTTAAATAACAATATTTATATACCATACGGAAATGTTAGCCCAGGTACCAGAGGGTTACCTGACAACAGACAACATTTTTGTGAAATCTTTTGAATGCCCCTTTGGGTGCCATCAACCCCACTTGAACATAAGCCAAATCAGTTGCCCGAAAACCCCAACAACAACAAAAACTACAACTATATTTTCTAGTCGTTTTCTTTTTCAGTATTAATTAACGCTTATCCCGCCAATCCCCCCCAAATAGTTTAGAGAATTGCCTGCAACCAATGTTCAATGCTATCCGTATTTATTTGTAGAAACCCTAACCCAGCACAGTCGTCTGGAGGCGCGCAAGGCCGTTGAGAACCTTAAAAGGAATCTCATGAGCAGCGATTTCTCTGACTTCCATCAGAGTGCCAAGCAGCCCAAAACGTCCTGTAAGTGTTCTCCTTTGCATTTCTCTTTGCATTTGGTGCTGGTTTGGGATTCACCCTCTATACATCTATGTAGTTCCTATAAAACACCCCACCACACACACACACACACACACACACACACACACACACTCATTAAACGTTTACAATGTTTAGAGCTTATAGATCATATACGATATACCTACTATATAATATAAGCAAAAATACTCTCGTATAGCTGATACCTTGTGGACCAATAGGCTGGGAATTGTCGTTGGAAATTTTGTAGGATTGTCGTTGGTGTTTGTTTTGTATGGAGGGCCGACCCAGGTTGATGATATTTGTCCCACACATTCGTATGTTGTATTTCAATTTTGATGAATAAAAATGTTTGGTACAAATACAGATATTACTTAATAAATTAATTCATATTTTTATGCTTACTACAAGAGAAAAAAAAGGTGTGTAATGGTTGTTGGAGCTTCGAATAGATTGAAGACAGATTTTAGCTTCAAAAGGTTAGAGAAAAATTTAAAGATTTCTTGTATCTATTCAAAATCGATGAAACATTTTAATGTTTCTGTTTTCTAATCGGATTTCAATATTTCCTTATGCTATAAAAATATTTCTTTTATCTATTGATTTTTATTTATATCTGTTTCCATGTTAACTTCTTTCTCTACAAACTAAAAAATATTTCTTTTATCTTTGGATTTTTCTTTATATCTTTTTCCATGTTAACTTCTTTCACTGGTCACCAAAATCTGTTGTGTTTGACCTAAGCGTCTTCCCATATGAGCCATTTCTGGTCCATTTATCATAAGCAAATGCTCCATTCGATAAAGTTTCGTCCGTTAAGGGCATTAATAACATTCGAAGCCCCTTCTCTTGGTTGGTCTTTCTTTTCCCGCTGTTTTCCCCATCTAGCTTTCCCCTAGCTCTCGCTCTCTCTCTCGCTCTCTGCGAAGTGGAACACCCAACTGATGACAGACAGACAGTAAGTTGCCCGCTGCCTGCCGCCCAAGCAAATTGATGTTGTGGTTTGCCTTTGTGTCCTTTTTAAGTTTCGCCAAATTGCTTTAGTTCTGCCCTTAAGTTTTGCCTCAATTATGTAAATGCTTGTAGCCTTAAAGCCTTAGCCTTATAGCCTGTGTGCCGTGTGGCGTTCATTAACCTTTCGTTTTCATTTGTAACCTAATACCAAGCTCTGGCCCACATTGTGCTAAAAAACATTCTCAAATTTGTCCCCTACAGTGGTCCAGCCGCCGCAGATAACGATGACAACCGCCCCGGCGCCACAGATGTCACCCGGCATGGGCCAGGGCCTGATGTACGCGACTGGCAGCCCGCACTTTATGCACGAGATTAAGGTGGAGAACGCCTACATGGACGTGGACAGTCGCAGCAGTCAGTGCGCCTCGGTGGACTACAACTTTCCCTCGCCCCGATCCACCTGCAGCACAACGGACGGCATACCGCCCATGCGAATCGGCCCCAATAATAATCTCTATCAGAATTTGGATGCGATGGGTGCGACGCTGCAGGAGCCGGCGAGCTATGCGCGGAATGGCTGCAGTCCGACAGGCTTCAGTGGTGGCTCCATGACACCCATCAACCACAACAGCAATAGCAACATGATGAACAATAACTTTTTGAGTCTCAAGCTGGGTGCAATGAACCCGCCGTCCATCACACCGCCACAGCAAATGGATCATCAGAGCATCATCAAGCAGCGATTCCTGGTCCAAGAGTCTCAGCCTGCGCCACACTACCTGCAACGGACACAGCCAGAGCAGCAGCAGCAGCAGCATCTACAGCAGCAGCCTCAGCATCATCAGCAGTACCCCCCGCAGCAACAGCAGCAGCAGCAGCAGCAACAGCAGCCTCAACCGGAGGCACAGAATCAATCCTTTAGCGATCTGATATTGTCCAGCACGATGATGGATCTGGGGCCAATGGATAGCAATGATCTGCTGCAAGGCATGGAGGAGACGCTAAGCAGTTTGGGCCTAACAGGAGGCGGTGGTGTCGCTGGAGCCACGCAAATGAACAATCATTACAATAATTATTAGTGTGTATTTGTTATGTATATTCTTAACCATCCGTAGAGCTATGTATGTAGACGGTTGCAGCAGCAGCAACTATGCAACCGATATAGACCTCTATTACATGACTCTGTTTCGAGCAGATTGTACATAGATCTTAAATAGAGGAAGAGAGTGAGAGAGTGAGAGAGGGGGGATATGCGAATCTCATTGCCCGATATCGTGTTTCGTTTCGTGTAATTGTTAATGACAAAATAATATATATAATAAACTATAATTTATGATGTTACACGGTTCATGTGTGTATTTTTTTTGTATATATCTGCTCTGAATGGGGGAAGGAATGTGTGTGTGTGTGTGTGTGTGTGTGTGTGATACTAGGTATATATGAACTTAGGATATATATCTGTGTGTGTGTGGGGCCTCCAATTTAACGACAGAAATGCGGCTGGCCCACACTGGGCTTGCTCTCATCGCGCATTCGATTGAAGAACACATTAATGTCCTCCGGCGTGACGACCTTGTCTTGCAAGGCGAAACCCTTTAGGTAATCCTTCAGCTTGTGCGTCATGTGATTGTATTGGGTAATCGCATCGATCTGCTGCGTGCGGTCAATGGAGGATAGGGCACGCATGCCCTGCTCGTAGCTGGAGTTCTCCTCGGCACGCTTCATGCCGCGCTCCTCGTACGTCTTGGCCGAGTCATCGGCATCCAGCAGGAACTCCACGGCAAACTCCTTGAAGAGGGCCAGGCACTCGGCGCATTGGCAAAGCGATTTGCGCCAGTCGTTGGTCCAGAAGGCGGCACCTGAAATGGGTGGGAAGTGGGATATTACAAATCTATGCGATCAAGCAAGCCCTGAGCTTGTCTCTCTGTATATTTCTATGCCAACGTATCACAACTCTTGACTCTACCTATCCGTAATCTAAACATATTTTATTGAAATTTTCACAACTCCAGAAAAAAATGAATGTGGAGTACTTTACTGAGGGCATGGACTGCCTGATGTACTGCGGCCTGAAGCTGTCGCCGGAGCAGCGCATACTCATCGAGAACTCGCTGATTGCCCTGCAGAACGACAATCGGTTCTCGGGCATGTACCTGTGGGGTCGCATCACGGCCACCAAGAGCGATTACTACATTGCCTTTGGCTACACCAACGACTGTCTCAAGGACCGCAAATACTTCTACAGCCTGGACCAGTTCCAGTGGCAGCTGCTGCCGTTCGTCCAGAGTCCGAAGATCTTTCAGGCCACCACGCTGGCCCGCGAGCCCTTCATTGGCGATCCCAGTCTGATGACCTACGTGAAGTTGGTGAGTGTGAACCGCAGCAGGGGAATCGAATGGTGGGGTGGCTTAATTGTCCGACTGTCCGATAGGATCCCACATTTGAGATTGTGGACAATCATGTGGTGGGCATCGGTCGCCCGGAGGTGGTCAAATTGAAGGAGGAGGAGCGCCTGGCCGCCATTGTGTTCATCATAACCGAGGAGTGCGCCATCTGTCCGCGCGGTGCCCTATACAAGATGACCGATGGCCGCGTTATACCCAATCAAATGTTCCGCGGCCTGGAGAACTTGCAGGTGGACAACCAGTCGTTCTATCAGCTCTATCGTCTGCCCCGCAACGACCTCAAGGTGAACCTGTCGAAGCGCAGCGACTACAACTATCCGATTGACTTTCTGGACACCATTGACTGCGTGATTCCGCTTGGCCAGGCCTTTGCCCTGAACTTGCAGCGCAACGAGCGTCTGGTCGTGATCAAGTCCTGCCTCTGGCTGGGCATGACCTTCTTCCACAAGATCAACTCTCACAAGCACGGATTCTTGTACCTGGGCGATGGCAAGAAGAATTCCGACTTGCTTTTCATGTATTGATTGTTGAGAGCGTTTTTTCTGATTAATAGTTTATTGTTTTTGGGGGATGCACTTACCCTGGTGTTTCTTAATGGGATTGGGGCGACGACAATCCTCAGCAGAGAGCTTGGGGCGTTTGCTAGCGGGCTCCTCAGTCTGCGCAGGCTTTGCTTCAGCTTCAGCTGCGGCGTCGACCTGGCCTTCGTCTGGCCCTGCCTTGGACTCCTTCTCCGGCTGAACGGGCTGCAGTGCCAGGCCAGTGTAGTCGCGCAGGAACTGGTGCTTGTCCATGCAAGTGTCGCAAATCATTTCGCTGCACGCATCGAGCATCTTCTCGGACGCCCCCGGAGCCTTCATGTGTGGCAAATGGTACCAGTCCTCGCAGACGACGCACTGCAGCATCACCTCCTCGGTGGTGCGCTCGGGATCCGGATAGGGACGCTTGCACTGGCAGTACAAGCCCTGGAAGTTCTGGTTGTACAGATTGGCGTCGTTTGGCGGCTGGGGTCCGTCCAGCTGGGGATTGAGGCAGCAGCGCTTGACGGCGCCCAGGCGCAATGTGGGACAGTCGCAGCGGAAGTTCCGCTTGGTGTAGAGCTCCACCAGCTCGTGGTTCTCGTGGCAGCGATAGGAGCAGGCCAGGCAGACGCCCGCGCACTTGGCCAGATCCGTGCGAGCCTCGGGGCAGCAGGTGAGGCAGGAGTACAAGGCCTGCCGCTGAATGGGACCTTTGGCATAGGTGCAGGCCTTCTCATCGGAGGCGCCCAGCACCGCGGCGTACTCGTCCTCCATTTCCTTTTCCTGTTCGAGCACGTCAACCATTGTTATGGTCGATTGTTCCAGTGTATTAACCTCATCGCCCTCGGCGTCAGTGGCGCTATTCATGTCGCTCATTTCTATGGCCCAACCACCTCTTAACTTTTGTGTTATACTGGTATTTATTGGACACTATGGGAAATTTAAATGTTCTCTTAACTTTTGCGTTGTACTGATATTTATTGGAAACTATGGGAATGCAGCGCCATTGGCGCGTTGTTGTACGAAAAATTGCAAATAATTGACAAATCAGAGATGTGCAATGGATCGATACAACATATCGTGACTTTTCGATACAGTATACCGTCAAATATACCGTAATATACTAAAAAGTTATGAAATATACTATATTGCGAACCGATATATCTTCCACCACTAACCAAACAGTATATTGATGTGGCAACGAAAACATACCAACAGAAGCTATTAGCGTTTTCCAGCACTGCCACACGTGTATGTTTTTACCGGAACAAATGGAAATTGACGAAGAAAAGCATCAGGTTGTTGTGGCAAAACCTCGAAATGAGAGCCTTTAAGAACATGTCCCATTGCAGGATGCCATTCCGCAGAACCCCAATGAGAACGTTATACGCGAGCGCCATGCCGAGATCGTGTCTGGAGGCAATGTTTTCTACAATCCAGTGCAGGAATTTAATCGAGACCTAAGCATCGCCGTCTTGAATGTCTACCAACAGCGTCTGGCCAAGGAGCGATGCGAGAAGGCGCTCAAAAAGCAGCGCAAGCAGGTGAACGAGGTGCAGGAGACTACACCACCGATTGCCACGCCCGCGAACTACGTGGCAGGCACACAGTACGCGGATGGATTGCGGATACTGGAGGCATTGGCTGCGACGGGACTGCGCAGCATACGATATGCCCAGGAGATAGCCGGCGTCCGTCAGATTGTGGCCAACGATCTGTCCCGCCAGGCCGTTCAGTCCATTAACGCCAATGTGCAGCACAACAAAGTGGAGCCACTGATTGAGGCCAGCCATGCGGATGCCATGTGAGTGCCCCAGAGTACCGACGACTCTGTCTGTAATAATTGTATTTGTCATTGTCATGGCAGGACACTCATGTATCTGTCCACCGCTCCGGAGAAGCGCTTCGATGCCGTTGATCTGGATCCCTACGGCTGTCCGAATCGCTTTCTCGACGGCGCCATGCAGTGCCTGGTCGATGGTGGTCTGCTCCTGGTGACTGCCACCGACATGGCCGTGCTGGCGGGCAACGCCCCTGAGGCGTGCTACGTGAAGTACGGCTCGGTGCCACTGCGGATGAAGTGCTGCCACGAGATGGCCCTGCGCATTCTGCTGCACTGCATCGAGAGCCATGCGAACAGGCACGGCAAGTACATTGAGCCGCTGCTGAGCGTCTCGGCGGACTTCTACGTGCGCATCTTTGTGCGGGTGCATGTGGGCCAGGCCCAGTGCAAGCTGTCCATGAGCAAACAGTCCTGGCTGTATCAGTGCACAGGCTGCGACACCTACACGCTCCAGCCGCTGGGCATCACCAAACCAAATCCCACGGCCGGCAATCCCCAGCAGCTCAAGTATGGCATCCCAACGGGTCCGGCCGTGAACTCCCAGTGCGAGCACTGTGGGCACAGGCACCACCTGGGTGGCCCCATCTGGTCCGCACCGCTTCACAATCCGGACTTTGTGCGGGACTTGCTCGAGGCTGTGCAGGAGACGCACCTAAGTGCACTGGGCACCCAACGACGCATCGTCGGAGTCCTGTCCGTGGTCCAGGAGGAACTTCCCGATGTCCCACTGTACTACACACCCGACAAGCTGTGCTCCGTGCTCAAACTGGAGATTGTGCCCATGCTGAGGTTCAGGTCTGCCCTCCTGCATGCCGGCTATCGTGTGTCCTACTCGCACGCATCGAAGAACTCGCTGAAAACAGATGCCCCGCCATCCGTGCTGTGGGACATTCTGCGCTGCTGGAGCAAGCGCCATCCAGTGAGGCCGGAGAGGATGATTCCGGGCACCCCCTTGCAGGCCATACTATCGAAGTCCTGCTCCAGGGACTACGAGTTCGATGAGCTCCATGCGGCGGCCAATCCAAAGAGTCGCCGCTCGGCACTCTCGCGCTTCCAGACAAACCCCGCGCCACACTGGGGACCGGGCACAAGGGCCACCATCATGTAAGCATATTGCCCTACCCACAGTTTGCCAGACTGCTTATATCTCTCTTCGCTTTTTCCAGGATTGGGGAAAATAAACTGCCAAAAAGCTATCGTAACCAGAACAAGAAGCAGCGCCATAAAACGTCACAGGAGGCGGCTGGGCCACAGGCGGAGCCACAGGTGGAAGCAGTTGAAGAGCTAGAGGAGGCAGAGGCACACCTGCCCAAGCAGCCCAAGCTGGAGGCAGCGACGGCGTGACGTTGCTTTATGGGGCTGCTTCCTTGTCAAAATTTAATTTTCAATAAAGTTATACAACAAAATTGTGGTCCCCTCTCTCTCTCTCGCTGAGTGGTGGAGGAGCGAAGCTAATAACGGAAGAAGTTGCCATCGGAGGTCTGGCGTGAGAAGCCATTGTTGACCAGTTGATTGTGGACGCCGCTGCAGATGAGCTTGACGCTATGCGGATGAATCTTCTCAACGCAGCCACCTGTGGGGAAAGTCGCGAATCAGTGAAGTTTATGGTGCGATGGAGGACAGACCAGACACTTACCAACGCGTAGCGGATGCCCCAAAACGTCGTCTTGCTTGCGGCGAATGACGCGCGTATTGCGCAGCACCCTAAATGACTGATGCTTGGCCCCGATCTCCTTGGCCCCGCCAGGCGCCGACCAACTGCAGATCGCCATGCACGTCTCGCGCTGCAGCACCGCGTCCACCTTCTCCGGGAAACACTCACGGCCATGATCGTAGCGCGACTGCAGCTGAAAGTCCAGCGAATCCTTGGGCACGTTCGGGTTGGCTCGATAACGCTTGCTGTAGCGCACCGAGTTCATGGTCTGGTGGTAGAACAGACGCTCGTGCGGCTCCAGATGGCCATGCCAGGTGCCCGTGTCCCCCAAGGGCGGCGGCGGTGGGGGCTTCGGGAACTGGCAAATGTAGGTGCCTTCCGAGCGCAGATCCGGCTCATACGAGTCATTGCGCAGCTGCACCTGTGTGTACTTAATCATGATGCTAGAACTATTCTTCTCTTGTTTTCTCAACTGAATTTTGAACTGATAAATACTGTAGTTTAATACTGAACAGATGTTGGGCAGAGCACAGTTTGTCGACTGATTCTCGGTTGCCCTGCCAATGTTAAGTCAATAAAAAGCACACGCCTGCCCGGTTTGAGGCCGTTGGAAACGGTTGGCGAAACGAGGTGGGGCAAACAAATAAGTCCTGATCTCACCACGAATCTGGACAGAGAGCTCTGTGTGTTTTCATAGTTATGATCAGTATTCCTGTCCAGAAAACAATCAAAAAATAGTCCTGCAACCCCTCTTTCGCGGGCAGCTACGTATATATATCTTTATCGGAATGCTTGGCGATACATTCATCGCTATGCGACTCTGAGTACCTGTCAAATCAAGTAGCCTTGGCAGGATTGCTTCCATCTCCAGGTAATTTGACAGCTAAAATTTATTACACAAAAATTTACAAGTCACGCAGTGCTGTTCTTCCTTGCGTTTGTTGCGTCGTTGCGGAGGTAAGCAGATATATAGATATATACATGGCCATTCATCCCAATGCTGGTCCACTTGGTCTGCAGCCAGGTAGCCATGCAGCGGAGATGCAGATGCGGAACTGGACTGGTGTGCCGAACCGCAACAGCAGCAGCAGCAACAGCAAATTCCTTTGCTTGTAAATCGGCTATGGCAGAGTTGCGTTGAATCTGAGCAGCACTCGTCCCCGACCATCGACGCCACGTAGAAGCCTCATCAGCGTCAGTGCAGCTGTGTGCAAGCCGCGTGAAACTCGCCAGGAGTTAGGCCCAACTCCGGGCGTTGTTTCGCAAATATCCAAGTTAAAATTTTCCAGATGCCACCGCAGCAGCCTCCACTTCAGCAGCTATCGAGAAACGCTCCTTGATTTGCGGCAATACCACCGCTCGCTCCCATGTGCAGACGGAACAAATCAAAGCAACAAGAAATTCTGCACGAGCAAAGCTCGAATTCTTTGGAAAAACGCATAAATAAATTTTAGTCCCATTCAAAATGTTTGACTCTTACATTCTTTGTGGGCTTTATTGGCTTTGTAGGTTCGTCCTTACTGCGAGGATTCTAAACGGGAATTTAGTCACGAATCTGTCCCTAGATTAATGCCAAATTAAAGAGGACTTGCACTATTGAACTACGAATTTTGAATGGCTTAAATGTGGAAATGCAGTCAAATAAATGCTTGACGTAAGTGTCAAATGTGGTCAAACTCGCCTACTGCCTGAAAATTAGTTTCGATGAAGCCTCTATCCAATCCACAAGAAAAAAAAAATAGTTGTAGATTAATTGGACTTTATTGAATATTTGTTTTAGCTGCAACATGATTTTAAATGTTAGTCTTCGTTTTATTGGCACTTACCACACTGAACAGATGATAGGGGGCACTAATCCAGGCCACAGCAGGTTGGCCTGCAAGAGATTCATTCCCATTTGCAGAGTCCAACGGCGACTCCATCGTAGCTTCTGCTGGAAATCTGTTTATTCGCCTAAACTTAAAATGGACGACCACCAAACGCCAAGCGGCAAGACAGGAAAACACCAACAACGCCAATCAGCAACCGGCAACCAGCAACCGGCAAACAGCAACAAACGACGGGACGAGAGAAGTGAAGTAACAGGAAACCGGAACCGGGAAACGGCCAACAGCAAACAGCCCAAGGAAACAGTCTATATAGTCTATCCCTTTTCTTTTTTCTCCCACTCTGATCGAGTGCAGCACGGCAGCAGCAACAGCAACAGCAGCACCAGCAGCAGCAGTAGCAGTAGCAGCGGTGGAGGTGGCGGCGACAGCGGCTGACAGGAAACGCCAACGCGGCAACGGCAGCAGTAACAGCAACAGCAACAGCTACGCGATGTCCGCTCTCGTGTCGTGTCGTGTTGTCTCTCTGCTAGCGCTGGACGGGGGAAGAAGAAGATGCTCTGATGCCTCTGCTGATCGGATCCGATCTCCGATCTCACTGATCTCTGATCTGCTCTCCTCCTCCCTCGCAATAACCATAACATTATTCTCAACCGCAACACTGCCACACACCAATTTGCCTGCATATATAATAAATGTGTAGAATGAGTGGGAGAAGCTGGTTAATAAGTTTTGTCGTTAAATTTAAACAAAGAACGAACGAAACGAGCAACACAAACGGAACGGAACGAAACAAACAGCAAGAGAGAGAGAAAGAGAGCGAAAACTGTTTCTCCTTTAATATTCATTCATTCTCTTGTCTCTTGAACTTCCTTATCAACTTTGTATTTGTATTTTACTTCCGGGGAGATTCGTAGCCGAGTTATTTAGAGTTTTATTTTGTCTTGTTAATGAAGCACTACACAATTGGCCAATTGCCAAAAATAACTAAATGCTACCATTTATCATATCAAAATCCCTAGAACGCCTCTTGCGGGATGGGATGGGCGCTAAAAGAACAAACGTTTGGGCGATCAACCCACCTTTGGGGGTGGGGATCGCATCCTGAACATAATAGTGCGTTGTGTTCTCTACTTGTTTGTTTTCCTTGCCAAAACTTAAAATAGTTTTCTATAAATAGTTGTGTAATGTGTAAGACTGTTCAATTTGTTTTGTATACCTGCTGTTCTGGTACAGCATGACAGGATGTGGAGCAAGATCCATGATCGGGATCTGTCTTGTCAGGCGAGTGCAAAACTGCAAGACTGCAAGGCATGAAATAAGAGTACGGATTAAAGATCAATATCATTCACTAGACCTATTATTCTACACTCACCTCGCACCAATTGGAACGTGAATATTAAGAGCGACTGCGACTACGGGAGGCTCCCACAGCCAAGGCGGATGCCCCGATACCGTTGCGACTCTCACCGCGCACTGGACTGCGCGAGAACTTGGTGCGGCGCTCCGGCGAATGGCTGCCAGCCGACTGAGAGCGCGAGCGTGGCGAGTAGGAGCGACGACGTGGACTACGCGAAGGGCGGCGCCTAGGTGAACGGGAACGCGAGCGACGACGACCGCCTCCACCTCCACCGCCTGCACCTCCTCCGCCACCACCACCACCACCACCAGATCCACCACCACGACGACCGTTGCTGCGAGTGGGCGACGAGGGACGGCCATAACGAGCCATCTGGACTCGGAGCTCCCTGCCATCTAACATGCGACCATCCATGGCCTCCAGTGCGTCTTCAGCATCACGTTTGTCGTAGAAGCTATGTAATATGGCGGGTGAAAATGTAGTTGTTAGCTATGGTCATATATATCAATTCATTCAGACATGGATTCATTTGGATTGTGGTATTCGCAGTATGTTGGCTAGCAGGGTTTTGGTAGGCAACAGTTGCAAGAGAACACAGTTTTTCTGGCATCTTTTGCTATAGAAAATGTCCAGAATAATAGCTGAAACATCTTCGAGGAAAGCGAATAATGCAGAGATGATATCGGATGAGGCCTGAGCGGAGTTTTTGTAAAATTCTCAGTATGTTGGCTAGCAGGGTTTTGGTAGGCAACAGTTGCAAGAGAACACAGTTTTTCTGGCATCGTTGCTGCTGAAAATGTCCAGACTGGTAGCTGAAACATCTTCGAGGATAGCGAATAATGCAGAGGATGATATCGGATGAGTACTAAGCGAGTTCTTGTTAAATTCTCAATATGTCGGCTATCAGGGTTTTGATAGGCAACAGTCAAAGGAACAAAGTTTTTTCTGGCATCGTTGCTGCTGAAAATGTCCAGACAGGTAGCTGAAACATCTTCGAAGATGGCAAATAATGCAGAGATTATATCGGGGGAATTCTTGTAAAATTCTCGGTATGTTGGCTAGCAGGGTTTTGGTAGGCAACAGTTGCAAGAGAACACATTTTATCTAGCATCTTAAATTGCTAGGAATACAAACACAAATGGGACATGTTCATATATTTTGTTAGCAAGAAATGCGAGAAATTTCCCGACACGCCGTAAATTTAATATTCAGTAGTGAAAGGTGCTTTCTCTCCATATCGGAAACTTACCGGACGAAAGCAAAGCCACGGCTCTCACGTGTGTAGCGGTCCCGCGGTATGTAAATATCACCCACTTCTCCACAACGCTCAAAGACGCGACGCAAGTCCTCGGGAGTAGTGCGATATGTAAGATTGTCGACCTGTACATATTAAATACGCATTATTTTCATATGCAAAAAAGAGGTTAGATAACCCCCGGCAACGTTGTCTGACGCAGCCGGCCGCCATTTTGAGTGCGGCAATTTAATTGTTTTGTACTTGCCTTCAGCGAAACCATGCCATCGATGCGTGGTGGCGGACGTGTGCCGCCCAGCGCCCCAGCACTACCGCCATTACTCATTATTATTTAGATTAATAGGATATCACTTAATTCCAAAATTTTAGACGCGTCTGCTCTCTTTTCACAATTTTTTTTTTTTTGTGAAAATGGCGTCAGGCACGTCTAGGGATGTTAAATATTGACATATAAATCTATCGATATAGGCTACTTATCGGTGATATTTTTGGTCGATTTTTTTATTGGACAAGCGAACTAGCTAAAATATTTTTGTAGGATATCGAACTGTTTTTCAAGACAGAAAATACGTCCTTAGATTTGTTGTATGTCTTTACCCCCAAGTTTTTGTGCGAGAAGATGAATTTGACCACAGTATATAGATGTGCCAGTTCATACAACGAAAGTGGCGCAGCGTACGGTCCCAGGTCTTCGGCTCGGGACCGTCGGCGTTCGGCACGTTTTTAACAGCTGATGTAGCGATCTGAGCTGACCTGCCGCAACATAAATGAGGAATGGGCAGACTGGGGGAATAAATACAATATATAAAAATAAAATATGTTAATTGTTTGATTTATTTAAAATTGCACATTTACATATGCATATCCATATGCCATTCGACTATTGCACATCGATACAAAACAGTATCGATAACAATCAATCTTTGTTTCCATGCGTGGCGCTTCAAAAGTAAAATAATATTAAAAAACATTAAATTAAGAGGAATATATATTTAGTTGACAGTTCTTCCAGTTACACCTGCACACGACACAAGAGTCTCCAATCCAAACCGGTACACACGGCCTGCAGACAAAGGTTAGATTGCCAGAAAAGCTACCGTCAACAACAGACAGAGTGGCCTGGCTAGAACTATCGTGGCAGAAAGTTAATCAGGTTCTAACAAAACAACAGTTATTTTTAGTTATTTATTCTTGCTTTATAGTCTGGCTTGGGCCCCGCCCCCCGCCTCTGCAGCTCGCGAATCAACGAAAGGCGTGTGTTTTTGTGCCATTCATTCCCGACCCGACCGCGTGTGTGTGTGAGTGGACGCAGCGTGAAGAAGAAGCAGAAGTTGAAGGAGGGCGAAAGTGTGTCGCGTGAAAAAAGTGCGAGATATTTTTGGGCATAATTGAAAGCAGGAACCATGGCCGCTCAAGAGAACTCGGATGTTTCCACAAAATTCTCCACGCTGAACGTGAACGCAGTGGAGTTCGTGCCGAGCTTCAGCTACGGTGGTCCTGCCAGCACAGCGGCTGTGGTATCGGCGCAAGCAGAGGGAGAAGCGCCGCCGCCAGCGGACACCCAGCCACCTGGAGCAGGGTCGGGATCAGCCACACCAGCCACAACTCCGGACTCCACCGGCAGCGGGGGATCAACAAATGCCTTGGTAACGGCCGCCGGAGCAGCAGTGGCAGCAGCAGCAGCAGCAGTGGGACCTGCGGAGACACAAGCGGGATCCTTGTCGGCCGCCGCCTCCAACTCAGCCTCGCCCGCACCGGGTTCGCCGGCTACCACGCCTTCGACGGCGGCAGCGGGGCCAATTGAGAACGTCAGCGCGTCGGACAAAGTTGCAAACAATGGTAAATAGCCTAAGAGTATCCCCCGGGAGGTGGAGGTGGTGGGGTCGGTCGGCAGCAGCAGCAGCTTTCTAACTGCTTTGGCGCATTGAACTTTTCCTCTGTGACGTCACATTGACGCCTGCATTTGTGTACATGTAACAAAGACAAGTCGCTAGGCCATTGTTGTTGCCCGAGTTCACCTGCCTCCCCCAACCACCCGGCATTGCCGTCAATCGTCAATAAAGAAAAGGAAAAGTCTGCAATTGCTAGGTTATTATCGCCTCCAAAACATAACCTCAATGTGCGGTGTGCATCGTCGGCAAATCGTGACAATACAATCGCATGTGTTGCTTTGGCTGTGTGTGATATTTGTAATTCAACAACTGTGAACCGCAATTTTCATGCATAGAAACAGTTGTTAGTCGCGGCAGGCATTTTCTTTGGACCACCGCTTTTCACGCCGTCGTGTCGCCGCCGCCAGTGAAGTCTCACATTCTCAGAGATGAGAAAATGATTTGACCGTGACTAATCGCATATCTGGAATAGCAGATTGTGAAGCACTGTTTACCCAAGCAAAATATTTCAAGTGCTGGGATAATAATAATCAGTTCCAATTGGGAAAACAGTCAACAAATTTAAATAGAACCGTTCGCTTTCAGTGAAATTCAACTACTTTCAAAATCTAATCTGACAAAGTCACAGTTCGCAGTAACAGGATGTTAGGTATGGATCACAGCACAGCCGCTGCTCATCTCTATCCACCTTTCACATTTGAATTTCACCCGGCGACGCTGACACCAGCAGCTGTTCCACACTTTTGCCATTCACTTGGTGCCATTTTTACGCCTGTTACGTTTTGTGCATGCGTTTATTTGGCTCTTTGCCTCACACGCTCACCAACACACACGCAAACGCACATACAAACACACACGTGTTTAGCCATGTCTCTTGTGTTTTGACACGTTTACGTGCAGCTTTTGCTTCCAAGCTGCTTCGTTCGGTGCGTGGAACGGCTGCTAATGTTGCTTCGCCTTCCACGTTATCGCTGTGGCGACTGTTTCGGCCTGAATGGGGCACTTATTGCAGCTCCTCTGCGGTTGAAACCGCTTTGAACTTGATTTCAGTGCGGCAGTCACACTGTAGAGAGCGGACCGAACGCGTACTGGTAGTGCCTGCCTGTTGACTCTTACACTTCGCCGCGATCAGAAGCCACGCGACAAAATTACTCACCTTTTGGGCAACAGTTTGTTTTCTCTGATGTAATAATGATTAATCAGAACGGCGGTGCCACCGAGAGTACTATCTCCAAGAAAAATTCGAAGAAAAGTTAGTAACTATGGAGACGGAAAGAGACATCCGGATCCAGCTTAAAATCATCTCCTAGTGAAATCCAAAACGCGTCCAGCTTCAACTGAAAGCAAGTAAAATGTATCCTGGCCCCCTATCAACTTCTTGAAACTGACTTGGATCACAAGCGAACCTTGCATTTAGCACTATGCGACACGTGACTCATCTGTTTGCCGAGCGATTAGCATGTCTCTCTCTCTGTATGCTTAACCCGACAATTACATGAAAAAGTCGTCCCATTATATTAGCTTAACCTTCGATCAAAAGTTGAGAACCAGAATATCCATGGAATATTCCATGCGATTACAATTAAAATCCACCACACACATATACAAATATACAAAATTCCTTCGTTTAAATCTGCAATATCATTTTCTGATCATAAACGATGTTTTCTCTTTAATTAGAAACCGATCCCGCTGATAGCTGGGATGTGGAAGACGATACAGTCATAACTCCTGAAGACGAAGAGGCCGAGGATGAGTTCTTGGAGGGCGAGGCCACGCCAAAGGTGTCCAAAAAGAAGATCGTGAAGGTCGAGGAGAACAGAAGCAAGCGGGAGCATGTGAACGTAGTGTTCATTGGCCATGTTGGTAAGTGGATACTTGCGGATTTACTTGTGTAAAATCTCCTGCTAACATTACTCGTTTCTTGTCCCATGAATAGATGCTGGCAAATCAACAATTGGCGGACAGATCATGTCGCTCACAGGGATGGTGGACAAGCGGACGCTGGAGAAGTACGAGCGTGAGGCACGTGAAAAGTCGCGAGAGAGCTGGTACCTCTCCTGGGCGCTGGACACAAACCAAGAGGAGCGCGACAAGGGCAAGACCGTGGAGGTGGGGCGAGCGTTCTTCGAAACGGACCGCAAGCACTTCACCATCCTCGACGCCCCAGGCCACAAGAGCTTTGTGCCGAACATGATTGGCGGAGCGGCACAGGCAGATCTGGCTGTTCTGGTCATATCGGCGAGAAAGGGTGAATTCGAAACGGGATTCGATCGAGGCGGACAGACCCGGGAGCACGCCATGTTGGCCAAGACAGCGGGCGTTAAGCATCTGGTCGTGCTGGTCAACAAAATGGACGATCCAACAGTCAATTGGGATCAGACGCGTTACAACGAATGCAAAGACAAGATACTACCATACCTCAAGAAGCTGGGCTTCAATCCAGCCAAGGATCTTACCTTTATGCCTTGCTCCGGTCTCAGCGGCTACGGCCTAAAGGATCAAATTCCAGAGTCCATCTGCCCATGGTACAGAGGGCCCGCGTTCATCCCATTCATCGATGAACTGCCCTCACTCAATCGCAAGTCTGACGGGCCCTTCATCATGCCCATTGTCGATAAATACAAGGATATGGGAACAGTCGTAATGGGAAAAGTGGAATCCGGAATGGCGCGCAAGGGTCAAAACTTGCTGGTGATGCCCAACAGGGTATGTTATCCTCGACTCCATTCTCAACTATAGCCTCGATTTTAATTCAATTTTCCAATCACTCACTATTTTCTTCAGACACAAGTGGCCGTAGATCAACTGTTCTCCGACGACTTTGAAGTCACATCTGTTGGTCCCGGCGAGAATGTCAAGATCAAGCTGAAAGTGAGTGTTTAGCCTTACCAGATTTGAATATAAATTCATGTGATTTGTGTTTGTGTTTGTAGGGCATTGAGGAAGAGGATGTCTCGCCTGGCTTTGTACTCTGCGATGCCACTAATCCCATCAAGACGGGAAAAATCTTCGATGCTCAGGTCGTTATATTAGAACATAAATCAATTATCTGTGCGGGTTATTCGGCCGTCATGCACATACACTGCGCTGCCGAAGAGGTCACAGTAAAGGTGCGTTCTCTTTATATCTGTTATTATAAAATTCATACTCTATTTTGTGCATTTGTTTCCATAGGCCCTCATCTGTTTGGTTGACAAAAAGTCTGGTGACAAATCAAAAACACGTCCACGGTTCGTTAAGCAGGATCAGGTTGCAATTATGCGAATCGAATGCTCCGGAATGATTTGCCTTGAACAGTTTAAGCTCTTCCCACAAATGGGTCGTTTCACGCTAAGAGATGAAAGTGAGTTTTAGCAGCGACAAAAATGTTGAAATATCTGGTATATATGCTTTCTTTTTTTTTTGTTTTGCAGACAAAACCATTGCCATTGGTAAGGTACTGAAGGTGGTCGAATAAATTGAGCCAAGCTACATTCTAGCGCCCGCCTTTCACTGCGACTTTGAGAATAGCCTTGCACGCCACGACGAGAGACAACAGCAACAACAACAACGCCACGCTTTCTTCATATTTTACAAAACGAAAAAAAACCCAGGCAGTTACACCCTCATACACCACATACCGTTCTTTTACGTTTACCAGCAATAGCAATTGATTATACATTGATTAGAGGAAGTTTATATATAGCAAACGACATGAATCGCTGAATCGGATGCGCGTTCCCAGAGCCCGGAGAACGGGCAAACGGAAAGTTCGTTTACAAAACCGAAAAGACATTCAGCTGGGACTGGGACAGGCTGAGAGATCGAAACGGAAATGCATTATATACGAAAACATAAACTATATTATGTGCAACTAAAAGAAAATCGGTAGCAAGACCATTTGCGAAACAAGATGTACTATTTATATATATACACAACAAAAAAACACATACATATATATGCATATATATATATAAAGCGTATACACAGAACAGTATATATATATGTATGCGAAGCGGGAGAGACATGCCGATGCCGATGATGATAATTGATTACGTATGATAACACGCATAAAATAGGTTCTTATTACAATTTGCGTTTGTTAAGGCCCACAACACTCAGCGTACGAGTAGCCGCCGTCGTTTTATTTTTATTTTTGGTCTATTACTTTTGTATAAACTGTAAGCATTATATAACACGTACACGTACATGCCTAAATCACGCGCGCAAGTCGTGACATTTTTTAAAAACTAAAAAAAAAAACTAAAAGCTGCAAGCTACCCAATTTTTATATTTATACAAGCGAAAAGTAAGAAATATATCCGAACCGGTCTCCGTCACGCCACGGTTCCCCAATAGATTTCCCCCATACCACACCGCCCCCCTCCATAGATTTTCCTTTTGTATGAGCCTTTAAATTGCAAATATGTTAAATAATTCCGGCTAAATCGATTACGATTATTTACCCATCTTCTATTTTTTTTACAAATACATATATTATATAACTAAAGGCTTTAATTTAAGTTTAAGCCCCAAAAGGATCTTTGAAAAAAGTTAGCTTGATTCGTAAGCTCAAAATGATAGATTGTTTGAAATCATTAAACTAAAACAAAACAAACAAAACACGAAACAGAAATCGAAACTGTACGGGTGAACATTATCCATTACGTAAAAATGTAATTGTTAATTTTATATTACTTACTTTATATTCTATTCACTTAAAAGCCAATCCCCATATTTGTTTTGCTACCACAAACGAATTTGATTTGATTTTTTTATAATTTAGTTAATTGAAGAAATCGTGCAAAAACCACACGAACCAATACGAAAAACCCCAATTATGAAGGAACAAAATAAAAACGCCTTTTTGCTATCAAGCAGAAACAAAAAACACAAACACAAACCAGATTTTCATTTCGGTTGTCATTGCATTTAATTTACCTATGATTTTAGCTATAATTTGTCATCCATAAAAGGACCAGGACCAAGGCGGTTTCAAAAAAGAATATTCACACATTGTTCAGAGTTTTGTTCTCGCTCCTCGTTTTGTCTAAACTAACTTATGCCCTGCCCCCAGAGTTCCCACGCCTTTGTTAACAGAATAAAAGTTGAAATCAAAAGTTGTTGCCACTGAAACATAAACAAAAACAAGTAAATGATTAATAAATTTATATAAAATAATAATATCATTAAAAAACAGTCGTTGAACAGTCGCCCCTTTGTCTAAGTTAATCCAATTAACTGAGAAATATTTAACTTCGAGAGCATAATCGTACTTAACGGAATGGGAATAAACCAAAACCTGCTTTTAACGCTTTCCACAGCCTCCTCCTATGAATCGAATCGACAAAATCGAGAGGGATATTTAATTAATTATATACATAAATAATACAATAAGTGCGATATAATTGTTGACCACGCGAGAACTTATTTAAAAATGTTTCACACAACAAACACACACACACATATAGAAGACAGCCAGCCACTAAGAACGGAGGGAGGGTCGAACACTACATAAGTAAGGGAATAGAAGCGATCGAAATAATAGAATTATATAGACAAAACGGGAATATTTATACAGAAAACGAAACTCAAATGTATTATTATTATACAAAATACATACGTATGAAATGAAAACAAAACAAACAAAAAAAAAAACAACCGCATACATTTGAACATTTTTTATCAATAAAACGTGAACAAAAAATTAAAGCAAAAAAAAGATGAAAAAAAACCAAGCGAACCAAAAATTAAAGGAGTCTTTATTTTGAGAACTTGAACTGATTATTGTGGGTGCGCCTAAGCGCAGGATATACATATGTCCCTATACTCCCAAAGGCGGGAAATCCTTCCAAAGTCTCGCATCCTTTCCACTGGAACACTGGAAAAGCTTTTGGATTTGTTTGAACCCCATTTGACGGAGACTAAAAGGACCTAAAGCAGCCACAATTGATGTAACGACATATCTCCGGGCGACATAGCTCCTGCCACACATTTTTCAGCAGGAGATATGTCGCTAGGGCCTGCCATGAGATATGTCGCTATGCCCTAATCGGGAATCGTGCTGGAAATATTTTGCAAAACGAAATCAACATATTTCCGGCTAAAATGTAAACACAGCAATCCATGCCCGACGAAATCCCAGTTGTCGAATTCTGATTCGTTTGAGACTACTGAAAATATTTCAGTAGTTCCCTGGACGGCAGCCAGGGAACACAAAAACCCAAAATTCTAAATTAAAATAAAAACAGTTTTCAGTTTTCTGTTTCGGAGTAATTTTAAGTGAAAAGTGAAAATAGTTAATTAGTTTTTAAGTTTAACGTTTTTTTTTTTAAATATTTTTTACAAAAGCAAAAAAAAAAGGAATGCAAGTTGTAAGCCTGATTTGAGTGTGTTTTAAATAGTTTTCCTTTTACGAATTTCACTGCCAGCCGCGGAGTTCCAAAAGGAGTCACGTCTGCACAAAGGGTTACATAAATGTACGTCGATTGAACACTACACAACAAGAACAAGAACAAGAACAAGAGAACAAGAGAACAAGAACAACGACATTGGCGACATTGGTGGTAATTATTCAGTTTCGGTCACCGCGGGAAAGCAGTTTCTCATTTTCCAGCTTTTATTTATAGGATAGAGCAGAGATACAGCGGGAGATACAGCGGGATATGCAGCGGGATACACAGCGATGGACAGAGATGCACAGATACACGGGTGTGTGGATTAGGCCTACTGGGGATACCACGTTAAAAAAAACGCGCCTAGAACTATACCACATGCTGGTGGTGTGGAAATCAGTTCATTCAACTGTTCAAACTTTTAATTAAGAATTATTTTTATTGCCAATCGAGAGTTTATTTATTTTTTATGGGGGGATGGGCTGACAGCTCTTGTCAAATACATTGCCAGACTATTGGACAGAGAGCTGGCTTGGATTTACATGTCAGTGGTGCGACGAATGGAGTATACAGAATACCACTGTATGAAGTCTGTGTGTTGGCTAGCTATGGAAAAATATAATTACAATATTCTGGGGACAAAAGTCAGCTGCTGACTCTGCTACGGATCATGTACAGTCTTAGGGACACCAAAAAGCGACACTCTAAGCCTTTGCTTCGATATTTCGGATATTCAAACTGTTTTGCTTTAGGGTTCTAGGGTAAACTGACAATATTGACTAGGGACATCGGGAATGCCACACACAGAGGCTTCTTGGGAGCCACATAAATTGATGAATATTATTTTATCACAGTGGCCTTTGCATTGAAAATCCTTAGAAACAAACAAAAACTCTGATGAAGCCATGACACCATCATGAACGTGTGCATCATGTCAAAGGGTTGGAAAGGGGGATATGGCCCTACTGGTCCACAGTGTCAACGTGCTGGCCAACGTGCTGGCCGCACGCAGCCCTTCGAACGAGCAGCCGCCACGCGCCGTAGAGGTGGAGTACACGGATCCTCACTGCAGCGTCAAGCAGGAGAACTTCGATGGTGAGCCAATTCCTGAGTTTGGCACCCAAAACGGGTCAATCACCGACGCCGACCTGGGCCCAACTAATATTATTTGTTCATTCGTTCTAGTGTAAAATAAAGCTGTCACACTTCTATGCCTGCTGATCTTCCAAGTATTGTTTGACAAAGGATTTGATCGCACTTGAATGCGAGTATTGTGTTTGGTGTGAGACCCCTAAAAGGGCTCACAGGTGGTGGCTGATTCGCTCTACGCAAACCAGCAGTGGGCCAGCAGGTGGGCAGGGGCTAAAAGGAGCAGAGCAATCGAGAAGATTGAAGTTCGAGCAGTTCCTCCATACTGGCGCCTCAACGCTTGCTTTAGGCATATCGCTGTACAGTGTTGGACCTTCCCACCTTTCGCTGCCTGGCGGCACTCCGGCTCCAATCAGCTTCCCCTGCGTCGTTGCCTTGCCAAATATTAATTGTCTACTCGCATGGAGATTCCACATATACAATTATAAATTCATTTTGATTTATTATAAAGCTATTCATGGTTTGTGTGTTGTGTTCCTTAAATGAGTAGTAAAAAAACATGACAAAATTAAACACGGAAATAAACAAAAAATGGAAAATGGATAATATCCTAGGCAGCGGGACAGCGGGACAGCGGGACAGCGGGAGGTTTGCTTGTACATATGTATGGCTGTGGAATTATTGGCATCTTCCCTCCAGCGATACTTACACACTAAACAAAATTCCTTTGCCCCCCTTCGTTGTCTCGCCTGTCCTATGGGGCATTCGGTTCCTTAGCATTGAGTATCACGCATTGGTTCTGGCCTTAGTATTGCTCTTCTCGGATCTTCTCGGCTTTCTTGGCCAGCAGCGGAGTGATGGGCTGATCCTTCCTGTTGGCTCGCTCCAGCTGCTTGGCCTCCTTGTCGCCATAGATGTCCAGATCCCGGCCGTAGTACCACACCAGGTAATCGAAGAACATCCCAAAGAAGGTGAGCACTAGCCAAAGGGGGAGAAGGAGACAGATGCGGGCATTAGAATTGGTTTGGAGGGGGCCCATGGGCACATCTTACAGCAGGACAGGAAGTTGATGGAGTAGCGGAAGCGCTGCTGGTCGTACAGCTGACAATTGCCTTTGCCATTGCAGGTCTGCGTCCACACCAGGCACGTGGAGTCGATGAGGCGACCGAATATAATCGGACCCGGAATCAGGGCGAACATGCTGATCATCATGAGGGCCAAGCCCTGGGCAAAGGACTTGTCGCCCGCCTCCACGGCACGGTAGTTGACCAGCACATTGCCCACGCGGCCGGAGGAGCCGAACCAATTGATAACCATCGAGGTGATGGAGAACACCCAGAAGCTCCAGTTGCAGCCCTCCATGCAGATGCCCGGCCGTATGACCTCCTCCTCGGGCTGGGAGCGACGCACTCGCGAGATCAGCTCATCCCCCAATTCATTCTCGTCGTTGAGCAGCGGCAGCGGCACGCCGCTGAGCGTGTAGTCTGTGGCTGTGTAGTCTGTGGCTGCATCCAGTTCTGGTTGAGGTGTCGGCTCCAGCAGCTTCAGCAGCCTCTCAGCTGCATCGGGCTGCAGTACGCCAGCTGCCGCCAGGCAACTGCAGTTCTCGTACAGCTTCGACTCGGCATTGTAGCTCTGACAGCCCGCATGGCAGGCGGAGAAGTAGGTGGTGTCGGTGGGCTCGTGGCAGACGGGCGTGTAGCTCATGCCACTGCAGGAGCAGTTCGAGTTGCAGGCACTGGTCAGGTTGAGTCTGTCGCGCGGGAAAAAACTTCATAAAGTTAAAGATGGTAACGGAATAAAGGACTGCGGAAGCTTACCCGCCCACATGAGCCATCGAAAAGGTGTCTGGGCAGTAGAGGAAGGCGTAGGAGATCTGACCCATTATGTAGACACAGCCCACGATCACATTCCACATGAGCACCTTGCTGACAGCCGGCTTCTTCTTGGACAGCACGAAGCCGGAGCCAATGAGGCCCACGACCATGCCCAGAATGGACACAGGACCCACCACCTGAAAAGAGCAAGCGGACAATTATCCTGGGACTGAGTTGAGACGGACAGCAATCGACTCACAATGGTGGCGCTCTGCGAGTTCTTGTGGAACTGCACCTCCATGTACTTGGTGAGGAAGGTCATGAAGCCAGAGGCGCCGAGTATGTAGAAGACGCCGGAGGTGATGTTGAAGATCAGCAATTTGTTGCGCAGCAAGCGCATCAGGGCACGGGGAAAGTCCTTCAGCTTGGGCAGATCCGCATTGGCACCGGCGCCGGCGCCAATGTTGTCGAGGGCGGCATTCGAGGAGAAGCGACTGCTCAGCGAGAGATTCTCCTCGCGCTTGAGCTCCTCGTGGCGCATGGCCAGCGGCTGGTGGGAGTTGTGCTTGAGTGTGTCGCGTGCCTTCGGCAGCTGCTTGGGAAAGAGTCCAATCAGGCCGGAGAAGAGACACATCAGCGTGCCGAGGATGACCCAGCCCAGCCACCAGGCGCCCAGCCAACGCGGATCCTTGCTGTCGATCAGCGGCGTCTTCGATGGGTCAATGAAGGTGTTCAGCGAAATGTAACCTAGGGGGGAGGGATGGAAGGGAGCAGGAAGTCAGCTGTCAGGCTGTGGGCTCCGTTGGGGGCTGAAGTTTACGCACCAAAGAGGAAGCCAACGACTGGGCCAATCATTCGCAGGGACATGGCCACCGCCAGCATCAGCGGAGTGTTTGTCTTCTTGGTGTTGTCGTCCAGATAGGTCTGGCCCAGCGAGTAGTACAGGGTGTTGCCCACGCCCAGCACAAACTGCGAGAGAAAGATCAGGACGAGGGGCACATAGGTGAAGAGATCATCGCAGCCCTCCTCCTTCTGGCCAACGCCACACAGCTGCGCACTCTGCGATGAGGTGACATTCTGCATAGAAATAGAATATAGATATAGGGAGAGTGAGAGTGAGAGAGAGTGGGAGTGGGAGGTGGGTGTGGTGTGCACTCACTGGCAGTGAGGGAATACCCGCTGCAGAGGTGCCATTCGTGAGGCTATCCTGATACTCCTTGGTGAACTGCAGGACATCGTGGCCAGCGCCATAGATGAAGTGCGGCAGAACGAGAATGTAGCAGGACAAGCCACAGAAGACAATGCCCCAGGCGATCCAGCGCGGACGATTGCGCTGTCCGCCAATGTACGACAGGATGAGCGACAGCATGATCTGTGAGATCTCGTTGCCACTGAGAATGATGCCTGCAAAACTGAGCATTAAGTGTGCAAGCTGGAAGGAGGTTTGCGATGCTCTCACCTGTGGTCTGGCTGGGTATCTTGAAGCGTTTCTCGAGCGTGGTCAGTGTGACAATGAAGTACATGTAGGACATGGCCTGGATGGTGCCCAGCAGTCCGTAGACACCCATGAACATCTTGGTGGTGGCATATTTCTGCAGCCAGGCCGGATGCCAGTTGGCCATGCCGCACAGGTAGTGGCCCGGTGGGGGCGCTGAGCCCCGTCGTCGCACTTCCGTCATCGCCGTGCCACCCTCTGTTCGCCTCTGTCTGTCTTCTGTTTGTCTGCCTGTCAGCTTCTGGGGGTGGTGTGGGGGATGCGTCTGTCTTGTCCGAGCCGTGCTGCTCAATAAACCATTGAACGCGCGCAGATAAGATTGTGTGCCGTACCAGACAGGCGGACAGGAGTGGATGCCGCTGCAATCAACACAGACACAGAAGAAGGGTTTGTAAATCACCGATGCACTGCAAATTCCTTGCTTGATTCGTGTTCCCCGCCAGCTGGAAATAGTCCGGGTAAGCGTGACTCTTGGAAAGCGGATCCGTAAACATTCGTTTAGGGCATATAAAGGCTAAATTTAATTGTCCCGATAGGGAAATTCGGCGTATCGATTAACTAACCAGCGATAATGGCATGGCACCTACTCAAGATCACATTAGGTCTGGACTGGGCCTAGGCCTGGGCACTGGCTGCCGATTAGATTGGGCCATATTAAATTTGGTATCTATATGGCTGGGGGGGTGCTGTGCTCTGGTGCTCTGTGCTCTAAGGTGCTCTGATATTTTTTGCTATTTTTACCGCATAACGATGACCGCCCCAGCACTCGTCTGGCGGTCATAGGCACAGGCATAGGGATGCCTGCCTTTCGATTGATCAAATCACTCCCTTGGGCAGGTTATAGTTACGCGTATCGCTAATGATATCTTATCGGAGGTTGTGGTCTGATCAACAGGTGATGTTCGGTGGAACTAAGTGCGGAATAATCACAGTGACAACACGATTGGCTTCACGGAATCTTCCTAATCCCAAGGCAATTACAGGTTCAACGTGAAGGAACTCTTGGGCATGCACTTCCTGCTGTTACAGGTATTTGCTGTAGCACCTGCACCACCTGCTCACAGGTCCAATAAATTCCCCAGCTATATTTCGATTGCTAGTGCCCCAATTTCGGTTAACTCAGATGTTATGCTGATACTATATATCAGTAAGTAAAACACTTCCTAATCAGCTTGGGCAATGGCGTTCGTTTTGGTCAGGGACTGCACTGAAATGAAATCAGTTTAATGAACTCAGACTGCACAGAATTCCACTCAATTGTACTTGAAATAAATTTACAAAATTATTTGCCGCTACATCGGTCTTTTTCCTCATTTTCAGTGTTCAGTGATTGATTTATTTACAAGTGTGGAACAGACATAGATCACTTGATATGCGCATGGCAGGTATGCCAGTGGTATCTCTACCATAGACTATAATTACCCAGGGCACAGTCGAATTTTTCTTTATCAAACGTTTTGATGCTAAGTGTCCAGTTAGGTGATTCATTACAAGACAAAACACAAATCACATTTTTTTTTGGAGGGGTTCCTGCTATTGTGAGTCAGTTAAAACAATTTCAGGGCTCTTCAGCAAATAATTTGGGCACAAGGAAATATTTTTCAAGCACATTTGGAATTTAATTTAATTTAATTATCTTTTTGCAGAAATAACTGCCTGCCGCTTGCCACTTGTTGTCACTTTATTAAGGATATATGCACACACACAAATATGTATATGTACGAGTATATATCCCTGCCGCATGCCGAGCTACCCCAATGTCAATCACCGGCTGTGGGGGCTGCCCACAATCGCAATGCCAGACAGGTGCACGTAAATAGTACGATTATACGTACTTTTTGCCTGAGTAGTTTAGTCGATTTCCTATATTATTCGCACATTTGTTGTACAATAATCTTATCGTTGAGCACTTGAACGATTAATTTAATTTGCCGCCGCTCGAGTTCCTTTTCGCAGGAACGGCGTTCAGTCCCGCTAGCGCGAAACACTAAAGATGGCTGGGTGGGGTGGTTTGTGTATAAAGACGAGGACCGAGCGACCCGTTCAACGTTGTGGCGCGAATCAGACTGAAAATTGAAAAATTTTAAATTGTCCGCTGGCCGGGACGGGCCGGGCCGGGCCGCGGCTGCCTTGTCGCAGTCAATCGAAGCCCGATAAAGCATTATCAAAGCTATAAAATAAAGCGGCCGCGCTGCGAGTAAATAGTTCCAGTCCATCTACCCCACGCCACATGGCTGGCCCCACGTGCAAATATGATTTAGGTTGTTTCTCCAAAAAAAACAAAAACAAAAACAAACCCAAACTTGACATTATCATTTTTTGTTGTTGTCTTTGTCTTTCGGCAGGCTGCTTCTCCTTCGCACTTTCTTGTGGAGACTTTTGGCGGGTGGCCTGTGGCCCATAGCAATAACAATGACAATAGAAAACTACGGCACAATAACAGAACGCGACAATGACATTATTATTAGTATTACGATCCACTGACCAGTGTCGCTCCCCCCTCCGCCACCCACACAATGGCGATGCCCCGCACTATGATTAGATTTGTAAGCAAGTGAATTAGGCAGAATCTGTGTGTGTGTGTGTGTGTAGAGTGGAGAGTGTGTGCAGAGTGTAGTGTGTGGAGAGCATAGAATGTGCAGCCGAGGGGCGCCACCACAGTACCCGGAGTCCGTCTAGGAGTCCGTTTTGATGTGCAGATCCGGATCGTTGACATTCTGCACGAACCTATTGCGGCCAATGTCCCAGAGCATAATCAGACCCACGCACAGCACAAAGAACAGGATGCCCAGCGTGAAGATGCTCTGCGAGAGCACCGCACTGATGTATATGTCGCAGTGCCAGCAGGGCTTCGGCACGTAGTCCGGATTGAAGCCCGAGTCAGATGCTGCAAAGAGAAATCAAATGATTACAATGGGTACAAGCCAAGCCCAAGCCCAAGCCTTGAGCCTTGAGCACCCACCCGTGAGCATAACATCCAGGTGAAAGGAGTAGAGTGTCAGGCGCCAGCCTTCGTCCGAGTAGGCGGTAATGGACTGACAGCACAGACTGTGCCCGAAGCTGAAGAATATCATGTCCCGCGGATAGTACGTCGTGTTGCTGTTGAACACAATGCGTGTGATGAGCCAGCTGCCGCCCACTGGCAGGATCTCCATCATTAGGTAGCCCATGTGGGTGTTCATGACAACGACGAAGCCCTTCTTCACCGTCTGCACACCCACCAGACCCATCTGCAGGCTGTCGTTGCCCGTTCTCAGCCGGACGTAGGTGCGATTGTAGCGCACCTCGTGGCCCACCTTCATCTCCATGGCCTGGATGATCTTCTGCACGCCGACAATGGCCAGCTCGTGCCGCAGAATGGTGAGGTTCGTGGGATCGGCCCTCAGGCCAACATCCCCCGTAAAGATGACATTCGAGCCCTCCGTGTGGCTGTGCCGCTTGCCGGACATGCTGTAGAACCGACGACGCCTCAGAGCTCGGTATTCCTCCTCCAGGGCCGTGTAGATGTGGATGACGCGGCAGCCCTTGAGCACCTCCAGCACGGCGGCTATTGTGGCATCTGCGAAGCAATCAACCGGACATTATCAGCCATTAGCCGTCACCCACAACCCGTACGCACCATGAGCCGTCAGACTGCGATCCCCGAAGTTAAAGCCGTGTATCTGGCCGATCTCGCAGCGAATCTCCTGCCCCAAATCAATCTCTGAGCCATCCATGGGCAGCGTGTGCCACACCAGACCGGGACTAACCGCTCCGCGACTGATGTGGTCCAAGGCTCGCAGCGGCTTCTCCACCTGACTGTAGTACCGCACGGGCAGTATCTGGCTCATTTGCGGAAAGCACGAGGGGCAGTTGATATCCTTGGCAGTCAGCTGTGGGAATCAGTTGCAGACTTAGCCTTAAAATCTGTGCATTAATGTGAAGAGTTTTACCTCCGATGCCAAGTAGACAACAATCATGTATTCCCTTTGGATCGGCCTCAGCATCCTGACCAAGTCGAAGGTTTTCATGTATTGAAAGATGCTCTGTGGCTGGGGCCTGCACGGGGAGAGAGGAGTTTCCAGCAGCCATTCCAGTACGGCTGTGTGTTTGTGGAGCACTCACGTATCTATGCCCCATATCAGCATGGGCGGCGAACTGGGCGTATTGATGGCCCAGACGAACTTCATAATCAGCAGCAGACTCCACCAGGGATGCATTTTGATAGCTAAATTAAATTAAGTTCTTCAATTTCTAATGCAAAGAATTTCTTTTGGGGTATTGGGAAGCTATGTGCAAGGCCTGCTTGGTTTTCTTTCAAATAAAAATGAAGCATATCAACAAGAGTACTTTGGTTTCAGACATCATAGCTCAAATAAGAGCTTTTAACCTCTTCCAAACTACGGACTGCCATAGCTAGCGTAGTTCTCTATTTATGGGGCTATTTTTTGTTATTTCAGATAGGACTGACAGCATCACTAATACCAAATTGTTGCACGCCACTTTGCAAGCCACGTGGCAGCCCTTTTTGAGGCAGCCAATTCTATAACCAAAGTCTCGGGTCTTTGCCAGTATCGCTAGCCTATCTCAAGGGGCACATCACAGTAAATAAAGTGCCATAGAATTCGAAATGCTGCACAAAGCGGAGACACTACACTACACTACACAGCTCTTACTAGCAGTAGGAGAAAGAACTTCTACAAAGAAGAAACGAAACTCTTCCCAGGAGCATTTCCTAATTCTTCATAAGTCCCAAGAAATACCGGAATTCCATCCCAACAGCCACCCCCAATTGCTTAGCGACTTGTTGCTGCTGCAGCATGCTGCCCACGATCGTTCTTAATGCTGCTACAACATGTTGCCCACGATCGTTCTTAATGCTGCCTGCAGCATGTTGCCCACGATCGTTCTTGAGGCTGCTGCAACATGCTGCGCACGAGCCAAGCATGCGTAAGCGGCGGCAATAAAGTTGCTTGCCATTAAGCACAAAACTGAAACAAAAAAGCACCAAAATAAACTGTGATAAGATAACTGACTGTAACTGTAACTGTGGTCTTATCAATGGACGGACACAGGTAGAGAGGCTCTCCTCAGTTTGCTCGATTGCCGCTGTTCGAATAGACGTCGGTCTGTGTCTGGGTCCGTGTGCGGTGAAGATGCGATCGATTCATGGCCATTGAGGAAAGTTAATATCTAAAGAAATAAAACAAAAACAAACGAAATACAAAACGAAATCGAATAACAAAATGGCGCAAAATGTACGCAACTCCGATCTATCGCAGATAGCTGTGAATGCCAACAACATACCCGACGGTGCGTGTCCATAAAAAATACTTACTTAGTGACTCCGTGACTGCCTCGACATAATCCATATAAAATCCTCTCTTCCACTCTCTTGCAGACAGCGTCGATTGCGGCATCAAGGGTCTGGGCTGGTGTCGCGGCCCAGGCTGCCAGAAGTTTGCCCGCCTGCGCACCTTTGTCCTGGTGCTGGCCCTCACTGGCACGCTGCAGGGCGCCTGCGAATCCTACTTCCGTGTCTCAGCCAAACAGGCTGCATTCCAGTACGGCTACAGTGCCCTGCTAGTCGGTGAGTAAGCCACACCTCAATCGTGGCTATCGCAAAAACACAGCCACAGAAAATATTACGCGGCACAGCTCCAGGTGTACGGGTGTACGGGTGTACGGTACGGTACGGTAGTAATCGAGGTGTTGGCCTGGTTCTACGGGGCAGATTTTTGTGTGTGAGTTATCAGTTTTGCGATATTGTTGACGATTGCCAGTGTCTGTGGGAGGGGGCGGCTTCCCAGTGCTCTTCGGGGTGCAAGGGTATATTGTATTTTCCACGCGAAAGGTACGTCGGGTATTAAGAACAGTGACCAGCAGCTGCATAGCGCAGTCCGCACACGCACAGCATAAAAACTTCGTACGTCTTCGGCCTACTGGCTCGGCTGCCGCAGCGGCAGAGAAGCAAGAAACGTTTTGTGCCTTCGTGTCTGTTGTACAACATGTGAGTGTGTGCGTGCCAAGCGTTGATTTAGATGATTCATTTTGTTGGTTAAGTTATTCTTTGGTTGAACTGCAAGTTTCCCCCTTTATTGGGCATAATTTACTAAATATAATTGATCAGCGGGTATCAAATAGTACAGAGACAGCCCTAAAGTGTTATATTTTCCTTTGTGTTGCAAGATACTCGCACCTATTCGTCATCAGTGGCCATACGTAATCACAACAAAAGCCTCATCCGGTCTGCAAGAGACTGGCAAATGTTTCGATGGATTTACGGGGAATTTAACGAAAAGCATTCTACACAATTTAGGGAGCTCCTGAAACCTGCAATTGACCAAAATGTGTTCGCATTACTCATACGTCATATCTGGGCACTATCAATGGGGCGAGATAAGGATAAAGTGATATACGTGTATACTTGGCCGAATTCTGGGTTTTCCTGCCACTAAACTAAAGGTCTCTCTCTCACACTCGTGTGCTTTGGTATTTATAAAGGTTTTTCTCTACCCACAGATTGGCTACTGGTGACTAGCGGCCTGTGCCAGGCTGTGTTTGCCTTGGTGTTCGCCTTCTGGGCGGATGTCTTCCATCCCATCAAGTGGCTGGTGGGCACACTGATGCTGCAGTCCGTGACGTGTGTCATCGCCGTCATTCCATCCATAATGAACTTGTAAGTGGCATAAAGCATAAAATATCCCCTATCTCCTATCTGATACGCCCTTTCCTTCTAGTGCTGCTGGCACCAAGGCAAAGGATGCTCTCTTGGATGCCAATCTGTGTGCCACTTCGCTGGCTCAGTTCCAGAAGCTGACGCTAACGGAGGCGCAGAGCAGCACCGCCACGCTGGTGATGCTGTTCGTCCTGCAGCTGGCGCTGGGCATGGCCGGACTGGCCTACTACACCATCGGCGTCACCTACATCGACGACAACTCCCTGTCGCAGGACAGTCCGGCGGTGATTGCCGCCACGCTGGCGGCCCGCATCTTTGGCCAGCAGGCGGGCTCGTTTCTGGTCTTGAGCGTGGGCCTGACCCACGTCGGCTGGTGGCTGGGCTGGGTCATACTCGGGCCGCTGATCTTTGTGGGCGCGGTGCTGGTGGGACTGTTTCCCAAGCGACTGCCCAAGACGGTGATCCATCAGGCGGCCCAGCGGATCATCGAGCAGTCGAACATGCGCAGCTTCGGCAGCCAGTTCTCCACGTACCTGGACGACACGGACTTCTGGCCCTCGATGAAGCGGCTCTTCAACAATCGCCTGCTGATGGTCAATCTGGTCAGCATCATGTTCGTGCAGAGTGCCGTGGTGAACTTTGGCCTGCAGGAGGAGAGCTATCTGCAGAGTCGCTTCTTTCTGCCGTACAACGAACAGGACGGACTCACGCAGGAGTGGCGCTCCGCCTTCGTCGCGTACTTCCTGAAGCCCCCCGTTATGGCCGTGGGCATGCTGATTGGTGGCCTGGTCATTGCCAAGGCTCGGCTCTCGGCTCGCACCATCACCATGATCAACATCGGCATGGGCCTGCATCTGGTGGCCATCTTTGTGTACTTCGTGTTCCTCAAGTGCGACGTGGGCGCCATTGCGGGCGTGGTGGGTGGCAAGCTCAGTCAGCCCTACTGTTCCAGCCAGTGCCTGTGCACGCCCACCGCCTTCATGCCGGTGTGCCCGGAGAACAGCTCTGTGACCTACTTCTCGCCCTGCTACGCCGGCTGCACCAGGCAGAGCTCCATCAACAGTTTCCAGCTGTTCGAGGACTGCAGCTGCAGCGGAGATCAAACGCAGAACTCGTCGGGTCTGCTGCGTGCCACGGCCGGAGCCTGCAGCGGCGACGCCTGCCAGCAGACCATCATCCTGTTCCAGATCTTCAGCATTTCGGGCGCCTTCCTGCTGGGCATGATGACCATTGGCAAGACACTGATAACACTGCGCGCGGTCCTGCCGCAGGACAAGAGTTTGGCGCTGGCCTTCGAGCTGATGCTCGTCGGACTCTTTGCCTATGTACCCGTGCACCTCAGCTACGATCTGGTGACACGTAAGTACTGTCCGAGACTCATTCTGGCAGCAGCCTGCTCATGATTTTCCCGTTGCAGGCTCCACTTGCGTCTACTGGGCGCCCAACTACGAGCGCTGTCTGCTGCGCGAGACCCCGAAGCATGGCAACATCCTGGACATTCTCACGGCCAGCTTGATCCTCACCGGCGTGCTCTTTGACATACTGGTGTTCATCTTTGCCAAGGGCCTGAACCTCTACAATTGCAAGGTCACGGACAACAACTACACGCCGTCGCTGTACGCGCCCGTTCCGCACGAGGACACAACCGCCTCGGCGTCTGCACCAAGAGGTGGCAGCCCCCTGACCACGACGACCACATCCATGGCCTCAGCCTCGCCCATGCAGCGACGGGATGCTGCTGCTCCTGCTGCACACGAAGAGCCTCAACATGCGGTGGGCGTCTTTCGGAATCCCAGCTCGGTGACGACCTCCTCTGGCGAAGTGCAAAGCATTGTGGAGCCCAACGGCAGTGGTGTCACCTACGCCCAGGTGATCTTTCCCCCGGACAGACGCAAGGCCAACGATGGCAACACCTCGCCCAAGCGCCTGGCCGTCCCTGCCAATGTGCCAGTGCATCATCTCACCGAGACGGATGTGCGGGCACAGCTGGGCACCCTGAAATCCTTCAATGCCCCCAGCCAAGTGGCTGATCCGGGTCAAGATGTTGTGGACAAGCAGCCCCAGTCACAGTCACAGTCACAGCCACAGGTTCAGCCCTTGGAGGAGCCACATCAAAGTGTTCTTCCTGCTCTGCCGGCAACGGAACCACCGACAACTGCGCCTGCTCCACCGGAAACAGAGCCACCGACAACTCCGCCTGCTGTCACAAAAACGGAGATCAACACCCACAGGCAGCTGGACGAAGCCAGACCTCAAAGTCCCGAAACGGATTTCTGACGCGGTCCCACAAAAAGTATTCTAAATTTTTTTATATTATTTTCTTAGTCTAGATAAAACCTCCAATGTCCAGAAACGAATCATTTGAACAAATAAAGATATTCTTCATTTCATTCTAAATCGGAATTTGTTTGTACCCAGATATTGTGGGGTAGATAGGTGTTGAATAACACTGCGGCACAGTGCAGGAATCAAGGCACTCAAAGTAGTGTTTAAAAGCAACTTTGGTGGCGTGAAACTCAGCCGAAAAGTAGGCAACAATTTGTATGTTTATGTCAGAAAATGTATTAATTAATTTCATACAAATATTTCTTGCTTGGAAATGCTGCCTCAATCTGTATTGGCTACTAGAGATCCAGCAAATATCTAATAAAAATATATATTATAATAATAATAATATCCAATACAATAATTATAATTATTGTAGTGCAGGAGTAGAACCAAGTAAACCATCTATTCCATTCCTTACAAACCTCATACGGAGTCAGATATAGTATAGGAAAGGCAGTCGTCTTTAGTGGGTGCCAATCCCAATTCCACTGCATGTGGGTGGCGCTGAAGCAGATGCTCCCTCTACAGCTGTGTTCATTGTCGACGAAATTCCAACTTGCAGCGTCTCTTGGCGCAGGGAAAATTCCTAGAAGCATCCTCCAGAGGATTTCCAGATTCCATTAGACTTCTTTCCAAGTTCCAGACAACCTTTAAGCCACTGAATGCCCCTTTTGATATTCCATGGCAGCCAGCAGATGACACCCATCCAACATCCAGTACTAAGAGAAGAAAAGCGTTACACTCCTTTGTAGATCTTTTGGTTTTCAGTATAATTTTATTTTATTTTGTTTCCTTTATTTTAATTGTAGGTGTTTTTGCAGTTGATTTTGTATCGTTTTGTTTAATTTATTTGCAATTGTGGCTGCACTTACAAACTAATTAATAAATTAATAGTTAAGCTTAAAAAGAGACTTAAAATGTAGAAATCATAGGAGCAGAACTAGACATGAAATTGATAATTGAAAATACAAAAAAAATCATGGGATAAATACTTTCAACAGAATTACTATGTGGGAGGGGGGCGGGGCTTTGTTTGGATAGTTTGTGTATCCATGTATCCGCCTGGTAGAACGCTAGTTTTGAGCACTTCAATTGGAGTATTTTTTTGGTTTCACAACATTTCTTGTTTCACTTTCATTTTGGATGGTTTCTACTACCATTCTTTCTTTCTCTAGCTTTTCTTTTTTTTTTTGCTGTCCACGCAAACCTTAGACAAGTTGAGTCTCCGCAGGTTTGCATTGAGTGTGGGAGCTGGGGCAGGGCAGCCGACTGTTGTGCCATGCCCCAAATGAGTGAGTGCGTGCGTTCTGGCATTTCAAAACTTGGCTTCTACGGGGCGGATACGAACGGAACAGCCAGGCATTGTTTCCCTGGAAGCATTGCCTTTTATCTCTGTGCTGCAGCAAAAAAAAAAAATTCTTCATCTCTTTCGTCTTCTTGTCTGGGAGTGCGAAGGGGGAAACGAAAAACGAAATGTGGACAAAAAAAAATCCTATAACAGATTTTGTATAAACATCGAGGGCGAGGGCATTTTGAAATGAAGATTAATGCAAAACTAACAACTAAATAATTACAACAAAAATAGGACGACCTTTTCACTTTCTGCTTAAAATTTAAATTTTCTCATTTTGTTTTGTTGGTTTTTGCGGGTTTTTTGTTTTCCTTGTTTTTTCTTTGCATTGTATCCTCATTATCCTCTTTCTCACTTTAGAAGTTTTCTTAGTTTTGTTTCGTTTTCGTTTTGTTCTCAATTTTAGTTAAGTTTTACACAATATTTACAGTTATTGATTGATTGATTAAGAGTTTTAACAAACGATTGTGATAAGCTTTCGTGTTTGTTTTGGCTTGCGAATAGTTTTACAATTTGTTTAAAAATATATCTTGAAAATATTCTAAAACTACGACAATTTTCTACGTGTGTTTTTTCCTTTGTTTTGTTGTTTAATTTGAAACATGCATAATTATGATTTAGTTAATATTTGTTGTGTAGTTTTTGCGTTTGCTTTGTTGTTGTTTGTTTGTTTTTGTTGTTTTGTTTTTATACAATAAAAGTAAGTTTTGAAATATAAATTATAAAAATAGCAGCTGGTTTTTTTTTTTTTGTTGTATCATGTTTAAATATTGTGTGGAAATTTGAATTTTACTTTCTCGCTTCTCTTTCGCATTTTTCGCTTTTTTACAATTTACATCTTATGTCTCTGACTGCACAATGCAAATTATCACATATTTTTCTTTACATTTCCTTTCATTATCCTTCACTCTTCACTATCATTCTTCATTTCCCAAGCACTCCTCCTCTCTTATACAGTTTATTGATTTGCGTGTTGTTTTTACTGTGGCTGCTGTTTTTTGTTTTTAGTTTTGTTTTGTTTTTTGGCTAAAATTCTACTTTCTGCAAGTATTATTTTGGGGCCAGTACATAGTATACAGTATACATCTACATGGTATTTTATATGGGGGTATTTTTTTTCACGTTTTATTTGTAGCGTTAATAACATGGAAACAAAACGGTAAACAAGGATAAAAGATAATCAAACAAAGAATGGTGGACAAAAATCATGTCTACGCGCAGCAGCGCCCTCTTTAAAAACTAACTGTAATTCTTCTTCTTCTTCTTGTTCTGCTAAGCTTAACAGCAAACGTTAACAGCACGCAGCCGCAACCAGCCGCTAACGTGCAGTCTATGTGTGTTTGGGTGTGTGTGTGTGTGTGTGTTGGTCTGTATGTGTATGAATTGCTTAAATGTGTGTGTGTTGGTGTGTGTGTGTGGTGTGGTGGTGTGTTAAACAAATATCACAATCGAGGAATTAACAAAACAGCGGCTGCGCAGCGTTACAGTGAACAGCCCAGCAACAACAGGAATTATCCGTACAACATTCGCTGTTAACTAATACTTTCATTTTGCAGACTGTTAAATGGTTTGCTATGCGGTTGCTATTGCTGTTATTGTTGCTGTCCTGCTGTCTGCTCTGCTCTGCTATGCGCTTCGCTCTCTCCCTCTTGCTCGGTCCGTGTGTGCCGCAGGCTGCGGCGACGCTGGCATTCGAAAGAGACAAAGTTGAGCTTACATTAACGGTTATTCTTCCCACATTCCAGTGGCCGGGTCTGTGAACGCCACGGCCATGTTACGTTCCAGGATAGAAAAACTAACACTAACATCAACAGCCTAGGACATGGGGCCGTTCGTGTTCACTGGCGTCGCTGTCTGAACAGACGCCGCCGCCGCCGCTGCCGCTGCTGCTGACTGTGCCTGCTGCTCCACCGCTGCCACTGCATCGACAATGACGCTGCCATTCTCAGCGCTGCCATTGGGAATGGTTGTGGGGGCCGCTGCCGTTGCGGGACTGGTAGCCGCTCCCACCGTTGCCACCGCTACCTGACCGGCGCCAGCTGCGACTGCAGCCACTGCCACTGCCGCTGTCGCCACGGGTGGAGCCTGGATGGCCGGTGTGGCCGGTGGAGCGCCCACTGCCGCCGGCTGCTGGGTGCCGGCGATCTGCAACTGCATCTGCAGCTGCTGCAGCGTCTCCTGCGGTATGTTGGACTTGAGAATGTTGTTCTCCAGCTCCAGCTTATTGATCTTGTCCATTAGCTCGGAGATGCGTTCCTTCAGGACCTCAACCTCCTCGCGCACGGCGATCATGAGATGCGATTTGACCAGATCCTGGAAAAGTACAAGAAAAAAAAAGTCTTGATTAGCGTTTTGTTTGGTATGATGATATCTCCTGTTATATAGTTTACGTATTGCAAGCAGCTGCACATGGCGTGCCCTTAGGTTAGCTTTATCTCTAACTTCGGTACTGATAGGGTTTACTGTCTATACTATATGACGCATAGAAGGAATATTTACCTAATAGATTACAGTAAGATAGGGGCCCAGACACTCTTCTATTTGTACAGCAACTGAGATTCTGACTCATTTCAGTCGGCTGTTACTTAACATAACTGCTGCTCTACTGCTACTGTTAGAGTAACAGCAACAGTATCAGTGTTGCGGATTTCTGCCAGCTTTCTGTTATTTAACATTTAGTCTGCATTTCAACCCTTTTTCATTCTGTTTTGTGGCCCCCCATTCATAAATCGCTTTTCTCTCTTCTGTTGCCAAGCAATGTTTGCTCAATGTGGCGTGTTTCCTTTCCTCTTGCGGGTATTTTGTTTGCTGTGTAAATGCAAATGCTTCCCCCCACCCACAAAAAGAATCAAATATGTTCTCGGTCGTGTCATTGTCAATGCCAGGCAGCGGAACACGTCACCAAAAACCCAGACCCTGACCACAACATCACATAGCTGGCACATAGCAGCACAGCACACCTGAGCAGCACGCCCTCGCCTGACTACACCTAGTGAAAATTTAATAAACCTATTAAAGAGTAGCCACAAGCCAAAAGGCAAACAAACGCGTGCAAGCAGGCCAAATCACATTTTCTAGAATAATCGCACAAGGCAGAGAGGGAGAGAGAGGCAGAGAGCCTGTGTCTGTGGTGCATTCGTACTCTCAGTCTCACAGCTATGTAGAGCTATGGGTGCTATGCAGGCGCATTTAGGGGCACGTGTTCAGGTGAGTACCTTTTTTTTTTTTCTTGTATGGGAAATGTCTATAGGCTTGTGGGAGAGAGCCTCCTCTTAGCCTCAGTCGATGACATTTCTCTAGTTCCGTTTCATGAAAGAGTTTTCTTTCCATCTCTCTTTGGCTCCCACTACCACCATTCCACCAGGCCACCATGCAACAGCAAGCAATCTCTATAAATAGTCAGCCTCTGGCTCTGCCCGCTTGGATGCTTTCGTCGTCGTCTTCACTTTCAACAATTTCTTTCGACATTTTCTGTGCTTGTTGTTGTGGCCTGATTTCTGTCGAACGAACAAAATAAAAGTGCCTGTGCGTTGTCGGTCGTCAACCATATAAAAATCACAAAGAAAGAAGCAATCAACCAAAAGGATAAGGCTATATAATCAGCTCATAAGTACGACAGGCCAACGAAAATAAAAGCCCAAGAAATACGGCACGGCACGTCATTATGAAAAATATTTAACAGATCCATAAAAGGAGACACTGAAAGCCGAAGCTGGAGATTCCCTATAAAAAGCTAAAGCTCTTGCTTTCTATAGTAAAAACCCATCGGAAGGGTATGCCAAGCGAAAAGTCCATTAATTGAAAAACTGTGAACTGGGCGGGCGCGCGTTTGTTTCCTACGCGTTTCGCATGCAGCTCTCATTAGTCATACCTTCCTCACATTCTATACGATATACGATAATATATACCACCCCGAATAGGGTTGGGAAGGCAGGTGGGGCAGCACAGCAGCACCACCACCATGAGCATGAGGCATGGAAAGCCGTCGCATGTTCTCGGGGCATGGCTTTTGCCTTGGCACCAGTGCCAAAAAAAATAATATAATAAAACAAAATATACCAATGAGAAATTATACGAGTATGCCTCTGCACGTTTTTTCCTCTGCTAATAAATAATTTTTATAAAAATATCCACTTTTATTTTTAGATCCGTGTACACTCATTAATAAAAAATACAACAAAAAAAAAACGGCATTACCAAAATTAGAAGTAAGCGAGCGACAACCAAAAAAATTTGATAAAAGTTGAGGGGGCATAATCGGTGCAAATCACAAAAAACAATAAATAGCAAGCAAACCGCATTAAACAAACGCAAACCGGTTAATACTGCTTTGGTTCTGCTCGGTTTTCTGTTAACAATGAGGTGCAAAAAAGCAGCAGAAAAACAGAAAGGTAAAAAACCAAAAAAATAATACATGGCATATATGGCAAACAGACCTACATATGTACAGTATTATGTATATCGTTAATTTGTGGCTTCAGTCGGCAGTCCCAGACAGCGCAGGTGTGTCTCTGGTTGTCTGGTTTTCTGTTTTATCATTTTATGTCTAGATCTTTTGTTTTGCTGTTGTATAATTTATATGATTTATGGCTTGATTTTTGCTCTTCTTGTTTTATTTTTTTTTATAAATATATTGTTTTATTGATGAGATTAAAGTCTAGTTTCCATCTGTTCCCCAGCCATACCTTGGCATCTTTTATCAATTTACTTTGCACAATTTATGGCCCTTCTATTCTTTCAATTTCTTATCAGTTTTCGCTCAGACAATCCCCCCAAGATAAGCCCCAGAGAGTTGCGCTGAATTTGTTGACAGAGATAAAATTAACCGCCGGACAGGTAACGAACGGAGGTAGAACAGCACTTGAGAAGTAATCTCTCTGTCTCTCTCTCTCTGTCTGAAGCAATGCTAATTATACACACACGTGCACGCATACATGAAGTGCACTCCTCTACTCATACCCATGCAGAAGTGTCTGTACACACTGGAGAACCGGGTTGGGTTCGGTCTTGGGGTCAGGTCACGCGCTTCTCCCTCCCTCCACTACACTCCACTCCACTCCACTGTCTCTTGTGGGTATCTCTTCTCTCAAAATCTCATTCAGTTCTCAGTTTTCTTTCTCGTTTTGAATGTTTTTTTTTTCGGTTGCATTTTTCTCAAACAAACATGGCGGCAGAGCCAGAGAGACCCTGAGTCTGTGGTTTTTTCTTTTTTCGGTTTTTTTGGTTTTTTTATGGTGTACACTTGTCGGGGGTCCTTGTTTAGGTAGAGGAACCGAACCGAGCCGAAACGAAGCGGAACGAACCCCCTGTGATGCCTTCTTTTGTCATCAAGAACAAAGGATTTGGAAATTGATGAAATTATTGAAATTCACTTCAAATCTCATTCTGTTCTTTTTTTGCACATTAGCTAAAGTAATTTTCTGACAAGTGACGGAGGGGGACATTTTTTCACATCTCTTTAGATTTCACAATTTTTTTTTTTTGACATTGAAATATTGCCAGAAAAATGCCACACAGCCGCAGCCGCAGCCTCAGTCAGCCCAAAATGGATGCGGGTATAAAAAATCAATAAAATTGCATCTCCGTCTCAGTTGGGGAGAACAGGTAAAGAGACCAGAGGGGTGTTCGTAAGGGTGGGTGGGGACGGGAGATGGGGTATGTGTGCTGTCTCTAGATATACATACTTTTGCATTGGGAACCATCACATAGCAGGGGCTGTCGTAGCCCTGCTGCCAGATCTCATAGAGCCAGTTCTCGGGCTGACGCAGCGACATTGTGCCCATCATAATTTTGGCTTTTGGTCTGGTCTTTATAGATTTTCTTTTGGTTTATTGAAAGTGGAGATTTTTCTCCCTGCACTTGCACTGGCACAAAATTTCAGTATTCAGTTTTCAGTTTTCAGTTTTTTCTTTGGATCACAGTTAAGAGTGGTTGTATGTATTTTCTGATATTTTCAGCACTTCACTTTTAAGTAATCTTCTTGTTTCTTTTCGGCTCTCCTTTTATTTTTGGCTTGTTTGTATGGCAAAAGTTTAGCAATAACTGAATCGGCTGCTTAGCTTTTCAGACTGATTTACGAGACCGGCGCAGAGCTTTTTTTTTTTTTGGATATGTCGTGCGAGAGCAGAGCTTTTGTTTCAATTGGCTTTTGTTGTTGCGTAGTTGTGTGTGTGTGTGTTGGAATTAATATAATTCACAAGTCTCTTGTTTGGCTTTGATTTAAAACAAAAATATTATATATTTCTGTTACATATATAGATTGTGTTCAAGCAATATATATTTAATTATTTCCTTTTGGAATTTGGTTAGCGATGTGGCGTGTAGCGAGGTTTTTCGGCGACTCCCAGTCTACTCGCATGTAGCGGAGACTTTATATAAAATGGCCCAGCGCCGCAGCAAGAGAGCACGCATGCGCAACGAGAGCGGGAGAGAGTGCTCTCTCACACAAAAACTCTCCTCCCTCTCTCTCGCTCTCTCTCTTTTTGGCTGGACTGCTCTGTGTATCTGTCATGCACAGGGCACAGCTGTGTCTGTGCGTGTATGTATCTGCCGTTCGTTGTGGCATGCCGTGCCGTATGCCGTTCGTATCCATAAGCATTTTTTGCCTTCGGTTCGGTTCGACTCTCTGTTTGTTTTGACGCGCGACTCCAACTCGAGTCGACGCTTGTGCCCGTGTTTTCCCATCAATTTACACGGACTTCTTCCACTACATATACCCTCCCTCCCCCCGGCATGCTACCATATCCACCAATATATATATTTGATCACCTTTGTATTTGCCAAAATGTTTGACTGAATTTTTGGACAGGCCCAAAACAGCAGCCGGTTTTTGTGTTATTTAAAACAAAAATAAAAATCTTTATGTACGTGAAATGTTTTTTTTTTTTCTTCTTTTCTCTGACTTTTATTATTTTGAAGCTGCGACGCAAAAACTTTACGACACTTTTGTTTATCACTCGCTCCGCTCACTCACTCACTCACTCACTCATTCACTCATTCGCACACTCTCTCGCTCTTTTATTTTGCTGTTTTTGGGGTAGGGGCTGACTGGCTGGCTGGCTGGCGCTGCTGGCGTTCTTATAGATACTTTACCGCTTGCCACGCGGTGGTTTTCGATTTCTGTGTGTTCTCTGGGGAAAGGGTGAGTTTTGCTCACCTTTTGCGCATTGCCTTGCGGTCCAAGTCGGAGTAAACAACAAAACAATAGTCTTGTTGGCGGGGGGGAAATGTGGAAAATTTTTGCAACTCCAAAATGGTTGTATGTATGAGTTTCAATTGTTTCCGCTTTTGCCATTGACAAAATATACAAATTCAAGGGCTTTTTGGGCAGAGAAAGAGAAGCAGAAAATTTTTGCAAAACAAATTCGAGCTGCAAAAACCAAACAAAACAAAACACACGGAACATATCGATTTCACGCGCATGTTGAGGGAAGCATTTCAGTCCATCTATACCATACACAGATCTCGCGATCTATATAGGAACAGAAGCCGGCAGGGCAGACAGGCAGTCAGGCAACCCGGCAGACGTCTCATCAACAACAAATTGTTCAAAAATTGAAACCGAAAAAACATCCGCATTGAAAATAAAAATCAAAAACGTAAAATAATATTAAAACAAATGAATGGAAAGGAAACAATAATTTAATGGGTGTAGCAGCAGCAGCGTGAAAAAGCAGCAATTACATGCACATTTTATGCAAATAAATACTCAATATGTCAATAGTTTCCAGGCGAAGGGGAGAGGGCAGAAGTGGGTGGGGTGTTCTCCTAATTGAAACGCAAACTGCGTAGCTGGAACTCCAGAGATGGGGGGCCTGGGGCTACGTAGCGGAGCGTGGTGTGGTGTGGGGCGGAGTGGGTGTCGAGTGAAAAGCGCCGACTGTTGAGAACACACAGAGAAGTGGGCACTTGAAAGCCTCTTAGATCATTCCACTACCAGATGCAATGAGTTGTATGAATTACTTATGTAATTTGCTGGAGCTATTAAGGTTTAATTAAGAACTGAACTAACCAAATTATTATCTGTGATACGCATATTATTTATTACCATATTTAAATCAAGGGTTTTATACGATTTTTGAAGGTTAAATTGCTGGTTAATAAAGCTCTTAGGAATCCCTCAATTGGTTGAGTTTTTAATTATCGTAATATGTATGACTCTTCCTATATAGAGAACAGAATATCGGCTCTTACTACTCTTACTGGTTCGCCCCGCTAAATAACCCCTTCGCTCCGGATCCTACTGAAAAAGCTGCTTGCATTTGTCTGGCTCGTGTCAAATGTTTCAGCCAACCGTTTGCAGCTTTTGTATAGATTTTGCATGCATTTGGTGTGGATTGCATGCATAAACAATATTCATTCAAATGCCCCACCACACAAAAACAATGAATATTCTTTGTCAGAGAATATCAACAAACACACACACACACACACTACACAGTGAGTGTTTTGTGTGTGCGTATTGGTTTTTGTGTGCATTTGGAATCAACAAATGAAACATTTCCAAATCGTCGCCGCGTCTGGCAATCAATAAAAATTGAACTGAAATGGAAGGGGTGGTGGTGGGGTGGAGGATTGGCCTGTCCAATGAGTGATGATGTGTGATGAGCCAGGGGTGGCTAGAGGGGAGGTTTAGATGTTTTGTAATGCCTTGACCACAGGCCCAAGAACAGAGAGATGAAGACCCCACATGCCCCCACACACAGTCAACCCATTCTCCGACGTAATATAAACAGCACAGCGGCAAGGCGGAAAAAGTTATAAAATATTTGAAAAATCAAAATAGAATATATAGAAAATATAGAAAATAAAGGAAGGAAAGCCTGCCGCCTGCCTGTGTGCCAAGACATCTGTGGAAAATTACAGCATTTTACGTTGTGTTGTGCTGTGGATGTTTCCTCTGTTGACTCTTTTTTTTCACGCCCCCAACACGTGCCCCCACCCCACCCCACAGCTGCGTGTGTGTGTGGTGTATTGTTTTGGTGGTGTATTGAGGTGGGTTGCGGTGGTGGGTGTGGTGGCTGTTATTTTGTGGTCGCCGTGTGGGATGATAAAAAGTGTTTTCTCACATGCAACACACACACAATTAATTCTGAATCATTTAACGGCGCGTGTCGCCAATTTGAAAGATCGAAGAGGAGGCACAGGTACAGCTGTACAGGAGAGGGGAAATTCGCTTTTCGTGTGTCAATTTTTACACAGCATTTTCCCCCACTTGTTGTTTTTTTTTTTACTTTTAATTTGACTGGACTTTGGGCTTACATTTAATTCGGTTTCGTTCCCCTCGCTGGCTCTCTGCTGATAAGATAGGGTTATCAACGAAGCACGAAAAAACTAAGGCATCTTGACAGGTTTTGTCCGACTTTACAAGTCCTCTATAGATTGGGGTGGGGTTGACAGAGGGTGGGGTACTCAGGGGGTGGGTAGACATTGCCGCCGTCAGGCAGTCTCCGGAATAATGTTAGCCAAAAGGTGTGTCTCAAAAAAAAAAGCAAAACAACTCAGGGAAAGGTCTCCCCAGTCTGCTGTGGAAATTTACAAGTGTTTTCCATTCAGTCACGGAGACAGAGCGAGAGAGAGAGATAGAGAGGGAAGCAACAGCTGGCCAGCCAGCCGGGCCAGTGGAAAATTATTGTTATGAAGCGCTCGAGAGTATTTGGGTAACAATTCATATAACAAGTGGTTCGAGGAGAAGGCATTTTGGAGAGCCAGAAATCTTTCGAAAACGATGCTCGATATCGTAATGGAAATTTTACACAAACAAATTGGAATAATGAAATGAAAACCTAAGAGCTACTGGTACCCAATCGACTGAAAGATTAAGATTAAACTTCTACCCTACAATTTCTACTTCAAATGCAATCGAATCTATATTTTTCTCTTCATTTACAATCACTTGAAAATCTTGTTTGCCGATTTCCTAAATATTAATTTCCACAAATTTCCATGCTACTAGTTCCCTTTCAGGTTTCCATTACCCAGATTTGCCTGTTCTGTTTAGCTGCTCAATATACGATACGATATACGATACAATAAGCGAATATATTTCCCCCATAGACAAAGCTTATTGAGCTCGTTAAGAAATTGTTTCGCATTTGTTTGGACAATCGACAGAGAATATGTTTTGATTAGTGATTTCCTTATACAATATTGTGTGGTAGAAAACTATCTGTGTCCAGTATCTGTTGGATACAACTACAACGAAAATTGATAAGAGACTGTAAGAGAGATTGTGTAGTTTTGTTTAGTCAGAGGTGGTTCCTCGTTCTGGTCCCCTGTCCATGTGTGTCAGCTGAAAGTCAACACGCGCCAGGCGTAAAACTATAAAGATAGATGTACTTGATCTATATTAGGTATAGGGGAAAGTGTCTAGCTGCTATCAAACCATAGCAAGCAAATGATTGAATATAAATATGTTGTGTTTTTTTTTTTAATTCTCTTTGCATCATTCGCTTGTGCATCCTTGAGTCGAGCATTAATTTAGAAGCCAGTGCAGCACCATCACAGATAAATTTACCTGAGCTTCAGCCACTTGTTCTTCTAATAGTAGCTGCCATTTATGATAGTTGCTGGCAAAATGTTTGCCCTATCTCTGCTCTATTTGCCTTTGGACACGCGAATCACGCTGGGGATGAGTGGGATGAGCTCTGAGGCTGATAAGCAGACGCCCAGCTAGACAAAAAGGCAAACTGATAACAGACGACAACACAACACAACACAGATGAAAATGTGCTGATAGTAGCTTAGCCCCCCGCACAACCCTCCATCCAACAGAGCCCTCCCTCACTCCTCTGGTCCGCCACAGTCGCGCAGCAATTTGAGAAATTTTGTTTTTGATTTTTTTCGATTTGCCGTCAATGAATTTCAATTGTTGATTGCCCGGGACCATTTAGCAGCAGCAGGGCGACGACAGCAGCAGGCACAAGTCTGCGTCAGCAACCAAATTAAATAAAAAATCAAAATAAGTACACAAAGAAGTGCTCCCTCGATTCTGCTTAGAACAGGTTTAGTTCTGCTTAGATTAGCTTTTATTTTGATAAGAGCTGTGCGTTCTGTAGTTCCGTTTTTCATAAACATACATTAAATGAAAGATGATAAGAGCCTACTTCTTTTGTATTGTATTGTATTGTTATTCCTTGTTATTCGTTGGGGCATTCTGGCCAAGGGAAACACCTTGAAGGCAACGCTATACCAATATCAATATTGTATTGTATGTACAACGGTCAGTCGTCAGTCGGCAAGCAGCTGTCAGACAGTCCATCAAATTTGCCTTCTTTGATTATGGCAAACATTTGTATGGACTAAATATATTTTTAGGGGTATGATCGACAGGTGATCGGCAGCCAGCAAAGCAAACTGGGAAGAAAGAGAGAGGGGAAAGCGGTATATACTGCCAAAAAAAAAATACAAATACACAACTCGAAAGTGGATCTGCTTGGACATTGAGTGAAGCTTCCTTTGGGGAACGTATCTATTTCTTGGTTAAAGGTAAAGTAGAGCAAGTTCTACGTTTGGGTTTATTTTTTGTTTGTTTTATTGTTCTCAAATGGTGTTTTTCCCACTGGAAACTACCGAGTCTTGAGCTGATTCTGGGTTCATTATAATAACTAATGACTCCTTCTAAAGAGTCTCTGAAAGAGATGAGAAGAGATAAGATGAGTGTTCAACCATTTCAATGGTGTCTTGTCTTTGGTCTAAGCCCCTGCCTCATCCACATCCACATCCCTTGAGACCGATGACTTTTGATGACTTGTAAATAGCCTTTCAAATACACATTCGACCGCCGCTCATTTTGTGTGTCGTAAATCCCATGCTGACCACGACTCCTGTCTCATGACCACACCAAAAATACATCTAGCAGGCCATAAAATGGCAAGCTACAGTCGAGACACACGAAAAAGATGGCAAATTGCAATTAAATCGTCAGACAGGAGGCTGGGCGCTGCATGTGGGCTGCAGTTTGGGCTCCTGCTGCACTTTTGTGACGGAGACATTAAATCGTTTTATGGCACCCTCGGTCTCAGGTAGGATTCACAGGTAGAGCCACGGCCCGCCTGCTAATTGCATTCGAATGCGCAAATTAGTTGTAAAAATATCTAAATGAAAGACCGCGCGTGGGTGGCTGGCACGTGTGGCACAAATTAACTTTTACTCAGTGACAAAATCATTGGATTCCACCGTTCAAGGCCCCCCCTACAAAATGTATAAGGGAAATCATCCTTTACTCATAGCTATATCTTTGATACACAAAGATATATCTATTTTGCTTGCTTGGTGGTTTATTTTTAGACATTTCAATTTCAGTTGAATAGACTTTCATCTTGACCTGAATTTTTTCGCTGTTATTGCTACTTTTATTTTATTTTTATTTTTATTTTTTTCAAAAAATTCATTGAGTTTTGTCTGTGAATTTGTTGTTCCTTTTGTATCCTTGAGAACATTTTTTTTTTTGGTCGATAATTTAATTGACAAAACAAGTAATATTCTTCGACGAATTACTTGTCGACAATTGGCATAAAGTTTTTGGGTTAAGGACAGCGACAGCGACAGAACACGCCAAAAAGAAATTACTGAAATATCAAATTAATTGGAAACTTTGTTTAAGGTTGTCGAAAATTGGGTATATATCGTTGGATATATTTTTCATTGGGAAATTTGATCATATTATGCTCCTCATAACCCGCCTAAGCAGCACATTCCTTCCCCAATTACGTGAAAAGTTCTTATTCCTAGAACCTATCAAAAAAAATGTGCTCACCAATCAAAGTTCTCACCTTTTCATCAAAAACAGAAAAAAAAGGGACCCGAAACTTGGTAAACAAATGAGCAGACCAAAAAGGAATGATCGAGGAAAAAAGAAGAACTCAAAACAAAAACGAAGAGCCCCGCAACAACAATTAACGAAAAATTAAAACTGGAAAGCGAAAAAGAAGCAGAAGCAGCAAAAAAAAAAAAAGAAGAAGAAAACAATGCCCACAAATAATCATGAATTATTCAAGGCCAATCGAGGCGGCAGCACTCACAATAACACTATTTTATAGACCCCTCTGCTCTCTATGGATGTGTGTGTGTATCATTCGATTTTTGTGTGTTTACTATTTGGTATTCTGCGGCCCCAATGCGGGACCCCCGTCAAGCACAGTCGGCGAAAGAGTTTGGCTCGGTTCTGCTCGCCCTCTTCCCTTCACATTCACATTCGCACTATTTGGTATACCCTAGCGAAGGGTAACATTATTTTGTGTAGAACTTTATTTCTTTTTCGGAATTATTAGCCACACACTACACCCAAAAATGTAAGTGTACACAAGCCTTCGTTCACCACACAATTGCTGGTTCTTTTTTTCTTATTTATCTGTATTTTATCATGATATTTGCGGCTGATTTTGTTTTTGGGTGTGTAGAACCCTCTAATGCGAAATAGTTTAATTATTTTGTTGTGCTAACGAAGGCGAAAAATATACAGAGCTGGAAATAAAAATAGAGCAAGATGGCCAGAGGCGGCGGCAGACAACTTCCAATTGTGTTTTCATTTTTCTATTTTTGGCAAAAATAAACAACAACAAAAGCTCATCACTCGCGTTGATCCACCCGCCCAAAACACTGGAGAACTTTTCAAACTTGTCAAAGTATTTTCCATTCCAATTAAATTTATTTGTGGAATTTTTCTTCCATCATGTTTTGATTGAAATTCATTGAATGGGTTGGTGGTGTGGGGGTCTTGTGGAAAAATTTCAACTAACATATCGCAAAATACTCGGGGAATATTCATATCTATACCAGATGGTTATGGTTAACCGATTGACTTACGCCGCCCCACGGACCACAACAGAGCGATAAAAATGTGTTGTCTTCAGGCTTATGATACTTATGATGCATATTATTCATTTGATGTTGTTGTTTTGCTTACCTGCAAAGAGAAGAAGCAGAATGAAGAGTGTCAAAAATAAGTAAACAAAATAAAGTCTAGTCGAATATTTTCTTAGATACATAAAACTGTCAGCGGGCATATAAATTTCTCGGAATGTGTACGAATAATACTTTCTAGAGATGCGATGCTCTAGCCGATGTTTCTGAGCAGTTTCACAAAAAATGCCCAGAAAATAGGAAATTTCCATTTCGAAAGTAAATAAATTGCGTACTCATTATAATATGGAATGCTACGAGATTATGCTCAGTGTATGATCTTCTGCTGGCTGTGTAAACTCTTCTCTTCTATGCGATTGCTCTGTGACGTTGCTGACCCTTATTCGTTTGCCTATTCTTTTCTATTATAGTGCTGTACTCGCATTAGAGAGAGAGAGTGATCATAGAAGAGTTGATCATAGCAGCGATAAAAGCTGCTACTCCTTGTTGTTTCTGAGTGCAAGGGAGAGGGCAGTGTCTGCACATGAATTTCACAAATATACGCCAAGGAGTTCTATCTTTTTTCGAAAGGAACAATGCAGTAAAACTCCTAACTACAAATACAATAATATTATCCATATTGTTATTATTTTTTTATTCCCAAGTTTCCATAGATAATTATATGAAATTATATGCCATAGAATTTCTTTTAACTATTTCCCCCGTCATGCTTTGAAATGAAAGAACAACAAATGTTTCTCAATCGTTTCTCTGTCTCGTTAGTTATAATGCGGAAGCAAAAGTATTTTATATGGCGTCTAAATACACACACACGAATACATAGTATGCACACACACACACATAAGTACGTATATAAACACCCATAAAGCTGTATTTGATATATTTATGATCGTTTTGTTTTCGTCGTAGACCAAAGGAAAACTTTCAACTGTGTGGGGGCCTAAATTTGCCATGGGCTCTCTCAAGTCGCCCCGTTGCCTCGAATGACATATTGGTGTCAATTAAAATGCAAAAGGCCCAAAAATAAACCAAAGACAAAGGCAGACAGCGGCAGCCAGCCAGTGAGCAAAATAAACAAGCCCAGCAAAACAGGCGGTGGAAACAAACAAGCGAACGACCCAAACCCGAACCCGAACACAACATTAATCATCAATTGCAAAATCGCGTTTTAAATTTAACGATGAGTTTTTGTATCACTGCGATGCTAAAAGCAAACCCAGCAAACAAATACCATATGGGGCTGGCGGGGTGCGGAGACAAACGCGTTTTGTGTTTTGGTGGGTTCGATCATGGCCAAATTTAAATCGCACCACAGCACAGACCACACAGCTCCCCCCCCCCAGGTAGGTAGGTGTGTCTCGGCCAAGTGCCAACGCGCGCACGCCACGCCACGCCGGAGCCACGCACACGCATACGCCACTCGCTACTCTCCGCCTGCGATCTGATCTGATCAGATCAAATCAGATCTGTGCGGCTCAATTCAGATTCCGTTTGGAAGTTGTCGAACAGGTCTCCAAAACAGTCTTCCCCCCCATACAAGTCACGACTCTCGGACTGGGTCTCTCGCCCCACATCGATCGGCGAATGCATTTGAATTAGGCGCCTTGACTAAATGGAGTGAACGAAACGCACTTGAAATTATGCTAAAATATATGTGGCTGGAAAATAAGAGAGGATTGGCTATGGCATGGCAAACAAATGAGAAATATTTGTATGGGGCATGAGAAATTTGCTCTTTGAAATCTACAAAAAATATACATTTATCAGGCACAGTTTTTCCCATGTGAATAAGTACTTTTAAATGGCATAATTATGCCTACAGTTAAGTAAGTTTCCCATTTAAAAAGTCTCCAATAAACCTCGTATATCTGTAACTTTAATCTCTTGCACTCCCCCTGGCTATCACAAAATATGTGGCAATCCTTGACTCCAAGTAAACCCAAATTATCTTATCGGTTTCCACCGCCCATTCAACAGCCGATCGAGCATTTGTTAAGTCCGTCAGGTATGAGTGCCATTTAAACCAACTTCCAAACTCCACTGGCACAGCCAAACAGGTTTCAAACTCAGACTGTGACTGTGATGTCACTAACCCAATTAGAAAGCAAGTGCTGCCCCCCGAACACACGAATCAAAATCAAAACGTAAACGAACCCTGCAAGCCAGACAAATTGCTGCCATCATTTTGTGTATAATAATAAATTACTTAAAATACTAAAATACTATACTATGCAATATAAAAATAATTGCAAAATGCTAAAACTGTGGCAAAAATACATTTTGAATTCTGTATATATATTTAGCAATTTTTCGTTGGGTAGATCTGTTTGTTGTATGGCCAAAAAGTTAATTAGGTCAGCAACTGTTTTTGTCAGTTCTTAATAATTTTAAATTTTTATTTTCAGTTTTTTGTGTGTTTTTATTTTAAACAAATTTTTGCGTGAGTGAACAATTTGCTTGGCAACAAAATGGGGGAAACAACGTTCCAACCGCAACAACAAAATTGGCAAAGTATGGACAAAACTGTAGAGGCGATCGGGAGTACAGCACAATTTATTTTGTGTGTGACAGGCCGGACAGCCTGGACAGTGGGACGTTTTTGCGACAGTTGATTGACATATTCAGTTGTTGTGCAAAGTGGCACGGCATACGAGCCAGGCAGGCCATGGGCTAAAAACATAATTGTTTTTGCCCCAAAGGAGAGAAATTTTGCATAGACTGGACGGACACGCCCACAAAAAAATAATGGGACATTCCCAAAGGTCAAACCCGGCACAGAAGAAGGTCTAGGACACCCAAAACACAACAACAGCAACAACAACAACCACAACAACAAAAGTTGAAAACACTTTTGCAAGGTTTATTTTCTGCATTTTGATTACCTTTTGTTTTTTGTCTGATTTATCATCGGAACGGAACAGCCACGTTCGCGAAATTAAAAGCGATTAAGAATACATTGAGCTTTGTGTTTTGCTTCCTGCTTTTGTTTAATGATTGTGTAGAGCGAAAGAGAGAACAAAGACGGAAGATTGTGGCTAGAGTTCATCGGATATGGCACAAAAGGTCAATCGGCACAAACGGCAGCCTCTACGCCTCAATCTATCACACTGACTGCTCTACAGAGGGGGGATTCACCCAAGACAGACACGACTATTATTAATTTTATTTAATACCCAAACGGGTTTTTTCTTTTGTTTAATATTCATCGCCCGAGACTCAGAGAAAACATTTAATTTTGAAAGTCAAAGTGTTTTTTTTTGGTTGATTAGAAAATACTTTTTGGCACCCATTAGGCAGGCATTTTTCTGTGCCTGTAAAGTTTCCGCATTTTCGGCAGACAGGAAGCAGGTTGTCAGAAAGCGCAGAGAAAGAGGAAAATAAAATGCCATAGCTTTAAGCAAAAGCAAGACAAAGCCAAATGAAGCAGATGATAAATTGTCTTTGGATTTGATGAAAATCTGCCTCATTAAATTTAATATTGAGCAAAGTTTGTTTGGCCGCATAATTGTTGGCTAATTAAACGTTGCATTCACTTCATTAACAGGGAATTTCTCACAAGCTAATTAATGACAGAAATCAAATTTAGAAAATTTCCTGTGTATAGCATATACACGCCCGCCCCCTCCCCTCTTTAATAATCGAATTGATGATATTTTGCAATGTGGCAAGATAAGCGGAAGGCACTTCACAGCAGGCCACAGGCCCTAGGGTATTTGAAAATGTGTTGATAAAACACACACATTTAATTCCCCAAAGTGTTCAGATAAGACTACACTTATTCCCACAAGTGCGCTAGACTTCTAGTTCCGATATGACTGTATTATTCCCACAAGTCTAGGAGAGGGTCTATCTATTCTAATACAATCTCGAGTGCTTTAGGGGGAGGGCGAATGCAATCATGGTGGGGGAATTGCAGAATGGCAGAGAGCGGCAGGCGTAGATTAACTGGCAGATACAGAGCAATCCTTAGACAAAACAACTGCCCTTTTAACAGCAGAAGCTTCAGCGTAATCACAGCATACTTTGGCCCAAGCAACGGGATTAACTTTTTCAGAATTTACTCGAACCCGAACACAGTGCTCTTTTGTCTGAAACAACAGCGCCAAAGCTGGAGAAGCAACGGCATTCTGCAATGGAAGTATCTGGAAGACATACCCACAGTGCTCGTTTGACCCAGTAGACAGTGCACTTTTTCGTGTAACAGCCGCAGGCAAGAGCTTTGGGCATTCCGTGCATCTGACGACAGTGCACTTTTTCGTGTAACAGCCGCAGTCTCTGTTCAACAATTCCACATGTGCAACAGCTCACAGCGAACTTTTCAGTACTCTAGCAGTACAGCCGCAGCCACACATTCTAGACCTTTTCAATAGAAATCTGCTCACAGCGCACTTTTGCTGCCAACAGTCGCAGTCTCTGGCCCCTGGCCATTCAATGCTTTCGCATTTTTCGTTTGTATATTATGAAAATTGAGTTTGCCTGGCAACAGCAAATGAAAAATCAACTACATCGAGTGTATATATTTGTACATACATACATGTATATAGAGATATGTGTATTGGCGATAAAACTGACCCACTTTTGGAGCTGCAGCCAGAGCTATGCACGTACATAAAAAAGCGCACAAAAAAAAAACACATCAAGCAGCTTGAACGACAATTGCAAACTTAAACTAAAGGCTATCTTGTCGTAGTCGTATTCGTAGTCTAGCTGGAAAATGTTGAATGTCTGGTTCGGTCGAGACTGTTGTGACTGTTGGGGGAGAGAAGGGGGCTGGCTGCTGTGCAAACACGTTATAACCTAGCACAAGCTGGCGATGGCTTGGCTATGGCTATGGCTCTTTTTGGTAGAAACTCTACATAGAAAAAACTCCCAACCCAAGCCACCCACTCGAATGCATTGCAACCTTGAAAGTGAAAAACAACGTTCGATTCGGAGAACTTTGTTTCCTCTATAATGTGTCTGTAATGGCACTCTAATTGCAGTTTACTTTTCTCGCAAAATGTGGCATTAATGACTCACACAGACACACTCACTCATAGAGGGGGACGACGCCGATGAGGTCACCTTCTCTCACTCACCCATTGAAATATTAGCTCATTGCATTTACTGACTACCTTTTTCCCATCACAGTTTTGTCTTGCAATTGACACGAACTGCGGAGTGTCGGCGACCTCCGCAAAGGGTAAAATAAAACACACACAATACAGAATACAGAATCAAATGGCGTCTTTCGTCTTAAATTCTAAAGAAATCTCTTGCCACTCGTACTCGTTTTATATAGAACGTGTTCAGCTGTATTACGAGCACAACAGAGCCAGAGATCATCATCATCTGGTCGTCGTTTCTGGGCATTGAGTGACTGCACTTTTGTGACGCAATTTCACTTTTGAAAAGTAAATGACGTCAGATGACTCCCCCTTGCTGTGTGACAAATTCCACTTGGTAGCTATTTAATGGGGAGCTAGGGATGGCATATTAATTAATAAGTAAAATCAATCAGTAATCTTAGCAACAAGTAAAGGGAGCAACGATCCAATCGACACCAATTTCAATGACTAACTTCATTTGTTTTATCCAAACCCAGAAATCCTATCTGTCTTTTGGATTCCAGGTCATCTTTTATCATTACTTTCCCTTTTCGTGTCCCCACTTTTGTCACTGGCCCATCTCTAGTTGTGTATAAATTACAGATCAACCGATAGACACGCAGGCACAGCGGCAGGCCGTAGTAGCGTCAGTGCCATGTCTAATTAGCACATAACTGGCTCAAACCATTACGGCTTAGGATACGAGCCACTCACTTACTTTGTGTCGACCAGTGGACCGACCGTATCGACCCACAAGTATCGATTCTGACGTCAATTGTTTGAAAATTGCGCGCTGCGGTGAGCGAGCGAATTGTCAATGCAATTAGTTGGGCGGCCTAGCAGAGTAGATGCCATGACAGTGCCACAGTGCCAGCTGAACGACTACTTAAGTTACTTGGTTATCGATACTCGGACAGAGACAATTATTGCTTGAGAACTCTGAACTCCAAGCACGTGGCTGGCTGGGGGTCTGTCTGTATTGGTTTACTGGCCCAACTGATGTTTACCCATCCTAAGACTGTTTCTGTTTGCCGATTCTTTGCCTGTTATGCAATCTTCTTGCTGGCTTTCCCGCCAGCGATTCTTTTGTTCTTATCGGTGTTTGTTTTTCGCTTCGCTCGCTGGGGAAAAGTAAATTATTTAACACTACTATGCTTGTTCGAAAACTCCCCACACTTGCACAAACAGCAGAAGCAGACACAGAAACAGAACGAAACAAGAGTGGGAATGTGGGTGTGTGGGTGTGTGGTAAAAACCCACCAGAGTCAAGTCAATGTGTTGATATGTATTTTTATCTTATCTGTCATGCTCTTTTTATGGTCTTGTTTATGAGACTGGGTCTGCATTTTGTTTTTCACTAAAGTTGACAAAAACAAAGCCCAAGTACCGGTACCAGAGTACCTGGAAGTGGGAGGAGGCTCGCCAGGTCTCCGTTCCGCACCAAAACCGAACCATAAATGTCATTAACTCATTAACTGGTCTTAACGTGTATTCTCTTCTTTATCTGTGTTGTTTTTTTCACAATTTCTTCCCCAATATGTGAGGATCGGTTGGGTAATGGTGGTATTTATGGTTACAAAGAATGGTTTCAAAGGGAGAATATTTATGGGGTGTGTAAAGGTGCGTAAGCAGGAAGAAAGTAAGGAAATGCGATGATGGTTTCATTGGCATATTAACGTAAAACTTTCTATTAATTTATTTATTTATATTGACAGGATTTTTGGCTTTAAAATAAAAAGAAGCAGTTGGAACTTTGAATACTAGTATCTTAGGTATATACTCAAGCAGTAAAGAAAGGGGTAAAGCCAGCAATGAACAAAGAGTTTCCGCACTCTCCATGAGTACAAGACAAGAAAACTCACCCTCTACGGTCAAGCTACTCTGTGGGAGAGTAGGCGGCTAGAACCCATTTAAATCCCATTAAAATCTGAGTTGCTAGTTGCCCCAATATTATCATATTAAAATGCCACCAACAACATCAAGGTTTAGCCTTACATATTACCTTGACTAGCCAAATAATATTGCTAGCCAAAGTCTTGTCTTTCCAGTCTGGGTATTTCTGCTGATAAGTTGCTTATTTTGTACGACTGGCTGACTTGTGCCACTTCAAATCAATCATTAAATGTTAGCCTAACCTAAAAACCTTATCAATACTCGTAGACGGTCTCCTCCTTCTGGTGTATGGCAGAACGAACAAAACATAATCATTGGCGGCGCCAGGGCTCGCTTTGCTTTGTTTTTTTCTTTCGATTGGAATTTGTTTTCTTTCTTCGATTCGATTTCTTCTGCCGGGCAGAGTACGCACAGATTAGCATACAAATTGAAGCGTGTGAGTGGGACACTGTCATTGCTCAAACAGTACGAGTAGTATATACTCGGTATACACATAGATTACACTTCATCAAACGTTGATGTTTCTTTCTGGCGCTGCGCGAACAATGACAAAGTCTCTGGGCATATCTATCGCAGCATCATCGCATGTTTATTTCCATATATGGAATGAAAAGTGCGCAATATATACACGGTGACGTCAGTGCGAGAGAGAGAGAGAGAGAGAGAGCGGGCGAGAGCATCTTGGAATGACTGATAGGTGATATTAACTCGTATGAAATAATTGTTTAAGGAAGCATACGCTTCCGCCTGCTCAAAGGGTGTCTGGTGTCTCCTCGTTTATTATTATTTAAGAAAATACTGCAGCAAAATAAATTACATTTTATTATTTGTTATTTGACGTTCTTTTGTACGGGGCGGGCAGGCAGCCTCCGTTCTCCGTTCTTTATGTGACTCAGTGATGAAAGACTACAGAATCCGCCATCTGAAATCCGTAATCCACAAATTGTCTGCTCACATCCCACGGCTTGACAAGTGAAAAGCAGCAGCAACAGCAGCAGCAGCAGCAGAAACAATGGGAACGGAAGGATTCTAAAGATAAACCAAACAGATTCAATGGGAAATGTCATAAAATTTGAATGAAATGCGGCAACTGTTGAGGGTTTTTCTGTGATGCTTAAAGTGGGAAGAGTCATCTGGGGGCGTACAAACGCAATTTCATTGAGGTAAAAATATGTTTTGTGCTGCTAATTGGCACAGAAATAAACTAGCGCAATAATTATGGTACATTTTTAGGAATATCAGGCTAGATTTTGGCTGCAGCACACACAGCCTAGCCTGGATATTAAGATATCTTCAGAAATGCTTTGACATAAAGTCAAGTGTTACCTTCAGATTACTTTTTCTCTTAGCAAAGATCTATAGTCGAGGGAAGTCTTAGTAGGCACCAGATATACCAGACATACAAAGGAATCAGTTTCCATCATTTATCATTAAATCATTGAACGTTGTCGTGTGACTAGCACAACCTGTGTCACAACTCCCTTCAGTAGCTACCAATTAATGAAATTAATGGTTCTCTGTTAGATTTTTGTTTAAGTACAAAACCAACACATGTTCACACACTACCCCAAAATAACTCTATAATTTGTAGTGCCCTGGTCACAGAGTAGCTTAGCAGCAAAACGGATGTACAAAATGCTGCTGACTTTCACTCGAGACACAAAAGAGACATAGGGAGGAGGGGGAGGCTATGTGGAGGAAGAAAAGGCTTACTGGCGGAGTGGTGTGTGTCACAGAGGAGGCCGCCCGAAGGCAATGCCAGTGTTCGGTGATTGAGTTGAATAATTATAATTATTATCTCAAAGCAAACAAAATCGTTGGTTGTTGGTTGTTTTTTTTTCTTTACACTTTTTGTCATGAATTGGCAAACAATTTATGACATTTTTTGAAGTGTGGCATTTGCTGCGTATGCGTATGGGTGTGTGTGTGTGTGTGTGAGCAGAGATAAGCAAAACCATACAATTGCGAAAAAAAAAAATGTCTGCCATTTTGTAAACAACACAAAAGCCCTGATAAGCAGCTGGAGAGACCGAGAGCCGCTGCCTCCTTCCTCCTCTGCCAGCGGCGGCGGGAGCTCATAAAAATATCAGCCCGAAGCCTCGTATAAAATTTTTATTTTATTGTATTTATTTTTTGTTTTTTCCCCCGCCAAGGTCAAAAGCAACAACACAGAATTCAACGCATAAATTCTGTGGCAAACAAAAGTTAAGGGGAAAAAGAGAGAGAGAGAGACACAGAGCGACAGTTGGGGGAAGGGAAAATACTTTCACAATGTGAGAGAATGCGGGAAAACTTTTCTAGAAAGGAATTCAAAAGAAAGAAGCAAAGAACTGCAGTGAAAATGAAATGAAAGTGTGTGTGTGTGTGTGTGTGTGGAGAGTGGGGAGAGAGGAGCGCAATTGAATTGACCCAAATGACCATTACGGGTGCCAAGTGGCAAGAGCAGCCAGCAGCAGCAGCAGCACTGGCCACTGTCTCTGTGCATCTTTCAATTGGTATTCGTGGAAAAGGAAAAGTTGATTGACTTTAAATGAGGCATGCCACAAGTTAGTTGCCAGCCACAATACACGACACACAAAATGTGTCACACAGCCAGCGAGTTCCGCTTTGTGATGGGGATTGATGCTTTGATTCTGTGCATATCATTCATAAATGAAAGCCGTTTGCCATCATTCAACGTTCACATGTGACTGGCAATGCTTTGCCAGTGTTGAAAAATGGCATTAAGAAGCTAAAATTCTATGAAATTTAACACTTTCAAATATTTTAAGGCAGCAATATTAATTTCAAGTGTACGATTATCGTTGCTGGCGCCTGTTTTTATGGGTTTTTTTTTTTGTGGCTTTTATTGGCAATTTCCGATTGCAATAGTTTGATTAGATTGCCCTAGGAATACGATTATTTCGCTGAGCCCACAAAGATTAGGTACAGATACACAAGTCGTTGGCTTTCCATTCATGAGGTTCATTGACAAAAAATCAATTGTCATCTTGTTGGGATTGTTCATGCTCTTCGCTTCTTTTAATTGGGTCTAAATATAGAATCGCCTCCATTGATATCCACGCTGCAGAGGCTGGCAGGCTCTTCACCACAAAGCAAAAATTCAATTCAATTGAACTAAATTCGTGCCTCAAACACACAGAATTGAAAGGCAGAGAGAGGGAAACAGAGGAGAGTAGGCGGGCCCACTTGATTGAATTGTATCTTTTGGTCGGCTCAGTTCGTGCATCTTTCGATGGGCCTTTGCCTTTCAATTGCTCTGTTGACTGCCGTCCAAGACTGGACCGGAGACCTTGCCTAATCGAGATTAAGAATGGATCAGCCAAGAGCCAACTGCCCAACCGCTTTCATGGTCAAAAGTTCAAAAACGTTTCGTTCAGTCCATGACGTCGTCGTCATCGTCGTCGTCTTCTCTCGTTGATGTTTCATTTATATTTTTTTTTTTTGCTTTTGTTTCCCCGTTCCACTGATAAGACGAGTTATTTTTTGTATGACATTTTTTTGTCCATTATAAAGATTAGCGGACTACATGCTATCAGAACGGTTCTTATCTATTCTATGACCTGATGGTCGTATTAATAAAACTCTGATGTAAAACCAATTAGAAATTGAATGAAAATTGAATGGGAATTGGAACTTACCATTGCCTGTTCGATTTTGTTGTCAATCGCAACTGCACTTGTTCCAGATGCACTGAAAGAAATTATTGCAAGAGTAAAAAATTAGTTTCGATTTTAAGGCGGTGGGAATTACATAAATATAAATTATAATTAAATTATTATTATAATTATATAAAAACCTTTTCTTGGTTAAGTTCTTGTGCTTTCAGCATATCTTAAATTGCTGACTAACCAACCATCTACAATTCCAATTGACTCACAGCGCTCTCTGGCATTACATGAACTCCTTGGCTCAAATGCTCTGCCCACAATTTGTTGCTGCAAGTCAACTCACATTTGATGACACACTCCCGTGGAACCGTGAAACATGGAACCATTCCTATAATTAGAAATTATTGCGTGACAGAAAACAAAACCAAAAACCATGCTGGTTGATAAATACTAGACAGACAGACAGAAGTACCCCCCCACATGGATATAAAGTGTGGCAAAAGTTTTTTTTTGCCTCGAGCCAAGATCATGGCAAACACAATACGTGTGTGTGGGTTCATTGCTCCACAGAGTATTTATTCTCAAATAGAATTTCAGATGGGATTATTCTGTGCGGAATACAGGCTAATAAAAATACGTTTAAGCAGTTTTAAAGGTGGTTTTCTTAGCGAATATTAATCAATTTGTTAGGTCCTTGAAAGGTTTTTGTATGCTCACTAAAAACCCGGCATTAGAGTTGATCTACGACCGGCTTAATTTTGTATCTTTTGCCAATTCAAGGTGAGCCAGATAGAACCATAGAAAAACAACTTTTTGCAAGCTTTTATGTAAAGCGAATTCAAGCTGGAGCAATACTGTGTTGGCGGTTATTGATATATTTATGCTGCCAGTGTTGCATAATTCCCCTAGCAATTTATCGAAACAATGCTGTAGCTCTACGCTGCACTCTCAATAATTAAGAAAGCTCAGTCTGTAGCTCTTGTTGATTGATGGGTTGGCATAAATTGATTTAAAGAAAAAATTAAATATTCAACCAAAAAGATTTCGATTTCTATTAAATATCCCCCCCTCATTCATCTTTCACTCTGGCCTCTTGACAATTTAATTGCTCATTTGGCATTGCAATTAGATGGGGGAGCTCAGATTGGCGATGGCAGCTTAAACTTTAACACGGCATCGAGGAAGTTTTATTGTCATATTGACCTCAATTTGCTAGACTGACTGTCTGTCTATCAGCAAGGTCAGATGGCCAAAAATAGCGTGGACTCGAAGGTCTAACTCCGATCTCCCACCTGGGGGAAAAAAGTCTTGCTTGATTTGTTTTTAATTGAGACTTTACTCAAAAACTGTTGAGAGATGATGAGGCTATTAAATGGTTAAAGGAGACTCTCAAAAATTGATGAAAATAATATGATAAATATTATGCGTAAAATAATTAAATTAAAATTATAGAGAGCATTAAATTTAAAGTTTTTGAAGGCGTAATTTTGACAAAATAACAACAAAATATATTCCACATTCCACAACAAAAACAATGTGTACTCTCATGATTAAGAAAATTTGTTCGCTGCGGTTCTTTTGTGTCGAAATGCATTATTGTTTACGAGTACGAATAAGAGTATATGGAATGGACTGGGGAATGCACAAATGATGAGATGCGATGAGACTTGGGTCATGGCTTGGATGGATTTGCAGCTGGCAATAAAAAAGCAGACAAGGAGCGCCGCATCAGAAAAAGGTTGCTCGGAAATCCGACACGGAGACTCCACCCTGAGTCACTGCACCACAACAGCAAGGACGCCAAACGGAGAGTTTTTTAACCTGAGAGGGCCCCAAGGGCCGTCGGCGTATTTTTTTATGACTTTCCCATATCTCGAGAAAAGTAAAAGTCTTGGGCCCCCCTCCCCGCCATGCTCGACCAGACGGCAGATGGCCGGTAAAGTGCAATGACTCATGTCGTGACTTTTGTTCTCTTTCTTTTGGCACAAAAATCCGAGTAAGTGCGAAATAATAAATAAAACAACGCTACATTTATTTAGTCAATGTCAGACGCGGACAACGGTCAATGGCGTCTGGTGATGTGATTATTGTTGTTGTTTTTTGGTAGCTGGAAATTCGTTTGGGAAATCCGTGTTTCTTCTGGCAAAAGAATGAAAATTCCAATTGGTCATGGGAATATGCAAATAAAGATTCCAACAGTGTCCCCCATATGTTGCCCTCGCCTAAGCCCCTCATCTCTATGCAGCATCAGACTTTCGCAATCAGCCCACAGCTGGAATCATCATTAGAGCATTTATTGTTATGGATTTCTTATCATCACCCCATCAGGTGCTTTCTGCAGGCCTCCCTCCCGCTGTACAATAATTGTACAAAGCGCAAAGAAACAAACGAAAGAAAGAACAGCCAAAAAACAAAAACACAGACGCAGAAAGCGAAGCAAACGAAAGAAGAATACCAAAAAAATAAATAGGGGCGAAAAAAAGAAATGCAAAGTTTATTAAAGTTCAAGCGCGGCTCCCGAATGCTCCTCCATCAAAAATAAGAATGATGTCATTTATTTATTTATTTTTATTTTGTTTGTGTAAGTTTCAAGATTATTTTTTTTGTATTTTATTCATTTGATTGACTGATTTTTTTTTTTTATTTTCGCTGCTTCTGTATTTTTTTCAAGTAATTTTATTTATCAAATCACGTGATGAATGAACAGTTTTATATTGCTTGCAAATAAACAACACAAAAAATATGGCAAAAGGTATCACTGACAATAACAAAATGCAAATTTAAAGCCACAAAAAAAACCATAATAATGGACAAAGTAGACGAAAATAATCCGGTATGTAAAATAAAATAAATAACGCGAATTTCTAGTTGTTTTGAAAGCTTTAAGGTGTGCTCAGAGCTTTCTGTAATTTTTTGTTTTGATCATTCATATCTTGAAGAACTTAAATCGTTGCTTATATGTAGGAAAACATATCCATGAGAAATATGTCTGCATATCAAGTTTAGGTAACATTACTTCACTCAGAGTTGAGTTCTTACGAACATTAATAAAAAGGAGTCGAGGTTTCGTCTGCTGAAGATCTATTTTCTGTTCTATGATTTTCCATTCATCCTCTCAGTAAAACATATTTCCACTATTTTTAATAAGCCATATACCCATAATATACCCCTCAGATATTCCCCGCTTTCCAAGTAATTTCGTATAGTGCCAGACGCAATGCAAGTTTGTTTTGGTTTTTATTTCTGGTTTGGTTTTCTTAATTTTTTTTTTTTTCTTTTGTTGCATTTCTGCTGGCGCCACTCGCTTGAACGTGCCACTTTTCCCTCTCTTGGCAATTGCAAAGACATCGTCAAATTACACGACGCCAATTGGCATGTAAATTTGGACGAGTCGAAGTCGAATCGAACCCGTTCGATAAGCGCATTATCTCTGGCCCAGAGCCAAGTGCCCGCCGGCCAGGTTAATCCCTTGAATGTCGCTGCTCTTTGGCATTTTCTCTTCTTGGGTCTATTTTCATTCCGTTCACATCGGACGCACCCAAACAACAGGCGACAGTTCGACATTCCCGAAATTTTTGAATTCTTGCGGATGTCGCGCAATGGCTTCGGCTTTGGCTTCGTTCGTGTTCGATCCCCACACACACAAATTGCCTCTTCCAGCACTTTTCACACCAATTGTTTTCCGCTGATTTGGCAAAAAGAGCTGCCCAGTCAGTCCCAACCACTAATGGAGTGGGGGGGGCCGAGATATTGAAATTTTTGCTGATGCAAAACATTTCTGTAAAAGAGAACTTGGCATACATATTTATGCCCACATCTCCTCGATTTCCCGGTGACGACCCGTAAATTTCTGAAGTGTTTATTTGCATTTCGGAGTGTCTCAAGAGCCAGGGCGGGGGGGATCTCTGGTGACAGTGTGTTTACGACTCCAGGAAGTTGACATCTCATACAAATTGTTGAGCAAAAAAAAAGAAAACAAATAGCCAGAAAACAGGAAGTGAATTTCGTAAAAAAAAAGCCTTGACATTCGTTACAAAATAAAAAATACAACTATGCGCTTTTTTAATGAGTTCCTTAAGAAATATAAGAAATACTATTAGTATAATAGCTACAGTTACAAAAGAAAAAGGCAAACTTCATTCATAAATCAAAAATCAAGCCAAAATAAAATGAAAAAGAAATACAATAAAAAATGGGAATAAAATAAAAAAAAAAAAAAAAATTTAAGGCGACAACAGGCATTTGCCCCTGACCCAATTACGATCGAAAATCATGGAAATGAAAAATATACACAACAAAAAAATCCGTATAAGTAGGAATAACGAAAAGGGTTCCACTACATAAAAAGAAAAGAAACCAAAAACAGGCCTGGTAAAAAACAGCTGAAAAATAAAACTGACACTGCCATAAAGTGGTCCAAGTGCAAGACCGGTTCGGTTTGCCGCCTTACTGTGAAGGAAGCCTTAAAAACAAGGCAAAGATATGTCGCCAACTTATCAGGCTTCCAGCGCAAAATTAGGCGCGTGGCAGGCACAGGCAGAGCCTGTAGAGCTCCAAGCTAATGCACAACTTTGCAACAAGTTGCCTAACTGGACGGTGGTAACGGACGAAAAATAAAATGAGGTCAGCGCTAAAAAAAGAAATAGTATTTCATGCACACACAACACACAGTCCACAACAGCTAACAACGTTGGCGATGCGATGCGATGCGTTGGCCCGTTTTTCGATGATGTAAGGCGGCAGGCAGGAAGCGGCAGGCCTGGAACTTGTATCCGTATAAACGTACGGGCAGTAAAAGCTCTCTTCGGGCCAGTAGAGTGTCAGAGAGTGCCCCTCTCAGCGTGCAAATTCTGTCTCAATGTTCAAGAGGTTATTCCAGCATCCTGAATTCAACTTAAAACTAATTTGTGTAGCTATAAAAACCCCCAACAAAAATGTGCAGCTTCCCCAAGCCTGAACAACCATTTGTAAAGAGATCTTTCGATCTCTTACCCAACTTCTATGGCCCCCCTATTTACCCCTACAATTAGAGCGTAAAAGCAGCAGCCACCACACAACTGGTAAATATTTATGTGTGCTTATAAAATCAAGATCCAGATACAAGATTATCGCTCGCCATATACAACTTAGCACCTTGAAAGTCAATTTTTGCTTGGAAGACACTTTCGGACTCCGTTGGGTGGTTGCCAGGCACGGCGCTGAGCCAATAATTGTGGTGTCTGTTCATTATATGTCAGCATGATGTCTGAGTGCTCTGCTAATTGATTTTTTAAGCAGAGTATCACCATCCAGCCCCCAGCCCAGCCAGCCAAGGGTTGCCAATATATTGGATCTATTTATAGCCACCTGTTCAATTGTCGTTTGTTTTGCTACGTTGTCGCACATGCATTTTTCACATAAATTTGCTAAAATTAGCTTAGTAACCAATTTGCAACTGTCATTCGAGTATTAGTCACCCACATTTGGGGCGGTCTATTTATTTAGTTGACTTGCCAATCAGCCAGTGGTGTCTGATGATACAAGTCAATCTATCTTTCAACGTGAAGTTGTTTAATATATGAAGTTGCGTAACGCTAGATTTTATATCGCCCTGAAAAGCTTTCAGGCCAACAATGGGCTCTCATAATACACACATATGTATATGTATAATTCCCATCTAAAAGTAGAACCAAAACAAAGTCTAGAAATTCTATAAAATTACCCACACCCCACTGGCTTACTTAACCAAACGCCCAACAATTTTATCTCAGCAAAGATAATGGCGAGTCAACAACTGTGTTAAGTGCTACTGTATTCCCACACCAACACACCAAATCCCTAACCAAATAAAGGCGTTATCATAGAATGATCTCTCCACCTTTGCTGGACAATAACCTCAGCTTATCTGGCAGAAAAAAAAAAGCTGTGATCCGTAAGGCTACACACAAATATAGAGGGGTCTGATCTAACCCTAATTCATACTCACTCTGGCAGAAAGTAATCGATGTATTTCATTACGACTTCCCGAACGGGATCCTGTTGTTTGCCAGAAATACTTGGATACATATCGAAATCCATTTTGCTATTTGTATTATTATTATTATTATTGATATTGATATTGCTGCTGCCGGTTTCAGTTTTCATTCTCGTTTATAACGATACGATTGCGATAAGGTGTGTGTGTTGCGTGGAGCAAATTTTCAAGTGTTTTTCGCGTATGATATGTATAGAATTTATTCTTAATTCTTGATTTTTATGTTGTGATGGGTGGATACACACACACAGGCACAGGCACAGGCACACGCACACGCACGCACGCGTCCTGTTTTCCTGTGAGCAAAACAACGGGCTAATTGGGTTTTGTTTTGTCTACTCTCTTTCGGGAGCTTCCTCTTTTATTTTTCACTTGCAATTATTTTACACACACACACACGTGTGCTTTTTTGTAGGCTTTTGTGCTTTTATTTTTATGTTCTGTTCTTCTTTTTTTTTTTTGTATGCTTAAAACAAACAAAACAACAAACTTGGGAGCTCTTTTATTTGTGTGCTTCTTGGCTGCTGAGAGCGACTCTCTCTCTCTCTCGCTCCTCTCTGTCTGTATTCAGCTACCTTTGGGGTATTTCTTATTCAGCAACTCTCTTTCTTGTATTGTCCCTCTCTCTCTCTCTCTCTCTTTCTCTCTCGCCGAGTGAAAATGTTAAAATGCGCGCGAGACGTTTTTTTATTTGGCCTTTTGGTGTATTTTCTGATTCTGTTAAGACCTTTTGCAATTGTTTATGTGCTCTGCTGAGCTTTTCAAAGCAATTTACTTTGCTTTTCATTCATTTAGCGATCTCTTTGTTGGCCACCCACTGGTACTGTGCCACTTTCCTGCTCTTTTCACACAATTCGCTCGCTCTCAACAATTTATCACACAAAAAACACTTTTTCGCACACGCACACAACGGCAAGAAAAACGCCTTTACAATTTATTTGTTTAAACTAAAACACAGCAACATAAAAAACAAAGCCCAAAGCGAGAAAAAATGCTTTAAAGTTGTAACTTCTTTTTATCTGAATTTTTTTCGTGTTTGCTGCACCAGAGCTCCCAACATAATGTTGACGTCTCTGTCGCTGTCGCTGCTGTTGGTTGCTGCCCGCTGGCTGGCTAGAGACACACAGAGAGAGAGAGAGAGAGAGAGAATCGGTGAGAGAGAGGCAACAATCCGCGCCAGGTTACAACAGCTTTCGGTGGTGGTTTGGTTGGCTTTTTGAAGTTCCGAGAGAGAGAGAGAGGAACTGCAGGCAGCAGTAACAGCGACAGCGGCAGAGCGGTGGAGCAGAGCAGAGCAGCCATTGAAGCTGAAAGTTGTCTGATTGTTGTTGCTTGCTGTTCGTTGGGTGGCAGAAAGGGCAGCCGCTAAAGCAAAGCTTAGAAAAAGAGAGGCATAGGCATGGGCATGGCATACAAAAAGCAAAGCGTGAACGGAAAGGCATTTACAGGTGCCATTCGTTAGTTGGAACAGAAAAAATGGGAGAACGGTTCACAAAATTATATCGAATTATATTATAATTGTTCAGCAAGAAGTAGGATCTAGCTTATTTCTAGTGCCAGAATTGGATATGCATATTTGAAGTCTTATAAACTTGAAAATCTCATGGAGCAGAGCAAACCTTAAAAAAACCTATAGTTCAACCATCACAGCCAGTTGCCACTGTACGTACTCTCCCTCTAGCTCCACCGCTGTTGTTCTCCAAAGCCAAATTATATGTTATTTCTGGGGGTCTGTTGTTATGGCCTTTCCACGTTTTTCCTTGGATCGGCGGCAAACAGCAAAATACACGAAAAATAAACAAACAAGATACAAACAAACACACGAAACAACAACAGAAATATTTCAGTTAATTTTTGAAGCAAAGAGAGCGCCCATTGATCTCTCTCTCTCTCGCACACTAACGCACACACAGCGGCATTAAAAAAGCAACATGGCTGCTTTTGTTGAAAGCTTTTAGCTGAATTCCAGATACAGAGAGAGAGAGAGAGAGAGAGACCGAAACCATACAAATGGTTTTGTCAGCAAATGAGAAAGGCTGCGAGAGAGAGAGAGCCAGTAACGTGTAAGTAACGGCAAAAGAACTTTTGAATTTCAGCGATGCGATGCAGCAGCAGCAGCATCAGAGTCGAGAGACCCTCCATGCTCCATGCCACTTGACGATGACAAGGTGCCACGTTGAAGGCTCAATAACCCGTACTGCCAGTAAGCCACCACCAGCCGATAGACTAACAGACAGACCAGAGCCAACCACCCACCCACCACCCACAATGGGTGGGAGAGAGGAGAGCCATGCCCATGAGCGGTGCATACATTGGATTTTCTCACGCTGTTGCTCTTTGGGTGGGGTAAAAATATTAATATCGTACTTCAGGTTCCAATCAGCTGATTATGGCCGAGAAAAAAAATAGGGTAGGTAGCGGATACGTGGGAAACGTATCCAAAGTCCAAAAAGGTAGAAAACTCGTATATTCCTTATTGTTTATCGTTTATTAAAAAAACTCCAAGTTAAAATATGGAAAAAGTTTGTCAGTTCGCATGATGAATAGATGTTACGACTCGTTCTGTTTCACGGTACTCTTAAGCATTCCCTGAAAGTCCGCAAATCTCTTAAAAATCTACCAGCTTACCCATACTTTGTGTAAATTTTATACACTACATTTTCAAGTATTTTCTTGAAAAACTCACCTGAAAGAGATAAGAGAGAGAGATCGTTAATTAACTTTTAACATTTTAATCAAATACAGCTAAATAAAATTTTCCCCCATAGAAATGTAGGCCTAACTATTTCCGCAAGTTCACGCATTTAGGCTTATGGGGGGGTTCCGCAATTTTACTACATTGTTTTTACGACTTTTGCAACACTCCAGCAAAAGCCAACGGATTTCGAAACCGCATCGAAATTGTTTAAAGAAAATTGTTGTCGGTCACGCAATGGATACAAGTGAAGAAAATGAGCAGCGCAAGAGAAAGAGGAGAAAGAAATGTGCGTAACGATTGCGTTGTGAAATGCTGATTATGGAGCAGGGATATGGGGTGTTGAGATATTTGTTTTCTTGCAAAATATACGAGTATATTTGCGTTGAGAATGAAATGAAAATAGATACAATCTATAGATCAATCCACACCCATTTTTAAACTCATTTGATTCCATATTTACTGGGTGCCAACCCTCTCAAAAATATGCAAATTAGTTGAGTAAATTGTTGATGGCAGCTAGAGCAAAGCCAAGTGCAAATAAATGTCAACGAAATGCTTTATATTATGGGAAGAAAATATGTAAGCGCCGCCACGTGCCCAGCTAGAAGTATCCAGAAAGTACAACACAAAAATATATCACAATAAAATATCCTGCTAATGAATGCAATTTTCATGTTTGTATGTGCTGTGAACCAGCTGTAAAGGCTGTTGATTTTTCGCACAAAACAACGTTGTTGTCGATGGAGCAGCCACGCCCCGGCAATTAGCAAAAGGCCTCTACTAAGTATAACCAATAACAAAAAAAAAAAAAAAAGAAACCAAAAAAGCCGCAACAGATCTCCAAGCCAGCCGGATAAAGGCACACTCGCGCCGCAGCAAACACAAAACCGACAGGCAACAAAAACAATTGTGTAACATAAAACAGAGTCTAACTGTGAACATTGTTGGCTGCTGACAGGGGAGCCCGCTGCTGCACCGAACCGCCAAGACAGATAGATATTTCCAGGCATTGTTTTGTTGTTATGAAACCCAAGACACAGCCAGCGAACGGGCGAACGAACACAACAACAACGAACCGAACCGACAACAACATTTAATCGCTTGGCTTGAGGCGATGCCGCATCATTATACCCTCTCCCATTCAGGCGGGGGGGTACTTTAATTTTAGTTAAAAGTTGGACAGACATCCTCCATTAGAGAGGGAAAATTTGACTAGTCGTGAGCCGTCGGAGCCACTACAAATAGATCATTGTAGCTTTTGCTTTATTTTTAGCTTTGACAAAAAATCACAAAAAATTAAAAAAAAAATGTCCAAAGCTTCTCTTAACTTTGGCTCAGACCGGATCACAATTTTCTATCATTATCATTCAAAATTCTGTTCAGAATAGATCCCAAAGAGAATCCTGGATATATCCGGGGAACTATGCATCGATATTCCCAAAATATATATTTAAATAGAGCATACAAACTTCGTCTCGCTGAAAAAGCGAGGCCTTCATGCACATTTGGTTTTTTGCTGCAGCACAAAATCGTGAGTTTTTTTTTTTTGTTACTTTCATTTTCAGAGTTTTTCCAGGCAATGGCAATTTAATGCCAGGCTGCAAGTCATTAGGTGGTGCCTGCACCTCTGACCTGCCCCATTCCGTCTCCAACTCCACAACTGCAGCTCGATGAAAAGCGAAAGGCAAACTCACGTCAAGTTCAACCTTTGACCTCAAGTCTACTGCCTCCTGAGCGTATGTGTGTGGGTGTGTGTGGGTGTAGAGTGTTAGGCGTAAAAAAAAAGGTTCAACACTGATTAACCATTTGAATGTTTTCCACCGCTAATTTCCACTTGACATGTCAATTTCCCATTAATTCGAGTTGAATGTCAGCTGCGGCGGGTTTAATTCAATAAATGTGAAACCCTTGAGACCCTCATGCAGAAGGAAAAGATTGGAGCCGGTGGGAGAATAAATTTCCATAATTATAAACTTTTTTTTCAGCATTAATTTCTTTTCCTCTTTAACTTTCATTTTATTATTATAATTCCTGTTGAATCTTTTTCTGTAAACTTCCTTTGGAAAATTTTCATTTCATGCCCTCACACATTTTAATTAAGTTTTATGCAAATTAACGTACATCCTCCTTTAAAATTAAATTACATTTTAAACAACAAAAGTTAAGGTTAAGCTTTTGCGGTCTTTTTTTTTTGCCTTTCACTCACGCATCGCTGACGTTTTGTGGAGTCGTAAATTAATAAAATAAATAAAGATGTTACTCATAAAGAGTAAATAATAATAGCAAACAGATAAATAAAGAGAGAGAGAGAAATCGGCTAGATAGCGGGCATTTCAATAAGATTTTCGTTTGCACATTCGGAGGGCAGTTGAAATCTGAGCATTTGTTTAAATTCGTCTTCCGTAAACAAAAAAACTATTTGTTTTCCCACAGATGCGGAAAACACCCCAACCCTTAGATATAAATAAAGAATCTTCTTTCACTTTTCTATCATTTGATTTCATTATCCATTAACTGATCCGTTCCTTTCACTGAGACTTTCCCAAGCCTCTGCTCCGCCCTCTGCTAAAAACAAAACGACAATCACTTGCAGCGCAAATGTCCCATTAGCCAAACTCTTGCCCTTCTTTCATCTTCATCTTCATCTAGAGTGCGTGTGCGTAAATGTGTCCAAATATAGATAGACCCCGCAAAAGTATTCATAAATCTTTCAACAATTTGTTTGTTTGATGGTTGACGTCATGTGTTCCGTTCCGTTCGGTTCGGTTCGTTCGACGGCTGCGGCGGCATTCACTGAACATTGAAATGTTTGCACTCTGCGTATTTACTTTTTAATTGAGTCATAAAACGAGACGAGGCAAACACCCCAGGAAAGGGGCTGGCTGGGGGCATCCGTTAAGATGAAAAGTCGAAATATTTACAGTCAAAATATGATCGGATTGAGCAAAAAGTGGACTAAAATGACGTCAAAAATTGAGCAAGTAAAAACCCCAATGGAAACACCTGAATGCTGTTGGCAGAAACACTTAGAGGCAACCGAAGATTTAGATACCCTATGCCAGATAAAAAAAATATATCCAGAAATAAATCAAAACTAGATCTGTGAATATATTCTAAAAATATGCCCTCAAATTCGGGTGGCTCTGGGCATTAATGGGGTTCAAAAGCCAGCTGTTCAAGCAGCCAAACGATAGGTTGTTCTTCTTCATGGAAAGCTACACGTTTCTTTTAAAATGGTACCATTAACTTGTATTTATTTAATCACAGAAGGTCGGGTCGTGATGGTCACACCTTCGCGTAAGTGGATCGATTTTCGATTTAGCTGAGACAGCTTGGCGGCGGCGGCGACGGCAATGAAATATTATTCCCCGCGTTCATCATCGTCGTCGTGCCCAACGTTTTAGCATTATTAAACCCCATCATTTAGTACGTATTTATGACTCGTCTGTCAGACGTAAGCTAACCGCAAGCGGGTAAACAAATCGAAAGGAAAAGGCACGTAGAACCCCCAGCCACCCCAGAAAGCTGAGTGCACTCTGCCACAGCTACAGACACAGCAACAGCAACAGCCACAGTTGTTTGAATCCTACTATACACGCTTGACCGGCTTGGTCTCTGTCTCTATCGCCTCTATCATTCACGTTTCACGTGCTAAATCCACACGGCGATAATCTTGTAAGTGGCAGCAAAAATATGGAAATGGAAACGTGTTTGTGCAATCAAATCAATCTAAGGGGCTAGGGAGCCAGCCAAGATAGTGCTAGAGTCAAGTATAATCGTATTATACTGGATTCAATTATTTTCTATTAATCGTTTTCTTTGTTAGTGTTGCGGCACACACCCATGAACCCCATTAGTTATGACGCAGACCCAGTGGATGAGACGATTCTACATTTGGGTGATGATCGCAGCTTCATTTCGTTGGCTGTAACTTTTTTAATGTGTGACTATTCATAGGGAAATATTTGCTTTACTTGATTCACGATATATAATGCACATAATGATGAGTTCTGGACGATATGTCTTTGTTACGAATATCGTATAAAAGAGAGAAAGTAAATCAGGTTATTATAGATAGCTATGACAATTTTTTATACCCGGTTGTTTACTCATTACACCATACAATGATGATGAATTCTTTGTTTTTTTATTGCTCTTGAATACGCTTTATGAAATTTTATATTTGAATAATACCAGCCGATAAAATTTGACCCGTTATGATCCCTTTAAATCGCGCATTGCCAAAAACTAGTATGGTAGGTGGGGGGTTGGTAACACTTTCTGTTATTTATTGTGTGAAGTTTGAGCAGGATATGTCAATTACTGTGTGTTGACAGCCAAAAGTATCTCTGGCGGATTTTACTGAACATTTTTGGCAAGCAAGCGTCTAGCAGAGGTAGCCATAATAATACTCTTCAACTCAGGTGACGATCCTACTTAAATGAAATGTATCTTTACTGGTGAAAATATGTGGGTTTATATTCATGTTTTGCTTTGATTACTGTGGAGTGTTTCATAGATTTGACTTCCTGTGATTTAATTCGGTTCTCAGAACTCCTCGAATATCCATTCCTGGGAACGTGTCACACAAGTCGATTCAGCCCAAAAAAAACTTTAATTTCATGTTTTATTTTATTTTATTTTTATTTTTCACATTTTTAGCGGTTGAACACCTGAAGAAAATGATGCGGCCAAGCGAAAACATTATTCATGGTCAATCTAATTTGCATGTGCGTTACTGAGCACACACAATATACATATGTATGTACACATGTACCACATACATACATATATCAACTGAGAGATGTGTGGACCAGACAACACATGTTTTTTTTTTTGGGGGGCTTCTGTCTGGCCAGCCGCTCAAAAACAAACAAATTAAAGCGTAGCAAAACCTAAAAAAAGAAGCAAAAAAAAAGGTGCAAAATGTGTTAAAGAAGATACGAAATTTAAATAAATTCTCAAGTTGTAAAATTTACTACAGTGGTATCGCTCTCTCCCATGAATAGATTTGTGTTCTATTCCATAATAATTGTTCAGTCTCTTGACTTGTTCAGTATTTTGACTTGTACTTGTATTTGACCTTCATTATTGTTGATTTTTCAGCCTACAACATGCTTAACATTTTACGATATTATTTTTCGAATGTTTTCCGCTTCGATTAAGGAGAACATATGGACGGGCTGTGCCTCCCTTTTAGTGGCGCCCGATTCACCTTGAATATAGATTTTTAATTGTCTGTGGCGCTCACTCGCCTCACTCCACCCAAAAAAAGATTTATGCCCATCCCCCGTTGCTATTGTTTATATATGTATATATTTTTCTCCCATTTAGTTGTTTATAATTCTCGCTGTTCTGTTCTGTTTTTTTTTCGATTTTTGTTTCGTGTTAAGCGAAAATTTATTGAGCATCATTTGTTGGGGCCGCCGCCTCAGGGACTGAAGAAAGTACGAGATGTATTCACACTCTTGTACGAAAGATTAATTATGGTATTATTATTTTTTATTTTTAATTTTGCATTCCATTTAATTTATCATTATTTGACATTGTCTTAATGTCAAGGTTAATGCACTATCGCCAAATTGCGTTGTACCTTGTTCGATTGATGAGATTCAAGAGGTAGCCGCTGATCATCGGTAGGAATATAATGAGAAATACAGTAAAAGATCTGTGAGGAGACACACAACTTCCATGGGATTAATTCATATACATACTTATGTGGGTATGTGTATTGGTATCTCCCTTAACGAACCCCTTAAAGGTAACGGTTTATTTTTTGTAGGTATGCAAGTTTGTACTCTTATCTATTATAAAGATCTCCCACTTCCATGTTCAATGCTATTTTATTGGTATTTTAAATTTTCATTTAGAATGCAATATTTCATATGAATGAAAACTTATTAATTTAATATTTAGTTATTCTTAAAGTTTATGGAAATAATATTGTTATTTTTTTGGTAATATATATTTATACTAGATAAATACAAAAAAAATCTAAAACATTATCTTTGTTTTTAATAGTTTTTTTTAAAGTAATATCAATGCACATATAATTCTTTCTCTGAGGTTCTAAGCTCACATATTTGTCACATATTCTGTGACTCTTTTTACCTACTACACACAATCCCAAACCTTCTTTTCTGCCTATGCCTATGCCCCATGCAATATGTGTGCGCCAGCTGCAATTAAAAATAAACCCAATCGATATCTCGATATTAATAAGTTCCATGTCCCCGCGCTCTGATAAGCTCGAAAAGAGCCAAACTTCTAGCCGACAAAGCCCCCCTTGACTTGGGGCATGTGTTGGCGCTTTCACGCCGCTTTTCCACTTGAAGGAACTCTCTGGGTCTCTGGCTCTCTCGAACACCCCCCAACCCCCAACCATAACCATCTCTGCGCCCGCACATTCATCACAGTTATAAGCGTTCCTCAGCACGGAAAGGTCAAAGTTCATGTGGGAACTACTCAGGTGCATTTACCTTTTCAGTCGTTGACACAAAAAGACACAAAAAAAAGAATACTTCTTCTTTTTTCGCTGTTGTTACTAGGCAGTGGGGGCGTGGCTGTTGTTATTTCACTCAAGTTCTTAACTCTGTCGTCTGTCTGTCTGCCAGTCTGAGTTTTTGATGTTATCTGAAAGTTTTTTTTCGTTGCCGTTTGTCCGAGTTCAAGGCAGTTCATTCATAGAAGACAATAGTGGGGGGGACAGACAGAAAGTTTCTCCTAATTACCTCTCATTGTTCACAGTTGTAGGCGTGAATTAAAAATTAAGAGCCAGAACTGGGAACAGGGGGAATGTACAGACAAGACAAATTGGAATCGCGTGTGCCCCCCAAATATGTATATAATTTTGAGGCAGGAAGGAAAGAGACATGGGGTTAATGATGATGGCAGAGATAGCCGAGAATTACTGTGTTCTATTTTGAAGCAGATTAAAAATTAGATTGCGTTCAGAGTGGGACAATGAAGATGACACAACAAAGTACAGCAATGGAATGCTGTAACAAAGAATCACTTTGAGAATTTATATAATAATTATCGCATCATTCAAGGTTAAGTCAGAACAAAGCACAGAAATCTATAAGAACGATAAGAATACAGTCGGAACTCGATAATTTGAATATATATAATTTCCACACACTTTGGACAGTGTTGTTGGAATTGAAATAAATTTAAAATTTATGAAAATAAATAAATAAAATAAAATTTTAATTTATATCAATATCGAAAATATTAAACCTAGGGCTGTTCTGTTCTGAAAGAGTTTCCACTGTACTCTTTATATAAATAAGGTAGTGGAGATACAAAAAAATGCACTGGAAGAATCTCTTAACAAAGGATCTCAACGATATTACGAATATATCATATATTCAGGGTGTAATGAATAATAAATAATAATATTATTATATTATAATATAATATAATAATAATAAATATTAATGATAATAAAAAATAAAAGAGAGCTGCACAAGCACAACGCTGGCTGGAAAGGGCCTCGGCCTCTCTTGCAAATTTTAGAGCAGGCGAAAATAGCTGGCAAAAGGAAAAACAAAGGAAGCAGCACTGAAGGTCAACCAGAGAGTCTTTTCTTGTTTTGATTAATTTGAAGGGCGATGCTGTAATCTTTGTGGATGGGTATATTCTCTTAATAAATTTGTGTATTTTCCTTAGATGTTGTGCAGGAAAGGGTGACCATTATTGCCATTATCTTACATACAGATTACATGCTGACGTCAACTCATCTCTTTCGACCGCCGCCACCTTCTCACGTTCAACGCCTTGCCCAAAGACATTAACCCATGCCCGAAGCGGTGGTAGAGAGAAAGAGAGAGACAGAGCAGCTCTTCCCGTTATTCCCAGTCGACCATTAAAAGTGATGTGACATCCGCCAGCCAACAAAATGCGATTTGCCATCATACACGAGTGTGAAAGAGGCAGGGGGAAGAGAGGGGTGGTGTGCACTTTGCAATATGCAATTAGAAATGCAATGAGCGATGACTGCGATAAACGGTCAAGCAAATGAACTTCAACGCCCCTGTCCCGCCGCCTAAACCTCTCTAGCCATAGCCCGCGTACGGTATTTGGCAAGGGACGGAGAGGGAGGGGCGGCGATTAATGCACATGTGAGCGCGTGGCTGTTAAAACAAACAACACACAAAACAAGCCACCCACCCGCAATGCCACAAAGGGAGAGCCGAAGAAGAGAGGGAGTGCGCGAGAGTGGCGAGCGATGAGCGTAAGGTGACTTATAAAACCAGCAGAAAGGAGAGAGGGGGGGCAGAGCGACGAACGGAACAAGAGGCGGAACTATAAAATGCAACGATTTTGTTGCTTATTCTACTTCAGCACGACTTTTAGTATACCCTTTGAAAGGGTTTGATAATTCCGGAACTTCACAAGCTTTGATTTTAATGTATTTATGTATCAATTATATTTACATTTATTTATTTATCAATTAGCCAAACATTTAACTAGTGCTGCATAAGTACAATCGATGGTCTGCAAGTGTATATTCAGCACCTGCCCTCCCTCTTTTTCTTAACTTTTAATTAATTTTTCTGTGCTTTTTGCCTGTGCAATTTATTTTTATTCATTTTTTTTTTTTTTAGTAATTTACAATATTTGCATTTTTAGCAAATTTATATTTTTTTTATTTGTTGTTTGCATCTTGCTGACTGATTTATGCAAATGATTTGGAAATGGAAAATGACTGAAATAAAAAATATAAAAACTACATTATGGAAATACTTGAATTTTAATATGAAAAATTGAATGGAATAACAGGTTTCGATTCACTTAAGGTGTTAGGGGAATCATTGTAAATTAATGATTTACGATCAGTGATTTGTTTAATTTTAGATCAAATTTATCAAGCTAACATCGTTTAAAGATCTTTAGTACAAAACATTTACGCAAATATTTTTTGAAATTCATTTAAATAATTTGTTAAATATGGTAATCACGTGCTTTATAAAACCGATTAAATAGCCCCATCCTAATGCATATTCACAAGGGTTTGGAAAAACTAGAAAATACAATTTCTCTAGGCATAAATCTCGTAACAAAAGGTTTGTAATTCATTTGAATTTTAAATAGTCGGCTTTTTGCACGGCGGGCTTTTCTTGAAGGTCTTTCAATGTCAACTCACTAAAATATTTTCAAGGGAGTTTTGAGAATTCATACAGACTTTTTCATAGAAGGTAAAGATAGATTCGAATATATCTGACAAAAAAATAAATAGAATAGAGCAAATACTCATATAATCGTACTATAATTTAAATCAACAAAATGTATCCCAAGTAATTATCTTGAGAATATATGAAGTAAAACGAATTTAAGATACTCAGTACTCAGATTGTCATAATGGTGGAAAAAAGAGAGAACAAAAACTTCCAATTGAGAACAATGATAAGTCACAAAAATAGTGTAATAATGGCTATATTTTTAATTGGACAGTGATTAAATTTGGTAGATCTATAGCTAATTACTATAGTTATTAACCCACCGAATGTCAAAGTTTTATCTTTCAATAAGATAATTTGATCCTCTACGAACAGACAGATGGCTGATGGGTGAGTGAGTCTGATCTAAATAAAGCTTCCTTTATAAAATTCTCTCTATTAAATGCCAACTACTTTATTGCCCTCTGATTTACGAGCACCGATTAAGTGCGAATGCAACTTACTTATCGACTTCAGTGCTAAACATTCGCACCATGTGACGCTGCAGATACTGGGGCACGGATTGCGGAGAGGCTGGCGGCGTCTGATAGGAATTCATCATGGCCTCATCATCATCAAAGTAGCCCGAGGACGTGGAGGAGGATGTGCGCGGATATTTTAGCATTTTATTGGCACTTTTTCAACTATTTTTTATTTTCTTTATTGATTGATGATTGATTGGATCGGGGCACTTTTCACTTTTGCTCTATATACTGGGGATTTATTGGGTTTCAAATTGATTAGAGCATTAAACAGATGGATTGCTTTTCATGTAATTTTTTTATTGTGGGTTTTATTGTGTGTTGTTGTATAACAAAATGCACACTCAAAATGCTGTGCATTTAATTATTATTCAATCGGGGCGAAGAAAGGAAATGGCAAACAAATTGGTTAGCCGGTCGAACGACAACTAAAAACAAAAATTGCTTTGAATTTTCGATTTTTTTGCATTAATTTTGTTTTGGTTGTGTGTCTTTGCGAGTTGCGAGTCAAGAGACTCGGAGAGGGCGCGAGAAACTGAGAGCAACATACAGGCAGGCAGGCGCTTGGACACACACGTTAAGCAATTGTATTTATAATTTTATTTATATATTTTGCATTTGTGTTTTTTTTTTTCTCCTCCTACTCTCTGATAAATTGTTAAGCGCTGTCTGGAACTGGTTGCGCGTGCCAAATGGCAAAAACTAATATGACAGAAATACGGAACGGAGAGAATTCCCCTCGAGCACTGTGCGCTGGGTGAGGAGAGTTTCGTTCCTTACTCGGTAATTAATCAAGTCTTGACTAAAAATAAATATTAACCAATTAAATTTATCTATGGAGATACGCACAGCACAGCAGCCATCGCACTTGTGCTCCAAAAAAGATACAAAGCGAAGAACGCAGAGACTAATTTCATGTTTGTTTGAGATACGAGAGGAATTTTTGGTGGCAAATGTCAAAACGTGATTTTCGGTTCATATTTGTAGCAGCGAAATTTAGTCTCTAGGCGTTGGAAAAGCCTAAGGAAATAATTATGGGAATTTAGTGGAAATTTTTGGATGAAAGAATTAGAGGAATATTCTCTAATATATGTATTTTATAATTATAAAGAGAGAGCTCTTTTGCCTAGAATTGTCTGCTGGAATGGAAGGGCTAATCTCTTCATTCTTCGCTGCTCCTCGGGAATTATTTAAACTCAACTTTTATTTATTCTAAACCCAAAATTTTCCTCCAAATGGAGGAATAAACATATACCCAACAAGAAGGCCGAATGTAAGGCAAAACTTTTGACCAACCCAACCAAAAAATATACAAAATACAAAATGTATTTCAAATTTTTGTTTTTGCGTTTTTCCCTCATTTTCTTTTTGCCTGCGGTGTATTTTTAGACTCGTTTTTGTTGTTGTTTTATTTTTTTGTGTGTCGTTTGCTTCGATTTAGATAGATAGATTGTGCGTGCGATCGTGTACATAGATAGATTTGTATCTACAAGTATGTACATACATAAAGGGATAGAGATACCATTCAGAGCAGCACTCAAAGCAGACTGGCAGATAAATAAGCGCCGAAGAATTCACAATCGGGCAGTAACAAGGTCAGGGTACAGCTACAACAACAGCAGCTACAACAACAACACTTAACGCACGTCATCGAGCGAGTCGCTCGGCGGCGTATCCGAAAGATATACAGATACAACAGATAGAGAGCTGGCTGGCTGGCTGGCTGAGTGCTTCTGTTCGTCTGCGCTTTGTCGTGCATTCAACTTAAATTATAGCAAATTGTTTAAACAAATATCTACTTTGTTCACACCACAAATACAATTTTACGTTGCTTTTTTTTTGGTATAATTTTTTTTTTCTTTTTTGTTCGCGTTTACGTCTCACGCCGGCGACAAGTTTTTGTTTACTGAATTCGAACCAAAAACTGATTTTTACACAAAATCCAAAATACCGTCCGACCGTCGACAAAAGCAGCGACGTCGCACCGGCGTTGGCGCTGGCTTTGCTGGCTGCTGCGTTTTTGTGTATGGCAGCCCAGCAATAAAATTATTTTCAAAAATACATTTCTTCTCTCTCCGCTCCGTAGTGTTTTTTTTTCTTTTTGGGGAAGACGTCGACGAATAGGCAAAACCAACCAAAATTTACACAGACGAGCAGGCAGCCGAAGCTATAAAAGATTTTTTTTTTGTAGAACAAAATGAACGATAACACCCGACAACAAGTCAGTCCAGTCGATAGAGAAGCGTAACAACAAGAGCCGAAAAATAACACAATTTTGATTACATCAAAGAACTTTTCGTTCTTATCATAAGAATTCTATCTAATCGCATTCTGATAATTAGCATTGAGTGATAGAAGAGCGAGGGACAGCGCTAGAGAGAGAGACAGAGAGAGAGAGAGCAGGCGTCAGCTGTGGGTGTCAGCTTTTGGGATTCAGGTTGGGTGGAATATTTAAGCGACAAAATAAAACCCATAGAAGCTGATTGAACGGCAATCATCATCAATTATCACGATGGCTGTGCGTTTATGGCAAATGTCAAGTGCATGAGAGGGAAATCTACAATCAGCGATTGCAACGACTTGGGGGATACCCACTAAAGAGGGTTTAACCAATTGCTAAATTGGTAAAGAAAATTTCCGGCGTGTACAAAACTAAAAGGGTAATCCAATGCAATTTTATACATATTTTCTAAGAAATTTACGAGTATGGGTCTCTTTTAAATTCTATCATTCAGTTGCTCCAAAATGTATACAACTTAAAAGTGCCACAAAATTAAATTCAAAGTAGGCACACCGCGCCCCAGGTGACCTTATCTTTATTGTATCTTATCTGATTATAATCTATGAATGGGCTAACTTGAATTATAAGGCTCTTAAGTATTACTTTTGGTTGACTGATATGAAAACACAAAAATATTCAAAACAACTTGAGATTGAAAAAAGCAAAGAAACAAACGATTAATCCAACGATTAATCATGTGGAATAAGCAAGCAGAATAGGCAGGGAATAAATATTTACAAATGATCAATGAGTGCTTAGAGATGGGACTAGAAGTGAGAGTGGCACACGTGCAAGTCTCACTGGGAGCGAGAGCTAGAGCTATCGATAAAGAGGTGCTGCACTCTCTTTGCCTACTCACCCTAAGCTGCTAGTCCACACTGGCAGAGAGATGATTAGAAAAGGGACTACGGGGGCAACTAGAAGTGAGAGTGGCACACGTGCAAGTCTCACTGGGAGAGAGTGCTAGAGCTAGCGAGAGAGCAATCGAGCAAGATTTGCTGCACTCTCTTTGCCTGCTCACCCTTAACTGCTAAGCCACACTGGCAGAGAGATGATTAGAAAAGGGACTATGGGGAGGCGTAATAGATGACTCTGAAATCACTTTGCGTCATTCTCGAAGAATATCTACAAAATCAATATCGTATAAATACAAATTACTGTGATCATTACTACGCTTATTGTTTTCGCAGTCGATATTTCCAATGCCAAATGCCGCCCCCAAGTCCAATCAACCCAAATACCCTCCCCCACCCAGCTAAGTATACGAAAAATACTATAGAATTTTTACCAACGTCACACAATAAGTAAACACTAACTATCGAATGACAGGAAAAGCGTGTGCACTTTGATTATAAGCCCCTCGACTAGCGAACTCCAATCAAAATAAATATGTGGAAAGAGCCAACCCGAAAACGGAATTCACACAACAAATATTCGATTTAATGAAAATTTAAGACTTGGCACATGTTTTCAATGTATCTGCGGGATACAGAAGTGCAGCCAGAGCAGCAAGAAAGTATCAAATGCATGGGAAATTAGGAATAAAGGAAACAAAAATTAGATGGAAAATGGGGAAAGAAAAAGATTGCAACGACAAGTGTCGAGAGTTAGCGTGAAATTTATAACCAAGCAACAGTGGAAAGAAAAGCCAAGAGGGAGGAGAGAAAATGCAAACGATTCGCGCTCTTTGCTTTCTGATTTAAGCAAATTACCGCAGCTGGCCACCTGCGCGTATACGTAATGGGAATTTATTGGCTCATTAGAGTTGAGCAAATGCTGTGGGTAGCAGCAGCAGCAGCAGCAGCAGCAGCAGCGAAAATAGTTTTTGTAGCTGAAATGAAATGAAATTTATGCTTGGCATATTTCCCTGCTTTTTCGCTGCTTTCCCCCACAGTGTCAGCAGCAGCCAGCCAGCACTCGATCGACTGTATAGACTATATCTATATCAGCAGAGTCATACACATGTCTAATTGGCGTTTAATTGCAAGCGTTCGAAAGACGCATTGGCACACAGGCCACGGGGCAGCTGTCATTGAGGGGACTGCCCGTACAAAGAGTCTTATCTGGCTTCTGATAATCTAGCCAGAGTCTTGTTGCTGGAGGTCGTTCGATAAGCCTTTGGTGTGTGCGTGGTTTGGTTTAGTCATTTGATATATATATTTTTGGCGTAGTTCAGAATGGGTTGAGTCACTTTCGTTTGGGTCTAAGTGTGGCATGATTTAGTAGGCAGGATGTAGTAGTAGTCTATCCAGTAGCTATGTAGTCTCACTTGAACAGAGCTGTGCAGAGAGCTTAGAACTCACCCTCAACTGCGAAGCTGCACTGTAATAGAGAGAGCCAGAGATATATGGCGCGCAAAAGGCAGCAGGCTATATTCTGGTTAATAATGGTCCAATTTTAATCAGTTTCAACAATATAATAGATTTTTGTATGTTTTGTTCTTTATGTTTTAACTTTTATCTGGGTTATGATTACCCATCTCTAGACTTGCCAGTCACGTGTCAACGTAGTTTGAGGCTTTCTAGTGCAGGTAGAGCCATCAGAACGCTTTGTAAGCAGCATCAAAGAATTGACTTTGAAAGTTTTCTATACCAAAGAAAGGAGATCAAACTCTCGCGCGCTTGGCTGGCCACTGACCACTTAAATTATATAGGAATGCCTTAAGTCTGCTTTAAGTATTACCTCCCCCGCCACTTGCAGTGGTTAACCAGGTGTTGCAGTCACGTTCCCCTGGCTACGATTTTGTTTTAACAGCACTTACAGCAGCGCAGAGTCAATATTTGAGTGGCGGTTTTTAATTAACAGTCAATATTCGGAGCACAGGGCCAGTCCAGTCCTCCTCCAGTCAGGGGGAGTTCTTATGAAACCATATCGAGTTGTGCAAACACACAGTCTGTGTCTGTCTGAGTGGCAAAAAGAGTTTGCCTGCCAGACTCTTACGAGAGTACCGGGGGGGATTAGTCATGGGGATTTTAGTTACAGTTGGGGGGCAGATGGGTCAACAATTGTGGCTACCACAAGCTAATATTTGTTGTTGGGTCTAAAAGAATACACGATAATATTTGTATATGGCTTAAAAAGCAGCGTTAAAGGGTGTAAACAAAAGGGTCAGAGTGAACCTCAACACTGAATTAAGAGAGTGGTAAACTCGATACATCAATCTTTGAGTCCATAAACCTTTGTTTAAATAATTATATTCCCCTTAACTTACTGTCTCTTTGTTCGGAATGGAAATGGAAATGGCAACGCTTACCTGCAAAGAAAAAATGAAACAAAATAAATATCAATTAATCAATTTGGAGAGCTTATATTATTTTATATTTGAATTGATTCAACCAAATAAAATTCGTTGATTTAATTAATTGTCGTAATGGGGGGTGCGCGTGGCAACAAATTAAGTTTAAGTATTCGCATTCGTGGCTGTATAAAAATACATTGCAGCAATTTGAAAAGACAAGTCTCTCTGCCAAAAGACGTCACACGAATGCAATTTGTGTTGGCACAACGACTCAAATGAAAAGGAAAATTGCATCTTTTTTGGTTGGCCATTTTTGGCCATCGTAGCGCGAATTTTGTGCCCTCAACCGAGTGGGTGTTGATGGGTGCAACGAATATTTTTCCTATTTCGTCAGACTGCTGACATGACAGCTCATATAAGAGGCACACCACCCTGCGATTTATAATTGAAACACTCTGCCCAATTTGACATTGCCAGTTAAATATCAAAGGTTTTGCCTGCCGCCCAGGCCACACACAAACTGTGGGTTGGGGTGGGCCGACAGCCAGATAATTGATTTCGAGGAATTTTAATGAATACACAAATTGCCAATTAGATTTCTAGGAACCTAAAATACACCAGAATCTAGACAAGTCTTCAGCTCTACGAGAAACAGAGAGAGAGAGAGAGAGAGATTTCTGGGTAAAAACTTTGCGTGCTATTTACAATGAAAATGAAAATGTTTAAAAACCATTAATTTTAATCCACCATCCACAACCTCATAATCGTGCGAATAAAATCAGTTGGGAATTGCAAGGGCATAAAATGGGCTTAAATTAGACTGATTTGTCGTTGCAGACTTTTTGGGGTAAAACTAAGGGTATTTCCGCAGCCAAAAGCCAACCAAATAGCGACAGAAACTGCTTTTCCAGAATCGTGCAAGTCAAGACTCTGGATTGATGTTTCTGCGTATACGTAATGTACAAAAACAAAGGCAGCTATACTTAAAAAAATGTTCCCAAATGTATTTGTAGTGCTTTTAATCTAGATCCATGTCAATCAATTGATTTGGTGCAGCATTATTCAATGATTTAAGTGGCGCTGAAGTTTCGGCGCTCAAAATATCATTCAACAACTGATGGGTCATTTCATTATTGGAAGAGTTTTCCACATCAGCTTCAACCGATTTAGTTTGGAATTGATCATTGCAGAAATCCAATATCGTTTGATCCTCCATAAAGTCTTCAAGTGCTTCGTTACTTGGCCAGTTTCTGTTCTTCCTAATGAACAGGGGATTACCCTGACAATCAATCAAGATGCCCACACAGGAATAAATCGTTTTCAATAGGGTTTCCCAGCGCTCTACAAATTCGATCCTCTCCATGGGCTCCAAGGGTAGTTCTGTGTTTAGATAATGACTAAAGTCCGTCCCAGCCACAAAGTTGAGGCTGCCGCCGACAATAAACTCTGATTCGCCCGATACATCGTAGATCTTGCCCTTAAAAGCCACCAGAATTCGCCCATCTTGCCGTTTGCCATTGAAGCGCTTCAGCTGTCCGAGTGTCAGAGCTAGGGAGTGCAGCCGCGGCAGCACTGGCATCTCGTACAGCGTGTTTACTTGCGACCAACTTTTATAGCCATAGCCTATGCCCAAATAGAACAGTATGATGGCACAGAAGATCAGGACAATGCCGATAATGGCACTAGATTCAATACCATAATCCATTTTATTTAGAATTTTCTAATTTTGTATTGTTTTGGCCCGAAACAAATTTTGATATGCTGTTAATTTTGTGACTAAAATTTGTACAGACAAAAACAAACAGCAATCTCAAGGGCAAGTTGGCATTTTTTTTTAATTACTTCTAAAACTATGCCCCAGCCACAGCCACAGCCACAGCTACTGTGTGTATCTGCTAATATTTGATGTGATAATAGGAACCTTTTTTTGTTTTTTCGAGTTATTGTGGCCGGGTATCAAGTGGCTGACGGTCTGCTCTGGCTTGCTGTTATCAAATTGCCAGCAGTATCATTCGTGCCAGTGCCAGTTGGCCAGGGCAGGTGATAATGTCAGCAAGTGTATCAGGAGCACAGAAATTGGAGCAGGCAGGCAGGCAGGCAGTTGGAACTCAGCACAAAAGCAATGTTGAAAATGTTTTCTGTATTATCAGTTGATTAAATATGAATTATATGAACAAATAAAGACACAGGCACACACAGCATTTGAGTGTGTGTTGCTGTTTGTGTGTGTGAGGGAATGAAAAATGATAAGCGCCGGCAGAACAAAAAAAAAAAAAAACAAAGATACTCTACATACAGGGTGCCATGTGTTGCGAGCTAGTTGAAAATATATGATAATTAATATGAATATTTATGTGTATATTTTGTCGTTTTATTCCGCTAAGAAACAAGTTTAACTTTTGGCTTATATTGCTACCAATTTATATCGCTTTCTATGTGTTAATCATAATTAACATTGATTTTGGATTTGAACTTAAATTAACAATATATTTTAGTAAGTTTTTAATGGTGGGTATTAATCCAACTATAAGCATAATTTCGCTTAATTTACACAAAAGTAAAATCAAAATTCAAACAATATATGTATATCAGTGTATTTTATTTGCTATTTAATTATAATAGTAATTTTGTTCCACAATCAATAATTTCAGCTGCAGCTAACTTAATGCCATTTAGTGTAAACACTTTTCTGCAGTCAATAGCCGCAGCAAGGCTAACGCCATTCAGTGTAAACACACAAATTTTTCTTATCAAATTTCGCTTTTTTGTTTGCTTTTTGCTCTTTGCTCTTCATTTCATTTTGGTTCTGTTTTGCTGGTCTTTTGTTTACGAGTACTTACCCAATGAAATCTTTGATAAAACAATAAACCTTAAATAAACCGCGATCATTGTTGAGCAGATAATCGGGCTGTATTATGGCGGCTGGCATTAGATGGATGCTTTTTTGCTGCTGCTGCTGCATTTCGCTGGTTTTGCTGCTGCCGTTGCTGCTGCTCGTTGCCATATTGGCAGCCATTTTATGGGCTAACGTAGCCATTTTGTTGTTACTCGTGTTGTTGTTGCCGCCATGCTGGCACACGTAATACTCATGCAGTTGTTGTTATTGTTGTTTTAGCTGTTATTGTTGTTTTTGTTGTAGTAATTGGATTTTTTGCAAAGTTATTTGCGGCTTCTAGAAGCACATTTCGTGGTTTTTTTTTGTTTGCGAGGAACAAGTTTCCTATGAAATTTTAAATTAAACTAAAAACTTATTGAAAGAATAAAAAAGAAATTTTTGAAAATAACTCTGTGAGGGGTGTCCTTAATATCACTGGAAGATTCTTTTTGTTGGCAAATTGTTGGAACTTGAAGAATTTTATTAATTTGAGTATTAAATACTTTAGTTAATTTTGTAAATTAACAAATTTATTTTTTATTACTTCAGGTATGCTCTGGCTCAGATACAAAGTAGTTATTGAAACGTTTTGAAATACACAAAAATCGTTGAATATTCCATATCAAACTAGAGGATTAATTGCATATTTACAAGATTTTTTTCGAAACTGTTCCCTTTGCTGGAAATATTTTGAAATGTTAAAAGTTGTTTTTTAAATACAATTTTGTTCTACTTTTAACATGAAAAATTATTCTGCTACTTGCTTGTAGCATCTGCTTGGATTATGGAAGTATTTTATTCGTATCTTTAGACATTTTCCACCCAGAAACTGAGGTATATATTTTCCTACATATAAATTTAAGTACAAGGTACAGATTATCATTTTTATTTGAACTCTAGCCTTCAGGAAATGTTTGCTCTTTAGACTTTCCAAACTACGTAATCTCTGCAATGGTTACATAAATTATAATTGAAAAAGAAGAAGAAGAAAACAACAAAAATTCAAATCACAAAAGCAATTGGCAAATATTATTTTTGCAATTTGGTTTCCATGTTGCAACCTTGCCAATTTTGCATTAATTTCTGTTGCACTTCAGTGAGTGTTGGATGTTGGGTGTTGGTGTGGGTGTTTCTTGTGTGTGTGTGTGGATGTCTGTCTGTGTTGCCTCTATTTGTTGCATGTGTCATCATAAAAAGCAAAATTCCAGCCATGGGAAATAAAGCATTTAATTAACATTTTGCAGAGCACTGACATGCCACAGGCATTTTGGCTGGCGGTGTGCATGCTGCATGCCTCCGACATACACACATACACAGAAACGAGAGATGAGAACTTACATAACATACATGAAACGGATGAGAGAGCAGACGAGATGCAAGTAACAGGGAAATATTCGGGTGAGTCAGGGTTTTTATTTATGGAAAATATTTTTGAATATAGTTTTTTTTTTTTTGCGAAAATATAAAGAATTTAATGCAGACTGTAAACAAACCTAATAAATGAGTTTTATGCATATTTGTTCACTTCCCAAAACATTTTTGGAACGACTAAAATTTTTTTTTCTTATCTGAACTGAATTTTCCATTGAATAACTATTAATAAAAGAATATTTATAAGCTCCCCTCATCAGTGGTTTATTTACAATTTTATTTTGCAGATCTTTAACATTGAGCCACCCTCTTGCTTAGAAAACGGAAAAAACTATTTATCCGACTGCCTGTCAAGTGCTACAAAAATATAATATGTCGCACAGCAAAGAACGGTTTGTGGGCAGCAACAAATGGCGCCAACTGACAACCAGATGACAGGTCTGCTGGAGACAGCGTTTTGGAGCTGGAGGAGGTCCACACAGTCCCCGGTTCCCGGTCCGGAGGCCCCGCACTGACCCGGAGGCATTTACTTAGTGATGTGTGTCACACAACTCTGTCCGACAACTTGTTAAAGATGCGCCACAACATACCGTTAATGGGCAGGAGATGCCGCCCCGGGGACACATTACATGCGTCCCGTACCCTTGCCAAATAAAATATACATAATTAATTAACATAATTAATTAAAAGTGTATGGGGCATAGCTAAAGCCCAACACAAAAATAATACCAAGGTGAAAAGGTACTCAACGGAAATAATTTACCTGAAAATAGGTCCCCCAGCGTTGATATGTTACTGTGACCCTGACTTTGACTTCCCTACCCCCGTCACTGCCGCTGCCTACAACAACATTCCAGTCACGTTCTAAAGAGGCGGCCCCCAAAGTACTTTTTGTCAAGTGGTCCACACACTTCTAACCCAAAATGTACTCAGAAGGCAGGCAGCAAGGGGACGACTACGCCAACGACGACTATTTCCATCCAAAGAGTTGTTGGCGGCGTTGGAAAACCTTGAGTTCTGCCTTTGTTCCCCCACCCACACATCCACTCGCTCAGCTCAATTGAAACTGACACACGGCGGCGCAGCAGCAAGCAGCAGCAAGCAGCATGCCTCAGCATGTGGCCAAACAAAACATTTTGCCTTGAAAAATGTATTCATAATGGGGCAACAAAAATCTCTCTCTCGCTCTGTTTTGGAAAATGAAATGCAAGTCTAACGCTTTGCGTCTCATTGTCGGGGCAATGAATGTTTGACAAGGATTCTTTTTTCTTATGCTCCAACTGTTTGGTTTGGCACGTGCTCGGCCTGGAGCCTTGATTTATTGGATGCGTCCAAAACTGGGCAGCATTAAGAGATTACGTTTAATGGGCTTCTCCGAGTTGACCAAGCTGCTAAAGTGGGGTTTTGAAATGCACAGAAAGTACGAGTATGAAATGTAATTCTGCTGAGAATCATGCCAATGAAGAGCATACAAATTATTACTTGTGTGCTGGGATTATAGAGAAATTATATATGCAATTGTGTTGGCACATCCCTAGTGGCGCCAGTGGAATAACAAGGCAGCAAGAGGGAGGAGGAGGAGTATGGAATAGCAACAGTCGTAACAGATGTTTAATCTACCCCCTCAAAGTGCCATAAGCAAGTGGACTTCGCAGAATGCAGTATGAATGGAAATTCAATTCAATTTTTGGAGTTGCGGCAGCAATGTCCTGGAAACAGTAAATCAGCTGCTTGTAACCGATACTGAAAGTGATACAGCGTTGATTTTCTGATATATAACCTTAGCCTAAACGCATTTTTCGGATTTGATGAACAAAAACTTTAATTGTAATTTTTTTTAACATTTAATTTAATTTTTGTCTTATTCGATATTAAATCCCAAATTATATTATTTATTATTATATTATATATATTATATTTATTATATATATTATATTATATATTATAATATTATATTATATATATTATATTATATATTATATTCTTGTGATATTCTGAATTTTCTTTATCTCAAACCCCACTCCCTTCCGTTGACCAGATTTAATGTTGTTCATAAATAATTTTCAAGAAAATCTAACGCTCAATAAAAATAAAAAATCATTTAAGCATGAAATTTATGCACATCGTGGAACAATGTCAGCGCCAGAGGCTTCCCCTCTCTCTCACTCCCTCACCACTAGTGTAACTATATACACTCTTTTTATTTGTTGCAAGTATCTTTTTGGCGGATTTAAGCGCTTCACTCACACGCAGCGAATTCAGAATGAAATTATGCAAAGTGGTATGTGTGCGAATGTGTTCACGCGTCATTGAGCTAGGGGTAGGGGGAGGTAGGTGGGGGGCGGCAACTACTGCCAGGGATTGAAGCGAAGGACTCGTCAAGCGCTACCAAAAGCGCATTGCTAGTGCTCGCATTTGCCTCCCTCTCTGCCACACACACACACACACACACACACAGAGAGAAGAATCATGACCTTGACCTGAAAATTGCGCCATTCTCTCTCTCTTTCTTTCTTCGCTCTCTATGTGTATGTATTGCGTCTCTTTCTGCCTGTATCTCCATGTGAATGGGCTAACAGAAAAATACGAAACATGAACATGAACATGTTGTTATTTGAGTTGTTAGTTCCAGTTCTTTGTTGCAGATGCACAGATACACAGATACGTAGATACACATCAGAGCAGAACCCAGCAGCAAAAGCAGCAGCAGCAGCAGCCCACGCTCAAATGCAGCCACAGATACACAGAGACATAGATACATAATTGTTGTTGTTGTGGCACACTCTATAAGTGTGTCTGTGTGTGTGTCTGTGTGGGGATTGCAAATGTGGGTCGTGGTTGATGTTCTCTTTGGGTCTTCTCCACTGCCCCCGTACACGCCACTCCACTCCACTCCTCTGACCCTTTCCGTATCTCGTCACGTACGCTTGCTTTTCATGATAATTTTTCTTCTTTTTTTATAGTTTTTCTTCAGTTTTCCTACAGCTGCATCTGCTCCGTCTTTTCTGCAAGTCCGTTGGACAATTGTTGGCGCCAAATGCAGTCAAGGACTTAAGCATTACAGAAATGATTTCATCACATAAATGTCAGGGTGGAAGAGTGGGAGTAGGTCTTATAGTATAAGCTTATAAGAAAAGCTTACTGATGGCTTGGCATCTATAAAAATTACATTGCATTGTAGCAAACATATTTCCGATTTTTATTTTTAGATCATTTTTATGTTTGGAGCTGCCTTGAAGGAGAGATGAATTTATTTGAAGGAAAATTTATTGAAGAGAAGGAATATTAATTTGCTATTTTATTTGAATCCTCAAGATGTAACCACAGACTCTGCTAGTACAGCAGAAGCGCCTGTTTTTCCATGCAGAGATGAGCCATTTATCGAATTATTGAATTTTTTGTGGCACTCAAATTCAAAAACAAAACTAAAACCTGAACTCAGAGTTTTCTATAAAGTTTTGGGTGATCAGAAATCTGTTGGTAGTAATTATATATTTTTCGCATGCAGACTCAAGTTTTTATTGCCTTTTTAATACACTCCCAAATGACTTAATTCAATTGCTCACTCGATTTTATGGACCATTAATTGCGTTAATTTTAGCATGGCCAAAACGCTCTTCATTTACTTTTTGTTTAATTGATTTATCATTTAATCACAAGTCAATAAATACAATATCCAAAGTCCCAACGACATAAGATCATTGAAGAGCCATTAGAAATCCATACGAGAACCCGCCTCGAACTGCCTTAAGCCAGTTTTGAGTTCATCAAGACTCATTTACTGGAAAGCGAAACGCAAAAAAAAAATGCACAAAACGCGATACGCTTAATAGACAAAACATCGATTAAGTGAACCAGCAGCAGAAGCCAGATGTTATTTCTCTCTCTCAGATATAGATATAGTATACTCGTGTATACAGACAATTGTGTGTGGGGTTCTGGGGTTCAGTTCACAACAAATTATCAGCATGAAAAGATCTCAAATTAAATATGTTTTTCACTAACCAAAATTGGCAAATAATAGGTAGAGTTTGCATTCAAGCGCATAGAGATCTTTGTTTCGATTATATTTTTTGGGGTGTGTGTTTGGGTTGAACTCTTGCGCCTCCCCCTCGCAAATTGTTGAGGTCACCAATCATCAATATTGCGTATACGCTGCGTTGACGTGACGCCTTTGTGGCTGCCAAAAAAAAAAAAACACACCCCCATAACCAGACAGTGCCAGAGGGCGCAAAGAGGTTTATGGACCTCCCCCAACAAGGGGTTTCCACGAGAACGTCAAGGAAATGAATGAAATTCCAAGTTTCAAGTAAAAATTGCGTAATCAAAAGAGGGGGCGGGTATGACCCTCTATGGTTTTACCAACAAACGAAAATAAGCTTACAAAATACAATCGAAAAACAAAAGAAAATACAAGAAACGAAAGTAGCATAAGAAGCGGTTGGGAAATGAGTGGGGAATGAGAAAAAGCCACCGAAGGGAAAAATCAATGAATTTTTTTTGTCGTTTTGTCTAAAAAATCCGCCTTCAATCATTTTTGCACAATTAAACCAAAGCTTTGAGGGCCAGTTTTCCGCCTTATTTATCGATCTGGGATTAATGGATATTATTGGGCCTTAGCGGGGGGCAGAAGGACATTTTTATTGGCGTCCCATTAAGGACGCTCTGACATTGAAGCCAGCAAAGCAAAGTGCCAGTCAAGGCGATTAAGTGTTGGCCTTTCATTCGCTCTCTCTCTCTCCTTGAATGAAGTGAAGTGTTCGAGAACTAGGAGGCGAGGCAACTATCGTACATTGTTAAGTGTAAACATTCCTTGCCCCCATTTGGGGGTTGTTTCTTTTTCCCATATATATATTTTTGGGGTTTGTTAGAAGGAAGCGCGAGCGGTGTTATGTTGTTTTTTATGGCCTGTGGGCAGTTTTGTGGGTGGTTTGATTACGTTTTGTGCCAGAGAACTACGAGTAGTTCTCAATGAAAGGAGTTACAACACTAGTTATCGTCTACATAGGCTACAAAGGAGAGTAAAATATAGCAGTAATATCTAGATTTTAGGGCCTGTATTTTATTTGAATGATCTGTGCGTCTGTGTGTTAAATGTAGCATGCAGAACCAAGGTAGATGATACACAGTTTTTAAAAGCAAACATATCCGAAAACTGAAGAGCTTATACAAAATTTTTAGCATGGAACAACACTGGAACAACAATGAATGTCAGTATTTTAAATACTAATACGATCATGCGTTAAATACAAATACATTTTAGGAATATAGAAGTAATTATTTACAATGCATTTAATGCAACTATTTTTGTAAACTATAATGCCATCGATCTATTTTGTATTTATAATTTTTTCATTATTTAGTGTTATTATTAATTAATAAAACTGAACAAGTTTTATATATTTTTTTAAATTATTCATTATTAATTTTTTTTATTTTTGAATTCTATAATTTTTACTTAAGCACAGTTAAATTTGTTCATATTTTTTTTTAGTTTATATCTCTACTTTTGTATAGTTTTATATTTATTTTTTATAGTTTTTATATTTATTCTTTTATAGTTTTTATTTTATTTTTTATAGTTTTTATTTTATAGTAAAAATATTCAGAACGATTCCGTCACATTCTTCATTTATTAGCCCTCACAAATATCCCAAGTTCCCTTTTCCCTCTTTGACCCGTTTAACTCTTAACCTCTGACCTCTCCCAATCCCATAAAGAAAATGCCCAAAAAAGATATTAATTACAGGGTGAAAAGGGGCACCCTGACAGTAGTCAATGTGATGTTTTTTAATGTTGATAAAATGTTAAGAATAATTCGATAATTTGCCATTCATTTTGTCATAAATCAAAAAAACCGGAACCTAAACTGAAAAACGGACAAACACAAATTGAACACAGGAACGCACACAATTAATTAGAATTTAGTTTGGGAGCAGCACATTACCTTTTAATAAATATATTTCCGTTATTAAAAGCAATTTCTAAATTGTTTTTGTTTTCCATGAATGAAATGTTGTATTATTATCGTGTTGCTGCTTCTATTGTGGTAATTATCTTTGGTGGCAAAACGACCACCAACGGTAGATAAATGGATGAATGGAGGGGACCAACAACCAACAAATAGGCGCGAAATTCTAGAAAAATATCTAGGGCTATTAGTGCAGGCGAGAGAGACAGAGAGAGAGAGAGAGCGCGCGTATCAGGGGGAATAGATATATTCACAAGAGAGAGCGAGTGAAGGAGAGCACATATATACGTTTTTTGAATGAAAGATTTTTCTTTTAAATGCAGATTTTTCTTTTCGATTTGATGTGGGGATTTTATATAATCCCTCTAGCACTTTGATTTATATATTTTTAATTTATTTAATTCTCTGCACATTCACACACGCACACACACATACAATATAGGCACTCGCACACACACAGATACCAAACGGTCTGACAGTCCGACGACGACTGAATGACTGACGGACAACGGAGCAGCGCAAAACTTCCGCGTTTCGCACAACAACACGAAAATTTCCTTTCACGAATTCAAAACGGGGGATTTACCCTTCCCAAAAAAAAAATAATGTACAAGTCAATTGCAGTTTTTTTTTTAGTTCTACAAATTGTTGTTAATTTTTGCAATATTTTATATTGCAGTTTTGTTAAGTTGTTTTTTGTGTGTTGTGGGAGGGAAGCCAGCTAAAGTGTGGATTGACAGTCGAACGGCACTGACTGAGGGTAGGATTTTTATTATTTCTTTTTTCTTTCGTTTTGTTGCTTCTTTGCAACATGCAGATGAGAGACACACAGAGAGATAGAGAGAGAGTGAGTGTGTGTGGGAGAGCAAGCGCTCTGGGCGGCTGCAAGAGAGAGGGAAAGCCCCCGCGTGCCACGTGAGAGAGAGCAAGCGTTTTTTTTTGGTAAAGAAAGTGGGTGAATTTCTCTCTGGCATAAGCAATTTTTATTTCCCTTCCCCCATTAAAAATTTCCTTTTATCTAATTAGCTCTCTCTCTCTCTCTCTGGGGCTCTCTCTCTCTCTATCTGTTTCGATTTCTGTATACATACATAAATATAGAATATATACAGCCATGAATGAAGCATAAATAACACCTGCTCCTCGTAGCTCTCAGTCGCTCTCTGGCGCCTGCGCAAATGCCCATCAAAAACGTGCTCGATAAAAAGGGAAATTCTCGTTATTTTATGACCATAAGTGGAAGCGGGAGAGAGGCAACGTGAGAGACTGTGTGTGTGTGCAGAAATGAACGCTGTACAGCTATTTCCCTCAGCTGTCCCAATTTTAAATGTACTTTTTTGTTTGTACTAAAATAATTACACCAATTTATAAATTATCAATGAGGCAAAAACGACATTTGAAAGGACCTTCCCTCTAGTCAAGGCTTCTAAGAAAGGAATTTTATAAATATTACAAAAGCTAGCAGGAGGTGGGAAGGCATTTCAATGACAAGGTAAATCAATGTCGGAATTGGCATGACTGGAATTTCCATTGTTTTGCTCCTTGAAAATGGTTAGTTTCCGACATGGTCATAGGCCCCCACCCAGGGGACATTCTAAGGACATCCCAACATTAATTGCTTATATGTAGTATGTCTCCCCCTGCCCCTACTCACTATGTAATCACTGTCTTCGTCTCTCTCTCTCTCTCTCTCTTGCTCCGATTCCAAGTGGAGCATGACCTACATACTCGAATAAACAAAGCATAAGAAATCAACTATGCGAATATGTTCAGAAAGAACAACTTCAGTCCTAACAAAACACACATTTTTCCCCATTGTGTATGTGCGTGTGTGTGTGTGTGTGTCTGTCAGACAATGCTTATGGCGGAGACTGTGCCAAAAGGCATGGCCAGGGTTTCGTTAAGACGTAGAAAAGCTAGCATGATTATGTTTTCTCATACTAGTAGCAGGGTGGAGAGACCCAATCAAACATAGGGTTTCCTTTTCATTAGGTTAGGAGTGGCAGAAAATATTTGACTTGCAGCTTAGTCGTGCCACCATGCGTATACGTAACGTATAACTAACGTTGGAGGATACGCACAAAAAACATCCACATAGGGTTCGGAGTATTAATTCCATCAGGTTTCAATTTTTGATTATTTTCCTAAGCATTATTTAAATAAAATTCTATTTAAAATTTCTTATATATTCCTTTTTTAATCTTAGTTAAAAACAACTACGACGGTGGTCCCGATCGCTCTCACATGAATTGATTCTCGACCCGAGATGCACAAGCAAAGGCGGCAAAAGAGAATGCCTGTGAATCAAAACAACAAACATGTCATGTGCAGGATGAGGCTACATTAATGCTCGACTTTAGTTTCGCTGACAACGATTTGTGTTGTTTTTGTTAGACTGTTCCCAAACACTACTACCCAACGCTGCTACAATTGATTGAAATTTTTTATATTGATTAGTTCACCTATAAATTGTTACAAATTAACTAATTATTTCACTTAAAAATTATATAGCATACTTTGCAGAATACTATGAACAAATGGACAGAGGCTGTTGGGAATATTCCACTTAAAATATGCTATAAAATGTTATAAGCGAATATAACACCCCCGGACAAACCGCCCCGTTAATCATTCCACTTGATGTTTGACCAAGATAAGACTTCACCCCTAAGCAAACAAACTAATACAAACTAATGGAAAAAAACCATAAAGATATAGTAGTCCCACGCACAGATATAGAACGAACTTTTCCGTTTTTAGCAACATGTTATGGTACTTACTTAAGATATAGAAATATAGAAATTTCAAAGAGTTTTTTGTATCAACATACCTGTAAGTAAAAGAGACAATTTGTTAATAAATATGTTGCAAATACAATATAGTTAAATATTGAGTAAAATATTACGAATATCAATCATAATCTCTAATTGAAATTCATTTCAATGACAAATCATCGATCAAACTGGAGACTCTTTAAAGAAGAGCAGAGTGTTCTTTTGGGTAAACAGTTTTCGATAAGATAAAGACCGGGCAACTGATTAGATGACAAAGCTTTTATAAATGTGTGCACATAAATATATTTGTTATGATGGCATATTGGAAAACTACTTTATAAAGCAATCATCGGTTCGGTTCGGTTCAGCACCTGTCTGGCGGCAGAAATGTAAACAAAACTGGTTGTACGCTGTAATTTTCCACACGGCAATGGGTGCAGTCGGCGAGAGACCAGTTCTGTAAAAGGTCGCCATGCCACCTCGATGGTCACGATCAATGGGTTCCACTTTCAAAATTTTTATTTTTTGTAATACCAAAGTCCAAAAAAAAGAGCAAATCTTTGGTGCATAGAATGAGTCTAGTCATGGTATTGATAATATGTACTTATAAATTGTGATTTATGTCTGGCATGAAAGTTTTGATCAATGGCCGGTTGGGAAAGTGATAATTGTGGTGGTGGACTTTGGACTACCAAGTTTGAGGCACTTGGGGGAGATCAAAAGAGACAATACTATTTTTTTTCTTTGGTTTTGGGATTGAAGTAATCAAAATTAAAGTAGAGGGTTTTGATGGAAATATAGCGAGATAGGCAAACAGATATTGAAAATGTTTTTGAATTTTTCATTGAAAATATATGCAAACAAGATTTTTAACGGTCTCATAGTTTCTAGTTAAATTTTGTATTATTATTATGTAGCTGCAATAATTAATTACCTATAAAACATATTAATTGCAATTTCATTAAAAAGCGAATTGCTATCGTCTAACCCTTCGGCTAAAAACATCTAATGTGTTTACAATCTTTTAATTCAAAAATATTTTCAACCTTGCTGCTTAAAGTTCATCAACATCTATCTCAGTAGCCATAAGGTTTTTGCACCTGATATCTCTTATGAAGGACTGTTTGTTTTTTAACACTATTTATCTTGTATTAAGTGCAGATTACGCATACAAGAGAGAATACCTTATCTTACTATACAAATTCGAACGGGAAAAAGATAAAGAATAAATCTGATCTGAATGTAAAGTCCCCCCAACTTTACTGACCCAAAGTTTTCCTACAAATTTATTCAATAAATAAATTCAATAAATAAAGCTTCAATATCCCCCACCCCAACTCTAACCTTTGTTTGTGTATTTATCTCAAACTCTCTCATACAGAGCACACACAAGTGTACCCAGTGTACCACGTGGACGCAAGGAGGTATGGCGCAAAAGCTCACCTGAGCAAAGAGGTTAGAATTGATAGCCCACAGTGCATTGATAAGAGTTTCAACAGCAAAAGCAAACAAAATGGAAATAAGATGGATGCAGAAGTGACGGAATACCTTTTTGGGGCGTGAGAGACGGGGTGGGGCGGGGTTCAGTAAAATTGAAATGCAATGCAATTAACACAAGAAGCTCTCGAAAGCGCGCCAAAAGCCACACAAAAGCTTGATTTCCAAGAGAGAGCGTAAAGCGATCAACTAAACAAGTGAGAGAGAGCTAACCAGGTAGAGCGGGAGAGTAAGAGAGCACACGCGAGAGAGCAGTAACAAGAGGAACAACAAAAACAAACGGCAGATAAAAGCTAAACCGGCACAAAACGACAACAAAGAGCCGAACCGAAGCAACAAAACGACACACACACGAACCGAACAAACGAACACGAAACAGCCAGCAGCAGCAGCAGCAGCAGCAACAACAACAAACCACCCAACAGGCCCGAACGACATTCGTCCAACACGAATGGAAGGTACGCTCAGTGCGACACCGAACGTCGTACCTGTTGTGTGTTGAGAGTTTGAGTTGCAATTGCCTTTGCCTTTGAGAGTGGAGTGGAGTCTCGCATCGAGTTTTGCTTACTGTTTGTGTTGTGGTGTTATGGCAGCAGATCCAGAGACCATTGAAATATAAAACGGAATACGGTAGAGTCCTCCATCAAGCAGCAGCAAAGCAACAGTTGTCTGCCCCCAAAAGAGATCTAATTGAGGCCAACAGCAGAACAACAGCAGCAGAACCCAACAAAGGGGCAGCAGCAGCAACCCCTAAAAATCATCACGAAGGGAAAGAGAAGCAGAACCAGCAGCAAACATGTTTGAAGTCGCCTGCCTGATGTTCATCTGCCCTTGGCTGATACTCGTCGCCCTCATGCTTATCGCCATGACTGTACTCTAGACAGAGAGACAACAAAAGAGGAGCGAAGCGGAGCAGCCACCAGAATGTAGATTGACCCAAATGGATGTGTGGATGGGCCAGGCCACACAAATTGCAACATCTTTTGGCAATGTGCCCGCATCATCAGCATGAAAATGAACAAAAGAATTTGCTTACTTTGTCACCCAAATATTCCTATAAAAATGTGCTTTGATTGTTTTTAGTTTTTGTTTCTTGTTTTTTTTTGTTTCTTGTTTTTTTTATTGAGTGAATTGTGATTGAAATGTAGTTTAAGAGCTTACTTGTACCTAATATGTATATAGCCGTACCTTTAATTATGCATTAAGTTTGAAAATAAACTTTTAAGGCATACAAAATTATATTTTTAATGGGTGGGGGGCCGAGGGAAACACGCTTAAAAGTTATTGCCTTTGGAATACATAATTCTTTGGTTAATTTTAATTCATTTAGCCTTTTGAAAACCAGTTTAAAGCAAGCGTTGATTCGCTCTACTGGTCCGGACGGTAATCCGACACATTGTTAATAAACAAACAAGAAGCAAGCAGAAGAAACAGCGCGAAAACAATGCTTTGGGATTTATAAGTTCCACAAAAAGATTGTAAATACCCTAGAAGTAAAATTCAGAGGGTTTATGGGGTTGAAGAAAATCTAACAACAAATCGCTGGTTATGAATATTGCAAAAAATACGTGTAGATAAGGACACACTTCCACTCTATAATTTTCATTAATTGCATTAAAAAAGTTTATCAAAATAATTACTCAACTACCGCTCTTCGATCAAAGGTTGCTCAATCAGCTTTATCAATCTATCACACTCACTCCCCTCACACTCCAAAAGCAAAGGTTTTTCGAAATCGGACAACTGTCATATATAAACACATTGATAAAGTATAGGCCAGTCAGTTATCAATACCTTTGTCGTATCTATTGAGCGATAAGCAAAGGAAAGCTAATTTGGGACATGACTTAGCCCAATTAATGTAGGTAGCTTTAATATTCTATTACTCCAAAGGAGCTATGTACCTCATAAAAGAGGTTTATTTTTGGGCAGGCGACTTTCTGATAAATTAAATCTGACTAAGAAACTTTGCTTTAAAGTTAAGGCAACCTTCCTCTAAGCAATTAAAGTCTAATTCCTCACGTACTTGCTAAAAACAAAAAAAAAAAGTGAAAGTTTGGTCACAAAAATAAAAGTGTAAAATAATTACACGTGTAGTTTGTCTTTTTTTACGTATACCCCCTTCGGGGGTCCCTCACTCGACGTGCGTCAGCGCGTTAAAATTGTAAAAATAAATAATAAAAGAAACAAAAGAGTTGCTCAAATCAGTCATGGAAATTAATTAAGCACAAACATAAATACATACAATTTAAATCAAACAAAAACAAGACAGCGACAGTCCAGATCTTTGCTTGCGGTTAATTTGTAAAGATTTATTTTTCATATTTCGTTTGTCAGTAAACAAGAGAAGTTTTCTCTTCTCAGCAATTGGGGGATTTGAGTGCGTGCTGATGATGTCACTGAACCTCATTAGCAAACGGAGCAACATCTCACAGGGCGCAGAAGAATCTACTTAATTTACTTATGCTTGGAGGGCAATGTAATTGTATTGGTGAGCTTGCCAAAGCTTTGCTTAAGAATCAAGTAAAGCTTCCTCAGCTGATTTGTATGTGTGCATCTGTGCGTTGCGTATGTGTGAAAGATCCATCCAAGCCAAGGGAAGTGATATACGATAAAATTATGGTAGAATAATTATTTTACAGTTCTACAAGTTGACTTACCAAATGCAAAGGTGTCTTTCGCTTCTACCCAAAGCCCTAATAACTATTGAGAGCTAATCGAACACATGTGTATATGTGTCAAACAAAGCCCTCTCACCCTAGTATATGATAGTCCCCTCGCTCTTCTAGTCAACCAATTAGCGCTGTCTTTTGTTTTGGTCACATACCAATTGCTTCTTGTGCAAACGAGCAAATATTTTGACTTGGTTGATGTTTAACCAACGAATACGAAAGGCGCACAAATGTTGACCCATTGATGACTGGGTAAAGCCAACTGCCAAATTCCCGTAGTTTTGCTTCACTTTTTCGGAAACTTTGAGTGACTCTTTGGGGTGTGTGGTGTGGCGTGTGTGTGTCTGGGAAAATTAAAAGCCAAAGGCAACAATTCGTGGAAAAGTGCTCTCGGCAAAGACACATTCAAGGCACATCGCGTGTCTGGAGCCTAGCAGGCAATTTTTGTAATGAAGGTATTGGGGTGGACGTGTACGTCGTGGTTATGACTAGGACTAGGACCAGGTGGGTGCAACAGGAGTGCAATCACCTCCAAAACGAAACGGAACGAGACCTTTTTGTGGGTCAGCAGAAGGACTGCAATTGTTGCCTGGGCCAGGGACCAGGGCCCTACTACGAGTATAAATTTTGAATGTTTACAATTTCTCGTGCTGTTGAATCGGTCGGTCGGTTACTGTGTTGCCACACACTGATATCTGTGCCTGTGTGTGTGTGCCTTGGGCTGCCTTTTAGCTTTTTCTGCATTTGCATTTGCATCCCGCAATGGGCACTATGAACTCGTAGTTCCGGCCTCCGAGACACAAGTCAACGCTGGCCAGGCCGGGCCGGGCCGGGCCACAGTTCATTGCTCTAATTTCTGCAACAACAATAGCGGAATACATATTGAATGAGCTGAAAGCGAACCGAACCGAACTGAACCGAAACTGAGGCGGCACGTTCTCAGATATTATAATTTTTGTTATACGATTTTACCCTGTACTAATGAGAGTGTGCCAGGGTATATTGTATTATTAGGGGTTTTTCCCTTTCCCTTGACACTGAGACTGTTTCTTTCTAACACCAGTTACTCTCTCTCACTCTTCCATGCGAGTACAGCAATAGAATAGGAAAATGTACAAGAATAACGGCCAGCAAGGTAACGGAGACAGGCACAAAAAGCAGAGTTTAGGCATCCAGCAGATGATCATACTCTTAGAATACGATTTATTTCCAGTTAAATGTATTTTCCCACTAATTTTTAGAGTGCATTCCCTTTTATAGGGTATCCCACATTCGTAGTACCACACTGGCTCGTTCTTACGTGTTTTTTGTTTGGTTTTTTTGCTCAAAGTATTATTCATGGCTGGCAATAAAATCACAAAATTTCGCACATAATTAAATGCAAAATGGCAGAGAAAATGGACAGCCGCAGGCGCAGGCTGGCTAAAATCAAGTTACAACTAATCATAATTTCAGCGTTGTTTTCCACATTTCCACGTTTTCTTTTTGTTGTTTCTTTTCTTTTTATTGCGGTTGCGGTTGCAGTTGCAGTTGCTTTTTGTTGCAGCAGTTGCTTTGAAGTATTCAATTGCCTCCTGGTGGTGGGATTGTTGCACTTTTTTTTTGTTTTGTTTTGTATGTCTTGGAATTGCCTATGCAATTATTCGAAATGGGCGGCAACACTTTTCTTTTCTATTTCTTTGGCGGGCATTTTGGGCTTGTCATGGAGGTTGGTTGGTTGGGTTGCTGCTGCTGTGGATGGTGTGGATGACTGGAGGGCATACAATGACCTGCTTTGCTTTGGGGTCCCTGCATAACGATCAGGGTAACTTTTCCTAAATTATTAAAAATACATAAATACAATAATTATCGCTTTAAGGTCAGTTTTGTCATGAAAACTATACCAAGCCGAGACTTGCAATCAACAGAAAGTGTATCGAATAACTGAACAGCGTAGCCTTTTCTTTCACTCTTCACGTTTTTGCATTATAATTGCCATAAATTAAAGCAAGTTTATCCATACTGTTCGCCATGTCGCAACCATTAAAATTGCATAGCCCGGAAGTTTCATAAGAATTTCCTTTGATTATGCAAAAAAAATAAAAACAATACAGTGAAAACTTGTCTGTCTGTCAACAGTTTGTTGCCGTCCGTTTTGTTTGCCGTTTGCGTCGCCAGCATGTCTGCCACGTTATTAGCCACCCGTCTTGGACTGTGGGTGGTGTTTGTAACCCGAAACCATAATGAACTTAAGTACTCTAGAAAATTTAGTTGTCAGCTGCTCTTTACCCCTGCCGCTCACCATGTCTTGGGTTTCTTTTGTTTTGTTTGTGGCAACTAATGATTCCAGCCATGGTTGTTGCTCTTTTTTTGTGTGGGTTGGCTTCCTCCCCAAGGGTTGCTTAAACTGTGTCTCACCTTCCGGCACCCAAACACCCAAAACCCCCCTCTGTTGACGGCTCATTAGCCTGACCAAATAAACGCAGCTAAATGGCCAGAACAGAATTTTCTTTTCCATGTGACTGTGCTTGGTCGCGGCTTCTGTTAAATATTTTTGCCACGTGTCTGGCTGTTTGGGCACTCAACCTCCGCTTTGGACTGGCAGCAAAAATAATTAAAATTGTAGCTTTTGCTGCGGTCAACAAAATGAAATGTCTAAAACCAACAAGCGGTCAAACTTTTGGGGAGACTTATAAATGGTTTTTGAGGCTGTAGGTACCATTCATTAATTAAAAAAAAAAAAAGAGAGGACTGAAATCTGGCTATTCCTAACGATGAGAGAAATCTTTTATTTATTGGCGGGAATCGAAAATATTGATAAAGGAAAATTTATCGAATGGTAATGGTAACCAGAGACATGGACGAATCCATCTAAATATCTTTATATATTTTTTAATAAAAAGAGTCATCTTAACAGTCATCAGTCTATCCAAACATCCATGATCATCCATGACATGATCTTGAAACCACACACCCTAAAGCAAACAGACTTTGAGTAATCTAGCAGCTACTTTGACAGTTCGCATTATAATTCAGAGCAGTTTTTCAGCCCACACCTTCCGTAGAGCACCTCTACCCTAAGTCTTAAATCTGATTTGATAGTTCTGAGCTGCATACAAAGTCGCAGCTGTCGGATCGCTATCAACTGATGCTAAAGTTCAATCGGAATCTAACCAGATGATGCAGGCACGTCTCGTTATTCTTTTAATTGAGCACACAGTGGGTTTATGCAATCATTTCTCATCTAGAAATATTCTGGGGGAAACACAATGCCAATACGTGAAAGCGCGGTAATTAAAGTAATTAAAAGCCAGAAACGTTCAACGAAGCGGACAAGCGGCAAAGCCGCAAAGAAACCGCAATAAAACTGAAATTTGACATGCCGCACACGATGCATATCAAAGTATATGGCCATCTAAGTGAATAGATATATAGAGAGGGAAGATCTTTTAGTTGGTGTAATCCAGCAGAAATTGTAGTTACATTTTTATTTATTTAATAATATGAGAAAATGGGAGTAACGAGGAAGAATAAATTCATCAAGGCAACACAGTTTTTTGCAAGCACAAAGTTTACTCGTCGTGTGGCTTTTGAGCAGCGCAAAGCCACTCTCTTGTAGCATTTTAACCCACAGCAGACATGGAATTTAGAGAGCGAAAAGACAGCCTAGATTTTTAGTCTTGTGCTTCGGCAAATATATTATTAAAATGTCTTTGTTTGATGAACCCTCCCTCGTTGTAATGGGAGCTTCCACTTTAATAAAATATGGCATTGGGGCACACGTGTCGTTAGTCAGTGCATTCCCACCCTTTTTGCCCTGCCTTTGTGGCTCATACAATAGACACTTTAAGTGGCAGCCATTTAAATGTAATTTGCCGCACATTGCAATGCAATGCAAACGTAAAATAAAGGAAAGCAAAATGTATCTATAGCTCTGAGGGTTTGCCTATGCCTCACCACGATAGTTGGGTTTTGTGTGAGTGGGTGGGGGATAGAGTGCAAAATTAATGATTTCCAGTGAACGAACGAACGAACGAACGAGCGAACGAACGAACGTTGTGGTGCCAGACATTATGGCGTCGACATTCAGCTCTCGTTGTCTGTCATTCTCTATGGCTTGATGTCTCTCCCTCCCTCTCTGTGAACATGTCAACGCTGCTGTTTGCCATGTCTATGTCTATTCCTATTGCTAATGCTAATGCTAATGTAATCACTTCGATTAGTGTGTGCTGGTGTGCTTCAACAGTTAAGGTTCTTCCTTTTCAACTTCCTTTTGCACTCAATTTATGGTTATTATAGTTCATGAACTGTCTGGAAAGGGCCAGGGACCATGGATTTGCTAAGCCTAAGCCATAAACTCGAGCATAATAATTTAATTTTAATTTTTTTAAGCGCATCTTGACTTAAGTTTAAGTTGATTGATGTCTATTTAATTGGGGACTGTCGCAAAATTAAAAAAAAAAAATTAAATAAAAAAACCAATGCTCAATGACATTTGCACAAAATTTATTTCGCTTTTTTGGGCATGATTTTCGTGAATTTAATTTTTGAGAGATGATTTTGCAATGTAACGCTTGGAATTTTAAATTTTTGAAACCTCTTTTATGGCAACGTACAGATTGCGAAAGATTTTGCCACTTGATTGGATAATAATTGTTCATGGCGATTAAAAATGATTTTCATTAAAACTTTTATGCTTATTTTTTTTGGTAGAGTTTTAGGGAATCCCCTTGAAGGATATCTAGGGAGAGATATTGAATTTTACTTCTTAGGTTATGGTGTATAAATTTAAAACTCTTTTTTATTCAGAGTTTAAATCAGGGATATAAATATATTTATTAATAGCAGGCATTGACTTGTAAGCCGTAGCTTGCGTCAGGCGCGCATCCCTGGCAGAAATGCAACCAACCGATGAGTGCTGCCACATGACGCACGACATGTATTTATAACCGAGTCATATTGTCTCTATCTAAATGTGCATGTGCGTTTGCTGATAAAAAAATGTGTACAACGTATGCAGTAATGTTAGCCCTACACTGCACAAAATATGAACTTTTCTCATTTGAAAATTTTAATTATATTTTATAGATCTTTCATAACTTACCCCACAATCCCACAAGGAGTTTTTAAAATAATTTTGACATACCTGCAAATCAGAGAATATTTATTTTAGTTAGTTAACATCTCAAAGGTTTAAGTAACAGGCTTTTGCATTGTGTTAAAAATATAAATATTTGGTTCAAATTGTTACAAAATATATACATATGCACAAAAACCCAGACAACAATCAGCAATCAATAAATTATGTATGTACATATGTATGTATGTATGTATGAAGCAAAATAAAAATAAATATTAAAGCCACAAATTCTCGATCGAGTAGGCAATAATTTGAAATGACTTGACAAGATATACTTATCGAAAAAAAAGAGGTTATTTTTTTTGCAGGCAAAAGTGGGCGATGCGACGAAGAATGATCTCAGAGATGAAGATGAAGTGTGCCACAAGAATGCCTCCACCTACCTCCTACCCCCTACTTCTCCCCCTCATCTCGAGTGGCCAAAGCAAACACAATGAGCGAAGGAGAGAGAGAGAGAAATCTTCATGCCAGACGGTTCAAAAGTAAACAAGAAGAATCTGCCTCAAGAGAGATCTCCTTCTTAGCCAACATCCATTACACTTGGCCATAAAAAGACTCTCGCCTCAACAATGGCCCCGGCCTAAGCCATTTCCATAAGATAATTGTTTTTTGTGGTGTGTTCACTGTGGGTATATACCCTTTTCAGGGTGTTTTACAATGAACAAATGAATGTATAGAAACTGAATACATATTGGGTATGCTAATGTCATGCCGCGTGTGCATCTCTTTTTTTTTAAGTGTTTTTTATGCAAAATAGTCACTTAGTTTGAAGAAAATCCCACTGAAACCTTAGGCAATTACTGCCATGATCTGAACACTATATTTTATGGCTACTATGGGAACAATCGGTCCACATATATCTCATATCTCAGATCTCATATATGCATTTACCAAACTTCAGCTAATTTTTGTATTAAATCATTAAATAATACTGTTGCTTTATTAGCAATTGATAAACAAATTTTCTAAAACTCATCTCGATTCAATCTTTATCAGGTTTGATTCTCAAGATATTCAAAACAAAACACCCGCCACCTGTAGATTCTATTATTTATTTCACAGCCATACAAAATCAAAGACGATCCATCTTCAAAGGGTATCTAAAGCTTCGGGTGCAAAGCCTTTGGCCTTCCTTTCTTCCTTTTTTTTTTTTGTTATTTTTCTTTACTTAAATATTATTTTTGGCATGTTTTGCGGCTTTTTTGGTTCGGTTTTTGCTTGCTCTTTTTCTTCTTTTTTTTTTTTGTTTTGTTTTGGGGCATTTTGTTTTGGTTTTTTTTTTTTGGGCATTGTGTTTTGGTCTGCTGGGCTGCAAGCATTTTGTGCCAAAAATAAATGCTGACATCATCCGCAGCCGCCACAAACGTCGACAATGAATCGAGAGCTCACTTTTATTTTATGGGTGGAGCGGGAACGGAGACGGAGACGAAAAAGACCCCCCCCACTATAAAGAGGGAGGAACCAAACACACACAAAATGTTGTACATTTCTCTCCCTCTCTCTCTGCCTCACTCTGTTTGAGTGAGATAAAGCCAAAGTTCTTGGGAGATGATGCCTAATTGAAATTCTAATTGGTTTGAGGAGTCGTGGTGGAGTCCATTCCATTTCATTCCTCCCTTCGAAAAATAAATGAAAATAAAGGAGCTGCAGAGTGAGTCCAGAGTTCTCTCCCGGATTGTTGACCTTGAACTTGAGTGAGTGTTTCCCTTAGATAAGCCTTGGAACTGGAAGCCAGTCAAACATCTTCTCTCCTGCTTCTTATGCAGCCAAACATATTTGGCATTTTTATTTTGTTTTGTTTTTTGTTTTTATTTGAGTGCATTTGCATTGCATCTTTGCAGATGAGGGAATAAAGAGAGATAAAAGAAGAGCTGGCGATATTTTTGCTTGGGACTGTACTTCTGCTGCTGGGTGGTTTGGTTTATCAGGACTGGAATTTAAGTCAAATAATTTGGGTACAGAAAATGGTGCTTGTGGTTTCTGAATAAGTAAGATAAGTGAGAGGGATTCCTTGGTTTAAATTAAATATTCCGGCTTAAGCTGCATATATTTTTGATAAGACAAAAATATTTAGTACAAATACTGTTACTGTTTGGCAGATCTACAAAGAATTATACCCTTTAGATTGGAATATTTTTCTAATTGAAACCATCCAAATTTAATATGGTTTTTATAGATAGAGAAACTAATTAATTAGATAAAATAAATGCATAAGTAAATGAATTCTAGATTTTACAATCAGTGTTTTCACAGCATTCTCAACCTTACTATACCATCTATAAAACAACCATCTCAATAGTTCTGAGCCATATGGAAAAGGAAAACTACTTGCTCTGCCCATATAATGTATGGGAAATATGTGTCCCACGATTATGGTTCTAATTTTTTTTTTTTATCAAAAATTACACTGAGATTAACTGATTTAGTCTACATATTTAGGGGAAATACCAATAAGATCATATAAATAAGACTCAAGTCAAAAAGTAGAATGCACAAACATCGATGATTCATTTTGTAAACTTTCTTCTCCTTAGATAAGAAATAACGAACTCCCCATAAGATAACAAATGCAAGCCACAATTTGTCTGCGAATTATCTGCCTATAAAGTGCCTCAACCAATAGCTAAATTGTTCCGAAACAACTCCAATTGAAGACTCTGCTGCAAAAACTAAGCACAGGCATTTCCTAATTAATCATCGAATTGATTGGGTTTTCTACAGCAGCATTGGAAACCATATCAAGTACGATGTACTTCTATTTCCATTTATGGCGTAAATTAAATATTATTTTTTTTTGCCTCTGAACTTTTCAAGTGATTCAGTGAGTGAAGTGAGTCACGTGAATCGAGCAATGAGCTTTTTCCTCTATTTATTTTCACACCAACTTCAAATTCCTTTGGAGAACTTTTTTTTGCCATTTATATAAATATTTTGCGACTCACCAAACTTATGGAATTGTCTGTCTTTTGGAGGCCTAAATATAATGCGCCATTTCTTAACAAAGCCTCGCCTTTGTGGAGGGGCCAGAAATTGCGTTGTGGCCACCTAAAGAAATTGCTTTTTTATTGCTTATGAGGCAACAAATGCTAACGCATCATCATCATCATTGGGTGGGAACATCAGCGAATAAATGCACGAAACACGAAAGCGAAAGAATTACAAGAGAAGTCAAGTTTAGGTATGACATCATTCCCATGCCAAAAACCACAAACCCGCAAACGCAAACCCAAACCCGATTCCGATCCAAAGCAAAATTCGCACAAACTTTTAAATGCGTTGAATGTTGATTGAATAGTTCGTGGAGAGCAAGGGTACACACACACACACACACACACACACACACATATAAAAGGGGAAGTGGGAGGGAGAGCGAACGTCCTGCCTTCGGACAGATTGGATTTTGTATTTATAATTAAGCAAAAGGGGAAATAAAAAGAGGAAGACCTTAAGGGCTTTCTGCGACTCGCTTATAAATTGCTTTGGCCCACGGAAAGGATGCATTTTGAGATTGCTTCATGAATCACCTGACGGATGACGCAACACGATTGAGGCTTGAAGCCGGGCTGAAGATTAAATCATTTTGAAATAGAAGGGCATCAGAAATCAGCGAGTCATTAATGTGGCTGAATGGAAATGAAGAAAACTTCGAGATTAAAAATAATACTTAATGATGGTGTGATGGGCTTATGCACGGTACGCTGAAAGTGTGGCGCATCCATAATTTGGTATAGTTTGGATTTCGACGACACTGTAGTCGAAGTCATGAAACCAAAAATTGTATTTTTGTACATGTAAATTTAATAATATGTATTAAGGAAGGAATCAAAAAAATATATATTTTAACTTAACACTTTTAACTTTTTAATATTTTTGTATTAGTTTTTTATTCAAATATAAAAATTTAATTTCCGTTTATTAAATTCTATATTATACATTTTAAAATTTTTTTATTTATTTGTTTTTATTTAATTTATATTTTTGTTTGTACTTATTTTTATTTAATTTATATATTTTTGTTTGTAATATATTTTTATTTAATTTATATATTTTTGTTTGTAATATATTTTTATTTAATTTTGTGCATTTTGTTGTTGTTGAATCTTTTCTATTATTTAAGTTTAATTTAAAAAACATTTCACCATCAAAAAATCAATGTTAAATCATGCTGAAAGGTGTGTATCCATTTATAGTGTCAAGAAAATATATTTTTTAGTACAATTATTTTTGTAGAATCTTTCAACGAAATCTGACATCAAAGAAAAGTTCTACGATGGGCTTTAGTAAGGGGTTTTATACAATGGAATATTTATGGGATATCGTGCAACATGTATGTAAGTCAGCCCAAAACACACACAGACACAAAGCAACGTGCAGCATCCCACAAGCGAAAAGCAGTTAGAAAACATCCAAGATAGCAAGAGAGACACATACAGATAGTAGAATACAGATATAGATAAAGAAAGACAGTTACAGAAACATGGAAGACATAGAAAACAGAACCCGCAACCAGAAAGGAGGAAAAGAGTCAACCAGCACCGACCTGTTGACTCCAGCGGGTTTTTTGGTATCCCCCAAGATGGAACCGGAAGCAGATGCGGATGCTGTGGCAGCTGCAGCCACAGCCGCAAAAACTGTGGCACATTCCAGCGGCGAACGGGAACGTCGCTCGGCATAAGGGAACTTGCAATCGCTGCAGGGCAGGATCATAGCTGAAGGATATGCGGGATGCGGCAGCAGCAGCAGCAGTTGAAGCGCTTGGAGGATGTTTGCCTGGGTGTCCGGCTGTATGGACGGGTGAGGATAGAGTTGTGTCCGGCGAGCTGGCATAGAACGGCGAGTAGGGATGGGCATAGATCGAGGGACTGGCACTGAACGCCGACACATAGTTGACGCCCGACGAGCCGATTCTCGGCTGCTGTTGTTGCTGCTGCGGATGATGCTGTGGACTGTTGCCGGCACTATTCGGTATGGGTATGGATCGACTCGCCCTCTGATTGTATATCGTTGGCGAGAACTGATCGATGGCCTCCTCAAAGTCCTCATCGGCATTGCCACTGGCACTGGGCATATTGGTATATAAATTCGTGTCGCTTGCCCCCACAATCGTCGGCCACAGCGACTCATCCACACAGAACGAACTGCGACCCGACTGCGATTTGTTATAGTAATACAGATTTGGGTTCAGTCGATGGGGTCCATCGTGGGGTCCTCCTATATGGGGATTGCTAAGGGCCCTCTTCCGATTGCTGTTGCCCGGCAGGCTGGCGTTTGAGGCGGGTGGCATAAAGCTGGGTCTTTGTTTTTTTTTTTTTTGGTTTGCCATTAAACAGTGTTGCAAAAGGCGCGCAAACAAAAAAGGGTAAAAAAATAGAAAAAAAAAATTGGAAGTATAAGAAGTGGAAGAAGCCATAGAAGATATATGTATATTTAATATATTTTTTTTATAGATTTAGAATTTTGTTTTTCCAATTTTTCAAAATTAAAATATATTTTTTGTTTACATTTTTGTTTTGGGAGCTGGGGTGGGTTGGGAGGAAGGAAGGGTTGTGGCAAGCAACTGAAGTCGATTTGTATGTTGCTTTATGGTTCAGTGATCAAGTCGTGATTTAAAAGTGAACTGTGATCGTGTGGGGTCTGATTGGGGGATTGATTGGGAATGACCAATGGGAAATTGATAATTTTTCCAATTTTTGCTCCAATTTTTGATTTGTTAAAGAATTTTGACTTGAATTTATTTGAACTGAAAAGATCATTAAATGATGTTTATACATAGTTCTAGTGGTAATAATAAATTATTAGACATAATATTTGATTCAAATATTCCATAAATCATTCATAAAATCAGAATTTCTCAACCGAAAATCATATCAAAGCTTGCAAACTTCATTCAATCTCCAGCTCATAATCCGAGGCTATTTCCACTTAATTTCCAGCACAGAAAAAAAACAGGGAAATTGAGTAGATTATGCAACATTTGCAGCAACGTGTCGATGCGCTCCAATTCTCATCAAAAAACAACCCACTGAGGGAGAGTGCAACCATCAACTGCTGCCAGTGTGCTACTGCTGTGGCAGATGATGGATGTGGCATGTCCCATGCAATTTATGCGTTGAAAATGAAAAATAGCAAAAAGAAAAAAGCAAAAAGCAAAGAAAAAAACATCATGAAAATTGTCAATTACTTTGTTGCACATTCAGTGGGATGAGCAGAAGCAGAAGCAGGCACTTAGAACAGCCAATTAATTTCCTTGAAATATGCTTCAGCCACACACATTTCCTCTGCACTCCACTTTGATCTGTGTGTGCCCCACAGAGTGACGACAACACAACTTCATTTTGGTCTACTCTTCTTCCTTATTTGCCAGCCAGCCAGCCTCCAAATGATATTCGACCAAAAATTGAACGCATAAATTAAATGCAACAAGGCATGGAGAAAGGCGGGGGCGGGGGGTGGGTCCCCTTGGGGGCCACCAGAAGCTAAATGGGGATTTTGCGACAACTTTGCGATTTTCTGCAGCCCACAGAAAGACTTCTTCTTCTTCAGATTTGATGGTATGTTTTTATCCAGGTCTTCTTTAAGTCACATATCCGGGTATGAGCGACAAGAGAGTAATGACAAAATAGCAGCACTAACAGCAGAGAGAGAGGGAGAGAGAGCAGCAGCAGCAGCAACTAGAACAACAAGAAGCAGGAGCGTAGCTGGGATTTGTTAGAGGGGGGACATGCTCTTTAATACAAAACAGTTCTGTGCTAAAGAGGGCAGATTAAACACCAAGAAAAAGGCGCATAAGTAGCAGTCTGGGGTGTTAACAAATGAGGGGTTTAAACCTTAACCCTCCTCACGAACGCCACTGGCAGAAGCTGGCTAGAGCTCCCGCAACTAGCACAAAAGCAAAGCAACAACAATTACAAGACTAAACCGAAGGAAGAGAGAGAAAGAGAAATGCAAGAAATGAATCAACAACTGAAGCCAGGCAGCAAAGGCGAAGGTGTGGGCAGGGGAGCTGAGTTAATCTACTCGAGTTACTTGCACAAGCGGGGAATCTGTCTCCCTCCTCCACAGCAAAGCAGAGAAAACGAAAGTGTAACCAGGCAACTAAGGCAGCCCAGCCCTCTGGCATTGGCACACCTTGTTGTACTTTGATGCCTTGAATTATGCGCCGTAGAGCAACAACAGAAAGGCACAGCGCAGCCGATAAGAAGAGCAAATAATGTGACAACAACAACACCCACAACCAGCAGACGAAGCTGTGCGTCTGCAGAGTAAAGCAACAACACCGCAACGCATTCTATATTCCTTGCATGGAGCAGCAGCCGAAGCTTTTAATGCCCTTTCAGTTGGATTATTCGTACGGTGGCTCTACCCGTTGGATGATTTGATTGTTGGTTGGGATTATCACACATATTAGTATTACAACAGCACCCCCCGAAGGCATTCAAAATCCCATTTTAATAACATACATTTCAGCTGTAATTCTGCATTCTGCAAACCTTTCCTTAGAATCATGATACCATCTTGCAAGTGTATATAAACAGCTGCAGCCCAGCCACAAAAGCAAACAAACTGCACTTTTTGTTTGTTCCCTCCTCTTCCCTGCTCTTCCTCTTTGCGGATCATCCGCTAAAGTAATTTTTATTCCCCTGAATTTTGGGTTTTTGTGGTTTTCCGTTTTGTGACTGCAGCAAAAGTTTTTCTTCTGGAAGTTTTACATTTTCGCATTTTCTGTGTGTTTGTTTTTTTTTTTGTGTTCTGCTACCATTTTAATTTTTAATTTCAAGTTGCAGCAAACTTTTTAATGTGCAACACAATGCAAAAAAAAAAAAAAAAAATGTAGCCTTTCGAGGGCAAGAACTGTAACAAGTAGAACGGAAATGTTAGAAGAGGAGGAGGAACAGGAATTTGAATTAAACTCGACACTATGCAGAAGTGTGGTCACACTGGTTAGGGGTATTTTGAAGCTTAAAAAGGTTTTGAGCACTCGGGTAATATATTTCATATATATCACAGATATGGTTCAGCTTTTCCAATAAAATATCTATCAAGTCATCCTAACTATAACTATAATAAAACATATATATAATATAATATAACTATAATATAATTAATTAATTAATTAATGATCATATCCTTAAGCCCTTGTCTTGCCTTATCTGTCAAATTTGTCTAATTTCATTGAACAACAATTAGCGACTTTCCTTCCTTCCTGCCACTCAACTTAAATCCAAGCATTTCCTTCCTTGACTTTTTCCCACAGTTTTGCCAGAGTCATCCTCTGGGGATATCCCCCCCACAAAGTCCAGTGTCATCCTTTCATCACTGGATACTGTATTGTCATCATCCTTTCTTTCTCTTTACATCTCTTACATAACAACAACAATGGGGAAAAATTAGCATAAAATGAACAACAAAATGTGGGAAAAAAAACAACGTATAAAAAACTTTTTGAAAACTATGGAAAATTGTGAGTCAATGCAGCAGAGTGTTTTCTCGTGTGTGTGTTGTGGCTGCCACTGCAGTGTGCCACACTCTGCTGCTGCATTGTTAAGGCAACAACAAATTAAATGCACATTACATGCAACTATTCCACGCTCCCCAAAGGCCCCCCTCAACCACCTCCTCCGCGCTTCCTTGCAACTTTTCAGCCATGTGGCATTGTGTTTTGCACTCTTTGTTGCTGTTGCTGCTGCTGCTGCTACTGCTGTTCAGTATGTCGTCTCAAAACAACAACTAAAACAGCCAACAAGGAAATAAAAGTTTTCAAAACAAAAAGAAAAGCGAAAACACATGAAAATTACAAACATTTTGGAGCATGATATTTTGTTGTATACCCTTGCAGCGAGCGGTTGCCAAATGCTACCAAGACACACAAGTGAAAGAAAAAAACAACATACATCCCATGTGCCTGATTCAAGATTCGCTTATAGCAGTTTTTATTACTATTATTGTTGTTGCTTTTCCACCGTTGATTCAATGTTATCGGACTTCTAGTTAAACTTAAAAAATCACATTGGATTTTTGTTCATTAGAAACTTGAATACTCCTTCGTCTGTCAGAGTACACAAGAAAATCTGTTGTTGTTGTTGTTGTTGTTGTTGTTGCAGGAGAAAAATTAGGTGAATGGAGCTGCTAAGCCAAGGCAAATCGGCAGCAGCTGGAGAGAGCGGGAGCGAGTGTTAGGCCAAAACGGGAGCCCCACGAAAACTGCGATCGCAGATAAGACAACAAACAAAAAATAAATAAAAAAAAAATGTTGAAAAGAAATTTGCAGTCAGCTCTCAAAGATACAGATAGATAGGGAAAAGGAGTGTATCGGGGGCAGGTGGGGGGGTGCCAACGCGGTAAATTAATCGCTTTACCGTTTTGTTTTCGCAGTTTATCGGCGAATTTTCATCGCTCAACGATGCTCGATGCTCGCTGCTGCTTTTTGGCCACTTTTACCGCGCGCGGCAAAGCCCAAAATTTATTTGCCAATTGTTTTTCATTTATTTCTATTTACGTAATCTGATCTGTTCAATGTTTTCGGGTTTTTGGTTCGCTTCGGATTTCGCTGGTTTCTGTGGGACTTTGATTTGACAGCACAATTAGCTTGAAAGGACAGCAGAAAGGATTGCATAAGAATGGCATAAGTAGAAAGAGACAGCGACAGATAGAGAGGAGGAGAAATAGACAGAGAGAGAGAGAGAGAGAGAGAGCAAAGAGACAACAAATACTTAAACTTATGTGTAGAAATACGTTTATATCCGCATGAAACTGGACACTGGAATTTAAATTCTAATCTCTTAGGATTACAAATACTAGACAATAAACTAGGGCTCACATAGAAAAAATTAACTAGCATCGAGAACTCTAGAAAATTCAATGAAATCTTGATTATAAAGCGGTCCATGTTGTATCAAATTTTAACCGAATAATAGCTAAGAAATATGTGGATTTTTTGAGCATGTTAGCTGGATTTAAATCCTCTAGTCAAACAAATCTAAAGTTGCATTTAACTGATGCATTAAAAAGTTAACAACGCATCAAAATGTGAAGGTAAAAATTCCATTTAAGAATGATAAAAGTTCCTGTCGGATGCTGCTATCTGCGGCAACGTTTCCGGTCCTGGTAAAACGTTGAACAAATTTTAGTCAGCACAGAGATATGATATAAAATCACTTCAAAAAGTCTGACAGCTGTCTCTACTCGCTAAAACTATGTATTTTGTTTTCATGATAAGACTCCTACCACCATAAACTTTAAACCCTTTTTTTCAGCGAAATATTGTGAGACCTGTTGTCATGCGGATACAACTAAAACTAATAATTATTTATGGATTTTTGTTACTAGGCTAGTTTTATTTACAAGTTAGTTGGCGATTCATGGAATAAATTATTAAGATGCATGTACAGAGTGGGGGACAGCGACAAATTGAGCGATAGAGATAGAGAGATTGAAGGTGAAATAATGTTTCTTTGATGGGGCGGTGGGGAAAGGGTTGACATAGTACTTACACACACATAGATAACGTATAGGTCGGGCGACATTGGATTCATTTTGCTTACCTGGAAATAAAAGAGAGGGGAAATTTATTAGTTAATTTCATAAATTGTGAATAATTGAAAATTATGTTTATTGTCTAAATGTAAGGTATTTGATCGGTAGTTTAGTAATATTTCATGTAGTTTAAATGAACTTTCAACATCTTTCAAATGTTACTTTCATTTGAATTTCAGTTGGTTCCACAACGTCAAAAAACTGCTTTCAAATCGTTCAACTACTTGCTTTTCCACACTTATACTTCGCGTAAAACCCGCTAGATGGTGTATGCAAGCAGTTCAATTGCGAGCTGCTGACAATTTGGTTTGTATCTCTGCTAAATCGGCGAGCTGCTAGGTATTTACACTAGCTGGCGCCAGTGTGCCGTAAATTGGAAAAAATCCCATGTGGACTCTGAATTACATTCCACCATCCACATGGAAACTGCTTGCTTTCTGTTAATAGTTTCGCATATTCAAAATCGGTTAAAAAATTCCGCAAAAAAATTTATATAATTTAAAATAAATTTTGTTCGCAAAAAAGCGATAAAACCGAAACGCAATAAAGAAAATGTGTTTGCATTTTTGTTGTTGTCGCCGTTTTAGGCGCAGTCGTAGTCTCGCTGGCTCTGCCTCTGCTGACGCTTCAGCTGCTGCTGTTTCTCTCTCTGTCTCCGTCTCAGTCTCATTCTCTGTTTTCGTTTTCGTTTTTGTTGCAGACGCAGTAGCAGCGAAAAACGGCAACAAATACAAACAAGGCGATAATGTGCAATGCAAATGCACAAAAGCGATCAATAACAACAACAACAACCAAACAAGGGTGTGGAGCGGAGAGCGAAAGAATGAGAATGAGCATGGGGAAGTATGGTGGCAGAAGCAATAACAATAACAAAACAAAACAGACGGAACGATAGAATGCAATTAGAAGACGTACAAATGTGCAAAAGGTGGCAAAGAAACAGATAAAGAATGAGAGGGAGCGACACAGAGAGAGAATTACTCACGTGTGCAAAAGGCAGAAAAGACTTGCTAGAGCGGGGGGGAAAGTGGGTGGGTAAGCTAAAGAGCGCCGCAGCAAGTGATAAGCAGGGGAAATGAGAGCAAAGAACTAACTGTCGATCTCTCTCTCTCTCTCTCGTTCTGTGTCTCTTTCAGAGCTTTACTGATTGTCGCATTTTGTTTTGTTTTTGTCATGCATTGTTGCTCTGTCCCTCCCACCCGATCTACCGCTCAGCCGCTCTCACTATCACCATCTCTTTCGCTCTATTAAAAATAGCAATTTGCGCACTATTTTTAAATGTTTTGAAAATTGTTTAATTTATTTATTTCTTGTTTTTTGTCCACTTCGCTTTGTTGTTGCTGTCAATCACAGAAAAAAAGGAGAATAGAAAAAAAAAATAGGAAAGAGGAAAAAGCGCTTAAGCGCGGATCTAACGAACTAAAAGGTGCCCTACTTTGTGCAATAGGAAAATTATTTAATTAAAAATTAAAATTAAAAAATTAAAATTAGTAATTCATATTTTATGGATATCTATAAAAAATCACAAAAATCTTCATTACTTATTTAATTTTTCTAGATTTTTATTGTCCAAAATCCAGATGTTTTTATATAGATAATGTGAATAGGTTACCACCATAATCTGAAGAGGAATGCAGACCTCTAGAGTCACATAAATCGAAAACAATTTCTTCTGCCTTATATACCTGAACTAGTAAGGGTAATGCACATATTCTGCCAAGCGAAAGAGAATTGGCACTACATCTCCCTACCCCGCTGTGGCATTCTGGGGGTTGTACTACAACACACGCCCCTTCTGATAGATATCTCTGCCACACACGGTTGCCGTTCTATAGTATACGATTTCGCCTAAGCGCCTTGGCGCCAACTGACAACCACAAAATTCGATTACATATATTTTTTGCACATTCTTTTTTTTTGTTCGTGTTTAAAGCCTCAGTCTACTACTTAATTTTATATACTGTATATTGTATGTACTGGGGAGGGTAATTCACGTAAGACAAGCATAATCGATGGCCTGCCTGGTGCTGGCTGTCGCTTATCACACAATGCTGATAAGAGGAAAGCAAAAAAGAAAGAAAGAAAGAACAAAAATAAATAAATACGAGCGTGCAGCAATGAAGCAAAATTTAATTTCCCCAATTGATAAATACGCAACGAAAAAAAAATAAAGATTTCGTTTTTGCAACATTTCCGGGAAGCGTAAAATATATGTTTAAATATAGCATTCTGTCGCTGTTTTTGTTTATGTTTATATAATATTCACGTACAGTAGAAGTTTTTGAAATATATTTCCTAATTTTGGGTATACGGTAAAACAGGAGGAAAATAGAGGCAAATATCCATGTCCTTTTTTTTAATATTTCAATCTTTTTTAAAGAAAAATACTCCCCAAAATTTTAATGAATAGTCTTTCTAGGGAAAGCAGAAAATTGAGTAATATATTATTTATTGATTTATTTGACAATGCGATAACGAAAATATTGCCTGTCTAAAAGATTATGTCATTAAATACGTAAACTTTGGTATCGTTTTGACATTTATGACATTCTTGTCATATATATTTTTTTTTATATTTTATAATTATCTTTTTTAATCAAATTTATATTGGCAAAATATTGATTAAGCAATGTTACTCCTTTAAGATCTTCTAGATCTCTATGGGCTTGAAAAATCGATGAGAAAGCCTTATAAAAGTTTGCTTCTGATAAAAAATAACCTTTTTGTATGATTAGTGGCATATGTATATGTAATTGTAAATCATAAAGATAAAACAGAGCATTTCCCTCGTTCTACTTATTTCCTTATCCTCTTCCGTCATCTAAATATTCTTCCTGCTCAGCAATGAGAAAACCTTCAAATGGAATCCCCATTTAAGACGCAACAAAGCATTAAAAGATTCCCATCGGAAGAACGCTGTTCGTTTTTCCATTTATAGATAGAAAAAACAAACCTGACCATACCTAAAATAGAAATAAATAGGCATTCCTCAAGCACACAAAATGTGCAATAAACAACCAAACAACAACGAGCCAGGCCAGGAAGCAGAGAGAGAGAGAGAGAGTCATAAAATATTTAAACAGTTGTAATATGTAGTAGCAATGTTTCGCAAATTGTTTAATGACTCGCAATTATTGCCCCACTCCACAATCCGTAATAGCCATAAAAATAAATCTTTAAATTGTTAAAAATAAATCCACAAAAATCCAACACTGGCCTCCATTTACCTTTTTTGAAACAAATTTCTCAATGCACTTCCCCCCCAACAGGAAATTTTAAGAAAATGTAATTTCCCTATTGATTTATGTCTTATGCCATTGAATTTTATTTCATAGACACAGAGACATATCATAGTAGTATATGCACAATGCACCCTGTGCGGAAACCATTTTGGCAATGACAAATTGAGCGATCGCAAGGCAATGCAATATACAAATAGTAGATATCAAAATAAACATAAAGGAATTGGGGGGAAGGAGAAGTCTCTCACTAAGACTGTGAGCTAGTCCACCATGGAGACGACACTGTGTTACTCTATGGAGCAGACTACGATTTAAATTATATAATAAGAGAATGTATGTAGATTACATATTTTGGCTGGCTTTGGGACACGATCAATGCTAGGAGCCAAGCGCTTTTGATGCAAACTTTTAGAATGTCAAAAACTTGAGGAAATGCTAAACAAATATTTTTACCTTCCGTTTCCCATTTATTTCTGTATTATCTAACCCATAAATATTACATTTCCTAGTGCCTGCACATCATACCTCAAGTCTCGCAGCCTACAGGGTATAATACATTTACCGAAAAACATTGCAAAAATTCTCATTTAATTTGTATTTTTCGATGCGCTTGCTGCCCGCATCTTGCATCGTTGTCGCGTCGCTTCGCATCGCATCGGTGCAAACAATTTTATTTATTTAATTTTAATTTATTTTCTTGTTCTGTTTTTCTGTTGTTGTTGTTGTTGTTGTTGTTTGGCTGCTGTCCATGACAAATGCATGTCTCTATTTCGATTCTTTATACAGCTCTGTGTGCATGTCTCCCTCTCCCTCTCTTTCTCGCCGACAAAACAATAATTAGGCAAAGTAAATAAATTAATTTCGCATTTTCGCGCGTGAGGAAAATTAATGGGAAATTAATGGAGCGTCAAGGCGTCTGCTGCTGCTACGTCGAATCGCCGAGCCATATCCATTATGGCCATATCCCCGCCCAGACAGTCCTCTCACTCACTCATTCAATTTGCCAAGTCTTTGGTTGCATTTTAATTACTAATTTATTAATTGGCAGTGTAGCAGTGCCAGGGCCCAGTGCCCAGACAGCAAATAGCTCTTGAAACAAAAATGTGATTCAGAAGAAAGTGATTGGCAGCTGATTGCAATGGAACTCTCCAGTCTGTGATTCATGCTATGAGTACTTGCAATGATTGTCGGGACAATAATAAAATTGTTGGAAGGAAAATTATTGGATTATTCCTTAAAATTTCGGTTTTGAAATAAATAATAAAAGTCCTAACACTCTAAAAAATAAATAAGTAAGTTTATATTTGACTCATTTCTAAATAAATAAAATAAACAAATTAAATGATTATCCCTTCATTATTTTATCATTCTTTAATTTTTTGTTCTATAAAATTTCGGTTTTGAAATAAATATAAGTTGAAACACTCTAAAAAATAAATAGGTAAGTAAATATTTGACGCATTTCTTAATAAATAAAAGACAAAATTTTAAATTTAAATGATTATCCCTTCATTGTGTCTTTCATATTTAAAATCCAATATTTATTGGATAAACTCCCTCAGCCTACAATTAAAGAAGGAGTTCATAAACTCCACTGCCCACGCGCGAATGATTATAATTAACTTCCTCTGTCCTATCCGTGTGCCAATGACTGTTCTCTTTCCATGTGTGTGTGTGTGCGTGTGTGGATACCATGTGGGCGTTGTCATCGTCGCAAAGAGTAAAACAGCTGTTGCCTGCTGATTTCACACAGCTGGTTTTTGGTCTCTCTGTTGCTGAGTCAAAAAGCAAAAAAAAAAAAATCGGCAAACAAAGAGGAGGCGGCCATGAAGACAGAAAGGAGCTAGCGGAGGTATGGAGAGTTGCTGTAAATGGAAATCAGGAGGTGGGGGATAGGGTAGAAGCAGCAACAGCAGCAGCAATGAGTGTATGTGGATGATGACGATGACTAATAAACACTCATTCCACACACCACACACTCGTGTGTGCCACAAAGAGACTCCACCAGAGTGCAAACAAACAACAACAAACAAAACAATAAAACATGAAAGTAACACCAGATTCAGGGGCGAAGTCGAAGGTTTAGATACCCTTTTTTTGGTTTAATTCTTTTATTCAATTTTAATGCAACTAATCAGTTCTATGTAGAAACGTTATATACCACCATTTCTGAAGTTTAGCCGTATTATCTTTAAAGCTACACGAGTTATAGTCATTCAATCCTCGCCACATTCCTTCTTAAAACAAGCCGCATAAAAAACATGCGAAGATATAGCTTAAAACTGAGAAAAACACGGGAAAAATAGCTGATTTAATAATCAAAATAATATTTATTTTACACCCCACCAAATTCTACCTTCTCTTTGATCCACAATTGGTATACCCTACCTCTTCATAAAGGGTATAAAAAAAAGCAGCAGCTAAAAATAAAAATATACAAACTAAAAACCGGCAAAATAGCTAAAAACGAACATCAAGCACAGCACAGACCCCAGACAAAGAAAAAACCGGCTTAAAACTATACACATAAAAAAAAAATGGAAAAATGGCAAAAATTATAAAAACAAATGCAAAAAAATAATACTAATAAAAGCAACAACAACAACAAACAATATTGCATGAAGCTGGTGGAATTTTTTCATTTTCTTTTTAATGACGACTGTGAAACGATCGCCAGAGAAGTTGCAGCAATAATATTATTGCTATATTTCTTTAATACTATTTTCATGAGAAGGCCACAAAGAAAGATATTAAATTACGAGCATGTTGCTGGAGGGTGGAAGAGGAAAAAAGGGAGGGGCAGGTTACTGGAGTTTGTTGTTGGAAGAATGGGAGAGAAGGAACTCGAAACAATGGAAATTGGAGTTTATGAAGCAAGAAACTGAAGAAAACTACAAAGATGAGAGTCCCATCCAATCAAGACAGAACTTCTTTAATATTTAGTCAAGATTTTAATTTGTGCAAAGAATAACAACGAGTGACATTTAATGATATAAAACCACATTGAACATACAAGAAAAAAAACAATCACAATTTGGGAATTATTATTAAATATTCGTATTATTCTGCTTTCCATTTGTTAAACATTTGTCAAATATTAAATATTTTTGAAATCAATTTTCGTTAATTGAAACAAACAAGCAACAAAATTATTTCAATACTCATGACTAAAACCCAAGCATTCATTAAATAAAAATACATTGTTGCTGGCTGTTCATGTCTTCAGGGGAATTTCCCAATTCTGCTGCTGCGTGGGAGTAAGGGAAAAAAAATCTCACTTATCCGCACAGCTAATTCGAGCAGACGCAGGAAATACAGAAGACATTTATTGCCATAGAGAATCTCTCAGTGATAATTAAAATTCAGTTCCAACAAAAGTTCCTGCACTAATTAATGGAAATGCAAAAATGTATGCAAAACTTGCAGGGAGGAATGTGAAAGAGGAAAACAAGTTTCAGATTTTTCAGATTTGATAGAGCAATTTTTGTGCCAAGTCATTCGGAAATATAAATGCCAAAAATTAAGCTTACAATTTTCGATAGAAAGCTAAATGGAACGAGGAGTAGGGAATAGAGAGATTAAGAGCAAATCAGCAATCAGTTTATGAATGAAAGGCAGCTAGAAAATAAAAGAAAAACACACACAAAAACTGATTAAAGAATTGAATGGAAAATAAAAGAACGAGAATGAGCATGAGAGCATGAGAGAGATTGTAAATGCAATCCAGTGAGCGGGAAAGAGCGAAGAGAGCGAGACAGATACTACAAAAGCTAAGCTTAATGGAACGGAAATGAATCGAATGCCAATAAGGCGAACAACACAAATTGTTTTGTGTGTGAGTCAGTAAAGGGGAATTCAATAAAAATATATAAAATAAAATAAAATAAACAGAAAATATATGTACATATTTTCCACGTTCGTTGACCCGCTGCCCCTTTCCACTCTTCCAGCAAATTAGGTGCGAAAATACATTTGAAAGAACCCCAACGCCTAATGACGACGGCTATGCCTGCCTAACCGTATTAGGAGCTGGCCGCCCCCCTGATAACAGAAATGCATTTTGTCACGCACATTTTTTTTTGTGTGTTGTTTAGGAACCGCTTTGAGGGTTCAACAGCAACCAAACCACCATAGGCTCCCCCTATCAGTGGAGCATTTTGCAGGGCACACTTGTGGATCTCCGACTGAAAAGACGTTGCTGATGGGTTTGGGGGGTGCTGGCAGAAATGCGTCAATCGGTCGAGGCCATTGACTAGAAGCACGCACCATCCGATGGATAGAATGGGTTCATTCACTTTGATTTTCGATATGGCAATGTTGTTTATGGAATAAATTCTTGAAGCTTGCTGTGAAATTCAATGAAAATTTAAGGCTTAGAATATCTTGATAGAAAGCAGCTGGATTGGGGCTATATTATGATATGATTTATTACAAAATTCTTTTGCTTACTGCTACTTTTAAAGCTGCTTGAATTTAGTGCAACAAAAAAAAAACAGCATTGTGAGGTATTCATTTCGGGGGTCTGCTTTGACAACGGACACTATAATTTCCAGGGGTTTTCGCTCAGGGGAAAATACTTTGCACGACAAAACCGATTGGCAGCTAATTCTTCACTCGTCAACAACCCCCCGCAACAATAGACGCCCGCCCCCGCGCGTATTGCTGTTTGGTGTGAACGATGCTAATTGATGGAAAGGTGCCATAAAAAGAGATGCATGTAAGCTCACTCGTTTTTACACACTTTTCCTGTCTGCAAACTTTCACGTACAACTTTTAGCTGCTTTTCACCCAACAAACACCGTTTGACATTTTCCCCCACACCCCTTTCCACTTTTCATTTCATCCACCCTTCTTTACCACCTTTCCCTACACTCTTTTATTGATTTTCAGTTCGAGTAACTTTCCAGCAAAACGACCAAACGACGACAGCAAGTGGGGAAAATTGCGTTTCAGTTCGTTGTCGAGCCTGCCGCCCAAATGCAAATCCATAATCAACTTTCAGCGATTTGTTTGTTTTTCCACACACACACACCACACACACGCACACACACGATAATAATTTCGCTCGTTTTTTCACATTTCTATGGTTATTTTTCGCTGTCAAGGTCGTTCTTTCGGTGCCTCCGACTAACCTATCCCCCCCATCTGTTCTAGCTGTTCCGGCAACAGTTTTATTTTGCCTAAGTAGACATTTCCTTTTTTTTCAGCGGGGCCTTTATCTGACAATAAGCCAAAATATTTCCGAATCGAAAATGGGACAGGTCTTCTGACAGGTCAAAGTTGATTTGTTTAGCAGCAAAAATGCAGAAAGTTTTCGACTTAATGAAGCATATTTTGGTTTTCAAGTTGGAAACTTTTAGAAAAATGCATTATTCTTTTTCATTCCAAGTCGAAGTAGCTAGTGTCAAGGCACCGCTGTCCAACACGGTTTATTAAATACTAAATGCAAGAAGTTGTACAACACTGTTGTCATCACTACATTGTGTCAAATGAGGAGAGTAATTACAAAATGTAGTACATAAAAAGTATTACTTCGTTGAAAGAGCATTTTGTGTACCTCCATAAATCTCCCACTATATTAAGTGATGTGGAACTATCCAAACATACCCCCGAAGACTTTACCAAACGGTTGGGCCACCATACCCCCTCAATTTTGTTTCGTTTGTTGGTTCGATTTTGTTGCTTTTGTTTACATCCTATCTCCTGTCTATGAGGGTAAGGAATCTCTCATTTGTTTCACCCCAAAAAATATCAAATTAAGTTTGACATGCACAAGGGAACAACGCGAATTGGATACCACTTATAGCTCTTATACTATGTATAAGGGGTCTGGGTCATAATTAACAAAAAAGACGAGAAGCTAATTAATGGGGAATGTCCACCCCACCCTGTTTGGTTAGGACTCCATTCTCCACTTCATTCTGTTGTCATTTAATAGAAGTGTTCCATGAAGCAAAGCAAACAAACATTTTATGCTCTCTGATGGCAATTTGATAATTGCTTTCGAGCTGCCATTGTTTCTATTTCAATTATAATTTGTAAAGCGTAAATAAAAATAATATTTACTCTCATTGTACACACAAATAATGGAAATGTCCGACGCTTTTTCACAGGAAATGAATTTTCTTCGGAAATGCCGCCCACGCATATAAGTTGGCATCGTAGCAGAGATGTAATATAAGGTAAATAATAATAATAATAATAACATCAAGTCAACAACTGAGGATGAGGAGGAATCAAATGGAAATCAAAAATGTTTCAACATAATTTCAGTTAAGGAAAACATTTCTGTAGTTTGTGGGCAACCCAAATCCATTGTAAAATTAGGTAATGAATAAATTTATTTATTTATTATTATTATCAGTAAATTTCTTATAGAAATATATACCACAAATCTTACACTTTAGTGATGATACACTCCCAAAAGTCATTACTCTTTGAAGACTCTAAATGCTTTAGCATTTTGCATTCCCTGCACATAAAACCATTCAATTAATTGCGATTATTGACCCACTGTACATCATCGAACCCCCAAGAGAGAACACAGAGAGAGAGAGAGAAAACCAAAATCCCTGCTGTCTGGCTGTTGGGCGGGTGGGAGGATTGTATGTAGAAATTTATGGGCAAATAAATATTCCCTGATATTGTGTTTTTGTGATTTTACTTTTTGCCGATTCTTTGTTATTCTCCTCGGTCTTCTGTATTTAAATCATGTGCTCGGGGTCTGACGGTCTCCTGTCACCACACACTCTCTCTCTCTCCTTCAGTCATCCACAATCACAACATCTCTCGCTATCTCCTCGCTCTTTCATTCATTCTTGTCTATAAGATCACAAGCCAAGTGACGTCTATCAATAAAATCTTTTCGTTCCTTTCATTTCATTTCTTTTTTATTTAATTTGAATTTTGTATTTTTATTTTTTTATTTTTATTTTGCTTCTGTAATTTCTTGCTCTCTTTTTTCACGCTTGGCTCTCGTTTTCTTTCTCTCCTTTTGCCTGTTCGAATTTGACTTGCAAATGTAAAAGAAGTCAACACCCAAAGTCAAAGCCAATCATCCATCCATCAATCAATCAATCAATTCGTGCGGACAACGGACACATTTGCATGAAGAGGCGCCCATAAATCAATAAAAATGCCGCCAATACGGCCCTGTCAAGGCTTCAATTCGTCGTCGTCTCCTCCCTCCTTCTTCTTATTTTTCACACCAGAAATGCCCCGAAACATGTGAGAGAAGTGTCAATTGTAGGAGAACACAAGAACTGCGAGGAAAATTTAAGCAAAAGCAAACTGCAGAATGACGAACGGTAGATACTCTTATTCTTTTGGTATCTCATAGATTTTATTGGAGTTGTAACCTTAAAAGTGTTAACTAGCAGCAGAAGATTTATATTTGTATTTGCATTTTATTTATTTATTTTGTATATAAATTATACCCTACTCGGCCAAGGGTAGATCAACACTCAAAGCTTCGGAGTACGCGTAATCGGAGGTATTCCCTTCTCAGCTCGCATTTCGCAATTTTCGAGCGATGAAAGTTCTCCCCTCCCCACCCTCTCTCGTCTGCTCCTCGCTAACGAAGCTCCGTCGAGCAGCGACCCTCAGACATTTCGTGTTCGTCACCGTCAGCACCACCACCGTCGCCGTTGCCGTTGCCGGCACATGGAAACACCTGTTCAACATTTCAGCTCTGTTCGGGTTCCCATCGCTGCCTCCCTCCCATCAGTACCCAACAACAGTGGGGCAGGTTGCGAGCCGTGAGGTATTTTTTGATAATGATTAGAAAGCACCAGCGCGCAGCGCAACTAGCGCAACTTTTGGCCTGGCAACAGGAGGAATTCTTTATTATTCCTTATGGTTTGGAATGGAATTGGAATTCGTTTAGAACTATTTGCGTAATTTATTTATAGAATATGCCAAAAGATAAATAGATCCAAGTACAACGTGATGAATGCTATCGAAGATTTTTTGATTGGAAAGTGAAGATGTATAGTTTGGGGTGCGAAACTTATATAATTTTAACACAAAAGCGTGGGCTTTTTAGGTAATTTTACCATAGTAACAGGTGTACCTTTTAGGGGGAATTTTTTTATTCGTTCTGGTTTAGTATTTCTGAGGTTAGGTTATCGTCATATGGGGCTCAAGCTAGATGATAAAAATATGTACATTTTAGATTGTCACTATCTAAGCTTCTTTCTTTGTCCTCTTTAACTTCCACTGTCCCTTGCATATTATGCACAAGCACAAGGGGTCTGGGGGGCCATCAGTGGGTTAAGCATCATCATCCACTTGAATGAAGGCAACATTGTTGCAGGCCAGACAGGCACAGACATGCACGACGATGACGCCGCCCCCTCTCTGCCAACCAACACGTCGGTCTTATCCGAAAGAGCAAGCTCGTGGCGTTAAATGGGAAAGCAAACAAAAACAACAACTCAAAACGAGATGGAAAAAAATTGCAAAAAAGGTGCTAAAAAAGTTGGCGCGCAAAAAAAAAAACAACACAAACAAAAAATGTTTCAACTAGAGAAATTTCGTTGCAAAAATGTTTAAGTTTTTGGAATCATATGATAGACGAAGAGAAGAGATTGGGTGCCATGTCAGAGGGAGAGGGCGAGAGAGCGACAGAGCGAGTGAGCATGAATTAAATCTAATTTATTTCATTGACTTCAATCAACGGCATGAGAGAAAGACTTGCTGCTTCGCTCCGCTCTGTCTGGTCTGCTCTGTCTCTGAGTGAGTGGTGCGAGAGAGAACATGTGAAAAATAAAAATGCCACGCGCAGCAGAGTTTATTTTTAAGCAACAACAACGCATTATAATATACCAGCAACAACTACAACAAGAGCAGAAATAGTCGCACATTGATAAGCGATGCTTCTCATACCCTACCCCCCGCCCACCCGACCACTGTACGACAATGAAGAGAGCATGACACTAGACACTGACAAGGGGGGGGATTTGGTCGGGTCGGTCGGTCGGACAGGCCGACAGCGGTCCGGTCGTCGTATAAAAATCAACTTCAATATTTGTGTCTATTTTTAGACGCACACACAAGACGAGCGAGCAGGCGATACGAACGCATGACCGTTGTGGGGTGTGTGTGCGCACGTCAGAGACCGAGAGAGCAAAGATTGTGGGGCTGGCTGCTCGGAGAGAAGAGACTGTGCTGGTTACTGCTGCTGCAAAGTTGTTGTAATGCGCGCCGCCGGCCAACGATCGCCAGAGCTGGTGCAGTAACAACAAATACAAATGCAGAAAGCTCTCTCACTGCATCGATTCGGCTGCTGATGCCTGCTGTGTGAGTGAGTGTCTGTGTGTTTGGACGACGCGACGCGACGTCAGGGCGCCTCTGTCGGTGTGTGCTCTGTCGCTGTTGTTGTTGCTGCTTCTGTAATCATTCAGCTTTGATGTGGTTAAGCCCGTATGACACTTGCTTTAAATTGTAATGAATGACTGCATAAATGGTACCGTGTGGGAGCTACAGTGAGAGTGGCAAAAAGTAACAAAACTGCCAACTGAAACAATGCAATGCAAAATCTAAAAACAATTGTATACCATTATTTTATTGAATGAAACCAAGTCTGTCAAATGTTAAGTTATTGTCATACGTGCTTTACAAATCCGATCGTGCCTATGAATTGCGGCTCTGGAAATCGCTATAGCCTGTTGCTGGGGGATTCGAACTACATTTTCAATACAATTTCCACATTTATATTAATAAATACTTACATATTACTGATAATTATCAGTAACAAAATATTTCACAATTTTGTTATTCATAGTAAAATATTGTTTGTAAATAGATTTCATCATCATCATCAATTAGAAAGTTGTTTGCGAGCGTATGGCGGCGCCAAGCACACCTTTACATCCCCTCCCAACCAAACCCAAAAAGGCATCGAATTTCCCAGCGAAGGTCAAGCTGTGTGTGTGTGTTTTTGGTTTTGTTACATTTTCCTCCCCCCACGTTTTGTATTTAATTGTATTTGTTGTAAAACGAATTATTTCCAGTTTTTACTACATTTTTGTGTTGTTTTTGTGTTTGTTACTTTACATCACAATATTTTTCGCAGTGCGCATAAGGCGAAGCTCATTTTAGCGTAAAGCGTGGGCTCTTATGTAACTAATGCGCTGTGGTGGGGTGGGCTGTGTGCTGGGCTGTGTGCTGGGCTGTGGGGTTGTCTACGCGGGTTACATGCCCCCACACTCTATCTGGCGCATTTTCAGATGTAAACGAGACGAAAATAAAAAATATATATATTTGTGCCCACATTTGTATGTTTGTTGTGTCCCCCAGCCAGGTTATGTATGAGGAAGTGCATGGATGAAACCATTTGGAAGGGAGATGATGTGCACTTGATGAATGTTCTGGGAAATCTGTCAGAAAAATCTATGAAATATGGGACACAGGGGTAAATGAAAATTTAAATGAATATACATTTTTTAAGGCTGCTTTAATAACCAAAACTGACAGAAGTTTAACCTTTTCATACCTATAGATATAGCTAATATAAAAGGTTTTTTTTTTTGCTTTCCCGTATTCAACACTTTTCCTAAGAATTCTTTCAAGACCATCTATCTTTTCCAGGTAAAATAAATTAGTAATGTAATGCCCCACAATTGTTGACTTTTGATAATTATAAAGGGGTACCATGAGCAGATTATTTTCACTCATATTGAATCACCTTTGTTTTGATTAGGCAACACAATTTCTACTGATTGTAGGCACTCAGATATATATGTGGTGAAATTTAAGAAGAATGAGTCGCACAGCATACGCCAGGTATCAAGAAATAATAAAAATATTCCACTCTCGCTAGTCATCAGAGCTAATCTATGGAAAGAAGTAGAAGTTACGAGAACCATAGCAACAGTAGAGATTTCCGAGGTTATGCGGTTAGCAGTAGATTTGGAGAAACTGTAGTTCTTAGAAGCATAAAAGTTCTTCAATTTCAGATGGAATAATTTTGAACTTGTTGAAAAGTTGGCTGGGCATAATTAATATAGGAAATATTCCATATATAATGATAAGAAGAAAACTGCCCCAAACGAAGCTAATGGAAACCAATTTTCTATGAGATATTTTGTCCAGACAAAGACACAATCTACTGCTCTAAAATAATTCCTCTTTTAAAAATCCAGCTTTAAATTCGCACAACCCGAAAACCAGTCATAATTTTCTCCCTTTCACTGCTGTTGTCTCAGCTGTTTTAATGCTTTTTTTTGGATCCAGATATGCAGATACATTTGCACAATCTGTTGGGTCGACAAGTGGGTGGTACAATTTGGTTCAGACAAATAGATTCCATATACTTTTGTGTATCTGTACACACATATACATATATAGACAAATATACCAGATAATTTAGATAAACAAATGATGTACGATGGGCAGTGGAGGCGCAGAAGGGGCTGGGAAAGATAAGAGAAAAAATCCCAAACGGAAGTGACAACCGCGTCAGGAGAGATACCACACTTGAGCCTGAAAATAATGGAACTTTATCGGTGCTGCTGGCGGCAGAAAAAAGTTCTCCCCTTAGTAGGTCAAATACGTCAAAAGGCGACAGACGACAGGCGGCCAGGCCAGGCCCCGCCACCAAAAAAATTTTAGCCTCAAGGCAAAAGTAACGCAGAAAAAAGAAAAACATCTACGCGACTATATAAAAGAAAAATATAATTTGGCACATGTGAAGGAAGGAGAATGGGAATGTTTTTGACCTTGTGGCAGCTAAAATAAATATTTTCAATATTTTTATTTGCTTCCCCAAAAATCGAAATATTTGTTTGGCCAAAAAGTGCTGGAAATTATCAGGAATGGTCTCTGGGGCGATGATATGATTTATGTCTCCACAGGAACTTGTGCAATAGAAGTTTTTCTAGACTTTTGTTTCATGGAGTAAATCCCTTGAATCATCTTTGACACTGGAAATCTGAGAATAGCGGAAACCTTGTGTCGCGACCGCAGCAGGTGTCTGATAATTTCTTTATGATTATTCCATACGTAAATCGGACAGGCCACGACAGGTACACCTTTCTAAATGACATTGACATAGATTTTAGCGTCGTTTTGCAAAACACAATGAATGAATAATTGTTGAATGGTCAACAATGGGTGCTAGCAATATCCAGCAGACGTAGACGTAAATGTACGGGGTATATATCGATTTGTGGGCAAACATATGGGAATAACAGAACAATAAAAATAAATTTAAATTAAATATACAAAATTAATAAAATTTAATCTAATATAAAAAAAAAAACAATATCTATTGACTTCCAACAATTAATCATTATTGATCAGGAGCAAGTCCTTGTTCCAAAATGACGGCAAACATTGATGTGCTCGACACGCACAAGTGAAGAGTGCCCAATGGAAGCATTTCCCCTATCTGAGCACAGGGTATGCCAGTGTCGTAATATCCAAATGTTTGGTTCTTATTTCGCTTTGCGTATAGAATGAATCAACTTCGATTGAGGAAGGGAAAGAGCATGAGTAATTGAAAAGATATTTCTTGGCGCCTCTTCCTCGCTTTCTCACTCTCCCCCCATTTCATTTTGCGGAAGTTCATGTGTCGAGGTCATTGAAATACAAGAACAGGCCTAACCTCAGCAACATTATTTCCCTTCCCCTTCCCCAGCTCCTGTTTCTGTTCCATTCAATTATTCTAAGTCGGTCAATGCCAGGCACGAGTCAAGTCAAAATTTTGATATATGAATATATATTGGGGGGGGCCCTGCCTTGAAAGCGATTTAACCAACGCATGAGGTAATCACACATACATACATACACACACTCCCATGCATGAGAGGTTCATATTTCCAGGAAGGGAATTTGTTTGGGCGGTTTGAGCCGCCTAAAAGGTGTTCGCTATCGTTGTCTCCCTTCTTATCAGGTTCTTTCGATGACTCATGCGAGGTCTGCCGATCGGAGAGCGGGTCGTTGCCTCTATGCCAAAACCAAACCAATTGCAGTAAATCTGTCAATTTCCTACACACACCAGGGGCAGGAAGGCAGCGACAGAGTTGAGTGAAACATTGTTCCAATATAAATTATGGCAAGCACAAAAATGCGGAAAAGAATTCATCTGCAGCGAAACGAAACGAAACGATGAAGGAAGCTGATGGTATCCAGGGCTCATGTGATGTCCAAAGAGCAGAAGAAAGCGCAGTTAGTGATGGAAAACAGAAGAAGGTTGAGGCGTTAGGGGCAGGGCAGAGCAATAAAGTGAAGGATTAGAGATGGATACTAGCAGGGAAGTGATCTTAGGAATTTAATGTAAATAAATAAATAAATACAGAATATTTATTAAATATTTATTTTAATTAATATTATTATTATAATTAGGTTAAATAAGTTATGATACAAAAAGAGGTCTACGAATGCAATAGAGAACTGCCCTTTGGCAGACCTTTCCCTGCATATAGCATACATGCATATGTACATATTTCTGTGCATATTCTGCTTACGTCTGTTCAACTAATTGACGGCTTGAGCAATGTGAAATTAGTTTTCTCTGTTCTTTCATACCGACAACCGACAACCGAGCATGAGCTCAGCTCAGCTCATGGCTGATGACTACATTTGACCATCCATGGATCCATGGGGCCCATCCACAGAGGCAATGGCACACAATAAGTTAATGAATTTAATTTCTTTTTCTTTGTCATGAAAGTTATTTGAATATCGCAAATGTTTTTCGCAATAGAAACACACACAAAATTTATATTCCATATGGGTTGGCAACAGTTCTGGGAATACCAGCAATAAAAATTCTCTGATTTTGATTCATGGTAACGTCGTGAGGCAGCAGAGAAATTCTACATATAAAATGTATGATAATGGAATCGAAACAAATGCAAAATATGTGTTATAGTTTTTATCGCAATTTCTATACATAAAAGCAGATTAATAATGGGAATAAAAATAGATGATTATTCAATTGAAACCAGTTTAATGCGATTTGTGTTTGCTTGCTTATTGTGATTCGATTTCAATCACATAAAATATATATGTAAATATTTCTTCTTTTTATGTAGAGTAAACCGCACCACAATTGTTGCACTTGGCGGCTGGCTGCAATGCAACAGCCCACGCCAAAGACTTTCCTTTTCATTAGACAGGGCTGAAACCAGTTCTGGCTTACATCGGACCACAGACCACAGACCACTTACATTATTGTCCAGAGTATTCCACAGCTCAAGAGGAGGAGAAACATGACGTAAGTGACGCTGGACAGGGCACACACATATTGTGGAGTGGAGTGGAGTGGGGTGGTGTGGCAGGGCTAAGGCGAGACGCCCTTGGGCCGCCCACTGCATTCAATCTCAGTGGTGTGCTCTAATAAAGGAAAACCCATGGACAAAATTGTCTGCGAACACTGCCAGAGACAGACAGAGAAATAAATTCAAAATGAAGATGCTTGGGGTTGGGGTTGGGGCATGGAGATCCCATGGGAAGGGGGGGCGCTGGAAGTTGTCAAGTGCAGAGGACCAAGTTTTGTCTTTCACATTTTACATTTCAAGCTGTTGCTAAGTCGACAAGAAGTGAACACGAACAGACATGTCGAATGCAGTGACGTACAAAGAGGGGGGAGATCAACATTTGATTATTATTAAATTATATAATAATTATAATTATATTATATATATTATAATTGATTGACTGGCATTTATCGAGCGTAAATTTCGCATTTTGTGCACTCAATCGATACTTGGAGGAATTTAATTTCAGATTTAAAATTGAGTAAACTTAAGATCCCCTTTGGAGAAAAACTCCACCATACACCACTGCCTTTCGGAGTACATATGGGGCTGCATTACTCAAACGACGCATTGTCAGACTTCTCCTCTTTGATCCCTCAATCGAGGGCTATTTTTAATACCCAAGCCACATAATTCAATGTAATTTTTCTTGCGCTCCTTCCCTGTTGCATTGAGCAGAAGAAAGAACTGCTGCTGCTGCTGCTGCTGCAGCAGGGAGTGCCCATGCGATGCCAAGGGGTTCCCTTCTCGTCACACGCAAATGCGCAATCTGCCCAGAATATCTGATATCACACACACACACACACACACACATGTATCTGCAGTATCTGCAAGATACACATGTTTTACTTTTGCCTTGAATTTGGTTTTCTCTTTCGCTCTGTCTTTGATTGCAAAATATATTTTTGGCATTTTCTCAATAAGTAATAATAATAAAAAGCGCAAAAAAAAACCCCCCATTTTTCTAGTATGCATTTTTCTAGTTTAATCAATCGTTTTAGTAAGCAAATGCAAAACGGCACAGAGATATGAATCATCAGCTTCACAAAACTGTTTTTCTATGGCAAAGCAGATTAGTCATGAGCCAAGCCAAATGAGGGAACCCATAAAAAAACAAAAACACTGCCAACAAAGAGCTGCTGAACGCAACGAAGTTTGTCAATCAAGCAAAGTGGAATCTAATAAAATAAAAACGGTGAATGTTGAAATTTTAATATGTAAGTTATGAAAGCGACGGCTATGAGCTGTGCCAAAATTACAGAAAATTAAAGGGAAAAATTTTATTTATTGGAATAACAAAAAATAAAAACTGTTGTACCAAAAATGAGCCATACAAAAATTACAGAAAATTAAATTTTCTTTTGCAGAAAAAAAAGGAAGAATTATTATTATTTATTGGAAAATTGCAGTTTATCAAAAAGGATATAGTAGGCTTGTGATGACAGCTCGTTAGCAGTTTAAATGCAGATTTAAAATTCCACCAATGACTCTTGCTTCAAGCTGCTAAAATATAATTAATCCAACCAAGTTAAGTAAACAAATTCCAGGCGCAGCCTTAGCAAAGTTGAAAGAACTATCTCGCATAGACTGAGACTAGTAGAGCGTTAAACCATTTATTTTGGGCAACCTTTTTTTGTTGCAGTGCACGGCAATTGAGTAAACTTTTGTACGCTTTAAAACGAACTTAATTAAAGCGACCTTTTGTGTCACGCACGTGTTGTTGTATGGCCCCCCACACAATTGAGCCACCGCCCGCACATGACCACCACACCCCTCTCTCATCATTCATCCATCGCGCCACAGAACACAGTGCACAAAAAAAAACACATTCCATGGCTAATTTCATTGATGAATTTTTATTAAATAAATTATTATAATGAGGTTTACCCTCTCTATTAGAGCAGGGGGACTGTCCATCTCTCTCTCTTCTCTAGGCAACAGCAATTCCAGCAAATTTGCAAGCAAACAGCGAAAAATGGAAAAAAAAAAGTAAAACCAACAAAAATAATTCGAGTGGCGAAAATGTTTCTTCAGAATGGGGCGCGACACAATGACAGAGAGAGAGAGAGAGATACAGATACAGAGGCGCGTGTTGGCACTTTAGCGGTCTCCGAAATGAACCTGAAACTAGCCCTAGACGTGTCGTGTGAACATAGGGAGAGGAGTGGGGGGAGGGCGCGGGAGCGGGAGCGGTAGCGGGAGCCTTCTCAAAACTTGTTCAAACAACCAACCAACGCTCTTCTTTGTTGTTTCTTCGTTCTAAAAATAGTTGAAAATGCAAACCAAAGTCGTCGTTTGCTTTGTCCATAAATAACTTTCGGTGGGTTTCGGCTTCAACTTAATTGATTACGAACAAAAGTCTGTGCATTATGTCGTGTAAATATTTGATCAACCCAATGCTACAAAATGAACGTGTGTAGCAGCGATAAGGCTGGCTACACATGAAAATCCAAAGTCAAAAGTTTTTGTGAATGAATGAATTTCGATTTTTCGAATTGTAAGCCAAAAGTCAAACAGACGAGATAAGATAAGGCGGAAAATTTGTGTGCCAGTGCCAAGTAAATTTTCTCATTGAGAAACATTTTTACTACAAGTGGTAAACGATTGAAATCTTTTGGGAAAATATTTGTGCAGCAATTAAATGTTAAAGGGGAGCGAAAATTTATAGATACAATTTATAAACAAAAAATTAACGCACATAAAATTAATTTTTAAAGCGGAAATATTTTAAAAATTTGTAAATATTACAATATTTTTAAAAATTGTGTTATTATTATTATTTTTTTTAATTTGATAATGTTAAATTCTTTTTTTTAATAATTTATGTTTTTGGTATTTTAATTTTGATTTTAATGTTACGTATTTTATTAAGCAATATTTTTAAAATTTTTATTATTTTAAATTCTTTTTTTTTTATTCTTTATTTTTTTGGGATTTTAATTTTGATTTTAAAGTTGTTTTTTTTGCTATATTTTTAAAAATTGTATTATTTTAAATTCTTTTTTAATTATTTGTTTTTTTGGTATTTTAATTTTTAATTTAATCTTGTGTATTTTATTAAGTTCATTTGATACTTTTAATAGTAACAAGGAAGATCCAAATTCTATATTGAAGCCCAAATTTTGCCCTCGCTTTATAAATTCTAAAAATAGAATATGAACCATTTGTTTGCAAGGAATTCGGAAAATGGAAAATCCCCCCATATGTAATGCAATGTAAAATATTGACTCACCTTTCAGTCTCGGATTCTGCATTTGGTTGCTGCTGTAGCTGTTGGATTTGCTGCTGTGTTGTTGCTGATGTCGATGTGGTGGCTCCGCCTGTTGCTGCTCCAGCTGCAGTGGATGCTGCCGCTGCTGCTGCTGCTGCTGCTGCTGCTCCCGTTGTCGATTGGTCATCGGTCGTCAAGGGCAACACCACCACCGATGATGGTGTGGCCTCCACGGCAACGACGACATTTGGATTCGTTAGATTTATATTACTATTATTATTATTGGCACTAACACTCGCGATATTTGTGGGGGGTATCTGTTGCTGTTGTTGCTGTTGCTGATCCTCCGGCAGCTGCTGCTGCTGCTGCTGCTGGACAATCAATTGCTGTGTATCGACTATGGTGGCTGGGGCACTCTGCAGCTGCAACGTGGGTATTGCTGCCGTTGCTGCTGCTGCAACGGCTGCTGCTCCGACCGTGGCTGCCACAACTGTGGCTGGCTGCTCATAGCTGTGTGTCATGTGTGATAACAGCGGCAAGGTCACAGCCGTTGCCGCTGTTGTGGAAGTGTTTGAAGTCTGTTGGGTGGCTGCTGGTGCAACTGATGCTGCTGCACCTGCAACTGTTGCAGTTGGGGCTTGCTGCTGCTGTTGCTGCTGCTGCTGTGGTGCTGCTGCCGCTGCTGCTGCCTGTGGGAATTGCTGGCTGCTGCTGGCTATCCCATCGATCTGGGATGTTGCTTGCGCCTGTCCGGCGGCTGCTACCGCCGCAAATGTGGGCGTGATCTGTGGCGTCTGTGGGGCCGGCGACAGTGGTTGCTGCAACTGCGACTCGCTTGCTGCCGCACCCGTGCTGCTGTTATTATTGTTGCCTGAGGCAGCATCGCTGCCGTTCTGCTGGTAGTTCTGATAGCCGCCGCCGCCGCCGCCACCCGGTGGCACATCCATGGCCTCCTCCCGCTGCTTGAGCTGTTGCAGCGTCTGCTGCAGCTGCATGGCCGCCGCTTGGGCATAATCCATGGGCGTCTCGACCGTGGGGGGATTGGGTGAGCTGGCATTGGCATTGACGCTGTCGAACAGTTGCTGCTGCTGCTGCTGTTGCGCCTCCATATGCAGCTGATGCATGCCATGCACCACTGTGGCTGGGGCTGTCATTACGCCACTGGGCGTGCCACCAATTTGGGCCTGCTGCTGCTGCTGGTGCGACTGTTGCTGCTGCTGTTGCTGGTGATGTTGCTGCTGTTGCTGCTGCTGCAGCGGCTGCTGCTGCTCCGTGGCAAAGTTCCAATTGGCATCCGTTGAATTGGCCTCCAGATGATTCTCCATTAGCGCATGTGTGGGCGGGAGTATCATGCTCTGGGTTGTCTTTTGGGGCACATCTGCACCTCCAGCTGCTGCGGCACCTGCACCGCCGCCTGCCGCACCATCGCCGCCGGCAACAAGCGCCTCGGAAGAAGAAGAGCCAGTCTTTTCATTATTATTACCGCCACCGCCACCGCCAGCAGCACCGCCACCACCACCACCATTGCCCACACTCGAATGATCCAGATAGTCCATGCACATCCAACGGCCGCGCTTGAACGGCTCCGTCGACTCAATTTTGACCACCTTGAAGCGTTCGCTGCGATGCTGCGTTGTCTCCTTGATGCTGCTGCTGCTGTTGTCGCCGCCCTCCTTCTTCTTGCTGCCGCCGGCGGGCGTCACAGCCGAATGGCTCACCACATTGATAATGTTATTATCGGTGGAGACATTCACCTGAACGTTCTGTATGGTCTGGCCGAGGGCCGAGGGGCCAATGGGATCGACCACGACCAGGCCGTACTGCGAGCTGGTGGGTATCACCGGGGCATTGGTGCTCAGTGCATTGTTGGCATAGAAGACCTCCTCCTTGGAGAACGTGTCCTCCGACATTGAGGGCGTCTCGTTCTCCAGATCCGTTATCCGACTGTTGTCATCCGTGTGAGATTCGTCCAGATCGTCGGCCGACTCGTCACCGGTATCGCCGGCAGCATTCAGCTTCGGGTGTCCCACCGTCACCGAGGTGATCTCGAATGAGGAAGTCGTCTTTGGTTTGCGTGTGGTCGTCACCACAGCAGCGATGCCAGTGGAGGGTGCCGAGGAGCCGCCGCCACCACCACCTGCTCCTCCTCCTCCTCCAGTTGTCAATCCGGCAACGGTTAATGAGTGTCCTTGACTGTGGCTAGTGTGTTGCTGTTGCTGCTGCTGCTGTGGATGATGATGATGCTGATGCGAGTGGTGGTGATGATGATGATGGTGATGTGGCTGATGGTGATGTCCACCTGCAGCTGCCGCACCAGCTCCAGTTCCAGTTCCTGCTGCTGCTGCTGTTGCTGTCATTGAGCGTGCCCCATTATTGTTGGGAGAACTTGCCTTGTTGTTGCTGCTGCCGCCGCCGCCGCCGCTGCTGCTGCTGCTGCTGCTCGCCTGCGACTGTTGCTGCTGTGGCGTGTTGCTGCTGCTGACACTGCCACTGCTGCTGCTGGTCTTGGGTGCCAGCGATGTGGATGTGTTGGTGGATGAGGCCAAGCTAGAGTTGCTGCTGGCCCGCGATGATGCCGATGCCACCGTGCCACCTGCACCACCTGCACCACGCGCATTCAGCGCATTCAAACGCAAACTCTCGCTGGTGGTGCGCTGCAATGCGGCCACTGCCGCCGAGTTGTTCGAGTTCGAGTTCGAGTTGTTGCTGTTCTGATAGCGCTCTGGCAGCGCATTAATGTTGGGTGGATAGCAGACGGAAAAGTGATGATTGCTGGTCAGCGAATTGACCTTCGTCAGCTTGCGGATATTGCCACTGCCAGCGCCCACTGTCACGCCCCGTGCGGTGGACATCAGCGAGTTGCGGCGTCCTGCGTGCGGATTGTTGCCAGCTCCGGTATTGCCCGTGCCCGGCTTGAACTTGGCATTCACCGTGCGATCGAACATGTTGCTGCCGGATGTGGCTGTTGCTGCTGTCGCTACTGCTGTTCCTGCTGTGGATTGCTGTTGTCGGCGTATGCCGGCCGTTGTGGGTAGCGCTTCCTGCGAGTTCTCCGGTGATGAGGCCTGCGAGTTAGTGGGCGATTGATTGATTGATTGGCCAGCAGTGTTTGCTGCTGTTGTTGTTGTTGCGCCGGTTATTGTTGTGCTGCTTGCGGCTGCTGCTGTTGCCGCTGTGGTTGAGTGATTGAGTGGTTGCTGCTGCTGCTGCTGTTGTTGCTGTTGCTGTTGTTGATGTTGACCGGAATCTTCGCTGGCCGCACTTTGATTCTCGGCCATAATCGAATTGGATTTCAGCGTCCGCAAAGTCTTTAGCAAATAATCCAGGATTGCTAGCGATTCTTGGATTATTTGGTGCCACGAAAGAATTGTTTATTGATATTTACTTAATGCGGAAAACTCCACTTTTCCGTTCTATTAATAATTGTTTGTCAAAAGAGCGCACTCGGGAGGGGGCGGGTAATAATTGTGCTCCACTTATTATTTTTGTTTTTATAGGTAACAATTTTAATTGGTTGTTTGGTTGTTTGCTGTCAGTTTGAAGAGTTCTCCCGCCAAATTGTTGCCAGCTTCGAGTGTGCTTCGACGTTGACGATGCATAGCGGCACAGCGGCGATCTTAACGGTTGCGCTTTCAGGTGCAACCCAGTGTCAACTGATCCCGAACCGAACCCGTACCCGAACCGAACCGCACGGATACGACGACGCGACCGATCCGACTTTGAAACGCGACACTTTTGTTGTTTCGGTTTGCTTCGCGCTCTCTCGCTCCTCGCTCTCGCTCTCTCTCACTCCCACTTTGGGCGTTCAATTTCTTTTGTTGTATTAAATAGATTGAAATTGATTTAATTTAATTTAATTTTTGTTTAGAGTGGGGGGAGACCTTTCCGCGTTTTATGCGCAGCAACAGCAGCAACAACAACGACGACAACAAGGGTTTGGGCCGACCACGAGAATGGCATAGTCTGGAGCGCCATCTAGCGCTTTAAGTTTTGCACTCGCTGCACACACACATACACACACGCGCCCGCCGCCGCTGCCGCCCACACCATGCACAGCACAGCACAGCTGTTCCGTATTGATGGTATTCGCGTCGTTGCTGTTGCACTGATTTTTTTTTTCTGGTATTTTCGCTATTTTCGGTTTGGTTTTTACAACACTTTTTGCACACTTTTTTATTTTATTTTATTTTATTTTATTTACGTTAAGGGTGGGTGGGGGTACTTAGATTTATGTATTTTGGTATTTTATCGATTTAAATTATTTATTTTAGGTTAGGTATTTATATTTATAAATATTATTATTTTTTTTTAGTTGCTGCTGCACTTTATTTTTGTCACACACTGTACATTTTTTCCCGTTTTAATTGGAATATTTGTTGTGGGTTTTGGATCTTAATTCGTGGAATAATTCAATCTCTTCGGCTTCGCTTTACTAGCACATTGCAGTAAATGTTAGAAATGATATTCCTGTGGAAATGGAGAAGCGGAAAAGGTAAAGCAGAATTAGCATTAAATTTCATTAAAAAAAAAACAACATGAACATCAACTCTCTATTATTTGTTTATCAAATTAAATGCACAGGGCGGCGGCGACGTCGCTAAGCCGGTAAGAGCGCGAATATATAGATAAATATTTGCACCTGTATAACGCAGCGTATACGTAATACACCAGGGAATAGGAGAACTAACGAGCAATATGGGCTGCAGGGTGTGCAGACTAATTATTGTACATTTTTGTAAATGGAGCGTTTTAATGGAATATTTAATTTTTTAATTTCAGTTTGGCTGCAATTTAACAAATTGCAATTAGAAGTCAATGGAAGAAAATGGGAAAGCACACCCAACGAGTGAGTCATCAGAGATGCAGAAGCAGCAGCAGCAGCAGTAGAAGTGACTTAGTCAAGTGACTTTAGACTTTATCTTTACTTGAAGTATTCCCCCTATACATATGTGGTCCTCTAATATTATTGAAATTTATTCTTATGTTCAGAATCAAAGCCTAAATGTTTATGCATTTTATATATATTTCTATTTGTTTATTCTTAACTATCTTTCTATATATCAATATTACTATCATTCCCATCTTTTCCTTTAACTCTGTATGATAATTGTCTCTTTTTCTATATATCTTAATTCATTAATTCTTTAATCATATTTATAGTACATATAATTTAATCTTTCCATCTCTCTCGAGCCCTTGAATCTTCCTACGCTATGTTTGATATGCTGATATAAATCGCAACCTGTCCCCATCTATGTCGGAGGGGGGTTACTCTTCCAAGTATCTGTTGCCACAAGCATCTAGTTAGATTTCATAACTGCGTAGTTCATGTTCGCTTATCATCATCATCATCATCCCATCCCATTCATGATGATGAGGCTTTTGTGTGTTTTTCATTATTTCTTTTTTTTATTATTGATTTCATTGAGTTGTCTGCCTGCCCGTCCGTCGAGGGTACGTCGTAGTTTTGTTGAATTAGTTAAGTGCTACATTAGAAGGCAGTCGTGCCATAAGAGGGTGCTCTTCCTTCCGAACCAACGAAATACACAAAAAAAAACCCCCAACCGATTTGTTTGTCTTTAATAACTTTTTGCAAAAAAACAAAACACAACAATTTTCCTGCACTCTTCCTCTTCTTATTTGATTTTGCATTTGCAATTGAGTATTTCAATATTTATTTTCCTTTCGGCATTGATTTTTTTTTTGTTCCTACTTACTCATTATTTAATCGATTTCGTTTACGGAAATCAGAAATGAGCGGGCCAGGCACCCGACAGAGAGGGAAAGAGAATAAAAGAGTTAAAAGCAATGCAAAAAAAAAAAAACAAGCAAAAATGTTTTTGTGTAGTGAAACGACTATGAGATACCCTATAATCCAAGGGGTTTTTAAAGGTATAGCTATATTAGTGAAGAAGTAAAGGCCAGGGAAATGTGTAGAATCTATTGGCTTATCGAACCTATTTTTGGTGTCTGGGTACATTAATGGAATTGAATTTTGTGTGCTAGTCTTTTGAATTCTGATCAACAACTCCCCTTTCCTATTGCCTTTGACAAACTTAATCATGCAACCAATATACCCTTTGCCCACAACTAATTACAGGGTACACACAAAAAAAAGTTGCCAAAAAAAGTTTTGCAAACATTTTCAGCACACGCGCCTGCCTGTCTGTGCGTGTGCGTGTGTGTGCGTGTGCGGGAGAGCTGTGCTGTGCATGCGTGTATGGGTTAATAACCGTAAGCTTTGACGATCATTCATAAATTGCGTGGACTGTTTAACAGATTGGATTGTGCATATGTGTGTGTGTGTGTGTGGCTGAACTCTGCGTGTGCCCTGCCAGAAGGCAACAGTCAAGACCTTGATGTTGCTCTCCCTCCCCCTCTCTCTCTCTGTCACTGGTCTCTCTTTCTATAATTTATTTTACCTATTTGCCTAATCGAGTTATAAACGACGCAAAAAACCACGACAAAGATTGCTTTCGGTTGGAAAAAGAGAGGAACACAACATTAAGCATATATTCCAGTTATAGGTCAACATTGGTCGTAGCACTCAGTCAAGGTGTATGCTGGATATTTTTTTGTCTTTTTGCATGTGGTGGTGGGTCTTTGCTGGCTTTTTGAGAGTCTATTGGCCTTGTTCTTTGGGCAGCACAGGTGTTGGTTGGCTGGGTTGGCTTTTGGAGACTGTTGTTTCTTCATCTGCAGAATAGTTGAACACCCATTTTGAAGTTGAAGTTTTGTTTAACAGAAAGCCCAAAAGTTTCGAAACATTTGGCTTGAGCAGGTTTCGAACTATACAAAGGGAAACATTTTTTCTATATGATATTTTTCATTATTTTAGGCTTGGAAACCTAACTAGTCGCACTTTAATGGCTGTGATTGAAGTTCATAGTTTTTTACCACAAAAACCATTATTTGTTTAAGAGCTTATCAAAAAATGCGATTGTAGAAAAACCCACAGAGATCAAACACACAAATTGGGTTCTAAATTCTAGTTCTGTAACGCTCTGTAGAACTTAATTTTGATGGCAGATATTACATCTCCTCTCTTGGTTAATATTTTACCAAAAACAAGAAGGATTTATATGACAAGGATTCAAGGAAAAATTATACGATTAAGATAGATAGATAGATATAGGATTATAGGATTTATATGACAAGGATTCTGGGAAAATTATACTCAAGGATCTCATTTATATCTGAAGGAGCGACTGATAGCTATCAGTTAGTTAGTTAACTATAGTTAACGTTTAACTAGATTAAATTATGTAGAAGGATTATAGTCTCATTAAAAAAGTCAAGTGTTCCTTTTAAAAGATTTCCTTGCACTCTCCTACCTATCCCACGATACCTATCTATCCTCTTCTCACCTATTCAGAGAACTATTAAAAGTGGAACCTATAAATATAAATCAACTTCTCTGCCCCCCTCCTCCTATCCTTTCACACACTTCTTGCTGCTGGTGCTGCTGCTGCTGCTGCTGCTGCCGCTCCTCTCCTCTTACCAACCCACTTCGAGAACTACCAATAATCAAAGTATCGTTGTAGTTGTAACCAGATTGTCCACACACACACACACACAACACACTAAAACACACCTCAGCAAAGGTAAGAAGTGGACAAGGTGCAGGAGATGGAGAAATTCTGCTGCGGCGGCTCCTCTTCTGCCACTGCCACTGGCTCTACCGCTACCGCTGCCCTGCCTCAACAGCAGGCAGTCAGCAATCAGAAGAAGAGAAGAGTGCCATATGAAAGAAAAATGAGAACTAAAAGTGCAGACAAGGAAAACGAGCAACAGAACGAGAAAAGAGAACTAATTGCAACGACAAAAGCATAAAATCGATGAAGCGCCCAACAACAACAAATACTAGGCAGAGGGAGACAGTGTGTGAGAGAGAGAGAGAGAGCAAGCGAATGCGCGTTAAACAAATTGCAATAATTGTGCTCCCTCTCTCGCGCGGAGAGAGAGCCACGTCCAAGTGAGAGCCTGATGGGTGCCTACAAGTGGGTGGGGGGCGGTGAGCCAGCAGCATACGAAAAAGAAAAACAACAAAAATTTTGCAAGGGAGCGAGCGGCTCTCTCTCGCTCTCTTTCTCTCTCCGTTGCTGCGCTCTCTGTGTGGCGGCAGAGGAAGAAGACAGCTGCCGGTAATCAATATTGATGATGATAGCAGCGCAGCAGCAGCAGAAGCGGCAGCGCAGCAGTGGCAGAGGCAGCAGCCAAAGAAGATAAAAAGCACAAGGGAAAAGGTCAAAATGGTACAGAGTGAGAGAGAGAGAGAGAGGAGGGAGAACAAAAGAAGAAGACAACAAGCGACAAAAACAATTTAATTAAGCCCAAAGAGAAGAAAAACGCAAAGAAAAAGGCCACCCAATACCCAACCCTATACCTTCCCCCCACCACCACCCCACCGTACCAGTTCAACCAAAGGAAATGAATCACACTGCAAAAAAAAGGCGTTGTAAGAGGAAGTAGAAGAAACGAAAGAAGTAGACAGAGAGAGAGCGAGAGAGAGAGCGAGCGAGACAGAGATGCAAGGCGAGGGAGAGTGGCAGAGGCAAGCAGCAAGAGATTACAATGACAGTGCATCCATGAGATACGCCATGAGACACGCTCAGATACAATTTCCAAATCAAATAAAACTTTTCAATTCAATTGAGTCGCAAAATGTGGCACACAAAAACCCGAGGAAAACACCAGCACAATGAAATGCGATAACCAAACAAATTAAGGAAAATAATAGAGGAAAATCTACGCCTCTTCTCTAGGGGTATGGTAAGGTAGGCTTACAGCAGCTTTTCATTAGTCATCTTTACAACAACTCAACAACATTTTGCTCAAATCTGTAGGAATATTTATGCTTTATGTTTGTTTACTTTTTATTTCCCTATAAAACACCTTCAATTTCACTTATTGCGGTTTAATTGCCTCACCTTTAATTTTCTATCCAATTTCAATAATTTATTTCCACTCAAATATCTGTTCTAAAGAGCTTTCAACTTATTGTAAATAAACGTTTAGTTGAGTCAATTTTCTACAAATTTCCCCACACTTTTCCTACTCAAATTCCCTCAAACATAACAATAAATATTGTTGATATCGCAACCTAAATTACTTCACATCAAACATCGTATAGAAGGGGGCACAACAAGGGTGGGGAGGGAAGGGCAGACGTGACTGCCTGCACACACGCACACAAAACTTTCGCTCTCTGGATGATATCGAGAATCATCATCTTGAGGGGTCCGAATTATATGTCAGAATTATAAACAAAAAATCTTTGGCGACAGTTAACAAAATGTTGCTGTGGTAAGCACCAAAATGTTGCCATTTTTTTTTAATCCAAGGACAGAACCCGTAAAAAAAGATCTTTTTGCCAGACAGAATGTTATTTCTTTCTCATTTTCGGTTGATGAAATTGAAGACGTTCGAGAAGCGATTTTGGGAGGGATGGAAGCCTGAAGCTCAAGGGCATTCAAAGAGTTTGGTACCGAACCGTTTGGCAGCTAAAACGATTTGAGGCTAGAGTAAGTGGAGTGGAAGAACAGGTTCTAGTTTTAGGATTCGCTCTAGAGGAATTTATCTCAGCTGAGGGAGGGGTATTTACATACAAAAGTATCACATGTTAAGGTTGAATATTTTATTTAAACATGTTTTCTCGTAAGTATCTGCTAAAAAGATTTAGCTCACCCATCAGACATGATATCTTCTCATAAACGACTATGTTGTTAAAGGATGGATCCTATTGGAAGGATTATCATTTTGTACTAAAAAGAATTACATTTGAATATACAAAATTCTTTTAATATTAACGAACTAAATGTATTCCTGTTTAATTCGTTTCCATAGAAATTTTATATCACACTTTATGCATATTTCCAGACAAATAACATTCCTATTCGAAATTCCCCGCTGGCCATTAAAATTCAATTGAATAATATGGAAAATAGGCATGCAAAAAATGTTATATGCAAATTTTGATAAAACAAAAGAAAGGAAATAGTAATCGGTTGACTAACAAGAAATGGGGGAATACAAAACAGAAGAACAGCTGACGTTATAAACAAAAAGGGAAGAAAGAGTGAAGTTGATCAAAACATCATCTTTTACCATATTAATCATTGTGCATATACCCCTGGGCAGGGCAGCGGGTATTACGATTTTAACCACAAATATGTACCATATTATGCTTCATCTTCGGACCTTATCTTTTAGCTGCCATATGAACAGTTGTGCTGAAGATTATCCAATCACATTCCGAGCAGATGACAATTATTTCCAAGTGTTTCTGATCAAAATCGATATATGTATGAGTAGTTAACATTGGGGAACACTATCGATCTGTTGAGAGGGTATCACGATATTTGGTATCCAAAGCTTTTCTGTTTAGTTGCTTGTTGTTGTTGTTTTTTCTGCCTTTTGTTGTTCTTTCTGCTTCTTAGATTTTTTTTTTGTTTCTCCTCTGTTTTCTGCTGGAAATCAGAATGGAATGGAGGGAAAATCTATAAGCACAGGCTGAAATAACGGTACAAAGTGCAATCACAGCAGCAGCACCAGCAGCAGCAGCGGCAGCAACAACAACAAAGCGAAAGTGAACGAATTTGCAGAGCAGAGAGAAGACGCGGAGGATGAAGTCCACAGCGAAGGATGGGCAGAAACACACACACACTCACGCACAAAAAAGTCTCTCTCTCTCTCTCTGCCTCACTCTCTCTCCCTCTCCCTTGTGGGATAAGAGTGGATTTAACACGTTTATTATTTAGTAAAACTATTTTTTGGTTGCTAGTTTCAGCTTCGTATTTAAACCAATTTTCCGTATAATTTTCATGCGGTTTCCCCTTGGGTTTTCTTTTTAGATCGATTTGTGGCACTGTGCGGCAGCAGCAGCGGCGGTGGCGGCGGCTGTGGCAGAGTGGCGGCTCTCTTTATCTTGCACTCTTTACTGCCTATTACAGTTTTTCTTTGTAACTCACACAAATGGGCACACACTATGCAGATGCTTAACTGTGACTTCCGCTTTCCTTAATAGTTTATAACAAATTGAATTTTTGCACAGAATTCAGTTGTATATTTTTTCTCGGTTGCGCTTTGCGAATCGTACAAAAAGAAGGTAAATGACAGTTTTGACAGTTGGCTCTGGCAAAAAAAAAGCTGAGAGAGCGCAGCCAGAGCGAGAGAGTACAGCGCGCGAAAGAGCAGTGAGCTGAGAGAGCGCGTTAAATAAACGAAAAAGCGTGCAAAAAAATATTGCAAGAAAGAGCTGAACAACTTATAGGGTTAATGGGGAGGGGGGGCCGGGGAAAGCACTAAAAACAACAAATTCAACCAAATTTTGCACAACGTTTTTTTTCTTTTGCTTCTGGTTTGATTTTCTAGCGGCTCACACACACACACACTTGCCATGAGAAGAGGGGCAGCAGTCTCTCTCTCTCCTGCAATTCCGGCAATCAATTCCATTTCCCCGACCAACATTTTTTCGCTTCTTTCTTCTGTCACAATTACTTGAGCTCTGTTTAGCCTTTAGGCGCGTCGCTCTCTTATTCGTTTTGCAAATTAAATCAATTTTTCAGCCGTATATAAATTTTCCATCAGTGCTTTTTGTGCTCCGTTTTCTTATTCATTTAAACACGCACACACACGGCCAGCAAGAGCACACCATCGCGCACACACTCACAGCCAGCCCAACACACTCTTGGCGCACACGTCACACTCACACACTCACGTAAACGCACATACACAGTTTTTTCTTTTCTTCTATACGTTTTAAGCACACAAGCCACCTTTTATTCAATCATTTGATCAAATCGGTTGCAACTTTTTCGCTTTGTGCGGATCGCAGATATTTTGCCGTTTTACCGTCGGCCTTTGCGGTATTCTTGTTGCTATTTATCAATAAAATTTTTTTCACCTTGAAATTTTTACAGCCATCTGCGGGCCATTTGCAACACTTTTCTTAGCGGTGGTAAAAGTATATAAAAATATCATTATTACGATATTTTTTTACAATTTTTTATCGTTAAAAGAGTCAAACAGAAAAAAAACATTATTACGATTTATAAATTTTTTATCGTTAAATATTTTTGCGAAAATATCGATAGTATTGTTCATTTCGGTTTGAAATATTTTTACGCCAGCATATCCGATTCAGAAACCAATATAGCCGTGTTTCACACCACAACAGTTGCGCTTAAACACTTTACAGCACTGGGAATTTTAGGTGCAGGCTGCAGCGACTTTGAACAATTTGGCGCCAAAACACAATCAGAATCTGGTGAGTTTTTCGGGTTATTTTTTAGTTTTATTTTAACTTTCAGTCGGCAGCGCTTTTCCAGACATTGATGAAGAATATGAGAAGTATATGGCCCCCTAGCATAATAATATTATATTATATTATATTATATTATATTATATTATATTATATTATATTATATTATATTATATTATATTATATTATATTATATTATATTATATTATATTATATTATATTATATTATATTATATTATATTATATTATATTATATTATATTTTTTTTTTTTTATTATTATTTTTACTATTAATATTTAATAGACAAGAGGCTCGCATTTAAAAAAAAAATTCAAGTTCTCATTCTAAAAAGTCGTTTGTTCAGGAATCAGTCAATCTAGATAAAAAAAATAAACAAAAAATGGTAAAAACAATTTGCGTCGCTGAAATCACAGACCATCCCAAGACACTCGAATTTCCGCCTTTTCGTATGCAAGCAATCTCTCATCGATGCGATGTCAAAGCCGGAAAAGAAATCACGCTAATGATCTCGGGATCTCGAGCGCCGAACCCTCCACCAGCTAAGACCCAACCACCCACACAGGACATCACACCACACCGCAGTGTGCCATACCCTCGCCCCGTTCGACGCACTGACCAGTCCCGTCTGCGCTGGAACGTGTTCTGGATTAGAATTAATTCCTCTGGCCCTGCTCCTCACCCCGTGTGGCCTTTTTACTGGGCAGCGATTGCAGGCAACACCCTCGCATCAGGGATACATCTCATTTAAATTGCAACTCGTGAGGGGGAAGAAGAAAAAAAACAAAGACCCAAGCGACAAATGCCAAACAGACGCCTCAAGGTCTCAGTCTCAGCTCTCAGCTCTCAGCCCCTGCACGAAATTGTGTGGAATCTTGAAAGGTTTTGCCGGACATGGTTTCTGCGTAATTAGTGCATTGGCAACCCTCGTTAAAAGTCCTGGACCAGGCAGCACCAGGCAGCACCAGGATCTCGCCACACACCTCCACAGCTCATGCTGCAGCTCCCTGGCAGTCAGTCAAGCGAATGCCTTTTTCTCCCACCCCAACCCACTTCCCTTTAACGCTCCTTGTGGGCATTTTTCTTTAACAATTTCCATTTGATTGCATTTCCCCGAGCGCAAAGCGAGTGAGAAACTGTTTCCTTGAGCATTCATTAGGGTGCTGACCGACGTCCTGTGTCCTGAGCTTAACTGTCATTTCCATAAAATCCCATTGAACATGCTTAAGGGCACAAGAGGAGGCTGTCTGCGTACACCCACACACACACACACACACACACACACAACACACTACACACACACTCTCGCAGCATATGCAAAACTTTGCCGTTTCATTTGAATTTCCTACGTTGCCTCGCCTCCGCTTTCTCTGCATTTCGTTGCCTGTAATTATGAAGATGAATGTTCTTATTGCTTTTATATCCTCTTTGCGTGTGTGTGCCTGTCTGAGTGTCAGTGTGTGTGAGTGTGTGCCTGTCTATGTGTCAGTGTGTGTGTTAGTGTGAGTTTAGCTGCCGACATTCTCTATTAATAATGCTTTCAGTCACACTCTGCATACACGTTCGTTTGAATTTGTTGCCGATTCGGGCCGGGCCCCGGTCTCTAGGAATTTTTTTTGGTAGTCTGCACAGTGGAACTAAAGCTAAGATAACAAGAAATCAGTATTTCATTTACTGATTTAATTTTTTACTTCACTCTTTTCTTCTGCATTTTACATAATTTTTGGAATTAATTATTGGCATCGAAAAAAGTCTTCCAGCTTTTAAAGGGGAAGATAGGGAATGCCGGCCAGAGTCTCAGCTGCTGCTGACCAGCTCCATGATGTCCCTTCTATTTAGCAGTTTGAGCAGAATTTATCCCCCCAAACAGGACAGCCATTGTACATATAAAAGTCAAATAAAAACGATTGAAAAAACCTTTTCTTGGTGCTATTTTAGGGATTTTATGAATTAGAAGTTAATTTTATCATCACCAATTATTTATTTTTTTATTATTTATTTATTGTCGCCAATTAAAAGAGTTCATTGCCGTTTCGACTCTGCCCCAATGTGCCTCAAGCGAAGCGCGTGCAACGTGCGGTCGCCGGCTGCCCATCCGCACCCTCCCTCCCTGCCTCCCACGCATCTTGGCCGCAATAATAAAGGAAAATCCGACAGGATGCTAATGCGTATTTAGTTATTTAGTTTATATGTATGCGTAGTGTGTGTGTGTGTGTGTGGGCAGTAGGGGAAAAGGAAACCCCAGAAAGTGTGTGGGGAAAACTGCTGCAGAGGAACTCGCCCGCGTTTATGTTTGTTTTACGCTCTCTCATGTGTGTGTGTGTGTGTGAGTTAGGGATGCAAAAATATATTTGCATATTATCGATTTCTCTCTACTCCTTGAATGGTGTGGGCGGCCTGGAATGGAGTGGGCACCAGGGTACACAGAATATAGAAAATAGAAAAAGAATACACATAAATTCTCATTCGTGGGGAAAAGGTTCTCCAAGCTCATTCGACATTTATAGAAAGTTTCTAGTGGAGGTCCTTTAAGCTGCCCTTTTACACGATACATTTTCCAACGAAGTATGATTTTTTGTCTGGAATTTCTGTTGGCATTACATGTAAATAAATAAAATCAAATTTTATATTAAAATATTATTTTGTTTATTTATTTACAGAAAATTGCATTTCAAATTATTTTTCTACCATTTAATGAGGGGCCAAAATAATGCCATCGGTGGAAAACCCATCGTGTGACTCCACTAAGTAGCTTTTAGGCTTAGTGTAAAACTTAAACCGATGCAAACAATTCGTTTTTGAAACGAAAGCAGAAATTCGAGACTAAATACAGAACACACGTACAAAATGGCGCAGATCCTTGGGAGTCCTTTATCGTAAGCGGATTCCAACAATTTAAATAGAATATATATATTTTTTTTTCTTTAGAGGGCAAAAATGTCAAGCACGGCAAACGAAACGAATGCCGTCCAATTAGATTTTGGGCTGGGCAGGCACGAAAATTTTCCAATCCACCCTCAGACTTTCCGTTTTTGCTGCGTGGGATTTTTGAACAGCTGCTGGAGGGTTGATGGATCCACCTACACACACAAATCCTTGAGGCAGAGAAATGACAGAGAGAGAGAGAGAGGGAGAGCGAGACAGTACAAGGCAGAAATTATGAAAAGTAATGAACTGTAAATCGAATTGCCATTGTAAAGGAAAGCCACGGGACAGGGAAATCGTTCCCCAACGAAATACATTCATAAATAAATAAATAAATAATATTTTTGACAATTTGGCAATCAGGATAAAATATTACATGGCATATCGGCATGAATACGATTGGACGGGAGTAAATAAACGACATGGAAAATGAACTGATAAACGTAACAAAAATATGGAAAATAAATTATGCAGTGAATTTATAAATAAAAGTGAGTTGTGATTTCTTAAACTACGAATGAATAAAAATTGTAAATATAATTAGAATATATTTTATTAGGTGTAGCAGTGATTGATCTTTAATTTAAGCATTTTATGAGGTCATCATTTTAATTGAATTGGTTTTGTAGATACTTCATTTCCGTTTTACACAAATATTCTATATTTGAAACTAGTATTAATACAAGACATTTTCATGAAATCAAAGCATTCCGAAAAATCAATGCCAAATCAGCCTTTGATTTCTTAATCCATACTCATACTTGCTTCGTTATTCTTATTATTTATTCAGTCTGTATTCGATGTTAATTAATTAATTAATTAAGAGTATAATAATAATTGTCCAAAATTATTTGTACGAAAAATGTAGTAAAGTAGTAAAATATAGTTTAGAAATGTTTTTTAATTTTAATTTAATCAGATTGCTGTTGACTGCTTTCTTGAAAGAGATTTACTAGCAGCTGCTACTGCGCCATGATGTGAGTGCCAAAATGAGAATTATTATCGTAGCATTGTAAGTTATATCGTTGAATTCGCACCTCCAGTAGGCAGTGCCTTCTCTCGACCCACCAGGGTCATACTGGCCAGGACATAGAGGCAGGCAAGCCCCAATGCTGGAATTACATGGCCCAGTCGAAGATCTGTCCAAACAGCAAGCCCATCAGCAATTGTCCCCAAGACTCTTAGCGTGGCTGGTACCCTAGCTGGAGTGGAAGACTTCGGCGAATTGTGGCATGGTTGCGACATCTGCAGATGCAGGGATGTGCGGGCCCTGCTTCATAGCCTCAACCAAAATTAATGCACGACTATAAAGCAGGACATAGCATTGTTCACCACTAAAATGATGCCATGGGGATCGTCTGCTGATCTTTAAATAATTTCTCGATATTAAAACCCAACCTCAACTGTGCTCAGTCACACTGGGATAGAAATTGACTGCTATTCAAATATTTAATATATGAAAATAAATTTTAGAAATTTCCTAATTTATTCCTAGATATTTTACCATTCCTACAGCAATAAATTTTATGCCAGGACACCATTAAAACAATGTCCAGCAAATCCCAAGATGGCAATTTTTGTTTGGTTTTTTTTTCATTTCAAATGCATCTGAACCATTCAGATCCTATAAGTATATCCCAAGGCTCATCGAGCAAATAAATCTTGCGGCTCTACGAGGAATTTGCGAATGCGAAATGTTTATTTTTATGCGATTTCAATGCCAATTCCACGGCAAACACAAACAAAATCACATGGAAATAATGGAAAAGCAATTTCCATTTCCACAGTGGCGAGAGGGGAGAGGCAGACAATTCCCCAGCAGCGATTTGACCATTAAAATTATACCCACAGGACTACGACGAGGCATAAAAAGCAGAGGCAGAGAGGTAGAGGGCCAAGGCAGGACGGAAGGGAACTGCTGATGGGGGGGACTGTGTCTCCTGCTTGAATATGAAATCGTTTGGAAATGTTCAACGACAAAATTGGCATTTGCCAGCCAGCAGCAAGACACCGAAGAAGATGTTTGAAAAGAGTTTTCTTTTTCGTTGTTGTTGTCTTTCCTTTTGGATATTTTCTTTTCGTTTTGTTGGTCACATTTGTGTTCTCGTTAACTTTTTGCGGGGGGGGAAAACGCAGAGGCGTGTGTGGCTCGGAAGGGAACTTCCTTACGTGTGGGTTGGTAATATTTTAGAAACTAATGTGACATTTCGATTATTCGATTGGATTTAATGTGTTTTATGAGTTTTACACGCTCCAAAACGTTGCCGCCAAATGGGGGGCGGTGCGTGGCGAAAGTGATGACAACTGTGGAGAGAGGGGAGAGAGGAGAGCGGAGAGAGGGCAGAGAGCATGAGCTAGTGGAGTCGAGCTACAAATGGTTAGGCTCTGTCATTGCCTTGATTCCGAGATAAATGTCAGAGGCGTGGAAGACAATGCTCTGACCAATAAAAGCAGCGGGCAAAAAAGGGATGGAGACTTTCGTTTTTTTTTTTTTTTTTTTTTGGTTTCTTACATGAAAAGAGTTTATGGCTGAAACCCAAAAAGGATTGCTGGCTTTGGAGTACGAAGCTGTTGATAAACTTGTAGGTCGATCGCTCTTATGGTGGCTAGAAGCAAATACTATACAAAGACTGTACTGTACAGTCTATATATGTAGTATACAAAGACTGTACTTGTACAGTCTGTATAGTATACAAAGACACAGTTAGTACAGTCTTTGTATACTCGTAGTCTTTGCTTCTAGCCACCAAAAAGTATTAATATGAAAGGTGTATCACGAATATCAGCAATCTTCCGAGCTGTAATCGTGAAAGTCCTTGCTTAAACACCTTCTGTGATCAATTTAAAAAAATAAAATCAATCAAAATAATAATAATAGTAATAAAATCATCAATCAATCGTAAAACCAATATTTTATCGGAATTAAAAAAAAATATAAAAAAAAAACTAGAGCTACTGGTCTCTATGGCAAGATTGCTGTGAGCAACCAATCTGCCATCGTTACGGTGGTCAAAGCCCAAAAAAATATGTGTTTATTTTTCTTTAAGGAATTTACAAAGGAATTGGTTCAAAGTTACATGATTTGAGTGCACTTATTCTGGGCAACTTTCGGAAAATATTTGACTGCATCCAAAGCACTGATATGCTTTGAAAGGACATCCAGGAAACTCATGTATTTTGCAGACATCTCTACCTTTGTTTATTCCTGCCAGATCCCTATGAGCAATCAATATTAAAGTTGAAGTTTGCATTGACATTCGATTTATGGCATTTAATTATGATATTTATATATTTATATTATTATTAAAATACTATTATTTATTTATATAGATATATATATTATTCATATGATATTTTATGGCACACTTTTGACGTTCTTTTCTCTTTTTGGACAAAGGATATAAACTTTCTGAATAGTTCGACTACCCTGAAAAATTCTAGCTTAAAAAACTCTTTAAATCGTTGCTGGAAATGTGTGTGGAATGATGTGTTTTATTTAAATAAAAAATTGAAGAAGCTTTTAAGCCAGAAAATAAATTTTATTTATGCATTATATTATATCAGCTATGAGTATCAGCAGGAGTAGTGAGGCCCCCCCAGCCCAAGCCCCCCACAGACCGAGAATAAAATTCACTTACACATCTCTCTATCAGCAACAGAACTCAGCCAGGACACTCGCAGCGCTCCCCCCACATAAAAGGCAAGCCCGAACAACAGTAACCATTGCTTGGGACTTACCATACCCCCCTAACTAACCCAACCCCCAGCACAATGAAACTTTAACTCATTTGTATGCCAAACAGCAACAGAACTAAAAGTTTTTTCATGTGCCTCCCCACTTGGATTTATTTATTTTTTCCTCTTTTTCCCTCTCATATCTGGACACTATGCTCCTCTCTCTCTCTCTCTCTCTGTCTGTCTCTCTTTTTGCTACACTCTGCACTTATTACTTATTACTGGACACACACACACACATACACACACAAATAGAATCGGTAGAGAGAGAAAAACCCTAGACATGCGAGACATGGAAATTCATCATCAAAAATGAATAATGTCTACACTTAATGCGGGGGCAGCCATGGATGGGATGAAAGCAGACCAACACGAAGCCGAAGCCAAAGTCGAACCCAACTCGAAGACATGGCAAAAACCCTCCTTGGACAGCACAGGACGGGACACTGCGGATAAGTCGCATCTCGCACCCTGCTGAATCGCAATTCGCACCCCATCAAATGGCGGGGCGTGAAGCCAACTAAAAGAAGCAATCCCAAAGTAGATCAGGCCTGGGCTGGCACGCTGGCAGAGTCCTTTGGGGGGGAAAAAGGTTGCTTGAATATTAATTGTGAATATGTAGAAGACTCTCCCAGACACAAAGGCAAGGCAGAAACAAATGTGCAAACTTACAAATGCAAGCGACGTGCATGGGTCTGGGGGGGGCGGCAGGATTGATGCAGAGACTGGATGGGAGAGTCCTCAGCTTGGTTGAATCTTTGACTCAGAATCTAATAGATTTCTGTCAAGTGGCAAGATAAAAATGTAATACGCAGGCAGGGAAGCTGTCAAAAGGAAATTACTTTGAAATACTGGCAGTGGAGGGCATTTTCAGGGAATTATATAGAGAATATATAGCGAATTTTTGCTGTAAATGGGATAAACCTTTTTACGAAAATAAAATGCACTCAAATAATTTTTCTATTTCCGGAAAATGTATTCTTAAAAATGTTTAATAAATATTTTATATAAATTTAAGTAGTGGAAGCATATCCATTTGGATATTAAAATTAAATATTAAAAAAAATTAAATATTAAAAATATTCTTATATTAGAAAAAACAATCAAATTCCTTGCCTGCCGTTCTGATTGGATATCTGCAATATTCTATGCCAACTTTTCTTCAAAAGCGAAGCACTTCCAATGGATTACAGAGCATCACTTGAGACATGCAGAAATCATTCAACATTTGTGGCACTTATGAGTATTTGCACGACCTCTAACCCCGCGCGTCAGCTCATCTCATTCACAGATGATAAATATCCACAACGAAATCAAGGGAAGCAGCAGCAGCAGCAGCACCAGAAGGCTGTCTGACAACCCTTGTCCAGCAGAATGGCAGCCAGCCTTTTTTTTTTTAGAGGAAATGCAGTGCGGAAATGATCCCCTGCCCATACTTGGCTGTGATCCACGACTAGACGTATCCATTTAGTGTTTTGCTAGACGAAAAAAATAGAGAGTAAGCGACAAACATTTAATGAGCTTTGAAATTGTTTTTGCTGCTGCTGCTGCGCCTAATTTTGTTCTGCCAAATCGAAAACGAAACCGCAACGAATTGAAATCGAAAATAGCCACACAAATCAGTGAAAGTTGTTCTAATGCCAGCCATAAATTATGGGCAATTAATATGTAACACGTTAGATCCGATTTCGATTTGAACTTGTCTCTAATGGTCCAGCGTTCCCTCTTGGCCATTTGTCCGTTTTGATGTGGCCATAAAAAAGCTTCAGCCTACTCCTTCACTTTCTCCCCTCAGATAAATCACCATTAAAAAAACGAAACGCGTTTCGGGCCCCATACGGGGCTACTGGCAACGACACATAAAATAAAATTAACTTAAAAAGCAAATTCTCACAGACATATTTTATGGTGACAATGTCCGAATTGGGCTTTGTGCGCTCATAACTCAATGCGCTAATCCTTTAAATAGGACATTCATGTTATCCAGCCTAGACGCTGCCTTGAAATGTGACCATTAAAATGAAATTTATATCCACAAAAAAAAAAAATGAACAGAAATGCTAGGGAAGAAACTCTTTTTGCCTGTCTCTCATATTGATATTTATGACATTTGCAATGCATTAAAATGCTTATTGGATTGTTATTATTGTTATATATGGATGGTTAAGTAGGGCCTAAAAAAAATGGGAGTGTTAAAGGGGATCAGGTTGGGCCTAAAAATGGGAGAATTAAAGCGGATCAGGTTGGATCTAAAAATAGGAGAGTTAAAGGGGATCAGGTTGGCATATACAAAAGTTGAAAAAAGTTGAAAAATTCCCAAGAAGCAATGAAAAAAATTCCAAAAAATTCCCATAAAATCTCCTTTAAGTTATTTTGATTCTGCATGTAAAATTTATTTCTTTAATTATCTTAAGCTTAAAATTTTAAGTAAAGAATTCCCAATTTTTCCATATTTATTTCACTTCTGTTGCACAAGAGGAAACAGAAATGAAATACAAAATGAATACTGCAGCATTCCCTCTCGTTGTAGTTGTAATTTTAAGTTTCCCATGCAGGACTCTCTCCGCTTAGACTCCTTTCCCTTGCAACTCTTTGACAAAAATCTGCAATTTATATTCCCAAAACACATCCAAAATTTCCAACAGACTTTCTTTCATCTGGGCATAGTCCGCTTTGCCTTATCGAACTTAATCCCCCGCCCTTTTAGCGACAAGCCCATTAAGTAAACCAAGAACTGAGCAGCGTAAATGATTCAGCTATGCAGCAGCAAATATGATTGATGACTCTCTGCCCCCACGCCATGTTTCCAGCCCATCCTTTAACACTTGCTTAACCCTTTTGTGTGTGTGGTTCCCACCCGTGCCCAGACTTGCTTCACTCTGCTTAAAGTTCATTAAGGAAGTTTCGCTGGGAGCGAGCGGGCAGCAAAGCCAAAGATGGCGGCTGCCCGTTGCCGCTGCCGTTGCATGGATGATGACAGTGTGGAAAGGAAACTCGCTGCGTGTAGTTTAGGGTTGGAAAACTTTGAATGCTGAAAGCATTTCGCTGTACTCTCATCTCAGGGGTAAGAAAATCGCAAAGTTTCGTGCAAAGTGCTTCAGACAGGTTAATGACCAAAAACAGTTTTGCATTCAAACGAGTAGAGGCTGCTGCTGCTGCTGCTGCAACCCTCCAGCGCAGAAGAGGGGTTGTCATGACGAACGAAAATCTAATTTACAACATGCAACTGCCACAGCACAGCCAAGGGGGTTGCTTGCTGCTATGTATATTCAGAGAGGGAGAGCGAAAGAGATTAATTACATTTTTGTGGGGGGGCAGTTAATGAATGTCGCCCCCCCGCCACCCATTTGACTGCGCGGGCGATAAGGGGTTAATGCTCAAATTACCGAGAAAACTTTGGCCACGATGAGCATGACACAAAAATCTATACACCAAAACGATATGCGAATTTTCAACTCTTTTGTTCAACTCTTTCATTAACACTCGCCATGGCGTCCACGGGGCGACGATGAGGCGGCAAATCCACAAATCGAATACGAATATTGTGCTTGATTGATTTCGCACTAATTTCTCTGAAAATTATGAATGTTTCAGTCAGCCAGGGAGGGGAGAGTGGCGGCGACAATTGCATGAGAGATGATAGATGAATTTGTTTTACCAACGATGACTAAAAGGGTGCAAAGGGGCAGCAGGCAGTGTTGGGTTGGGCGCAAAATGTTGAGTTACTTAATTGTAAATAAACCAAATACAAAACTATGATTGCTAGATTTTATTTTATTTTATATATATTTTTTTATATATTTTATTTTATTTTAAACCCAAAACAAATATTGCTTAAGTCCAAACACGCTTAAAAGTATCCCAAAAATAATATGTTTTCTTTGTTAGTTATCTGCTTGGATTATGTTATATTTATATATGTATATATATTTATACATTTATCCGCGATATATTTAAAATGACAAATGCTGCAACATTAACTAATTTAATGGCTCAATGCCGTCGTCGAAAATTGCTTAGCAAAGCAGGACACGTTTCTGGCTTTGGTTTGGGATTCTAAAAGTATCGGTAACTGTCAGCCCTGGAGCCGGAATATGTCAGAATATGTATTGGCCGTGGCCGTGGCCCTTCAAAATTGTTCTTTTTAAATAAATGTCTCATTATATGGCAGCCCCGAACTAAAAGAAAAACACCAAACCCACACACACACACGTGCCACATTCAAAGCTGTCCGTACACCACCTCCTCCGCTGCCTGGAGATTTTTCACAGCCGACATGTGTCCAATCAGTGGCAGCGTGCAACGAACCGTAGAACACAAGAAAACGAACCTCAGAGTCCAACTCAAACTCAAACCTCTCTCCAACTGACAATTTCTCCACACAAAAAGAGGCAACAATTTTTGCAACATTTTATTTACACTGCAAGGAGACACAAGACCAGCGTAGAGCATGGAATTGGGTGTGGGGGGTTTGCGTGGTGGGCTACGATTATTTGTCTTGTGCCAATATATGCCATGCTGAATATAAAAGACCAACAGCACAACAAAATAAACTTCAATATCAATGCTGATCAACCGAAAGTTTGTGAGTTTTTTACAATTCCCAAAATGGGCTAAATAAATATTGGTAAAACGTTGTCCATAGACAGTACAGTACAGTTGCCTCAAAAGATGGGAAGAGCCAAGAAGAGGGTTTAAAATTAGAATTGTTAGGGAAAAAATGGGAAAATTTAATTATTTAATATTTAATATATTTAATATCTTTATTATTATTTAATATTTAAAAAGAGCAAAAAAGAGAGGGTTTCAAATTATAATTGTGAAGGGAAAATGTGAATGATTTATTTTAGTGGCTACAAATTAATTTTTTTAAATTAATTTTCTTACCTCAAAAGGCAGACATTTGACTTATACTCGTAGGTACAGCTGCCTCAAAAGGCCTGCGGATAAAGAATTCACTGAAAAAGAAAGTACAGTTGTGCTCAAAATATTTCTTTGATTTGTAAGCAAACCTTTTCAGGCGGAATGTTCATTTTACACACTTTGCAGCAATACAGCGAAATCCGGACGGATGAAAAGCTTTTTTCTGCCTCAAACGCAATCGCAATGCCAATCCAAAGTTCAAATTAAAAGTAAAATGGCAGCAGAGCCAGCAGAGCAGCTCCACTTGTCAGCCCTGCCACTTTTGCGACTAATCAAAATGCCTTTTGAATGCCTGAGTAATCAACTTGGATTTTTATTTTTGCACCCCCGCGCTCTCCTACCACGTGGTAATGCTACACCCCCAAGAGAAAGTATGCGAGTGGGGGAAAAAGTCAAAAGCAGAGGAAAATGCGTAGAAATTAGCACAGACATGAATAGACACACGAGTGGCGAATGCTGCCAGGGAGCGAATGAGAATTGAAATTGGGAACGGATCGAAACGGGCCAGAGGATGAGCACAAGGATGGCTTGGCCTGCCGATAAGACAGCTCACACACACATCTCAGCTATATACATATATATACTTACTTTATATATAAGTCAATTTCATTACATTGTTGCTGGCAAGGACCTGTCGAAATTTTTTGGCTTGCTTCCTTTTTATTTTGAAATGAACAAAAAGCCAGCAATGAAAAAAAGAAGAAAGTTGAAACAGAAATGCGCCAACAAATGACTTTGTATTGTATATAAAATATATATGTATGTATGTATATACTGACTATATATTTCTGTTCGTGTCATGTGCGTGCCAATCAGGCGTGTGTCCTTTTTTTGTGTGTAGGGAGCTGGCACAAGTTCCTGCCATTTCTTTTATTTCTTTCATTTCATTTCTAAATTTTAAATTACATTTGCCATGTGTCTTGTTTTCTTTGCCTTTTCTTTGCTCTTAGGGTCAAAAGTGTTCCTGTTGTTATTGCTCCTGACACACACACACACAAAGTAGTACATCAAATGTACAAGGACCCTCTTGTAGAACTTTCATTTTCGACTCTGGGTAGATTTTTATTTGATTTTTAGCTGCTGGTTTTTCTTTTCTATTGGGTAGGTTGGGGCATAAAAAATAGCTAGGGATTTTTAGTTATATAAAAAGTTTTGTGGTTGCTTACGGCAACGCATTCATTAAGCTAATGTACTATTTTTATTTTGTATTTTAAAAGAATTTTTCTTACATTCAAAAATATTTTTTATTATTTTAATTCCAACCTCACTTTAAGCTCTTATATTTTCCTCAAATAATTCTCCAAAGTTTTGTGTGGCTTTTGGGATTCGCATTCATTAAGCTAATGTACTATTTATATATTATTTTTTATTTTCAAAGAATTTTCATACATTTAAAAATATTTTGTATTATTTTAATTCCACTCTCACTTTAAGTCCGTAAGTTCTCCTCAAATAATCCCAAATTTTTGCCACTTTCTATAGCAAAAATTGAAGTGTTTTTAGCTCTTCAAATAACTTGAGGAGGCCGCTTGCCACTTGAGTTGCCCCCGAGCTCATCAATCAACATCAGAAATTCAAGCTGGAATATGAATATGACATTTTTACGCAAATTACACGCCACTCGACAATTGGGCAAACAAAGGCCTTCGGGGGCTAAAATCTGTATACGGAGACAGGGGAATATATCTCCACTCCATTTGGCCAGTAATCAAGTGAGTAAATCAAATTTGAACAGTTTTTCAGCTGCCACTGACTGACCAGCGGGCTACTGGGCGGGGCTACTGTAACTATTCTTCTTATTCTGTTGCCATTTTCTGTTTGTTTCCCTTGGCCGCAGTCTTTTTTTAAACGCATGAAAAATGATGGGCCCCATGGCAAAGGACAATGAAGGAGGATCAAGAGATGCCAGACAAGAGGGAACAGTCTGACCGTACTGGACAGCGCAGCAGCAGCAGTCATTCATCATGACACCCTTCGGTGAGACTTGGTCCTTGTTTGGTCCTCGTTTATTATGCAAGCTCATGGGGCAGCGACGAAATGCTAATCTCGATATAAGGAAGGAGCAGCAGCCCCCCCCAGCCAATCCCCCACACACACACAACTTGATATTAATGAAATCTCACAAGTGTCTGGGACCCCAGAAGGACTCTCCGCACATGCAAAATGGCGTTGGGCAAATGCCATGATTGATTGACTTTATGTAAATTTCTGGCAAGCCACTTAAACTTTCCTGCCTGCCCTCGCGCCAGTAAATGTAATCAGGAAAAGTTTTTGCCTCTCCTTAGTCTCAGGGTTTTTGCCTTCCTCGTTTTTATTGTACTCTGGGGTTCGATTCTCTCTTGCTGCCTGCCACATAAATGCAATTTTTTTATGGCCTGTCCGCCTGGATATCTGGAATTGTAAAATCTAATTTGTCGGCAAAATGTTGCGGCCTGAAATGCCAAAAAAAAAAAAAAATACAATTCGATTTTCAATTGCGTAATGTTGCGTATGGAATGGAATGGAATGGTTTTTCATTCAGCCAGACCAGCGTTTGGTAATTTAATTTGAAAAGTTATGGTTGGAACTTACAGCAGGGTCAACACAGAGGTCAACACAGCAACCAGCAGCAGCAACAGTTCTGAGATTGGTCGAGTAAACTTAGGCAACTTAGAATGGGGTTCGAAAATGTTATTGCTTATTTCTTACTTTTTATATTCGCTTAAAAATTAATACAAACATTTGTTTGGCTGGGATTGGCTGGGATTTCTTGGTAAATAGTATTGCAAGAGACTCTTGATATTTCTTTTCTAATTATGCAGAAGAAAATACCTGTAGGTTTAGGCTCTTAATTAAGCTGATATATTTATTGGCTTAGGTTTTTTAAATGCTAGTTCCTAATCTAGTGGGGTTTTTATCTATTATCTTATTATTATCTATTCAAATCCATTATATTACTAGCCTTACGTCCTTTGGAGGGTTTATAGTACCATATATGTACACCAAAATAGCTGCCTTAGACACGACAAAATCTATATATAAAGCCTGTCAATCCTAGTCTTTTATTCCCGATTTCATATATGTTTAATGGATTAAATATTCTTTAATATTTAAGCAATTTTTTTATAGCCCTAACCCACTGGTAGCATTACCCCTTACATTCCACAACCCACTCTCAGCTACACAAATATTTCTCAAATATTTTTCACAATTGTCTGCCCTCAAAAGAGACACAAAAACAGGAAATGCTGAAATGTCACTCTGATGCCTGATGTCGCCTGGATGCTGCTGCCATCAGCATTCCCCATTCAGTGGCATTCAGTTGTGTGGGCGCATCATCAACCTCATGTGGACCGCAAGGAATAAAAGAAGCTCCCCCAAATGGCGAATGCTGAAGCTTACTCAGATGTCAGGGGCTTGGGGTCTCATGGCACATGGCAGGCGTAACGAATGGCAAATGGCACAAAAAATGAAACAGGGATAACAACAACAACAACAACAAAAAAATAAATAAATTATAAAATTATTTCAGCATAATAACATGTCAAAGTTCTGTACCCTCATGGGGTCGAGACGAGGCGGAAAAAAAAACACTGTTAACATGGAAAAACTCGCCCGTGGCCATACATTTCTTTTTCTGAGGTTATTTTTTACATTTTATTCATCTTTTTATTCCAACCCCTCGCATGTCTGGCTCTGGGGTTGTCTCTGGGTAATCTTTCATGTGGGATTTACAGCCAGACACCCTACCAAATGCTGCTGGACATTGCAACAATTTTTTACTGGACTTTTGTGGTTAGATTGTTTCCACCTTCACATGGACCCCTTGCCCTTTTTGTTGTTGTTGTTGTTGTTGTGTGTTTGGAATTTTATTTGTAAATTTATTTTCTCTTTTTGCAAAAAAGGAAAATAAAGTACAGCTCGAGGGTTGGGCAAGGGGAATGCTCGTATATATATTTTTGTATGAATGAATGAATTGCGAATTCGTTTTACATTAGCAAAATACACTCACTCAGTCCCAAAAATTCGTTCCACACTCGAAGAGCAATATTTATTTTGAAACATTTTCTAAATTATTCGCACAAAAATTTCAGCATGAGATTTTCACACAAATTTTCATGCATTTCTTTTTTTTTATGGAAACACTTAAGGAATAAATTTGTGCAAACGCCTCCCATTCGGTCTCCAGGGGGGGACTTATGCGGCCTGTGTCCTGTTGTGTGCTGACCCAAAGTGCTAATGCTGCCCAAAATGGAATTTAAATCTATTTTGTATTAGTTACGTGTGCTTGGCATATGTGGTATGGGGTGTTGCAAATGTTCATTCAGTTTTCAGAGGGGTGAAATGTGAATAATCTGGGAATTTGACAATATTTCATTGCGGTTTACGGGGCATACTAAGGGGAGCCTTGGCGTTTCATAAGGCAAGCAGGGAATAGCCAGAAATGTCATGGCAAAGTTTAAAGTGGCTGTTGAACACTTCGTTGTAATATTCAAAGTTCCATTCAGTTTATTTCTATGCCACATGGTCATCTCTTTGTCTAATCTTCTTTCGCTATTTATGCATATCGCAGCACATTTTCATTCATTCAACTGCGAACCCCAAAAGCCATACACCCCTACCCAAACACCATAATATATAAGATTGCATGACGCATCTGTCTTTGTTCTGTTTGATTGTTCCAATACAATAAATTATTCAAAGCTTGGACATTTCCATGCACGTTTCTTATTTATGAACATAAAAACTGTTGCAGCAAAGCAAAAAAAATGGAACAGCCAAGCTGAAAGCAAAAATAGAAAAATAGCAAAATAGAAAGAAAAAATCAACATAATCATCGATGCAATTTCATTGAGCAGCAATTCAAAAACATAGCCTCAGACATGGACAAGGGGATGCCCGAATGGACAAACATGATGACAATGGATGTAAGCAAGAAGGACACATACTACCCAAATATATTGTAGTGTGTAGTGTATAGTTTGAGGGAGAGTCCTTGGTCAGCGCACTCACGGGCTAAGTGCACAGTGGCATGGAAGAAAAACAGAATTGTGATTTATCATACAAATTAAAAGAAAAACTTAAAACAATAAAATTTGAAAATTATATGACTACATGCTACATTTAATAATAATAATAATAGTAAAGAAAATTTGTTAAAATTGCTCAATGGCTTTCAATTCTGTTGAAGCTACGAGAACATATTTCTCTTACTCTTTGTCTCTCTCTTCCAGTGTGGCTTAGTATTAAAGGAGGTGTACATTTACAGGTCCTAAAAGAATGAGTGAGAGAGCATTTCATGCGCTTTCTTCTCTTCGCTCTTCTTCTTCTTTTGGCTAGCTCCCTTTTATTACAAAGTTTCAAAAACAAAATAATTTGCAAAAAAAAAACATACTGTGATTTTTGCCATCTTTTTAATATGACTTAGTTATAGAATTAGTCTTAGTTGTTAACAATAGTTCACTGCTATTTAAGACTTAAGAATTCTTCAACTTTTAATCACGTTTCCGACCACTGTGCCACAAGTAAGCAAATTGAGTTTCGTTTGTGGCGTGGCTGTTGCTTTTGCTTTTCACATTTGGCATTTTTATTGATATGCATACAAACGCACGTACACATATAGAGGATACCCACACACACACACACACACACACACAGAGGGAAAGATACATTTTATTACACTGGACAGCTATTTTCAATATATTACCCAAAGCATAAAAGGCAAAAGCGCACTTGCCACGGTCGGTCCGGTCCGTCCGCTCCGCTCCGGTCCGGCATTCGCATTTGCTTTTTACATACGCCTCAAGGACCCCCGAGCGCTGAAAGGATATCTTTGAATGAGACTGTGTGTGTGTTTGTGTGTGTGTGTGTGTGCTTACCATACTAAAAAACGCATAAATAAGGACCCGTCCGAGAGGAAAATAACGGTTATGTCTGTTGCTGGTGCTGATGCCGATGCTGCGTGGTGGTTTCCCTCCCATCTCGCATCTCGCATCACCCATCATCATCATCTTCCGCCATTGGTGGTTGTTTTTCCGTCCCTTCCTTGCCTGGTATATTTCGCTCGTTCTCGTTCTCCTTTTCTTTTGCTTTTTATGCATAAAAAGTGCTTAGCATAAAGTCGTAAAAAACGTATTTGCCGCTATATACACACACACTCAGCGGAGAGCCCATCGATGTTTGTTATTGGCAGAATGCCTATGGCACTCCTGTGCCTGTTCCTGTTCCTGCTCCTGGCTTGGGTGTCCTTTGGCTTTGGCTGGGTACCACACACACCACACGCCGTTCGACCGATTTAGATGCTTCCGATAAGTTTTGCGTTCTGGTAGTGCCCTGCCCTGAGCTGCCCTGACCGGTGCTTATTTGCGTTATTATGAATTTATGACACTTTGCTCGAGATGTACGACGCGGGCTGGGGTGTTTGGTATTGGGATTGGGCGAATATCGGTATGAGGCGTAGGTTTGTTCTCTACACAGTGCGAAAATTCTGGGCAATATATGAAGTGTGAATATATCAGTGAAATGTAGAGCAAAAATTTATATTTAATTTAATTTCATTTAATTTATTTCGTTATGTTCTTAAATTATTTAATTAAATTTCTATGGCAGCAGCACGATGAGCAATATTCCAAGAGATTATTCCATGAATACATAAAATAAAAAGGGATTGCTATACAAATATGTAGAAAGGGAAATTGGCGGGGGATCAGCTGACGGTATTTTCTGCTCACTCTCTATATTTCTTGAGTCAAATAAGAACCACATCCCCCCATATCCCCCCATGAACTAACAGATGCGGACTTGCTGTCGCAAATTTCCCAACAGCGAACCAACGAATCCTCGCTTGGCAGCCCACATAAAGCAGCATTTAAACGCCTGGACTCGAGACGCACAAGCGAATGCTGCAAAAGAGAATGCCCAAGAATTTGCCATCAAGCCGCAGTATGTGTGAGCATAAAAATACAAAATAGATATCGATTAAGCATATACAATTTATTCGTTTGCTTTGTTTTAAGTTCTGCACTTTAATCAAGGGTCTTCTTGTGTTGTGACTGTGTCTGTGACTGTGTGTGCGTGGGTTTTAGCAACATTTTCTGTTCGTTTTTGGGCATTTTCGTAATGATCATATTTTGAAAAGAAACAACAATTTCGCCATTGTCATCACGGTCAATGATCTTGACCCTCGTGCCACCAGACTTCACCAGCTGAATGTCTTTGATCTGCTCACACAGATTGTCCTCGATCCACCGCTGCTGCTGTTTGTACTCCAAATTATCGACACTGTCTGCCAGCTGCTCGCCCCACATCAATTTCATTTCACGGGCTTCAATGCGATCCAGCTCAGTAACAGCTTCTTCAACAGGCAGATGCATCGCCGACGATTGAGGAGACCAGAAATCAGAGGAGTAATCGTCATCGTTCTCTGATCCTCTGGACTCCTCTGGTATTTTGCGTCTGCTGACTGTTTTTCCTGCTGCCTTTGCATGTCGTTTAAGGCCCTCTTTGAATGATCCGATAGAATTTATGCTGGAAATCTTTCTCATGCGACGACTTTTGGCGCGCTCAGTCGCTGGCACACTATCGTCTGTGGGGTGTGTGCGGAGCACGAGCTGCAGTCCCTGCGTGGTGCTGAAAACGGGCGACAGCTCGTTGACGTTTAGGGCCAGCACTTGCCGGCGAAACTCAGACCGCACTTGCAGTGCCTTGAAGATGCCAATGTCTCCGCCCTTGCGAGCAGAGCAGCACTCCGAGATGGCCATTGCAACGGCTGCAAAGTCCACGCGGCCGCTTACTATCAGCCGGCGGGCGTTCTCGATCATTTTGCGGGCCTGCGACTCACTGCGATTCGCGTGCTTGGCTAGTGCGTGTGTCCGGGGACCATAGTGCACCAGGATGTGTCGGCAGCGCAGCCAGGGACCAGGAGGAATGCCCATATCCAAATACTGCATCAAGTGTTCAGACAGTGGCTTCGAATTTGCATTTGAATTTATTGCCTTCTTTTTGTTGTCATGGATCTTCATCAGTTTTTTGTTCGCACCTTCACTGGAATCCCCAGAATCCCCACTGGAGATCCCGTCAACGGAGCAGCATTCGGAGCTGTACATTGTGGAAAGTTTCGGAGTTTAATGAATAATTTGTTGTTTGTTTGGATTTCGCTTTGAAATTTGACACATTGCTGTCAGCCAGTCAACTGTGTTACAGAGATGTTTCTTGTTCAACGATCGACTATCGATATATGCAAGTTTTATATATAGGAGGTGGCGTTAACTCGTGTCAGACGTGAAGGCCAAATAAATCTTTCAACTAATCACGGTTGAAAGTGACTTAATAACAAAAAAAATATATATATAAAGATATGTACGTGGAAAACAAATATTTAAATATAAAATATTTTAAAATTTCACATAAATCATAAGCTCCCATATATACTGAGTGAATACCGGGTATAAAAGTAGAGTCGCGGCAAATAGAGCAGCTCACAACGTTCACAATTCAATTAAAAGAAACTTTAACTTAAGCAAATTAAAATCACAAATTATAAGAATTATTACAATTAATAATAATAATTATAAAAATAATAATTTAATTTATATTCATTATTAATAATTAACAAGTCTCATCTTAATGAATCTTTTTATATTTTTCCATTGAACTTGCAGGGTTAGCAACCCTTTTCTTGTCTATTTCCATCTCTCCATAGATCCTCCTTTAAATTTCGCCAAGTGTATTTTCATGCCAATTCCGTTGAGACACGAGCCCCAATGCGCGCTCGTGAATAATCGCTGCAGCATGAAAAATACGCTGATTCGCAAGAAAATTTTCGTTTTGGCAGTGAGTCTTTTTGGCCATTTGACCATTTCCCATTTCCCCCTCGGATTTTTGTTTGTTTCTTTTTCTACCATTTCCTTTGCTGGTGTTTGCTTTTTTATCTGCGCAAGGACCTTGCCCATTTTTTACGCAAATCGTCGACGGCACTCGTCGCCGCGCCAAATGTCCCAGGCCTATCGAGCCAATAACCAGCTCGCTCCTGAAGCTGTCCGGCCGTAGAGAGGACTTGAATCAGCTTTATTGCGGGCATCATTATTTTTATTATTATGACCACTTACATTTCCCGCCACCCACACAGCCCGAAATACTGCCATGAATTTTCCCACCCTCTGCGGCAGCATATCTCTGTCCTCTCGCTCTCTCGCTGTGGGAATGTAAATGTTTGTCTTTGGACCCCAAAACCGAAAACGCGTAAATAACTTCAACCCATTTGCACGGGTCTGGGTCCAGGCCACATTGCCTCCACCCCCTGCCCGGCTCGTATATAAAAATAAATTGAATTGAAATGCTAATTTTATGTTAATTGAAAGAGGTTTTTATGCAGCTGTAGATTTTATGTGCTGTTTTTTGGTTATATTTTGCTTCTCTTTTTTGCTTTTTTGCTGGTCAGCAGAACGCACCGCTCTGACGCTGCTGAGACATTTTGAGACATTACCACTAAAAGCTGCTCATCAGTTGGCAATTTTTTTTGTGTAATTCTTACGTTATTCGTTGCGCATAAAATTCAATGGCAAAACGCGTCTCATCTTTGGACAGTTGCGCAAATTGAAAGTTTCGCCTAAAAGCATGCCTCGTAAATTATGTTTAAATGCCTTTGTAATAGTTTTGTTTACAATTTTTTGTACGTTAGTTAATTCGTGGTAATAACCATAGAATTTACATATTTAGGCAGGCAGGCAGGAAAATATTTATTTTTCTCATACTCCTACTTTGAAATCAAACAACAAAATCTTTTTCTATATTATTTTGGTTTTTTTTTGCTCCACAAAATGTCCAAGATAAAATCTCTTATAATTTTTGTGATTAATATGGGTGACAAGAGCGTCTAATATTCATGGGTATTTTACGAACAATTTTCCATAAACTAATGCTCAAATTCGCAGGAATTTACACGAACAAAAGATATGCAACGCCGTGCACTAAGAAGTAATCGACATTTTTGGATACTTTTGTGCATCAGCTTAAATTTCTTAATTAAATAAATAGTTGATAAATATATACTGACAATCCAATTTGCAAAACTTTCCATTGACTGCAAGTTGCATCCATATTCATTCCGCTTAATTTTATTTAAATACCACACAAAACGAAACTTTTCCACTCCAATCGACTCGAGCCCCAAACCACAGAGATTCGATTCGATTATAGAATGCCTTTTCAAACCCATACCAATAGTTTAATATGTTTCTTTTTTTTTATGCTTAAAAAAAAATTTTTTTTGGGGGGGGGGGGGGGGGGGGGAAAAAATAAAAAAGGGGGGAAAAAAAAAAAAAAAAAAAAGAAAGAAAAAAAAAAAAAAAAAAAAAAAAAAAAAAAAAAAAAAAAAAAAAAAAAAAAAAAAAAAAAAAAAAAAAAAAAAAAAAAAAAAAACCACCCCCCCTGTCTGTCTGTGCAGCAACATTGGCAACCGGATATCCTGCTGCAAGGCAGACAGATTTCACACACACACACACCCATGTAGACTTGCAACACTGCCGCTGCCGTCCCCTTCGTGTCCGTGCCACATGTGTCGTTGCTTTCTCTCCTTTCTTACTTCTTATCGTGCACGCACAGTCTGGATGCTGTTTCAGCTCTTGCCCCGAAGCAAGAACTAACCCTCCCCTCCTCCAGCACATGCAAAGCGACCCCCGCCCAACCCTAGGAAAAAACTTTTACCTCGCAAAAGGGGGAAAAACCATAGAAAAGCAAAGAGAATTTTTCCACTTGGGTTTCTCTCGCTTTTTGCTTACTGCACACAGACACATGGAACCAGAGGCAATGGCAAGTGACATAAAATCGATTTTATTTGCTCTGTCTAGCTACATTATTATATATCTACATAGAATGTACATATGTATATTTTGCACTGGAGTGCAGACTGTGTGCACTTTGTAGTGGAGCACCTGCCATGGGACGCGACGCCGGAGTGAATAAAAATCGGTAACACGCCTACAGTTTGAAACGAAGAAAAGCAACAGCCAATAAAAATTTAAGTATTAACTTTTGGGGTACTCAAAAGGGAATGGTTAGACTAAAAAGCTGCAGAAAGAAGTTGCGCTGGATTCGACATTTTACTGATAGGAAGGAGGTGAAATTATGAATTATAAATAAAATAAATGAAAAAAAAAATTAAATTATAATAAAATGATATATAATACAATATAGGTATATTATAATATAATAATAATAATAAAATATATAATATAAAATTATTTTTATATTATATTATATATTTTATATATATTTATATATTATATAAAAATTTATATTTATATAATATATATTATTATATTATATTACCAATTACCAATAATTTCTCATATTGTTCGATGTGAATTTTGCAAAAATGTAACTGAAAATCGTGTGTTTTATGGACTAGTATCAGAGTACCTCCATTTTATTTTCCAGTAAATGAAGCCCCGCTCATTTCCCCATTTTAATAGTAGCAGAGAAGCCCTCAAATCCTTTTTCAAAACCAAAAAATTCAACCCCAAATAAAGTTTGATTCTTGCACCACCTTCAAAAGCCGACGCCCATTTTTTAATGTGCGAAAGAGATGGCCACAATTGGAAGCTCCATTTTTGAGCAACAGCCATTTTAAGTGATTTTTTATTTTAAATAAAAAATTGAACAGTGGAAACACCCTGCAGCGCACAGGCATCTCTATCCCTCTACCCTTCTTCGCTCTTACCCCCTTCTCTCGCACCCTGCTTCATTTGCATTTAAATTAAGGGTAGCTTCAATTTACATAGGGGTTGTGGTTCCCCCGTTTCCACCCCACACCATAAACACCACAAATCAGCGCACATAAATCTTGGGCTAGTAAAAATTATATCCATTTGATTAGTCATAAATTCAAATGCCGAGCAAAACTGCCACCGAGCAAAAGTTTTTGCCAAAGCAAAATCAGCCATGAACCATGATTATTGTATGCATAATTTTTTGGCCACACAGCCACGCAATTTTTATGATTGTTATTATTATGCATGCAAGGCAAACTGAGATATATTGTGTGTGTGTGTGCTGGCACCCCATCCCCTCCACCAACTGTATTCCCGCTGTATGGATTTTGTGCAAAGTTGGCAGTTCTAACGCTTCACTGGAGGCTGCGAGTGGGTTGCCTGGTTGCCTGGTTGGGTGATTGGATGGGTGGCTCGGGTCTGCTGGCTCTGTTGGCTCTGCTTATGATTCATTGTTGGCGCTTTGGCACAACTTTCTGCGCACCACCACAAAAAAAAGGTGAAAGCCATAGGAAAAGCCAAGCCATATCCGGCCACGACCTGGACGCGGCTCATTAGCATCGAGCCACCCCACCACCCTTAGTTGGCTGGCCCCAGGAAATACCATGCCAGCTTCAGTCTAGAGATTTATGTGCTGCGCTGTCATAAAACTAAATATGCAGCAATTTGAATAAGTTTATGGCGGAAATGAGCAGGGGGCAACATTGAGATGGAATGTCCTGCAATGAAACAAGATTCAGGGATATATACTGGTAATTTTTGTATTTAACTATAAATCAGAAATATTTGTAGCCCGTTGTGAAAGTTTTAAGAATTTAACAGGAAATCCATTTAAAAAAAAACAGCACACAAAATCACAACTAAAGTTAATTAAATTCCAGCTAATTCCGCAAAGTGTTTTTTTTTTGCTACCTTCCCTGCTTTCAAATCCTAATAGATTAAGGCAGCACTCGTGCCCATCAAATAGTGATCTTGATTACCATCTGCCTGCTGAAATTAATTTAACAAATGTAACTCCGCAAAGTATGCAACAAATTGCAAAAGGGAAACTTCAAAAACGAAAGAGAAAAGCCAAACCTAAATACAAATAATAGACAATTCAGTGTCTCCCACTCCACACTGCTCCCGCCTGTCAGTCAAGTGAAAAAAGGGCATTAAGAAATACTTTTTGTTGGAATTTTCACTTTAGAATTTGTGTGGCCCAAAGGCAGCGAGAAAGAAGCGCAAATAAAAACCAAGTAAAATCGAGTAGAAAAAGTTTTACTTTCTTAACGTGTGTGTGTGTGTGGCCAAGATAATGCAAGGAATGCGATTTGGAAAGGCTTTCAGAGGGGGCAGGGGGCAACTGCTGGACTTCGATTATAATTCCAACACCTACAAAGGGGGATCGAAGGATACGAGGGCAGGAGGGCAGGGGATGGAAAAAGGCGAAATTGCAAAGACGATTGACAGTTGAAAATATAAAAGCGGATTTGTGTCTGTCCGAGTTTCATGTGTGGGTGCGAGCAGCCATCACCCCCGGAGCCAACATTAAAGGGAAGCAAGTGAGGAAAACCCAAAGCCTGAGAGCTCAGAGCTGTGGACCCCCATGCCCGACTGAGAGTGGGAAACAAGTCCTATGGGGAAGTGTGAACGAATGGGAATGTTTTGCTGCAGATAAGCAAAATAAGTGTAATAAGAAATTCTTTTTTATTTTCTCTGCTCCCTCTCCCACTCCCACTCCCACTCTCTGAAGTGTTTTTTATGCCACACGTTCCTTCATTCATGCATTCATTCGTTGCTCTGTGTTTTATTCGCTTGCTTTATATTCAAAGTGATGTCCTGTTGGGGGGGGGGCATCCGTTGTCCAAATGTCCTGTCCTGTCCCGTCCTCTACATATGTATCGCTGTGTGTGTGTGTGTGTTTGAGAATGTCCATCAGTCGCCTGAGATGCGTGCCTAAGACGATTTCTTTTATTATTTACGGCAGTACAGGAGAGCAGTGGAGTGGAGTGGAGATTGGAAATGGAAACGTTGGATAGAACAGACATATGTCTAATGCTCATTGTTTGTCCTGCTGGACTGTGTCTGAGAACCATTGTCAACACAGTACAGCACAGCACAGCACAGCCCCGGCAGACGAAGAGTTGCGGAAGTTTCAGCCTGTCAGCCTGCAGTCATCCGATAAGCTTCACTAATTTCACTTCGTTTTTTTTTCTTTTGCCCCAACGAGGAATATGCACAGGAAGGGAACTAGCGAGAAATGGCTAAGATTTGCTTAAGATCAACAAAAAGAATTAAATAATAGAATGGGAATATTATAAAATATAATATACTTATAATATATGTACCTAGAAAAATAATATAAAAATATATAATATACAACAATTTTTTATATTTGTATTTATATTTATATTTATTTTATTTATTTTTTTATTTTTTTTTAGTGCTACAAGTAAAACTTATTCTTAATGCACTAGTCACAGAAAGAAATATGTTTTCAGAAGAGGTTTTTAGAAGTGTTTCCATGAGATTTAATTAAGGCTGTAGAGATCATAGCTGGCATAGGAAAGGGACATTCTTTTGCAATCAAAAAAATAAATAAAAATTAATAATAATAAGTAATAAAATATCCAAATCTGATGGATATATTTGTCGGGCCATTTCCTTTATCCTTCGTGCCTTTGTACCTTTACCAGGTAATACCTGGTATCTGAACTCTTTGCCCATATTTTTCTATTATTATTTACAACCCTCAGCTAATACAATTAATCGCCTTTTCTAGTTTATTAAAGTTAATAAAAATATACCACTAAAAGTTATATATTATTTTTGCAGCCACGAAACCCACCCAGAGACTATGGCGTGCCGCTGATGCAAAACTGGAACAAAAATTAAATAAGCTTTCATATGCATAGCTAATTGTAGTCGATGGAAAACTCTATTCCAGTTTGCATGCGATCTGGAACACAACAACAACTAAAACAGCAACAACAAAAGTATTGTATGAAAATAGAGTGTTAATTTATTAGTCTGGAGGACCAGCAGCAGGTGGTGGCCACCTGTGGTGCCATCGCCATCGGGCCCCTCAGTCTGCTGTCTGCTGTCTGCATGCATTTGCAATATTTCACACTTTAGTAAATTTGCATGATGCACCGTGCCACACGAACTTCACTGCTGGCCATCTGACTGCGCTTTTAATTACTTTTGAGTTAAGTTTTTTCGAGCTCGATTATTTCCATAGAGTTCCTCGTATAGCGCAAGAACGCTTAATGTCTACGCATATTTATGGGGCCTTGGCAGACGATTCTGTTGTACATATAACACTCCGATGGATGGGGCAGGAAAACTGTTTCTAGATAGGGGCGCTGTAAGATGGATGGAAATGCGCTATGAAACATGCTCCGGGGGTATGAGTTTTGGTCATAAAACAGAAGATTGAAAGCACACTTTCCAGAGGAAGAAAAGCTCACGGAAAATAATAAACAGCAGAGGCCTTCCTACAGCTGAGAATATTGTTTATAAATGGGAGATAATAGTATCTAGAATGATGAATACAATTTCTAATAATAAAATTATTAAAATGCTTAATTGTTTTCTGTAAGGAACATTACATTCCAAAGGACTGAGGGTTTTCCAACCAAATCCAGAAAAAAAAAAAAATAAAGATAATTTTAATTTAATTTAATTTTAATTTAAACTGCTATAGAAAATATGTTAATTTTTCTTAAGGTTCACGCCGCCGGCGGTGAATGTTAATATTTATCTTAAAGAATCACTTTACAGCCGTAAAGAAAATCTAATTTTTTATAGCCTCTAAAATAATTATTTGATACGGTTCTCTTACCTGATTTTTCATATCTAAGCAAAGATCTTTTTCTCTTAAGATTTTTTTCTAATTTTCTAATCCCGGAATTACTTGTATTAATCTTGATATTTTATGCAATTTACAATCCGTAGCAATTAATGCCAACTGGAAAAAATCCACATGATAATCGGGCTTGCACTCGTTAACTGCAATAAGTTCCGGCACTATGCAAATCCACGCAGCAGCTTCAGATGAACGCTATATCATTAACTGATGCGGACACGCCCCCCGACATAACTTAATCTGTAAAAGTGATTAGCTGGACTGTGGCTTCCACTTTATAAGGAAAAATCTCTAGCACAAATCTCACGCGAAGGGGAGGCCTGCAAGGAAGTCCAACTAGTTCGCAGCACCGAGAGTAGACCAGAAGACTTATTAAATTATTCCCAGAAACATGTTATTATGTTGCTTAATAATAGGTTGGCAACTAATGGCTGAGTGCGCTGTAAAGTTAGTTTTTACTTTATTTTATATGTATTAAAAACAAATGAGGTTTTAATGTGTTTATTAGTTAAGCGCTGGGATTAAGCCTCTGTGGATTTGCATGCCTGATTCCCATAAAATTCTGCTTCAGAGCGTTCAACCATTTTTGATGTAGAATGGGGGGGCGTAACCCTTTGCTGGAGTGTAAATTTGAAATGTGTTCAGAGGTTTTTTGCATATAAATCATTCCGCGGCAAAGCTTGGATGGCGTGAGCTAAATCATTTGCATGTCAAAGTCGCATTAGAATCGAATGCTAATTGCAGACAGCTCTCCGTATGCCCCTTACCAAGTCCCCAAGTACAGCCCTGACAAGTCATTATCAATTTCCATTCCATCAACGGCTCCCGTCGATTTCCATAGTTAGCATAATGTTATGTCTTACTCGGATTTATTCGTACTCCGTGGTGCATTTGGAGTGCAGAGATTGTACATCTAGGGAGGTCTAATGATGGGTTAGCTCTGACCTGATCTGGTTTCCCGCTACCTGCCCTCTCTCTCTCTCTGTCTCTCTGGTTGTGAACTCTTTTTAACAATTTATCTATGCATAGACAATTTTTAGACTGCATTTTTGTTGCATGCCGCTTTCGATTTAGTCAGAGATGTTCTGCTGATGGGCTACAACCGTAGTTAAATTTATTTATATATCTATCTATTTTAAAGTGTGTACATTTTGGCTCATGAATTTGCTAATTTGGTTTATTTTTTATCAGTTTGTTACAGTTTAATGGGCGATTGTTCTTGGCTCTGGGTTGGGCATGTAAATGGAATTTTGTTGTTTTCCCAAATTGGATGATAAACCAGGAAATGAAAGGTTTTTTACTTGGATTAACCTCCATTTCAGTATCAAGAAAAAATATTTTTTTACAGGCAAACTAATGACAAAATTGTTTTTTTTTCTGTCCGTTATTTATTTATTTATGTATTTTTATATTTATTTATTATTTATTACATATATTAAAATTATATTCTCTCACATTAATCGCTTGATTTTTTGTTTGATTTTTTTTTATTCAGTATTTTGCCCCAAACCAAACGAATTTTCCGATCGCATTGCAAACAACATTTCTGCACTGAACTCGAAAATAAAACTAAATTCCAAAATCTACTCGAGCAGCATTTTATGACTGTGGCACATAAATCACTGCATGGAGCCCACTGACAAAAGACTCAAGAAGCAAACTAACTCCGTACAGTGCCATAAAAAATGGCAAAATTATACCAACACAAAATTATGCCTGAATTTATTGCTATTATTTTTCAAAAAATTGAATTTTTCGCTCTGGCCATAAGTTATGCTGAAGAGCAACAAATCGTTAGCCAAAGCGAAAAATATAATAAAATAGAAAATGAAATACAAAAACGGGCAAAAGTAAATAAAGAAATGCAAGTAGAAGAAATGTTAAATAAATTATGAGAGGGAGGTGCAAAAAAAAGGTCGGTTTGAGTGCAGTTTTGCGCATCCGAGTAGCTTTTGCATTGCCTTAATGCGAGTTTACGTCTTTATTTCCTGGTGGCTGTACCCTCAAAGAGGGTATAGATCTACGGGAAGGTGCGCTGCCCGTCTCGCATGTAAAATAGTGCCTTCAATTAATAGATATCTGCCTAAAGTATTGAGCAATCGCTTCTTTTTTACTGATCAAAATAAAATGACTATTGTATCATATAATATGGATAACAATGCTTTTGCAAGAGTATCTACAACTCTACGACTACCTGCTCTTCCTTTTTGTTACTATTTTCAGTAAGTAAAAGAACTATTGCTGGTGTTGCTGTGGCAAGCGACAGCAGCGGAAATTAATGAGCATAATTAACAACACGCAGGGCAGGGAAGGATGGAAACGTAACGAAAACCCAAAGATATCATTGCATGGTCGTTGGGTTGAAATTTTTCGGTGTTGCGCATTTTTATTGCCACTTAGCCAAGGTTTTCTACAGATCTTTTTGTTGCAGCATTATTAGTTTTTGGTTTTTACTGCCAATGCATGTCTATCGCCACAATTAAATTTGTTGCACTCGCTGCACAAAATGCATAAACAGTTGCCAGTTGCTGCTGCTGTTGCTGCCTCTTCTGTTCACAATTTGACACGCAAATTGTTTGCCAGCTGCAGCGATCTCGATTCGAAGGCGGTCTTGGTGGAGGAGTGCGAGCATTTGCACCGTATTTGACTTCAACGAGGCAGAAACCGAAACTCCAAGTTATGTTTAAAATTTTGTTCACTGTTTTCATTGCTAATTACAGTAAATTAGAAGAGATAAGCGATCAGCGGGATTAAATAAAAATGCGCCGAACATAAAATAAGTTAACAAAAATTATAATAAATCAGATAAAACGGAATAATAAAAAATGTACACCAATATGTTGCCACATAAATCTAAACATAAAAATAAAATGCATTAAAAATATAGTTTCAATTAAAAATTAGAGGAAAGCAATTTAACGAATAAAAAACCACTTAAAATTGTTATTATTAATCCTTAATATGAGGGTAGTCCATTTATTGATGAGTGTAATCCAAATTCATTTCGTTGAGTATCCAATCCAAGTCAGAGGAGTAATCCATATGCCATAACCTTTCGCGAGCGCCGTCAACAAACGTTTGACTGCCATACCTTGGCGCCTGTCTGCCTTTTATACAAATTATGTGCCTCGTGGAATGGCTTCCAATTTAAAGCAAAGGAAAGCCAACAAATTTGAATATGCGCACTCGATGTGCGCGACACGAATAAAAAACGGAAAAGGGAAAATGAACCACTGACTACAGCTGGAAGGACTGTGAACGATGTTTTTTAGGGTGGCTATGGTAGGGTTAGAGGTAAGGCAATGACCAACCCTTTCATAAAAAGAGCAACACTTTAACCCCTTTCATTCCAGTTCAGGATGTGAATTTACTGTTACCCCTCATTCGAATACAACAACAATTCAATTTTTAGACCGGTCTGGTGATGCCAGACTGAGTAAAATTAAAGTACAATTTAATAAAAAATGTAATATATTTTTTAGTCCCCGGCTACACATTTTAATTTTAATTGCCAGGAAGGAAATTGCCAATTCATTTCTATTCTCTTTTATACAAAAAACTTATAAATTGACACAAAGATTTTTATCACAATGCTGCCAGAGTTTTCAAAATTTATTAACCTGCCTGAAGCGCACATAAAAAGAAACAGAAAAAGACGAAAGTTCACCCCTTCTATCCATTCTGTTACTTCTTTCCCACCTACGAATTTTTAGCACAAAGAATTTTCCAAACTAAAATAGTACTTTACCCCTTTACTTTTAGACAAAAAATTGTCCTTTTGGCCAAACCCCCTCTAACGATTAAAAGCATTGCCAGCTCTCAAATATTTAGCACACAGCACTGCCTGGCCCAATCAAGTCAAAACTTTGCACGAAGTTCGGGCCTCGAATCAAAGAAATGCCATACCTCGCATAACATTCAAACAAAAAACATTAAAAAACCAGTAAATTGTTTTTTTTTTGTTTTCTTGTTTCGTCATTATCACATTTGCCAAATATGCATCCGTGCGCATGTCCAATTTCGACAATCTCCAGCGCTGTCAATCAAAATGCAAATAGTTTTACCTCATTAAAATCAGCTTGAGGGGCAAACCAACAACAGAAAACTGCAAAAAACAACAACAGCAACAACAACAAAGTGCCACAAAGAATAATTTACATTTTCCAAACAGACGAAACAAAAAACCTTTTTTTGGGGAGAGGCGCGCGCTTGCGCATTGCCAACAATTAATCGGTTCGCGGGTAGCGAGTAGTAGCGAGGCAGTGCGACAGCCTCAACTGGCAAAAATCTGTTGACAAAAAGCGTAAAAAAACTACAAAATGAGCCTGCCATTGTCAGAGGGAAAGGGAGAGATAAACTAGGGATGGGTACGTGCTTTTCTTTTTTTTTGTAATTTATTAAAAATATATATTTAAAATACAAAAACTTATATTAACCAGCAGTGAAGATCACTGCTCACAGCAAGATCAGTGAATGAAATCGTGACTTATTACGTGAAGGGTTTGATTGATATATCTCAAAATATATTGCATTTGGAATTGTAAAACCTTTCAATCGATTGTTTTTGTATTTTCTTTTTCTTTATTTTATTTACATAGATTAGTAAGTTATATTTTAAACAAGTTTATGGCTAACTAACCAATGATTAGCTCTTTGTTGTGGCACAGAAGCAGCTCCGATTCTTTATTCTTCTATTTAAATATTCAACGTTGACTTTTTGTTTTAAGAGTTTAACGAGTAACTGATTAATGCAGTTACTCGTAATGCAGTAATATGTATTTTGGAACCCCTTGGTTCTTAGTCAGATCAGAAGGTTTTTTTTATGTTTAATTTAAGTCCTCTTAAATCTGTATCCAAATTATATATTACTTTAATTTAATTTGTCTGTGAATAATATTCCTAAAAATACCTTTCCTGCTTGTTTTTAAATCAAAAAAAAATATATAGACAGAAATTTGGGGAGCGGTAGCACTGTTTTTGTTTATGGGGAATACCAAGCAATATAAAAAAAATTAAAATTAAAAAAAATCGTAAGAGTAATAGCATTTTTTTTTATCAAGAACAAAATGTGTTGTAGTGGTGCTATTATTTTTTTTCGCAGCTGTATATGTATGTGTTTTTCAAATATTAAATTATTCCTAATGAAGTTTTCGATTTTTTAATTGTAAAACAGAAGTCCATTAATCGAACTCTATTAAATCCCGTTTAATATTCATCTTATTGATCTTTGACTTGAATTTGAATTTAAAGTTTTAAATCAACTGCCAGCTCAGTGCCGATCCCCCACGATCACGCTGTCATCTCGAAGCTCGCTCAAGTCGAAAAGCTTGCATCTGTTCGGGCAGACTTCAGCTGCTGGCGACGTGTCGTTTGTCGTTTTCAACGGTTTTTACACGATTTGGTCAAAAACGTCAAACTGACTGACAGCTGCCTGCCAGCCAGCCTGCCTGCCAGCCAACTTCTGGCCCCAGGCCGAGGACAGAGAACAACACAGCAACACTCAGTGGCAACAACACTTCAACTGCAATGTCGCCAACGTATCTCTCTCGCTCTCCCTCTCACTCTTTATGTTTGCATATCTACCTGTCTTTGTCTCTGGTGCTGTGTGTCATTTTGAGTTCGATTTTGCAGCTGCGTTTGAATAATTTGCCAAGTTTTTCAGTTGCTGTTTGCTGTTTTGCTGTTGGCTTTGACTTCTGCTTATTAACGTAACAATAATTGCAATTGCAAATCGCAATAAAATTTGCATAATTATATAGAAATCACGAGGCTAGTTAGTCAGTCAGTCAGTCAGTTAATCGAGCACTGATTGGTAACGATTACCATGAACAAAGTTCAAATGGAATGCTGACAGTCAGTTTGGCTAGGCTAAAAAATCGAGCAATTAAAAGCCTTTTGTGCATACACTCGGATTTTCCGCTTAAAAAATTGCTCACAATTGAGTAATACGATTCAAACTTCACTTTGAATGGCCGCCAACAATTACGAATGCCAAGAGACGCGCACTGATTTCCATTTCTAACAAATGTAAATTTTGTGCGCTCTGCTCGTTGCGGCTGCCTTTCATTTTCGCGTGAGTCAGTGCAGGCTGTGAGGCAGGCAGGCCCCAATCAATTTAAATATTGCATCAGAAGTTGGCCCAAAAGAATGTTGGCATCAGGCAGCAGCTACTGTTCGGCTTTCAATGAGGCGATTGAGGCTGCTGCTGCCGCTGCTACTGCTTTATGATGATGTGTTGAGGCGTCGGCGCTTTTCAAGAATCGCCAGAACCCCGCCCCGCACAGCCTCTTGGAGTGCAGCTCAGGTGCCATTCCATATTTTGCGCTTATTAAAGATTTTTAAATACTGTAATTTGACCAAGCAGCCGCCGCCGCCGCAGATGGACTTGAACTTGCCGCCTCTCGTGGCCTGTGTAGAGTGCCAATTTATCTGAGATTCGTCATGGTCTCATCCTGCTGTCTCAAGGGTAGCTAATTTCCCAAAGAATTGTGAAAAATCATTCAGCTAATTGTCCTTTTGGGTCGCTGAAAGGCTTTCAGACTGCATCATTGGCGGGAGCCCTGCCCTGTTTATGCACAACTGATAATTGTTGGATAAAACAATTACGAGTACGTACAGATTTTGTCTTAAATAAATGCAAACATTCTGCTGCCCTCAATTGACTCGAATCGTAATCGAATCGTAAGCGTACATATATTTGCTCTGCCTTGTCATTGAACTGATTGTTCAGCATGAATGCCTGTGAATGTGATTGTGAATGTTGTTTAAAAGTGTTTGGAAATGGGGTATATGGACTAGGGTAGGGGCTAAGACGTCACCTGCTGCAGTCACTTTTCATTCTCAATTCTAAATTTAGGTAATTAAATTTTATCATTTAATTGCCTCTCGCTGGCCAGGTAAAATCTTCCAACATATTTTACATATTTCTATATTTTTTTTTTAATCCTCAATCTTTAATTTTGGTTAAATTTAATAATTAAATAGGTAAAATCTTTTTTTTTTTTTATATTTTGTTATATTATTATTATATTATTATTTTATTATATATATTATTATATTATATTTTATTTTATATATTTCTATATTTATTTCTTTCCTCAATCTTTAATTTTCGTTACCATACCTCCTGCTGTCCTTCTTTCCTTCCTAGAGTATCCCACACTTCACCATACCAGCCAGCAAATGTTTCATTTTACCTGCTGCATTGCGTATTTCAATCGAATGCACTTGAGAATTAACATTTGGAATGCCTTTAACAACTGATCGAAGCTTTGGCATTTAATTGAAAGTCAACATACTTATGCAAATGCTCCACAGCGACCGACCGACCGACCACCTAACGAGCCACCTCGGACCTCAGCTCAGCTCAGTCCATGTCGCGCCATGCAACCCCAAGCAAAAGCGATTTGCATAGAATGAGAGACGAGACTCTGGCTGGATTTTGGCCAACTGATTTGCATGCTTGTATAGCCCGTCGCTGCGCAGGAAATGTATCTGCGGGCTACACGGATTCCAATCTGTCCCTGGCAGGCAATAAATTATGACAAAAGTTGCATTAAAATAATTTACAAATTAAACAGCAGAAATTACATTAAAATGAGTGAAAATGTGGCAGCCAGCAGCAGCAGCAGCCAGCAGCAGAAAAAGCGGAGATGCCTTTCCGAGAAAGCCAGTTGGATGCCAAAGACCAAGACGTACAGTAGTTGAGTTGAGTTGAGAGGCTCTGAATCTGCAGCTCAGGCTGATGATGATGATGATGCGATGCCGATGCCGATGCTGATGCCGATGCCGATGCTGACTGATGTTAATAAGGCGTCTCATAAATTATCAAGGCGAAACGTGCTGAGAGACGAGGAAGAGTCGCTGCCAATGCCACTCCATCAGGCTCGTGCATTGGAGATGGTAGCGTGATGAAGATTTTGTATGGCCGGAATCACAAACAAGAAACTGCAGGAAGGGCATTGTCCTGTAACATTAAAACTACACTGAAAGTTGACTGTAATTAGGGCATTGTTGAAACAAAACTAACTTATTTGGCATAGAATAAATATTAATATATATTTGGAAAGCCCCTTTGGTACCTCTCTAGCATTCAAACTTATCCGAAAAATCTTCTATCATGCGCTAAAGCCTCGCCCGATTCCATCTCTAGCATTCGTCGTGCTCAGCCTCAGCCTCTGCTGGCTGCCCACCTGCCCGCTGCACCTCCTTGGCCAGCTCCTTCGTCAACATTTTGTTGTTGTCTTGACATATGCAATGGCGCGCACAACACAAAAAAATTTACATCGCGTTTATACGGATGCGAAATGCAAGACAAGCTAAAAACCAGAAAGGAAGGCTCAGAGCCTCGAACGTCGAAGATCTGGATACTCTTGAGGAGATGTGTTTATTCCATATGATATACGTACAGGTTGGTATTCATTTGACCATTAATTTGATGCAATTTGAATGAGCTATAAATATGTTTGGATTGCTTTTCTTCTAACGAGCGATCCTCGACTGACTGGCATTTAAAATTTGTCTTCTGTGCGCATAGCAAAATACAGCCAAACAAATCAACAATATCGAATCATACGAGTATATTGATGCTGAGTATTTTTGTTATATTTTTTTGAAAGAAAACACTAGTAAAAATCGTAATACCCCCGCTGTACAAGAGTATAATGAGGCAGCCATGAGGCGGGAGGAGATGGCCGCTACCACTATTAACGTGACAATTTGTGATTTGTGCTGGATGCTGGCTGCTGGCTGCTGTGACTCTCTGGTATTTAGAATTTCTTTCTCAGTGCCAGGCCAGGCCGCTGCTCAGCATCCTGTTCCAGCCGCAGAGCCTCCGATATGTGGGGGAAAATGTCGCCAGCGTTCTTGGGCTTGTTGTGTGTTGGCTGTTGGCCTCTGACGATGACTGCATTTAGATTACGGAATTATTTAAAATATTTTATTAAAGAGCAGCTGAGCGATCTCTCTTAGCCTGAGACCAAATGCCAGCTGTGCGTGGTCAGCGTAGCGGGGTATTAATTATATAAATTATTCAAAAGTTTCTCTGCTCTGAATCTAGTCTGAGCAGTGGAAATCCTAGAAAAAAGTCCAACAGCGCCATCTGGTGTACGGCATGGGGTTTACCTACTCATAGAAGGGGTTGGAAGTGTTCTAAAATATCGAGCAGCTATGCAAAATCGACCCACTGGAAGTGAGAGACCGACCACGTAAAGGGTTGAATTGGTGTTCATTTTTTAACCGAGGGGTTGGTGGAACAACGTTTTTTATCGAGCCTATTTAGTTTGGTTTTGTTGCTGAAGAGGAAAGGAACTCGAGAAGAAAACGCCAAAGAAAAGTTCTATTCATTTTTAAAAGAAATATAACAACCTCTGGATTGATTTGGAAGCGATGTAAGTAGTTGAAATATTTGTGATAAACCTTTTTTCGCTCAACCAAATTTTTATTTCCAGCTACAATGGACAGAAATGTTTCTAATGGTGAGGAATTTAAATGAATAACATTTTCGATTTTATTTAAAAGTTTAATTTAATATATATTATATATATATTTAATTTAATAGGCGACACTCTAATAGCTCTAATTAAATGAGAAAAAAAAAAAATTGTGTAGCGTAGAGAAAAAACAAAAAGTGAAAAGTGATGTATAAAGTTAAGAGACTTCAAACGGCGTAAAGTGAAAAAATAAAGTTGTCTTTATAATAAAAAAATAATGTACTCGCAGACAAACAAAAGAAAAATTCGCAAAATCAATATCAGGAATGCCAAGCAAAAGGAATATACAGAAATTTCAATGGAAACAAAATGCCGTTTCCTTTCCAGCCAATAGCTTGGAAGTGAATTTTAAAATAAATAAAATATATTGATGAAATCTAACACTTTTTAAAACCATTCCATAAATAAATTTCTTCGATATATTTTACTAGCTTGAACAAATTGTAAAATGCAAATTAATAGTGTAGAACTATAACACTATAAACCCTTTTCTATAGCTGGAACTTCACAGCCACAGACAAGCAAATTTTTGGCTACTTGCCTGGAGCTTCCTGGCCAAAACTCTACTCGCTAAAAAAAGACTCCCCTATGGGACTGCTAATTTTCGAAAGACTTCAATTTAAAGCGTATGTACAAATACTGAAAAGCTTCTTAGGTTACCACTTGAATTGATCCCCACACGCTCCAATATGAAAGCACAAGCTCTAAGCCCACAGATAAACTTCTGCCTATATGCTTTGCCACGTATCCGTGACAAAATCAACAACAAAAATATCGAAGTGCGCTTGGCTCAATTAAGAGCCTAAATAAGCATTGTTTGAACACGCGCCCAATGGCAGCAATTTAAATTTTAAATATACTCGCACATATTTTCCCCTACTTTGCTTGGCCACGCTTTCAACCCGTTGCAAGAGACTCCATGGAAATCCAATGGTTAATACCCAAAAATCTATAAGCCAGCAACTTTTTGTACGATCATTTCCGTTGCACAGAAATCAAACTTGACAAATTAGACAAATAGAAAACATGTCAAAGAACTGACTGACTGGAGTCGGACCCGCCTCAATTAAGCTGCTCAACATATTTCGTTTTTTTACCAGTCATGGCCAGTGCGTAAGACCAGGGGTAAAGCAAAAGGTTTGAGGTGTCTGCTTGAGGAATGGGTGTTCAGAAAAAGCACGTTGCTAATTAGAATAGGCCATAGGCCCAAGGGAAAAATGTTTATTCATGGCTTATGCCAGTGATGGCTGCGTGAAGGTGCAATAGAAGTAATGGGAATTTATGGAACTGAATGATAAATGTTCTATAAGTTTTGAAAGGTCTTAGGCTACATGCATGAACAAATGTATTGCTAGGCGAATTTAATTCAATGGTCTGTGTAAAGAAGCTGATATAGGAATAACTGGCAAGATATTTCTTACGCAAATTAATGATTATTATTTTTAAATAATTGCAAAATTCTACGATAAAAATATATAGATAGGTTTATATATAGTTTATAGATAGGTTATATATATTTAATAGGTTTAGAGGTAATAAATAAATTTTACAGATGAAATATGGTAAATAAATTAAAGAAATTACAGAAAGCAGAGCAGATTCTTGAGCGTGATATATTTTATATTTAAAAAAAAATACACCAAAAAATAAATATTATTCCCCAACTTCTTAGCTCCCCTCCACGTGACCCCTGTGGTTGCTGAACTGCCATATCTAGCGGTAGAAAGCAATTAACAACAGACATTAAAAGGGCGACAGGAAAATCAAATTTAAATTCGTTTAATTTCACAGCTAGCAGATATCGATCAATGAACACGGCCAAGTAGAATAAGGTAAGACGAGGCAGCGAGGCACAAAAAGATGTCCAGTCATGCCGAGAGAAGAGTCACAGGCCAGGCAGCTTCCGCCTCTGGCAGACAGACAGACAGACAGACAGACAGGCAGTGAGAGATAGTGAGGCTTTGCCACATCCCAATAGAATTCAGACACCTTGGGCCTTGTGCCCGTGTCGTTCCCTGGCCGAGCCGAGCCAGGCCAGGCCAGGCAGCAGGCAGTCAGGCAGGCAGGCATTTGGTCGTAATCAAAATCCTTTTATAGCATTTACATAGCAGCACATACAAATCAAGTAATGCCTGCTATTGGTCAAGTTTTTTTTTGCTCGGACCGTATAGCCAGTCCCAGCCACCGGCTCCGGCTGGCTCCCGTCCACTTGTTTTGCAGTTAGAGTTAGTCATTGAGACTTGGGGCCGGGTGACAGCAGTCCAGTCCAGTCCAGTCCAGTCGCCAGGCAGTATGATCGTGATCGTGGGAAAATGATCGATTTCATCAGGCCTGTCTCTCTAGTGTCTCTCTCTGTCTCTCTGCCTCGGACTAAAGCATAGCCATGGAGTACATGACATCGAACATGCCGAGGCGAGAGATGGCAAAACGCAATTGAAACGTGTTCATAAAGCAATTTTCGACTTTTTTACACTGCTCGTAACATAGTCTATGGTTGTATGTTTGTTGTTTTTTATTTTTTGTTGCACTGCTGTTTGAGTTTTATGAAATGCATCTGACAGATTGTTGCCAATTTGGTAGTGGAGGCTTTTTGAATATTGATTTGATGACCGTGGAAAATTATTTTTTTCTTCTTCTTCCATTTTGTTGCTTGAGTTTGATGGACAGTTAGCTGCAGATAAAGAAAGACTAATGGACGTTTATTGACTGATTAAGCATAAACGATGGTTGGAAGTAAGTTAATTAGCAGGTGCTTAAGGTGCTTAAGATGGATGTAAAAAAATATATATTTGTAGGTGGAAGAAATTGTAAAACAAAACTATTGCAAATTAATTTTTAAATTTGCGGTCTTATTTATTATGAATTATTTATCATTTTCTATGAATTATTGGCAAATTTTCGAAATTTTGAGCCAAATGTGTTTTTTTTTTTTAAATCTATTTTTTAAGTAATAAAAGCATTCCATAAATTCAATATTTTGTTGTGCTATTTATATGAACACGGCTGTATATATATATTATACCTGATTATTCTTTTTAAATAAAAATGGGTTTGACTTGCTAATGTTCTTGGCACCTTAAGTCAGTTGTTGCTACTAAAATAAATAATCAAATAATATTAAAATAAAAATACATATTGAACTTCGATTAGACTGAAGCTTATTCTCTTACCGAATAAACATAATGATAAATATAAATAAATAAATAAACCAAATGATGCATAGATTGCATAAGTACATATACAGTGCTATAAATATGTTCAACAGTTTCTCAAAGTAAGTTTTGTCAACAATTTGTAAAAGTAAAATTTGTATTTGTTCAACAACTTTTTAAAGTAAAATTTGTATTTAATTTATTAATATACGAATAAAAAACACAATATTCCACTCTCTATATACATAAATATTAATATCATATTAATATCAATATGGCTATAACCTTTCTTGATTTATACAAAAACTGGCTACACCAAAAATTAAAATTCTCCATGCCTGGTGCAGCCTTCTAGGCCCCTAAAACTCAGCCCCACTTCATTGGCAATGCTAATTTTAAAGCAAACAATTTTTCTGTGCATTAATTTTTGCCACTTTTTATTTGGACACACCTTTTAAAGCGTAAAGCTTTGGAGCAGAGCAGAGCAGAGCTCCCTCACCTTGTAATGGTATTTATATCTAATTGCCTTGTTAATTTATTTCATACATTATAGCCATTAGCTCTGCACTCCTTATTAAATTAAGAAAAAATCCATTTCACATGTGAGATTTATATACATATTTTTGCTCTATCAATTCAGGAAACTCACTCAACCCAAAACGGATTAAATGGCTCTCTGGTGGGGGGGGAGAGACTTGGCTTGGGTTTGGCCGCAGCAAACAAAAAAAACTTCTTCAAAGAGGCGCAAAAACTTGACCAGACCAACGTTGGCTGCAAAAATTATTATGCAGCAGCAATTACTCGCCAATTGTCGTCGCAATGAGATGGAGAGCGAATGGCAATGGGGAATGGGACTTTGGCATCGCAATGGCAAAAGGGGAATGGGAATGGGAGAGGAGAACGAGAACAAAAGGAAGAAAAAGTTGTTCAAAAAGGCGATAATCCAGTCGAGAACGAGGCAACGAGGAGCATCGCAACGATCAAACGGAAAAGACTTGGAGTTGGCCTGGTCAACGGTTTGGACCACGGCCCCAGCCCCTGCCCCTGCCCCGGCCGGTTATGACCAAATGGAGAGGATCAACAGCCGCCTCCTGTGATTATTTTTATTATAATTGCGCGTTTATTGGCGTGAGGAAATGTTGGCCGTGCAAATCGCAATCCATGGGGACGCCACACAATCCGCTGATCACACAGAGAGAAAGAGACACACACACACAAAGAGTGTGTGGCTGGCCAGAGTGTGAGTGCGTTAAATTTCATAATCAACTAAATCTAACAACAATTTCGTTTATTTCTCTCTCTCTCTCTCTTTATTTCTATTGCCAGTTTGCAACTGCTAATGACGACGACACCTTTGACAACACTCCCCCCCACTCGCAGATAGAGGGGGGTGCATTGGACACACCGAAAACATCCCACAAATTTTACCATATATGTCCAAAGTGGTACACACACAACCGGCAAACGGCAAACGGCAAATCGACTTTGATTTGTCTGCGGCAAACTTGGCGCTTGTTGTACAACATTTTTGCGTCTCTTAAATGCAGCCATTTGCTTCATTTGTTGTTGTTGTTTAGCCTACAATATATATTTTTGACTTTGTGGATCAGTCAAAGAGTTTTGCCGACCATAGCAGAGTATGATATAAGTGCCAGCAGATTAGAGATTATTGCCCGCAGCAAAGCGCTCAAAAGTTTCGAGTTCCTGGAGGCATAGGCTAAGCATTTTTATATGGAAAAATTAACACGAAATATGTAATGCAACTAAAAGTTAGATCTGCCAGAAAGTTAAAAAAGAATACACAAAAAAGAAGAAACCACAAAGAAGATGTGTGGAAAATTTTGCACAGTTTTTTAGCCTTCAAAAAAAATATTTGTTAAAAGTTTATTAATCACAAAAAAGATAAAACATTTTTCCAATCACCTTAGTTCCTTAATCTACAATTATAGTTTAAAAGTGTTTCAAAATTCTGCTGCACATTTTTTTGTTTATAAAAATGCAACACTTAGTTTTTAGTTCAAAGCACAGAGTGCACCCAACTTAATTTTGATGCCATATCAGATTTGTGTATTGCATTATTATTATTATTTTTTTTTTTTGGGTTTTTATGTATTGTGCTTGTAAATTGCCTATTTCCCACTTGACATATCTGAACTCCAGACTGAAGTCTCACCTTGCAATTAGGAAGTGCATCTGAAAACCCAACCTAAAGCCCAATTAAGAAAGATCTTCCAAGTAGATATCCCAACAACGATTGGCGCCAACGACCCCCACCCAACAACAATGCCGCTAAACTGTTGGAAATCTCTCTGCAATAATTAGTTATTGAAATGAAAAGCAATTGAAAATACAATAAGTCTGTATACAGATGGAAATCTGAGGTAAGTGCCAGTCCCGGGGCTGAGCAGTCAGCCTATCACAGCAGACCGATCTGAAAATAATGGAGAAAAAAATCCACATGTAATGGTTGAATTTATCGTAACAATTTAGAGGGGCGGAGTCGATGTACATGTAGTGCCTGGGCTGGGCTGGGTGCTACGCTACGCGAGGCTATGGCTATGCTAATTGAAATTCAACTTGTTGAACGCGACTCGAAGGTGGAGCTCCAGTGCCCCCCAGACGGCTGAGGCCTGCGGCTAGATTTGCTTAAAAAACAATTAAACACAGAGAGAGCGTTAAACCGAAATTAAAATAATCAAGAGAATCGCACGCCAATGGCTCATTTGTAATGCTCCAGAAGAAGTTCCCTGGGACAGTCAGGCGAGGAGTGTGGAACATCGTCTAATTACACAGCCTTTTGTTGTCTGCACTTAAATATTTGGTTGTTGTTGTTTCTGGCTGGGTGTTGTAATGCGACAATTAAAGTTATAAAAAACTGTCTGTTTCTTCGTTAAGCCCGTTTGCATAATCGCACAATTTGTCAACGCGCGGCGTCGTGCGCCCAGACAACCCTTTTCATATCAATTTTAATTGTTTTCCCCATCTCTCTCTCTGGTTTGTATTTATTTTCTTTTCAATTTAAATGCAAAGTCTAGGCGGGTTAAGCAGCAGAGGCTAAAATGCGTTAAAGAGAAAAATGTGCTCTGGGCTGGCGTGTTGCAAGTGTGAAATGAGAAATGAGAAATGGCCTGCCACGCAGTTCCATATGGATGAGATGCCATTCGGGGAAATCAAAACCAAAGAAAATGTACATACAAACAATCAACAATCAAGGCATTCCGAATGATGAATATTATTATTATAATAATTATTATTAGTTGTGTTACAATGTATTTAAGCCTTAAATGGGGGCCCCCATGAAAATATAATTGAATGTATTACACATTAAAATGCCACGTCAAAATGGGTAAAAAGAATTTTCTTTAATTGCAAAGGTAAAAACCTTGCTAACTTGAATGCCATTTTCTGTGAACAGAATAAAATTCCAAAATCATTTTATTATTTTTTATTTTTTTTTATATTATTATTATTATATTATATTATTTTTATTAATTCCAAAATCATTTTATTATTTTGAGGCAAAAACTCTTCGATATAATACAATATATATTCCAATATTTTCCCTTCAAATACCAGTCTTAAAAACATAATCAAATAAAAAGCACTCGCATTAGCTCTGACACTGGCCATCAATTGGTGTGTTTAATGCTACTATTCCCGCCAATTATTATCAGATTAAACAAGACAAATGCATTTGGCATTCAAACGCATTCAATAAACTAACCAAAATTATGGCAAATAAATATGCATGTAGAAAATGAGCAGAATGCCACGAGCAAAGCGCAAAACAAGAGAGAGAGAGAGAGAGAAAAATAAATAAGATTTGCAACAACTTTCTATGACATTTAAATGGAAAACATGAAATCGAGCAGTTTATGTTGAACAAAACTAACCATCGGGATTAGACCATAAAGCATAAAGTTAGTGCGCAAGCGAGCGCCGCGCCGCGCCGCGCTGCGTATCTGCCAGATACTCAACGGATACAGATATACCCAGCAGATACAGTAGCTCCGCATCTAGACAGCGGCCTGGGCCTCCTGTGCGTGTCAGCGACTGTGTCTTTTTCGGATTTGGCGAAGAGTCTTGCTTCATGGTGCACTGGGCTCGAGACCAGACCGAGCCCGGGCCCCTGGACCATCAAACCAGAACGGCCGCCTATGAAGAATTCTGCCATAAATCATGGTCATAAAACTTAGCTGTAATCCATAGAGTAATGAGGAGGGGGGGGCGCAGTTGGGGAGCAGTCCCATCTTGCGCTTGGCCTTTTCTTTGCGGAAGCATTGCGGACTTTCAACTGAGCATAGCTTTGATTGATAATGATGTGTCAATAATATGTGTTTGCAATTTTATGCTGCCTGCATAATGTGAATGTAACATTTGTGATGAAAAATGCCTCGGATGGAAAAAAAACAAAAAACATTTAAATGGTAATTTAAACATAGATCCGAGTTCCATGAACCAAACCAACCATGATGACCAGTTGCTCCCAGGATAACCAATGATCATGGCACAGTGGTTTGAACCAAGCTTTGGGAATGGTTTTTGGGGTTTGATCTATTTATGATTATATTCTTATAGAGCTCTTGCTATGATCACATCCTTTATTTAGTTAAGAAAATTAATTTAAATTTTATTTAATCGATGAAGTTATTAGTAAGTAATTTTCACAATTTCATTAAGCAGTTGTATGCGGCGTAAGTAAATATTTTAATTTAATTTTAAAGCGAAAATTTACTTTATTTAATTTTCTTGTCGGATTAAATCTTTTAAAACTAAAATATTAATTTCCTGTCTAGTAATTATTTTTGAGTGTTTTATTTCTGCCTTTTATTTTCTACTATGTATTCACAATCCATACATAATTCCATCGAATAAATCCTTAAGAAATTTATCACTAGTCGAATTAACAGACACTTTTAGATAATTTTCTAATTTAAAAAATTCTAATACACATTTTATTATATTCTAGAATATTACAAAAGAGACTTTTAAGATAATTTTCTAATTTTTAAAATTCTAATACGCATTTTATTATATTTTCTAGCATATTACTACCCCACCTCATATTCTCCCCAATTCGATGCCCACTGTGCGCGGCAGTATTTGAATGACCAAAAGCGCGCAATGCCTGGAATTTGCATTCAAATTGACCGGCAGTCCTCAGAGCTGGAGCGTGGATTGGGGTGCTGGGGCCTGGGCCCGGCGCCTCTTCAACAAAGCAGAAATACCGCAAAAATACAGCGCAGAAATGCAAACGACAGGCTAATAAGCCCGAGTGGACAGCTCGGAATGCCTGGCCGGACTCCATATGGTAAACAATTGTGCGGTCTCTCGATTGGCAGGGGGGCGGGGTGCATTATGCACCCAGGTCGTCGCAGAGCTGCAGATCTCTTCTCTGTGGAATCGCTCGTTGACAGCTTGCTTAAAGGCCGGCAAATTGAACGCCCAACGGGGGCCAGAGCCTGGAGCCTGAAGAGGTGAATCAACTTAATTGCTGGCGGAATTGTGTCAGGGCGTCCCGTTCCCGATCGTGCGTATGCGATACAGAAGCTGCGGCGCCAGCGCAGTCAGCCAGCAGAGAAACCCCAACAACAAAGGCATTGTTCCCAATCGAACCGAAGTGAACCTGCCTCGGGGGGGCCAAGCCAAGCCAAGCTGAAAGCTTCAATGGATGGAAGCTCAGGGAGGGGGGTACCGTATCTGGCAACTGTTGAAATATTTTCGTGGATTAATTGCTGATTAATTTTATTGAAGTGTTTTCAGATGGAAAGGGTGCAGACAGACGGCTGTCCAGGGAGATTTGGCGAGCGAACGATCAATTTTTTAAGATCTTTCTTTGCTTTGTAGAATTGTAAAAAAGGAGTGAGCTATGGAGCATTATGAAGTGGATTACTTTGTGAGAAATTAATCAAAATCAATAAGAAATCATACATGTGTATAATTGTGAGAATAATATGAAGTACATTTAATATTTGTATAGTTTCATATTTGTTCATAGTCTTTCGTTCCCTATTCATATGCTCAACATTGTATTCTAACGCTTGAGCACCTATTTTTATGCTGCTAATTGTTACATAACTGTAACGACCTCACATGCATAGCCGAAAACAGCAGCTGCACACGAATACTGCGACGCGTTCCGTTTTTGCATTCGGAACGTGATCTTCCAATTCCCTTTTGGCTCGTCTTCTTTTCGTAGCAATGAGTCAGTCGAAAGTTCTAGTTGAGAGAAACCGCACGCGCATTTTGCCGCCTCGCTATTGCTGCCACCGCTACTCTTGTAACCCACCGTAAAAAAAGCTCTAGCCCACCCAACTTTAGCCTAATGCAGATCAGTTTAAAAATACCATTTTATGCCAAACGATTGAGTTAGCTTAGCTAGTTAATAGCCAAAGCCCCGACTATACCAAGCAGATATGCAATGCGAAACGGGTTTCGAAAAAACAAATCCAATTGGATAGAGCCCAAAATAAATCCCCCGCACCCTACGACGCTGTGACAGTTGTGGCGATCCAATATGCAGTCGGTGTGTGTCTATGAGAGAGATACGGCAATGGAGCTGGAGAGCGCAATGCATGCGCTAGAGGAGCACAGCAGCAGAGGCAAACAGCTCCACCTCCAATTGGATTAAGCAAACAAGCAACACACACACACACACGCAAAGGCAGCGATAATCATAAATTTAAATAAGGCGAAGCGAAGCATGGGCAGAGCAAAGGAGAGACAGAGATAGAAGGCAGTCTGATTTGAATAAAGCAATGGTGTGCGTGTGTGTATCGAGGGCCATAAATCAACAGCACATTGCCATCTCTTTTTCGCACGAGAGCTTCGCACACTGACACAGCTTTTGTGGAACCTAAGAGAGCAGAGAGCAACTTTATGCGAAGAGAGAGAGAGAGCGATCGTAGCTTTTTTGTACAGGTATTAGTGGAGAGAACGAGCACCTTATCACTTGCTGCCTCTATCTCTCTCCGTTCTCTTTACATGTGGCGCGCAACAATTGCAATATGTTGCATGCTCGCTCGCGTGTGTGTGGGACACATGTGGTACGCATACAGCGACAAAATTGCAATTGTTTGAGTGCAGTTGCTGCCGTTTCGTTTGTTTATTTGCCTTTTGTTTTTATAGATTTTGTTGTGCCGTTTTCGCAAAAAGAAAAAAAAATAAAAGAAAAAACTTGTTGCAGCGCTTTTCGCCGATCCGCGCGCATCTTTCAGATACTCGCCACAAGCTGGCTTCAGTTCAGTTCAGCGTTCAGTGGTTGTAGCTCAAGTGCGCGCGCTCTCGCGTCTCCTCCGTTCTGCCAGCACCACGGACTTTTTGCCAACCTTCCAGAGCCAGAGTCACAGCCAGAGGAGCCTGTCCGCGATGCCTCTGCTCTGATCCGATCCGAACCGATTCGAGACAATACGATCCGATCCACACCGCTCTGGCCACGGCCACCCCGTTCGGACCCTGCCTCTTGCGCGACGCGCGTTTTGTTGGCTGCCTCTTTTGTGCCGCATTTTCTGCGTTTTAACGACGGCATTTGTGCGACTTGTCGGTTGCAGGTTAAGACGCAAATTCTGCCCTGTGGGATAGTTATTCAACAACAACCAAAATATACGAAATTTTTGTTGGAAAATCCATCTGCCTCGTGGAGTTTCACCCAAGTGATTTTAAAACAAATATTTGCAACAGATTGTTCGGGGCAAAGAGTGCAAAAGTGACCACAATATGATCAACTGATTTTTGGATATGCGGAAAAGTGAGCAGAGTTTTTGTTTGGCACATTAAGGTTGCCATTCATAAAACCAATAAGAATAATAGTAAAGGTAATTTAAAAGAATATTAAAATAGAATACTATTAGAATACTATTAAACTACTAATTTAAAAGAATATTAAAATAGAATAATGAAATACTATTAAACTATTAAATACATCTGAAGATCTCAATCCGCTTTTTGTGTATACCTCGTATTCCATTCACAAGAACTAACGAACCTTTCGTTACTTATGGACACCTTCTGATTTGTATAAATAGTCTATTAATATTTAGTGGGAAATTCTATAATACTAATTCCTTTAAAATCTCTCGCATTAGAAGAACGAATGAGAATGAGATACGTGAAATTTCGTTGGAGAATTCTAGCAATTTATACGAGTAGTTTTATTCCCCTTTGCCGTTAGTTTTGGTTGTAAATTTATATTTATATTTATATATATATATATATATCATATATATTTATATTTATACTATATTTACTGATATGTTAATGATATTTTTTACTAATCGTTAACAAAGTCTTTAGATAAATAACACCCGGTTATATGAGTACACAAAGGGGTGTTTTATGTAAATATTACTTGACTACAACATAAAAAATATGAAAAAATATTTATGGACTCATTTTAAGGAAGATTTTACAAAATTTTCCTACTTTGTAATTTTTAATTGAAGTAATTTCTCGAAAAAACGAAATCTTTCTGTTGCGAACCGCCTTTTTTTATGATAGTAGTTCCCCAGAATTCATGGACCCCTAATCGTGAATCACACAATTGAAAAAACACGAATTTAATTTCACAATCCTAATCTCTAATCTTGAACAGCCTTTAATAAATGAAACCAAACCGTCTTTAATTTATGTTGCTCCGATTTTCGATCGTGCGTTTTACCACACCAATACATACTAGATAAAAATTCAACAGTCATTAGATTATTATGAGCTAAGGAAAACCTATTTTATGTGGAGATATACAACTCATATGTTATTTAGATATTTTAGAGTCGAAAACAGAAACAGGGTCTCCATTCCCTTGACTCCATCTGGTACTGATTGCCCTGCTCCCTCTTGGTAAGCCTGAAGGCAAACAGAACTTACTGGACTGTGCTGTGCTGTGTGTGTACCTGCCTCAAAGTTTACTCTACAGAGTTGAAGTGGCACCTCTCCTCCATACCCATACCCCCTCCCCAACCCAGACGACACCTTTCGCAATGTCGCCGCAAAGAGCCAGCCACCAACAGGCGATAAATAATATTGAAATTGAAATAAATACAATAAACAAGAGTGTAAGAAAAAACCGATCGATTTACACTTTAAATATTGTCGTCTTGTGGGCACCTTCTCGATTTGTTTGATGTTTATATCTATATCAATACACATATGCACGAGTGTGTCTGTACTTTGTTGCCTTAGTGATAAGGTGGGCAGGGTATGGAGCGATCGTCGCGATCGTCGCGATCGCCGCGATATGTTATTTATTAGCATAACACTTGTGGGGCGCTGACACTTTTTTTTTGAGTTCAAGTGTCTGTGGACAAGTTGGAAGTGCATTTCCTTTTATTTCTTTTCTTTTTCATTTTTCTCTTATTCAAATGCCGTTATCTGGGTTGGCCGTATAACCGTATAGATACAGCCATACAGATACCATTACCATTTTGCTGTAACGATCAAGTGATTGATTATTTTTACAGTACAATAATAAATATTTGTTCTTGGTCATGCCTGCTTAGCCTAATTAGATAAAAATGGAATGGAAACCAGACTTCTATGGCCTCTTCTACACTGCTCTTCGCTTTGGTGTGTACGTTAGCTGGCATTATCTTGACTGCATTTTCCCATTTACCATATTCGGTGCGCCTCTTGAACTGATTAAGCCAGAACAGAAAAGAACAGAACCAAACGGAACAGTACACAGACCAAAAGACCAAAGACAAGACCAGACCAAGACAGGTTAGGTATTATTGGAATATTTATAGTATGTGGGGACACGACTCGTGTCGAGAATTGCGTCGAAGCTGTTGTTTAAAAGAAAAATGAGTTCAATTTGTTTGCCCCGGGCCTGCCACCTGATAAGACAACTGGGGATGGTTAGGTGAGGTGAGAGATAAAGTCACCCCAGACCCCAGACCTGCCATGGAACCAACCTCAACACTTTGCATATCATCGTTGACGTGTTCGACAATTGGCATTTGCCCAAGACACAGACTCGGTCGCAGGGCCCACGAAAAAAAACTAATCAATTGGATGGGTAACAATTTGGATGGGTGAAGTGCGCCAGGGTGACACTTGTATGCTCTGAAATAGGGTATGGGGAGACACGCTGTGGTAAATTTATATATTGTACTTACAGGATTGACCAGTTAGAAATGATTTAGGGAATAAATTAAATCTAAATAAATAAATATTTATTTATTTTAATTTAATTAAATTAGTATATACGAAAATTGGATCTATTAATGTATAGTTTGTTGGTAAAAGAACATTTATTTTGCGAGCAAGGAGAATATAATATATGTACATATAAAAGGGTATACAGATAAGGCAGTTTGTAACAATTATGTTTGCTTTTAGCTACCATTAACTTATCATTACTTATCATAGAGGAAACAGTTTCAAAGGAACTGAAAATTCGATCAAATAATAAGTTTTAATCAGTAAAACAAATAGAATAAAACAGCTAATTTAACACTTAACAGAGCTTGAAGAAAAATAACAAATAAAGTAAAATTATATAATAATTGAAATTTCAGTAGATATTTGTAATTCCCACTGGTGCCGATTTTTTTTTGGATCACATTCAGAGCTCTCTCCCACACTTTTCCAGCATGTTCTTGGCTTGCTAAACTATACAGGTTAGTCGCTTTAAGGCCATTATGTGCTCATTCTGCTATACATAGCCAATGAGAGATAACTGACCGAAATCTTATCAAGCCATGAAATTTTCCATTTAATTTACATACGAAATATGAATCATTATCTTTATAAAAATGTACATATGAATGGCTTGTCAACTCAGCGACTGGACGATAAGAGTTATTGATTTCTGTGGTATTGATAAAGTAATTTTTTCGTCAAAAAAAAAAAAAAACAAAAGTCCTGCAAACACCTCTCTTAACCCGAGATACAATCGGAAGCGCGATAGGAGCGATCCAATAAAATATAATTTCCAAAATTAACAAATAAGTTGAAGGCTCGTGATTAAAGTTTATTAAATTCACCTGATTTCGTTTATTGCGCTCTGCACTCCAGCACTTCGTTCGGCACTCTCTGGACACTTGAGTTTCTGCGTGCTGGCTCTGGAGAGGGCTCTCTAGAGCTCCACAATTCTGGGAATTTGCACAGTTCTTTGAATGGGGGTGTAAACAATGGAATCTATGGGTGGAATATGGGCTGATGTTTTTTTGGTGCGAGCAAAGTTCAGTTTGGGGGGCTTGTTGCCTGTGCGCAAATTTCACAATCGCCGCGCAATCGGTTCATTCTGGATTTCGGCTTGATTTTCATGTCGCTTCGATGTTCGAGTTGGGTAAGGTCTTGGTGTGATAGTACACTAGTATTCTCCAGTCAAGTGCCCCATGGGTTGATTTGCAGGCGATATGAAATGGGTGACAATCTTCGGAATGGGGCAGTCTTTTTTTGGGGAAGGGAATTCCCCTTTTTCCAGGATTTGATTGAGCAGAGTTCTGGGAAAGATTTCATAGATTGGCACAACTTTTAGGGTGTCTATTCCAAGGAAATAAATGTAGCATTAATTCTAAATTATATTTTTTGATTTGTGTATGGCATTATCAGCTATAAATTTTGTAATTTAAAATGAGATCATCCTTCCCAGTTTATACAGCAACTGACATCATCACCCTCAAACAATATTGCAATCTACAAGTATCTAAATGACTTCCATTAAACACTTCTTGAGCTAGTCCAATGTCTGTTCTTTTTCCTTTCAACTTCCGCACTTGAAGTGACTCTTCTATGTATATAATAAATCGATCATTTGGCAGAGCACTGACTGCCACGTGATTTGCCATTCGATTGCACCTGCGTTCTGTTCTGTTCTTGTGAAAGCGCCTGGCCAATAAATCGCACCAATAACAATCCAAATTAACTCAAAACGAAAAAAAAAAAAAACAAAAACAAAACCCAAAAGCAGAGTTTGCTGACAAATAATAAACGCAGGAACAATGAATGGCATTCATTAGTCAATTACAGTAAGACCAGGCTAGTTACTCAAGATAGCACGGCCTGATACGTACATATATCGGGAATGACTCAATGGCATGGCAAAGTCAGCAAGTGCCAAAAAAAAAAAGGTGGAAATGATGTCTAGATAGGGTGACAACCAATTTGTTTAGAATTTGGAACTTTGGAACTCGCGACGACAGGGGCAATCAGTAAAAATGTTGCTAATTATAATTGAGCTGCAATGGGGTTTAATTTGTCTTAGTTGCTAAGTCACAAATTGTTTCATTGCGGGAGTTCCATATTTTCCTATATTAAGTATTATTGTATTTTTTTTTTTTTTTTTTTTTTGGGCCAGAGCTAAGCTTACTTGAGCCGCCAGTTAACCCCCCCATTTGGCACTTTACGAATGGCGCCCCATTATTCATAAATACCGCAACAATAAATGCAGCCGCTGACAGAAATCGATGGGAGAGAGACCTCTTCTATTTGGCTGTGCATTAAGTATAATTAAGTTTTTAATTTTGGTTAATATTTAGTACGCAGTACGTGGACTTTCCCACTAAACTTCAATTAGCATTTTAAGTCGCATAGCTAAAAATACTCGTTTATTTTCTATTTATTGTTTATTTCATATATAGAAAATTATTTGCCCAATATTTATCTAATTTCTAATGAAATTGATTACCTGTTGGGTTCGCAGGAATTGCTTGGCCCGAGGGGGAGACACCCCACACCCAAAACCCAGCAAAATGTAAGCCAAGGCATTGTCTCTCTGTCTGTCTGCTTGGGTGGGTAAAGGTCATCCGCTCTGTAACCATATGTAAGGCGGCCGATCTATTGCATGCATTTTTTTTGTATATCAATATTTACATATAACTTTGGACTGTGTGTGTAACTGAGGTACTCGCTAGCTGCTTGGGCGATGGCTATGGCTATGACAAGTTTCAAATTAAAGTGAACACAGACTAAGAGCTTTTAAATGTGCGATTTAAGTGCCCAAAATGTGCATTCAATTTCGAGAAGAGAACCATCTTCATGGTGAAAAATATGTACCTAAGTTTTATTTATCAATATTATCACGATATTGAAAGCTAAAAAGTCGACAAAGGTCAATAACATATATAAATTTATCGAATTATTTTTCGTATATTGGAGATACAAAAAATCCCACTGCATCTCTTAAAAATTGTATATAAATAATAATAATAATTCAATAATCCTCTAACACTCTTAGAAACATCAAAATAAATTTTAAAAAAATACATTTGATGTATAAAAAAATATAACAATTTTTGTATGACTTTTGTGCGTCTCTAACGAACAATCTTTCGAATTTATAATTCCAAATTCATTTGAATATTTTATTGGAAATATTTTAAGCCCTCCCTGCTGGAGGGTATTTACTGTGCTTGCCACTGCACATTTTCACAATCATTTCCTTTAATGTATGCCAAGTTTTCAACCATAAATGACAACTATTCATAGTTCTAATCAAATGTGTATAAATATAGTTGCTGACATAGTTCTGCTCCATGGGAGGAGAGAGGAGGTTCTGCCTGCTTAAACTGTAAACTGACTGCGAGAACAGTTTTGTTCTCATTTTGGTATCGAAATAGGTTTCGTAATACGATTACGGGGTTCATTTCTGAACAATAGAGCAAAGAGAAATCACCATCGTCACTTTCCACATTTCCGCTGCACTCAGCTATCTCGATCGGGAACTGGAGTTGGAGACTGGAGACTGGGAGCCCTCTTCCTTTTTTTCTCTCAATAATAGAAGATGACTTGGGGGTTAACCCAACGTGTTCTTTTCTTGGGTCGATTCCACATTTAAATGGCATTAGCAATTATGCGTGTTTATGCCCCAAACATGAATGGAAATTTGTTTCTGTCGGTGTTTATTGTCTGATTATTATTTTATTTTTATATGATTACCACCAGCCCCCCGGCTACCAACTACCGGCTACTGTTCCTCAACTATTTTTCTCTTTACCGCTTGGGTCTCTTCTTCGTTTCGTTGTGGCTTAAATGGTCAAAAACATCAGGTAGATGACTTGTAATTACATTGCGGTGATCGGAGTCTGTGCCGAACGCAGTTGGGGAGGGCAGCCGAGCTGGAAGTAGTTGGGTACGAAGCGTCGAAGTCTTCAACTTTATACGAGTATCAATTGCAGCACTGAGAGAAATTAATGTGGAATTAAGCTGACAAAAAGTAATTTAAAAACTATAAATTGTAGAGGTAATATTTTCAGCATACAAAGGAAGCAGATGGAATTTGTATGCAAAAGAGAACTCATCTGCAAGGATCGTAGGTATTAAAATTAATTAAATTGTACAAATTTGATCACAAAATTACTTTCTTCGATATTTATCCATATGCGAGTATTAGGAGGTGCATTAAGATGCCAATAAGAGGAGGGGTTGAATCAGAATTTAATAAAATTGCAATTGGAATATCTTCACTTTTTCTCTCATAAATCATTTGATTTATTTCAGCAGCACAACAAGTTCCTGGCTCAACTATTTTCCCTTAGTGTGCATCTTGAGTTATTTGTAGTTATTATCTTCGGATGGCGATTATGAATATTCAGTTCAATTGCCTTGCTACCGTTGACAGACTTTGTCTGCCGTTTAGCCCCTCTCCGCTCTGCATTTTCCTACCAGCTCCCGATAAGCTAACCAAAAGTAAGAATGAGTTGGCATTTTTGGATTTTAATTTCCAGCCCCGTCATGTTATTGCTCTTGTCGCCAGGTGAAATTTCGAGGCGCAAAAAGAGAAGATTTAACTAAAAACTTACCCAAACACAGAAATTGAACTAATTAAAATGACAAAAAAAAATAAAAATACAGAAAAGAAGTGAGAAAAGCAGAAGCTCAGCAGTCGGTCTGAACCTGTAGATAAACGGGTTCACATGTCCATCAAACTCTTTGCGTGCCGAATGATGAGTATGCATAAATCTGAGTCTGCTTGTCTGGTTCTTTTTTTTTCTTTTCTTTCTAAGCTGAAAATGCGATTTGAGGTCTTTGAATTTCTAATTGTTGGGGCTTTTGGCCTTACCAGAATTTACTATTTGCGCGGAAGAGATTTTTTATTCCCTGGGTGGGGGGAGGGGTGTCTACTGTAGGGGTACTAAGAGTGTTGAAGGGTAGACTTTTTTATTTATTTTTTTTGTATTCATCAGGAGGAAGGAAGTGTTTTCGTGTCTAACAAAATTTTGGTTATCATTTTGATTTTAATTTTCGATTTTTAAGATTTTATTTTGCTGATATTTCACACCTATTAAATCCCCAAAGACCTTCTGCGACCTTCTTAATGTACAATAAATAAATCCAAACAGCAGCGAAATATAGTTTCTAATAGTTTTAAATTTTAAGGTTTATTATTTATTGCGGTGACAATTGTTTTCTGTGTGTTTTGTATAATTTATGATCTAACACAGCAGAGGCACACCCTTTATGGCTAATTAATCTTCTTTGCCTAATTACAGACGACGACTGTGTGTCCACTTGACCAACATTTGGGTTGGAGTATTCCCCCCTATCGGAGCTGGCTAATCATTTTGGAGTAAAATATTTTGGAGGTTTCTTTGGGCGCTGGACTGCTGGCTATCTAGCTTGGAAAGTGATTAACTGTGTGCTCTATGCTGTTCTGTTGCTGCTGTTGGCACAGTTAGCTGTAAGAACTGATTATGCCATTGTTGCTAGTAAACTACTATCAGCAACAGCAACAGCAACGGCAGCAGCAAAGGCAGCAGCAGCAGCAACAGCAGCAGCAACAGCAGCGGCAGCAGGTTGCCAGCAAAAACGGCATGTTACTTGAATACAAAAGCTATTGCAATACAAATCAGGCTAGCAACAGCAGCAGCAGAAGCAGCAGCAACAACGAACGACAGCTGTGTCCAGCGGAAGCACTAACAATGTCAACGCCGACAACAACAACCAAATACAAAATCAATGGCGAGGCCATCAACGAAAGCGTTGCTGCCAGCACACTGCTCTACCATCATCCACATCATCATCATCATCCACATCATCATCAGCTCAGCAGCCTTCATAATCATCATCATCATCAGACGCAGCAGCAGCAGCAACAACAACAACAGCAGCAGCAGCAGCAACATCAGCAACATCATCATCAGCAATTGCTGCTGCAGCAGCAACTCCTTCAGCAACATGTGGCAAGCAGCTCGCCGCTGCAGCATCTGAGCAATCTGTTTGGCCAGCATTTGCCTACGCACAGTCTGCAGCATTTGATAGCCGCCGAGTATTGGCAACAACAGCAACAGCAGCACACCGCAGCAACAACAATTAAAAGCGAGCCAACAACTCAATCAGCGGCAGCAGCAGCAGCGGCAGCGGCAGCAACATCGGTCTTTGGTTTCACGCCTCAGCAACACGTCAATTTGGCAGCCTCGTTAGTCGCCTTAAAGCAAAACGATCCTGTTGCCGTCTCAGCAATGGTGCCCAGCCCCAACGAAATGCCGTGCACACCGAAACACAGAACTGCAATATCAGCAGCAGCAATATCAGCAGCAGCAACAGCGACAACAGCTACATCAGCACCATTGCAGGCGCCAAAAGCCACAGCAGAATCAACAGCCTGCGGAGAAACAATTGACGATGACGACGACAACGAAGACGAGGATGAGAATGATAATGATGACAGCAGCTACAGCAACAGCATGCAAAATCCAGGCGGTAAGTTTGATGTTTTATGATTATTTTCTGGATACTTTTTGGATGCAGCAGCAACAAGCTAGGGGCGCTCGAGAAATTGTGGCAAGGCAGGAGAATATTGCACGAATATTTTACGAATATTTTACGAAAATTTAAGGAATATTTCTACGAATATTGTACGAATATTTAACAAATATTTACACGCCAATTGCAGATTTTGTATTTTGTGTATTATTTCAGCATAATTTTGTATAGGTTTTTTTTTGAACATTTTGATTTTTATTGATTGATCACGAATTACAGCGGCAACTCCTGTGTTTCCCCTCACCAAAAAATTCCATTTTCGTTATTGATTTTTAAGTACTTCTCGGTAGTCCTTTGAGCTGCCCTCTCGCCCCTTTTCGATAATGCAAGCTCATTTCCATTTCCTGTCCAGCTCACGATTCTTTTGATCTCTTTGCCTGCAGCTCTTCTCAAATGTGCTCAGTTATTTGGCAACGTGTGTGTCTTTTGATTTATTATGCGGCCTTTATTTCATTCATAAAATGAAATGATTATGCCTCCACATCATACATGGCTGCTCGCTCACACTTTCGTGTCATCTGCGGCCCGGCCCAGCCTGGCCGGGACTCATTTTCATATCATTAGCCTCATCAGCAGACACGTTTGCTGCACTTCCGTGCATCTGCCCTCCCTTCCTCCCTACAGCAGGTTCCGTCCGCGCGCAGTCTTAAACATCATCATCAGCAGCAACATTAACATCATCGGAGCGCCCCCTCTCATCAGCCAATCGTCGTCGTCGTCGTCGTCGTCGTCGTCTCTGCTCGACTTCTGTTTCCTTTTTTTCTGTCTGTTTTTTTTGTTCGTTTTCCTTTTATAAAATTGTCTGTTGTCTGCACGCAATATTTATATATATATATATAAATGTATATCTTTGCTGGTTTTAGGCCAACAGATAGTGGGCTGACGTGCCAGCAGCGTGAACCGGAATGAATAATATTCTATGGTCAAGTTTTGAATATCTGCTCTGCTCTGATAAATGACTCGGTGCCGGTGAAGAAAATTTACATGGCCCCCACAGCTCAGGAAATGATATTGCATGTGGAGCAATTAAATGGTTTTTTTTTCTGTGATATTATGGAAATTAGTTTGGTCGCCCTTAGGGCTAATATGTGTGGGCCAGACTGTGGCTAATCCATGGCTCAGACTGGCCATTCAAATTATGTTTATATTTTGCTAAGAAAATTAGTTCAACGTTTCGCTGACCTTATGCATAATTTAATGCATCATTTTTTACAGATTTTCAGCAATATTTGGTTTAGTTTTTTTCGGTTTTAATTCAATTTTTTTTTTCACAGTACATGCGGAACTCAGTTTCCACTGCCTAGAAAATACAAAGTTCCCCGCACCCGTTTGAAAATCTCCTGCTGCCGTGCATCTACTGAATATGAAAATCATTAATAACCAACCATAAAAGTGTTATAATCACGTCAGAGGTGTCAAAAGTGAGTCCCCCCCACCCCACCCGTTACCCTCTCGACTGCCGCCGCAGACATCTAACAAATTGCCAGCCTCTGTAAGCACGTGGATAATTGATGAGCGCCGCCAACTCCAACTCCAAGTCTAACTCCAGCCTCAGTCTCTCAGTCTCTCAGCCTCTGCTAGAGCCAAGCCCGAGTCTGGGTCTGGGTCTGGCCTCCGTCTATGCCTCTGTGCAGCCATCTTGGTCACACCTCCTCCACCCCATTCGGCATTTTAGCATAATTTCAAGTGCCCTCAAAGTGATCTCAAAAGTGCTTTGTGTCTATCCCATAATTATGCCATTTGTACAACCGTGTTGAGGCACTCCGTAGAAAGACTAAAAGACGGCAAACATCAAACTAATTTGAATATAATTTCATAGAAAATCAACCTCTCCGCTCCCCTCTCTCTCACACTCTCACACTCTCTCAGTTATTTATTGCTTAATCCTTGTGGTTTGTGGCCCGCGACTCGTGCCCCTCGGTTTGTCTTTTATGCAAATTCTTTTTTAATAACCCCTCCCCGTAAGACGTAGAATTCTTTGCCAGCATCTTTTGTTCGCCACAAGTTGATTGCAGTCTGTCAGCCCCATTGTCTGGTACGATCTGAGGCCTCTGACGCCTTTTTTTTTTATTTTTATTTTTTTTTGGTTTCATTCATCGCTTTTGATGGCTTTTGATTATTATTGAAAATGATAAATGAAGATGGGTTCGTGTCTGGGTGCCGAGTGCAGTAGCAATTTGAACTCATCAAGCGGCCCGCTGCTGCAGGCTTGAGTGATAGCTCTGATTGCTACCTGAAAAAAAGCTCACAAAAGGAGTGACAGGCCCAGGCGGAAGATAAAGAAACACCACTAGATCGGCGAGTATTCAAAACATATACGTTTTGGGCTAAGGGAAAATAGTTTTAGTGTTCTGTGTGAGGTGTAAAATAAGAACTGATTTTATGTGTTGTTTTTACCTAAAAAATGTATATGTATAAAAATATTTTCCATTAAAATATTTTTAAATTTTTTCTTTATCCTATTTTTGCTCTACCACATTTTATATTGGATCCCTTAATAATTACAAAAAGTAGTATAATTATTAATTATATATTAGTATATATTATATTATAAACAGCACTAGATCGGCGAGTATTCAAAATATTCAAACGTTTTGGGGCTAAGGGAAAATAGTTTTAGTGTTCTGTGTGAGGTGTAAAATAAGAACTGATTTTATGTGTTGTTTTTACCTAAAAAATGTATATATAAAAAGATTTTCCATTAAAATATTTTTAAATTCTTTCTTTATGCTATTTTTGCTCTACTAAATTTTATATTGGATCCCATAATAATTAAAAAATTATTCTAATTATTAAAAAAAATCTCAATTGTTCCCCCCAAATCATTTGCCACGTGCGCCCATTGATGATTTATTAATTGTGTTAAAATGTGCTCCACAATCGACTCGCCGCATCATCAATCAATTATGAATTATGACAGAATTCGTATGCGCTCAAAAGCTTCACTGAAATGGACAATTTGCGATAGGCCTGCCTGTGCATTAAAGATCAAATCATTTCCCCTGGCCTAGCCGCCCCCTTTGGTTATTATGCCCCCAAAAACTATTACCAGCTAAATGCCCAGTTAGGCATTTGAAGTTGCCAATTGCTGGCGGGGCTGCAGAGCTCTTCCTGTAACCAAATCCCTAGCCAAAACGATCATCAGCCATTTGGCCAAGCACAGCAGCCATTAGGGTGGTGGGGGGAACAAACCCGAGCTCCCAGAGCTACTTAACCCGAACTCCAACCAGAACCATGCAGAGCTGACAACTGTCAGAATTTAATGGCGGCTTCAATTTTTATAACCAAAGCACGACTACCGTCAAAAGCGAGCAGACCAGACCCCATGGAGCAGGCAGCGGCTGTGGCTGCGGCTGCGGCCATCAAGTGCAATGTGAAATGGGGGACTGAGGGCTGAGGCAAGTTCAAGTCAAGTTAAAACAGATTACGCCAGCCAATCTGACGGAGGCTGGCTGCAACGTTGCAAATAAGAAATGCAAACGAGTTGCCAAGCCGCAGAGACGGTCCAAATGCAGATTTCAAAGGCACGATATCGGTATGGTAAGGGAGCTGGAGCTGGAGCCCTGCTCTTTCGGTTGAGTTGTATGTGTGCAGCATGCAATATGAGTTCCCACAGTCTCCTCGGCGGTTGCTCTTTGGCAACGCCTTCAAAAACTGATGACGTTGTAAGGCAGCCGCAGTCGCAGCCGCAGAGAGTTGAAGCCGCTTCGACCTGCTGCTGCTCCTCCTTCACCTCCTCCTGCTGCTGCTGCTGCTCTGGCTGATGACTCGCAGACCTCGACATGCATATGAGCTGGAGCTGGGCCTGGAGATGGGCTAGGTGCGTGAGTCACGTGATTTTGAGTTTTTAGTTAGAAGAATTTTAGCTATAACTTTATTGAGTTTCTCTAGACAGATTAAATCTATTTATGCGCTCTGCATAAAATGAAGAAAAAAAAATGTATAAGTAGAATGATTGTTTATCTATTTTAAGTATGTTGCTGCTGCTTATATATTCCCTACAACTATTATTTGCATCATAAATTACACCTCTAATATCTGCTGTTGCACCTGCCCCAAAAATCCCAGAAATACGTGAGCACACGCGCCCATCTCTAGTCAGACAATTTTGAGCCACAACCATAACCATCACCATCATCCACGCTCGTCTTCGTCTTCGTCGTCGTCGTCGCGCTTATCTGGCAAAATTTGATCAACGTTTTCGCAATTCGGGAGCTCCGCCCCGAAGGTATTTCCATAAATATTCCTCAGCCACAGATCGGTTCAGTACGAGTATTTTGCCAGCCTCTGCCTCTGCCTACTGCCTGCTGCATTGGCTTTTGCTTAACGTTTTTTTTTTTTGCTTTTTTGCTTTTTACTTTTATTAGTTGGCCTGGTCTGGCCTGGCCAGTTTGGGTTTGGTTGTGGCTGCTACAAATAAATTAAAATTATGCATGCTTAGGCATAGGGCCATGGGAATTTGTTTTGTTTTTGTGGGAAAGCCTCTTTTGTCTTTTGTCTTTGGCTTATTTCGATTTTATTTTATTTTTTATTTCGTGCGTGTTTTTTGTTTTTTTTTTTTTTTGGGAGGCTACAGATAATATTTTGGCACACAAAAATTATGTGTGTGGGAGCGAAACATGCGAGCAGGAGGAGTAGGAGGCGGAGAGTTGGGTTTTGTCAATGGGGGGCTGTGGGTAAACTGTGGAATTTTCATAATGGTTGGGCTTTTGCTGAGGTTAAACTTTGTTTTTCAATAGCGTAAAGATCTCTCAGATTTATGAGGTTACAACCGTATATAGTCCATAATTTTAAACAATTTATGGTGCATGATAATGACATAAATTTATGTAATTTGGGGAGAGCAGCATCCACTTACGCTTACGCTTAAAATTGTGTTTTAGGTGCTACGTGGCGGCTATGGACTGGCAATACAATTTGTAATTTACTCTTTGAAATATTTTGCAGTTTAATGTTTTTTTTTTTGATACTTGAAATCTATGCGCCTGGGGAAAACCTCCAGGCCAGGCACGAATTTACCCTCTTTGCATGCCATTTAAAAATTTTAATAAAATTGCATAAGAATTGCATTTGATCGCCTGCCAAAGCCCGGGCCAAAACAAAACCATTCAGGCACGTTCAAGCAGTTAACTCAGTTTGATTGCTGGCCAATGGGCAACAGCCGGGCTAAGACACGGGACAGAGAGGGAGCGAGAGAGAGAGGTCCCGCAACTGCGACCGATGCCTCTTCAATATGTTTACCATAAAAAATGGTAAATTTGTGCTACGTTCTGTTTGAATTGAGCAATGCAACAGCAGGCAACCAGCAGGCAACCAGCAGGCATGGATGCGGTTCCTGTGGCGCCTTCCACAGAACACAGAAAATGCCGCAAAATTTCCAATGAACTCAAAACGCATCGTAACTCATACGCCTTGTGGGCCTCTCAACTGGCGCGATTTAATTTGCACCGCTCCAGACATCGACTCCAATTAGCCATAATAAAGTTGAGACGTGATATTTCATTTCTTTGCATTTTGCTTGCCAGAAAATTTGCCTACGTCTGTGTCTGCTCGGAAACGCTGAAGGGATGTGAATGGTGCGGAGGGTGGGGCGGCCGTTGCTGTCTCTCATAAAAATCCGTCGACGCGTCGACGTCGAACTCTTTCCGCAGAAAGCCGAAAAGGCAGCTGGTCAAATTATATGCATAAATAATAATTTCCGAAGGGGAAACCACAGAGACAACAAAAAGGAATACGAACTATAAATTTGTTGCCATTTTCGAGACGTGAGCTTTTTGGGGGCAAAACTTTGCAGCAGGATGGCAAGGATATGTTTCGGCCTTCATTTTGCTCACTCAATGTTCGAACTGTGCCGAAACCCTATCATTAGCATTTCCGCTTTTTATTATTGCTCAACATAAGCCTAAGCCCCATCCATACATATGAGAGAGTACCCAGATGATCATACTTAATCATAATTTAAAGGCTCTCTGGGTAGGTCTCGCTGGGTAGCTGCTGCGGATTCAAATTGCTTAAGAATCTGCCATGGTTTGGCTTGGCTTGGGCTCTTGTCATATGAAAATTGCAGACCAGACTCGACCCATTAAAGGGAGTCGCTTCGAGTCGCGTCTCGCGGGTCAGCGGATATGTTGTGGCTCTTTGAAAATGTGCTCAAATTATCCCTCCCAACCAGAGAGAGGGGTACAATGCGAGAGAGAGAGAAATTTTGGGTCAAATTATTATTTTTTTAGCAGTGGGTTGGAATTAAAATAAAAAAAAAAAAATATTAATAAAAAAAAAAAACTAAATAAAAAAATAAAATCAAAAATATGATTTCAAAATAGCGAAAAATAAGCACACTTCACAGACAACAAATTCCCTTTTTTTTTTGGTGCCTAAGGCAATGCTTTTAGTCACCTAAAATAGTCCAGAAAATATAAAAATATTCTAGCGAGAATTCTACAAATTTCTTGGCTAGTTCAAGGTATTAAAAATTAAAAAAAAAAATGGTTTTGTATTTTTTACCATCTAAAAATGTCTTCCAATGCTCAAGCACTCTCGCACCACAGTGCTCCCCTTGAGCACAAAATGTTTGCTGCAAGAATTAATTGACTTTTGTGCAAAGGTCCCGACGCCGCGGCGTTTCGTAGGCAAATTAGCTGCAAGTTTTTGGCCTGGCCAGACGGAATATCGGCGTTTCCTGGGAACACAATTAACCAAGTTCCACTCCACTCCACTTTGCCCCTGCGAGAGAGGCGGAGAGGCGTTAGATGGGCAGCCTATTTTACAGTTAGCCAGCAAATTGAGTTTCGCAGGCAGCGAAGGAGGAGAACAAGCACCCAAAACAGGAACCAAAGCTGAAAGCAAAACTAAAATTCGGACAACCGAAAGCCATGCAGGACAGGACCTACCTGAGGCGCAGCCTCAAAGAACACAAAACAATTTGCCAGCTAACGAAAGATTAATGGGCGCAACAAGGAGCTGTGGAGCTATAGCTGGGGGAGCTGGGGAGCTTCGGTAGCGATTGCTTAGACAGTTCCTGGTATTAATTTTGAATTCATAATTCAGGAAATTTCATTCAGGAGCCGTGCACGGACCTCCCTTGGCGGCAAACTCTTTTCAAATCGCTATAGACAGCAGATTCAGATTCAGCGCCCGACTGACCTTCAGTTTTCAGTTTTCGCTTCTTAGCACAGGCGCCGAAGACTTGGACCCTGTGTACTCTTTCTCCTGCCAGAGCTATCCACATGACGCCGACATTTACGAGCCACACTGAGTGACCGTTTCAGCAGTTTAACTTTAACTTTAACGCCAGTTCCCAGTTCCACTTCCCTGTCCCTGTCCCACGCCAACGTTGTGCTCCTCTGACGCTTTTGCGTTGCTTCTAAAATAGTGCCAACATTTTTATGACTTTTCAACACATTTTCAAGTTGACGCTGACCAGTCAGTCGTCCATTCATTTGCTGTTGTTTGCAGCAGCTGCTGGCTGGTATCTTCCCTTTTTGTAAAGTGCTTTGGCCATACTTTGTATTTGAGGTGGGGGGGGGGAGCCAAAAGTGTTGAACAAATTAATTAATGAAGCATCGCAAAGGCAGAAGAATTGAGTTATAAATTGTGTACCAATCATATGAGAAATATATACAAAAAGATTGGCTAGAAATTGGGGAACTCCCATCCAAACTCCAGCACACAGAAGTGACTAATAAAAGCCACAGTTTTGGCACATTAATAAGCTCAGAATAAGCTCCGAATAATCCCTGAATAATCTCTAAATAATCTCTGAATAATATCTCAGAATAATCTCTGAATAATCTCTGCAGTCTCCTGTAATACCAGTAAAAACAAAAATAAAACGCACAGCAAAAGCCAAAAGCAAAAACGTTGCACATAATTGAAGCTACAGCTTGGACCCACAAAATGTGGCATATAGCTCAAGAGTCAGGCATGGGGCACTCAAGTAAGGTGCATATTATTAAGCCAAAGGATTTATGACACTTGAATGCGAGCAACAAGAGGCACAGCAACAGCAAGAGGCACAGCCAACAAAAACCAAGAAACACCAACAACACCAACAACAACAACAACAACCAACAACACCAACAACAACAGCAAAAACACCAACAACACCAACAAAAGCTGAATTGAATGGGATGAATGGGAAAATGAGGCGCAGCTAAAAGAGCTTCGTCGTACAATGTGCAACGAGGCCGCACGTTGGACCTGTGCCCGACTCCCAGCCAGACTCCAAGCCAGCACCTCCGTACCCCAAGCTGCCCCCACCCCTCCCCCCGGCGTAACCACTCCTGATCCAGCATACATCCATTGCCAAAGTCATGGGAACTTTTTGTGCTGCTTGCGCCTTTCGTACGTTTCATTTAATTTGCATGGATCGTGCGGACGTCGTACGTAAGACTGACGACTTGGAATTGCCTGGATGCCAGCGCCCCCCTCCCCCCACCACTATGCTCAACCCTCCTACCCAATGTGCGCGGCTACTTTGTGAGTTGTTGCTGCTGTTGCTGGAGTAGAAGGACGCGAGTCATCATCATAATCAACTGGCATGGCGGCTGCTGCTGCTGCTGCTGCTGCTGCTGCTGCAACTCTGAAAGCCTATCATTATGATTATGACGAATATTACTTTTGTATATAACTTTTACGCTGCTGAGCCAAAGAGCAGCACAAAGATCTTTCTCTCCCGCTCACCCTCTCTCTCTCTGCTGCCATATGCGATGCTGCAGCATGTTGCTGCAGATTCTTTTTGCATGTTGCTGTGATTGGTTTTAATTCAAACTGACTGCCAGAGACCCGAGCAGGTTGGGCTCCTCTTCTGTTGTTTTGTTTTTGTTTTTTGTGTGTTGCTGCTGCCAACAGAAGCGACCTCTTGGCCACAATGGAGGGCGTGTTGCAGCAGCAGCAGCAACAACAGCAACAGCAACAGCCGATGCATATCTGAAATTAGTTTTGGGTGAACCATTTCTCCTCGCTGCGCTGTTCTCTTCTCTGCCCACTCTTTGGCTATATGGCTATGGCCTGCTGCATGCCACCTTCCATCTTTTTGGCTAGGCGGCTATACACGTGCATATTAACTGATGTGTGTTCCTTCTCAATATTCACTATATTTATTACCCTTTCAGCACTTTCTTTAAAGTTTAAACTCTGCTGTTTCCTGCGTTAGTTTATTCAGATATTTTGCTATATATCCCTTCGATCTATGGATCTATGGTATTTATAGTACATGTCTAAATGTCCCTTAAATATCTCTGCTACATGGCCAGATCTGCTCTGCCTTCGGTTATTAATTTCAGATGTCCTTCGATCGTTTCCTTATGGTCTGCACTCGAGTCTACTCAACTTGTATCTGGGTCTGGTTCTGCCGATTCTTCCTTCGGTTTTTGGCTCTGTGGTCTGATCTTTACAGTGTTCCCTCGTTTACTTGCACTTCTACTGCCTACTCTTCTTCTGTTCTTCCTTCGATCCTTTCCATTTACATATGACCTTCGATTTGTTGCATATGTTTCATCTGCTGATCGATTCCTTCATTGGATCCTTGCTTGGTATTTTCTGCAGTGTTCCAGTTCACACATCTCCTTGCTCTGTTCTTCCTTCAATCTTCTCCATGCTGCCTTCTCTGCGTTATCACCGATCTTTGCTATATTCCCTGCTCTATTTGCTCCCCAATCCCTGCCCTTTGGTCTCCCCCTGCCATATCTGCTGTATGGCCCCTAACTTATACTAATTTGCTGCTCGCTCCTGCTCCCCCGCTCGCTGAGCCGTCCCATTAGCACTGACAATGACAGCAACAACTTCATAAAGTTGTAATTGTTATTTAACACTTTGGCAGCCGCCGCTAGATGTCGCTGCGCCTGTCGGCACCTCTGTCTGTCTGTCTGTCTGTCTGTCTGTTTGTCACGAGATCTGCCCCAAGCCACCGATCGCTTTGTTGTGTTCCCCCCTTCGACCCGCCCGTCTACCCGTCTGCTCTCTGATGAATCATTGTGGCCTGCTGCCTGCCGCCTGCTGGACGGCAAAACTTGTCCAATTGCTGGCGTTTGTTTTGTTGTGGCTATAAAAAGTTATTAACTGTGTTTTTTCTTTTTTTTTTTTTTACACCTCAATTGCAAGCGTAGACAAGTGGCAGACAAAGTCGGCAAAGAAGTCAAACGGGTTAAAAATAGTTTTTGAATAGCAGAATTTGTGGAGTAAGCTGAGGTAAGGTTTATTTGGCCAGTAGAAAACTTTCTTGAACTGTTTTGCTATTGTTTAGTAAAAATACAAAAAGCTGATGGGATGTATTAAATTTATGCTGGATAATTTCTGCTTTTTCTTTAACGTTTTATTTGGTTCATTCTTTGTCTGATTTTTGGCATAGATTTGCTTAAATTATTTTGGACTCGGTCTTTGAAAAATAAGGGTACGTTTTTGGAGCATTATAATATAATATATAATATTATATATTATAGATATAAAAAAAAATATATTATAATATAATAATTATAATTCCCATACCCCTGAAACGATATTTTAAGTGTGCCCAGAAGCCTTAATTTCTCAATATTATTTAACAAGAGATTTTCATCTAAACAGATAAATAACCAATAGATTTTTATCGTTCTCCAATGATGAGTAGCATTTTTAGAGCATCCTAAGCTCAGGCCCCTCATTAAATCTTTTTCCTTTATTTCTCAGAGTTTATTTTTATTTGATTTGCACCTCATTCCACCCTTGTTAATTCCAAGCAGAAATTTCAAGGAAATCCATAATCCTTCAATCCATATTGATTTTCCAATTGGCAAGGGACTCCACCCCTAAAGATGTTTTGACTACTCAACGGTAGATGGCTTGGGACTGCCCATAGATCGATCGACAGATGACAAATCAGCGTTCAAATTTTGCCTGAAAATTATAAAATATATTCCGTACAGACGTCTACAGTTATCCTCCACATATGTAGCTGCCATTTGAAGCCCTTTGACTAACTGCACTTGACTTGCCTCCCATTCTTTGATGGTGCTGCTGCTGCTATTACTCCATCTCCGTACTCCTCTCCGTGCAATATTCACAAAGCAAAACTAATTACAATTGACAGGCAATTGTGCCAGTCCGCCAGTCCGCCCGTCAGCAGCCGCAGCAGCAACAACTCACTCAGTGGCCCATCCACCAGCCAGCAGCCAGCAGTCAAGTCGAGTCGAGTCACCAAGAGCAATTAGTTAAGCCAGAGAGGAAGAACCCCAGAGCCGAGGCCGAGACGAGACTGAAGGAGCAGCTAGCGAATTGTGGACTATAATTAAACATTTACTAATTACCCCAAGTAGAGTACAGCCCCCAACCCGAATAGGAAGGAGCGACAAGGCGGCAAGGGGTTGCCTTTGCCGTTGCCGTTGCCACCTTCAAAAGCTGCAAAAGAAAAATACAAATAAATGCAAACTTCCAGCCAATGCAAAATGACAAAAAGAGAAACACATGCGAGACAAGAGACCTGGTGGAAATCGTAGAGGAATGCACTGAAAGAAATGCAGGGCAGGGAAAATATTACAATGATGGAAATTGTCGAAATATTTGCTCAATATATTTCGCATAAACTTAGTTTGGAAGAATAGGATTAAAATATGGAAATTTTTAAATAAAAATAAAAATTATGAAAATTTTTAAATTCAAATTAAAAATATGGAAAATTTTAAATAAAAATTAAAAATTTGAAATTTTTTAAACTAAAATGAAAAATATGCAAAATTTTAAATTTTTTAATTTAAATTTAAAACATGAAAATTTTTAAATTAAAATTAAAAATTTTGAAATTTTTAGAGTGAAATTAAAATTATTAAATATTTAATAAATATAGCATTAAATCTTGCACTGACTCTCTGTGTCTCTCAGTGTGTGTGTTTGGGGGACCTGCCTCAACTGGTGGCTATGGCGCACCCCCCGGGGTCAGCTAATTGAACGCTTTTGGCCCGGTTGGCCGTTGAGAACTTAATTTCGTGGTCACAGCAGGGGCTACGGCGAGTGAGAGAGAGATGTGGATACAAATCGATGGATTTTCAGCTGATTTATAGGGAAATTTGCATACGCAATATTGCTTTATATCGAATCGGTTCTACCAGTTGCAGTCACTCCCCCGGCCGACTCCCCTCTGCTTGCCTTTAGCTGCTGCTGTGAAGTTCGTTGCCTGAGTCTTTCGATTCACAGACGTTCTGGCCTGTTTGAGCACTTAAGTGGTTTACCCCCCACCCCGTCTTCCCACTATATATGTATCTATCTCTCTGTAGAGTAGTATCTGCCAGTATTCCTCTATGAATATGCGTTAATTGAACTTTTGCCGAGACAAACTGTTATGCGCCTGCAGACAAATGCAGCAGCATCGACATTGCTCTGCCTCGCGTCTCCTCCCCAGCCAAGTCTCAATTGCAAAGCACGCGGCATTCGGTTCAGTTATGAAAGCAGCCACACAGACACACAGCCAGAGCAACAGCAGCAGTAACAAAAAAAAAAAAAATATTTGCGTATCTTTTGTTATTTTTTCGGTCTGTTGTGCAACTAATTAGTGCGCAATGCATTGCACCTGTTGCCATCTAAAAAAAATACTTTATTTGGGAGAGAGAGTAGCTTGGGCTATGGGAGGTGGTTTGGCTGGGAAGGAATATTTTTAATTTATTTGATAATATAAATTATTAATAAATAAATAAATATAAATTTAATAGATTTTTAAATAGTTAAAATAAATCTACTATAAATTTATTATTTATTCCTGTTTCCTAGCCCACTTTTCAATCTTATAATCCATCTGCTGACTATGGAAAATGAGATTTAAAATTACTAACCCTTTCTGCTGTTTTTGGGTTCATTCACTTTTCAGTCTCAATTTTCCTGCTTACTCCTTCTACTTTTCGCCGTATTACAGCCACCCCAGTGAGGGCATCCACTATTCTGTTCATTCCCATGGATCACCTTTCGTGCTCACTTCGTGTTCTCGGCGATATTGCACCCGGGGAATGTATTTTGCATGCGATCGCCGTTGAGATGCCGTCGCTGATTATTGTCTGTTGCTGCCGCTGCTGTTGCTGCTGCTGCTGTTGCTGCTGCTGCTGTTGTGCCTCTTGTTTTTGTAGCAATTTTCATTTGCACTGCCAGCAGGGAAATATAATTTGTTGCTGCCGTTGTTGTAGTGTTTTATTTTTTTTTTTATTCTAGCTACAATTAATTATATGTTAATCGCAGTGCATGCTAATTACCCCTCCGTTTGCTGGTGGCTCTCGTTGGCAGAGGCAAAGGCAAAGGCAAAGGCAAGGGTAACCCTGAATGCGAATATGCGTGTGTTCGTTCGTTCTACAACGAACAAAAATTGCAACAATAATACTTACAACAATTGTTGCTGCTGCTGCTGTTGCTGTTGCTGCTGTTGTTTTTTTGCTGTTCATTCAATTGAAAAATTACCACTTTCGGCTTGCCTTTTGGCCTATTTGCGTACATATCGTGATTGTTGCGTTTATTTTTTATTGTTGTTGTTTCCATCTGTCTGTCTATGGCTCCTTTCATCAGTTTACATCATCTGGGATCGGCTAACAGTAATCTGAATGCGTCTTAATTGCTAATATTGACGAGCTATGAAATTTCGTTTTTTTTTTTTTGCAACAATTAAAAAATGGGGGAAAAAAAACTTTGGAAATATTTTTGAGGTTGTTTGATTGTGTATCTAAATAATATAAAGACAGTGCTAGAGAGGCCAATTTGGTCAAAAGGAAATGCGAATATGTATAATTATTTACTTAGCTAATTGTAGGAGGTAATTCAGATAGCAAATAATATGGAAACAATTAGCAAATTGATTGAAGCTATGCCGAAATAGCTGAACTCCGTAGATCACAGGAACTCATGAAAATAAATACAGGAGGACAACTTAAATCTTTCAGAATGTACAAATAAATATTAGATATATATACACAGTAAATGGAGGATATAATATACGTAGCATAAAACTCCTGGACTTTTTTCAATATTGCCATATTGTCAAAAACATTTTAATGTTCTTTAAACAAAAATTTTACATAAATTACTGAAAAAATTATTTAATTTGATGTATCTTAAATATCAAACTAAACCCCTGACATACTCCAGAGCTGACATTGACAGCCCCAAAGCCTAAACACAAAGTGCCATTTAAATTTGAATAAAAAAGCAATTTGCATGCTACTATTTCAGTTGCTTTTAGTGTAAACAATTACACCAAAAAGCCGATGATGATGATGCCTGTGATGCTGCCTTACCTTACCTTTCTGTGCTCTGTGACATTTTCGAAACTTTTTTCAAACAATTTCAATGTCAATTTGTTTGTGAATCAAGAGCTTATAGACAGCCTGGGATACGTAACTCTTGGCTACCGACTGAACACCAGATGAATGTCAACCCAAGGAAAGCAAACATTTTGTTTTTGTTTTTGTTGTAGCTCGTTTAACGCTGTCAGAAGATCTCAAAAGAGTTGCAGATCGTGGCATGGGGCATGGGGGGAATGGGGGGTTTTGGGACAGACAGTCTGGGACTTGTTGAGCGGCTTTTGTTTCAAGCTGGGTGCATTTTTTTGTGCCTCATACTCTCCGCACTGCGCCTCTGATCTCCTCATTGGTTTGCCGATGATTTTCGCATTATTATGAATGGATTGGGATGGATGGATTGCTTGGATTGGATGGGATGGGATGGGATGGATGACTGGAAGACAGCCAGAGAAATCATCATAACAAGACAAGAACAGAACCGAACCGAACCGAACTGAGCTGAGAGTTTTGATCCTTGACTTTGATCTTGGCAGCCAGCGGCAAAGTTGAAAGCATATTTCAATGATTTTTCGCTTTGTTTTTTTTTTTGTTGCTGCTGCTGCTGTTTCCTTTTTTGTTTCGTCTGTGGCACGCATCCCCCCAGCACAGCCGTAAAGCTAATTAGGGGTATTCTGCTGCTGCTGCTGTTGCTGCTGCTGGTCTGATGCCAGTTAAAAAATTTATGAAGTGCAACGAGTTTCTTTTTGCATAAACATATGGAAATTTCTTAAGCACAAGCAGAAAAATTATTAAATTGCGTGCTGTCTAGAGGGTAAGAAAAGTGCGAAAAACGCAGCCAACTAACAAAGTGAAATGGAAATATTTCAAATATCTTAACCGAGAGAGAGGGTAGGACTAGGAGAGCGTAATGAAATTCAAATGTTTTGCCAGTTTTATTCCAATTTTGTACGCCTTTGCCTTGCCTTGCCTTGCCAATGCAAAGTGTGCAAATAATAATAATGAGTTTTGTTGTTTGCAAATTGAAAATTACATCCACACACACACACAAATACACACTCGTCTATGCCACGTAAATTGCAATAATTGTACTAATTGTTATTGCAATTATTGTTGGCAATTACCATGACTAATGTGGGGCAAAATGTTTGTGAATAATACAACCAACGTATTCGCACCGACACACAATCAAAATCAACACCGAATGCCTGAAACTGAGGTACAAAAGCAACACTCGAAGACAGTTTAATGCTCCGAAAGCCAGGATCAATGTCTTTGAATTAAACCAACAAAAAGCTGACAGAGATCTGAACATTGGGAAACTTTAGGGGATTGAATATTTAAATTACAGCTTAAAACTTAATTTTGCTCATTGATTCGAAAGAATTGCAGCTAAGAAAAAATATATAATAATAAAATAAATAAAATACAATAAAATAAAAATAATAAAATAAATAATAAATAAATAAATAAACATCCACTTTTACCACAAATCTAATATGCCCCTTAACTCTTTTTGAGTACGGGTATAATAAAAATATATACTATTTATTTAAGCTCCTAGATTAATTCAAATAAGTGCCCAGCATATTCTTTGGCGCTTCAAAATATTGTTTGAAAAATAATTCGCAGCCTGCTAAACAATCAACCTAAAAAATAAAGCAGATAGCACACCTGCACATCCCATCCTTCCCTTGCTTCCCCCGACAATTGGCAACTCATTTGATTTATGTACATGTGCACTTCCTTGTTCCCCAAAATATTTCAATGGGAAAACATTTCCCAATTACGGCATTGGCCGACAGACAATCGAATGAAATCATTGGCTCAATATCCGCACAAAAATCAAAGTGAATGCCTGGCAAACGGCAAAGATGGGAATCATCTTCGAGGAAGGGTGGCGGCAATGCCCCTTCCTGCATTTTATTTGTACCGAAACACAATTAAATTTCGTTTAATTTATGGAAGGCACAGCAAGTGGTGCCCTCCAGCCATGGCAGGGACTCAAAGGAGGAAAATCCTTTGCAAAAACTACAAAAACTACATAAAATGAGAGGAAAAATCCCCTAAGACAAGCGACTTGTTTACATTCCCACGTCCCCGATTTTCGGGGTGGGAGGAGAACGCACCTTGCTGCATATTCAAAGAGCAGAAATAATAATAATAATGAGTACCCATCAATAGGATAATGCGAAATGAGTTTGAGATCCTTTCGGTCCTTTCGGTGCTCCCTAGACTATTCTCCAGTCGAGTGGAAGGCAATTCAGTGAAAGTTGTCCTTGGCCTGGGCCTGGGCCTACCTGGCCTCTCCCTCATCTGCAATCATTTGCAATTTTCTATGCATTCGCAGGTGAGAGATTGCCTCATACCCTCACTCTGGACTGTGGACTCTGAACTCATCCCACGACATGTTCCCAGACTTCTTAGGGTTGTTTTCCAGCTCCAGCTCAATCTTATGCAAAATCATCTTTAGGCAAAAATTTGCATGGGAGAGTGCATGAGAAAGTGTTTCCGTGGCTAATGGGACGGGAGTTCGACAGAGGATTGTGTGAGGATTTATTCTTGAGCAGGAAAGTGCAATTTCATGCAGACAGGTTAATGGGATTCATTCAATCGAATGATTACTACTTATAGGGGGGGACATTGGCCTGAAAATATTGACCGAATATTCCAGCATATGAATAGAAGATGAGTTGAGGCATTTACATGATGAATTTTGTAACTAAGAATTTGCATTAATTTTGTCGAACTTATACATTAACTTTTAATCCATGCAAACATTTAAATGTACAATTTTTGAATTAAATATGATTGCCCGAATGCTTTCAATTAGACCAATCAACAAATGATAACCATTTTCCAAAACGTATAATTAAAATATTTTATATTTGCTACGCCAAGGTCTCTCCTCTGAATGGAGCACAGCCAGCCCCTCCCCCTCAACACAGCTAACCCATAATTATTCACTTAACACATATCTAAGCTAAGCATCTAAATTAATTTTTTATTTTGCTCTAGAAAAAAAAAAAATGAGAACTGCAGGAAAATGGAAACATAAATTAAATGCACACACATACACTCGTATGTATGTATGTATTTTCGCGTTGCTCATGTTGCAGGGCTCATTAATTTTGCTTGTTAACATTTTTAGCTAACAAATTTTTTCGGATAAGTTTTTCACATAGCCAGACGAAAACGATTTTGTGAGGAAAACATCTGGAAAAGCCATTTGGCATTCGGGGAAAATGTGGAAATTTGTCGCAAATTACTTTCACTCTCTTGTGTGTTGTGTGTATCGTGTTACAAGGAAGTCAGTCAGATGCCGACGACGACGACGACAGCTCAAATTTGAATTGAATTCAGATGCCAAACAATCGAAATCCCAAAACCAAATTGAAATCCTTTCGCTACGACAAGAGACACCCCCAACAAACTGGAAAATGTTTGCATGTCAAATTTAATTTCTATACAAACAGAGGAAGCAGAACAGCTGGCAAAGGGACCCGCAGTGGCCACAAGCCTTTGACAAAAGTGAAAGGATATTATGGGATGCGATGGGATGGGATGCCATGCGATAGGATAGGCTGGTATTGGTATGCTGCAGGATATTCGTTAGATGCGTGTGCCTTTAATGATGATAAATGCGAGACCCATTGGAAGCTGCAAGTTCCGCCACATTTAGCGACAGCGTCAGAAATCGGCGACTCACTCGAAACAATTTTAAAGCCGGAGAACCCCGAGGACACGGCCAGGGACCAGCACTGTCTGTAACCCTAACAGAGGTTCGGGATTGGGTTACACAATAACAAACAAGGCGCGCATGCGCAGCACACTCTCAGGATCATCAGACCAGGGTGCTGCATCCTTTTCTGCTTGCTTCGGCTTCGGCTTCGGTTGAGCACGCGCTGTTTTTGATTTCGATTTTCCAATATTTCCACTCTCTCTGCCGCTCTACCCGTTCCCCCTGCGTGATGAGCACAATGATATCTCTGCTGATATATAGTCATTGTATATGCCTAGCTGGCCCTGCCCCTGTCTCAGTCCCTGCCCTGCCGCCTCTACCCACCATTCTATTTTTTCAACAATTTTTTATTGGCCTTTAGAGTTTTTTGAATTTTTTGTTCCTGTCGAACGTTTTTCTGCCTATCATGCAAAACAGGGTTGAAAATCGATGTACGCATATAAGTTTTACTTTTTTTTTGTATTTTTGAGCCATGCCCACATTTTGTGATAGCCCCCTTTCCACCCCTTTTTTGGGCAGACCAGCAGCAGCAGCAGCTGCCATCCAAAAATATTTCAATGCGCGCTAAAATTCCCAAAAATCTGCACAAATTTTGGGAAAGTAATTGCTTGAAAACAAATAGCAATAACGGTGCGAAAAGTATATACAAAAAATCGAATCCGCTTAAGTGACATTTTAACCTCTTGAAATTATTTCGCCCATCACATCATTTTTTTTTTTGCACAACTTCGTAACGTATTTTCTTTGTGTGGATAAAAAAAGTATTCCCATAAAAGGGATTTTATTGCAACCAGCATTAAATCGAGTGTTTTCTTGGGCAAAAACATCGATTTTAAATTGTGAGAAAAATGTCAAAAACAACTAGAAAAACATTAAAAAAAATTAGGAAAATGTTGCGGGTCATTGGTTAGCGAAAACTGGACACCAAATTGTGTGGGAAAGGCTTGGCAATGTTTTCGTATATTTTTTTAGAAATAATGATACAGTTTTTGAACTTTACATTCAATTTAATATTATGTATCTAAGGATTTTCCAACATATAATTTGATTGTTGAATAAAATTACCAAGGCTATAATTCAACCATTCGTATGAGCATCTTATGAAAAATAATTGAATTAATTAATTTCATAAATGTATTCATTCTAGCCTAAATCAATTCCAATATTTGCAGCAAAGCTTTTCGCTGCCATCCCTCGCTGACTGAACAAATCCCCTATAATTACCTAGCTGGCTGCTTGCCACACATTTTCACTTCATTTGCAGCAAAGCTGCCACACATTTAAATGCAATAGAAATAAAAATTAAATTAAATATATGTATTTAAAATGAATTTTCGCAATTTAAAAGATTTTTTTTTTTTGCGGCTGCCGCTGTTTGCTTTAATAACTTGCGCGGTGTGGCCAAATAACTGCAATTACAAAACGTAAAAAAAAACGCAAAAAAAAAGAGAGGAGAAGCAACAGACAAGGAGAGACGTGGCGTCTCGAGCGGTTGCACATGCAAAGTACGAAAGGGAGGGGGGAGGAGGACGGGGACGTGCCGCAAAGAGCGAGCAAGGAAACACAGGTGCCTGGCACGAAATTTATGCAAACAAGCAGCGAAGTGTAGAAAGGCGTGTAAAAAGCGGGGGCGTCAAAACTGGTGGGGGCCACGGGCAGTGGCAGCGATTATGTGCTCACGATGCTGGTGGGGAGGGGTTGTGGTTGGGGGGGGGGGTTGCAACGCACTGCAAATTAAATGCGCTAATTGTGCTCAGCGTATGCAAAGAACGGCCACATTGCGTGCTTGCAGCGCATTAAACAGAGCGCAGGAACGAGACGGAGAGACAGCGTCGCCGCCGCCGCCGCACCGTTATTTAAATGAGATCAGACCAGACCAGAGAGGAGGAGCAGCAGAGAGCTTTAGCGGTGTATGTGTGTGTGTTTGTGTGTGGGTTCTGCTTGGCCTGGCGACATGCATTGGGCGGTCTTGTGCGAGCTTACGCGAGCGTATGACAAAAAGGAGCAGCAGAGAGGGCGAAGAAGAGCCGATGCTTGAGCATAGATACCGCTACAAATCCATACGCATAGTTGCTGTAAAAAATCTATAATAGTTCGAATAAAGGTCACATTTTACGGGGACTATATTGAGAAGTGTAGAAATTTACGAGCATGTAGAAAAAAAACGCCGATGGCTTAGATGACTGTTGCACTCTCTTGAGCTCCTGTGACAGTTGTTCATTGGTGGAAACAATTTCCAGTTTTCAAGAATCATTTTGACAGATTTAAGACTTCAATTTATTTTTTTTTATTATATTATATTATATTATATTATATTATATTATATTATATTATATTATATTATATTATATTATATTATATTATATTATATTATATTATATTATATTATATTATATTATAATATAATATTCATTCATATTCATAGTAATAGTAGTACAAACACTAACCATTTTTGAGTGATTTTCTTCATCTGTTGCTTGATTAATTTTCACTGCTTTATAGCAGTGTCGGAAATGCTGCTCTACGCAACAAGATTTTGGGCAAAAATTGCCTATAAAAAGGCGACTTAGAACCAAGAAGAAACATTGCCTGTAATAAATTCACTTCTTCGCTTTGCACAAAAGAGCAAAAGTCGCAACAATAATCACTTTTCTCATTGTTTCATTTCGATGCTGGTGCGTAGCCAGAAGTGATCACAATGGTGATGCTGGGTGATCATCATTCCCGGATTCACCTTTTGTTTGTTGTGTTCTTCGTCTGCTTCGTCTGCTTTGGCAGTGTTACAGTTACAGTTACACTTTGTGTGCCGAAATACGCAGCGGGTGCAGTGCCAGCCTGCCAACCATGGCACAAAAGCCAAATTGCACTTGGTTAGGTGAGGTTGCCGGTTGCCGGTTGACGGTTGCCTGGCCATTGTCCTTTGCGCAATGTGCTGTTCCCACGATGCGCTCGCTCGCTCGTTCGTTTGTTGCTTCTGTATTGCGGTATATTCAGTGCTCTGCAGACCTGCCGGACCCAAGCAACACCTCCTTTGAGTCCTTTGATTCCACACACCTGGAAGAAAGAGATGGATGGACAGGTCTCTCTTTTGATAGGCTCCCCCACACACACTCACTGTACTTAATTAAAACCCTCAGCTGACACACAATTTATGACCCTGAGATCCATACCTTTTCCTTTTGCTGGCTGCTGCTTCCTCGTAATTGTCGACTATTTGTGCAATCGAAATATGCCCTGTCAAACGGTAAAAAATCTAATAATTTTCATCGTCTTTGTTTGTATGTAAGCGCATCCTGCAATTCGTTTGCTACTTGCGGGGTTATCCTTAGCCCAGCCTTGTCGGCCTGCGCCTCAGAAGTCTGCTTCTTGTCAGATTGCGCAACAGGCTGGGGGATTTGTTTGGTGAAGCGAGAAATTGAAAGACCGCAGATTCTAAATGCTGAAAGATAAAAAACTAGATGACAAAAAAAAGTGAATAATAAAATTCTGGGAAATGCCAAAAGAATGGAGTAGCAAAGGCACGGACAAATAGTAAGATTTGCGATACAGAAAGATTTATTTATGCTATGAAATTCCCTGAAGTTTAGCTCAAATTAATGTTTAATATTTTAGCTTGGAAAATAGTGCAGAAAATTCAGTGGCATTCCCCAATGCTTCTTCCACTTTTTGCCCACTTCATAGCCATAACTTTCACACTTGAAAACTCAACCATGTGACGCATTGCTTTACGGCGGCAACGACATTCCGGAGCACACACAGGAATTACCCTGCAGCGTCCCTGCCGAGTAGAAGAACACAAGATGCCGATGGATGTCCTGCCGCTATTTCAAGCATCAGTTACTTCGGGCACATTTCAACGCCTTGCCATGAAAATATTTTTCATTTTTTTCCCCCTTTTGCTGCTACTGCTGGCAGGCCCACATGCCGCGTCCAGGCACTTCAGCCAATGAAATGTGCCGCGGCTGGTTGCTTTTTTAAGAGTCCCCCGTCCCCCCATCGCTGACAAAAAAATATTACATTATCAGCATATTTTCAGGGGCTCGACGAGTGTGCGTACTGGGAGCTGTGCAACCCCCAGGGGGTGTAGAATATTAAAATGAAGGACGACTCGGCCTGCCTGCCGGCACGTTTTTTATGTAAATCAACCCCTTTTTTATGGCCCACCAGAGGGCAGCAGAAGCTTATTCAAATGGCGCTGGAGAGAGCCCTAGATTAAGGGGGTTGACATTAAAAAAAAGGGTTGCTGTGATTTCATAACGAGCCGAGGCGAGGCCGGAGCTGTGCCGCTTATGTAAATGCGAGAGTCAACCCTTTACGAATTGATGGCTTGTGTCTGTCTGTGATTGGTGCTTTGCGCCACATTTAAATATATAAAATAAGCCTACAAAATGGTGTCGATGGTGGCAGACTGAGGTAAACATACGGCTTGATATTTTTGGGGTTATTTTAGAAAGAGTTTTAATGCCAAAAATCCCACAACTTGCTCTTTAAACTTTACAATAAAAAAAAAAAATAAATATTTTTCTTACCTTAAAAAAGAACCCCTCGCTAATGCCATAAACCTCAATTGTTCTCTTTGCAGTTGGCAACTTTAAATTCGAGCCAAGTCAACAGCAGCAGCATGTGGCCGTGAATGAAGCCATCCTAACGAGCCCCAGCAGCAGATCCAGGTCCAGATCCAGATCCAGGTCCAGGTCCAGATCCGGTTGCAGTCGCGAGGCGAACAAAGATGAAACTTTGACTGCTGTTGACACAAATATGCGCGTTGTCAGCGCAAATCACAGCAGCTCCTTTTGCTGCTCATCTTCACAGTCCTCCAACTCCAACTGCTCGTCGAGGGCATCCAACCAAACGATGCAACACGATGATGATGCTGATGATGATGCTGATGATGACCAAGACAAGAAGCCAACGCTTGAATTGAAGCTGCAGTCGTGTGATGAATATGTTGAGCAGCCAAAGGATGAGCAAGGACAGCAGCAGCAGCCAGCACAGATTGCCAACGACAATGCTGCTCCATCGCCTCTTTTGCAGCTGAAAACGGAGCCCGAACATGAGCAGCACGAGCTGGGACTGGCAGTGGGAATGGGAGTGGGTGTGGGACTGGGACTGACTGGAGCAGCAGTTGCTCTCTATGGACACTTGAACAATGCCAGCAGCAAGGATGTGAGGGACTTGGAGCAATGCCTCAAATTGCAGGACCCAAATGGTGAGTACCAAAACGAAGACACCATGGAAACTGGCGAGGAAAGGAAGCACAGAAGGGAAGATCATAAACTAAGCAGGCAATAGTGTGGGTCTTAATGTGGGGCGGAATATTTTATAGCAGATCTTTACTATGCTGGGGAAAGCCCTTCAGTGGGCGGAGATTTCCACAATTGGTCTCGCATCTAGTGCTAACAAAATTTTTACACACTTCCCTGAACTTTAATCATTTTCTCTCCTAATTTTGTGAATACATTTTAAAATCCTACAAAAATCCATATATCATTTACTTATCTACAAATCGCCCATCCTGTACATCCTGCCTGTCAGCCCTCTTTCTGCAGCCCAATTACCCTAAACAAATACTTCATTATGCGAAAACTGTCCTCTGCCCAGAGCCAAGAGATGCAAAAAGATTTCAATTTTTTACCTTAAAACTCGTGGGAAACTACTGCTGCTGCTGCTGCAAAAAGAGAAAGATTTATGCTTGATTTATATTTTTTTAAGGGAAATGCGCAAAATAAATCGAAGACCGTCTCAAGCAAGGATCCGGGCAGGGGCAGGACTCAAATAGGAAGTAAAGAAATGAAATGAAAGAAAGAAAGAACGCAATTAAGGCAACGCCGCTATAAAACTCCCAAATAAATATAACTGCAGAGAAAGTTGCCCAACAAGCAACCCCTAACGCGCACAGGCGGTGAAGGAAAACCCAAATTTTCATGCTAAAAATTGCATAAAAAAGCGGAAAAAAAAACGGCTGTTGTAGGAAAACGTGAAACGCCTCGAGTTCTGCATATACATAACTCGGGACACACTCTCGGGGGGCTACTACCTGAGCAGTGTGTCCCTGCACATGGGGTGTCAAATGCCAGCCAAGTACCGTAACGTGTTTTTTTTTCTCGGCTGTTTTCTTTCCCATTTCGATTTCCATTGTGTTGTGTTTTTTAAGGAATATATTTCCTTATCGTGGCGCGGCGAGGCGAGGCAGGCAGACAACGCAATTGATTTCTGTTCTTTTTCTACCCAAAAAAAAACCTATACCGAGGATTGCTCAAAGGACATACATAAATAAAAATCAAAAGAATGTCATTGAATGTCATCCTTGAGACATCATTGATTCGGTGCTTCATCATGTTACCCAAAACAAAGGCTCGCCGAATCTGAATCTGAATCGAAATTGCCATTGGAGATATGTATGTAAAAGAAAAATAAAATCTGAGGGGAAAGATGATGCCACGGATCATGAATAATTCCCGGCTCAGCAGCAGCTTTTTTACCTACCCCACCCCTACCCATCCTCATAGCAACCCACCCTCTTCGGTGCGCAGCGCCAAGCTGAAAATTTTTCTGTAATTTACAGCAAAATTGTGACGGGATTTTAAGAGATCCTTAGCTGCTGATTAAACTGAGGGACAAATTTAATTAACGCACACGCATTCCCGGCCAACGAGGGGGTGCATTTTCGCTGTGGAAATGTGGGTCGCAGCAGACTGCTCTCCCTCGGGGTGCAGAAAATGGGAAAAACTGTGCGAAAATGTATTGTAAAAATACAATTTATGTCGTGAAAACTAATTCAGAATATATTTTAAGGAATTACAAACCCAATTGTCTACATTATGATTTTTGTATTTTTAGTGGAAACTACTTAAAAACGCGAAAAATAAGATAACTTTTTATTATTTTAAAATGCAATTACATATGCGTGAAAAATAATTCAAAATATATTTAAGGAATTACAACTGGGTTGGGCTATGAAAATACTTTTAGATTTTTATACTTATTTAGTGGAAAAATATCTTTAAAATCTGCGAAAAATTAATGAATAAACTCTTTGGCCGTTTTGGACATCCCCGTACTTAACCCACACTTTAATGTAAGAGCTCATAATTATTAAACTTTAAAGCACAGCACCCAAGTAATGAGAATGGGCTGCCTCCAACCTGCTGAAATCATTTTGTAAAATATATATTAAATCTCCTGAGATACAACCACTAAAAATAAAAACTTTCCGTCCACATAAAATTCAGTTTCCTTTTGCCATTAATCAATGAACTAGAATCTTAAAATCTGTTAAAGGAAACCCGCAAGAACAAACCCCAAAGAGCAGCCAGACATGCCAACATGTTTGTAGACCCAAAAGACTTTAACGACTTCATTAGACATTTCACTTTTCGTTAGTTTCTCCCAAAACCATTTACCAAGTACACTCCAAACGGAAAAAAATGGGCTCAAAATTTCCCTTTCCTTGTTTTTTGTTGTTGTTGCTTTTTAATATTTTCCGGCTGCCCCAATAAAAAGTCTGTTGGCCAGGTTCAACTCTTCTGCAGTTTCTGCCCTCTTTTTTTATGATCTTTGCCTACATTGACTTAAGTAATTCTCGGCACAGAATTTTCTTTTACGATGAAAGGGCAAGGACGCCTCTCAGTTTGAGCTGGGCCAGAGCGAGACAGCGAGGAGTCAGAGAAACAGATAGAGGGATATAGGGATATAGGTAGAGCCGACAAATAGTTTTGATATTTTTTATGGACACGCAGCACAGTGGGCCACATGCGAGTAGGACACCGTTTGTGTTCACGCAAATAAAAAAAAAAGCCAAACGGTCAGAAAGTCAACAAATTTTGAGTGGGAGTGTGTGTGGGATTCGACTCACTGATGCCCAGTGAAGAATGGACATAACAAAAACATGCTAAAAATAAGAAGGGGAAAGAATATAAATTTATAATTAATTAATATTAATATAAATTTATGATTAATTAATATTAATTAATAATAAATTGATATTGATTATTTTGATTAACTAAATAATAATAATTAAATTAAATAATAATAAGCAATATTTATTATTTAATTATGCATTATTATTATTAATTAATATTAGTTAATTAATTAATATTCATTTATTTATTTAGTTCCAGTCCACGCCAAGGCTCGTTTCACAACTGGCTCCCTGAATCTAGAAATCTTTTTGTCCATTAAATCCATTTAAATGCAGCTCTAGTTCCTTTATTTTTTTGTTCTCCTTCTTAGCTCTTAGTGCCTGTCCCACTGGCTTAGGCATCAAGCCCAATCTACCCCTACTACTACCCTCTATATAGGCCATCACGATTCAATGTTTTTAACAGCTCCTTGCGAACGTGAGAGCGCGGATAACCAGTAGTCCAAGTGGTCCATTGCCTTTTGGGCTAATTAACATGTACGCTCAGGCTCCGGCTCAGGCTCAGGATGCTGGCCAACAGACAAACACTGCCCAACTGACTGACTGACTGACTGACTGACTGCATCCTGGCATACAAAACGTATCGAATGTTTTTTATGATTTACTTGGAAATCGACTCCCTCCGCTTACAGGCGTCGTAAAAAGATGCGATGCCAAAGAGCGCGAAATATCCAGCCGAAACCGAAGCAGACCGAACAGAACAGAACCCGCACCCCGCCCGAACCATAGGTGGCGGCTATCTCGTATCATTGATGGAAGCAAAGCGTTAAACGCATGTCAGTCCAGTCCAGTCAGGACCCAGCAATTTCTCCCGCACTGTTTTTTTTTTCTTACCTGTACCTGTAATTTTTTTTTGACTTTTTATGACTTTGTAACTATTTTTTATGATTTTGCCATCACAAAAAGATATACATACATATAAAAAAATGTCTGTATATTGGTGGCATTGGTCAGGTAGTACGCGTAGTTGGGCTAGTTTTTTATGGGTAGTATGGGAACGATTTTGTTGTTTGTGTTGCTCTCCGTGAAATTTGACTTTTTCATTATAATTCGTTTGTTTGCCAGTTCCCTGGAATATTAAAATTGAAATATTTTCAGAATATTTGTTTATAAAAATGTGGCAGATTCGGAGAAGCGCAATCACGCAGCTATAAAGTCAATAAAAATGGGTTTAAAAATGCCTTTACTTAGGATACTCAGTAGAAATATTGTGGAAAATGTAGAATAAGAAGCTAAAATTCATTCATGAATTTATTTAAATTTTTAATTTATTTATTTGTATGACTTTGGGACTGTGAGTAGAAATATTCGACAGAGATGCTTTAATTTTCACTTAATTTAAAATTACTCGAAAATGGTGCCAGCACACGTTCTGTTAATTGTGCAATATTTGTCATCATAAATGTCGCCTTTTGCTCGAGCAAAATCAAATATGAAATAGTAAAACCAAAAACAAATCATAAAAATAATAATAAAAATCAACAAAGAGTGCAAAAGAAAAGCAAAGAAAAATGCTCCCAAGGGGGGGTGAGGGCAGGGAATAAGTTGGAGCTGGAGGAGGCATCGCACATGTGTGCATACATGAATGGCAAATAAAATGCGAATGCCGAGTGGAAGGCAGGAACAAAGAGCAACTGGAGAAGAAAGAGACGTCCGTTGACGACGACAAAGCTTTCGATGGGTTGCTTGTGGGGGGGAGTCACCGGTGGTGATGATGCTGCTGCTGCAGTCAGCGTCGACGTAGCTTTAAAATATTTTTACATAGCCCCCACACACACACAGAGCCATGCAAAGAACCAGAGAGTTAGTGAGTGAGTAAGAGAGAGAGAGAGGTCTAACACGCGCCAATCATAAAATAATATGCATACATACGCTCGCACACACACACAGCACACACAGGGGGAGAAAAAGTGGCACCCAGCATAAAAAAACCATTTCGATTTGAAAGCGAAATTTAAATTTTAAGCCACACCCCAAACAAGCGCACGCATGTCGCACCGACACACACACACACACACACACACACACAAAACAATGGAGCCCACACGAACGAAACGAACGAACCACAACCGAGTGGATACCCCCCCACACCCATTGACAGACATTGTGGTACAACAAATTTTAAAACGTATAAAACGTGGATGGAGAGCGAGCGCGCATTTTACAATCCACTCCGTCGCAGAAACTCACTCACTCACGCACACACACACACTCACTCATATTCCCCCTCCTACTGCACACAAAACAAACTCAATTCAGAGAGAGCGCGAATGAGAGTCAAACGGTCCACAGACAAACACACACTCACACTCACACTTCGGGTAAGTTTTACTCAGAGTGTGGAACTCATTTCTAACATGACTTCAAACAAGCAAACGGTAAATGGGAGAGAGACAGTGGGCGAGAGCGAGAGAGCGCGCGCCATTCATTCTGGCAGCAAAAGCAAAAGCTTCGAGTGTGCCGACGAGTGCATTCGACGCGTCTCTGTGAAACCAGTTAAACGTGTGGAGCGCATCACATCGTATCCATCCGTCGGGCGCTTTGTTGCCAGTTTTTTATTCGTTTCGTTTCCCCATCCTAACGCTTTTTACGACGTGCGTTCGTGTGTGTGTGTGTGTGCGAGGGCTTAAAAAAGCAAAATCAACCCTTACTCGTATTGGGGTGGTGGTAGCACAGACCGACCGACAGTGCCACACAAATTGGGCATAAAAACACACCAAAAAATTTCAACTCAAAATCCAAGTAAACGGCACACACTCAAAGCCGGCAAAAGGAGAACAAGAAAGCGAGAGAGGGAGAGAGAGAGGGAGAGGGAGAGTAGCAGGCTAGAGAGAGTGAGCAACAGCAAAAGAAACCGTCCATCATCATCATCATCATCGTTGTCGTCGTCAGCAGAGCGAGCGAGCGGCGGCGGCGACGGCCTACAGCGATTATCCGTTAGTAGAGTGGAGTGGAGAGAAGGTATCCTGACCGCTGCGGCCGTTTCTCTGTTGTCAGTTTCACACGAAACGCTCACGAACTCGGTTGGACGCAAGAGACGACCGGCGCTTATCTAACCCAATGAGACTTGGAAATAACAGTAAAAGCTGAAGAAGAGCCGCCACAAGAACAGAACAGAACAGAACAGTGTAAAAGTGCTTGAAGCAGAGACAAGAAAACAAAAATAAAAATAAATCTATTTTGTGTAACAATTTCAAAGTGCAAGAAAGAACAGAACATACATATCCCTACCCCCCCGATATAGCAACTATATCCAAATATATTAAACAAAGACACAAAACTGAACGACAAGTGAAAATGGTTATGTCGGAGCTACGTTGGCATACCGCTAGTCCCGAGGATAATAGTAACTCCTTGAAGCGTGACTTGCTGAAGACCACACCGACCAGTGCCCGCGAGGCAGCCGTGCACATTATGCAGAATCGATGTAAGTTATCAGCATGTAAATATCCATCCATAGATCCAACTGAAAGCTGGATCAATTAGTAGTCAATAGTCAATAGGATTCGTGGTGTTCACATATGAGTGGCAAAGGGCCAATATATATCTGAAGTTGGGAAACTATTTTGCTTATTCCTGATAGCTTCTATACGTAAATTTTAATTGTAAAATATTATCAACCTATGGGCAATACAATTTTAAATCACTTAGGCACATTCGTGGTATTATATTTGGGGGATAATTGATAGATAATTTAACATCAAAAGCTTTTAAGTTGAATTATTAAAATCACTTCAATAAGTTCAATATAAATTTTTGATTCTGGAATTCTATATCACGTTCAAATTACAATGATTGCTTCAACGAATGCCTAATACCCGAGTCTTTTATGCACTCTTTTTAGACACTTTGATTGGTTGGATTTGCAGGTGTTTTACCCCCGGATACATCAGGTTGATCTCCACCCTAAATAAAATGAGGCTTACAGCTAAAAGAAAAGTAGCTTTAACTTGCCCAAAATTTCAATTTAAAACCATAGCTGCACATCTTTCTTTAGCCATTTACAAATGTTCTAGACATAACTAAAACTCAGTCAAATTAAGTCAATGACTGGGTTCAAGTGCTTTGCACCAACACCAAACACCCACCGAGAACTAAAAGCAATGACAAATTATTGAAAAACTGCAACTTGCCCAGCACAGGTGTCTCTGCCATAAATAATAATAACTCCCAGCGACCCACTTGGGCTGGAGACTCAAGACCCACCAGGCGGTACCAGGCGAGAACTACACACGAGTAAAGTAACAAATGAGTAGTATTACAAATGCGGACCATAAAAATATTTATTAAAGACGCATGTCTTGCACAACACAAAAATATGACCATGTAAATGGAGTACAGGTATGGGTACAGGTCTGGCTACAGGTCTGGCTACAGGTACCAGAGGTATGGGGGAGGGGAGCGTACTAAGACCGAGACTGGTGGCGATGGGCACTCAATGGAACCGCTCGGCCCATTGTAAACAATACTTTTAATTTGTTGCCTTATCAATTAACGTTTCGAAGCGCGCAACAAAAACAATGAGCAGAGCCATAAAAAAAAGCGCATTTCGATGAAAAATATTGTAAAATCGAATGTATCGATGGTTCGATATGCGCAACAATTCCATGCTCGAGTTCTGCCTGTTGTACGACAAGTGGAAAGACACCAGATGAGTCGTCGAGTCATTTGGTTAATTATATGTAAATTTGCAATCAATGAAAAGTGAGTAATTTTGGCGGGGGTTTGTGTGCTTCCGATAAGGTAATGTGTGAAGGGGAACACCAACAAGTTCCGTTTTTCCATTTTTTCGGCTGCGTACTGCTGTACGACCATTCGTTAGCCATCCAATCAGCGTTCGTGCAGAGCGAGTGCCTCGAACACGTGACGCAAATGATTTCTCGGCCTAATCTAGCCCACAGAACGATAGCTAATATATGTCTCATGATATTCATATAAGAGCTTACCTTGTACAAGGCGATTTGCTTATCACAGTTGACTTCTTATCTCGCCATGACCAATAATCGAGCTAATATTTTTTGCACACCTGCAGAACGTAACCCAAAAATCTTTACGTCTTTTGCCACAGAGTAAACAAGTTTCGTCATACTTTTCATAGATTTTGCGAGCAGCAAAAAAAAATACGTACATAAGTACTACTACTACAATCAGTTTTAAATTAATATTTATATTTATATTTATTTGTGCGATTAGAGCAGCTCTCTGGTCAGTCCATGTCGATTGACGACAATGTGTACACTACACCACACAAAAAACTTTGACCAATCACATTATTTTTAGTCACTGAGAGTCCATGAGCTCATGCCCGATACCAGTCCCAGTCGCAGTCCTGGTGCTGTTGCCCCTTATCAGCTACTTATAACCATAAAAGCCGATCAAGAAAGAGGGCGTGTGTTTGGTCTTTTATGGCTAATTCTTGGAAAAAGTAGGAAATGAATAAAAAAAATCGATTAAGATTTACAATTGCCAAAGCGGAAATTGATAGAAAAATGCAGCCGCGCAGCTCCACCATATAGTTAACAATGCAATTTGGGCTCTTAACAAACAAAAGTAAACAATTTTGTCGCGCTGTTGATTAAGGGGGCTGTAAAATGTACTTGGAATGAAGTTAAAGGTTTTAATGGATCAGAAGAGGCATTAAAAATGAGATATTTAAGCATTGTTTGCAGGAATTATGGGCATTAAACACCAGAGATTGCTACAAGTAATATGTTTAAGAGAATCGAAACCTTACCTTTGGGGTAGCTTATTTTTCTGACAGTAGAGTAGGACCCCCCAAAGGGTTTTATCTCTTTGGTTGCATCCCAAATCGGGTATATCCTTGCGTACACCTTTTGCCTTGCCTTAAATCATATTTTTTTTTATTTATTTCCTACATTTCCCTGCCCGTTTAGCACCCATATACATTAAAGTAGCCCCCTTCCGTTTGAGATCCTAAGCGCCAGACTTGCCTTAATATCCCCTTCCCTCTTTCCAGCCGCTAATCAAGCTTTCATTTCATTTCATTTGATTTCGCCGCATTTGGAGCTTTCGCTCTTTGAGAGTGAGTGTGTTTGCTGGTTTTGTTTTGCTACGAATATCCCTGCCAAGACAAAGGCAGAAAAGCGCACGCACATTACATGTATTTTTGTCTTTGCTTTCGTTTATTTTATTTTATTTATTTATGTTTTTTCTTTTGGCTACTCTTGGAGGAGTACCCATGCCAGTCCTGTTCCGCTCGGTGTTCGGTGCGGCTCTGTTCTGTTTCTGTCCAGTGTGGGGTCAAGAGTTCAAGACACGCAGCTTCCGCCGTCGACGGCTACGACGACGACGACTCAATCGATAGTCAGTCTGCGCACGTGATGTCCGCCGTCTATAGCATATAGTAGAATGTGTGCCTGGCCTCTCCTCTTCTCTTCACTGTGTGTGTTGGTCTGTGTTTTCTGTGGGTGGACACCCACCCCACTGTCGAGGTCATTGACTAATTGTGTGCGCCACACAGCCAAACGGACCTCTCTCTCTCTCTCTCTCCCCCAGCCCTCATCGCACCACCATCACAGCATCATAACCATCCTCCATAGCGCCACCCCCGCTGTGCAATTCTCTAAAATTTTATTTATTTTCGTTGCGGGGGGGTGGCCTGGCGGCCTGGCCGTGGCTGTGGTTTTTGCAATTTCTCTGCCAAAAATTGTAAAATTCTTTGAAAATTGAGAGAAGGAGATTTGCCTTTGCCCCTGCCCCTGCCCCTCCCAGCCGTATGGTTGGATTCAAATGTTGCTCATTTCATTTCATTTCACTCGTGCTGGACACGCGCGAGGGTGTCGAATGTTTCTACTTTTATTTCAGAGGGTTCTTCCCCCCTACTCCCCTTTCATTCCCCTGCTTATGTAATTTATGTGGCATTTTAACGCGCAGTTTTTCGAACATTTTTGTTACCTAAGGCCAAGCCAAGCCAAGCCAAGCCAAAGGCGCTGTCTCCATGCCCATATGCCACAAACCACTTGAGTTTGGTTCCTGCAATGTCTTTGTGGCAACCAACAGTTGTTGTTGCTTAATTAGTGGCGCAAAAGGCGTGGCAAAACGGGCGACAGAAGTGTGCCAGAGGAAGGGAAGGAGAAACTATCGAATGGGAACTGTTTCAGTGCAGGATTTAGAGGATGAGCCCAAAGATAGTAAGCTGCTTCGATCTGCTATAGATTCTATAAAAAAAAACTGAATCCAACCCAGCCAACTGCAGCTCCCCCGCCGCTCCATGCAACAACTGTTCAAATATCCAACTGCAAAAGAAGTCAATTTCTAATGCATTTTAGAGGAGACTCGCCCTGGCCCTGGTCCGCCACTCGTAAATTAGCCAAAGCGTCTGAGAGACACAGAGAGAGAGAGACCAAACAACAAATTCAATTTCTCTAGTCATAAAAAAATGCAGTCAGCACAAATGTTGTCTGTGTGGCTGTGCCTGGACTGGACTGGACACTTACCTTGCTCCAAAATTCAAATCGTACAGCGTAGTACCAGGTGTGCCGTGAACTCTGGCTGCTCTGGCGCTTTCATTGCCCCCTGACGATGAACATAAAAATATCCTTTTATAGGCAAACGGTGTCGCTGTCTGGACGCGGACTGGACATCGGACTGGGCTCGGACTGGGCTCGGACTGGACTCGGACTGGACTCTCGGACTGGGCTCGGACTGGGCTCGGACTGGGCTCGGACTGGGCTCTCAGACTGGGCTCGGACTGGACTCGGACTGGACTCTCGGACTGCTGTTCATTTTCAGCTTAAAATGTATATCGATGCATATCGATTTTGTGTATCGTAAACTTGAGCGGCGCTGCCTGTTGGGGGTGGGGTTTTTCCCTGCCATTTTGTCCCGAGTTTTAAAATGTTTCTATTTTATGCGCGAGACGTGTGTCGTCTTTTAGCTTTAAGTGTGCCCTGCCGCTGCATTTGCCCTGAGTCTAAATATTTCCGCTTTTCCCTTTTTCGTTTCAGATATCAGCCGCCTGTCGCGCTCGCCGTCGCCACTGCAATCGAATGGTAAGTGTTTCCCTTTCCCTTTCTCCCCCCACACTTAGAGCTGGAAACATCAGCTGTTGTCCGAGCCCGAAAAACGATTTACGAGATTTGTCCACTTCCACTGCTACATATATATATATATACAGCTATAGCTATACATATATATTTATGTAGCAGCTATACATATGTATATTTCTGGTTTTTGGAAACATCTGCCCCTGGAAGCATGGCAGGAGTACGACGAGTTTAAGGGGTAGGGGGGGCTCTCCTCTCAGTTTCACTAAATCACTCACATGTTTTCGGTTTCAACAAAAAGACAATAAACCCCCGAAAATCAACCCTTGCCTTGCCCTGCCCTGCCCTGCCCGGTGCCACGCGCGCTAGGCACTGATACACTTTTAGGGGATCGGGGAATAGATCGGTGACGGGGTTGCCCATGGGTAGGGAGGTTTCCTACCAGGCACACAATGGCCTGTCAAAACTTTTGTCACAGCCCTTTCTGGGCGCTGATTTAATGGCGCAAGAGAGGCGGTGGGGGGAGAGATCTTTAAGTTGATTTTGATGTCTTATTAAATGGGTGTTTCGACTTAACAGCTTCTTAAGTAGTTTGCTGAGGTGACAATTGGGTTTTGTCAATTGGTTGCCAGCCAGTCAGCCAGACATTCCCTTTAATTGTCTGCCTCTGTGGAAAAAGGGAAATGGCAGGGGATTAACTGGAACTGAAACTGGAACTGCATTAAGTTCTACACTTTTGATGGCACTCATAAAGCATTCGATTATTATTCATAACTCGTTCGGCAAAAAGGAGGCTGTGGCTGGTGCTGGGACTGGGGGTCTGGGCCTTCAATTTGCAATTCACACTTTTCAAATTTCATGGACTTCGTTAGTCATGGTCCAAACGAACGAACGAACGAACGAACCCCTCAACCTTTTCTCCGACTTGGCTCCCTTATTTTGCTTCTTTCTTCCTTCTTTTTTTTTTTACCACATTATTGACAGCATTTTCGCTTGATTTGAATTCACATGTGAGGGAGTGTGTGTCCATGTCCGCATCCCTGTCTGCTTGTGTGTGTGTGTGTGTGGGACTCTCTGGACACAGTTGCTGTGATTTCTTTCACGAACATGAACCACATACACACTCCTACTCCTACTCCTACTCGTATATATGTATGTATATTTACATATATTTTATGCAAAAATTATTCCGTTATGCTTGGCCTGGCTTGGCTTGGCCCCCGTATGTGGGAGCATTTTTTTTTTTTGGGTAGCGTCGCTCCTCAATGTGCAGTCAAACTGACCATTTGGCTTCTTTTCGTTTTATTGGTTATACTAAATGGAACAGGAGCGTAGTCAACCGAGGGGGTTTGTAAATGGAGTGCAGATTGGGGTTCTGTGAGGAAATATTATGACATTCAGGGTATACTTTTTTGAGCATGTTTTTCTGTTGCATTAAATGGATATCCAATTATTTTCTTATGCATTAGAAAGGCTTTTGGTGGGAACAGTTATACCATCATGGTTTAATTTCTTTTTGGATGTTCTTTTCTTGCCTTGAATAGAAATCATTTGTTTTCTTATATCATATTTTTGATTTGAATTAGAAATCCTTTTTGACGTCGTGTGCTTCATTTACTTCACACAATATTTATTCCGGAAATTCAAACCATTAAATTAAAATTAAAAAAAATATATGGCTTATCCAGTTATCCCCCAATCAAAAATATATAGCTTATCCAGCTATCAATTATATATTATCAATCAATTATATTTCCTTCTGTAAATCGATTAATATTTCAATTTAAACCTATCGACATCTCAGCCAACTTATATCCCAAAAAGAGCTCTAAAAGAATTTCATAGCCTACATTCACTGCCCTATTTCAGTCAGCTTTAGCCTCAAGTCACTCAGCTTTTATGCACTTTAGCAGCCCCAATTTTTCCCAGTTAGCTACTTCGAATATTTCCCTAAATATTGTACACCCTGCCAACGCTGGACATACGCCCACGCCACTGACCCGAACAGCCATTCACACAACACATACAAATCGAATTTGCACATCATCTGAATACCAAATGGACGCACGTAGCCCTCCCCTCCCCGCCCCGCCCCAAACGAGAGAAGGAGCTGCTGGCCTCTCGATGTGGTCCCTGGGATGGACGCATATGTAAAAAGGATGACCATGTGGTCGCCCACTTGGGCGAATAAGTCATCAAATTCACGTAGCAGCCAGCCAGCCAGCCAGCCACAGCCATCCAGCAGCCAGCCACCCACAGCAGGCATCAGGAGGCGACCAAGTCATAAAGTAGCCCAGAACAAACATATGCAAAAATTGCCTGCATTGGACAGGATGTGAAAATAGTATGAGGGGGGACCCAGACCAGGGGGCTACTTCAAAGGGTTTAACTTTTTTTGATTGCCAACCAGTTGAGGGGGAGGATGTGTTGGTCGGTTGGTTGGGTTTCGGTTTGATGGCTTTGGGTTTGAGTTTGGCTTTGGCTTTGGGTTTTCTAGTTGCCAGTTTTAGCTCAGAAATGAACTCGTCTTGTATTTAAATATTATTGCAAATCAATTGGGAAAGAAAAACCCTCCACTCTACGCCATACCTACCATTCCTCGCTCCCCTGTCGCTCTCTTTTTGTTGTATAAATAAAATGCATACAAATAGCAAATTTATACAAATCGGTTTGGCCGGGCATTTGAAATGCTAAAATGCCACTTAAAAGCAGCTAAAAGCGTCAGCCAAAATGAAAAGAAAACACGAGAATTCCATTTGATGTCAAGGTGGAACTATGTAAACTATGCACCAGCACACCACCACAGTCACCCAGGGGGTGGCAGGGAGTAGCTGTAGCTGTAGCTGTAGAAATTTTCGCATAATAAACAAAGTTGAGGCCTCTCGCTTCGGTGGGTGGTCACGTGAAAGGCTTTCACCCAAAAACTTGCAGATGGCTGGCAAAAACCCAACGGACTATGAAATTGAACGAAAATTATACAAAATGTTTCGATCTGTGTGTGTGCGCTCTCGGGGCCTATGCTAAATTTATGCAAAAGGACACTCCACAGAGTGGACTCATTTTTTTTTTTTTTTGCATAGCCTGAATAGCAAATGGCTAAGAAAAATATTTTTCCACTGGATTAAGCCTTTTTCTGGGTTTGGTTTTTGGGCTTAAAAATGAGCAAATGAGAAATGGAGACTCGAAAGTGGATTGAAAGTAAATAAAATTCGCTGCTGGGTTCGTGAGCTCTACTGATCGGAGAGAGCAGCTCCTTCTGCTCTCCATACTCTCCATTTCCACTTTTCTTACCCCCTTATTCTTCCCCTTCATTTACAGCTTCCGATTGCGATGACAACAACTCGAGCGTGGGCACCTCCAGTGATCGCTGCCGCTCGCCTCTGAGTCCCGCGCTCTCGCTGACCCACCAGCAGGCCAAGCGCCAGCTGCTGTCACTGCCCCATCCGGCACACCATCATCATCAGCATCAGCAGCATCATCATCATTTGAACCACCTGAACCACCAGCAGTACAAGCAGCAGCAGGAGGAGGACTATGAGGACGCCAATGGCGGGGCACTGAACCTCACCAGCGACAATTCGCGTCACAGCACCCAATCGCCGGCCAATTCGGTCAAGTCCACGTCGATTACGTCGCCCGTGCCAGTGGCCGTGCCCTCGCCCGTGCCGCCCATGATCTCGCCTGTGCTGCCCCTGCCACATGATGTGGCCACTGGGGCAGGCGGCTCCGCGCCCACCTCGATGGCAGCAGCGGCTGCCGCAGCCGCCGCCATGGCCAGCACAGTGGCCAGTGGCATCTCCCCGCTGCTGGCGATGCCGGGACTGTCCTCGCCACAGGCACAAATGGCAGCCGCTGGCCTGGGGCTGAACAATCCGCTGCTGGCCGGGTCGCTGTCCCCCCAGGACTTTGCCCAGTTCCAGCAGCTGCTGCAGCAACGGCAGGTGGCGCTCCAGCAGCAGTTCAACAGCTACATGGAGCTGCTGCGCAGCGGATCGCTGGGTCTGGCCCAGGACGATCCAGCACTGACCACCCAAGTGGCGGCCGCCCAGTTCCTAATGCAGAGCCAGCTGCAAGCCCTCGGCCAGGCCACACAGCAGCTGCAGGCACTCCAGAAGCAGCAGCAGCGCCAGCAGCAGGACGAGTCCATGCCCCTGGCCTTGCCGCTGAACAAACCGAGCCATCACCAGCAGCATCACCAGCAGCACCATCAGCAGCCACGCAGCTCCACGCCCCACTCCATACGCAGTCCCATTTCGGTGCGCAGTCCGGCCAGCTCACCCCCACAGCTCCACCATCATCCGCTGCAGATCACGCCGCCCAGTTCGGCGGCCAGCATAAAGATGAGCGGCATGCTGACGCCGAGCACACCCACCAGCGGCACCCAGATGCACCACAGCGGCACCACCACGCCACAGCCGAAGACGGTGGCGGGTGCGGCGGCTGCCCGTGCCGCGGGCGAGCCCTCGCCCGAGGAGACCACCGATCTGGAGGAGCTGGAGCAGTTCGCCAAGACCTTCAAGCAGCGCCGCATCAAGCTGGGCTTCACGCAGGGCGACGTGGGTCTGGCCATGGGCAAGCTGTACGGCAATGACTTCTCGCAGACGACCATCTCGCGCTTCGAGGCGCTCAACCTCAGCTTCAAGAACATGTGCAAGCTGAAGCCGCTGCTCCAGAAGTGGCTGGACGATGCCGATCGCACCATCCAGGCCACCGGCGGCGTCTTCGATCCGGCCGCGCTGCAGGCCACAGTCAGCACGCCGGAGATCATCGGTCGCCGTCGCAAGAAGCGCACCTCCATCGAGACGACGATTCGCGGTGCACTCGAGAAGGCGTTCATGGCCAACCAGAAGCCCACCTCGGAGGAGATCAGCCAGCTGGCCGATCGCCTCGGCATGGAGAAGGAGGTGGTGCGCGTGTGGTTCTGCAATCGGCGGCAGAAGGAGAAGCGCATCAATCCCTCGCTGGACAGTCCAACGGGTGCCGATGACGATGAGTCGTCGTCCTACATGATGCACTAGAGCAGGAGGAGGAGCAGAGTGGAGTAGAGTGCTGCTATCGATCGATATCTAAGGGACAAAGACAGTGCAATGTGCGCAGGACACAAGTGAGCAAATGAGTGAAGGAAGAAGCCAAGCAACAACTATGAGCAGGTGTGTGTATTATTATCTCTATATTTATTTATTTGATTTATTTGTTGATCTTTGATCTTTGTTGAGACAAATTTACTTGCTGATTTTTCACTGTGTTAAAAATTTCACTAACAATTTCCTTTTCTTTCTGCTCTGTTTGGTTGCAGGTTCAAAGTCGCAACACACATCAAATATTAGCATAATTCTTGACTATGATTAGGTGGTACCAACTCCTGCGCGTGCACACACACAGAGATACCAATTTGGGGTTGGTTTATGTTAACTATTAAATGGTATTTATTGCAACGTACTTTCGTAATGGAAAAAAAATCAACCAAAAAAATATTGCTAATCAGGTGAACTGCCTATCCTCCCTCCCGCCAGGCAGTTCACTTGATCACCGACGTTTTTTTTTTGGCGGCCATAAAGAAATCGAACTCTCTTGCCCTCGTTGGGGCAAATCATTTCGACTTGCCCTCGTTGGGGCAAATCATTTCGATTTCTTTATGGTCCTTGTAGCACTGTGGCGTCTGTGTATTATTAATATTTAAGTACAGTCTCTGCACAAATTTCAAAGTCAACAAAATGAATTCCTAGCGAATATCTATAACAAATACATACATACATATATAATATATTTTAATCGTTCCCTAAAAAAAAACACAAAACCCAAAAGCAAGGTACATTTTTAAGCATATTTATTTTTCGCGTGAATACTGTGATAATCAATTTGAATGATTTTAATTTTAATTACAAAACAAAACAAAAAACGAAAAAACAAACAAGAAAACAACAAAAAATTAATACGTATTAATTAGATGTATTTTCTATTTTATGGGCAAGTAAACTAACAACAGAAAAATATAATTGAAATTTGTCGTATTTATAAATGTGTATGTGTAAAAACCATTTGAATTTATTGAAAAAGAACATTTATAATTGTAAAATGTATAAACAAAAAAAAAAACACATACTAATAGAATTTTTAAATGTATAATTACAAAAAACAGGAAAAGACAAAAACAAAAACCAGCGCAACAAAATTAAATAAAAATAAAAATAATTATCATACAAAATATAAATTAAAATATTTGTGCATTTTTTTATGGGGCGGGAAATGCAGTTGCAATGCTAGCTATGATTTTTTTTTAGATAATGCTGCTCCCAGAAATGATCTCTGGGAGGCTTTTTCATATAAAAAAAAAAAGATCTTAACCCACCCAGCAGAGATATCAATCTGCCGAGTGAAAGAAAAATGTTTCTGAATTGAGTTCAGCGGCTGATATGAAAGGGAATTGGAAAGAATCGCAAGTGTTTGAGTCTCTCTCTCCCCCTTGATGGGGTAAAAACGCAAGCTAAAAATTTTAATAAATAACAACATGCAAAACTGAAATTAATTCATGGAATTTCTTCCGGCCCCTCTGTCGCTGGCTGTGTCTCTGTCTGAGTTCTGAGTTGTGGTTCTGGTCAAGTGAGGGAAGGAAGGCGCGTGCAGAGCTAATAAGAAACAGACAGCCAACCCGCAGCAGTACGACAACTGGACCGATTCGATCTCATGACCAAGATATCTACATGCAGATGAGCCAAACGAACGGAGGGGCAACCTGGGTCACTCACGAGCGGACTCAGACTCAGACTCAGACTATCAATGGAAAGCCGACAGTACAAAATGAATTCACTGCGATTTGGTTAGGGCGGTTCGTCATTGTCGCTCGTTGCTTTGAGCAATTAAAAATGGTTTGGTGGCAAAGTTGAAAGTACAGTGTGGCTGCGCTAAGACAGAAGAGGTGTGAATAGATAGAGATATATATAGACCTAGAAATTAGAGAGAATGTTAGCATAAATAAAGAATGGTAGGATGGAGCTGTTTAAATATGTCACAAGCAAGATTTTTTATATGAAGTTCCTTAATTAATTTCAAGTGTTTTTTTTCTCTATGACAATCCTCACGTTATACTCATTAGCTGTGGCAGAGAGGCACATCCAGCCGCGGGACACGACACATACGCAAATGATGTTGAAAAGAGATGCACAAACGCTGCCCTGCCCTGCCCTGCGCCCCCCGTCGGAGTTCACTTGTTTGCATGGAAAGCGCATAATCATCGCGTGTCATGTGGAAATTTATACTATTTATGGTCTGTTTGTTTGTACTCAGAGATGGAATCAAATGGAATGGGTTGCTGCGACGCGGCTTTGGTGTCGGGCTCTGGCATGGGGGGGTGGTGGTGCGGGTTGGTTGGTTGGCTCAGATGGTTAGCCTTGGGGCACTTAAGCTTGGCTTTGGCTTGGGCTTTTGTCTTCTCGGCACTGCGCGCTCTGTTAATAAATTCATGGAAAATTGCCAGTAATTACGAGACAAGCGACGACGATTTCACAGGAATTCTTTTCGCTGCTCTGCTCTGCTCTGCTCTGCTCCCCTGCCTTCCTTAAGGGCGTCCCTTTTTGCAGCTTTCCAAAAGGGAAAATTTTCATGGGGTGGAAATTTGCATATGTGAAAAGTTGTAGCTCGTAAACCCCATTAGAGCCGAGCAGCTAACATTGTAGATGGATTGCGATAAATCTTTGTGCAAAGCCCCACAGCCAACCAGCCAACCAGACACCGAGACACTGACACGTACACTCTGGGCTTGGAGGGAGACCCCCAATTGGCATTTCCCATGAAACTTTCTAAGCTCAAACGAAAAATTGTGAATATTCATTTCAAGGCAAAAAGTTCTACATGCTTAAATCAGTCTGCATTATACAAATTAAAGCGCACTTAATTATACGCCGCTCAGGATGGGTCGGAATTATAGCTTTAAGGTGATGGGTCGTCCACATCACCCCCCCCCATCACCACCCCATCAACCATTCCACTGCACAGCCATTTTTCCATTTAAATCTCCGATATGATGAGCTTAACACTTGCCGCTCTGTGCCGCTTCCTTATGGCTGGGGCTTGTCTTCTTGTCATGCAGTGTGGCACATCAAACACATCAAAACCTAACCTGAATGAGGCATAAATTTCTGCTGCTTTGCAGCCAACTTTCTAGTCGCAAGCTGCAAGCTGCAACAAAAACTATAACACATATATATAGAGAGAGAGAGAGAAAAAATTTGCAATGCATTGCATTTTAGTTGGAATTGCTTAATTTATCAGTTCAGCACACAGTTGGCATTTGCCGAGAGGGCAGACGCGGCACAGGCCGCATGAATATGCATGTGTGCAACCTGCCACTGCCACATACTTTTAGTTAGACATTTTATTTCATTGCTGCATATATAGATACTTACAGATATATGTACTCTGGTTTTTTTTTTCCATCAAAGAAGGCCAAAGAGGTGGTGGCAGGTGGGTGGGGGGTGTTGGGGAATGCCATAGAACCAGTTAATGCAGCCATATTAATACGAATTAATACGTTCAGGGTTCGCTCCAATGGAGGGATCAATACTCCCAGCTTTGATAGTTTAAATAAAATAAAACTAAATTAAATTGCCAGAATGTTGTGCATAGAAGAACTTAATTTCACATTTAATTTCCTGGTAGAGTAGAGCCCTCCGGCGGAGTGCGGGAGATATGCATATATATTGAACTAAAAGGTCGTTGCTTTTATTTGCAATTTTTTAGTCCCATGAAGGGATTGATAAGAAAACACATATCGATGCACTAGAAGGTGGCTGCAGTGAACAGCTCCTGCTTGAGACAGAGATAATTGTTGGATAAGGGCGTCTCGCAAGCAAATGGAAAATCGAATTTGCACTGAATGTCATGGTAGCCAAAGGCCCCATTACAGTTGGCAAACGCTACGCAATCCTCCTCGGGCAAAGCGTTGTTCGGCTCTTTTGGTACCCAATTCAAGGAGGCAACCAAATCGCCTGATTTGGACTGAGTGAACCGGCGTCTGTCCCCCAGGCAGTTGATTCCAGCCCACACCGAATGACGCCAGCTGTCTGTGAATTGCAGCCCGAGGCTCTTGAGGTGTGCGGTTGTCAGCTCCTTATCCCGTTCATCTTCGAAAACCATAAGATCGGCGCCCCGTTTCCGACAGTAGCGATCGGCGACATGCCAATTGGCCTATATAATTATGTATGTTAAATATTTGTATATATTAAATGGATTTATTAGTTTTAGAATTTTACCTCTTCTAAGGACACGTAATAACATTTGTTGCCCACACGTGTAAAATCAGTTGGGCAGCTCTCTGAGCGCACAAGTACAAGCACAAAAGACAGCAGGACACCAACGGCAGAGAGTACTTGGAATGTCATGATGCTTTCCGTGTGCGAACACATTGAATGGTTCAACTAAAATGTCGCCCCGTTTTATGCACATCCAAAAGATCTTATCTTATCCATTCTATATCTTCTTATCCCATATTGTATTTTGCAATCACATCGGCTTCCTTATACGCGCTACTTAAAGTCTTTGTATATTTTTTTTTATTATTTTTATATTCGGTATCCGGTATATGGGTGCTTTCATTTATTTATATACATATAGACATAAATATATCAATATTCTTTCATATATTTCATTCGTATGTTTGTACATAAATAAAGTGTTTGTGTATATGCTTTATCAGCAATAATCATATTTATATAGCCATATCTGTATGGCGTATTCGAACCCCAGTTCTCAGAAACTTTTAGATTTAGGGCAATCGTATTTTCTGTTCAGAGTCCTGTGATATCACACTTAATCAAGTATAATGTATAATATTTTCCCCGACTATCTCCGCTTTTAAACGCAGAAATTATTTCGCGCTGCCCTATAGATAACTTGATAGAGTTAATTCAAGGTGTAAATTTAACCAAACTTCGCCAAATATTCGCCTAATTTTGTACTACAAAAATCAATGCTAAATTTCAGTAAACACTTACAGCAAACTAAATTTACATTTATTCAAAAATAATCAAAAATAATCTAAAACATTTGTTAAAATTCCCTACCTTACTCCTATGTAAATATCTCTGCCGTTCGGCTTCAATGAGCTCAATGAGTCTGAGTCACAGCTACAAAATTACGCATAGCATTCAGCCACAGCCAACTGCAACTGCAACCAATATTGACCTTAAATGCATTCAAAGAACTTGGCAAACTATGAGCACATATTGCATTTGCGTGTACTTAATGAATGCAAGGGCAGAAACCACAACCAAATGGATATGAAATTGAATGAATAAATAGCAATCGAATGCCAAAAGCGCAGACAGACAAAGCTCCGATGGCTGGTGGGCAGGTGTTCCGCCCATGAGGCTGGCTAAATACAAATTATGCAACTTTAATTTTGCCTTCGACGGGGCAGCTAAATATGAAAGAGCGAAACAAAGAAGAAGTCTAATTAGCATTCGGCCTGCTGCTGCTGCCCGAAGGAAAGGACAGGAACGAACGGAGCAGCCAATTTGTAAATTATATGAAAAGGTCGAACATGCAAACCATTTCCCTTGCCTGTGCCCCTGCCTGTGCCTGTGCCCTTCCTTCCTGCTTCCTTCCCGTTTGCGGTCATTAATTAAAAATTAGTTTTGTAAATATTTTGCTCGCCTTTTTGCGCAATTCGGTTTCAGTTTGTTTCTCGGCTGTATTCCCGGTGTATTCCCTTTGAAATTAAATTGTTTTATAACGAAGTGTCTGTGACTCGCGAAGCGCAAAAGTGGCGCCGCCGCATCTCTATCCGGGGGCACGGCCCGTCAGGCCGTCAGTTTCCCTCCACTTTGCATGCGATCATGCAATTGCATCAGTCGGCGGTGGAGGCGGTTCAGTGGGATGCAATGGAAGCCGAACCCTACCTATCACAGGCCCAACAAAAGCCCAAACCCAACCCAACCCAAGCCGCCTCTAAGCTCATATTATTTGTGAATTTAATTTACGGCTTTAGACTCATTAAAGCTCGTGGCCATAGAATGTCTCTGATGCCCATCTTGCGATTGCCTGGGGAACCGGGCACAGGCAATCCAAGTGGAAGTCCCCACCCCCCCAATCCGACTCTCTTGGCTGGGTATGTTAATGCCGCTGCTGGAGTGGGTAGCGGCAGGGAGGAGGGAGAAGGGCTGGCCGTGTAGCAATAACACCTACTTCATTACAGGTTGCACAAATATAATGCATCATGATTTTTTGCCTCATTGTAGCATTCTTTTACAATTGCATGGACAGTGGGCTCCATTTGAATGGTAAGAAAATCGAAATATATATATATATTATTTAAATATTTATGCAGCTAATATTTTGTATTTTTATTTATGAATAAATTTTAAGGTTTATTTTTAAGAGTAAATACCTTTGATAAATATGCTAGCTGGTAAATACTGTATTAAATATTTATATATTATATATTTTTAATATTTATGCAGCTAATACCTTTTATTTTTATTTATCAATAAATCTTAAGTTTGTTTTTAAGATAACATTTGTAATATTCTAGCTTGTAAATACTGCTATAAATATTTATATATTATTTTTTTGTATATTTATGAAGCTAATAATTTTTGTTTTTATTTATTAATAACAATTTTTAGGTTTATTTTAAAAATAAATACCATTGATAAATATTCTAGCATGTAAATACTGCTATTAAATATTCGGCTAATAACAGCAAATACCATCCATAATTTTTAAATGTGTCCCTAGTCATTTTTTTTATTTATTTTTATTTATTTAAACTTAATTTTATTTGTAGCTTTAAAAATCTTAAAATAGAGCAAATTTCTTTTGGGACTATTTAATCTTCCAACTCAACTCTTCACCCTACTTTAATTTACCCATTTGCAGCATTGTTTGCCCCACTGTACGTTTGCCATTCGTGGCGGTGCATTATGCCAAGAACTATCAAAATCTTGTTAAATAACAATGTTGAAGGCGATCCACACAGTGCCCAGCGCATCGCGTTAATAGAAGACATCATCAAAGCGAACAAATATACATTTTATGATTGTGATAATCCACAGAGACAGAGACAGAGGCAGAGGCAGCGGCAGAGACACACAGAGAAAGACGAGCGATGCGATTTGGCTATGGTCAGCTGGTTATGGTAGCTGCTGCAAAAATTATAATACATATAACTAATTAGTAAATATCATTTGCTGCACAGAACACTCGTAAAATCGCGTTTATTAAATATAGACACCGACCATGCAAAGACATAAAATCGGTGGGGGCTAGAATCTGCAATCTCCGGAGATAGGAGCAACTCCGCTTGCGAACACGCAAGCCAAATGAATAGAATTTTAATTTTAATTTTATTTCCTCATTAAATGCACATTAAATCTGCTGTTAATTGTATTTCCTTGTAGCCCATGCAAATTCCTATTTCTGGTTGTATTTTCCCTGTCAATCGTGGGGGACTCTCTCACAGTGCCCCCTCCTGCACACTTATAGAAAGAGATGGAGAGAGAGATGGGGAGAATTATTCTCATCTCATGTCGGTCTACATGAAGCCAATTAAAGGCTGCAACTGCACTTGCGCAACTGCAAGTGTCATAAAATTTAATTTATTTAAATTAAGACAATGGCAAAAAAAAATTTGCGTTTTTAATTGTCAAGTGCGACCGACGCTTCGGCATGAAGATTATTCGCCATCCACCCCATGTTAACTGAGGAAGTAACGTCTTTATTTGGGGGATCCGAACTGCAGCAGGAAAATAATAATGATGTGAGTATTTAATTCCGGTTTTAATTGAGGATTGTGAGGATGCCCTCTAGAATTCACGATGCATGGCCACTGCTTCTGTTTTCTGCCTGGTTCTTCAATGTTCTACCACAAAGCAGCCTGCCAAAGGAGTCCAGTCTCCCTTTTGGCCCCTTGAAAATTGCAGGCGTTTGAGTAGCCATCAAACAATACTCGAAATTGAACAAAAGAGCCTTTGGCAATGCATTGGCTGAATGCAATAAAAATTAAATAAAGTCATCAAGTCTATTTACAATTTTTCGAAATCGTTTCATTCTGTTTCCCATTGTCAAATGGAGCGTGCAAAGAGCGAGCAAAATCAAAGAACAGCGCGGCCAGCAAGCCAGCGAACCAGCAACAAAATCCAAACGACTGTTGAGTAATTTAGTTGAACTGACGATCGGTCCAGCAGCAGCAGATGAACTATGACCTGACCTGGTGGGTCGCCCACAAAACGTTGTCCAGGTGCAAAAACTGGACCCGTACTCCTGTGTGTCTCTCTGTCTCTATCTCTATCTGTGTCTGTGTCTGTGTTCCTCGTGTCATGTGATTTATGATGCGTTTTTGTCTCGCATTCTAGGGAAAAATACCCGGTCAACTTTTGTGTAGGCGTCGATGGAACACTCGGACTAAATAACACTCGATGTCTGGCACCCAGCAGCAGCAGCAGCAGCATCATCATCATCCCGATCATCCGCACTCTGTGGTCATCCCCCGCTTTCTTTCAGTATCATCATCCCCCAGTTGGCCCGGACAATGCCCAGTCTGGCTATCTGTTTGACCAACGCACTTTTGGCACGCTTCCCAGCAGCCCCTATACCATTACTATCAATAACCCTACCCAGAAGTTCTTTTGTTCCCTGCCGTACCTTCTCCTACTCCAACTCCTACACCCATGGCCAAGCCCAAGTGCCACACACTCGAGGGACGATCACAGCTAAACGCTCCGTTTAGGCTGCCCCCCCCTCAGAAAAAATTTCTGGAGTGGCGTGGCATTAACCTTGACTCTGCTGCTGCGATCCTTATCGCGATTGCCCTTATTGTGTTTATTGTGTAACATTAATCGAAAGTGCATTGTCATACCCCCAAGAACTGAACTGAACTGAACTGAACTGAATGCGGGGGTGTTTTTCCGGCCCCTCGATTACGTATTTCTTCTCCTGGCTATACATATTATCCCGTGGTATTCCTTCCTTTTTGTTTGGTTAATTTATTATGACATTTGGCGCGTGTTGAAAGGTTTTAATATGCGGTCTTTGGTCTGTGGGGATCTGGCTGGAGTGCGGCTCGGACCATGTGGTGTGTGAAGATCGATTTGGTTATGGCAACATATTTAAAAGGGGTGTAAATGGTACAAAACTAAAGGTACAAATTTATAATTCTCTCAGTCAATCAGCAGTCGAAACTCCCAATAATCACAATTTTCCTTAACAGAGTTGTAATATCTTTTCTAAAAAAAACACGTTGTTCGGAGCAAAGCCACGCCCGACTAGCTCTAGCTGCTTTGCAAATATTATCAGTGCCCTTCGGATTTTGCATGTCTGCTCACGCTCTGTGCTTGCGTGCCCTGCTAAGCGCTTTGTGCCTGCTAAGCTCGCCGCTCTTCGATAGCTACGTCCTTGCTGCTTCGTTGTCTACGTCTCTTTGCGTGCTTATCTGAATGCAGCGAGCAAAGGTGCAAGCTCAGCTTGAAATTGGCTGCATCTATGTGGATATATGTATACATATGTATGTATGTATGTTAGGATTTTGCATGTTTGCTCAAGTTCTGTGCCTGCTTGCCCTGCTAGGCACTCTCTCGAAGCTCGCCGCTCTTCGTTGTGTACGTCTCTTTGCTGCTTATCTATGCCGAGCATCAGCAAAGGGCAAGCAAGACTCTCACTTGAAATTTGGCTGTCATTAAAGAAAGTATTGTAGATATTTGAATTTTACTTAAGCGCCTTAACATTATTAAATCGTAATAATTATTCGGCCAACACACGCTTCTTGCTGATTCGATAAGAATTTCATCCAATTAGTTTCCACAATTGAAATTCTGTTAATCCTATTTGTTTTTAGCTAACTTCTGCAAGTTCCTTGGCTGCTCAATGCTATTCTTAGCCGTACTCCCCACTGAAATGGTTCATTCCCATGCTCGATAAAATTATTAATTGTCAAGAGGGGAGAAACCTTTGCGCCAAGAGGCAAGTGAAGTTGTCTAAACTTGCAATCGGTTTCCACTTGCCGTGCCAACTTCACCCTACCCTCCCCACCGCACCTCCTACCCACTGTTTTGTGTAGTGCCCCCCCATCTTTTTTTTTTCGACATCTTCACACACTGACGCCCACTTTTCTGGAGCACCGCCCCATTTATCAATATTCATTTAGTGTCGTCGTCAACTTGTTTCTCATTGTGGTTCTTGTTGCTGTTTTCTCCCGCTTGCTTGATGATGATCATTAACCGAATGGTTGCTTGGGTGGGGTGGGGTGGGGTGGTGTTGGGAGGCAGCAAAAATTAATTGACGGCGCATAATGACAGTTTATCTGGAAAAAATTGTTTGCCTCGAGTGTTGAGTTTTAATTAAAAATTATTGGATTACGTTGTTTGTCAGTCTCCGCCTCCTTAGCCTCCAGCAGCCACTTCTGTTCTGCTCTGTTCTGCTCCTACTTGGCTATGCCTAAGCGTAAGCCAAAGCATTTCATCATTTTAATGATAGTCCCAGCAAAAGAAAAGAACTTCACTGCTTTTAGTGACAAAACAATTTGTGAGGCAGCTCAGGTCTTGGCAGTTATATTGCACATAGCCCACAATACCCTACATAGATGGCATTGAAGAAGGGTGGTGTAGCTTGGTTTCTGCGAAATAAATATGAGAAATGGAATGCACAGTTTATGGTGGGATTAAGTTGTTTCGGGGAATTTCAAGACACCAAACAAATCACAAAACTGCCAATGGAGCTGGTTAAAAATATTATAAAAAAAAATTACCTTATGTAGGGCATTCCTTTTATGGATTGCTCTCACCTAAAACTTCGTTTATTTTGTTGCATGGTAAATGGCAATCGTTGGCACACAGGGTGGCACTAATTTGCACTAATCCAGCCTAAAATAGCTTTGATACATCCAATTTTAATTCGTGCTCATTTAATTCCATAATTAGAGAACAATAATTGGCAGGAAACACGATAGATAATATCGTGCATAGAAATTACAAAAAAAAAATGGCTATAAATACAGCAAAAAATATTTAAAATGTTGCAGATGCAACTGAAAGTGGAGCCCAAATGCTTTGGACAAACACAGGAGGACCCTGGCTGCTACTGGTGCTGTGCCACGGCATTGTGGCTGAGGTAGGTGTGAGAGACATACCCTGCAGAATATTACAACCCTCAGCCAATTGAACTTTCGAATCTAGCGCAAATGGGATTACGAACCCAAATTCGTGTCCACCCACACCTCGGATGAGAGCCAACTGAAGATCGGTGCCAATATTGATCGCTTGAATCGCGCAGACTTTGCAGTTTCGGCCACCTTCGATTGGAATTACGATGTGGATGAGACCACAATGGTGGGTGTACTGAGCCCACAATCCAATCACCATTCAATATTCCCATTCGCAGGTGGAGGGCCATGCTTTCCGCAGCTTTAATGGGGATGAGAGCGCCTACAAGCTGATACCGTTATCCATTCCCAGCACCCCCTTCGGCAACTTTATCGATACGTACTACAAGGATGTCTTCCTCACGAACGTGGGCTACTGCTCCAATCTGCCGCAGTTCAAGGATAAGTTCCAGCTGCCCTGGCCTAGGGGCCACTACCATCTGACCAAATGCGTCTTCAGTGGCCAGGGACTGCCGGAGGTTCTGCCGTTGGGCTACTACAAGATTTTCTTTAAAATCACTGGCGACAATCAGCCCACGTGGGGCTTCACCGTCATTCTGCATATAAAGGCAAAGATGTTTTAGCTGCCACACTAAAGTCAGCTGACTACTGCATTTGGATATGGAAAATATATAAATTTATATATCAAAGCCATAGCTTCGGCTTCTGCTGGGGCAGTGCTTAATCCACCATTCCTGGGCACTGTTCTCTGACTGCTTCTCAGTTATGCCCCAAACGTTGACAACCTCATCCCCATCAGCATCATGATGATGTTTGCCATCAGTTGGAGCGGCTTTTGCCTTTCTTGACTGTCGGTCAACTCATTTTTGATCATGCTTGGAGTCTTCTTTCCCCACCCTTTCTTCAGCCTGGGTGCCGGCTTTATTCCCTTCACTCTCCACTCCACTTTTGTTATTGTTGTTGGTTTTTTTTTTGGCCTTAAGGAAGCCATTACACGCATACATCCGCGTACATATATTCAGGATTTTCTGCCTCGGAAGCTTATGAACTGAACAATCATTTCTGTCTCTTTCCCGCTTACGTGTACTGCAATCATTGCTGTCTTTTTCCCTCCTTCGTGTTCCCTCGGTCACGCTTTGTGGTCGGTCGATCTTAACCCATGGCTGGCTGCTGTCCTTCTGCTCGTTGCTCTCACAATTTATTACAACAAATTTAAATGTCTTTGCTTTTGTGTTCGACATTTTTATGGCTTTTTTGTGGATTTTGTTGCCACTGTGCATGTGCATTGGCTGAGAGAGAAAGAGAACTATTTTAGACAGTTTATGGAGTAGCCCCATTGACTAATAAGTATTTTCAAGATCTTCCACTCTATAGGAACTTAGCATAGACATAGAAATTCCCCCTGTGCCAGTTCTCGCTACGGCCTAACAATGGATCTTTTTGCCAAAGTTGTGCATAGTTTTTAAACTCAAATTAAAGCACAAATTGCTACCGCAACAATCGACTTCAAAGGCACAAAAGCCGATGGGGGCCACGGCCACGGGCACGGCCAAGACCGTGGTGGACTCTCCCAACAGTAGCCCAAAAGATTTGCGTTGCGGCACAAAGCCAAAGTCCCAGTTCAGTCCAGTCCAGTCCGGCCCAGAGCTCCCCCCCTCTCCGACCCCCTGTGCCTGTTCCATCTGAACATTCAGCCAGCATTCACATCCATCAATTTCTGACGCTTTCATCAAGCGGCGACGACATTTGCCACAAAGGAAAACAGCAGAGCAGAGCGGAGGCAACAGCAACAGCAGCAGCACCGCAGCAGAGGCCATGTTCTGTTCTGATTATTGTTGCCACTCGAGCGGACTGTTGTCTCTCTGGTCGGAGTGGAGTGGAGTGGAGCCAGGGGTTCGTTCTGTCGCTGCGCATTTAAATTGTCGGCAGGATCCAAGCGTTTTGCGCTAATATCCACCAAAAGCAGCAGCCCAGCCAGCCAGTCCTTGTCCCCAATGCATTCCTTCTGGATCTCCGCGCTCCGTTCCGTTTCAGCTTCTGTCTCTTTGTCCGCCTTCTGTTTCTGTGACTCTTTTTTGCGACTTCTTTTCATGGCATTGACATCTTTTCGTCAAAGTCAAATCATTCATTTTGCCGCATCAAAATGCATAAATATTTTCGGCTTTCGGTTTTCGGCTTTTCGTTTTTCGGGTTATAGATTGAATTGGCAGTTGATTGTTGGCGATTGTTTTGCCTCGATTTTGCCGTTGTCTTTGTCGCTTTGCTGCGTTTCTTTTTTTGCCATGGTCCAAAAAACATTTAAATGGCTTGCATTCTGGCTGTTTAGGCAGGGCGAAAATCTTGGCTAGAGCTGTCAAAAATTAAAAAAAAAAATCATAAATTTTAAACAATAATAATAGATTTTAAATAAATAAAATAAAATAATAAATAAATTTAAATAAAATAAAATAAATAAATAACTTGATGTGCAGCAGAAATATATGTGCATGGTATATAATAAATAAAGTAAAAGTTCAGCTCTTTCAAACATTTTGTGTTCAAATTTAACACTCTTCAGAGCAAGTTTAAGATTAATTAAATAACATATTGTTTTTGTTCCTGCTATTTTCTTTACCTTCTTTTAAAATACTCGACAACCCTGTCAACTACCGCAAGCAGACTCCACCGACTGCTGACGGAATGCCAAAAGCTCAGTCCACATAAAACGGACATCGATGCTAATGCAGCAGAGGCGCGGCTCTGCCCGCTCTCCCAGCTCTGCTCTATTGCTACTGTATTCCGCGCACCGGATTTCTCCCCCCTCCCATATCTGTCCTCTCTTCGGATCACTTCGGCATCGCTTTGAACACTGTACTGCTGCCGACGGTGCGGTGGTCGTTGCTGGTGTTCACAATGCCATCAAAATTTAAATAGCAAAGCAAACAATGAAGAAGAAGAGAAAGAAAAAATCGCTGCATTCCCTTATGTCTGCGACATTTTTTGGTACCTTCCGCAGAGCATTTCTTTCTCTTTCTTTCTTTCTTTCTTTCTGACTGCTTTTTTCTGTTGTTGGAATGTTTGGGCGATTTTTTGCAATTAGTTTTTGTCGAATAAAATGTCTAACGGTAAGTCAAGCTCGCTCTCTTTCTCTCTTTCTGTCTGTGTGTCTGTCTGTCTTTTCCACTGTGAATGTCAAGGTCGGAAGCAGCCAAAGCAGGAGAATGTCTGCTGTAGAGAAGAGGAAGAGAGAGTAGCAGCAGCAGCAGCCTCGAAGGCGAAGTCGAAGACGAAGACTGTTGTCGGAGGACTGTGGCTGGAGTTGCCTCCCCAAATTGATTTATGCGACTGTGAAAATATCAGAGACCCACAATTATACACAAAATACGGAATGACAAAGATGAAAAACGAGCTCGATCCGCAACTATGGAAATGTGATAAGCTATAATTAAGCGACCAAAAAGGATGCGACCCCGGCCCGGCCTGCCCTGCCCTGCCCTGCCAGCAGCAGCAGCAGCCTCCACCGACAGTCTGTGGAGTCTGTGGATTCTGTGGTGCATTGGGGAGGGGCGTGGTGTATGCTAAACAACATGCAAGGGGCGTGCACAGTGTAAGCAAATTTAATTTATACAATATCTGGTCTGGCGAATATGCAAAGAATTAATTTCGTATCGCGTACCTGCCCCTGGGGGGAGGTACGCCATGCTGGTACGTCCGGGCAGATGGACGGGGGGCGTGGCAGTGGTTTGGCATTTCAATTGGATAAAGTGGCGCCCCGAACAGGTTTTCGAATTACCAATTGGCATTTGGTTAATCCTTGTGGCGGAACACGAAACAAGGTTGAAATTTTAACCCATTGTGCAGCCAGGGAGGTAAAAATCGTTTCATATAATATTTATACGATATTTAAGTACTTCGTAACTCAGTATAATTAGTTCTTATAATTTCAATGCCCACTAAATCAAAATTTAAAATTTTAACTTTACATTTTCTTGCTTTTATAGCTACTATAATTATTCCAGTATCAAGATCAATGGTAGCAGATTTTGGTCCAGAAAGTTTATATCCTTTTTCAGCTTACCTACATAGAACCTTCGTTTTTTTCATATAATTTATGGACTACAATATTCATCACCTTTCAAATGTACATTTCCCTTCAATATTTATTTATATTTATTTAAATTTATTTTTCACAAACAAAAAAAAAACCCAACTTGGCAGGATCTCCTGGCAGTCAGATATGGGTTAATCACTCTAGGGTGCTGTTGTCGGCCTGGCTCTGGGCACCGTCGTGACCACAGGAATTATGTACAAACATGCAATATGTCATAATATTTATTGTTTTTTTTTTTTTGATCGGCACACCACCAGCGTATCGGCTGCGCCCTCTGGACAGGACAGGACAGACCTAATCGATCAGGTGTAGTAGCAGTAGAACCAACCAAGCAATTGAGTAATAATTCATAAACATATTTCCACTCGAAAGAAATTAATTTACCTTACCCGAGCGAGTTGTTCCGTCTGCCTAGGGGTTTCTCCTCTGGCCATTATATCGACGTGTTGACGTTTGAAATGACAACGGCGCCCCACCACACAACTGTCAATCACATTGGGGTGTTCTGTTGGTAACTAACAACTCTTATTGGCCATACCCAATTATTCATATTGTTCCAATGAAACGCAACGAAAAGTCGTCAGCTGTCTCGGTTATTGACGGTGGCGCATTGGCCAGAATGGGAACTTTTTTTTTTACCGTCTAATCGTTTCCGGATATATCCGTTACGTCAAGTCACGCAAAGTTGTGAAAATTTGTTGAAAATTGTTTCAATAGAACTGCAGAGGAGGAGGGGCACTGCTATGAATAATGTAGGATTGTGGGTTATAGTCGAAGGTGGAAAGGGAATTCCGAATATAGAATTATATTCAATTACAAGGAGATTTCTTATGAAAACCAATAACCGATTTAATCCATGTTTGTTTATTTGCTTGCCTGTCCTCTGTGCCTGAATGACTGAAAGGCCATATCTTTGTATTTATATAACTTGAATTATATTGGAGGATATTTTTTTTTTCATTTCTCTTAAAACTACTTCGATTATTTCTTAATCACATTGGAGATTGAATACTGGTTAATTTTCATAAATAAAAAATATTCCTTTGAAACACTTTATTCCGAGCTAAGTAGCTGAAGATTTTGAATTTAAATTTAGCTCTTTTTTTCCATATCTTATTATCGCATTATACTATTCCCAAATCGCCCCAACTGCATGCCGTTTGCCTTTTCCATTCAATAAATGACTTCCACATTTCCCATTGAACACCATATCCTCTTTTGGTATTCCCCCAGGAAACCAGCTCCCTTCTGTATTTTACGTATTTCTATAAAAATATGCAAATCATTTCGCATCCCCCCCTCCACTAATGGGCATTATCTACCATTAAATGGTCAATTGAATTTACCATTTCACTATTTAAATGTTTGCTTTCAAATACACAAATTTCTATTTGATTAATTGCATTGCATGTATGTAAGTATGGTGTGTGATGGAAATGGTATACACTTTTGACAGTCATGCTGGATGGTTAGGAGAGAGGGCGACCCAAGACGGCAGGGAGATTCAACTGTGGATTCAACTGACTGTGTCTAACAAGGTTCACAATTGGTTGACTTTCTTTGGGGTCGTATTTCATTTGAATATTATTGAGGCAATTTGCCTTGATTAAATTAAGCAAAGTAAGAAGTCATTACACGCTTTTTCCAACATGTTTAATTTGAATACGGGCTTTGGTTTTTCATAACGATGATGGTAATTAGCGGGTTGACAGCTGGATTCAGTGGCAGTGTGAATAAAAATGCCAGCAAAAAGGGCATACAAAATATGTACTTTGAATTTGCTAGTTATATAAATGCCACAAAAATTGTTTCATATAGCCAGTAAATGGCTAAAACAATCTGTTTAGAAAATATATTTTTTATGCGTTCTTATGCCCAATATTCTTGTTATTTTATTATTTATTTTTTATATATTTTTATATATTTTATTTTATTTTTATTTATTATTTGTGACGTTTTTCGTAGCTACTACGAGTACAATCTCCACACACTGATGAAAATAATTTGTAGATTATTTTCCATTTGGAATTGCATTTTGTTGTCACTGCAAAGAATTTTATTTTATATTCGCTGTTGTTTCATTGGTCAAGAAACTCTTAGAACCTGGCTGGCTCATACTCGTATTGTCATTCCATCAATTCCGAACACACCCAAATGACACATATTGAACCTATCGAGTGTTATACAACCTACTATATGGTACGGGTATATGTATGTATGTATTCCCACCTATTTACTTAGCAAATTAACTAAAAAGCAAATGGAATAAACGAGTTCTACAAAAGGAGAATGGGAAGTGGGAGAGTGAAATACATATACACATAGGTGTGTGTGTGTGTGTGGTGAGAATTGAAATTCAATATGATGAGCGCAGCAAATAATACGGGGCAAAACGGAATACCCAAAGAATACAATTCGAATACAAATAAATTGGAAGGCGATAAACGTTGCAATCAAAGGTGGACAAAAAAAAATAAAATAGACAGCCACACCCCTGATGGGGTCACCCGTCATGCCCATCTCCCATCCATTCCCCCACAGCAGGTCCTGGCCATGCGATACTGTGTGACAATTAATACGCTAAACGATGGATGAACCTCTGGACGCAGCAGCAAGGACAAGAGTTCTCAGGAATGGCTTGGGTTGGGTTGGTTTCGGTCTAGGGGGTGAGGACAGGCTGAAAACTGCCGCAGGACACGCGTCGCGCTCGTTTGCGCAACTAAACTGAAATTAGTTGGTAAATGATGCGACTCCACCCCCTCAGAGCAATGATAAAACACAGATAAAAAATGAAATTTAACGCGGACAGGCAGTGGGAGTGGGAGTGGGAGAGGGAGCGGGTGGGCAGAGACCGCAGGACGACCACAAGAAAGCAACGGTAATGACTGTAATAAGGATTCAATGATTGTCGTGGATTTTGTTTTATTCTATTTCTATTTTTTTTTTTTTACCAACCACGCCACCCTTTTTTCCCCTCACTCTTGTCACTCTTGTAACTCTGTGGCTCTGATAGGGCGCCCTGTCAGGGTGGAATTTAATGCTGAACCTTAGGCTGGGCCATCCCCTGATCGGCATCGTTTTTTATGTGCATTTTGCATGAAACTTCCATGAAGATGATGATGAAATTTGTCTACGAATGATTTGGCACAGCTCATTGAACGGCTTCCCCCCCTGGGAATTTCTCCCATTTTTTTTAGCCAAATAAAAATGCAAATCATTTTTGGACAAATTTTTATGGCTTGTCATAGATTCAATGATCGAATGATTTATATTGGAAAACCTTTGTGAAAATTTGATGCAAAAATTCTGCATCATATTGTGTGAATAATATCCAAGAAGGTTATATACATAATATACACATTTCAGTGCTGATTTTTTTAGCAATAATTAATTTCGCTGTAAACACTTGTTGCTGCTTCTTATCAGCATGATAATTATGGCATTTCAAATGCGATTTATGTAATTATTTGTACTTCATTAAGTCCAACAAAACATTGCAAGATAACCAGCAAAACAAGCAGCCAAAGAGCCAGTGGATCGTAGCAACCAAAGAGCCATTGAAGCGTAGCCAGTCGAGGACCAAACAGGAATACCTCAGCCCGGAGATGTACAGAAAATAAAAAGACAAGCCACCACCAGTCGCGCGCGTCATTAGAAGCCATTCCAGGGAGCAGACAAAATTGCATATCGAACGCTCGAAACGCATAAATTAAGATCGGGGCCAGTCCCCAGTCTGCAGTCTCCAGTCGGTGGCAAAAAGTGGCAAAACCAAGAGCAGAATGCAGATACCAGATACAGCCGGCAGCCGCCGCCAACAGCCGCCAACAGCCCCCAATGTCCATCGTCATTCTCAGTGGATCTGTCTGCATGTTGTGGCAACAGACAACAAGAACTGCGCCCAGAGTGCAGTTTGTCATTGTGACTTCTGGTACATGTCGATTGTGCCCTATGCACAGGGGGGGTACTTCAGCTATGGCATTACTAATGGTTGTCAATGTTTGAATTTAAAATATCCAATGGCGAAAAGTCTTTGAGAACTACACGAAGAAAATATTAATAAATAAATAAATAAATAATAATAAATAAATTAATTCATAAATAATAATAAATAATAATTTTAATTAATATTATTTTATATTTTAGAAGCTGCATTTCGCTTTCAGAAATATATTTTTAATGTATATATTTCTTAAAAATTATTTTTAAAAATTAGAATTTAATAAAAAATGTTTAGAAATTTAATTAACTTTTTCAACAATTTTCGTTTTTAACAATTTTAATTTTCAACAATTTTATTTTTGAACACAATTAATTTTTAATGATGAATATTTATTGAGTTAGGGAGGTTAATGAAAATTAAATTTACTTTGTAGTTTGACGGATAAGAGCAATTAAACGTCGTTCAGTTTCAGCCCTTTGCCAACCATTTGTACCCCCTCGAGTGTCTTTTTGCCCATCAACAGCAATGTAAATTTCCCCTGCAGACTGTGTGCTGGACCTTTGGAACTTAAGTTTGTGCTTTTTTTCTGTCACCAGCAGAGAGCCTTGCATATTTATGTCCCTCCGATGGATGGCTGGATGGATGGTGGAATGGATGGCGGCGGAGACACAGCACAGCCTCCGACTCCATCTTGTCGGTGCATGCAAAAGGCGACAAGAGACAAAAAAACTTGATTGATTGGCCTGCCAGCGGCCAGCGACTGATGGCGGATGGGAGAGAAGACTAAAGACCAGAGACCAGTGACCAGAGACCAGTGACCAGAGAGACCTAAAGATTCACAGAATGCAAAACGCTGCGGCATAAAATGGCTGCCATCGCATGGAGCTTGTGGACTTTGGCACCGAAATTTCCCCTTTACTGCCTCTTGACTGGCAATGCGACGGTTTTTCTATAAATTGAAATTATCGATGCATTTCCAGGAATTTTAATATTTGTCAATAATATTCGTATCAGCCATATACTCATAGAGAGTGAGCGATAAGCGGTCGGTCGCGACTCTGTCACCTGTGTGAGAAGGTGCTTATATCATCAATAAATACACAAACTAAATGCAACAACAACAAGAAATTTGTTTAAACATCGATAGCAATTACAATCGTTGCCTCTCGCTCTGTTCCGGAAATTTATTAATTGCTTGTTCTCCCTGCCTGCCCGCCCCTCCCCAACCATGCCCGACCGATACAATTTGAATTGAATTACGCGCCCGATTATTGGCTGCATTATCAGGTAAACATTCCCCACTATTTATTTAGGCCATGACAGGTCTTTCTATCTATTTTTCACCTTTCCGACGCGACTGAACGCCCCAAGCATGAAGCATGATGATATATCAATCTTTTGAACGTCATTCAAATATAATCGGTCATTTCTGGTTTTCCCCTGCTTCCCTCTTTCCCACTGTCACAATGCATGAAATTTAAATTCTTTAAATTTCCAGTCGCCCGCAGATAAGCAACACTGTACTACAGTATACACTGCACAGACTACTCAGGCGCGTTTATTGACATTCAACACTGCGACGAATGACGGGCCTTGGAAAATATTTCTGTTTGCTTTTCTACTATTTTGCTTATCAAAATTTGTGTTTATATATTTTTGGGTATTTTCTGTGTTCGATCTTTGGGTTTATTTTGCATTGATAAGTAGGTATCATAAAGGGGTAAGTTAAGTGGTTTTTTAGGGGTTATTTAGGGGTTTTTCTAGGGTAATTTCCTTACCCAAAAACAATTTGTTGGCATACAGTTTTTTCTTTCTTTATTTAAATGACCCCCATAACAATTATGCATTCAATTGATGGTCGAAGCCAATTAATTAATTAAACCATTGATCAGCCCACGCAGTACCCATTGAGTGGTTTGTTTATTTTTTTACATACACCGAATGCAATGAGAATTTATGGGGCCCTGAGCGTTCGATGTTTGTCAACGAAATTTGTCAAAGCAAAAGCAAAAGCCATAGGCCAGACAACCTCAATTCCGTACAGTTTCCCTTTGCTTACCCGGCTGAAGAGCCACCCAGGAATATTAGTTCTCATGCCACACAAATCGGTTAATTGTAACTGACGCCCAGATGAGAGCATCAGGCGCAGCGCTCAGAGGAGGGATTGGGAATGGGGGAAACTCACTCGAAATCGATACGGAACCACTCGGCTTCGGCTGTTGTTTTGCTAATTATTCAATTGAAGAACGTTTAATTTATTTCAATATAATCGAATTGAAAGATCGCAGCAGAGGGACAGATGAGCCGAAGGAGGAGCAGCAGCAGTCGATGTGGTCTGAGTGGTCTGGGGAGGAGTAAAGTCAGAGAGAACAGAAGGCCAACTGAGGCTCCCACGAAAGTCAAACAAATTCATTTAAGGTTTAATTGGTGAGAATCGAGCACCAGAAGGGGGGAATATGCTTGGCTCCACTGGCACAGTGGCGTAGCTAAAGGGGCACTATTTATAACTGCTACAGAAATAGTAATAGTAAATAGTAAATTTAAATTGTTTTTTTTTTTAATTTAATTTGATTTTATTTATTTTTATTTTATTTATAATGTATTTTTTATGATTTCTGTTGTTGATATATTTTTGTGCCACGTCCCTGCCTGGCGCTTGTCGCCTTTACATCAACAGAAATGTGCCGCCTACTCGAAAGACAACGAATTTAAATTTGATTAATATTAAACGGAAAATGTAATTGCGAAAAGTTGCTTTGAAGTTGCTTTTAATTAAATTTTCATCGATTTTGATGGGAAAGTTGAACGAGTTAAATGAATGAATGACAAATCTTTCATGAACTGAGGTCAAATAGTGGATAGAGAAAATATTTATTTATTATTATTTATTTAATTTATTAATTATTTATTTATTATTATTTATTTATTTAATTTATTTTTATTTTATTCATTTATTATATATTTTATTTATTTATTATTTATTACAAATATTTATTGAGTAATGCAGGGTATTGAAATCCTGCCACTGCCAATTTTCACTCCATTTTTAATCATCAAAATCGAATAGCAATGCCTTAAGGCTAGGTTAAGGCTATCATGCAAGTGATATGGCAAATAACAATTACTGAATCATTTTAATGAGCCACAACATTACGCATAAATTAATTAAATTCCCCATCCAACCGACTCAGCAGTGCCAATGAAAGTTGAAGTCAAATCGTAAATGTTTTGCGTTATTAATATATGTATTATTGTACGGTCAGCAGCGACAATTAAGCATGTATCTATGTATGTATGTGTGTATGCACTTGATACTATGTATTACTAATGTATTTACGATCAGCACAAATGTGTCAGCAATGACAACTGCCCGGCCCCTGCTGTCCCATCCACCATTCACATCCACATCGAATGCCGCGACATTCCCCCCAGCCAAACAAGTGGCAATGAGGCAAAAACCGTAACACGGCCACACAACATGACACAAAATTTAATAACAGAAACGATTTCATTGTATCTTAAGTGTGTCCCCCCCCCCATCAGTCTGCCGCTCTCTCACTCTCTATGGTTGTGTGTGTTTGAGGTGAAGTCATTAAATTTACAATAATGCGTACAATAACTAAAAGCGTATTAAAAACGACACACAAAAAAATAGACTAAAGCCGTCACCCACCGAAAACAGAAAACGATATGAGCAAATGAAAAAGATGTCAACCCCGTGGCCAGATAACACGGCAACAAAAATTTTGGGAAAAGAATTTCATAGTTCACAGTTAGAGATGTAACAACAGTCAGGGGTATAGGGGTATCGTGAGTGGGTACTAAACAATTATTATGAATTTTATATCGGAATAAAATAATTGCAGGGCAGCATCGTCACAGGGAAAGAAATTAAATTAGAAATTAAATTAAATTGGTTCCCTTTAGATTTACTAAGCGAATAAACCAAATATACTCCAACTACTTAAGCACACTAAAAGATCTAAATAAAAAGTCTCCTTTCGTTAATTTTTGAAGGTACCAAACTGCCACCACAAACCTCAAATTACTTACTCTTCATTCTGTGAAGCTTCCTCACGTCCAGGCTCTGCTCTCCTCTCTAGTCAATGCACTCCAACTCCAGCGATAAGCATTAAGGGAGGGGTGAAACATTAAGAAAGAAACGTGGAAAATAATTATTTGCTTTTAATTAAATTACGTCGTACACAATTTCTAAAGGGGGCAAAGGATTTGATTTTGGGGCAAATTAGAATTGTTAAAATTGTAGGCAAACAAAAGATTGGATTGGTAAATATTACCAACGATCAAAGTGGGAATTGAAAGAACACAAAACTCATTAATAACATTCGAGATACATTTGTTCCGCTTGCCTGTGGCAGCTATCAGTAAAACTAAGCGATGATAAACCCACCAAAGGAATTCGTTTAATTTGTTAAAGACTTTTTACGCATGTTAATTCCGCCTAATCAGCACAAGACTGAGCCACAGCCACAGCACAAAAAAATTGGGAAAAATAAGAAAGAAGAAAAAAAAAAACGTATCATTTCCGATACGTGATCATCGCATATTTATCGGCAGCATCTGGAGCTGCTGCGCTGCCTGGCATGGCCTAGACCATTAACAGGCCAAACTGGGCGCCCGTAATGAGGCCACAGATAGCAGAGATACAAGATCTAGTCGGGAGTGGGAGTGGAAGTTGCAGCTTGCAGCTTGGTGCTGGGAGCTGTTGCAGCTGTAGATGGTGTAGCAGCTAAGCTCTGAGATGGGGCACATTGATATGGTAAGCACTCAAAACTGAACTGCACTTGCCTGCCTCTCTATGCAGAGCAGGGGCCGCATCACAGCCTGACTGGCCTGGTCTGGCCTGGCCTGACTGGCTCCTTCTGCCAGGCTAGTAGCCACCAGCAGGAGCTCATCTCTCTGGATCCCCTTTGCAAGCAGATTGCAGATCGCTATCAGGGGGAGTACGCGAAACGCGTGCACGAGCTGTCAAATGGCTTAAACTTGAACCGAAAAACTTTTTCCAGCATCGTGCACTCATTATGATTATGACTCTCTCATTGTGCATCCTTTCCCGTCTTGGCTTGTGTGCTGCAGCGTAAAAAGTGGTGCAAAGAATGCAGCTATGCTACGTTATATCTAACTACATTTATTTGTCTAGCTAAATGTACACAGAAAATGAAAAGAATGAATGTTGATGGCTTCAAAACATTTCTACACATTTTAAAATATTTAAATTTAAATAAATCCTTTATTTATATTTACTAAAATCTTACAATTTATTTATTTATATTTATTAAAATCGTATAAACATAAGTAAGTACCTTTGTTTATCTTCCACACATTTTAAAATATAAATATTTATATTTATTAAAATCTTATAAAAAAATATTTATTTATGTTTATTAAAAGCTTATAAAAAAAGAAGATTTATTAAAAATTCGTATAAATATAATTAAATACCCTTGTTTATCTTCTACACATTTTTAAATATTTAAAAAAGTTTAATTTATATTTTAATCGTATAAATATAAATAAATACCGTTATCCTACACATTTTTAAAAAAGTTTAATTTATATTTATTAAAATCTTATAATTTATTTATTTATATTTATTAAAATGTTATAAATATAAATGTATACCCTTGTTTATCTTCTACACATTTTAAAATATTTAAAAAAGATTTATTTATAATTATTAAAATCGTTGAAATATAAATAAATACCTTTGTTTATCTTTAGCTTTAAATCTTAAAGCAACCAAGCAAAAAGAATGCCGTAAAGCAAAAGCAAATGAAAATAACTTTTAGTTAATTATGCCAAATAATTCACTGCATATCTTTGATAATTTTCATAAATTCTATGGCAATTGTCTAGAAGTTGACAACTAATTGGGGCTCCTCTTCCTCTACTGGTGATGCCCAATTAATACAAGCCAAACATTAAGGATTCTTACCTGAATCAGAGACAGAATCCCAAGGAGAAACTGCAACTGCAGAACCGAAACCCAAACCCAAACCGAAAAAGAACAGAAGAGAAGAGAAGGCGCAGACTAAGTACGAGCATAAAAATGCTTTACAAGTACACAAAAGTGTCATTCCATCACTCACTTAAAGTATTCATCCATTAATTGCCCGAAAGCCATTGCAGGGGGGGCAGAGGGTGGGGGCAGGTTGGGGAATCCAGTGGGCCGAGGAGGACATGTCGATGTCGCCACCAACTGACGCCAGACGTGGATGGGCCAGTCGGTTCTTCGACTTTCAAGTGCAAGGCGGCAGTCGGCAGGCAGCCATAATGCAAAGAAAACCAAAGCGGAGCTCTCCAAAGGCAATTACCATGAGTTGGAAGCTGCAGTTGGACGATGGAGATGGAGTTGGAGTTGGAGAGCTGAGAATGGAGTTGGAGAGCTGAAGATGGAGCAGAAGGAAAGAGCAAAAGATTTAAATCAGACTTGCGACTGCTTTTTGCGTGTGCGCAGCTTAGGAATGGCAGCGTGTCTGCTGCGATGGTCGTGAGTAGAGTGGAAAAAATAACGATAGCTCATAACGATAGTTGAATGGATATTCAGAGCTGGCTTTTGGGCAGGCAACTGCGAGGAATTCTGGGCTAGAACTGAGAGAAGAATGAAATGGAACTACAATCATGGATGAGCCTGCTCCTCAGCCAATAATTTTACATTTTTCACGCTCCCATCCCTAGCCTTGACACTGACAGACAACCACGTTGACATCTCGGACTGGACTGGACTGAACTGGACTTGGATTGTGAGTCGTCTCTGTCTGTGTGTCTCTCTCTCTCTCTCTTAAGCGACCGACTGACTGGTGATATTCAAAGTAATTGCTTGAAAAATGCAATAAAAATGTACGAACAACAACAAGCAGACAAAAACAGGATGAAAAGGTAGACAGGGAGGAGAGGCGCAGCGAAGAGAGAATACGAGAAGAAACGCTGAAAGCAGAAGATGGTGGAATCTGGCTGGGAACGCCTGAGTATGTGAAAAAGTACAATTGTTATGGTGGCATAAAACTCTATATAAGTGGACACTGGCCACTGGACACTGGGACACTGGGACACGGGACTGCAAGATGCCGACGATCCCCATGCAACGACGACAGCTGAAGACTTTGACAGGCTCTGGGCTCAGGCTCTGGGCTCAGGCTCTGGCTCTGGCTCTGGACATTGGGACACAGGCAACATCGGGGCAAATGGCGCGCAGTGATTGGATGCATATCAAAGTAGACAGCGCGGAACAATGAAAGGCGGCAAGCCTGAGCAGGGGTACAGCAGCAGCAGCAGCAGCAGAAGCTACTCCTCTTTCCTTTTTAGCTCCAGCTAACCCTCTCTCTCTGCACTCTGCTCTGTTCTCTGTGGACTCCCCTGCTCTGCTCTGTTCTCTGTCCCCCCAGTTTTTGGTTATTTTGGGTAACGCCTCTGACTGAAAGTGATGAACGTTGCCGTTGCTGTTGCTGTTGTGATTCGTCCAAAGATGGCAATGATTTGGTTTAGAATAGTAGCCAAAGCATAATGTTTTTTTTGTCGCCAATGGCAGCAAAGAATTTCGCAGGAGCTTCGAATTGATGTGAGTCGCTCTTGTTGTGGTTGGGAGAGAAGTCAAGGACTGCTGAGGAAGATTTAAAATAAGTAATCTTCAATAAGTTATCCCTCTGCTTAAGATTAGTACAACAAAAGAAAAGTTCCGTTTAAATCTTTAAGATTTTTACCAATTTTTACCAATTTCTTATGCCTGTACTCTAGGGTACTAAGATACCTACTGTACTTACAGGACATGGAAATCCAAACCGTAAACTAATGTTCAAACTTTAATCTTTAAACGGCTTTTAATTTGCATTGGAATGGTGTATAATTATTGGTATATAAATCAGGCATAAGGAGCTAAGCCAGTAAATATGTTACGTATCCACATTCCGCATAAATATACCCCAAAAGGGTACCCTTTATTACGTTCAGATAGATTAAAGATCCCATGTAGCTTTAGTGCCTAGCCTGCCCAGCCTATTTACATATATTATATTCCCATTTAGCTAAACCTACGCCTACTTTACGCAGCTTAGCTGTATCCCTCGCTCAGTACTCACACACCGAATCAATGGAGATGTGCGAGATATCAATTTCATTTAGTTGGAAGCGATTACGAAATGCGTCAAACGTTTAACACGTCTCCTGCAGGATATGAGCAGCATCCAAAATGACGTTTAAGTGTAACTCAAGACTGAAGCACTGAAGCGAATGGAACCAAACCAAGCCAAACAGGACCAGAGCAGAGCAGACCAGACGGTTTACATAACCCGGGCAGGACAGGACCTTTGATGTGCCAAATCGAGTGCAGTCAATGAACCTCACTGAAAGGATACAAGACACAAGGATACAAGGATAGAGGGAACTTAGTGGCGACTGCTAAATACTTGCAGTTTTATGAGTCAGCGGTAAAGTGAAAACTGACTGTGAAGAAAAAAAAGGGAAACACAATACTATTGGACACAGTCGTTGGGCCAAGCGGCACGAGTCAAGGACATGCCACAAATCCAGATACAGAGCGAGACAGACAAACATATAGAGAGCAGACCCACCGAGAGGGGGAGGTTGGGGTGCGGTTCTGCCAGCGAAGGTCAATGGAGGCCAAAGTGCAAGTGAAAAATCCACGCGAAAAAAATAATCAAGTTTTTACAGCGAAAGTGAAGTAAATAAGTGGCGGGTGGCAGAAGGATTGAATGAATGAATGAATGGATTGGGATGGGGTGGGAAGAGGGATGAGCTGGTGCTGGAAGGGGTGCAGCTGGTCATCGAAGGCAACAGTTATTGCATGTTTCGGTAGGCATCTTTGGCCGCTGTTTACGAGTCTCGTTGGCCCTGGCCTGAGGCCTATTTCGACTTGCCGACGGCGAATTTGGGCAACGCTTTGCGGGTTTTAAAACAGCGCAGCCAAGTTCAAATATGTTTTGGCTTGGGTATTGGATGCTTTGATATTAAATATGTGCAAGAATGGGAGTGGATTAATATGCATAAATTCTAAGAAAATGAAAAAAAATATATATACAGCTGCTAAATAATAAAAACAAAATTCATGGGTATATTTTATATATATTTATTATATTTAAATTTTTATCATTAAAAAGATCATCATAAATTTAGATAAAACGTTTAATAAGTCCAAGATAATCAATCAATTTTGAAGCTAAATATTTGAGGAGGATACGTTTGGCTTTTATGCTTTATTTTATGCCCGCAGTTGCTTTAAATTCAAATAAATAATAGCTGAAAATAGGAACAGCAGAAACTCTTTTTATTGGCATAGAAAAGTATCTACTCTCAATGGAGGTTTTAGCTGAGGCAGTAACAGTTTGTTTACCTATTGGAACATAGAATTATCCACATCCAAAATAAACCTTAATTCAGCTAAAAGAATTATTATATATTTATATATTTTTATATTTATCTTTGTATATTAAAATAACATTTAACAACCCAAACATAATTTCAGTGAGCTTCTCCTTTTTGTTAGCCGCTTGAATTACTGCCGATTCGAACTAGCAATTTTAATTAACCCACCCCCACGTCCCATAGGACCGAATCAAAACGCATTCTAATCAAAAGTTATTAGGTGCGTGTCCAGTGCAGTGCCAGAGCGACCGACCATGAATGAATGAGCATGAATAAAACGAAGAAGAAAATCGCAAAAATCGCACTCACGCAAAGAAGAGGCTGCAAGAGGCTGCAGTTCGATTGAGGGAGGAGAAGACCAGGGAGAAGCCCAGGAGAAGAGGAGAGCCCAGGAGAAGACCAGGGAAAAGCCCAAGGAGAGTCGCGTCTTGAAGGCGACGGTCGCGCGCATGACTCGTAAATAAAATTGTAGCCACAAGCATAGCAGACCCCAGACGAGGGCAGACCCCAGAGCTCAAGCCCAGACCACAGCCACCAAGCGGAAGCCAGCAGGCAAAGATCGGACGCGGACGCGGACCGCACAGCAGCCAGCGGATTGGGCAAGGTTAGGATCAGCTTTTGGGTCTCTTCGCTCTCTCTCGCAGCTTCAGTAAATTGCCGGACTGGACGTACCACCAGCTCAGAGCTTATCAGATCGTTGGGTAGCTGAAGCTGAAGCTTAAACCCAAAGCCAGGCCCAATACCCCCAGATCCAGATGTGCTGGCAAGTGCTCCCGATCCCCCAAAAGAATGGCAAGCCAGCGCAGGCCAGGGAGTAGCTGGAGGCACAGATGAAAGCCAGCAGCTCGGTGTGTGTGTGGGAGCTGCTACATAGCCATTTACACGTGTGCTCTTCCGCATCGATCTCTCTCTCCTGGCTGCTGAAGCTGCCGCTGCTGCCGCTGCTGCGGCTCTGTGCGTGTTCCATAATATTTAAAAATCGCAAAAAAGTTAATTGCGAAAAGATTTGGTGGGCCTTGCTTGCATTTTTGTTTGGTTTCGTTTTGCTCTCACTCATTGCGTGTGCAGCGGATGAAATGATAGTGATAAGAAAGGCATGGCCAGTGGTCGGGGAGCACAAGAGTTGCCTGTGGGCTGGCAGGGGACTTGTAAATTGTAAACATAATTATCGGCAGAGGCAAGCTACTAAGTCTGATCATTTTTGACTTATTATAATATTTAGAATTTGTTATAAATAATTTTTGTGAGGCCCAAAAATTCCCTAAAAACTTGCTGCTTATTTCCGAATTAATTTAAAGCAATAAAATCAAAGAAGAGTTCAGCAAAATGTGCCTAAGCCTTAAAGTAGTTGCTAGATACATTGGTGTGGTGGGGGGGATTGTTGCTGCTGCTGCTGCTGCTGCTGTACGAGTAACTGAACCAGGGCGACCCACAGCACATTGGCCATGGCCCTAGGCAGCGCAAACCAAACCAAAACGATAACAAGACAACAAAAACCGGGGGGAAATATATAAAAATAAATAAACTAAGCCAAAGCAAAGCAAAGCGAACTAAAAGCAAAGACTTTGCTGAGAGGACTGCTGTGGGGGGAGAAGGAGAAGCCAGGAGGAGTGTCCTCCTCCTCCACACACAGCATCCATGGATAGTGGTAAGTGGCCGGGGCTAAATGGCTTCCCCATTAAGGCTCATTTGAAATCAGACACGTCCGATTAAAATCTCATTTCTCACCTTGTGGTCCGTTTCGACTGCAGCTCAAATTGGAGTTGGGCCACCGGCAGTGGCAGTGGCAGTGCCAGAGAGTCAGAGTCGGACGGGGACTGGCACTGGCACTGGCACTGGGTACGAGCATAGGGAAAGGTACGAGACACAAAAAACAAAAACAGCTGCAGACAACAACAACAATAACAAAAAAAAAAATCATATTTAGCAGGCGAGCAAGGCAACAACTTTGGCAACTTCAGCTTCAATTTTCAGCTTCAGCTTCTAGCTGCAGTTCCTAGCTCCAGCAGCCAAGGTGAGCCTGCTGCTGCCTCCACTTACTCTGCCATTGATAGGCTGCGATAGAGGCACAGCAGCAGCAGCAGGAGCAGCAGCTGAAAAGGTATTTCCCAAACATCCCAAAGGCAGTCACTATTTCACGCCTTTTTGCCACTTATTAAAATAGGCAAAATGTCTATTAGCCTGCTGCTTGGGAGCACAACAACACAAAAAATAAAGGTACCTGGGCCATGTGGGTGGCTGCAACCGGAGGTGGCAGTGGCAGCAGAGCGGCGGTTAACGTGCTGGTTTCTCATAAACATTTGGCAAGGCCTGGTGGCCCACGGTGTCCTCTTGCTACCCGATGCTGATCATTGGGAGCTGCATTCCACTATCTGTGATGAGATATCAAGGTTGAGTGCGGGTGGCTGCTGCAGGCAGATAGTTTCTGGTTTGAAGCGAAAGAAAACTCCGGAATTTAAGTGATAAATAGTAAGGTAAGAGCTCTGCAGCTAGGAGACTGTTTTGTAGCCAAATATTAAGCTCATTTTTAGTTTTATATAAGCTGCAAACAAAGCTTATTTTGCGGAGAAAATAATTAAAAATTAAGTTTATACAGACGGAAATTATTTAGTCCATTGCCACTCCTCCCCCTTGCATTCTACACTTCCTTCTGCTGCTCCTCCTCCGCCTCCTTTGAGCCATTAAAAACCCTTAATAATTTTCCTTGGCTTTGTGCATCGCGATAAACACGCAAAATCCACGCCACACACTCGACACCTTTTTCGCTGGTTTGTTCTTCTTTTTGTTTGGTTTTTTTTTTTGTTTTTGTTTGGCCCAAAGAGATTTGAGCCAAGCCACCCATATTCCGCAATGAATCGGATCGGCTGGTGTCGCCTTTGGGCTATTTAAGCAAATGATCAGCACAAGCACAGAGCAAACAGCCGACACGCAACAAGGCTGCCCCTGTGCCTGCTGCTCTCCCCCAGTCAAGTGTGAATTGTTTCGTGCCCAGAGCTAAGAGCTGGCCAGATAAGTTGGCTGGCTGGCTGGCTGGCCACATGCAGGTAAAGGCCAAAAACAAGCCACTCGCAACGGCAAAGAGCGAAGTGTTACGACTGAAAGATACTCCCTCCCGGCAAGCAGTTCGATTCAAGCCAAAGGGCTTGCTGGATGGTCAGATAATGTCAGATAATACTTAGACATAATCCATAAATAATAATAATAAATTTAAAATTAGAGGAACATTTTATTAAAAGGAAAGCAGCTGCATAGATAACTCTAATTAATTAATTTGGTTTTTTATTCAATAAATAAATAAAATAAAAATAAATAAAATAAAAATAAATAAAATAAAATTAAAATAAATAAAATAAAAATAAATAAAATAAAAATAAATAAATAAAACTTAAACCTTAGATGGTACTTCCTGAATAATAGCCTTGCATAGCCTTAGAAATCTCCCACTTCTCCCACTATTACAAACCCATACACAAACTGAATATACCCCCCCTACACGCTCCCAGTAATAGGTACAACAAGTTGCAGCTGCCTTGGCCGAGGCTTTTTGCATATGAAGAAACACACTGAGAGACAGACTGAGAGACAGACTCTGAGAGGAAGTGAGGGGTAACGTTGAGGCAGAGAGAAGGTGGCTGCAGAATTCTCTTGTGGTCTGTGGGGCTGGCGTGCAAATTCTTGACGTTTTTTCCCACATTAAGTGCATTGTTTCGGTGGCTACTGGGCTTGACTACTGGGCTCAGGGATCGCGAATAGCCGCAGGTTTCGAATGGTTCGGAGGGCAGCTGCCAGATCTCGCTCCATGCAAAACAGCTTGTTAAGCACTTGTGCCTCCAACAACAACAACAGCCAGAAAAAAACAACAACAACAAAAAACGGTTGCACATTGTGTGCTCGAGTTTTGGCTTGTGGGTTCCCTGGCGAGAGGTCTGCCGCGGTCTGGGGGCTTATTAAGCACAAAAAAAAGGGAGAAAAAAAAGGTAGCAATTTCTGTGCTTAACCCGATCACGCATTATTATCATAATCAGATGGGGGCTGCAGCGGCTGGCCAGGGGCATCATTATCGCTATCAGTCTATCAGCGCCACAGGGCACAAGGCAAGAGAGATCAGATGAGAGATCAGAGATGGCACAAGTCTAAAACAGTTGAATGAACTTCGAAGATATTTAAAGTTTATAAAATAAATAAAGTACATAAATAAAAAAAAAAAAATAAAAAATAAAAATAAATAAATAAAAATAATATAAATAAAAAATAAAAATAAATAGAATAAATCAATTATAAAATAATAAATAATAATAAAATAAATAAAACAAATTGTGGGTAAATAAATAAAATAAAATAAAATAAATCAATTATAAAAAAATAATTAATAATAATAATATAATATATAAAAAAATATAAATATATAAAATAAATAAATTATAAAATAATAAATAATAATAAAATAAATAAAACAAATTGTGGGCACTATTTATGGGTAAGCAATTTAATGTATTCAGAGGATGGAAATTATAAGTACAATTTAAATTTTTTACATGTTTATGTTTTACATGCCAGATGCCAGATGGTTCCGTTCCTGAACCTATATAAATTAACATCAATATTATTAATATTTCACTACATATGTATGTATGACAAACTGTCAGATTTTCATGCTCAATTTTTGTCAAGTCAAATCAAGTGAAATATTTTTAAATTTCCCATCCATGCCTCCACTCAGGAGGATATTTTTCTCATTAAATTCAGCGCACACTCTTCTATCCCCCAAACACCCTGCCACACACTACCTACCCCTGGAGTACATGGAACACATGTACCTACATATAAATTTATATTTTAGCTGTTGCCAACTTGAAACAAGAAAAGCACATTACTCATACGCCCTGCGGAGCTCTTCTGTTTAACAAAATGAAATTTCTTTCTCATATTTCATGTAAAGAGAGAGAGAGAGAGAGAGAGAGAGCGGAGAACTAAAACAAACTCTGGCACACGCTCCACTTGAAAATTCAATAAAAAAATACAAGAAATTGATCAAAAACTGAAAATGGGCAATCGCTTTTTGACCTCCGCCGACCAGACCCTGTCCCTTGACCAGAAACCTGCTTTTGGCCTGCCTCTCAGCCACTCCTGGACCCTCTTTACCCATCGTAAACAAATAGCAGAATGCTGCTGCTGCCTTTGCTGGTACAGTTTGGCTCATAAATATTTAAAAATTAATTTCACAATATGTCGAGAACTTGTGCACCAAAGTGGGTGGCAGGCGAGCGCGGATACAGCGGATGAGGTTGAAGCCTGCGAGCAATTTTTCAATTTCATACGTAATTTTATGGCATAAATGCCAAAGTTTTATGTGGGCAAGAACAGTGGGTGGGGCAGGGAGAGTGCCCGAGCGAGGGGGTGGCTGTGAGTGAAAGAGCAAGCAGCATTTTGGCTTATGTAAGCTTTCATCATATTTTATAGTTGCATATTCGCATAAGGCTGTGTGTGTGTGAGAGGTTCTCTGAGGTGCAAAACTGGGAGCTGGGAGCTGGCAGCGTAATTATATACGACCTACCTACCAGCCACCCACCCACTCAAGGGAAACGCCTTTTATATTATAAAACCCACACACACACCGATGCACACAAATGCATATGTATGGCTGCATTTGAGTATGTAGATGTGCCTGTGTGTGTGTATGTAGAGTGGCAGGAAGCTTCGTGCCTCGCTGGAAAATACCTTTCACATATAGCACTTTGGACCACAGTTATCGTATTTTATGTGCCTGTGCTTCGTTGTCCTGGTGCATGGTCCTTGGTCCTGGCTCTCGTTTGCTTTTTTTTTTCTTCTTTTAGTTTTACGCTGCACACAGCAGTCGCCTCCAGTGTCCCACTCCCACCCCACGCCCCACAGGTCATGTAGTTTTGCAACATTTTCTGCCATTTGTGCAGTTTTTCATGTTCCTTGGCGCTCGTATGCCATGGCTGGGATATGAAAATTTTCCAAGCGCAATGAACGAGTGAGCGAGCAACTAAGAGACATAGTGGGAGAGAGGGGGAGAGAGGGTGAGCGAGAGAGGGATAGAGTAAAAGGCAGAATGAGAGATGCTGCAGACAGAGAGGGAGAGAGTGAGTGGGAGAGAATGAAGGTCGGGGGGGACAGAGTGCATCTGTGTGCGCAATTCAAGTTGGGAAAATTGTGCACTTACATTATCATAATGGAAATGCTTTTGACTTGAGTGGCCAGGGTTGTCAAAGCAGATAAAATGTTCCCAAAAAAAATTAAAATTTTATCTCAAATGGAAAATTAAATGGTAGAAAATCTCAAAGCAAGTTGGAGCATAAAATAAGAGCCGTAAAAAAATATTAAAAAGAATCCAAAGAGTCAGCTAAAAATAAAAATAAAATAAAAGTAAAAATAAATATTTGTCATTTAATATGGATAAAATAATAATAAATAATAAATAAAATAAACAAAAAAATAATAAATAAAATAAATAGCTAAATAATAAATAAAATAAATAATAAATATAAAAAAATCAGTGACAATCAGGTTTATAACATTTTTTGGCAACTGCCATGTCAAAAAAGTTGCCTTAAAGTGGAGTTATATTATTTGATTGTTGATTTATGGCCCATTAAGGCCAGTCGAATATATGGCAACTATGGTATAAAATCACTTCTATTCTCAATTAAATTAATAAGCCATACAAAAAATATAGCATAATTTTCATAGCTGCCCAAAATGATGCTGACAACCCTGCTTAAAGCACCTCTACATATCTTGCAACTCTGTACGTAAATGTAAGCGAAGCCAACTGTGCCACGTTGCTGCTCCACCACCACCCCACTTGACTCCCCTACGCTGCTGCTGCTCCTGCTCCTGCATATATACGAGCTACAGTCCACCCGCTTCCCTTGCCGGATGCCCTAGGCTGCCATTGTATTCTGATTGTGCGCCTTACGGCCCAGAACTCCTCCAAGGATGTGCCGCTGTGTGCCCGTGCGCCTCTGTGTGTGAAGAGATGGAAAAATATTATTTTTCATAAATTTTAAAATATACCCTGGCCAGAAAAAGAGAGACAGAGTGAGAGAGACAGAGGCAAGCTTGTGTGGGTCTTGCATCCCACTCTGGTGGGGGGTTTCTGCTCTCTATATATATAGTGCTCCCATAACGGTAAATGGCAGCCATATATACGCACACACACACAGAAGCAAAGAAAGGCAAAGTAGAGGAAAATGTATGCAACATTTTACAATGCAAAAGCCATTTACTTTGGTTAGAAGGAAGGAGCACAGAGAGAGAGAGAGAGTAGGAGCAACCTGAGAAAGAGAAAGACAGATGGGGTGAGAGAGAGAGAGAGAGAGAGGAGGGAGCTCTATATACGGGTGTGTGAGTATGTGTGTGTGGCAGTCAACATATGAAAAATGAAAAGTCACAACTGCGAAACGGAAGCGCAAGAGAAAAAAAAAAGAATACCATTTGAAATACAGCCTGGGAAAAAAAAGAATATTTTCTCCGTTCTTTGTTCCGCTTATATACCAGCTATCCCAGCCATTGTATGCCTCCCACACAAGCACATACATACATATATAACATATATATAAATTCATATATACATACATATATATAGTGGAACATTATAGCAAAGTTTCAACTTTTATGTCGTGTATAATGTAAATAAAAAGAGACAGCAAATGTTTGTGAGCACAAAAAAAGCAAAAGTGGAAAATTCTAAAAAGTTTTTCGTCGATTGGATGGGTGTTCAAGGGGTGGGGGGTAGATAAAGAAAGAGCCATAACTTAGGCAACAGCCAGCGTGGGGCTGGGCAGGGTGCTTAGGTGCCTGGGACCTTCAATATGAAAAATGATGAGGGGAGCCCAGGATGAGGGCAGCGACGGGACATTCTCAAGTTTTATGGGGCGTATACGGAATGTGCAGAAAATGGAAAATGGCACAGAGCCGCTTTTGGGGAACGGGCACCTCCTCCCCTGTTGAGTGTGGGCGTTGCGCTCTGCATATAGTCAAATGATAAAAAAAAAATAAGTGAAACACACAAAGGAAACATTGCCATCCCTCTCCAGCTGAGCTCTGACTCTGTAGCTTTCTCTCTCTATCGCATTTTGTGGGGTTTGCTTATCTTTTAAAATCTGTTTTCTCCGTAAAACATAAACTTTTAGGGGAGGATTTTCATATCATGTTTAAAAGAGGGTTGAGTGGGGAGCATCACAAAAGAATGGACTTAGGGTTCAGGTTGTGTGTGATAGCAAAATTATATTACTCAAAAATTTGTTATTTAATTTACTTATCGAATAATTCAGGCATGCAGCTGTGCACCAAGAAGTATCTAATGACTGTCGGATATTTGGACCGTTTGATGTGTTTTAATGCCACAACAAAAGTATTTTTCTATGAAGGCAAACAACTCAAACAGAGTTGTCTCCGGTTTAGAGGCAAAAGAAAAATGATGGACAAAGGTAAAAATCTTAGGTATAAACTTGGTCAGGATACATACGGGTAGCCCACCCATTGGAGAAATAACTTATGGGTATGCCACGCATAAATCCAATAAAAGTTTTTACAAATAAAAAAAATATAAGTATACAAATATAAATATAAATATAAGTAAACATATTTTATTTATTATCCAACAGGATATATCATCCATTAAGAATTTGTATACATTGCCAAAGATCTCTCCCTGAGTTCAGTCCTTAATTTTTGGCTACCTATGATACATCCATTGTCATCATCTTATGTGCATATAAATAACTGTAACTATTCTTAGATTGCTTCATAGTTAGCCCATAAATAGTTGCCCCAGCCACAACACAAAACCCAACCACAAACTATCCCATAGTATATGTACATATGTATGTATGTATTCCTTGCCCATCGATTAGCTAGATTTAAGCATCCCGAACAACAACAACAGCAAAGGGAAACAACTTAAATGCTTACAAAGACAAAAAAAAAAATGCCAAATGAACAGAACAGAAAGTAAGACTGAAAGAGGGATACAACAAGCCAAAACACAGGCAGACAGACAGACAGACAGACAAGAGAATAGAAGTGACAAACCAAAAATAAAAGAAGCCAGAACAACAGCAGCAACAGCAACAGCAACGGCAGCAGCAGGCGAAGAAACATCCTTGCTGGGTGGAGGAAGACTTTTCCTCTCTGCGCGCTAATCAATGAAATTAAAGTTGGGCCAAAACGAAACAACTTTAAGAACTTACTACAGAGGGGGGGCACGGACTGGCGGGTAGGGGTGGGTGTGGGGTGGTGTAGTAAGCAAGAGAGGCTGCCCAACTTTAATGAACGGAAATTAGCCAGTCGCAGTCGCTGGCGCAGGCGAAGGCAAAGTCAAAAGGTAAAGGCCCTCTCAAGATACATAGAGCAGAGATGCTGGCTGGCTGGCTGGCTGGCTGGCTTGGGGCGAATTGCTCATACGACAAGTTGTGGCGAATTCGCAGCGTGGCGAGCAAAGCCCAAGCCAGAGAGAGAGAGAGAGAGAGAGAGTGAACAAGAACAGACATGCGCCAAAGAGAGCGCCAAAGTGATTGGCTGCCCGTCAGTGTGTGTGACCGTGTGTGTGTGTGTGTGTGTGTGTGTGCGTGTGAGAGCGCAGCTGTGTGTAGATTTCCCCTCTGCTGCTGCTGCTGTTGCTGTTGCTTCTTCTGCCTATGGCTCTCTGCTGCTGCTGCCGCTCTCCGTTGAGGCATAAACAAACCATTTTGAATAAAATCAACAGCAGCCAAAGCCAAAGCTCCACATCCAGCAACAAAACACTTTGTTGCACATCACAACAGACATCTGTGTGGAACGTAAGTTTTTGAGTGGGAAAAATCTCTGTCTCTCTTTGGCCACTGCTGGCTGCAACTGCTTCTGCAACTGCTACTGCTTTGGTGTTGGCCTGGTGTTGCCTTGCCAGCTCGGGTTGCAGTCAATTGCAGTTTTGTCAGTTGCAACTCCGTTGGCCGTTTGTCGGTTGTCGTCCTCGCGACTCCTCTCGTACTACTGCCTCTCTTTTTTTTTTACATACATTTCTGCGTGTGTGCAACAACAACAACAACAACCGTCAAAGGACGCCTCTTGTAATTATTTTAATTTATGCGTTTATCGCTTTTTGCCTTCTTTTTTTTGTTGCCGCCGTTTTTGTGGCACTGCTTCATCGGTTGCTGCGGCTGCTTCTTTTCCACTCCACCTCCACTCCACTGCACTCCTTTTCTGTTTCGCTTTTTGACAGTCCAGCGAATAATTCTCGGCTCTGCCATCATCGCAATGTCAAATCTTGGAATTTCTGTGGCTTGGTTTTGTGTGTTGCTGAGGATTTGCGGTGCAGGCGCTGTTCATATGTGGCGATGGGGCGTATGCGTAATGCGATTTGGGCAAGAGATTTCAAGAAATTGCAAATCCCGTCGGCATAATGATTTCAAATAAATTGTTAACCTGGCTGGAAAACTAGGAGAATGTTGGAGAATGTTGACAATTAAATAATTTAATTTAATTTTTATTATAAAATTGAATTTAATTTTTATTTTTTAATAATTTTTTTTTTAATAAGTATTAGTGACATTTGAAAAGTGTTTAAAAATTATAAATTTAGATTGTTTAGCAATTTGAAAGTGTTACCTTTCCGAAATACCAACCCAATGGCGGATTTTTACTACATATTTATAATTTAATCCCAGTTGCAGTACAAACAATTTGCATAAGGTTTGCTCATGGTTTTCCATTTGTGTATTCGAGCAACATTTTATATTTTTCTATCGACAAGAAAAATAGCTCTCCAGCTCCACATCTCCCACTCGAATATTTTTTGTGCCCACCCCCAGTGTAGAATACATTTTCATGCCGCTCAAAAACTACAAATCAACTTAAGGGGGGGGGGGGCTGCTACCTACTCCACACACAGAATATCCAGAATTCCTTACCCCAAGAGCGAACAGAAGCAGCAGCAGCAGCAGCGACCAGTCAATACATACATAATTCCAAATCCGATAAGAGCCACCCACTCACACACACCCGCACACACACACACACACACACACATGCATATAAACATATATAAAACCCACCCACACAATACACGCTTTTGATTTTAAAACTCGTGCAAAGAAACGTGCAAAAAAAAGAGAGAAAAGAAATGAAAAGAATGCGCGTAAGAAGAAGCAGGAAAAACGAAGTCAAACGGCGCCCCATCACCCACCCACCCAACCAGTGGCCTCCCACAAGAGCCACCTGCTGGCTGGAACAGCACCACCACACACATAAGTACACCCACACACACACACACAGAAGCACTCCACAACATCTTCTATAAAAAATACAAAAAAAAAAATACATTCGCTTGACATTTTGTGGATACATCGGACTTCGTCGTCGCCTTCGTCAGCGTCGTCTTCTTCGTCGGCTGCAGTCGTCGCGAACTTCTCTTTTTCTCTTACTCTTTCTCTTTCTCATTTTCTCTGTTTTTTTGTGTGTTTCTTTTTTTTTTTTTTTTGTATTTTTTGCTCATATCTCCTTGCGCGTTTTTTTAAGTCAGTCGTTTGTCGGAAGTCAATCAAAAAGCGTGTCTCTCTCCCGCCCAGAGCACAGATCCCACAGAGCCCAGAGGAGAACTCTCGGAGTGGTGTCCCCGAGGCGAAGATCGCCGCCCTCCAGATCCTCCATTCATCCCAAAACCAAAGCGAAGCGAAGGGCGTGAAGCAGTCGCAAGACTACCAATTACAATTTATAAATACAAGAAAAAAAAGTGTTGCAAAAAGAAACAATTAAATTATCAGTCGAACTCGAATTCGGTGCAGTGTTGTTGCCGTGTGCCCCGTGTTGCCCCGTGTGACAAACAGCAGGCAGGAGGTGCGCCAGCCCATGTGAGTGCTCTGTCTCTGCTTAAGATCCAGCCTAGAGAGTGGGTCCATCTCTCTGTGGGACTGCAACATCCCATTATACGAGTGAGTGTGCCACTTCTTTGAGTGTGTGTGTGTGAGTGTGTGTGTATGTGTGTGTGTGGCAGGGAGCTCGCTCGACTTGCAACGCCCACACTTAAGTGGAACGATCGATGGATCAGCTAGTTCCAGTGAAACGAAACGAAACGAAACGAGACCTTCTAGGGCTGCGCTGACATTTTCAGCTTGTCTTGTCAAACTGTTAATGAGGTGCCAGTGCCGCTGCTACCATCTACATTTGTGTGTGTGTGTGTGTGTGTGTGTGTGTGTGTGTGCGATTGAGTCCTTAATTGGCTATATGTGTTTGAGGGCCAACAAGAACAAGTGCCTTGATATGGCCAACGATTTTGGTTGGATAGGCGCATTGGGGCTAGCGGAAACTGAAGAAGAACTTTGACAGCTCGGCAGATTTTCACATTTATTTTACAACACTGATTCAAATATGTGTTGGAAAAGATAAATGATATTCCATGCACTTGCAACACTGATTGCGCAACCTGTAAAGGTATGATAGTTCGAAAAAGGTTTCTCTTTAATGTGCTAAAGAACCGGGGTTCTATATTTCTTTAAACTGGAATAATAATAAAGGAAAGGTTCTATGTATTTTTTTAATACTAAATTAAATTTAATTAAATTTTCAATACTTAATTATTTGTATCTTAACTTCAAAATAGGAGTTTCTCATTGACACTTGGATGATAATAATAAAGGAAAGATTATATATATTTTTCTTATTTAATTTTTTAATTTTATTTTTGAGGAATTATTATTCCAATTATTCCAATTCCAATTATAAAGTAAATTGAATAATATGAAACTATTTAATAATAGACAAAATTGCAATATGAAGGGCAAATCTTTCTTCCAAAAATTTACTTTTAAATAAACCTTCAAAATTATCTCAACATGTTCCACATTAAATATTAAATTTTACATTAAATTCTACAAAAAACAGTAATAGTATTTATGGGTTACAGCTCCCCACCACTTATGGATATGACTTTTTAATCAAGACAAACCATTTCTCAACGCCAACGACGAAAATCGAACAAATCACATCGTCAATCTTAGTTGCCCTTTATCTTTACAAGCGAACTATGTACGAGCATTGTACACCCAATAGGAAATTATGAGAACAGAAATTCGAAATTGGAGACAAACGACAATCGCAATGCTCGCTGCTCGCATTATACGATACGATACGAGATATGCGCTGTGCGAAGTCAACAAATTGTGTTTAATTTTAAAACAAGATAAAGTTTAACGAAAATAGCACAGACCCCTCGATATCGGGGAGGGGTGGGGAGGGCCATAAGAAATTACCAATTCGATTGAGAATTATTGCAGAATGCCAAGAGAGTGCAGAGTGGTGAGTGGTGAGTGGGGGGAGCAGGTAAAGAGAAATTGCATCAAGTCGGTGGCCAGCTTTGATGTGGCCTGTGGGGTATAACGACTCACGGCAATTGCTTGCTGACATGCAAAGAACATAATTTTGCAGCCACAACGAAATTGATAAAACAACAATCTTCGTGTGGCACTTTTCAGCGAGCCAATTTGCCGGCACACCGCACAACTCAATTGATTTGTTTTACAAGTGCCATTAATGTCAGTTACCACTTGCCATTTATGGCCCATCCCTCCCCACCACACCCCACCTCACATTACTGGTATGTAAATGCTCTACCCCGTCTCTCTCTCTCTCTCTCTCTCTCTCTCACTCTATTTCCATAAACTTTGCTGCACTTTTTGTGCCGTGCCATATCGTATCTTATCTGCTTGTTGGTCTCTGGGTCTGGGTGGGGAGCACTCTTCGGGGCATTTGATCGTCATCGTAGTTTATTTTGTTCGATGTAGTTTAATTTACCCATTTCCTTTGATTTTTGTCGCCCTTTGGCCATGATGATATGCGGTACGGTACGGTTCTTCAGTTGCTTATCTTATTTCCCATTCGACTTCAATTTGTTTTCAATTTACAACAATTTCGTTTCAGGTCGCATCGCATTTTGTAAATATGCTTTGTCACTTTAGCTATTTTGTTTGCATAATGCACGATGTTTATTGTTACCAGTACACTCTTTTTTTTTTGTTCTTTTTTTATTGATGTGTTGTGTACTCTGCTGGGTGGTGCTGTCAAGCATGGGAATATTTTAAAATTGTTGGCACTGATTTGGTGGCGGGAATTTTATTATTTATTAACTGAAAGATTTTTTAATTTTCTGTTGGGTTTACGGGGAAATTAAAACTGATTTACTTGGACTGCATGCAAGATTCAGTAAATAAATAATAATAAATAATTAAAATAATAAAAATAATAAAACACAGTGGAAATATTACCATTTAAGTAGCTGAAGCTGCTGCTTAGACCTTCACTAAATAAGTTTTTATTTATTTATTTTCATTTATTTATTTATTTTCGTTTATTTAATTTAATTTTATATTTATATATTTTATTTTTATTTTTTATATTTATTTTATATTTTTATTTAATCATTTAAGAGTCGTGGAAATTCGCCATAAATGTCGCAGCTATCATGGCCCCATAAGCTTTGGCAAACGGCAGAATTTGTTAGTCACAGAACATAAGCTAAATATTATTTTATGACAGCGCTAGGCAAACGTCCGCACATCAAACCCCATTCATTGTTCCCACCCCATCCAAAGGGAGAATAAAATTCAAGTGAAAATTACGTACTGGTTAGCTGCGATGACAAAATCAATTTACCTCCGTTATCGTGTCACAGACATCGGCATCGGCAGCGTCATCGGCGATAGAGTTTTTCCCCTGTCCGTATTTAATAACAGCATTTTAAAAAGCACTTAACAGCAAATTAAGCTTTCAGCAGAAGAGGCCTGTGAAGAAGAAGAAGAAGACATTTTTAATTATGAACCATTTGCAGGAGGCAGGCGGCGGAGGCAGGAATATATATCGCCAACGGTCCATGGGTCAATATCATAATCTGAGACAGCAGCAGGGACAGGAGGAGCAGTCGTTGGAGCAGCAAACAAGTCGCCAGAGGCGGCAAGGAGCACTGGACGTTGTCATAAATCAAAGCGACGCAATTTGCTGCTGACGAACTGCGTGCAGCAGCAGCAGCAGCAGCAGCAGCAACAAGGGGCAGTAAACAGAGAGGAAACAACAACAGCAACAACAACTATGCCATTACTGCTGGCTACAGCACTTGGCAACAATTCCCATCATCAACACTTGAGCTCTGTCGAACAGTCAGCAGCAGCAGCAGCAGCAGCCACCATGTTGCTGACGTCCCAGGCAGCAGCAGCCGCAGCAGCAGCAGCAACATCGGCAACACACTGCCTTGCAACAGCAACATCAGCCACACACTGCCTTGCCGCCGCAGCAGCAGCAACTAGAACGGCAACAACAACTGCAACAGCAACACCAACAGCATCGGCATCAGCAGGTGTTAATGCTCAAATTACTGGCAAAGGCGTTGCTGCCACAACTCTAGTCAACGATCAACTGCAACTGCAACTGCAACTACAACAACTGCCAGCAACAACATCAGCAGCGGCGGCTAATTATGCCGCTAACGTTGGCCATTTGAATGGCTTTAACCCTAAAGACAACTGCCCACCAGTTCCACCCACCAAAGAGGAGGCTGCTGCTCTCGCCCAGCAGCAGCAGCAACAGCAGCAGCAGACCTATGAGGGATTGCTACGCCTGCCGCAGATCCAAGTCAAACAGGAATTCATGGAGTCGCTGCTGGACAGAGCCAGCCACAATCCCATGAGCCAACAGCAGCAGCAGGCAGCAGCAGCAGCAGCAGGTGAGTCGCATGGGCAGGGGAATACGAGTATGTATGTAGATTTTGGGGGGCAATAAATACATTTTTACTGATTACTTGGAGTGCTAATACAGTCTGGGTGTGCGCCTCTTACAGCTGATAATTAGAATAAATAAATAATAATAATAAATAAATATATTTCCGGCTAAAGAAATTTTTATAAAATACTTCTATGAATATTTTTACCTTTCCACAAAGAAAACTTCTGACTTGAGACTTCTTCTTTGTTCCCCTTACCCTTTGAACCAATCTCAGCTACAGAACTTTACCCCTTTATTTCTCCCGCACCCCCCAGTCCCTAGCTCTCGTATTTTACCCGCTCTATCCATAACTCCCCATGCCATGCCTTGCATATGTGTATTTAAAAACCCGTTAAGTGAAAAATGAGGTATTTACAATGTGTTAACAAGCACATTGCCATTTTTCATGGCCTTAACCTTACCCCACCCCCTCCCAAGAAACCTTGACAGCAGCCAAAAAGGAAAGGGAAAGGCAAAGGGCAAAGGCAAAGGGAAAAGGCAAAGGGCAAAAGGAAAACCCCCAAAGGCTGTGCTCGTGCCAAACGCATGCTTATGAGATTTTCAATTTTGTATGCATCGAAACAGATTTCATTTTTTATTGCCAGGGCCAAGGCAGGGCAAGGGGGCAAAAGGTCGTCATCTTGATAGAGAGAAAAAGGATGCGACACAAGGGACCCAGAGCACGGGCTAATATTGCAGCAGCAGCAGCAGCAGCAGAGGCGCTCCTTCCCTTTGGCACAGTCAACGCCTTTTTTATTTTTTTGCCACGAGTGCGAACATTTATGAAGATTGAAAGGGTTGTCAAACACTTCATCCGTCTTAAGGGACAAGGCCACGAAGCAAGAGCCAGACCCAGACCCAGACCCACAAGGCGGACAGGCAAAAAGGGTGCCATGTCGCGTACATCCTGTTGCTGCTGTCTAACCGAAAAACCAAAAGCAAAGGGGGGTTGCCTGACACAGGCAAACATCTTGTTTTCTTTCGATTATTGAAACTGCCATTTTTGGCCATTTGATGATCTCACTCGGGGGACCCACAGCTCTGACGACCTCAAAGGTAACCAAAGGAAAACCGAAACCAACCGAAAAATTGACTCACATTTAAATAGGGCTTATTACGCTCAGACATCGGGCAAACAGCGCGCATTCATCTTCATATGTAAATCCATTTCCATTTCCTCTGCACCAGCTCGGAAATGCTTCCATGACATGCAAAACCAACACAAACCAACAAAAAAAACAAAACAAATCCCCCTTAAGTGCCGCAATTATTAAAAATTTAAAGTAAAACAAAAACTGAAAACCAAAAAAAGAAAAACAAAACACGCGACCGGAAATTAAACTCAATTTAAACCAAAATGAAACTCAACGAAGTTTCGAGCTTTGTTGATTAGATTTTTAGATTTTCTGTTAGATATTCGTAGTTTTCGTACAGCTGCCAAGATCGTTAGCATCTGCGGCCAGCTTCCACTTACGTTTTGGTTTCATAATTTGACATAAATGAGCAAAGGCATACAATGGGCAGAGTCGCGTTAATTCATCATGGGGAAATGGTCAGCAGAGTCAGAGCGATGGCTCCGGGGTGTACTGCCTAAAACAATTACCCAAAAGGCGTCGAAAGTGCAGTAGCAAAAGAAGTAGCATCAGCAGCAGCAGCAGCAGATCAGCCACATCAAACAGTAATAAAAAAAACTCAATATGATAACGTAATTTACTTAATTGTCAATTACAGAATACAACCCACAAATATGAGGAAAAAAACGAGTGAAGGCTACCGAAACTTTTATGCTCTTGGGAGTTTTTCTGTAGGGTTTTCGGATGCAGATTGAAGTTTGTATTATTAAAGAAAATAATTATGAAGAAATATGACTATCATGACTATCACAAGACCAATTTGAATACCTCTGACCGGCTCAAATTATATAGTGATATATTGGTTCTATTGGTTATTATTATATTGGTTTAAGTATGTTTATATACTCCCCCACCTCGTACACGCTTTCCTCTCTCTCCCAGTGCGGCTCATCATCAACTGCTCACTTTCTTACTCTCTCCACTGCTCACCACTGCTAGAGCTTGCTCCCAGTAAGAACCTTAGTCAAAAATTTGAATAAATTCAGTAAATTCTGTTACTACCAGGACATCAGCTAAGTTTTCCACAGTATGCATGCCCAGATCCAGACATTAGGAAGTAAGTAATTTACACTGGATAGAACCCCATCAAAAAGGGTATTCAATAGCAAGTGCAGTTCGTGCAGCAAGTGCCGGAAATGCAAAGAAAAAGAAAACATTTGAATGCATCCTTCTCATGCCCATACATCGTAGCCATACTCCGTGTATTTGTGGGAACAGCAGGCCCCGAGACAACAAAAGGGAAATGGCGTTAAGATCTCAAACATTTCATTCAGCGGAGCAGAGCAGAGGAGCGGAGCAGAGCAGGGCAGTGAAGAATTTATCTCGCCAATCGAATCTATACGGGGAGAGATAGAGCAGAGAGTACTGCTGTCAGTCGTCGCAGAGAATCGGAGATGCTTCTCTAGTAGTTGAATGCAACGCCGCATGAATGAAAATAATTATGATAATTGCAACTGCTGCCGATGCTGATGATGCTGCCACAAGATGGGATAGGATGGCATGGCATGGCATGGCATGGAATGGGAACTGAGGGACGGGACGGTACTAAGGGACTGAGCTGAGATCCCAAACCAACTAATTGTGGGCTCGAACCGCAAAAGCAATTCGAAGATTATGAAGAAGGAAAAACCCAATAAATCCATTGTTGCGCTTAATTATTGTCGAAATTCAAATTGAAATGGTTGATGGTTACCTGCAAACTCCGAGAGATCTCTACCTGTCTGAGCACTGGGACTGGGGGCTGCCTGGCATCATTTATCTTCGGTAGATGCGCGAAATTTGAATGCTCAACGACTGGCTGCTGCGGCTGCACCTGATCTGTTCTGTTCTGATCTGTTCTGATCTGATCTCTCTATAAATGCATCTCCATAGCACTCGTAGATCTTTTGTTCGTATAAATAAAAAATTGTTGGGTTGGGGTTTTCTTGTGTGTGTGTGGAAATTAGATCCTATTTGGCTCAGCGTGTGATTAGCGCGTCCCTTTGATCCGCGCTGCTGTGATGGCCTGTCGGATGCATTTGATTTATATTCAATCACGGTTCAAAGCTCGCAGCGGACAGGTTCTGTGTTGGCTGTGGCTGTGGGTTCTCGGTGCTCGGTTCTGGATTCCAGCATCAATTAAATTCAAATCAAACATTTATTTAAATTTTATGCATCGGTTGGTGGTTGATTGAATTGCATTTAATGGAATGGAATTTCCTACGAGCTACTGAAGATGAGTTCCATTCGCGTTGGTTTGGCTAATGATTAAATGTATGAGGCAGGGAACTCATTTTAAGTTTTGAATTGTTGGTTTTTTTTTGTACTTCTTTAGTTTGAATAAATCGTGTGGCTTGGCCAAGTAATTGCTAGCCGAATAATTCCTGCGGCAATTCTACTTCAACCCTTAGCCAAGAAACCAAACCGGAAAGGCGTCTATTAACACACAGTCTGTGCGTGTAATACTCGTACATAGCCCACCTAAAATTATGCATCATTAATCAATGGAATGGTCACGTATGTTAAGACGAGGCACCACAGCTGACGCCATCACATCTTCACACCTACCCACAGGGCAAGGGGCAGTGGTAGGGGGCAGCGGCAGTGGCAGGGGTCAGTGGCAGCTCACAGGAATCTTCAGATCCGTTCGCTGCAACTTGCAACAGATGCGACGCGGCCTAATATCGTTTTAATCGCGTCAAATTAAAGGTTCAATGAACAAACAAGACAACACACACAAATTCCCAGAGTTTCCAATATACAAAGTATCCTCTGTTCTATCTGCGGAGAAGGAGGGAGGAGCAGCACGGAGAACCCAACCGAAGACCGAAAGTCGCTTCACTCGTGTAGCTTGTAAGGCGGCTAAGAAAATTAGATTTTTAATTAAAATAATTTCGTATGCAATTTAGATAATCGTTGGCGAAAACCAAAAAAAAAAAATACACACAGCAGCAAATCCAGCAGCAAGCTCGAGCCCCAGTCCCAGACCAGACCCCAGCGATCCATGCGATCCATATGCGATTTGTTTGCTGCATTTTTCGGCGGGGCTGTACGGCCACATTGCGTTCGGGACTGGGACTGGACTGGTACTGGGGGCTGGCTGTGGCTGTGGCTGCTGCTGGGGCGTTTACCCTCAACCGAAACGAAGGCGGACGCCGGTCGCGGCCAAATAAAATGAAGCACATTTTTTATACAAATCGAGAGGAGGCGGCGGCAGCATTGGCAGCAGCAGGTTGCATCAAGATGTGTAGTATGCACTTGCCCCACGCTCAAATGTTGTGTCTGCTGCTGCTGCTGCTGCTGTTGCTGCCTCTTACCAAAAACCTGAGGGTCAGGCCGCTCACGCACCAGCAGCAACATCAGCAGCAGCAGCAACAATTGCGAAAAATATTTAAATTGATCATCTCCATTTAATAAAGCAAAGGGTTCCATGGTTGGCTTGGGCTTCAGAGATGGCTGCGTGATTAAATGGATTTTCTAACAGCAGCTTTTAGGGGTGTGCCGAATTCGCGAGAAATTTAAAATAAAATATTAATATATTAATTAATAATATTAATTAATTAATATTAATTAATATTAATATATTAATATTAAATATTAATATTATTAATCATGAGCTAGCTTAGCATGCCTTTCCATTTTAAATGGTAGTTACCCCAGTCCCGTTTTATATCTAAAATATTTCTTAAAAATTACAAGATGTAATTTTTATGCTCATTTAATTTTATTTTCCTTACAATTTCGCTGTTCAAATCTTTCAATTCTCTTCGAAAAACTCACGACTGCATCACGCTGCCATTCCCAGCCAGCGCTGCCGGGCTGGCAGTATTTTTGCTTCCTGCTAAGCTTTAAACAAAAAGTTCTTAACTTAATTTCGCAACGATTTTCATAATTCACCATGAACACCCCGACTTGCCCGATCTCTCTCTGTACTCTCTCCTTGCCATGCCTCCCATCTGCTGGAATCCACGGCAAGTGCAACTGTTTTTGGTGGACTGGCTTTGGCTTTGGCTTAGCTTGGCCCGGCCTGGGATGACGCCCCTTTTCAAGTTCAATTTCTGTTGCGATGGTGGAGCCACATGATGATGACGATGATGCTGCAGCGGTAGAAGTGGGTGTGGGGGTAAATGCTGCGACTGGGGGGCCGGGGGTAAGGCATTGGCTAAGCGGCGGAAGCAGGTCGGGTCGCCACCAGGCAGGCAGGCAGGCAGGCAGCCAGCCAGCCGACTGCGGCATAAAAGGCCATTCTGCATGTAATTATGGAAACATGCTTTGGGCAATGTATTTGCTTTGTTTGTACAGTGCGCTCTGCTTGAGGGTTACCAGGATGTGTGCCTTTAAATAGGAGAGAGAATCGGCTAATGGAATATATTCTAAATCCATCTAATGGCTTACATATCCGTACAATCCTTCTGCATTATTATAACAAAATTCTGAACTTCGTATTTGTATCTTGGATCTGTTTATTCTTCAACTTTAATCACAAATCTGCCCCACAACTTCCCCCCAGATAACCCCATCTACTAGCCATATTTTCCGCCAATCCACCAATCCCGTACATCACCCACCCAGCCTGTATTTTATCCCCGTCCCTCCAGCCTGTATTTTATCCCCGTCCTTCCTTCCTTCCAGCCTGTATTTTATCCCCTTCCTTCCTTCCCTCCAGCCTGTATTTTATCCCCTTCCTTCCTTCCTTTCAGCCTGTATTTTATCCCCTTCCTTCCTTCCTTCCAGCTTGTATTTTGTCTCGCAGCTTTGGCTGCAGCAAGTTGATTTTTTATTACATCGTCTACGCCTTTCGCATTACCAGCGACAAGCCCTAGATGGTCGGGTTTGGTTTACATAAACGAAATTAATGCGATCGGCAGATCGGGGGTGATCAGGGGGAGATCAGTGGAGATCAGGGGCGATCAGGGGCGATCAGTGAAGATGCAGTGGAGATGGGAGTTGATGTTGAAGGTGTGCGTACTCCGTGCAGAGAGCAGAGAGCAGGGAGTGCACCTCTGCTGGAAGATTACAAATGAAGACTAATTTGACTGGCTGGCAGTGCAGTGCAGTGCAGTGCAGTGCCAATGCAATTATCAGATAGAGCTCCGATGCGGAATTGTCTTAAATTTCCCAGTGAAGATTTTGCAATTTGATTTGCCTGAGCAGCAGCAGCGGCAGCAGCAGACCACCTCCACGATCTACGGCTGTGTGATGTAGGTTGCACTTTGCATTTGCGAGTTGCACAAAAACTATTAAATTAATGATCTATCTGCAATGCGGGGCACTGAGTTTTTATGACCTGAAGATTATCGGCCAGGAGTCAGAAGTCCCGCTGAGACGCAGCAGCAGCAGCAGACGATAGCTGCTGCAGGATGGGAGGTTGAAAGGATCATTTACCTGCCCTGCCCTGCCCTGTCCTGTCCTGTCCTGCCTGTTGCTCAGAGCTAATAAGAGACCTGGCGCCGAAAATCCATAACAAATGCACGAAAATCCGTTAGGCCGACAGGACGCCTAAGATAAACCCCGGAGATCCTGCCTTAAGCAAATACTCAACGCGTTCATTTCGTATGCAGAAGGCAGCCTCGCCAGCCAACGGGTCTTTGGCTGCCCTTTTGACTTTTTCCCTGCTGCTGCTGCTGCTGCTGCAGGTTTTCTTCTCCGTATCGGTATCGCTCTCTCTCGAGTGACGACTAATGATAGTCCAAACTATTATTCTTTCAGGAAAAACAGAACCGAAACAGCAACAGCAACATGGCCCGCTCGTTGCTCACCTCACGTTTCTGCACCTTTTTTCTGAAGAGTGACTTTCTTCTTGCTTTCCCTTTGTTTCAGTCTTTTGTTCTGCTGCAAAATGCCATTAATTCGTAATGAGAAAGGTGTCATCGTTGCAAAGTCAAAGACAAATATTGCCGAGACCCGCCCACAGACGCAGACCGCTGCCAGCCATAGCCAGCCTGGTAGTGGGAGTTTACTCCGTCAGGTTCTGCATCAAATCAATTAGTATTTCTCTTCTCTTCTACTTCTACATCTACCATTCGATTGCCATCAGCTGAAGCTGAAGATCAGCTGCTGCTCCAAGTGGTGGGCGTTCCATTTATACGCCGTGAAATATCAATTTCAGATGCTGCAGCAAATTGTCGAGTGCAGCTCGAACTTTGCCAGAACAGAAATTAAGACGTTTTGGCAATCTTTTCATCTGCCCAATACTGTGCTCCAAAAGCCTTCAGTTGGATGAAGATTTATGCAACAGCCAAATAAATGATCTCTAGTTGGGGATCAACTGAAAACCCTCGTAACTGCAGTTCATCTTTTGATTTAAATAAACCCAACTGCAGCAATTAAATTAGGTCCCTTTTCCAATCACAGTTCCTAGGCATTCAAATCTCTCGAATTATTATGGCAAGGAAATCTGCAAAAAGATTTACATATAGAATATAACTGAAATATCTAGCAAATAAAATCCAGACAGCTTTTGCATAAGATTTATATGTGAGCATGTGTTGGTGATGGTTTGCTTGAAGACATCAAAGCTATTGCTTCCCGTTAATCATGTCGTAGTCGGGGGTGCTTCTTGTACGAGTTTACATATATACACAAGTACATTGTACACATGTTCGTATGTATTTGCATGTAGCATAATCGCGCTCGTTTGCTTACAAGCTCGAGAGCCGCGTGGATCGTGCGCCCGAAAAGCCGAACGAGAGCGAGCTTGTGCGTGAGAGCGAGATCGAGAGCTAAAAGCTCTAAGTCGCAGCTGTAATGCTAACAGCCATCTGAAGCTGTAATGCTAACAGCTGCTGCCCTGAACAGCATGAGAAGCTAGAAGTGAAAAAGAATAAAGCAAGTACCATATTCTGATAGTTATCTCTGCAGCAACCTAATCGAATCTAATTATTAATGAATGTTCCATATTCCGAATGAGCACACCTGCCATTAAGACACCTCCCAGACCCCAGACTCACAGCTCTCTTACACACATTTTGGCTACTGTTAACTCTCTTTATTTCACCAGACGACACACTTCTTGAGCGGATTCATTTCCGTGCCCAACTTACAGCCGAAAGCCTCGCTGAACTCTGGCATGTTGCTGAGCGTGCCCTGCACCCGAAACTCATCGTAGGCATGCACATCGCTCTTCAGTTTGCCCAGCCTCTCGCCGCTGTCCTTGCCATTGCACCAGCTCTGTGCGAACTTCACAAAGAACAGCTGCCTGTTGTTGAAGTCCACGCCGCGCAGTGGCTTCTCCAGCCAGGCTCTGTCCGCCGTTCTCCTCTTGTACGCATAGTAGGCCATGCGAGTGCCCACATTGTCGGCTATATTATCACCGGAGGTGAGATTGCCATTCGTCTGCACGCCCATCAGGATGAACTTGTTGTACTGCGACTCCAGGCAGCGATAGCGCTCCTTGAAGTTCCGCAACGAAGTGTCCGACCACCAGTTGACCCGCTTGCCATCGTAGTTATACTGATAGCAGTACGAATCGAAGCCATGGGCCATCTCATGGCCAACTATGTTGCCAATGCCGGCGTACTTGAGTACTGGCGGAAAGTCCTGGTGGTAGAAGGGCCACTGGGCCATGCCGATGGTGATGAACGCGAGATTCAGGAAGTCCGCGTAGTACGCGTTGACCGTTCGCGTGGGCATCAGCAGCGGTATCAGCGCCTTGTCCACCGATCGCAGACGTATGCTGGCCCGGCTGGCCTCGATTGTGCACAGATTCTCATACCAGCTGGCGGTCATGTTGATGTCGCTGTACACCTGATCGATGACCGCGCGGTGCTGCAGATCGTCCGTGTAGCCCACCAGAATGTCCATCGAGGCGAGCTTCGTCTTGGCCTGGGAGCGCGTCTCGTCGTCCAGCCATCGGTGCTGATCCAGCAGCTCGTAGAACGTGTCCTTGATGTCCTTGGCCACACCGAGTATATCCGCGCGCTGCTGCTTATCGAAAACCGTCTCGATGAACCACGGCAACACGGCATAGTTGAAGTAGGTCTCCGTCAGCGAGCGGCACTCGCTCGCCACTCCGCCCACCTTGGCCTTGGTCCGCCACAGGGCGTAGAACTTCAGCAGGACACGCAGCTGCACGTAGGAGCGCAGCGTCTGCGTGGGCGTCTGCTCCAGGAAGTACACCAAATCGCTGATGCCGTCCAGTTGATTGATCACCAGCCAGCCGGAGTCCTGGCTGCCATTGAAGGCCACATCGAAGTAGCGCGTCCAATTGACCCGATCCTGTTTGTGTTTGCCGAGGAACTCCTTCAGGCTGAGCTTCTCCGTTTCATTGCGCGTTCTGCTCAGCGCCGTCAGATTGCGCTCGAACAGTGTCAGGTTAACGAAACTCTCCAGAAACTGCGTGGATTTTTCCAGTTGGCCATCCCAGCCAAAGTCGCGCGTCATATTCTTGAGCTGCTCATCGCTGACCCCAGTCAGCACCTTTGTGGGTGGCGACAGCAGCACATCGAACTTTCTGCTCGACGTGCTATAATGCACTTTGAGCGGCAGCAGGGGATACACCTCGTACTTGGACATAAAGTTGATGTACACCCAGTCCACAGTGTCATTCCGGCCCGGCTGCTGCTCCTTGTAGCGATCGTCCGCTTGCTCCAGCAAATGCTCATAGCCCAGGGACATGTTGGCCTTGACCCGCACACAACTGGCGAAGAATTGCTTGGCTTTCAGCTCCGAAGATCGCGTGCCATTTGGGCCCAGTGCCTCGAGCTCCCTTTGGGTGACATTCTGGAAGAATGCCAGCACCTGCTCGTCGATCTTCTGCTGCATGGCATGCAGGAAGCTCGTGTTCCGGGCCAACTCCGGCACCAGCGGCGACTTCTTCCAGCCGCCGCAGCTGTACTCGTAGAAGTTCTCGCACGGATCGATGCTGCGATTCATCGCCGATAGCATAAACTTTCCATAGGCCTCCAGCAACTCCTCGCTGTGGTTGCTCTTCGGCGGCAATGTGAATATATCAGCGCTGGCCCACACGCGTCCGACTAGCACGAGCGGTATTAACGTGGCCAATAGAGCGGGCAACATGGCTGGCGACCGAGAACTAATTTCAATTGTAGCTGCGCACCCGTGGAGCGACGGAAATGTTCTAAACTTTTTTGGCAACGCGCTTTGGGCATTTATACACAAATACGATCGAGGTTCTAGGGGGGGGGGAGCTACACGCCTCAGTGGGTTGGGTAATCCACTGGCACTGGCCCAGTGCCTGTGCCTGTGCCTGTGCCTCACCACAGAAATCGCATTAGTGCGGCAAAATTTATTGTTAGCCCAGAATCGGCACGAAATCTGCGCCGAAATCTCTGGCATTCTTCAATTAACCGCAATTCTCCAAAAAAGAACTCCAGCACTTCGGCTTGGGCTCTGGGGGCCCCTCTTATCACTCTCCACGCATCTCCACCACGGCGAGTGCCATCCCGAGAAAGCTCCCGCTGATTTAACTATTTTATACGCTATCTCTGGATCAGAGAACTCTCTCTCTCTCTACTCATCTCTCTCACTCTCTCTCTCTCTGATGCTGGTGCTGGTGTTTGAATGTCACATGTGAATGACCCCGTTCCCCCGAAATAATCACCGCAATTATAATGCAAACATTTCTAAATGGTTTTTAGCCCGCTCCTCCCTCTGCTCGCCCATTTAATGTATATTTTATTTCGGCTTGAACTTTTTATGTGTTTAGTTTTGGGTCTGATACGAGTATAAAGTCGTTACATCAGGCATTTGGTTTATTATAAATAAACAAAAAAGCAGACAAATTTTAATGGTAGCAGGAGGTGTATTTTTTTGACGCTGGGCGATTACCAATATTTCAATATTCCATATCATAATGTGCCTCATTATAAAATATTATATGTTCCCTAATAAATGACACACAAAATCATTAACTTTAATATTGAATATTGAAATGGTAGTATTCGTAGCTTCAACACAATACACATACTATTATAATAATTTAAGTATATATATATATATTATATATAATTATATTATAATAATAATTTAAAACCATGTATTTCTTTATATTTTTTCTTTATATTTTTTTTCGACCAAATCTATTAAATATAATAGATGAAAATATTAATAAATTACTCGCTCCAGTAAGTTATTCTTTTTTCTTACTTTTTATTTAAATTACCAATGTGAAATTGAATATTCTTTGTATATGTATATTCTTTAATATAATATTTAGTATGTTGAGTTAACATTTTCAATCAAATTCAATTTCGATATTTATATATGCCAATTTATCACCCGAGTCAGGGTGCAATGTTCCACATTTATTTATTATTAACTACTATTAAATATAATACTTAATAGCTATAGTGTCCATACTAGTTCGGTACTTATACTTTTGGCTAGAACTATTTCCCCAACCATCTGCCTACTTATTGTACTTGCTAGCCTCCCGCTCTGACTTTCCTGCCAATTACCAAATTCATTTCGCACTCAATCTCCGCTTCTGTGTGGTCCCACTTCTCAATTAAAAATATTTCCACAGAAAATCAATACATAAAATCATAGAAAAAAAAGCATAAAAAAAGAAAACTCATATGAGGATCAACGGAAAAAAAATATAGATATTCGGGGGAATTTCGCTCAGAGCCATTGCGTAATTGAAAAATGCTGAAAGGATCGCTTGGAAGGGAGCAACCAACTGCGAATGCATTGCGCGCTCTGCTGTCACTTTTGATAGTACTCCTCCTCCTCCTGGCAGTTCTTCCCCCTTTTCGGTTTTCACTTTTTTTTTGTGTGTAATGTGTTTGCCAGCCGGTGCATGCAACAAAGGGGCACAAAGGATAAAGGCTATTGCCGCAATGTGAAATCAAGGCGCATAGGAAAGCAATAAAGACCAGCAGCACCAGGTAGGGGAGTCCTGCCAGCCAGGATGCGTGTTAATCGCCATGTTGCAGGTAAATATAATCGCACAAAGTAACAATGCCAAAAAAAAGGAGCTGCAAAGGAGCTGGGAATCGCTGCCTTAGACGGAAAGGATAGACGATAGAGGAGGATTGAGGATGCCAGGGGATCCCCCCTGTCCTCTGTCGGCTTGGAGCGCCTTTCGCAGCAGTTGGCAGCAGCTTGCGAGGCTCAGAGGACGCTCGCAGCTCAGGATGCTTCTGTAGCAAATTGAGCCTGAAAAAAAAGGATTTAATGTTCAGTTTTTTAACAATTGTGGCTTGTGGTAGAGCAGCTGCTGCTGCTCCTACTCCTACTCCTCCTCCTCCTGCCCCTTCTACTGGCAACTGTGCAAGCAAAGAGTCCTTTGATTTGCTTTCCCTTCCTTTCATTTGATTGAAACTTTCACCTTTAGATCTTCATTTTCAATGAGAGTTTCCCCCTCCCCGCTAACCTTGACTGGCACGAGCATTCAGGCAGATTGACAGCAGTAGCAGCCATAGAAAACGAAGAAAACGAAAAGCAGGAAGCATTTCCAGTAATTAGAAGTCAGAGTCAGCTTTCGGGTGCAGCCTCCAACCCAGTTTCATTTTCATAATCCCTGGCACACTTCCCCCATACCCATACCCAAGCCCAAGCCCATACCCAAATACAAATCCAAATCCAAACCCTTTTGCATTTCCATTTCCGGTTTGTCAACCCTTCTTCAAGATGTCGCGTGGCCAGCACTCGCCCGCGGCCTGACAAAGGGTTAAACGTTGACTAATATTTTCCTTATTATTATTTATGCTTAAGAATGCGGGAAATGACTTTCCTGCTGCGGCTGGGACTTTGTTCTACCTCTCGTAAATCCAATTAATATCCATAACTTTGAGTCTCAGCTGATCGGTCGGGATATATCGCTGGGCTGCTCGCCGGAGATCACAATTATCTGCGGCCTGTTGAATCGTGAACTCCCCTCATTATTCACACAATTTTTGGCGCTCTAATGAACATTTTGTGGTTGCCTTGGACTTGGACTTCGACTGATGCCATTCGTTTTTATTATTATTGTTGTTTTTTCTTTTTTTTTGTATTTTTTATCTCTGTGCATCATTAGCCATAGGTCGAAGTTTCATTCATGAAATGATTTGAAGTTTTTTTTTTCGTTGTGTGTGTCTGTCTGTAAATGATCAGCAATGAAGTGATCAGCCCACAAAAAAAAAAACAGTAGCAGTTCTCGTTTGAAGCACTAGAAAGAGGAGTGGGAAAAAGTGGTGGAAAATTTTGGATATTCAGAGAAAGACTTAAAAAAAAATATATATAAAATATTTAGTAGGGAACTTTAAGAATTAAAAGTAACATGGATATTCCCTTTCGATCATAGAGACTTTCATTTAATTTCTCTAAAAATTGTATATATTCTAAAATAACTAATATTTAATTAAAATATTTTTTTTTATAATTAAAATAAATTAATAAAATTTTCTACCATCTTTATCTAATTTCTCCTTAAAGTTTATATATTATATATATTATATTTTTTTATAAATGTCTGTTGTCACTTCTGATAGACCTCCTCCTCCTGCAGTTATTCCCCCTTTTCAGTTGTTCAGTTTAAAATAAATATATTTCATTAATTCTAAAATAATCTAAAATTTAATTTAAATATATTTGAAATATTCTAAAATAATTAAATTTAATTTAATTTGGATTTTTAAGAATTAAAATTAATTTTCTGCAAAAAGACTTTTATTTATTTCGCTAAAGTTTATATAAAATAAAAATTCTGCCAATTTTGTTACCCCAATGCAGCCACCCCATTAGACTTGACATTTGGCTAATAGAGAGCTAAGCCATCACTCAGCTGTGGGCGTACACTTATGAGCAGATCCACGCCCACACTCTGATGCACAAATGTTCAGATTTCACTGCCCCTAAGCGGGTCTACCCCCCCACCAACCTAACTTTATCTAAAAACTATAAAATCCAAATTATGTGCAGATTTCATAATCAATCAAAGTCATAAATGAAAAGAATACAAAAAAAAAAGGAAAAACAATTGATTGGAGGAACTGATTCAAAAACGGAACCAAAAAATATGGCGTACAACCCCCACGACAGCAAAAAAAAAAAAAAAAAGCGGCACTAAATGGGGATGAGTGAGAGAGAGAGAGGGTTTTGGTGGCAAGGTGGCAAGGCGTAACAGAGTTCCATAATGATGAGTAATTGATAGTGACATAAACGGTTTCCATTTGCCAATATGCCAGCAACGTGGGCCAGGGAAGGGGTTGCAATGCGCTAGGGGTTGGGCACAGAGCGGGCAGAGCGGGCGTGCAAAGCCAGCAAGTGTTGATAATGACATCGAAAGTCCCTTTTTTGTAACCCTTTTTTTTTGCTTTTTTTTGCCTTTTTTTGCCCATTTTTATCAGCATTTCTGAGGCAGAAATAAGCCCAAAAACAATTCTCACTTCATGTTTAGGGCAGCAGAGTCTATAAAAATGCAATTGTTTAACCCTTTAACCCTTTGTCTCTCTCTCTCTCTCTCTCTTCCTATCTGCACTGATTTATAGTTTTTTCTACAAGCTGTCGTGGCAAAACAATATTAAATCCCTGGTATCTGAGGCCAGCCGAGGGCATTGGATATCATAATTACAATGGCCACGGCAACGGCACGGACAAGGGAAGCAACGGCGATAGGAATAGGAGCAGGGACATCAACAAGGATATGGCGGCACACATGACTTCCGCATTGGAGAGTGGAGGAGCCATGGGGGATGGCCAGACATGTCTGCTGCCGGCCCCATCATATTTTGGCATGGAAACGCTGGCATCTGTCAAGCAGCAGCAGCAACAGCAGCAGCAGCAGCAGCATCAGAAATCCCTGCCAGACTTTCTAATACCATTGCATGAAATTATGTTCCAACAACATCATTATCAGCAGAGAACAGCAGCCAGCAACAGCAGCAGCAACAATGGGCACATTAATTAATAGTCTGCCTCCCGGTCTGGGGGTATACCAGTTCTCGTCCTCGTCCTCTGGCCAGGGCCAGGGACAGGGCAAGCCCGAGACATTCAAGTCATTAACCCCACCGAAGCAGGGACCCAACGGTGAGCACTTGTTCGTACGGCATTTCCACGAACGGGATCGCCTCATCCGGGAGCACCAGCTGAAGCAGCAGCTATTGCGTGACGAGGAGCTCTCCCTGGAAGCACCAGCCCCCTGCCACAACCAGCCACAACAGGAGGAGCAGCCACAACGGGGAACCGGAACACCCCCGCCCGTGTTGTTGGAGCATAACCATCATTGGCATGGTGTCGTCTATGATGGCAATGGCCATGCCAGGAAGCTGTTCGGCATTGCCCCAACGCCAGCACAGCAGCCCGAGCCCCCGCCGACGCCGCAGCCAGCCGTCCAGCCAGTCAGGCAAGTCCTGACCTCGTCCGCATTCTCTGCCATGGCGGAGCCGCCCAAGGACCTCATCATTTACGAGCAGCCACCAAACGGTGGACGACATTGTCGTCCCGCCAACAAAGGTAAGTTTTATGCCCCCCCCAACTAATTGTCAGCCAGGGGGCGAGAGGCGAGAGAAGTTGGAATGGGTTCATTGTGGGGTTTACTTGGGTTAAGCCATTAAGCGGAAATGTGAATATTATATTCAATATATAAATGCTGCCCAGCAGAAACTTTTGAGGTGGGTGTCAGGTGGGGTTTGGAGTGTAAATAAATTTATTTGTTGGATTTCGTTTGGGTACACAGAAACTGCAGATAACTGAAGACATTTTGTGGTGCTCTAGATTTTGTTTAAATTTTAATATTATAAATAAAATATAATAAATAATATTCTGGTATTACTTTCACCATTTTTCATGCTCACTCCTCGAATTTCCCTCTCAATGCCTTCCTGACCCATGCCTTTGTGCACCTTTTCTATCCATTTGCTATCCCCAAAATCCAATTCCAACTGACCCAAACCAAACCCAACCCAACCCCATAGACCAACAAAAATTCAACTCAATTACAAGCTCTCAACTTAATACAATGGAATGTATGCCATGCTATCACCTAGGCCAACCCCAAAAAAAAAGAAAAGGGGAAAAGGGAAGCGTACATCGAGAATTGCCAACATACAAACTCCATTTAAAATCACTAAAATATTAATAAATTTTACAAAAGTGCGAACAAAATATGCGTGAAAATTCTCAAGTACGTTGGGGGCAACCTTTACAACTTTATTTAATGGAATTTAAAACCACTTTGTCTGGCCACTGCGTGGGTGGGTCCTTCCTTCGGGGTGGGTGGGTGGCTTGCACGAAAAAAGGTTGCTTGCGGCGCACGAACCACAATTGCATGAGGTAACCTAACCTTTGACAGGGACACAGAAAATAGAAAGAAAAAAAAAAACTCAAACAAAAATCACCCTCGCAAAAAAAGCAAAGTAAAAAGTAAAATCCAAAGGGAAAGCTCTCTAACTCGAGCTGGTGTCACTACCAACTGTGACCCCGGTACTCTGAGCAGCTTATGGCCAATTGAGCCCTGCCTCGGGGACCGCACTCTGATGGGGTGGCACTGGCACTGCCACCCATCAGCCAGCACAAAATCTACTCTTACGCAGTAAATGCAATAAAAACGCTTTACAAGCTGTAAAGCAAAGATCATAAATCCATTTTGAACCCGCCATTCAAATGCGATTTAAATTTTTTACACGACTTAAAAATGGTTGCTCAGGGCACAAGGGTTAGATTTGCATAGATTGATAGGCAGTACGGCGAGGGAAGGGGCTGGGAAGTTGGGAAGGGCTGAAAATGGCGTTACATTGTAAGGGATTTTCATAGAGCTTATTAAGGGGGTTGCCTCAACTCTACAGTTTTAGGTAAGAGGCAGCGTTGGAGTAGCAAGAATGAATGGGTATAAAATTAAAATTCATAGAAAACTCCCATCAAATATTACAAAGACCTTCCATACAAATATCTGTACTTTCCCATAAGTTCTTAAGTTTCTCCATGTCCATAAAAAGTAACGGATTTCTTATGAAACTCTCAATTTTTTACCCGAAATGGGTTAGGCGACAGGCGCACATATAAATCAATATGTCTTCGGCAAATCGATAGAAAAAATGTGAGAAAATTGTGCAAAAATTCCGTTAGATATCCCGTACTTAATCAGAGCCCAAGCACCCAAAAAAAAAAAACCCAAAAAAAACGGTAAGAAAAAAAGGAACCGCAATTTTTTCTGCCCTTTTCTCACCCTACCCCACAGACAAAATCGCACAAAAAATCACCCAAAATGTATTTTTTGTTGCGCCTTTGTTCAATTTGAATTTCTTTCAATTTCGAGCGATTTTTACCTTAAAAAATTACGCATTATTGGGGTACATTCACCCTTAGGTAGGACCCATAGCCCATAGCCCATAGTCCATACCCATAGGCAAGGGGTTGTTGCTACCCCTGTGCATGTCTCTACTGTCTTCAGTTGTGTGTGTGTGTGTGTTTGTGTGTGTGTTTTCCTTAGAGCTAAGCTGTGGAAGATCGTCGGTAATCCTCGACAGTGATCCTCAATTTTTACCCTTGAGTCTGTCGTTTTTGTTTTTTCTTCCCGTTTTTTGCCTGTTTTCTAGCCCAAAAAAATTGCGCGCAATTTTCTTGGCTATTGTGCGAGCAAAAAAACCTTCGGAAAATGCATTATTTTTGTGTGTGTTTTCGGGCACTTTTGCGAAGGGTTGCCCAGTGGCAGCGATTGACAGCGATTTTCTGTGGCAGATTTACCCGCAAGGCAAGTCGAAATCAATAAACGTTAATAAATAATCAAAGACGGGAAGGTTCCGCTCAGATGGGAAGAGGATGCTGCGGCGCCACAAATGCGGAAGTACGAAGGGACATTTAGAGGCGGCCTTTTGTGCTCTCCTCTATTGATTTCCGTTGCTGAGGTTTCCTCATCGATTTGCACTCGCTTTTTCGGGTTCTTTTTTTAGATTTTTGGCGCGATATTTTTTTCGTTTTTGTACGAGCAGATGAAAAGAGTTGAAACTTTTTTTTGGAGGGAATTTCATTTCCAGAGAGGGTTCTTTTTTTTAGAAAATGTTTTTTGTTAGAGGGGGAAGCTTTTTAATACAATGCTAGATTAAAGTCTATAAAGTAAAGAGCGGTACAGCGTAAAGGGATTATAATTTCACATAAAAGATGTGTCAACATTGCCATAGATAATTCCATATAGGTTCACAATTGTTTCCTTTAAATAATACATTTTTCTGTCAGTTATACCAGATCTCAGTTTAATTCTTACTCAGCCTCCGTCACATGCAAAATGCTTCAACATTAAAGCCAAACGGGCCACCCCCCAAGTACTCAATGCCAACCCCCCAGAAAACTAAGGCAAGACCGACCGAAATGCTAGTCTCGTCTTATTTGCTTAACGCAAATTGGTATGTCATTTTAATGCGTTGCAACAACAACCACAACAACAACAACAACGGGCCGAGAGCAACGAGAAGCGACAGCAAAAATGGTTGGAAAATTTCGCATGTAGTTGGAGAGTAAAACCACCCAACATTGTACAGACTTGGACCATGTTCCGGGTCCGGTGTTGGTCCTGCTGCTGTCCTTGTCCTTGTGCCGTCTGTTTTCGTCATGCAAAGTGTGTGTGGTTTATCCCCCTTTGGCCACAACACCCCCACCCGCCCATTGCCCAACGAGGCTGCCAAGCGTTTATTTTCTTGATTAATTTCAATGCCCGAAAACTTACTTTTTCTGGTTGCCCTTCATGGTTGTCATGTGTGTGTGTGTGTGTGAATCTATCTGCCCTTCTTGATACCCAGCAATAGAAGATTGGAGCTTATATATATTTATAATAATTATATTTATTTATTTAATTTATTATTTATATATTTTTTTTATTATTTATTTATATTTATAATTCTTTATTTAAGGTAGATATTCCCTATCAAAAATCTCCATTACTTGTGGGATAATAATTTCAAGGAATATTATTTCGTCTGGCATCAGTAGTACCAGCAAATACTTGACTGAATCATACCAATGGATATCTTATAGTCGGAATGGGCATTCCACTCGTTCCCATTGTAACTATGTATCTGTGACTAGTCAGTGTCCTTTCCTGTCCTGTCCTATCCTGTCTGGTGTGTCCCATGTCTGCTTTTGGCAAATAATCAAATTGCCTAGACACCGCCCAGGAAACTTCAGTGGGGCCCCCCAGAAATAACAGACAACGTGGAAAACTATCCAAAGTGAGGAACTGTTTATCTTTTGTCTCCCAGTGACAAGTTTAATCAGCAGCAGAAAAGGATAACTATTGAAATTAGTTTGGGGGCGGGGCACAGATATCTGAGGGTTGGAATTACGCTGCCTATTGATTTTCTGCATTTCCTTGCGAACTTAAATCATTTTGGCACTTTAATGTGAGGGAGGCGAGACCAATAGAGAGAGAGAGAGAGTCAAAGTGCTGCGTCCTGAGTTCTGTGCATCCTGAGGCAGAACAACATTAATTTTGCAGTTTTAATTAAAATGTTTCAGGCGAAAACGGAAAAATGTCGGCAGTGTCCGGAAATAGCATACGTAGCAGGGACTTTTGCTCCTCTCTCTCCCTCGCTTCTTATTTCACTTACTCTCAGCTGAAAGCTTGAACAAAAGCAGAGGAAGTGCAGTCACAGTCACAGTCATAATCATAAAATGTTGACGCTGTCACCAGAGCTGCATAAGCTCTCTCTCACACACACACACAGTCCTGCAGCCAAAACGGTCTCCCTCTCTGCACTGCTGCAGAAAAAAAACAAAGAAAAAGCACACGTGAAACAACGCGAGAAAGAGAGACAGAGAGAGCGCGCGCTACAACACTTGTTGTAATTACTCGCCCAAGTCCAAGTCGCAGTCTCTCAGTCGCAGTCGCAGTCTCAGTCGCCGTCTCAGTTCAATGGCTGCGCTGATGTTTATATGAATGAGTTTTGTGTTTATATAATCACACCGAAATGGTCGAACTGCTGGGCAGATTGAGCAGGGATTCCAAAAGGATGCAGGAGCAGTCACCCGCACAGTGGAACGCTTAGGATAAATGTACACTTGCGGGGAACAGAACAGATGCAGTCGGTAAATAAGTAATGTGATTTACATTAGAAGAAAGATTAGCTTTAGTATTCTTTATTAGTTTTAGAGACAGATTAATTTGTAGCCGTGCTACTATACATAGTACTTTATGTATTTAGGTATCCCTCAAATTGACTTATTTTCGATTATTTTGGAATAACGAATTTCAACGATAAATTAAAGCTAGTAGGTTGTTTGCATGAATTCTTATTCTGCCAGCCAGTAGTTCAATGAACATAACAAATAAATAAAGAATAAATAAATAGCATTTTATGAGAAGTATTTATTCTAAGAATTCTAGTACTTTCCGGGAGCAGCCTGACACTGCCTGACGCAATGAGCGTAGCCTATAAACAAATAATTAATATAAACATTAGGCATACAAATGTTAAGAATGTACATACTATGTACATAACTGACAAATATATGAATGGAAAATCAGATTAGTGCAACAAAGTTTCATAAATAGTTCGCAATCGATATCGTACCGCATATACCGCCAAAGTGCACAAATCCAATATGCAACTAATATCGAACTCTCCCCATAACAATACACAACCAGAAAATATTAAAAAAAAAAAACAAAAACTAATTATAAACGAACTTTCTGAAGGCAATCTCCCTAAAGTTGGCACCTCCACCACCCGACGCTGCCAGTGCAATAATACTTTCCATATAAACTTCTTGCTGCTATGTACAGCAGCAGACACCTTCTGGGGAGCACATAAGACCAACCCCCGCACTGCATCCCACACTTAATTATGATTTACGTGGCTCTGTCAATGTGGTGGGGAGGGAGCAGGCAGAGATATGCAAAGAAATTCTGAGAACGGCAACTGCGCAAGAAGGAAGCCAAGCCGCCCCCCTTCGAAAGTTCCCTGCCTCCCCTGCTGAGGGAACTGCATAATACATAGGCCACACCCATTCCGGAGGAGAAGTCAACTTGTGGCCTATGCTAATGCAGGAAAATGTGCAGGGGAAAGAAAGCGCAACAATAGAATGGAGTGAGAAGAGTGCAAGAACGGACCCGGACTGAGATGAGATCGAAATGCAGGCGACAAAGAATACGTTCCACACTCAAACTCACAGACACGGCGACACGGACACAAAAACACTCTCATTCCGACTCAACTAACGGTGCAGTGTGCCAGGGGTTGATTGTGGAATGAGTGAAGTGCAGAGCAGCGCAGGCAGCGGTGAAGAGAGTAGAGTGGAGTGGAGTGCGCTGGCAACAACAAAGAAAACCAGGAATAGGAAAAACTGCTGCAAATCATAAAGCAATATCACACACACACACACACACTAGCACACGCAGCGCTCTGTTGAGCGACAGAGCAAGGCAACGATACGAAATGAGTGAGTGAGAGAGCATGCATTGCACATAACGGGTCCGACTGGCACTCGGTCTGCTGTCAGTTGCACATTCGGTAAACGAAGCTAGAAGGAGAAGGTCGGCTCGAAAGCGAAGAACTAGCAAAAGAAACGAAGTAAAAAAAAAATCAAACCGTGAGACGACGGGTACAAACAACCAAAAAAAAGAAAGACTTTGAACACGTGCGTGTGTCGGTGTCGTTGTCGGCTGCTGGCTGCTGGCAGTGAATGCTTAAAGTGTCAACTAAAATTTGAATAAAATTTGACTATTTGTGAAGTGCTGCCGCAATAAAAACGAAACAAAACAAAACAAAACAAAAAACTGCAACAATATGATGGTGCTACAGCAACGCCTTTGGGATGCCACAAACGCGACATCAGCCACAACAACAGCAACAGCACAAAGCCAACAACAGGCCGCGAGTGCGGATCATGAAAGCGCAACAGCAGCGGCACAGCAATGTGAGTTTCAAGGTTGCCATGCCGCACCAAAAGAGTTTAATTTATTCATAATAGGGTTGCCTCCTTGCAACCAAGTGGAGCTGTCAGAAAACCCTCAACTTACTCAGATTTTCCCATATGGAAATTTAGGAATATATTTAAATTGGTGAAGTTATTCAAATACAATTTCCATAATTGGAATTTGAATTTGAATCACAGAAGAGTTGTTCAGAATTAAGTTTTATAGATTATTTACCTGTAAGGGTATTGATCATTTACATGATTAATAATTCCTAAAAGACAATCCACTTGCCCTATCGAAGATGCTTGAAGGAACTCCTCTCCTACCTGTTAGCTCCGAACTTTTCACTTTCTCAAGCAATAAATTTGCTGTAACAAGAGCAGACACAAAGAAAGGAACAATTCGAGCATGCACAAAGGACACCGATGATGATTACACGCCCACACATTAGCATTAGAGAACTGGTCCCAGGGCCCATGGCATAAAAGATCTATCTGGGCACACACAATTTCCCTATCAGATCAACGATTTCATGGGGTTTTTGGCAATAGATTTGAGACGATGTCCGGCTGGGAGAGGTTCGGTTCGGTTCGGATCGGTTGGGTTTGGGCAGCAGCAGCAGCTGTCCTTGAGTGTCCCACTGAGCGAGCGTGTGATCGGAGTCGGGAGTCTCTCTCTTTCTGTTTTGTTTACATTTGCATCCTGGAAGTGTCCTTTTTACCTGTGCAGGACGCTGTCTTTTTTTGTCTGCGGGTATTTTGCATGAAAACAAAGGGAAAAATGAAACGTTTTTTTCTGCTTATTCCTTGGCTGCTTTTCTTGAGTCTTTTAAGGTTCCTTTTTTTTAAGGGAAATACGATTTCTCTGCCTCTGCCTGAAGCGTAGCATTTTGGAACAAAAGCGAAACCAAATTAGCCACAAAAGGCAATTTTTGTGTAATTACATCTAAGCCGAAGGTGTGCAGGGGGAGAGGGCACAGAGAGAGAATGCGAAAAACAATTCCTAACATGCAGATCATCTGGCCAGCTTATATGCCACAGATCCTTTGACTAATGCCACTTGTTATCCTCCTTTCACACCAAGTGGATTGGGGGGGTCCCTTCTAAGCTCGCCTCCTGCCTGCCCGCCTGCCTGCCCCCACCAACAGCAATCCCACAAGAGAAAGCCATTACACGACCACAATGTCCGAGTGTCCAAAACGGGTAATCTGTATATTTATATTCTCCTGGCCGGCACATTATGCACAAGGATTCCCCACTATATATTGTCGTAAAAATATGTTACTTTTTTTTGGTCCTGCTTGGCCCGGCTACTACTTTGCTTACGCCCCGAGGGAGCTATAAATTTAATATCTACTTTGCAAAACAAAAAACCAAATGGCACACACACAACACAAAAAAAAAAAGGGACAGCACAGGACACGGATGGACAGTGGCGAAAAGGAATGAGAAATGTGTGGGGGGATTTTTGCCATCACTTGTGAGTGAGTTAGGGATTGACTTTGGGCATGTGAAAGAAAAGAGAAGCGTTGTAAAGCGAAGGGAAAAATATACATATATCCATTCCTAGAAATCATATTTAATTTTGAGTAATTTTGAGTGCATTTCTCGCCACTACTTTGGGGTGTTTTTGTGTGCCACCACTCAGCGAAAATGTTGTGAAAAAACTACGCCAAAGCATTAAGTAAGCGGAAATGGACACTTAAACGCAAAACTTTACAGCAGTCGGTGCACTCAGCGTTGCTGCTCAGAGCTGAAACGAAATTTTTGCATGTTATACTATGCCATAAGAAATGTGTTATGTCCGAATTCCTAATGGACATTTTACGAGCCAGCGTCAGACATGACTCCATCTCCACTCCCGCTTAACACTCCCCACTGGCTGGTTCTTAAGAACTTTTCAGTGCTGGCTTGGAACGTGTCTGTCATTTGCATTTGCCTTTCTTTTTGGCTAAAATATTATTAAAAATTTAAACAAAATTTTTTTTCTTTTTTTTTTGTCATTGCAGTTATGCGACACATGTCCAACTCGCCCACTCCGCCATCGCCGCTGCGTTCTCTATCAGGTAAATATATGGCTAATCCTTGGTCACCATTGAGCAGACATGTCCGGGGCTACGGCTACGGCTCCTGCTTCTGACTCGTGTCGGAACGTGGCTACTTTGTGGCCAAATTGATTACTCACACGAGCTGCATTGGCTACAGACAATTTTTATAGTTTTATTTCGATGCCTTCCTCCCTCTCTCTCTCTCTCTCTCTCTCTCTTTTTGCAATATGCAATCAACCCCGTACCCCAATATATCCCCCTCCATCCCCTAACCTCGTGAATGTTCGGCTTAGGTAGTAGCTCAAAACTCTGAGGCTGGAAGTGAGGCTGAAGTCTGATGTTGGAGTTGGGTCTGTCAGTGGTAATGAGGCATTAGGTTCAGGGGTACCTACCTTTATAGATAGATAGATACTCGTGGATATAGGTGCAGCACGTGACTGAAGTGTGACTGAGGTGAGGCAGGAACACTTTTGGCTGGCCATAAGCATGAATATGGGAATTTGAAGCAACATAAAAGGAGTAGAGTGGGAAAAGGGGGTGATTGAAGTGGATAAACAGAATATTTCTTGAACAAAATTACAGCTGCAGAACTTCGAATGCTCCAAAATAATATATTCCGTGGAAGCGAAATTTTTCATTAATATTCCATATTTATTTCCCACATAATTCCCAATAATTGATGCCCCTTAAAGCTCTCATAGATTCTCATCCCAAAATTAACAAATTTTCAAATTTTCTATAAAAATTTCTGCCATTGTTACCTTGCAACTGGCAAGTTTCCCTGCCCCTGCCCCTTCAGCCGTTTCCATTGAAAATACCCCCACAAATAATTTGTTTCCACCCACACAGCCAACACCCCGCAGTGCCCATTTAAAACAACCCCCCAAAACAGCCAAAATTTACATGGAAGATCATCCTACTTATGTAGTTCCTATGCTCTTTTGACCTTGCTGTCGCCCTCCCTCGCTGACCCCTCGCCTGACCCTCTTTGGCACGCAAATAAACAAACAACAAACAAATACAACAATTTGTCAAAATGTAAATTTTCATCTGTGTGGGGCGCATTTAAATGATTGCCCGGCCGGCTATTATGTGAGGACGACCCTGCAACCCTGCAACCCCTAACAAAGTGCAGCTAATCTATGCAAAAACATGCACGCAGCGGCATTGGCATTCCACCCCATTTGAATACGAGGCGCGTTAATAGGGTTGCCATCCGATAGTAGCTGACAATTAAACTAGCATTTTTATTGGTTTACACAAATTAGGCGAGTCAATAGGGCAGCCAGGGGTGCCCCCTGCAGCACCCTTCCAGCCTTCCCCAGCCATCCATTATGCATATTCAAATGTGTCACAACAGCGCAAGGAACGGGGCACAAAAAAAAAGGGTTGGCCTCAATCGCTAAAAAAAACTCAAGTGGCAGAACATCATTACAATAAAAAAGGCAAACTGTTGATCCAACAAACGAGTCTGAACCCTGTTTAACATATCATTTGAATAGCGTTGAGGTGTGAAGAGCCTCTGTGCCAGGGGTAAGCCACAGCGAAGGGTTACCCTCTGCCCTTTTTTTTATTTCGAGTGCCACTTGTTGATGCCTCCGCGCTCCCCTCTCCACTCTCTGGGTGCTTGCCGTTATTCAAATTGAAAGGATTTGGTTGCGTGAAGTTAATTGCGGCTCACTTTGGAGGGTAATTCGATGCAGGATATTATAATCAGAGTCTTTTTTTTTTTTTTTTGATTGGGTGTTTCAAACTCTTTTTTTTTTAAGTTGCTCCTGGGGGCGTTTCGAGGGCGTTTTGTGTGGCATGCAAACAGGCAGTGAATGGGCTCTAAAGGGGTTTCCATATGTGCCTTTATAATGAAGGAGCTGAAGGAGTTGAAGGCGCTAAAAGGCGTGACGTGCTGTTGATTAAGGGTTTAAGTTGTTTGGGGGTAATGAAAGTGCCAAAAGTAAGGGCCGCTATTATATGGAAATTATTGGGGGGAAGCTCTAAATTTGAGAATTGTTTGGGAATGTTTTTTTTTTTTGTATAAAAGTTTAAATCCTTTGATTAAAGGAGTGCATATAGTGCATATTTAAAATAATACAAAACGAGGCATTATTTTTAATTATTATTTATTTTATTTATTTTTTTTTATTATTTATTTATTTATTTTAAAATAAATAAATAAAATAAAAATGGAAATTAATTGAGATAAATTCCCAAAAATCAGCGAGCGGGTTCAGCTCTTTGATGTGTGCATTTAAAAGAGAGTAACTCCATGGCAGATTCCTTAAAAAAGAAGCTAAATCATTTGCCCATAAACCTTTCATTTCGAACAGACTTTTGCCAATATCAAATTCGGTTTTCGCTCACTCATTTGTAGATGATAAAATGCATGAGATATACCAAAATAATTGGATTGCCAATGTGCACTCTGCTTGCTCTTTGCATCTCTGGCCATATCTTTCCCATAAATCGGAACGCACTTTACGTGCGCTTCCCCTGCCCCCCCAGCGATGCTGGGAAAAACCAACCCCTGAAAGTGCCGGGCAGGGCAGGGCAGGGGCAGGGGAGAAAAAAGAGTACAGAAATATCCAAAGAGAGAATACAAAACAGGCAACACTTCATTTGTCAGTGGAAACGAAACATTCACACATTGAGGCATTGTGCAGGACGTGGCAGGATAACGCATCTGCTCACAGACATCACCTGGTTCGAGTTTCGGGGATCGCTGCAGGCGCATTCCACGTCACAAAGGGCACAGGATCACAGTGCTGCCAGTCTCTGCGCGCCGTGTGTCTTCCTTTGGCACCGAACCGTGGGGCAACTTGCTCCAGCAGCTTCTTGACTTTCCTTTTCTCGCTGCAGGCACAAACAATGCAACATTTGAAACCCTTTTTTGTTGGGTTGCTGGGTTTCTCTTTTTGTCCAATGGCAAGTTGCACTTTCCCGCATGTGCACCCCGAGACGAGTCGTGCATTCGAAATTCAAAGTTGCAGCATTTGTAACGAATTGTTTAAAATCCAAAAACTCGGGGGGGTTGCTGGCAAAAATCCTCATGCAAAAAGGGTGACAAATTTTTGTGTGTTGCCCCTGCCTAACCCTTAGATGTTTCCCATTTTCTGACTGGTTTCCGATTCGATTCCTTTTTGGCCTAATTATGTTATGGCGGATTCAACTCTAGCAGGAGTCAGTCGTAAAAACAGCTGCCCACATGCGATTTAAAAGTTTCATTTCACCCGCATCACAAGCGATTCGTCGTAAGCCTCTGAAGCAGCTCGAAACATGGGGTTGAATCCGATTAAAACTATCATAGATCTTCCTCTCTTTTTTTTGTTGTTGCTCAAATCGGTTTAAAGCATTTAATTTTTTGCCTTGTTCTTGTGCTTTGTAACGGAAACGTTTGTTAGTTTTTTCTATATGATTTTGGTAAGCAGTTTTAGGCGGTTTAAATGGGTGGCAAAAAAGTTATAGAACTTTTGAGGAATATTAATATTAGTTTTTCGATGATTCGTTGGTAAAAGATTTCAATTAAAGGGCAAAGGCATCATGAAGTTAAGTTAAACCTTCCATTCCGAACAGACTTTTGCCAATATAAAATTCGGTTCTCAAATGCGACACTGATTTTTCGCTTACTCATTTCAGATTTTAAATTTAAAAAAATATAGAACTTTTGAGGAATATTAATGTTAGTTTTTCGATGCTACCTTCGCCTATATGTTGGTAAAAGATTTCAATTAAAAGGCACAAATGATTATGGAATAATAAATAATAATAATAAAATAATTTAAATAAATTCAAGTAAAGTTTAAAATACTTTCAGCTGCAGCTTTTGGGCACTCTTCAAAATCCAAAAAATTATTTGCCTTTCTTTATCTGCGCATAAATCCATTGCACTCTCCACTTCCTGATCCCCATCTCTAGTCGCTGATCGTTGGTTTATATTTCGCCTGTCGGATGCGCGCATCTTCGTCAATCCACCCCTTCCCATCGAAATCAATAATTTTCCGTTTAGAAAAATTATGAAACCGGAGCTCTGCTGCGCATATACATACGTAGAAAAAAAGACAAAAGACGGAGAAAGCTTCCTGCCTGCCTGACTTGGATGTGGCCTCTGATGTTGGGCTATTTTTCAATTATTATGCATGATTGGGTTTTCAACATGAACTCGGGTTTGGGTTCGGGTACTGGGGCTGCTGCCTGTATAGTGTGGGGGGGTGGCCACAAAGACCAGAGAACCCTTCCGCTTGAGCGTCTATCGTAGCTAACCGCAGGACGCAGACATTGGACAGGATAGCAAAAGGATGGCCAGCCATTCAATTGGAAGATTGAATAAAATTTGCCTTAAAAAGGCTGAAGAATAGAAAATGTAGTTCGAGTCGACAAAGGGAATACACTTGCTGGAGGAGAAAGAATTGTGGAAAATGGTTTAGGATTTTAGAGAACTAAACGAGAGTTTTTTTTAAATTAAAATAAAAAATAAAAATTTAAAATTTAAAACCAAATTTAAATTAAAAACACAGAATAATATTTTATAGATTTAAATGTATCAAAAAAAAATAAATAATTTTTAATTTAAAATTAAATTTAAATTAAAAACAGAATAATTTTTTATAGATTTAAATATATCAAAATAATAATACAATATTAATTTAATTTTAAATTTTTAAATTAAATTAAAAAATTGTATTGCTATTTTGATATCTTACATATGTATTTAAATCCATTAAATATTATTTTGATTTTTATTGTTTATTATTTTAATATAATTTTAATTTTAAATTTTTAAATATATCAAAATATTCGTATTATTATTTTGATATATTTAAATGTATTAAATATTATTCTGTGTTTGTTAATTTGTTAGAATATCCAATAAGTCATTTCCTTAGTAGGTCTCAAATTAATTACTTGAAACCTGTCTAAAAACTAAGAGCGAAAAGCTTTTTATTGCTCCTCTGCTTGAGCTCTCTCTTAAGTCTTTATGCGATCAATCAGTCCTCGCTCCCATCACAAATTCAGCATACCCTTTGTGCGAGAGAATACCCTCTAAAATAGCTGAGGAAATATTGAAAAACTTGTGAAGTCCTTTGGTTAAAATGAAATTATGCTACGGACGCGTGTGCTGTGTTGTCCAGCTGCCCAGTTGTCCAGTTGGCTACTTGAACTTCATTGAGTTGGAAAATTGGAAAGCAAACTGCAGGCAGCCATCCACAATACACGATACACACACACAAACATACTCCTTGCATACATACATACATATATCTCATATATCTCGCTTCTGCTTCTTCTTTTCACTTACAGACTGCGGCAAGAGCTTCGAGGAGGAGGAACAGGAGCTGGGCGACTGCGAGCTGCCACAGAATCTGAGCAGCAAGAGGCGCCAGGCCAGAGATCTCGATCCGGAGCTGGAGAACGAGGTGCTCAATCTGGCGCCGCCACCAAAGAGAATGGCCCTGACCACGCCCCTGGCGGTGGAAACGAAACCCGCCCAGGAGGAGCAGCCGGAGGAGCCGGAACCAGAGCCGGGGGCAGTGCCACAGCAGCCGCTGCTGGACTTTGCACCCGGCCACATGCATCAGGCACTGCAGCTGCAGCTCCACAGCTACATTGAGATGGTGCGGCAGCTGGCGCCGGAGGCCTTTCCGAATCCCAATCTGGCCTCACAGTTCCTGCTGCAGAATTCGCTGCAGGCGCTGGCCCAGTTCCAGGCGCTGCAGCAGCTCAAGCAGCACTCGCCCCAGAACTACTCGACGCCGCTGAGCAAGTCGCCGCTGAGGAGTCCCTCGCTGAGTCCGGTGCCGCGGCACAACAGCAAGTCCGGGCAGCAGCGAACGCCACCGAATTCCATGTCCGCCAACAGTCTGGGCATGAGCAGCACAGTGATGACGCCGAACACCCCAAGCATGCAGCAGCAACACCATCACCAGCAGCAGCAACACCACCACCAGCAGCAGCAGCACACATCCTCCTCGACGAGCACGCCGAAGCCACCAAGCGGCATGACAGTGGCCACGGCCATGGCCAAGCTGGAGCAGTCGCCCGAGGAGACCACCGATCTGGAGGAGCTGGAGCAGTTCGCCAAGACCTTCAAGCAGCGCCGCATCAAGCTGGGCTTCACGCAGGGCGACGTGGGTCTGGCCATGGGCAAGCTGTACGGCAATGACTTCTCGCAGACGACCATCTCGCGCTTCGAGGCGCTCAACCTCAGCTTCAAGAACATGTGCAAGCTGAAGCCGCTGCTCCAGAAGTGGCTCGAGGATGCGGACACGAGTGTGGCCAAGTCCGGCGGTGGGGTGTTCAACATCAACACAATGACCACCAATCTGTCCAACACGCCGGAGAGCATACTCGGGCGCAGGCGCAAGAAGCGCACCTCCATCGAGACGACCGTGCGGACGACGCTGGAGAAGGCCTTCAATATGAACTGCAAGCCCACCTCGGAGGAGATCAATCAGCTGTCCGAACGGCTGCACATGGACAAGGAGGTGATTCGTGTGTGGTTCTGCAATCGGCGGCAGAAGGAGAAGCGCATCAATCCGTCGCTCGATCTGGACAGTCCGACGGGCACGCCGCTCAGCAGCCACGCCTTTGGCTATCCACCGCAGGCGCTCAACATGTCCAATGTTCACCTCGAAGCTGGTTCGGGTTCCCTCTGCGGCAGCTCCATCAGTTCCGGCGAGTGAACCCCTAACCCGTACCCCTAACCCTTACCCCCGCCCGAGCCGTGTACATAGTCAGCTAATAGTTCGTAGTCGTCGCTGTATCTCCAAAATCTTCCACAAAAACATTCCAACATTCTCTCTCCATATCAAAGCAAGCCATAGATAGTATATATATATATTACGAGTACTATATATAGAGGAACCTAGGTGATAGCCAGTCGTATCAGAAATCCATTACGAATTTATAAGTAAATATATAATTATATATGCTAAAACTATTCGTATCTGTATCTGTAACTGCATGCATGCAGACAGTTCCTAGCTATAGCCATAGATCTATGTGTATTTGTTGTGCGTGTGAATCCTGTCTGTATCCTGTATAACCAAGGAACTCCCCAGAACCCCCACTAGTTGTACTTAATATTAAAATATATATTGATATATATGTGGTATGTATGTATACTGATATTGTTGTACGATGTCCAATTGTAAATTGATCTTGAACACACATTTTTAGGATCCCTCGTAACATTAAAAGAAATTCAATAAAAATTATTCTGGAAAATGTATTTATTAAATGTTTTTGTGTTTAATTATTGTGGGAGAGAAAGGACTAAAGGTGGACTCAAAATACCACTGAGATTTCTTGCATATAATAGTAGAAAAGATTTTCTATTAAAGCCATTTAATATGATCCAGAAAGAAAACGAAAGAACCAGCTATATAAATGCCCAAGAGAGTGGAAGATTTCGAATTAACTCAAATGGAATCATAGCTAGAAATGAGGGGAAAACATTTATTTATCCTTATCATTTGTTCATCCATAATTTTTGGTTCTTAACACTCTAAGAGTGCCCTGTAAACTGTGATTATTGATAGCTAGATAGACTTAATTTATATTCCCAGTATTCATTTTCAGTTTCTTCGTTTTGTCTTATTTAAATAAATTTTATTTTGTGGAATATGAGTTTAATTAAACTCTCCTAAATTCAGTTTAGTTCGAGCCTTGAAATATATTTTAATTATATATCCTACAAGTACTCATGCACATGGTACAAGTAGTTATGTATAGACTCCCATAAATATTCTACTACCTTTTCTTGCCCATCTTGGCCCTCCATCTGCCCCACGCTGTATTTTCTAAGCGATTTAGCTTATTATTCAATTAGTTATTGTGCCAGTTTTGATTGGCTGTCGTGTGCCTCTCGCACTTGAATCTCATTAGAAGCTGCCTAAATAAATATTGAAGCAGATAGTCTCGTATTTAGTTAACTGATTTCCTTTGGCCCGCTTCGTAACCGTTTGCCAGCCACGCGTCAAAGGCAAACACGACCATTTTTTAATAAACTTCCTGGCAAACGCCGGCGCTCGAGCAGCAAGGACATCAAGCACAAGGACCCACACCATCAACCCCTTTTTTTTATTTTTGTGTGTTGGGCTGTTGAGTGTGGATTTGTTGGATAAGAAATCACTTCATCTTCGTGGGCTCCGGCGACAGTCAATATGGCAATGGGCGAACACCAGACAGAAACCCTTATTTGTATATTGAGGCAAGCGTGTAAATCCTTTTTTTTTTTAGCAACCCCCAACCACGTGTCCCATATCCCTGCATAGCCCAGCCTACCATCCCAGAGAGTTGCCGCACTCTGATTCGTTTAGGGCAGTTTAATGTGTGTGGCATGGGGCACGGGGCACGGGACACGTATTTTCTAAAAAAGGGATAGGAAGGATAGGAAGGGTTTATGCCATCAATTCACACATAGTTATGTCATATGGTCCACGGTTCGGTGGTTGTTCATGCCCGTTGTGGGTCTCTGGAAGTATTTGATGTTGTCCCAGTTGTAGGCCATTGAAATCGCTTAAGCAAGTCTTGACTTGGATGAAGATATTTTAATGGGAGTGTGCCAATAAATAAGGTAAATAATGCAGAAAGAGGCACACATATTTTAAATAAATAATATTAAAAATAAAGGCAAGACAGTTTCATATTTAAATAGTTTCTTGAGTCATGCCAGTTCGACTTCGAACTCAAAGAAATTGCCCGGGCTCAAAGAGGAAGCCTTGCCCCATTGCAAGCAGTACGCAGGTGCAGCTAGTTCCATAACCTGTGAGAAAACTGCTGCTCCGGCTTCGACTGGCTGGAGGACTTCAGCGCCTTGCTGCATGGCTGCGGCATCTGCAGGCTTGAGGACTGCGGGCTCAAAACCCCCCGCCCTGCTGCATGGCATCGGCCAAAATTCCGAGTTAAATAAAAATTAAAAAAACAAAATAAAAAATAAAAATCCAAAATAAAAATAATATTAAAAATGAAATAAAAATGTGACCAATTCGAGTAGAAAAGTATTTATTTTAAGAATGAAAAACAAAATAAATATGAATGCAAATTTAAAAGAATACAAAAAATATTAAAAATGTTGCTAATTTTGTAACCACAACTATATAGCCTCACACTTTATGTAGATTTATTTCTCCAATCAATAAAATGGAATCTGAGCTTAAAAGAAATCGACATGCCACATTTCCTCCATTGCTTTCCACTATACAACTCATTCAGGCCAAATCTCTCTGCAAGTACCCCGTGCGAATACATTTTTAATCTAGCCAGAAATTAAATCTCAACGAGCATGTGCTTACCCTATTTAATTTCCAGGCCATTCATCCCACACACACCACACCACACTCGAACATACATCAAACGGAGGCCTATCGATGGCCAGCACTCTCACATAATTGGCGGACACTCTGAGGCAGGGACTCCTTGAATGTTATCAGTCCCGTGCAGACGTTGCCTGTCCATTCCGAAAAACCAACAAGAGAAAAATGGACAGAAATGCCTGCAAGCTATTTCGCCTTTCAAACCCAAAGAGGGAGCAGCAGCAGCAGCCGGAGGAAATTTCAATTGCATGACCATATTCAAAATGCCCTAAGCTGTTGTCCTCAGCTGCTGCTCCGGACTGCGTAGCTGGTCCCTGAGCTGGTCAAAGCGGGTTGATAAGAGCCCCGTGGGCTATTGTGGGGGGTTCCCTTTTTGCGGGTGGTTGGAGATCGCCTGCCACAGATTTCATTCAACTTGTTGTTTGATAGATTTCGCTAGCTGCATTTGCAAATTGAATTCCGTCCCGGCAAATGTTTCATTTTCCTTCTTGCCACTCTGCCTTGCTCCACTTCATTTATAACAATTTAATGAAATTTTCGAATGCGTTTTCATAATACTGTCGTGGCGCTGGGAACCATTAATCACTTGGTCCCTGGCAGGACTAACGAAAATTAAGTTTTCTTTATGCTTTTCGCTTCAATGTTGGAATGTTGCGATGCCTGCGAGTGTTCCCAATTCGCTTTGTTGAGTGGATATCCACAGCTTTGGTTGCGATTTGTTATACTGTAGTACTTGGGAATCTTCAAGGATTTTTAGTGTGTTTAAATTGTATTTTTCAGTAATAGAATTTTAATTATACAGAAGTTTTGTTTAAAATTCTTGATATTTAAAAAATAATTTAAATAGCTTGATAATAAATCAAAAATTCTCATCAGTATTTAAGTGTTTCATTACCAGCTAAAAGCCAGGCAGGAAAACACATTTTATTTTTTATTTTAGTTTTAATTTAGTTATAGAATTATTTTAATTATACAGAAGTTGTTTTTAAATTTCTTTTTTTTTTAATAATTCAAATAACTTAAAATAAATAAATAAAAAAATTTAAAATAACTAAATTAAAATTGTCATCAATATTTAAATGTTTCAGTACCAGCTAAAAGCCAGGCAGGAATACACATTTTATTTTTTATTTTAGTTAGTTTTTATTTAGTTATTTATTTTAATTTGTTTCAATTTCTTTATATTTAAAAAATAATTAAAATAACTTAATAATAAATAAAAATTCGCATCAGTATTTAAGTGTTTCATTACCAGCTAAAAGCCATGCAGGAAATACACATTTTCACACCCATTTTGTTAGCTCTTATAAGCATAGATATTCCTATTTATCAAGCCAACTTCACGGTCAATATATCTAATAAATTTCCAATTTTCTTTCAGCTAGAACTTTAAAATAATAAATCCTCACAGAGTGCATATAAAAATTACTATTAATGTGAATACGTACGTACTGAGTATATGTCATTAAAGTGCCTTTGTGCGTACGCATCTGGCCCGGACAGATACTCGATGAGATAGCAGCAGACTCTGGCAATTTTCGGACGAGGTCGACCAAATGAAAAGTGCTCGCAAATTATATGGCGAGCATATGTTAAATTTCTGCGTGACTGACTGACAATTTGGTGCTTTGAATTTCAATTTTCTGAAGACTCAAACGAGCTGGAGAACATCGACTGGGTGCAGGATGAGGCGATAGACGACACACCCCTTTTATTTTGTCGCAGAGAACATAAGACTTGAGCAAACATTTGGCATAAAACAACAGCAGAAGCAGCAGGGGGAGGCAGAAGCTGGAGCACAATTGAATTACAATGAAAATATGAAATGAGCAAAAAACTAGATGAGGGAAAATCGCATACAAAAATTAAGCAAACAGGCGAAACAAAGGGCAAGAAACCCGGTCCAAGCCCGAATTGAAAACTCTGAAAAGTGTGGGCCACTTGTGCTCCCAGCAAATATCATGTAGCTCTGGAGAAAAAAGCGCAAATTCAATATTTGCACAAGAAACAAATGGGAACGACAAGCAGCACACGAACAGGGACAGGACGAGGACGTGAACGACAATGCCCCAAGACAGTCGAGTAAACAATAAAAGAAATAGCAACAAAACAAAAAAAAACAGAATAAATAAAAATGTTACAAATGAGAGAATGGAAGCTTCTGGCAGCGCAATTTTCCACCCTCAACGTAACAAAATGGAAAACAGAATCCCACTTCAATGGCCGCTGGAAAACTTTAAAATGGAAAAATTTGCATGCGTTTGCTGGAGTGGAAAATCCACCCCCTGACAGTCTCAGTCTCAGCATCTATCCACCAATTAGCTGGACAGCTTTTAGTTGCGTTTTTTTTTTGTGGAGTCTCAAAAATCAAAGCCAATCAAGGGGCGTGATACGAAATCAACACCATCTTCTGGGGAGGGTCACACAAAACTTGATCCCTTTGACATGTTTACACATTTAATTAACTTACACGCGCCGAAAACTTCCGGACACGAGAGATAGTCGATGGCCCTGTCCCCCCATCCATATCCCATTCCCCATCTAATCACACCCAAGCGTAAACGGAACCCACACAAAGCACAAAAATGGGGCTAAGAAAACAAAGGGATAAAGACCTTTTCCCTCCCACCCAACTAAGTTTTCTCTTCTCTTAGCCTTTTTTTTTTTTGACAATTTGAAACCAGTTCAAGTGGTTTAATCATTTAACGCACATCATAAAAATCGCATCAAGTGATTTTTATTTACACGCCCAGCGCAAAAAAAAAAAGAAACCCCCCAAAACTGGGCTGGGGCTACATACAGATAGGGGATGGTGGTGCGTTGGGGAAGAGGGTGGAGTTCTGCGAACCCTTTGAAACTCTAGGTGGGGTTGCTGGCAGTGACGAAAATAGGTTTCGCCCAATTAGATAAGGTTAGTTGATAATCATTTCGGTGGAAATGGTGGCAAGACTGTGGAATGTGAAAGAGAGAGGAGAGGAGGCTTTTTGGGAAATAATTTGTTAAAAATTTATTCTTTAATTGAATAATATTTTTGGCCTATTTTAAGTGAATTTTTTATTAAAACAGTCGAAACATTGGTAGCATTACTCGGTACTCAGTTTATAATCCTGCACTCTTTCTGCCTAATAAAAAATATCCTAGATTTTTCCAAAGCGCATCGTCGTCGTCAGATCACTGTCTCGTCCCATCAAGGAATTCCTTCCGGCCATTTTATCTCCACCAGAGGATCGTCGAGCGCGAAACTTGTTTGCTTTTATTTCGCCTATAATAATCATCCGATCGTCTCTTTGTCTACTTGCCACAATAAGCATGCCCAAGCCCAAAAGCCACATTAAATATAAACACACACTGTGTACGTATGACAATTTCTCAGTTTTTATTTGATATATAATGGATGTGTATGTTGTGTGTAATCGAAGACTTATGTGTCTAATACAATTCGATTCGTATAAATGATGCAGAGCTGGTAGAAAAGATGTACCACAAGTTAATCGTAGGTCTACAGCTAAGCTACATAATAAATATGCCATAAGATTAGTTTGCTATACGCTATATATGCCCGATGCATATACACATCTGTACGTATATATTTGGATGTTCATTCATATGTGTGTGTGTGTGTGTGGGGGGGGGATATACTTAAAACAGTATTCAGTATGCTATTCAATCGCTAGTCGAAATTTTGGCCAGAAAATTCGTATATGTATGTGGTGTGTGGTATATGACAAAGAAAGTATAACAGATTATAACACATTCACAGTGCTTGCTAGACCCTCTCTCTAGCTATATATGGCGCTCGAACAACAAAACTAAATTCGATTAAAAATAAATTGTGACTTCTACCATTTAAATTTCAATTTCAATCATAATGAAATTCATTTAAAATATGTTTTGTTTGAGTGTTCTTTTGGTTCGTTTTGTTTTGTTTTGAGTGAGTGTTTCCTTGTGTTGTGTATGTACATAAATAAACTACAAACCTAGAAAAATAAGTGAGAGAGAGAAATATCAACAAATCATCACACCTTCGGGTGTGAAATAATCTATGCACGAATTAAGTGTGTGTGTTCAATAAGTATGTGTATGTGGCGGCCAGCAGGAAACCCTTTTGTGTCAGCAATCCTTCATCCTTCCAGTGGCAGCAGCAGCCACTGCTCTGCATAAGCTGTCCTTCGTTGTGGCATCCATTTAGGCCATCGGCGTGGGCGACATGCTGGCTCGCGTCATTCTGGTTGGTGATTTGGTTGGTGTGGCTGCTCCACTGCTGTTGCCACTGCCACCGCCGACGCTGGCACCGCAAACAGCACCGCAGCCATGCAGCCGAAAGAGTTCGCCCACCGTGATGGCCACCTGGACAGCTCCTTTGCCCTCCAGCACATCGGCAGCGCAGCAAATCAGATTCTACAACAAAATAATTTACAAATAAAATTAATTTTCATACATATTTGAACGAAAGTATTCTTTTAGTTTTAGTTATTTGCCAAACTAAATCCACAGTTGTCAAGCCACTGGTGTGTGTCTGGGCTAAGGGTCCCATCAATTGGTTGATGTCTTAGCTAACACTTTCGAACAGCGGCTGTCAAACTGTGGCTGGCAAGTTGAAAATTGAAATCTTAAAAGTTTTGGTACATAATTTGTTCGTATATATTTTGCTTTTTGATTTGACGTTTTTATATAGCGCTTAATGTTGACAGTTTTTGTGCTTAATAATAAATGCAACAGTTCACATTTTCTTCATTTCTCTTCTGTTTCTTTTGTTTTTGGAAGTGGAAATGTTATATAGAATTTCGACAAAAATTTTTGGCTGGGCGATTTTTGGAAAAAACCTTGGCAATACCATGACCCTACTACATTCAGGTTGTATATATTTGTATTGTGTATATATAAATGTATATCTGTGTGTTTGTGTGTGTTAAATATTGGTTTATAAAAATTAATGACTGATTATGGTTTTGCATTTGTTATAGCTGCCTCAATGCCTGGCTCTACATATAATATATCCTTTAATAATTTTGTTAGACAAAATATATAAATCTGGATTTAGTATATATGTATGTGTGTATGTATATATATATTATATGTTTTTCTGAGAGTTAGAGATTGTGCTTCTTTTAGAAATTTGATTAGCTTTCGTTTTGCATGTTTTTCATCGAGAGTTTTTCCTCAAGTTTAAACTAAATAAATAATTGCTTAATTTTAATTTATAATGTTAGGAATGTAATTAGCACAAATAGAAGTTGATTTTAGTTTTTCCTTGTTGCTTAGTTAGATTAAATCATAGTGATGAAGAAAAGCGTTCAGTTCTTTGAAATTTGTTAGTTAATTTATTGCTTTCGAGAAGGAAAAAGACTGCCATATCGATCCATGTGGTGGATGCGATATTGCATATAGAGTTATGATAGTTATAGACAGGCTAGACTGTCGTCGATCTCCAGTCAAAAGGCACTATTTCATCTGATTCGTCTTTTGTTTTAAATGTTATGCTATGTGCGTTGGGTTTTATCTTCTTATGGATTTTAGGGATGGGGTTTGGGGTGTGAATATATCAAAAGAGGAAGCAATTAGCTTGAATGATCTGTCTATTCCCTTGGTTCTTAGCTGGAAACATTTCTTTTACAATTAAATCAATCGAAATGACTTTGACACATTGAACTGGCACAAAACTTTTATCCATTCCGCTGAATTGCTTCCGTAATTGTGCGCACTTGAAAAACTAGAACCTTCTTCTATATATCGCATCTGATTTGGTAAACTGTTCTGTTATTTCTAAGATGGTTCTTGGACCATTAAGGGTCTGCAATTGGTACATTTGTTGGTTGATTGATTCTATAACTATTTCACGCTTTTCTACAACTATTTTGTGTGTCCCTGCTTCAAGTAAAACCATACAACTTCCAACTCCAGCGAGTTGCTCTCCAAACTGTAACAATACCCGACCCGTTCTTTACCTTTCCAACCGTTTCTTAAGCGTCTACAACTATAGATAACTCTTATTTAGGGTATACATATATATTCTAACTATAGCTATGCACAATTTACGTTTTTCTTTCGGGGTTCTTCTTTCATTTGTCTTTTGCCAAAGTGGAACTTAAACAAGTTTAATTTCGTTGCAACTTGATCTTCATGATCTGCATATGGTGTATATATATATAATTATGGTATGCGTATGATTTTATATCTAAAGAAAGATTTCAGTTCGGTTCACGCCTCGAGCACGTGTCTAAGCAAATGAAAATGTCGAATGACTAAATCAATTTAGAGTTCAGTTTGTACTAAGACATGAACTAGGAATATGTGGGGTTTCTTTTTTGTTTGTTTGTTGGTGTCTATAAAATTACTGCAAGGGGCATACACAATTCAAGTTGTTTAGTGGTAACATTTCTCATATTTAAATCATTGTTTGAAGTACGATAAAGTAAAGATTTCAACTTTGGTAAAAATAGTCAGGTAAAAATAGTACAACCCTAAATATTCTCTTGCTACTTGCATACATTTGCTCAAAAATAAAACAAAATATATATATATTTCATTTGTTCAGATCTGCTTCAAGATCTTTTCTAATATTTGTCAATATCGATATAAACTAAACCTTAAAAATAATAAAAAAAATAATGAATAGAATAGCTTCAAGTTTTTAGCTATTTCGTGGCCTGTTTTAATTGTAGGAAATACATTTCAGTACTTCAACTTGCTGTTAATCCATTAAATGCATTTTTTTAATGCAACTTCTAATCAAATTAATAACAAATAAAGTTTGTTTCAAAGTTTTGAGGTAAAATAAAACTAGGAAAATGATAGCATAGCTGCAGGTATTAACTATTTAGTGTTCTAGTCTACATATCTTGAGTACTTCCACATTCTGCTCTTCTAAATGATCCTATAATACAGTGCGCTAGTATTTTTTTTTAATGGATTATCTGCTAGAACTAAACCAAAATTAAGTACAACAAAGATGTCTTCAAAGGAACATAAACTTCAGGTTGCTGACTTATTTTATGTCAAATTATGTTAATAGAACTCGGAGGGTTTCACGGAACTTAAGCTGCCATTGGTTGCCGGTCATTGGTTGACAGATCTCAACAGATCAAAAGTTACTTCCATTGTGCATGCCCCTCACAAATCAAAGAATACAATTGATTATAAAATTTCAAAGTCTTTGGGTTGTCTCTCAATTAAATGCCTCAAAAGTTTCCTGTTTTTTGTTGGGGGGGACTTAGTTATAGTAGAAATACATCATAAGCTTCGACTTAATTATACAAAAGCGGTAGCTAGGTAAGGGGGTTAAACAAAAAGCAGCCTCAATGACTCACTACCAAGTTGCGGCAAAGCGGCAAAGCGCGCGCTGTCTTCAATCTTAAATTCTATGGGCAAAATCAAGGCAAAATGTAGCTGTTTAGGCGGATGATGGCTAGCCGGGCAGCGGGAAGAATACAAGCCAAAGGAAGGTGGCTATGAAGACGCACGACAGCAGCACGGTCAGGGTGTGCGAATCGTGTTTGAGCAACGAAGTTCCAGCATCCTTGCCCTTGGACTTGAGTTTCTTCTGCTGCAGCTGCAGCTGCTGCTCCTGCTGCTGTTTGTCCTCGCCGATGCGATAGATGCTGAAGACCTCCACTTGGGGCGGCTTGCCATTCCGCTGCTGTTCGAAGAACTCAATCCGCTTGCTGATGGCTTCCTTGGCTGCGGCAGCGGAGACAGGAGCAGGAACTGCTGCTGCTGCTACGGACTCTACTGACTGTTGCTGCTGCTGCTGCTTTTGCTTCTCGTCGATGAGGTGATAGTGACCAGCCGGTCCAGCGGTGGCCACATCATGCTCGCTCTCTACAATGGTGTGCAATGTGCGATTGTTGTTGTTGCTGCTGCTACTCTGGAAGCTATGCTGGCCATGGGCACTGAGCAGATTGTGTTTGATCTTCTCGTAGGTCTTTTGCTTGGCCGTGCGCAGCATTTGCCCCACTGCCGACAGATGCTGCTGCTGCCTGCCTGGCCACTTGATGCATCCCCACCACATCATCATCATCATCATCATTAACATCATCATTAGCATTGGCATTGGCATTAGCATTAGCTTGAGGTTCTTTGCCATTGCTCATAAGCTCACAATTTTCATATAAAACATGGTCTAGCTGTTGTTGTTGTTGCTGCAACATCTGTTCTTGCTGTTGGCTGCAGGTTGTCTCAGTTAATTGCTCTTGCTCAAGGTGCTGCTGCTGCTGCTGCTGCTGCACAACAACAACCGTTTGATGCTGCAGCTGCAGCTGCTGCAGTCGCTGGTGCAGCTCTTGCTGTATGTGCTGCTGATGATGTGGATTCGCATCCAGGGCAATCAGAGCGGACACTGTGCGCAGTAGGGCCAATGCATTTGGCACTTGGCCAGCATAAGCATAATCATCATCATGATCGCTATTATGTTTGTTGCTATAGCTGCTGTTGTTGTTGTGGTTGCCGCTGCTGCTGCTGTTGCTGCTGCTGCCACTGATGTCAGCAGCATCATCGTTATTCACATATACATCAGCATCATAGTCATCGTCAGCGCGTGGCAATTGTTGTTGTTGTTGTTGTTGTTGTGGTTCAATTTGTGGCACAACATCTTCACAGGAGCAAATCAACTCCTGCAACCAACACCAATAACAGAGTTTTATGCATCAGTTTTTTTGTTTTTGTTTTTGTTGTTTTTTTCAATGTTTGTTTTTTGGGTGTGTGTGTGTGTAGAGTGTTTGTGTGTGCGTGTGTGTGTGGGGTTGGATGGGGTTTTTTTTTCTTAAAACTAAACTACATTTTCCCCATGGAAAAGCATTTAAGCATTCTACCAAAAAAGCCACCATTAACCCTGCTGCTACAGTTACAACACTACAATATGTACATATGTACATAGGGCTTACATATATATATCTAATAGGATATGGCTTATAGTACAGTGCGTTTCAAAGTTGTAAGTCAGTTGCATAGGCTACAAAATTATATATTTTAATCAGCATTAAATTGGATTCAAATTAGTTTCAAGCAGTGGGAATATATTTGTAAAAATATGTAAGAAATTCTTGATTGTTACTGCAGTAATTTTGGAGTAGCATAAGAACGTTCGAGAGCAAAAAAGAGTCGCGCAAAAGGCTCGCTAGCATTATTTCTTGCCAGCTATCGTAAACGAAATGCACAGCATATGCATCACATTTCTATATTTATAGTTTGCAATCTTTTCTGATTCGATTGTGAGAGCTTTGTGCCGGATTTCCGCTGTGAACATTTTTGATTTGCTGGGCCTGTGGCATAATTTGCCATTAAATGTTTCATTTATCAAATGCACAACCGATGGAATAAGCTATTTGTGTGTGTGTTTTAAAGCTAATCTGTGGGCTTGGTTCACTTGTTGTTGAGCCATGACATAAATTGACTGATATACGTATCTTTATACGAGGCTCATTGACAAGTTTCATGCTGATATTGTGCAATTTTGTTTGATTTGTTTTGTTCTTAGCAATGTTCAATAGTTAAGTGACAACTAATTGAATAAAATGGATTTCCAATGAGCTTACAAAACAAATAATTGCCGAAAACGCAAGCAAATTCAATTCCACCCACAACAGAACTCTCTTTTATAATATCTTTCATATTTCTAGGCTTCCTTTGTTGTCATAGCTTTGGAAACGCACTGCACTATAGAGGGTAAATAAAACAACAGGGAACTTGTGTCTCCTGTCTTCCATCATCTACGCACCTCATCCACGCCAATGCGACGACAGGCCTCCAAGAAGTTATCCACATTACGCCGACATCTGGCCATTGTCAGCTTGTTCTGCAAGCAAACAAAAACGAAAATCACTTGACGGGTTAAGCGTAAGGTTTCCCTTGATCCACTCACCACACCAGGCGACGGCACATGGATGCTGGCCACTGAACGCGGACGCACATAGTTGGCCAAGTGGCACAGGATGACGCCGTCGGTCAGTGCCGATGCTATATCCACGGGCAGCGTCATCTTCAGACGTGTTTCGATGATCTGCAGGCGGAAGTTTGGATTATTATAGATCGCTCAGGTGCCATACCTCCCTCCCACCCACTACTTACACTCCTCAGCTGCGACATCAATTCGGTTTCCTCACGCTGTCGATCGAACTCGCGACGCATCGTAAAGCTCAGCTTCTCAGCGGGTATGTCATGATTCCAAGTAACCGAGCGATGCGTCTTCACTGTGCCCAGCTTGGTGGTGCTGCTCACCGGGGACTTAATGCTGACGCTCGTGGTGCTGATGGTGGTGCTGCTGACTACCGTTGAAGTTGTGGCTCCATTGGACGTATTGAATTTTGTGGTGCCATTCTTCAGGGGACTCTGCGGCTTCACATAGCCCAGACAATCCGTGGAGACGGCGGCCGCGCCGGCAGTGGCGTTGCCCGTTGCACAGGCAGACTTAATCTCCGTGTTGCGCGAGGGTATCACCTTCTGTATGGGTTTCTTTGGTATAATAACATCATCGACTCCATTGCCATTGCCATTGCCATTGCCGTGCCCGCTGCCATTGCCATTGTGCCCGTTTTGGTTGCTATTCAGACTCGATTGTTTCATAATGGACTTTGGCAGTGTGCTGGAGCCGCCGCCGCCGCCACCGTTGGTCAGGCCAGCTGTTGCTTGGCTATGGATTGGTGGCGGCGGCGGCGACTGATCTTCATCGTCATCATTGGGACTGTGATTGGCATTCGGATGCTTCTGCTTGTAGACACTGATCTCCTGATTGCGCTGCTGCTTCAGCGCCTCTTTGTATTCCCTGTGAGAGAGGAAATATTAGAAATAATCTTCGTGGCTGGATAATAACCCCCAATGCGAGCCTCACTTGTAGGTCTGAATGTTGCTGAGGCTCTTGCCGGGCTTGCCATTGCTGGCGTGCGCTGAGGCCCGCTCCTGTGGCTCCTGGTCCATCATCAGATCCTCGTCGTGATCCGGCGAGGAGCCGTTGCTTGAGCTGTTCGAGTGCGCGTAGCTGAGCTTGCAGGGCGAGTTCGTGGGACTGAGCGTGAGGCTCTCATCGACAATGGTGCTGGTGCTGGACGTGAGCGAGGCGTCCATCAGATCGGCGTGCATGTGTATGGCGCTGGGCGCCACGGCGCGCGGCAGTGTGGCAGCCAACGAGCAGTGCAGCGGCGAGTCTGTCTTGGACTTGGGCGGATTGTCGTGCGACCAGCGCTTGTCCAGGCCATCGCTGGTGCTGTAGCCGGAGTCGATCTGATGGCGTCGCTGGTTGTTGCTGCTGCTGCTGCAGCTGTTGGTGCTGGCCTCCAGCACATTGCCGCTGGAATTGTGGCGCGGCGCACGCCGCAGCGTGGTGTAGCCATCGTAGTTGCCGCCCGTACGGGAGCCCTTCTCGTCCTTGGTGGCCTGCGTCTCCAGAAATTTGAACACATGCACCAGGCCCCGCATGCACAGCTACAAACGAAGGGATTTGAGTGGGATTAAATGGGTTCTTGGCTCGAAATATATTCCATGGTCTACTCACACTGGCCGGGGGCGCGGTGAGCGGATTGTTCTCCAGCTGCAGCTCCACCAGTGTCGTCATGTGGCGTATCTCGAGCGGCAGGCTGGCAATCCGATTGTTGCTCACGTCCAGCGACACCAGGCTGAGGCACGTCAGCTCCCGCGGCAGATACATCAGCTGATTGCTGCGCAGCGACAGCGAGCGCAGGGTGCGCAGCTCACCCAGGCGTGCGGGCAGCGCCGACAGCTGATTGTAGGAGGCGTCCAGATCGGTCAGCGTCTGGTCCATGCGGCCCAGCTCGTCGGGCAGTGTGACCAGTCGATTGTTGGACACGAGCAGCACCTGCAGCGGCAGGAAGCAGATCTCGCGCGGCAGCGACGACAGCTGATTGCTGCGCAGATCCAGATAGGTCAGCGAGGACAGCTGCTTCACCGACTCCGGTATGCTGCGGATCGTGTTGTGGTAGAGCAGCAGCGTCTCCAGGAACGCGAACGTGGTCACCTCCTCCGGCAGCTCACAGAATCTATTTCGGGATAGATCTGTAACCGGGGAAAAAACAGGGAGCACAAGTACAAAATTAATCAGGGATCACACACAGAGAGACAGAGAGGGAGATGGAATGGGGCAACCCTTGCTCCATTTGCCACGCATTCCCCACGGCTTGTGTGGCACGCCACAGTGGAGCGCATGACCTCAATCTGGCGGCAATTTAACTTGCCCCATTCCGTGGCGAAACGCAAACGGATACAAATGAGACGCTGTCGAGGATGGACTGAACTAACAAATACCCTGTAAACCCTCTAACCCGGATATCTCAATTTATTTTTGGATTTTTTTTTTGATTTGTTAACTTTTAGTTATTATTATTATTAACTATTATTATTAATTATTTATTATTATTAAAAGTATTTATTATTTTTTATTATTATTAAAATTATTTATTATTTTTCTTTATTATTAATTAATATTATTATTTATTATTATTAATTATTATTATTAAAAAATTATTTTTTTATTATTATTATATTTTATTATTTAAATTTTATTATTTTATTATTATTAATTATTTTTATTTTTATTATTATTATGTATTATTATTAAAAAATTTGATTATTTTTTATTATTAATATTATTTATTATTATTATTTTTTATTATTAATATTTTCTATTATTTATTATTATTATTTTGTATTATTATTATGTTTATTTATAATTATTATATAATAATATTTATTTTATGGATTTTTTATTTGATTTTATTTAATGGTTTCATTTAGGGATTTATCATTCATGACGCATAATCTTTTCGCTTATGGGAAATTTATGCCGTGAATGCAAAATGTGTGACTGAACGTGCGCTACGGGCAACGGAGTATTAAGCTACATACTTTTACCCCACCAATATACCCCTTGGGCACTCCTCAAGAGCTCTAGAGGGTATTCCAAAAACTGGGCAAGTGCGTGGCGTGGTGCGTGTGGAGTGAGCAATTAATTTCCTAAATGAATTTGCATGCGAAATGAGCGCAAACAACCGAAGACTGACGGACTGGCGACTGTGGAGTGTGGGGTCTCACAGCGGGGCATAAACAGTACAACGAAACAAAGAAGCAGAGAGACAGGGATAGGGAGAGGGAAACAGATAAAGAGACATAGTGGAGAGACAAAAGAGACCTGGGAACAGAGCCAGCGTATAATCAACATGAAATTGTGCGTAAAGTTTTCGAGGAAAATGCGAGGGAAATATTTTTTTGCAAATTGTAGAGATTGAGTGCAGATAATTTCCGTCGTAGGAGGGAATAACGAAAAGAAGGGGGGAGGAGTAGAGATTGAGATACTTTGAAGAACATTAATCTGCGTTCTGCGTGGGTTGTTCTGGGGTTTGTTCGTTGTCCATATGGAGAGGAGCGGGTTCGGGCGGGTACTCTGCTCGCTAAAAGGTGCGTGTGGGAGTGTAGTAAATTATGCTACAGAATGAGTCAGATTTTAGTTTTAAATTAATGAAACCTACAGGGGAAAGCTGCTAGGGAAACTTTTGTATTAGCACAAGGAAAATAGTTGCAAAAAAAAAAAAAAAAAAAGTTCGTTTAATACTTCAAATAAATTCGGTAAAATTTAAACTTTATTAATTTTAATTTATTTCTTTTGTACTCGCACTAGTGAGCCATTAAAGAATGCTGTTTTTTTTGTTCTTAGGTCATGTGCTTGTATTTTATGTCTATTTATTCACTTGCCACATTTTTGATGTTTCTTTTTTATTTATTTATTCGAAAATAAACCAAAAATTCATCTACTTTTCCAGTTCTAAAGCTGTCCAAAGACCTTCAACTACAGCTTCAAGTTTAATTTAGCTGAAAACCCACAAAGTTCAAGCTTTGGAAAGTAAGTTGCCTTAAGGTGAAGTGAAGTTGCAACCACTTTGAATCGTACTTAATGTCCATTGGGCAACAGTGCGTATGAAATATTTTTTCGGGGGGGAATCTTAAAAGCCATAAAAGTAAGTTTTACGATCAGTGGACGAGTTTTGTTGTTGTTTTTGTTTTTGTTTTTGCGCCAAGTAAAAAAACGAGAAATGAGCAATCGTTGGGGCTGGAAAAACTGGCTAGACGGAGGCAGAGACTGACAGACATCGGGCAGGGCAGTGGGTACGGGGGGAGGGCTGGAAACTGGCGACAGCTGCGTTTGTGATTTACGCACTGAGTGGCGGCTCTGCCCCGCAGCCCACACGCCGACTCCAAACTTCCAACTCCAGGAGCTAAGCAGGCCAAGAGACTTATGGCTGATGGCTGGCTGGCTGCTGGCGGATGGCTGGCGGGGGCCATTCCATAAACAAAGGCGATGAATGGCTGGTAGCTTTTTAGACATTAACCTGCCACATGGAGAGCCTCTCCGGCTGCATACCGAATGAGCACACAGAATGATGCAACACAAAGCGCGCAGAATGGGAGAGGCCTTCAAGCAGGAGAAGGCAGCAGCGGCAGCGGCAGCAGGAAGCAGGTTGAATAAACCCAGGCCCAGGCCAATGACGTCCGGATGGGGGATGCGGATGTGGATGCGGAAATTGGATTTCCCCTATGAGGGCAGGGCCATCCATCCATCGATATGGGACAAGCGGCCGACTGACTTTGCACTTTGAACCTGCCCCCCATACCACACACATGACACACGACACACATGCCACATGCCACTTGCCACTGGCACTGCCACTGTCACACCTGCGGCTAAATGAATCTGCTGTTGCTCCTAATTCGACTGTGGCTGTATCCCTGGCCCGGTGCCAAAACTCTAACGCATTGCGACAAAAGCGAATTTCATTTTTATGACTCGCCAAAAACATGCGACGAGCACGAGCACGAGCATAAATCAAATGGTTTTCCTTTTTGCACACACAAAAGTGGATCGGTGTTTATTTTTGGGTACAACTGCTGACCACCTGAGACCGCGGCCAGGCCCGCGCACAAAAACTCATAAATATTGCACCAAATTTGCTCTGACTGAGGGGGACACAATAATAGAAAAAAAAAACCACCAGAGCCGGGAAGGGGGTAATAATTGGGGGAAAATAAGGCAAAGCAGAGGATGATTTAAGTGCAGGGGGGAAACGCTGAAGCTGGCGACAATAAAAAGGGATTTCTCCATTGCTAAAAGTCGCCCACTCCGAACTCAAAAGGTAGTTTAAAGTCTCCCACTTCGAACCCCAAAGGAAGTTCCCTGTAGAATGTTCTACAAGCGGCGAAATATAATGCTTAAAAGTATCCACCACATTCCCCAATCTGTTAGCCTCATAAACTCCTCACATACCCTGTACACTAAACGTTTTTGACTGGGCAAAAAAAGGACTCATGTGACTTATATTGACTGGAAATTTGACTTTGAAGGGCGCAACTCGAAATGGGGTGGGTCTGCGGTCTGACTAGCCCGGAAGCAGCAAAAAAAAAATTGAATTAATGGCGCCGCAAACGATATTGGCAAATGGAGCTCTTAGCTCTCACTCCCTCTCCCACTCCCTCTCTCTCTATGTCTCTCTATGTCTCCTCTGTGGCCATGTGGGCGAGCACGTGGCCAGAGAGAGAGGCAACGACCCAACCAACCCGTCCATGCTTTATATGGCGGCATATCAACTCTTTAGTTATTTTTGTTTTGTTTTGGACTATAATGTCGATGCGCACTCCATGTCCGTTCAGTTTTTAACGATTCTGTTTGGCTGTGCCGCGGCTCGATGGATGACCATTCCGGAGGCAGAAACAGCCTACAGCCTACAGCTACAGTTGCTGGCCGGGGGGGTTTCTACGCTATTGATGGATTTATTGAAATTAATTCGTTTTAGTTTTATTGCTGAATTGTCAGTGCTTAAGTGGGGCGAAGAAATTATGAATCATCGCATGGGGTGGGGAAGAGTGGAAATAAAAAGCAGTTAAATGGGAAGCAGAGAAATGGAACATGGCAAGGGAATGTGCGGAAATGAAATAAGAGGCAGGCCAAAAAAGGGAATGGAATGGAATGGAATATTATGCAGGGCAAGGCTTGGATTCCATGGAAAAGAAATGAGAATAAAAATGGAAATGAAAATGGGACTGGGACTGTTACTGGCTAGAAATGGAGTTTGCATTGGCGAATTAAAGGGCAAACCAATTAAGAACTAACTATCAGGCATTGATAAAAGGCGAAATGGAACAAATTTGGAGCTGTGGGACTGGGACTGGCCATGGCGTGTGTGGCCCGCTGCCAAGCATAGCTATTTCTGGGCTAAAATATATTGTCACATCTGACAACTGAAGAATCAGCAAACAATCAGAAGCAACCCATCCCGGCGACCCATTTACCAATTAAATATTATTTATTTATATTCCGATGCGAGGGGAATACTCGTATGTGGCAACCACTCGACAGAGCAGCACTCACAGCACATAGTAGGCACAATATGTGTATTTCGTTATATGTGGAGCAGGCACTCTGCCCCAACGCTTCCAACTAATCAAAATAAATAATATGAGTAATGGCAGTTGTTGGCCTGCCTGTCCCGTCCATCGATTGATTACATTTTCATATTGAAATCGGGAAGTACTTCAACACTATCTGGCTGTAAATAGAACAGACCCTGCTTCATTTTGTATACCCTGCCGGAGGGTATGACGCTATGCATCTGCCATGGGCACAACCAATCAGCAAAGGGTACCAAATGATTCCACACCCAAAGCTATGTAGATTTCCATGTTGTTTGTTCTGCTGATTCGTCATCCTCTGTTCTGTTCTGTTCTGTTCTGCTGCTACTCCTACTCCTGCCCTGCCCTGCCCGGGCTTGGCTTTTTCTTCATTTAATCACAAGGCAAGCAAGAGCACTTTCTGTTGGCCAAGTGTAAATAAACATCCAAGAAAATAAATATTTGAAAACATTTGGAAGCATGGAAGGATGGAAGGAATGCCTTTGATTGCTTTTCCGCTCAAAAATCATAGTGTAACAGCTGTGTGCAGGCCAATAGTCTGGATTTTTATTTGTTTACCATTCAGTTGTGACTTCTTACGACAAGAGAATACCCTTGGCACTAAATATACATAAATAAATGATCTTCTGCTGGCTGTATGTACTCCGCTCTCATCTCCGTTACTCATCTCCGTTGCTGTTCCTGGCCGTTATTCTTGTCATTTGTGTTTATGCCTTTCCTGTATTGACGTTTGCGAAAGAGCATGCGTTCGTGAGAGACTCCCTTAGAGAGAGTATCATGTGTAGCAGCGGGGCAAATCGGAGACTGACATCGAACGTGGGGTGATTGGTGTTGATGAGTGGCAGTGAGAGTGAGAGAGTATATATCTGGCCACGAACCAAACGTTATAGGGAATAGTTGGCATACAAAAAAGGCTCCTCAAGGCAACAATCAACCAGTAAAACATTATTTTCGTGTCTCAACAAAGAATAATTGACTATTCATGGGAATACAAGTGGATAACTGACGAACAGCAAACCCAACTTCTACATATGTGTTTCTCCCATAATATTCTCCAAGCCTCATTCTTTTGCTATTAAAAGCATAACCTTACGAGTGGTGTACCCTTGAACTCTACAATTACCGGGTATTACAATGAAGCACCGAAGTCAAGCTTGGCTTCTTCTATGCTTTGTTCTGCCACTGGGCTAGAGAGGGGCATGTCGACTCAATTTCTTTGACTTTATTTGCAGCTGTTTGTAATCTGATCTATGTATGTATGTATGGGTTCTTCTGTCTTTCCCTCTCTATGAGGCACGTGCTGTCTGGGCAGCAATTAAGCAAAAACAACAACAAAATGAAATGCCCCTCAACTATTAAATAATGCTTGCACTTACAAATTAATGAAATGACTCAATGAATAATAATGTACATGCATATCTGTGTCAAGTTTGCAGTGCCCCCAATCATGCCACACACACACACACACACATATAAATATGTATATATATACATATATATACATAACTGTAGATATATTTATGATTTGTGCAAGAATAAGTCGTTCAACTGCAGATAAGCTTCATGAGAATGCAAACAAATTGCAATTTATCGTATGAAAGAATTTGTTATTTTTAGCCCCGTGATGGGGATACAATGTAGGCTCACTTTGAAGTGGATATAATACGTATAGAGATTATGAGAGGCACATGCAACGCTTATATGTGGAGACCTTCCCTTGAATACTGTTCTTTATTAAAACAATTTTAGCATATAAATGTTGCTAATAGTTGGTTTTTTTCAGTAGTATTTCATACATATTCCGTAAGTAGGTATTGCGAACGGGTATTTTTTTTTAGTAATTATGATTTCAATTTGTTCCACCTTTATTTTATTCCAATGGGTACCAATGGGTACTTTCATTCCACTTTCATTCTGTATTTCGTATTGAATTGAAGTGCCTAAAACCACACTCACGCTCTAACACTCACGCTCCCATCTCCAAAGCCCTCACGATGCGCTCTCTCACTCAGTCGCTCCGTCTCTTCGTCTCTTCGTTCCCACCAACTTCTCTCAGGCAAGCCACGAACAAGCGCAGTTTTAGCAGCACTGGAGATAAGCGACCGTCCGTGCCCACACGGTGGTCACATTTCCTCTTTTGTGTGCCCGTGCCTGTGTCTTTTTGACTGCTTGCCGGCGCAGAGAATAAATAGCAATAAACGTACAACAAAAAGCACAAGCAAGTCTATCTATCCGTCTGCCGTCTGTCTCCTCTCATATTTACAATACAAACAACAACAACAGACAGATACACACAAACACACACACACGACAAAAGCATTTCCCGCACACCCCATCCCCATCCCCAAACCCCAACCCATGCCAGGGAAATTGTTTTGTTTGGCGAGAAGACTTACCAAAACAGAAAACATTTCTTGTTCCTCTCTCTCTCTGCAGACAGTTTACACAGGTTCCCCTCCCCCACTCACAGACTCCACAGTCTGGGGTCTGCGCAGCTGCTTTTGCTGTTAAAGTCGATTGGGGAGTGGTATGGCATTTTCTGGAAGTTCCGTTGACAAATTTCCCATAAGCGAATGGCTACAGTGGTCTCGAATGACACACACAGAAAACATTATGGTTCCCTCAGGCTGCACAGCTGTTTTTGCCATAGAAATCAGTTTGCATTTCTTTGACTTTAGCTGATTTAAATTTTGGAATACCCTTAACGCAGCAACACGGCCACAGCAGCAGTTCTGCTTCCGCTGAGTTTTTGCCTTGAGTTTTCTGCTACTGACTTTTGTCTTTCTTTGCTTTTTCTCCCCACTCTTGTCCAGTGGCAGCTGCATTTTTACACCGTTTCTGCTTCGTTTTTATGCTTCTACTCTTCCTGCTGCTGCTGCTGTTGCTGCTGGTGTTGCACGTTGCAATTATTTTAAACAATTTCCTGCCGCATCGTTGTCTCATGTTGATTTTTTTTTCTTTGTCGCTTTGCCTTCGACGCTAGTCGATCTTTTTTTATGGCTTTGTCTAGATTCGGTTTATGGTTCTGTTCTCTCTGTTTGATTTACGTGACACGCGTGTTAATTAAATGCACGGCGGCCCAGCCCAGTGGAATGCACTTCACTTCACTTCAGGGACACTGAAGTGTATGCTGACAGGCGCCTCGCCTCCCAGCCGTTCTGTTCTCGCTCCTGCCGCTCCATCAATCTTCTTTGCCTTTTTGGGGGTTGCAAAAGATGCCTGAAAAATGGGTATTTTATGCTGCTTTCTTTTGCCTCTCAGCTTTCCACTTCCCCATTGATTTCTCGGGAAACGAAACCCTTGCAACGTGGTCCGTGCCACATTTTGTGGTTGCAGCCATTAGTACAAAGAGATGTTGCCACCTCTTCAACGTACATTACTTGGGGGGTAGAATTATCGTGCTCGTCTCGTGGCTCTTGGCTGGCAAACATTTACCAATATTTAGGAAATATTTTTACCCTCAACTGTGACTGCTCCTTACATTCTTCCCTTAACCTCACGGCACCTTCCATCTTTCTCTTGTTCTGCCACTTCTTTCACACATTTTAATTACTAATTAGTCACGCCTCTCCCCCCACACACGATGACTTAATTATTAATAGGAATCCAAAACAGCCACAAAACGCATTGAACCACAGCCAACGAAACTTCATCAGCAAAATGGAAATACAAACCGGAAGCTCTTTACGCCCCCCACAGCCTTATAGAGGAGAAGGGGTTTCGAAAGAAGTCGAGGCGGAGAGTCGATAGCGCGTGACCAAAAGTCACGGACTGGCCGCAGGGTTGTCACATCCCGCAACAGGCAACAACACAACCAGAGTCACGTACTCCAGAGGCAGAGAGCAGAGATTGATAAAAAGGAAATTGAAAAACAACATCTACGTTTACTAATGGCTGGAAATGGAATTTCCAAAATTCCGAATAGGCTAATGGATGGCCGAAAGAATTCCAAAATTCCGAATGTGCATAAATATTTCAAACATTTTGTGCCTAAACATTTCAACTTACATACTTGCTCAAAGAATTTATCGCGTGTTTGGAATTCTCCAATTAACTGATTGAAAAACATGCACTGTTAATGGATCAAAACAAATTTTCGAAGGAATTTAGCAAATATTTTTATAATTTAACAGTACTAGCATTTTTTCGTATTCCAAATCTTTAGATGGAAAATTCAACAACTTTTCTGAGTTTTTGATTCGTTATCTCAACTTGTGGCTTTTAAGATTCAACTGATTGAAGAGGTTCTATCGTGTTAATGGAACGATATAATTCTTCAAAATTCAGAAAATAATATAATTGTGAATTCTTGAAAATCTGGAATCAATTAAAAACGTTTTTAATAAAATTTTCTACACATATAAACCGTTTTACTTTAGCAAATATTTTTAGAGAATATTTTGGTTATTTTTTTTTCAATTGTTTTATGACATGTGTACATTTTATATTATTTAAAAATATTTTCAAAAATTTCTTAAATTGAATTAAAACCAAAAGAGAGTGTTGATGGTCGAAAATGGGACACAACGGTACTTCCAAAAATAGTCGTATGTATTTGTAAAACTACAGGTGCTTCAGGCACGACAGGGAGTTATCTGCGAACATAGGGTAACATACAAACCCACCCTTATCTCTCTTAGAGAGGTGCTACTGGTACGCCCTAACTCTTTAGGTTCGTGGGAAATATTTAAGGAACCTTATTCAAATATTAACATTATTTAGTTGCTTTATCTCTTATCGACCCTTGCATCTGGCTGGCATAAAATCGATTGACTTATTCAACAAGAACAATACTTTATTATTTTTTGTAATAAACCAATTATTTATCTATTGAATTTTCGTAATACTATTAAAATACGACTCTACGCATCTGCACATGCTTCAAATTGATTGATTTATTTATTAGCTCTCGAAACAATTTTTCCCAAATTTTAATTATATCTAATTAAAGTTCATTCTTTATGTTCACCGAAATTCTATAAATGACGTTTCAATTTATGACACGACTTATTTTTATCTTTTTGTGGCAATTAATCTTCATTTTCCAAAAATAGAGCCATTCCCTCGTGCCTAACTTTCATTCCCAGATAAATCCACCTCACACACACACACTCATACACACTGGCACACCCTACACACACACACACACACAAACGGTAAAGTGAAAATCGATGAGCGACATGTCCGTCCCGTCTGGGTCTGCATGGCAGAACATCTGTTTCGGGGTAGGAACAGATGGGTGGCGGCAGGAATCGAGGGTGGGCTTTGGGTGTACACACATCATAGTTCCTTTGCTGCCGGGTGCATATTTTGGCCCTAACAAAAACGAAAGTTGGTTGAACTTCAGCCGAGTACTTTTTCGACCAATTTGCCGGGTGGCGTGCAACAGCAACACCAGCAGCGAGCCCCCTCCAACACCTCACCCAAACCAAGTGCGAATAGTGCAAAGTGCACATGGACGGAAGAGAAGAAGGAACAACAGCGATAATTACTGTCCTTGGGCGTGCAAGCGAGACGGCAAGTACATACATACGTACTTCGTTATAAAAAGTCATAAAAATGTGAAAGTACTGGCTAAACGTGACAGCTGCTGTGCGGCGAGCATACTTCGCCGTGAAATCAATAATGCGTGCACTGAAATTGCTGGTTAACCAGACCAGAGCGTTTTAATGCATGAAGAAATAAAAATAATGCAGCAATGAAACATATTTTATGTATTTCTGTCTGCACTGTGCATAAAGAAGAGGAAAAACCACTACTGCACAGGAGCTGTTTACTCGTTCAACCGGTACTTAAGGAGAGCGAGAGAGAGAGCGAGAGCGCACGGAAAAGAGAGCCTCCCAGAGAGTGTGAGGTAGCATTGAGCAGCTGATGGGATGGCAGAACCACAAGCAGCGACGGGCGGCTGCTGCAGATTATTGATTTTTAAACAAAAGGAAAATATAAGAAAAATGCAGCGACAGGCAGCAGGCTGAAGGCAGACACACCTTCCCTCTGAGCCGCGCCCAAAACATATGACAAACGATACGCACCTGCAATTACCGTATCCGTGAGCGCGTACTTGGTGCCCGTCTTGGGAAAGTCCTTCAGCTTGCGATTGGTGAGGATCAGCTCCCCGCTGAAGTGCGCCTCCTCCAGGATACGCTCCAGGGAGCGCGTCAGCTGCGAGTGGCTGAGCAGCGCCGACGACGAGGAGGAGGCGCCCGGCGAGCCGGACGAGGAGTAGGAAGTGGAGCTGGTGCTGGGGCTGCCGACGGCGACGCTGTGCAGGCGATGGTAGACCGTGGCAGCCATTCTCGAGCGTGTAGGCGTGGTGGCGGCTGCGACGGCGACACACGAAAACACACACTAGCACACACGCGCGGGGCACGGACTATCAAAACTATTCACAGAAAAAAACGCGATTAGAGCCGAGGCATTTTTGCTGCTTTTATTTGGAATGATTCTAGCAGCTAACGCCAAGAAATGCTCATTTGATAAGATTTCCGGGAATTGGATTTTCCTTTCGAGGCTTCCTTGCTGCGGCTTCTGCTTCCCGTTTGTTCTCCTCTCTCTCACACACTACCTCACACACACACGACCACCACCGCAGACGAACAGAAGCGAAAAACGATGCGAGAGAACATACGAACGGAACGATGCGAGGCGGGTGAAACGACGAAAACAAAACAAACGAAGATAGGGATGCTAAATATGATGAGTGAATATATCGATATGTACTGTGCTGATATATTTGTGTGATACAGGCGATGATTTTAATATGGATATTTTTGTGGGAAAAATCATAAATGGAATGAAATTGGTGAATATTGACACAATTTTTCTGTTATTTCACGTAGTTAATTCAGGTATACCGAGCATTATATCCCTGGTCAGAGCTCGATAGTTTTGTGTCATAACTATACCGCTTTTGGACTGTTAGCCAAATTAAAAGTTTGGGAGCTCTCCGCAGCCAATTCATTTGGTTCATATTTTCAATTTATATATGGTTAGTGCCTGTAAAAAAGTGCTCCTATGGATAAATATTCATTTAGCTAAAATTCAACTAAAATTTTCGAATAAAATTGGCGTGACCTTAGCCAACAATTACCAAAATCTCATTGCTTCGTCATATCGATCTATCGCGAAGTAAAATATCGACAGCTGCATTGCAAATTCACCGAAAATTCCACCCCTAGGTCAGTACAACAACAAAATTCCAACGCAACGCTAAAAAAAAGTTGTCAAAAAATCCGAAATAAGTTTAAAAAATTAATAGTTACCGTGTGTAAATATAGCCGCGTGGCTCGTTCAAAACCTTTCTCGTAGTACGGTGTCGAAATTCCAGCTTTATCTTATCCGCTTCGTGTACTTGTGCCCCTGCCAACCCCCTCTCCCAGCGTCCCATAACTGTGTCAACGGCAACGTCGCGTATGTGAGAGCCAGCGTGTACGTGTATGTGTGTGTGTGCAAAGAGTGCAGCAATTGATAAGCAATTTGTTTCAATCTAAATTTAACTCAATTTAAAACAATCTGTGCATATCATTGCCCAAAATCGTATATATCTAAAGTGTCTCAGCCTTAAAAATAGATGCCATAATTTATGCATATCTTCAGTTCCGCATTTTTTTGAATTCGAAACGAAGCAGCAGCAACAACAACAACAAAAGCGGGTTTTTGTTTATTTTTCAAGACCACCACACCACCGAAAAAAAGAAATACCGCTTCATCAGCTGTTGGAGAGCGGCTAAGAGAGCGAGAAAGAGCGCCGTATGTGCGCGCCAAAAAAACGGCACTTTAACGCACAGTGGGACCGATGCCTGTGAAAAGCTGATGAAAAATCGTTCCAGCAAAAAGAAGAAATTCCGCAAAATCCCCCCTTAGTCCAGGTAAGTGCCAGATTTCCAAATGCGATATGATTTCTGTACATACATATAACGGGATTTAACTGTCTGTTTTTAAATCCATAAAATTGAAATTTTAACTGAAAAAAAATTTGAATATTTTACGACAGTTTTTAAATCGTCTTTGAGTTCTCGTTGTTATTCGCGTGTGATCCAATCAACTAAAAAGTGAAAAAAAAAAAATAATAATTAGTGCAAAATGAGTGATAATCCCGATACGCCTGCGGAAGGAGCAGCAGCGCCAGCAGCAGCACCACCACAAGCAGATCCCGAGCAGGCGGTGGCTGCTTCAAAGATACCAGGTCCAAGCACTCGCTCGAATATACCCACGCCCGCCTCCTCCGTGACCGGAGCAGCAACCGCCAGCAAACTGAAGGCGCCCTCCAACTTTGGGTCCTCGAACTCCATAAGTTCAGTGTCGAGGATCGGGCGACTCTGCTGCGATCACACAACGCCCAAGTCGGGCCCACCACCCAGAGGTGAGTTTATCTCAAATTTGTTATAGATCTATTAAATTTCAGATGTGTTGTGTGGAGTTGGGATAGGGTAACAGATACAATTTTCGGATTGAAAATTCAGTAAAATAAAAAATTGAATTCATTCGTAGCTGGGAAATACTTAATAAACAGTCAGTCCAATTAGATGTCCATTCTACGAGCGTTACCATCGGTATTTGTGGGCTTATTTTTTTTTGGAATCACTTAGAACAAAGAAACAGAAAACTGTGTGCTGTGAGTGTGTGTGGAATAATTCCCTGGGAATTCGAGTTACATCTTCCGGACCTTTACTGACCTTGTTGGAGAAAAAACATTATTACAATTGCAAATATTAAAATTTACATTTAATTAAGAGCTTTTGAATACTTTGGACTGTCCATTATTTATACTTAGAAATAACGGTACATTGGTTCGCTATAGACTGGGGAGAGTAATTTTTATGGGTAATATGCCCATGCATCTGTTTACCCGTAGTAAATGATTTAATGCTACAATTATATACAGAATTGAACGCAAGACTACACGAAAAATGCTGTCCGAACAGTCTCACCTTCCCTAGAATACATTTTTTAAACTCATCGATTTCTCACTGATCGAAAGATGAAATTATGCTTGCATAATATTAGTTTCTACTAATGGAAGTTTGAATATAAATTTTAGTCATTGAATAGCTCAAGTTTCTACTGGAAATAGTTACTGGGGTAAGTCAATTCCGATAGTTCGAAATTGTTCCCCACCTTCGAATTTTGTCATTTGAAAACTGCACTAAATTTGTGTTTACATCTGGGCTCAATCAATTCAGCTGTAATTCCGGTTATAAGCGACTTTAACCACTTACAGAGACACCCACAAGATGTAGACTATACATAGAAGTACACATAGAATATATACATACATATATATAGAGGCAATGATCTAATAGAAACGACGATGATGATTATGATACACCCACACACAAATGTATAAGAGAAATACATTGAGTGCATTTTTTATTGCATCACATTTGACCTCCTTGACATTATCCAAAGCGGATCTGAAAAGAAAAACAATTTATTATTAAGGGGGAAACACGCTCTTCTAAGGCATCAACTTTATTTTGAATTGAGTTGTAGACCGTTTTCGTAATTCCCATCATCAAAACTGTTTTGTTTTGCCAACAAATATTTCACTTAATTATGACAACCACTTGAAAACTCCAACGCACAAGACAGGGGGCCAGAGCAAACAAACAAATTGCCACTCGCCCACTCCACTCTGCTGTGGCCACTCTCGATTATAATTATAGACCACCGAAAAAGTGTAAGGAGAATTATGGCCAATTAATTGAGTGGCAGCTGCCATTTAATTGAGCCGCCTTTTGTGGCACATTTCATCAGGCACGTAACAAAACCGCAACAGCCGTCGACACCCCGACCCACTAGCCTATATAGCAAACGATCTGTCTAACGATCCATCGAGCAGCGGATCGATTTGATGGGTTTTCCATTACACACACCGGCTCCATATCCACCAATTGACAGTCTCAATGCAACCGCAAAATCCGGGCCAGAGAGTTGGCCAAAATAAAAATAGAGCAACAACGGAGGGGCAATAATGTAAAATATTTCATTGTAAACTGAAATCACGAGCTCTACATGCAATACACACTCGTACACACTCATAGATATGTATGTACAAACTCAAGTGCAGTGCGTTTCAAAAGTATCAATATATTGTACATTGTAATAACAATAAAATCCAAAAAAAGTCCACCACGAATCTGTTTGCAGCTTCACTGCTCTTATGTTTCAGTCTCATACTTTCTATAACCTGCTTTAGCGTACCGAAACGTACTGTCTATACCTGTGTGTGTATGTATGTATGTATGGGATCTGTCACTCATTTCTCGCACGGCAACGAACACTCAATGTCACGCGAATGAGACGACCTGGGGACCGGCCGGCAAGTCTCTCTCTCTCTCTCGCCCCGTCTCTTGATCTTTCACTGCCCCTCTTTCGCTTTCTTATAATTGAATTTGTTCTGGCGATGACACAGAATTTGACGTTCTACACACACACACACACACACACACAAATAGATACAAAGCTAGATGCTTGTGTGTGTTTGTATGTTTGATTTTTTCACTGCGCATTTGTGATGCCTTGTTCCGTTCTCGATCTGATCTGATCTCCCTCTCTCTGTGGTCTTGGGGTCTGTTGGTCTGAGCCCCCGTACTCGTGGATGAGAGCTTATGTCACTTTTATTGATTTCGATCGGAACAGAAAGTGGTGCCCGGGGCCAGTCTCCCTCCTGCTCCTCCATAAAACTGAAAGCTCATTTGTCTTCGACTTAAGATCGTATCGGGGGGCTGGGTGCCTAATGGATGAGCGCTGTCTCGAAAGGGGATTACTCCGTTAGATTCCGCTTTGTTTTCGGATCCAGTGGGAGAGTAAATATTGATGTTACGATTAACAATATTTGTTTTTGGGCATTAACTATTTGAGTTGGACATTTGATGGAGTCGTCAGAATTTTAATTTGTATTAAAGGCACGTGTTGGTTAAACAGAATTTTAATTTGTATTAAAGGCACGTGTTGGTTAAACCCACAAAATGGACTTAAAGATGGTTAAGCCATTAATGGCAGTGGACTAAAAAGAGATTGTGATCGTTTGGCTTAGTAAATAATATCTGTTTTAGCACGATTCCACTAAAACAAGTTCAAATTTGCGGATGCTAGTGCTTCCATTGATGTCCATTGAATACATGATCGTAGATTATAAAACCCGTCTTGGGAGTCAATAAAAAATGTAGCAGGATGGTTCTTAGAGCTCTAAATGACATAAATTTTGCAGCAGTTACGCCCAATAAATATAAAAGAATTTTTATCTGTGAGTTTTCTTTTTCCAAAAACTTTTGTGTTACTGCTGACCCTGGCAGATGTTTAATTAAATGCATCTTGTAGATTGTTCACCTTTGCTCATCACAGCTAATTCAAAGCTGACTGTTAGAATCTAAAAATAATTGACTTTGATTATCGCATTCGCTCTTTCATTTAAAAATTTAATCTCTCATCTAAAGTGCGCAAGAAACTGCACGAAATGTGTGTAATTTCCACTTGGAATCTCAATACAAATTTAGACACGGAATGTTGTGCTCTGCAAAGTGACTCAGAACTTGGAAATGCCAATATTTTTAAGTAGTGTTATTTAAAGATTTTTCTGAAATGATAAGTCACATTGCAACTCTATCGTAAAAATTGCCTCACTGAAATCACTCCACAAATGTAATATAAATCCGAATTAATCTGTTTAATGAGTTCTCTGATTCGTTCTTGTCTTTTTTTCTTCACGGATCAAAACTAAAAGCCCAAAGACGTTAAAACCCAGACAGACAGACATTTATAGCGGCGCCAAGCATGCGATCAATCATAGCAGCACAGATAATGTAAAGAAAAGCCCAAAGAAAACAGAAAATATATTGTAATAATAACGTGGCCATGTGGCAACACTTTGGTCGTACGAGTAGCTCTGCATTTGTTTGCAAAATTTATTAAGCTGTCTGTCCGTGTAAAAATAAAAAGTAAAAACATCAAAAAAATTAAAAAACAATTCTTTTTACGGCTCTTTTTTTTACGCGTGGCCCAACGCACACACACATGGAAAGAGCTACGGAGCGGCGGCATTGCCACACTCTCTCTGCAAAAAAAACACTTACACATAGTCGCTCTCTCAACACTCTACAACAAAGCTTGCGTTTTGGGAAGCACTCTCTCGCTCTCTGGTGGCTCGGCTCCCCTTTCAGCTGATTCAAAGCTCTGTGAGCTGTGAGCTCTGGGGTTGGGACTTTTTTTTGTTACTCCAACGACTTCTCGCGATACGGACGTGTTTGGCGCGCGACTGCGGCTCAGATGGCAACCAATTGAACTCGATCGGCTCTATACTATAGCAACTATATAGTGACAACGCAAACGAAAATTGACTAAAATCAAGAGGCGGCAACATTATAACAGAAACTAATTTTATTTTGTTATAAAACGCAGATAAGGTGATTTAAATAAAACAGAGAAAGACAGAGCAGAGAAAACTGCAAACAAAAATTGAACTGTAAAAGCAAAAGTTTTGTGTGGTGTGACGAGACCCTTGGAGAAAGGGAATTTCTGCTAACGATATTTTTGGGAAATTCCTGTAAAAGCCCAAGTGTCTGTGTGTGTGTGTGTAATTTCTTCGCCTGATAACTGTCTTTAGATATTTTATTCCTTGAATAAGAAACCGAACAGAATTTGTGTGCAGTGAACCCTTAGGCTCCGTTGTCCACTTTTGTCACTAGCAAGGGAATTCATTTATTTTGGAGATTTTTCTGCCCAAGAACTCTACCTAAAAGCACAAGCAAAAAGTGAATGTGTTCCCTTGATCTCTCTCTGTGTTTGCTGTCCTTGCCAGAAAAGGGAATTTATTTATTTATGGAAATTGTATAGTTTTTGCATTTATTTAGCATTTTTGTTTCATATTTTCGTGAGTGACAGCCTTTGACCTTGTACCCAAAATTTATTCTTTTGTTAGCATTGTTTTTTGTGTAAAAATAATGCCCAGATTTTGATTTTGCTTTCATCGGCAGGCTGCTTGCTGCCTCATAAATATTTATTTTTGTGTTCTCAGACAAGCCTAGAATTTGTTTCTTTTCTTTAAATATTTTTTTATTGCATTTGCCGATAAGATATTGATTTAGTTGCTGTGTGTTGTTTATTCAGATATCTCTGCTCTAATTGCCAACGTTTCTAGTTTCCTATCAATTTGTTTATTTTATTTGGCCCCCACAAGTCTCAGATAATTTTTGCAGGCTAGGCAGAGAGCTGACAAATACAAAAATTTGGGGCCCTTTGGAATTTTCAAGTGTGTAATGAAATTGTGACTAATATTCGGGGGAAATAAAAGACACAAAAGACTAGAATTGCCAGGGAAATTAAATATGTGTAAAAACAAAGCGGAAAAAGTTATTAAAGGTTTTCCAATCATTAATACAAAATTCTTGCACGTTGCCCATTTGGCTTCATAATTGTTTAATAACTGCAATTGCTCAATAAACAATTGTATCTGGCAGCTGAGATCTGAAAACTGGTCTCAGTAAGCTCCTCCTAAAGTAGTTTACCCTTTGACCTTTCAAGCACTGGTTCAGGTTCCACTCCCACTAACGCCTCTACCGTTGCAAATTGTACGAAACCAATTGGGGATTTTCCGCCTGTATCCGCCTGTATCTTTCCTGTTTACAGTCACTTAGAAAAGTCAAGCGGCGACTTGTACTCGTAAATGGGACACCAAACGCGTGTCCCCCAACCTCTCTCGCCTCGCATTGAGATCGCGAATAACCTTAAGGCATTCTATATCTATCTATAATTAATATCTACGAATCTGTGCAACAACAAAACTCAAAACTACAACAAAAGTTTATTGCCGAAACAGCGAAACGAACGAACATCATCGTCGTCGGCTTGTGGATTGTATTGAAAATTTGCGGTTAACCGCTAATTAGATATAAAAATGTTGTTATTGTTGAATAAGATGCAGAGATGGAGAGGTTAAGAGAGAGAGATACAGATGCAAATAAATTAGCAGCGACAAATGTTATTTTGGACGACTTTCACAGTGGCCAATTATATTTGCATATGGCCTGCTGCTGCTGCTTCATTGATTGTTGAATTTGCTGCAATTTCTTTAGGGTTTTTTGTAGGGCATATTAGGGTATATTGCAGATCATAGCAGATCTAATTGGTTGAAGCAAATCAAAAGCAAAATTTCCTTGTAAATTTTGCATTTTATTGATCTACTCACGGATCAAATCTAATCTATGTTTAGATCTAATTTTACTCAACAGTTGCATAGATTTCTTTTTTTTTACATGCACATACATATATAGATATTATCCTTATTCTCCTTTGCATTTCTACCAAAAATCCCTAAAAAAAAAAGTTAACCAAATATTGCTGCCAGAATATTTAAAATATTTCAGCATTTATTTTTTTTCAATTATAATATCATTGACTAAAAATGTACCCCATTTTTGTTTTGAGTGCTTTTCTGTTTAGATACTTTTGATATTTAGTGCAAATACAAATCTTACTACCGGCGGTACGAGTATCCACATCCACATCATCGAAATATCTTTATAGGTTTACTTTACTGGTTTTTTGTTTTCCTGTTTTGTTGACGTCTTATTGCCATATCAAACAAAAGTCTGTCTGGCTTCCACCGTTGCTCGGCTCTAAGCACTCTATGCAAATTTCAATTTTTATATTAGCTTTTTGTGCGGTTAACTTTCTTTCCGTTTTTGCGGATTGGCTTTCTTTTCTTGGCCACGTTCCGTTCATTTGTTTGTGGCATAACACGCACATTTTGTCTGTCAATTGTCCAAGCATTTTTATTTTGGATCTGATGTGTTGAGTGTGGATTTTTTCCATACATTTCGTTTTGATTTTGCTTTTTGCTTTTGCTTTGGCTTTGACATTGTTATTGTTATTGTTACTTGGTATTTTATCAGCGGTGAATATTTATGTGTTCTTGCTGTTTTTTCGGCTTCTATCGGAGCCGGCACAACAACAGAGGCAGAGCAGGAACACAGGCCTGATAACACCAAAAATCGTGTAGAAAGAGACACACATTTTTATTTTCAAATGGATCGACGTTGTGGCATTGCCAGCGCAAAAAATGTGGGAAATCTTATCTGGGGGAATTAAAATAGCTAAAGATCTACACAAACATAAGAGTGGAGGATGCTGATTACGATGGTGTTGTGTGCTCCAAGAGAGAGAAGGGAATTTCTTGTGCAGAGGGAAATTATGGCAGGTAGATATGATGAAATGGGAGACTGTAAAAGAATAAAAGGGAAATTGCTGTAGCTGTAAAACTGTAAAACGAGAAAACTTTATTGAACTTTTCTGATTACGATGGCAACCACAGGAGAAAGGAGAGAAAATAATGATGGAAGATATGATAAATAAATAAATAATAAATAAATAATAAATAAATATAAATAAAATATAAATAAATATGATAACCGATACCGATTAAAAAAAAAAATAAACCAATTTATTTTGTTCCCATAAAAATATAGAATTTAATTAAATCGAATCGAGACAAATTTAGAAATAGTTTTGTTTTTAGAATTTGTGCAGCTGAAAAAAGAAGTCTATAAAACAAATACAAATTCAATGAAAAATATTAAAAATGTTGCCCAAGGAAATATGATGGCCTCTTTTTGTACAACGTAGTATATTAATTTTGAATAAAAATATAACATAAATTATAAAACTTAAAACGCAAAAACAAAAACAAAAACCTTGGTATATCTGAGAAAACTTACATACATTCGAGACAAAGTATGAAGCGGCTGCTTACACAACTGTAACTGAAATATGGACACAGACAAATGACAAATATGCGACACATTTATGTATATACTTAGAAGTATATGGGTATACATATATGTATATATTATGAAGATTACACAATCCACCTGTGCAAACAGGTGGGCGTGCCATAAATCCACTTTTGGAGACATCAGGCACAGGCCTTGACAGAAAGCTACTCATCCCAGAACATTAATTTCACACCGACTACTGAATGGATTATATATAGTATATATAAGAGAATATATCCGCGTAAATATTTGCTTTGAATCGGTCTCTCTCGCTCTCTCTTTCTGTCTCCTCATAGACAATAAAGATCTGGCGTGGCGTCATTCCAGTAAATTTAGTTGGTTTGTTTACAGATCGTCTCTCTCTCTCTTGTTGGTTCGTTCCATTCGTTATATTTGATTTATATATTTTTTCGTGTGTTTCTGTTGATGTTTTCGAATGATCTCAGCTTTGTGTTTGTTCTACAATCATTAGCGTTCGGTTCGTGGGCGGGTACTCGGGCGGCACTCGTGGGTGTCGTATGAGTAATGTTGCGCTGCCGTTTGCATCAAGTATACGCACCATTGTACGCTGCGTTGCGTCTCATTTGAAATGCAATTGTCGATGTGTACGTGCATTTGAGCCGCTCATTTATGGCCATTTAATTACCGTAAACGGTATTTCTTTTTGGCTAATTGCATTTCACACGCCTCGAAAATGATTTTTATTTATTATTAGTTTTTTTCTTTTGTCGGTTTGTCGGTTTGCCTTTGCCTTTTACTTTTTCTTTTCCTTTTCAGCGCTAATTTAATTACAGTTTCTTTAACTTGAAGGGGCAAAGTAATCAACCGTAAGGAAAAGTTCAAGAAAAGGGTGTTCCCGCTTTGCCTTTTTTCTTTGCCCTTCGCTTTGGGTTTTATTTCTCTCTTTGGCATTATGAAATGATATTTCAGTTTTGCTCTTCTGCAGATGATTTGTTGTACCCCTCCCCCCCCTTCTTCGGGCTCATTTTCGCGTGTAAACAAACCCATTATTGTCTTGTTTTTTTTTTGTGATATTTTCGTGCTTCTAATGAATTATTGGCCTGGCCTGCTGGTCTTTGTCATGATCCTAATGGAGGAGTTCATTAAGAAATGTGCGCCGCTCAGAGACCACACGGGGGGACTAGAGTTCTTCGAGCAGTCTCTGCTGAGATAGAACAGAAAAATCATCAAAAATACACTTGATATAATTACGCATAGAACTTAGAAAAGTCTTTACTGGATAACTGTTTGGTTGATGTTGGAAAAAGACAAACCGACAGGGAAAGAGAATCACCAATCAGCTCAATCTCTAAGGTGCTGCAAACATTAATTTTTGCTTGACTCTAGACAGACACGAACCTCTCACTAATTATTGCTTCGGCTGTACACACTCTTTAGCTCTGAATCCAGCCGAAACCCTCTCCCTTCCCTCTCCCTTCCCTTTCCTGGTTCTGCCTATAATTTCCATTCTCCAACTCAAAGACTTAACAAAGTTCAGGTGCCCAGACAAAACGCTCTTGAAGTTTCCAACAACAATTAAAACAACCATTTTAATCACTTTTTATTCTCACTTTTTTTTCTTGTTGGTTTTTATTGTTTCGCTTACACTCGAGTGCTTTTAATTATTTTGCATGCAGCAATAATGCTCAAAGCAAGAACAGCGAGAGGCGGGAATTAGGAATACTAGCACCAGCAGCAGCAGCACCAGCAGCAGGCAGTGCAAAGCAAACCCAAAAGCAAAAGTCAAATAAATTAACACGTCACTTACACAATTCTCGGGGCGAAAAACACTCGAGAGTCTTGCTTCGATGGGGGCCCCCCCTGAAGTGTTAAGCTTGAAAAGGTTTGAACAAAAATACATCGGACTACTCGAACGAGCACTGAAAAAAAAATATTTTTTGGGGAAATATGATTTGTGAAGTGAAATTATGAGAAGGGGGATTGAATGCAAGATTTTTGTATACTTTCCTGATGGAGAAAGATCTGCTTTTGAATTTCAAGAGTTTCAGCAGCGTAAAGTTTTTGCTGCTGTTTTTCCATCATGGAATCAAAATTAAATTTAATTACAAAATAATACATTTATAAACATTAGTAAACCGATTAATAAACAAAATGTTTTCTTATCTTATCTCATAAAAGTGCTACCTTTGGTATAAGCCAACAAGCTGCACTAAGCCAATTGTGGTAACGATTTCGCGATAATGATTTCCGAATGACGCAAAAAAAACATCTTGCTATATTCATTCCTATAGATACATTACAAAAATATTACAATATGTCCTAAAAAGGAAACTATTTGATTCTGAATTAAATAATCAATTTTCAATGACATAAATTCATATTTTAGCAATAATTTATTGTGTCATCGAGCAAAAAAAAAAAATGTCTAAAATAATTTGATAAATTTTATACTTGAGATTTAATTAATTAATTAATTTTTTCTACATTAAAAATTTGATTGGTTTAATAAAAATATTCTTAGGTGTATTTCTTGTGTTGTGGTTCAAAAAACAGGCATTCGAATATTTGAATAAAAGAGGAACCACTATCCATATTTTTGAAAAATATCTGCCCATACTTTTTCAATGGCTAACTAATGATTCCAAATGACAACTCCACAATAAACTCCAAAGAGTCACTAGAACCCGAAACTAGATGCCAAATGAATGTCCATTCTATCGAATCAAATTGGTTAACTGGGCGCAGCTACACCGCAGCAAAATGATTAGTATCTTCGGCGGAATCATGCAAAGCAATCCATCAATCCATCTGCATAAATTTAACAACCAGTTTCACACAGAAACAGAACGAAACTAGACACCATACCACACCACACGAGTGACCCATAAAAAGAAAAGCCAAAAGACTTTTGCACGTCATGGCAACATCTAAAAATCCAAAAAAATTGACATTTGACTTTTAGAATCCTGAAGTTGTAGATTCGAGTTGTGGATAATTTGTGTGTGTGTGTTTGTTTACCTTCCCACCAATTAACAGCCAAACGAGAGGGAACAAAAAATAAAACAAATAAGCAAAACAATCAATTGAGTATTTTTTATCCCCCAAATTTATTTCTGTTTATTTATTTATGAATAATTATTGTATTATTCGGACAAGCAGACAGGCAGAGACGCGTGTTCCGATCTACCGATAAGCAGCATAAGGGGAAAAAGGCAACTTAATTATCCGTTTATTTGTTTTGTTATTTTGTCAAATTATGGTTAAAAACCAACAAAAAAAAAGAGTCTTGAAAATGCTTTTTGGCTAAAATGCCTCCGGACAGAGTAATTTGGTTTTGCTTTTGTATTTGGTCAGTGGCCATAAACATTCGCATTCGGTGGTGCAAAACCCACACACACAAACGCACGCAATTGAAGTTCCATTTTGGGTTGGCATCGTGCGAGCGGTGGTTCGATGGATCGTTGGATCGGCTGGAACGCAGACTTTTATAGTGGGCGTGTCGCAATTTATAACTGTTTGAAAATCGGGGCGGGTAAACCATTAAATGCGGACATTAATGTCATCATTAACGGGCAGTTGGGCATTCATCTTTTAGACGAGGAGATCGTTGGTAGGGAGTGCATCTTTAAACTTTTAGCAATGCCAAGAAAAGTAAATAGATCTTTAATGAAAGTCTGGGCTTGGCTCTAGGTTTCATTTTGGGACTGAAAGTGGTTCCATTTCCACTTCTATCAATCCACTTTTACACGTGACTGGCAATTGGCCAACACGCAGAGAGATTTGCAATCCAAAGAGCAGTAATAATACTGCTTGCAGAAATCAAAGGAAATTCCCTTGCAGTATTTGCAATTTACGATCTTTACTCATTGTAAAATATTGTGTAAATATTTCGATAGCATTTATAGGGCATGAAACATTCGTCGATATACAAAAGAATCAATTACTTTCTTTGGGAATGCTTTGGGCATCAAAAACTACACGCAAAATTCCAAGAAATTGCCCGAAATGCTGCATCCACATTTTATCTGAGTTTAAACCTTGAGAACATGAAAATACATTTCCAATTTCATTAGAGTTTGTTTTTTAGATTATCATGGTTACAATTTCCTCTTGCTCCCAGACATGCTACACAACTACAGAATAATCTATTTTTAAGTAAGCTGCCAACAAACTATCCGCTCAGAATAAATACCTTTACCGAACCATACACACACGCACACATACACACACACTGCCAGTTCCAGTTATCTAATCGCTTTCGACTGGAATGCCACCCTTTGGGGGAGGGGGTTGGGGCAGTGTTAAGGTTGAGATCTGCCAGAGCCAGAGCGACCCATTACTAATTGTTATTTTGCCATTTTGGCCTCTGTGCTGTTGGCTTTTCTTTGAGAGAGCGCAGAGAGCAGGCCGTGCCCCGTTACCATGGCCTGAATACGCGCTTGAATTGGCTTGGCCCCTGCCTGGCCCCTGGCTGTAATTATGATTTAATTTTATATTTTTTTTTTTTGTACGTTTCTGTTAATTTTTTAATGCTCACTTTGCGTTTTTGTTGTGCGCCGTTTTCTTTTCTTTTCTTTGGCGTTTTTGATTTTATTTCCAGACACAAACAGCATGAGTCGTGAAAGCGATGACAATTTGAGTTCGATTAATTCGGCTTACACAGGTAAATATACACAGCTACAGCTACACTACACACTCTTTGACACATTTATTATTGCATTTTTTTATTGTTAATTTTACACCTGTTTATTACTTGGCTTTTTACTCGAATGCGTTCCATTTAATCTCCGCTCATGACATTATTAATTTCTTATTAATTTCCAATTAATTTTGCTTGCGCGGTTGGGGCCGAAATTAACACATTTATGTGAACATCTTGAGACTCACATTAATCGAATCGAAATACATGGGGAAACAAGGCATAAATATTGCGGAAAATCAAATTATAAAAAAAGCGAATATTTTAGTACTTAAACAGTGGGTGGTAAATCTTAAATTAATCTGGATTATTCTTGTAGGGTATTTTCTTGAGTACAAAATGCAAAAGAAATTCAGGGAAAATACTTTCCTTAGATATGATATCTCGTTATGTACTTGAAGCTAAAACTAGTTTTTTTTTCTTTTATTGACATTAAAAATAATTTAAACATGTAGGAGAATATTACGGAGAAACTCTGCAAAATACTCTTTAAATAATTTGCGCGTTCAAATGAAATAATGGCTGAAATCTAAGAGCGTTAAAAGTAACCAATTTCGATGTCTTGAGACAGTTATTTAAATGATAATAAACAATAATAAATTATTTAAGAAATTGCATTGTCTTTATAGTCACAGATTTCGCAATTCCGACTTTTTCATTGCAAAAACACATATGGAACAGTTTGATAGATAACGTATCTTATCTTATCTGATAAACTTTCATCGACTTTTCCACAATGAAAATTATTTCCATTTATTCCATTATAAAATACATATGTATTTATTCACGTATTTTGTATACCTCAATGTGATTTTTGTTAACCCTGACAGCCTAGATTGACACCCCACACCTCGTCAGTTCACTGATCTTGCCCAATAGCAAACAAATATATATATATTTTATAGAACAGATACGAGTAAATATTTCATTGAGTAAACTACTTGTGTATGCCAGATCTTTCCTCCTCAAATCAAGTAAAGCAAACAAAATGCCACAGTGATCCCACGATCGTATCTGGAGCCCCATTTGGCCCATCAAATCGATTACGATCAGTCATAACTTTAATCGCTTTTTGCCTTTAGGGTTTGTTACGGAACTTCATTAGGCTAACAAACTGTTTTTATATAGAGGGGGAGGAACCACTTCCAAGAGCGTTCATGGAATGTTCATTCAACTGTTTTGCCCTTCTACCCAAATGAAAAACGATTCGAGCCGTTTTCATGCCAAACACGTTCTAGAACTTAAACAAATTTAAATTGTAATGCGAAATACGCGACACAAAACACAATCGCAGATGCCCAGATACCCAGATACAGATACAGAGGCACAGGCCGCCCAACCGGTTGAGGCTCTCCCCACTAATATTTTTTTTTTGGTTATTTACTTGAACAAACAGTCGAAGCGATATATATAATATACATCTATAATTTATATATTTATGGGTGGGACACGCCTTTATCCGATCATCGACAGTCACGTAAGCATCTTCAGTTCATCTATTGCCTGTGGGGGCAAAACAGGGGGCGTAGCAAACCAGTTCTCTATTTGGTGAAATTCTATCGTAATCGTAGGAATATCCAGCAAAACAAATACTGCTTGCCGACAGAAACATTTAACATTAAAAGCGACTGAAAAATAAATATTTATATCAAATTATTATTGATGCAATTATTGAGCGCACAGAACGATGAACAATCGAGATAAAAAATAAAAGCATATTGCATTTTATAACAGTATGAATGTACAGTAGGGATTGCTTAAAAGAGATTCACTTTAAATATAATAAAATAAATAAAATGATAAAAGATTATTATTACATGCATGGAGTGGCATGTCTATGCTGTTGTCAGGCTACAGTTGCGTTTGATAGATAGATTGGATAGAACTTAACTAATAGCGTATAATCAGATTGTTTGAATTAAGGGGGGTTTAAAATTATATGAGCTATATTCATTTACATTAAATGACATAGAAACTGCAGTAAAGATTGTCGACCCAGGTCCAAGATATTCGCGATTATCGATAATATTCTTTAAGGTGTTATTTATATGAAGATTTCTATCTGTTATCCAACGTGAATTTCCGCCAAACCTTTATTATACCACTGATCCCCTAAGTAACATACGAAACAGTCATCGAATGATGCGAATGATTTTCATTTGATGTAGAAAGTGTCCCATAAGCGAACAGATTTATTTCACACGAAAAAAGCGTACAATGCAGTTTGTTCAGAGAGTTGAAAGAATGTGCAAAGAATGAAAGTTGGTTATCCGATACAAAATAAGCAACAATTAAATATAAAAAAAAAAACAAAAGAGGCAACAGGTGCAGACAGTAAGCAGAAAGATAAATATAAAACGTTGGTATTTTTAAACCGCAATTATTTAGAGGCAAAACTCTGCCTCGAATAACAGAGCCCACTGTAACTGGTTCAGGCGCTTATTCAGCCCACAGTAATCAGCGATTGGCGATCGTCAGCGGCAGCCACAGGGAGCAGCGGCAGGTAATAATCATTTGCTGTCGGCATTTACCAGATACAAATACACAGGGAGAGATACAGAGGGAGAGAGAGAGAGGGGTGAAAGATTTGCATTTAACATGCCGAAAAGTCATGTAAGTCATGCCCGATGCCACATCTCTGTAGAGTTGTGGGGGCAGGCGAAAACCCACACTTAAGTGAGACTCAGAACTGCACTGGCAGCCCACACTGAAACACACACGAAACGACACACAAAAGAGAGCTACATAGCTCAACCTGCACACAGTTTAGTTTAATTAAATGTTGTTTAATCATCTCAAAAGATAATAAAGTATTGACATGGCCAGACACTGGCCACTGGCCACTGGCTGCTCGTTGATCTGGCTGATTTATCGCCCGGCTGCAGGCAAACAACAGACACACTCGCTCGCTCGTTCGATCGCTCGACGATCCTCCCATAAATGGACGATGTGACGAAATATTTCGCTTTGTTTTTGTCACTTTTTTTTTGGCCAGAATCGTGAGCAAAGTGGGTCGTAGCCGCGGGGCTGCCATTGGAGCTGCAGCGAGCGAGCGAGCGGCGCCACACTCCACTTGGTCTGGTCGGGTCGGGTCTGGCCGGGTCTGGTCTAAAGGCCCGGAGGCGGTTCGCTTTGATGAATCATAGGTGTATCTGTCAGATACATGAGTTCATTAGCTGCGACACTGAATGTCAACTGCAAGGAAATCGCTTGTCATTTAGGTGTAGCTGCGTTTATTTTTAGAAGCCCGCCGCCTGATGGACGACGTTTCACAGTTAAATGTTAGAAATTATCAATGAACATTGAAGGGGGAGCGGGGGTTGGGGGGGGAAAATTAGCGAAGGTAAAATGCTGCCTGATTTATTAGCAATCTGTCATTACATAAGCTATAGATACACAGATACAGTTACAGTTACAGGCAGGCCGGCCTCTCTCTCTCTCTCGAAGTTATAGAGAAAAGGTTTCCCCCCACCACCCATTTTACTGAGCGTCACAATTTGTGAAAGTTTTGCTTGCAAAATAAAAAGGGAAAACACACACACACACACACAAAACCATACACAAGATACATGGCCACAAAAGATACAGATACAAAGGGGCCTGGGCTTGCAACGCCCAATTGTGATAATTAAAAAAAAAAAAAATACTTTGTAAAAGCTGCCAGCGTCATGATATATAATAGCAAATAATAACAAATTGTCTTGCCCGATCGGACACACGAAAGATACAGAGCGAGCGAGACGAAGATACAGATACAGTAGCGACTGTAACCACTTAAAGATACACAATTGAACCTTGACGCTGACGCTGTGGCCTGTCCGGGGCCCTGGGCGGCCTCTTGCCTCTGGGCCATGTCAGTTCGTTGATTAGCCCAAAAGGCAGAAGAGGCAACCACCACATAAAAGTATCTACCAGATCTATCTGCCATAACTCACAGCAGATACAAAATGCTAGCCATAATAAAAGCAATTTCAACTGACAAAAACACAATTAACTACATGACGTAGACATGCCGCAGATTTCGCAGAAAATAAACGGAAACCGAATTCGTGCAATTGAAAAGATTTGAAATCTTTTTCTCTTTTTTTTTTACTACCACTGCTGCAGCGGGGCGCATCTGTATCTGTATCTTTTGTACGTTGATTGTTTGTGTATCTTTCTCGTATTTCTTTCTTTCTTCCGTCTGTGCGAAAAACGTTACCAAACTGTCGACAATTTAATTGATTTATGCTTTTCTTTCTCCTTTATGGCGAAAATTGATTTTCGAAAGTCATGGGAAGTGAAAGAACTTTTTGTGTCGATCGGTGAGAAGAAAGACACCATAAAAGACATGAAATTCTGTAAGCTGCTCTCTGGCCAAAGTCTCTGCGAAATTTTCTCTGGTTTATATACATATAAGATATTTAGGCATCTTAAGTGGCTTTCAAGTGACTGGTAGAATTGTTTATAGCAGAGCAACCATTTTAGATACATCATAAAAAGTATTTAGCATCAAACTTGGCTCTTAAAATGTGTAAAATCTCTTAATTGGAACTCATTTCCTGTACGCCTAAATGTTTGTATTTAAGTTAGAATATTATTCATGTTTGTTTTTTTTTTGCACTAAAAATGGGAAATTAGATCGCCTTTTGGGAATGAATGTGGTTTCCCTTTTCAGGCAGGGCGGGGAATTCCATTTAGAGAAACTAATAATAGATTTTCAGAGGCATTTCCAGGCCCATTTTTGCTTTAAACTTTTCTTCATTTCATGCAGACACAAAAGCAACAACCCAAACACCTCTCTCTTTTACTCTGGAAATCTAAAAGATCTACAATACATTTTCGGGGGGGTCTAATAACAACTCTGATTACCGTCTCTAACCTTTACCAAAAAAAAACCTGCTGCTTGCGCTCCAAAGAGCTTATTAAACAAGAAACAAAAACACACAAACAAACATACAAACAAAATGCCAAAAACTTTCACAACAACTGCGTTAATTTTTAACCAATACATATCTACCATACATATACCGAGCACTTAATATCTATATAGTAATCCATAAATATACTATAACCAAAGCGGAAAAGGCAGTCATAAAAGCTGGGAAAACAAACTACCCGCACAGCTTTTTAACACCCACAAAACAAACCAAAACCAAAAAAAAAAACGCTAAGCAATTGCAAATTGCTGCCAGAGTTCATGCATACATTATATACTATATGTACGATATATTGGTGCCTATATAGATCTCTATCAAGAGACTGTCAAGCGCTTCACGCGCTCCTCGCTCTCACCCACATCCGACTGGGAACGCTACTCGCCCTCGCCCTCGCGCCGCTCGACTGGAAGTCGCACATCTTGTAAGTTCTATAATGAACCTCCATCGCTGCTGCTGCTGCTGCATGTAGTTGTAACTCTATTTTTTGTTTTAAGTTTGGTTGTACCCGTGCAGAATTGATTTTGATTTTAAAAAATATCATATCAATTAATATCAATAAAAAAACCCCCCCAGTCTGTCCGATGCAAATGCAAATTATTTCCCAAACAAAAAGTACCAAAAAATTAAAATATTATTGATGTTAATTTTGTAGATTTTTTTCATGAGTTAAACTTTTGTTTTTATAAGTTAAAAAATTACTTTTGTATGCAAAAACATTTTTTAATTTTTAATTTTAATTGGCAATATAACATTTAAATTTTTAAATTAAAATTCTGTGCTCAAACAATTTCCTCATGCATGTAGAAGATATTTTGACAGCACCGCCTGGGTACATCTATCTGCCTTCGGTGCCATCCGAAGCTTCAGCTTTTGTGCATTTTTGTTTGTTTGTTTTTGTTTCTGTTTCATGTGTGTGTTTCGTTCTTGTTTTTGTTGCTGTTGCTGTTTCTATTATCCAAAAAGATGATTATTATCTAGAGGCCACTGGGCGACGTCGCAGCTCAGGTAAGCATTCGGTTGTGGGTGGTAACCTGACAGCCAGTAGCAGATACTTCTTGCATTTGTATCTTGTATCTGCGCAGCATGTTTGGCTCTAACTATTTGCGCAGGTGGCTTGACTGGGGCTCGGGTACTTGTGTGTGTGTACATAGTATGTATCTAGGCCACTTGCTCGCACCTTAAACGGTCATTTGGCTGGCAAACGTTAAAAGTGCAAAAATTTATGGCCCAACTGTTGCAAATAGTGGGAGGGAGGAGCAGTGTTGTATCTTCAGCTCAAAATATTGTCAAATTAACAAAGCTTAATGAGCTTAATGGTAAATGACAGAAACGTGATTGCATTTGCCTCATTCTGTGGGTGTTGTCGTGTGTCTAATGAGCCAAAAGATTGCATGACATTATCAAAATTTTTTGGATGTCAAGGTCGCGCTGGGTTTAGACAATAAAAACCTAAAAAACAATGGAGCTCTGTTAGTCAGCGAAAGGAAAAATATAAAAAAAAAATTAATTATTTAAAAAATTAAATCTAATGATTAATAAAATGTGGGGCACGGTTACGCTTTAATGCAAAATAAATTTGAGGAAATTTGATACGAAATATATGGGAAGAAAAAGATTAAGTGGCTGGCGGGACCCATGAATATTGCTAACAAGCTGTAGCTTTCGTGTTTTATGTTAATTTTAGTGAATGTTTTTTTATATAACAAAAGTCAAAAACATAAAAATATTGTTGTTTGGGCAACATAACACCCAAAATGAAGACAGACCATGAATTAGGAGGGGATAAAGTAATCAGGGAATGTATTTTTGTTATAGAAAGTTTATAGTAAGGATCGAGGCAACAGTTTGGATAATATATATATATATATATATATATATATATATTTAAATAAAATAATAATAATGGGAGAGCAAACTTTACTCTTTTGTTGAGAGAAAAAAAAAAGTTCAGAGATTATGCAAAGATTTTTCCAGACGAATCTTAAACTACGCTTAATAATCGTGAATAAAATTTATTTCGATTTTTCAGAGATTTTTAAAGTTTTTAAAGAATACCCTTAAAAAGTTTGACAGTTTAAGTTTAGAGGTTAAAGCATTAATTGAATTAAAATAATATTTCACAGGGGGAATAGCACTTTGGAAATTCTTAACTGATTTCCTGCAACTCGGAACTTAAACTTAAAACGCAAGCAGCAATTTGAAGCGCAGCTCGAGTGCAGCAAACATTATAAACAATTTGCCACAACTAATAGTGGGAGCATGGTGGGTGGAAATGGATGGGGGATGGGGGATATTGGAGGTGGATGCATGGAAAACCAGCAACGGAATAAACCAGTCAGACTTGTTGTTGCTGTTGCTGCTGACTTCATAGCATGCAATTTTATTTTTACTTTTATTTGATTTCTGTCTGTAATGTAATTTTCCACTTAATGGTTTTTTCCCCCCCCAACCCTAGAAGCACAATAGATAAATGGGCATTAAAAATAAATTAAATTTTAGAATTGTTCCCCCCATGTGTAGACTTGGAAACTGAATATTGAGCAGCTTGAAAATGTCAAGTTTACACAGCTAGAACTAGTCGTTTATGCGGGGGATCGTCGAGATCTGTCAAATCTGTCGAACTGTGCCTGTGAATGGTTTTCCATTGAGCACGAGAGCATATGCAAATTGCATCATGACATCATGCCATCATGCCAATGTAGAACATACTTCATTCTCTTACTAGTAGAGGCTAGATGGCAGCCAATTTTTAACTGGTTGTGACTGTGATTGATGACTCCGGGTATAATAATCATGAACGTCCCACTCTCCTCGAACAGATCACAACAGTGCCGTGCTGACAGCCAACACCGAACAGTTTATCATCGGCCAGAAGGTATGGGTTGGTGGACTCCGTTCCGGACAGATAGCCTACATCGGCGAGACACACTTTGCACCCGGCGACTGGGCGGGCATTGTCCTGGACGAGCCAAATGGTAAGTTAGCCTGGGGATATATTCCCCTCGAAAGTTCCTGCCTTAATTTCAGCTTTTCCGACAGGTAAAAACGATGGCTGTGTGTCGGGCAAGCGGTACTTCCAGTGCGAGCCCAAACGTGGCATCTTCTCGCGCCTCACGCGTCTCACGGTGTACCCCATGTCCGGGGCACATACGCCCACATCGCCCTTGGCCAAGTACTCACCGGAACGTTCGCGCACAGTGTCGCCAACGGCCAGCATTCGTAGCTCCATGATGCGCAGTCCTGGCATAGGCAGTAAGTGGGCCGGGCAAATGGCAGTGGAAATCGATCCGGAAGCTAACTAATTTTGTTGTTTTAACTACCCGCAGAGAACGGCATGGCTGTGGGCGATCGTGTGATTGTCTCATCGGGCTTTGGCAGTCGTCCGGGCATCCTACGATATCTGGGCGAGACATCGTTCGCACCCGGCAATTGGTGTGGCGTGGAGTTGGACGATGCCAGCGGAAAGAACGATGGTGCTGTAGATGGTATAAGGTATAACCAAAGACAAACCGCCAGGGCTAAACCCTTTGAGATATTAATGCAAGAGTTTTGCTGTAATCCCCACACAGATACTTTGAGTGCAAGCCCAAGTTTGGGGTGTTTGTGCCCATTGCCAAGGTGTCCCTGTCGCCGTCGTCGAAGAAGTCGCGTTTGTCGCGTGCCGGTTCCCGGGAATCCCTCACATCGATCGGCACCATGAACAGCATTGCCACCACAAATACGTCGCGCATGCGCATGAATGCTCAGGTATAAGGCGGAGCCAAGACCCCCCCCCACACCCCCACACACCCTCTTCAATAAGATAAAAACACAACACAAAAAAAAACACACAATTACCGTTTACAGTTGGTTCTATTTTGTTACCTTTTGTTAATTTATTTAATCGTTAATTTAATCCTTGTTCTAATTGATTCTCTGGTACTAACGCGTTCACATTTTAATCGCAATCCCACATGTTCCACTCCGTTCGTAGCAGCGCAAGTCGAGCACGCCCAGACCCATTGTCACGACGCCGAAAAGCCAATTTTCCATGCAGGTATGCTAATCAACAACAAAACTACGCCAAACTGCTACAACAATGTGTGCCTGGTGTTCGCTGTTAGTCCCTTCCCTATCCTCCCTTTTTTTTTTTTTGGTTTGCATGTACTCTGTTAGTTAACAGTGTGCATTGCTGTACTAGCTGTTAGTTTACAGTGTGCACTGCTGTACTAGCTGTTAGTTGGCTTTCTAACCCGTTAACGTCTGTCAGGGTATCCCCTTTTTGGTTACGGAAGTTATACTCTATTGAGATTGCAGTGTTCGGTATTTTGGTATAATAAATAAGATATATTTTAGGGTTATTTTTTGTAGGTTTTTAATACATCCATTTTGATTGGAAAAAGCATAAACTATATTTAAAAAAAAACCATGAAGGTACCAATATTTTGCATACATTTACGGTTGTAAATCTTTTTAAATTCAGAAAATTTTTTTATTTTTATTAAGTTAATTTAATAGTTCTGAAATTTTTTTTTTTCATAAATAAATAAATTTTCATAAATTTTCATAAAACTGGTAACTTTTTTTAGGTTTCTCCCAATATTTTTTTGGATTTTTAAATTATTTTATTTTTTATATTTTTTTATTTTATTTTTTTCTTAAATTTGGACAGATTTTTAATTTTTTGATAATTTTTAAATATTCCCAAGCAGACGTTAACGGGTTAAGCATTCTTATATTTTCCAATTCTGTGTATATGTATTTGTGGTTTAATCCTTAGCAATTAAGCGTACAACTAACATGAGATACTAACACACACTCACACACACACACACCCACACAACAAAAAATATGTAAATTAATAATAAATTTGTATATGCCTATATATATGTATATTCCATATGTTTTTCCTATGCTATTTATGTGTACGATTTTGGTTGATTTTATTCCACTATAAATATACCTACATTTTTTTTATTGCATATCAAATAAAACAAAACAAAAATATATTTTATATTCAAATATTTTTCCTGCACGCTTTTGCTGTTGAAATGTTGATCGTTTGATGTTGTTCTTTGCATGTATTTGTGTGTGTTACAATGTCAACGGTAAAAGGTAAAGCAAAACAAACAAACAAACGACACACCCTGTGCTCTCTGCTAAATATGTTGCACCCTGTACATACACCCAAAACACACCCGCACACACACATGCCTTATCTGTGCTCTCTTCTAGCTTTACTCTCTCCTCTCTCTCTCTCTCACTCTGTGTGATTTTGTAACTGTGTCCACGAGCGTGTCTCATAAGCTTGCTTTGTGCTCTCTTTTTCTTTGTGTTCTCTCTCTCCCAACGCTAACCTAAAGGACCTGCTGCGCGAGAAGCAACAGCATGTGGAACAGCTGATGGTGGAGCGCGAGCTGGATCGCGAGGACTCACAGAACCAGGCGCTGCAGCTGCAGAAGAACATCAACGAGGTAATTATCTTCACCGATACCATGTACACGCCGCTGCCCTATGCGGATCGCAGTCGCCCTTATCGGCCCAATCAGCACAAGATCAAGAAGCAGCAGCAAGAACAACGACATCATATTTGGGAGCCAACAACCCTAAGCAGCAGCATTACAACTAAAACAACAACTATTCCAACAACAAAAACAACATTATCCACAGCAAGGCAGCCATTACAACAACAGCAACAGCAACAGCAACAACAGCAACAGCAACAGCAACAGAAGACAAAAACGAAGAAAGTTTGGTTTTGCGATAAAAAGAAACTTTTTCCAGTTGGCTGAAGCCCCTGAGCTGAGCGGCGCTCTGCCAAGTCAATGTTTGCTCAGTCATTTGTGCAAAAAGCGTTGCTTCTCAATTAATTTTGTGTGTATTTTGTTGCATTGCACTCACCGTTTTTTTTTTTGGGGCTGTTCATTTTGTTGTTGGAATGCAATATTTAATTCCCAAAGCTGCAAGAAGAAGCAGTCAGTCAGTCATCTCCCTAATGCACACACCCACCCACGCACGCACGCACATACCACCACACATGGCATCCAAAAAGTGGAATGCAATCCACAACATCCAGGATGATATTGGGCCACATGATACACTTTCCATCGATGTTAATTTTGTTCCATGTGCTCTCTTTTCGCATGGCATTTTACCGGTTTAAGTTTTCAATTAGCATCTGTGGAAATTGTATAATGTCTGGCCCGTTTAATTTTGTTGGTTTTCTCGTTTACTCTGTCTCTGTCTCCCCCTCCTATCCTTCTGTTTGTCTTGATTTTTGTTGTCTTGTGTTTTGTCTTTGTTTGGTTTTTCCTTTTAAAATTAACTCTTTTTTCTTTTTGTTCACAGTTATGTTTTTTTATTATGACGTCTCATTGTCTGGTTTATTGTTGTTGTTAATTTAACACTTAATTTTTGACACGTTTTATTTTTGGTATGCGTAACCCCCAGAAAAGCCACAAAAGTCATCCCAAAATTGTCAGTCATTTTCTACGCTCCCCCAGAATGATTCATACCCAAACCGAACTAACTTCAAAGTACTGAGAACAGTGCAAAATTTCACAGGTCTAACCAGGCATGCGGTTGGGGGGTGGGCCTAATTGAGGCGGTTCAACAGTATTTAACCTGGTCAAAAAGTCAAGCTAACCATGGGTTAAGGTTATTAGGAGAATCCATTTGTGGAATCCAATACAGTGCGTTTCAATACTAGTATAAGCAAACAAATTAGATTTTCAACCTTTTTTTTTAATATAAAAGAAAAAATCTTTTGGATAGTTTTGAACGCATAACAAAAATTTTTGTTCTAACAGTTTGTGCTGGCGCAAATTATTTCCCTTTAATCAAATCATGCTAGATTTTATTTAAAAAAAAATATTAGTTACAAAATACGCAATTAAAAATGCCCGAATAATACTATTTTTATTCATACACATTCAAAGATTTGACTTGCATCTCAAATAACGGTTAAGTAATATTCATATTTGCTCAATTTTACTATATATATCCGTGTATAATAATTCCTTAAAAATCCCAAAGAAATTTATCATTTTACATCGAGAACTTTTACGAGTTCAGCTCCGCTCAGACACACACACACCGCTCAAAGCAAACTTTACCCTTCAATTATCATTGACACTTTATAGAAAATAAACAAACAAAAAATATTTTATTTGCAATAAATTTTAGCACCTTTTTGCACTTTTTGGGTTAAGCCTACAGTGCGTTTCAAAGCGTAAAGACATGTACATAAATGAAAGAAAATTTCAGCTTGAAAATTCGCATTAAAATATTTAATTTTAAAATTATATTTTTGACTCCACTGTCCACTGTGTGTCATGATTTTGAAACGCACTGTACAATACACTAAATATAATTGTATTATTTCTGCAACTGCTTTTGGGGCTATCTGTTTGTTCTGTTGCCGACTGGCAATCTTTTTTTTTTATTGACGATGAATCAGTTTTTTGTGCTTTCTGTTTGGTTTCGTATTGAAATAAATTGTTTGTGATTGTTCTTTTGATATTTTGTGGTGAGACTTTTCAATTTGTTAGTTGAGTGTTAAATTAGCAACAAAATTTTCCCACCCACCCACACTCCTCCGCATACCCTTCGATCCCTGCCACTATCTCTATTCATATTCTTTACCCTTTTTAACGCAAAACCAAATGAAATCTGAAAAGAAAAAATTCCCCCCGGGAAAAATTGAAATTCTGTTTGCACAAAACTATTTTTGTATGATTTTTATAGCAAATACTGATCGAGGCGGATCGCTGGAGACGCCTCATAGCGAAGCACAGCATCCGGGTGTCCGATCTGCGACGCGAGTTCCGTGGCTGGTCGGGCAAGCACGAGAGGCACTGCATCCTGCACAGTGTCCTCACACCGCTGCGCATCAAGTAGATCATCAAGGAGAGAGAGGACGATGGAATGGGGACAGTGCTCAAACGGTTCGATGAACGGTGGATGAATGATTCTCGCGAATGGGAAACGGAAGACAATGCTGAAGAAGTCTGCACACAGCGTTTTATGCTGAAACAACCAAATAAAAGAAATGAAAATATATCTACGAGATCTTCAAAATACACAAATGAAAAAACAAAAAAGAAAACACGAAAAAGCCAAGCAATATAAAAAACCAAATTGAATTTCCCCCTTTAGAAAAGGTTTATTTGGCTACAAAAAAAAAAAACAAAGAGATGAAATCTATGAAAAAAAATTGTTGTGGAAAAAGATGGAAATGAATATTTGTCGAAACATTTTGATTATTTTGTACGAAAGCGAATTTTTCTTGCTGTTGGTTTAGTTGTACGATAAATACGATATATATACACTTACGATATACACACTTACGATACGATATGATGAGAAATACATTAACAAATATGCAAAATACCCTTTTGATACCCTTTCGAATGTTGTTTTATTCATTCTTTTTTTTTTGATTGCTAATTCCGATTTACCCTCGATCCTCCCGCAGCTAAAGTCCAGAATTGTTCAATTGGAGTCGCAATTGGGCGACGAGCGCAAGAGATCGGAGGACTTACAGTTCTCAATAGATGAGGCCCAGTCCTGTGGCGATGAATATAATGTAAGAAATTGTCGAGCGAAAGAAAAAGTTGTGGCTGCAAAATGTACATTGACTATGGCTGGGCAGGGGATTGGCCAGAGATCTTGAAAATTCTGTATTAAATGCTCTTTGATGAGGGAATTCAGGCTCCTACACGCATGCAAAATAATGTTCAAGATTTGATGGATTGCATAGATGTATTTAAGGGACTGCGAATACAGAATTAAGTATAAAGGTTTTATTTCTTGTTCAATATTATCTATTTTAATTTAATTTACTCGCAAAGTATGTCAGCATTTTTGCCATTTATTCACTAAATTTTAGTGACACTGCTGCTATGGCTTTGATGGCATTATATTAGTGGTCTCGGCATGGTCCTAGCTCTTGGGCATAGGTAAGGGGTGTCTGCTCTTTGCTACAGCTAGCAAGAAAATCTGCCAGCTTCGTGATCGAAAAATAATGTTGCCTTGGTGCCGAGCTGATGTTAGCCCCTGAATGCCACAATTTTTTTTAATCTAAAAGTATGCAATAAAAAAAAATATACTAGACAATATCCAAGCGAAAGTGATTAGGGGTTGGGGAGAGAGAAGCCAAAGGCCCAGCCAATTTAAGTTTAAAATAGATAGGGAATATGGTAGAATTATGGTAGAATAAAAATTAAATCAAGTATCAGTGGATATAGTCAGAGGGGTATTAAGTCAGTGGGTTTCTAAAGAAGAGTTTCAAGCTGAAATCCATTAAGAAAACACAAAGATATGCGAGCTATTTCTACTTAATTATTTGGGGGACTTACCAAGGTTCGATTTAAGCCTGGAATTCCATTAAGAATTCCGCTCAAAGCCAAGTCAATGCACATTTGTAAGACAGCACTGCAGAAGCCACATCAAATGCATTAATTTCCCACCCTACCCTTCCTTCCCCACTGCAGGCTCAATCGCAGGTGTACAGGGAGAAAATCCACGATCTGGAATCGAAAATCACGAAGCTGGTTTCGGGTAAATATCCACAAATAAATACCCAAACAAAGCAAATACTTACAGTAGAATCTGCCCCACACAGCCACGCCCAGTCTGCAGAGCCTCCCAGCCCCCCAACAAGCAGCAGCAGCAGCAGCAGCAGAGGAGGAGGAGGAGAGCCCACTGCGTGAGGAGATCGCCCAACTGCAGGACAAGTTGAGGGCACAGCAGCAGGAGACTGAGGCGCGTCTGGCCGAGCAGCTGGAGGAGGAGCAGCGGCTGCGGGAGAACATCAAGTACCTGCAGGAGCAGAATGGCGTGCTCCAGGCAGAGCTGCTGGGCAAGGACGAGTCGCTGGAGAAGTTCTCGCTGTCGCAGAGCGGCATCGATAACCTGCGCCGCGAACTGGCCCTGCTCAAGGAGGACAACGAAAAGCAGGCGCAGCAGGCCCAGGCGGCCTTCGACGAGAAGTTGGCGGCCAAAACGGAGGAGCTGGCACGCGTGTCCGCGGAACTGCAGCAGCTGAAGAGTGCCGCCGATACGCTGGAGAGCCAGCGGGAAAACATGACCGACGAGTACGAGATTCTGCAGACGGAGCTGCGCATGCGGGACGAGCAGATCAAGGAGCAGGGCCAGCAGCTGGACGAGCTGAACACCCAACTGAATGTGCAGAAGGCGGACAACTGCGCCCTGGACGACATGATACGGCAGCAGAGGGCGAGCGCCGAAGAGGGAAGCGTTCAGCTGAAGCAGCGGCTCGATGTGCTCAACCAGGCCAACGAGACGGTGGAGCGGCACGAACAGCGTGTCCGGGAACTGGAGCAGCAGCTGGCCGAGGCGCGGCAACTGCTGGAACTGGAGAGGCCAAAGCAGGAGCAAAGTTTGACGGCCATCAAGCAGCTCGAGCAGGAGAAATCCACGGTGCAGGAGCAGCTGGCTGCCAAGCTGGCCGAGCTCGAGGGCTGCCACAATCAGCTTACGGAGCTGAAGCTCGCCAGCGAATCGATGGATCTGCAAAAGGACCAGAGCCTAAGCAAAGCCCAAGAGACGCTCTCACAGCTGACGCTGCAGCTGGAGCAAAAGTCGGAGGCATACGAGACGCTGCTGCTGAACTTTGCGGATCTGCGGAAAAGCCACGAGCTGATCCTCAACGAAAAGGAGCAGGAAGTGCAGTCGGCGCTGGCGCAGTCGAACCGCAACAAAGAGGCCCTCGATACGGTGGCAGGGGAGCTGAAGCGATTGCAGCAGCGTGTGGCCGACTCGGACGAGGAGGGCAGCATACAGTTTGCCAAGCTCGAGGAGAAGATCAGCGAGCTGAATGTGCAGGCGAGAATCACCCAAGCAAATCTCGTCGCCAGTCGGGCGGAGGTGGAGTCCAAAAACAGGCAGCTGGAGGCGGCAAATGCGGCCCTGGAGAAGATCAACCAGGTGAAGGAGCGCAGCGCACCCCCTAGCAACCATTTTTAAATGTCTCTTCTTTTGCAGGACTATGCGGCATCGCGTGCTGAGGCCTCCCAGCTGGAGGAAAGGCTCCAACAGCTCTCCGAGAAACTGCACTCCGAACTGCAGGCGGAGCGATCCTCGTCGAGTGAGTTTCACACCAAGCTCACCCAATTCAGCGAGCAGATGGCCAGCGGGCAGAAGGAGCTGACCAGCAAGGCCGATGCCTGGGCCCAGGAGATGCTGCAAAAGGAACGTGAGATGCAGAATCTGCGCCAGCAGCTGCACACCAGCCAAGAGGCTCTGGCCAAGCTGCAAGCCGAGGCCGAGCAACGGGAGGCGGCGCTGGCCGAGTCCGTCGAGCATTTGCAGCAGGAACTGGCCAGGGTGCGGGCGGATCAACAGCAGCTGAGCAGCGGCACACAGGCGACGATCGGGGAGCTGCAGGAGCGGCTGGAAATCACCAACACCGAACTGCAGCACAAGGAGAAAATGGCCGCGGAAGATGCGCAAAAGATCAGCGATCTGAAGACGCTTGTGGAGGCCATTCAGGTGGCCAATGCCAACATCTCGGCCACCAATGCGGAGCTGTCCACGGTGCTGGAGGTGCTGCAGGCCGAAAAGAGCGAAACTAATCACATTTTCGAGCTGTTCGAGATGGAGGCGGACATGAATGCCGAGCGACTGATCGAGAAGCTGACGGGCATGAAGGAGGAGCTGAAGCAGACGCACCAGCAGCACGAGGCGGGGCAGAAGAGGTACGAGGAACTCGAACTGCAGCTGCAGCAACTGCAGCAGAGTGATCAGCAATCGCAGTCAGCGTCGCTGGCGGCCACAGAGCAACTGCATCAGCAGGCCCAGGCAAACGCAGAGCTGCAGAAAACGCTCGAGGAAAAGCAGCAGCTCATCGCCGACCTGCAGGCAAAACTACTGGCAGCCGAGGAGCAGTTGAGCGCGCAAAGGAACTCCATTAGGGAGTCGCAAGAGCAGTTGGAAAAGGATCAGCAGGCGCTGAGCAGGTTCCAGGCGGATGTCGTCAAGTCCGTGGACGCACTGCAGCAGATGCAGCAGGCCAATGAGGAACTGGTGGCTACGCTGGCCAAGAAGGAGACGCTGGTTAAAGATCTGGAGGCGAAACTGGCCGAAATCACCGTCCGGCTGGACACCCAACAGGCTGCGTACCAGGAATGCCTGCTGGAAATTGAAAACAGCCAGCAAATGAAGGCCGTTCAACAGGCGGAATGTCTCACCACCATAGAGCAGCGCAATCAGCTGCAAAAAGCCGCGAAAGAGCAGCAAGAGGCCCTCAATCAGAGGGAAAATACCGTCAAGGAGTTGCAGCAGGAACTTAAGGATACCAAAACCCAGTGGGACAGTCAAAGAGTTGCCCTCGACGAGCTGCAGGATAAGCTGGAGCAGGCGCAGCTCAAGGAGCGGCATGTCCAAGAGGAGGCGCTCAAAGCAGCCGAGCAGCTGCATCAACTGCAGCAGGCCAACGAGGCGCTGCAAGCATCGGTCCAGCAGAAGCAAGGCCTGCTGGAGAAGGGCAACGAATTCGATGCGCAGCTCTCGGAGTACCAGAAAGTCATCGATGAAATGGACGACTCGGCCAAGGGCAAGTCCGTGGAGGTGGCAGAGCTGCAGGAAAGAGTCCACGAACTGGAGGCAGCGCTGCACCAGGCCAAGGAGTGCCAAAAGACAGCGAGCCTGGAGTCCAAGCAGCTCAGTCGACAGCTGGAGACCATTGAAGGGGAAAAGTCGCGCGAGATTGTGGCACTGAGGGCGCAGGTTAATGGCGCGTCGCCCAGGGTGACAGTCGGTGATAATGCAGAGGTCTGTATCTCTTAGATACTCCAATTAAAATATATATATATTTATTTGAATATCCATTGCAGTCGCTGGACACGGAAACCTCGCTGGCCAAGATCAATTTCCTGAACTCCATCATTGCGGACATGAAGCAGAAGAACGATGCGCTGATGGCCAAGGTGCAGACGCTGGAAACCCTGCCAATGGATTTCACACAGTGAGTGTTGCCCCCTGCCGCTCAACTTTGGCTTTATGCTCTATAAAATTGTTCTCTTTGCTTGCTTTTGCCCAGACCCCGAGCCTTTGATATGCTGACCAAGCGCAAGCCGGCGCCGCGTCTCTTTTGCGATATTTGTGATGAATTCGACAAGCACGAGACGGAGGACTGTCCGCTGCAGGCTGGTGACGAACGCGATGACTCGCCGCCGCCGTCCTGGGAACGAAACAATAATGAGAACAAGGAACGCAAGCTGCCGGCACCCAGGAAATACTGCGATAAATGCGAGGGTGAGTCGCCCACACAAAGGGGGAAATCTAATGAAACTTTTGGAATTAATGCAACTGTCTCTTTACCTTTTTTAGTGTTTGGTCACGACAGCAGCGAATGCGCCGATGAAGATACCTATTAGTCCGTAGAACAATTTCCAACATCCATTCAACTGTTTTGTTTTCGCACCTGGCGATAACTTTTACCTCAGCAGCAGAAGAGCTTCACAGTTGCCTCTGTCTCTGCCCGTCTCTGGCTTTGGCTTTGGCTCCGCTAACACTAAACACTAAACACTAGCAAACATTCTCTTTTTATTTTTGAATTGTGATGTTGCGTTTTGTATCTAAATTTTAATTTGTTTATATTTATTCTAAATACTACTACGATTAGTGCAAATCGCTTTGGTTGTTTCCTAAATTTGTTTTGAGTGTATAAATAAATTTGTTTTAATGTGAAAGCGCAGACTGTCGAAATTGATTGGTCTTTTTTTTATTGTTTATTGCTAAAAGGTACATTCCAAACAGGCTACAACTAATCGCCGCCCTCCTTCTTCTCCTTGATGGCATCCTGGAAGAGAATATCAAATATATTACTTGTTTGTTTTTGTGGATTTTTTGTACGTAATTAATTGAATTTACGTAAGGGGCACAGCACAGTTCTGCAATTAATAGCTTTTATACAAAGATTATCAGAAATTATCTGATATGTATTTATTTTGACCATGCTAACTAAATAGAGCCTGAACTGAGTAGAAGCAGCATTTATACAAAATAAAAAACAGCAGACAAATTACTGAATATTGGGACCTCCAGCACGAACCAGTCGAAAAGTGTTTTTTTCTTAATTATAATTCAAGCAATGGTTAAATTTATAGAGACAGTCCCCCACTTATCCGGCCTTGAAAACTAGAGACTTCTTTTTCGCGGGCTTTCTCACAGACTTTTCAGACCTGTCGGAAACCAGATCAGGGTTATTTTCGGAGTATATTTAAGCCACCGAATGATGGGACTGACTGTAAAATGCAGCGGCATAGGCAGAAAGAAAGGCACTAGCCCATGCGGCAGCACAATTGACCTGTTAAAGCAGGTTCTATTCTCTCTTTCTCTCTGTCTAGTGCCCTTAACTTAACCTAAACTGTATTGACAAACGGCAAATAAATGAAAGCTCCAATCAACGGAAATTGCATATAAATTACCACAACTTGTGCACCGCAAACTGCAATAATTGATTAGCTACGAGTCGTACAATAAGCTCCCGGATTTAACCCTGCTATGTAGATAAAGGTCAACACCCATAAAGATCTACGCTCCTGTAGACGCTAAACATGTTCCCTATGCCACCCTTTAACTCCACAAACACCTGGGATGCCAAAACTCACTTTAAAACGCTCCTCAAAAAGCGAGAGCTCGGCCAGCAGATCGGTAATGGCATTCATGAAGGCTTCTTGCGGCGAATATTCGGCCGTGGTCTGGATGCGTATGACGAACTTGTGCTCCAGCGGATGCGGCACCTTGTAGCCGGCAAACAAGACATTCGGATCCTTCAGCAGCTGGCTGCAGCAAGTGAATATAAATTTTAGTTATGTTAAACAGGATGTCAGGATGGGTATACCGACTTGCGGATCATGTTGCCCAGAGTGTGATCCTCCTTGTTGATGGTGAAAATCGCGGCATTTGTAACTTTTGTGTCCAGCTCTTTGATGATTCTGCCGGCAACAACAAAATTGACTTACAGTTGTCCCTGCATTCGTTTTCCAAAGATACTCACTTTTTCTCGCCCTCGTACAGCAGAAACGACTCGAATGTGGGTGGCGCATTCATTTTAAATGTGTTTTTTGCTAGTTTTGAGTGAAATTTGTAATTTGTTTATGAAAAATGCGTGAAATCTTGTTGTTGTTGTTTTGACAGTGTGGCCAGTCACTGAAATAACGAAATAACAGATAGCGCCATTTTTCGATTGTCAAATTTCGATACCATTTTTCGACATCTATATTCGCTCACAAAAAAATGAGCATTGGATTCCAGCTGGAAAAAATCCCATACAGTTTGTGCTCAATTGGGACACTAACCATACAGTTTATACTGTATATACTGTATTTTTAGTGATTGGGAGAAGTGACTTTGCTCATTTTTATAATTTGTTTAGTACTTTGCGTATATATTTAGTATTTTACAGCATTTTTTCTCATCAGTGGTCTCTGTAGAATTTTAAATGAATATGTAGTTAATTTGTAGCACATGTGTAGTTAGTCGTGTAGTTACCATGTACGACATAAAATTTTTCATCAGAAGACCATCTCCTTTATTTGATAAAACCTTATATGTGAATAATTAAAATAGAAACGAGTAGTTATAATTAGCAAATCTTTTAGGAAATTGATTAGTTAATCGTAGAAAAAAATATTTTTAGCGCTGAGGGTCTGAGCTTGCTAGTAATATTAAGCCGAATATTAAAATCGAAGAATATCAATGCACAGCTTGTCGTGTCCGTCAGTATATTTACGGTATATTTTGATAATGACAAACACCTTGTGGCCACACTTATTTTCCGCCAAACAAAAAAACAGATAAAAAAAATTACCTTCGCAACCAAGCACCCGAGATAAGGTTTTTTCTACTTTTGTACAACTCCAAACTCAGAAGACACCAGCCAGCGGGACAGAGTGCCAACCAAGATGACCGAACTGCGGAATGACATGGACAGCGACTTGGACCAGAACTACTCGCTCAACAGCAACGCAGACCCCAAGAACATGCAGGAGCTGACCATATACGTGAGTAATTGTGGCATCCAAGACGTAGAATAGAAGAGCACCCAGTGAGTGATGCCCGCTTCGCCCCCTTATCAGGTACAAAATCTGTTGCAGAACGTGCAGGACAAGTTCCAAACGATGTCGGATCAGATAATTACGCGCATCGATGACATGGGCAACCGCATCGATGATCTGGAGAAGAGCATTGCGGATCTGATGAACCACGCTGGCATCGAGGGGCCGGTACAGTAGAAATGAGACGACCAAAGGTAGGCGTGGCCGCCCACCCATCACACCCATCACCCGGCCACGCCCATATCAAGTACATCGAACCATCGACACAACACTCCACGCAGCACTCAAATTTACAATTCGAAGGCTCTCACAATTCATTTAATCCCCCCCACACACCCCCAACACACACACACACACTCACAACTTGCTCTCAAAGATTTGCTCATCCAATTTATTGCATAGTTTTAAGTTGTCCACCCAACAACATCCAAGGAAGATCCTAATTTAATTAAAGTAATTACTTTGCGAGAGCAACGGGCATGTTTTAGAGCTAATTGCCATTTAGTTTCTATTTTAAATTATATACATTATTAAAAATACGCGAATTGTAATCCCCCCTTGGGGCTTCTCAGACTGCGGGCGGCTGTGTGGAGGACTTCGATTTAACAACGGTTACCAGGCGACCGGCAGCAGCGCTTCGGCCGGTCGAGCCGCGTCCTGGTCGCCGCCGCTTCACCTGCTGGAGAGAGAGAGGGGAGGGAGTGGTGGGCATAATGTGGATGCATAATTTTCAGCTGTTTATTTGTTTATTTCGAGTAAATAATGCAGATAAATGGGCCGTGACCAATGACTAGCGTATGCAAATGACTTGTTCTAGATCTAAGTGGTGATTGTCGATGGTGATTGGTGGGCGGGTGGGTGGTGCTAGTGCTGTGGCACTTGGAATTGCTTCTGCAGTCTTACATGCGTCGCGGCCACCGCCTTGAAGGGATGTTTAACGCTCTGTCTGATGGGTTTTAGGGGTGCCTCTTTGCTGCTTGCGGATCTGGACTTGACACCAAACACATTCTCCCTTGGCGTGGGCGGTGTGTCTTGGGCGGGCTCGCGTTCGTCGTCCGAGGCTGTGCCCGACTCTTCGTCCTCATCCTCCTCGCCACTCTGTTCAGTCTCCTACAGAATTGGGTGAGATATTATTTGCTGAAAATTCCCATTTGAGACTGGCAGACCTCTTCATCGTCATCCTCATCGTCCTGCTCCTCGTCATCCTGCTCATCAGTCTCTTCCTGCTCCTGCTGCTTGCTGGCATGGGCTATGCCCGCACCAGCCAGATTCTTGCTGCTGCGGGACAGCTTCTGATGCCGCTTCAGTGGACTGACCAGCTGCTCGTGATCCAGGCTGTCCATGGACTGCGAGCGCAGTCCCTTCTTCAGTGTGCCCTTGCGCGGCGCCGGCTCCTCTTTGGTTTTCATTAGCTTCTGAAACTCGAGAAAGTCGTCGCGCTCATCGATGCTGCTAATGTCAAAGTAGCTGGCGCTGAGCACTTCCAGGGCCTTGGTGTGCTGCTTCATGTTGATCAGGATAAAGTCGCACAGCAGCTGCTTGACGTCGCGCAGCTTGCGCTGCTCAAAGTTGCCGATTATATCGTCAATCTCTTTGTTCGTACGCGACACCTCCATCTTGGCCTTGAACAGCTCCGAGTCGGCGGCACTCTGCTGCGGATTATTAGAGCATTAATTGGGATAATTATGTGCTTATGGATCCACGCACATTGTTGGCCGCAAACTTGGACTTGATCTCCAGCATCTGGCGCTGGCGCAGCACCTCCTTGTCCCGTGCAATCACCGCCAGTCGTAGATTATCGCGCGTGGACTTGCACAGCTGATCAAACTGCGACATTTCATTGACAATCTGCGTGTGGGGGGGATGCAGTTGGGGCTGAGCGCATGAAATATGTAGGTTGCTGCACATGGCTTACCTTATGCTCCAGCCGATGCACATTGATGTCCATGTAGTCGCCCATTATGGTGACGGCATTGGTGAAGCTCTTTAGGCCAGCGGAAAGACTTTCGTTGATTTCCTCGTCATCCGCATAGCCCTTGACGCCCTTTGCCAGCTCATCGAACGCGTCGCGGTATCTGGCAAAGAGTAGAGACAATCTGTACACACTTCCAGTCCATAATTTTCTATCCATTTCACTTACTTGGCCATTTTTCTTGTCACCAAAGCGAATGCCGAACACATTTCCATTAGATGGCGTTCGGTCTGCGTTATTCGCTCATTTATAATCTTAATGCGGTCGTCCTTGGTGTTCAGAAACGACAATTTGCCACGGCGAAACATGCTGATATCTGATTCTGATTCTTTGTTAATTTGAATTTTATTATTTATTTTTTTTAGACGTCAAAATCAAAAACAATCCGTCGCCAAGCAACGCAGGGCTGCACAATTTTAAGTGTGACCGTGCCAAATTGGTTCGCAGCTTTTGTCGTCAGATGGCTCCTTTGCCAAATGCAGCTCTGTGTAGTAGTTGACATGTAAATAAATTCAAATTTCGAATTGGACAAAAACAGTTGTTTTTCCTTACATATTTTTTAAAAATAATGCAATAAATTATTTAATTTACGGGATTAATATATAAAGAAAAGGAGATTAATTTATGGGATTCAACTATGAAACAACGGTGAAAATCCGAAAACTGTATTAGAGTTTTCTCAATTCAGAAAATTCCATTTATTACCCACAATATCCATCTTGATATTGTATCAAAAAATTAACATCAAACCATTTTAAAATCGCAAACTGTAGTAAAATAGAATCATTTAATTATGGAGTACATTTTCGAAATCTATAAATATTTTGTTTTATTTGGAGAGTAAAAATCGTTCAGTTCTGCGCTGCTCTCATTTGCCGCTCATCAGTTGCGTTTCCAAGGTCAAGAGCACCATATCATAAATTGTGGGCAGTCGGGCGGGCAGCGTCAGGCCCTGACATGTTGCTATATTTAAATTCGAGAGGAACGCAGTTTTTTAATCCATGAGAAATACCAGAGGTTCCACGTTCCAAAACCAGACAGCCCACGACAACGGCATTAGTTTTTTTGTTTTTCTATTGTAACTAAATTAATACGGACTCAATTTCTTTTCATTCAAAAGCCTTGACAACAATTTGTCAATGTTGTCAGACCAAAATCTTGTTTTGGGGGTTTTTTTTTTTCAGCCACAAATCAACCACAAAAATGCCGTCTTAACAATTTGCACCAAAAATGGTAATTAATTTTAAATGCTTTTTCCCCACTTAAAGGCAAGATGCATTCAAACCAGTTGATACGAGAATACAATCGGCTTTAACAAAATAATAAAAAAAAAAAAACAACAACCGAAAGTGCAGTTAAAAGAGAATCCGGTTCGCGGTCTGCGTCGGGAATTACAAGTTCTAGAAGGTGGATGAAAGGAGGAGCAAAGCAACAGCTGTGGCGAAACAAGATCCCAATCTGGAAAAGAACTATAAAAGAGATCGGTGTGGCGGGGTGGCGGGGTGGAGACGCTGCCTCGGAGCGGATCTGAAGTGTTCATTGTCAGTCCAGGAACGTAGATGGCTTGGCGCGCGTTCCTTGTCGTCGTTGTCGTCGGCGCACTGCTTTGAATTTGTGATTTTTGTTTGTGTTTGGTCAAGGGATATGACCCACAGTCCATGTCGCCGGCGACATTCACTTTTGCTGCCACTGCCACGCCACGCCACGCCACTGACGTGTCAATGCATTCAACCATTTTAATTCATTTTGTGTAATTCCACAATACCCTAGGCAGAAGGGGGTATACCGGATCTAGTGGTGAGCCAGCCCATGTTTGAGCTTCCTTATTGGGATGTATAACTGATACTTTCTCATATGCCCTTACATTTTATTAATTTAAATAAACAGCATAAACAGTCTTCCCCTCTTTGTTTTTTTTTTCTTAATTAATTTTGTCACTTAAATTAAATTTCCAGTTTTACCTGCCCATCCCACTATCAGTCATCTCGCAGTCGATCAGTTTTGCCGACCATTCCTTCAGAAGACTTCTCCCGATCTCGCATCTGCCTTCCTTCTCAACGCGCTGCGCTCTCTTTATGCTGCGGACTGCGTGCGTTGGTATAAATGAAGCCAAATCCGTACGCATTCGTTTAGTCCGAAATCTCTCACAAGAGCCGGCGCACGGCAAAGAGATCGCGAGTGTTTGTTTGCCCCCCACGAAAAAACGAGTCCCCAGTTGAGGTTGAGGTCTTCCAACCACCTACAGAAATAACTGTATGACGACCGCGAGAAGCAACAGCAACAACAACTAAAAGTTTATGCAAATTTATTGCGAGTCTCGGTATGTGGATATAAGAGTGTGTGGTGTCTGTGTGATTTCCGTTTCGGTGCTGAAAAAACAAAAAAAAAAATGTTTGTAAACAATCCATTAGAAACTTCGCTAGAAATTGTTTGCGAAATTGTATTAAGCTGTGCTAAAATTGTATGCCGTCATAGCACGTGTGCTATAAAGTTTATCTGGCGATAAAAAGTGTTTATAATAAAACAGAAATGATATAAAAATAATCAAATTTAAGAAAAATTGCAAAGTTGCTAAAAACAATACAAAAAATAGAATATAAACTAATATTAATATTAAATAAATTAATTTTTGCATTTAAAAGTGTTTTGACCTTAACTGAAATTATTTATGAGAATTTAAAGTGAACCCTTTTAAATTAGAAGAGACATAGCAAACAAATTCTAAGAAACTCCTTTAGCTAAAGAGCCATTAAGTGTCCCCTAACAATTTCCAATAAAATGATGATCTTTGGCATTAACGTAAGCGCAGTCGTGACTGCATTGAATCAGCTTCACCTCAAGGCGTGATTGTTTTGACTATACAATTAACAAGAAGTGCTCTATCAAGTGCATTTAATTATAGAGAGGAGCCGGAGCCCTCTGTTTAGCTTCCAGCTCCGTTTTCAAATAGGAATATAATATGATCCGCTACCAGGAACGTGAGATTGCTTCAGTGTAAATTTCGTATACAATTTCCTTTGCCGGCAATTGATAGTAAAGCATGTGTGATATTTTGTTACCTAAATTACTGACTTAATTTATTTAAATATACAAATTTATTATGTAAAGTTGGAAAGATTTGACAAATGTTTATGGGATTCCATAATTATAAAATGGTTATTACATCTTCGTGTGAGTGTCATACAAGCTTCCATACACTCTCTCTCCATGGGGGGGGAATAAATAAATGGATTTGCTTACACAATCGGCAACCTTGAACTCTATACGAAGCTCGGCCAGCAGGTGATTTAGCCATTCAAAACAAATTGAAACTATTTCCAGTCAGTGCGATTGAAGTCAAATCAAAATACGAATGGCGCTGTAAAGCGGAGAATAGAAAACATATTGTGCGAGTAATCGTACTCATTGACAGGGACAGACACAGGGACATGGGATAGAGACTGGGACAGGCAGAAAGAGATAGAAATAGAGCAGAGCGAGCGTGCAGTTAACGAAGCATAGACAAAAACTGATTAGTCGAAACGTAAACCAACAAAAAAAATTACTCATTCGACGTCGCATGCAGCACAGTGCTGGTCCAGAATATTGTCACACCGCACAGACAGCCGGAGTACCCCCCAGCTGTTTCCCACAGCACTTGGCTGACCATTGATATGCATGTAAACCGGTATGACAGTCACTTAAAAATGCCACGAACTGGCGGGATCGGTAACTACAAATTCTTCGTAAATGGATCAACGATTGTTTGTCTCTATTTACATTTCCGAATATTCAAAAGAATTAATCTACCCAACGAGTAGCTTATTAAGTAAGTGTCATACAGTCATACAGTCAGCATGAACGGTACCGTACCAATTTAGTCGCAGGGAGAGGCATATTCATTGAGAGGGAGAGTGTGAGAGCAAGCGAGAGGAGGAGCGGTCAGCGTCAGTCGCTCTCACTCATTCACTCAATCGCTGCCCTCTCAGTCGGTGTTTCGTTTGCCGTTTATTTGCCGTTTCCTCAAATCATTTAAGCGCATTTGAGAACTGTTTGTCTTTCCATACAGAACCGAACCGAATAGTTAACCGGCGAAACTACACAAATATACAACAGACAACTAAAATAACTGTGCCCTAAATAAATATAAATATTTACAAAGCAAATAAAAAATACCCATTTAAAAGCGTGTGAAAAGTATAATAAAAAATTAAAAGTTACAAAATGAAGCTGCTGCTCAGTGTTCTATTGATCGGTCTGGCCCTAAGCGGAGTCTTGACATTGCCAGGTGAGTTATGAGCCCTTTTCTTCGAACAATTCAAATCCATAAATCAATCTGCGAGAATCAAGTTTTAGATGAACAGCGCACAAATCATCATTAAATTGTATATATAAAGAAGAAAGGAGAACCTCTTGAACTCATTAACAATGCAAATTGATAAGGATTACGGGGAACTCATTTCCTATAATTTATTTCTTTAAATAAATAAAAACAAATATTTTCGCAATCTGGAAATGTCTGGAACAATCTGAAACAATTCTTTTTTATACTCATATTGATATGAAACATCACTAGATCTATGTACAAAGGAGACTCTACCATCCTTAGTCAGTTGGACATTTCCCTGCTATAGCTTACACAAATATTTACCCTATTGAGATCGAAATCATTAAAATATTTCTTTTTAATTAAAGTTCAGGGAACAATCTCTATTGGAGACTGTCTTCTCTTTACCCAAAATCAAAATCAAATTCAAATTCTGCTTTAAGGTACGGGCTTTAACTCGTTGAAATATTCCTGTTTCCTGGATAATGATGGCAGCGTCTTGATAACAAAACGAGACACTTGACAATCAGCCAAATGCATCTTACAGATACAACAGTAACAACAACGGGCAAAATATCAGAGACTCTCAGAGAATCACAGAGCGAAGTCGGGGATGGATCCCAGGGAGTTGCGTCCTTATTGTCATCATCAGCGTTTGCTGGCTGCTGGCTGCTGCTGTTGCTGCTGCCTTTGGCTGCCACTTGAATGCATAAATTGCTGAAGAAGCTGCCAGTGAATCGCAGATGATGAGGCCAGGGATGGTTTGGGTTGGCTTGGCAGCTGCCACAGCCACTTGAAGTTGTCAAATTTGCTGCTGCTGCTGCTGCAGTCAAAATCATTTGCAAGGAATATGAAAATTGTATGCAATAAGTTCCGATTTTTGGAAAGGTTTGCTCCAGATACAAGTTGAAATTGATTTGCTTGCAATTAGAGCGGACTTGTGGTAGGAATTGGTGGAATCTGATGGATAAGTTGACAAATTTAATTGGTTTTCAGTTGAAGATTTTACATGTGAATAAATCTTTTAATTAAACATATTTTGCCTATTCTAATACTAATTTTTTTGATGAATTTTCTTTGGCAATTTTCCACGCCGGTATGTAAGTTTGTTAATTATAAAAAAAAACATTATGGACATATTCCAGAATCCTTTTAGAAATTTCCTATTAAAATCTTTAGAGAGCTTTGAAGTCCTTAAACTATTTTAAGTTAAAAATCTTTTGACATATTTGCCTGTTGCAGCTCTCACCCACTATCTCAGTCTCAGTCGACAGTTGAATGAACCCCAATGTACCCCGTTCTTCACTGAATATTCTGCCCCTCCCCCTTTCTGGCCGCTGAAATTCTTTGGCATTTTTTCTGTTCTGTTCTTTTCTTTTCTTTTCTTCTCATGTCTTGTATTTCTCTTAATTTTGTTTTTACGAGTGGCGAGTATTGTGGACGATGTGTGGTGTCAGTGTCCCATGGCCAAAAGAATTGGGTTAATTATGGCCATAATTCGCTTTTAAGGCCTTTCCAGGGAATGTTTTCAGTACAAATTGCAGTTGCATGTGGCCATAAATCACATATTTTTTTTCATTCTGCGTTTTATTACTGCTGCTGCTGCTGCTGCTCACTGGAGCCGAGCACTCGTATGTGCAACTATGCGTGGTGTAATAAAGCCCTAAATAGGTATAATCATATTATTGGTGAATTATTATATTTATATTTTGTATGGTTGACAGTTGCTGAATTGCTTGGCAATTTGTTTAATTCCGACACATATTTATTTATGCAAATTGGAGTTAATTTTTTTGTTGGGCTCTTTTCAAATGCTTTGTGTCGAATTGTTTGATGTGTCGCCAGTTGCTAATTAGCATTGTGAATGTGCCCCCCCATGGGGTGATTTAGTTAGAATAGAATATTAATGTGTTGGTCCAGCCTAAATCAATAGAGTGTAAATAATTTTTAGAAGCTTATCTGATTATGGAAAGTTACTGTAAAAAAAGAAGGAAGCGGAAATGAATGGTGGCTGAAATATGCATAGATTTTCCTCAGAAGAATTTTGTACAATTAAGTGAACTTATTTTTAAAAGGATTCCGGTGTCAAGGGTTCGTTTAATCAAATCATATAAAAATAAAATGCAATGAAATGAACAAATACATATTCTCATCCACTCAGATACTTTTGCGTTGAACTAAATAAAATGTTGAGCTGCCAATTGACTTGATTTAAGCTGAACATTTTTATTTGCCTTTTGATTTTTAGACTCCTGCTGCGGTCACTTCGAGGCGGGGGGTACAAGTACAATCAACCAAAATTAAACAATTCCAAAATTGAATAAACAACAGCAGGCAGCCAGCCAGCCAGCCTATTCAAATTAAATGAAATTGTTTTCTGCATTTTGTACTTTGAGCTTTAATTGGTTGATTATATTGAGAAGCAGTCGCAGCACAGTCACTCCGCCTTGTCCTTGTCACCTGACTGGGGGTTACACAATAAACAAATGTACATTGTACATACATATATATGCCCAGAAAATTAAGTAAATAGCATTGTATATTTTTTGTGGTATTCTGGTTGTTTTTTTCAAAGTCACAACGAAAACAAACTAAATCAGAATGAATAATTTTATTTTATGGTTAGCAAAGAGTTTAAAAAAATAAGTAAATATCTCGTGAAAATATTTCTACTCTTGTTTAAATGCCTTGAGTGACTTAGTACAAATCTCTATATCTAGTCCCTCGCTGTGTCATGCTCTTGATTGAACTTTCGTGTGTGTTTTATGGTTTTGAAATGCACTGTTCACATACCGATGGCTGTGAACATTTTACATGACAGTCGCACTTGTTTTCTCGGTTGCTGCTGCTGCGCCGCTGCTCGACAACTGTTTTGCCGGCAGCCAAATGATTAATCACTTGCTATGAAATTCTACACAAAAATCTACACAAAAAGTTGTAACGCCTGTAACGGTGTAACGTGACTGCGAATGAGCACAGGAGAGTAAACGAAGGCAGTAAACGAGACTGGGGGATTTCTGTATATTTTGTATATAAATAAGTTAAGCTAGATAAGACAATTTTTGAGCACCGCAGCGTGGTAGTAGATAGTAAAATTACCTAAAGTGCGCGAATATTTTGCCTCATTGCTCATCACTCAATTAGAGCAGGAAATCAACTTGCTGGAATTATTTTTCCGGGTTCATATTTTTATGGATTGGTGTAGCCAAATGCCAAAATTCTGGCTTAGCTAGTACTCATTTTCCCCGAGATCAGAGTGCTACAAATGCTTCTGTTTTACAGCCTGAACTCGGGGAGACTATGTACAGACTCGTACATTATAGGCACTTAAGCTTCCATTACGATTACACAGTCAGAAGTTAAGTCTTGAGAGCTCAACAATTTTCCTAATAACTCCATTAAGTAGTCGAGCTGTGAGTCACTGCTGGGCAGTCATAATTCCGACCATTAGATACCCATTAATCAGCACAAACATGTCACATTTAACAGGTTATTTCGAGTACATTTATAAAGCAATTTCATTCTTTTCTATTTGCCTGATCAACAATAAATTGTGCACAATGCAAAGCGGCCTCATTATTATATAGTGAGTAGAGATGGTGTCTAGACTCTGGCCTTTCGCCCTCTCTATTGTCCCCCTGCAATTGTCAGCTGTCACGAAGGGTTTGGTTTATCCAATTAGTTGGATGACTCAACCCGTTCTCTCTCACCGTGATTGAGAACTGCTGCAGCAGCAGCATTGACATCGACATCAGCAACAGCATCAGCAGCAGCATCAGCAGCAGCCACTTTGGCTCTGGTTCAATGTCACGTAATCGCTGCAAGGCCTCCCTGGAGGCGCCTCCCAGTTTGCCGCCTCTTTATGTTAATTTATGTGCTGTGCAAAATGTGCAAGCGCCTCTAATGCTCAGCCACGCATGGCACAAGCCCAAAATCAGAAATAAATTACAGCAGCCTGTGGCAGCAGTGGCAGCAGTGCCAGTGGCGGAGTCAGAGGCAGTTGCTCATAGTCAGCAGAACCAGGAATAACAGAATATATGTGCAAAAAGAACGTTTATGCGGGGCTAAGGGAACGCAGCATGGAATAAGGAATAAGATACAGATAAGTGAAATTGCCCACTGGATAATCGAGTTGAATTTATGCCATTAAAAACTGTTCCCAAAGCAATAGAGAAATGGCAAATATATGGCTTAAGTTTCATCCATTGGGTATACAATTTATTTGGATAAAATCATGCATTATATTTAATGATACAATTTAATTTAAAATGATCCCTTTTTGGAGTTTTTCCCGATATCACTCTATCGTGTAAACCGACAAACACCCAACCAGCAGCATCATCATCATCATCATCATCATTCCCGTATGGCATGGCAAACTGAAATAATTGTATATTATAATGAAAATCCTGTACATTACTCAAATACTGAGGTGGCTGTGTTGCAATGTCAACGCAGCAGCAATGCAGCTTTAAACGATTTGCGTATGGCAGGGGGGCATTTTGGATTTTGGATTGAATAGAAATGCGGTGCATGCGGATTGGGCTGTTGGGCGGGCTGTTGGGCCGTTGGGTTGGCATCCCTCCTCCTCCTCCTCCTCCTCGTCGTCGTCGGCGGCAGCTGTGTCCGCATAATGTCCTCGTGTAGAGTGGCTGCCTGGGCTGTAAATTTAATGAGATTCCTGTCAAATTAATTTCCGGTTATGATTAGATTTTCGTTAATAGCAATTTGCGGTTTTACTCGCAACCGAAAAATATGCGAACTCTAAATTCACTGTGTGGGCGTGCCACTGTCGCGCTTTGCTGGTGGGTGTTGCATGTGGCATGTGTCACCATGTTTAACATATGTATATATTTTCAATTGGTGCCAATGTTATTGCTGAAATTATATAAACAATGTGAGTTTGCTATGTAGCTAAAGATTTAATTTACATATATGCTATTCCCCATATTTATTTATTATTATTTATTATTTATTTTTGGAATCTACTTACGCTGAAAAACCTCAACAATTATAGTTTGTGGAAGCTCCAAGTTCTGTGCTTTAATACCAGATTCACTGCTGATCTGTCATTTTGTTTACTGAGCTGTTGGTGGATGAAAGATAATGAAGACAGGGCAGGTGTCTTGTCTTGGGGAGCAGAAATGTCCAATGAACGTATAGTGGGGGCTTTGCTGCCGACACCAATTACATTAATTCCCGTCTGTCACACCACTCACTTGAGTATACCACTCGGAATTTTTGGCCAAGATTCCCCTACTTTATAGGGAGACCAAAAAAAAAAAAAAGAGTTCTTAAAAAGAGAAAAAACGAAATCCCATTCCCTTTATTGTATTGTAGTTTTGATAGAGAAATAATCGCTCGATTTTATTTTATTTATTTATTTATTATTTTTTTTCATTTTATATTTTATTTTATTTGCGGTTTTAAAAAATAAAATTGTCACTTAGGCTAAGTCTCCAGCTGTTGGATTGTATAGAGAGTACATTCATTAGTGCCTGCATTTATAATAAACATTTTGTATATTATTTGTATTATGTTCCCTATGAAGAATCATTCCGAAGAAGCGCATTAATTGTGGGGACGTGCTCAGGGCATAGGCGCAGTTGGCAGCTCCGCTTCCCTCCCCCTCAATGCCACACGCCATCGACTCCAATTTAGTGAAAAATCCAAAGTGAAAGCTAAAGCTCATTCCTGCCATTTCGAAAGCTCAAAGCCCAGAAACCCAATCTGAGCATTTTTCTGCTTAATAAATTTCCTGCACGTACACGGGCACACACAAATAATTCTTGATCCAACAGAATTAATGAGGGCTCGACTCGGTTTGGTTTTGTGCTAACAAAGGCAAAGCCAAAGAAAAAAAAGCCTAAAATTAAACAATTTTACTTTTTGGCCATTTCAGTTTTTCCGCTTTGCAGAACAATTTGCTGCATGTGGCAAAGCGATATCAGAAAGAAGGTGGCTTCAGTACTGTAATGGGATGTGGAGTGTTGTTGGTAGAATTCGTGTCCGGGACCAAACAATCAAAATCAAATTCAGTTGAAAAAAACTCATTTTAAACGCGACAAACGTAACGTTCAATCTTCCAGAACATTGAGTACGTGACACGATTGTCACATTTGGCAGAGCCACCAAAATGGGGGGAGCGCCACAAGAGCGCAAGAGAGTGAGTGAGAGCAGGCAGGGAGGCAGACCCACCGTTACAATCAAAGTTTTCGTTTCCGGTAGCCATAGCTATGGGTGCTATATTTTCTGGAATATTTGGGCAAGGGCATATAAACTCAAGTGGATGTTTGGTAACAAGCAGCAAAGAAATGGTGCTTCGATTTCAAGGTACGATATAAACAATATTATCTTTAATTTAACATCCTTCTTATCAGTTTTGATACTGTAGGGATGCCTAAAATTCCTCCCTATATTGGAGAATAAATGTTTTTAGCAGTGTGCCTGCCTCCATGAAACTTGTAGCTGATTATACCATGTACCCGAGAGCTGCCAACTAATTCCTCTGTTATTATAGGCATCTGTGTGATCTTTCCTAAGTTTTCCCCCTAAAAAGTGCTTGCATTTCTGAGCACAGGGTATCCTTAGAGTCACAACTTGCTTCGCGGTACTTACTCGGTACTGTGCAGCCCTCGAGCTCTGTTTTTGTTTTGACGCAATGCAAATGAAGTGGTGGGAGAAATGAAAAATGAAGGCAGCAGCACCTGGACATACTCGTACTCCAGGGGGAGTACCGGGGGAGTGCAGGGCATGGGTACCGTGGAGGAGTGAGGGGGTAAGCCACTCGCACAGTGGGCTTGGTTGACTAACCTAGCGACCCAAAATTAATTGAATTATGTACACATTATTTTACATATTTTTCTGTACTTTTGTTTCCGTTTCTTTCTTTCGGACATTTCCTTCTTTGCTTGGAGCGCACGTAACATTTTGTTTGTCATGCAAATCGCAAAGAGAAAAGGGGAGGAGGGTGGGGGTGTTAAATGGGTATGTGAAAGATTCCTTCATTTACTGGTAGTTATTTGTTTGTTTGGTTAATAAAGCTGCCTTGTATGCATATTTATTCTTGTGCAGAATATTGATTGGGAGCTCTCTGGAAGCTCAGCTGCTGGTTAAAATTCCAATTTTTGGGAGCATATTTGGGAGCAGATAATGGAGTAGATTTAGGAGCAGATTTGGGAGCAGATTTGGGACAGATTGGGGAGCCGATTTGGGAGCAGATTTAGGAGCAAATATTACGCTACCAATTGTTGCAAATTGTTAAACAAAAATCACTTTTAAATAGAGCCATAGACACTGCTATTTCATGGCCTCAACGCCTAATCGGCATCAACCTGTCCAACTGTTTCCCGTTTCATAGTGTCAACAATTTGTTTTGCACCCCTCCGCTGCTAATTCCCCATTTGTCTGCGAGTCCCCATTGCCCTAGCTCAGCCCATTGGAGGCCTAAATATAACTCGAATCTGTCACAAGCCATTCTTCCGATTGGCTCTTATCACAGTCCCTCATCGTGGCTGCCAATCAATCGGGAATGGGATGGACAGAGCGGTGTGTGGCGGCGGCAGACAACTGGAACCGCACCACAACCCCTAATAGGCGGCCCCATCCGCCGCACTCCAAGTCGAGACAACCGTGCAACCTGTTTGTGTTGGTGTGTGTGTGGACCCAGCTGCTGTTGCAGCGCGTCACATTAATCAAGGCTCCCCGCCCCTCAGACACACACCCCTATATATATGGAAGAGCACCTCCCCCCGCACCCCAACACCCCTCAGAGCTAACGTCATCGCACATCGCCCATTGCCCATCGACCATCAAGGGGATGACCGAAAAATCATTGTTGACATTTGTAATTAGAATTGATAGCAGCAGACAGGACGCCTACGATTTCCCCCAGACACACAGTCACACACAGTGAGTGAGGTATGGGGGAGGGGTAGTGGGGGGGGGCGAGAGCTAGGGGCCCAGACGTTAAACTAATTTCGTTTTCGTTTTTCCGAAAAACCTGCAACGAAACGAACCGAATTGAAACGATCCGGGGCTTTGAGAAGGGGTTCAAGCTCCAGCACGTCCATCATTTGTTAAATGATGATACCCGGTAGTCCCAGAGGGGATCTAAGGGTATGCTGTATTCATGGGAATGTGTGCATAAGAAAGGCAGAACTCCCAACTAGCGTAAGATCTTTGTTAGCGAATTTGCGGGTAATTTTGTGAGACATTAAATATAATTAATTTAAGCATAAAGGTTTTAAAAAATAATTTTCACGCTACCCAATATTAAATCCAAATAAAAAGCAAATAAATAAAATATTTTAAATTTGTGGGAAATATATTTAAGCGAAATATTAAATTATTTCATAGAATTATGAAATGTATTGAAATGAAATCTATATTTTGATATTAATTAAATATAAATTAATATTAATAAATATTAATAAATATTAATAAATTAATAAATACAAATTTATTAAATTAATTTTTTATTAAATATAAGTGAAAATAATTTTATTTTACAATTTCCACAAATCGAGAAAATATATTGGGATATATGTATATAAATATATTAAAAATTCAAAGTGTAAATATTAAAATTATATATAGCTATCCAACAAAATTGTCTTGCCATCTTTGTATCCTTGTACCAAGTAGTGGGTATCTTACATTCGGAACTTCCACTTCTTGCCTGACTTTTTTTTTTTAGCCTAAGATGTGGACTCGATTGGGGTTTGGGGTGTGTGTGTGTGTGCTGGCAAAAATATCAGCTTCGACACAGTGAGGGACATCCTCCGATTGAGCCTCGAAGCACGTCAATTGAATGGCATTTCACTCGTAGAATGACAGCAAACTAAGCCTTCAGTCTGCACTTTCACTCAATTGCTGTCTGTCTTTCGGTCTGTCTGTCTGTCTGTCTGTCGGGCTGGGTTCGGATTGGGTGCTGCTGTGTTGGGTGCTGTGAGACTTGAAAGCTGGCTTTGATTTCACTTTCGGCCCCGACTGCTGTTGACATCTGCGATGTCCCCTAGCCACAGGCCACACACAGCCAGCCATTCAGTCAGCCCCTCTCCCCTCAAGTGTTGTGTGTGTGCGTGTGTGTGTGTGTGTGTGGCATCAAACTAATTTTCCCCCTGTTTAGAGTTCTTGAACGTGACACAAGTCTGCACTCGGCCCATGTCCATTCCGCTCACACGGCCTCCCTGTCCCCCTGGCCCCCTGTCACCATCTCCCCTTTGGGGCTGCCTTCCATCAGCTTCAGCCTCAGCTTCGACAGCAGGCAGTTCTCTGCGTTCGAGTCTCTGGTCTCAGGTCTCTGGTCTCTGAGTCTCGGGTCTCTGTTCATTGGTTTTCAACTGATTTGAAATCATTTTAACCCAAATTGCATACAATTGAGTTTGTCAGGAGGTGGAATTCCGGAATCCTCAACACAGTTTACAGGTGCCAGGAGTGCCAGCTGGGTGGGGGGTGCATAAATGTTTGTATGTAATTGAAATGCGTGAACTGTGAGCTTGTCCCCCCTGCGAAGGCGTTGATGGTCTGTCTGTCTTTCCTTTGTTTTGCTCTACTTTGGTTCGGACTGGGCAGTGGCTGATTGCAGCTGTATGGAGGCGGTGATTGGCATCAGCTGGGCTCAGATTAGGCCAAAGGATTAAGCCCACTTTTGGGTGAGCTCAGAAATGGTGAACTTTGTTTTTAGTTCGAGTAAAAGTAAACCTGACTTACATATAATATATCCCCAGTTCCACTTGCTTCCTTTTCCTATCCTTTTCTTCCCTTTCCTGCTACCCCCTGCAACTGAATAATTGCCTGAAGCTGAGCAGCAGCAAAAAAAGAGGAGCAGAAGAAGATGCTCAAAAGATTTACATGGCAAACTAACTTTGCGTGCAACTACAATCATAATTACAACAAGCAGCCTAAGTACGCGAGACAGCCAGCCAGTCAGCCAGTCAGCCCCCTGGATGCCCTCTGGCAGCCCCCTTAGGGCATTATGGTTGGCAGGGGGGAGGGGGGAAAACTTTTTACATTAACCAAAGTGCGGCTATTAAAAATTCATTAATTGCATGCAACGGGGGAAAAAAGACGCAACAAAGTCGAGAAGCTAAAAATGCGCAGCGAAAGTTTAATTGATTTGTGAGAACCAAAATGGTGAAATAATTGATAGATGGATGGATGGACCAATACCAGTGAGACGGGGGAAGGAGAGAGTGTCAGAGTTAGTGGTAGGAGAGAGAGAGAGAGGGAGCGGGAGCGGGCATGCTTAATGAGCAATGCCCTGCAGTGAAAACTTTTGTAAAATATTGTTCGAGGGTTTTTCATATTTTATTTTTGCACTGTTGCTATTAATTAGAAAAGTTCGACTGCCACAGAATCGGAAGCGGAAACTTCAAAATAACAACAACACAAAAAAACAGCACCCAAAAAATGATTTGGTACAATTTTTGGTGAATTGAATTTGCAAAATTTTCAAATTTTCAATTGGCAAAATGGTAAATGAATTGCGAAAAAGTGGTAAACTTGTCTCGGATGCGAATGCGAATGCACGTAACGAGTGGCCGAGTATTACACACATATTTCATCGGCAATTTGTTGTTGTTTGTTGCTGGAGCGGGGGCGGGGTGTGCCATTGGACATCAAAGTAATTGAAAACGCATGCATCGATGATGGCCAAAAAGCGAATTGCAATTTTGTTTGGCCAAAAACCCCAATATTGAGGCCACTCAAAAATGCTGCCCGAACAGCCGCAATATAAATTTGATGGTTCAGTAGTGTCCCCCCCCACTCCCCACAGTCCCATCCCTTTTCATATCCCAACCGACTGCAAAATTCCCAAAACGAAATCCCAACCAAACCGACACTTTTGGCCAGCAGTTTAATTACCATTTTGGGGGCTGCTGCTCCCAAAACCCAAAAAAGGGAGTGATGCGAAATGCATTTCAAATTTTCAAGCAATTTTCCACACACAAACACACACACACACACAGAGAGAGAGGGAAAAAGGAGAGAGATGATAGCCGTTTGGCAGTTTGTAATTATAGTCGCATATTTATTAGACTAGAAGGCTGGAAAACCCTTTGTGGGTTGTATTTCATTCGAATACTGACAGATTTGTCTGTGCTCTGGCGCTGGCTAATCTTTGCTTCAATTACTAAATGGGAGGCCCAGGTAAATTCAAGCTAAAATAATATTCAATAAAATAAAGGCATAAACTGAAGCAAAAATCCCGCTTTAAAGCACATTATTTGGCTATAATTTAAAGCGTTTATTTAAGAGAAATTTGCTTGTTTGCATATCCGAGAAAATCAGTTCAATAAAGTTAATTTTTATTCAATTCCAACAGACACAGAGATTTGCCAACTTTGGTTCGAAAATATTAAACTAAGGAACACAAAAAAAAAAAAGAAATACTTAAAGCCCAGCGAAAAGTTGTCTGGGGAATAAAATCATCATCGCTGCTCACTAAATTATGCAAAATTGTACAATTATGTTAATTAATTGACGCAGACTTGAACCCACCGACCAACCGCACGCCCCCCTTGGCCGGGGCCAATTAGCGCCATAAAACGCAGGCGAAGCGATTGCCAGGGATTTTATTTTGGCTCCCCCTCCCCCAACAAAAGCATTGAAAAAAAAATAATAAAAATAAGAATGGGAAGCCCAAAAAATATTATATGAGTGCCACGCCCCGTGGCAGTGGGACGTGGCGACGGGGATGGGCTGGGCCAGCCGCTTGTTAACCTTACATAATTAGCAACAAAATGTTCGCTGTGTTTAGAACAAAAGCGCAGTGCTATGCAGAAATTTCCACTTCCCAACATTGGCCGCAGAGCCCGAGCTGCCGACTGGTTTTTATTAATTTCATAATTCAGCAGAAGCCGTTGGAACAATGGACGAAACATGACAGGGCGGAAGGGACGCGCGTTGTGGTGCCCCCCCTGTCTGGGCTTAATTATTGGAAAATTAATGAATATGCCATGTTAGATGTTTTCACCATAGCGCAACCAAAAAAGCAGAGAAAGAGTGGCGGGGATAAGGGAAATTAAACGTGTTCGTTGCTGAAAATATCTTCATGCTGCTGCAGGATTTAATTTTGATCCATGGAAACAGTTGCCCCCTTGAGGTATGCTACACGGAAGCATAAAAAATGATGTGCAATGATACGGAAAAATGTCGCTGGCTTTTTGATCTTCATTTGCTGAGCAGTTAAAAAAGACGGCAAAAATTGGGCATATTTTTTTTGGGAGTACTATCAGCAAATTTCTTACAAAAAAATATGCCAGAGCTATGGGGTATTGCTTTTAGGTGTCAAAAATAAGTCAGTATTACAAGAAACATAATAAATTTTAAATATACACAAATAAAAGATTAGCTGGGTTTTGCTTTTGACCCGTCTAAGGACTATAGATTGCAGGTAACTCTCTTGCCCTACAGGTAATGTCATATTCGATCAGTTTGCGCAGATGTTTGCTTAACATTTATGTACTGTAGGTAGGTGTACTGTAGCCATCCATAAATATATCCATGGTGCATATTTGCCAGCCCCCGTGCAGCCCACTTTCATATGCACCACGAAATGTAAATATTTGCACTTGTAAATGACATTCACGTGTGCTCCGTGCCCCTCCTGTGCTCTCTGGCCCATATTTGGGGTTACGTTTTGTTTCTCTCTTTGCTCCACTTTATGTTTGATCGCTTGGGGGACCTGGGGCGCCCGACTGAGACCCCTCTCGCGCTCTGTTGATGACGGTGACGACGACGACGACGACATTTTTTTTCACAAAATCCCAAACATACTGCGAGTGTCGTGTATATTTCTCATAAATCGGCTTAAAAAGTGAACGGGAAAGTCCGAAGCGGTTGGGGGTCGTCGTGAGGGACCGACCTACAAAAGTGCAGTGCATTTGTTTTGCGGCACCCCTGCACCACACTCAGCCTCAGCCTCCCCCCTCTTAGGGGTGGGTCACATACGGTTGGCCTTCTGCGTACGCAATTTTACGCAGCACATAAAGCTCTTCATATTTCACATTTCATCTGAAAGAGTCGAGTCGAGTTGAGTCGAGGCAAGAGTCAACTCTGGCTTGACTTATTTTTATCGTCGTTAGTTTGGTTTCCGAAGACCGATTAACGCAGTGTATGTAGGGTATGTTGGAACCAGGAAACTACAGGTCAGCGGGAGTGTGCAGTTAATATTATCTCACATGATAAACGCTATGTGGAGAGCGGTGTGGTGTGAAGAGTGCAGACTGATCTAGCAGAGCTCGCAGAGAGCGGTAACAGTGCGCTGTAGTCTGTGGGCTGTTAGTGCGCTGGTGCTCTGCTGCAGCTGTTACAGCTCTGTTACAGCTCTATTACAGCTCTATTACAGCTCTGTTACAGCTCTGTCACTGCAGCTTGCCATTCGTTGCTTACATTTAAGAGTACATACGCATTTGAGTACAGGGTACCTGCTATACCCATACATATGTACATTCCAACACCATGTAATTTGCTGTTTTACGAGTGTGTGTGTGTGTGTGCTGGGTGCTCCTTCCAGCCACTTGTTGTGTGACGGTTGTGCTGTTTGCCTGTTGTCGCTGTCAGTGTCAGCTGGCGAGATTTATGAAGTGCAACATGCCAGGACTGTAGATTGAAAGTGGGACGGAGGAAGAGGAGGCAAAAATCAACGCATTTATCTATGCGAGCAATGGGAAATGTAAACGGGCACAGGCAGCTGGTTCTGTCCATTCTTCTTCCTTTGAATCTCTTATTTAGAGGTTCTCCGATAAAGCCTTGGCCCAGTTTTTCCTTGGGGGCAAGAGTGTTCGGATATTAAATCGAAATTTCCACTTTAAGTTTTCCCCAGGGTTAGAAGGCTTGCAGCCGCCCCAAAGGTCAGGTCAAAGAGCAAAAGCATTACCATATATCCCGACTAGTCAAAGAAAATTATGCCAAAAGCAAAGCTTGCGTAATAAGCGCTAATGAGGCGCCCAAAAGGGGTAGGTAGGGGGCGGTGCAGAAAGGGGTTCAGGCGGGCAAGTCAGCGCTTTTCTTCGCTGATTTGGCTAATTTAATGAAAATTTTCGCAGCCAATTTGTTTCTTAATGATGAATAATACCGTTTAATTTTATTTCACGACCCCTTTTTGCAGCGCGCAACAATCCGCAGGACGATGCCGAGGTGATTAAAGTGCCCTCGCGCCCCCAGTCCGCTGGCGCTGGCGAACCGGATTTCCATAACTTTGGCGGTGTCATCGATACGGGCGCTGGATATCCCTTCCTGCAGTCCAATCCGGCGAGCTTCAGTCCAGTCACCACGGGCTTCTTCGACTCCTTCGATGGTGAGTGGTGGTGGCCTGCGTAACCTGCGGCCGTATACGGCCGTATAATGATATTTTAATTGAATAATCATTTGTGTAAAAATGCTCCAACCATTTAATTACAAGTCTCAATTGCATTACACATCACATTTATTGCCTGCATGCCTGCCTGCCTGATGATGGGAGAGTGTAAGAGGGAGCTGAACAATGGGTGAAGGATTTTCCATATTACGCATACGCTCTGGTGGCTCAGACATTGGATTAAATGCATGTCCACCCTTGGGTCAAGCCAATTAGCCAACTGTCCTTTGGGGACTTTTTAAACTTTCCTGACTTCCCCAACCCAACCCCCACCCCCTCCCAAGCCTCTCTGGCTAGAAAACGAAAAACAATTTATCAAAATATTATGTCAAATTTCTGCAGCTCCCCAGACAAAGTTTATTTATTCTTTTGTATTTATTTCTATATATATTTATATAGATATAGATAGAGGCAGTGGTGTGGTGTGGCAGAGTGGGTGTACAGTAGGTCAAACCAGTCTGTTGACCATTAAAAGTGAAAAGTTTGCGCCCCAGCCTCATTTGTGCCCAGCTAAGATTGTAAGACGCCCTCGATAGAACGTTGACGATGATGAAGCTGAAACTTCATAAATCTTATCCTTATACTCCGGGTTTTGGGTGAAGGGAGGGAGCGAGGCTGGCCTGGGCTGTGGTATAAAAACTTGGCAAAGCCCATGGCATTTTATATGCATGAAAGATGTTTTGTTCTTTTTTAGACTCACAGATAGCGGGATGGAGTGGGAGTGGGAGTGGGAGGGACAACAAGATAACGAAGCGTAGGAAACAGCATATAGACAAATAGAAAGTTCGGGGGAGGAGTTGGGGTTGCGGTTGCCTCAGAACTTTGTTGTCAGCGAATTATTTGAGTTGTAGATGGAGCAGCAGATTCAGTTCCCTTGGATTTGTGGATAGAGAGAGAGAGAGAGTGAGATATGTATGTATGGGGGTAAAGGAATTTGAAAGCTGAAAGAGAAAGGCTGTAGGGACATAAAGTGGAAAGTTGGATACGATATAGTTATAGTAAGTGTATGTTGGAAGCGGAGTGATTAGATGAAATGTATCTATTGATTTTGTATTATCAATGACTATGCACTCCGCTTTTAGGATTTATGGATTTAGGATTATGATTTTTTTTATGATTTTATGATGGGTTACTATATTGGACATATAATTGGATAGATCGTTTAAAGTTGAAAGTATTCATGTTAATTAATATTGATTCATATTTATATTTATATACTTTAATGAATGGTGCTTCAAGACAGGATATACAGCATATTTCTCGAGTACAATAAATATCTAAAATAGTATAAATATTATATGTGACAATATGTTTCATGTTACGTTTGCGCTGAACAACAAACAATATTTAAAGCCAAAAAACTTCAGCAAACTTTCCCTATTTCCTGCAACATTATTCAGCACCATGTGATACTTCAATTTAACAGCCAACCAAACTACCTTCACGCCTCTTTAAACGCAAATTGCCAGCAAATAAATTGGCGACAAGCCGACAACCAGACCAGGCCAAGACACAGTCGTCACAGCAAATCGGTCAAGTATTTATGACAAGGTTGAAGAAAAGAAAAGAAAAACTAAGGCGACGAACAGACATAGGGAGGGCTGGGCGTAGGGTTTTTGGGAGGGCGAGATGCGCATGGTATTACGACGGAGCAGACAAGGCAATTGCAAATTGCAAATTGCAAAGCGTTGGCGACACAGAAAACGCTTTTTAGTGCGTTTACGGATTAAGGATTTTCAAACTGAAAAATACATTAGCATGAGACAACGACAAGGAGAATGGGGCTGGAATATCTGCTTGGCACTTAGACACAGAGACACAGCCAAGAGCCAGACGAAGGGCACCTGCTTGGATTCCCAGAGTGTCGTGGTGTCGCCTCTCTCTCTGCATGTCAGTCTGCTGTGCACTTTTATTTTGGTTTTTGTTTGCCGCTTGAAATTATACCACAGACAGCCGAAATTTTCTTTTATTTTCTATTTAACATGTTTTTTCTTTTTTTTCTATTTTCTATATTCACTTGTACTTTATCAGACCTCTTCCGTCGTCTGCGCACTCGTCTGTGGCCAGTTATTGCCAGCGATTCTGGTGAGGATGGCACGGGGGCGGGTGCTGCTGGTGCGGATGACTCCAGCGATGACATTGGATCTGCCTTCTCCTTCGGTCTGCGGCCTTTGACTGCATTCACTCCCTTGACGCCCCTCAACCCCAAGAATGGCAATAAAACTTCAACGGTTAAGGTATGTGCGGGGAAATCGCTTAAAGCAACGGCTCAAAACTTTCCAGATAAAGATTTAAAGATGCATCATAAATAACTTAAATATCTTTCCACAAATATCTTGAAACAAAAAACAGGTCGTAGATGGCCACAAGGTGGAGATCAATGAGACGGTGTACGGCGACTCCAATAGCCTGTTCAGGGTGCGTGTGGTCAATGTGCGTCCCCTGGACAGCGGCGAGGAGGTGGCCGAGGGTGTCCTGACCAGCCAGGGTGAAGAATTCAAGCCAGCCGCAGCACCTGCCACCTCGGCCCCGGCCGTCTTGCCCACCAGGCGGGGCGAATTCGACGATGACGATGACGATAACAGCCGTCGCGAGCCCCTGGAGAAGCAGCCCAAGGACAACGAAGTGCGCGACATCGACGAACCTCAGGTATAAATATATTTTCCAAACGAAAACTCTTTTCCATGCGGAAAACATTTAATCCGGAAAACGCTCTACTAACCAACAGCAGATATCAACAATTGTATATTGAGCAATTTATAAACAAAAAGCAATTTATAAAAAAACATTATGTAAACTTGTAATATACTTACATACACAATATATAAATATTTCTTATATTTTTAAATAAAGTTTTTGCCTTGAAACTAAACCATAGACTTGTACATATCTTCAATTGAATGCCTGCCTTTATTTATACTACTACTAAAAATGTTTAATAATGTAAAATAAAAGTGAAATGCTTGGTCTGGTGGAGAGGCTTCTCGGTTTGGTTTGCTTTCGTTTTATTTTATTTTACTGTATTTATTTCCATTTAAAGCTTTAATTTTCTACACTTTATTAGATTTATTTTTAATTTAAAGCCACTCTTTTTTCTGTTGTTTCTGCAGTTCACAGCTTTGTCCTATAATTAAGTTTCTGTAATTTGCCAGGCCAATAATCTCTTCAAACCGCAATCGTAAATATTTTATTAACACGACAAAATGTTTAATTGTACAATTAGATGGATTTTTTGTATTGGTTTTTTTTTGTGGTTGTTTATTATTTCTCATGTAATATGAATATTTGTTTATTGGATTTGTGCGTGAATTTTGTTTTATTCAGTTTTTTTTTTAGTTATTATTATTGCATTGCGTCTAAATTAATAATGCAAACAAATTATAGTATGTGGCGGCAAAAAATAATGCAACTCAATATTATGCAAATGTGTACAAAAATCACACAAAAAACTGCATGTGACGAGAGGCAGATACATATTACATATTACTCGTAATTGACAGATAAAATTATTGTCTGAATCACATGCGAATATTGTGGAAGCGCTGAGAGTTGGGCAATAAGTAAGCTGTTTATTTTGAAGTCATTTCAGAAATGTATATATATACTTTGTTGCATACGAGATTATGCATTTAGGCCTTAAGCATTTATTGTACATATAAAATAGGTAAAAGACAGACCAGAGCGTAGGCGGAGCATTTGACATTAAATGAAAAATTAATTAAAAATCATAGCAAGGTCTGAGTAAATATTCAAAATACAAGAGCACAGCCAGAGAAGACTTTTCTGGTAATAAACGCACCTTAAGGATATTCAGCAGATCCCGATATGACTCTCAGGATTATCTCTGCAGAGCCTGAAGATTATTTCCAAGTAAAATATGCAAAGCATAAAAAAGAATTAGAACAGAAGAATATGAACTGTAATAGTAGTCAGCTATTAAGCCACGATTAAAGAGCTTCAGCAGCGTATACATATGTACTTATGTGTGTATGTATATACCCTATTAATCAAATTCAGAAATGTTCGCTCTGTAGTTGCCAGCAGTGCCCAGTTTAATATGAAATGTAAACCCCCTTGTTTTTTGTTGTGTTGCCATTCCTGCAACGCACCTTACTCTGAAAAAAAGGCTGCAGGATAATATATGTATGTACGGGCGCACTGGCCCCGTTGGCAATTGGTCACACCCGTTACCATCCATGCAGCGGTTCATGCATCATACGCGACAATTTTTCTTTTTTCGGTTTTGCTGCGAGTCCATTAATTACTTTTAGGCCATAATAAAAATTAATTTTTATTAAAAGTCATGCGCTCCGCTCGCATAAATCCTTGTCTTGGGCGTGGCTCTACCGTTTCGCCATGGGCGTGGCAGCAGCTCCAAAGAGCGGTGAAGGGCGGGTAGCTGTATTTATGAGAATTTATTGTAGCGAAATCGACGAACGCCTTTTTGTTTTTTGCAACATAAATCAGCGGAAAATTAATAAATGACCGTTAAAAAAAATGCAATGCGGCGTAAAGCGCAATTATTAACAACTTTAAAGTTGTAAGTGACATGTCAACGTTTAAATGCGAAAAATTTAAATTTAAATAATGCCAGCGGTGACATTTTTGTAGCCGCAACCGGAAGCGTAAAGAAGAAGTGCAACTCCAACAAAAACTATTCACATAAGCGGGGAATATGTATTATTATATGCTTTCAGGAGAGTGCGAGTATATTGAATTTGTAGAGGGTTTGGCTGGTTCCATACAGGGGGAGTGGGCTTTGCTTGGATTTATTTGAGTGGTTTGGTGGGTTTTACCCAACTTTAATACTAGCCAATTTTGATTTTTATTTTAATTTAATATTCAAAATTTTATTTTTATTTTAGAATGTAATATTTTAAACAAAATTTATGACACTTGAATTGGAGAGCCAATCAATGCATTGTCCAAGCAGTTAAAAAAAAGCACTCTAATATTTTCGTTTGTAGTTGCCAGAGAAAAGTTGCCAAATGTAAGAGTATCTAAAGCTTCGTTACTGAAGGCAACTCCCAACTCGCTTCCCCTTCCTGTCAAATTTGTTGTTCCTGATGTATTTTCATTTTAATTTTTTGTGTGTTGAACTTTTTTGCATCTCTCGCGGATATTGAAAGTTGTGGTTTGTTGGGGCTCTGCTGCAGAGTGGTGGAGAGGGAGCGGTGATACCCGCATGGAACCTTCTGCCATCTCATGCGTTTATTTGAATTTAACATTCATGGTTATAAATATTAATAAACACGAAAGGGACAGCAGCAGGGACTGACGAGAGAGAGAGAGAGAGACCGAGAGCGATCCCTCCTTTGAGTTGAAATATTGAAAAATTGTTGAAGCCTGTTAAACAATTTGGCGACTGAAGCTTTTGGAAAAACCATGTGCAAACACACGCACACACACACACACACGAAGCCGCACGGTAGTATGTGTTTTATTAATATTTTGCTATTAAAAACGGAATAAATATGCATACAAATGTAAATAATTTTCATATATGACAGCTTTTGATAACATTTCTGAAAATTACTTTGTGCATTTGCATTTTTCAATTTGAATGCAAGCCAAGTCACATGAGGATGAGCAGAGAGGCCACCCAATGGTGGGGGCTGCAAAGGGTGCATGAAATGAGCAAACAAAAGAGATGGCAGATTCTCAGAAATATTTAAGCAGATATTGAGTTGGGTTTTAACTTCGGGAGTGTTTAAGTTGTAAACAAAATGCAGATTTAAAATCACTCAACATTCTTCAACCCGTTCCGATTCTCAAGAAATTCCCAAGAAAAAATAACAGAAATCGTGACTCAGTCATGGCGCCATCTATTCTATACCTTAGCCTTGTTTCCGTTCCGTGCCACCGTGTCAACGATTACAATTATTATAAATAAAGTGATCGTAACGAACAGAAATAAACAGATGCGCAAAATGGTGTATTATTAATATGAATTTCTTAGAAATTGCTAACGAGCGACCGGCAAAATTGGACAAAAACTAAGGGGAACTTGTGACGTCACGAAAGCTAAAGGCGGCAGCCTCTAACACGGGGAACCGAGACACACTGACGCAACGTGCGCGAGAGTGAGTGAGACAAGAGAGACCTTTACGAAATGCTGATTTATCAGCGACGAAGGTGAATCATGCAGTGCATAATGATGAATGAATACAGTAAGGTGTGAGAGCAGAGAGGAGAGTGAGAACAAACAGAAGATGGGATGTGCAGCTTTGAAAGCTTTGCTCACTGGTTAGCTCTGTCTCTTTCTTGCCGTTGAATCATGCAAAACAAAACGGAAATAATGAATGGAGATTACTATGAGGCGAGAGAGTAGAAATAACAGATCACTGTTAATGGTTGACATCTCTGTGCCGTCGCTGTCTTTCTGCTGCCGTAATGCGAAGACAACAGCAAAGGCACTGCTGCTGAGTTGTAACTGGCTGGCTCTCTTGCTCTCTATAGCTTAAGTATTGGCATAACAGCAGCTTCGATTGAAGCTTCTCTCACGTCTTAAGCTAGCAAGCTTTAATGCTATAAATTCTTGTGCTGGGCGAGTGAGAAGCTCAGTTATATTTTACGAACGCTGATTGTGAGTTGTGATTGTGAGATTGTGAGATATTTTAACGGTTTAAGTTTTTCTATCTAGTAAACTGTTCTTTTAAGTAGTGTGTAGCTTCCAAAAATTCTCTACGCAAAACACAATTGAATCTGCGCTTTAAACCTTTCCTGTGCTGTGTTGTTTATTTCTGAGCTTACATTTATTTTTCTTTAAATAATAATAAATTTAATTAATTATTTTTGCATGCTGCGTTTGCTTTTTAATCCTATCCAAAACTTAACCACGTGATTGGCTCTTCTCGAACATAAATTAATACAAATTTTTATTCAATTTATTTCACACGCACACATCCTGCACCTGCAACCCATTACACACACACACACACACACACGACGTACAGTCCACACCAACAACAAAAACAACACCAAGTTATACAACAACAACCACAAAACTTGCCACCAGCTCACCCGCAGACTCTGAAGCCGAAGGTACGCAACTGGAAATCAGGAGGGAAATTATGGCAAACTTGGACACGGATAGCATGGTAGCCGCTGTGGAGGCCAAGGCAGAGGCGCAGGCAGAGGCGCTGGAACAGGAGCAGTTTGAAGCCGAGGACGCTGCGCTGTTTGAGAATGCGGACGAGGTGCATCGTCTGGGGCAGCTGCAGCACAGGGAGCGCGAGGAGCTGGAATCCTCCGACGATGAGGATGGTGAAGTAGCCGCACCAATCGAAATGAGCGACACCTTCAATGATGAGTGGGACACACTGGAACAGGAAGAGGAACATGAGCTGCACGAGGGTGCGGTCGATCAGGACCACGAACTGGATCAGGAAGCGGATGCTGGCAACAATTTGGACAACCACATTGACATCTACGAGGGTTCGCTGCCCATCGATCTGTCGCACGACATCGCCGTCAACGATTTGGCAGCCGCTGATCCCGACTTTCCGGTCAATCCCGATGCCGAACTGATTTCGGGACCGTCAGTGATCAAAACAATGCCCATGTTCGAGAAACTGTCAATGGGGCCGAGAAAGTGATGAGCCCCCCCCATGCCCCAATCTAGTCCCTAGGCATCGTATTTAAGTTTAAGATTTTAGTTGTAAGCACCAGCATTCATCGAGGATGTCTCTGAGAAATCCAAAGAAGATGGCAGCCCCCCCCCAACCACCCCTATATTATTTATCATTTATTATTATAGTTTATCGTATTTATTTCGACAGCGTGTGAGTATTAAATGTGCCAAATGTGCATGCGAAATTAATTTATTGCCTCCAAAATAAATGAACGATTTATGAAACACCAAGCAGATATTATAAGGAAATTAATTAATTGATAAACGGCAGCTAAAGGTATCGGAATCTGTTTGAATAATGGAACACATATGTGTGAGCTCAAAGAATAGTTGATAATATTTTTCTGATATTTTCTTCACTATGGTTGGCTTTCGTCTTGTGTTAAATTAAATAATTTTTCAATTAATGCACAGAGTAAATCAAATTTATTTTTATTCTCAAGTGTCGCATACTTTCAGGCGCGCGCGGCACATTTCAGCTCTCATTTAAAGCCTCGCACCGAACCGAACTCTTATGGTGCTTATGGCTTGATGGATTTAAACTGGATGTGATAATGAAACGCTGAATCTGCATTATATGCCTCATTAGTTCGCTTGCTGAATGCGTATTAAAAAAAAAAACACCAACCTAGTTAATTATTTTTTTATATTGCACATTGGGGTAATTAATTGTGGTCAACTTATGGTTTACTTAATTGCCTGTTATTCCTTTTGTCAAATAAACCTATGCCATAAAAGCGTGCGCCATTAATTGATGAATTATGGTTTAAGTGGGGGAAAAACCGAGAGCTTTGCCTATTGATTTTATAGTGGATTGAATGTGAAATTTCAAAGAGATATATTCCTGGCTAACTCTGCTTAGCTTTAGAGTTTCAAAGCAAGCCCTTCCTAGCTTATTGTTCCCATTGGTAAACGGAGCCAGTTGAGATCAGGATGTATTTGAAATGGTTGTTTAGTCCATTTCTCTTTTATTGTTAACATATGTAGACGACACTCCCTTTTTTTGTTGCCTTGGTCACATTCCCTACGGCATGGTAATTTTTTGTTAGCAGCGAATGCGTTTTTACCAAATGCAGTTAAATATCCTTTGTCTTGTGAATATATGTATTAAATGTTTACATTTTAACATTGTCCGAGGCAAACAATTGTAAAACATGTTTTTAATATTGGCCGTTTTTTCTGTTTTTATGTTTGTACAAAAGTACAGGAGAAATTTCCTAAGTATGGAATTTTAGACATAAGGTAAGTCGATGGATTATTTATTATTTTTATATTATATTATATTATTATTAAAAGTATTATTACTCCATTGCAATTGTTCACTTTAGTAACTGATTTAAATCTGATATTTCCCCTTTCTGCATTCCATTTTGGCTGAACCAAAAAATGCCAACACGCACATAATAATAATTCTTTTTGTTCTCTCCAAGAATTCACGCCCAATTCTACTTTAATTTTGCATGCGATCAATGCCTTGTAGCACAATAATTAAATGCGTACATATCTCGTATATATCTCGTAGTTTCAGTATCGATAATTAAGTACGCACTTGTTGGGTAATTAAAGCGAGTATCCACTGTATTATTACACGTAATTTAAAGGCATTTACTTGGACATTGTGTGGGAGAATATTTACGCTTCAATTTCATTTTTGTTCTCAGTCCGATACGAATCTCTTTCTCTCTCGCTCTGTCCCTCTCTCTCGTGTGTGTGGTAGTTGTTGCTGTTGCTGTTTGGGTTGTAAGCTCGTTGAATGCACAAGTGGCCGACATATTTGTGCATTACAGCCAGGGTTGCCACCATATCAGCCACCATCATTGAATGGGATGCGCATAAAAGTTGTTAAATTTTTTTTTCCTCTGCTACTGCTTTGCGTGTGTAAATGTGTGTGTGTGTGTGTGTGTGTGTGTATAAAGCATAACAGTAATTATGGATACCGGGCTCTTTACAATTGCTCCTCTCTCCTACCTGTCTGCTCATCGGTTTATTTCCTCTTTTCCTCTTTTTCTGTATTTTTTTTTTTTGTATTTGCTTTGGCTCTGGCAATGATTGCAACTTTTCAATTTGTATTTACAAAAGCGAAACAATGCCAGTCATACTATATATATATGTATATCTGTATACGATGTATACGTACCCTGCCCGTATGTCTATCTCCCATTCGTTCGGTTAACAAATTTGAGCCTGCACACAAAATGCAATCCCACCTCAGACTACAGACTACAGTCTGCATTCAGCTTTTTCGACCACTTAAGCCGATGTTTGGTCAAACTTTATTGCACTTTTAATTATTTATGCGAATGCAACAACAACATGGTGTATGTATGTTTTTTTTCCGGTTGTTGGTTGTTGATTTATGGCAGATGAATGAATGGATGCCCCCCGGGCAACTGTAGCTGCTGTTGTTTCGGGGGCATGGTGTGTTGTATCAGTGGTAATTCTTTCCGGAAAACTCCTATGGCACGGCACTGCTAACTTTCTCAGAACTCTCTTTGCACAGTGTTTCCAGTTTGCCCCCCATTTGTTCACCCATTAATCTTGAGCACTCATCACGTAGTTTTTTAGCTACTTTTGTCTGAGGACAAACCTGCCTGATGTGAATTTTTCACAAATGCAATTTGCCCCGTTACGCACCACAAAATTCAAGCACAACTAACCTAATTTACGCTGGCAACCCTGGCCAGAGCGCTAGCTCTGACTTTGTGCTCCTTTGGCTCTCTGGTTCGTTGCCTCAGAGTGTTGCAGCTGTTTTGCTGGCCGCAACCACAGGCCCCAGGCCCTGACGAGGCGATACGGTGGAAGGGAACGTGATGTAGTCCGCTGGAGCTGCTCCTAATGATGCCACATGTCCTGTGGCAGCACCCTAACCGTTCGCAGCCATAACTAAATACATAGTTTAATTCGTGGCTCGACGCTTTGTTCACGGCTGTTGCTTCTGCTCATGTTTTTAATTCCGTTACGCCTTTGTTGCCAAAGGATTAAGGAATGGGCTCGGGCATGGGCATGGGTCCCTTCTCTGCTCCTGGTTTTTAAGCCCTTGGAGCAAACCGAGCACGGATTTTGGGGGGCAGAGAGATTAGCGCTGGGGTTTCTGCGGTTTTGTCAGTTTGTTTTCGAGTCTGCCGGCTGCCGCACACAGCAGCAGCAGCAGCAGCAGAGCAGAGCAGAGCAGAAGTTAATTAATTTTCGCTTATTTGATTGCTCCGCCGGGTTATGTGTTTGGCTGCTGGTTCTGGATCTGCTCTGGATATTTGAACACCATGAAGCACACATTAATATTTTACTTCAAATACATTTAACAAGCGAATAGTCTGTAAATATCTGGAGTACTCTGGAGTACCAAATGTAAGCACTTCATAAATATTAATGGTTCTCTCTATGGAATAATATATATATATTTTTATTATTATTATTTCTATATTTCTATATATTTTCATTTTTATTTCTATAGATTTTTGTACCAAATGTAAGCGATACATAAATATTAACTGGTTCTCTCTATGGAATAATATAACTATATTTTTATTATTATTAATTATATATTTTTATTAATATTTCTATATTTATTTATTTATTTTTGGTTAATATTTTATTTTTTATATATTTTTTATGGTACCAAATGTAAGCAGTTCATAAATATTAAATGGTTCTCTCTATGGAATTATATACATACATATATATATTTTCATTATTATTATTTCTATATTTTTATTAATATTTCTATATTTTTTTTATTTATATTTCTATAGATTTCTGGTTAATATTTTATTTTATTGACTGGCCTTCTTTTTCTTTTTGAAGTGGCCTCTATCCACGTGTTTCTTGACAATATCCATATGGTTAACCAGTTGCTCCAGAATATCCTCAAGCCGCATTACGCGATTTTTCAGCCTAAAAGTTTGCCCAAAAAAAAAAAGAGATGAGAGAGAGAAGATTCCAAGTGTTGTTTTTGACTGCTTACTGGTACAGCTCCTTCTCTTCGAGATCTGGTTGACCATCTTCAAAACGTGGTGGACTGGCAGAAGAAAGGGATAAGGATTAATTAAGCATTAAGCATTATGTTGAAGACAGAATTGTTAATCAATTAAATTTACCCGTGGAAAAAAGGGTGCTTTGCTTCCTCCGCCTCTGCGGCTAATGCAGCATCATGCTCACGACGCTGGATGCGACGCCGCAGACAGCAATAGAAGAGCCAGTTGATGGCCACACCCACTTTCCTGTAGACATACGAGCCCAAATGACTGCGTCCCGTGGTAATCTCACTCTTCACGGAATTGTACGTCTCCATTATGATGGCCAGGAACATGTTCTAATGACAGACAGACCCATGAAAATGCTCTGGCATTCAACTAATGGACAAACAACAATCTCACCAACAATATGAAGAACATGAGCAGAATGTAGGTGAGAAAGTAGATGGGACCCAGCACTCGATTGGCCTGCTCGATGAGCTTGTACTGAAAGTCGCCTAGGATCATGCGTACCATCGTCAGAATGGAGGTGGTAAAGGTATCAAAGTCTGGATGCTTGGTGCCAAAGAGCAGCAGGCCCAGCTGAGCATAGGCCAGAAAAACAATGCCAAACATGAGGCTAAAGCCAGCCAAGTCTTTGTAGCACTACAAGGCACAAATGGCACAAATAAATAAATAAGTAATTAATAAATGTGTGTGGCATACCCTGCGCAGTGTTGTCGTAAACTGAACGAGTGTCTTGTTGAAGCTGATGAACTTGAATATCTTGATCCAGACAAGAAAGGCCAATAGGGCCATCATATCCACGTAGATGTTGTTCCAAAAGCAAAGAAAATCTATGCTGAGAAATCCATCCTTTTTGCGGAGTGTGGCCATAAGCGATTGAATGTGAAAAGTGTGCCAAATATTGTAGACAAAAGCCAAATAGCAAAACTGCCAAATGTAGAGAATGGAGTATCAGGATAATATAATTTTATAGCAAATATATATTTACCAACAAAACGATGCCATCGAGCACATTTAACAATGATCTGTAGTAGATTTTGAAGCCCGTCTTGCGCAGTTCATTCGTCTCGAAGATGGTGTAGTAAACGACCATCACATACCAGAAGATAAAGCAGACCATTTTGAAGAGGTTGCGCTCCGTGAAGAACGAATATTCGCGCACCGTGCACAGGTGCGTCTGCGGTATGATGCAGCCCGTCGGTGGGATTTCCGCTATGAATCTAAGGGGCGAGAAGAGAATAAATATAAAGCAGCGCTCAATCTTTTTGGCTGGAAGCTATTCCCCCCACTTGGCACTCTGAAAGATGTCCGTATTCTCGTTGTACATGCTGAACTCGATCACGCACAGTCGCGCACCGCGATCCACCCAATTGAGATTCTTCAGCTCCCTGATCTTCTTCATGTTCGCATCCTTCTCGTAGCTCAGATCGACGGTGTACCCGCCGGAGCGATACAGGTTGAGCAGCGTCCAGATGGGCGTGGCATCCAGATCGTGCATCGTCATAAAGTCGGTGGACTTGTGCGTGCCGCCGGTCTCTTCCGTGGTCTTCGAGTACGGGGCATAGCAGGTGTTGAAGTACCGTATGAAGGCATCGTTCACGTAGCAGCTGCCCTTGCGGACGCGTATCTGCCGGATGCGCGGCGGGCCCAGCATGAGGTTCTCGTGCAGAAAGACGCGTCCCTTGAGATGGGTGACCCACCTGGTGTCGTTGCCCAATAAATCGGTAAAACCGCCGCCAAAACCACCTGCCCCGCCACCGCCACCGCCTCCACCACCCCCTTTTCTTGCGTGCAACTTTCCAACTGCTGCGCTGTCGTCGCCGATATCATCGAACTCGCGCTCACCGATGGCTCGAATACTTCTGTCCCCTGTGCCATCGTCATCATCGGCGTCATCCTCGTCATCGATCTCCACATATCCATCCTCCATAAACAAGCGATCTTCGCTGAGCCTAAACCGTTGCGGGTCCGTGCTGTTGCCATCGGTTTGGGAGGTTGTGTTTGTACCATCATTATCATCATCATCATCCTCGACTTCGGTTGTGTTTGTGACGGCCGTCGTACCATCGTCCAGGGCAATGGTCGTACCACCGTGCAGCGTTACCAAAAAGTTAAACTCCAAATAGTCCCACCAATCGGACACGGTGAGAATTTTCTCAAACGAAATGGTCACCGTGGGCTCCACAACCATTTCGCGTACGCTAAACAGTTGCTTTATGGTGGTGTTCAGGTAGTACATGTACGGCTGTCGCACCGATAGAGCCACTGAAACGAAAATTAATAAATAATACATAAAAAGAACTAGCACGAAAATGGGTCTACACTTTTCAACTGTCAACAGTTTAACTTGAACTTAACTCCATTTTATAAATGATTTTCTAATTAAATGTGTTTATAACCCCCCATTAAAAACCTCTTGTTTCCGTTTAAACTTAAGTTAGCCGCCAGCTCAGGGCAGCAGCGCTAACAGGGCAGCAGCGCTAACAGGGCAACAGCGCTGTTAACACTTCAGTTTAACAGCCTGTTAACACTCTTTGCTAGCAACCTGTTCTCTGTTAAAAGCTTACTGTTAGCGCGCTCTGCCAGCGCTCTCACGATCGAAACGGCGCTCTAGTGGCCTAAGCTTTTCTCACACACTAATAAATAACTTTCTACGTTCGCAGCAATAATAAATAGTAATTCTGGACAGTGTTCCTGCCTGCTTGGCTCCGCCACTCACCAAGTGATGTTAGCACTAGAAAGATTAGGAACACTCCAAATTCCATGAGAGCATCGCGCACCTCATCGTCGCTGGAATAGAAAATCCGCGACTGTTTCATCCTGTTTGGTTGTATTGGCTTATGGAACTTGCGTCTACCATGTTGCGGTGTTGGCAGATTTTCCGCGCTCGCATCCACTTCTTTCTTGCGTCCGAATATGACTCGTTTCTCGACTTTCGGTTTTTCCTCGCTGGGCACATACGGGGGCGACGGCTCTGGTCGGGCCGCGCTCACTGAGGTCCGGGGGGTGGGTGGCTTTATTTGAGCTGGCTCCGCAACGGGTACACGTTTGGCCATCTGGGCGCGAGTTGGAGCCTGTTCCCGCCTGGTGGGCGCTTTCTCGTTGGTCAAGTAACTTGGATCCACAACGGGTAAACGTTGGACCATCGGGGCACGAAATGGAGCCTGCTCCCGCGAGGTGGATGGTCGCTCGCCGGCCAAGAAACTTCGCGGAGAACGCGGCACAGTCGGCGGCGGGATCCCACGAGCATGAGTCCGTGTCGGCAAGGCACGTAGCCGAGTCACTTGCGATATGCCACGGGGATGGGTCGGCGGTGGACTGCCACGGGGTTCGGTTGGCGTTGGACTGGCCCCTGGTTGGGTCGGCGGTAGACTGCCACGGGGTTCGGTCGGCGGTGGAGTGCCACGGGGTTGGGTCGGCGGTGGACTGCCACGGGTTGGGTCGGCGGTGGAGTGCCACGGGCTTGGGTCGGCAGTGGACTGGCCCCTGGTTGGGTCGGCGGTGGAGTGCCACGTCTTGGTCTTGGAGGCGGGCTAGGACGCTGACCCTGTGATCCCTGCTTCTTACTCTTATCCTCTTTGTCCATTTTGAATGAAAACTTGTCTTACAACTTTTTTTTGCAGTAGAATTTGTGCCTTCAAGTTGACGGAGAACTGAGAACTGACGGAGACCTGCTGGCAAGACCCCAATGACAGTCATGAATCCTGAAGCTTAAATAATGCCTACTCGGACCTCGCTCAGCCCAGAGCACATGCTACAGAGCGAGATGCCAGCACCAAGGTGGAACCCAGACAGCTGCTGCACATGCAGCAACTCCATTCATATGCATATTTCATGCGTTAACGCCAACATTTGAATTGCAACACGAACAGGGGGAACAGTACGCGGCTGCGGATGCAGATGCGGATGCGGATGCGGACCATGAAAAGAAGAAGCCATCGCAGGCTGCTCTTGATTTATGGTCCCCCACTGTGGCTCTGCTGTTCCCGCCTGCGAGCTATCAGCGCCAGTTGAGTTGTCAGTGGCGCATAAAGAATCCCCATGTACAATAGCACCTCTCTCGCCCAACGAATTGTTCGTGCAGCTCGTGTGGGAGGGGCTTAAAGTCTGGAGATGGCAGAGGAATTTCTTAAGGTTTTTAAACTCCTTTAAATTCATCTTAAAATCGTTTCGAGTAGCCAAACAATTTTTGTTTAAATATTTTATTATTTATTTTGTAAATCTTTAAAACCTCTAGATTTGGTCTGTTTTTTTTTTCCATTTTGCTTTTGACCTCTCGATACAAATTACTCGTACAAATATTTGAATCCTCAATATACATACATACATATGCATAATAATTATTATGTTTATATTTAAATTTAAATTAAATTTTGCTCTTCAACGTTGAGTGCAAATTTAAGTACAAATTGAACAACAAATTGTGTGTGTGTGTGTGTGTTTTGTATTGAAATCAATTGATGCGAGATAAATTAAAATAGTATATAGTTTAAAACTATTAATGACTATAAAATGATGCCTGAAGTAAGGATGAATTAAAAGCAATGCCCCGATTTGTATATATCATTTGTGACGTTTGTTTGAGACTAAGCAACTAAATGTTGCTTTAGCTAGCACATCTACTAGTTAATTGATGATTTCATGTTTTTGTTTTTTTTTTCACAGAATTTTCTAACAGTTATTTTAGTGTTGCTTTTTGTTTTGTTTTAAATTGTATTAAGGCTTTGTTTCATTTAAAAGTTGCTTCCAACGAACGGAATTTCGAATGTTTTGTGGGTTTTGTTTGTGCCCGTACTAAATTTTATTTATATATTTATTTTTGTTGTTTTTAGTTTTCTTATCACTTATGTAACTTAAGATTAATTTGCTAAGTTGTTTCATTTGATTGGGTGCGGTGCAAAATATGATATTTCCTTTTAGCCTGCCATTTCCTGGGTTTTGGATTTTATTATAGGTTTTCTCTTTTTGTTTGCTTGCTTAACTATTTGGCTTTGAAAAATACTTTGGCGCCACACAACGCAGCTTCAAATTTCTGAGGGGGGGATTTTTGTTTTTTTGGATTTTATTTTTGGATTTTGTTTGCCGACCACATTGAATAGTTTTGGTAGTGGTAGTGGATGATGATGATGATGATGGTTGATGGGGGTTTTTCAGCAAATGTGATTACAACAAGGATGCAACTTTTAGGCTACTTCTTTGGTTGGATTTTGTGGTTTGCCGTTCCATTCATATCTCTCTGTTTTTTTTTTGATTTTTGATTTTTTGTGCACTCTAGAACTTTTATTTTTTTATCTCTCTATTTATCTTTAGCTTTAGCTTTAGCTGTGTGTGTGTGTGTGTTCACTTATCAGATACATTTTTGTAATTGGTCCTTTGGTTTCAGAACTTTGCTTAGAAGGCACAATTGTTTAAACTCTATATAGTTTCCATCCTCCACTGTCTGTGTGTCTGTCTGCATGGGGTGTATATAATGTGTGTAGATGTGTGTTTGTGTGTGTGTGTCTAGTACGGCTTGGCCGCATCCTTGGAACGTTTCAGTTGGACCTTCAAGCGCTTGGTCCCTATCTGGAAACCATGCATCGCCTGTATGGCCGCATTGGCCGAATGTGGATTATCGTACGAAACGAAGCCAAAGCATTTGGACAGATTCGTCTGCTTGTCGATGAACACCTTGGCCGATAGCACATTTCCGAACGGCAGAAATGTCGAGGCGAGATCCGTGTCGATGAACTCCTGAGGTAGATGATAAATGAATAGATTGCTCCCATCGGGACCTACAAGAAAGCAAAGAAAGAAAATTGGCTCAGTAAAGTGTATTTTTTGGTTAGGTTTTTCCAGCCTTGACTCACCCTCGATCTGTTTGCCAGCCACACCTGCTGCGGCTGCTTGTAGGGCACTGGCATTGAGGGACTGTGACGAGGCGCCATAGGCGGCACCGGGCACCGATCCATTTGTCAGTCCACTCAGGTTGGGTGTGTAGGGATCTGCGGCACTTGTGGTCCCTGCAAATCGCAAACAAAATAATTGTAAATATTTATTATCAAATAATATCGACATTGATGGAAAAATGGTAATTTTTTCGATATTGATTTCCTCTGTAAACAAAATACATATAACTATACCAGCAAAACAGAGCGCACTCACACGAGAACAAAACACTCGTGCACAGATGGAGACGGGAACACACACACATAGAGAAAAAGACAGACACTCATACACATACAGATATATCTATATAGTTACATCTGAACAATAAACGTGCTCGGAGTTGAGTTAACGCATATGAGATTTTCCCTTATATTTATTATTACTTTTTGCCCTTCCCTTCTCCCATTTCACACTTTTGTTCTCTGCCGTTGTAATGTTATTTTTTGTTTTACTCGTCCCTTCCATTATTAAATTTGATATTTTTCTTTTATTTCGGTTTTATTTTTTTGTTGTTGGCCTTTGTGTATTTTTTTTATCACGAACAAATTTGTTAGCCTTTGTTGTTTGGTCTCTCCCAGCGTGGCGCCACTTTTAATCGAGCCTGCCACAGCCCTCTGCCCCAAAAACACCTCTTACGCTCGCTTTGTGCAATAATCGGCTCTCTCTCTCTCTTTTTTTTTTGCTTTTTGCTCTACTAAAAATTTATTACTTTCTTTAGTTTTTCATATCGTTTTATTGCATTTCATGGGCGTATATTTTTTATGTTGCTGCAAATTACTGGAGTGTATTTTTCACGTCAACATTTTCGGGGGGTGCTGTACTCCCCAATTTTAGATGGAAATTAATTTTCATGTTTGCGGAATCTATAAAAGTGAATTTCGGCTAGCTGAATATGAACTGTAATCGGGGGATGTGGATACAAAAAATCGACTAAAACTAATTGGAAAACTTTCGGTATTTGATTTGGTTCCATGCGGGGCAATTATCGTTTGTTCAAAAGTTTTTTCACTACTTTTTGCTTGCCAATGATTTAATCGCTTTTATTCAACGAACAGCCGCCAAGAAAGAAAAACATAGCGTAACAGATATGTTTTTTAGGTCTTCATTTAGAGTGTGAAATAATATTTAAGGCAACCATTTAGTTGATTGATTGTACTAAGTCATATTGCCCTTCTTCACTGGTTATTAATATGGTGGGAATATGGTTTCCAATGCTTGGCATCAAATTCTTTAAGATACAGGCTCTTTCTGCTCTACAATCGTTTTCAGATTTAAACCGATCGAGCCTACATTTATATATTATAAATATTAAAGCCTTGTCCTTGAAATGTTTTTCTGCGATTTCTGGCTCCTTTTTTTCTGCTTCAATTCGCAGTTTTTAATGTAGAAGAATTATCTTTCCTGCTAATATGAAACTGCTACCCGTAGAATCTCTACCTGACTCGGCCGAAATGTCCCCTTCATATTGTTATAGTATTTCTATAGTATTTCCTTTTTTAGATGCAATCAACAACGCATTCTGCGAAATTCTATTTGTTGTTCTTTTCTTTTTTGTCTGCACATGATTTGAACTATTTTTCCCGCTCGAACTATTTTTTGTTCACTTTGTTATGGCAACGATGTAAAACTTGTCCACGGTTTTCATTTTTTACTCATCTGCTTTATGTGCTGGTTTGGAAATATCATATTTTTTATTGACAGAGATGGGCAAACGGATAAACAACAAAACAAACATAAAATAAACGGAGAGAACAAAAATTTGAATTAGATATTTTTACACATAGATACACAGATACATATGTAGAACTTACTACTGGTAGTGTTATTGGGGGGACCAACAAAAGAGATATGAATATATATAGTACATATAGACAATTTTAATTAACAATAGAGTTTTTGAATTTACAGAGCCTGCGGAAATTTGTAGAGTTTTTATATTAGTGTATATTTATTTTATTTTTCAAGCGTGCCTTTTACTGGGCACGCAAACGAGAGAGGGAGAGGGTAGCTTGATTTAGATAGTGGGAATTCTGGAATCAAGCTGTGTGGAAGGGTGAGTATTTTATATAGCCAGTTGTGTGTGGGGAATATGGTTAAAAAACATATTTCTGGTCTCGAAGGAGCTGCTCAATTATACCAATGGATTTATTTAATCGAGTGTGGAACTATTTTTCTGTACAACAATTTTTGTACATATATTATAATAGATTATAATCTATATAATTATCTCTTGAGCATTTTGTTTTTTCATAAAGTTCCAATAAATTTTAATTTGAATTTTATCATTTACCAACATTCTCAAATTATTGAATGTACGATAAATCAAGCCTGGGAAGGATGGTCTGGAAAGATGATTTTGTGAAGTTTTAGTATTTTCAGCAGGGCGCAGCGGGGCGTGGCGGGGCGCACATGCAGCAGAGGGCGACAAAGGCTTCACTTTGTTTGTGTTAGTGTAAGTAAATTTTGGAGCGGTAAAAACTCTTCGTTTTAGTACAGTACAAGACAAAACAGTTAAAACACACAAAAAACAGACAGAGGTACGGAGACACACACATGGATACGAGTACGAGTATAGACACAATCTTGGGGGGTGGGGTGGGGGGATGTTCGATCTACTTACAGAGCGCGTTCAGCGACAGCGTTTGGCCGGCGCTCGACTGCGGCGGGGGCGTGGCCGCATGCCCCCCCATCAGCTGGGACATGCTGTACGGATGCTGGATCAGCTGTCCGGCGGCGGACGCTGCTCCGGGCTGGTGCGTGGCCTGGGCATAGACCAGGGAGTGCTGCTGCTGCTGCTGGCGTTGGTGGATGATGCTGCCGCCGCTGCTGCTGCTGGTCGAAATGTGGTTTTGGATGCTGTGGATGCTGTGGTTGCTGCTGCTGTTGTTATTGTTGATGTTGTTGTTGTTGTTGTTGTTGGGGGCGGTGGCGATGGTGAGCGGATGCTGGTGGTGGTGGTGGTGCTGCTGCTGGTGGGAGGTGGGTGCGGCGGCTAGCAGTGTTACCAGATTCTGCATAGACAGGGATGGAGCGGCGAGCAGTCCAGCGCTAGGAGCATGCCCGGCGGCAGAGATCCCGATGCTGCTGCCGCTGCCACCGCCGCCGCCGAGGGCTGATGCGGATGATGATGGGCCGCCGCTGCCAAGTGAGAGAGGTGCTGTGGATGCGGCTGCTGCTGCTGCTGCAGCCGATAGAGTTGCTGCTGCTGCTGCTGCTGCACCGACGGATGTTGCGCCGCCCCCGGGTGGGCCGTGCTGGCTGTGGTGGGCACTGTTATCCGGTGGATGGAAATTTAGTCCTGATTTTCCATATTTATTTTTTGTTTGTGTTTTTTTTTTTTTGTACAGTTTTTGAGTTTTTGGTTTTATGGTTTTAAGGTTTTGGTTGAGTTGGTTGAGTTGATTGATTGATTGATTGATTGTTTTTTTTTGTACATGACCACAGAGTCAATCATAGACATACCAAAAAATGTTCAACGAATATTTATATATAAAAAACATAGAAGAAAACACACACCCAATTGGATTATTTACATTTACAAAAATTATACAAAAAAAATTAATTTTGGTTTTTAATTTTTTTGTTTTGTTTGCAATGCAATATCATTTCGATAATGATCGATAAAAATTCATGTAAATATTTAAACATACAATTCAAAACAAATAGTTCAACAAAGTAAAAAAAATAAATCACGGAACAGGAAAGTAACGAAAAAAAAGGGAAACGGGTGGAAGGGAAAACAAGAACAAAATGAAAATGTAAAACATAAAATGATAAAATCAAATAAACATAAAAATGTAATAAATTAATAAATTATTAGATACTAAATTAAAAAAGAAAACTAAATAAATATAAATTATTATTCAACTCACAACAATCTAAATTTGGAATTGAATTTTGAAATTGATTAAAATTCGAAGTAATTTAACGTGATTGAAATTATTTGCAAGTACAATTTAGGTTTTCATTTAAAATTTTCAAAACAAATTTCGATTAAATTTTATTTTAAATACGGTTAAAAAATAATAAAAAAAATAATAAAGATTTGTGAATAAAATAAAAATTCAGGTAAATAAGGCCGGGATGCAAGGACTTAATTAAACAAATAAAAATCATACATTACATAAAAAATAAAAACATAAATGAAAACCAAAGACAAAATCAGACAGTTAAATAAATACATAAATCTCAATGTCAGCCGAATGCAGTTAGACATAAGCTTTATCAATTTAAATTTCAGTAAATCAATTGTATGCAAAAAAATGAGGTAAAAATCTTAAGAGGCTGGCAAAAAAGAAACAGGAAATGAAGGGAGACTTCCGCTGTGGATTCATTCCCATGTTGCATACTTGGCGGCGCGGGCGAATGAGTGAAAGCTTTTCTACACAAAACAAGGATCCTATAGGAACACATAGGAAACAGGGAGACGGGGAGAACAACAGGCAGGTGCCATATGCGTGTGTGTGTGTGTGTGGAGTAGAGAGAGAAATGAACACAGAGACATTCACGTGGGGGAACAGGAAAACGGAGCAGGATATTGTCTAGCATATTTAAAGAATATTCACAAAAAAATTGCTTTCTCTCTATGAATGAGCTGCCCAGTAGGCTGTGTGTGTGTTTAGTTGGACTATCCTTGGATCCTTAGACTCCACTGTAAAATCTCCTTTCTAGCTTCCCATCGCCCACACCCTTTTGTGGGCATAATAAAACTTTAAGTGTTTCTCACCTGCGGACAACTTCAGGTTTTGCTGTTGCCACATTGGAATTGCATTTGTTTTACATGCCACAGCGCCCTTGCTCCAGTCCCCAGGCTATTGGGGCAGTCTCTTTTTTTTTTTGTTTGTGCTCTACCCCTTCTAAGGCTCCTTCTGCATTTTATATTCCTCTTCTATGGTGTGCTTTCTGTGCCTTTGATGGCGCCTTTTGGCCCTGCGGGTCTTACGTAAAGTCTTGTAAAAATGCTAGACAAAGACGTTCCTTGTGGGTTATTTCTTTGCGGCTTTTTCTCTGACGTAAACATTCTTCATGTATGAGGCGAGTTTACCCAAGCAAAATATTCCTGCCTGCCAAATAATTAGCTACCCCGTTGGAAAATCTCACAATTAAATAAAGTTTCTCGTCATCTTCAGCCGAAATTGGTCAAATCAGCAAACGTTTACAGGTCTGCCGCATCCACTTAACGGTTGCATTCAGCACTTACGTAGATATACAACAATAACAAACAAACAAAAAAAAAACGCCGAAGAAGAGGATGAAGGAAGCTTGAGGACACGTTCCATACATTTGCTGGCCATCAGAGTTCGGTGTCGTTTGGAGTCTTATTTCTGCCGCTGCTCCTTCTGCCTGCCAGCTTCTGTTCTGTTCTGCTCTGTTCTGCTCTGCTCTGTATGGGGCTGACATTTAAAAACGTCATTTGTTATTCAAGTGGCATACGTCGTCGCTCTAAGTTCCATCTAACTGCCCGACTGCCCCTGACTGTGCCCTGACTGTCGCCGCTTACTGTCCGTTTACTGTTACTGCCGTCAGGTCGGCAGCCTCCACCATCTCCCATAGTCCCCTTCGATACCCTTTCGCTTTGCGTGTGTCTTGGTGGGATATGTGTATTGAGTGATCATGTTTGCCTTGCTCCAAGAGATTTATTATGGGGAGAGTGAAGTGCAATTTCTCTCTTATGGATATTATTTCCTGAGCCTAAATTTCTGACTTTTTATTAGACATATTCTACGTATACTCTGTAAGATTTGGTCTCGTAAGAGCATCCTAACTTTCCCCAACGATATATCCGTGCTGGGATTTTTTTGTGCTTTGTGCGATTACATCACGCGCCGCTCAACATTTGGCTGTCTGTGATTCCCCCTTTTACGAGTATTTCATTTTTTTTTTTTTGTTCTGTCCTGTTCGTTCCTGTCCCTGTTCTTCGTTGGTTTTGCTGTTTGTTCAAGCTCTCTTGTGCTTGATTTGTTATGCGCAAAATGTCCACGTTCATGTCGAGACTGGGCACTGCCGGCCAGACGAAGAGTTGGGCACTGAAGGTGGGAGGGGGCGTGGCACGTCGCTCATTCTAATGAAGCGACGCTGCATATGCAACACGTTTACATTGACGCCCTGTACGTGTGTCCAGGGCTGTGGGGTTGTGTGCGAGTCCGAAATCTGTGTGGCCGTCTGGGGGCCATCATCATCATCGTCGCTGGGCTGCTGCTGCTGCTTCTGCTGTTGTTGTCATCCCTGTCATTGTCGTTGTCCACCTTTTAATCCTATTACAATGTTTTTGTTTTATTCATCATGCTCTTCAGGCTGCTGGGCCTTCTTTCAGTTCCTTGTCCTGCTGCTGCTGCTGCTCCTGGCCTAACCTTTCCCTCGTTTCCTCGCTGGTCTGTCGCTCGTCTGCATTTATGCAAATTTTGTTGCTTAAATTGAAATTAATTATTTGACAGTTGTCGCTGGGCGGAACAGACCTGCAAGAAGGGGGAACCTAGCAGCATTTTTTTTTTTCCTATTCTTCCTTTTGTTATTCTTTATACTCTGGTCTAAGCCGAGGTTCCTGTTTATAAATGAAACAACGACGGGCTTTGGCATCAACAAAAAAAAGGGGGAAGAATGTAACTTTTATTTGTAAGTTTTACATTAATTCTTGTTGAACTTTTTTAAATGCCCAACAAATGGCTGCAGTGCACTAAGCTTCAGAGACTCGCAAGTCATTTATCTTGCGGGTTACAAGAAAAAAATCCCCGATTTGTATCCCTACTTCTGCCTCACATAATGTGAGCATTTCTACAGATTTTCTTTATTTTTCCAGGTACACAAAAAAGAAACAGAAACCCTTGAGCAGATTTCACCTATTCCTGGCAGCTCTTTCAACCTGCTTTAATATATTTTCGAATAATCCATAATTAAACACATACACGCACATGGGGGGAAAATGTTTCGATCAAGTGAATAAAACACAACAAAATGAATGAGAACAGCGGGAAAGTTTAAGTTAAATTTACCACAAAAACACGCAATTAAAATTACAATTAAAGTTCAATCTTTTGTTCCCTGTGGGTTGCAGTAAAAAAAAAAAACACAGAATTAAGTGCGCGAAAGTAAAGAGAAACAAAAATAAAAAACACGAAAACACGATTAAAATTCTTTTGGGAATAAAAAACGAGCAAATGGGTGAAACGGAACAGAGACAGATATAGATATAGATATGTAATGAAACGATAGAGACAGAGACAGATCAAATGATGCAACGCTGTGGATTTATCTGTATCTTTGACTGAACCGATCGATCAGATTGGAGTTTGGATTTTTGGTTGGGGATGTGGGGGGGGGAATCACTCGAAGTGGGGCAGTTCTTAAGATTTAGGGCTCTTAACGTCGAAATATTCCTCCACTCACCTGGCAGATAATGAGCCGGACTCAGTCCATAGCTGTGCAGCTGCTGGTACAGCTGTAGGTGCGCCGCTGCCGCTGGATCGCCGCCCAGGTAGGCCGCTGCCGCCGCCGCAGCTGCTGCGGCTCCCTGGTGCGGATTGCCCGTCAGCAGTGTGGGCGCCATTGAGGCATTCAACTGGGCCGAAGTCGGCACCGAGACCATGGCCGTCTGGGTGCCGTTGCCCTGCTGCTGTACAGGCGGCACGGCGGCCAGTGCTGCTGCCATGGAGGGATTGGGCCTGGCCGCCGAGGGCGGGGCCGCAATTAGGGCGGTGGCTGTGTTGGCGGTGGGCGTGGTTGCAGCAGCAGACGCTCCACTGGCCGTCTGGCCGGTCAGCGCGTTGATGCCGCAGAAGGCGTGCAGCTGCTGCATTTTCTTCTGGTCCTTCTCCTTCTGCGTGTCGGCGAACTTGACGACAAGCGGTGCGGAGCAACCCTCCATAGTCTGACTCTGGTGAAGGGACTGGAAAGAGCAACAAAAATGGTGTATAGAGGTATTATTTCAATGTTATACATACAGAACAGACTTGAACAGACTTGAATAGCTTTGCACAAACTTGCACAGACTTGAACAGAATCGAACAGACTCAAACAGACTGGAACAGGCTTGCACAGCTTTGTCAGAGAGCGCTAACAGCTGTAACCGGGATCGATTAACAGTCTGTTAAGCTGCGCTGTAAACCAGCGACATTGCCCTGTTACAGCTGCTACCCTACACAGGGCCTGTTAACTGCTATTCTTTAATTTTCTATAATTACTATATCTTTAATTCCATTTCTACACTGTTAATTAATTCAAATTTATATATTTTTTAAATGTATAAGTATTTATCCATGAATCCAGCCCCTGCAATATCGAACTTATATTTTCATTAGCCTTTTCCTTACGCCCAAAATGCACAACACCTTCTTCGTACTACCAATAAAGAAACCCCCCCTCAAGCTAACTGTGTGTAACTACGAGGACCTGTTTAAAAAGGTCGGAAATTTCCCTAATTACTTTGTAGCCAAGAGCAGTCGCAGCAGCAGTCGCAGCAGCAGCAGCGAGCGACAGTGGCAAAACAATGCGCCGGCCATAAAAGTCGCGCCAGAGCCGCAAGAATTATAGTCAATGTAATTAAAGAGCACTTCTGGTGCCTGCCACGATACAGGCGTGCCCAGCCGCACGTAGAGGCAGGCGGCAGGCAGCATGCGGCAGGCAGACGGCAGGATGCAGGCCCCAGAGTTGCCACCGTCACCACAATTGAGCGGAAGTTTTGGGCCCGGGAGCCGCCGCCATAGCCGTGGATGAGTTTCAATGATAAAGTCTACATAAACCGGAAAATAAGTAAAGTGGCTAACCTCCCAGCCAGCCCACAGCCCACAGCACCACTCCATCCCCACCGCCCCCTAAATGGCAGCCTTGGCTAAATGTTTGGCCTGGTTTCGAGAGTTCAGCGTGGAATTTCGTTTGTTTTTGGGCTTAGCAGAAAGGTGTAAATTAAGTCGCCTAAGCGGACAAATGGGTCTGCGCTGTCAGATCTGTTGTGGCTCGGAAGGAGGCAGAGGAAGGACGCTCGGGTGGGGTCGGGACACGGCTTAAGTGCGCGTCATTATTCTGATGCTGTAAGCCGCCTCATCTCAGTGGCCATAAAACTTATCAAACTGTGCTCAGCCTCTGGCTGCTGGCCGGCTTTTGAGTAGGTCTTCTGCTCCTGCCGCAGCTAAAACTCAGCGAGAAAGGTATTTAAATGTATAAAGAATGGCAAGGGATTTTAATTTCAAGCGAAAGTAATTAATTCCCCATCAATTAAGTCATTAGAATACTGCAAAAAATATATTTAAAATATTGAAAATATTTAATGGCAGTTAAAAATAACTTTAATATTGCCTCTAACTGGGGATCTTCTGGCCAGTAGCAAACAGTAAATGGGTTAAATGAGCCCTTAGCTTAGTCAAGAGTTTTGCATTTGCAAAACTGACTGAATCGCATTCCAAACTTAGGGGGAAAGGGGAACCTCCAACCACTTGACAAATTAGCGAGAGACGAGAGCAGAAAAACAAAAAAACGAAGCAAAGAAAATTTTGCATGCGTTGAAAAATGCCATCATCATTTGCTCTCTGCCAGCAAGCCATCAACCCATCCCTGCCTGCTGCCCTCTCGCTGCTATTCCTGTTTTATGTATAGAAAAGCAGAGTTAATGGCGGAGGAGCAGCAGCAGCAGCAGCAGCCGTGGAAGGGCAGTGCAGGATAAATTGCTGGGGCTATAAACATGGCACATTAATATTAAATGCATTTTGCCAGCAGCCAGCAGCCAGCAGCCATCAGCTTGAGCTTCTTTGGGTTGCTTACGTGGGCTTGGGGGGTGGACTGGCAAATTTCATCACATTGGATTGCATTTGGATGGCGTTGCATACTTTCAGGCGCCAATAGACTGCAATGACTTTGCAACCCTCGCCGCTTGACTGAATCGAGCCAAATCATTTTGCTGCTGGTGCTGGTCCCGGTCCTGGCCAGCTGCATCTTCAGCTCCAGCTTCAGCTTCAGCCTAAGTATCAGCTTTAGGGGGTCCATCTTCAGGTCTGGGAGCAAGCAACCCAAGCTCATTGCCGGCTCGTGCGTGACTGGCATCCCGTAATTTGACTTCAAATGCATTAAAATCGCAGGCACACACACATAGACACATGGCCCTGTACAGTGGTAACTCGTGTGTGGGAACATATCAAACAGGAGTATACACGTATAATTCTGAGCACTGGGCGTTGGTTTGTTTTCTGCCAGAGGCTGCTCCTGGAGCTCCATCCAAATAAGAGTCACAGCAAGATCTCAACTGCAGGCAGGGGTACAGTACAGTAAAACTATTCCACTATTCCAATGCCAATCCTGAGCACAGCTATCCCAAACCTAGTAGAACCCAAAAAGACTTCTCTGGTACAGTCGTAATCCCCTCCTGCAATGCAACAACTAAGAACCACAAAATCCAGTTCAGCCTGTACTCTGTTCCCTGTGCTTGTGTGTGTGTGTGTAAATGTATGCATGTATGGCTTTATAATGGCTCTGGCCCACCCACAACAACATTCATCTTGCAAAAGGCGACAAATTATGTGCAATATACACAGAGCAGAGAACAGAGCAGAGAACAGAGACAACATGCTTGGACTGCCCTGCCCTGTCCTTTCCCTCTCCCCCACCCACTGCCCTCAAGCACTGTGTCCCTCTCGCTCTCTCCCCTTACATGTGTTTGTGTGTGTTTGGCTGTCGGAAGTTTGTAATTTTGCCTGTTTCCGGCGCAAAACTTGCATTAGTGTACGAGTGTGTAGGGTGTGTGTAGGTGTGTGTGTAGGGTTGTGTGTGTGTGTGTGTGTGGGTGGCTGTGGATGGGTTACTTGGCTATCCAGCATTCCCGTTGACTTCTTCCGCTGCCAGAGGCGGCGTCTTGCTTGCATTTCTGCTTCCTGTTTGACGGTTGCATGCGGTTTTTGTTGCTGCCTGCCTGCCTGCTGCCTGCCTGCTGCCTGCCTGCTGCCTGCCTGCCATTGTGGAATGAAGCTGTGCTTTAGTGTGTGTGTGTGTGTCTGTGTGAGAGAGAGTCGTGTTTTATATGCGCGACTCTTGCCGCCACTGCAATTAATCATTGCGACAGTTTTTCCCACACACACCACAGCAGCAGCAGCAGCAGCAGAACGATGAGATTGTTAAGCGGCTTTGATTGGACTTAAAGGTGATTTTTTGGCCAGCATTAGAGAGTAGTCGCTGCAGTATTATTTTTATCTGCTTTAATGAACCTCGAAATGCAATAAATTCAGCAAAGTGTACTCTAGATTTATTCTCTCTTTGCTCACATTAAATAGAAAAAATTCTGCTATGCAATTTTTGTCATAAGCTTAAATGCAGAGCTCTCTCAGCATTCCACTTGCACCTCCACTCACCTTAATCGCCCCAATGGCGTTCTGTTTGGTTGCGAATGTAACGAAGGCACAGCCCTTGCTCTGTCCGGCCTGATCCCGGAGCACGGTGCACTCCTCAATGGTGCCGTGGCCCGTGAATAGCTGCCTCACATCGGCCTCCGTGTACTTTTTGTTCAGCATGCCAACGAAAAGTTTACGCTCTGTAAATACATCAAATGGGAAAAACAAACACACACACAACTGTATTAAAAATAAAATACAAATGTTACAAATGTTACAAATAAAATAATATAAATGCTCGTACAAGCACAAGTTGAAGTAGAAGAATGCCGGCAAATGCTGGCATACAAATTAACATTAACATAAATAACAATTGCGAAAATTACGTGAGGCGGGTCAAGAGGTCGCTCGTCCGCACAAACTACGCAGCATCGTGGTGGCGGCGGGGGCAACTGTTTACATTTGCTTTTTTTTTTTTGTTTTTTAAAGCCAAACTTAATGAGTTGCCGATGCAGAAGGGACGGACGCACGGGCACGGGCACGGGCAAGGGTACGGGTATCCGGAGTGACTATTATTATGGCTTGCGGTGCGCGGTACTTTATCCAGCCCTCAGCCCGGCACACGGCTGTAAAAATGTTGCCCCAGCTGAGGCTGAGGCTGATTGACTAACTGACTGACTGACTGACTGACGTCAGCTCCAAATGGTGGGCATAAAAATGACATTAAAAGCGCGCACACACACGCACAGGTGAATGCATGTGAGTGCAGGGATATACGCGTGTGTGTGTGTGTGTAGCTTAACAGCTTTAAAGCTTATGGGGGGGGAGAAACAAAGGTGACACAGCACTGAGAATTTAGCTGTTTTCAAGCTAAAACTTGTCTTAAAATTTAAATATTTTTTGTGTGATAATTATTAAAGACAAATATTATGTAAATGCCATCATTATAACTTATAAGCGCATAATTTTTTCCATGGAGCTGGATTAAATTGTAGATGTATCTGTAGACTCCAAAGGAAAAATTAAGAGCATTATTTTGTCTGGCATTAAATTAAAATGATTGAGCAATAATAATGTCTGATGAATATTGAGTTGTTTTATTGGCTAAAACTAGCAGACTCTTCGCTTAATAACTCTCTAGAAAAATCTCTAGAAAACTGTTCCTAAAACTCTCTGCAAAACTCTCTTCTCTAGCATCTACAATTCGTGGTTTCCCCATGGCTCCCCCGTGGCACCCCCCACCAACACGTGAAAATATGTTGAGTACATGTTTTTTTTTATGAACTCTTAGCTGTGGCTCTTAAATACGTTAATGAGCTCCCAATGTGCGTGTTGACTTTGCCCCGTTTAACGATCGACCAGCAAGTATTTAACCCAAATTGTTCAGCACATGGCACATGGCGTATGAGTGATATTTTTTTTTTTGGGAGGGGAGCTTGCAATTAATCAGAGAACAACTTTGTAAGCAGCTGGGACCTGTAAGGGAAAACGCAACTTTAAGCTCTGCAACAATAAATCGTCTTCATCTTTGCCCTGTAAATTCACATGTGTGGCGGGGCGGGGTCGGGGGTGTGCATCCCTACTGCATCCAAACGAGAACATTTGTAGAGGGAAAAGTTTTGTGCATGGCAATTGTTATGCTTTATCTGAGGCCCCAGCCTGCCGAGTGGGGGGGAGTGGATGTGTAGTGAGGAGTGGCACAACTTTTTTTGGGGGGGGGGGGGCGCACATGCAAAAGACTAAAAACGCAATCGCAACAAATCGAATCAATGCAACAAGAACGGGGAACGGGGCACGGGGCACGGGGCACGAGGCGGACTGCAGCAATAAGAAGGAAAAACTTTTCATTCTGCAACACTTTCGAACACTCTCCCAGCAGCCAGCAGCCCAGCAGCCAGTGGAGAGTGTGTTCCTTTTCTGCCCTTTTTTCTGCCCCCTAAAGTTTTGCCAGAGACACAAACAACACACACACATACGCATACTGTGGGTGGGGGGGGACTCTGGAATTCTCTCAAAAACAAACTAAGCGTGCGTTCAAACCACTTTTGATACTCTAACTACAGCAGATGAGTGTGGATCACTGCGTTAAGCAATGAAGTTTGTACGAGTTCAAATGCTAAGACGGGAAAGTCAGGAATTACCTAAGGAATTTATAAAAATTCAGAACTTTAAAGCGTGAATGGCATAATAATTAAAGGGGTGCTCTTCAAATAAATTCAATATATTTTTGGTTCATCTTTCTGTTGTTTTTAAATGTCTTGTTCAGGGCAGCAGCGCTGTTAGCATGCCAGCGGTAACAGTAACAGCCATTTGCTGGTCTTGCTAACAGCGGACTGTTAGCTCGCTCGCGCTCTCGTGCCCTTCGCTCTCGCGCTGTTTGCTCGCGATCCACACGGCTCTCCAAGCACTAGCGCCAGCTGTAAGCTGCACCGAACACTCTCAAAAATAATAACAACAAAGGCTTGCAGCTCTAAGCATTCTCCGTTGCTCGCTTGATTTTGTTGTTTCAAGGGCATCCGCCTAGTCACCAATCCGCCAAAGCCCACTTGGTGTCAAACTCCTTCACAGTAAACCTTCTTCCAGTTGGCAGGGGTGTCGTAAAGTATAAATATAGAAAATTGTGTCGCTGCAAGGGAAGTGATTGGAAATTGTTGCATTCGCCTGGAGTTGGCACTGGGAGGTGATCCGTGGAGACCCCCAAGCCGGAGCACTCAGAACGCACTCAACCTGTTAGAAGAAGAATCCCCCACCCCCCCCTGCCCACCCCTTGCACAGCAGCCTTATCGTGTGTGAGGTGGAAACTTTTTTCCAACTGAGCCCCCGGGTTGCGAGGCGGCATTCCTGTGTGCTAAACATATACGAAAGGAGCGAGCACTGGTTATAGTTCTTCTTCTCTACGGCTTTTGTTTGAACAGCAGACCAGGCAGGCAGGCAGCCAGCCTCTCTCTCTCACTCTCTCTCTCACTCTCTCTCTGGGTCTCTTTGGGTCTGTCCGGCACATGTGCGAAATTTATTTGAGGTTAGTTCAGGTGTGACACGGAAAGTAACATTTTATATATTTATTGTATGGATTTGCCATTTTAAGTTGAAACTTTTTGCCCGACCAAAAGAAGATAGCACGAATGACAAAAGGAGGTGAAAACTTATTGCCGACACCTGAGTCCTCCTCGTGCTCGTGCTCGTGCTCGTCCTCGCCTCAGCCTCTGTCCCACTTGAACAGCTTGTTAAGGACCTCTTTTGTATTTGGCATCGCTGATTGGAAAGTTTTATGCGCACGTGATTTTTCCACTGATGATAAAAGCGGTTGCTTGCGCAAAGTCCAGGTCCAATAAAAAAACAAAAAAGAAAAGAAAGGGAATGCCAAAGTATTCGCTTTTGTGTGTGCCATTGACGTGGTTGGCCAAATTGCTTGAAGATCGAATGCCTCGCAGTGGCAGTGGCAGTGGCAAAAGGGGGAAGCCCCTTTGCCTCATTCATTAAGGTTTATGGCTCATTTCCATGGCTCATTCCACCCACAACGAACTGGCAGCAATCTCCGCATTAATTCGGCTTTAGGCAGTTTATCATTTTCACCTTTTTCGATGGTGCTGGCGTCGGCGGGGGCGGCGGGGGCGGAACCACAAGCCACCAAAAGAAGAAGCAAACTGCAGCAGCATCTCATTTGAGTGAAGTCAGGGCACCCCCTCTCCATTTTCCTGCCTCTTTCTCTCACTTGCTCAACCAGTACTTATCTCTCTCTGTCTCTCTGTCTCTCTCTCTCTGTCTCTCTGTGTGTGTCAGTCCTCTGGGCCATTACAGTTGCAGAAATTGCAATTTCACGACAATTACCACAAATTGGTTTCCTCAACTGGCTGGGCGAACATTTCGTTTCGCCCGTTTCGCTCGTCGTGTCGTCCTTCCGCCTTACAATTATGCAGCAAAGTTCGCTTCGCTTTTTTTGGGACTGAGAGAGAGCGTGGCTGAAGGAGGCGGCGAACTTCCGGCTGTGGCATATGCATTGTAAGTTCATCCTTGGGAAGCCCTCTGGAAGCGGACCAACTCTGCCATATGATGTCGTTAACTGTCTTAAGATTTATATGCACAGTCAAAAGCGGAAACTGCACTTATATGCGCCGCACCCCCACACCACACCAGCCACCGCCCACAAGATATGTCCCCTCATATATTTCACTTCACACTTGAGACATCAACTTTTGTGTCAAGTCGACTTCTGCCTACCCAGGCACACCCTGCCCCCGGTGGCCAAAGTTTGTCATGTGCATAATATTTTTTGCCCCCTATAGGATTTTTTTTTTTTTTGGCTCCTATTGGAGTTTTCTGTGTGGAGCCAGCCAAGCATTAGATTGCATTCAATTTGCATTACAATTAAATTCTCTCTCGCTCTGTCTCTCTCTTAATTATTTTCTGCTACGCTGTTTGTGTTGGCTTTAAGCGAATTAAGCGACCGACTGCGACTCCGACTCGGTCCTGTGTAAATGTTTATAATGCCGAGCAGGAAGTTCGAAATGCTTGGGCATACTTTATGTACTTTCTGGCGGCATTGACAGCAACCACAATATCACACACAGTCAGCCACGAAAGTACACGTGCACACGTACATGTGCACATGTGTGGAGTGGCAAATGATACGCACTTAAGTATGCTATGGGAATAGTTTAAGGGAGCTGCGAGGCAGGGAAGTGTGGATGCTCTTTGACTTAAAAGCTACTATAAAATATTAAAATATATATATTATAATATAATAATAATATATATACATATAATTATAATATATTGTATAATATATATTAAAATATATTTAATTCTGAGGGGATTAAAAATGAATGTGGCTGAGTCTTCTATAAGCATTATTTAAAGCTGGATAATGCTAAATATCTGAGCAGAATATTTCATTTTTTTCATTAAATAAAAGAGAGTTAACTCCTAAAATTACAAAACTAAATCAACAAGAATTTATTCAAGTATAAAAGTGCCAAAATTTAGCCAAAGCGCTGCAGTTATTCGACTACGATAACTTGTAGTCATACAGCACTAAAAAATAAATGCAACCCTGCCGCACACACCTTTTGCTGCAGTGTAAACCAACCACAAACAAAAGTCAAACGCATTAAGCAGAACAATTGCATTCATGGCAATGCGAATGAAGCGAACGCATAAAACTTTGTCGAAGGAGACTCGCTCGCCCGAGGATTGTCAGCTGAGATTTGCATATATCGGATGTACCCAGAAATTTGCTACTAATGCGAGAAACAATAAAATGAGGTGCAGCACGGGGGAACAGAGGGGATAAATGTTAAACATGCCAGCCAGATTTATACACACACATTCATAACACATATCACACACCTCGAACACTCACACACACACACAGACACAGACACTCTGGTGGAATGGGAGTGTTGGAAAGCGAAACGAGTGAAACATTATTCAAAGCATTGGGGCCTGGGGCCACAAAGCTGTCCCCCCAGTAAGAGAAGTGAAGTGAAGTGCAGAGCTGTAAAGCAATACATATGTAAAAACAGATGTGAACAAGTTAGCTAATGGCTATAAGTCCCCCCACCCCTACACACACACACCCAATAAATGCCACACAGACACACTCAGCCATCATTTGAGAAATTATTATTTATATTTATATTGAGATTTTGGGCTTGCAGTTTCCAGTTTCAGTTTCGAGTTTCAGTTCTGCTGTAATGCCTTTGTTTGACTTTGACTTTGGTTTCGATTTCCTTGGGCTGTTATTTAACTGGTTCTAATTTCGGCTGTGTAAGCACAGCTGTAAGAAATATTACTTTTGTGTGTCCATCAACCTCTGAGTTCTGCTTGTGTGCTATCTGCCAGCTTCCCATGGAATCTTCAATTAATTATGATGCGTACATAACCCCATTGTTGTCTCTATGCTGCTGTTTAATCGCCTGCTAAGCCTGTGCTTGGATTGGGTTTCAATTAAAATTTAGCATGGGTATGCATACATATATTCTGTCTCGGTTTCATTAGAACTCACACACACAGGTGCACAGTACTGTACTGTGTGTGTGTGTGTGTGTATACTGTACAGATTAACAGCAGGCCTGATAAAGTGAAAATGCCATGCAGATGCCGTTGCACATGTGCATAAACCAACAACAACTTTCAAGTGCTCCTCCCCCCCACGTCCCTCCCCACAACGCGTTGCGGAGTTTGCTGGAACTTTTCACATATTTGTATCTGTTTGTGTTGTTAAGTAGTTCCCTCGTTGCCTCGCTGCCTCCGTTCCTTCGTTCTTTCGGAGGAACTCTCAGCGCTCTCAGCTGCATAAATATTTATTGCACAAAAATTTCAAGTGAGAATGCAGAAATTTCCATTGCATACTTACGGCATTGGGTACGTGCCTTGCTCCTGCTGCCGCTCCTCTCATAATTAATTTAAAGCCACGCCAATTGAGAAAAAAAAAAATGTTGTAAAATGGGAAAAATTATGATACTCATTGCTCGTCAAAATACACTAAAATGGGGTATTACACACACACACACACACACCGATATGAGGGGGTATGATGCCGATCCACAAGCCGAATTGTTCATTCCCGTGATGGCCAGGTTTATAGCCCAGCCCGAAGGGGCCAACAGACAAACTTATTGCGGTGCAGAAATTTTTATGTTTTAATTCAATTAAGCTCCCTGGCGGTGTTGAGTCTCGAGAGCAAAAAAAAAAGAAAGAGACAGCGATGGGGAGATAACGAGAGCGAGAGAGAGAGGCAGAGCGGAGACCCGACCTCTGTGGGCGACGCGTTTAATGCGCACAAATTTCGACATTTCTTTCCCGCTGCTCTCTGCGCCCTCCCACTCCCCACTCCTTACTCCCACGCCCTGTCTGCGCAACATATTTGCATAATTTTGCAATAATTGACAAGCGGAAAATGTTGATGCGGAAACGGAAATTAAAATGGAATTTTCAACTAAAAGTGTTCTTCTTCTTTTTTTTTTGTGTGTGTGCGCGCTTTGCCACGTTTTTGCCACCCGGTGACGTTTCGTAAGAAATAATTATGTGCATGTAATTAATTTAGAACAGGAATAAGAGAGGGAGAGGAGCACTTTGGTGGTGGCTGCTTTGAGCTTTACTTTTTATGGCTCTGAAATATTAGTGTTTATATATTTTATGTAGAGTGGATTGACCAAAGGCAACAAAGGTGTGAGGCATAAAGACTAATAACAGGGGAAGGATAACAAAAATATTCTGTCAAAGACAGATCTATAGCTTGGTCAGAAGACGCTCATTGATGATAACATCAATAAATTTGAGGGGTCAACAAAAATATATAATATAATAATATTTTACCAATACTTTCTTTCAAGATAAATTAATAGAAAAAAAACTTGGATGCTCTTTAAACAAGTTAGCGCTCTTGTAGGATCGAAAACACCGAATAGAAGACATAAAATAAGACAGATGAAGGCACATAAAATACATCCAATCAGAGCTCTAATTGCAGGGTGTTTTTTTCTTCATCCACTCCCACCTGCCCTCCCACGGTTGTTCCTCCCACACACATTATGCCTTCGCCTCCGCTTCCGCCACCACAAATACAATTAACAATCATAAAAGCTAATGACATTCGCGACGCCAACCGCTGCGACAAATGTACAAAATCATTAAACTCACCCAACTACCCCTGGCTCGGCTGCCCTTCCCCCAGCTAGTAGCTGCCACCAGCCCATCCCCTAGCCCTCCCTAATAACAGCCACTGACCGGACGGCGTCATCGACTCTGTCGACAGGAGCCAGCAGCAGCCAGGAGCCCGGGCACGTTTCGATTACGTTGGCAACACTTCCGGCCCGCGAGCGCCACAATTTCCGCCGCTGCAGCAGCAGCAGCAGCAGCAAAAAAGTGGAAGCTGCCTGCCACAGCTGAAGCAGAGAGGGGAAGCTGCACTAGGCACACTGCCAGCTGTCCTGCCAGCGAGTGCAGAGTGTGGAATGGGGGCTCTGAAGAGATCTCTCCCCCCACCACCACCAGCGTTGTTGCTCATTTTGGCCATTCGCTTGAAGGGTTCATTTGTGTGCTGTTATGTGAGGGATATTTTGTGAGTCTTGTATTCAATTTGAATGCCCGTCAAAGAGGAGGGTTTTATGACTATGATGGGAGTTTGGAAAGCGGTGAGATAATAATATATAATATATATTTAATATATATTCAAATTACATACTATAATATTATTAATATATATAATAAAATAATATATACGTGCTTAATTCGAAATCAATCAACAAAGAAACATTCCATCAATAGAAAGAAAAATTTAAAATTTAATTTAAAAGAACTTTAATTTAATTTAATTTAAAATTTTTAATTTTTTTAAAATTTTGCTTAAATTTAAAATTAATTAAGTTAAAATTTAAATTTGGTGCACATTAAAACAAGCAGAAAATCTACAAAATATCTCCAATTATTCTATGTTAAATGTACATTTTATTGCACTTTCTTAAACGAAATAAATCGTATAAATCGTAGAACTACAGCTGCATGGAAAGAGTATTCTAGCTTCGGTTGTCCCGCTTTCATAGTTTTTTGTTGTGGGGTTTTTTTTTCTGTCCATCCATCCAATGACCGTTTCTGGCTGCCTTTGTGCTCCTCATTCAATTACCGCTGCCAGCAGCTATTCCTATTCTAATGTGCGCCCCACACCACCCCACCCCAGCCCAGCTCAGCCCAGCCCATTGCTGATGTTCTCAAGTGCTTCACTGGCAACTTGCCCTGAAGATGAGTTGTGCTTGAGGGGTACGCGGCAGATATACGAAAAGGGAGAGCAAGCGATGAAGGGGAGAACAAAATACACTGCAAGTGCAAGTGGATATAGCAAAAGTCATAGTGCCCCCGCACAGCGCTGCCCTCCCCTCTCCCATCTTTCGCTTAATATTTTCCCTAAATTTTGTATGTAATTTTTGTTGTGTTTTCGGTTCTTGGCAAGCTCGAAACCAAACCACTTGGAGATGGAGATGGAGATGAAGATGGCCTGGCATGGAACTACAAAGAAGTTTTTCCTCTGCTCAAGTGGAAAACTAGAAATGACTTAATGAAAAACCACTTGACCAATATCAATCAGCAAACTGTATGTAAATGTTCGCCTTCAATGGGATTTTCCATAAATAAATTTGGTTTTAATTTGGCCACTAATTGACGAGTAAATCGAGGCATCAAAATGTCAGGCCGAACAGAAACAAGAAAATCAGCAGGGAAAAATTCATTAGGCAGGAATTTGTACATCTGCCTGGCTGGCTGCATCTTTAGCTACAACTCAGCTATATCTCCGACATTCTCAGCGATTAATTTGCATTCAAATTTGAATTACACTTTTTTTCGTATCTGATTATTTGGCACAGGTCTGACTGAGGCTGGAGCTCAGGCTGTGGGGCAAACTGGTTCTGTGACGCACGCTCCCTGGAAACAATAAAGGTTGTTTGATGTTGTTCGTTGTTTGTGGGGGAGGGAGCGACACAGCGACACAGCGACACACTCGTCGTAAGGTAAGATACATTTGACGTTGTATCTTATGTCATTTTATCTCTCATGCCCTGCTGCACATTTAATCTCGTAGATTCTTGCCACTACTCTCTTCCCTCTCTTTGTCGCTTTTCAAGGTGTTTCTGCATATTTGCGGCTTTTTTCGGGCTGCTAGATGTCACGTCAAAAGTAATTTTGATTGCCAGTCTGTAAGTCAGGCAGCAGCATCTCGCCCCCCGAAAGCTGCTCAAATCATCCACCAGACACTCGTAAAATATCTCTTTGAGCTTCGCTTTATTTTTTTTGTTTTTTGTGACTTGCCTCAATATGCGCTTTGCATAATAATGAGGGGGGATCTTGAGGCAGCAAAAGTGATGGCAATGGGTGATTACTTTTGGGCCAAGCGAGGAGCAGCGGTGGAGCGCTGGAGCGTGTGTAGCTGCTTATAATATGCACCTTTTTTCCCTTTTGATTTGGGGCTTTGCAGCTTGATTCTGTGTAATAAAATCATTAACCATAAATGGTGGATGATTGAAAGGTTTCAGGTGGAATGCATAGAGAGCATGAAAAGCTGAAGAGTTCTTAAAAATCTCAGTAAGAAGAGCTAGCAAATAGTTCACTAACTTACAGATGGGTAACACCTTCCATGGAGCACAATTGATGGAAGATAATCAGCTGCGAATATTGTTTAATCAAAGTTTAGCTAATAAAATTAATTTACAGCTACCAAGAGAAGAGAGTAGAAGATAATACTGAGCATAGTCTGAATCTGTAAGTGCACTTCCCTTAAGCAGCTTTTGAATGTGAGTAATCTCTCAGTTAACTGCCAATGTTCCTGCCAAGAAAAGAACTACCAGTCTGGCTCCATTTAATCCCTGCTTAGACAGCTCCTCGTCTGCCTGCTATAACCAAATTTCTGGCAGCTGCAGCTCCTGCAGCATGCTGGGCACATTTTAGGCTCTGGCTGCTAATTAGCTCAAAATTCCTGAAGCGAAATTCATCTACGAAATGTGTGAGCTGCAGGCACAAGGATTTCCATGATTTCCATTTCTGCAGGCAGCATATAAACGTACATCGGCAGCAAGTTCAATATACATATATATCTATCCACATGTATATATGTATTTAATGATACTCATCCGACCGATTGCTCAGATAAATAGGCAATAAATGCGCATTTTGTTTCTCGTTTTAGTTGAGTTTCCCTAGCTCCAAGGTTTGCCCCATTATTCGTTCGATTGCTTCCCTTTTTTTTTTGTTGTCTGTTTTGGTTGAATTTTTCCTTGGTTCACATGTAAATATATGCAGACACATACGCCCAATACTTATGCATATGCATGGGGTATGGTATTGTGTGCCTTGTCTCTGGGAGTGTGTCGCAGCCCATTTGCTGGGGCAGGCAGGCAGCTCACACATCCGAGAATCAATTGATTACGTATTCCACATTGTTGTGTATTTGTCGCGACAGAGTTTCATTTCATTCTTATGGGAGGACCTTCCCCTCAGTCGATCAAGCGACCCATTGGCCCCCCCAGTACACACTGATTTCTCACCCCCCACATCCCCCCCCACCCCCTCAATTCCGTGCTGCTATTGAACTGTAACGCATTCAGTTTGTTGTTGTTGTTTTTTGTTGTTGTTTGTCTCTCATGCATTGTCTATGCAAAATGTGAATGTTGTTCATTCTGTGGTGTTCGTTGAACCCTCTCGTTGCTCTTGGCTTTTTGGTCACTTGTCTCTCTCTCTCTCTATCGATATTTGATGTTTGATTTGTTTGTGATTCAAAGGGGGTTCAATGGGCTAATGGCGCGTTCGACTGGGGCGTGGTTTTGCCCATTGTCAATTGGCTAAGAGTTCGGGACAAATTAGCTGCAAAACAAATTGAGTTGCAGCCAATGTGTGAGCGTGCGGGAAATAAATGGCTTTGATCTAGCGAAATTTACGATATCCTAAAATGGAATTGGAAATGCCAGAAGAGCGGGGCATGGCATTGGTCTTTGGTTCCTTTGTTGGTTCCTTCAGAGCATTAAAAACTTGTGCTGTAGGATCTCTTATTTATATTTCCTTCTGGGGTTCAGCTACATCTGTACCTCTAACTAAGTAAAGCTGAAACCCAACATCTGATTTAAATATTTAATTATATATTATATTATTATTATTTTTATTTTTATTATTATTATTCTGATTTAAATATTTATTTTATTTAATTATTTTAATTATTCTGATTTAAATATTTATTATATATTAATTATTATTATTATTATTATTATTATTATTATATTATTATTATATTATTATTATTATTATTATTATTATTATTATTTATTATATATATATTATAATATGCTTAATATTGTTGCACAGTTTAGCTTTAATCTAACTCCCAAACCCCTTCATTCATACCCCACCGAAAACGATGTTCGCTCTGCTCGCATCATAACCTCAAATTTCATATGCGACTGGCATACAGATAACCCCAAAATATTCTCATTACTGGCACTATTCCGCAGACATTGCTCTTCGTTCCTGCCAACCTCCCCCCGCCCCTCAAGTACTCCCCACCTATCGCTTTTCTATCATTCGCGTTTTCTTCCCTTCATGCGGAAGCCAGACATAACCTCACAGTTTAGGGAATTGTTGGCAGGGGTGGGGTGGGGGCCAAACTGCCTTCCCTGCCCCAACCCAGCAATTGTCTCCCGTCTAAGTTTGGCGCATGACTTGCATATTTATGCGATATATGCGAAATGAATTGTTGACTTTGAGTCCGACTTTGACGCTGACTCTGACTCTGACGCTGACTCTGGCCAGAAGCGTTTAGAGCGCACCAGCGAAGAGGCAGCGCCAAAGCGGCGATGATAAATCAGCAGCTAAAAGCGAAGCAAACACAGCTCAAAAGAAACGCAAAACGAGAAGAACAAATAAATAACTATAAATAAATAAAGTGCATATTTTAAGAGCAATTCGATGCAGGCAAAAGAGACAACAAAAAATATAATAATAATAATCTTTTGGGTAAGATCAAGTGACGAGGTACTACCCCTCGAAATGGGTGGGCAGGAATATGTGCCGAGCAGTGGCTGTGGCTGTGGCAGGGGGCAGGGAACACAAGTCAAAATGGCTGTCAGTCAAAAGTGAAGTGTAACATCTGTGTGTCTGTGTGGATGTGTGAGTGTGTTACATAAGGTTGTGGATTTTCGAATTTTGTGGCATTATAAATGTATATGTAAGTATGTACGTATTTCCCTGCCATTCTACTAACGTGTGCAAATGCGTTAACATAAATGTAACACGTTTCGCTGTGGTAACAACAGCAGCAGCAGCAGCAGCAGCAGTAGCAGCTACAACACCAACTATCCGCATGTCACGTAGCTTTTGCATGGCACCGACAGTGCCGGAGCCCGACCCCAAGGCAACCCCAAGAAACTGTCACATCAACGAACCGAGTGACAGACACAGCACCAAAAGAGGCAACAGTGTGGCCGTGGCCAGCAGACCCAAGAAGACGCTGCCGAAGTAGCGACGGAAAAGTGTGGCCAACCAAAGAGGAAGCAGGCGACGCTGACGAGTTGCATTTCATTGGCAGACTTTTGGTCTACTCAAACGAAATTAAATGCTAAAAATAGAAGCACAGGAACCATTTGGTAACAGCAGTCGATCCAATTCGATGCGATGGTTGGTTGGTTGATTAGATCTTTGGCAGAGCTGTGCTAATTGATCAGTCACAAAGCTGCTGGCCTGCATAAGTTACGCAAGAAACTGATGAACTTGACTTGGGGGAACACAGTTACAAAGCTGACTGGCTGTCTACCAAAATAGCTGCTAGGCGGATTAGTTGCTTGAGCTGCGATTAAATATTATGCGAATGAAAAGAACTAGTGCGAAAAAGTGATGGAATTTACTGATACTACTGCTAAAACAAAATCCATAATATATATATATATTCATATAATATAATAATATAAAATATATATATATATTCGTGGCTACTTTTTCGGTATTAGCAAACAGGTAGATTAACTTGTTCAATATTTGATTTTAATTGTGACTTAATATGATGAATATTATAAATATTAATATTATATTATATAACATATTCTATTATATTATATATTATATTAAATATGATATAATTTAAAATGGATTCTCTTAGCACTAGCAGTCATGCAGATGTTCAGCAAGAAACGATCTAAATAATAATCTAAGTCATCCAAATGCAAATAAATATAAAAGTAAATAAATAATAAATAATAAATAAATAAATGAATAAATAAAATAATATATATGATGCATAGCCAAACTAAATTAGTTTTTAAGCGAAAAAAAACAAAACAAGTACCAAAAGAGATAAGCAAACAAACTCAATATCCAACTAATTCCCCAGCCCACTGTACGTACAGCCAACTCTTTCTGGCCTGGCCCCATCTACTGGGAGTCCCTTGACAAAGCTCAAATTTAATTAGCTGCCCAGCAAGTGGCGACTGTAAATGAAATTACACACACACACACAAATAAAGAGAAATATGCATGCCACACTCAACCCTTTACAGACCGCCCCACCAACCCCCCCACAATGGTTTAACATTTAGCCACTTGGCGCAAAAAGGAAATAAAATACACGACAATCCAACAGAAAAACAAAACAAAACAAAAGAGCAGAAAAAGCACGGAACTTGCATCGAAACATGAAACACGCTCGACCCCCTTGATGCGCCCCCTTTCCGGTACTCCCAGCCCACCCATCACCCTCACCCAAACAAATTGCATTGCTCTCTGTGCTCTGTGCGCCCTCTAGCGGCCAGAACCCGCTTTGCTTTGTAATCCTCGCGAGCTTCACAATAAACACGAAAATATAATTTGCAACGTTTTTGCAGGCGACGCGCTTCCGCTGCCAAAGAGAAAAGTTGCAATGAGTTTTAGACAATGGAAGCGGCACAGTGAGCTGTGGCTAAGGCGAAACAGTTGGCAGCAGCAGGTGCACAAAATTGTAGTGCAAGTGATAAATTAATCAGTCGCTGAAACGGAATGCATAACGAACGCTTCGAGTGAGTGAAAGATCTATATCTATGAACTATTTTGTATGGGATTTTTTGATTCATTTTGATAATTAAATAGTGCATTTAATCGGTGATTAATCAGTCCAAATTTACGAGTACTAAAAGCATTTTAATGCAGCGCTTAGAAAGTTCCATTAACACCTTTCGAAAACCCACAAAATCTGTTTTGTTTTCCCCCACTCTAAAGTTAGTTAACTTTCGATGCCAGTTGCAAGTCGCAAGTGCACTCTGTGGACATTCACTGTACTGGGCAGGGGCTGTACTCGACTGGGTGGGTTTTTTGAATCAACGGTTGCCCACGCAAGTAACACTAATTACCTGGAACTAAATATGGCGCCGGATTTGGTGGCGGCAGCCAATACGTTGCCGTTATCGCCGGATACAACTGATGGCCATTTGTGGTCATGTTTGTGGACATCGCTGGCTGGTTTGGGTTTGGGTGCTGCTGTTGGTTTGGGTGCTGCTGATGGGCATGGCCATAGGGATGGTGCTGATGCTGATGGTGATGCTGATGCTGCTGATGCTGATGCGGTGGCGAGGGCGAGTGCTGTGTATGATGCTGCGGCGATGTGCCCGTGGAGCCCGTGGAGGAGCTCAGTTTGTTGTAGCCGATGATGATGTTGTTGCTGGAGTTACTGGGTGGCGATGGCGATGCTGCTGGATTTGCTTTGCCCGATAGAGTGCGCTGCTGCTGCTGCTGCGGCTGCTGCTGTTCGCTAACATTTCCATTTCCATTTCCGTTTCCGTTGATATTGTTCGTTGCGATGATGCTGCTGCTGCTGCTGATGCTGCTGCCGTTGTTGTTGTTGTTATTGGCGGTATTAGGATTATTGTTGTTGTTGTTGTTGTTTAAGGAATTGCTGCATTCCATGATATTTGGATTTTTCATGTTATTTATTTATTGGCCGCTAGATGGCGCCACGACACGGAGCACGCGAACAAAAAAACAAAATTCAAAAGGGCCAAAAACACGTTTTTTTTTTTGCTTGCTTGTTTTGTTGTTTGTTGTTGTTGTTGTTGTAGTTTTATGGGCCTCCTGGGCTATATTAAAAACTGAAAAACCAATATTTTATTTCGTTTATTTAGTGTGTTTGGGGGTGGGCCTGCCATTAAAATGCCGCAATTATTCACTTGTGGATAATTTGAATTTTATTTGCAACACACACACACACACACACACACAAAAGACACACAAAAGCCATTTGATATTTTTCTCTTCCCTTTTTTTTTGTTTTTTTGGCTCTCTAAAGCGATTTGCACAACTTTTTATGGTCTGCCATTTTTGTATAACTAATTAATTTGCCATATTGTCCCGGTTGAGGTGAATGCAGTTTGCCATTCGATAATAACGAAATATATATACATACATACATATATATATTTTTATGATTATTATCATTTTGATGATGTTTGTTTTTGTTGTTTTTGCTGTTGTCTTCTTTCGGTTTTATTTACTTTCAATTTGTGGCACATCCATCCCCAGCTAATGGGCCAGACATGACCCGTTTGTACCGCTCGGACGTACAGCTATACGATATTTGTTTTTACTATTACGATTATTATTATGGCGATCACATAGCGCAGTTATTTGATTTTCAATTTAATGTCCGTTAAGGAGCTCACAAATGATACAAAAAAAAAAAATAAATAATGGGGGAAATAAACAATCATTTTAAAATCCAACAAGCTTTCGCTTAAACAATTTTTATGTGCATTCATATATAGATATTCAAGTGATTGTTGCACCAAAAAAGAGAACTTTAAGCTGGGCCTGCATGGAGAGAGAAATTCTCTGAGCCACGCCCATATGTTTCTCTCTTTCCCCCCCCTATATATAACACCTGCATGAAGTTCTCTAATCAGCTTGAAAAATGCTTTCAAGCAACGAATGTCTGTATTTACACACAAGTCAAAAAAAAATATACAAAATTGTGTAAATAGTAACCCGAGACGCGTGTGGGGAATTCGACTGGGAAAACTTAACAATCCAGCAACTGTTCGACACCTAAATATACGAGTGGTATACGACACAATACCATCCACAATTGTGGATTTTGCCACAGCAAAACAAAGGTCTGCTCTGACTATGAAGTTCGGTTTATTTCCATGTGAAATTCTTCCAGCTGAAGGGGGAAGTAAAAGGTATTCACATCTTGGATTGAACGTTGATTTGATGCCTTCTTTTAATAGCTCACAAAATTCACTATGTTTAGGTGCCTGAGACAACTGAAAATCTCTCAAAACTCATAGCATATTTCATGCATCTTCGCAATCTGCTCAGAAACCAATTCCCACTTGGCTACAATTGATATTGTGGTCGGTGCTAGTTCTTACGCAGTCTTTGAAATTCGAATATTTTCTGTTGGTATTTTCTATTTTCTATGTCTCTTTACTTTTCCCTCTTCCCAACCCCCCAAAATCCACCTGCCAGGGCTGCGCTGTGCTGTCTATTTTCAATTTCTTTTGACCCAACTAAAATTGACGCTATCCATTGACAGACTGCCTAAAGATGAAGCTGAAGACGATGATGAGGTTGCCGATGATGCTGATGTCGGAGCTGATGGTTTCTTGTTTGTACATGGCCAACATATAGACATAAATATGCGTAAATAGACAAAGTTTCTCCCGTCTCTCCACTGCCTCTATATATCGGCTCTAGCTCTAGCTCTGTCTATAGGCAGATCTCTCTTGGAATGTAACTCAGAAACTCAGAAAGAAAGTGCAAATATTGACAAGAGGTTTCCCAATGTGCAGGTGCAGGTGGGCCAAAAGTGGAACAGTTTTCTGTGTGTTGCGACATGCAAAACAAATTGATTCGTTGCCCCTGCCCCCCCCTAGTGCCTAGAATACATATCTATAACTTTGAGCATATGTATATCAACTTTTTGTTGTGTTGTGACTGCTGGCAGTGCTTGTGACATTTCTCGTAATCATTTTGGTAACGCTTCGCTGCGCTCCAGACGAATTCAAAATGTGTGTTACACTTTTTCTGTTGTTGTTGTTGTTTTAAATGCTTTTTAGGCAACGGCTCTGAAGTTTTGAATTTTCCCAAAATTTTAACACATTTTTAAGCCGACTTTTCGTGGCGTTTTCGTACATTATCTGGGTACGTCGTGCGATTGGGGCAGAAACTCCAGCACAATTATCTCATCAACTTCAATTTCACACTTTTACACTTTTACACTCTGAACTTTGCCTCAGCTCCTCTGGTGCTGTGGTGGTGTTTTATTTTATATTTAGTTGTTGCTTGGGTTTGCAATTGCCTTTTTAAATGAAATTATTCAGAGCGTAAAGTTACGCTTTTGCATTATAAGCGGGCCATTCGAAGCATGATAAATGTATCTAAAGTGGCGGAGGAGGTTTCTATTCTGTTCGTAGAAGAATATCGAAAGTGTGTTGGTAGCAGGAAATTGTGGCAGAGCTGTCGCAGTTCTTCAGAACTGGCAGTTCTATTACACACATTTTCCAATAAATTACTCAACAAACGAAATATGTGACAGGCCAATGATCATTGGTTCTACTTTACAGCTCATCATATTTTTAGCTTTCCCCGAAGTTTTTCTTTTTTTTGTTTTGTTTAATGTTTTAGCGGTTTTGACGAGCTGTTGACATATTGTATTTAATACGGGCCTGCACTCAGAGTTTTACCTCCTCAAAAATACACACCATAAAAACCAAACCAAAAAAAAAAGAGCCGAAAGTACAAAATTTGACATGTGACAAATTCCGTGTGTTGACTTCGGTCTTTGAGTGAATATTTCGTTTCTTTTTTTTTTTTTTTGGGTAGAATTTTCCCTCCCTCAAAGTGATTCATTTTCGTTTTGAAAGCCATTACGTGAATGGAAAATATTTTCTATGGCCTGTGCCCGGTCCTCTGTGCCTCTATTTGCATTCAAATAACACTTGTTTCTCGCTTCTCATTTCTCGCTTAAATGGGGATTTTCATTTGTTGATATTTGCGCAAATGTTTTACAATATATATGTGTATACACCTAGAGAGATATATTTTTTGTTTGGGGGCATTTAGATTATTGACTTAAGGGCGCAGTCGGATATCTCAAAGTTGACCTTGAAGGTGAGGGAGAGTGTCGCGAGTGGCGAGTGCTCATCTGTAACCTTCATTTGCGGCTATTTATGGACTGACACACCCAGCTCCCAGCTCCCAGTCCAACACACACAGTAACGAGTCACTCATCCGTAACGTAACGCGAATTGGATCGGAAATCGGCTTTTTGTCTGTTAGGTTACACGAGTATTTGCTGTATTTTTTGTATTATTTTGTATGCCATGCCCCTGCCTACAACTCTGCACTGTGAGCAAAGCTAATCAGCTGCTTTCGAGCTATTTCAGGTTAAATTGCACTCGACACGATTGTGTTTCGGGGGGTTCGGCGGGTTCATTGTTTTCACAGGTAAATAGAGCTGCTCAAAAGCACACGATTTGTCAACACAGTGGACACTGGATTGGCCAAGATATATTTAAAATCTATATTAAATATATATATTAAATATATATATTAAATATAAATATTAAATATATATATTAAAATATACTTTAAATTCCGCTGAAGTGCAATGGAATTTGTCTCCCTCTTTCCTTTAACTGGTTGTTGGATAAGTCCTACCCAACACCTTCAGAATCAGTTTACTCTCAGCATTTATTCTCTGCTGCTGCGCGCTCTCTAAAAGTTTCCATTATTATTTTTGTTATTTTATTATTCCTCATTTATGGTATCATAATTATTCAGTGCACACTGCAACATCGGCTCATTCTTAGCATATTTATGATGATGTGCTGCCTCCTGCTTGTATGATTTTCCTTTATCCAGTGACCACTGTACTTTCTGTTGGACCCACCAAAGTTCTTATCGGCCCGCTAAGTATGCAAATGCTATGTGCATTTCAAATTCTGATTTACACACTCCACAAAGGCGACTCAAGTATTTGCCAGCACACGTATTCGTATTTTCCGAATCGCACTTGGTGCGAGTATCGGGGTGTATCTGACAGATACCTGCAACGGATCGGATCGGATCGGCGCACGTCTTGAACTTTAACTTTGGCTGTGGAACACGCGTGCGCGGCAAATGTAAAGCTGCCCCGCTGCCCAATAAAATGTCTCTCACAAATCGGTTTTTGTACTCAGATTACAGCGGCGTTCGGCGATCGGCGAGCACGTCTCCGATTTGCGAGTATCTGTTAGATACTCGTCGAGACTTTTTGGTAGTTTTTCCGTTTTTTCGTTTTTCGTTCTGTCGATCCGAAAACGCGACTGATGTCTGGGCGATTGAGTGACAAACTGCTGGCGTCGCTTATTTTTCGCTGCCGTTTCGCGCTTCGCTCTGCGGTTTATTTTACTTTACGTTATTTTTTTTTTTTTCGTATTTTGTATATTTGTTTTTTTTTTTTGTCGCTATTGCTTCCTTCTCTGTTTGGGTTTGTTCTGCCGCATGAGCTGTAGTTGTTGTATCTGTATCTGGTATGTACTTTAGCCATTGTGTACTCAGTTCACGATGAGCCGCCTGGCCGCCTGGCCGCCTGGCGACGTCAACGGCAGCACAGAACACAGTTCGAATACTATTAACAAAATTATCATTATTATTGCTGCGCTGCGTCCAAACTGGCAACAACCAAAGGGGCAAAAGTGCTGGCAAAAATGGTTAAATGATGAAGATTGAATGATTGTTAAATTGCACTGCGATGGAGCACAAAATATTGTCCGTTTGGGGGCTGCAGATGGGTGTGCAATGAGTGCTGATACAACAGATCGTAAGCAGAGTAAAATATATATCCCTATGGCTGCTATAAGGACTCCATATCTGCTCTATATCTTGCTCATTTGATGCCTTTATCTGCTGAGACAATTGGAAACCTTTTAGCTTAAAGGCACATCACACATTCCTGAGCTGAAATGCAGCTCTCAGACCGCTACAGAAATCTCCCTCTGGTGTTGCCTCTTATTTCTCTTAGCTGTCATATTTGTTTCGAATATGCCCGGGCCCAGTACCAACTCAGAACTCTCTACCTGACAATGGGGGCCTTCACTTTGGGATCTGTGCTCGGCTTTTGGCTTTTGGGCTTTGTGGCTTTGGGGCTTATGTTTATTTTAGTTTCGAATTTCAGCAGTCGGAAGCGGCGACTGTCGCGACGACGACAGTTGTTTAATTTATCAGTTAACAGCATTGAGCTAAAAGCTTCAGCTGTTCAGCTGCTTCAGCTGGTTCAGCTGATTCATAATTCAGCAGAAAATTCTACAGAAATTATAAATTACAAGCAACAAAATTGTCAGCTGATCCCCTGGGGGTGGGGGGAGTATCTTCAGCACTAGAAGAGCACATGCATCCCGGCGCAAGTACTGTGAAAATGTATTCCCAGTTGTATCGGGAAAAAATTTAATTAAAATTAAAACACACACACAAAATCGAACCAGACCATATGCCGCAACAAGTGCTAGGAGAGGGTGGGGCGGCAGGGGGCTGGGTATGTAGGGAGCCATGCATAATAATGAAACAATACGCCCCCTAATTACAGAGGCATCCGACACAGATACAGATGCGGCTACAACAACACAATGAGGGAGAAAAAAAAACACTTGAAAAGAACAGACGCAGACGCAGACGCAGACGCACAGGCCATTTTCGATAATTGAAAATAATAATTAAAATTCTCTGATTGAATCGCACTTGGGGAATGGGCATTGGGGCTCGGTACTCAGTCCTCAGTCCTCTCGACTGACGTCCACAATTGGAGTGAAAGAAGGCCATAAAAAGCAGCAGCAGCAGCAGCAGCTGGAGGGGTGGGCAGGGGCAGGGGCAGGGCATACATAATACAATTTTGTATCTTTTAGTATGCAAAACTTGTCGCCAGCTCTGCTCGGACTGCTCGGTCTGCTCTCTGCACTCTCTGCTCCCTTCCTGCGCTATTCGCTCTCTGCTTTGCTTTGCTTCATTCCTTCTCCATTTTTCTTTTGGGTCATAGAGCCCGTTAGCCGTATTTGTCCATCAGAAGTCATCATGGAATCGGTTGTCATTCACTTTGCGCCTTTCCATAGAATTTTCAAGCCCCCTGCCTCGGCCCCTCGTGCGTGATTTCTTCAATTAATTGTTGTCTCCGACTCTGGAACTGCTGCAGAGAACTTTGAGGCAATGTTGCACAATGTTCTCGAGCGGGCCAGCCAGCAGCCAGCAGCCAGCAGCAGTTTTCCCATCATTGTACGCCATACCCCTAATTGGAGGACCCATGAAGAACCTGTTGGTCTATCCGTCCGTTCTGCCTATTGTGCAGCAACAAAGTCAAGGAAATGTTGTGCATAATTCCAGCTGAAACAATGACAATTGTCTAGGCACTGTGCCACAAGCAGCTGCATGGAGTGGTTGAGTAACTTGGATTGCCCAAGAAATATGGAAAATTGTTGACAGTGGAGAGTTCTTCAAATACGAGAGACAGACAATGTGAGAGAGAGAGAGAACAAAGAATTTGTAAATTTACTTAATGGCTGAATTGATTGTGAATTGCACAAAAGAGTTTCGAGGCTGAAGACCCAGCAAAAAAAAAAAAAAAAAGGGAATATAAAATCGAAGCCTCAATGCGAACTTTTCCTTAATAAATTTATTAACTTTAATTAATTAAATAGAAGACTATCTTTAAGGCAGGCGAAATTGTTTTAAGTGCAGTCCAAAGCCTCAACAAAACTTTTAAAAATCTTTTAAATACAACAAAAAATATCTTTAAATTAAAAGTTTAATTCATAAATTGAGCTCTGACTTTGGTAATAATTAAAACAGTCCAAAGGCTGCACATAAAATGTATCTTTAACATTTATGAACGCAGCTTAAGCTACAGCTAAAAGCATCTTCGGCCAGCACTTTGCCAGAGAGTTGAAATAGCTAATAAAATTTCTATAAATAGTTCAAGGCGCAAGCCATAAAACCATTAACAGGTTTTTGCTTGGAGCGTAAGTAGCTACAAAATTAAGTGTACTAAGAAGTATCTAAGTATCTAACTGATGAGATCAATCAATCAAACTGCAAGAAGTGTCTCCAAAATCTAACAAGATTTTGAGTTGGTGGAGAGATTTCCCCGGAGCAGATTAATAATTTCATTCCATTGGAAACTTTTCCTTTTCGATGTGTGTCTTTCTTCATGCCATTTTGCCATTTTGGCTCACAAATCTAGCAATTATTTCACATATTTCAATTACCGTTCGTCAAGCGTAAGAAATGTGTGGTGGTGGTGGCGGGGTGCCACACATGACAAACCGCAGCTGCAACTGCAAACTGCCGGTGCAACATCAGGCCACAGACCATGCCGGATGATTGCAACACAGAATGCAACGCACTTTCAACACGCAACCGCGAATTTCTCCAATTTCAGTCGATGGCATTCTTCGCATACTCTCGGACTGGCACTCGCACTCGATCGGCAAGTGGCAAGTGGCACGCAATCTACCCGCTAGAATCGCTAGAATCGAAACTCGAAGAGAGATGCTGAATCGAGATTGCCAAAACCAAAACAAAATGCAAACAAAAACACTAAACAGCTGACTCCAAGCATTATATAAACAGAAATTAAATTAATATTTGTGTGTGTGTGTGTGTGTGTGTGGAGTGCAAAAAAAGGTAATAATTATAATGGAAATTGAACTGAAACTGAAACTGAAAACTGGTTAAGGCCGCCAACGGAGCGATGCACGGCACGATATCTCTGAGTAGCTCAGAAATCGAGAAACTGAGAAAGGGGGAGAGAGAGATTTACCCCGAGATGCCGGCCCAGAGAGTGACTCAACTGCAGTTCTGAGATTTTAATTGACTTTTTTTTGTTGTTGTTTTGTTTTTTTTGCTGGCTGGCTTTTGTTTTGTTTTTGTTCCTTTGGCAATTTATTTATTGGGAAGTGTTTTGTTTTGCATATTGTTTTCGGATGTTCGCTATACGTTTTGCAGTGCTGTGTTTACTTTTCTGGCAATTGCCAAATCGAATGACAAACCGAACGACAAAACACCCAATCGAATGAGTTGTTGTTGGTTGGTTGGTTGGTGCCGCTGCCGCTGCCGCTGCCTCTGCTTTGGCATAGCAAATTAATGTTTTATGGCATTTATTTTTGGGCCTCATCGAAATCGGTTTATATATTTATGTGTGTGAGCCATGCAGGCCAGATATTTTGGTGTATCTTTTGCGGTAGATTTACCAAAGCCATTAACTCGCATGTTTTGGGGGGGAAATCTTTTTTAAATACTAAAAAATTAAGTTAATTTGCTGAAGAATTTGCCAATAAAAGAAAATTAATGTGCAAATTTTTTCAAATTCTTCATTCGATTTTAGACAATTTTAGCAGCTGGAAAAAAAACCAAGCAAAATATGTAACACTCGAAATTCTGATACTTTTTAAGCGCTTTATCTACGCCTGTTATAATTTGCTACCAAAACAAAACACACACAAAATGCAATTGAAAAGTCTTTTAAACTGTTACCACACACAGCGGACATTTGAGTTGGCCATTTGCAGCCAATTCACTCAATTACAAAATCAACGATGATTAAGTACAATCCACAGGCAAGTTTATATAAACAATATCATCTATCAAGTGTTGAGTTTTATTTACTCGAAGAGGGGCAATCAATTGGCTTTTGCAATAGTTTATCAATATATATATATATATATTCTATCTGTGGGCACTGGGCAAACGGTTTTCAATTAAAGGCAGCGCCAACTCGCGTAGATTTAATTTAAAGAATTTCATTTATCGAAGTTGACCAACCACAACGTGCGCGGAAGATACGAATACGAATACGAATACGAGGGTAGCGTAGAGATACTCAGATACACTTCGATCGTGCCGCGAATGACGAGCAGGCGAGACGACAACTGGCGACAACTACAGTACGTACGTATCTGTATCTATTGGATACTTGTGCTCGACTATGCTGACTATTGCCGGGCGAACGGTGCGGACGACTAGCAGACGGAACGAGAGGCGGCACCACCACCGATCGACGATCAACCGGCTGACTGAGTGGAGACCGAAAAGCCCCGCCGCTGCTTAGATCTTCCCCTCCCACTCCCTGCGATCAATTGCGCTGCACTTTGAGTTTCGTTTGCTGCTGGCAATGCTGCAGCGTTTACCGGCTCGCTCTCTTTCAGCTGCGCTCTCCCTCTGCTCGCGCGCGCTCTCTCTCTGGGCAAACAGCTGTTCTAGACACTTGTGGCTCGCGGCTCTGGCCTGGCTGTGTGCACGAAAGACAATTAGCCACGCTCGTTGCCCGTTGCCCGTTGCCCGTGGCCCGTGGCCTGCCTCTTGACGTTTGTTTACTTTTGTTTGTTCATCATCGTCAGATGACAGAATATGCTTTCGCTCGCTCTCTCTCTCTCTCACTCTGCGTTGCTCACACTCTACGTTGCGCTCTCTCAGCGTCTCTCTCTCTCGCTGTCTCTTTGCCGCATTAGTGCCGGGTTTGACTCAGCGCTTTTTGCGTGTTATCGGAGCGGATACGGAATATGATTGGAATAGAGTTTCCCCCTAGGTTGCTATGTGGATTGGTTGCTGATTGAATTTTGATCTGTCTGGGCTTGGCTTATAAACAAAACGCGAGCTGATGAATTTTTGTTCTACATGCTGAGGATGCGCCGAACTGTGGGACTCTTCTCCGTGTAATATAATTAAATATAATAATATAATGTATAATATAATTAATTAATTAAATATAATTAAATATTCCCGTATTACAAGTAGTTCTTTTTATTTAGAGTCTACTCTGAGATTCCTCCGATATCTGCTGGATATTTCAGTTGTATATTTCAGTTTTAATTTTGTTAGTAAATTAAATTTTTAACATGAATTTTATTGAATTTGCAATACTCCATGGATAAGTTCTAATTAAATAATTATTTCCAGCTTGGAAACTCATCTCATGAAGAGCAATATTTTTCTTCATTATCAATTGTTATTCACATTTATGTAAGCTTCATTTTAATATTATTATTATATTATTTATATTATATATAATATTAATATTATATTTAATATTACTCATTTATACAGAATATAAAATGCACTTAAATCGGCTTGCTTCTTGTTTTTTTTATAAATTACCCTTTTCTGTGTTAATTATATATTATATGTGTCATTTGAATTTACCTCATTAAAATTCTCTTGAAAACTCGATTTTAAATTTTGTTTTATTTTTGAATAAATTTTGTATATATTCTCTGTAAATATATAATAGCATTCCCCAGACATTTAATAGTACTTTTTCTTGTATAATCACATTACATAAATCAATGCTCATTTTTGCTCCAGAGTCTTTGCGCCTGCTGTCACCTCACCCCTCTCCGCCACCTACAGCCCAAGCTCGAGTTTTAGCAGCTCGCTCTCTTTTTCTTTTTCCTAACACATTTAATGCCAGCAGCAAGTCAAAGTTGTGTTGTGTTGTGTACTCACTTGACAAGATCGCCACGACCTAAAAGGTTTCGAGACGCGAGCAATTAACATCAAAGCTAGAAAAAATGAGCATCTGTAGCTGTGGCTGTGGATATGTGTATCTTTCAGAGTGTATCTTGGAGCTGTGTATCTTCTAGCTAAACGAGCGATCACGTCGGACAGGCAGGCAGGCAGGCAGGCAGTCAGCGCGAAAATCAATTGGGATGGGGGCAGGCAAGACTCAGCCTCAGCCTCAGCCTCGGTGCGAGAAACATAGAAAAGCGCTTTGTTTGCCCGCAGAACGTTTCATAATTGAATCGAAAAGTGTGCTAATGTGACCAGCAGCAGCAGCAAAGTAACTTAAATTGCAAACATGAAAATGCATTTTCCGATCTAAAGATACCGCCGATACAGGCAGCGGCATGAATGGCATTCCTTGGGGGGTTGCATACTTTTGCATAGTTTTGTTGGTATTAAAATTGATTCGACGCTGTCAGCGCCTGACAATTTGCAAATTAATAAACCCATTAATTTGAAAGCCAACAGGCATACGGAATAAAATTGTGGCCATATATACTAAATATACTAAATATATCTACTTGCATTTGCACGCATCTCATTAATTTGAGTTGATTGTGCATGGGTAATGAGAGAGAGAGAGAGATACAGAGAGAGAGAGAGTGAGTGAGAGAGAGATGCCTAGATGCCTGACGAAACAGCAAGATTTTCCCTCGATCGACTCGAATGCGAGCCAAGCAGCCAAAAGGGCATGCTAAAAAGGCGGACAGCAACAACGCCGACAAACGAACGGCAGCTAAAAGTATTTAGAATTTCTGGCATTTTGTCAAGTGTCGCCAAAACATTTCGCACAACACGCAATGGCACCCAGAGCACAAGAGAGAGAGAGAGATATAGAGAGAGGGAGAGAGTTAACCAGAAAGAGGGAGAGGCTGTGGCAAGAGTCTGGTTGCACTTGTTGCATTTTGAGAAATTTGTGTGGCATTTGAATATGTTTGGCATGGCATTTGTTTTCGGCGATGATGCTACCATAAGAGCAGCCACAAGGGTACGGCTAAATCAACTTTGTTATGCAGGACAATTAACATGGAAGCAGGCCGATAAATTTATGCAATTTAAGCACCAAAAATAGCCAAACAGCAGAGGAATCATGGGATCTATTCCGGCACTTGTAGTAGCCAAAAAGAGCATACAATCTTCGTTATTTGCAAAGCCAACGCGTCACATCTTGTTTAGCCTTTTTGATCGGTTTGTTCCTGCACTTTGGCTGCATGCTGCAATTAATTTTGTTGGCAATCAACAAACTTACAAAGTGAATTGTGACAATGCTCTGACGAAACGAAACGAAACACTGAACCCTGTGCGCCCCCGTTGTTGGATCCAATGTTGAACACTTTGCTGCCGACTTTCGGCACACTTGACTTGATTCATCTCAATTTATGCCACGTTATTTGTTAATATTCTGAGCCGAAAAACGAGCAGCGTGTGGCAAAGGGGGCAGAACCGATCAGCGGGGAGAGCAGAGAGCCAGAGAGGCAGAGCGGTGTAGATTCTCGGTCGAATGGGCCGAATGCACGAGTGAGTGCCAATTTTAAGTTAATTTACCATAAAATTTCTGTGTTACGTATTTTTAATTTTGTGATTTATTTTCGTCATGCGTACCACAACACAACACTTGACGCAATCGAAAACACACGAGCCACACACGGCAACACGGCAACAAAAACAACAAACACACAGCAAAATTTCGAATGGTTTTCGAATCAGTCTGAGATATGCGGCAAGTATTCTGTGCCTGTAGACAATGGAAACAGCAGGCAAGCAATTAGGTACGCAGTAAAAGAAACAGCAAAGGAATCAGTGGAGACATAAAGGGGCGCAGTAGAATGGACAATCGATGGACAAGGCAGACTGTCGTCCAACGAGGGGAATGCGAGCGATGCCCTAAACATTTCCGCTGCATTCAAGCAATGCTAAGGAACAACAAGAAAATGCCAAAGCACTCACGCACACAGGCACACGCAGGCACACGCATGCACATGGCAAAGCGGAAACGGAAACGCAGCGCATAAGTGCTGCCCAGGCGTAGAGGCTAGCCCTTGGACATCGTCTGTGGCACTATAACGATTTTCCGATTTGAATTCCATGTGGAAAATGTGCGCTAAAAGGGGAAATGCCTCGACTGCCCTGTCTGGAATGGCAGATCGAATCGTTTGTGCTGTGAAGTTTCTCTTTGGAGGGGCACAAGAAAAGTGTCCCACTGGGCAGAGGGCAGAGCATAGGCATAAAGGAAAGAGCCTCAAGTTAGCCATGGACTTGGGGCGCTTTGCTTTAGATATTTTTATTAATTTTAATTTATTTTAGCGAAAACTAAAACTGAAAACGGGGGCACAGCCGTTTGATTTAATACTAAACAGCTTGAATAGCAGTCAATCTCTAGTCCCTGGTAAATCCCGAGTCCCTGGTAAATCCCTAGTCCCTTTAGTTCCTTTTCCCGCTTTGGGAATAATTTTTTTGTGTGCTGAATTATTTGCCATACGTCTTGAATGGGTTTTCCGCTTTTCTTTTCAGCACATATCCTAATCGATTTATTGGCTCCACACAATCCAACTAATGCGGGACTGTTGCCAGTATCTCTCTGTCTCAGTCTGTGCTGCCTCCAGTGTCCCTCCCCTCCCCACCCCACCCACCCTCCATCCCCACCACTTTTCCTGTCAGTTTGAGCATTATTCATTTTCATTGCCGCATTCCCAGGGCCAATTCTTTTTCTGTGTGTTTCTGTTTTGTGTAATCAAATACAGACACCAACTGCTGCTCCCTTGCAGCACTCCTCTCTCCCCCCCCCGCATGCAAGTTTGTGATTAAGCCCAAAAGGCTCACTCAGACAGATATATTGAAGAGAGGAGAGACCGACCGAATGGTCTCTCCAGCAGCAATCAGCCAGACATATGCAGGGACTGACTGACAGACAGACAGACAGCAGACACATAGCAAATATGCCCCGAAACGATGTCTAAAGAGGAACTTACCATTTCTGTTCTCACTGTCCGCCGGCTTCATCTGTATGGGATGATGCATCTGTCAAAGAGAAAAAGAGAGAGAGAGAGAGAGAGCAGAGAGTGAGAGAGAGGCAATAAGTAAGGGAAGTCGAACAGAGACAAATATTCAATCATAATAAGTTAGAAAAGTATGAATGGTTTTTCCATTTTAAAAGTCGTTGTAAAGGGGGGGAGGGGATAGTGTTTGGGCAGGGTTTCCCTTTTCCCCTTTGAATATTCAGTAGAAAAAAGCCAGAAATATGGCAAAGAGATTCATTAGTCACAGGAGTATCAAAGGATAAACCCAACAGATGAAGTGGCGAGTGACTTTGGAGCAGGATTTCAGCTTCAAGTTGCCGCCACTTCAGTAGATTTCCATTGGTTTCTTCTGCTACCAATATAAACAAATAAAAAGGCTACACAATAGAGACAATAAATAAAGTTTATAAATGCAATTTTTAAAATTAGAACAGAAGTAATACGAATAACAAAATTAAATATTTCCATTTAAATTCTTTCGTTTCCTTTTCCCTGGTCCTGTCCCTGTGCCATCTGCTCTGCATTTATTTTCCCCTCGTTTGCTTCTCTAGCCCCACTCAACCAAAGGCTAGAACAAAGCTTTGTCTTTCATTAGTTTTTCATGTACAAAGTACATGAGTTTAAGTATTTCTTTTAGATTTCATTACGTTCGACTCGGCACAAGTGCAACAAGTGCGAAGGAATGCAGCGAGCGATGAACAGCTAATGGCATCAAACACAGAGAAGGAGGAGTAGAGATAGAGAGAGTGTAGAGGGGGAGGGGTGGTGTGGTGTGGGGGTGGGGTGTGCCAGAGGCCAAATGGGAAATGGGAACCCATTTCATTAACGTGGCCATTAGCACTTGAAAAATGCAATTGAATGCGAATGCGAATGCTTTTAACAAATTTTCATTTATTTTACATTCATTGAGCCAACTGATGATAAGGTTCGATGGCATCTCCACTCGGGACTGGACTCGTCCTGCTGGCTGCTCGTCCTGCTGGGTCCTTGCTGCCTGTCAGGCACTGGCACGGGCACTGGCCATTACTTTGATTTCAATTAACTTTTCATTGAAACGGTTCGAGCAGCGGAAATGATAATAATAATACTTACAACGATATTAGAAAATGGAACTTCAATTGGAAAGAGTGCAAAGAGTTTTCCCCCACAGGCAAAGAGAGTCAGAGGAGATAGGCGAGAGGAGGAGGCGTAGCCGGACACGGACACGGACACGAAGTGACTGAATGACTGAATGATGTTCAGCAAATTGAAATGAAATGCTTACGGGTTGAGGCCTCTCTGTCTCTGGCAGACCAGAAGCAGAAGCAGAACTAGGACCAGGACCAGCCAGCAGCCAGCAGAATGGAACTGTGAAAGTCAAAAGGTTTCTGCACAAATTACGAGAAAATGTCACAGCCCCCTGCTGCTTGTTCCTGCCCCGACGCCCGACCCCCCCTCTAGCCTGTGCTCATTGTTGCGCCATTTTGCTGCTCTATTATTCAAAATTGACAGCTGAATGAGCCACCCACCCACTGACCGCTCTACCCCCAGCTCTTTACTGGCCTTTCATTTAACTGTCTGTCTGTGAGAGTTGTGCCTCTAACTGTGTGTAGCTGTGTGTGTGCCTCTGCTGGTGTGTGTCTCTGCGTGTGTGTGTGTGTAGTTAAATGCTGGCCAAGTTACCCTTTTCAATTGAATGCTGTCGAAGCTATAATGCGATTTGCAGGCAGTTCTTTTTTCCCTGCTGATTGTCAATTAGCTGTGACAATATTTGGAGTTAGTTTTTTGGCAGCAGACTTAACACGGCGACACTCCAAATTGAATTCGGAAATTGAATTAAATATAAAATTCCGCTGCCACTTGGACTTAATTTGTGGCATCAATATTTCAGTGCATACTTTCAGGCCGCGCCATATAAATGTTCTCACTGCCATCTCTCTCTGTCTCTCTGTCTCTATCTCTCTGTCGCTTTCTTTGCTGGCCCTTGCTGGCCCTTGCTGGCCCTTGCTGCAGCTGTACCTGTTCACACGTGGCCAAAAAAAAAAAGCCTAAGAAGAAAAAGAACAGCGCCACTTAGCAGAAAGAGAGAGAGAGAGAGAGGTAGAGAGCGAGTGCGATGGAGCGGTTGGTTTGGTTCAGTTCAAAACAAAATATTTATTGTAGCCGTTGACAAGCTGAGCCTCTACTGCCTCTCACACTCTCTCCCCCACTCTCTCGCTCACTCACTCTCTTTCTGTGTGTGAAAATGTCGACATTTTAACGTCTGTTTACCTATCGATTATTTCAGGTAAATTAAGTAGCTTCGCCAGACGAGGACATCGATGGATGTCCTTTCTGTTGAGGGCTGCCTGCCAAATGCATTAAAGGATCAGACATGCTCCCACACACACTAACACTCGTGTACGTCGCCTGCCCACACCAGCTACAAATCCTGCATAGCTGGACAGGCAGGCACTTACTTATACAAACAAAGATCCACCTTACACACACAAACACACAGCCACACACACACACCCATCCCCATGTGTGTGGGTTTTGGGGCTGGTAGCTGGGAGGGAACTGGGAGCTGGGAGCATGTGGTCATTATTTTGACAATTACACACGTGGCGCCATTTGGCCAGGACTCCTGTTTCTGCCTTGGCTTGGCGCTCGTATAGCTACTGCCCCGCCTCCTGCCCCGCTCTCCACCTGCTAAGTTTCATGTGTATTTCGGGGGGCTTTGTTTTAGTGCTGTGCCGGACGAACGTTCCTATATGGATTTTCCATTAACAATTTGAATATGTAAATGCTGGGGCCCAGTGGGGCACGGTGGGCTCCCATGCGTGTAAAGAGTTTTACTCGTACTTCTTATATTTTTTGTAAGCTTTGTTTACATAAATTTAAGCAGATATTGCTTTAATTTGATATATTTTATTGATATTTATATGTATATTTTTATTTATTTATATTTATTTATTTTATTATTTATTTGTATTTATTTGTTATTATTTAGTATTTATTTTTATTATTATTCTTTATTTATTTATATTTATAGATTCCGGCAACACACAGAATTTATAAATCTTAAAAAAATATTTGTATATTTTAATTACTTTATCGGCTTCTGGAAAAATGTGACTTTAAATCGGAGTATCTGTTGTAATTTTTGTATTTATTTACGGGTTAATATTCACTCATTTTAATGAGTAATCTAATGATTTTTAGACTGTGGAATTTTCTGGAATTTTCTGCAGAGTTCCCTACATTTAATTTGCATTCCATTTAAGGTACAAGCCATGAAAACCTCTGCCCTAGAGCCAAATATCAGCTACATATTCTTAGACATGCTAGAACCACTGTGCACAGGAACATGAGCTCTGTGGGGGGGTACCTGTACCCCGTACCCGTACCCGCTCCTGCCCTCTGTTGCCCCCTGCCCCCTGCCATCTGCCATCTTAGTGTGTGTTTGCTTGTGCGTGGAACGCTTCATTTAATACGTTAACAATGGAGATTGTCCTCAATAATTGAATCCACTAATTGACTGATGATTACATTTTGTGTTGGCCATATACCAATAGGCCCCCCCCCTCCCACTCGCTGCCACCAACCCACCAAAAACCCCATGCATGGAAAGTATGTCATCGATCGATCGATGGAATCGAATCGAATCGAATCGGGACGCAAGCGGTTGACTTTCTCAAGCTGTATTATTCAAAGGGGGCGCACACAGTAAACACAGTAAATATATACTTTTTATATACTATATACGGGGGGTACTCGCACACACATACATACATGAAGAAAACACGCACGCACACATACACATATAGAGAAAACATATGAAAAATAACGTAGCACACATACACATACATACATACATACATACATACATACACATTCACAGAGAACAGGAAAAAACGGGCAAAACTACGGCCAAAAGCTACATAGATGAGAGAGAGGGGTAATGGTGGCTTGTGGGCTTGTGGGGTTGCTGTGGGTGGATGGTGATAGTGTTTGGAGGGGTGGGGGGGGATGTACTTACCCCATCCAATGTCTTGATGTTGTGCAACGCATCCTGGGCGCGCAGGGCGGCCTTTCGGGTATAGTAGGTGACAAAACAGCACCCTGCAAACGAAAATGGAAACAATCGAATACATATCGAATACAAATCAAACGGATCGATGGACAATTACACACAAGAACGTATGATACAAAACGAACGTTATATATAGCATGTAAATATATATACATGTATATATATATATGTACTGTATGTACTTGTATATATGCATAATTAAATATTATTGACTGGGAAACAATACAAAAATTATTTTAATTTATTTTCTAAAATTAATTTGGCAGCTGTTTTATCATGCATCTTGGCTAAGTTGTTCAGCTACATAGTATAAATATTTATATAGATATAGGGGCATTAGATTATATGGTACAGGGCATGCATTTTACTGGACGGTCACGGGACGAGCGCTTCGTGCAAGCCATGCGAGGCGGGGCGGGGCGGACAGGGGCAATGAGAAATGGACAGAAATCATATGGTGTAGATACGAGCTTAGCTTAAGCATTTAGCATAAGCATTTTCTTTATGTAGCGGTATATTTAATCATTAGGAACAGTTCTACAGAGCATACTGCATATCTCCGCCCTTCACGGCTTGCACGCCTGATTTCTACCTTATAGTTTCTTATCAAAGTGTCCCTGTGACCCACCACTACTACCCCCTGGATGGCCTTGTTTCTTCACTGCACTTTCCCTTTAACATTGTTCAGGGCAGCAGCGCTGTTAACGTCGCCTAGTTAACAGTCGGTTGACGGTGTTGCTAACAGCAGACTGTTAGCTCGCTCTCTCTCTCGCGCTGCTCAGTCACGATCCACTCGACTCTACCGCACTGGCGCTAGCATAGTTTTTAGTCTTTAGTCCTTCTACCCACCGTACGGTGCTATTGCAGTCTTTTTCCACCCACGACAAAGCATACAAGCTGCGTGCCAAGTGCCAAGCTCCGAATATATATATATATACATATATATCCCTAAATATATCAACAATATACATCGAAGCAAAACCCCTTTATTAAGAACCGAAGCCGAACCGATCATCCATCCAACCTCCTACAAATACAGATCGTTAAATAAAAAAAAAACTTCATTGATTGCAGCACCTGCCACCCATGGAAACTCTCATCTGTCTATGATTTCTTATCGAAATGTATGACTTCGACTTCTTCTTCTATGTGCCTTACTATCTACTATCTATGTGTGAACTCTTAGTGATACCTTCTGCAGCTATGAGTCAATATTTGTACAAATTTATTCAATATTTGAGCTTTGATCTGAGCTGATAAGCGCGTCGATTGCCACAAATACCTTCGATTAATCTTATCTTTAATCTGCGTATATAAAAGCTATCTTTAATCTATAGTTTGCACCTTCTACTGCTACATTTTCTTGGTTGCTTTGCGTGCCTTTCTCTGCTATAATTTCTATGCTTTTCGGTCATGCTTCATATCTGCTGGCTTCATTTACATATATAATATCTACTTGTCCATTAGTTAGATTAAATTATAATCCTCGGACAACAGTCCTTCGTGGCTGCTCGAACACCTTACAACATTTACAGTTTCCATACTGCACACACACACACATGCCCCGATCATCTCCGTACCCTCCCCCCTTCTAGGCCATAAATATGCATAATGGAATTTACCTTTTTGCTCTCGGAAAAGTTTGCAAGCAAATGCGCATATTATTCTAATACAGCCCCAAAAATTAACACACACCCAAAAGCAGACACACATACTCGTATGCTCATATCCTGCATCCTGTGTGTGTGTGTGCAAGATTTTCCTGCTTATACACGCACAATTATGGCCAATTACCACGGCTGAAACTTTGCCCAACAGCCCGCAAACACTGCTGGAGTACCCAGCAGCATACCTGGGTCCAAGTTTTAATGTTGATGGGCCTGCTCGCCATCAGCATAATCATATTACTTGATGTTTATTCCCCGCCCCACGGGCAGGTGGGTACCCCCCCAAAAATATTGATGAACATTGTAAAATTTCATTGAATACCGGAATATAATCCGCACATTTGTATGCCTCTCGGACTCACCTCTGCTTATCGATGTGACCTTGTCCCGCAGCACATTCAACGTGTGCACGGGCCCAAACTGCTCGAACATTTGACGGAGCCGTGGCTCGTCCCAGGTCTTGGGTATTTGGCCCACAAACATTTTGATATTATCAGCATCGGGCTGATCCTTCAGCATTTCGCTGCTGTTCGTGTCCATGGCATCCAGATCGGATTTTAAGTCATCCTCCATGGGACTCGACATGCTGCAAAGAAATACAGAATTCATTTATAATTTAATTTATATATTTCCATTTATTGCCATAAACTTCTTGCAGCCAAATAAATTCATTACAAATCTCAAATACAAGCAGCAACTTTTTGCATTGAACTGCCACAATTCGCTCTCTAATCTGCAGCTGTAACTCTGCTCCTAACTTCATTTGCTAATTACGATAAAAAAGAGGAGAGAGCTAGAGACAAACAACAAGAGTCCTCTTGCTCTCTTGCCCTGTCGCTCTCTTGCTCTCTCGCTCTGGGGCAAAGTTGGCTAACAGCATAAAATACAAATACTAATTGTTATTAGCAAACTAATCTAATCTAAAAAGTTGTAAACGTTTTTACTTTTGTTTTGTGGTTGACCAGTCCGCAACTGGTAGGAGGAGAACCGCTGGGAATGTGCTGGTAATGGAGTTGAGGATCGGGGAGTCCTTTGACTGACTGGCAGCGCATCGAACGCTCTACTTTGAGGTCACTTTCGGTTTGGTTTTTGTGGACTGACTGCCCCGAAAAAGTTTTCCCTTTACCCGGCCAGTGTGCTCGTTGTTGTTTCTAATGGGTTTGGCTGGGGGGTTTATTGGGTGTTCTTGATGGTGTACCAAATTGACTTTTGGTTGCTTGTCAAATTGCTCGACAAACTGCTGGTCAAAGGGAGTTCGTTCTGCTGCTGCTGCTGCTGCTGCTGCTGAAGTTGTCAAGCAGTTGGCCCAATAAATTTCAGCACTTAATTGGCTCTGGTATAATGGAATGCCAAGTGGGGGATTGTTTGGCTGGGAAATTCACACGTATTAACATTTCCATTGCCTACTTTTTGGCCCTCAATTGATATGCTCTGATATCCCAGTGGGTGGTGGGAGGTAGGCTGGAGCGTTTCATTATTAGCTTTTATCTGACGGGGGGAGTCATCTGAAATGATGCCATTTAGGAAATTACTTGCAATTTACTTTTAAATTTCTTCATTTTCCAATTTCCTGCGTAAGTAATTTCTACGCCCCATTCGCCCTACCCTCCCCTGGTTATTAACTGCCAGAGTACCAGCCCTGCAGCGTGGAAGGCAGTCAGGCCGGGGCTGACAACCCTGCGACACTCAGTGAAAGCGAAGAGCAGCCGCGGGCCATCCAATGACAAAACGAAATTAATCTATTAGAGCCCGAAACGAGGACGTGGCGCCAAATTGTCTATGTCAAGGTGATAAATTCAGGCCTGGCCGCTGCCGCCAGCTGAATATGCAAAGTGGGTGGAGCAGGAGCAGGAGCAGGGGGCAGCGAATCTGCCTCCATGGTAATCCATCGCGACTTCTGTGCCTGCAGCATAAATCTCGAAACGGGAAACATTTACGCATTTGGTGCGTGTGCCCCAAAAAGAAGCAACGCAAAAATAAATACAAAATAAAATAACAAAAGCCAAAAACAAACGGGAAGAGGAGGAGCAGGGGAGCAGAGGAGCAGAGGAGCTCCCTGTGGTAGCAGGGGAGCGCGACAGGTGTGTTGCCCCTGGAGTCTGTAAGGCAATTATTTCTGACGCTGGGGCTGGCGCCAATCCATCGGGGAGCCAAGCTCGAAGAACGCTTCCCGAGTGCGCACGGAGGCCAACTAGTTGCCAGGATCCAGACTCTGCAGCCTCTCCTGACTCTCCGGCCTTTCCCCAGCCTCTCCAGCCTCCCCAGCCTCCCCAGCCTCTCCAGCCTCTCCGGCCTCAGAACATCTCTCCTTGGGTGTCTCTCGGGGCTGCGCTTGGGCATTAATAATTCAGTTTCATTTAAATGCGACCAGGCTTAATGAGAAAATCGCCTGCGGTGGCAGCTGAAGCGTGCCAGAGTGGCAGAGGGGCAGCAGAGCTTGCCTCCCCTCTCAGTTGGGATTTGTGGGGGGCAGGACAGGGCCAGGACAGGGCCAGGGCACACACAGGTGATGACGATGATGACGACGATGACTATGTTGGTATCGCCAGCTCAATGCGAATTCAACAACTTGAGTGAGGAAAGTACGCTGTCACGGCACAGTGGCTCCAAGTCTGTTGAAAAATGTACAGCTACAGGCTCAAATATATGTCAGAACTGCTGCCAGGGACTGCCTGCACTTTTGATTACTCCATGACAGAAAAACACAAAGCAAACTCTTGAATTTTTATAGTCCAACATTCCTTGAAGCACTGTGAAAATGGCGACACAGTCAGTCATGACGTGGCGGCACTTAATTTATGATGGCAGTTTGTTATGCCGCGGCTGTCACAACAAAAGCAAACAGCTCAAAGATACGCGTAGAGGCAGCAAAAAAAAAGAAAGGAAATATATACAAGAAGGACTGGACCCAGAGGCGCATAAAAATGACCCAACGTAAATTTAATAATTCTTGTTTTATTATTTAATGGCCAAGCAGGAGGGGAAGGAGAGGCAGGAGGAGCAGCAGGAGCTCTGATAGTTCTCGGCCACAGTCCAGACTCGCTTCAAGCTCCTTTGGGCTGCGGGCTTTCAAGGGCCTGCGGTTGTATCCACTGAAATTGTAGAGGACCACAGCACGGGGCACCCCTGCCCAACCCGCCGCCCATCGCATCGCATCGCATCACATCAGTTATTGTCATTACGAAGATGCTATAATATTATAATTACACTGTCCTGTCAATAATCATTCGCTATTATCTTTGATGACTTTGGCTATGTGAGAATTGTCGCCTGGCTGGGCTTCTGCCAATTAATAACCTTAATGCAATGCCAATTATCATTAGTCACTCGCTGGCATGCCCTTCACTCTCCGCATGCCCCGCGCCCACACCCAGCCCTGCCCAATTGTCACTTATTTTAATTAAATCAGTCGCCGTTGTGGGTCGCTCGCCCGCGTCGATTTCGAGTCGAATTTTTTATAATTTCCGGGCAAAGGAAGCTGCTCACAAATAGAAAATGTGGCGCACGTCCGAGGAATAACCATTTGAAATGTGATAGCTGAAAGCGAGGGGGGGAACTGGCACTGACGATGGCGGCTATAGGAAATTGAAATGTTCCCCGTTTAACGGCAAAGGTAATATGCAAAATGATAAGCACTGAAGCTGAATGACGGAAATGCTTGTAAATGTTACGGCAGGGCGCACAAAGTTTGAGGGAGATTTCGATGATGGACAGGCAGGTATTTCCCACCCCTGGAGCTACCTGGAGTGCAGGCTGGCTGGGCTTTAATGATGTGTGTTTGAAATGGAATTTAATGCTCATGGAAATCCATTCATTGATGGGCGGGCTAAGCTCTGATAACTCCTCCTCCTCCTCAACTCATTTTCCATTGCATACTTTTCAGCGCTAACCGAAATTACCGAAACCCACGGCCCAAAATAAATCATTTCAATGCAATCCGCAGACATTAGCTGCGAAGCTGCTGCTGCTGCAAAAATGGAGTAAAGCAACTGAGCTTTGGGTGTGTGGCAACACTCACCGATTTTGTACGCTTGGGGCAACAATGGCTGGGGCAGCGGCGGCGACTACTATAACGGCAGCATTTCCGATGCCCCCGGCCTGGCTCTGCTCGACTAATGAAGTTCTGGAATTAATGCCGGAATTCAGCTGCGTTGACGTTGCCGCCGCTGCAGTCGCTGCTGCTGTTGTTGCGGTTGTTGCGGCTGCAGCTGCTGCTGCTGCTGTTGGTATTGTTGTTGGTGTAGCTGTTGGTGTGGCAGGAACTGCTGCTGCTGCTGCTGCTGCTGCTGCTGGAACGGTCAGCGCTGCTGTTGTGCTGGAATTTATTTGGTTGTGCAAAAGTGTTTCCAACAATGCAGTCGACATATTTGTTGTTGTTGTTGCTGGGATGAGGTTTGCTGTTGCTGCTGCTGCTGCTGCAGCTGCTGTGTTGCTGTTGGTGTTGCAACTGGGCCGCAAATATGGATGGAAACTTTTTGCAGCACCTGTAAAAGTTGTTGTCGCTGCAATGGCACCTGAAGTTGCTCCTCCTGAGCTCGTTAGATTCTCTAAATACTTGACTGGCTGTTGTTGTAGTTGTTGTTGTTGTAGTTGCAACTGTTGCTGCTGCTGCTGTTGCTGCTGCTGTACGTTGCAATTGTTATTGCTATTTAAATTGTTATTGTTATAAAGGCTGCTGCTGTTGCTGTTGCTGTTGTTGTTGTTGCCATTAGCAATAAGTGCAACAGGTGCCGTTGTCAGCATTGTTGTTGCTGCCGCTGCTGTTGCTGCTGCCTCGTTAGTTTGTTCTGTTGCTGCCACGGACACTGCCACTGCCTCTGCTGCTGCTGCTGCTGTTGTTGCTGCCACTGTTGCTGGTGGAATGCCGCTCAGTGTATCCGCGTGCAGATTCAAGGATTGCAACATCATTTATAACAGTTTTGCTCTGTTTTTATTACCAACTCGACCCTCTGCTTGTCCCTGTCCCAGTCCCAGTCCCTGTCCTTGTCTATTTGTGTGCTTGTCTGCCTGTCGCTAATTACTTTTAGTGTCGCATTTGGCGACGCTCGCTTTTTAATTTGCTTCGGGTTTTAGTTTTATTAAAATTGTATATTATTGCGCTGCTTTTAATTGTGCCCGCTGCCAGGGCGTGGCTGCTGCCTCTCCAGCTGCCACCTCCAGTCCTCCTTTTATTTCTATGTATTTGTTTGTGTGTGTGTGTGTGTGTGTAGCTTGCTCTCGCTTTGTTTATCACAGTTTTTGCTCTCACAATTAGCTGCAGTATTCGTTTGTTGCAGGACACTCTGCGAAAGGGTTCAGCTCCAGTGGCAAACTGCAATTAAAAACAGAAAAAGAAAAAAATACGTTTGCTGATTAAAGGAGGTGGATTATGTATGTCGCATATTGTAGGAAAAATATAATTAATAATATATTATATATATAATATAATATAATATATTTTATTATTATATATATATATTAATATATATTTTTTTTTTTATTATTATATAATATAATATAATATAATATAATATAATATAATATAATATAATATAATATAATATAATATAATATAATATAATATAATATAATATATATATATATATAATATAATAGTAATAGTAAAAGTAACTCCTGTTTATAGTTCTTCGATCTTCTCCTTGAATAACTTTAAATTCCAAAAACTACCCTTAAATTTCTCCAGCTTTCACTTCGATTGGAAAACCAAAATGAGCAACCCCCAAGAGCCATGCAAATATTTATATTAATTTTTTAAGTATCCACTATGCTAACCACAGTCGAAATGGCTGCCTATAGCCACCACAGTCAGCCCAAAGAACTCCGTTCTCTCTCCCCCAAAGCCCCAATCCAAACCAAAGCCCCAACCCACTTTGGTTTAACCAACTGCATTGAGCGCAACTGCATAGCTAAGCGCATTTCAATGGAAGTGCCTTCCACATTGACTGACAGACTGACCGCAGTACTTTGGGTCCACTCGACTGTCGGTCGGTCGGTCTGTCTGTCTGTCTGCATTCAAGTGCCTGCCTGGGCTTTGATACACACACTCGGGCACACTGGCACATGTCTATATCTATATCTAGTATGTACGTAGTAGATGTCTATATCTGCCGCTAAACAGATAAGCATTTCGAGTGCCCCACACACAGGCACAGGCAGTGCAGCAGTGGTGAGTGGTGAGTGCTGAGTGCTGGGAGAGCGAGAGCCAACCCCATGCCAGTGCTGGCCGCATAATGTTGAAGGCTCCAGCTAATTAGTTAAATTGAAATCAAATTATTTGTTGTCGCACTTGACTGACCACATGGCATAGGCGCCTTAATTAACGCGCTTTCGCATACACAGATGCAGGCACAGATTGGCCGATCTGATCTGACGGTTTGGCTTGGTTGGAACATACGTAGACAGACAGAGAGGAATCCATAAGGCATTTATATGTGTATCTGCACACAAGATTCTAGGTACGTATGGAAAGCGATTAGCATTATGCTTATTGTGTTTGAATTTTGGGCAGAGAGAGACTCTCTCTCTCTCTCTCCCAGTCTCTCTCTCTTTGCCAGCCTAAGCCAATCGGAAGCGAAAACCCAATCGGGAAATTCGTTTATTGATATTTGGGTTTGAGCTCAAGCTGGAAATTGTTTACTACTTTTGTTTGGGTAAATATAAGAGTACTTATACTCTTACTTATACACTTATACTTATACATATTTATTGAACTATTAAAAAATATGATCCTTAGCGGATTAAATCTTCAGAGGATGCTGCATATATGCATATGTATATTATGGTGAATTTTCATTTACTTCCCTGTGGCACAAATATTGTGCCCTTGCTTTAATCACAATCTAAATATATTTTAGGTAAATTTAAATATTTCCAAAATCCATAATTGCACCAGCAATTGCCCATGCTATAGCCTGCAGCTCTATCAATTGTTTCACACCTCAAACTGTTTTGGCTTCGTATTAAAGTTAGTTTCATATTAGCTCCCATCTAGTGGCATTTATTTATGCTAGTTCCGCCTATTCTTTGACGTTTTTTCGACCTTAATTTTAAAGTTTCACTGCAGTTCAGGCACACACACTTTTCGCTCTCCGCGCCACCACTCCTCTCACGATGCGCCGTTTTCCCTCATTCTCCAGATAATCGCCACGAAATTCGCCGGTTTTTCTATTATTTTTTAATAAATTTCCACGCTTGCATATTTTTCGCGCTCTTCTATTTACGTTTTTCGCTTATTTTATTTATTTTGTCGCCTTTGCCTTTTTTTTTTTTTTTCTTGTTTGTGTTATTTTTTTCGGCTCCGTCCGCTCCTCTTGGCCGGACACTGGCAACTGTCGTCGTCGTCGTCGTCGTCGTTGGCGTCCCCATCATCCGCATCGTTGTCGTGCCATGAAACGCTTGTTGCATCCCCCTGCCGCCCCACAGACGTGCCAACATCATTCCGTCGCGTCGCCCACTCCTCGCGCCCGCCAGCTGAAACAAGCGTGTTAGGAAGGCAGCCATCGGTTTGCCAGCGGCATGCTTCAGCTTCAGCTGCTGCCTCTGCTCCTTGCCACTTGCCACGCGCTTATCCTAGCGCCATCAAACGATGTCGACGACAACAACATCGACGCCAACGTCGTTAGAGTAAGGGTATTCCAAAGAGCAGAGTTGCTTCGGCTATGGCATGAGCTGCACTTGGGTAAAGGATTGCAGTGAAGGTAAAGGTAAAGGCTTCACAGCTACAATGCCATGGCAAATATATCCTTATGCAGTTCTATATCTATATCCATAAAGGGTATTCCCTTGTTCAGTATATGAGCGTGGAAGCTTCCCCCTTTTGCTGCTGCATTATGAGCAGTTATCGTCGCTGGCGCTGCTTCCTGGCTGCTGGCTGGCTGCTGCTGGCTGTTGCTGATGTGGCTCCTGCAGCTTTAACAGTCTCGACACACAACGAACCGCCCCACAGCTAGGGAGGGTTTGGGTTGGGGTTCGGCTAGGGGTGAAGAGCAGCCAGCCAGCCAGCTGTGCCATCCTCCACATAGCTGTTGCTGCTGCTGTTGCTGTCACCTTGTAATTTTATTTATCTATTGATTATTGAGTATCTCTTTTCTATTTATTTGCCTTTGTTTGCCCACGCAGCGTTGACAGTGAGAGCTACCCCTAAAGCTGCCCCCCAACCACCAATCCCCAACCCCTAGCCACCCTTTGGCATTTTTATTAAAACAGATTCCTATCCTCCCGCTCGTGTGTGTGTGTTTGAGAGAGTGTGGTGTGTGTGTGTGTGTGCCCCTGGCTGTTTTTTAATTAACTTTAGTGACAATATTTTGCCCAGCTGCCTACCCTCGATGCCAGTCCCTGCCCAGCCCCAGTCCCACAGTCCCAGCCCCAGTCCCAGCCCCTGTCCGGAGATAATCAAACTTTGTCCATTGTATGCAAATGTAGGCAACTGAGTCTTGCTCTTGGTCCCGTTTCGTTTCGTTTCATTCCGGCTGCCATAGGACACTCTGACCCCAATTGCTGTGACTGTTTCTCAGTGTTGTCAGTGTGTCTCTGCGTTTGCGTCTCTCCCCTGCTCTCTCTCTCTCTCTCTGACAGATGACAGCGCGCCGTTGACATTTCGTAAAGATGTCACTTGTCCATGGGTGCATTGTGCCAACCGACGTACCACTGGCTGACTACACATGCTATCCGGTCTCACCATAGCACCTCCATAGCTCCATATGTCCGAGTCACATACTCGCAGCGTATCCACCACCCCACACTCCCCCCAATCCCCCAATCCCATTCACTTGTTGAGCGAGTTTCCTTATCTTATCTCTGTGTCGTTTTTATACGTTTTGCCTGGTTGCTTTATTGTGTGGTTTACTTTGCAATGGGTCGCTGTTATATTCCATATCTACGTGTCTGTGTGTGTGTACGATGGCTCATACGCGTATCCAAGTGCAAAGAGAAACTATCTGCAGCGTTGTGGCTGGGGGGGATAAACAGGTTTCTGTATATAGATTAGGGTGCACAAGCAACGGATAATATTTGGGTCTTAAAGCAGAAGAAATCTGCTCGAAAAAGTACACAGCTAACACTTGGGTATAACAGTTTTAGGAGTTTTTATAACAGTTTAATAAATATAAAAACTTCAGAATGAAAATGTCATAATAATTCCGGCTTATAAACTAGAAACTGTTATAATTTTTGTTATACGGGGGCTTGTATGCTTGGGTATAACAGTTTTACGAGTTTTTATAACAGTTAAAAAATTATCAAAGTTTCAGAATGAAAATGTGTTAGTAATAAACTAGAAACTGTTATAGTTTGTGTTATACTAGCCACAGTATAACACAAATTATAACAGTTTAAGCTACATATTTTTTTGAAAATATGAATAGCTAAAAAGATTTCGTTAAATACTCACACTAATCCCCCCAATAACGAATACAATATCCAATGGCTGAACTTTTCGATTTTTCGATTTTGACTTTGGCTTTGATCACACGACAGATGTCACACAATATCCATAGTTTGAGCTGATATCAAGTATATATGTGTATGTATGTATATAGCAGTTAAATCAATCATACAAAAATCACACGGAATGCACTTCGCGACTGCGTTAATGGGGCGACGATGAAAAGGAGAGACAACCGCACGTAGACGCCAATGGAGGGCAACTAACTCGAACAGGCCCGAAAATTCCCGTATACTGATTTCATAATTCTCACAACCCACCAGCAATACCCACCAGCACCTCTCTCACTCTCACTCTCTCTCGCTGTCTCTTTCCCTTTCCCTGATGGCTCTGTGGCTGTTATCTGCTGCTGCTGCTGCTGATAAGGGTCGCCGCTTATCGCATAATTGCTCGCTGATTGCCGCCGTCAGGTAAAAATGCCCTGTCGCTCTTTTTTCCCCCTCCTCTTTTTGGCTTGCCTTCAGTTTGGTTTAATTTCTCTCTGCACAAATATTTGCTCTTGACGGAGAGTTTTTCTCCCGCTCGCTACTGTCGTCTAAATGTGACTCTGTTTGACTCTACTATCGCACTGGGGTGGGGTGCCACACTGTACACAGGTTGTACAGAGAGCTCTTTAATTGAACATCTTATCGAGGCAGTGCAGCCAGTGTGGAGCGGGTGGGGGGTGTGTGTGTGGAAAGTGCATCAGCCCTCAGACACTCAGCGGCAACGGCTGAACAATTTGTATGGCCAACATTTCTTATCAAAACACATGACGAAACGAAACGAAACAGAGCAAGAAACAGAAACAGAACCCCGATCCGAGCCACAGCACTATAAAAAGGCAACTAGATGGTTCAAATAGCCATTGGCCGGTGTCCGTTATCCGCTGTCCGTTGTCCGCTGCAATTACTTTCCAACTCTCGACTTCGCGCTCGATATATCCGCACTATAATGCTCATAAATATAAACTAAACCCGTGCGAGTGGCCCGCTCTGAATTTATACGTGGCATATACACCTATCCTATACCTATCCATATACATTTATCCAATCAAGAGTGTGTGTGTGTGTGTGTGTGTGTGTGCAGTGCCATTACACAAATACCAATGTTGTCCGCCGCCGCGTTCGGAGACCAATGAGCATGCCACGTAGCCAAAGTATCGATGAGTTTGAAGTGGGTGACTTGTTGGGGGTCGTGTGACCGGACAGCCGTTCCAAGCTCTCAGCCAGCAATGGCCATAACAGACACACACACACACACGGCCAAGGGTTACTGGCTACCCCTGCCACCGTTCTTATATACCTAAACTCGGACTATATAAACTGTGGCATATAGCTGGGATATGTCTAGCATGTATCAGAGTGAAAGAAAGTAAGGCCTTTGGGTTTGTTTGTCATTGTGCCATCAAATTATAATAAGCGACTATTTAGTGGTAAATGTGTGTCACTTTTGCCTACCTATGGACACAGCACAGGACAGGCCTGGCCTACGGCGGCGCTCTCATTCACTCACTCACTCAGTCATTCGCTCGCTCGCTCGCTCGCTCTGTCCCTCTTGCACTGCCTCTAAGGAGATAATTATATGGTGTATACGGGTGTATATATGGGGGTGGGGAAGGATATGCATTAAGCGGAATCGAACGGACGGAAAAATCGAATATTCAATTACCTATTCATTGCTGGAATTATAATTTGTCTATTTTTACATGTGTGCCACATAAACAAGGCGCTGCCTGCGTGCCAGCCCAGGGGAGGGGGCTGAGAGATAGCTAAGATGGCAAATGCTTAATTGCATGTTACAATTAATTACAAAGGCATATGCTGTATATCAAGGGTGTACAAAGATGTGAACAAGTAATAGCAGTTCGTATTAAATTTGTGCCAGAATAAATAACAGAATAACAGAATTTAATATAATAATTGAGTTTTAATTATTATTATTTATTTATTATTATTTTTTTTTATAGCAGCTCGTATTAAATCTGTTCCAGAATAAATAACAGTTCTAAAATAATAATTGAGTTTTATTTATTAATATCATTTGTTATTGTTTATTTATAGTAGTTCGTATTAAATTTGTCCCAGAATAAATAACAGAATTTAATAATAATTGAGTTTTATTTATTATTATTTATTTATTATTTATTATATGGTGAATTATTGATGGTTATTATTATTTATATTTATTATATGTAATTATTTTAAAATTAAAATTATTGAGTTTTATTTTTTATTATTTCTATTACTATTCTTTTATTATTTATTATATTTTATTATTTTAAAATAATTATTGAGTTTTATTTTGTATTATTATTATTTTTTATTATTTATTATATTTTATTATTTTAAAATATTTATTGAGCTTTAATTATTATTATTATTAGAATTTATTTATTTATTATTTATTATTTTTGATGGTGAAATCTTTGCATATGTAGATTGATTTCAATGAATTCACTTAATGAGTAATAAATGCCACAACCACAGCCGAAATTTATCAGAATAGATAAAGGGTGATGGCAGTAGCATTCCAGATATTGTAAACAACAACCAGCCGGATGTATTTGCTTCCATATGTCGCACTTTGTATACCTTGTATGCCGCACTTAATCAGTGTACCTATCTAACCTGAGTGAGGGACGATTTCCACCCACTTCAACTTGGTTTTGATTAGCATATGCAGACACTTTGATAACACTGTTTAATCATCCATTAGGAGCCAGTGGGATCCAGCCCCAAATGATATGCACACTGCGGTCGTACCATAAACAAGCCACAGAGCCACAGAGCACTCCCACACCCATTGCCACTCGCAGAGCACTCCCCACAGTATAAACCACGAGATTCTGATACCAATCTGCTTATCGGTAGCGTCTGCAGCTAACTGCTTACCGATTTATCTAATCTGTAAATCTTATCTGGCGCAATTACTCCGCACTTCCTTCCATTCCAATTGCGACAGAGGTACAGTTGCGCCGGCAAGTAAATGGCCGCCATAAAAAGTTCATCCATTGAAATCAAAGGATACATGTGTATCCCCATGTTGGATCCATATGTGTGTGTGTGTGCAGCTAGATAGTTCCGTCTGGCCCGGTCTGCTGGTCCCATTCATGGCCCTTCTGTCTGGGCCAACTTGTAACCCTTTTTGTTTCTTTCGATTCGTTTTTTGTTGCGCTCCTCTTTCGCCTGTCTGGTGCTTCGCATGCGGATCAATATTGAATTGGATTTGAGCAATTGTTATAGCCACCATTCGGCTCTGGGCTCTGGCTTGGGTCAGCCGCTTGTCTGTTTCTTCCCTGGGGTAAATTTGTTAGTTAAGCGGAAAATGTTATTTAATAATTTATGTCGGAACACGCTAAAGTCTGAATATTAAATTGAAAATTTCCCATCAAAAGTCGAAACTTCAAGCAGAAGCTGGCCCTCTCTCTCGCTGCTCTATGCTAAACCCTTCAGTTCCAATAATATTATTGGAAACTCAACTAGAAAATCGAAGATGTAGAAGCCGCAGGAATGCGGTTGGCAATGCAACAAAAGCCAAAACACAGTTTAGTGGTCGAATAACGACAACAGCAGAGAAGCCAGAAGGACGTGGCCACAGTCAGAGTCCAGGAAGGAGCAAAAGCAAGGCAAAAGGACACTCACCGACAGACAGACAAGACCAGACAGACAGACAACTACTAATAAAGGCAGGTAAACAAAAGTGTGGCAGGTGGACAGAGCGAGCCACCGACTGAGGGTGAAAGTCGAAGAGTCGGACAAAAGGAAGCACAAATAATATAAATTAAATGTGTAGAGCCCCCGCCCCCACTGTGCCACATGGACTCCACTCCACGCCCAGGGCCACCCACTCAAAAGAACGGCAAGCTGAGTAATTATTTCCGGCAGACCTGGCCCGGAGCAGACGAGGAGAGCAGAGTCCTTGCGGTCTGGCTGCAACACATGGCCGGACACTTAAACCCCCAAGTGTGGCAAACGACTGGCAAGGGGCTGGAAAATCTATCTGGGCAATAATTTCGGTTGACATGCCTGCGGTAATTATTGACCGTAATGACAAAACCGTATCCGAATACGGAAAATGGAAGCCTCAACCCAACACAAGCCAAACCAGAAACCTCAAACCCACTCACAGTCCCCCCACTCCCTGCCTGACAAATTGCTTTAGTTTTTGGGTTCATCTCTCTGTGTGTGTTTGTGTTTTGTGCTCTAATTGGATACAATTTTATTGACCGGCTCCTGGACAAGCAGCAGCTGATCCACAGGTTCGCACCAAACAAATAAAAATTGTCAACGCAAGCAGCAACCATAAACCAGTAAAAGTAAAACCCAGCAACACAAACTAATTCCCCAGTTCTTTTTGATTTGATTTTTGAACTTAATGGCTGTTGGTGTTGGGTCCAGCCAAGATTTATGTTCCACTCGCATATAAAATATACGTATATATACATATATAGAGAGATATTAATGGAACGGAGCTGTCGATGATGTCGCTGCGGCACCACGCCCCACAAAAAAAAGAAAAAGAATTGTTTGTCCAAAAACTAATTAATAATATTTCTATGGCGTATTTTTGGATATTTCTCTTCGGTTTCTGCGGATTTTGTATCTATAAATTTTCCAATTTTTCCTTTTTATCTGTGGTGTTGTCTTCTGTGTTTTTTTGTTTTTGCTAATTTTGTTTCAATGTCGACTATTTTTGTGCCGGCATTTGCACATGTTCGCCATTCAGTGTGGATCATAAATATCGGCCACTCCGAGTGCGAGTACGAGCAGGAGCATACCCCCATGCTAAGCACCCAATCACCCAATAATCCACTGAAAGATAATCCGCTTAGTGCGAGGAACTTTTACTCACAATTTTAGCTAGTTATGTGCGCGTATTTCCGTGCAGGCGCATACCCAGCATTTCACTAGTTGAATGATGTCTTTTGTGTTGACAAATTGCCCGAACGAGTGCCGCTGCGGCTCCGGCTGAGGTTAATGATCGTACTAATATTCGTGCTGCGGGGGGGATCGGGCATCCGGGGGGGACAGACACAAACACACACATATACAGAGAACTCGGCAGTGAATCGCGTGAGTTGAGCGACAAATAAATTCACTTGATGCTTGATGGGTGAAGTGCGAGGTCAAATCTTTCACTTGACACGAAGCAGACGCACTCGCAGCTTCACAAATACACACACACACATACACACACTATACACTGAACGCACAATTATCAGCGCACTTTGATGACACTTTTAATATTTATTTACTTTGCATTAATTTTTAATCTTTTTTTTTTGCGTAAGGTGTGATTGAAATTTCTTTTGATATTTTCACTGCAAAAATTCAATTTATTTTTTTTTGTTGTTGTTTATTTTTGTGGGCTAAAATTTGCGCATTTTTGGGAAGACTGTGAAGACACTGCATGTGACATGATTTCCATAAAAACTGCACTGGGCCACCATAATTTTTGAATATATGTATGTATATATATTTGAATATGAATATTGCACTCTATATATCTGTGGTGGGTACTTTTCTGTTTGAAAATGCGAGTGGGCGACAACGCAGACGACGACGACCAAGACGACGACGACAACAACGATGCCAGAGCGGGAGACTGGGAGAGAGAGAGAGAGAGGAATGAGTTTTTCTCATGTGGGGCCGACTACGTCCACGTTCACGTCCAAGATGGAACTGCCGGCACCGATGCGAGCTGATCGACCTGACAGTCCATGTCCATGGAGTCGCCCAGCGCTGCCTGGGTTGCTGCTGCTGCTGCTGCTGCTGCTGCGTTGTTGCTGCTGCGCTGTCGTTTTTATTTATTCCGAAATATAAATTATATAAATAATATTTGGAAATATAAAAATTATGCATGTTCTTTTTATTTTGAATTTTAATTGAATTTGTTTGCCAGGCCAAAGAGGGGGCGGCCAGCCAGCCAGCCAGCCAGCCAGCCACCCGACTTGACTTGCCTCAGATTTGGTCGTGTTGATCATAATTTAAATCAAAACCGAAATTAATATGATGTTCTCTCTCTGCTCCTCTCTTCCTCTGCTCCTTCTCATCTCACTGCACTTGCTGCTCTGTTTAATTTCTCAATTTTCGTGGAAAACTGTCAGCCCCCATATTCATTCCCCAAGAGAGTGGGAAATTAGCGAGTGGGCGAGTGGGCGTAAGATAGAGAGAGAGACACACACAGAGAGAAGACTTTGTTCTCCCGTGGCAGTTCTCTGATCGATTTCCCTTACTTTTTATGAGCTGTCCGAGCAAAACCAAACAAAATCATAGCAGAACATCTGTTTGTCTTTTATTTACGTGTTTTTATAATTTCCGTTGAATGGTTCTACAATTTTGGGTGTGTGATTTTTTCCATCACTTTCTGACATGTTGTCAGGGGGATTAGCCTGGCCGTTAGGTTGACAGGCCTCCACGGGGGTGGTAGTGGGTGGCATTCTAATTTGGTCTCTCCTGCTCTGCGTACAATTTGAATATTGCTCGGCGAATTAATGACTATGGATACGAGCCATTTGAGCGGCACTCTATAAATTAGACCATTACACCATTAGACCATTAGAGATCGCTGGATGCACATGCTGCATGCGGGTCTTGCATTTGGTGTGAATTTTGTGTCAAGCAAGGCGCATATTATGTTTCGACAGCAGATAATAAATATGTATGTAGGTATGTGCATATAGTGATATATTGAAATAATTGATCTTACTTTCTTTCTCAGAACATATTTAAATGTTCCGCAATCCGTTGAACAAATTTCTAAATTTTAATTTATATTTCAACAGCAGATAATAAATATGTATGTATGTAGGTACATATGTGCATATGTATATATATTTATATAGTGACATATGCAAATAATTGATCTTGATGTTCCGCAACCCGTTGAACAAATTTCTAAATTTTAATTTTATAATTTGTTTCAAATTTTAATTTAATTTATTTAATTATTATTTATTTTATTTATTTTTTATTTATTTATTTATTTAATTATTTAATTTTATTTAATTTCATGTACATTTTTTGTCTCCCTATTTGTTCATTGAATAAGTAAAATAATTGTATGTAATTTTGAAAATGTTTCATATATATTCAGCATATAAATTAAGCTGCAGCAACACTCAATCTTAAATGTTCCTCAAAACTATATTATTTCTAATTTGTTAGATTTTTTCCCCACCCACTCAAGAAAATTCCCACAGTCATACATACATACATACATATACATACATATGTATAAGTTGTTTCCCCTTCTGGCACATCGATCATTCGAACATTGTCAAGTTCATTCTTTCTTCCCATTCACAACAAAAGATTCCCCCTCTTTGTGTCGCGGTGCAACAGATATCTCTGGCCCAAAATGGCTAAAATTAAATCAAATTGGTAATTATTCAAGGCGCTCCCGCCTGGCACTCAATGTCAATGGCTGCGAGTTCCATAAACCGTTTTAATGGTGAGTTTACGGGGAGACGGATGCCACGAGGCAGCCACTAAATGGAAATAAAGAGTGCACAGAACAAAGAAGGCGAACGGAAGGGACAACAGCTCTTGGCCATCATCTCTTAGTTTCACGAGTTTCTCTCCCCCCTCCCCAAGTGTCTTCCTTTGCCTGTCTTGCTGCGCCCCTTGGGCGAATAATTATCAGCGGGTAAGCTCGAAAACAAACCAAACAACATGTGTTTTGCGGGGCCACAAGACGGGCTAAATACCCTGTAATGAGAGAGCGAATTGAAACAAATTGGGAAAATCCCTGCACAACCTATACCCCACTCCCTATATCCCTTGCGCAGCGCATTACAGGGTATGTAAATACGAAAACTGAAAGCATAATTTTGCACGTGTTTCGAATAAGTGAAAACTTTCTGTCGGAAAACTTTGATGCCAAACCCAAGCCCCTGGCCATGCAACCCCCAACCACAAACCCCAAACCCTTTCCTTCCTTTCGGCCTGGGCTAAGGCCTGGGCAATTGGCGCTTAAAAATGCGCGACCGCATTCATTAGTGCAAATGGCTTAAATACTTCAGGCCAGTCGAAATGGCTGAATGGCAGCTTAAGAAGCAGTCCCCCCATCCTCCTGCCGCTCCCGCTCCATGGACATAATCCGACTCGAACTCCAACTCTCCGATGCGGCGGCATTTGTTTGTTTGTTTGACTTTGGGCTTTCGTTTCAGGTCCTTCGCCCTGGCAGAAGGATTAAGTTTTCTCGCCATGGCAAAAGTTTCGGCCAAAGGAAGAGGAATATCCCGTAACCGTACCCGTACCCCTAACCGTACGCATACCCCTACTGGCTGCAAGCCTCATAGATCTGTGTTATCGTTTGGCCTGCATACTTTTCAGGCTCACTGTGCGGCTAGTTGCTAGTGCATTTGCCATTGCATACTTTCAGGCATCTCGTTGGTTGCCCCTGCCCCTGTGCCACAGCTATTGGAATTTTTCGAATATTCTTATAAATTATTGCATCAAAGTTTGGCATTACTTATGGCTGGCTGGTGGCTGGCTGGCTGGCTGGCTGGCTGGCTGGCTGCGACGCAAACTTTACTTTTTACACTTCCCAGCGAAGTTTTACTCCCCGCACTTCTCTCACTTGACACTCGAGTGTAATTAGTTCTCCTTGCGGTTGCGGCTCTCCACTGGAAGAGTGGAGTGTGGGACTGCCAATGGGCGTGGGATGGAACTGGCATTGGCATTGGCATGTTTCTGCGGCTTTTTCATGCCCTTTGATGTGGCACAAATTTCAATTAATGCATTGCATAATACTTTCGATAGCGCTCTGCTTGCTCTCATTCTCTCCCCCCTACATCATTCGATTGAGATGCCGCGGGGCATGCTTGAATATAATCTCTTACTTATTTACTTATCTACTTGTTCATGCCTGATTAGGCAGCTTATGGCTGGTGCGGGCAGAGAGTGGGTCTATTTAATTTTCAGCCTAGAGAAAGAGAAGAGAAAAAGCTATTACTATGGTTTAATGCAATTTATATAATATTTCCAAACTTTATTTAACCAGCAAAAATAATTTCAAGCTAAAACTAAGCAAAGTACTTAAAGAAAAAATACATAAACATTCCGAAAACTTTTGAATGACATTGCCCCATTAGTCTCAATGAAAATTCCCAGCATTCCTTGCAATCCAAAATTCTTGGCCAATATTAAGGCAAAATGACAAATAATTTTAGAGCGTTTGAATTTGTTTTGAATACCCTTTATACCGATTTTGCAACGCCAATAAGATAAAAATAATAAATAACAATAATGATAATAATAAAAATAATAAAATAATCTGTAAAATGTATTTAACATTTTCTTTTGAATTCTTTCATGTTAGCCAGTTGGGGAGACTTCTAATTCCACCCCTGGACTTTTTCTGCACGGATTATTTCAGTTGGAATCGCTCCAATTCCAATCAAAATGAAACATATTGGATCGCTACTTTATTCAGCTGCAAGAGTATCTTAGAACTTGGAATCTAAGGAGCTTCGTATCTTTTTTTGGACATTACACTTGACACTTTTCAATTAGTGTGTAAAGTTTATTTTAATTGTGACAGTAACACGCTGCCACGTTGCCATCGCCACACACCACCCATAAGCCCACTCCCCCCCGCCAGCACTCAACACTCAACAACAGGGATAAGTTTGTCAGGACAATACAGGAGCTGGCAAAACTAAGGCCGAACTCAAGCAAGGAGTATCCTGGGAGCCGCAAAATGTCAAAAGAAAACTTTTTGGCCAAGATTAATTACAATTGAAAACAAATGAATGCAAAAACGATAAGCAGCCGAAAGGATTTGCACCGAGCCACTGAGGGAAAAGCGAGAGCTAAATGGAAATGAAAACCCAAAAGCTAAACTTTGCCAATCAAGATTCAGGGGGACCATCAGCAGGAGGTAGGGCAACATGAAGAGCTCTAATCAGAGAGAGAAAGGGAGAGAGAGAAAGGGCGTTAAAACAAATGTTCACACCTCCCGTAAGCAACAGTAGTTGGAGCAGGGGTGTAGCAAGGGGGGGTACACAGCAGTTGGCTTGACCAGCTTTTGGGGACTTGAACTTTTGACCAAGGGAAAGTTTGCCACTGTCTGGTGCTGGGTGCTGGGTGCTGTTGCTGTTGCTGGGGGGATACTTTATGGCCCGGTGACGTGACTTGTTAAGTTTCAGGCCAGGAGTTGCTCTATTTTGGCTTAGGTTTTACCCCCCCTCTCCGGCTGGCTACTGCTGCTGCTGCTGCTGGTGGTGTGCCAGCGGTCAATGGGCCAACATTAACACCACTTAACCCGCACTGCAGTATACTCTCGTACTCTCTCTCTCTCTCTGACTCTGTCTCTACGTTTTTTGCCTATGGAAAAGTTTACGTGCATAAATCATGAAATTAATTAATTTTGACACACATTCCCCCTCGACTCCCTCTCTCTCTTTGGCACTCTCTCTCTCAAAGTAGCGCCATAAACAACTTTGCCATCAAAGTGTTTTCTTCTTCATTTTCTGGCTTTGCTTCTCCTTTACCAAAAAATTAAAAGTAAAATTGAGAAGTGAAACATCAACAGCAGCAGCAGCAGCAACAACAACCTGAACCTGAGAACGGAGTACGGAGAAAAACTTGCCTTGCCGCGCAAACTTTTCCTGGGGAGGGAAGGGAGCGACAGGAAAAAGCTGAAAAAAATGAATCAAGTTTGAAATATGTGCAAAATTCATTCAGTATTTGAAATATTCCCAACTTGCTATAAGTTTCGTATGTTTCGCTCGCTTTTTATATTCTCCCTTTTTCTTTTTTTTTTGAGACTTTTTTTGACAGTTTTTTTTTTACCGTTTTTTGCTGCTGCCAAAAATAAAACTTGGGCCGTGAGTTTAATTTTATTCATGCTGCTAAGTGAGTGTTGAGTGAGTGGAGGTGGAAGGCAGTAGGCACTACTCCCAGCAGGGGACTTGGCAGCTGAAGTGACGACAAGGCTCGGGCAAAGTTTTTCGCACCAAAATGTTGCACTATTTAATTGCATAATTTGAGAACGAACTGGGATTACATTACACCTGGCTACGGGGTGGAGCGTACCATGGGGGGTTGGCAGCCTTAATATATGGTAAGCTTTTTTTTCTTCTTTTAGTTTTTAGCGTAATAGATTGTGCCAGAATTAATGAGAGTACTAACAGTAGATCAGAAGATCGTAGTCGAATTACAGTAGTATATTATTCGGAGTGTATTTTGTTCTGTCTGTTACTTAAGAGTCCCACTATGGATTTGTTGTCAGTGTATTATGTATATCGGTTGCCTTTGTACTACTCTCCTGCTTGAATGTCTAATCGCTGTGGTCGACTTACTGTTGCTTTTGTCGTCTGTCTTGTACATTGCGGTACTCGTGTGAGAGAGAGAGAGAGAGGGCGCGCGAGATAGTGCGTACTGAGCGACGCGCTCAGAGAGGATCAACGCTAAAGCGAGCTTATGAGAGCGCTCGTCGTGTGTTTGTGTTCTCCACTGCAATGCAGAGTGTGGGTGCAAAAGGGAGCGACTGATATTTACAAATTGCGTCTTAGGAAATCGCCTTCAATGTTGAGAGAGCAGTTGCTGTTATTATTTTACATTAATTTGGTTACTATGTTACTGCATCTCCCTGCTCAGACTTTCCCCATACATTACAGACATTGGAAATGCTAAAGTTCTACAGAATAATCTTTAAAAAAAAGTTTCCCCCCACCCGTCTAAGAAAGCTCAGCTCGCTACAATATATCCGACTTGGCCTTTAGTCACCGCTCCCTTTGGCCCCTTCCCAGGCAATTAAGCAAATGCAGGGAATGCCTTTTAGTGCTGCTGCAGAATTGTTAATGCCAGCTGGGAAAGGAAAGCAAAGGCTGCAGAGGTGGCTGGCGGTGAATGTGCGGGCGGATTTTGGGTATGGATAACTCAGGCCCAGACCAGACCAGACCCCGAGCTTCGAATGCAAGTTGCAATGTAAAGAAAAGCGGCAACTGTGACAATGTAAACAGCAGCGGAAAGAACTGGAGCTGGAGCTGCAGCTGGAGGAAATGGAGCTGGGAGCTGGAGATGGAAACAATGAATGGATAAGAATGGGCATGGGGTTGGTGGGAGGAGCAGGCCAATCCGCTCCTATGGGTATGAGTGTAAAAAGTGCATACAAAATTGCCAAGTATAGGGGAACAAAAGGAACAAAAACGAGAGCCAAAAGTGGGTATGCTTGGCGCCGAAGCTTGAAATACCCTTCGCCGATGTGTGGATCTTTTTATTACCAAGTCAGAATTGGTGATTGGATGATCTGGATGATAGCAGCACCCATAAAGGTTAATTAAAGTTTACAAAGTATTTTATTATATTATTATTATATTAATATTATTTTATTATATATTATATAAATTATATTATTATATTTTATTTTTTTATAAATTATATTATTATATCTTGCCCGTTTGCCATTGAAATTCGCGACTGACATCAATGTACCCTCTCGCCTCTGTAAGTATGCAAAGGGAATGGGAACCAAATGGCGATGGCGATGGCTATGGGGCCGTCAGCTGCAACACAAAACTGCAGCTAACCGAAAATGGTAATGGCCTTTCAATGGGAGTGATGGGAGGGGAGGGGTTGGGATGGCGCAGTGATGGGTGGTAGCTGCTGGCGGGTTGACTGTTTCAAGTTAATGCGAAAATCTTGTTGCACGCCGCTTGCAGCAAACGTTTCGGCCAACCGGGACCGGGACAGTGGGGTGGGCTGTGCACTGTGGACTTTGGGGGGAATGGCTTGGCGAAAAGTCTATTGTTTCACAATCATAATTCTCCTGTAAGCTATGCGGGGGATGGGAGCTGCAGAGGGTGTATGGGGTGTATGGGGTAGGGAGAGAGCTCAGTGCAGGAAATGAACATCATTAATTTTGCCATTTCGCATTTGCATTGAAATGGCATTTCAATATTCGCTCTACGCCATTCGAGTTTTCCCAAGATTGCCAAAACCATTTTCCACCAAAGCCAGCAACAACTTTCATTCAAACTCCAGCCACTAGCACTCCTAGCGCTATCTCTTTCTGTTCTTGTCTGTCGCTCGCTCGCGCTCTCTGTGTCGCTCTTTCTGTGTCTCTCTCTCTCCTGCTCGCTGTGTGTGTGTGTGCAGCGCGCAAAAACTTTCAACTGCTGTGCGCGATTGCCGCGACGTGACTTAATTTCCACCGCCGAGAGGCATACAACTAAATGTTTGTTCTATTTGAATGGGTAGCGTGGCAGGGAGAAGGGCAGTGGGCAGTGGCAGTGGCAGGGAGCGGGTTTAGTGAGGGCTACTGCACTGCTCCAAAAAGTTGAGTCAGTTGTGGCTGTGTTCGATTCGTAATTAGCTGCAACAAAGTTGGACTCGCATAAACTTGGCAACTGTTTGGCCATAGCCTAAGGCACTTTTCGCTACAACCGATAGACTCCTGTCAGTCACTCAGCCCATCCAACAAATTCTAACATGAAATAGTTCAATCCATAGCAATAATTTGAACTAAATGTACTTGCAGATCGAATAATCTAACAATGAGTAACCATGACTAGCCCTTTATATCATTATCTACTAGTTTATGGTTAGTTAGTCCAACTGTATAATTCTCAACTGAAGTGGCTAACTGTAGCTTCGATTTAACTTAACTTTGAGAGTATGAAGTGCCCTTATATATCTGTACTAAAGCCAGTACAATTCCAATCCAGTATTTATATTATATATTATTATTATATTATTTAATTATTATTATATTATATATTATTTTTATATTATATATTATTATTTTATTATATATTATTACTATATTATATTATATATATTATTATATTCTCACATCTTTCATGAATAACATTTATTACCCATTTAAGCTTAGCTAATTGTCGCTGCCCAAGTCTGCAATCTTTTGCGGCCAGTGTATGTTTTACTTTGAGCATTTATCAATATATGGACATGTCCTGATAACTCTGTCGATGGGAATTGCGGCACGTAGTGCTCGACACTCAAGTGTCCAAGTGTTGAAAAAGCCGTGCATAAAAACTAACACGTACGCACTGAACCGAGTCAAGCCGAACCGATCCGATACGAGGATGGGGATGAGGATGAGGAAGAGAATGAGAATGGAGGGGCTGGCCGATTGGAGTTGGGTGTGGCTGCCCAGCTACGGCCAAGACTTAAGCCAGTCCGTGGAGAGTCGAGCCTGATGGCTGGCTGGCGGTGGGCTCGAGCGCAAAAATCAAAGCTAAGCACTTTCAATTGGATTTATGCGTTTGCTACGAGTATGTGCCCAAAGATGAGAATCGGCTCGCCAGCTCGCGTGCCCAGCTGGCTAATGTCTCAATTTACCCCCAACCCTACCCCTCCTGCCTGCCATCTATGCCAGCCCTCCCAGTGGGGCAGCGGGCTTTTCTTATTAATCAGCACAAAAAGTTTGCCTCACAAAATTGCAACTCTGCCGATAAGCAAATAGCCCAGAAAACTGTTTACACAACGCCAACATGGGCAATTATCCTTATAACTCCCTGTTCATATGTGTTTGTGCTTAAGAGTGTGTGTGTGTGTGTGTGTGTGTGTGGTGCTATGCGTTTGGTTATTAAGTTTTATGATCCGTTCGTTTGTGTTTTGCGTTGAAACGATTTATTTAGCTAAGCGGAATTAATTGGAATTTTACGTGTTGATTTCCCTTACACTCAAGTGGTTCGATACGGCAGAGGGAAAAGAGCAGTGGGAAGGGTAGGAAAAGCGAATGCTTTTGGTAAAGTTTTAAGCATAATTTAAACTTATTTTGGATATATTTGAGTACGGTGTAGATGCTATTTCTGTGCATGCTTTTATTCTTTTTTCAATTAATTTAAGGCATATTTCGAATTAATTTCTGAAGATAAAATAGACGAGTTCTATGGATTCTCCCTTGGAACCTTTTGCTGACAGGTAGCTCTTGCAGACGTCGCTTAGTCGTCTGTTTGGTATAATCGGATGAGCTTGGGTTCTCTTAACGCTTAAAGCAAATAATGGCTGAGTTCATGTGGCTGCCTAATCGATTATGAATTAGAGTGCAGGCAAAATGAGGTTTGTGGAGAGTGTAAATATTTGCCTGTCAGTTAAGTTTGGCTAAATACGTAAATATTATTTTTCGTAGTAAAGTTTGAACACATTTTCTGCTCTGCATTTGACAGTTCAAACCAATATTAATCACTGCACACAGAAATGTGCTAAATACATGCAATTATTTTATACTTTGAACTGTTAGAAATCAGCCAAAAATTATAAAAATCCAAGCAGGAACATAAGAACCTATGAAATAAACCAAGAATAATCAGCTTACTAATTTTTGTACTCTGTATTTTCCAGCCTGGCGCGACAAGCATATTAATACTTATATTAAATAATATAAAAATTGCAAACATTATTTAACAACTTTAAAACAGTATTTATTTTATTAGAAATCTCTGTTTACAAGTCATACAATTTGTATTCTTTCTTTAATAAATTAATCGGAAAACAAATAAATTCAGTCACAGGAAATCCAGATAAATCTTTTTATTATTTTAATTAAATTTATATCAAACTTGAATAATTTTTCACATTAATTCAGTGCAGTAGTATCAGTATTTCCATCGTTTAAGAAATTATGACAGCCTTTGTCCATTCACTTCAAAGGCCCTGCTGGGCTCTGGTAGTGGCAACCGCAGTTAATGCTCGACAAAAGCGACCCAAAAGCAAATCGCTTAGCAAACAATAGTCGAAGGAGCCTCCCACTGCTCTCTATGTCTTTGAGCGACTCCGAGTCCCCAGTCCTGGTCCCAATCTTTGCCCACATAACCACACATCATTCTGGGAGTGTGTGGATCCAGCAGCTGGGCAGCACGGCAACGCTTTATGCGATTATTTGCTGAAATGGAGCGGGTTTTCTTATTTATTTGCCTGGGGCCCTGGGCCCGGGCCCTGAAGTTGCTTCTTTTTTCGGTATATTTTCGGTCTGTTGATGGCGGCGCCCCAAGGTGGGAAAGGGTGATGTGGCATTAACAAAACATTCCTGTGGCCGGCAAAGAATTGCGGCATATTTCATGTTTGCTTCAGGAGTTTCACTTGGGACGGATCAGAGATCCACTCAAGTGTTAAAATTTGCAAGGCAAGAGATTTGCATGACAAGGCACTGGAAGGGGCAGGGGAGACGAGGCGAGTCGAGTATAAGTGGTTGTAGTGGGCTGCCACATACCTTTATTGAAAACATAATACGATACGCCCTTCCCATCCTTTCCCACATACAGTTTCCATTCCATTGGCTTTGAAAGGGAAAGGGAAAGGATTTCCCATTCAATTCGTTTGCGTTGCGATTCTATTCCGGTTTTGGGTGTTTTTCTGGGGGCTACGCGCGTGACAAAACTCAACTTATGCCAGCTTTGAAATATACTTTGCCCTGCTAATCCATCGGATATGTGCGTGGTGCACGGCCCGCAGAGAGCTGTCAGCGCGTGTGAGAGTGGGTGGACGGTACTCCTGGCCTAAGCCGGCTCTTCAGTGCGTTTTTTTTCCCCTCACCTTTGTGGGCGCCTGTCACAAAAGCTCAGAGCTAAGAGCCATCGCAAATGGTCAAGCCATAGGCCATAGGGCCAGGGCCGAGGGCCAGCCATGTCAATGGCCACTCTGACAGCCATGTGAGCCACTGGAAAGAGCAGATCATGTGGAGGTTTCCGCCGCCCACAGTTCAATCATATGAGTTCAGGCAAATCAATAGAGGCTCCCAAGCTCCCACTGCACAATTTTCAATCTCTTGGAAATATTTGGAATTGGATTCTGGGAATCATTAAGCAGGGTTTGCTTTGCTTTGCATGGCAGCCCAAGTGGGTAAGGTTTTAAAAGGTTTCCTGGAAAAGATTCCATCGGAAATGAACTAGAAAATATTTCTAATTTTCCATTTTTATGCCATAGATTCGATTGATCATTGAGGCTGCTTCCTCGACGCCTCCGAGCTACCAGTGAGCTTTGAAATTATTTAATTCTTAGTTTAATTTTGTCATCAGCTACATCTTCACTCCATTTTCTCCATGGCCTTCTAATAGCATTAGTTGAATATTCATTTAGGTTGCTTCAGCCCAGCCCAGCAGCCCTTTAACCCTTCGCAGTCCCCTGGCAATCTCTCTTTTACACCTAATACCCTAAGTAAACAATCTGCGCACTTCAATTTCCACCCCAAAAAAAAAAAAACAACAAGCAAAAAAAAAGGCACTGAACACACAATTTACAAGCTGAAAATCTCTGACAGCTTACAAAGAAATTGTTTGCGTCGCAGCAACCAAAATTGAAGGCATAAAACTTAATCGAAAACTTTTTTAGGACACTCACTCGCCTCTTAGGGGCTGGGGGGGTTTGGGGGTTTGTCATTCCAGGTGTCTCGTGGTCCGGCTGCTGTTCGTCCCTGCAATGAAATTAATGCACAAAGTTTGTTGTTGTTCGGTTGTGGCCAAAAGGAAGGAGACAAACCTTTTGGAATTCGTAATGAGCAGCAGCAGCTTTTTTTTTTCTTTGCTTTTTTCTTTTTTTTTTTTGCTGTTCGTTAGGTGAGAAGCTGAAAAAATTTGATTTGAATTGAGGGTTGGCAAAAGGTAAAAGTTTTTAAATAAAAATTAAAAATTGTCAACGCGTTAAATTAGGGTCAGAAATGGTCTCCATACTGTGGGGGGGGGGGCTGTGGAGAGAGGGTAAAACTTCAAATTGAAATTGAATTGGGGGGGTTGAATGGCGGGGCCGTGCCTGCAATTGACAGCAGAAGAAGGAGTTGGGCGGACGCCGCCCAATATATATTGGGGGGATTTTCCATTGATATCGCCGCTGTGCAAGCAGCCAAACTCAAAGGGGAAACTTTCAGTGCCTGTACCCACGGCAGGGTAAGGGCTTAAAGTCGTTTCGTTTCGTTTCCTTTACCCCCCACCAGCCACCAAGCCCACACACACACGACGACTCATAATCTCTACGGTAATCTTTTAATCCAGTCGAGTGAATTTTGTACTCGATTGTGAAACAAAGTTGCCAAAGGCAGCGGCAGCCCAGGCCCAAGCAAGGCAGGGTGGGCCTGAGTTAACTTTCGACAGCAGCTAAACATGTGAGAGTAGAGGGTCTCCTCTCCCCATGGCCATGGCCATCCTGGACTTGCCATTACATTAAGCCCAAAACTTTGATGTCATCTCTGTGCTTAGGCCCAGGCCCCCCATCCCCACCCCCACACCCACAAGCTAAGTTTACATTTTTTTTTGCCGGCTGCGCTCTAAAAAATAACTTTTTTCATAGTAATGGACTTTACTTCTCAGCAAGAGTCCCACCGTCCACCGTCCACTTCCATGCTCTTCCTCTATTTTTTCGCATCCACTTCGAATGTTTTTCAGTGTAAGCCCAAAGGGAGTTCGGTAGGAGGAGGTAGGGGAGTAGACGACTGTTGTGGGCAGGTGAAATGTGGCTACGGAGCTGGCAACAGTTATTTCCGCTACAAATGAACACGAGATGCATTTTTTTGTTCAGCGTCTCCCATCGATACGGGCGGGACAGTTCCGTTGCTGTGCTCTGACTTTCACCATAAAGTACGAGTATATATGTACATATGTACATATGTAGATGAGTACGAGAAGGCGTACAACGAAGATGAAGCAACATAATTGGAAGCTAACAGAGCGCTAACAGAGTGCTGCAGCTGCGGCTGCTTCTGTTAGAAGATACATAATACATACCCATAAATTTGCGTGTTCTAGTTTAGTATTACAAGTAAAGTTTAATGGGTGTTTAAATACAAATAAATGTTACAAGAAGTCGAATTTGAACGACGCGTCTGTTCTCTCTTCACAACGTACAAGGCTGGACTGAACCCTCTCTCGACGATCTGCTTTGCGCTCTCTCGCTTTGCGCTCTCATGAGCTTTCAGTCGCACTCTCTCGTGCTTGCTGTTGTGCATGTAAATTCGCTCTCGCTCGTTTTTTTGTTTTGTCTAGGGATCGCCCACACATACATACATATGTACATACATACATACATATATTCATTTACTGCCTGGCCTGGCGCTTAGCTGACTGGCAGACTGTGTGGTGTGTCTCCCTCGCTCCCCTCTCTACACTCTTTTTTTTTCGCAACACACCCATGGCAGGGCCGTAAGCCGGCTTAGCTTTTGAGTAACTTTTGAGCATGTAAATGGCTGACGAATCGCAGGTATTTTTTCCCCATTTTTCAGGTAAATCTATTAAATATGACGGGACTGCTGAAGACTGCAGACTGGCAGCTAGTTGAAGTTTAATGGAATTTTATTTTGGGGAAGGCAACTCCATTTAATATAGAACTGAGCGAATAATAGTCCTAAAGCTGCTACCTATCCTCGCCCATATTAATCATACGCAATGTTAAAGCTGCCTCCAGTCCCCAGGACAAAACCAACAACAAAAAATTAAATCCCAGATCTTTCAATTCTTGGCAAGCTCTCCATAAAGAGGTGCGGTGGGGGGTGGGGGGGTGGGTGCCCCAGTGCATAAACCAAGCTCTAATGCGCCAGCTAAGGATACAAATTACGAAACAATGACGTCAACGTGCCTGTCAACAACTTGGCCAGACAATAGTTTTGCCCCAAGCAAACGGACAGACAGACAGACAGAAGACTGAGAGACAGAAAGAGAGAGAGAGTGAGAGAGAGTGGAAAGGGGAAACTCGGTTGGGGCGACAGGTGCAACGGACATTTCTGTCGCATACATACAAATTACGTGCGAGATTATGCCGAGTCCGGTTTGGACTTAGGACTAAGAACTAAGAACTGCAGACAGAGGTGGGTGGACGGAGGAAGCAAGGGGGGGAAACGGTTGAGTTTTCATTGGTGGTTGCGGCACGTACAGAAAATCAACAGCAAACCAAAATGCTGACGATGGCCGCGTGACTCACGAGCAACAAAAGGCAAGAATCTGCGCAGCTTGGAGCCACCCAAAAGTGGGGCTTACACTCCCACTCGTAGTTACCATGTGCCCTGAAGGGCCTGCCCTGCACTTGTCACACATCTCTAGCCCAAAAATTCACAAATACTCTCGTACTCGCACTCGCACGAATTTATCCGGCAGAGCTCGACTCCCTGCTGCCGCCGGTTCAAGTTCGCAGTGCCAGGAACAATGCCAGGATGAGGCTTTCACTTCAGAGCGGGCACTGGAGGGAGGGTGGGTGGTACTGGAGGGAGGGTGGGTGGCACTGGTGATAGGTGATAGCTCTGTGGATGGGGCTGCCGAATGCCTCGAGTGGAATTAAATGAGCTCAACATGCATTTAAATGCAGCCTGATTTGATTACCAGTTCTGGCCTGGGTTTCATTTCGAAAGTGAGGTCCAGTCACCCCCTGCTGGCTGGCTGGCTGGCTGGCTGGCACTTCTTCTATTTTCTGTTGCTCCGTTTCTTGTTGCTCCTGTCTCGCTGTCATCAACAATTGTGCATTGTGGTGCACGCCAGACCGACAGCGATGCCAAAACGATGCACGGGCAAAAGGGAAAACAGCAGCCAAAGGTGCGAAAATTAATATTTGCCCGGAAAAACAACAGCCCCAAGAGCAACAATGGCGCGGGGGGTGGGCAGCAGCTACAACAGCTGGGAGCCAACGCAGGTATTGTCTGGCTGAGCGCGTGCCTCGTAATTAATTTGCCTGAAGGGGCATCAGAGCAGACGAGGGCTGGCCCTGGCTAGAGACGAGACTGAGAGCTGAACCAGTTCCCTGCCTGCTCTAAGCTGTAGAACTAAGTTCGACGCCTGATATAAATACTAGAACCAGCTCAAAGAATGTCTTGGCTCTACTTGGCATGCCTGCAATGAACGGAACTCTTTTGCCTCGCAGCCATCGGTGGTGCGTCTCTTCATCGGGGACTCGCAGCCATTTTGCTGGTTTTAGATCAAATGCATTACGCGGCTCAGTTTGGGCTTTCACTGCAGTTAGCGGGCAGAATTGATCCAGGAGTAGGCAGGACTGGAGCTGGGGCTATGAGTGGAGTGGAATGGCTGTGGAAGTGGCAGTGCCAGTGCCAGTGGCTCTGGCTGGAGTTGCTTAGCAGCGGCTGAAGGAGTGGCATTGTACCAGTGGCTGCTGTTGTTGCTGTTGGCTGATGGCTGTTGCTGGCTGTTGCTGGTGGTGGCTCATTGTTCGACTGCAGCGCGAGGGATACGCATGTTAGTGGCAGTCTCGCAGTCAGAATTTGATTTTGGATGGAGCAGACATGCAGGAGCCGTGCAGGAGCCGTGGAGGAGGCCGTGGAGGAGCAATGGAGGAGGCCGTGGATGAGGCTGTGGAGGAGCCAAGCAGGAGGTCGTGGAGGAGCCAAGCAGGAGCCATTGAGGCGCCGTCGAGGAGGCCATGGAGCAGCCTTAAAGTGAGCTGGCTAAGGCAATGCCTCGGTTGGCTGAATGCTGAAGTGCATTTGGGCAGGGAAGGAGAAGAAGGTTGAAGGTCTTAAGAGACTTGGCTTACTGCTTGCTGCTTTTGACTGGCTATACGGATATGGCTTATGGCTTATGGCTGATGCCTGATGCCTGATGCCTTTCTGGCCACATGATACTCGGTGCATTTTCGAGAAACTTTCCATTAATTAATTTAATGATCTTTTGCACCATCCACAGCCGTCAGTCCATCAGTCCATCAGTCCATCAGTCAGTGAGTCCATCAGTCAGTTTGTCAGTCAGTCAGTCAAGTGCATAAAAGCCTTTGGACAGGCTGCATACCAAAATGGGGATTGGACAGCTTTTGTTCTCGCTGTGCGTGTGCGTGCGTGTGTGTGTGTGTGTGTGTGTGTGTGTGGGCTGAGCTAAAAGTTGGAAATTGGAGACTGATGCGAGTAGAATTACTCAGAGTGGAGTGGAGACCCAAAAATATATTTGCCACATTTCGTTAGTGGAACAGCTGGCGCTTCCTTTGCCACGCATTGTGCTGCCACAATGGCAATCCCATTAACGACATTCCATCCGAAATGATTCCCCATTATGCTTATGATATAATGACAGCACCCCCCCCCCACAGACCCAAGGGAAAATCTCTCTCTCTCTCTCTACACATTTCACCTTGATGTCCAACTGAGGAGAGCTGAGCCGCAGCCGGCATGTTCATAACGTTGTCGCACAATTAAATTCCATTCGCAAAAGCTTTCAGCTGCACTTTGGAGCACCCATACCCATGCCCAAGCCCAAGCCCCATACCCTACCCCCTCGAGCATTGGGATCCTTCTATGGCAGAACAAATGGCCAAAAGCGGCTGCCAAATGTCGGCCTACAATCAACACACACAGCCAGACAGACACACTCCTGTATGGAAGGGACACACAAAAGGCCGAGACATTCGGGCCAAATTTAACTGCTGTGCAGTCGCGCATGAGGATCCGCTGGCAATCTCTTACCGACTTTCCTTTGGCCTGCCCTGCCCTGCACTGCCCATTCCCCCCAGTCAATTATGGTCTATGGGCATTAAATGTCATTACGCAGCAACAATCAAAAAGAGACACGGGATCCGCAGCTGGAGCTTGCAAGGAGATGGCAAAGGCAGCAGAAGCAGAAGCAGGAGGAGGAGCAGAAGCAGCAGCAGCAAAAGCAGCAGCAGGAGGAGCAGCATCAGCTAGTAGCTGGAACAGAAGCCAACGGAGGAAGTAGACAACGAGCCAAGCAAAGCATGAAATTAAAATGCGCCTAAGATGTATTCCTGTCTGTCATGGGCCTGGGCCTGGGCCTGGGACTGGGCCTGGCATGACGGCTGGCGCCCTGAGAGTGTCCTGGCAAAAGGAGTTGGCTGCTGGCTGCCTGTCGTTCTGCTTATAATTTCATTTTTCACACCCAACTCTCATTGACAAAGTGTGAAGCGCCGGGACACGGGCAACACGGGCACAGCGGCTTCAATCTTGGCTTCCTGCCTTTGCCTTTGCCACTTGCCAACAAAAAGTGTTTGCCGCAGCAGTGAAAGGAGGCGGCATAGCCGATGGGTGAAAGGTGCGACTGGATCGAAAGTTTTCATTGCCAATAATCGGTATTTAATACAAAATATATTTTCAATTTATTATTTATTATTTAAAGGAATTATTTAATTAAGGAAATAAAATACTCTGCTGCGGAAAGGGTATTTAAGCTGCAGCTTTAATTCTGTTCTCTAAATTATATTATAGGTCTTGCATTTTTTTTGGGAGCCCTGCCAAAGCGATAATAATAATAAAATAAAATGATGAAAATGCCGGCAGCCACCCCACCCCTGGAGCACCAACTGAGCTGGGAGTAGGGCAGTGGGAAAGAGCAGAGAAGAGAGACTAAGGATGGCTATGGCAATGGCAATGGCACAAAGAAAGACAATTCTTGGCAAGAGCTTATTAAATTTATATTTAAATTTGTTGTATTGTGGTTGCTGGCGGTGGGGGGCTGCCGGGGCACAGGCCTTCGTAAAATTTAATTAATTTCCAAAACAAAAATTGAATTCTCTTCGCTTCATTTGAAATGCAAAACCCGAAAGCGGAGTCAATTAAATGAATGTCAAAGAGCAGCCGCTGAGCATTCGCAATGTGTCTGCTGGCTGCATGTTCCAGGCCCCCCCAAGTACCCAGGCCCCCAATCCACAGTCCGGGCACTCCTGGTCCTGCCTCAACAATTCCTTTGACACACAGACACAAGGAGCTGGGGCTACCGTGTCCTGCTAGCATAGCTGCCCCATTCGGGTGCCCCATCCTGCTGCCCGTTGCTGTTGTTGTTGCCTTTATGGCAGTCGCCTCCTGTGGCCGCGTCCTGTGTTATTGTAGCCATGGAAATGAATATTAATGCCGCCTGGATTCTGACAGTCGATGCTGGAGCAGGAGGACCCAGCAGCAGCACCCAGCAAAGTCCTTTGCCCACAATGGCTCAGTGCGCACTTTGCAGAGCATTAATATTTATCAGCCCGAATTCAGAGTTGCTGTTGATACGAAGCACTCCTCGGACATGCCCTCTCTCCGCTCTCTCTCTCTCTCCACTCTCTCTCTGCCCTAGCGGAACAACATATTTTGCATACCCTTTTGTCCTTTGCCTATAATATTTCAATAAGCGCATCAGAATGAATGTGAATCGAGGAGGAAACACTCGTAGCTGTGGCACGCAAAAAGTAACATCAAAATATATGCAGAAATATTGCGCCAGCAGCAAGTCAGCAAATAAATGGTCTTCGAATTAATTTCATTTACTTTTTCAATTAAACGATCAACGATACCAGCAATTATCGGCACCTCTAGCAGAGACAGATAAAAAACTATCACAAAAAATATCAGCAGCCAAAAGTATGGGAATTATTTTATACGATTTTCCGCATTTAATCTTTTGCGCTCCTCTCCGATTTATGTGCCGCATATGCTGCGGGGAATATTCGAGCACACTGAATATTATTAATGCTTTAAAGAATTTATTGCCAGCTAATGAAGACGAAGCCAACCAGCGAAACTCTATTAATAAATACCCGCAACAATGCGCGAAACTTTAAAGCGAATTTCAGTGAATTTTTATTTTGATTTTTTGATGGGCGAAAAAAAAATGTGTTTGCAGCGGATTTAAATGCAGTTCGTTGTCGGCTTTGTCCAGGCCAAGCAAAAAATCTGTATAATCCCGGAGCTCTCGACATCGGTGGCGGCTATCATTAAGTGACACTCTCTCCTCGGATCCATCAGTGTGGCTCTGCTCTGCGCCCCCACCACCCACAGGGGAAGCAGCAACGCTTGGGGGACTCGACTCGACACTCTCTCACTCTCTCTTTCGCTTTATATTGGGCCATTATCAGGAGTAATGAAATTTACTTGTATGCGAAATAAAATTATATCATTAACACCTGAAGCGTGCGGAGTTACACACATACAGCCGCGCATTTGCAGGTGTCCTGTTGGCCATGTCCTGCCTGCACCCGGCACCCAGCACTCTGCACATATTTACACAGTCGGCGGGCAGGCAGGCAGCAGTCGTCGCGACACAAACAGAAAAAAAAAAAGAGTTAAACGAAGTCAGAGGTAGAGTTCCGGGCGCGCGTCTCGATTGTTCCTCGAATAATGCAATTTGTTAACATTGGCTATACCGTGTTAATAAGGCCCCAGCCACGACGATAGGGTTAAGGCCCTCCTGCTCCTGCTCCTGCTGCTCCATTGACATTGCACTTTAAAACTTGGCCGCACATTGAACTTGGCTGTGGCTGTGGCTGTGGCTTGGCTTGAGGTCTGGGTCTGAGTCCGGCGATGGATTTATTCCGTGTCAAGCGTCAGTGAGCGCCCCGCCCCCCTCAGTCCTGTACGGCAAAAGGAACTTAATTAATTAGCTGCCTAAACTTCGTTGTGAAGTTTCCTTTCGGCCACAATCTGATTTCTTTTCAGATTTTTGCACAGCAGCACCAACAGCTGGTCCCGGTCTCCGGTCTCCGGTCCCCGTCCGGGACAAGTCGAGCCAAACCAACAAAAACAACTCCAGCCAGGCCGAAAGCAACTTTTGCCTCTACTAGTTGTACCTTCAGTGGCTTTGTAGGATGTGCAGGAGCTTGATGAGCCAAGCAGCCCTGCTGTCCGTTGCCCAAGGAAAATATCTAAAAGAAAAAGGGATTTTTAATTGGAAAATCTTGGAAATCGAAATGGGAAATACTTGAGAATTGTATTCTACAAGGCTCAGAATATTGCTGTATCACTAACCTTTTATAGAACTACTTTTTCGAATGAGAATTACTGAGAGATTTTATGCATATTTTATCCCCAGTTGAAGGAGTCTGTGGAGAGTTCTCATGCCAGATTGGAGTGCATAAATCCTGCAGTACATTAATTAACAATATTTAATCCTAATTTTCACTGCAGGCATGCCCTGAGAATTCTCCAAAATTAAATAAAAATAAAAAATAAAAATTAATAAAAATAAAAATATTTATTTGTTTTCTGTAGGAAGCCCAGTGAAAGGGCACGCAATAGTCGATCCTTGCCTTTGGCCATTCGCTTCTACTTGTTACTGTTTTTCTTTGGGATTTTCGGCTCGGTTTTTGCCCTGTTAAGTGCAGGACCTGAGCCGGTTGGACGGGGGCTTTTGTGTTTTAGTTTCCCAGCTGCAAGCCGGACACAGATGCGGCTCCCAATGAGTGGAGCGGTGGGGAGAGCAGGGAGTAGCTACAGCTGAGCCCTGACCGCAATCGCATTGTGGCATTGTCCACATCGATGTTGTCGCCCTTTATTTTTGTTACCGGTTCGGTTCAGATCGGTTCGGTTTTTGCTCCAAGCTTAATGGTCTGCAAAAAAAAAAAAGGAAGAAGTAAACCAGAGACTCGGAGTGAGATGAATTGATTTTTACTTTTGTGTGTTTGCGATCTCTGACAAGCGAAGAAGTCCGGCCAAAAAACCCAAAAAACTTAACACAAATCCCAGCAAATGAAAGCCAAAGCTGACAAACTTTCAGCCAACTTTCGACTCGCTCTCTCTCTTCAGTTCCATTCACTGAAATTAAATTTTAGTTATTAAATCATCAATTCAATCACACAATTAGAAAAGTTGTCAGCTGCAAGCTCCAAGCTGCAAGCAGCAAGTTTTGCCAGCCACACAAACTTGAGGACATATGTGATGGGCCAGGAACAGGCACACCCCTACTACCCCTTTCTTTTGCTCCTCTCGTACACGTTTGCCAAAGTGACAGAAACTTTTGCGTAGAACATTTAACCAAAAAATATTTCTTAGTTAAAAACTCAATTTGTTTCGGGGATAACTCACTTTGTGGCTTTGCTGTGGCACAGTTCAAAATTTACAGCATTTTATTTGATGAATTTTCATGGTTATTAGTGTGTGACAGACAGACAGACAGACAGACAGGCGGACAGACAGATTGCTGCGGTCACTGCTCCCACCTACTTTTGCTCTCAATTGATTTCAATTTCATTAACGCTTCAACTTGGACTGATATCTCCTCCTGCCTTTCCTTCTTTTGCTACAGTGACAGTCCCTCTGGGTTGGCTGACAGAAAGCTGTTGCCAATTTCGGTTTTTGTCTGACTTCTGGCCCCCCACCCTCCCGTGAAACTTGGCAGCTGTTAATGACAATGACAGGAGCAGGAGCAAGAGCAGAACAACGCGATAGCAGGCCATGAATCAGGGGCATTTATCTTTAATCTATTTAGGTATTTAAAGTTCATTAAGTTGTTGCCAATAGCTGAAGAATTAATAGAATAAAATAGAACAATAAAAGGAGTCCAAAGCAGCCTTCCATTGGGTTAGTTCTGCTCCCACGTATTCTATATCTGATATGTCCCTTAATCGATGTTAGTTATCGTTCAGCCCCAAAGCAAATTATCAGAGTTCAATACAAGAATTCCATGTGGTACTCCAGTTCTCCTCCCCCCACCCACCTACGATTAGCTTTATTTGGAAAATTCCAAAGCCAAAGCAAAAGATTCTGGGAAAAGTTCTGCCTGCTGCTGCTGCTGCTGCAATTGATGAAAATTGCCTGCCAGCAAACTAATGAAAATAACAGAAATTTCTAGTTCATTTCATTGCTTTCCTTTTGCAGGGAAGACAGACAGCCAACAGATGGTGGGACTGGACTGGACTGCAGCACTGAACGAACGTATATCCCTGGCCAGCAGCGTCTGGTCATGATTTTCAATTTGTGATCTTAATCAGCAGGTGTCCTCTATGGCTTTCTCTCTCACTTATTTCATTGTGTGTCTCTCTCTCTGTCTCTGTCTCTTTCTGTGGTTGCATATCAACGGCATCGTCATCGTCATCAGCATCGTCATAGCTTTTTATTATTTTCATTCGGGGCTCGACTGCCTACTAATAGTTGATGTTTCTGTTGCTCCTGCTCCTGCTGCTCCTGCTACTCCTGGCATCCCCTTGATGTTGCTGTTGCTTTTGTTGAAAGGTTGCTAGGCATTAACTTTTGTCATTGGGACAGGCTGCCCCATGCCATTGCCCATGGCACCCAGCCCGCCCGCCTGCCCGGTCAGTGAACAATGCAATGTGAATTGGCAGCAGCACTCCCCAGGCCCACAGAGTGGCAGGCAGGCAGGCAGACAGGCAGACAGAGAGACTGGCAGAGTGGCAGGACCTCTCTGGTCTACTCTTCCATCGGGAGTTGGTCTAGACTGTCCTGGCCTGGCCTGCCCTGGCCTGGCCTCGCTGACTTGTGTCCTGTCCCGCTGCTTTTTGGCCTGCTGCTGTGTTCATTTAATTAAATTACACCAAATTGTTTGGGCTGTCCTTTCATTCAACAAAGCGCTAGAGAGCGACAGCGAGAAAGAAAGAGACGAAAAGAAATGTGTGGAAAATGATAAAAAATATGTTAGATTGAAAAAATATTTGAGGGGCTTCCAGCTTCAAGGCCTTGGTAATTGCTGCTTTGGTCTTCTTTTTGCACTGCCCTGCCCCCCGCCCAACAATTTTCACCCATTTCTAAATGGAGCATAAATAAGCCCAGAGCCAAGGCTTTGGCTATATTCGCCTACTTTATGGCCAGTTGAACATTGCTTGAAAATATTCTGTGTTCAAAAGTTCTCGAATAAAAGCGCAAAAAGCCATCTCAGCGCGTTACTACAAAATGTTTGCTTTAATTAATATTTTGAAGATATTTATAGGGCTGAGTTTTCGTATTAAAAAAAAATATTCAATATTCCCGAATAAAATTTTAGAAAATTTTCTATACTTAACTCACATTTGTTGGCTCCATATTTTTGGAAAGATATCTGGAAACAGCTGCAACGTCCTTCCGGTACATGCCATGCGTGACTTCCCTGCTTTGTGTGTGTGTTTGTCTCTCTGTGAATGTGTTTCAGTTTCTATTATTAAAATTCAATTGACATTTGAGTTATGAACGAACGAGTGTGGGTGGCGGCATGTGTTCGTGTTTTCAATATGAAATCTTCAGCTCAAAGAGCACATTGCCATCCCATCCCCCCATTTTCACACATTTTACAGCGCCCAAAACAAAGTCAAGCCAACGAGGAAATTCAGAACAAACTCACGTGTCCCTCTGCCCATGGAAACTTTTACAGTCCACCCTCCCGCCCCTGTTGCCCACACGAATGTTTCCCCCACTCACCAGGCATTGCCTACATTTTGGTGCTGTAGCTGTGGCTGTGGCCTGTGGCTGTGCGAGTACGCAAATCAAAGTCATAAAATATAATTTTGCACTGCGTAAATTGTGGGGGTTCTCGGTTCGGGCCACAGCTGCCTAAATGTATTTTAATTTGTTTGCCTCTGCTGCCAACTGGGTTTCCGGTCTCTCCCCTCCCCAGCAGCAGTTAAATGGCAAATACATGAAGCTGGAGTTTTTAATTTTTTGGGGGGGTGTGCAAAAGTTTTGCTGCTGCTGCCCCACGAATGATTAATCGCAAGAACCAAAAATTGCCAGCCAGCTGGAGCGAGCGCGCAAAAGAGTTGACAATAGTCGCAAGAGAGAGACAGAAACGAGATTTTAAGGCGGTTTAGCTGCGGGTATCTGTAGCTGCGGCTCTCCTATTGATCAATCACTGTCACCTGGCGGAGCGCGCGCAAAAAGAAAAGCGTGTTGAGAAATCTATAAACAATATGATAACCATTTGGCAATAAACTCGAATGGGTCTGCAAACTGGGGCCTTTCTGGGGCGTTGTCTCTGCAGCACTTTGAGTGATTTGATATGTCACATCTATATCTATCTGGGCAGTCCCCCTTCCCACCCTTCCTACCCTTTGTTCCGCTTCGTTTGATTGTAACAAATTTCCAATCTAAGCGAATGCGGAAGGACACAACTGCAATGACGGATGCGATGAAAGTTGGGGCGCCTCTACCTCTACCTTCCGTCTCCTCCTCCTCCTCCCGCTGCTGCACGTTCTGGGTCCGTGTTCCGAGTCCTTCTGTGTGTAGCGCCAAAAAGTGTCACTTTTTATGAGCGATCATTTGTACTTTCCCGCCCCCACCCCTTTTGGCGAGTTGTATTTGCTTGTTTGTCGTTTGTCAATATACTTTTTCTGCTCGCCTTTTTTTCTTTCCTTTCTCCTACTGGTTTCTTCTTCTCCTTCTTCGGGCCCTTCCTTCCTGGCCTTGCCTTGTAGCTGCTGCTGGCAAGAGGTGGCCATTGTAACTTTATGCTTTTGACAAATTCGAGTTTAAGTGGATTACTTTCCACTGTTGAATGTTGTTTGAGCAAAACCACCACCCCCCACACCCCCACCAACAGCCCGGCGACAGAGTCACTTTCCTCAGCTGATGATTCATTAATTTTGTGGGCAGGACATTTGCTACGCAATTAATTTTAATTTTCATTTGCATTTTATGCTGGCGACTGATGATCATAAATTTCTAGCTGAGATTTTCTCAGCACCCTCTCCGCCGCTCAGCTTTGCTGTTTATGGTCGCAGTTTCATACAAAAGAGGTTTAATTTTGTAATAATAGCAAGTTCATTAATTGAAGTGTATCGGGGGAGCAGAGTGCAGAGACTGAAGGTATTTATCGATTAGTTAATATGTTGCCAATGTTGCCAATGAAATTTAATTAATTAACATTTGTAGAAGTTTTCGCCGCAGTATTTGCTGGAACTTTTGCAGAACTAAAGATTGAAAATCAAGAAGCTTTTTCATGTGCTTGGTAGTGTTTGTAGGAGGGTGTATGCCTCGCTTGAAGCCTCCAAAGATGAGCCACAGCAAACGAAATAGTAATCAAGTGCTTCTGTGTGTATATATGTATATTTGTATGTATTTGCAGTTCTCATCGCTTAAGTATCGTCCGTCTCGTATTGTAAGTAGAACTAAACTCACTTCCCCTGCGGAGCGGCGGTTCATGCTCATTAAAAGCTTAAAAGCTAAGATCGCTCGCGAGCCGTCGGGATCGTGAGAACGAGCGCGAGCACACTCTCAGAGCGCAGTCGTAGAGAACGCTAACAGTGCGCTGTCGTAGAGCGCTAACAGTGCGCTGTAGACGGCAGCGACAACAGACGACTGTTAGCGGAGAACGGAAACAGACTGTTGCGCTTGGCTGTTAACACCGCTGTTAGGCCTGAATGAAAGATTTCATTGGTTCCAATTGGGAAAAAAAAAACCCTAAACAACGTACTACCATTAGTGTTTTTCACTATTAAACTGCCAAGTATTGAGCACTTCTGATTACAAAAGAGTAGAGTGGAAGGTAGATGTAGGAGCAGGCACTGCTTCCTTCTTTTCACAGAATAAGCCTCAGAGATTCCCTGCCAGCGATAGTCACAACAATCCGATATTGCTGCCCTGCCCCATTGCAGTGCCAGTGCCGCACCGCACCCTTTTCGCATTCTTTAAGTTCTCCCATGTGAACAATTAGTGCGAAAAAGGGGTTCTGCTCATGGACCCGGACACGTGCGTAAGTTTTCAATTTCGCTTTCATTTGGCTCTATTTTTTTTATTAAAGTCCAACGTCTACCCCCCAAAGCCCTTAACACACTTAGGGTCGGCAAAGGACAAGGACTCATAAAAGATTTAAGCTTCACTGCCATTACGAAATGCAATTTGCAAAAAAAAAAAAAACCAAACTTTTGATTTCGGAGCGAACGAGCGAGAACGGTTTTTGGCGAGCGAGTCAAAGGCCAGGCCCAAACCTTTTATTGGTCTCATTAAACGGAAATGTTTGTGACTTGTGTTGGGGGTTCCCAGTTCCCAGTTTCAGCCTCAGCTTCAGCTTCGAACGTTTGTCGCTTTCGATTTCGACAAGTCCAAAGTGGAGTCCCACCTTGCCACGCCACACTTATTGGTAAGTCAGCCCACGTTTTCCACTACCTTTTGGGAGGGTGGTGTGGGGGACGCAGAAAGGTGAGCGGCGTTGATTTTGAAAAGTTTCTGCGGAAAGCAGGCTCAGGCTGAGGCCCACCTCAAGGCTCAGTGGTGCTGGGACACTTGAAAAGAAAGATTTGAATGCCCTCCAAAGTTGACATTTTGCGTTGAAGTGGACGTGATTCGATTTGGACTCGTTTTGGTTACTTGGCTTGGCCCCCGCAACGACTTTGACTTCGACTTCCACTTGCACGTCGATTGGGAACTTTGCAATTAAGCTGGGAAAACCCAGAATCAAAAACTTCCCAGGCAACCGGATACCCTGAACCGAGAAACATAAAACGAAAATCAAATTAAATTATTTCTAATTTGTTTTGCAGCCAGCTAGAGAGAGAGAGAGAGAGAAGAGAGAGCTTGCCACTCACTCACTTACACTGAGCGCTTTGCATATTCATATTCATATTCATTGGGCTAAAATTCAATTTTCGCAAATTATTTGCTTGGTTAGTTCTGTGGCTTCCCCACAAAATTGTTTGGCAAAGGCAGAGAACAGAGCAGAACAGAACAGAATGGAACCGAGACAGTGGCACTGGCTGTGGCTTCTTCTTCATTATCTTTCGTGCACAATGGTCTCTGGGGTCTGGGGTCTCTGGGGTCTGGTCTCTGGTGTGGTCTGTCATATTGGGCTTCTGCTGCTTCATCGTTTATGGTGCAACTCTTTGAGTCGCAATGTGGTATGGGGCATGCCACACAATGGGACTTTAGTACTCCAATATTCTGAGTACTTTGCAAGTTCCTCCTTATGATATATATTCAGTGTGCCCTGCCCCGTCATCGTTCCAATTTCATTTTCAAAGCTCAACTGACAAATGCCGACAGCTTTGCGTGGTACAGAAATCGATTCTCAATTTTGTCGTTGGGGGGGCGGCTTGGGTGTTGGGCTGTTGGGGTGTTGGGTGTTGGGCTTTTGGGGTGTTGGGTGTTGGGGTTTTTGGGTGGCTTAGGCAATATTTCTGTGTGGAAATTTTCAACGCTTTCTGAACGATTTGGTGCCACATCAAGGATGAGAGCAAAAATTAATTTGGCATTCGCGCGTGTCTCTGTGTGTGTCTCTCTGTGTGTGTGTGTGTATCGATGTCGATAAGAACACGATAATGATGTCTAAGTCACAAAATCCAATAATCAAAATTAATTTCACGCACACACAGAGCGATGCGCTGAGGGGGAGGCATGTTGGCCACAAGCCCTAAAGCAATTTATGCCAATTTGGAATACAGCGAGAAACGAAGAGAGAGAGAGACAAGGCATGAACAAAGTACAGCGAGAGAGAGAAAGAGGGAGAGAGAGAGCGGCATGGATAGACAGACACTTCCATGCCTGAAATATTTTTGACACCTGCAGAATTCCTATTGACAGCTGTGCCTGGCAAAATGTGGAGTCGGGCGTGGGTGGGGGATGGGTGGAAAATTCGCGTTTGAATTTGAAGCGTTTCCGGGGTATCTATGTGTGTGTGTGTGTGTGTGTGTGTGTGTGGGCATACGTGAAATTTTTGACAGTTATTTTAATGAAATTATGCGAGCACACTTTCACACATTCAACCACTCCAAGCGAGGGGTGGTGGTGGGTGGGTCTGGCCGCTCTGGCTTTCCGCTACGAGTTTTTCGCCTGCAGCTGCTAGAGGGTTGTGCAAGGGGGTGTGGCGGCGTGGGGTGCAGGTGGCGGTGCTATTCACTCCGTATGTAGGTTAATCATATGCATTCTGAGGCTTTGGCGGTGGGTCAACGCTTTGGCACGCAGCATTTTGGTTATTTAATTAGCACCTCCTTCACCACACACCCACACATACTAGTACACGCTCACACACAACGCACACACACACACACACACACAGGCATTCTTAAAGCCGTAGTGTCCACAAATACTCCCAGTTGTTGGCCTCAAACATTTATGGTAGTTTATAGAAAGGCACAAAATTAAAATGGAATTAATGTTTGTTAAGCAAAGAAATTGAGTGTGATATTTTTGGGAGTAGATAATACGATGATACATACGAAAGCATTTTAATAGTTGTGCAAATATGGTAGGGGTTCTAGTTTTAGTTGGCATCTGCATAAATGCCTTTCGGGTTATTGGGATTTCATTTAAATTATATAAATATTTAAATATGTTTATATTTATATATTATATTATATTTAAAAATATTTAAATATATATTTATGTTTATATATAATATTTAATATTATACTATATTTAAATATTTACTTATCTGTAAACTCAAATTAAAATCGTAATTATTACCTGTATATTTATCGTATTTACGCATATTACTGAATGATTAACAATTGTTATTTATTTATATATTATATTATATTTAAATATATATTATATTATATATTATATATTTAAATATATTTATATATTATATTATATTAAAATATTAACTTATCTGTAAACAAAATTCAAATCGTATTTATTACCTATATTTATCGTACTACTGCATTATTTACTGACTGATTAACAATGGTTATTCCAAGATCAGCTAATCATTTTCTATGCTGTTATCAATCTGTAGATAAATAAAATTCCAACTGATCCATTAGGGCTGTACATACGCGTAGATTGTGATCGCTGGCCAATAAAATATACCCCCTTCAAACTCTATGGATCTAACCTGCCACTGAAGTAAAAACCCACCCATGTACCCCAAACCAAAAAAGAGTCTAAATAGTGGCAATTTTTATTTGCACCTTGCCATAGAAATTTTCTTTTTCGAGTGCTCTCTCGTGTCAGTTTGTGCTCCACCCCCCACCCCTTTGATTCTTTGTCATTATGCCATGTCATCTCTCGTGGGCTTTGTGTGTCATCGACTTATCCGATCCGACTTATCCCTCAGCAATCGTATGCCAGGCCAAGTGGCTGAACAAGCCACCAACAAATTGTCGCACTGCCAGAGAAATTATCCCCAAGGGCTGGCCAGAGCACGTGTTGAGTGCACACACACACACAAACACACACAGAACAACAAACGAAAAACGAACAGAGAGCAAACTTTTATTTGATACGATTTTGATTTGCGTCGTCAGACAATGTCAATGTCTATCCGTGTCGCTGTCGCCGGCTGGGGAGCCCTTCACGCCCGTTCCGAAAACAATGACAATGCCACGTGGAGCGACTGAAGATGGGAGAGAGCAGCTTAGGGACAGGCGAGTCAGGCGAGTCAGGCGAGTCAGCAGACAGTACCCTGGCGACAGACAAATGCGCCAAAGTCTCAAGTGCATCATGACACGTGAGTTTTTTGCTGAAAATTTTTGGTTGAGTTTTTGGTAATTTGATTTCCACAACTGAGATTTGCCGGGCGCCAAAGTTAACGCTACATTTGATGCCAATGGCAAAACAAATGCGACAACGTGTGAGGAATTTTCAAGTATTCGCTTTCCCCCTAGCTACCTTTCCACCCCAACATCCAGCCACCAGCCAGCCTGATGCCAGTGTATAATTTTGCATATTTTATTCTGCGGGCTAATAGAAAATTTTCGATTTGATTTTTCGATGGGGGGTATAATTGGCTTCAGGATTCTACACAATTTGTTTTCGTCGCATTTGGCTGGCGATACCTGTGCCCCATGGGGAAATGTAAAGTTTTTGTGGCATTTTGTGACATCTGAGGGAAGGAAAATGCATAGGAAGTTGCTTAAGTAAATGGATTGGTTGGGCTACCCATTCAGCAGATTAAACTGCCATTTATTTAATTATTTTTATTTATTTAATTTATTTAATTATTTAATTTAAACACTTCAAATATTGCAGCACTTTATGGTGTAACCATTAAGCGTTACTTTAACGTGTTATTAGCAGTGAAAAATAATTGAAAACAATTCGATTAGAACTAATATTGCAGTACGGCTCAAAGAATAAAGCATTTAAATTTTGGGGCATTCAAAACATAAACAGGCAACAGTTAAATTTTTCTACCACTCGCGTGGATTTGGCCATTTCCTTCAAATGAACTGTCACAAAACTTTCGCTACCATGTGATTTCATTATTTGTTATTATTGTTGGGAATGTCCCTTAATTTTGTGCAGAAGTCTGCTCCACCGGGGTTATTTATTTATTCGCCAACGGATAAAACTTATCTGGCTAAACTAACTTATTTCTTTCTTAAACAATTAACAATAAAAAAGAATACAGACTTAACATTAAACGTGAAAAAATCAGAAAGCAAAGCGTCTGACGGCTACTTTCCAAAGGCAAAAATCAAATCCCAGCAGGCAGCCGAATTATACTGCCAAAGAGCCCTATTATTTAACTCTTTAACAATATAAAAACAAAATCAAAGCATTAACGTTAACATTATTCGAACAAATTTTATGAACTAAGACATTTAATTTAATTTAATAATAATTTAATACACTGCCTTCCGTTCTCATCCTCTTGCATGCCTATTTTTTAGAGTATTCACTACATCGGCTGTTCACATACACGTCTCCGCTCTTTTTCACTTTCTTTCTTTATTTTCTTTTCTTTTTTTTGGGAAAACTGCGCACGTATTTGTCGTTTCCATTACAGTTTGTGCTGATTTTGATTTGCTGCCCTTATGTTGTTGGTTGGGGCTGCCTCCCTGCTCACTCCCTGCTCTGTCCCTGCACCTGCTCTGCCCCAGGACTGTCAGTCAATCTCAAATTCACTCAATCAGTCAAGCCAGGCAGTTTCAGTTAGTCATTGCGTCAACACTTTGCCAACCAACTGCCAGGCAGAAGCATAAAGGGTATGAGGCAGCGAGGGCGTTGTTGGTTGCCCAACACCTGCCACGCCCACACATTTTGGTTATATGTTTTGTTCGAGTCACGTTTGTTGCTGCTGGAAATTTCCCTTTTTTTTTTGTTCGTTGGTTGATAGGCAGAGGAGGCCTCGACTTGTGACTTTTGTTGCCAGCTTTCGCTCTCACATTGGCAATTTCTATCAGCAGGTGTGGGCGTGGGCGTGAGCGTGGGGGCGTGGCACATTTGTCATACTCAAATTTAAAATTCAATTTACTTGCGTCATAAATTTAATAGCACAGCCCCCAAGGCAGAAACAGCAACGCGCGGGCACAAATGTCAGTTGATTTGGCCATATGCGTGTGGGAGGAGGTAGGCTCTCCATCAGCAATCAACCATCAGCCAGAAGGGTTAGCCATGGGTATCCGTAGGCTATGCTCCAGGGAGTGTGAGCGATATATATTAGCCTGGTTATGGGACGAACGCGAATCATAAAAAATGCTTGCAACATTTGATTGCTGGAAATCAACGGAAATGAATTGAATCAAAAGTGAGCATAAAACTCAAAGGGCTGTCTAGATTTCAGGCTATGTACAAAGGATATAATTCCAAAGGAAAACCATTGAAATGGTAAAGTTGGGGCCCCCCACGTTTTATGCCGCTTTCAAGTGTAATTCATTCCCCCCACCAACACCACCATTCATTGCATTGCTGGCGCTCATTAGGCATATACAACATGGTAATTGCTAAGCTTGTTAGATGTTTACAAGACACACACAAAGACAGACCCAAAAAACCAGCAAAAACAAAATTTATGAAATGTAAAAAAAAGAGAGGAAAAGAGGAAAATCCAAGTCCGACCACAAGGCGTATACGTAATATGCTAAACAAAAGTGCGCCAATTAGAAGGAAAATTCTGTTTTTAAGCCCCGGCCTCTCTCTCTCTCTCACACACACAACTAAATGTGCTCTACGAACCGCAAAAGCCAGAAAGTTGATTTCTTAACAGCTCCCAGCCCAAAAAAGAAAGGGGGGGGCTGGCACCACAGACCGCCCCCAAAACGTCAGCCGGAGACAGTCGACGAAGTTGCAGAATAGCTTCAACGTTTCTAAGCCAAAAAATGTTGCAGCAGCCAGACCACACACAGCATTAAGCCCAAATGAGTGTGAGCGTATATGTATGGGTGTGTGAGTGTGGGTGTGTGTGTGTGAGGGGCTGTGTGTGTTGTCAGTAACTTGTCTACTTGTTGTCTGTATCGTGTGGCAGTTTTTTGGGCACTAGCAGCGCCCACACTTCAGACACATGCGAGCCAGTACGAGAACGAATACGAATACGAGAGTATGAAATGCATGGAAAAAGATGAATGCATTTCAAATGAAGACAGCAAGAGGCAGGTCAAAAAGAGAATGATGCCCTTAACAGAAAGTGGTGGTACCACTCACATGGTCATGCGGCTTGGCACTGCCAAGGAGCAGGATTTCTGATGTATTATTGGAAAAAATTAATTCAAATATTTATTAATGCTATTTTATATATTATAGATATACCGTACAAGGAGCCAATTAACTAATGCAGCTGCATCTAATTCAATAATAATTATTTCGGTCAAAAATATTTTTTGTTTTGTGAAGAGTTTCGAGGGACTAAATTCAATTTAATTTCAGTCAAACAGCTAAAGTGTTGAGTTGTTGCATTTAAATATTTAAAATATCTCAATTAATTAAACTTTTATTCGAAACATTCACACAATTCCCCAGGCATTGCAATCGATCCAAAAAGTGACCTGGACAGAGCACCTAATCTTCGCTTCAGGCCTTCACTGGGAATACTTTTTGTGTGTGTGTGTGTGTGTGTTTCGTTGCCTTTTCTCGTGTTATACATATTTATGTGCATATATTTGATGTACGTACATTTTGTGGTTTTTTGCGTCTTGTCACGCAGAAATAAAGCTAAAGTCCATTTTAATTGAGTTTTTCTCATGTTGCAAAATGCTTTTCGCAAATTTATGACAGCAGTCACTGCAGACTGCAACGAACTTAACTGGTGGGAGGGGGGTGCAGAGGCAAAAGGCAGAAACCCCCCAACCGAATAGAACTGAACTGAACTGAACCGAAGCGTATGAATGTCGTAATAAAATGCATTTTTAGCCATTTTGTCACATGAATTTGATTTCATTTAGATTTGGATTCGGCTTATGCCAGCCAGCCAGGCAGCCAGGCCAGGCAGCAGGCCATATCAAATGAAATGAAATGAAATGAAAGGAGATGTGAATGCGAATGAAATGGCATGGAATCTCTCTCTGCGTGTGTGTGTGGCTCAAATTTTATGGTCGAATGTGGCAGTTAAATTGAGCAGAGAACACCGACAGCATAAAGTATTTTCATGGAAATATGGCAAAGTTTTTCATCTGCCACGCTTCTGCTTCAGCCCACCCACCCACTGCAGCATCGCAGCATATCCTTCTTCACTTTGGCTGGGTCTGGGGCCTGGCTATGACAAAGTTTTCCCCCGTTTCTTGTTCTTGTTCTTTGCACGTGCACCGTTTTGATATCAAAGGAAACAACTGGCAAGATTTCCAGCAAGCATATTTTCCAGTACTTCCATGCCACGCCCCCCGCCGTGCCACCATCAAACGTCTTCAGCGCTTCAATTGAAAGACGGCGGCTGCTTTTAATGTTTCTGTTTTTCTGTTGTTTCATTTTTATGATACCCTCACAGCGGGTAATACAATTGTGACTATGCAGCGAAGGAAACACCTTCCTACAGCAGTGTCAAATAATATTATTATTATTAATATTAATATTTCTTGCATTTAGTCTAAGATTTTGTATGCATAGCTGAAGCTTCTTTTATTTGCAGCTGCCATGTAAGGGCATCAAAGTTATTGCTTCACGCAGCTCTTATTTCTTTCTTGTTTTTATTTTCTTTTTGATTTCGCCCGCGGCTTTTCTTCCTGCTACAGTTTGGCGCGGAAAATCTGCGTAATCAACGGCAGTCGGAGAGCAGCAAAAATAAGTTTTGCCGCAAAAATAAATAAATAAATAACATTTTGTATAATAAAATGCAGCCGTACTGTGTGGGGGGGAGTGAAGTAGTGTTGGGGTAAACAACAGGAAGCATAAATTTTGTTATTTTTGCCAAGGAGGCAGGCAGCCCAGCCAAAGAAGGGAGGGGAGGGTAGGGGTATGCTGGTCGATGGACCATTGATGTGATTAGGCCACTCGCTTGGACGGAAATTGTTTAGTTTGACAGGATGCTTGGCCCGCAATGAAATCAACGTGTTTTGTCGTCCGAATTCAATTTGTGTGCGTTGAAAAATTTGCAAACGATTTTAAACTTTTAGCATTTGCTTACAAAAAGGAGCGAAAAATTGTAGAAATGAAATCGAAGTTTATTTAATATATAAATAAATGAATAAATAAATGAAATAATAAATAATAGCTATTAATTTATGTTAACTAAGAATATAAGGAATATTAATTATAATTAATATTCTGTTTATTTATTTATTTTTTTATTTTTATTTTTGTACGAATATTATTAATATTAATTATAATTAATATTCTGTTTATTATTTATTTATTTTTTTATTTTTGTACGAACATTTAAGCCAAAGAATTATACAAATAATAATAATAATCTTTTAATCACAGACCCACATAATTCCAAAAACCTATAGCTAACTCTTGGATGAGCCTGATTTAATCAAACTATCCGCATGTTATCTACAGCTACATCCCCAACCCTAAGCGTATCTGTATGCCAGTTCATCGGCAATTCAACTCCCAACAGCAACTCCCCGGTACATTTGCCGAATCAATATGCAATATCCCCACAAGTAACGGATTGCAAAGCTCTCACTCAGAAAAACCCACACACAAAGAGAGATAGCGAGAGAGATAGAGAGAGAGAGAGAGAGAGAGAGGGAGAAAGAGAGCAATCATATCGATGGAGAGAACTGCCTGTCATAAAAGCCACACCACACACAAAAATTGTTGGCTATATCAAGAGGGGAGCAGCAGGGCAGGGCAGGGCGCAGCAGCTTTGGCATGAAAAGCACAAAACTAGGTTAGTTGCGGAGATTTTTACCTGCTCCCCGTGACCCCAAGCCCAAGCCTTGCCTCCCCCTCCCCCGTGCTTGCTCACCCACTAAAAAACAAAAATAACAATTGCAGTCCCTAACCACGCTGACGCCACATCCGAACACATCCCATGGCCCCCGACCCCCTCCAGCCGTTGCTGTCGCTGGCAATGCATTTCAAAACAGAAGCTGCCGAAGAAGCGAATCGGGCAAGGCGCTGGCACCGCCCCCCCCCGCCCACCATAGCTGTCAAGTGAACTGGAAGTGATACGGATACGCAGCGAGAGAGAGAGAAAGAGAGAGGGCGAGCGAGCGTGAGCGAGGGGCAGAGAGCGAAAGAGAGGGAGAGCCAAGTGAACGACATCGAACGCTGAGCGTGTTCACGTGCAAAATTGCAACGATTCCCCAGCGAGTTTCGGTTTCTCTTCTTCATCCTCCATTCCCATCCCATGCCTTTGCCGGGCATATTTTTTGTTGTTCTGCCGAATTCGCTTGCTTGTCTGTGCATGCAGCGGTGCGGTGCTTGTGCTTGTGCGTATACTTATGGCTGGCAGTGTAAAACGAGTTGCGTTTGGAGTGTGATCAATGATGGTGCGGATGGGGATGGGCATGGGTATGGAGAGTGGGATATGCCAACAGGAAGTTGTCTGCCAAGGATTTTAATCAGCTGTTGTCGCTGCTCCCCGATGATGTCCAGGCAGGCAACTGAAAGCCGATCGGCTGTGCGGTGACTGACGACTGCCAGCATCGATGTGAGGCAGAGCCGCCAAGCAGTGCGTTACGATTTTCCCTGGACAGCCATATATCTTACGCACACACACACACGCACAGGGAGAGGCACGAATGCATTCACTTTGTTCATGCGGTGGCAGTTATGGCGATCTACCCTAAAAGAGGAAGGAAAAATAAGTATGCCATGATGAAAGTTATCATTGAAGGATGGGCAAAGTGAAGCGGAAAATGTGTTCGGTTTCCAGCCAGTAGAACATTTCTGGAGCTAACACTTTGCGGATATTTTTACCTGATTCCTATTTGCATATCAACTCTGACTATCCTTCCTTCAGGCATTGCCGCATAAACGCATTTTCCCTGCAATCCCTTAGGCCTGGGTCGCATCCGTTTCCGTTCCCCTTGTATAGCTGGAAGCCAACCCACGAGGATAAGCTGCAAATGGAATCTTATCTCGCTCTCTCTCTTTCTTTCTCCATTACCCGCACTCTCTCTCACTCTCTCTGGCCTGTCTCTTACGTGGCTTCTCACTCCATCTTTCTGGCCACAGCTTGTTTGTCCACAGTGCAGCAGCGCCGCTAAATTGTTTGTCTTCTGTGTGTGTGTGTTTGGGTGGGTGGGTGGTGAGTGGCTGCACCCCACCCCCACTATCCACTCCGACAGCCCTTTCTCAGGGGGATGTGCGTGCAATGCCATTAACAATACGCCCAATGCCAAAAACTGGCAAACGCGCCAAATCCATTGTTATTTCGGCGGTCGATTGTTGTTCTTCCGGCTTGCGTGAGCTTACTGGGCGCCCCCAGTCAAGCCCCCCACACCACCACCCACACCCACACCCACTGCTAGGCAAATTGTGCAAACAAACAGTGGATGTTCCAGGCGAGGGGTAGTGGGAGGTGCTGAGCACTGAAAGGATGCTGCTCCACTCCATCCCAAACTTGCGCCACAAATCGCTTCAATTTCTGGGCTCTTCCCTCGACCCTACCCCACAGTTGGAGGATAATTTCGTTTGGGCTTGGGCTAAATTGGGGCAAACTCGGCCTCGGTTTTGTTTTTTCAGCTCGGTTTGTTCTCAACTGCAATAATCTTATTAGCAGTTTGTTGTTCGAACCTAATCAATTACCAACGTAATTACAAACTTTGCTAATCTGCTTCGGTTTCCCTCTGACAAGCAGAACAGAACAGAACAGAACAGGCGGAGGCACAGCCACCGCCACAGGATAGTGCCGCACAATATTGTTCGTGTTCGTGTTCGTGTCCATGTCCATGTCCATGTCCGTGTGTTCATGTCCATGTCCCGATTGGGAGCATGATACACAACACAACATGCTCTCACACGCTGGAAGGCAGAGCAACAACGCGTTTCGCTGCCTGTCGCTGATGCGGCTCGGCTTCAATTTAGTGGCCTAAATAGCGATTTGGCCAGTGGAGCATGACAAAGGAGATCTCATCAAATGTTGGGCATTGTTGGGGTATTCTGACGGTAGAGCTGGACGTGGACGAAGCAAAAGAAGTTGTCAGTTGAAATGGATACTGAGCGTGTTGAATTATCCATGAATGCAAAGAGTTTGAGCAAATGGTAATTGAATCTCGAAAGAGCTTGAAAAATTTCCCGAATTTGGCTGTGATTTGGAGAGAGCTGTGGAGAGCTGTGGTTACATATGATATGTACATAAAACAGTAGATAGTAGAACTAATATTTTAAGAACAGCCTGAAGGCCTTGTTATTTTGGCTATAACCCTACGCTAGGATACAATTTTGTAAAAATAAAATAAAAAATAAATAAATAAAATAATAAAATAAACATAAAATAAATAAAAATAAACCTTATATGAAATTGCGGTATCAATTATGTCTAACTACAGTAGAATTATCAATCCAGTAGAGTAGAGCAAGTAGAGCTAAATATCGCTTGAAATATATTTTCTTTATTTAATCTTCTCATATTAATACTCCAAGTTATGAGTTTATTCCCACAAAAAAAAAAACTTCTGTCTGGCTCAACATCCATATCAGTCCATATCACACACACACACAACTTTACCTACGAGTATGAATGAATGAATCATCCATTTGCTGCTCCCAAATGATTGCCACCCCCATCCATCCATCCATCCATCCATCCATCTATATGTGCGACGAGTATCAACCTGATTTTCAATGAGCCGCTTATCCCTAGCCAACAATCAATTCGAAGCCCTCCACTGGCTACACCACCATTGTAGCTGGTTTTTATTCTATTGAAGCATTTGTTGGAAATGCCAACAAACTTTTTGGCTTAATCAAATGCCAAAATATTTGAATATGCCAAGACAAAATTATTGCCGTGTAAGCTTCCCATTGCCTTTTGCTGTCGACGGCATCAGCGCAGAGGCAAAAAACTTTTCCACGCATGATTTAAATGGGGGAGAATAAATCTTGCGTTAAGACTCGACTTGGATTTGGATTATGCAATGCCTGCAAGGGCGAGCGGAGGACGAGCGGCAGTAGTGGGAGACGGGACCGGAACGAACTTGCTGCGTCACGTAGTTGCTAAATTTGTTTACACGTCCTGCCCGGGCATCCTTCTCGCCTGCTCGCCTCCTGCCAGACTTCGCCATGCCACATGCCGCCGCACTCCCCGCACTCCACACCCTACACAATTGGCATAAAGTTTCTCATATGCAAATCGCAAGTTTAGCAAAATATTTCGTTTATTGTTGAAGTTTTCTTTAGTTACTCTCTCCGCTCGTCAACATTCTGTATGTTTTTGGCTCTTATTTTATTTTCGCTTTCCCAGCGACTTCTTCGCTGAGCAACTTTTTGCCCACCCCGCCAAACTTTTTTGGCGCAAGACATTTTTTGATAAATTATATCCCCAACGTCAGTCAGTGTGGGGCCGAACGGGGTGGTGCGGAACGGGGCGAACGTGTAAGTTTATTTCGGGCAAAGAAAACGCAATCGTTATTTGTTGTTTTTTTTTTTTTATATAAAAATCATGACACCTTTTATTGATTTACTTATTCTGTTTTGTATGATGCTTGTGTTGTGTTGTGGTGGTGAGGAGTTTGGGGGGTGTGTGTGTGTGTGTTTGGGGGGTACGTATGAACCATATGCACCGTATATTAAATTTATACATATATATATATATAATTTACCCTCACTTAACTAACTGCCTCTTTATCACTAGTATTACGTTCTCGCTATTTTCTTGACTTAATATCGCATCAGCAAATATATCCCCACCATCATACCACCCAAAAAGTTGTATTATAACTATTTTCATACTTCTTGCTTTTCATATCAAATTGCGGTCTAGGCTCCATTTGTAGGGGGGTGGTGGGGGGTGGCGATTTGAATTCGCTTAACATCTAGTCAGAACACACAGCCTTGCTTTGTTTCTCTAAAAAATTACACTTAGCGGCTAATTATTAATTACACATTTAATACATAATACATACACACACAGAACATTGTTTTTTTTTTTTGCGTTTGTTTTGTTTTCTTCTTAATTTGAGTTTAATCCTAAGGTGAATAAAAGTGTCTGCGATGAAATTAATTTCAATTTAAAGCCACATCCAGATAGTTCATATAAATGCACACACCGCGCTTTGACCAAGCCTTACAACAAAAAATCTATTAACAGAATAATAAGTTGAAATAATTGTGTGTGTTTGCTAATCTCTTCGTCTGATTTGTCAATGCTTTTGGGTTCAACTACAACAACTAAGGAAACGTAAGCAAAATAATTGAGTACACAATTTAAGGTTTTCTTTGTGCTTAATTTTAGTTTTTTACTTTATAAAATGGGTTTGCTTTACAAGCATACTCATAAAATGGCAGCTTTCTATCTATACAATATTTAAGTTTCTTCTTCCTCATTAACCAGCTTCTTCTTTTTTGTTTTGTTTTTACAGAGTTTTTCTCATTTTGGTTTCGTTTTGTGTACAGCATGTACAGTTTGTTCGATTTACAGTTCTGGGGAAATTTAATCTGCGACAGCAATCAGATTGGCAGCTCCTTCACGTTTCTAGAGAGACTCAAGCGCAGAATATTTACAATTTTTTGGGCTACCTATGCGTGATATAAAAACGATTTGCATACATCTGAAAAGAGAGAGATTGAGAGAGAGAGAGAGGTAGAGAGCATGGCATAAGGTATTAGAATTATATATTTAAAGCTATGTTCGTTAGGGCTTACCTTTCCACTGTCGAGCAGCAACTACCAACATGACTTTGCCCAATCCTCTCCAAAAATAAATAAATATGGAAATGGAAAACTACCAGAACGTACATGGCATCTGTGGGGTGGATTACAGAAATGAAACAATCATTAGTACTAGTGAGGGAAAATTTACAATTCAACGAATATACAAAAAAGTGTAACAGAGACAAACCATCAGCAGAGTTTACTGAAATTCTAAATCAAAAAAAGAGAAAATAATATATGCAAAAAACATTACAATGTGAGAGGCCCGTTCCAGGTTACATTTTCGCTTGAAATTCAAAGCGATTTCTAGTTATTTGGAAATAAAAGATAGAACATATTTTTACCGGATAGAATACCGGATGTTTACCGGTACATTTAACTCAGAACAGACCTTTCCATTGTTAATGTATACTTAAATTAAAAACAAAAAGATTAAAATACACGCAAGTTGGTTTGATAATTTTTCTTGTGCATTTGAAACAGAGAACAAAACTTTATTTAGATATGTATGCAGTTGTGTGTGTAGGTGTATAGGTGTGTTGCGTTTACATATGTGTGTGTGTGAAGTAGTGTATGTGTGTGTGTGATATTTTACATAAACAAAAGTATGCTACATTATGCACTAATATGTATACTCCAAAAGATGTGCACAAACAGAAAGCAAGGAGGAATAACTTGTAACTAAGAACAGAAAGTTTACATGAAAAATGATATATTTATATGTACTGTATGTGTGTATTTTGTATACTCGTAATACCAGAGATGCTGTTGAGAAAAAAAAATAAAAATATGAAAATCAAAAATAATAATATAAACTCCATGACCAAAATAAATGGTACTTCAACATAGATAACAAAATTTTCTTCTTTCTTTTTTTTTTTTGGATTTCATTTGGTTTTTGTAGATTTTCTTTGTTTGTTTTTTGTTGTTGTTGTTCCTTACAAATCGCAATATTTAACACTCAGAAGCGTACGTGGTTGATTATTAATTATAATAATAGGAATATAGTAATAATAATGAGGGTAACAAAAACATTTGTTTCTTTCAGTACAAATAAAAATTGAGTTAGTTTTTTTTTTTGGGGGGGGTTGTGGGTGTGGGGTGTAACAAATCAGAGAACTAAAAACTAACTATACGCGGCAGCATATAGATCTATATATTTGTATATATAATCCATTGAACAAAACAAGTAACTTGTAACTACAACTAGAAATATACATATATGCCATTTAGTGGGCATATATATTAATATTATTATGTTAAAGAACTTCATTGTGACTTGAAACATGAGCGATGAACAAATCAAAACAGATAATATATAAACTGCATATAAAAAATGTATCGGAAATATCAAAATAACTTACAAACTAACACTCTGAACAGATCTTGTTTATCCTTTTTTTTGTGTGTGTGTTTTTTTTTTTGTAATGTTTTTTGTCATGATGAAAAATGTGTACAAAATATATTTAATTTTTTAAAAAAAGTTTTGGTTTAACCAGCTCGTACGACAGTTTAAAAAAAAAATGAAAAAGGAGTCGTAAAAGATGGGTGGGTTGTGGTTGTGGTTGTGCGGGGGTAAGAGTACTTCAACAGAAAGTAAACTAAACTACAAACTAATAGTTGTTATATATTCTTGGTTTTTCTTTCAGTTTTACGTTTTGTTTTGTTTAGCTTTGTTTTTCGATTCTACTTCAAACATTTAACGTGCTTAATTATAAGTGTTTTTTTTTTTTGCTTGCTGTCTCTATTTGGCACGGATTTCATGTCTTTTTTTGTTTGTTTGATTTTGTGATTATTCATTTTTATACGTACAACGTTTGGCATTTGCATCTTTTTGTTTTCGGTTTACTTTCGATGCGCGCGCTCTACACGGGCAACTCTAATTCAATGACTACTCCATTCGACAAATCTTTGTATTTCTTTTGTTTGTTTTGCTTGCTTGCTTTTCATTTTTGTTGTTTTTCTTTTTTTTTTACTTCTATGTAGATTACACCAACCGATGTCCGATGTCCGTTGACTTATCCGTTGTTCCGCTGTTGCGCCTGTCTACACGTCTACTAGTAGGGCTTGGAGGCATCCTTGGGCTTCTTGAGCTGCACCTTCAAGCGCTTTGTGCCCACCTGAAAACCATTCATGGCCTTGATGGCCACCTGGGCCGAGTCCGGATTGTCAAACGACACAAAGCCAAAGCACTTCGATAGACTGGTCTGCTTATCGATGAACACCTTGGCCGATATGACATTGCCAAAGGGCAGGAATGTCGAGGCCAGATCCGTGTCGGTGAATTCCTGCGGCAGATGGTAAATGAACAAGTTGCATCCCTCGGGTCCTGTAAAAGGCAATGAAATAGAATTTACGAAAATTAGTTTTAAGCTTGAATATTATTTAAAGGGAATATTTAAACAGTAAATATTAGGGAAATAAATTCTACTTGTGGCAAAGCAAACTGGCGACATTTTTTGCCTCCTGCTTCCCATTGTCAATTAGTTTACATTTTTTGTTTGCTTCTGTTGCACCTTGTAATGGGCAATTAATTAACAAAATCACCCGCCCATTAAGCCCCCCCCAAACATAGAGACTGAACAAAAGCTGAAATTACATATATGAGGACTCCAGGAGGAGCAGGAGTGCAGAAGCAGCAGCAGCAGAGCAGCAGCTGATTGCCGAAACGGATGCGGAAATGATGCGTCCAACTCTTAACAATACGTGCGAGAGGGCTTCGGGCTTCACCTCTCTCTGCCTGCCTCCTCTCTCTCTCACACTCTCTCTCTCCGCCCTCTCTGTCAACTGTCCATCTACGTGTGTGGGTGTGACATTTTGTTTAGCAGCACGTGCCGCTGGCGCTGCTCATCATTATGATCATCATCATCATCATCCTCCTCGTTTTTGCTGTCACTCTAACTCCACCGCTCTTCTGCTGCTGCTCTGCTTCTACTGCTGCTGCTGCTCTGCTGCTGTTGCTCTGCTTCTGCTGCTGCTGCTCTGCTGGCTGCTGCTCTGCTGCTGCTGCTGCTCTGCTGGCTGCTGCTCTGTTGCTGGCTGCTGCTCTGTTGCTGTCTCTATCATGAACTGGCGGCGTCGCATATTAATAGGACTCGCGCCTGCCTCGTGCTGCGGTTGCACTTTTCGTGCAAATTACTGTCAACGTCAGTTGTAGTCAGTAGCCCATGAGCAAGCAGTCAGCAGTAATACAACCCATCCAAGCAGCTAAAGCAGCGTCACAGCAGTGCCAAATACATGGATAGCTTGGGGGCAGAGCAGAGGTAAGAGAAGAAGCCAAGCAGCGCAGCGACCAGAAAGAGAGAAAGCAGCGCGGCGTCAGCAGTTTCGTTTTCACTTTCCGTGAAGCTTTTTAATGACAGCAAAACGCTTCCAGTGACAGTCACAACGGGTCGCTCGCACATTCTGCGGTTTTTCAATTTTATCAGTTGGAAACATGAAAAACACACAGACACACACACAAACAAAAATGCACTGAAATGAGAAAAACAATAAAGTAACCTCATAGGCGAAGGATGTATGTGGGGCATGTAAAATAGCCCAGGCAAAAACCAGCTGACATGAGTGGAAGGCTCAAGCGAATGACAGGAGAGAGGGGGCACACTTGACCCTGAGTTTGGAATTAAATTAAAGCCACAGAGTTTGGTCTCTCTTTATCTGAGACAACCTACAGGAAAGCATATTTAAGGTCTTCCCTCAGAGAATTCTCTAGAGCTCTTCGGCTGTAAATTTCCCTTTGATAACTATGCTGCCTGCTGCAGCAATGTTATCGTGAATGCATAATGATAATGGTAACAATTACAATGCCTTTCAGATACTTTGATGTTTGCCACATAGCCACATAGACACCTCCCACACCTCCCGCACACACACACACACACACCCCATGCGAGTAATCAGATATGATTGTTGCTGTACCTGCTACTCGCTCACGAGCCTAGGGACAGGCAGGCAGGCAGGCAGGCGGCCATCATCAGGCAAGGCAACTCCATCATCGTTTGCCAGAAGCGCTATTGATCACATTGATATATGACTTTGTCACATAGCCCTGTCCCTGCCCCCACTGCCTGCCACTGCCCCTACCCCCTGCCTGCCCCACTGTCCCTACCCCACTGCCTGCTGCAATCTGTGTGTGTGTGTGTGTGCACTGCTGAGAGGCTCTGGCTAACCCACATAGCAGCGCCTACTTTGCACTCCTCTCCAGGTAAACTGACTGCTGACAGATTGCCTGACGCTGATGCGATTACAAATTGAATGGCGAAGAAAGCCGCTCCTTAGGCTGCTCCCCTCGCTCCTTCAGGGCAGGGCATGGCATACAGTGATGTCTCGATGATGCCATGATGCCCAGGATTTTAATATTAATTGACTTATGGACGCTGGTGTTGTTGCCGCTTTGCTGTGCTCTGTAATTTTGCACACCTATCAATTAATTTAGGCTCTGACAACATATGCGTGCGTGTGTGTGTGCGTGTGTGTGTGTCCTGGAGCGTAGTGAATGGAGAAAGTCCAATTAAAAATGCTGCTAGCTATTGAATTACGCGACTAACAAGCGACACGTGGCTCAAACGATAAATAATTAGATGAAAGCGGACAAATGAGTGATAAAAGAGGGTGGCTAAAGGCAGGCAAAAAGGGCAGGTTCCCAAGGCATCAAATGAAAGACTGCGACTGCGACTGCGACTTGTGTTTATGGCGCCCTTCAAAGAGAGATTCGCGGTAAATATATACAGAATGAATGAATATAATGACTGGCATTGGCATAGGTGTGGGGCCAGCTGCTATAACTGAATATCTTTAAGTACTGAAGTCAGTTAGGTGCAAAGCAGTTGCTATCTATATATGCTGAGATATATAAGAAAATAATCACCGCGAGTGCCAGGGAAATTATAGTTTTAGTTACAAATATCTATAAATTTATTTAACTGCCAAAACTTGAAATGTTTTGCTACATTTTTCCTACACCAAGAATATGTATGCAACTCTTTGGGGTGGCATTTTCCCTTTTCACACAAATAAACTTCCTGTTTTGTTTTTCTCAATTCCCTGCATTTTGTTGGTTGGTTGCTGGAATTTTTTTGTGTGTGTGCGAAAAGCGATTTCCTATATTGCATTTTCCTTTTCCGTTCAGCAAAGATGCGCCATCCGCCTTGCCAATGTCTGTCTGTCGTCTGTCTGTCTGTCTGTCTGTCCAGACCGCCCTATTGATGCACGCAGCTACAGATACAGCTACAGATGCAGGGCACGGGGGGATGTACGAGTGGTATGTATGTCCTACTTCAACATATTTTTTCGCCATTTTCTTGGCTGTCGCGCGCACACTGCCAGGAGGCGGTAGTGGAGTGGAGTGGAGTGGAGTGTCTGGAATGTCTTGTCTCCCCCTTTGCACTCTCAAGGGCATAAGCGAAGCGAAGCCAAATGGAATCTGTGGCATATAAGCTACAGTTCCAGTTACTGCACTCTCCTATTCGTATTCCTGTTCGTATTCGTAACTGGTGGCCCTTTATTGATTTTAATGCGCTTTACACTGGCAGAAATTAATTAAAAATCTCGCATGAATTGAAACATGGGGAAAGATTAGGAAATGGTGTTGCATCTCGAATTATTATTTATTATTATAATTATTATTATTATTTATTATTATTATTATTTATTATTATTTATTTATTATTGAAGTATTAAGCACTTTACTTTATTCTCAGTGTATTGCCTTTTGCCTGCTCCTTCTCCTAATCACTCACTGGCTGTTGTAGGTCACCTCTCGTTCTACAGTCTCTACCATCAACATACATACAGGCAGGCAGGCAGGCAGGCAGGCAGCATAAGTCGCAAATCTTTCGACTTCCTATGCCGTCTGACAATCTTTCTCGCCCCCACTGTCTCGTCTCTCTTCCGCTATCTCTCATTCTCTCTCTCTCACTCTCTGGGGTCCTCTCTCTTACTGGGTTATTTTATATTCCAACTTCCGGCTTATGCACATGACTTTAATCCGTGGTGCATCCGGAAGCAGAGCGAGAGAGAGCGAGAGCGAGACGACCGCTGCCGCCTTAGGGTCACCCAGCCATGCAATGCCATGCCATGGGATTCCCATCGTCTGTCACTGTCATATTTGTTACCGCCTTCCTTCCGTCACCAGACTCTAGACAGAGGAGACTCTGGGGCTGAGGCTCTGAGGCTGAGCCTCCTGCTTCAACCGCAGCCTTCTGCCCATCTGCCTTCCGCCAGATTGTGTGCTCCCCCTTAAAGCATTATATTTATTTACTGCACATAGTTCTTAGCGTTCTGGGCTCCGTTTAGTAATATTTTTTTTTTGCTTTAGTTGTAGCTCTTGCGCTGCTTCCTGCTTAATTTTGCGCCTGTCGTCGTCTGGGCCGCCTGTCCTGTCTACATGCTTATAAGTTGTTTCCTGCCCTTTTTTGTTATGCTCCCACTCTACACATCCTTACACAGCTTGTCTCCTCCTCTGCTGCTGCTCTGCTGCTTGTCGCCATTTGATAAATTTCACATGTTGAGAATTTATCTGCCCCTAAATCCCCGCCCCGCCCCGACCGACATTGTTGCTGCAGTTTTTCCCTTGGACTCTTCTCTTCCACGCAGATTGCACAAATCTGACATTTTTAAGATTTGCTCAAACATATTTTTCGCTCCCTTTTTTGCCTAGAGTTCGATTTGATGTTGGCTTAAAAGGGAAAATTGTAAGGGGGGAAAATACTAAAGAAAAATAATAGTAAAAAAAACCCCCCCATTGTTGTGCAAAAAGGATATTTAAGCTGCTTAGCAAGAGGGGAAAATATCATCTAACAAATTGCATAAAAATAAGATACATTTATGTACATAGTACATACATATATTTAGATATTTTATATGGGAAATGCAGAAAAAGGCAACTATGTACATACAGATTACAGATACATACATTATGCTTAAGCTTTCAAGAGAGTATTTCAAATTCAGTTTGCGCAGGCTAAAACTGTGGGGAGGCCTGGGGACTGTTCTTTTTATAATAAGATGAAAGCTAAAGAAAAGTTGAATAATAGGAGAATATTTTATATTATATTCCTTTAAGATCTTTGCCATTTAATTAAAAGTCTGGCTAATAGATAATTTCAAGTTAGACAGGAACTATCGAATATCGAATATCTTAGTGCCGCAGCACTCAAAAGATCAAATTGATTTGCTCTATTATTAGGCTGCAATATTTCTAAAATATAAATAAATAATAAATAATATAATAAATAATAAATATAAATAAATAAAATAAAAATCATTCAATTCCCATAAAGTTCCACTAACCCCATAAAATAAATGTGCAGTCAAATGTAAAATATCCATTCGGATTATTCCACACTAGACAATCTACCTGCCCCACAACCCCTAATTATAGCCATGTTTACTACACGCTGCCACACACGCCTCCCCTGCCTCGATCCTTCGAAGATGCTCGCTCCATTTGAGGCAAGTCCAAGTCATCGCTGATAGTTTTTCAAAATCTAACCAACCGAAGGAAACATGGCAGCTCACATTTCGCATAGCATGAGCAATTTGTTTTGGTTCCCGAGACTCCAGCACACCTACACCCACACCCACACACACTGACAATCCAATCCCCTTTCATGACTTGTCGTTGTTGTTGGTCATGTGGGAATTTTCGGCGACGTCATGAGTCGCAGCAGAGCAGCACAGGAGGAAGAGTCACAGCAGAGCAAAGCAGGAGGAAGAGTCACAGCAGAGCAAAAGAGGAGAAAGAGTCACAGCAGAGCAGAACAGGAGGAAGAGTCACAGTCACAACAGGAAAAGTCGCAGCAGGCAGCAGCACACAAAGGAGGACGAGTGAGAGTCGAAGGAGGAGGAGTGCCAGAAGTCACTCAACTGCAAAAATATATCTCACTATATGGTGTACAAATACTTATATGTACATATACATAAACATGCATACATACATACATACACACATACATGATGATGCTCACTCTCTGTGTCCGTTCCTCTGTCTGTCTGTCTGTCGGTCTGTCGGTCTGTCTGTCGGTCTGTTTGTCTGTCTGTGTGAAAGGTTGGGATGTTTGCTTATGTAACCGGAAATATAGCAAAAAGTGCAATGCCAAAACATTTTCCGTTGCATTTTTCCCCACTTCTACTGCTGCTGCTGCTGCTCCTGCTGCTGCAACTTTAATGTTATGTGTGCCAAAGCACTCATACAGCTACAGCTACATCTACAGCTACAGCTACATCTACATCTAGGGTAGGAGAGAGAGAAAACGAAAACGGTCTCCTCCTGTGCAATATATCCCCGATATCCCGACATCAACATCGACGTCTGACTAATGGAATTGTGTGTCAAGTGTGTGTAATATTTGCACTGTGTCAAAAGCTGATAAAAATTTAAGCTCCACCAAAATGCTGCTCATAAATTCTGCTCCTAGTGATGGCTGGGGAGTGGGACAGACACACACACACACACACACTGGGAGTGGAGTGGAGCATAGATACTGCTGTGTGTAGAGTGGAAAATACTACATACTACAAGATGATTGATCTTATTGATTTTTCCATCTCGTACAAGCAGCAGCTACATTTGCTGCCTTGGCTGGGCGGGCGCTTATGGCATTGAAGGATTTGTGTCAGCAAAAGGCAGCATTCGATTGCGGGGATTAGATGGCTGTAAGTGGGATATCGCAAAGTAGATAGAGATGATAGAGGCAACTCAAAGATGCTGCTGGGGCTGGCAGCAGCACACGACACACATTTTGATTTGTTACGGGCGGAGGCGTCCGTCCAAACATTTTTCAAGATTTATTCATTTATAGCATTCCAGCCAGGAGACAGAACGCAAAGGATTAGAGTTGTTGCCCCCCTGTGCACCACACCAACATCATCATTAGTACTTCTGCTGGCTGTTTTTACTGCATTCCAAATCCTATTCCTATTGCTCTCATCCAACTGCATAGCAGCCATTTGATAGATGACTCTTTACATAAAAATAAGCCCCAACTGCAATCGCTCCTGCTCCTGCTCCTCCTCCTCAAACAAAAAGAACAATGGCAGAGCCAGAACTAAAACTAAGTAGATTAGACAGACACATTCACATAATGTCCATGACAAGTGGGGTGGGGGGGAACGAACACAGATGGTGGGGAATGTTCGAGGAGGAGGGGGTAGAGCGGCGGGGCAATGAACAGACAACAGACAGCTGAAATAAAAAAACCACATCACGAACGAATGACGCTGACAGCAATGAGCGGGTTAATGCATTTGATGCTGCATCAGCAACAGCAGCAGCAGCAGAGGCAGCAGCAGCAGCAACAAATACAACTGCAGCAGCGATAAAGGATAGAGTATTGGCACTAAGAACGAAGTGGCAATGCCCTAATATTTATTAAAATGGAAGAGCTTTCAGTAGAAAAATGTTCCAACTTTCTTTTAGAATTATAAACCAAATTCTAAAGTTCTCTCATTGCAACAAACGAGATTGAAGTCTATTTTTTTGTACTTAAAACTATGCCAAAAAACTCTGACTCTGACTGCTCGCTGAATTATGTATACCCTCTGCCCTGTGAGGGCATACAATCTGCCAGCTTTATGTAACATTGAAGCGAAGCGCAGAGCGAATCGGAGTGACACAACCGCAGAAGCAGCGACAGCGGCAGCAGCATTCAGGCATTTTGTTACATTTATCAAAATGTCAGCCATTTAGACATTTCTATTCCTCCTGTGTGCCAGCACGCAGCTTCACTCTCAGTCCAATCCCCTCCCACAAAACCCCAAAACCCCTCCCCCCACTTGCACTCACCTTCAATCTGCTTGCCCGCAGCGGCGGCTGCTGCGGCGCTCAGTGCCACACTGGCCAGCGGCGATGTGGACAATGCACTGGCGCTGCCAAATTGCGGCAAGCCGGCGGCTGTTGACATATACGCCGATGCCAATGGATTCGGATCCGACCCTGTGGAATGAATGACAAAAGAGAGAGAAAGAGAGAGAGAAAGTGCATTTTAGTTAGTTTCATGACAAAGTAAATTCGAATTTTAGCTGAATTTTTGTTTGGTTTGTTGGCGAAAATTACATAACGAAATTATAAATGTGGCTGGGCACTGTGAGTGGTGGGGTGTGGTGTGGTGTGGTGTGGTTATTGTGTTGCGTTGCCAGTTTGATTCACTGGGAACTAGTTCGCTCCTGTGATTGTTGCTTAAACTTAGGTCTAAAACTGTAGTATAGAAAAATTAAAAAATATTGGTGGTATTTTCTCGTATTTTTCGTTCGATTAGAAGCAACACAATTTGAGCATGAGGGCATAACGGAATCCTATATATTGCACATAAAACATTTTAATAATAATATTAAATTTTAAAATAATAATATTAAATTTTAAATTAATAATATTAAATTTTATAATAATAATATTAAATTTTAAAATAATAATATTAAATTTTAAAATAATTATTAAATTTTATAATAATATTAAATTTTAAAAGAATAATATTAAATTTTATAATAATAATCAAAATAATTTCAGTTCTAATCCACACTTCTGGAAAGTCTTTCTTGATCCATATTCAAGATTTAACACGGGGTGGGGTAATGTGTGGATGTGCGGCAGAGGGAACCCTTTTTCCAAAGTCCCTTTTCTACCCACTCAAATGAGAATGGAACCAGTTTTGCAAACTCTTTTTTCGTAAACATTTCTGATAAACAGTCCATAATTATTATTCAGTAGGTTTTCGTTTCGTCAGAACGTAATTAATCATTGAATTTTACACGCTGCGACATGGGGCGACATTTGATTATTTTACAAAAACACACACACACACACAACAGCAACAAAACCAACACACACACACAAATCTAAAATTAATTTGTCTCGATGTGGGGGGGGGGGGGGTGGCTACTCTTCCCCCTTGTGTTGTTGTTGTTGTTGTTGTTAGTGTAGTTTCTGGTTTTTGGGTTTTGTGTAATTTGACGCCTGTTGTTTGTTATTTAGTTGTTTTGCGTGTTTCTCGCCATTGGCCGTCATGCAATGCAATTTTGTGGTTTTCTCGCCCCCTCCCTGACCGAAGCGCTCTTCCATCAAACATTTATTTTATGGTATGGCATGGCATGGCATGGTCTGGTATGATCACTGTTATTAATGAGTTTTGCAAACGGTCCTGTCCTGTCCTGTTTTGTGTGTTGTATAATTGGGAAAATTTGCAGCATTGCGGTTGGTCGACAATGCCAACTGTGACTGCAACTCCGACTGCGAGAGACCCCCGATGATTTCAATAAAACAAATTGGGCTAATAACGAAAGTATTATGACTGCGAAAATACATAGTGATAGTTGTCACAAACAGCAACAAGAGGGGATAGCAAAATATATCAAATATTTAAGTATATTTGGTATTCTAAAGATTTATTCAATCGGTAAATATATTCAATAGTTAATAAAATAGTGTGGATAAATAAAAGGGCAAAGGGCTGCGTCCACTGTGCTCTCAACAACTAAAATCCTGAGTCAAGATTTAATTAAATTTCAAGACACTAATCAAATATATTCCTGAAAAATCCCACTAGTACAGATGGAGCAGTGAAAAGAGACAAAAGAAAGTAGAGAGATGTTGCGCTCTCATTTAGTCATTTCAGACATGGAATACTCAGCTACACTGTGATAGGGGAAAAGATAGAGACGAGATCAAGCGAAAAACGTGACATTGTTTTGCTCATTCTGGCTCGTATAACAATGTTCCAATCTTTCTTATAATTATAATAATTTAAGTACGCAAATATTCCATTTTCTATAAAGATTGCAGACCCTAAAATTGAAGTCAAAAAGTTTGCCAGTATCAAAATGAATCTAAAACTTGCGCAAACGAAAAAAACTTCAGATTTTCTGAAAGGTGTTGGCCCTCAATTCTTTTTACTTTCGATAAGAAATTGTAATTTAACAGAGACTGTACCCGTACCCGTAACAGTAACGTACCAAAAAACTTTGTCTAACAATTTGAAATGAAAGACAGATGCAGACAAACAAACAAAAAAATACAGAAGGGGAAGAGGGGGAGAAGGGCAACTTTTGCACATATTTGTGCTGAAAATTGTTTTAATTGTTGTTCAAAGTTTTTGGCAAGCGAGGAGCATGGCAATGGGAAAAGTCAGTAAGTAAAACTTGAAATATGCCCTGACCGGGCCGGGCCGGGCCGGGGCCTGGCCTTCGCTCATCAAACAGCAAACAGCAAGCAGCACACCAACCAACCCGACCAGGCTAACTAAGTTGGCCAATAATAATACACATGAGTGGCCGGCCTGAGAGTGAGTCCCTAAGAGCAAAAACTCTAGCTAAAAAATAAATAAAAAAAAATAAAAAATAAAAAATCAAACAGTCAAAAAGAAGCTGCTCCAGATAATGCCTACAACTATTTGCTGCCGGATGTTGTCTGTTTTTTGTATTTGCAAGTTTTTAGTTTACTGCTTGCAGAAATTTGTTCCGCTCATTCCAAGTGCTGGGGGTGGTGGATTTTACAATATTCCTGGCACTGGACGGACCTCCTCCAGATCCACCTCTTCCTGGCTGGCCACTTGCAACAAGGCTATTTGCAGACTTTTTGTTCAGACTGTTGATGTTGTTATTTTTTGCTGTAGTTGTTATTTGTGTTGTTGTTTTTGTTGCCGTTGATGATTTTGAAGTGCAAAAAGCGAAAAAGTGTATAAACAAACGTAATGGAGAGCTGCTGCCTGAAAAGGCAAAGAAACGCAACTGAAAGCAACTGAAAGTCGAAAGCCAGCAAGAAGAACAAAAACGAAGGAGTTCCAAAAACGTGTTGAAACCTTAAATCAGTTTTTTTTTTTTTGGGGGGGTGGTGGTGGAGGGCGTTGTCAGTGCCTGTCTAGTGTTGGTTAGGGTTCGATGTGCGGGCCCCGGGGGCTGATACTGTTTCTGGGTTCTGGATTCTGGTTTCTCGTTTGCTAGTATAAACTACATAGTTTACTGCACTTGAACAAAACTTTGATTAAGATTTTCGTTTGTTGCCTGCCTCAGCCTCAGCTCCGGCTTTTGTTTTTCTGTTGCAACTTGACGGACGGGGACGGAGAGGTCGAAAAGTGGAGAGCGAGTGAGCTTCAGAAACTTTTTGAATTGGATGCGCTTCAGCTTGAGGGTATGTTCTTCATGAGTGTTGTAGGGGGAAGATGGCCAGATATACAATACAATAGAGTGTGCTGCGATATAGAGACAGAGAAAAGCTAGTCAAATCTGTTGCAGGTCTTTTTGGTAGTTTTTTTTATGTATTTGGTTTTCCCACAATTTCTGGTACATAAAGTATGGAGCTGCTTGTTTAGATTTGTTTAGGGGTTTTGTGGTTTAAGGGTAAAAAAAAAAAACTTTGGAAATAGATAAGCAATATCCAGAGAGAGAGCGAGTAAGAGAAAGAAATCTATTTCTAAATCTGTAAAAGCGGTAAATGTATAGTTCATTCATTCAGTGGCAGAGCAAACATTGAAATACAAATTAATTGGAAATTCTTGAGCTGAAAGAAAACGGCTTAATTGATTGTAAGAGTCGATTGTCCATTGTACAATGACGCATACAGTCCAAATCTCAGCCGTTACGGCAAAACGAGAGAGCGGAGGAGCACGAGCTGACAACAAATATTTTCACAGAGCCTACAAAATTGTTGCATCATTTAATTCTATGGTCTGTATATTGTAGTATATGAACGGGGGTTCCATGGAAGTGCAAAACACTGTGACCTCTAAGATAAAATCTGTAAGATATAAATTCCAAATCCATTCCAAGCACCGTGGTTAAAACAAACCCACCAAATGTCAATACATATCCCAACTTCCAGTCTATTTTTTTTTACCAAAGTTTGCAATCTTTGCCAGTTGGAAATATTTTAAGCCAACAAAAAAAAACGTAATCAAGATTGTTCCCATTTGTACTCCCCCTCCCCTCGCCCCTTCCCTATTCTATTTTCAATTTTAATCTGCAACAATGTACGCTGCATTTTCTGGCGTGTTCCCTCATTGTTATCTCACTTGCAATTTGTATCGAGGAGGAGCCATTGTTTCGCCCCCAACTAAACCTCACAACAATTAGTTTTTCGTTAGTCCTCCAATTCTCCCAGCCAATACGCTTTCCATAAACAATTTGCAGGCGGCTCCAGAAGGGGCCCCAGAAGGGGCGAACGAACCGAGTGAGAGAGAGAGAGCGAGAAAGCTCAATTTGTTTGTCCATTTTATTTGTGGCAGGCAAAGGGCAGCGCCACACACACACACACACACCACAAACAGTCACTGCAAAAAGTTTTGTTACTCGTGGCAACTTGGAAAGCGATTTTGTAGTTTAGTTTATGTATCCGGGAAGGCACAACAAAAAAAGTAGAAAAAAAAGGGACGAAAATTCCAAAAGGAAAGTTGTTTTCTCTGCATTGGCATGGGCAAAGAGGAAGGGGAAGGGGAGACAGGAAAGCCACACGGACGAGATAGGCGCATCGTATCCCTGGCTGTCCTCGCTGTCAGTTGCACTTTGAACTGAGTTTCCATAGTGCCACGGAGTCCTCAGAGTCCGGCAGAGTCCTCCAAATACTCCAAGCACATCTCCTGGGCAAGAATTTTTAATATTTCATTAAATGAAGTGCCCGGAAATCGTTCAAGTGGCACACGATGAGCACGCACAAGTGCACAAGGGCCAAAGCTCACGGTAAGCCCCACTAGTGTCTCAGTCCCCCCAGCAGCAGATGATAAGCTACCGAAAAGAGAGATAGAGAGAGAGAGAGAGAGAGAGAAAGAGAGTGTGTGGAAGGGGAATCCGCTTAATTTTTGGCATTTTTCTGGTTAAGTCAGCCGCAGATTTTCTTTCTTATTTGTCGAGGATTTTTTGCTCCTTAACTCCACCATTCGGTGTTGTTTTTTTTTTTTCGTTTTCCCTTTCCCCTCTCCAACTAAGAACCTCTCGAAATGAACTTGCTAAGAAAATATTTAAGAAGTGAAAGGACGATAGGTACAGGAGGTACAGGAGGGACAGCGGGTCGAAAGAGATGGTCTAGAGATAGGCAATGACATTTCCTTTGGGCCTTGGGACTGGACCAACTTTTCGTTTTATTTTTGTCTCCTTGCGTTTTGCTTTTTGCTTTTTTTTTTTTTGTCTGACGTTCGTTCTCCTCCTTCTGTCTTTGCCACATTTAAGTGGAATTCCTTGTGGTTTTTTGTTTGATAAAATTGCAGGCGACAGGCCATAATTCTTTTAGCAACTTATGCTTTTTAAAACTAACCAAGGAAACGGATAAGTAGGACGAGATGAAGAGCGAGGCCTAGAGATGGGAATCATGCGACATGCGAATTGTTGATTGTGGATTCCAAATTTGGCACAACATTTCCAAGGAAAAGTTCTACAAATAAATGAAGATGTTCTGCAGTTAAAGGAAGCACTTGTTAAGAGAGAATTCTGCGAAAATACTCTGGAAAAGCAAAGAAAACAATGAAGAGGGCTGATGCCTCAAAGAAATTAAGCTGAATCTTACAACAATTTATGACATTTTTAGCTTTGAATTAAGTGCGGAATATTTCTTTTTCTAAGAATAATTTAATTTTAATTTAATTTAATTGGAGCTACAAAATAATGCAATATATTGGGCAAAAATTAAGCTATAAGCTACGAGTATTTCCGTGCTCACTTCTCCATCTCTCATTACTATTTCCTGGTGCAAGAATAAATACAATTACATGGCGAATTATGCAGTTCATTGGGCTGATGCTAACCCCAACTCCTAATACTCTTCGTGCCATTTTTCGGCAATCTAGTGGCCACTGCTGCTAAGTTCTGAGATCTAAAAACTGCAAAAAACATTGCACACTTTTTGCCCCAAAGCGAGAAAGTCAATGAGGCCAAGAAGAAACGCTGCAAGTGCCTTGCGCTGCGCTGCGCCCAAATTCCCAGCCCACACCCCGGGGACTACAATACTGGGACCCCCACTGCAATAAGTTCCGTGTTGTTAATTTCGCAAGAGAGTGTAACTTGTAATTCTGAATGTTGTAAGGTCTCTTCCATTGAATGCTGCTGCAGCTCCTGCTGCTGCTCCTTTACACTGACTTTATGGCCATCAACTCTGGCCTGGCCTGGTCTGGCCTGGCCTCGCCTCGCCTCGCTTCTACGGCTGTGGCGGGTGACGTAAAACACAATGCGTTACGGGTGCCAGCACGTGAGCGTTACGTCGAATGCTTCGTTGAGTTTAACTATCAAAGTTAATAACTTATATTTTTTTTACGACAAAATGAAAACGAAAGCGAGCCAGTTGAGGGAAAACTTTGACAAATAAAAAAACTAAGGGAAAACGTAAAAACTCAAAAGAAAATGCCGGCAAAAACATTAGAAGGTGGGGTGGGGTGGGGTGTCTGTCTGTCTCTCACCTGAGGATGATAATGATGATGTTGGTGATGTCTTGGTCTTGGCAGCGGCCTTCTTGCCCAAGAGGCCTGCGCGCACCATCCACACCAAAAACCAATTCACAATAATTAATCATTGGGTTAGCACACACAATTCAAATGGAGAATAAAACAACAACAACAATATGTTAGTAGATATGTTAGTAGTACACATGTAGCTATAAATATTCTTAACTAATTACGATGGACGCCTGACGTCAATCGAAAATGGGTAAGGAGGTAAGGTAAGGAAAGGAAATTCTCTTTTGCCTATTTTAAGTTCCAATTTCCTTGGAATTTCCGCTTCGATGAAATGACAAGGCCAGAGACCTTGCGCCCTGATTGTAATTTGCTTGCCATGGATAAATCGGAGGGCGCAACAGGAAGGTGGGCAAGGAGGTGGGTGGCGGGGGATTGTTAAGGATGTTTCACTAAATTAAGCTAATTGGCCACTTTGAACGTCAGGGCTGGATGACACACATTTTGTGAGCCAAAAGCCAGAAATAGAAAATCAATTTTTGGGGGTGGGGGCGGAAATAGTTTATCGAGTGGCAAGTGCTTCGTTTCGATACAATTTGGAAGCAAAAATAAATGAAAATTGATAAGTTTATTGATTGGGCTAGCTGATTGGAAATATTAGAGAAAATTTGGTTATATAAATAAAAGCAAACAAATCTTTGCCAAGCAAGCAGCCAAGAACTCTGCTTATATGCTTTTAGCCATTTGCCACTCACTAAACAAAAACAAAAATAAAAATGTTTGGAGTGGCGGCCACAAGATAATTACAAATCAATAAAACAAAAAAAGAACTAAGAACTAAGGCCTAAGCAACAGGCCAACAAATAAGGCAGAGGGATAGACTTTCACAACAGAAAAACTTCAATACGGAAATGAGGGAAAATTAGATAATTAGCTCGAGTTAGCAGCGAGCAAAGGGTGGGGGATAGGGGATGGGGCATGGCCATGGCAATAGATGTGTGGCATGTGGCACAACTCTGATGAATAATTAACACTGCCCACACACACACACACACACGGCGGTAGGATAGAGCTGCTTTCATCTAATGAGCGGTTCTCCTTCAGCAGCAGCAAGAATTTCCTGGCCATAGTCGTAACATTTGATACCCTCCTCTCTCATGTAAGTGTAAGGGACTCTGCATTGGGTGGGGGGGTACAACACTTACAGAGCAACGCAGCCGTGTTCGTCAGTTGGGCACTGCCCGGCGATTGTGCAGCGGCAGCGGCTGCTGCGGCATTCGTTAGACTCGGCTGCGTCATGGCCGCAATGGCGGCCAGATTCTGTACGGTCATCGGAGTGAGGAGTCCGGCGGCAGCGGCAGCGGCACTCTCCTGATTTGCATTGTTTTGCTGAGCATTCAGTCCAGTGAGAGCTGCGCATAGTGGGGAATGAATGAAGGAGGAGAACAACATTGCTTAATAATCCAATCCAATCCAATGCCATGGCTACACGCTACACGATGATTTACCTTGTAGCAACTGCTGCTGCAGGCCCACGGCCTGCAACTGTTGCAACAGTTGAATGGAGGCCGGTGTCAGCGCATCGGCGCCCAGCACGGGCGACTGCTGCTGCGGTGGGTTGGGCAGTATCGGTGTGGACACACTCTGGGCCGTCTGACCCAATGGGATATTGATATTGCTGGCCAGATTCCACAGATTCGCCTGTATCTGCTGTATCTTCTTCTGTTCCTTCTCCTTTTGGGTATCGGCAAACTTGACCACCAGCGGCGATGTGCAGCCCTCCATGATTTTGTTTTGGCTTAAAGTCTGCATGAAGAAAGTAAGGCATAAATTTAGTTTATTTTTTTTGGGGCATACATATAACTAAGTTTGGGGCATGCCTGCCTAGGCACTTACCACTTTAATGGCCGAAATGGCGGCGTGTTTGGTGGCGAATGTGACAAAGGCACAACCCTTGCTCTGGCCGTTCTGATCTCTCAGTACGGTGCACTCCTCAATGTTGCCGTGGACCTCAAATAGTTTACGCACGTCGTTCTCGTTCAGCTTCTTGTTTAGCATGCCCACAAACAGTTTGCGTTCTGCAAATTCAAATCAAATCAGACAAAAAGAAAATAAATATAGTTACAAGTTTTTATGTAATATGTACTGTCAAGGGGCAGGCAGGCAGGCAGGCGGCAGTCAGACCTTGGCCTTGGTAAGTTAATCGCGGCGTGAAAAACCTGGTGGCGGAAGCCTCAACCGCATCAAAAGGTAATCCAATAACCAGGCGGGCTCACCTTGCCTTGCCACACTCAAGTGGGTTAGGGCCAGTTGGTTCGGTCGGGGATTAGGTTCGGTCTGGGCTGGGCTGTGGGGTCTGGGTCTAGGTCTAGGTCTATATCTCTGGTGTGTGCTCTGTGCTCAGCCAGGCTTAGTTAATTTTACCATTTTCAATGCTCAATTAATTTTACATAAATTAAAACTCTCTTTCCCCCCCAAATGGAATGCACTAGACTGGGTCTGCCACTCGATAACTAATTGGCAGGCATTTAACGTTACGCCAAATATTTGCACTTTCCCCCCCAAACACATAGTTGAAAAGGGCTCTACAGCCAGCAAGCGGGGGGTTGGGTGTTCAACTAATTTATTTGCACAAACACGCAAAATGCGCACTGCACAAATTAATTGTTATCGAATGTGCAATTGGTTGTGAATGTTTTTTTTTTGGTTTTTTTTTGTTTGTAGGTACTGTTGCGGATTGTTGTTTTTGTGCGGGCGGATTGGTTTGGTTTGGTTCACGCTCGGTTCAATGGGTTTTCTATCCTTTAACTAAACTAAATTGGAAATCAATTGGCTTAAACACATTTTAAAGTGCCACCGATTACGGTAGGGCTTAAAAGTGTGAACCAAATTGAATAAATAATACACACACATTTTATTTGCTTTTCGGCACTATGTTTCGCAGTTTTTTTTTTTAGTGGTAATATTTGATTTAAAAATGATACACTAAAAAGAAAAAAAATATAAAGGAAGATTGCATAAAAATGTCTAGCAATAAATAATGAACACTTATTTAGGAGATTACATCACGGATCGTAGGTTTAATCTCAGTGTATGTTCGTCTCATGAATTAACTACGAGATTATTCTCCGTGTAAAATCTTCTGCTGCTGGCTGTGCTTATTCTTCTATTATCTGACTTGTCTGCATTACTTTTCTGCACGCAAGTTTGAGCGGGAGAGAGTCGCGAGCTTCATAGATGCGAAGTAGCGATAAGAGCTCTGGCTGTCGTCGAACGTTGTCGAGTGCGAGCGAGAAAGGGAGAGGCTTGTGCTTTTACTTCATTCTTTTGCTGCACTCGTGTTGCGGAGAGAGTGCTTATTGAGAGCAGGCCTGTCCCACCTCAGAGAGGATCATGGAAGCGCGAACATGAATGTTCTTGCTTGGTCTTGCGGAGTGGGAGTGAACGTTATGTAAACATTTGGCATGGGAGGAGAAGTCTTTACAGAGCTTGAAAGTTAGCTTCGAGTTTTTAGTTCAACCGTTTTGATCTTGAATGTTTCAGCACACACAAACACACACCAAAACATCCGTTATTTGAGTGGCTCAGTGTAAAAGGGAATAGAACAATAGCATGAGGTTTCTAGTGAGAACTTTTTAAAATAATAATAGAGACAAATATGGATTGTGGATTTTAAAAATAAATTTTTATAATTTTCATCCCATAATCCCAATCCCAAATCTCGTCTCCCTATCCCTTATAGATCAGCAGCCCAATTAATTTTTGCGGTAATTTCTAATGCGATGGCAATATTTTCGGGCAATATCAAGCGAAAAATCGCATAAAATTGCATTGTTTTGAAATAATTATTATTTTATCGCTACAATAAACGTGAAATTTGTAGCCAATTGCCAATGATGTTTTATGTGTATTTAGCTGTAACCCGCCATGTGCCAGAGTTCATTTATGGCGCTGGTAAAATCTGTTTTTGGAAATCAATTAAAATTATAATTAAGCTGGCTGGCTATGGTGTAAAAATTGATTTTTAGTAACCACTTCTGGTCATTGACTTGATGGCAGATGTGGCGGATGGTGGATTTTAAATTTATAATTTTGCCCCGCTTTAAATTGTTCAAATTGTTGAATGGTTTTTTTTAAAAAATATAGTTAAGGGGGGGGGAAAAGAGCGCCCCCCCCGAAAGGACCCCCCCCCTTCCCTTCCTTTTTATTCTCAGTGTAACCACAAGAAATGTTAAAATTCAGCTTAATGGGTGAAGGGGGAATCCTAATGATGCCCACCCCCACATGCCCCTCCTTCACCAATCTGCACCACTTGCCACATTTTCAAGCATCAATGTGCTGCAATGCGGCGGCGGCTACCCCCCATCCAAGCACTCTCAATGCTGCCCTCCTGCTGCTCCCGCTATCCAATTGCCATTCCGAGTGCTGCTGCTGCTGCATCATCATCATCATCATCATCCTGGAGCGTTCTCAAATGCAAAACCGACGCCTGCAGTGGCGCCACACCCACCACCAAAGAAGAAGCAACCACCCACACCCACACCCCCACCACAGAGCACACAGCACAGCACCACAGTTATTATTATTATGATTATCGCAAACTGCAACGGGAACAGGCGGCAACGGCAACGGCAACGACATCAACTAACTGCACTTGAGCTATATTATCATAATCCCCGCAGCAGAAATTGCGCACAGTCAGCAGCAGCAGCAGCCACATCAGCCATTCGAGTCCCAGTCCCATTCCCTCTTACCTCCCTCTCTCTCCACCCACTTCGATGATGCTCCACCCCATCAACAGAAAGGGAATTTTAAAATTCATTGAATTCGATGCTCTGCTGGTTTGTGGTGGCTGCATGCCAATACTTTGGACCATTTCGAAACCCTCTCTATATCCATTCGAAAAAAAATAGGAAAAGAAATTGTGGCTGGAAGTAGTACAAATGGAAACCTCAAAGCAAGCAAAACAAACAGAAGGACTTTTCCCCACTGACTGTGAGCTGTGGCGGCGGTGGTGACTCCTCAGTGGTGTGACCTCATCAGTTCCGATCATCTACACAAATTGAATGCTCGCTCCGCTCCTTCTTATCGTAGAAGAAAGTCTGTCGTGTATCTTAATTGGATAAGTCATAACAGTGTACTAGGATGGTAAATTTGCAATACATTTGGGTGGATTTTTAACCATTTAGTTCAAAGAAATTGTATGCGTAACCAGTAGCTATTAGAGACATAAGACTTGACAGCTTGAACACATAGGGTCATGATATTTCGAGGGTAAAAATGGCCCATTTTTATACACAGTTTTCCAATTTGAGTGCTCCCTCGCTCTCTAGTTCTCATGCAGAATCAGTTGATTGTTGACTTAATCTTTAAGAGCTTCATGGATAAATTTACAGAATTTTTGTTCAGCTTTTCTTCATGTTTATTTATCATATTTGAGGCACAGCTTAAGTCCTCCGCTCAGCCACTACTTTTGATACCCCATTAAGTGTTACCCCATAAATAATTTCGTTTTAGAAATTCTTACAAAGCAAAAACTCTTTTATTTTCAACTGCAAGATGCAGAGAGTTCCGCCCTCGCACATCTTGAGCACCATTCAATTTAAAGTTTAATTCCTTCACTAAGGCAGCGGGGAAAACTTTGCCTTTAACTCTGGAGCTTTAGTTTTAAATTATTAATATTGCCAAGAGTCGAGTCCAGTCCCCAGCCGTAGTAGTAGTAGCTCTTTTTCCCCTTCCATTCATCCACTGAGGTAGCCAGTCGAGGCACAGGATGCAGGATGCAGGATGCAGGCTGCAGCATGGCAAACTGGAGGAGTCAGTGAGCCGGCTTCGGGGTAGGTAATGCAACTAATCTGCTTCTAGTGGCGCACATTAAGTGTTGCCACGCTTTCGACTTTAATTTGAAAACATAAAGCAGCCAAAGAGGGGGGAGGCAGTGCAGAGAAGCGACTAAAGTGCGGGCCACTTCTGCCGGCAACCTACATCCCACACCCACACACATTCACGACTATTTTTCATATTTTTTTTTGCTGCTGCGCTGGCCATTTTTGCATGCAACTCAACTTAACCGAGCGGCCAGGAGGCCACTCCAGCCCCCAACCAGGACCAGGACCAGGAGCTGGACCAGAAGAAGGACCACCGACCGGGAACGTCGAACCCCAAACCGACAACCAAATGCAAAGCAGAGCAGAGTGAACGAGCCATGACATCGACGTCAACGTTCGGGGGGGGGCTGCGCTTTCCGACTCGCTCCTCCCGCCACACTTCTCACTCATTCTATTCCTTGCTTTCAGATTCTGTATGTAATGAGTGGGTAAGGTACGAGAGAGAGAGAGAGAGAGTAATCGACTAGGGCAATACCTTATTCAGTACCATTCGAAATTTGGAATACGTTCTGGTAAGAATGTTAAAAGAGGAAATGATCTAGCTAGAGGTAGCATATGAACTTCCATGTTAACAGAAAGCGAAAATCATTAACTCTTTCCCAGCGTAGCTTAGCATTAGGTGGATAATTTTTTTAAATTAAAACAGAAAATGATAGAGTTATCCAATTGCAAGCTATGAAAAGATTTCCAACTTTAATTTTTTATCCTACATATTTTGTATTATTTATTTGTATATTATTTATATTTTATTTAATTTTTTATTTTTATTTAATATTAATATTTCGATCATTTCCTAGCTGGTCATGCCCTTTGCTAGGCTTTAAAACGAAAATAAATAACTGGCAGAGCAAAGCGCATTAAAACGGGTCATATTTGCCGCCATTCCAGCCGGGTGTGCCACCTAGGCACCCACACCCACCCACCCACCACCCACCAAGCCACATCTCTTCTGCTCTCCGCACTCACTCATATTGCTCCTCCGCTTCTCCCCTCTCCCACTCGGGCTTAGCTTATTTATGTCACAAATATGAGCAGGCGCGTACGCAATGCCACGGCTGGATGGACTTTCCTTGGTTGGATGGCCTCCACCTCCACCTCTCTCTCTCCTCCTTCTCTCTCGCTGCCACCTAATCACTCCTCCCCACCTGGCCGCTGCCACTGCCACTTCCACTGCCGTGTGCCGCCACCACTTTGCATGCATCGCTGCGTGTTTGGCATATTTAACAAATTTTCGCAAAAATAATGTAACTCTCTCTCCCACTCGCCCATGTAGAACTCTGCCCGTTGTCGTTGTTTTTGGGGCTGCGGTTGTTTTCATCACCACACATTTGGAATGGTCGGGGCAGGGCTGCATAGAGGGCGCAGAACGAGGGACTGGACTGGGAGGCTGAAAGTGAGTGGCAAAATCTAATCAAGCGCTGCGGCAATAGCCACACACCAGCATCGGCAGCATCGGCAGCATCAGCATGGTCGGCCCCCACACACATCCGCATCCGCATCCAGACCCAGCAAACGCTTTTCAATAAGCCAACCAACACGACGATGGGAAAGGAAAGTCCCCTGCCAACAAAACGCAATTTAACCTTATTGAAAATGCCCAAAAGGATACGCAGCACCCAGTGCGCTTAGCAAGGATAATAATAGGGAAAATATATGCGAAATTTCATACGTTATAGATCTGCCAATGAAGACGGTCTAGACATCATTTTGGAGATATAATACCCATCAATGAGCCTCACAAGGAGAGCGCTAGCGTTAAAGAGAGAGTAGGAAAGAATGAGAGAGAGAGAGAGAGAGAGAGTTGTTTCTCTCTTACCTAGGAAATCCTTGAATAAAAATACATCAAAAGGAAAGTTGTGTTATCCATGATTGCTGATCAGAACAATTTATTGCCCCCATATGTAATGCTAAAAATAAAATGCCTAAGCTGGCATTTTTCTGTTTTTCTTTTCTTTAAGCCGGAATGAGAGCTGAATTTCATCTAACCTCTGTACGAGCCAGCGAGCACTCGTATATCGCCTTTCAAACATGCCTAATGAAATTTTTGTGTTGCCTGCGCCACTGCCACAGCACCAACCCGGGGAGCGGCCCCACAAGGAGCGCGCGAGTCCGGGATCCCATTGGAATGCATTATTAAATTTAATTTCGAGCTGCCAGCCAGGGTCGTCGACAAAATTATGGCAAATACTTTGCTGCTTGTATAAAATTTAAATTTTAATCGCCAGCAATTCCGTCGTGCAGGGGAAAGCGATCAAGCTCTGCAAAATGTTCTTCGACTGCAGGGGTCTTTGCAGTTTTGGGCCCCTGTATATTTCGTACTTTCATTTAATTCAATTTTATTGGTAAGGGGACTTTAACTTGGCGCTCTGACGGGCGTCATTGAGTGGCCGCGAAGGCCAAAGTATTGAAAAGTTACGGAATTCTGAAAGATGTTCAGAAACTAAATCCAAAAATATATTGAAAATAATTTGGCGTTCTTTGTTCATTTAAAAACTGGGCTGGTTTTTTCGAGAAAAATAAAATTTCAATTTAGCATTAAAATCAATACAAAAGAAAAACCTTTTCTGCGTTCTAATGTGAATTTTATATGAATTTTATGTTTGCCCAAGTCGGACCCCAAAAGCATTTTCCGACCCAAAGCCACCACCCCCACACTGCATCGCTCTCAACGAAACCTCCCACTCCCCCACTCGCTTTCCATAAGAGGATGCTGCTCGGCTCTCACTTTTTCAATGCCATCTTTTGTATAAAATTTTGGGTTTTTTTTTTTCAAGTGAGTTTTTGCTGTTACTCTAGAAGGCCCTATAGATATATACCTAGCATTCCAACAGTTGAAATCAATTTGTGTATCCCCAATGCTTAGATATATTCTGAAGATATTTCAACAAAGTAATCCCCCTTGGATCACCCTTTTCTTCTCCCACGGAGCAGCTGTGCAGGTAAGAGGCGAACCACATATATTTCCCTTTTTGGCGTCTCTTCAGATTATAAAGCAGTCAGATAATGATTTGAACATGACCCCAAGCATTGGAAGACACGTTGATCCGTTTAAAATTCGAATTTAAATATATAATTGCAAATCTTTAATGGAACAAATTTTCTTGTGGGGCTTAAGAATTAATTTCTACAAACAATTATTTTCTTTATATTAGAAGCATACAGAAAGGGTATCTGAAATATTTCCTATGCTCTCTTTCTAATTCTTTCTCGCATTTTCTCTCTACATATTTCCTTCTCTTCTTTCACGTTTGCATATCCTTCTCGCCCTATCCTTTGGCCACATTTTTGGCGCCTCTCCCTTCAGCATACAGCAGCATTTACTTTTCTTTTTCTCGTACCCATTTTTTTTTTTTTTGGTGGATTGCATAAACGAAATTTACATTTTAATTGCATTGAAAACTGTGTTGCTTTGTGTTTAATCTATTTCCTTGCCGCCGCAGCACCACCACAAAATATTGAATATCAAATGGGAGTTGAAGAGCTGAGGAATAACAAGGATTATGCTCGACATGCATATATATCAAATATAATTGCACATCACAAAAAAAAAATAGAAGTGGAAGAGGAGAAGGGGGAACTTTGGCGCATAAATTTCCATTACGAGCGGGAAATGTTCTCTGGGTCTTCCAACTAAAAAAGAAATAAATTCCAACACTCCTCAATAAAAGGGAGCGAAGAATGGGCACAAAGGACCAAACCAATTTCAACAAAACTTGCGGGCTCATTTATCAACTCTCGAAACGGACGAACGGACGAACGGGGGGGATGGACAATAGTTCGTACAGGTTAATAAATCGATATGACATGAAAGCCACAAAAATGTCCACCAGAACAGCAGCAGCAGCAAGCCAATAAAATGAGCCACACACACACACACAAAAAAAAAATTAAGGCCGAAGCGAAACTTACAAGAGAAACATAAATTTTCATGTTGAAGCAATAAAAAGGACATGTTTTTTTTCGTGCATATATGAACAGATATCCACATGTCCGGCTGCCTTCAACAACAACAACAACATAATCAAGAGCATAAAAATAAGCAGGCAAGAGAGTAAGAGAGAGAGAGAGAGAGAGGGAGTGGGAGTGCTTTGAAAATTATTTGCATTTTTACACACACATTTTGGGGGTCAAGCGAAGGACACGAACGACACGACACGACAAGCTGAAGAAAAGCGAACGAGGGAAATATGAATGGATGTCCATTATAGTGCTCCTCCTCCTCCTCCTGTGGCCCCCCTCATATGTGGGGTTAAAAGTTTTTGATTTGAACAATGCATACATGTGTGTGTGTTTGTGTGTGTGAGTGTGTGTGTGTGTGTGTGCTGGGGGTGTAACTGTGATAATGGGTTTCTGTGTCGAAGAACTTTCAACTTCCTTTATTGTATTTTATGGTTCTGCCTTTTTTTTCTGTTTGAGAGAGGGTTACACTTTTCCCTTTTTTATGATGTTTTTCTTTTTTCTTTTTTTGTCATGTATAGTCGGGCATACGGGGGGTGGTTTGTGTACATAAGTAGTTTCAGTTTGATTATGATAATAATACTCGTATATCTGCATAAGATGGCGGCCACATAAGGGGGGGGATAGGATATAAGGTTAAGATAGCGAGCGTTTTTTTTTTCTTTTTTATGGCCTGTAAGCGAGCAATTTCTATCAATATTATATGTAAATTATGCAAATCCATTTCAGAGGCTCAACAGCGAAGAGCTTCAAGAAAAGATAATAGAGAAACAATGCAATTGGATTCGATTTAAGATGGATATAAGAAAAAAAAGAAAATACTGAACCCAAAAAAAGGTTTCAAAAAATATAATGCAAAAATGATATGCTGAGACCAAAGGGCCATAGAAATCGCACGAAGCACTAAGCTACTGTGTAAGAGAGCAAGAGGTAGTGCGTGAGGCAGGGCACAGTCAGCCAGGGGAAATTGTTTTCCTTAACGAATTTAAATTTAGTTGCCTGCACTAATTTAATATAGACCTTTGTACCCTCTAAGCATTGGGCATAAAAACACTGAAAAATGTATTTATATTTTATCATTAGGTAATCGCCAAAAACAGACTCAAAACTTAATGCGAGAAGTGTGCTGAACTAAGCAATATTTTAATTTTAAAAATAATTTCTTACTTTTAAAACAATTTAAGGAATTTTCTTTGAAAAATTCAACAAATTTGTGCAAAGTAGGGCCAGCATAATGCCCAAGCTCATTCACAGCAGCATGGAAAAACTGTCACTCACTGTTGGACATTCAGTCAGTCAGTCAGTCAGAGAAGTGAGTCAGTCATTCATTTAGTTGGCTTGGCAATCATTCAGTCAGTCCGTCAGAGTGTCACTCAAACGAACAGTTGGCAGCCAGGCAGCCAGGCCAGTCAGGCGCAGTCAAGCTGTGGTACTGCATTTCCATCCAGAGTGTGCCACGAGTGTGCCAAGGTCTTCGTTAGAAAAAGATGCTGCGAATGCACCCTGACCCCGACCCCAGGAGCGGCGGCGGCAGCAGAGCAAAAGCCTTTTCCCCAGCATTTGCACGCTCTCTCTATTTGGCCACAAACAAAGTGTGAAGTATATTTCACTAAAAACCAATTCATTTGCATAAAATGGCAACTAGCCCCAGACACACAGCACCAGCACCGGAGTCTATGAAACTGGGGCCTGGCCTAGCTCTCAGATTAGAGAATTCCATGCCATGGTTATGCCATCAGGCCCTATAAAATGGGTGTTGGACCATGGTAGGAGCAGCAGTCCTCCTCCTGCATCTGCATCTATGTGGGTAAATGGCACACGCCTCTCTCTAGCTACCCACTCCCGACCCAATGTGGAAATGCATTAGGCAGGGGGGGGCTGGAAAAAGAATTTTATGCGGGTCCAGTGTGTAGGCCAGGGGCCATAGGCAATGTGGCTTTTGTGGCCAGGATTCAGGATGCAGGACCAGTGCCGGGCATGGCCTAGGCCTGGCCTGGCCTGGCTGCTGCCTCGCTGCTGCTGCTGCATATTTTTTGGGTCAAAGCAATTAAAGGTTATAAATTCTCACTCTCTCTTGCAGGCGAAAAATTACATTTTTTTTTTTTTTGTTAAATATTCTATATGCCCCAGTCACGTGCAGGCAGGCACTGGAGAAGGCCACGTGGATGCAGGCAGTTCATTTAACGTTTAATTTAGCAGAAAATTAAAGTCCAGTTAAAATTTTCATGGCAATTTGGCCAAAGAGATTTATGGAGTAACAAATGATGGTGTGATACGCAGAGGGTAGAGGTCCTCAGAGGCATGAAAAAGTGTAGGCTATGGAACACTATGATGTATGGATGGAACGTGTTAGAGACGTGGGCAGGGAGCTAGACAAAGTGCGTGTCAAGTGTTGGAAGAAGATATAAGGAGCGGATCGGAGTAGAAATTAGAAAAGCTTCCAAGAATCGTTATGCTATCAAACCAGCCCTTAACTAATAAGTTACTATGGCAGAGAACTGCTAAGCAACGCTGTGAAATAGAAGGTTAGCAAGACAATGTACATATCCGCTAAGATCCAAATTATACAGCATATTATAATATTTTTATTTAATATTCTGTATAATCCCGAAATCTGTAGAATTAGGTAATATTACTGTCATGTTGACGCCCTTTACGCGGAGGGGGTGGGGCGGGGGGGCGGCCAGCCAGCCTATTATAATATTTTAATTTAATATTCTGTATAATCCCCAAATTCTGCAGAATTAATGGCAATAATATTATCTGAAAGTTCATAGAACTAAAGCATTAAGATCGCCCTTTTACTGCTGAGCTACTCTGGGAGAGAATGGATGCTAAGCTACGCTGTGAAAGAGAAGGTCAGAAGATCCAGCCAGCCTATTATAATATTTTAATTTAATATTCTGTATAGTCCCCAATATTCTGTAGAATAAATGGCAATAATATTATCTGCAAGTTTATAGAAATAACTGCTGAGCTACTCTGGGAGAGAATGGCTGCTATGCTACGCTGTGAAAGAGCGAGAGTGCGCGTCAGCAACTGGAAATTATTTTCATAATTTAACTTTCATTCCTTTCGAGCTTTCACTATTTCCCTTCTGCAGCACACAGAATTCGAAACACTTTCAATTGCTACACTACAAAAAAAAAAAACGAGTTCATGTGTCCATCAAAAGTTGTCATTCGGTTCTCAATCAGACTTTTCTCGCCACTTTAAGGCATCTCTCTTCACACGTTGTGCTGCTACCCGAATACCCCACACAAATTGTTCACACTTGAATGAAATATAACACAGACATACACACACACACACACACAGCCAGCGGCCCACACACTACTCCGCCTGCCCTGCACACAAGGAAAATTAAGTGTAAAATATAAATTTTCACTTTTCTCATATCGAGAGGAAAGGACAATGTCCTTTTTTTTTTTGGGTAGGTGGCTTCGTAATATGGTTGCTCGAGTGTATTAAACAGGAAAAGTGTCAGGGCGGCCAGCAACACGTGTATGTCGTCATTGGATTCAACTTCAACCCACACGAAGGACAACCCAATTCAACAATTTTTTTGCAGAGAGCACTAGCAGCAGCAGCATCCAGCAGCTTCTCTCTCCCTCTCTCTCCCTCTCTCTGTCTCTCTTTTATTCTGTGCGTTAATAATGCTGAAGTCAAGTGTAAATTTTGTGGCCAAGTGACGGACTGCGTGTGTGTGTGTGTGTGTGTGTCTGGCCCTGGACATTTCCAGGTGATATAAAAGCATGAAACAAGGTTTTAAATATGTTTGCCAGATGCTGCTCTGTGGTTTTTTTTTTGCACCGCTGCTTTTCCGCTTTTGGTTTGGCAACATCCAACACAGATAATGAAATGAAAAGCCGGAAATTATGTGTGTGTGTGTGTGTGGAAAAAGGTTGAAGTTCTGCAAGAAGAAAGCAGTAAAAAAAAAAATAATTTTTCCATGCAATTGACATTAAAGTTTCAAAAGAGCAAAAACATCAATTTGATCGAAAATGGAAACGCCAGGAAGCTATATATACTGGGGCAACATTTTAAGGCTGTCTCCAGATATGTTCTACATTTTTCTTAAACCCTTAAGACACATTGCCAAATCTTAAGTCCATTTAAGCCAAAATTAAATTCTCTGTCTATCCGCTTGTCAGCAATCGTCCGTCGCACGTTTCGCATTTATTTTCGGCAACAATAAAGACGACTCTTTCGGGTCATGGGCAATTTGCTTAATGACAACTTTTCTTGGCAATTTGATGTCTCTCTCTCACTCTCTCTCTACCTCTCTATCTGCCCCAATCTGAGGCCCAATCCAACGACGACGACGACGATGGTGCGCGCCCAATAAATTGCTTTAATTACACAATTTTAAAAGGCAGCCGAAGCAGGCAGATGACTGCAGATAGGGCCGGGGCAGGCCAGAGATGCACGAGAGAGATACATTGTAATGTGAATGTAAGGCAATTTGGTCAGCTACCTTGGAACAGGATGGTCGAGAGAGTCCTGGGCCCCGACTCCTGCGACAAGGTAGATAACACTCAACATCAACAGACCATCAATAAGAGAGTGCCACAAGGATGAGCAGGAGGAGGAGGAGGAGGAGGAGGAGGAGGAGCCAGACACCGTACGACATACACGACAGGTGACTGACTGAGCAACAACTGAAGAGCTGAGAATTGATAGAGATGGCACTGGGACAAGAAGATATAGTGCACAGACAGACCTACGTGAATGTGCGGGAATTTTAATGCAGATTTTAATTTAATAAATGTCCATTTTTCGATGCTTCGGTCTGTTTGTTCCCCAGAAGACAATAACAAAATACACAGAAGAAATACAAATAAAAAAATATCTGCCACAGAAGGTATATCAAATGCCTAAATATGAGGGAAGGCATGAAAAAAAGATATCATCAGGCATGAAAGGTATGTTAATAAATCGTGTATACAATTAGATGCCATTTAACTATCATCATAATCATGACAGCTCTTCATATTGAAGATAATTGTGTTAAAATCTCCCTTAACTCTGTACTGAAACAGCCTCATGCTATCAGCTTAAATTCCCTATAATACCATAATTAGCCCCATAATTGCTTCTGCCCATTTTTCGTATCAACGCTTGAATCACGCTGCCATCTCTAGCTAGAGAAAGATATGAAGAGCATGCCTCTCGGTGCGGAGTACATATACGGAGCCATAAGTGAAAGGTAGTGAAGGTAGTAAGGTATGTGGAGTACATTTTGACTCCTACCTGGCACCGAATACGGTGATGGATGCGACGATGGCAGCCAATATGCTGAATTTATTGGCGGATAGGATTTATGCGTGCCGTGGTGTGGCCTTCTTGGCCCCGTTGCTATCGTGGCAGTGGCACTGGCACTGGCACTGGCAGTGACTGAGGCTGATGCGAACGCTGATGCTGATGCTGTTGCTGTTGCTGGCAATGACGCTGATGATGGGGTTGTGGAGAAGTGTGGCAAGGACAATGCAGCTGCAATGTCGATATTATTGGATAAATTCCCAATTACAGACGATAATTGACTGGCACTGGCACTGGCACTGGCACTGCTGTTGCTGCTGTTGCTGATGATGATGGCTACATTCTCCTCAGGTTCCGCCAACTCTTCTGGTGTGTTATATGCATGTCCTCCTGCTGTAGCTACAGCTGTTGGTTGGGCTGTTCCGCATTCGATGAATACTGCTACGCCTCCACCGCCTCCTCCTTCTTCTGCATCTGATTTTTGGCTATTTACGAAACCGATTGCAGCTGAATTATTTATCATGTCAGATGATGATGACAACAACGACGACGACGACGACGACGACGACGATTTCGAACGGAGAAGAGAGAATTCTTGAAAATATTTCACACTTATGCACACACACACACACACACAAACAGTCAACACACACACACAGAGAAACCACACACACACACACACAGAGAAAAAATATATATAGATATCAGAGTGAGCGTTAAAAACAGAAACAAGAATCGATTTGAGTTGAGTGAAAAATTCAATAAGTAAATATTATAAATATTAAACACGACGAATACACGTATATATATTATATAATATATGTATATATATATATATATACGAAACTCAATTATCATCCAGTTAACACTTCTCAGACGCTGGGTTGTACGCTTGTTGTTGTTGTTTTTTTTCTTTCGTCTTTTAAATAATTTTTATCAATATTTTCAAGAACACGCAACGTTTTTTTTTTTTTTTAATAATTAAATCTTTCTCTTGGTGTCTTTTTGTTTTTGTTGTTGTTTTTTTTAGCCACGCACAATTAAATAAATGTTGAATTTTTTTTTTACTTTGAATATTTAACGTTTAACGTACAACAATCAGAAATACGAGTATGGAACACAAATGGTTATAGTTTATAAACAATCAAGTATTGTGAGTTTTCTTTCTATTAGTTTATTGTTTTTTTCGCACTTTCAGCGTGTGATTTCTGTTTCAGTTTCAATCAATTTGGCTGGCTGGCTGGCTATCGAGCGAGAGATTTCGTTCCGTTCCCCTGTGTTGGCAATTGATGCCGGTTCTGCAGTTGTCCTCTGCTTTTATAGATCCGTTAATCCAATCAACTAATTATAGTTTGTTCGCTGAGCAACAATATAACAAAGAATTGACCACCGATCGTGGCACATCGAGATCCGTCAGAGAGGCATGCAGCAGCGGCATTTACTTGATTGCAAGTTTAATTTTTTTTGTTTTTTTTTTTTAGGAGGAGGTGGATATGCTTGGCGCTTGCACAGGGTGGCTGCTTGTCAGGTTCGCTTTAAGTTCGTTTACTTTAGACTGCCAATTAAGGTTCGATGTGCGCCTATGCTTAAAAAAAAAAACGTCGAAAAAAGGTACCCTCGATGGACCGTGATTGAAAAATTCGCAGAAACTATTTGGCAGTCGGACATGCTTCTTTTTTTATAAATTTAATTTCAGAGTTTAATTTTTGCCAAACAAAATGTTGAGTTAAAAGAAATGCCTACCGACTAAAGCTTCACAAGTGTCGAAATAAAACCTCCAATAAATACCAATAAATAAAAACCATAAAAATTCGCACCCATTTAAAAAACAAAAATTCAACTGAAAACAATTAAACTAAACAAAGACTCACTTTCTTCAGCTTTAGCTGCGATTCCGAACCGATAAATCTTTGGGAAAACTCCTGTTTAAACACCCTGTACGCAGGCTGTTGTATTTTTCACTTTATGTACTCTTTTGTCACTTCACTTTCACAGCCGGCGGCCCATCACCGATATATATGTCTGTCTGTCTGTCTGTCTGCTCGCGTCGTTTCACGGTGATTTAAATAAATTCTTTTTATTCAAAGGTTTTTTTCTTCCTTTTATGTTTTTTTTTTTTTTTCTTTTCTTCCTTGGATATTTTCGATATTCGCGACGACAACAAATGCGTATTGGCAGGCAAAACTCGAATCACTAAAAATAAATTGACATCAATCAGAGACCGAGAGAGAGAGAGAGAGAGAGAGGCGGAGACGGAGGCGACACCGATGGCAACTAATTAAGCAACGTCACACATGCAACATCCATTAATGAAAAGGCAACAAATGGATACCAAACGAACCAACAAAGGATGGATGGATGGATGGATAAATGGATCGGGAGCGAGAGAGAGATTCCGAATTGTTACATTTGGTATTTAAATACCAAACAATAGACGGCAAACAACAACAACAACAACAACAACAACAACAAATAAAAAAACGTACAAAGAGAAATTGGAATTCTAGCACGTAAATCGAAACGGTAGGAAATAAATCAAGTAGATTGGATCTCGTCTCGTCTCGACCCGTCTCTCGATTCGAACTGATTGACGTCGAAGCTGCAACTAAGCGTTGGGACCACTGCCATGGACCACAAATATCTCACATCACATCTCATCTGCCCCAACACCCAGCCCATCCCAGCCCAGCCCATCTCTGTAGATCTCTCAGTCGAGACGAAGACGACGCACTGCACCGCACACCTCTCCTCCTCAATCTAGATCATCATCTCGTGTGGAAATATGTGATTCTTGGTGGCTGGAAAAACTTGTTTCGAAATGTAGTTTGCTCTTTTTGAAATGTGCTCTTAATGTGGCTTTAGTTTAGTTTAGTTTACTTCTTTTTTTTTTTTATTCAGCTCTCAATATGAGATTCTTGGCTCATTCGCACCTCCTCCACTAATGGTTGTTGTTGTTGTTGATATTTTTTATATTTTCTGCGCTCGCTAATGAGTTAATTAACACATTTTGTTGTGTGCTCTGCTGCCCCTGCCAGTTTTGTTGTTCACAAAGAAGTTTGACGAGCTGAGCTGAGCCGTGGCTCAGCGATGATGCGTGTGTGTGGCTCATCTCGTTGCCAAATGGAAATAGAACGCTGGCGAAAACAACGCAAAGGGAAACGCAGTTGTGTGTGTGTTTGACACGAGGAAAATGGAGTGACGCAAATGGAAAAGTGAGAAGAGAAGAGCAGAACAGAAAGGTGAGCAGCAGAAAGCCTGAAAAAAAAAAAAAACAGCTGGCACACAGAAAACAGAAAATATTCTGAATGATTTTTAACATTTAACATTTAAAGCTTATTTTACTCTTTTCTGCCTATAAAAAAAACTTCACATCGAAAACGAAACTCACATATTTTTTTGATTGCAAAACACACAGCATAAATTCTTAATATATTTTTTCGCGTATCTTGTGTTTACATTCCAGCAGCAACTTTCACCTTTTCCATGACTTGACATCATCATCATCATTAGTCTTCATTGATTTCCACACACACACACACACACCGAAAGGAGAACAAGAAAATGCAAATACCATATGTAATTTGCTCAAGGTTCCTCCTTCCTACTTCTACTTCTCCGCCCGGCACAAAGTTCTTGGCCAACGTAATTTCTTGGCACATTTTGCATTTCAACGCCGCACAAGGAAGACCCTGCCCTGCCTGCTGCCCGGCCTCTGGTCCTGCCCTGCCATATATAATGGCTAATTTGAATTTTTATCATGTTTACAAGCAAACAATACGTGCATCATCATCGTCATCATCATATTCGTCGTAGTTGAAAGTAGGAAAGCAGATATGGAGTACATATTCCAATGGGGGTGGCGGCACCGGCACCGGCACCAGCGCTGCTGCTGCTTCTGTTGTTCATGTTGACGCCGGGGAAAACCTCGCACAACATTTGCATATCGATTTCATATGCAGTGAGGAAAAATTCATATGTTTTCGCGACTTTTTCCAACCAACCAAAACAACAACAACAACAACAACAACCAACAGAGAGCTTCTCTTTCCCTGCTGCTCTGCTCTGCTGGTCTCCAGCAAACGCAAATGCAATCCATGTATTTTTTTTTTTATTATTGTCGTACTCCTCCATGCTCCAAAAATTGTGCGGAATAAACATGAAGATGTTTACTTCTCTCTCTCTCTCTCTCTCTCTCTCTGTCTCTCTGTCTCTCTCTCGTGTGCTCTCTCTCTTTTATTTTGCATAATCTCCGCGGTATTGGTACTATCTGAAAGGGATATACTATATGCTGTTTATCTCCTATGCCATATAGAGTTCACATTTTTAAGAGAAAGTTCCACTTGATTTCCTCATTTTCATGCTGCCTCAACCGAAAAGGAAATTGTAGATTATTTGAAAATTTAATAAGGCCCCCACTCCTCGCCACACCCTGTGTCATCCATCCTGCTGCAAATGGGGGAAAACTTGACATCGCCTCTGGGTCGGGTCTCGTCACACATTTCGCTTCATTTTTCAACCCGTAGCTATGGAGGGCGGGGGCCGGCCTGAAGCTCTTTGTGTCTGTTTGAAGTTTGCTTGCATGTAAATTGCTCTGATTACCACGTTGCAGTTTGCTCCACCCTCCACCCTGAACCCCCATCACCATTTCCAACCATTCTGTGTCTCCTTTTCTCACTTTTGGTTACTCATTTGATTTGCTTGCACATTTTGCCGCACTGTTGTCTCGCTTCTCTCCTTGCCTTTTGCCTTTTACTTAACCTAATGCAAATCGCTGTTATTACTGCACTTCTTTTCCCTTAGTCGATCCCTGCTGCCCGCTCCCTCTTTTCTGCTCTATCCTTTCTTCCGTTTAAAACACTTGAAGTATTTATGTGCTCCTTCCGGTGCTGCTCCTTCCCAGGGTCAAGGAAGGAGCTATGAAGTCGCCGAGTGTCATAAAATTTGAATGCAATTTTTTTCTTTGCTTTTTTTCTTTGGTCTCTGGTCTTGCAAACAATTTGAGTGGAAATGAGCAGTCATTTGTTCGCTATTTACGAGGTATGGCGGGGATAGGGAAAGTGTGTTGCGGGTTTGGGTGGCTCTTATTGGCTCTTGGAAAGAGGTAAATTCCTGTCATCGCTTGAATTTATAATGAAAGAACACAGGTAAACACAAATCATTGGGGATTTGATTTGATATCATTTGAGTTACACCCAAAGAAAAATCACTGAAATTACAATACACCCAATAGATTTTGCACTGAGAGTGGGCAATGCAAAAGTTTCCTCTTAATTTTAATATTAATGTGTAAATATTTGATGCAAGAGTATTGCATATTAAAAAAAAATATATTTTACTTCTAAATAAAATATTGCGTATTAAAATAAATATATATTTAATTTCTAAATAAAATATTTTCACTATTATCTTAAACATACATATTTAAAATAAATACGTGCCGCATTAAAATATCTTTTTATTATAGGTATTTTTAAAATAAAATTTAATTCTATTTAATTTCACTATTTTTGTATTTAGAACCCGAATATGGGTGCCATTTTTCTCTGAGTGTAGTTGTGCCAAAGCAAGCTGTCAGTTAATTAATCCAACAAAATGATTGTTAATGTTACATGAAGCAACATCAAAGGTTGATTCGATTTTAGAGCTGTGTCAAAGTAGAACTAAAATTCAATGCATAAATTGTTGCCCCCAAAGCAAACACACATCGAAAAGTGTTTTATTGAACTGCTTTTCATTGGAAAAAAACCCTCGGTACAACCATTTCGGAGCTCTGCAAAGAGTGTACTTATGGAATCAATATATATTGTATATATATCTTGTATTATTTTTTGTTAGGTTGCTCTGTTTCCCACACCGACGCTCAAGCCTTTTGCTTAAGAACACCCCCAACCCCAACCAACTATTGAAAGCTCTTTTTAAAATGTCTATAGAAAAAGCCTGCTATTTCTGCCAGAAATAACAATAGCAACAGCAACGAACGAGGCAGCAGAGCAGAGCAGTCGAACGACAAAAAAGAAAACCAATCAAAGGTTGTCCTCCTTAGCATTGCTGCCTGCCAAAAAGTATGCAACACTTTTGCGACACTCAAAGGAAGGAGCTGGTTGGTGTGGTGTGGTGGCGAAGAGAATAAAGAAAAAAGTGGAGCCAAAAGCAGGAAACAAAACTCGGCGACTCACTCAAGCATTTTATTAAATTGCCACCTTCCGTTTGTTGTTACGTTGAGACGACGACAACGACTACGATGACTCCTATCCTCTCCGACTGTCTTTTTCTATATCCAAGTTTTTCGATTTCTAGGCAAAGTACCCACCCAGCAGTACCCTCCCCCCTCCCTCTACCAAACTTCAGTCTGGTTTCTCTGGCGGTAAACCAACGTTGGAAAAAATATATTATTTCTGCCATTTTTTTCCCCCACACCACCCCCCCTCTATTATATCGTTTCCGCTGTTGGCCCACGAAAAACTTTTTTGTCAGCTGTTTTAGTTTTTTTTTTTTGTATTTGTATTTGGTTTGTTGTTGCTGCCTCTTTGGAGGTTAAAGTGCCAAATCACGAAACAAGCAGCAAGCAACATTTCTCAGTCTAGTTTTGGGTTCTAGGATATTGAATTGCAATTTTTGTGCTGTGCTGCGCCGTGCTGTGGTGTAGTGGAGTGTCTATAATGCGGCAAATGTTGGATAGAGTCCAACTTAAATTTGCATTGAATTTTAGTTTTAGGCGCAATGCGGGCGGTGGCACTCAGCAAGCAAAAAGGCTTATCTGAAATTGAAAATGGGCACCCACACACACACACACAGACACACATACCTGGTATACTGACACACCCACATTAAATCCGAGCGAGTTAGACGATAGAGAAAATACCCTACAAAGTTTATGCGAAATTTTGCATTTAATGGAAGTTCCGCAAAGCTTGCAAAAAATTCAGTTAATATTTTAGGATTTATTTTTAAGTTTGATCTATTAAGTTTCAACGTACTTTTGGGCATATTCTCCCCACTAATTTCCCACTATTTTCCCGCTTTTACACAGCATGTAAGCCACACCCCTTTTTGGCTCTATGGAAAACTATCATTTCCATCATTAGCAAACACCAAAAAAAAAAAATAGAAAAAACAACCAAAAAAATTAGTTAAGCAAACACACAGCCACTGACACAAAGAGAGAAAAAACACACACTCCCACACAGAGAGAGGGAGAGAGAGAGAAAGTGCCGAAAATTATTAAGCATACGCCATGTTGTACAAGGGTAATTACATACATCTAGCTGCAGGGGCAACGCGACACCAGCACCGGAAGAGGACTGCAGAGAGAGTGTGGGTGGGTGGGCGTTGGATTTGTAGGAGATTGTATTATTCCTGACTTGGCAGGAAGCCGCGCAATGTCAGAGAAACTTTTTTGCGTTTTTTTCCTTTTTTTTTTTTGTTACAACTTGTTAACAATAAACGCCGCTAGAGGTCGCCCAATTAAAAATGGTATTCCCTTGCTCTCTCTCTCCCTCTCTTTGTGGGGGGTGTGCGGTGTGTGTGTGTGTGTGTGTGTGTGGGGTTAAAGTCAACATTTTTCTGGTCACTTAAGCAGATTAATATCATGGGTATAATTAAAAGAAGCAAAACCCAAAGCGTGGGCAGCATGGTGGAGCAGCGAAGAGCAGGGGCAGGCCAAAGAGCAGCTTCCTGTGCTGGCTGCAAAATTAACATAAATTACAAAAAATTTTCGCCAACTTTTTTTTTTTTTTTTTTTGTTAAACATTTTGCTGGCTCACATAATTGATGGTTTTTAATTAACTGCCAAGTGACCGACAACTGACAGCGTCAGAAAGTTCAGGACAAAAGGGTGCCACCGGCCACCGGCCACCGACCACCGACCACCAGCGGGGTGAAAGAATGACAGAGAATGACAGACAGAGAGACCGTCCGTCCCAATGAATGAATGAAAAGTTCGATGAGAAATCCGTTTAAGAAAATTGTTTGGGAGAGGCAAAAGAGTATCCCCCCTACAACTGAATGCACTTCCCCCCTCTGACCACCTTTTTCCTCATTTTTTTTATGCTAGTCTCCACTTTTCTCTTTGTTGTCTACGAGTCCCTTTTTTAGGCCAATAAAAATACTGTCAAATACTAGATATTGGCCCGCTTTAAGGCTGGCCACGTTTTTCACGCATGCAATTTGGCCAATAAAATCCCGGACGGCGGATCAGTCAACTTTCGTCACACTTTCTCTCTGCCCTTATTCTCTGCTTGTTCTATCAGTTTTTTTATTTTTTGTTTTTGCATTTTTTAAAAATGTTTTGGAATGTTTTCCAGAAAAGAATTTCATAAATAATATTAAAATATTTTTTTTAATATTTTTAACCAAAAATTTCAAAGCTTAAATTTCAATCCAAATCTATTCCTCATAAAAAAACTTCTCGCACAGGAAAATCTATTTCCAAAATACTTCAAAGTCCTCTTTTGACTCTATAGGAAATCAATTTTCAAAATACTTTCGCTTTGGGGATGTGTGTCCATGCATCCGCAAGCCCCCATTTATATTTTGTTCTGTGCCACAGAGCACACACACACACACACCCACACACACACAGAAATATTTCTCACGCCTCGCTGGTCACTTTGTGGCATGCGTTTTGTTGATTTGTTTTGTTGGCCTGTGCTCAAATATTTTCGGGCTGGCATACTTTTAGTTACCCGCAGAAAAACGCATCTATGCACCGCAATTGGTGTGCTGTGCGGAATATTCTTTGTTTTAGCAAAAACAAAAAAAAAGGAAACTTACCATTGCGATTCTCACTATCGGCGGGCTTCATTTGAATGGGATGGTACATCTGAAAGAAAAGGCAGAAAATTTTTGTGAGAAAATGCGTGAATAAATTTGGGACATATTTTTGATGTAGAATATATTTAAAGCAATTTTTAAACAGCAAATAATCCAGTCTGAGTTTGAGTAACTTAGAGCAAAAGTGCTGGTAGTTATTTGTGAGCATTTTCCTATTCTGTTGCTGCACTCGAATCGCCCAACGCAATCAGAGCAGCGAAGATAACAGATCAGAGTTCATAATTACAGAGGCATTATTCCCTAAAATTGGGCAAATCCTTACCTATAGGCCACTCTCTACCGGGTAGTACAAAGCCATCCACTTTTTCTCTTGTTAAAATCAAATCCCCAAAGGGCCCCGGCCCGCCCCTCCTCACTGCTTCCATTTTAATCACATTTGAAATATTAGAGCGCAATATGCTCGGCCCCAACAAAAAAAGGGGGACGAAGGCCGCGATTAATTTACAGAGCTTTAGCCCGAAATGCAGTCGCCAAAACACACACACTGCAGTTGAAGGCATAGTAGTGGGACAGGGAGGGTTGGCAGGCAGAGTCACCCTTCACTTAAGCTGCATAATGAATGGAATGCGGGCAACGGGCAACGGGCAAAGGAGGCCCCCCCCCCCCAACCAACCAAAGAGGAGGAGCACACAAAGCCTCTGCCTAAATCCTTGACAAAAGCCAAACACATTTATTCAGCGGTCGCTAAAAAGGAACTGAGAACAAGGACGAGGCAAAGGATGGGATGGGCAGCAAACGGGGGGGTTTGAGTTCCTCGGGAAAAATCCTAAAATATGCGTTGGACTTTGCAGCGTGCTTTAAATGTAATTTTTCGCACACACAACGTCTTCTAATTAAAACGAGCTTAAAGCTCGTACTCTTACGCCATGCCACGCCCCTTTCTCCAACCAGACCAGCACAACGAATGGGCACGAGGCCAGGCGCAGCAAATTCGCTACACTGAGCGAAAATTCAGCTAAAATTTCGACATGTAAATTTTGTATTCTTGAGCATTCTCTTTTGAAGCATTCGCTTGTGCGTCTCGAGCATCAATGTGATGTCCCACAACAGAATTTATCCACAAATAAATAATACCAATCGTATGAAAAATGTCCTCTGAATCCCAAGCTCTGAATAATTTATAAAATTATATCGTATATTTCAAATGCAAAATAATATGCTAATAGATTTTCTGCCTCAGTGTAGAATTGGCCGCGTGACTGGCGCGGCGCACACAAAACGCGCTCCTCACGATGTGGAGAGGAGTCACGTGTTCAGCTCTAGGACTGGACAGGGACCCGGGACCTACTGCGAGGCTAATGGCGCGTGATTTATTGGCAACAGGCGGCGAGAACGGTAGAAAACGACGACAGTCTACGCTAGAAGGCAATGTCCTTGTGCTTCCCTTTCCCGGTGTACTGGCACCTGGACTGGCCGTAAATAATACACGCAACGGCGACTGGTTACAAATTGCAGTAGTCCAAGTCCAAGTCAACCTAGGGGCTCGGCTTGGCTCTCCTCGCCTCTCCTCCTACTCCTACAAGGCCTTCGCGTCGTTTCATTTGCTTCTCTTTCTGCCTCGGCCTCTGTCCTCTCCTCTGTTACTTTGGCGGGGTGTTCGCTTTCTACTCCTTCATTCCTTCTTATTTTGCCAATTTATTTATATGCAGGAAGTAGCAATTACCAGTCAAACACAGGCGGCATACACAACCAGGCCACCCACCCACCGGACGGAGGAGGACTCCGACTCCTTTGGCTCCATTTTGCTCACTATGTCAACTGGTTTTGGTTTCGTGGTTGACTGTTTCTGGCTTTCACCTAATTGGTTGAAATATCGCCGAGAACTGTTTTCTATTGGGGCAATTATCGGTTTTTGCCTGCACTTAATCAGCAGCCAGCAAGTTGGGTCATGAAATGCAGCATTTTCAGCAATATTTTATCAATGGAAATGAAATGGGGAGAGACACATTAAATGTTGATAATAAATTAGCTTAAATTATATGATTTTTGAATATTCTTTTAGATTTGTAGACATCTTCAATTCAAATTCATTCATAATTCTGAAATTTGCTCAACTTCTGATCTAATAAATAACACCAATTTTTTTTACATCCCACCTTTGCCCTAGTAAATTTTTGTATATTTTTCTATTCATTCTCCCCTTTTTAGGTTAGCTCTTCCTTTAGTCAATACCAATCGAAAACCACCATACCCTACCCCCCCTTCAACAAGAAAATTTCACCAATCAACATGAATAACCGAAAACATTTTCCGATAACAATCGCAAATTGTGCAAGAAAATTACAAGCCAGCGTCAAAGCCTGTCAGCCCCGTCCAACGGAAAAAAGAGGCAACGGCAACCACAATCAAATGCAGCACGCACATGTCCCTTCCCTGTTATCCTTTCCGGTGGCGTTACCCCACTCATCGCCTGCTTCAAATGCTCCTTCTTGTTGTACCCTACCCGAATGTATTACGAATTAAATAGGATGTCTGTAATGCAGTGAGCCGATATTTAATTTTAAAATTGTATTAAAACTTTGTCCAGATGGCATGAAAATTTCAGTAAAATAATATAAAAATAGAATATCAAAATAAGCAAATCTTATCTTAAAATCGATGCAGAAAGAATACCAGAAAATACTAGAAAACTCCAAAAAAAAATACCAAATAGTCTCAGCCTCAAAATTTTAAGATTTTTGCGAAATGAAATCGAACAAATTCTATATGATAAAATGTATTATCCAACCCAAAAGCTAGGGAAATATCAATGTTTTTTAAGGGTATCAAAACCTTCGTTGTTACTGCTTTATTTTGGTTCCCCTATTGGCGGCGTTTCCTTTGCCGTTGGCAATTTTCTAAAATAAATATCGCAGCTACAGCAGCAGCAGCAGCAGCGACACGAGGCAGAAGCTCCATGCAAATTATGTCAGTCGTCGGTCGGTGCTAGGGGGTCGGGAGGAGTCTTCCCTCTGAAGCCGATAACGTGATGACATAAGCATTGTCCCTAGCAGCACACATCCCATCCCTTGCTCCATTTTTTTTCGCTGTCTTGTGGTTCTAGCCAACACATGGCTTTCAAATAATAATAATATTCAATGCTTATTTGATGGCGCTATAGAAAAAGGACAACACCAAAGAAGCGAATGCAAAAAGAGAAAAAAGCGCAACATTGCCAAATGTCGCTCGCTTTTGCTGACGTGGCTTCCCCTCCCTATCTCTCACACTCTCCGCTCCTCTTGCTCCTCTCCTCTCTTTGTGCTGTTCCCTACACGTTCTCCTCATTCGCTGACAACTTTCCAGAGCTTTGCCGCTGCCGCTGCTGCTGCTGCTGCTCCAAAGTGCAAATTGACATTTTTGTGCCTGTGGTTTGCTCTCTTCGCTTTTGCGCCAACAAAAAAAGAATTGCCTGCAAATGCAGTTCGTTGCACCGAAACTGGTATGGCCTTTTCCTAGAGATTGCCTTGGGAAACAATATGTTTTAAAAATTCTTTTGATAGTCAGATGAGAGAATAAAATATTGGCAAAGTTCTGATTCTGATTCAAACTGAGAGAACTTTCTTGACATTCAGTAACATTTTTCCTGCTTTTAAGAATGCAATGGCAGTGGCAAGTATTTTAAGCTAGCAATTCTATGAATATCATCTATAATGTCAAACAATTTTATTTCCAATAGAAATTTATTTTATAAATATCGCTTTTGGGCACCTTCCTCTTGCTTGAGTATTTACTCGTCGTAACCTTCCTATGAGGCCTATCCAAGCGAAATGACTTATTAATTATTATACTTTATATTTTGTATTATTTAATATATAAAACTGCAAACTTCAACTGGCATTGGAACTGGCCGCCTTGTATAATGTTTCTACTCTTTGGCAGTGAATACAAAAGATAAACTTTTGGCGCGTGTCTTCGTCTTCTTGTGCTAACAATTTTCGCTTTTTTTTTTGTTTTTTTTTTATTCGTTGTCTTCTCCCATTTTTAAGCTGCCACAGGACACAAGGCTAAACTTTTGAAATTACTTGCATTTTATAGGGAAATGTGCAGAGCGGACAGAACAGAAAAGAACCAAAAAAGAAAACCGAAACTATATTGGGGAAAATACTAGCAGGAAGAAAGGAATATTTCGTGCTTCGTGATTTAACCCCTCCCCAACCCACCAACCCCTTTGGCATGCATTTTTTATTTTATTTTCTGTTGGTATTTTTGTATTCTTTTTTTTTTTTTTGTGCGGTGTCATGGCTCTGTCTGTCCAAACGCCAGTCAATCTGTCAGTCAGAGAGTCAGTTAGCCATAATGAAGGAGGCGCCAGCAGGACAGTAGCAGCCACGAGATGATGATGGAAGTGATGCTGCTGCTGCTGCTATGCCTCTCTCTCTCTTTCTGTCTCCTGTCTGCCCTAGCCCCTCTTTGCCATATTGCTCCTGTCAGCCGGATGATGGCGTTTCATGATAAGTTTATAGAGTTTTTTCCTGTTTCTGTCAGATCAGCTAAAATTCCAATTAAAGGTTACGAAAGCAAAGACATCTCTCCCTGTCCGCTAATGATGTAAAGCGAAGCAGCCAAGCCAGCGAAGGCTCCTTCCAATAAAGGTTTATGTTGCACACAAATCAAAGGAAAACAGAATACAAAAATGTTAAAATCTTCTTACCCCAGCCAGTGTCTTCACATTATGCAAAGCATCCTGGGCCTTCAGTGCGGCACGTCTCGTAAAGAATGTCACAAAACAGCAACCTGCAAAAAATAGGGGAAGCAAAATGTATATAAGATTAGCATAAGGGTTAAATTGGAGTTTATTTTGCGAGCCCCCCACCCCCAAAAATAAAGGTGGCAAAGCGAAATTATGAAAATTATTGTTATTAGCAAAGTCAGGCACGGGCACGGGCACGGGCAGGGGCAGGGGCACACGGGCATAGGCGGGCCAAACGGAAGTGCGGAATTGTAAGGAAACGGTGCTTTGAATGCCAAACGTGTGGCAAAGGAAACAATGGGCGTGGCTGCACGGCGTGGGGAGGCGCAGATGTGGCAACAACATGACAGCCTTGCCACTAAATTAAGCATTATGGGTCCACCCCAGCCAGCCAACAAAATGTGTCGCCTAGGGGAGGGAGGCAGAACGAGAACCCTTTTGTTGCTGCCACAAAAAAGGGGATGAAAGGAGCACGAGCACACAGGGGGGGTGTGGGGTACAAAGGTGTTGGAATTTACGCAGCAAAGTGTGGCAGGCATATTAAGTGATACTTAAGACCAAACATTAGCGCGCCGCAAATGTTCATGTCGCCTGCCCCACAATATTCACACTTCGTGAATAGTTTCCATTTAGCTTAGCTAGCTCCCCCCCCCCACACCCACCCACCATAAAATGTATGAACAAAAAATCTGTGAATATTTCTAGTATTTAGGTGGCTAATAAAAGTAAAAGTTTATTGCCACAAAAAGGTTGCCAAATTATAATTATAATTATTATTATATTTTTATTAATTTTTCTTTACTTTTATTAGTTTACTTTTGTGTGCAAGTCACAATTGAAAGTAGCTCAAAAAGCACGCACTGCAGAATGACAAAAAATACGAAAATAATGCTGAAATTCACCAAAAGAAAAGTCCTATTGGATCCGCAAATCATTCGCGAATTTTAATTAGTTTTACTAGATTATGGTCCATCAATTTATGCCATCAGAAATACATAGAACAATGCCTTTAATGCTCAACAGATTATTTTCTCTTATTTAATTCATAATCTTTATATAACTAATAATAGATACTAATATATTCATATAAATATATTATAAAAAATAATATGAAAATAATGCTGAAATTCACCAAAAGAAAAGGCCTATTGGATCCGCAAATCATTCGCGAATTTTAATTAGTTTTACTAGATTATAGTCCAGCAATTTATGTCATCAGAAATACATAGAACAATTTCTTTAATGCTCAACAGATTATTTTCTCTTATTCCATTCATAATCTTCATATAACAACATAATTATAATAATTATAATTACATTCTAATATCCTAAGTTCATCCTTCAAGTGTCCGGCTTTAAATTCACAGCGAAATCATTTCAATTTCTCCATCGCTCTCTTTCTATCTCCCTCTCTCATTTTTCAAATCTCTCCTTCGCATGGCATTTCATTTCAATTTGCACAAAAAAACAAAAACGAAAAGAGGAGCAGAAATGTTTTGTAGGTTTTATTTTTGATGTGGCGGAAATTCTCGTTCTTTCTTTCTTTTTTTTTTTCATGTGTGTGCCAAATCTGTGGCCAAGGCTCACACACACACACAGCCACACACACAGAAAGCTTTGGTTAAAATCCATTTCCGGCTCTTGCACACATCCCACGGATGTCCCGTAACCCCGCCCCCCCACCCAACCCCTCGTTTATCCCTTCGCGTACCTGTATTGAGGCCTACCTCAACCTGTGTGACGGCTGTGGCGGCGGCAGCTACAACAAAACTTAATACGCGAGAGGAGGCAGAGGAGGGAGAGGAGGACAGTGCCTGGCAATAGTTGCATAATGCAATTACCCACGAGCGTCCACAGGCGTATCGTATCGTATCGTATCGGCGGTATTTAGTGGTGCGACCATACCAGAACCATGGAGGGGGGGTGTCGGGTCAGGCTCTCCAGTCAGGCGTAAAGCTCATTCGGCCATACACCCGAGGGCTGACTCTGACTCTGCCTCTCCCGCCCCCCCTAAAAACCTCTCCCCCACCCTCACCCGCACAGCAGGTAATTCAATCTGTCGCAGCTTTTTGCAAGCGGCAACATTTTCCTGCATTTTTCACATATTTGCAAATATTTTCATGTCTCGTTTTGGGGTTTCTCTTTTTTTAAATATCCGGCAGATGGGAGAGGGGGCGGCGCAGAGGTTAGAGCTGGCAGACGGCGACGCCGCCACATCCGATGTGTGCGAGTGAATTATGGGCTCCGGGATACCCCCCGCCCCCACCACACACCACTCGCGATGCTCTTCTCTCTGTCTATTTTCCTGTCCTTTATGCAGCTCAAAGGATCTTAAAGTTGGAAATGCAAATGGAATGAAATAATTCCCCCAAATTGGATGCCTGAAAACTAAAAGTCCATTAAATGTTTGCCAACATTTCCCGATACGAATACTGTGATTCAGAGATACTGTAATGGATTCAGTAATTAGATTGAAATTAATTGAAATTGATTGAGTTATCGAATTGCATACAAAATTTCAGTCTATACTAAAAAAAATATCTATGCAAAAAAATAAAGTCTGGGATGTTTAAATTTTACTCTAAACAGTTTCTGTTGAAAGGTTCGGTAGAGTGTAAAAATTTGCTGAAAAAGAGTTCTGAGTGTTCTTAGGTGCACTACAATTTTTCTGAACCTTTACGGGACGTACCCATTCGGTTAACAATTAGTTGCACCCTCTCATACACAAAGTTATAAAAAGCTTCGAATTAAAGCAAAATTATTTTAAATACAAAAACTGAAATAAAATTACTTTAAATAAAAATCAACGCTCAAATTTCACAATCTACAATCCATGATTTGATTTCAGCAACAGCAGAAATTAGTCCACTTCAACCATCATTAAAAAGTATCCCATTTCCTTGAAGCCACACAAAGGGCATTAGGATAAAAGAAACGAGAGAGAGAGAGAGAGAGAGAGAGAGAGAGAGAGAAAGAGAGAGAGGGAGGCGAATAGAGAGCGAAACTAAACTTGAATTTCAATTCGCAAAAGGAGATTAAATATCACTTAAAATTAAACTGGCGTTAAATGTAACAAATGAAGGGAAATCGAAACCATTTGAAATGCAATAAAACATCGTCGGCGAGCGAACGGAGAAAGGATGTAGATAAGGAAAAGCAATCGAACGATAACGAAGGAGGAGCAGGAGGAGGAGTAGAAGGGTGTGCTGGAAACTGCATCAAAACAACGCTAAAAACGAAGATAGAGAGAGCGAGAGAGAGAAATCTCACACAATTCCCATTATGTGCATGTCAACTGCAGTTAGAATCAAACCCAAGACACACACACACACACCACACACACTCGACCCAAAGAGAACAATGCGTTAAAAAAGAGAAAAGGATAAACTAAAAGAAAAAGAAAAGAAAAAGGAAACGCTGATGGAGGAGGAGTAGGAGTAGCAGCAGCAGTTGGAGCAGTTGGAGCATCGATGGATAGACGAGTAAAGCTGAAAACGACACCCAGTCACGTTTTTGGACAAAAAGAACTTAATCCCCAAAAGTGGGTGGGAAGATGAAATCGAGAGCCTCCAGACAAGACGTGCCAAAGTCCACCAAAAAGGATACAAAAAGCATACACACAAATACATATCTATATATCAAGGATATATATGTAGGTACGGATGTATCCTTGGACACACGTTCGTTGCACGTTGGACGTTGGACGAGAGTCGTCGAAGCAACGAAACGAATTAATCGAAGTAAAATAAATCAATGTCCTTAAACTTTCCGCCACACACACACACACACACATACAGATTTTCGGACTGGAATACAAGAGCAAGAAGCAGCAGCAGCAGCACCACCACAAGCTGAAATAGTACAGAGTATAGTGGTGGTAGTAGGTCCCTGGTAGGTGTACGTACAAAAAGTATGGGAGTGCAAGCAGCAGCAGTAGCTGAAACACAAATGGTGCCAGATCCATCGTAGGGTAGAGTAGAGTAGGAAGACACTACTAACTAAAACAAACACAGCCCCGCCAAACGAATTTAGTTCATGTTCCTCGAGAGCAAAATCATTGAACTTTGGCTAACGATAGTTTGAAGATACAGCAGAAGAAAAGTGAAGTCAGCAGCACCCACAGGTATAATTATTTGAGTACAATTTTTTGGAATTAAATTTGATTAAATTAAATTAAATTTATTTATCTTTTATATAAGTTTCTAAAGGCAAAAGTCTAGCACTACGCCTAATTAATTGTGAATTTATTATGAATTTGTGAATTTTCCGAATTTATTATATATTTATTTATTTTTTATTATATTTATTTATTATTATTATTGTTATTATTATAATATTATTATTTATTTATTTATTATTATTGTTATTATTAATAAAATTATTAATTAAATTAATTAAAATAAACGGAAATAATAGAAGATATATTCCCATTTACAATCTGGAATTAACGTTTTTAGAATTAAATCACGGCATCTTTTACTTCTTTCTAACTCCCATCTCTAACTAGAAAAGTGGACTCGTGGGAGTCCTTTACCTTTAGACCGTGACAAATGTTTAGCAATGCCTCAGTGGCAACCAAAAGTCATGACCAAATCCAATTTCCACCCAACACACAAAAAAAAAAAAAACTAACAAAAATCTAACTGAAACGTTTCGAAAATTGCGCCTGCATTTGAAATTGAAATTCACTTTTTCCTTGGCAGAGACGAGAGCACGGGGGGGGGCTAGAATAAAATTAAGTGAAATTTTATGCATTTTTCACGCTCAGTGCTGCAGCTAAATAAAAATGTCAAGAGCACAAAGTTCCACAGAGAGACAGAGACAGAGCGTGAGAGAAAGAGGGCGCAAGAAGAGAGGCGGCAGGCGGCAGGCCGATGAAGGCGTTAGATAAGTGCGTTACTTTTCCTTTTTTTTTCTTTCTTTCTTTCTTAGGGTAAGACACAGGGCGGTGCTGCTGGGACATTGGACAGCTGGTCTTAGAGATGAAGGAGGAAAAAAGCTTTTCAAAATGAAGTTCTCAAGAGAGAACCCAAAAAGATAACGAAAATCGGTAGGAAGCTGCCCCAAGTCCACTTGTGCCTCCCACACCACATATTCTAACCAAAAAAAAACCCCCCCATTTAACCTCTATTTCTAGCCCACTCTTTCTCCCAGCCCTACCCTTCCCACTCTCCTTCGCACTCTTTCTTTCTGTGTGAATTATATTATTTCTTCTTTTTCTTGGTTTCCATTTACCCCCCTCCTCCACTACTGCACAGCTCACAACTTTTCTGGTTTGGTCAGCGAGTTAGTTTTTTATATGTCGGAGGTCATAAATCACAGACTGGGAATGCAGGCTAACAAAAAAACAGAGAGAGGGCAGGCAGCCTTCGGTTTAGTGGGTGTGGCCCTGTTAATGCGGATCTGTGACATATGGTCGTGTTCGGGTTTGGGGGGTTTGAGTGGGGTTTCGTTTTATGATTTTCTCAATTGAATATGGGGGTATGAGGTCTGCCGCGTTTTATCACAAAACTCTTAAGGGCACAGAATGATAAATATATTCGATATGTGCTTATCGGGGGAACTAATCCAAGTGCTTAAAAATACTTTAGGCAAGGATATAATGTAATTCATTTAATTAAAAATAAATCAGAGAGGATCTCACACTCCCATTTCTAATGTAGAGGATTAAAAAATATAAAAAATAAAAATTGGAGAATAAATTATTTTGCCGAAAAAAAATTGTAATATTATTTATTTTCTGATTTCTGTGGTTTTTAATCAGTTTTCAGGTATTTCAGAAACAAAAAGAGAGCCGAGCCGACCAAATTTCGTTCACTCTTTCACCGCTAGCCAGCGTTGAGACTCCTAGCTCTGCCTCTCCTATATATACATCTTCCATTGTATATCCATTAAATCCCTTTGACATGCTCAAAATTCAACGCACTTAAAATTATCACACTCCACAAAAACCACATTTGCCAGAACCGCGTGTTACATGCGTGTCTCTCTCCCCACTTTGAACTTAATTCTTGAGCCATTTGTAACTGGCATTTCTGTAGGTGAAATCTTAATTTACGCCCACAGAGTTGGCTGCGTTTCGTTGGCCGCAAAAACCGCACAAAACTTGACACAGGACTTTCTGACAACACAAAACCAAAGCCGCCACAAACATTTTACAGCTTAAAGCCACCGTCGTGTTACCATCTCTTTTGCACTCACAATTGTTACCTTAGTCTCTGTTTCACTCACTCAATATCGAATTAAATGTTACTACGCCCATCGCTGGGTTCTATCCTTTTGCACCTGAACAATCTGAAATGGAAACCACAAGAAAGGAGCCCGTCTCGCTACGGTTGATGCTTTCCATACCCTACCCTCTCTTATGCCAAACACCCCTTTGGTTTAACTCCTCTCTGCCTCTCTTCAGTAACACCCCCTTGAGCGTACTCTTCCCCTCCTCTCGGCACCCCGTTCCCACACTCATCATCATCAGCCCTGTTACTATCGCCGACCGCAAGCGCTAATAAATTATGACCCTAGCGCTTAACCTTGTCCCGCTCTAGTGCCCCATGCCCCAACCCTCCATATACCCCTTTAAATTTCCTACCCCTCGCTCATTCACTCTCTCTGCTTCACACTTCTCACCTTTATCAGCAGGCTGCAGGGGCACCCAGAAACCATAAAACCGCAACACCCACAACAACAAAGAGAATCCAGTAGGGACTAGAACCAGAACCACCAATAGGTACTACGGGGTGCTACGAGTATATTTCGTGGCAGGTGGGTTGGCGGGGGGTTTCATACACCACAGGGCCGCCAAGAACTGCCCGCTAACGGAATTTAGTGCCAAAAAAGAGAAAACAATTTTTTTTTAGCCCAGCCCAAGCATTAGCCCAGAAATACTTTTGCCCGAAACGAAAAGGAAAATTTTTGGTTGTACTTTTTTTTCCATTTGTTTTGGTTTTGTTTTTGTTATTTACGACTTTCTGGTTCAGAGGTCAACCATCGCACTTAAAAGTGTCATTTTGCATTTTGTTTGGTTAAAAGAAAGGCACAGCGAAAGAGCAAAAAAGAAAGAGAAATAGTTCGAAAAAGAAAAAAACAACCAAGCAACAGAAATGTTCGACCAAGTCTAAGGATATGGATGAGGTGGTCCTTTATGGCCAACACAAAACTGGGTTACATTTTAAAAAAAAAAAATTTGTGGGGGGGAGATTAAGAAAAAAAAAAAAAAAAAAAAAAAAAAAAAGGGGGGGGGGGGGGGGGGGGGGGGGGGACCCCCCCCTATAAAAAAAAAAAAAAAAAAAAATTTAAAATTTTTTTTTTTTTTTTTTTTAAAAAAAAAAAAAAAAAAAAAATTTTTTTTTTTTTTTTTTTTTTAAAAAAAAAAAAAAAAAAAAAAAAAAAAAATTTTAAAAAAAAAAAAAAATTGGTTTTTTTTTTTTTTTTTTTTTTTTCCCCCCCCGGGGGGGGGTGGGGGGGCCCGGAACGGGGGGGGGGGGGGGGAGAGAAGGAAAATGAGTTGTGTGTGGGCCATCTAATTATGCGAAATGTTGTTAGCAGGAAGTTTTGGTAGTTTCAAATAGAAAGACGAACAAAGGAAAGACGAAGACGGGTAGCAGACATGGCATTGCTCGATGCTATAGATTTTTATGGGGCGAAATTCGCCTACACACAAAAAGCGCAAAAGGCAACAACAACAACAAAAGTTGTCCAACGGAAACAGAGAAAGCGCATGTAAGCATATTGATGCACAAAATGATGAACGAGTGGAATACCCTGTGGTATTTAATGTGCAAAAAAAATTGTATGCAAATATTATAATTATATTTATATATATTTATATTTATTATATTTATATAATTATATTCAAAATAAATAAAATAAAATCGCGCACATATCTGGTTAAATTAAAAAAATTAATTTCCCTAATGCAATTACTCCTCGATTATTTTTAATAATCATGAAAATGTTACACATTGATTAGTCCATCAAATCAGAGCAGTTATCAAAACTTATACATATCCATCGAACTGATTAACAAATCTAGTAATTAAACGCAATTAAACTTTTTTTAAATCATTTACTAATGTCTTATATCCCCAAATGACCTCTCCCCAACGGATGCTACCAAAAGAATATCAAAGGAATATTCCGTTTGGCTTTTATTTTCGCTTTTTTTTTTTTGTGGGTCACTGTGTGGGCGTGCCACCCGCCTACTTTTCGCTTTTGCGCTGACATAAATAATAACTTCGAAATGCAATTTGTGTCGATGCTGTGTTTGTGACTGCCAGAAGAGGCGGCTTCGACTTCCAAGTGACAAACAGAAGGCAGGGGCAGGGACAGGGCAAATAGCTACCAACAAAAATAGAAGTAACATAAACATTCTCACATGGTCCATACATGAGCACTTAAGCTAGTCAAAAGAAATGAATGGAAAGGGACAGCATAGATGCGGAATAAGCTTTGATTACAGTTGAAATTCGCCAGTAGAGCAGCAGCCAAGCCAAGCCAAGGCACGGCAGATCAAATGGTTCCAGCTGGAGCAAGTCGCACTGACTTTCCCGCTTGTCATAAATCATCAGCACAACGCGCCACTTAAGTGCTTCTAAAACTGTTTTGCTGTCGCTGCTGCTGCTGCTGCTCCTCCTCCTGCTGCTATGCTTTTTCCGTTCCACCCAATCCAGACCAGACCAGGCAGGCACGCCTCCATTTTAGGACACACAAAACTGGCCACTGTCCAGATCTCCACATTCACGCCCACTTTTACAAAAATAAGGATGAACCTGTCAGCTGCAGTCGGAGAGGAAAATGCGGAGGATGAGGATAGGATAGGATACGATAGAAAAGCTAAATAGACAGTTGGATATAGAATAACAATGACAGAAAATACACAAAACCGAATGAATGAATGAATGAATGTTTGTGGGGAAATATGTATATCCATGGACAATGAATGCCGAGGAGGGTCGAGACTAGAATGGCAATTGGAAATGGAAAAGATTAGAAGTGGAAAATGCCGTTATGAATGAGAGAGAGAAAAGAGCACATCAATAAAAATAAACTTGACTGCAGTTGAGAGGCTTTCAGACAGCACAAAATACAAAAATAAAGATGAGAGACAGGACAGCAAAGAAATGAATAGAACGGAACCAGAACAATGAATATATATTGGAATAATGAAAAGGGAATCCAAATCGGTAAGAGAACGAGATAAAGAGGAGTCTGATCTGGCTGCACAGATTTGTATTGAGAATGCGGGTACGATGGGCAAACCGGACAGAGCATCCAAGAAGAAGATTATTTTGTGTAATTCATTTCTATTTCTCTGTGGCTTGGAAAACATAAATTCAGCTAAGCGAAAGACAGTTAATTTAAAATTTCAATAATTCCTTTAAATATTAGTTATGCAAGCTCAAACATTTATGCAATATTTTTTTTTTATTAAATTTAAAAGTCTGTATTTGTATTGTTGTATTTTTGGCACCCTTCCATTAGCAAAGCTTCAGAGGAGAACAAGCTCAAGGCGATTGAAATTTTCAAGTCAAACACAAATAGCGGAACAAAAAGCAATTTGCTGATGAAATGAAATGGTAAATGCAAAGGAATGCAATTAAGAGGGAGAAACTAGAAAGAGCAAACACACAAATATGTATGTGTGTGTGTGTGTATGTGTGTTGTGTCTGGGCAAAGCATATCTCATATTAATTCTGTGTGTTGCCTGTGTGTCTCTGCGCTCTCTCATTTACATGAAAGGGCGAAGCTTTAGTAAGAGCTTTCGGGGTATTTACCGCAACAAATTCGAATGTAATTTATCAGACAGACACACAGCACAGAACACACGCCAGAGACTCGCACACGCATGCACAAGCTAAACAAAAGAGTGAAGGAAGTAGAGTGAAGGGCAGGAGAGGGCGAAAGAGAGAGAGAGAGTCCGACTCCCCCGCTCACCAAGTGAGTCTTTGTGCATGACTGTCCTCCGCTGTGTAGTACAGTAATAATGGTAGGTTTTATGCAAATACAACCAAAATTTATACAAATCTATTTGGACTGGGGGGTTCAAAAAAAAAAAAAAAAACTACCGACTACGACTTACCCTTGCTAATGCCGGTGGCCTTGTCGCGCAGAACATTGATCGAGTGCACCGGTCCATACTCCTCGAACATCTCACGCAATTGCGACTCATCCATGGATTTGGGTATTTGGCCCACAAACATCTTGATGTTGTCTGGATCGGGCTCCTTGTCGCTGTAGGTGACGGTGGCATCGGCATCCAGGCGGAAGCACGAATCATCGTCCATGCTCACAACGACATTCCGATTGGCGCTGCACGGATTATTGTTGTTGTTGACGAGACCTGCCGTAGACATAATACCGTTGTTGCCAATGCCCCCCACCAGCGAATTGTTGCTGCTACCCAGGCTCTGATTGTTGTTGCCGTTCACACCGTTATTGTTGTTGAGCAGAGATGGATTATTGTTGTTGCTGTGAATGGGACTGTTGGGCAGGCTATTCGTAGCACTGCTACTCTTATCGCTCATACCAAATGCACTGCGGAAGAGTAAGGAGAGAGAGAGAGAATGGAAGAGAGAAGATAGGGTTAGTACAGTGTTCATTTGGTAAAAGATAAATATATGTTGGTTTTAATAAGTTAATACGAAATGTTTTGAGAGTTTTGTGTGGAAAGAAATAAAACAAATGTTTTTTTTTTTATTCTTTCCCAATGAGTTACCACTGTTATTTAAACCATTTACAGATTTGGCTCACCCCCGGTAAATGATAAATATATGTTAGTTTTTATAAGTTTTGTGTGGAAATAAATAAAATAAATGTTTTTTTTTGTATTCCCCAATGAGTTACCACTGTAACTAAACCATTTACAGTTTTGTCTCACACCCACATACTTACTCCAAATAGAGATCATTAGCACTTTTTTCCGAAAAATCAAATATCATACGGCGATTGGCCAGAAACGAAGCGCGGCTGCTGAACATATTTGCGATCTCAAAAATTGTACACTGTCGACTCGGTAGGACAACAAAAAAGATTGTATATATATATATATAATAGTTAGGATATAACGGCAAATAACCACGTTCAATCAATACTTTTGACGCACACGGACAATCGAATTCGGTTTTGGTTTTTGTTTGTTTTTAAATAAAATGAATTGCAATCGCCTAAAAGAGGATTTCCATTTAACACTGCGACACTCGAAACTCAAACGTGACTAATTAAAAAAAGACTATATATTCAATATATAATCGGGGGGGTACACGCACGCGCAGCGCCTTCAACTAAACGGTTCTTCTACTTCCTTCACTGGCAATCGTCGATGGACAAATGGACGAGCAACGCCATTTGGGTTAAGTTCAAGGGTAAATGGAATTCCAGTGGATTCCAGGCCTTCCAACAGAGAGGGATCAGGTGATGCTGAAAAACTCATGTAATGGAAGAAAGCAGAAAGCATACGAAGAGAGACAGCAGCAACTTCGCTGCAAAGCTAGAACCGGGATCTCTACCGACTGCGTTCAAAGCTTTTGAACAGCAAGAGAGGATCCAACTCAACAAGCCATAGCTTAGTCAAAGCAAAGAACAGAGACAGGCGCTCTGCAAGCGTCACTTTAAGCTCATGTAAGGCAGCGCAGCAAAATCAATTCTAGGCAGCGCAGCGAGAGAGGAGCAATATCAGGCACACAACCAAGCGTCAGCTCTCCTGACAGCCGCTGGAGCCACTGCGACAGCGAGAAAGAGATGGAAGTTAAATGCAAAGCACAAACGGCAAAAGTCAAAGCAGAGGACTAGAGAGCAAAGCGGGTGGGATGATCGACTGGAAAGTCGACAGCTTAGACAAAATAACGGATTATAATAAACAAAACTGAGCAAGAACATAAGGTGTGGTGCGCATATGTACATACATTAAGTTTACCTACTGAGTAAAACAATTATACTCTGGATAAGCAATTAATTTTCAAGAGATTAAACTTTTCTTTACATTAAAAACCTTTTGCCATCTGCTCCTTAAACCATTTCTAAGCCACTTACGTATGCAAATGACTTTTTACCGTCCGTCGATTTTTTCAAGTCAACCTACATTTTCTTCTAATTACGACCGAAAAAAAGCAAACGTTTCCATTATCCATTTGTCTACTTAGTACGCGGTGTTCCGGCTAAGGTGCCTCTGAAACACGCCCTGTTATCCAATCCTTCTTAGCTAATTCATTTCACTCACACACAGGCGGGCATACCACCCACAAAGACCCTGCCGGCCAACATTTAATCAAGAGTTAGTGGGTCCTTGTCCAGGTGGGTTTGCTCATCGCGTTTTAGTTGACCCAATTTGGCCTTGGCTCTGGACGAATGCTAAAATCGTTTATTTACACAAGCAAATGGCCATTAGGTTAATGCTATTTGAGGATTACTCAGCCAGAAAATCGCCAAACCAAACAAGAAAAGTTCACTCAAGTCGAAATCGAAGTTGTTTTAAGGTTTTTTTTTTTTTGGTTTTACTCTAAAGTCCATTTTGAGGATAGAGCATAGAAAGTAAATCAAGGCACATCACATTACACATAATTAAGGTTTAGTTTGGTTTGTGTTTGAAGTCTTTGTCACGGTGCCTAATGCTCTAATTGCAGCGCTGCCAACGCACTTGCACTGCTCTGCTCTTCATTCCAAGCGCTCTCTTCCACACTCGTCGTCGCTTTTTCTCTCATTCTCATCTCCTGCGCTTGAGTGTTTCACGGCGGCGGCTGTTGCTTCATATTCTATTCATACCCTTTACTAGTGAAACTCAAGGGTATATTAGTTTTGAAACACTTTACGTAACAGGCAAAAGAAAATCAATAATAAGCACAAAGCACTTTGTTTTGTAATGAATATACAAAGAAATATAGTTTTTATTTAAATATTTTAGTGACATTTTTAAGAGGTATCTTATATGTCGTTATGTCGCATAAAGCTTTCTCACTTGTTTGCCTTTTAATTTCTTGCAAGTTTCACTTTTATTTGGCAAATTCTTGTCTGCCAATCCTGCCCCCTCTCCACCCTTTGCGCCTTCTTTGTTGCATTTTGTAATTTGAACTTCGTCTTTACTTTTCATTTGCTTCTTTGTTTGCCAGACGGGAAAAACTTTTCAACAGCTCTCTCTCTCTCTCTGTCTCTCTCTCTCTCTGCCCACATCCTCTTCCTCTTAACCCTTTCCTAGCTATTTTGGCTTGACTTTAATTTAGTTAAAGTTCGAAAGTCACTGGGAAGGAGTAGGGGAGACAACAAAAGTTCGGGGGGTAGCCAAGGGGAAACACTGTAATTGCAACGATCCTTTGACACAATTATTGCATTTCTTGTGCATCCCCCAATACGTGGGTTAGGATAGGATAGGATATGAGCCAAGTTCCGCTTAGGATCCAATAAAACATGCAATTGCGACAAATTTCATACAAAAACTTTTGTTAGCCGAAAAACAAAACTTTTCCACACACACACAAGGCAACAACAAACTCCTCGGAAACGAGTAAAACGAACTGAACTTTTGTGCTAGTATCAAAGTTCAAACTGCAATTCATCTTCATCAACAAAAAGAAGTATATGCAATGTTCGCAAGAAAAATAAGGAAAAATCAGTTATAGTTCTGCCGCCTCCTCATCATATATGTATTTATGTAGATATAACTATTGATCCTTGAAAAATAACTGCTATCAGTGATTTTATCAAAAGAGAGCGCTATATCTTTAAAGTTCGTAAAGTAAATTTGGTTGCCTTCTCTCCTTTACATAGACATACAGTAAAAAAATAAACCCTTGAGCGCAGTGGGCTGAGAGCGAAGTTCCGTCTACTTCGCCAGCTATCGACATAACAAGAATATTGCATTTATTTGTCCAAAGCACAGCCACACGGAAATCCACCCAAAAGGCAAGATTTCACTTTAAATTTTAAAGCAAAACTTTCAGACTTCGTGCCACCTTCTCTGGCACTCTTTTTTGGCATTTATCTTCATTTGTCGGAGCAACAGCAGCAGCAGAAGGAGCTGGCAGGGTGCAGAGCAGCAGCAGCAGCTGTCAACAATTTGCCGACCACAAAATTGTCGAGGGAGCCACCGAAGGAGTGTCGGAATTTGGTACTGGGATTTCGCCAGAATTCAGCATCGTTTCTCCCGAGAAACTTACTAATTTGCTTGATTACTCCAGAGAATTATGGTGGGGGCGGGGGTTAGCATAGGGCACACGGCAAACGGCACACAAGGCGGCAGAAAATTTGAAATCTATTATAAAAGTTTTTTACCCCCAAAATGAAGGCACACTGGGGACAGCTAAGAGAGAAGGTTGCGGCATGAGGGTGGGGGCTGAAATTCGTCTTTGACGGCGTCGACATGGGTCAACACTTTGACAGAGACAAGGAAACAGTAAAAACAAAAAAAAACAAAAAAAACTTATCCAATAAAGGAGCAAAGAGCGCTCCAAAAATGGGAAAATTGAGAAAGAGAGAGCAAAAAGTAGTGTATGTAACAGCTGTGTAATATAGAAGCTGCAACAATTCTTTGAACAACTTTTTTTCAGCTGTCTCTTCATTTTGTCTTTATCTCTAGTTTTTCCAGGTGAGACGGGATAATTTTGTTCATGTCTAGCGTCTGCTACGCTGCACAACAAATCAAGTTCCAAGTGGATCTCTGCAACTTTTGTTACTTGTTATTTTCTTTTGTGTCACCTATCCCCACCCCACCAACCCCTCCACAATCCTCATTCTCCGCTTTGTTCTGTTTGATTGGGTTGTTGGGATGCTCCTTGATGTTCGGCGATTTGTTAGTGCGGTGTCCTAGAGATTGAAAATCAATGGGCAAAGTAACACAAGTGGGAGCTTGTAAAAGAGCTTTAACCTTGTAATTTCTAAAGTGCTGCAGCTGCTATGAAGGACTATTGAGAAGGGGAGGGAGGGAGGCAGCAGGCAGCAAGCAAGGTTCAAGGTTTGGTGGAGGAAAGTTTTTTGGATTGAATTGGTTGGATTTTATATGTTCATGATCATCGTCGACTCTCGCATTCAATTCAAACATTGATAAAGTGGTTGAAAATTTTCCATACCAAAAATTAAAGTAAATTTTAAAAATTTATAAAATTTCTGTAATTCCGAAACCGTCTCTTGCAATTTCTTATCCTATTCCATTCATTATCCCTCATCATCTGCCCAACTATTAAATCATATTTCCCCATACCTTTGCACTCCGCTCCTGGAGGCTTTCTAAGCAGCTTAACCTCTTGAAGCTTTGCTTTGATCTCTCTCTTAATGCGAACGACCCACAAGTTCGAGAGAGCAAAAAGCTTCGTCGCCGCCTATAAATTACTCAACTTCAGCAGACAGAAAAAGGGAGGGCAGAGAAAGGCAACGGCATTTCGGCACGCTTATCAAAGATAATTTTAAGCCGCATTTAAAAATGATTTCTTTGCTTTATTTTCTGCCGACATTCACTGCCCCCTCTCCCCCTCTCCCACTCTTTATCTTTCTCTGTCTCGGTCTTTCAACCATTCGTTACACCTCCTCACGTTTTTGTTGAGCTACGCGACTTTTTGCGCTGACTGTGCGTTGTCTGGCAACGCTGGCTGGACGCGCAAAGCGGCAGAGAGTGGGAGCGAGGACGGTGCGTTCCAATGTTGACACTCAGTGAACCCCAAAAAAAAAAGACAGCAGCAAAAACAACAAGTAGCAGAAAGCTAGCAGCGGGTGGCCGAATCTTTTGATACCCTTCCCAAACGCATCGTTCCCCACTTGAACGAATCAACTTTATCCTGTCGGTAATAATCCAAATAGCATTTGGAAAGAGGGTATAAGAAAACCGTTCATCTCTGCCACGCATTGCTCTTTTTTTGGTCAAGAATAAAGCCGCTGTCTGAGCCTCATAGCCCGGACCTGGCTGAAGACTCCCTTTTTTCCCCCGTGCGCTTCGTCTGCGTTCATCCTCTGCTGCGACAATTGGATGAGCAATGCTGACGAAAGGGTGGACCGAAGCGGTAGAAGGAGGGAGAGCTTGGACCTTTGTGCAAATATTTGACATAGCCATGAGCGCACCAGACGGGGGGCGTGGGGGGAGATGGATGAGCAGAGACAGTGGAGTAGACACGGGGTAATATTGGGCCAGAGAGAAGCTCATTTTTTGGCTCAACGCAGTGGATTCCCAGTGGGGGGGTCTATGGGTATGGGGATGGAGATGGGAAGCGGTTTAGGACTCGTGTGTAATTAAGCAAAAATTTCCAAATCGTTTGTAGTTGCTGTCCCTGTCTTTGCTGCCTGTCCCTGTCTATGCTGCTGCTGCTGCCTGCCCTGTCTATGCTGCTGCCGCTGCCTGCCCCTTTCCTATGTCCTTGTCCACATTGTTACTGTCTCTTGGTACCCGCCCTGCTGTTTGTTGTTGTTACTGTGTTAATAATCACTTGTAAATAGATCAAAGTTGGCATTTTATTTGAAAATGTTCCAGGGGTAGGTGGCTTTCGGATATTGAAGTTTAAGCATCAGCCAGGACTCAATGTCCGTCATTTAGTCTGGGGCTTATTTTGTGACTAATTAGAGGCTGACGAGGGAGAGTCCATTTTTGGAGTTGCATGTAGATACAGGAATGTCCTGGAGTGAGAGCGAATAAGGGACATTTGAGAGGTCAAAAAAGGATCCACAAGCTAAAAGTGGGATTTTGATTTTAGGACTAGAATTAATTGGTGAAGGTTTTTTTAGGACACAAAACTGGGAAAATGGTAAGTCTCAAGAGGCCTTTTTCATGATATATAATGCGTGAAGTTATTCATGAATCTTAAGAGAGATTTCCCAAGTGCTTTCCGACCGATAAATCGTACACAAGCGCTTCGGCATAGCTCAATAGTTGGTCCCAAGAAAGCTAACACAAAATATTGCTTGCTTAATTTTTTAGAAAGACTTCCAATAAAAAGTACCCAGATAAATCATTTTAATTCAATTAAATTCGATTATACTATTTATTTCTCATTTATTTTCATTTTTTATTTATTGCATTTTCGTCAGCTTAATAATTTTGATCTTCCATTACTTTAATTGGTTTTGAAAAAAAAGAACCGTTTAAAAACACAAATAATGGATGACTCGACTCCTCTTCCCCATAAGTTGCCATCTTTGCAACTGAAAATGAAGCCCAAAAATTAAAAAGCCAAAGAAAAAACCACATCGAAAATGTCAACGAAAAAACAAAAAAAAAAAAAAAAATTTATATGTGAGATAAATATTCACCACACAGGAAACCAAATTAAATAAGTAAATCTTGCGGGCATGTAAAAAAGGCAAACCGAATCGAGTATAAAATATATATGTATATGTATACATATATGCCAGAAGATAAAGCACAAAGGGATGCCAGGACTCGGCTCTCAATGTCACTTCTCACACACTGAAAAAAAAAAAACACGAGAACAGACCGTGAAAAAAAAACCGAGAAATTAAATTGTGAAGCGTAATGTTAACGCAACCAAATGCCCAAAAGTCCAAGAGAGCGAGCAGAGATCCGAGCCGGCTTTAACCACAATGTGAATGTGAATGGAAATGCTACATGCAAGGAGCACTAACCAGTAAAAAATATATATTTATTCGTTTCTTTTTGGGCGGGCTATGCGCAAACTTTATGCCCTTAAAGAGCTAGGGCTCCGGCGCAGTGACACACACAGACACATGACCAGGCGGCGGCTTGAAGCGGTATGCAGGCAGGCATGGGGGAAGGGTTAAAACAAAAGTAACGGCATTTCACAGCAGTGGAGCAAAAATTCCAACAATGCCAACGGCTTCGGAGCAGAATCAATGACAACAACAACAACAACAACAAACGACAAAACGAAAGAAATGGCAGAGAAAAAAACAAAGGAGAAAATCGAATCTTAGATGTTCTATCGCAGGAACTTAAAAATCATCCATAAATAAATAATATAAATATTTATTTAGTATGTATTAAATATGAGTAAATATTTAAAAGCAAAAACATATATTTCCTATATAGTTAGAAAAATATAAATATAAATAAATATATAAATATGTAAATATAAATTCTATATTGGTAATCCCTGATTTTTTTTTAACTCGCAGTGAGAGGTCTACTCTCTCTGGCAGAGCATACAAAAAATGCCCCAAAAAGAAAAGTAAATTCCAAAAAAAAAAATATGTGCCTTAAACTTGCGCTGGCAAAGGAATTTATTGATTCATTTTTGAATAAAAAACTGCGTACCCCAGTACCCAGAACAGCGACAACTGGCGGGCCTTGGGTAAAGAAAAATGATTTTCATGGCTTCCGGTTACTCCAGTGTCTCCCCCCTCCCCCTTGTTCCACCGTCACCCCATGGAAGCGCGCCCAGAGCGAGAGATGTGTGCAAAATTGAATCAAATGATTTTTATTCCGTTGGGGTGCACTTTTCAGCATAAGTCTTGAAGAAGAAAAAAACCAAAAAAAAAAAAAAAAAAAGAAAAACCAAAAACCTGAATAAAAATTATAAATGAAAATGCCAGAGGGGCGATGCGACGATGAACAGCTGCAGCAGCAAGGGCGGCAAGGGGAGTTGCCACTTGAGGCATGCAAAAATGGTCGCCACTTTTTGCAAATTGTTGTTTGCCAACGAAATTGAAACAATTCCATGCTCTTTACTCTTTTTCGTAGCAACTCTTTCACTCCGTCTCTGCCAGTGCCATTTCTTTCTGTGCCACTGCCACCTCTCTGTCATGGCATCATGCAACAACCATCATCACCTATCCACCTATCCACCTATCCATCCTCCTTCACACATTCACTGCTGCTGCGCTCAAGCGCTCGATGCACAGCGTCGCATAAATTTTGTTGGTTTGACGCGCATTTCACAAATGGATGAGCGTACGAAGGGAGAGCGAGCGGTAGAGCGGCGGTAGAGGTAGAGAGGATGATGCCCCCTGGCAAAGTGTTTGCAACGGGGCGCAGAGCGCGGGGGGTTTGGTGAAGTGATTGGGTGAGTCTCCTCTTGTCTCTCGATTCGATTTCCATATGCATTTCAATATTTGAGCACTTAAATGTTAATGAATTGGCAAGAATTGCCAATTGCACTTGCACGTTCTTTGCTGCTAGAGAAAGAGGGAGGGAGAGAGCCCAGCCAGCCATAGCATGGTAGAGTGGTAGGGGAAAGCAAAGAAGAATAAGTATATAAAATTAATTAAACTCGATTTTAGAGGGTAGGAAAGTTCAATCGAATAATTAGATGTCGTGGAATGCAGCAGAAATTTATGCAGAAATTCGTTACTGTATCAGTGGATTGGATTCGAGATCAAGGCCTAAAGCTAAATATTTCTCAACGCTTCAACTGAGGCATCAAAAGATTACGAATTCTATTTTTCATAACCGTTTAGGTAGCTGTCCTTTAATCCTTTCTATCCTTTCTTTAAACACATGCTGAATCGAGCCGTTATTCAAGTGAATTAATTAGGAACATTCTTTAAAATATTAAAGCGATAGTTCTCCCCCCCTCACTCCTGAAAAAGGATCCTGAAGAGATTTTAATAGAGCTAGACGCTGATTGAGCTTTCCCTGAAATATCTATAAAATCGGTAATAACGTATATAATATAAAATAATATAATATAATATAATATAATATAATATAATATAATATAATATAATATAATATAATATAATATAATATAATATAATATAATATAATATAATATAATATAATATAATATAATATAATATAATATAATATAATATAATATAATATAATAATAATAATATATAATAATTCTTCCAGGATTTAATTTTAATTTTTACTTTAATTTTTAATCTTTAATTTTTCGTTGACCCTCTTTAAATCCTAAACCCATTTCTCCACTTTAGTAGCCTTTTCCACAACTCATTCAAATTTTAAACACATCGTTATCCCTCGCTCACTGTCCTCCTCCCATCCATCGTAGTACTCCTCCTACCACTACTCGTATATCCCTAGGTCTCAATGGGACCATTACCTAAAAATTGTGACAACAAGAAAGAGAGGCAAATAATGTTGTGTCGCTCTCGTCTTGCCCATGCGGGAGACATTTGTATAATTTGTTTGTGTGTTTTTGTGTGCATTTTTATGATTTTGTCAACGCGGCAGAAACGAAACGGTAGAAAAAGAGCTGTCGAAAGGGAAAGCAGAGCAATGCAAAAGAGTCAAGAGTGAGAGAGAGAGGGAGGAACAGCCCACAAAACGACCAAACGATAATCATAATAACGGGACACGGGGACACAACGAGGCCCCAGGGAGAAAGTCGAGAAGAAAGGACACGACGAGTCGGGGCGGGGCGGGTCCGGGCAGGGGCAAGGCAGGTCGTTTAGTTGTGTCTCTAATTGCCTAGGAAAATGCCCATTAAAGGCCAAAGATAGACTCGTTTCGTTCTCCTCCCCCATCTCTCCCCCCACTCTAACAGGTGAGTGGCGCCACAAGGAGGAGGCTAGGAGTGTGGATAGCCTGCGGAGGCATCAATTTATTGAAAAACAATCTTTGCACATAAATTGGCAAGGAGATGGTGCAGGGACAAAGCATATTTTAAATGTTCCCCGGGGGCAAAAATATGCATAAATTAGTTATTCTTACTTTATTGATTGTTCTGAGGACTGAAATTGAAAGTTATGGCAGGGCAAGTAGACCAGAAAGTGAGTAAGAAATAAATACAGCAAGGACTGGTAACAGTGGCTAACGTTTAAAGCTAGTCCAAAGGGCCCTTTTGACCCATCGATACCTTGATAAAAAGTGGCTAAAGAGACGGCCAGGAAATTTAGTCTCACATCTTGGCATCTTATCTTCGCCTTCTCTGACAACAAAATATTTTTGCTTTGCTTGTTTGTTTTTTCCTGGAAAACAAGCAATTTCCCATTCAGTTGACACCAGTCAAAAAGAAATTTCACGAAATGGGCGCCCATTAGATCGTTCACTTGCTGTATTTTTCCACTGAATTCCCCAGCTCCGCCGCTCCCAACCCCACCTGCGGCTTTGCACAACACAACGAATCACGCCCACGCCCCGCCAACAACAAGACCGAATTGCTGCTACCTCGCTCACTCTATCAATCTTTCTCGCCCTCTCTCTCTGTTGCAGTTCTACATATGTGTGACAATCTCTGCTTTTCTACTCTCCCTCTCTTTCACACACACTTGAATCTGTGCTCTTCTTCGTGGATAGGCTTCGCTTGACGCATGTCACGTGTTTAATTATTTACGTGACTTGGCGGCAATTTATTTTTCTATTCTTTTTTGCCACGCTGGCTTTTCCTTGGCTTTTCTTTATACTTATGTTCTCTTTTTTTATTGGGTGTTTTTTTTTTTGTTTTTTTTTTTGTTTGTGGTGTAAATATTTATTGCCAGTTTAGGGGCTTGGGGGGGGGCACTGACTCTATCACTAAAAAAGCAAACTAAAACTGCCAACTTGTCGCCTACGTGTGGTGTGTTTATATTGCGGTACTTAACCGTAATTGGGGTGGACAGCATATGGCAGAGAGAATCATATGAGATCATCTAAGAAAAGGTCAGCATAGCAGGTCGGTTTTTCGAATGTTTTACAATTTAGTGTTACTAAATGTAGACTCAAGTTGGGGTTCTAATTTTATGAATTCGATATTTTAATTATTATGACAATATTATTTAATATTGAATGTATCTGAAATATATGGAAATCGAAGAAGCGGCCCTCTATGGTTTCTTAAAACATTTAAATCTCGTCCCAAAAATGCTACTCCTATAGCCAGAAAAAGTACGCGTACATTATTAAAAAAAAAACAAGAGAACTTTTTGTTAGTCATAAAATGCATAAATAATTGTATGCCAAAGTCCAATTGAATTTGTAAAACTCTTCGTAGACACGCACACTCGCACATACAGACATATGAAAATGGTATACAAATGTATGCATGAAATTATAATTGTTGCTTCTACGACACACTCGCACACACACACACAATTAAAAAGACAAGCAAAGTCATTAAAAATTTAAGCAGCTTTTAGGCTTACACCACACACACACACATGCACACACACAGACACAGGCGAGAGAGAAATGCAAACACACAGGACTCAAGCACACAGAGGCACACAGAGACATAATAGACTTTTTCCACGCTTTGCTTTTGTTTATTGAAACAACAATAACAGCAACAGGAAAAAGAGCAACGAAATTGTTGTGTGTCTGCGAAGGCACAGCCTTTTTTTGCGCGTCTGATTAACATGCCAGGCAGGGAAGGAGCGAGCAGGATTAATTACGTGGCTCCACAGAGACCCCTTTTCGGTATTTTTTGCTTTTTTTTTTTTGCTTACTTGATCAAATTTTATTAATTGAGTGAAGCTGACAAAGCAAATATTTGAATTAAATGTTGTTGGTTCTTTCTAATTGCGGAAGGGTGTTTTTTTATTTATATTATGATTAATTTTTTGATATGCATTTTTCGTGCTTAATATTTAAGTGAAACAAAAGTGCTTTGGAGCAAAAATATGCTGATTTAATTGGTTCTTTGGGAATCTTTTTCGCTGCTCAAATTAATTCTTAATCCTTGGATCTAGTCTCTATGGACTACAGCTTCACTTTTTGTTTCCACTAATCCTCGTTGCTGTATTATTTCGCAAGAATTTGTTTGAAAATTAAATATGATTAAATGTCATACATTAGATATAGAAAATTCTTTATGCAAAAAGTCACAAATTCTGTTAAGCGAATAAATTTCCAGCATTTTGAGTCGATTACCACAAAAAAAGCCTAAGCCTTCCTGCCATCAATGATATCGAATCATTTTAATCCATTAAGTCGTTCAATGGCTGTTGCTCCAAAGGTTTAAATATTTATTTGCCACTTGAATATTTGAATTATATATTTGACATGACAATGTTGTATCGTATCCCTCCCTTACTTTTCGGTCGTTTACTCCTCTCTTGCTCAAATTTATTGGATTTATTTTTTAATTACGTAAAAATATATACATATATTTTTTGACAGTTTCAGGAATTTTTTGTGCACGAATAAAGGAAAAGCCAAAGGGGTAAAAAAAACACTGACCGCATATGGAACCAGCAAACTGAACAAACAGCAATTTTTTGTGGCAGCGAAATTTTTGTGGCGCCTTAAAATATGCAACGCTTGATGTCGAATGCTTTGCCCCTGTCATGTGGCATTATAAGGCCCGCTCAAAATGCGATTGACAGCGAACAGGACCACAGGACACACAAAACACAAACACCAAACAAAACAAAAAACACAGTAGGGTGGGATATAGCGACTAAAAAAATACCCACTAGATGTGTATCAAATTGGCAGTGGAGAGGGGAATAATTATAAATATAATTTCATTTTATGGGCATAATTTTTGGTAGAATTGTAGATAATTCTTATATATTTCCCACTACTAAATAGGAGCCTGCAATGATGTCATCTGATCACGAATCCAATATACCCCTCTTGCTCTCTACGAATATTCGGTTGGGTACAACGAAAATGTCCAAACACCACCGTCAAATGGCCAAAAGGAAAGTGTATTTATATACATATTTTTGTTGTTAGTGCGAATCTACCACCTACCTACACCTTTGCTCGCTGCTGTGTTTCCCCAAACGATTCCATGGGCTAATGCATAAAAAATTGACCCACATTTCGATTAAATATACATATTCATATTTACATTTGTTTGAGCAACACACAAAAAAATAGAAACACACACAGAAATACACAGAGAGACAGATAGAGTGAGAAAAACCTCTTTGAATGAATAATGAAAATATCTACGAAAGTTGATTCTGGCATAAAAATAAAACAAAGCGATTTATCAATGTGGAAGTGTACCACAATTCTAGCTGACAGTTCAATAATAAAATATAAGTGCTCTCTTTTATACCCTTAATGAATGAAATCAATAGCATAAGTTGGATGCGAATTAAGGTATTTTTTTAGGGGTTTTTTGTTGCACTTTTCGCTTGAAGTTGGCTGAATGATGGATGAGTTTTTAAAGTGGGTTGCATCTGGGCATATCTGTACAAAATGTTCCACTGAATCATGCTAAAAATTAAAGCTAAATCGATAAAGTATTTATTGTTAAGCCTTGTTACCAAATAAAATGTTTAACTGCTGTAGGATCGTTGACCATTTACTAAGGAAATATTAGGTACGCAATCGGTTCGGCTATGCAGCAGCGCTCCTCGGTCGACTAGGCGGCAGCTAGCCTGCTTTTCTCCCTTCGTTTTGTAACAAATAATTTTTGATTTGTAAGCAGTTATTTATTTAACTACACATGATCTTTGAGACAGCTTTTGATTCAACCAAGATTCCAAATTCCAATTCCAAAAAAAAAATGTTTTCAGAAATATTATCTATTCTCGACTACCCTTTCAAAATCCCTTTGTATTCTAAGCATAGAGTATTCTCCATCGTTATTCTGCTTCATACACTTTATATTTTATCAGTTCGAGTTTCTGTACCCGCAAGCAAAAAGCTCGACTGACAGACAGACAGATCCAAAGAGAAGTAAGCGATAAAAGCTTTGCCAACAGTGGCGTACCTGTGTGTGTGAGTGACACACTTATTGATGTAATAACATGTGCATTAAATATTTATTGTATTGGGTAGACAACATGGCACTTTCTTCCGCTTACTTTTGTTACACTCAGACACACACACACACACACACAGAGACACCTTGCTGCCTGGCTGGCTGCCTTCAGCATTCAGCCTTTTTATGGGCCATACATGGAGCTAAAGTTGTAAGTGGCCTGGCGGCGGCCCCAGGAATTGTCTTCAACTCAAGTGATTCGAAAGGTTTTTTTTTTTCCTACAGGTATAGGAAATGTATATGCAGCTGTGTGAGTGTGTGTGTGCGAGAGAAACTGTGTCACAGTCGATGATGGCATCAGCGTCTGCTGCTGCTGCCCCTTTGACAACAGACCGGAGCCCCACAGGAGCCAAGATGTTTGCATTATAAAATATGAAAAGGTAAACAGAATGTCAGAAAATCAAAACACTCAATATAAGGGAAAAGTGTGAAAAATTTATGTTGAAATGAATTGAAAGTCGAGTTGAGCATTCAAATTCAAACGGGTAAAATATAAAATATGAAAATTGCTCAACAAATCGTTTCGTATGTTTTGCTGCATTTTAGGGGCAGGTTTATGGGCTGTGGATTGGCCTTTTTCTTTTTTGTGAATGTTATGTGGAATATTTAACATTATTATTATTATTTATTTAATTTTGTTTACTTTATTTATTTTTTTTATTTTATTTATTTTTATTTATTATTATTTATTATGTATTATTGTTTATTATGTATTATTATTTATTATTATTTAGCCATTGTATTATTATGGGATTTGTCAGTTCTAAAAGAAGCAACCGGGAAGCTAACAAACTTGAACGGAGTTGTTCTAGGAGTTTCTAGTTCTAGTTCAAAATTTTTGTGGTATTTTTTTACCGCATTTTCCATGAAATAATTGTTTGGTTCTGTACTTTCAAGTTGGTTTTTTTTTAATCTTAAAAATAATTAAAATGCAAAATTTTTTGTATTCTTTGACTCACCTATTTTTATTAACATCCAGGGAATATGAAAAGAGAAGACAGAAATAAAATTTACGTTAGGATTTTTATACCATTTCGTTACGTCTTTGTAAAGCACATGAGAAAAATATATTACCGGGAACAAAGCAAAATGAAATAGAATGCAATTAATGACGAGAACAAAAAGTGAGAAACCCCAAAAGGAAGCACAATCAAAAGCAGCTCCAACTGTGCCCCAGACGCAACACAAACCAACTCAAAGGGTTAAATTACAGGCAACAGAGGGAGAGAGAGAAAAGCAGACATGGAGTGAGCTCTAAAAATGCATAATTCGAATAATTTGCAGTGTAATTAGAGTTGCACTTAAATGGTCAACAAGGAGCAGGACCCCAAAACAGATTACACTAAATACGAATGTGAATGCAACACACACACACACACTACAGAAAAAGAGTGAACAAAAGAGAAACAACATCAAATAAAGAGAGTAGCAGACAGAGCCTGGATAGAGTGGGAGAGAGCCAGAGCCCATAAATGTACGACAACCGCAAATAAAACGGCTGGCAAATTGCTTGAGGATGGAACTACGGACACAAGAGGGAAAGGGGGTCGGTAGGAACGGCTGGGATAAATGGAGGCAGGCGGGTTCAAAATTATGTGCTTGTGTGTGGTGTCGATGGGAAGTGAGTGGTAGAGCTGAGAGGAGCCAGAGAGAAGTCCTCCAACTGCTATTAACTTTGTCTATTCGTTGAAATTGCCAGCCCGCGTTGAAATTGCCTCCCAACTGTTTTACTGGCGGATTAAAAGTGTTCCACAGATGGGGTAACACTAATTAGAGAGGCGGGTTGTTTGGAGTAAAGTACAAGTACTCTATGCAATTTTAGTAATATTTTTTTTATGAATGCAAATAATAAAAAAAAACCACTAACAGTTAAAGTATCAAATATCATTTTTTATATAAAATCTTTAAAAACTTTCGGAACAAACCAAAAAGACTTCTGTTTCTGCATCTAAACTTTGGTTAGTGTATTAAATTGTTCCATTTGTTTACTCGAAAACATTGTCTTCACTTTGTTTTCTACCGCCATAATTATTGCCGCCGTGTCCTAGTCGCAAAGCAACAGCTCGTTCTGACTTTTCGCAAACAACAACTTTCTGTGCACAATTTTCTTGGGTGTTTTTATGCCAAGGCCCCCCCACCGCGTATTTGTTGTGTTTTTTTGTTCATATATTTTGCCTGAATCCACAGTCGTTGTCGTCTGTCGAATTATATTTTATAAGCCTCGAGAAGCAGCAGCAGCAGCAGCCAGCCAGCCGCGTTGCAAAGGGTGCGCGAGAGGGGCAGAGAGAGACAAAGCAGCAAAGCAAAGCAAAGGAAGAGGAAACTTTTCACCCAAAAAGCAAACCAATTTTATGCCGCGATGCCGAAAAATTTTTAAGCACATAGACACAGACAGAGTCCGTCTGTGTGTATGAGTGTGTATGCGCTGTGGTCACAGGTGCCACTTATGCGGCACAACAACAGTAAAGAGAAAACAGCAGGAGCAGCAGCAGCAGCAGGAGGAGCAGCAGCAGCAGCAGCAGCAGCAGAAGAGAGAGAGAGCGCTAGCTAACGAGAGTGGGAGCGTAGTTCCGTAAGTTGACTGCGCTTTTTATACCCATTGGTTGTGGCGTAATAAAGGGTATTACATATGTGCGCTTGGCGATATTGGCTACAGGCAGAGGGAAGCGTGGCGATGGAAAAATAAACAAATTTAATTTGACAGAATATCTTTAGTTGATTTATTAATCTCAATAGTAAAAAGAATTCTTTAGAATCGAAATTTTACTTGGTAAATTCCTACACATAAATCTCAGTAGTGGGTATCAATCAGTCGACAGGTTGCCCATAGCTTTGCTATTGCTTTCGCTGTCGCCGCAGTTTCGTCGCTTATTATAACCGTTTTTATAGCTACGCAAAAAGAGAGCAACGCAAAGTGAGCTATAGCGAGAGAGAGAGAGTGAGGGAAAGGGAGAGCAAGCAAATGAAACTTTTTGCTGCCTCTGCTGGCCGGCCAGGCCAGACTTTGCAAGTCATTTCGCTTCACTTTGGTTTCCTTACCCACTCCTCACCTCTCTCTCACTGACTCTCTCCTGCACCCATCAAGACCCTCTTTGCCAGACGGCAGCGCATTTTAAGCATCTTAAAAAAAGAAGTTCTCCCCCAGGCCCCCCAGCCTAGCCCAGCCAGCACACACATTTGCGGGTTAAAGTTTTTGGGCTCCTTCTGTTTTTCACAGTTTTTGCTTTAATAATTCATCCGCTCGCTATTTATGTGACAGGTGATAGCCGTGGAAAGGCCCGGGCTCCAGCCCAGTCTCAGTCTCAGTCTCATGGCTGGTCAAGTACGGGACGACGGGAAACTTGGTCTAGACTTGGGGCACCCGCAGATGGAATAATTGCTGCGACTGTAAAGGAAGAGTTGTCTATGTGTGTGTGTGTGTGTGTCTGTGTGTCTCAGAGGTCCTTTTTGGGCGCTTTTTGGAAACGTGGCGCATGCATGAAAGAAAAGCCTTAAATTTTGGGCATTTAAAAGGGTCATATATGGGAGACTAATTGAGGTGCCCCTGAGGCACAAGTGGAACTTGGTATACAAAAACGGGGCAAGGGAAACAGAAATAAATCATTTAAAACTGACAGCACAACGTATTAAGTTGGAAATAGGAATAAATGCAGTTATTTTGGAAAGAGAACTGTCAGTGTCAGTGTCATTTAAAGAATGATAGATTAAGTTTCAGTTTTCATGGGAATTAAATCGAATAAATACATTCATGCATACTTATTTAAGTATGTATGTTTATACAGAGTAAACTGACATCATTCTAATTTATTTAAGCAGCTTTAAAGCACTTCTTTGAACCTACTTGCTTGAGAATATCCCAAAGAATCATCGGTTAAACGCTTCCTTCCTGGCGGCACAAATTGCTCCAGATAAGAAGCAGGCTCGGGGGCTCTCTCTTACCCGAGAGTTTTGGGTAAATGCCACTACATGCTGCATCATTAACTAAACGACAGTTTAAGCGTTTTCGCCACAGCCACAGCCACAATAAAAGCAGCAACCAAGAGCGACCGTATAAAGAATGGAAACAAGACGAAATTTTGTTTGGCCAACCAAGAGAAAATTTTCTTGGCAACCACCACATGAAGGAAATGTGCCACATAACATTAAGCAACAACTCATATCCTTGAAAATTTCAGCAGAGTCGTCTCCTCTGGCAGTGCCGCCCGCCGCCGCCGCCCGCCTGTTGATGGGCAACACATTTTTTTTTTACTTGCGGCAAGCTCTAATGAAGCGGCAATGAGGCGAGCACGAAGACGAAGAAGAGGAGACTTTTTCCCCACTCGTAGAAGAAAAACAAACATCATCATCAGGGCAGGAGGAGACGGGGGCGGAGTATGGGATAGGAGACACATGACCCTGATGTAAATTTACATACTCGTATGAGAGCAAGCAAATTTTGTGGCATTTCATCTGGGGAAATAAAAGCCCAGAAGAGCAGCCAGGGAGTGACAAATTAGGGCTGGTTGAGAGCGCAGGGGAATGGCAGTGGGAATCATACCACAAATGAACTTTGCTGTTGCGAAAGAAAGTTTTCAAGGATAAATTTTGGGGAAGAAAAAAAAATTCTGCTTTCAATTTGAAACAAATTTAAGGCAAGAAAAATCGCTCTTAGAGTTAAGTTTCCCTGAAATAACTAAACAAAATAATTACACACAAAATGGCATGGGTATTTTCAATATTAAACCAATATTTCTATATTCTTTTCCATATTCTATATTTTCTATATTTTTTTCAAGCAAAAGAGTTCTGCGTATTACCGCATTAAAGATGTGGCAAAAACTTCCGGAAACCTTTATCAAGAACCTCATCAAACAGAAGAAAAGCGAACACAATCAACAACAACAGAACTCAACCAACTAACATCTGAGCAGCAACAAAAGCAAAAGCACAAAGCGTACAATTACAACTAGAAGTGCCATAGACCTCGACCGAACGTACTACCCCCACCCACACCCCCCACCCCCGTCTACACATTCAGAAATGACTCAACAATTAAAACCAACAGAGTTGCCATATTTGAACAGAGAGCGGGAAGGGGAAAGGCAAAGGAGGAGCTGCCAAGTAGCGAGTGAAAGGACAACAATGATGATGGGCCGAGAGTGAAGTGAAGGGGGCACCATAATCATAATTATGTGCTTACGTTTTACTCATAAAACAAAAACAAAAACAGAAAAACATAAAAAACAAATGAGATGTCGATGCGTTTGATATACTGCATATTCAGTGTTGAATTCCCCAAAAATAAATCGAAATATTTTTGAGCTTACTTGAAATATCTTGAGAAATAACAAAATAATAATTATTTTTGCTCAGCGGCTTCCTTCTTTGCATTAACCAAGTAGACCCCAACAATCGTAATACTCTCTCTCTCTCAGGGTATTAAAAAGAACGGTAATTGTTCTCATGTGTGTTTGTGTATGTGGGATGTTTGCATGTAGGGGGCGTGGCCTTTTATTTTGCCATTCATTGTCCCAACAACACAAAAAAAAAAAAAACAAAAAAATAAAGAGAAATGCTCAAAACCCAAGGACATGCATTTAACTTGGTCAAAAAGAGAGCATTACTTTTATTGTTGTTCGTACAACCAAACACCCAGCCACCCACCCTCCCCGCTACCCCAGCCATTGTTGTTCCTTTCACTCCTTTTCCACTCTTAATTGTTCTTTTCTCAGCAACCGACAAAACATAATTATCATCTGGAACTTGCATCATTATCGTCTTCAAGCCTGACCAAATTCAGTTTTAATTGTTGCTCCGTCATAATTCGTAACGATGCTAGGGGTGAGAGTGGCGGGTGATGGGCGAGAGTGGAAGTGGGTGGAAGGTGGAAGTAGCCCCCGATATCAATGGAACCAATTCGTGCTGTCTCCTTTGGGGGCAGGGAGAGAGAAAGAAATACTTTATCACAGCTGCAGCAGACTCTTCTCTAAACACAAAACGAGACAATTAAAATGACCATTAAATTGGGCAGAGGCAGAGCTACACAGGCAGAGACGCTAGCAGAGGTTGGCAGCAAAGTACAGGCAGAACGAGGAATATTGGCAGTGCATAGGCAGTGCATTCATTTCACTAAATAAACTTAAGTTTTTGTATTTATAACACAGAAAAATTTTAACATAAACCAAATGTCAGCGTAGTATTCTGTGGCACTGCAAAACAAATCATTTTCTGCAGAATAAACATCTGCGGATAATGAGATTAGTACGTACTCAAAGCAGTGTAGCTACTGCTTTGTTTAGGAAAGCAGTACTTGAAAGCAGTCCAGGGCATGCAGAGCGACAGCGTAACAGTCTCAGAGCAGCGTCTAAGATAAGCGTCGACAGAGAGAGAGAGAGAGAGAGTCAGCAGAGGCAGAGCAGAGCAATCCATGAACAAAAGGTAGTAAAAAGCAGCTGAGCCAGAGCGAGAGGAGTAGAACAAAGCGGAGAGACCACAAATGAGCAGAGGCAGAGCTGATTGAAGCAGCAGCAGGCAGAGCAGAATAAAGCAGTAGCAGCAGCAGAAGTCCAGACAAAACAACAACTGCGAAAGACACAGTAAACTTTTGTCCTCTTTTACCTCCTCCTGGTGCGGATGCTGGTGCTCAGGAGAGGCCTCTCCCATTCCTTTTTGTCTTTCGTGGTCTCATGTGTGTGCGTGCAAGAAATGTGACAATTAAAATTTTTCGGGCTTCATTTCTTAACCCTCCTCTGCTGCTGCTGGCTGCTGCCTGTGGCTTTTTATTGCCGTTTGTTGTTGTTCTTCTTCTTGCTCACAATTTTGGGTTCCATTTAAATTAAGTAGCTGTAGTTGTAACTGTATGAGGAGTAGACCCCCCCCACCCAAATGAAATGTTACTAATTTTGGGTGTCTGCTTTTATGGCATGCTTAGCAAAATGAATGGCTGGAAACAGAGAGAAACTTTTGATGACTTGGCGAACAGTTGGCTGAAAAGTATGCTATAGTTTGTGAAGCGGTTAAGAAAACTGAGAAATAGTTATGGCCCCAGAGTCCTTGTAAGGTGCTGTGGCTTTGGTATGGAATAAACGCGAATATCAGTGACAGAAAATTCAAAAGAATTTTACCTCACATCTTTTCTACTCTATTCGCATACTTGTTCATTTCCTTGACACATTTTACCTGCAGCTCTTCAGATTAGCATCTCATTTGTTTGCCATATATCAACAGACAACTCTTACGCTGTTTTTAGCCATCTAGCCTCTCTTTCTGACTCTCTCTATATCATCTCTGTGTATGACTCTCTCTCTATATCATCTCTCATCTCCCTCTCTCTCTCTATGTCATCTCTCATCTCGCTCTCTCTCTCCCTCTCTCCCTGTTATAAGCAAGTCAAGTGGGAAGCAAGTTTCCTAATTACGCCAACCCAACGCTGACGCATCCTCTCATCTTCTCTTGACACATTTTTTACAGAGAATTTTTTTTTTTGAGCTGCTGCTGCTGTTGAAACCGCATTGAAAAGCAAAAATGAGCGGGATGGCAAAAAGCAAATGCTCTGCTCACTCTGGCACACACACACTATGGGTAGGATGTGCATAAATAAGGCTTCCCTATAGAAAATGAAAATTGTACGTTACTTTTTTTCCTTTTTGCTATTTTTTTTTTTTTTTTTTGGTAATTTTGATGCTGCGTTCCACATAAACTCTAATATAACAAAAACAAAATCCCTTCTAAAATACTTTTCGTATTGCCCCAAAATAAAAGCGAAACCTTTTCGAATGCATTTAGGCATGTGTGGTGTGTGTGTGTGTGTGTCCTGCTAACCCAAATAGCGCTCATAAAGTGATAATTAAATAAGTTTGTTGCGCAAAGTCCTGACCACAGCTGGGAATAAAAAAAATAAATAAACAAAATTAAAGCTACAAAAATGTATTTTTGTAAGCTTAAGGGTTAAGGCCAAAAAGTAATTGCATTAAGAGAGAGAGAGATGGTATGGTATTTGATAATAATTAGTTGCATAAATATTGAATATTTATTGTAATAGAATTTTAATTTTAATTTTAATTCTTTATTATTGCCTTTTCTTTAAATTATATTCAAGAAATTTGTCTGCTTAAATTTCGCTAATTATCAGCAAACATTTCAGCCACAGATATCATCACACACACACACACAGCGAGGTAGCGAGGAGGCACAACCCTGACAATTGCACAAAAGCTCATCCAGAAGCGCACAATGGCAAAAACAGCTGGCTGGTCCTTGTTCTATGTATGTTCTAGGCTGTACTTTTCCCTCGTATTTCTGTCCTGTGTTCTCCCGCTGCTACTGTTTTCTACTCTGCTGCTCATTGGCCACTTGAAGACAAAAGCAGAACCAGAGGCTGAGGCAGTAGACAGGCAGTGCCAATGTCCGTTTGTTCGTTGTCCGCCAGTTGCCAATCGCCAGTGCAACGAAGCGGTAAATGCAACACCACGACACGACACGAAACGACACAGCAGAGAGACCAAGCCAGGCCAAGCAGCAGTTGCAGGTTGCAGTTGCAGCTGCAACATGAGCACACTTTAACCCAGGAGTCGATATCATTTCCGGCCAAATGCCTTTACAATATGGCAGTGGCAGCGGCAGTGGCAGTGGCAGTGGCAAGTAGAGGCAGGATGCGAAAGCACAAGGGGGGCATGAATGGGTCTGAGGTGAACATCAAGAGCAGACACAATGCACACACACACACACACACACACACACAAAACAACAAAACAGCAAGTTTTGCTTTGCCTTCACTGCCTCTTCACCCACCCCCACCCACCCCCTTTTCTACAAACATTTTCCTGACTTTTGCCCGACTCTTAAAGAGCTTTCAGCAAGCCAACGAACTGCCACCACACTCTTCTCTCTCTCTCTCTCTCCCTCTCCCACTCTCTCTCTCCCTCTCTTTCTCTTAACCGAAAAATTGCATTCAAAAACATTTTCAAGTCAAAAACGCTGACAGACTGCATCGTCTAGGACTGGTGCTGTGTGGTGGCTGGGGGGGGGGGGCTTCGCTGACAGGCCGCCGTCTAGCCGAACAAAAAAATTAAGTTTTGACTGCAATCGTTTTGGGTACACTGAGCAAAAAAAAAACACAGCTACAAATGGGAGCTAACAAAAGAAATTTTAAGCCCATAAGAAAGAAAACTCTGCAGCATTTCCCTTCGCTGCACGTAACTTTTTGGCATATTTAATCTCTGCTCTGAAGTGTTCCAGAAAACCTTCAATTTAAATTTCCATAAAACCTTTTCAGTGCATTCATCGCTTGGCCACAAACCGAAGACCACAACAACACCGCTTCGCTTCAAGCCAGCGACTAGGCAGGCAGCGGCGGCGGCGGCAGTCGTCATTCGTTCCACCGCCCCCAGTCACTCACTCACTCACTCAGTCAGTCAATCAACGAGTCATTCGGTTACCCTGCCGCTGCCTCTGCCGCTGCCACCCCATTTACCACTCCAAGAGGCAGGCGCCGGCCTGTCAAGTTGTCGTCTGGGGCCTGCGAAATTAGCGGCTGCCTGCAATTACGGGCGCGCGGAAATGCGATGAGAACACCGTTAGACAGGGGGCACAGGGAACTGCTACCCGACGACTCCCTTTTCACACAGCGAAAACTTTTGTCAGGCACTTGAATGCAGAGAGCACCACCCAACCCCCAACCCCCAACCCCAACGCCAACCCAACGAGCATATTTGGGCAATTCTTTAGCGATTCCTTTCGCAGCTAATTGTTGTTGTTAGGCATTTCCGTTGGCAGACGCTTTAGAGAGTCCCCCCCCCCCCCCCCCCCTTCTGGCCAAAAACTAGGCTAATTGGCCCCTGCCAGGCTATTGTATGGATTTATAATTGAAAATCAATAGGGAAGAGAGCTTCGTGGCACCGAGGACTTTGGGGAGTATCCACAGCGGGTACGGGTCGGGTGGCACAGCTGCTCCTGCTGCTGCTGCTGCTGCACAGAATATTCCGAATAGACATAATCTATTGCCCAATTTTAGGGAGCCAAAAACCGTTTAAGGCGCCTTTTTGCCCCTTTTGCTTAAAATCGCTTTAACCTACCGAAAATCAGAGCAAACTGTTTTGGGGTGTGCAGAGGAGAGGAGCGGCGGTTGGTGATGGCATAGGAGGAGCGAGGAGAGGAGCGGCGGTAGGTGATGGCATAGGAGGAGCATTGCTTACAGCAATTTTGCAACACTTTGGCAACTCAAAGAATGTTTTTAATTAAATCAAAAAAGCAAAACCCCCCACCCAGTCCCCCACCTATAGCCACCTCCTACCACCTATCTTCTACCACTGCCTTTGGGGCTTATCCCAACACGTGTGTGTGTGTGTGTGAGGGCAAACTTTTCGTTGGCAAAAATTCATTAAAAATTTAATTTTCGCTCAACAAGTTGAAAAATGAAAGCAATGAAAGAAGTAACTAAAAAAAATAAGAAAAGTAAAATACTACAGGGCAGTGTTAAGTCTAGGAAATACCTATTAATTAAATAGGTAAATAAATAAATTTTAGGAATTAAATTTCCACGAACCAAAGCAACGACTAAAACCACTAGAAGGTATCCCAAAATTCGTCAAGCCCATCATATGGACACCAAAACAATATACCTTTGGTGCTGCAGAAGTGCGCAGTAAACTCCGCGAGCAGCGGATATGAAGAGCGGCTAGCATGAAAGGGAAGGGAACAGGAGATGGAAAGCAGGAACAGACCTGACCCGAAAAGGTAAAAGATAGTAAAGAATGCACTTTGCTAATAAGTTTCGGCGCTTTTCGAATATCAGATGACGACGCGACTAGAGCGTGAGAGCAAGAGAGGGCAGGAGGCGGAGGCGGAGGAGAGCGCGAGCGATGTCAGCAGAGCGTAGGGCAGAGTAGCAGCGGAGCGAGCGAGCGGCAGGGGGAGAGTGGAGAGCAAGTGTGGGCAAAAGAGCGAGCGGCAGTGGGGAAAGGAGCATCGAGCGAGCGCGAGAGTTCAAAAACTTTGTGCTCTTTCTGCCTGCCCACGTGACATGCGAAAAATATTTCCAGCAGCTGGATACAAAAAAAAAAAAAACACCAACAAAATGATAAGGGTGGTAAAAGGTGGTGGTTGGGGACAGTGCGGAGGAGATTGCCTACCGCTCCTCCTCTCCCTCTTTACTTTGGTGCAAGTTTTCGCCATTTGTGTGTCAATGTATGCCAAGAGCCTGTGCCGCTCTACCTCTGCCACCCCACCCACCCACTCTTTCAGGGGAAGCCTGGCTGCACAGCAAAGTGTTTGATGTTGTTGTTGTTGCTGGTGTTGTTGGGTGCGCAACGAGGCATGCACATGGTTTACATTAGGCTAAGTAGCACACACACACACTTGCACACACACCAAAAGCTCCCAGCGGCAGCAGAACAAACTCACTTGGCGCCTACCTGCCTAGCCACGTAGGCAGAGGTAGCGGCAGAAGTAGCGGGAGAGGTGAACCCAGAGGCACCGGCACAGTGGGACAAGTAGTAACCGACAGCCGTCACATTTTACAAATTTTACAAACAAAGAAGAAAGTATTTAATGAAAGACTCTATAAACTTAAAAAATATATATAGATATTTAAATATTTTTAAAATATATAAACGTAAATAAAGTTGCCCCAATCAGTGCATTTTTTAGCAAATATTTTATGGGGACCACTGTCAACAGCCTTTACCTTAATTATAAACTTAAACAAAATATATTTAAATATTTTTAAAATATAAACGTAAATAAATCCCCCTGCCGATATTTATTAGCAAATATTGTTTTGGGGTAAGCATCTCTGATTCAATCAGTCCTTTACCTTAATTAATTAAATTCCCATTGATACTTCTTTGTACCACATTTTGTTCCCCAACCACTGTGCCAACGCACTGCAGCATCGAAATGGAGGAGCAGCAGCAGCAGCAGCCACCCGGGCAAGTGTTTGTGTTTTGGCATAAACGCGCGTTGATAAGCCAAAAGGCTAAGGGTTGCCACCACCGCCACATGGGTCTCCTCAAGGGTTACAACAGAGCAGCATCGCACCACGAGTGGGGAAATATTCCCCTTAGATAACTAAAAAAAAAGCACACGAAAATGTTTGCCCGAATAAAACGCAGCGTACAAAAAGCGGAAAAGTGCAAAAGAATGGAAAAACAAAAGTTGATAAGCGAGCGACCAGTTCCTGGCTCGACCTCACTTAACATATTCTCCATGGAGGGGGCCGGAAAAATACGACGGGAGGTGGGCTGTCGAGTAGGGCATGGACTAGGCTTTGGGGTTGGTGTGTGGGTGGGTGGGTAGCTATTGCCATTGTCTATATAAATTTATGTCTAACAGGGGCAGCAGCTCTTGGTTTAATGGTGTGAATTATATTAAGCGTCACACACACACACACACTTACAAGCAAACGGCAGAAACAGCTGTGTGTGTATAAACACATACGTGGTTGCTGTGGCAACCCTATCCATAGGTCTTGGGTGTGTGTGTGTGTGTGTGTGTCTGCCGCTGATTTGTTTTTATCACAGCTCCCCGGAGGCATCAATTATGCGCTGATGCCAGAAGCGAGGGCAACTTTTTTTTTTCTTGACCCCTCCCCTCTTTCGTTGCGGGTGGCATTTAATGGAAGAGAATACAATTTTCAAATGTGTGGGGGGGAGAAGAGAATATGTTGCTGGGGGTTGTTTAAGTTGGGTGGCCCAGCCAAGTTTGTTAAACCGTTAAAAGAAAAAGTGCACACGCACCATAAGTTTTGCTTACGCAGAGTTGGGGAGTCGGGATCAGAAAAAAAAATGCTGGGAAAGTAACCTTTCGACAGACGTTCATTTCAATGATGGGTGCATCGCGTTTCGAAGAAATTAAAGTGCCTAAAGGTATATAGTATATATATATATTCTATATTTATATTATTAATATTATTTATGATAATATTTATTAATATTATTTAATAATTATTAATATTATTTAATATTTATTAATATTATTTAATATTTATTAATATTATTTAATATTTACTAATATTATTTATTATTAATATTTTATTATTTATTATTATTATTATTATTAAACTCCCTAAAATCGAACTTCCATTTCTAACCCTTACTTAAAAAAACAATAAATATTTCTACTGCTTTTTCATTTTACAGGAAACCAAAAACACTCATCCCAAATGCACCCCCACGCCACAATATATGGCGGCTCTTTATGTGCCACATAAAACTCCGAATTATAACCAAAAAAAAAAAAAATGTTAATGTCAACAATTGCCAGAAAATGCCATGCCTTACCCCCAAGACGCCCCTTAATCTCACTCTACCCCCGAAAACACCGTAAACGTAAAGCTGCCATCACCACAGCAGCCTCACATAAAAACGATTTCGCGCTTTCCGTACAAAAAAAAAAAAGTAAAAGAAGAAATACAGCAGAAAACCTTTTTTAATTCTTTTTTAAGCAAACAAATAAAATTATGCTAAGAGGGTGCTGCGGGGGGATAAAAAGCATAAACACGGCAAATAAATATGCCGAGGGGTAAGAATAATGCTGGGAAGGGGGTGGAGAGAGCTTTGCTCCCTGGGGTGCCTTCAATGCGGCCATTATGACGAGCAGAAAATGCGCCAACAAAAATATAGCCAAAAAGAAGAGCTAGTGGCTATGGAAGCGAAGCTCTTTATACCCTTGAAGAAAGAATTTTCAACATGATCTTATTGGAAAAAGAATATCGTAATGTTTCAGCGAGTTAAAAAAATTTATTAATTTATTATATTTATATTTATATATATTTATCTTATTTTATATTTTATATTATATTTATACTGTCCGTAGCTGGTGGAGCCATACCCTAAGTTAGCAAAAGCTAAAAAGATCGAAAAGGGGCGGGCGCTGCGCCGGGGGGGGGGGGGGGGGGGGGGGGGGGGGGGGCGGGGGGGCGCCCCGCGGTCGCCGCGGCCGCGCGGGGCGGCCCGGGGGGGGGGGGGGGCGGCCGGCGGCGGCGGCCCGGCGCGCAGCGCGCGTGGCGGGGGGGGGGGGGGCGCGCCCCCCCCGCCGGGGGCCCGTATAACTTCATAAATTCTCTATAAATAAAATACTTTCTTTCTTTTTTGCTGAGTCAAACATTTTAACAAAATATTATACCCTCAGCAGAGTATCAGCGACAGCAAAAGAAAACGCATTTCACATTTCGTTTGGCGAAAACTGCCAACCGTCTGACGAACAGAGGGAATTTCACAGAGAGTTATGTCTGAGAATGGCAGACAACGAGGAAGGGTGGGAGGCAGGGAGGGAGAGCAGCCGCCACGCCATGCTTCGAGGGTTCGGTTTTTTTTTTTCACTGTGTTTAATGAGCTAAGCGGAAGGAAGTCCCTCACAGCGCGCCGCGACGTCGAAGTTGACGTTTGTAATATAAAAATAAATATATATGAAAAAAAAATAAGCCAAAAAGGGAAAATTGTAAGGACAGGCCCCCATTTTTTGTTTGGTAAGCGAAATGTGGTGGGGGGGCGACTGCAAAGAAAAGTTGAAAATTAACGCGCGTCTGTCACTTTTACTTTTCATTGCTGGCTCTGGATTTCTCAGGATTGGGATTTGCTCGTCATTTGCTGCTTGAAGACTGCTTGATGAGGAGTGGAGTTTGGGGGGGACTGCCAGGGACTTTATAAAATTTAATTTCTTTAAGCCAACTTTTTGAGAGCCGCATTAAGACTGACAATAAAATGGCTAAAATGTTGCTTGATTTTGTTTGAAAATTCTGTGGGTGGCAAGAATGGCAGATGAGACACATATAGACAGCAGGCACATGGGTGGGGGGCTACCAATTTAAGATCTTTTGTTGGTCTACTCAACCCTAGAACATTTTTTTTATTCAACAAAAATTGAACAATATTATAGACAGAAAAATGGAATTATTATATATTAATATATTATAGACAGAAAAATGGAAAGGCTTTACAGGCTAAGCCATAAATAAGCTATGTTCTAATCAGTCCAAAAATACGAAAAACACCCAGTTGGTACTCAATATAAAATAGAAAAGTTGTGCACTAAAAAGCGCGTTGCTCTAGCCTTAATAGTGCCCCGAAAACCAGGTGTTCAAAGAGCCATAAAATAAAATATGGCTATAATATTGATCCCATCTTAATGTACATATATGTAGATATAATCAATCTTTATCGCTCTGAAATGCCGTACTCTTTAAATACTGGGCTGAAAAATATATATTTATATTTATATTATATATTATTATATTTATATTTTTATTTTAGGCTAATGGCAAAAACATATTGCATGAAATACTCTGTAAATATGGCACAGCTAATCCATAAGTCAACACAAAATATGCTTTGCTTTTCGCTAATACCTAAAAGTTTATTCGTTTTTATTTAAACGCTTCTCGACTAATCCACAAAGCCTTGAGCAAAGGATCGGATCTACTTACAGGCCGTAAAATGATTTCCTCCAAAAGCCTAAAATCTCCTTTTATTTCCGTAAATTTGGAGAGGATTTCGAACCAGTTTAGCTAACTCCAAAATCCACAAACCAGAATGCAAGTCACAAGAGTCACTTCAGCCGACTAAGCTCCACTCCATCCAACAGCATCTCCCTCCCGACTTGGTTGCCCAAATGTAAAACATTCACCTAAACATGGTAAATCAGTGGAGCAGCAGCTGATGGAGTGGGTGGAACAGGGAACAGGCAGCAGGCAGCAGGTAATAAAACACCGTCGTTTAGATATTTGACTTAGATTTTCAATAAAATACTGTGCCAATCTACGCAGCCAACTGCTTGACAGCCACCCACCCAAATCTTTTTGCATAAGCCAGGACAATCTAATTTTATAGCCAAAGCTGCTGGGGAGAGAGAGGGAGAGTGGAACTCTGGCTGAGAAACTAAGGAAATGCTGGGCCAAATAAATTGCCTCAGTTGTAATGTAAGCCGGGACTTTAGCCACCCACCACTTTCCCACCTCTCTGCTCTGCCCATCGGTATCGCGTGTAATGCGCTCAATCAAAAGTCAAATGTCTAAAAATATTATGAAAAGCCTTTTTGCCTGTTAGCCAGGCCCAGAGGCCCAGGAGGGCCCAAGACCAGACACCAGGCAGGACACGTTGCCAGGACGCAGCTTTCGTGGCTGGCCAGGCGAACGGGCAGGGCATTCCCCAAGGGGTTGGATCAACCGCTGAAGCAGCTCCAGCTCTGGTACCTACTGTGTGTACAATGGGACTACTGCGGAATTATTCGAAATATTTGTACGTTTCGTGGCAGGCTGTCCAAGAGTTAAACCAATAAATTAAACTAAAAGTTGTTGGATGTAAACTATTAAAATATTTTCCAAATAATATAATATCTATATAATAATATATATATAATATAATATATATATAGTATAATATATACTAATATAATATATTAATATAATATTCTATAATATATATATAAAATACATAAAATATTTAATCTTCAGGCAACTTTTAGGAACGATTAGGTAGCTTGGAGCTATCTATGTATATTTATGAAATTATTTAGGCTAACTAACTACTATCTGTAGGCATTTTGGCTGACCAATCTGTGCACAGTTCGCAATTAACTAAAAACCTAGCTAATTTTTTAATAGCTAAACATTGTTATTCCATAAACTATAATCAATAAAAAGTCCCCCATTGTTGCCCACTGTGCCCCATGCTTAGAATTCATTTATGCTGGGCTCCTGCTGCTGGGCTGGTGCTTCGATTTTGGTGTGTGTTTCGTTTCGTTTCTTGGGTGAACGAGTGTGGTGTGGTTGGGTTTGTTTTTCCTCCTAGTTCCCGCCGTTTCGTGCTTATCGTTCTACCATTCCCCCCTGCACCATGCAGCTCACTATTTCTGCCCTTTCTATCATGTTCGGACGAATCGGTTTCGATTTCTTTTCATTTATACACTTTCCTGAACTCAAACTCCGCCACCTTGCCACTTGCTGCTCCTGCACCTTCGTCCTGCTGCTGGTCTTGGTCCTGTCTCTGTCTATAGTCTGCAAATAGTCTTTGCTTGTTATACTTTTTCCGCTTTTCTTTTGGCTCGTTTTCTCCAGTTCTTTTTTTGTATTCTATTATTGGCTCCATTTGGTTTTGGCTTGCGTTTGTTTATGCTTCATTTTGATTTTTCTCAGCTCAAATTGTATTTGTTGTTTCTATTTTGGTGGCGCCGCGCCCCTTCCTTTGCATAGTCCTCTGACTACTGCTCCTTCCATGCTTTTTCCTCTATCCCTTTTTGGTTTATCCGTCTATCCTTTTTTTTGTGTTGCTGCCTGCCTGCCTCTACTTTGTTTGTTCTGTTAGTTGAGTCGTCGTCGTCGTCGTCCGGTAAGTTTATTTGTATTTTGGTTTATAAGGCCCTGCCCGCTCGCAGGTTTTGTCCTTTTTCAGGACCTGCGCGTCCCATGGCCCCTGGCAAATGACTTCCACTTTTCCTTCCACTTCCAGTTCCTTTTCCTTGTGCCACTGCTGCTGCCGCTGCTGTTGCTGCTCTCAATGTCTAAATTTATGTGTAGCCGCAATTTATTTAAATTTATGTGGCTTTTGTCAAATTGATTTCAACGCTAAAGTGGGTTGACAAGGTAAACTGTTGGGTGGGGCGGGGCCTACGGGGCTACGCAAGGGCGCAGCAAAGCAGTGCGATTTTTTAGCACTGCTTGATTGAGTTGCCATTGGCGGGAAAATGGATAAATGGGATAGGCGGCTAGGCCTGGGTTAATCAGTTGGGGCAAAGTGACTGGGATTAAAAGCTTACGAAATTTGGCTCTGAAAAGCTTAAAAAAGGTCTAGGGAAAGGGCAAAAAATACTAGTAAGTAAAGGCACCTCCAATTAAAGTGCAGCTTGCTCCTCTAAAGTTATTCACAATTTTTCTTGCCATCATTAATTCCAAAATTCCACCCACTCCAAAAACGGCCTGCCAATTACTTCGATGACTTGTCATCATCAGCCCGCCCATTGATATTGATGAAAAATGGCACACAGGCGGCCCGGCCTAAAGGCCGTAGTCAAATAAATAGATTTTTATGACAGGCCTGAGGGGCCAGAGATCCCCCCATAAAGGTTACAACTAGAGGCACGAAAGCAGCTCTAACCAACCAAAAAAAAAATAAAGAAAAAAGGTTTCATATCAAAATGGCAATAAATAACAAACAATGCTGTCTGCAATTTTCCACTTTATAAAAGAAAAGCCATAAACAAAAGGGGTTTTCTCTCCAAGCCCGAAAAATTACCATGGATGTTCCCTTTTTTTTTGGGGGGGAGCTTTGTGTGTTGTTTGTTGCGGCTCATAAATGCAGGGAGGGGTTTGGATAAGAGATGGTAGGCGGAAATGACTGACTGCTTGTAGAGGCCTTGCCTTGGAGGATCATGGGGTACAGGCGCTGAGAGCTTGTAGCATATATTTTTTGCCTCGCAATTAATTAATCTCCAAGGTAATAACGAACAACAACAGCCACGAGACCCCGTAACTCGTACCCGTACCCGTACTCGGGTCCGGAGTACAGCATGGATAGCAATTGTTTGCGCTTCTGTTTTTATTGTTTTCGTACGTTTTTGGCCTGGCCTGGCCGCCTCTGCTTGTGGTGTTGTGTGCCACAACAGGAAAAACATCGAGTTGTCTGCAATTCGCCGTTTGGTGGGGCAGTGGGGTGGGGGTACGAGTACGGGTACGGCGGATACGGGTTACGCGCGTCATGTGTTTGGCATTTTGTGCATTGGCGCTGACGCGCCGTTTTAATTTATGAAAATGTTTTTGCGGAAATGAAATGGGGTGGGGATATACATATAGCAAGGGTTTTAAGGGGGGCATAAATATTGTTGAGCTTTGTTTGACATTGGATGAGGTTTAAGCCTTGCCCTTTAGTAGGGATTAAGTATGGCAAAAGTATGAGGATACTCATACTCGTGTTTATGCTTTATCCAGTGATTAACCAACAGCCATTGTTTTTTTTTTTTTTAATACTGAAAATAATCCTTTTTTTTTTGTCATGGATTGCATTCTGAGGTTGCTCAACTTATTATTCAGAATTTTTCTACTTTCAATTGAAAATTTCTTCATAGAAAATCGAAACCCTTCCTGAAGTTACCACACACTTTACCCAAAGTTATTCCCCTCAAATATAACACACAAAATTCGGTATAAAACTTCAATTTACTTTGCATTTTTGCGCCAAAAAAAAAAAAACCCTAAAATTGCATACTAAACTGAACCGAACCGCAACATAAATAAAAGCGAAAACAAATAATGCTTACAAAGTGTCGAAAAATCTACAAAAACAAAACCCATGGCAGTGAGAAAAACTACCATCAGCAGGCGGAAAGGGGTTAGGGTGGAGAGGAGCTAAGCAGAAGAAGGAGCCAGGGCAAAGTTCATTTCCACACCAAAATCAATGAACCAACAACACGCAGAAAAGGTGGCAGAGGAGGAGAAGCAGCAGCAGCAGCAGTGGATTGAAGCTGCTTATTGGCACGGTAACTTTTTCAGCGTCGCTTTTTTCACTGCCATGATAAATAGATAAACAACACAGCTAAAATATTAGCTCTAATAATATATTTGATTGATTTCGGCACTGAAAAGTTGTAGCACTAGAAAAACGATCGGTGAAAAACGCATCGTGTAGCAGCGCACCAGTAGAAGACGACGCCGAAGAGCAGAGCAGCAGCGAACATAGCAGAAGAGACATAACCTAGCACACAGACTGGCCACAGCTTGTGCCGGTCTACCCAGCAAGTAGATTTAAGAAGTGGGCAAAAGCAAAGTAACGGCAAGTGCGAGAGATATGGAGTGGAGTGGTGAGAGCGCTCAGGCACAGCTTTCCAGCTTTTGTTTTGCCATTGAGCGGCAGCAGCGCATTCGAAGACCGCAAACGCAGTTACACAAACAACATACCGACACTCACGCAGAGTGAGAGTGGGAGAGAGGGAGCACAGAGCAAACACCAAAAAATGGTTTAGCGAGTGGGTGAGTGAGTAGGGGGGGCGGGGGTGAGAGAACCAAAAACTAACCGCAATTTTCGAGGCGCTTGCATGCGATAGAAATAGAAAAGTAAAGGAATAAAAACAAACATATGAAAAGAGCTTTTCGGGTTTTAGTGTGGCTTTTGAGAGGCGAATAAGTAAATACCCTTTCCTTGCACATGGGAGTTTTATGAAATAAATTTTCAAATTATATATATTTTGGTTGTAAAATATATTGATGTAGAGAATAAACTTTAAAGAAATTAAATTACATTTGCCATTGCAGCGAATGCCACATATCCTTACAAAGTGTAACCTTGTGAAAAAAAAACCAGGGACTACCAAACGGCGCCCATTTTATTAATGCTTCCTCCACAACCGACAACTGCGGCTGCTTTCACTTTTCACTTCTTTTTTTTCTCTGTACTCCCCAACCGACCGACCTTTTTTATTGCTTTATATTTTATTTTATTTGGCATGCCCCTACCATTAATTCTTTTTTTATTTGCTGACCAGTAGAGGAACCACAAAATGGAATAAAAAGCCAAAATCAACAACATTTGGAGCAGTTTCATTTACTAATTTTTTTTTTTTCGCTCTCGCAGTGTCGGGCATGGATGGACTGGACCCTTAGTTATTGATTTGGAGTGTGCATCGATATACATATAGAATGTGTTGTGTGCCAAAGGGAAAACTTTGCAGACGGGGCTCTGGGCCGGAGGGGAGGGTTCTTCCGGAGTGTGTGATTAATACATTTGGTCAGGCATTAAAAAAACACACACACAGAGAGTGGGAGAGAGACGAACTCAAACTGAACTCTATTTTATTTGACTTAACCACTTCAGAGAGCCATGTGCCGTGTGCTCCCCTTTCTTTTATTTTTTTTTGTATTATTTTTTATTTGCCCTGACTTTAAGGACTCTTGAGTAATGATGGCCAGACCAAAAGTGAACCGAACGGGGACTCCGCAAATTTGCGGCAGGCAGGCAACCGAACCAGAGAAAAGGAAAAGTGCTGACATGTTATTTGTGCAGTTAACGAGCTGAGTTATTTTCCTGGGGAACAAACCGCACTTGAATACTCCGTGCAACAACAGCAACCCCAAACCCCAACAGCAGCAAAAGTCGAGGGAAAATAAAAGGATAATGGCCGCAGCTCCGCTGAATATTTTCCAACCCTACCCCACTCTCCATTTTCGGTTTCTGCTTAACAAATTACACAAAATTTATTTGCCCTTTTTTCAAGCTGTGTTATTTGTTTATTCGATGGCCCCTCATTAAAATTGGAAATGTAATTTTTTGGCTTCACACATACCCCGACCACTTTCCAAACTTAACTTTAATAAACAAAAATTTACTGGCACCCACACATTCTGTAAATTTTATAATATCTTTGGCATTTTGTGATTCATAATTTAGTAGCATAATTTGTGGCCCAATTAGTAACAGCGAAAAATTGTTTATAAATGTATAATATTAAATGAAAATCAAGTGCACAACTGATATATTTATGGAACTACACAACAACATTGTTGCCAGAAACATTATTAGTTCTTTTTTTTGGCAATAAATTAGCATTTTAAATGTGTTTTTTTTTTTGGTCAAATTTTAACACATTCCAAATATATTTATAGCATGTAAAATTTAATGTTTTACCATTAGAAACATTTTACGGTTAATTATTTTTATGTATGATTTAACATTTAAAAATTTAGGCAAAATTTTCCAATAAACCCAAGAAATTAACATTTGTAGTAGCTGTAAAAAATATACATACAACATTTTTATAAAAACCTTTTTTTTTTAGCCAATATTTTACAACATTTTTGAATGCTCGACAATTGTGAACCGCAATATTAAAATAAATTTGGCCAAATATTCAACTATTTGAATGCAACATTCTTTCAATTGAATCCATACATATTTCAGCTATTTTATTTATTTAAAAGTTAATTTTTTGGCGATATTTCCTACAATGACAATTTAAAACCAATCGAAACGAGTCATGACATTTTAATACTCAGTACTCAGTTTTTATATAAAGAAACTTTATATACATTTTCGGGTCTGCCGGTTAAATTTAAAAGAATTTATTATACCCATAAACTCGTCGAGTACCGGGCATAAAAATCTAAGAAAAAAGATAAAACAAATCCGCCACACAACATTCAACATGAATTTCCACAAGTTCCACCATTGAGTTTCTTTATTTTCAACGTTTAATTTCAACAGGCTGCAAGCAAATAGTTATATTCGCAAATACTCGTAAATTACAAATATTTTCGAATATAAATATTTTTTACGTATATTATTTATACCAGGTAATTGCCCCAAAAGCATAAAATATTTCCAAAAATATTTTACGTAAAAGGAATGCAAAACGTGAAATTTAATACGTTGAGATTTGTTCGCCTATGCAATGCAATCTTCAACACATTCCCAGCTAGCAAATGAAACAATTTTATGTATGCGCAAACATATTTTCATGGAATTCACTGCAGCGCCCTGAAACGCAGCCAACGGGTGGGTAGAAAACATAACTCATGCATGTAATTTATATGCAACTTTCTATTTTTATTTAAATAACAAATTTACGCCAAAACGGGCATCAACAATGAGCAGACCAGATGCCGCTCTCTCTCACTCACTCCCGCTTCTGTCAAATATTTAACATATTTTTTTTCTTTTTTTTTTTAAATAAAATTATCATAAAACAATAAAGGTGAAAAGTATGCAGACATTCGTGCACACATATGGGGCTATGGCTGTGGCTAATACAGATGCAGTTTTGCTTAGAGCCCGGCTCAGAGAGTTGCAACTATGCAAATGGCAAACAAGGAACAGGGACAACCTAGGCTCTCAACCCCTGCGCTGGCTTACTTATGGTAGTACTGCAGACAGAAAGACCCAGAGAGAGATGAATGCATATGGGCTGCTACTTTTGCTGGCAGTCTGATTTCGATTTCACTAAAACAAAACACAGGCTAAGAGCGGTTGATTAGTGGAGTGTTACGACCTGGCAGATACCCACTAGTAAGATTATTTTAAGGAAAAATTTAATATAAATTTAAATTTTAGATTTAAATTTAAATTAAATTAAATGTAAATTTATTTCAATGCTCTTTTGGGCCTTTCCCTCCACATACCTGTTACAAATATCCCCTACGAACCCAATATACCCTTCTCCATACCTCGAGAGCCGTGCCAGCCACAGAGAAAGAAAACAAACGTCGCGAGTTGGGCGTCTCTCAGTGGGTTATCCTTGACTGGCCCTGAGCCTGCAGCTAAATTAGCTTTGCCTGGGTCACACGGACACCCAACCAGAGCAACAGACCGGAGCAGGCTGGCACTGGCTGGGCAGGAGAGAGCATGGAGCAGGATGTGCAAACAACAGCAAGAGTAAAAAAGAAAAGGCAAAAGCAGCAGCAGCGGCAGCAGCAGCAACAATTGAAATGAAACAAACGCAGAGAATGCTGTAAAGTGAAATGCAACTCTGGGTTTGGGTTATAAATAGACTCACACACAAACATACACACACACACACACACACACACACACACACACACACACACACACACGGCAGAGAGTGTGGATGAGAGGGAGCACAGCTGATATGTATGTGTGTTCTTGTTTTTGTTTTATTCTAAAGCTATTCTAAAGCACAGCCAGGCAGCAGGGCAGCATTCTTTTCAATTGCATTCTGCTTCTTGCTTTTTGCCTATCCCATTGGGGAGGACAAACAATGAACAAGAGAACAGAACAGAGAAGAGAAGAGAAAAATGTTTGCCTGAGCCTTGAGCTGCTCCTCTTGCATTTGTGGGCTGAGTATAGAAAGTGCTTAAAAAATATATGTAAGCAGAACAGAGATCAGATCACGTGTCCTTGTGGCAGTGCTTGATCAAACATCGAAGCATGAAGGTAACCAATGGGTCGGCAGCAGTCAAGGTTCAGTGTACCCTGATGTCAGCACTGTTCAGAGTTGTTAAGCAAAGCCCGCTACTCAGCATCTATAGTGTATCCAAGCTAATCCAAAAACGGGTAAAAACTCACTGGAAAAGAGCTGGAATGATGAGAGTACTTGAAAACCCACCCTTAACTGCTAAGCTACACTGGAAGAGAGAGAGGGAGTGGGAGAGGCAGAGATGAAAGAGAGCTGCGAGGCAGGAGAACTTTTTTTCTTATGCTAACTATTCGATTCGTTTGGGTGAGATTTTGGAATCTCATACATAGATCAATTCCCATTGCCTACAAATGTAGCTTATATTTCTATTTTCTACTAAAAGTTTAAGCTAGCTCTAAAAACAAGGCATGCATTTCCTTTCTTTTGCATTTCGTTCCTTTTTGCTCACGCATTCCATTGTCACTCCACATACAATTCACAGCCAGACAAAAGCTCCAACAAGCCTGCTCAAACATGCAGGGATATTTGCTTACGTGTCCAAAGCTCATCTCATACACGCGCCCCCGCCCCACCCCCAGACAGTCCACACAGGCACCACCACTCAGGGCCACTTTCATAAATGAAAAACCTCTCAGAGTTTTGTTTTCTATTTCTATTTGTTTAACGTTGCCAGCCAGCCAGCCAGCCAGCCAGCCAGCGGTTTGTTTTATTGTGTTGTTTTCTCGTTTTCTCGTTTTTTTTTCTTTTTTCTTTTTTGTTTTATGTTTATTTTGTCGCGCATTAGAAAAACCTCGCGGTAATTTTGAATTTCACTTTCACACAGATAATTCCGCCTTTGGGGATGTGGGATTTACGTAATTATTATATGCGCAGGCCCCTGATGACGATTCATATTTGATATCTGTGCCTCATCAGTTGCAGAGCTACAGGTACCGCCCGCGAGCCACACTAATTGCCACATTTCGGTGTATGCCGCCGCCGCCACATGCAAATGCAACATCATTTTGCCCGCCCCGAAGCTAATTGCATTGCAACACGCGCTTTAAAGTCAATGAACGATTTGGTATTTGGCTTGCCGCAATTTGAGGCACGCAAATGTCAAAGCTTTTTAAAATAGCCATAAAATGTCGGCAACAAAAGGGGGGGCCTGCTGGCATAGCCCCCAAAAATAGCAACAACCGTTGTGTAAATTGCCAAAACAATAAACATAAAATGTCATACATAACACAGTTGAGTAATACAAAATTTATGCAATGTTTTCTTTTCTTGGGGCTTTTTATCGAGCGCGTAAATGTGTGTACCCGTGGGTGGTGTTTGGAGATGAACGCGTGAGTGGGTCGTGAGAAGCAAAGAGCTAAGAAGGAAGAAGCAGAGGAAGAAGAAGGATAACTAAGGAAGCTGTCAGTGTCTCCTAAAAGTATGCACTGAAAATTACGTTGCTCTGGCATTAATTCTGCTCCGAAGCCAAGTGTTCAAATAGCCAACGGAAACTAGATTTGTTAATTAAAGCTACACTACTGAACCGATCGTAATGAAATTTAGTTATCAAATAGAGTTTATCATTCTTCATAATTCTGGATTAAAGAAAAAAATATTCTTAGCGCTAAGTATTTTAAATAACACCATCTCTATATGGTTATATTTGCTTAGCTTTTATGTGGCACACAAATAACTTGGGAAACGTAAATAGAAAGGGCAGTAGTGTGCTGGTAACTGCCAAAAGGTCGCCTCCTGTAGGCGCCACACTATTTGCATGTGTGAAGGAGCCAAAAGTTGCGAGCTAAGAATATCGTGAGTAACAAGCAAGCCCTTCTCATAGCCACAAATCAAAAGGCAGAGAAACATGAAACAATATGTCAAATGATATTACACATTAAATTAGTTAAGACCCAGCAGCAGATATGTGTGTATGTATAATAAAGCTGCCTGTGTCGTGTGTGTGTCGGAGTGGAGTGTCAGAGTCAGTGTCTGCGGGTGTTCGTGTCGAGCATATGGTTTTTGGGGGAAATTTCCCCCTTTTCTTTTTCTTTGCTTTTCCTTCTCGGCTTGAGCACAATTTACCCAGCAGCAATTTGTCACGTGACATTTTCGTTTGGCCAAAAATTACAAATGTTTTTATTATTTTTGTTTATGCTTTTCTTGTGTTTTTGGTGTTGCTGCTGCGGTTGCATGCTTCGCTGCGAGGCGTTTGCCAAGAGGTGCGTGTTCTCTAGTATGATTTTGATTTCTTGACGTGTGTTCACACCGAAGATACCACATAACATGACAGCAGAGCGATTGAGAGAGTAGGAATTGAAGTGTGCTAGCTTCATGTCTATACATTTTCCCTTATTTTTGCAATGGTCTAAAACCACTCAACATTTTTAATGGATTTTCCATGTATGATAATGGAGTCCTTGCTGTAAAAATTCCTTGCATTTCCATAATTATACGGCTTCTGTTTGATTTTAGCTAACGAATTAGATTAATTTTTTTAAAACCAAAATTTGTATGCATGCAAACATGCGATGCCGAAGAAAGTTTATGGACAGAACAAAAAATTGTAATGAAAATTAGAATGTTCAAATTTTGCTTGCGTTATAATTCTTTGTAGAGCTCTAAAACTTTATCGATACTTTAAATTTATCAGAAAAACGTATCATGGATCATGTATCATGTATCAGTTATCATGCTTATCCTGCCTTACAATTGATTGTAATCGCTCCAGCGTAAAACTTATTTATGTATAATTTTTTTGTTCACTCGACTAAGTTCTCTTTTTTCTCAATATACTCTGCTTATTCCTGTTGATTTTTCCAGCTATCGATGTAGGCCAACAGCCGTGTATCATGTATCAAAAAAAAGATATCGTACCAAATTGATTTAGGTTTCGAGACCCACAAATGAAACTGAGCCCAAGTGAGCCCACCAATCAATAGCATTTACATATACGTAAATGAAATGTAAATAGTCACAAAACAATAAATCGATGTGGGGGGTTGGGTAAAATATGCTTAGGACACACGTGTTTTCGGTACAGTTACAGGCACATTTTTTCGGTAGAGTTAGAACACATAAATGCAATGACTGAAGGGTTTAGTGTGAGAGAATCTGTTTTATGTGTGTATTTTTTTTTTGTTTTTTTTTTTTGTGTGTGTCTGTGTGTAGTGTTTGTGTTATCTCACTCGCACTCACCTATCCCTCAGGCAAATTTTGAACTCATGCTGGGAATCATAATCGCTGTTATCGATGAAATTGTTCCTTTCCCTGTGTTCCCTATCACGTTCTCGCTCCCTTTCGCGCTCTCGCTCGCGCTGATACTCCTGCATATTGGCCAGCTGTTTGTGGAACAGCTCCTGCTGTGACTGCAGCAGCTCGTGATGATCTTGCAGGGCCACCAGCTGGGACAATTGCTGCTGATATGGCGTCTGTGGATTGGGCGAGTTGGGGCGATGCCGCTGATACGGATGATGATGGTGCGGCGCATGATGGTTCAAATGATGATGATGCGGATGACGATTCTGTGTCATTGTCCTGCCGCCGCCACCGCCGCCTCCTTGATTGCTGGCAGCATGCTGCTGTTGATGTTGCTGCTGATGCTGCTGTTGCTGCTGGCCCTGCGTATGCGGGTGATGCAGACTCGGTGTGCTCTTCAATTGCGTTAGCTTGTGGCAACTCGTTACCTCGGCCAGTCCAAACTCCAGCTCGGCCTGTGCCTGCTGCTCGTACGCCTGCTGTGCCTGTTGCAATCTCTCTCGTTCGTTTCGCGGCGAATTGGCCAGCTGTTCGGCGGGCGGTTCAATCTCCACCGCCGAATAATCGTAGTCCAGGTGATGATGATGATGGTGCAGACTCTGTGCGGGCTTGCTATTGCCACCAGCACTGGGCGCCGTGACGGCACCTGTGCCGGGCGTCGCTGTGGCTATCTTACCAGCCAGTGCATCTAAAGAACTCAGCATGGCTTTAACTATCTCTTGAAGTCTCTCTCTCTGGCTTAGTTATATCCTTTCCTTATGATTGTTCCTGCATATAAAACTCGTGGGTCTCTGGTTCTCGCCGGTTCAAAAATTTTTGCTTTTATCGCTTGTTTTCTGTTTTATTGTTTTTTTCGTATTTATTGCTTAGAACTTGCCTGAGGGAGAAGTTGGGAGGCAAATTGCATTGGATTAGTAAATTTCAATGAATATTTATTAGTTAAGGTAGCAACAAAAAAAAAAAAAAAACAAATGTTTGACCTTGACAATCATGCATCTCATTCACTCTAGTGGAAAAGGTATGAAGGGCTCACTCCCTCACTCTCTCTTAGATATTCTTTATGTTTATTTTGTAGCTTAGGTCAGCTACATTTCACTTAAGCTCTTTCCCTCTGTACAGCTCTACAAAATGCCAACAACAAAAAAAAAAAAAAGGGAACAGGGAACCCAGTTCAGGACCCACTCACAGGACCCACTCACACCCATGTTCATTCACTCTATGCTGCTGCTACTGCTGTGTGAGTGCTTTGTGGAGTGTCTGTGCAGCGTACACGTACGTACGTCTGTCTGTCCCCGTGTCTGTGGTTGTAAAATGCAAACACTTGAGCTAGAAAAGGGCTAGCCGGAAAGCCAATGCGCCCTCAGTGGAGACGGTTGTAGGTGGAGCTGGAGCTGGAGTGCTTGCTTCTCTCATTGTGTCCAGTGTTTGCTGGCCCTCACACACACACACTCCACTTGCGTAGGGGCCCTGCTTTGTGGTCAAAATAATTGGGGGACATTCACATGGAGAAAATCAAGAGGAAAATGCAAACATTTTCAAATATTTAATATATATTTTTGGAGCAGAGCAAATTTAACAATTTAAACACAACAAAAATGTCACAAAATTAAAATGCATAAATTACTTACTGAGAAATTAAAAAAATAAAACATTTTAATATTAAAATGACAAACTCATAAATTTAAAAATAAAAAAACAAACAAATTTCTGTGCTGATTCTTCAGTTTACTTTTAAAATTTATGAGTTTGTCATTTTAATATTCAAATAACAAAATCATAAATTAAAAAAAAAAAAAACATATTTCTTGAATATTTTTGTTTGATTCTTTGCCACCAAAAAGTAAGTCTTTTGTGAGTTCCGCCAAAAGAGAAGGCAGCCAAATGGACGGCGGAGCCAAGTCAGAGAATGAGAATAAGAATAAGTAAAATGCAACAGCTTGGTATAAAATATAAATATAAATTTTACCGCTCAAAATAAAAAATCGTTAAACAAAAATTGAACTTAAATATATCCAAAAAATTGCCAATCGAATTAAAAACAATCTTAGGCTCTCACAAGCTGGGCAATCCAATTTTGAAGTTCTATCTCTGACAAAGCAGCAGGCAGAAGAGCTTAGAGCTCTCATCTCTCACTCAAGTTTATTTGTGGATTATCTCAAGGATTTTGCAATGAATGTAGATTGCAATACTTTGTGGCTAACCCTGGAGGAGAGCCTGTCAACTGCAGCAGCAACAGCAACAGCAGATGGAAGGCTAACCCATCGAGCAGCAGTAGCAGCCAGCAAACAAGTTGACCACACAATCCTGGGCAGCTCCTCTGCTCTGTGATCTGTGCTATGTTTTCTCTATCTTTGGCCATCGGTAGTCACTGTTATATCTATGCACTGGCATCGCATCATCCTTAACCACTTCTCTCCTTAGCCAACACTGCCCATATCCTCCTCTTGTACTCAACACCTGCAAAATATCTTCAATCAAATTTGCAAGCTTACAGCAAAAATGTTCTAGTACCAAAAAAAACTACAAAGTTTGCTTTAGTATCTATCCCTTTTTGGGCAGCGATGATTGCGGAGCGGATGGGGATTGGGGTGCGCTGTGGTGTGTGGTTTATAGAAAGGTAAGATCCCATTGTCTAGCCAGGCGTTTGTGCACGAGTGGGAGCGAGTGGGAGGGAGTCTTGATGTTTGTTGCATGACATACTATGAAAGTCAACTTGAATGCAACGCTGGCTGTGTACATTTTACCATATATATTTAGGTCTCTGTAGGTTTTAGCCCACCACCCATTCATAGCCATTTCTGTGTGTATTTGCGCCCTGCAACTTTAAGTAGTTCTGCCATGCCACCTTCCCTCTACTCTCTCTACTCTTCCGCATCCGATGCTATGTTTCCTCCTCATCCCACAGCTATGTTTGCTCCTCTTCCACTGCTATGTTTCCTCCTCTACTCTCTCTCTCTATGCTGCATTTGAAAGGAATTTGCCTTTTACAAGATTTTACTCTTTGCAATTTACACGCGTCGACCGCTTTCCCATAAACATACTACCCACAGCACCACCCCCCTCACAAGCAGCACTCACACAGATAAACTCAAAAACGAATGCAATGTTTGTGTTGGATGTTGCAAGAGCATTTGGCTTTTGTAAATGTTACTTCCTTATTACATGGCATTATATTATTGCACACATACACACACACACATAGAGTCGTCTTGCAGCTATCAAAGTAGTCTGAGCCACAAAAAGGTGGATGGGTGATGGGTGATGGCTGTTGGGGTGCAGCTGGGGCTGTGCTTGTAAAATGTTTTCCAGGATGTTTGCTCACGCAGGAAGTCGCAACAGCAACGGAAAGAAAGCAATCCTTGCTGTGCGTAATTAGCAGGAGGCTGCTGCCAAGAAAATGCACTTTAAATACTCATTCGGGGCAGGGTCTGACTATAATAATTGGCATCAGTTTTGAGCACAAATAAAACGCAGATCTTAACTTTAAAGCGGCAAAAGCTTTTTGCTTAAATTTAAAATACATGTTTTTGATTTATTCATAATATTTATGCATAAAATATAATTTAATAATCAATTTTTAAATCAAAACGTAATTATTCGATTCCCAGAGCTTTTCTCTGGGTGTAAATTTTACCCCCTACATAAAATTATTGGCATCAGATTTGAGCACAAATAAAACGGATCTTTACTTTACTTTGCTTAAATTAAAAATAAATTTCATTCATTTATTCATATATTATTTATGAATAAAATGTAATTTAATTATCAATTTATAAATCAAAGTGAGAGATCTTTACTTTAAAGCGGGAAAATATCTTTACTTAAATTAAAAATAAATTTCATTTATTTATTCATAATATTTATGCATAAAATATAATTTAATTATCAATTTTTAAATCAAAACGATTCGATTCCCAGAGCTTTCCTCGGGGTGTAAATTGTACCCCCCACATAAAATTAAATGCATAATAAACACAAATTAGCATTTGGTTATTTTGCCATGAATTTCAATACTATTTAAAGCTTAAAAAAAAACCAATTCTAAAACTTAATTAGGCATTCAACTAATTTCATTCAAAGCAAAAACCAAGAGCACAACCCACAGCCGCAAGGCAGCAGGACAGCGAGCGAGAAAGCGCGTCAGACGAGAGAGTTAGTTCCGCATTTTATTTAGTTTTTTTTTTTCATTAGTCCCTGGCATAATAGAATTTGAAAAGCAAGCGAGATTAAGTCATGTGCTCTGTGTGTGTGTGTGTTATCAGAACTAACAAATGAAAACTATAAAAGAGAAATGGGTGAAAAAAAAGCAAAGCGAGCAAAGAAAATCGCGCCAGACGAGGACACCCAGTCGGTCGGCGGTGCATCAAAGACCAGAACGCGCTCTCCATAACCCAAAAACATAAATCCTTTGCTGTGAAAAATAAATAAAAAAGTGAAGCTGGCAAAAGAGTAAAATGAATATGCACTCTGGTCCCACAATCCATCCCAGGGACCCAGAACTAGACCAGAATGCAGACTAGAAGAAACATTTCAAAGAGTGCTGGAAATACAAGTGGGAAAAAAGTTGATAAGCGGCAAACAGCAAAAGCTTTTTAACACCCAGCAACCACACAGACCGAAAGAGAGATGAAGATGAAGCTGACGCATTGAATGCGGATTGCAGTCAGATAAAAAAATAAAATTAATAATGAGATTTTTCAGCACGAGCGCCAAGCTAGAAATATTGAGTGAAAGCCAAAGGAAATTTCTCACCCATTGCAGCTTTAAGTAACACAGAAAGAAGAACAAGCTGTTTTTAAGCAGAATTAATCGCGAGAGCTGTTCAAAGCAGAAGCAGAAGAAACAGGAAGAGTGAAGAGTGCTTCGAAAATAAACCAAAACACTAATTAAATATTGCAGCAGAGAAGTTCTTTGAACAAGTTCCATTGCTGTGTAAATGCTTTCGTTTTGAAGCGTTTTCAACCTCATGAATATTTACAGATTCATTCAATTATCTATTGCAACTACTGCAAACTGCAACATTTCCTGTGCAACATTTTCTGGCCATTATTTTGCCATGATTATGATGGCCAACTGGAGCAAATATTCCCCTTTAGGCCAGCATTAAATCAAATGGAGCATTTTGCATCACCGAAACACACACACACACACAAATATTGTGTCACCTCACAAAATGTTATGATCCTGAGGAGACAAATCCAATCAGAATCCCCCTCTATACACACAGATGCATAAATTGTCATCTGACAATTTAATAAACAATGCAAACTTGGGGCTAAAATGATTCGATATTCAGGGGGGGGGGGGGGATATGCAGAGCAAATGTAAATGAATCAACTAACTAATTAAGCAGGAATTGGCAATGAAGGGTGGGAACGCCCCAAAGGATGGCCCAGAAACTGTGTGTTCAGCCCGTATTGATTTCTCTCTACTTTGTCCATAAATAATAGATCAACATGCCACAAAAACTAGCACCAAAAAATGCACTAAAATTCCACATCTTAAAGGCCGGGCATACGAAACTTAAATCTTTTAATAAAATGTGGTACACAATTGTTGCCTTCGTGGTGCTATAAAGCTGAAAGAACCGCAGCAGCAGCAGCAGCAACAGCAACAACAACAAACTCAAAGTCACGATGAGTGGGAGAAAGCAATTACTTTCTGCTTTTGCTTGTTGCTTCTCTAGTACTCCCAAAGAATTCTCTCATCCGCAGCCGAAAAAAAAAAAAAAAAAAAAAATGGAATAGAAAACTTTTTGTGGCCCTGACAGCAGTTTATGCTACACTTGCTTCGACTCAAACTGTCAATATTTTACTTTAAGACACACAGCAGCAACAGCCCAAGAAGCAGCCCTAGAAGCAGAGCCAGCAGCAGCAGCCACATCATTTGCCATAAATTTACTTCATGCTGCTGTAACCAACGAAAGTCGGCGAAAGAAACAACAATGTGGGGAGAAGTACTTTTTGGGCGCGTTCCAGCAAAGAATTTCGTCTTGAATTTATAGCGAGATTTACTTAATTTTAGTACTGTGGTAGTTCAAGGGAAGCGCATGAAACATAGAGAGTAGTTTGGCTGTTTGAACACTAGGACTTCGAATATTAATATTAATACTAGAGCAGCGCGAACTGAGCACTGAAATTGAAATAAATATAATAAATACTATATTTTTTTCATTTCAGGTATAAATTCCTTTTCAAATTATAATTTTGCCAAATAAATCTCGAATTTATTTCAGATTTATACCTGTCCAAAATTTAAATGAAATCGATGGCAAAGACGCTGTCGTGTTGCCCAGTCGGCTGCTCCTTCTTGCCATAGCGCAGCTTGTACTACTATCTTGTGGTTGGCCCTAGACATGTGTTTCACTTGCAAAGTTAAGACGAGACTGTGTCCCAACTCTTCCCACCCACCCAACACCACGCCGCACACTGGCCCACAAATTTTGAGGTCAGCAATGGGCAGGCCCAGAAGGTCTGGCATAAATCTGTGCGGAGCAGAGAGTCAGCGTCGAGGGAAAACAACACCGAAACCGAAACACCGTCTTGGACAGGACATCATGCTCGGGGCGAGTTGGGCATTGGGCGAGTCCTTGGACCTGGACTTTGAACCCCCCATGTTGATGCTGGTAATCAAGGCATTAAGTGTGTTTACTGTTTATTTTATTAGACTTTAAGGCTTAATAGCTTATTCCCGAGCATTTTCGGTAGGCTCGCTTTTGTTACGCTCAAGAGCTGCCTCCCTCCTTTGTCCCACGCCATCACCAGAGCCCTTTCCTGCGGCGCCCCTTCAAGTATTTAATTAAAGTCAACTTTGATTTAATTAAAAGTTCCTGGCACTGGCCCAATATTTCTCTAATGAATAATTTATGCCAAACAGTGGCAAAAAACAAAACCAAAAAAATAAATGAATGGCAGCCAAACTGATTAAAGCAAATAAACATAAAAATGGCGAAGGAATTCGCTGATGCTGTGAGCAAAAACAGGAAGTGCGACAAGTTACAAGAAGTTTGCACCGCAAAATAAGAAAAAAACTCTTACTCTCATTAGCGCAAAACTTTCACCAGACGATAACCTTTCCTTTACCTACCTCCCTCTCTCTCCCGACCAACCTTTTTTTTACAACTATAATTCTTTTTGCTTTTATTTTGAATGGAAAACTTTTTCGTTTAATTTTTTTTTCTTTCTTTTTTATGTGCCATTCTGTTTTCTCTCCGTCTAAGAACTCAGACAGTACTTGGTCAATTTCCTGGTCAGTTTTTGTAACTTTGTTGACGTGGCACAATCGACTGACTGTCGCCGTCTTAACTGTTGTTGTCCCCTGGCGTTAATCTGCCAATTTTTTGTGGAAAATATTCAGCAAGTGCCCAACATTGAAGTGTATCTTTTGTACGTTGTTGTTAGAGTACATATTTGAGCAGATCTTGGGTTATTTATCACAAAAGAAGTTTCTTGTATGCAACTTTTCTTTCATAATCAAATCAAATGTTTAGCTTAAATATTTGTAGTATCCAAGCAGAAGAAAATTCAAATAATAATTTCCATTGTTTGATTTATCAAAAATACTTCTGAAGTGAAGTAGTTTGTGCTTTTCAGTTTACGATTTTCCCATAATAAAATAAAATCAGTTTCCTTTTTGTAGCAGCTTTGAGAAACATGAGCAGTTGAAGCAACTTGAGAAATGAATGAAATTCTCATCGAGAAAGAGAGAGCGAGAGAGAGGAAGTACCTGATCAAACAATGCTAAGCCAATACAAATAATAACACACAAGTGTGAGCGGCGACTGGACAGAGAGAGAGAGAGAGAGAACAAAATGAAAAATATTTCACAATTGGGTTTTCATATTTTGTTGTCTTTTCGATACCCTGGTATAGTGAGAAAGGGTATGTCTTATATCTAAAAATCGAAAGAGTTTTAAAGGGTATCTGCAGACGTTTAAATAGAATGTAACACGAAGAGGCGAAACAAGTAAAGACACAGAAGCTAAGCAGCAAAGTAGAGAGTCCCGTTGCTTGTCGTATTTACTAAAAGCGCGGCCTGAGAGCGAGAGAGAGAGAGTGAGAGAGAGGCTACACTCATCGTGCAAGCGAAGACCAAGCTGACGACTGACGATGCAGTCGAGTGTGCGGCGCAATATTGTCGCTGTTGCTGAGAGCGTGGGCAGAAGGAATTGCAGAGAGCAATGCAATGCAGCGCGTAGGAGAGCGAGGGCTTTGCTCTTGAAATGAAATGACGAGGAGTTCCGTTTGGCGGCACGATCGATCGTGTTCCCCTGCGCTTGCTCTCTTGTTGTTGTTATTGCTGAGAGCTCAAAGCAATGAGGCGCAATTGCGAGAGTCTGCAGAGTGTCTATTGTGTGTTTGCTAGCAGAACAAGAGATGAGACAATTGCGGCTCACAGCAACAAACGAAGTGCAATTTACTTATTAATTTACCTTCTTTAAGTGAATTTTCGGTAAATCTAAAACATGGGGTATCTGCTAGTCTTAACACTCAAAGCACTTTGCTCTTACTTTTCTGTTGGTCCGGGACACGGCACTGACCGAGTATAAATATTAAAACAGAAAACTGAACGAAATTCGACACCGAACCAACTGCAGCAGCAACCGACTCGACTCGACTCTCTGTAATAATTTATATTTATTTTCTGTTATCTATTTGACCAAAAAATTGCAAACTGCAAAATTGCCCAGAGACGGGGGAGTAGTGAGAGGGAGCAGCGAGTGTCAGGGAGTCATGAAATTTCTATTGGTTCTATGTGTGTGTCCAAAAGGTAGGACGAGAGTGGGTGGCTCAGGGGATCTGGGCATTGTTATGTCAGTTTCGGTGCTCATGTTCCATGTGCACAGAGTGGCTGGCTGGCTGGCTGGCTGCTGACTGGCTACTGCTGCTGTTTGTTGTTTATGCAAATCTCAAATGCCTCGTAAAAGTAAATGAACAGGCCAACAGTAGGCAAAAACAAAGACCAACAATGTCATATTGAAAATAAGTTTTGGAACTATGTATGTACCTCTTCCCTCTGGGTTAGTGGCTGATGAAAAGTGAAGTATTTACTAGACAAACTACAAGTGCACGTTAGCAGCGTTTTTAGTGAATGAAGAGAAAATGCTACATGAGGCAAAAAGCAATGAAAAAAAATATTTTTAAAACGATTAGTTTTTCCATATAAAAAATTAAAGAATTAAATTCTAACCCTACAACATACAGTCATATATTTATTTACTCTTAATTTTATTATCAACTTAATTTACAGGTTTTAAATCAATTAGAACTAAAAACATTGCTCTAAGCCAAAGTGCTTAGTGCCATTTATCCCATAATAAATGAGCCCGAAATAGCCAGCAACAATCCTTCGGCTCACATTTCACCTTTTTCACGACGTGTCCAAAGCAATTAACACATTGTCCACTTTTTGAATGGGTCCTCTCTAGGCGAACCCCACCGGACCCCACCCCGCAAGCAAAATGCCAAAAACACTTTCGACTTGGCCCATCGATGACGGTGAGAGAGAGAGAGGAGGGTGAGGGTGAGCAGGAGCCAGACCAGAAGATTGCGTGCCAAACACTCACAAACTGAACAATTTTATATCGGACCTGCGGGCTACTACTCCTGGTTTGCTATATACCTTTTATTGGCTTCTATTCTGGGGTTGGGGTGGTGGAATATATATTTATGGAACCCACACACGCAGCAGCAGCAGCAGCAGGCGGACAACATTTCTCATTTAACTGCCTTCACCATTTGCTAATTAATACGAGAAAATTCCATTTATTTCAGCGCTAAAACAACTAAATTTTCCCTTTTGTTTTTTTCTTTTGGGTTCTTTCTTTTTGGGAGTGGGCTGTGGAGGGCTGTGGAGTGGGCAAAGTCCAAATCAATTTGTGTTGCGTTTGCTTTTTTGACTTCCGCATCGAGATTTGTGGCGCGCGGCTCCGGGGTCTTTACGACTTTTGGCATGTCCAAGCGAGAGGAGTAAGGCGACGGGAGACTCCTTCCTTCCGTTACACAATTGCGTGAGTTCCCCCGCGCATTCTGTTAGGGATCGTTTAGTAGCTCACGCAAAAACAAAAATATTTGTACGAAATCAAATTAATGGCCGCCCGTTGATGTTTTATTAATTTATACAGCTTGCTGCTGCTGCTGCTGCTGCTGGCTGCTTTGGGGCCTCGAAATAAATTATATTGCTCATACGACGCGTGGTTTGCATTATTGAGTAATTAAATACTAATTAAAGCGTAACATGAGCCAATTCCCTTGATTTTTATGGTGGGCCGCTGGTCAGTAGTCAGCAACAATAATAAAACCAATTATTTTTCTCTTTTTTTTTTTTTTGTTAACGAGAAAACTGTGGACTTGGGGGGTTCTTATCTCTGGATTGAGCCGATAAGTCAGCTTTAATTAGTGTGGTGAAAGCATTTCATTATTCAATTACGCGTAATACACAGCTGTGTACATAAATATAGCGTTGGGATTTCAACAATTGGCAGGCAGTTTACAAAAATGCATCAAAATTCATTGGTGTGAAAGTTTTTCCCCCATGCATAAACAAGCTTAAGCCGAAAAGTATGCAGTGCAAAAGCCAGCCGGCAGAGGAATTAATAAAACAGATAGACAGACAGCTGTTCAAATAGCAAACATGACTTGCTTTTAATAAGTCACTTAGCTCTGAGTTCTGAATGACACAGAAGCGATTTGGGGAGGTCTTTTCATTATCATTCGATTTTACAAATGGCAGAAACTTCCCACTGTACGAATCGGCCATAAGTCATTTGAATATTTAAATTTTCCAGCATGTTAATGGCCCATCCATCCATCTCTTTGCTGGACGACATTCACAGCCCAGACAGACGGCTTTAAATATCAAATTAACCGAGTAGTAGTAGCATTAGGAACAATTCCGCATGGCTAGACAACTTTGGTCATGTTTAATTGGTCCTCAGTGATTTGCATTCGCTGTTCGATGCTCGGTATGGATGTTGGCTTATGGCCAGAACCAGACCAGACTCAGAGTCAGAGCCAGACACACGGCAAAGGGTCATAAATGGCACTTGTCTGGCTTTCGTTTTGGGGGATAGAGTGGGCAACATCTCAACTGCACTAATTACTCAGCGCAAGAGCGCTCCCTTGAGATAACAGCAACAAAAAAAAATGGATATATATATTTATTTTATATAGTACATATGTACATATATTCCATGGGATTGATAAATGCAATAAACTTTGACAATATTGTATGTGCCATGCGTTGCCAGTCATTCGCCAATTGTTGATAAAAATTCATACAAATATTTTTCGTTCGCTTTCGCCCCCGTTCATTTTTTTTCAGTTTAATTTTTCAGCGAGTTTTTTTCATTTGCTGACATGTCACTCAAATTGTGCGACGTTCGACTCTGTTTGCCCGACTTGCTGCTGTTGCTCTTGTTGTATTATATATCCTATCATAATCTTTACTGACACGCGATGGTTCTCTGCTCGCTGTTCCCGTTCCCCTTTCCGTTTACGTGTTTACGTTTTTTATTTTTAATGTTATCTTTGTTTGTTTTTTTTTTGCTCGCCATTCCATTCGATGTCCCTTCAAATGTTGTCGGTTGTGCGGACCCATCAATTTGATGTTGTCAATTTTCGTGAAAATTTATTGTTTGTTGCTTTCGAAATTTGACATTGTCATGCAGTTCGTTGGCCATTTCTGTGAGAGTTGTGATGTATTAAAAACAGTTGACAGACCGCCCAGCACCATGCCAGTGGTGTCAGGTCAAACCGTATAGGCGGTAAAAATGAGCGGGGTATTTGCAAATGTGGACCAGGAAATACAAATGGCAGGGGGCTATGAATAATTTATATTAAAAAAAAATAAAAGCTTTTTTGTAAGTAAATAAGTTTATTGATACTCAAGACTTATAAATAAGCATTTAATTTAAAATTTAACAAAAATAATAGACAAAAAATTAACTTAACTTAAAAAAAAAAACAAATAAATATATAATAATTATCTTCAAAATAAGTTCCAATTTATATCTATAATTTAGTAAAAAAAAAATATTAAATTTTAAATAAATAAAACAAATAAATTTTCTACAATTCAAACACCTGAAAGCAACAACCACTTTTTTTATAAATAAATAAATAATATATATTTTAATAAATATCTTAAAAATTTAGTTCCAATTTATATCTATAATTTATCACAAAAAATTAAATTTAAACAAATAAAATAAATAAATTTCCTGCAATTCAAAATACCTGAACGCTTTAAGCAACAAACAAAAATCAAAGCATTTATCAAATGTCTGGCCAATCTCTGTGCACAAAACTTTAAGGTGCATGCTGTATACAGTGTACAGTCCCCTGCACAGATTTAGCCATAAAATACCAGAAATACACCCCCCACCCCACCACAGAAAGAGAGTTCGATTTACAGTTGCATTTAAATCATTCCGTCTCGTTCCCATCCATTCTGTGCGTCTGTCCGTGTGTCTGTGTGCCTGTGTGTGCATCTGGTGTGCTTATCGGGTCTGCCATAGGTTTTTGTCAAATAAATATTGTGTGTGCAGCATTCAAACAGATTCAGGAAACAAACCAAAAAAAATACGCAAAACCTGAATAAAGAAGCACAGCATACGAAAAGAAAAAAAAAATGCGAATAAAGGATATGGAGGGAAAGGAATGTGAAGAGCAAGGAGCACAAGAGCACACAAAAGCTGTTGACATGTTGTGGAGGATATATATTCATGGACTGGACGGACTCTCTGTGCAGCATCAGCTACAGATACGGATTGAATGCGATAGATAGTAGAGCTCGGGGATTGCTCTCCTTTACCGCTGCTGCCGCCGCTGCCGCCGCTGCTGCTGCTGGCTTTTGTTTATTTTTAGGCTTCATGTTAATTCGTGTGTAATAGACAATGTGGCCGAAATCAGCAAAAAGACTGAGAGGCAAAAAAAGGGAACACCCTTTTCGCTTGCGTGGTATATTTTTGTACTATCTGTTGATATTTTTTTTGGTTCGTTTTGCTTGTCTGCTGCTTTGGGAGCACGATTATCAAAAAAGGGTTCACTCGTCGTTTGTCCTTTGTTTTACACACAATCTGCAGGTGTGCCAGGTGGACCCATGGACCCTCTGTCTGTCTGTCTTTCTGCATGCCTTTATCTGTATCTTTGTCTGTGCATAAAAAAAAGTATTATCCGCAAATTTCCTCTCCTTTTTTTCGGTTTTTCGTTTTGTTTAAAAGGGTTTTGCAAAACTGTGAAATTGAATTAAGACGCTGCAAACTGCTCAGATTTGTTTATTGTGAATGGAATCTAATTTTGGAGATTTTGCCGAATGGTTTCACGGTGGAAAGAATAGATTGAATTGCATGAGATATTAAAGAGATAAAAAGGGGTACAAAAAATGGCTGATAATTGTGATATAATCTGATACAGCACGGAATAAATTTCTTTGAAGTACACAATCCTAAAAAAAATACGTACTATGGGATGAAACCGTATAATAATTTCTAGGAAATAATTTAAAGATGGGATTTTCTTTCTTTGCTAAGCAAAAGCCAACTTGAATGGTTTTTTTTTTTTTTGGTATTTAGTATTATTACATTTTATTATTAATATTTGTTAAGTATTTCGTTGGGTGTTTTATAGATTTATTTTCGTATTTTTTTTTTCAAATATTTTTTCTATTACTTTTGCTATTTTTATGTGCTGAAGTTGCAGTAGTTTCCTGTCTTTCATTTCCCTAACCAAAAGCACAATACACAATATCAATAATTTAAAGAGCTTAACCAACAGCCACTTGCTATTCATTCACACTTCTTTCTGTGCTCTTTCCAATAGGAGAACTCTTCATTCAATATTTATATCCTATTTATTGTTGTGAATAATTCAGAATGCAACTTTAATAGTTATATATATTTTATTATCGACAGAGATTAAAGCACAGCAAATCGGTTCGGCTTCAGCTAAAACTGAACAACATCAATAATTGAATACAATAAATGTGCGCTCTGTGTGGCACACAGTGCGTATGAGTTATATGTTGTCGTTGTCGTCGATGTCGATGCCGATGTGGACGTTGCCGCCGTCGTTTGTCGCTTGTTAATATGCCTCATAAATAACGCATTTATGGCACCGGCACACGCACACAGAAGCAGCACACACATTACAATAAACCAAACACACACAGCCAGCCAGCCAGCCAGCGAGCGAGAGAGAGAGAGAGAGCCAGAGCCATGGCTCTCATTTGTTTGGCCTGTCCGTGTCTCTCTATTAGCAGCTTTGATATGCAAATTTCTCGTCTACATAATAAAGTTTCGCCAGATTTTTCAACTGCCCTTGTCCAAGTACAAGCAGGCAGAGCAGGCTGGCTAGCTATTAGCGGTTCGAAGCTGTTAATACCCTGGCAGATCGCCGCTCAATGATATGGCAGACCCATGGATATATATATGGAATAGACAGTCGATTTGGAGACACCTTTGGACTTGCCAGAACTATGACGAAACACAAAGGGTTATCGTTCGACCGAATGAATTGCTGCGTACTTTAGGGGAAGGAGATATGTGCATAATTATATAGAGGTAACAGATGGAATGATTGGTTAATAGAAGATATATGTATATGGAGAGAGAAAAAAAAAACCATAGCCCCATTTAATTTGAGGCTGATCTATCTGCGGATGTATCTACTTTATTTGAACAAAGAAGTAAACCATTTACCTTCTGTATTTGCCAAAATCTGTTTAAAATATAAATACTCCCAACGCCAGGGTATAAATAGACATAAACACACACACACACTTACACCTTTCCACATTGCACACACACACAGCAACAAACACACACACTAATGCAAATCCTAATAGTTTAATATGCTTATAATTGTCGGCTAAAATTGTATTGTCCTCTTGAATTTTGCAGTTTGCAGTTTTGTTTGCTGCTGCTCTCGCCCCCACCACCACTGTCTGCACGCTGCATTTTAAATATTTTATTAATTTCCTATACATTTTTGACCATTTAAATTTTTCGTCGGCGTCGAGCGCTGAGTGCATTTGACAGACAGACAGACAGACAGGTTCCGGGACAGGCATTGTGTTTAGGCCTGCCAGCTTCGGTGCGGTGCCTGATTTATGTTTTATGCATTTTACCAAATGAATTTCATTTATGGTAGAATATTTTCTATACAGATTTATATATAATACATATATAAAAATATATATATTTGTTCGCTGTCAGAAATACTTATTTGCAGCCTCAACGGAAGTGGCGAACGTTTGTTTGGTTTCGCAGACACTTTTTTTTTTTTTATTTTAAATCATTTTTTGTTTGTGCATGAAATTAATTGTAGTTTCGGTGCGGGTTTTCGGGCAGGGAATATTTATCGATTTTTAAAGAACGCGTGAATTGATTTTAAAAGATGCTTTAATATTAGTTTTAATTCATTTTTAAATTGTATAGATTTTACGACAAATTATTTTGACACAAGTGAAAACTTAAATCCAATAAATCCAATTATTTAATTTAAATTATAAAGGGACAAAAAAAAGATTGAAAAATTGAAAATAATGTGCTCCGAATCTTTTCTTATAGCTCCTATAAACCGTATATATATTTAAGTATACATCTCTTCCATCTGCTACATTTTCCAGATACTTTTTAAAGCTACAAATTCCAAAAGACTTTAAGATTTAAGTTCAAGAAATCTCTGCACACTTTCTCTGCCCAAAAATTGAAACATTCCAGCGATTTCTCTTTCAAAAATTAAAACCCAATTTTCTGGGTGCAACTAGCAGACTCGGTGGAAGGAACTTGGCCCAATTACGGCCCAGCACAAACAAACAAACAAACAGCCAGTCAGTCGTTGGTCGTTGGATGTTGGATGTTGGATGTACCGCACCTAGACGACGCCCAAAAGTCGGCAAATGTTTTTTTGTTTGCATTTGCTGGCTGGGGTTTCTGGTTCGGAGGGGTTCGTCGCTCCGCTCTCTGGATTCTGGGTTCTGGGTTCTCGGTTCGGGTTTGGCAGTTAAACCGCACTTGTGGCAGTCACCTTGTCGTCTTCTCTCGCTCTCGCTCTCTTCCTTGCTGCCTCTGTTTTATGGGGGGAAACATGGCTCAGAGCCAGGGTATGTGAATGTGGGGGTGTAGGAGGGAGGGGGCGATATACCTCGTCATAAATCTCACAATTTCTGCATGGAACTCAGCTGCGCTTTGGCGGCGGGACTTTATTGCCGCCGCCAGTCGACGCGACTCCTCAATGTAGTCAGACCATTTCCTACACAGCTGCTGCCTGACTGCCTGACTGCCTGGCCTGACTGTCTGCCTCTTCCTGCTGCTGCGCTGCTTTGGTGTTGTTTTTCCTACTTTTATTTATATATAAATTTCAACGTAAAATGTCTTAATAAAGTCTCATGGCTGTACAGAGACAGAGCGAGTCTGAGAGAGAGAGGGATGCCCTCTCTGGTAACATCTTTATGTCAAGGACATTTTTATGCCTCCCACAGAGCCAGACGTAGATTAGATTTCTGTCGTTGTTTTTACGTTCAGATTTGACTTTATGGCCGGGCCGTGGAGGCATTTATTTTCGCAAATATTAACAATTAAGTGAGAGCCGCCGAAGCGTTGTTGTGTGAAAAGTATTTGCCACTTCTAGCGGACAGCCAAGCCAGCAGAGCGGACAGGCGTTTTGTGAGTGAATCTCACAAAACTATCATCTGGGGGCATCCACGAATCATGTCCCGAGTTATGGCCCGATTGCTTAATGGCATTAGGCTAGGCATCATTTCGGCATGAAAATGGCGCTTAAATTAGTTTAATCATGATGTTGTATAACGGCTAACAAGTCGTTCGGTTTTAGAGACTATAAATGGCGAAATGTTGAAGATATGTTAAAGCCGTAAATGCAGTATCGAAGAGAATTATAATAATAATAAGTAACAATCTCATGTCGAGATCGTATTATAAATATTGTATTTATTAATAAAATTAATTAATTAATTTACTTTTAGCAATTTAAAAATGTTAAAATCCCTTCAAAATTACTTTTAATTTTCCACTTTTTTTAAGTTTTGATTTTACTGAAACATAGTGAAAATAAATAAATAAATAAATAATAATAATAAATAAATAAATAAATTCCAATAGAAGCTACAAATACCGATTCCAACTAGCTGAGGGTAAATATATTTATTTTTTATTTTATGTTTCTAGTAATTAAATTTCCTTACAAGGTCTCTTAATTTTTTTCAGAATTCCAGTATTTTTTGTTAGGAGATTTTTTGGCTCAAATTTACTTTATTAAAAACTTTGTTTTGTATTAAAGTACATTTAATTTTCTTTCAGCATTCCAGTATTTTTTTTGAGCAGATTTTTGCCTCAAATTCACTTCATTAAAAACTTTGTTTTGTATGTTCAATTGTTGTGCTGCTGCTGACGCTACTTTAAGCTAATTCAATCAAGAGGAGGAGCTAGGAGTACTTCTTGGGAAAGCCCCACTGCTGTTTTCGGTCGCTGCCATCTCAGGCCAATTAGCGCACATCTTTAGCAACAGCTTTTAGCCATGTGTCCTCGAGTCTGATGTCTTTATTAAATGTCTGAACAGCTGCCGTGACCAAAAAGGAAGCATATGGAGGGGGTCTCTGAACAGAGCTCCTCTCCACGCTCCACTCTCCCGTGTGTGTTGCGTGTGGCAGTGATTTAATGAATTTAATGAACATATGCCGCCAGCGACAGAGGCCAAGTGAGGAGAGACAGAGGCCAAGAAGGAGGAGAGAGCGGCTAAGAGAGAGGAGAGACAGCGGCCAAGAGAGGAGAGGTGCAAACAGATTCAAGCCAACAAAAAAAAATACGTCGAACCTTAATGTCAATGGGGCATAATGGGGGCGGGCTGCTCCTGGCCTGGCCAGCCCTCCTAAACAACACAATTTTTCAATGTTTTTCTCTAGAAAAATATACAAATAAACGAACGAGAAAAAAAAGAGAAATAAAGTAATTGTGGGTGGGTGTGGGACATAAAGAAAAAGGCAGGCAGGAATGAAAGATTATGTAGACATGTTTCCCACTGACTTATGATTGATGTCTTTTGTTATTGTTGCTCTCTTTTATGTATTTTCTCATCTCATTCCTGGAGTTCTGGTTCTGCCCATTCTCCATACTTCTTTTTTTCGTTGTTTATTAGATATAATATTTTAGTGGCCTTTTGTGTGTGTCCTTTTGGTTTATATATGTATGTATGATGCGCTTCAGCAGACATGTGTTTACTCTTGTTTGCGAGTGGCAGAGTCGGGGGTTTAGAACCCGACGAAATACTTATACATTTTACATTACACACTCCCCTCACTCTCTTTGTGCATAACAAAAGCCGGCACTCAAATGACTCTTTGTCCCCTGTACCCCCCCGTCCGTCGGCGTTTACACTCTTCTAAATAATGTTCCATATGCTCGCTCTTCCCCTTCACAGTGAAACAGAGACAATAAATGTTTGCCACATTTTTCTCCTCAACATTCTCATGGAAAATTGCTCATTTTATGTTCAAATTTTGTTTGCAGAAATTGTTTATATTTATTTTGGGGGGCGGGTTTAATTGGCCAAACACCCATAAAAAGAGGCAAAAATGTGGAACGAGTGGAACGGGGCCAGAGGCCATAAAGATTATGTTAATGCATATAAAGAAAAAAAAAAAAAATTCGGTTCCAAATGGTTTTAGAGCGCCACAACTAGAGGCAGATGCAGGAATTTGCTGGACCAATAAATCACTTTCGAAAATGCCTACTAAAAATGTTCTTAAGGTTATGGGAATTTTTTGTATTTTTTTTACCAGAGAAATATATAACTAAAAACCAATAAAAAAACAAAAGGAATCCTAAAGACAAAACAGCTCTTTTGACCCACACAACTGAAGAGGCCTGCCTTTCGTTTGCCTTTCAATTTTGCAAAGAATAACATGAAAAAATATTAACCAAAGTTGCAGAATCCTTTAACCAAAAAAAAAAAAGGGGGAAAATACAAAATGAAAACAAAAGCCTTTCCGTCAGGTGAAAATCGTTTTCGACCAAAAGAGTGACGCAAGGCTGGCCCGCCGAACAGGGCAGCACCGGAGCAGAGAAAGAGGAGATAGCTCATCGTTCTTTTTAAATTTTCACCACACGGTCGGTCAACGGTGGGTTCTATTGTGTTGTTGTTTTGGTAGGGCCATGGCGATGGCGATGGCGCTGGCGATGGCGCTGGCGCTGGCGCTGGCTATGGTGGTGTTGTAAGTACCAGGAGCGGTTCGTTCTAGCGGTGGTGTTGCTCGGTTTTGTTGGGCTACGTTGGGGTTCATTCTGTTGGCCAAAAACCACAAAAGGCAGTCGTCACAGCAGCGCGGCGGCAGCTGAAGGCAGTCAGTGGATTGTGCCATGAAGCATGCTACATTATTTTTGGTTTATGTTGCTGCTGCTGCTGCTGTTGGGGGCAGGTTGAAAGGTTGCAACTACACAAACAAACGACACACACAGATACACGTACATGCACACTCCCTATAAACGAGTACATACGCACAAAATGGCCGTTTAAACAGCGTTTATTGACAGAAGTTGAGCAGTGGAGCGAGGGGAGAGAGCCATGTTCATTGTTGCTGCAATATTCAGAGAATTTACCAACAGAAAAACAAAAATGTTGGTGTTTTCAATCTTTGTATGCGCCAGGAGAGGGGACAGTGAACTTTACTATAGATTCTACAGTGGATTTGCGTAGCACCCACCAATGGCAAAATTTAATACAGAGATACATCTTAAAAATTCATATATTTTCGAAATTTATTAATTCGAAAGTGGAAATTGCAGAAATAAAGTTTATTCACGTACATTTTAACACTACATAATTGATTTAAATATATTTCATATTTAAATTAATGCGAGTACTTTTAAATTTTTATTTAATTTAATTATTTCATTTTTATCATTTAATTTTAACTATTTAATTTTAATTAATTAATTTTATTTATTATTTTTTTTATTTTTGAAGTTTTCTATATTTAGATTTATTAAAAATTAATTAAGCCCGAATTTAAAATAATTTCTGATAGATTTATATATGTTTGAGCTCTATTTAATATTATTATACTTTTATTTAAAAACCGCAGATTTATTTCAAATATGGCTGTGTTTATATTTTTTTGCTTTAAGTGTAGAGCGTTTTAAGCTTCGACTTTGCCAGTGCTCTCTTCCGTTACCATTATTTATTTGGCTCAGATGCTGCACACACAACTTGCTGGCGATTTTTCCTATATTTTCCTGGTGTTTTTTTATGTTCTTTACATTTGCGGTTGAGTTTTCTGTACACTTTTTTTTCTGTAGTAGCGTCAGCTGACGCTGGCATATATTCAATATATCTGTTATTTATATATCTTTTATGTATCTGGGTCTTTGTCTGTGTGTGGACTGAAGCTAATTTGTTTACTGTCCAGCCTGGCCATGTATCCAGTTTATACAGAGCCAGTTGTTTCGCTTTCCCCCCGCCAACAATTTTACACGAAAAATTGTTTTTCCTCTAGGCCCGCACAGAACAATTTCTAATGAAATTTTAAAATTTTCCCGAATTAACTTTTTTAATTAAATTCTTGCTTGTAGCAGCCAGAGTTGACTTAGTGCCGCCGCCTCTGAGTTTTTGGGCTGATACTTAAACAATTAGAATGAGGAAGAGCCAGAGCCAGAGCCAGTAGCCATAGCCATAGCCGCAGCTTTCCTCTTCTACTTTGCCCCATTTTGTGCTTGTCTTTTTCCGTCTTGTTTTTCTTTCACGCTTTGTTTTCTTTTCTGCTGGTTTACCTTTTTTTTTTTACATATTGTTTTATAATTGAGCCACACGAGGGTAAATCTTTTCTGTGCTTTCGGAAGGCTGCTCCTTTGGGGATTTGTTTGGCTTAATAAGTTAATTACAATGTTGACGCAGGGGTTAGAATATTTTAAGGCACTTAAGCAATCGTTGAAGATGCTTTGAATGATTGGCAAAGTGAAGTGAAGGACGAAATTATTTAGCTGGCCTTTTCATTCAAGATTTCCATACTAATTGTGGGGGGACCAACAAACCTCTCAGGGTCCGACAATCTCGCTATAGATTAATCAAATCTCCAACCTGTTTTGCATAAACTTAGAGCTATATTTCTACATTTATCCATAATGGACCATCATTGCTACCAATTCCCTATAAAAACCTTTCCCTGGAGTGCAATTTATTTTCTTTTTTTTATAGAGAGAAGCTTAACTTTAAAGCCCTCGCTTGCAGCACAAATAACCAGAAAGTATTTATGCTTTTGTTTTCGTTCTCTGTTTTTTCATCGCTTATTGTTAAACAATTTACAGGCTTAGCCCTGGCACAGCGCAGCACAGCGCTGAAAAGTTGCATAAAAATGTTTTTCATTTGTATTCATTGCAATTTATTAATTAACTATAAATTGAAATGAATTCCCGATGTGGATGCCGATGCTGCTGCTGCAGCTGGCCGCCTTTCGCTTTCGATTCAATTACTGGCGAGCAAACAAAACAAAATATTTTACAAGCGAATTAATTTTTATAGAAAACAATATTCTTTATTCATTTATTTTTTTTTTTTACCCCACTCCCTCCTGCTACAGTTATGTGGCACGGCACAAAATGTAGGGGGGCAATTAGTTAACAATGGTGGGGGAAAAAAACCGTGAACTCCGCGTGGCATAATTTCCAGTCCCCAGTCCAGTCCAACCGATCCAACCAAACCCAAATAAAGCTTTTAATTGTTGCCAATGGATTAAGGTTGCATTGTGCGTATACTTAATGTGCTGCTGCTGGCAGTTCAATGTGGATCGAAGTTTTCATTGAATATGTTGCAGGGTTTGTGCAGCCTGAAAATGGGGCATGTGCAAATGCTTTTAGCGGCTTGTCACGACCCTTGTATTATAGGTGTACAAATAAATAGCTTGATATTTGAATAAAATGAAATTTTTCATAAGTGGAAATGGCATTTTCTATTTGGAAATTTCTGGTAAGTTTTCTATTATGAAATTTCTGGACAATTTTCCATCATTAATTAAAATAAACTCTTAGTGCTTGGACACTATATTTTTTTTTGGTTTTAGTTTTCAGCTCAGCTTTATTTGCCTGTACTTTAGGCACCCCCAAGAGCGTAATCCACATGGAACATTTTCCAATTATCCCCGCATCAGAAATGAGTGTATACCTTAGCCTACTTCTTGTAACCCTCCAACCCCCATTTATCCATTTGTTGCGTAGTAATTAAAACTATAAATACTCATGTAAAAATTGTTTAAAAACACACAATTGCATTTTTATCGATACGTTTTTTTTTTTTTTTTTTGTGTGGATATAATTTTTTGTGATAAGCAATTAATTGAAATATGATTGGCAATTAAACGCATACTTGATGGTCGGTCGGCTCGTCTCTCACATCCAAACCAGTGGCATATTTTCGCATTTAAATGCATAATTAAGGCAGAACCCAAACCAAACCAAACCAAACCGAACCGAAAAAAAAAAAAGGGAAGCCTGGCCTGGACTTTAATTAAAGTTTGTGGGCTTAATGAAAATCTGTGTCGAGTGGATCAATAAACGGCGAACAAAAATTGTCACGTGCCGGGGGGCCAACGAAGTCTAGTCTCAAAAACTAATTGAAAGGCAGACGACAGACAACAGCGACGACAGAGGAAAAAGTAAACAAATTTCCATACAAACAGAAGGAGAACAGGAAGGACAGTGGGCCTACGCAAAGGGATAACAGATAGAAGGGATACGGACACACAAGAGGAAAGAGCATTAGAAAAAAGAAAAATGAAAAGAAAAAAAAAATGGAGCACAGCAGCTGCCTAGGACGTCGACGACGACGACGACGTCCTTGCCCCATCGTTATTATCCTGTTATCTCTCTAATAATGCCTCAGAGAGTTTGTAATTAAATTTTTCAAACACTGCGACGACGACGACGAGAGTGCCTGACTGAGACTCGCCCTAGAGATGCAAAAGATACAAGATAGAAGGCGCAGACCGAGCAGCAACAGAAGCTGTGGAAGCTGAAAGCTGTGGAGTCAGCCAGCCAGCAGCCAGCCAGCCAGCCAGCCAGCCAGCACACATAAAGAACGTTATGCGCACGAGTGCCACTAGTTAGTTAGATAATAACGCTCAGCGGAAGCTGTTCAAAGCGGAAACGGAAGTGAAGTTAAGCGCACTACTAAACAGATACTGCCCTAGAACACAGACGGTGGGGCAGGGGGGGAGTGCCTGATTGACTCGAACAACTCAATGAAAACCAATTGGAAATTAAATGAATGATTGAATTTGGTTTTGTTACTGCAACAGTTTTGTTTTTTGTTTTTATTGCATATTATGGTATAAAATAGGAAAATCTGCACCTTATTTTTTCCTCTCTTAGGAACTTATTTTCAGGATTTTCTGCTGTTTACAGGACTTGTTTCGAGCATTTTTGTAATCTCTTTTTTTTTTATTTTTATTTTTTTTTGCCTCTGAATAATACTTCAAATAAAAAGGAAAATTTTATTGACTGTCTATTTCCACACAGAACGCATTTCGATTGCTTTCTTTTGTGATTATGTCTGGAGTGGATAATCATGGTGTTTTTTTTTTCTTTTTTTTTTTGCTACCAGATTTCACTTTGCTCTTCAACTCGAGATGCAAATTAGTTACGTAGAAAGCTTAGTCTACATTGGAAGCGCGGGAAAGAGTGGTTACTGCTGTCTGTTGGTCTCTTTCTCTCTCTGCCTCTGCCTCTTGTGCAACCGCAGACAGGCAACGCAACAGTCAAGTCACGTCAAAGGCAGTCAAGTCAGGCCCCTCCCTCTCTCTGTCTCTCTCTCTTCCTGCTGCCTGCTCCATCCTCTTTTTCCCGGTCTGCGTATTCCATTTCACTTTGAATTCGTGCGAAGTTCCACGTTCTATTTAAATGGTTACGTAATTGCATAATTATGGGCGAAATGTAAGCCGAATCCTTGTGATTCCGTTCGCTCTTTTGTACACAAGATTTCGAACAAAAGCGTTCCAGTGGGGGTGGGTAAAAAATAAATTAATTTCAATGGAGAAAACATCCAAAGAGGTCAATGAACCCTCAAAGGATTTTACAAGCATTCTCGCATTGAAGGAACTTTAAGCGCAGGGGGGGAATAGAAACCTGATGGATAGCCAAGTAGTATAGAAGTGTAGTTGGTTTTTGGGAAACAAAAAATAGATAGAAAATATCTAATAATATATATTATACATTATTAGATATTTTAAATATTATTATATTATATTATATATATTATTATTTTCTATATATTATTATTTTCTATATATTATTATTTTCTATATATTATTATATTATATATATTCTATTATATTATGTGAAATCAAATAGTTCGAAGAACGAAAATAACTATAAGCATTATGGAATGATTGGATAACATTGGAATCGACTGATTAAGATCAGACACAGATGGAATATCGTTGCTGATATCGGTAATAAATTCCATTTCAATTTACATTTTTCCATGCTGTCCAGTTTGCCCTCCCAAGCAACATATATTGCTTTTGGTTTCTTAGCACCGAATTGTGTGTGTGGCCAAAGACTCTGTATTTTGTTGTTTAATTGTTTGGACCGAAACGTATTTTGTACGCCGCTCCAGAGTCTTTTATAATGATCAACTAAATGACCTATACAGTATCTTGTCATTTCAGATAATAATGTCATCCACCCCACAAGTACCAATCGCAAACCCCACACATGCCATACCATACCCCATTTCTGTTAGCCCCCTTCCAAAACCCAACACAACTTCCATCACGCACACATCTCTCATCTCATCTCTAAGCATTGAATCCAAAAACCAGTCAGTCACACATGTCAAGCATTTAATTAAATGCTATAAATCAAATGCCTGACAACTTTATGCAAATAATTCTCAACAAATTTTGCGCCCCAGGTCAAAAGCCATAAAACGGAAGCTAAAATATATGTACGTAAAAATATAAAGCCAACCCCCACACAAAAGATAAAATGCAAAATGCAATTTAATGGCGTACAGAAAACAGAGAACATTTTTGGGAAGAAAATAAGCAGTAGAAAAAGATAAAGAGAGAAAGCAAAAAAAATGTTGTGCCTTCCCGATCCGAGGCACGTTTTTCAATTAAAATCCCGTTTCCTTTTGCTTTGGGGCGGCCGGCCATCTTCTCGGGCAGGGGCGAACGCTGTCAACAGACGCGTGAAAAAACGCCGGGAAGAAAACGCACTCGCGTTTATTTCCGCTAGGCAACCGCTGTGGCACGTGATTTGTGTGCTGTTTGTTTCGCTTTTGCTGGCTTTTTGCTGTTGTTTTCTGTTTCCGGTTTGCGGCCAAACAAATTGCCAATGGAAAATTTGTGGTCGAATATTAGTGCAATCATTTTCAAATTGAATTTACGGTCTAAACATTTTTAGAAGCATTATTAGCCCAAAACTAAATAATTTTCGTGAAAATTTTAATTCGATTTTTTTCGAGAACTTTTAGCAATTAACAATTTATGTTTCTTTTTTTTTGCATTCGAGGCAGAGTCATTCAAGCATTAAATGAACCATTTTAGGGGGTATTAAATAGAAAAACCAAATAACAAATGAAAATAAAATTTATTAGAATATTTTTGAAAACCAATTTGGATTAATTTTTAAAACTGCCTAATTTAGAAATAAATATTTAACTATAACTAAAATTAGTGTCAGAGCAGAAACTATTTAAAAACCAGTCGAAATGTGTGTGCTGATAAGCTGCTCTATGAGAGTGACTGTTATTACCAAATAAGAGATGTATTTTCTGCACTTTTGCACAATTTAAAGCCCTGCAAAAATTCCTAGAAAATTTCCATAACATTTATGCAAAAAACATTTTCCATTAAATTGTTGGGCAAAATCAAATTCACATTTGAAATGAAGCCCGCCTGGGCGCTGGACCAGAAATATACATATAAAGAGAATTAAAGAAGAAAAAAACCCAATTGAAAGAAACAAATTTCCCCATCCAGTCTACCCTGCTATCCCCCAGCAGTTTTGGCCCTCAGCTGTTGCCTGCTGCCATGCAGCCTCCAGGCTCAGGCTGTTTGCTGCTGCTGCCCCAGAAGAAATCAAAACACTTATCAAATATGCATTGCGCATATTAAAAATCAATTAAATATTTACACAAACACACAAAATGGCGGCAGAGAGGCACTTAAAAATGACTGCGCGCCAGCAGCAGCAGCGGCAACGTAACAACAAGAAGGAAATTTCCCAGTGGCATAAACCGAAGCTTTTAATACTCTTGCCAAATAATCGTTTTACATATGTACATAAATACGTTATGTAGACATATTATATTAATTCCACTTCGCTTAAGGGAGTCATTAATTTGGAATAAAATAAATATTTTCTTTACAAGGATATTCCAAAACATCTGCTAAAAATGGCTTTACTCCCTGCAAAGAGTATGGCAAAGCAATGCTAAAATTTTAGCGAAGAAGTCAGCAATGAGATTGTGAGAAACAGAGACAGATACAGAGAGAGAGAGAGAAGGAGAATCGCATACAGGAATGTAATATAATTGAGGCAACGGCAACGGCAAATATACAAAAGCAAAATGAAATTAAAAATTTATTATGGTTCAGCTGTAGTTGTTATGGCGTGTGAGAATAAGTGCGGGGGAGGGGTAAAGCAACAACTGGAGAAACGGTAAACAAGAAAAAGAAGCAACGCCAGCGCCAGCAGCAGCAGCAGAAGCAGCAGCAGAAGCAGCAGCAGAAACGTAAGCAAAAGAGGAGCGGAGCCATCAGCAACAGATGCAGAGAATCATTAAACGGTAATACAATTCCCAAACATTACTTTCAATATATTATAATATTAATATTAATTTTTTGTAGTGCAGAAACACACACATCAGCAGCTTTGGAACAGAGCAGATGCCAAGCAGCAGTAAATGCAGTAGAAGCAGCATTGGAGCAGAGCAGAGGAAACAGCAGTGAAGCCACATGAGCAGCAGCAGCAGTCGCAGAGCCCAGGCAGCAGCACTCGCAGATAGCCTAGGCAGCAGCAGCGGCAGCGACAGCGGCAGCGAGCAGCGGCAGCAGTAAATGCAATGTCAAGGCAGAGCAGCGTAGAATCAGCAGCAGAGCAGCGCAGCGTAGAATCAGCAGCGCAGCGTCAGCCAAATAACGGAAATGGAAATTGCAATGCCAGAACAGACGCGCGCAAACACATCGAAGCAATGAGAGCGTGGGCTGAGAGGCTGGGCTGGGCTGTTAAGGAAGGAAGGAAGGAAGCATGCGGTGGGGAGCTGGTGGAGAGGTATTAAAAGCGGCAAAAGGCAAGGAATATGTTGTGAGGGAGGAGTAGAGTAGCGGGGTAATATGAAAAGAGAAGTAAGGCAGTCACACAGCTGCTGCTATGCTGCTGCTGCTGCTGCTGTTGTTGAAGTTTTGCATTTCCGGTAGGCAAACACACACACAAATGGTAGAGAGTGAGCAAGCTAGACGAGAGTAAGAGTGAGCAGGCGGGCAGCACGTAGAGAGCAAGAGACACCAGCTGAAGATATAACAATGTGTAATTGTTGTTGGCCATTGATAAAGCTTAACAGCAAAAGAAAGGCAGAGTCCTGGAAAGGGAGAGTGCTGTCAGGCGCTACAATGACAGCGGGGGGGATGTGTGGGACACAAAACTCATTTGCATTTAACACGTTGACACACACACACACACGCGAAATACAATGAAAAGTACAGTGGCAATCAGCTAAAAGCCACCAGAGTGGCATTATCAATTAACTAATTGAAAGTTTTACTCGCTTAATTATTGGGCGGATAACAAAACAAAAGTGCAAAACACTAGATAAATAATTTAGAATAATTATTTTGCACAGAAGGCACACTTTTTTCGCGTTACGTTTCTATGGCAAAAGCAGTCTGGGCAGCGCAAAGGTAACAGAATATCAACAAAATTTTTTTTTTATTATCAGCATCATAGATTCATGTGTTTGGGATTGAAGTATTGCCCCCCACAACCTGTTAACCAGTCAAAAAAACACACACAAAAAAATTAAATAATCTTTTCCACAATTTAGAACTCTAAAAAAATTCCGAGAGAAAAAAAAATAATACCCATTAACACAACAAATTAATTAATAATTAATGAATATCACATAAGCACAAAGTACGAGCTTCACTTTCAGCAGAGATAGTTTTTCAATGGATTTCCATAAATTGTTATATATTTAAATAAAAATAACAATAGCACTAATAATAAAAATATCAAATCAGAAATTCATCAAGCTCATGTTTTATTAAAATGAATAGCAAACTTATGCATCTTGCTGTATAATTCAATATATTTTTTAATGAAGTGTTCGTTTCTACAATACTAAAATTATATTTTAATATGCGGTCAAAAACACACACAGAAAATTGAGCATTCATTGTGAGGCTTAAAAATTAATTAAACACACAGAAATTTGATGAAGTGCCTCTCACAATGCAATATGACAAGCATTTATTGAATGAAATCTAGCTAAAATGACGACAGCTTAAATGAAAATGTACGAGTATTATTAAATTGATTTAAAGGGATTTCTTGGCACAAGAGAGCAGATATTTAAATTTGCGTACAAGTCACTGCCAAAGAAGCATTTTCCAGCTACATTTTAAACATTTTTCTGAACCAACACAGACAGCCATACAATCATCACATCACACGTCAAAACACAAACATCTGAATCTTAATCTACATACTAATGAACTTTAAATAATATTCTTACTTTTTGGTTTCCTTATTCTGTTTAAACACACAATTTAATTCACATTCAATTATGAAATGAAACCACTTTGGGCACAGTGGAAAATTTAATTGAAGGCAAAAATCAACAAGGAACACTGAGGCCAGTCGACAAAGCCTTTGATTACGACTGTTATCAATGGGCGGTCGCCTGTCATTGCTTGAACACATACACAATCACAGAGTGGGGGGGCAGAGACACTTCTGCAGAGGGGGCGCACGGGCGGCTTCCTCTATTTTCCTTTCCTTTCTTTTATTTATTTTTGTTGTTGTATTCACTTGCGACTGATTGAATTTTCTTTGGCGCGACTAATTTGTGCACTTAAAAAGCGTGGCTGGAGAACAAAAAATTGAATTATAGAAGGATGGAATGCAAAGAGAGAGCCAGCTCCTTGGCGACGGATGATTGTTAGTTAAAAAAAGTTAGTGTTTCCAAAAAGTATTGCCTACTTATGAGGGCACAAACCTCCTCAAACAACAGAAACACGCACGCACTCGCACACACAACCCCACAACACAACGAGGAGCTGCGAGATAACGGTACCGTGATACGGACGAACTATAACGATGACAACAACGACGACGACGACGACAATAACGACGATGACGGTGACGATGACGCGGATGGGCAGCACATCCGCACCGTTTGAAAGCACGATTTATACTAAAAAGCCATCCTGCTTCGTTTCGAGTCGGAAAAATGTCGAAATTGAATTTCGCACACACACACACAGGACACAGGACACAGCACAGAAGGGACACTCTCTTTGGCCGATAGTCAAGCGAGGACATGGCTCTCTGTTTACAGGCGGCAAAAGTGAAATGTACTAAAAGTGCAAGGAATTCTCGCTCTCTCGCTTTCGCCATGACTCCACTGCTCTCACGTTGGGCGGGCAATTTTCTCTCGTTGTTGGGCTCTTCGGTTTTGAAGCTTCGATTGAGCTCTTCCACATGTTGCCATCATAGCAACCTGTTAGACGGAAGGCCTCCGCCTTGTGGGCTTGTAGCATTCCGAATGAATGGACGCGTGAATGAATGAAAATTTGGTGACAGGACTGTCGAAGGCAGGTGGAAGGAATATCTTAGAATTTTGTGGGGAAAGAATGAAAGAGAATAGAGTACTAACAAAAGAATGAAGCTATATGCTTTCTGTTTTTTAATAATTTTAAGTGATTTATTCTGTTAAATTCTACAGCCAATGAAAATAAGAATTTAAAATTTATATTTTTAGGCCAGAAATGTATTGAAGTCCATGGCAACCTTCTATAGACAAAAAAGTAGGTAAAGATCTTAAATGATTGTTGTTTATTCTCAGTATTTGCCTTAAAACTTTCCACTTTCCGTTACTTAAATTTCAAAACAATTTTTGGGAAATTTTCAAACATATTTAAGAGCATTTTATCCTTGATTAAAGAGCGCGCATGCGCCTGGAACGTTAGCGGTTAAAAGGGAAATTCTGTAGAAATGAACCGGTTGGTGGGAAAAATATTTCTAATGTGCTAAAAAAGCCCAAAACAAAAAAATTTGTGCACAAAACACACACACAAAATGTAAACAGAATTGATATGGCTGGAATTAATGAATGAAATGAAATACTTGATATTTTCAGAAACTTATTTGATGTATTAAACACATCAAAACGAAGTAGGAAGTATTTGTATGATTTGTATTCCTCGAAATCAAACTGGTATAAAACCAGGTAAGACCTCGTAAGACTATTATGGTCAAGATTTCAATCCATCTCAGACCAGAACATATCCTTTGGTAAATATGAAATCCGATATTCAATTTCCCGCAAATAAATCTACATATATTTACATCCATTCCGTTGCCTATTAATACAAAAAATCCTTTGGGTTATATCCACCGCAAAAAGCCACCAACTAACCAACTGATGAACGTAAAACAGATACAGCAACATTAACAATAACAACGAGGGCAAATTGCAGCAACAAAACAACAACCACAGATGTCGACAACGAACCGTGTGGCTGGCCAAAGAACAAATGCCGGCAACTTTAACCGCGAAAGAGACAGAACAGAAAAACCTACATATAAAAAAAAACTTTTAAGAAAATAATAATATGTGGGGAGTGACTATTGAAATGCCCTTACAAATGTAGAGAAAAATGTAAGACTATAATTCTATCATTTTTGTATGATATATTTAATTATAACTCCTACAAAGGAATAATCATAGAAGGAGGAAGGAGAAGGAGTTATCATAGAAATATAAATGATTGCATAGGATGGAAAGAAGACCCCCAAAAGATTCATTGAACAGATACGAAATACATAGGAGGTACCAGAATAATGCCAAAATTAAATAATTCATAAATACACAAAAAAAAAAAAAAAACAAAATAAAATTAAATAAAATAAAAAATGTACAAAAGTACAACAAAAAATATTAAAAAAAAAAACTAAATAAATAAAACAACCAAAAAATATATACAAAAAACTAAATAAATAAAATAGCCAAAAAATGTAAATACTTAATAAAAATAATTAAATTTATATTTATAAAAAATTAACCCAAAATTAAGTCAATCATTCAGTGACTTACACTTAAAGCAGAAACATCTTAGTTTTATCTTTGTTGCAAAAACGTATATACCCGCTGTTAGGGTGTACCAAAAACGGACACGTCTACACCAAAGTGGAAGTGGAAATGAGAACAGAAACAGCAACAGCTATGGGGGAGGGGGGGAACTCTCTGAATGCGAAGGGGCCTAACCTAGACGACAATAAATACGCAACAAAAGTGTGGAAAAGTGGGCAAGCAAGCAGAGGTAATCAGTTGGAGGGGCCCTCCGTCCTGTCCTCCCGCTGAACCATATCATCTGAGCATCATGATGTGAAAACTTTTCCCAACCGCCCCGCTTTAACCTCAGCCAACCTCTAACCCAAAGCCCCCAAACGCTGGCCACCCACCCTCACGCTCACGCTCTATCTGCGCCCCTCCCCGCTTAACTGAATTTTTGTTTTTGCAAACTTTTGCTTGTTTGTATATTCTATGCCCCAAAACAGAGACGGAACGTACGAAGGGCTACACTGCAAAACATATAGCGGTTCGTTCCCTTGAGCGAGTATTTTATCCTGTAGATATCAAGATTATCAGTTAATTTTTGTTTCGTGTGTAACGGGTAAAGAAACAGTCCACCGGACCACCCACCCACCCACCAACTCTCCAGACTTTTTCTGCGGTGACGCGACGCGCGCTAAAAGTTGCGAAAATTTCGTTGGTTTTTTTTTTTTTGTTAGTATTTTATCCCTACTACCCCCTACTACCTCTACCCCTCTACCGCTGGTTAACAAGAAAATTCCTGATGCGATTATGAGGCTCTTGTTAAGGTGAGACCTCCCGAAGAGAGGGAGGGAGGGGTGGGTAAGCAGCGCCAGAGCAGATCGGATGACACACAGAGAGTGGAAATTCCTTTGTGGTTGCTGCGGTCTGCTTTAATACAAAAACCTGATTGGGTGGTAGTTGTGTGTGGTTGGGGGTATTCCTCTTGATTAAGAATAAATTCAAGAGTTAATCAAATTTTTGGCAAGCATCTTAAGACGGGGGAACATTATAAGGGAACAAACACAAATAAACAAAGTTCAAGGCAAACAAGGATAGTTGCAGAATCATGGAATATAGAACTGTACAAGATTTTACAAAGCAAAGGCTATATTGAAAGCAAAAAACATGATTCAAGGCATATTTTCCCCTAAAATAAATAATTCAAAAATAAATTTAGCAAAGTTAAAAATCTCTCAACTAGACGCCAAAGAAGCTTTAACTCTGTCATTTTTCATAGCATAATTTACACTAAAGTTAGTGCATTATTTTGCATTTACTTTAAACAAAATAAATCCCCTTAAAGTTTGTTTCAAATCAAATCAGTTGAGTTCTTACCACTCCTTCTCCTCCACTGGCACTCCAAGAACTTCATTGAAGCTCAGCTGAATACAATATTTACAATATCTTAATCTAGTTGCTTAAATCTAGATCTGGATCCCATGTATCACATGTATTTTTCTGTGTTTTGTCATAATTCTGCAAACGGCAAATGTCTCCACTTACCTGTAACGAAAAAGAAATTGGAAAAACAATTAGCGGAATTCAGAAGCTCGTAAAAAAAAAATTCCCCAAAACAAAAATTCGATCAAATTCGAAGCGTAAATCCACATACGCCCGCCCGCCACCCTGCTGCTTGAGAAACCCAATAAACCTCTTGAACAACTGCAAAGGGCACACAAAGAGAGAGAGAGGAGAGAGGGGAGAGCGAGGCGACCGCAGCGAAATGCACTCAAAAGTCTACATAGGTGACATCCCTCCATCCATCCTTCCTTCCTTTTTCCCAGCGCCCAACTCAATGACGGACGAGCGGACTCCAACCGACCGACCGACCACGCAATGCAATAACGCCGACAGATTACAAAGTGCACATGCGGTAAGCCCCGAAGTAGTGGGACGCAGACCGACCGAAAGGGACCAAAGCTGCCTGCGTACGGCAAGGCAAAGTCCCTGTAAGAAACAACAAGAACAAAACACTTGAAAACCTTGCGGTAAAAGCTTCGCTTCGCTCTCTGTCTCTGGCTACCTGCTCCGCTTTCTGCCTGTGCTCGGCTCGTCTTCGTCTGTTCTCCTCTCTTCACCTCGCTCGTCATCGTCTGTTCTGTTCTCTTCTCTACACTTCTGTTGTCTTGTCTTCTTTTTAGTATGGCCTTTTGCCGAACTCCATTAAGTTGACGCGAAGAACTTTAGTTTTGTGGTCGCAGGCGGCATTCGCTTCCCCCGTCTGAAGGGTACTCGTGCAGCGTAAGGGTATATTTAATGCGTGACTCGTTTGGTTGCTTAGCAAACTAGATTCGGAATTGATCGACTCTTGATCTTTTGGTTCGTAAAATATATATAACTGAGGTCTTATGAGAGCTAGAGAAAATCATCAGAGAAATCATCTGAATTAGCGGGTATCCAATAGTCGCAATATCGAAGAAACTCTCCTACTTTTATGTTCTATTGCTGCTGCTGCTGCTGCTGCTGTTCCTGCTGCTGCTGTTGTTTTGGAGTGTGTCGAAAATGTGTCGTTGTCTCTATGATGTGTCTGCTGTTGCAGCTGCTCAATGAAGTGGTTAAGCATAGGGGGAGGCGTTAGAGCATTCTCTCATATGCATGGCCCTGAACAGAAGAGGCAAACAAAACATCGAGACATCACCCACATGGCCCCTGGACAGTAGCACAACAGCAGCCTCCCCTTTCCGCCTTGATTATGTTGATTTGATGATGAAAAGTTGTACCCCAAAAAACATGGCAGATGGACGAGGTTAGCCCAATCGTAGGAGAAAGAGTCTGTGTGTGGTCTGTGGGTCGCTCGTCTGTTTTTCTGGTGTTTTATTTTGGTTATTGGATGGGCACAAAAAAACCCATACAAAGCCAAAGGTCAGCTAACGGACGGTAACAGACGGGGTATCAGCCATGTTCGGGCACTAATTTTCCTCTTGTGATGTGATTGAAAGGCTATCTCATTTATCACTCATCAATGAATTTTAATTACTTAAAGCCAACAAAAAGAGAGTCCACACACACACACACCCTGCATTCAACTTTGTTTCAATTAGGTAAAAACTCTTTGCAGTGTTTCAATTTCGGTTGCCTTCTTTTATCATGAGATTCCAGCAGGCCAAAGAGATCCAGATCCAGATCCAGCCTGCTGGCTGCCAAGAAAAAAACGATGAAGAACTAACTCCGTTAGCTCTGATGTCTAGGTGGCCATGTACAATGCGACAAAAAGGAAGTGCATTGCATGAGACCTTTTCCTTCGTCTCATACCAAAAAGCTGCTCCTGCTGCTTCAGGAAAAATGCCTGCACAGGAAAGGGCCTTTTAAAAAAAATATAGACGCACACACACACAGCGGGGGGGATGGGAGATGCTCTGAAAGCGGATGAAACAGCAGTAGGGTGGCACAGGGCATGTGGCACAAAGTACGAGGATGAGGGTGAGGAATGAGGCACACACACACAGAGAGAGAAACAGATAAATGGTAGCAACTTTTAAACAAAAACCAACGGAACGGGCAGTGCATTGACGACAGAATTCATCCTGCTTGCTGCAACCAAAGGACAGCACGTGGTAAGGCCATGAGGAGACCACAGCAGGATACCCTGTACTCTCTCTCTCTGGTATCTACTGTAGACTCAAAGCCGAGTTTCGAAATAGGTTGATGAGTGTGCAACGCAATTAATAAATTAATTAATGATAGAAATTAAAAAATTCACACACAATAATTCATTAAAAATAAAAAATAAAATTAAAAATTAATAAATTAATTTATGATAGAATAAAAAAAATAATTTATGATAGAAATATTAAATAAAAATACAATACACAGTAAAATTCATCAAAAAAAAATTCAAAAAAAAATTTTTTTAATAAACAAAATTAATTAATGAAAGAAATTTTAAAAAAATAAAAAATTTTAATTTAAAAAATACCACACACAATACACTCAAACCACACCACAATTCATTAATAATAAATTTTAAAAAATTAATAAATTAACTAATGAAAGAAATTAAAAAATACGCACACACAATAACTCATAAAAAAATACAAAATTAATAAATTAATTAATGATAGAAATTAAAAAATACACACACACAATAATTCATTAATAATAAATATATCATTTGAAGACCAACAATGGAGCGCAAAGGTAGATTGAAACATTAATTGCATTAATATAGCTATCCTCTCATCAACTAAAGGGTAGCAGAAACGGAAGCAGCAGCAGCAACAACATGTAAAATTATGCGCCAGTAGGAAGGACAAGTTTATGGGGTTGACCCCCAACGATGAAGCAGCAGAAGCAGCAGCAGCAGAAGAAGAAGATGAAGGAGAATCCGAATCAGAATCAGGAACATCCCAAGTGCATTCACTCACAAGCAAAAGGGACAATCAGATGGGCATGGACATGGGGTTGGGGAAGCGGGAGCGGGAGCACGCAAATATGCCAAAGCCAAAGGGAGAGAGAGCCAACAACAAAACAGGAAGTACGCATTTCCTGCACTCGACGGAAAAGCAGGGAGAATATAAAAACATTCCAAGGAATAGCTGGAGTTCCCTTTTGGAATGGGTGATGAGTTGGGGGAGGAAGGAGTAGGGTGGCCTCTGCTGGCGAGACGTAGAAATGTCGCGACGACAACTTTTTGACATAAAAAAAGAGAGCCTGGCAGAACTGTTTTACTTCTTGGCTCTACCTCGCCGTTTCCTCTTTATACTATGAAATTAATTGAAACCGAATAGAGCTGAGGGAGAGGTAGAGGTCGAACTGGAAGATGGACTTGATCTTGACACTGTGCCTGGGCTGCAGCAGTGTCCCTGAACTTGCCCAAAAAGCATTTTCTTTACCTTCATTCTTGCAGACTTTACAACATTTGTCCATTCAGCATTACTGTGGGGACGGGGGGTGGGAAGCACCTCCGACTCGACCCCAAATGAGTTTCGTGTCACAAGTTGACCCAGCCAAGATTAAGTGGGCGTTTAATTTGCCGACTCTCCAGGTCTCTCTCTCTCTCTCTCGTCTATGAAAATACTGCGTTAATGTAATCCACGCTTCTGGCATTTCCGTATGCTTCCGTTTGCTTTTTTGCTTCGTTTTTTTTGTAGTCTTTTTTTTTTTTGGGTGGTATGTTTGCCTTTGTCCTTGGCAGTGGGCACTGGGCACTTGCCTCGTAACTTTGCCACTTGCCGCCTGGCTGATCTCTCTCTCTCTCTCTCTGTGTTTCTGGGTGTGTGCTATTTTAGCTTAATCAACAAAGTAAATAAAAATGTCCTGCCCAATGACCCCTCAGGCCGGAGGTCATTCTCTGTCCGTTTTTTATGTAGTTCTTTTGGGGGGGCTTAATAAGTTATAAATAAATATTATATAAATTAAGGATTACCTTATAGGCATAAGAAATCCAACTAATGGTGTAAGAAAAACTCATTTTGTCAGCATTGAATGTTTATTTAGCTAGAGCATGAAACGGTGGGAGGACGGGAATCTACTAACCTGAAGAGGGAAGCAGTAACTTTACAAGGGGATTGAGACTACACACCACACACCCCACCCCCAACAGAGAGTCGGAAATATTTCAATGAAAGATTTTAATTGTACTGCAAAAATCAAAGCAAACTCTAGCAATAACTCTAGGAAAAACACACTGCCTACTGCATGCGTTGGTGTTAGTCCTGAAAAGGCCTTAAGAAATGTACAATATATAAAATCATATCCCACCAAGCATGGACCCCCTCTTATCAAGCGAAAAATCATTGCATTGAACTGAATTAAAATATAAAAATAGAATTATAAATTAAGAAAGAATTAAAAATTAAGAAAGAATTAAAAATTAAGAAAGAATTAAAAATTAAAAGAAAGAATTAAAAATTAAGAAAGAATTAAAAATTAAAAATGAATTAAAAATTAAAAATTAGAATGAAAAACCATTACAAAAGAATTAAAAATTACAAAAGAATTATTATTTATATTTACTTATTTAATCAGTTAATTAGCTCACACGCATATTTTTATTCACTATTTTAAAATTCTAAAAATTTCATAATTAAATTCTTTATTCAGAAAACTAAGGTGAAGGTTCTCATTCAATTTTCTGCGGTTAAAACCAAGCGCAAAGCGACTTAGCTACGACTGTTTACCTTTTGGTCCGCAGAATCCAAAATAACAAAACACACACAGTTTTTAACGAGCTCAAAAATCGGCCATAATAAAACTACAAAAATATATATTCCTTGAGCATTTAATCATTGTCTTTGCACTTGTAAAATAGTGCACGGGTAGTGGGATTTGCCTGATTAATAATTTCTATATTTCTACATTCCCTGCACTCGTTCCATCAGTCATTAGCAGCTTTAGAATTTACCATGATAAACATATGAAAATGTACGAACGCAAAAACCCAGACTAAATCAAGCGAACTCTCACTTTGATGTGCAACAACAATGGGGTGGTGGAATGGGTGAAATGGGGGAGCCAAAGGAATGAAAACTGAGAATTGAAAAAGGACCAAGAGAGGGCCCAGCAGCAGCAGCAGCACCCGCCTCCTGTCCATTGACTAAGTTGTCAACAGTTCCACGTAATTATAGAGTATACCCTACACCTAACCACACATACACACTGCTACCGCCACGTCACATACGTACATACATTTCATTTACTTTCTCTAATAATTTCTGTAGAAAATTCCAATTGCACATGTGGGACTTTATATTGGCATCAGCAGAGCAGCACTGGAAACCAATTAAAATGCTGCCCTGGCTCTGATTATGCCAACGACAAATCGTTCTCTCTCTTTGTCTCTCTCTCTCTCTCTAGGTGCTAGCTGTGCTGCTTGCTACGCGCGTGTTGGTGTGAATAGATTGGTATGTGTCAACTAAGTGCAGTTAATTAGTGCGAAAATCACTTCAGTTGGCTGGGGATATACTTTTTCGTTCGCCTTCTCTCTACCTTTCACTTCATTCTATCAGATTTCTTTTTAGCTGCTTATACCCTTGAAGAAGAGACTGTTTAAGTTTTTCCATCAAGTTGCAGTCGCAGACAGAGAACGACATGGAAATGGACCGTGTTTTTTTAGAAAAAATAAAATTCTGTCCATTTTTTTTCAAAAAAGATATTGCATCTGTTTCCGCCCGGGATCGAACCGGGGGCCTTCTGCGTGTTAGGCAGATGTGATAACCGCTACACCACGGAAACAGTTGAAAGTACTACCGCCCAAACGTCAACTTCAGGGGCTCGGCTCGGTCGCCCAGCTGGCGCGGGGCCAAGGAAACTGGTTCAGTGAATAAAATCAAAGTCTATTTAAAGTTTATGTTATTTGAATGTACAATAAATTCAATGATTGGACAGTTTGGCCATTGTTGAGTGTTTCGGATTTGGGAAGGGGCGCTGATAAAATACATATGTATGTATATTTGTGCGTAGGGAGGTGTGGACTGTGGACAATCTGCTGAGATAGTGATTGATATGATAATCGCTACACAACGGAAACAGCTGGAGCACTGTGACCGAACAGTGTCTGTGGGCCATAGAAATGTGTACAAAAATACTTTATAAATTAAATTAAATAGAAGTATTAAAAAAATATATATATTCCTAAATTCTGTGTTAGTCAGAAACCATTAAGAAGAGTGTTTAAATCCTCGGTCTCTGCAACGACTATTTTCGTCTTATTTTCAACTGTTTTTGTGTTGTTAGCACCTCCCTGCAACCCACAAACACACATAAACACACACACACTACCTACTCTAGAACGGATTTTTCCTTGGCGAATTTTCACGTTAATTGCTCTGCGCTCTGCTTCAGCGGCTGCAATCAGGCGGAAAGCAGCTTGCAACGGTGCAGAGCCACTAAGGGATTTACTCAATTTTGTTGTCGCTGCTGCTTCATTCAACAATTTATTTTTTGTCTGTTTTACCACACACTTTTTTTCGTATTTCTTTTTTTAATTTATTTTAGATATCTTTTGACATTTTAACATTTAGTTGGATTATTTGAGACATTTCCACACAGCTATCATGAGATCTATCAACATTTCTGTGACTTCATTTTCATATGTATGTCTAATTGGATTTTGTGCATAAATTTATGAACATTAAATTGAAAGTGAAGCCAAAGGCAATTTCTATCATCCTTGACCTTATTTAATTAAACTGGATTCGCAGCCCATTAAGTATTCAATTCAAATGCAGTACGGTCAAAGAAGTGAATGTGCAATGCAATACTTATTTGGTTTCTGAGCAACTAATCTGGCACATAAGGAGCTCCGACTGGATTTTAATATTTATGTAATTTTGAATTAAAGTATCAATCCTCAAAGTCTACATGGAAAATATATAAAAAATTCTTGATTAGAATGTAATAAGTCCCTGCGGCTTGAGAACTAAGAAGTATGATTCATTAAAGTATTAAAGTGCATTTGTATAGCAATAAGAATAGAACAAAATAAACAGACAGAAGCTAAGCCAGCAAGGTAGAGGAGAGTCCCGTTAGCTTTACACGATGATCGGAATTAGCTGAAGGTTCGGCCTGAGAGCGACAGAGAGAGAGGCTACACTCATCGTGCAAGCGAAGACCAATCTGACGACTGACGATGCAGTCGAGTGTGCGGCGCAATATTGTTGCTGTTGCTGAGAGCGTGGGTAGAAGGCATTGCAGAGAGCAATGCAATGGAATGCGTAGAAGAGCGAGCTTTGCTCTTGAAATGAAATGACGAGGAGTTCCGTTTGGCGACACGATCGATCGTGTCCCCCGGCGCTTGCTTTCTTGTTGTTGTTATTGCTGAGAGATAGAAGGAAGAAATTGCCATAACAGAGCAATAAAATAAAGCAAATAAAGCGTGTGATTAGCTAAGCTCGCAGATCAAATAAAGATCGGGAGATAAGGCGAAAATACAAGCAAAATTCAATAATAATAATAACAGCCAGAGTTGTCCCTCACTGAAATGTATTTTAATTTAGTTTTCGTACAACAGCTCTAAAGCTCTAAAATTTCAACCAATTTCCCCATCATACACGTAGCGTTATTCCACTCAAATATAGTCCACACACACACACACACACACAGACACAGACACCGAGCAACCATCAACTAAAAGACTTCCTATTTCACTTTAGTTGAAATTCTTTTCGTGGCAAATATCATAAACATTAAGCTAAATGTTACGATCCAAATGAGACATGTTTTGCCAAGGAAACTGGCTCAAGTTTTGGGCCAAGGCAAGGTAAAACTACAACAGCATGACCATAAAAATGCGAACCAGAAGCCAGATCATATATGAGAACATATGTACTTGATACGTTGGGTTGGGTTGAGTCGGGGGTGGTGCAGTGGGGGACAAAGTGCATAAAAAGCAGAACAAGTCAAGAGATGAGACTTGGCCTGGCCGAAGGGGCCAAAAAGGAATTGGCTTGGCCCCGAAACAGAGTCAACAACTGTGCGCCACACAAGAGTTTGCCAAAAAGATTGCACTACCAAGGAGCAGGACGAGCAACAACAAGAAAAAACACCGCATAGAACTCACTATAAGGGACACACGATGGACCCAAAAGGACAACAACATCATGTCAGGGGCAGCGACAGCGACAGGGGCAGGCAAACGAAACCAATTGAAGAAATGTTGCTGACACCAAAAACGAAACTGCAAGGAGACGATGACGATGAGGACGACGACGACGACGACGACGAGGATGATGATGAGAGCATCGAGGATGAGGCTGGGAATAAGGCTAAGCTCGAGGACTGGGATGTGAGAGGAGGACAGACGACCATGGACAACAACGAAATTAGTTAGCACTTGAGAGAGAAAGCAGCTTTGGCTCAGGTCCAGGACTCGTTTGCTGGATTACAACACCTGCGGGTAAAGGGCCCCGGATCCGGCAACGAGCACGGGGCAGCATTTCTTGCTCTTGCTCTTCCCCTGCTGCTGCTGCCGTTTTTGTTGTTGCTCCTCCGCTTATTGACTCGACCTAGAGATGGTCCAATGGGTGGTCGTGTTTTGGGTAAAACGATGAAAGCATGTGGAAAGAGGGAGTGCATTCGATTGGCAATTGAATCTATCGTTAACACCAGAATATCAGTGAATAATACAAAATTTTAGGAGCTTAATTTATAGCGACTAAAAATAAATAAAAATAATTCTATTGCTGTGAGTTTCGATGACAGTAAAAACTGCATTAAAACAGTTGCATAAATTGGTTTGAATCATCCTTAAGCAACGACTGACTAGACTGACTGTTCCAGACTACACTTCTCTAGTGAAGCTTCCTCTTCGTGCCTCAATTTAGTGTGTTGCAACTCGTACTGTGGCTCATCTCTAACAAAAAAAAAAAAAAAAACTGAGTGGCGCAACACTAAAGACAGCAATTAAATAGCTTCGAGCGCTCCGAACTCAATTGCAGAAATTTCAATAACATTTGAGAGAACACTCAAAGGGGGGACACAGACCCCGGTTCCAGATAGATACCTTAGGATAATCCGTCATGCCGTCGCAAAGACCCAACTACCAATATCCACACTCTGTTTGCTCACTCACCTATTTTACTTTCTGCTGAAATTTGGATGCACCTTCATTCGAATGAATTTCAATCCTTGGATCGTATATCCTTGGTCTATTGTATTTTAATTTTTATGATTTATGAAATTTTTTTTGTAGATTTTATTGCACTTTTGTTTTATAATAAAAGCATAGAAAATATGACGCGGTACTGCCGAAAACTAAACACAATAGAAAATTTTGCCAATTAGAACGGAATAAAAAAAAATTTTGAATAAAATATAGGTATTTACGCTACACAATCTGATTTGGGACTGATATCAAAATATTACACAATTTACTAGGCCCCAAAATGGCAATCACAAGGACTGCTGTGATTACGAAAAATTTTTGTATAATTTTTAAATTTTCGATTTTTAGAAAAGAAATTTAACGTTCCCTTGTAACCCCCAGAAAGAAATCCTTTGGTAGAACACTGAGCGCCAGGTGGCAGGCAGAACTTGCCGTTTCCATTATGCCACACATTTTCCAGTATACTAGAAAATTAAAATTGTACACACACATGGGAGAACTTAGTAATAGAAATGACATGCGACAGGAACAGGGACAGAATGCAAGTAAATTCCATTTGACTCATTCGATGATTGTATCTAATTCTATCTATCTCTCTCTCTCTGTAGCTCGATTTTCCTCCTTCACTGCCGCCTACAGTTTGACATTAAAAATAGATGATACAACAAAATTTAAAAGTTTTTGCCAAGAAAGTCATTTGCTAAAATGTAGTGGGAAGAAAAGGAAACCGAGAAAAAAGAAGCAACCGAAGCTGTGGGGCGAGTGGGCTGAGATAAGGTAAATCGACAAGAAATTCAATGAGGCTGAAAATTTTCTGGCCAAATGCCAAATGAAGGCAAAACAAAACTCACGTTTCTAATCAATTAAAATAAAATAAACGAAAAAAAAAGTCAATACAGATATAATTAAAAAGAAAATAGTCGACAGGTAGATATCCTACCTTGCTCATTATAAGGGAATTATGTTAGAGGAGAGAAGGATTATATGGCCCCTTTTAGTCAAATATAATTTAATATGTACATATATTAAATATTAAAATCATTATTAAAATTTAAATGAGTTCAATGTGTTAATATGCAGTACTATCATTTTGGAAAACTTTGTTCTGTCTGCAACAAAAATTGCATCCAAAAATTATATACCCTCTGTGACAATGGGTATTCCAGAAGAGAAGTACCAAAATCAAGAGAACGAACGATTTTTGGCAATAAATAAATTACAACAAGAGAATGCAGCCAAAGCAATTAAGAGGGGTGCGCTGTGCGAGCGGGAGCGAGCTGGCATCTCTCTCAAAGTGAGAGTGAGACAGAGAGACAACTCCTTCTGTCGACTGCAATTTTAATTACGACTGCGATAAGAGCAAGACGAAAGAAATGGGCAAGAAGGGAGAGCAAGAAGGCAGAGGCAGAGCCCAAGACAATACCGAAAAGGAAGCTAGAGGCAGCTCCTCCACTAATCCTTTAGCAAAGACTTTGACAGTTCGCTTGGCTCGGAAACATCATTAGCAAATACAACATCATCATCATGATCATCATCATCATCATCACTGCGGGAGTGAAACAATAAAACAAAAGCAAACTAAATAACAACAAACATTTATCGCACATCATTATCGTCGTTGTCGTTGTCATTCAGAGAGCGTTCCAGCTTAAAAGTCCCACCACCCCTCTACACCCCCCACCAATGACAATACCAATCTCTGCAATCTCTCAAGCTCTCTGCCGCTCACACCCGCTGCCCGCTCCATTCGCAATCTTTTACTTTCCCACTCTCGCGCAAAGTGTTCTGCTCTCGCCTATTCCTATGTATGTACGGATGTGTTTGCTTTATGTATACCCTGCCAGAGGGTATGATTATTGTAAGACAGAGATGGATAACGGGTATTCCAACTGTAGTACAGAGTTAAACTTATCCATTTTCTGGGGATTTATGCAAGACTCTCGATTGCATAGATCCTTAAATTGAATACGCGTAAAACCGACTAGGCATTCCCACCAAAGATCCACCATTTGTAGATTTGAGTTGGCATCTGCAAGTGTATCAAAAAGCTTATCTACCCACTGCTACCCTTCATACCTTGCTGTTGTGTTTAGTTAGTTTTTATGAGCGTCATTATTTTCGCTTTCCATGGCGCTAAGCATCTTAAGTGGCTCCTCTTCCGTCTCCCTACTTCCACCTATTCTCTTCTCGACTGCTCATCACATTGTGGCTGACGACTCTCTCTCACTCGCTCTCGCTTTGTGTGTGTGCTTGCTGTGCGTGTTTGCATAGGCGCAGCCAAAACGTCTTCGTCAACTTTTGACGATTTTATAATTTAACTTTTGGTGTACAGGCTCTGGCTCTGCCTGCCGTCTCCTTCTCTGCTGCTGTTATTCCAGCCTCTGCTCTGCTGCTGCATAACGGCCGCTGCTGCTAATGTTCTCATAACGTGCGTATCAAAACTATATGCAGTACCTAACCATCATATACTTTAGTAGGTTGGTCTGAATTTTTCACACACATTCTTCGAAATTGCGATATCAACCCCAAATTTTATTTAGAATTTTATCAAACTTTATTTATTTTATTAGGTATTTTTAAATTGTTTTTCTATTGCTAACAGTTTGGAAACTAAAATTGTTAATGGATCATATATATTTGATACGCACCTTACCCACTGATGCTTTCCCCCTCTCTCTCTCTCTCTCATTATCTGCCGCTTCTTAGTTTCAAAAACAACTTAATATGTATTAAGAGAGTGGGTCTGAGTGCTGAGTGATGGGTAAGAGCATAATAGTGGAGGTGCAAGTAAATTAAGGTGGTTAAAGGGTGGGGATAGATAAGCTGACTTTTTGCAAGACCTTCTCTAGGTCTCTTCTAATTAAAAGGCTCTCTTTTGTGCTTTGTTTTTGATGGAAGAACAATCATTTTCGCAGCAATTATGTTGAAAGAATGAAACAATTATGAGAATAAAATAAACCTGATAACATTATAGCATTATGGCAAATTCAAATGCATGAGCATTACTTATCTTACTATTACATTTTCTATGGTACACAAATAATATTTACTAGTTTTGAATAAGTACTGATTGGTATTGGATCCAAATGTGATATGTTCCAATCTGTTCGATAAAATCCTACAAAAAAGGACGTTTAGCTAGCCTCGAGCGCCTCATAATACTCCCAAATATCAGTGGTTTAGAAAAAAAAAAAATGTATGAAAAATAACCAAAACGAAAACAAAAAGCACAGAAAGGTCAAACCTGTAACAAAAGAGAATTAAAAAAAAGAAACTTTTACATCTCTCCCCGACGGGGAATTGAACCCCGGTCTCCCGCGTGACAGGCGGGGATACTGACCACTATACTATCGAGGATGTTGAAATTCCGAAGTCAAATGGGAAAACTCAACATGTCTCGGTGTTTCGGTGTCCCAATACTTATTTCGCACAGCCCACAAAGTCAATTAAATATCGAAGCAAAGTTTGTTATTATTTTTTTACCATTACACTTTGGGTTTCTACTTTATGGACGGCAATCATAAATCAACTAATAACAAATAAAATCACCGAATCATTGTCAGGTGTCCATTTTATTATTCGCATTTTTCACTGTACATTATTTGCAATTTGTATAAACCCAATTTACCCAATGTCTTTATACCTTTGTGCATCTAAATATAAACTTAAATCGCCTATTTAAAGATCTTGACCCATTGATATTTCCCCTGGCTATTTGCGGCTCATTCAAATGCTTTCCAATACAGACACAAAATTCAATTAGGTTGGAGTGGAAAACTTTTCCCTTTGTTCTAATAACATTTACAAATTTTGTGGAGTGGCATATCGTTACCCACTCTTGAGCTGAGGTTTACTCACCTGTTAAGTTAACCTAAGGGTTAAGGGTCGCAGCACAACAATGCTAAAAACTTAACTAAAATGTACAAAGTTTATTTGAAGTTGCCGGAGAACTCTTATGGGCAACAATCTGTTGGGGAGCATTCAAATAACTCAAGGAGAAAGCTCTCAAAATTATTATTATACTAATTATTTGTCGGTTATATGTATGTAAATAGTTTTCCTTTCATGGTAGCTCTCCGCCAATGGCGCATAACTATTCTGGGGAACTAGCATATGACCACACGATGGTCATTCCTATATTCATCATGAATTTCAATTTGTTTCGTCAGAGTGTTGTTGCATTTTGTAAATAACACAAACAAATCGCTTTCAACATAAATGAAACATATGTTAAAAAACCAGCAGAAGCCGATGAACAAAAGCAGTAAACAGGAAGCTTTACATGCAGGACATGCGAACAGGAAGAACAATAAGAAGAAACTAAGAACCCAAACACACACACACACAAACATTGTACAAATGTCAACATTGAGAACAACAAAATGACATAAAAATAAAAAAAAAAAAGAATAGTAATTTTACGATTGCCGAAGTGTTTGATACGCTTACTGGAAAATCAAAACGTTTCTAGGGCAGGATGTGGATAGTCTGTTAGTACTGCTAGTTATTTATTTTTAATGTTTTTTCTTGACATTTATTTCTTTGAGTCCAAAAAATAATATTCCCTCACTCTGAAAGAGCATCAAAATGTATTAAAAACAACAAACAAGCAGCACATACTGGAGGGTATAATGTAGGGACAAAGAAGAGATAGAAGGAGGGACACACCAAACTCAAAACGTAGCTAACAAGCAGCAGCAAAAATAAAAATCTGTAAGCTTCTTTCTGCTTCAATTTACTATACTTTCTGTCTCTTGGTCCCTCTCACCATTATAATGAAATATCTATAAATTGTATGTAAGTTCCATCGTTAGAGGGAGACAGAAAACCACCCACACTCACCTCACACAGATAGAAGGGGGGAGAATCCACTTTCTTGCTTTCGTGTCTTGGTGGCCCTCCCGAGGGCCATAAATAATATTATTATGGGTTCGGTTCCTGGAGGCAACTTGTATTTGTCAAAGCAAACAAAACTTATGTATGTGTGGGTGTGTGTGTGTGTACTTGTTGTTAACGGCATTATTATTGGCAGGCATTATTCATGCAACAAGTGATACGTTGCTACTTGGCGGAGCGTCGTCGACTTCCGTCTAATTATGGCTAATTGATTGGGTTTAAGGTTCCGGGAATTGTCAATTGATTTGCGCTCAGATTACGCTATATATACATAATCCATAATTCTGGTTCATATTAATGGTAAAAAGGGATTAAGAGAAACATTTGAAAACGATTCCAAACGATATCAGCGATCCATAAGAGGTATGCTTAATTCTTAATACTTAATTCCCAGCATAAAAAATCATTTACACAAAAACTTCAAATCTATTTCATTAAATACAATTTTAGCAAAAATTTCAAACAAACTCTCGCTAAGTAAGCTTAGGTACCCAACCCAGTTAAAACACATTTTTAATCAATTAAATTAGCATTTAAAATCAGCGAATACAAATAAAATATTAGAGCGCATGGAGACATTGGGGAAAAAACCTTTATTTACACATATTGACAGCAATAAAATACAACAAAAAAAAAACAGAAAAAACGCAAAACAGATAACCCAAGCAACAACAAAATCTATACAAAGAGAATTTTTATACAGCAAAAACCCATGTGGTTTTTAATGAGAAATAAAGACACATAATGAGGTTAGAGTTGCAAAATAAATAGACACGAAAAAAACATACATATTGCAATAGGCTTAAAAACTATGATACTCCACTCGAGATGTACTCACATAAGACTCATGTATATAAAGGACACACACAGAAAGAGAGACGTAGTTAATGGTAGTTTTGAATTTTGAATAGAGACCACAGAACACCCACAAAAAAAGCGATACAATCACTTTGTTTATATATATAAATAATATATATTTATTTTTCTTATTTTTTGACACGTTACGTTACGTTACAAGACGTAATGACATAAGCGTAGGATTTTTAATATATGTATATATATATATTTTTTGTTTGTAACTTTTTGCGAAAACGACGACGACAATTACGAGACTCGATTAAATTTTATTTGCACATTTACTTTAATAATAAAAATTGCCAAAATTAAAAGACAATAACGCAGACGAAAAAGACAAGAAAAAAAAAGGCAGAATTATATATAGTATATAGAGAATTAGAGAGACGATCAGCAACGTTATCAAGACAACAGACTCTGACAAACTAAAAAACACACACGAAGGAAAACAAAAACAAAAAAAGGCAAACGAAATGAAACACACAAAAAATAATGAAATCAAATCAATGAAAATTACTTTCGACCGAGGCCGACACACACACAGTACTCGCTGATCGGTGATAATGCCCTGATCAGCGATCGAATTAAGAGGCGGCACACACACACAATCTACACTCAACTCTCGAGCAGAGCAGCAGCAGCAGCGATAGATAGAGAGATGCAGACAGACAGACAGAGACACAGAGAGAGTAGAAAAAAGAGCGCGAGGCTCGCTGGGTATTTTCGAAAATTGATAAGAACCCAATTCGAATCGATTGTTCAGTTTGTTGGCATTTAAGTTCGAAAATCGAATAGAGATCAATGCAAGTGGCAGCAGTGTATGGGAATGATAGATAGAGTGGGATGGGGTGGGGGTATTCTTATCAGTTCGAAGCGAGAGGGGTAATATGTGTGGCTGGTGTCACATTTGATCTGGTTTCAAAAGAGAGAGACTAGAGATATTTGGAACTGACCTTTGCCAAGCGTTTGGTTTTGAATTTATTCGGCTGGTAGGAAAAATAAAAAAAAATACACAATTACACGACAAAATCGATAAGATAATGGCACGGCATGAGGCGGAGCTTTAAGGCCTTTAAATACCTACTAAATAATAAATCGATCAATAATTATAACTAAAGTAAAATAATGGCACCAAGCACATCCTGGTCTCACATTTATCATAAATCCCAAAAATGTCGTCTGCTACTTACTGTGGCATTTATGGGCCAAACAAAGAAATAAACTAGCCCCAAATAAACGCCCCCCCCAACCTTATAACTAGCCGAACGAAAGTAAAAGTAATGCAATTCTTATTTTGCAGGTATTAGATGCCGATGCCACACGTGCCACTTGAGCCCCTGTCAACATGCCACACGGCGCTTTCGTTGTCATCGTTCATGCGTCTCATGTCGCAAGCATTTTCCAAATGAAAATCTTTTCCCTGCATTAATCCATTTCATTTTCTGTGCGTGACAAATTTTAATAAAAAGCCATTGACCAGAAGCCATTGACCCAAGGGACATTTAAACACTTTGTTGAACTTCAGCCTCTGGTATCGAGTGTAGTTAATTCTGTTATCTGTTATCTTTTAGTCTGGCATAAAATTTTTGGCCACTTTGATGTTTCCGAATAAATCTTGCTTCCCCAATCTGAGGGAGTGAGTATCCTTCATTCCTATACGGCCCCTCCAGGAGCCGCGGATGCACATTCCCTGCAATATCCTTTCGTTGCTGGACCGGGCCGGATCTCGCACCTCATCCTCATAGTGCAGCATCGCACAGACCCGGCACCAGAAGTGCGTGTCAATGAATTCCCCCGTACCCCTCCACAAGAAGTACGAGTTGTACTGATCGTCATCACGGTCCAGAACTCTCAGATACTCGGCCAACTCCTTTGCCGACTCAAAGTTATCCACGTGTATGTACGAGTGACGAGGCGCCAGTTCCTCGTAGTCCGCCGGCCGGGCACCCATCACAATGGGCAGCACCCCTCGGTCCAGGGCATTCACAAGATATTTCTCCGTGATATAGTCCATGCAGTTGGAGTCTTCGAAGGCCAGGTAGAACTTGTAATTTTCAAGTAACTTCAAGCACTTTTCTGGCGTGGAACGCGAGCATTTCAACTTGCCACATGCGCCATAAATGTCCACCTGATGGAATAAACGAAAATTAGATCAGCATGAACTGAGAGAGGAGCCTCAACTCTACCTTGATGTGATGTTGCAGCTCAAGGGCATACTTTAATCTACCATTTACCGCGTTACAATTGGACACGAACCAGGCCACCTTCTTCGTTTTGTTCGCCGCATAGTTTCGGTCCTGTTTCCTCTCCTGGACGTTGTCGTCGTAGTACACCCACTTCGTATAGGGCGCAACGATGGTGCTGTCGCGTCTGCCAATAAAGGAACATTCGCATAAGCTATGAATGAATGCAAAGAGTGAACGAAAGAGTCACCTGTGGGTGGCCGTCCAGTTAACACCATCTGGCACTGGTACATAGGTGGCCATAGAAAAGAGCATGTTGATTTGCTTGGAATTTTTGGGAACTTTTCCCGTTGGCTTGAACTTTTCCTTGTGGAGCATCATGTCGGCGGTGCTGGCCATTTGCATATCGTCAGTTAGCTCGCAGGTATGCACGGGACACTTGGCGATCCGGAAGATATCGCGGCCCCTCTTCACATTCCACTGACGCAGGCCATGGACGAGGAGAATGGTTTTCAGCTGGCCGCTTTCTACGATCCGGTGGTAGCTCTGCGGCACGTACATCAGCTGATTGACAATGCGGTCACTTTTATCCACTTGAGACGGTAGCAACCTGTGTTCCTTGTCAATTCTGTTGGCCATAGGCGGACGGGAATTGTACTCTGTATTTGAGAAATACCAGGCATTGCCTCGGAACGTCTTCGACTGGAACCTTGTATCAAATTTCTTGTTTCCCTTCTGATGCTGATGCGGGGTGTCCAGTTCTTCATAGTTCCTGATGGATCAATTAATTAAGAGCTAAAATTATTCACCTCAAGGCGAATTACTCCATTACTCACTTGTTATTAAAATAAAATATAAGCAGCAGAGCGCAGATCACTGCCAAATAAATACATTTCTTGAGCGATAATTTTCGTATTCGCATATTCGATAAAATCATTCCTTTTAACTTGGACTTATTATTAACAGTCTTTAGACGCACCAACTGATGGTGCTTGAAATTAGTTAATTACTTTTGTAAATTTAGTATTCATAAGTATTAAGGAAATTGTTAAATTACAAATAAAATATAAGTTTTGCTGTTAACAGGTCGACTTGTAGATTGACATTGAAATCAAACGGAATAATAAATTCCATAGCAATTCTTGTCTCAGCAAATATGAGTTTACATTAACCAGTCGAGTTTTTTCCATGCCTTCTCAGGTACATCTGAGATCTGGACAAAAACAAAAGCCAATTCCAATTAAAAATGCTCAAAAATAATTGAGTTAATACGAACTCTGCACCAATAGAGTTTGAGTCGGTGATTGTGCCTCACATACAAGTCAAACGCACAACATTTGAACGAAGAGGCACGAATGGAATGAGTGGGAGTGCGGGAACTGGAGTCCGACTCAGCCAACAACAAAATACACAGTATTTGCCGACGGGCCAAAGTCGGTGCACAGAAACCAAAAAGAATATACGATGACATAGCAACAGTGTATGAATGTCTCGAATGATTCGAACCAAAGTGGAATACTCTTTGCAGTTCGCTTGCTGGCCTACTGTACTTAATCTAAGTCTATGCTTTTGTTTAAATACATTTCCACTTTATTGACCAATTTAAATTCACTATTCACTATTATTCCTCCAAGAGCGGTGGCTGCAAACGTCCGGGCCACGCCACCACTGGTTGTGATCTTCGTACCAGTACGGCTTTAGCAGCTCCTCTTCGTTATGCAGCATAGCACAGACCCGGCACCAGAAGTGCGTGTCAATGAATTCCCCCGTACCCCTCCACAAGAAGTACGAGTTGTACTGAACGTCATCAGCGTCCAGAACTTTCAGGTACTCGGCCAACTCCTTTGGCGACTCAAAGCTATCCACGTGTATGTACGAGTGACGAGGTGCAAGTGCCTCGTAGTCCTCCGGCCGGGCACCCATCACAATGGGCAGCACCCCGCGGTCCAGGGCATTCACAAGATATTTCTCCGTGATATAGTCTATGCAGTTGGAGTTTTCGAAGGCCAGGTAGAACTTGTAATCGTTTTCCAGTAACTTAAAGCATTTTTCTGGGGTTAAACGCGAGCATGTCAAATTGCCACATGCTCCATAAATGTCCACCTGATGGAATAAACGAAAATTAGATCAGCATGAACTGAGAGAGGAGCCTCAACTCTACCTGGATGTGATGTTGCAGCTCAAGGGCATACTTTAATCTACCATTTACCGCGATACAATTGGACACGAACCAGGCCACCTTCTTGGTTTTGTTCGCGGCATAGTTTCGGTGCTGCTGCTTCTGCTGGACGTTGTCGTCGTAGTACACCCACTTCGAATAGGGCGCAACGATGGTGCTGTCGCGTCTGCCAATAAGGGAACACAAACTTATAGTACGCAATGATTAGATGCACATAAATTAGGGGGAAGAGTCACCTGTAGGTGGCCGTCCAGTTAATGACATCTGGCACCTTTAATTTGCGTGTGTTATAGGGACACTCCAGATTGTAGAGCATCCAGACTTGCTTGGTATTATTGGTACGTATCAGGCGCGTGGAACTGACATTTCCCGTGATCAGATAGTTTTTATAGAGGATCATGTCGGCAGTGCCAGCCATATCCAAATCGTTAGTTAGCTCGCAGCTATCTACTGGACACTTGTCGCTCAGGAAGACATCGCGGCCCCTCTTCACATTCCATTGAAGCAGGCCATGGACGAGGAGAATGGTTTTCAGCTGGCCGCTGGCATTGATCTTCTCGTAGTTGTGTGGCACGTACATCAGCTGATTGACAATGCGGTCCTTTTCGGGATCCTGAAATGGCAGCAGCTTGATGCCCATCCCCTTAGTCGGCAGGGGATAGTCTTCACCATTATCGAAGAACCAGGGCTTGGCGGGCGACTCCTTCAGAACGATGATTTTAAAAGCAAATATTAACAGCAGAGCGCTGATCAGTGCAAAGTAAATACATTTCTTGAGCGATAATTTTCGTATTCGCATATTCGATAAAATCATTCCTTTTAACTTGGACTTATTATTAACAGTCTTTAGACGCAAGACGCACCAACTGATGGTGCTTGAAATTAGTTAATTACTTTTGTAAATTTAGTATTCATAAGTATTAAGGAAATTGTTAAATTAGAAATAAAATATAAGTTTTGCTGTTAACACGTCGACTTGTAGATTGACATTGAAATCAAACGGAGTAATAAATTCCATAGCAATTCTTGTCTCAGCAAATATGAGTTTACATTAACCAGTCGAGTTTTTTCCATGCCTTCTCAGGTACATCTGAGATCTGGACAAAAACAAAAGCCAATTCCAATTAAAAATGCTCAAAAATAATTGAGTTAATACAAACTCTGAACCAATAGACTTTGAGTCAGTGATTGTGCCTCACATACAAGTCAAACGCACAACATTTGAACGAAGAGGCACGACTGGAATGAGTGGGAGTGACGGGAACTGGGGGAGTCCGACTCAGCCAACAACAAAATACACAGTATTTGCCGACGGGCCAAAGTCGGTGCACAGAAACCAAAAAGAATATACGATGACATAGCAACAGTGTATGAATGTCTCGAATGATTCGAACCAAAGTGGAATACTCTTTGCAGTTCGCTTGCTGGCCTACTGTACTTAATCTAAGTCTATGCTTTTGTTTAAATACATTTCCACTTTATTGACCAATTTAAATTCACTATTCACTATTATTCCTCCAAGAGCGGTGGCTGCAAACGTCCGGGCCACGCCACCACTGGTTGTGATCTTCGTACCAGTACGGCTTTAGCAGCTCCTCTTCGTTATGCAGCATAGCACAGACCCGGCACCAGAAGTGCGTGTCAATGAATTCCCCCGTACCCCTCCACAAGAAGTACGAGTTGTACTGAACGTCATCAGCGTCCAGAACTTTCAGGTACTCGGCCAACTCCTTTGGCGACTCAAAGCTATCCACGTGTATGTACGAGTGACGAGGTGCAAGTGCCTCGTAGTCCTCCGGCCGGGCACCCATCACAATGGGCAGCACCCCGCGGTCCAGGGCATTCACAAGATATTTCTCCGTGATATAGTCCATGCAGTTGGAGTCTTCGAAGGCCAGGTAGAACTTGTAATCGTTTTCCAGTAACTTAAAGCATTTTTCTGGGGTTAAACGCGAGCATGTCAAATTGCCACATGCTCCATAAATGTCCACCTGATGGAATAAACGAAAATTAGATCAGCATGAACTGAGAGAGGAGCCTCAACTCTACCTGGATGTGATGTTGCAGCTCAAGGGCATACTTTAATCTACCATTTACCGCGTTACAATTGGACACGAACCAGGCCACCTTCTTGGTTTTGTTCGCGGCATTATTGCTTGGTTTTGCTTGGTATTATTGGTACGTATCAGGCGCGTGGAACTGACATTTCCCGTGATCAGATAGTTTTTATAGAGGATCATGTCGGCAGTGCCAGCCATATCCAAATCGTTAGTTAGCTCGCAGCTATCTACTGGACACTTGTCGCTCAGGAAGACATCGCGGCCCCTCTTCACATTCCATTGAAGCAGGCCATGGACGAGGAGAATGGTTTTCAGCTGGCCGCTGGCATTGATCTCCTCGTAGTTGTGTGGCACGTACATCAGCTGATTGACAATGCGGTCCTTTTCGGGATCCTGAAATGGCAGCAGCTTGATGCCCATCCCCTTAGTCGGCAGGGGATAGTCTTCACCATTATCGAAGAACCAGGGCTTGGCGGGCGACTCCTTCAGAACGATGATTTTAAAAGCAAATATTAACAGCAGAGCGCTGATCAGTGCAAAGTAAATACACTTATTGAGCGATAATTTTCGTATTCGCATGGTCGATAGAATAATTTATTTTAACTAGACTTCGACTTGGACTTCAAATTACAGCCGTTAATTCTTAAATAAATACAATCAAAGAAGGTCATTCCTCCCTCAACCTTTTGAAATTACTTTTAGAATGTTTGATAAGAAAATCAAATGGAATAAATAATTGCATTGCATTTCATGTCTCATGACATGAGAGGTAGCAATTTTTGCCTAGCGCCCTTTTACATGCCTTATATCAAGCCACAAAATACTGCCTCCTGGTGTACAATTTCCCAGCCATGTCGAATCAATAAATGACCACAGAACACAAGTTAATGGCTGCAGTTACTACCAACAATAACCGCAGACAACAAAAGATACAGGGATACCTTGTATCTTCCTTCCATTCAATTGCTAATGGCCGGTAATTTGCCAAACACCCGAAGGCCAAACAGCCGGCCTCCAAGACCCATTTTAGAGTGTGGCAAAGAAATTAGCCATCATTTAGTGTAATGAGCATAATAATAGCAACTAATGGGCCCCCGCCAGTGCCAGAAAAAGGAAGATTCGAACCATCATTTGATTAAACAAAGATTGACTGAAGTACGATTAACTTTTGCGATACAAACGGAAAGTGTTATAAATGTGCTGCAATTTGTAATGGCAAGGCAACACACAGCCAAGAAAATAATCATAATAAAAGCATACAATTGCCAAGGCCATGCCGAATTACTCAATTAATTCAGTTCGGTCTGCCAATAATTACAAATAAGCAGCCAACGAAGAAAAACCTTCTCTTTTTTTTTAATTATTTTCCTTCTTCTGCGAACGCATTTAATAAAGAATAATTACAAAGAATCCAACAAGGATATGAACGGAGCTAGCAGAAAAGAATGTGTGTATAGAGGGAAAAAAATAATTAACAAAACTGCCGCAACAGCAGCACAACAACTGCCGAACCAACACCCACCCACCACACAAGATGGCATTTAATTAACATATAAATTAACGACTAAAACAAATGTACGCGCCAATCAAATGATGATATACGTTTCCAGATTTGGGATAGGGAGACAGCTTTATGTACTTTATTAAATCCTTGAAGTATTGGGCGGGCTTTGGGCTTTGGGAATTTTTTTTGGCAACGAAAATTTCGAAACCAGAGATTTTTGTATGACACTCAGATTTCAACACAAAAAAAAAAAGAGCTGATACTTATTATATATTTTATATATTTTATATATTTTTTTATATTTTTATTATGATTTTATTTCTCAATATTTTCAAAAGATATTTTGCAATTTTCCTTTGTTTAAATGTTGAACCTATATCCAGTTGAGTGGCACTGTACGTTAGAGTTTCAGTCCTCCCTCATTCATGGACATTCATTGATGAAAACATTTGAATGCAATTATTAGCTATGACCACGGAAATAACCATGCATTTAATTAACTGAAATTTCGAATTTGAATAAAATATTGGAAAATGAAAACAAAATAAATAAATAATAAAGCCATTAGCAAAGCAAAAAGGGAAATGTTTTAAGGGTACAGCGAATTTGAATCGATTTCCGTTTGCTGCCATTTAAAATCAGAGCAAAACAATAGGCACAAATTCGAGAGAGAAAAAAATAAAAAAAACCCAACATTCATTTGACAGCCGCGCGGCGCGCTGTCTCAACCAATTTTCGTCAAATTAGTGAATATTTTGTAGTTCAAAGGGGCTTTGGAAATGGAGATGGCTTGCTGTCAGTTTGGTTTAACAAACAACGAAAAAAAAAAAAAAAACGAGGCAAGTGAAATGGCAAATAAAATAAAACACACACCACACCAACGAGAGAGAATCATTTATTTGGGAAGCGAGCCGCCGCTCACATTCGTAAAATCGTCCATTGCATTGTTTTATGTCAGCTTCATCAGCAGCACTAGAAAGTGAACTGGGGCAGCATCATCGAATGGAGAATTCAATTGTGTTGCACAGCACAGTAGGAGCTGCATGCAGCATCAGCCAGCAGTGCTCGTTAAATCAGGAACGACTCCGGCAAGTGGACAAAGATGACTGCGGAATGATCTACAAGGTCTGAAAATAAATGGACTTTTTTCTATTCAATTAAAGCTCGCTGCAGTTACAGCTGGAAGACTCAGACACTATCACTAAATATTTAAAGCACATATTTCGGTCACTGTTTTAATTTTACGGCTCAGATTTAGTCCTTCCACTTTTCGCTGCGTCACAAACACAACAGAAAAGTGCTGATGCCCTGCCATCAAAACAGCAATCGCATAGATCTGTGGCACGTCAAACCACCATCATCCATTCCTCATCACATTCCGCATTACCGTCATTGACGAATGAAAACGACGACGATGATGATGATGATGCTTCGGGTTTTGGGAGCAGACTGCAACACAATGCTGACGATTTTGGGCAAAACAATATGGCAGTTTCTTTGCTGTTCCTTTTACAGCTCCATCGATTCCGTTTATGTTATGTATTCGCGTAGCAGTCTTTTCTTTTTTTGTAGTTTAAAATGCATTCGATGTCGGTCGAAAGGTCCAAAGTAGGTCGTGTGCTGCGGAATATTTGTATTGGTGACAGGGAAAGGATTATTCCTTGATTATGTATGGATTACGTATTTTTTGGACTCTCAATTCATAGCTTTTATCAAAGGAAATACATCCTATGGTCACTTGTAGCCCTCTCATGTCAATTATCTCGCCACTTGGAGATCCTTCAAAGCAGCATTTCCCCTCTTTGTGTTGGTTGGTATTCCGTATACAAAGTTCCAACAGCATTATTCAATTTCGTGGCCTCTCTCTGCCAATAGATCGTCTTTGGGTTGCCGCCATCAACCACATCAAATGCTCTCTCTACACATCCCACAGAACTTCAATCAGGCAAAAGACCACAAATCCCAAAAATCAGTCACAATTATTACACCCACAGCAGTTGGAAGAGGGAGGGTCTCCTGAGGTTATCCACCAACCAGCCAGCCAGCCAGCTAGGCCACCTACCTCTCCCCACGCGCTCAGTCCCTGTTCATTAAGCTTTCCATTTAAAACCAAACCAACGGGAAAATCCTTTTGGGAACAATGCGAAAACTATTCTCCATAACAAATACGAACTGAAAGTGGTGGGGGGGGCTGGTATTTGGGAACTGAGGCGGGGGAGGCTGGTGTGTTTGGGCTCTCGGCTGGGTGGGAAAGTTGGTTGACTGATTGATAGACAAGGAGACAGTCAGCGACACCATCAACGTCGTTTCGGCCATGGTTCTGGTTCTGCTCGTACTTGTCCTCCCTTCCGCCCCACCCCCGCCCTTGGGTCGTTGTCAATTAACGTAGGAAAATGACTTCCGCTTTGATTGTGCGACGCTTGAAACAGCCCGCCCGCACTCTGCCCTCTGCCTGGTTGCCTGGCTGCCCTTCTCCATCCGAGAGCTAACCTTATCCATCGATCGACTGTCAACTGGTTGACTGCCTGCCTAACAGTCAGCGCCCCTGTTTCCGTTTCCGATTAAAGCTTCGGCAGAATAGTTTTGAGTGTACTTCCCCCCTCCCCAACACATGCTCACATTCCTTTTCTATTCGCTGGGCCAAAAGTTTCGCATGAAGTGATTTCTGCAATTGTTCATCATCAACATCATCAATCGTTTGATTAATGGCTATTTAATTGTGAATTTTATGAGAGGTGCGCGCTGCACAAGAATATTTTACGCTTTCGTCTGTTAGTTAATGCCTTTGGGCAGCTGTGTCGGTGCCCAGAATATAACAACAATACACATATTATTTGCCTAGGCGCAGGGAATGCATAATTTTCGGTCCGAATAATTTAACAACAAAAGTCGGTCCCAAGAAAGTAAAAAATATGTGCAATAATTATATCCTAATTACACAGACCAAGCGGCCCCATAAATGTTTTATCAGTTTGATACACAAAAAAAAAAATTAAATAAAAATAAAAAAAATTAAATAAAAATAAAAGAAATTAAATAAAAATAAAAAAAATTAAAACAAAAAAAAAAAAAAAAAAAAAAAAAAAATTTAATAAAAAAAAATTAAATTAAATTATGGTAACATCACAAGTAACTTCTTAGTGCGTATCTACAAGTGAGTACATCTATGTACATATGTTTTAAGAATTTATTGATTGCCTTGGTGCCACATCCAAATCACATTCTGCATGTGCTCCAATCCCAATTTTCGCCGAATGCCATGCAAATGCCTCTCCGCAAATCAGATTCACTGGGCATCACTTATACACGGGGACGAAGACACCTTTTGGGACCAACTAAAGCATGAAATTAGGCAAACAACTTTTACCCAACGAAACAACAAGAACAACGATGCGAAGCAGCGCGGCATGGAGAGAAAGAAAGACTAGTCGAATACTTAAATACACTTGCAGAATAAATATTTTGTAATTTTGCTAGAATTATGGGTGGCCCATTTGATAGCATCACGAATAATTCTTAATGGATCGGCAGGCCAATAATAAAACACAAATATACCCTTTGAAAGTGTATACGCGGGCCTGGCAGTCAGAGGAGACACAAAACAAAAAGAGCAAACAAAACGAACGCATTGGGGCACTTAAAACGCACGAAGAGCAACAACAAGAAGGCGTGGATAGAGCAGGAGGATGAGTCGGCGGCAGAAGGTGGGGGGTGGGGAAGAAAGAAAACGGAGCAGGATAGGCTGGTTGGTGGGATGAAGACATCGTCGTCGTGTTTGTCGCAGAGCCGCAATGCAGACGACGACGCAAACAGAACGCCTAAGTAATTGCAAAATAAACAAGCATCAACAAAAGATTAAGACGCACCGAGCCACGCCTTTTGCTTACTTCCCTCCACAGAGGCGAGTGTATCGACTTTACAAATACCGCGTAATTATATTGGTAGTATGGGGGAATATGGGATACATATAAATGTTAATGAGTCTCCCTAGAAAAGAGAAAAATGAAAAAATCAACCTTAACTGCTAAGCTACGCTGCGAGAGAGTAGTGTTTTGCACGACTGATTTATTGGGTTTGATTATACAGAGATCAGTAGATAATGGATAACCATTACCATTATTATTATTATTTACATTCTATTATTTTATTCTATTCTATTCTATTCTTCTGATTAAGGGAAATTGTTACATTTCATTGACACAACGACCCAATGAAGGAATATACCTTTTGTAATCTACAGGAACAGTGTTGCAAACCAGAGTAAAATGAGCTGAAAGCGGTTACAATTGCAAATATTTTATTTGTTTTTCAATTGCATTAATTTGAAAGAAGAAAAAAAAAATGTTAAAAAAAAAAACTTTAAAACAATTAAACAGCTCAAAGAAGTGGAAGTTTTCTTTGTCGGGAATGAAAATTATACACTTCTTTAGAGGCAAGAGAATCAGAGGAGGAATGGAATCCTTTTTTTTAGGTAATGCTGGAAGATAACTTTCTCGACATTTGTGGTCGATGTGCAAATGAAGCGCAGGCAATCCACCGGGCGCGGCCACTTCCTATAAAATCTACCATCAACCCCAGCAGCATCCCCGCTACTTATAAAAGTTGTCGTTGCACAAATTTTACTGTACCCCCCTCACACAACCACCCAGTACCCAGTGTCCTGTACTCTTCGTTGAAATTCTTTGGATTTTGGAAAGCAAAAATTGTTAGCGCAGAAAGTTTTTACAACTGTGTTAAGAAAATAGCAGAAAAGGAGTTTGCCGGCGGTATGGTAAGAGGTTGGGGTTGCCCTTCGAAGCGTTAAGCAATTTGCCAGCTTCTTGCACAATATTCCCTCCCTCTGCACCCCAGGGAGGGCTGAAAGACAGCGAGCGGGGTGAGCAGGCAAGTCCGTCTTGGCCCGGCCAATGCGGGTCTAACAGTTAAGTGCGGGATTAAGAAAAGATAAACATTTGTAAGGATTTAGTTCAAAGTTTGCCTTTAGCCGCCTGTTTGTTTTTGTTTGCCTTCGTATTATTATTATTATTATTGTTCTTGTTGTTAATTTTTGGGGGCGCCACAGAGCTAGTTTCTCTTGGATTGCAGTTGGAACTGCAGTTGATGCAAGTTTTTCTTTGAATTTCTTTCGCTGTTTATTTCTATGGTTGATGAAAGGAGGCATATAATGTGGGGAATTGCAGTTGGACTGAATGAGAATAAAAGAAGTTGCACTGTAGGAGAATATTTTCATAAATCAGAAGGAGAGTTTTAGCGAGGTTTTATGAGAACTAAATGGGAAGAATAGGCCAATGGCAAGCTATGGTTGGAGAACAATTACCACTGCAAAATCTATTGAATGTTTCTCTTCTTCTAATAGCATAAAGAATATTTCTCGGAGAGAGATAATGCTCAATGCAGGAGCAGTTCAAAATGGCATTTGTAAAAATATATTGAATATTTTTTTCCTTTATGCGAAGCTACTCTGTGAGAGGGCCACGCTATGCAGGGATTCTATTTCCGTTCAAGGCCGGCTCAATTTCTATCGTCTCTGTCCTAACTCTTTCTAACATTTACAATCAACTGACTTATTCATTACACCCATAAATGATTCTCGCTTCTTTTTTTTTACGACTGCGAACAGAATACCAAGAGAGCATCCAAAGAGCATCCACAAACAACATCAATTGCAATGTATGGGAAGGGAACACACTTGGTCGATGACTTGTAGACAAGAATCGTAAAATATCAACGCCAATAACTTTTGCCAATGGCTGGCGGAGAGCAACCCCACCACTGGGCGAGGGCGTGGAGAGCTACGTCCTGATGCTGGGTGCTATCATTGACTGACTAAGCACGATGCACCAGAAGCTGAACTGAAAATCGTGTGGCAAACGTTTTGCGACGAGGAGTGAAGACAACCCCGATGGCGTTGGATGCAAACGCCAACGGGCAAATGCAAACGCAGACAAAGCAAAGTAAAGGACAGCACAGCACAGCAGCAGAGCGGAGACAGAGGCAGAGCCAAATAGAGCTAGCTGCTGCATGCGTGTGGGATAACTGTTGTATGGCAGTTCTTTTGCCCAAAGGCGTCCGTCATATGAAGCAGAAGCTGAAGCAGCAGGGTCCTTTTTGCTACCATATTGATGATGCATTTGCTGTGGCCAATGCACAAAGGGCGTGGAGGGTTTGCCGCCTCCCCGTGCGGCCAAACCAACCTCTAGGCGAAGGCAGCTTCAAATAGATGCTCATTTTTTGTTCCTGCTGCTGTTGCTCCCTTTACACTGCACGTAATATTAAGAAGTTATTATTATTATTTTTTTTTATTTCTATTTATTTATTATTATTATTTTTTATTATTGTTATTTATTATTTTATTTTATTTATTTATTATTTATATTTTTGATTATTATTATTTTTTATTGCTATTATTTATTATTTATTATTTTATTATTATTATTTATTATTTTATTATTATTATTTATTATTTTATTATTATTATTTATTATTTTATTATTATTTATTATTTTATTATTATTATTTATTATTTTATTATTATTATTTATTATTTTATTATTATTATTTATTATTTTATTATTATTATTTATTAATTTATTATTATTATTTATTATTTTATTATTATTATTTATTATTTTATTATTATTATTTATTGTTTTTTATTATTTATTTATTTTTTTATTTATTTATTTATTTACTATTGAAAAAGAGTTGGGGTATTTGTGGTGTGGATGTGTGTGGGGGGTGCCCCATGTCAGGGCGAGCCGCGGCGGGGGGGCGGGGGGCGGGCTGGTCGCGTGATCCCGTGGCCGCCCCCCGCCCCCCGCGGGGGTTTTCTGTGGGAGCCCTATCCGACTGCTGACTGAATGCGGTTCATATTATGCCAGGCGTAATTTCAGTGCCCCTGCCCCCCGCCCGACCCACCTTCCCCGCGCACACTCGCCGCGTGGGGGACCCCCGGGGGAGCGGCACATCTCATGTTAGTGTTACATGGGGTGGGCGTGTTTTTTTTTTTTTCATCCGTCGGGCGGGTGGGGGCTGCGCCACGCCCGTTTTAGTTATTTTTTGTGTACGAGTCGCACTGGGAGTAGCGCCCTCTCTTTGAGTAAATGCCAGGAAATTAACCCCAACCCCAACTGTCCCTAAAGGGTATTATCTTTACACTTGTGTTTTAATTTTACAATTAAATATTCTGGGAGCTCAGTTATTTCCTCTCAGTGTATGCAAGTTTAGTGTATTTTTTGAACCCTTCTTTTTTTTATGTGCTATGCAGTTGGCAGTCAGTCTGTCTGTGCCCCGCAGTCTCGGAGGCGCAAAATGTGTGCACAAAGGCTTAAGGCAAACAAAGCTGATTCAGCAGCGGCCGTTGAGGCGACTACTACTGTCTGTCAGCAGCTACTCCTCGACTGCACCCGATTACTACTACTACAATGGCAAGGGCCGGAGCCAGAGGCGCGGACCATACTGGGGGGGTCGGTCGCTAGCCATATCCATTGCTAGAGTGCAACGGGGTGCGAGGGCAGCTCTCGCCCAACAATATTCTTCTCCTTTTTTTTTTTGCCCCAGCGCAAACAAATGAAAGTGGATCCACTTGAGCGCAGCAAATGAAGTGCCATAGTTGGGTGGGCAGAACCTAGGGGAAGGGAAGGGGCTTCAGGAAGGCTTGGGAAAGGGTGCAGCAGCAGCGGAAGCAGCAGGATCGGACAGTAAAAGTGCAACGAAAGCGAAAAAAGAACTTGAAACAAATACAAAAGGGTAACACACACACACACACAAACGTCGATGCCTAGCCCATACAAATGATACATGAGTGGTACAGTAAAGACTGTCTTTGTTGTACACCACATTGTAGCTAATTTTCTTTTATTTTTGATTTATGTCAAACGCCACCCTTCCTACAGCTCTTCAGATCCACCAACTAAAGCATGACGTGGATTTGAAGAGCAGTCGAGAGCGTAGTGTTGTGTACTTCACGCTTCCCACTTTTTTATCATTACATTATATGTTAGTCACTTTATATATCATGTATATAATTATCTCGATCCGAAGTAGTAGGTGGCGGTGGCATCAAAGGACTGTGTGAGGCTAGGAGTTTTTGCTTCGATTTTTCTTGTTTACACTTGTTTGTCACATTTTTTTCGACATTTTTTTCTCACTGAGAATTAAATTAAGCATTGCTTTGCTTGTTTTTTTTTATATATATTTTTCATTAATAAGTAATCATTCCTTTAATTAAATGAGTTGTCACTTTCCACTAGGTATTTTAAATTATTTTTGTATATTTTCTCGAATTTTCGAAACAGAAATCACAGTTTTAATGCAGGTTTTCTGCCAACACGCTGGGAAGAGTCGTCAGGCAGATAAATAAAAGAACATTTGACTGACTTCTCCCCCTGTGGTGAAGGTAGACAATGTTTAATTCATTGAGTTCCAAAATATTCAACACTATTAGTTTCAAAATTTTATAATATTTAAATACGTATATTGGTTCAAAATAAAAAAATTTCCGTTTATTCGTCTGATTTGTGTTAATTTTAGATTTTTTGATCCAAGTATTTCGACTGAAATTTGTTCGAGCCAACTCTGGGGCCATTTTAGTAAGTTACCACCGTACATACTATATTTGTGTGTCGGGTTGGCAGTAAGTTTAGCTAGCAACAGTGTCATATGTGTTGCACACCAGTTGATGATGTTGCTGACGCTGCCAGGACAGGATAGGTCAGGGAAAATGGAGAGTATGGTTGGGCTGCAGCTGCTGCTTACATTGGATGAGCCGCGCTGGAGCACAATTTTCAAGAGATACGTCAATATTTGACAAGTCGCCATTGTCGTTTGGCTGCCGGCTGCCAGCTACCGGCTCCAGCTCCTGCTCCTGTCCTCCTTGCTGTCCTTGCCGTCCCGTATTAACCGTTATTTTCGCTGTGCTCTGTTCTCCCCTCCTGTTGCTCTCCTTCTTTGTGTACATTATATGTGTGCTCTCCCCTTTTTTTTTTGTTTTACTTCTCAACCGATTTGTCGCGGATACTTATGCAGAGTTTTTTTTTATAGCGGTTATCTTCGTTTTCCAGCTACACAGGGGACGGTGAGAAAGATCGGGGCATATGAATGGAAATTGTACCGATTTTCATGGTTTTTGTTTTTGTACGACGTTTGCCTTTCCCGCGCTGTCCAACGTATGATCACGTGTGCGCACAAGGTCCCCGGCTCGAACCCTGGCGGGAACAAGTTTGAAATATTTTGCTGGAAGACGCTATTTCTTCTAATATAAGATTGATTTGTATCTCTTTTTTCGTAGAAGATAGTTGAAGTGATGTCAGAAAGTATTTTTATCGCATTTTGGGTTTGTCTGAGTGACATTTTCAGCAATCATTTCTTAGGATTATTGTCAACATTTTAAAAGAAACTTTCACTTTGGTTTTGCGATTACATATTTTCAACAAATAAAAAGAAGTCTCTTGCGCTGATTCGCTGTTGAAGCGGCTTAAGCCGATCACTCTACAAGAGTTTCCGTAGTGTAGCGGTTATCACGTGTGCTTCACACGCACAAGGTCCCCGGTTCGAACCCGGGCGGGAACAGTAATGATTTTTTTTTTATATTTGTCATTTAAAATGTTTATTTTTCGTGCTTCACACGCACAAGGTCCCCGGTTCGAACCCGGGCGGGAACAGGAATGATTTTTTTTTTCATTCAATTTAGTTTGAACTAAAAACGAATAAAAACGTCACCGGTTCAAACCAGGGCGGGAACAGAAATTATTTATTTTTATATTTGTCATTTAAAATGTTTATTTTTCGTGCTTCACACGCACAAGGTCCCCGGTTCGAACCCGGGCGGGAACAGTAATGATTTTTTTTTATATTTGTCATTTAAAATGTTTATTTTTCGTGCTTCACACGCACAAGGTCCCCGGTTCGAACCCGGGCGGGAACAGTAATGATTTTTTTGTTATTTTTTCATTTAATTTACTTTGAATTAAAAACGAATAAAAACGTCACCGGTTCAAACCAGGGCGGGAACAGAAATTATTTATTTTTATATTTGTCATTTAAAATGTTTATTTTTCGTGCTTCACACGCACAAGGTCCCCGGTTCGAACCCGGGCGGGAACAGTAATGATTTTTTTTTTCATTCAATTTACTTTGAATTAAAAACGAATAAAAACGTCACCGGTTCAAACCAGGGGGGGAACAGAAATGATTTTTTTATTTTTTCATTTAAGATGTTTATTTTTCGATTTCCATTTAATTTAATTTGAAATAAATAGAACAAAACATTTATGCGAAAAAATGTATATAAATAATTACAAAATACATGAATAAATAAGAAATACAAAAAAAGACTTGATAAATATAAAGCAAAAGGCATTGGTAGCCTAGGAAAAATGTTGCTACCGAAACGAATAATAATTCATAGATATTGAATAAATGTTAAAGAGACAATAAAAACCTAATACCACATATTTTTAACAAAGCCAAACGATTTAATATCGCCCTTTCATTCGTATTGCCTATTGTCCATAACTTTCCCTACACATATCCGGACTGGCCTCTCTCTGACAGTATCACTTGATAAATTTTATAATTTCTCCCTACTTATTTCATATCTACATACTGACTGACTGATGTACAAATGAGTGAGTGAGTATCTCCCCCTACAGACACAGCCAAAACTTTTCAATTCTGATGGCTTATTAAAAGTGCCATGCAATATGAGACTTGTTCAAGCCCCTCGAGGCAGAACAGAACATCCGAACACAAAAACAGCCTAAGCCCAAAACTCAAACTCTATTGAACTTCAAGCTTGGTTACCCGCACTAAGTGGAGGACTGCCAATGATGATAGGGGAGCAGGAGCAGGAGAGGAGGATGCGATGATGATGATGACGACGATGAGGACACTCTATACAGGACTGAAAGGCACACCTCAAGCGCAGGAAAAGCCGCCACTCGATAGACACAGAGACAGCAGACAGCAGATAGACAGACAGACAGACGATGAGATGAAGAGGCAACAGCAACAGCAGCAGCTGCTGTTGTGGCTCCTTCTAATATGGATGCCGCATGTTGCAGTTGTTGTTGCTGTTGCAGTATGATGTTGCTTACCTAAATGCAATGGCAAAAGTTTTATGTTCAAAACATGAGCGAGTCAGCGAATGGGTGGGTGGTGGGGTGTGGGGGATTTGAATGGAGTGTGGAGACAACACAGCAACGACGACTAAGCTTACTTCCGCAAGCATTAACGATGCACACCCAGAGGGGTACTACTCGTACTCTGTACAGCAGTCCGGGGGTTTATGGGGATATACCAGCTGCATAATGGGGTCTGGGTCTGGCTCTGGCTCTGGGGCAACAGCCAATGACCATTAGATGGACCACAGTTGCCCAGAGCGGAGTTTGGCCATTCAGAGTGTCCTCCTGCACATGGACATGTACAATAAGGCAAAACGAGTTATTAATAAACAAGATTGAGCAGTGCCATTGGGCCATAGAAGAAGTTTGAACACACTCTCGCTTCGATCGGGTAAGTGAATGAAATTACAGAACACTGTTCAAGGCCTCATTTATGTTAGATAGTGCCTACAGCCATACAAATATCAATATCAATTTTTTGTACAACTAAAAGCTGAATTTAAATAGGAAAAAAAAACACACTAGAAATTTCATTGCTCTTTAAAGCAATTTACTGCCTATACGCCGTAATTTTAGTAGAATTATTAACAGCACTAAAACCCCATGTGAACTCAAAGTTCGTTGCCATTTGCACAATATTGACTTCATTGATTATGGGTACCGCCGCGCGCATCACCATCCGAACTAATTTCAGGGAAAACAAACAACCCAACAATGCCTTGATGGCTTATGGTAAGTGTATAATAAACAAATATGAAGTGGGCTGAGTATAATATTCCGGCCTAATGCAGGAAGCGGAAGTGCTAACATCCACAAATTCACACACACACACACACAGAGAGACATCATAGAGAGTGTGGAGGTGCGGCTCAGACGGAAAGATAGGCGCAAACTAAATGCGAACAAATATTGCAAAAGTTTTTGCTATAGCACATAAATTTCTGTCATGGGGCATCATTAATTAGCGTTTCGCCAGTGCAAAGAATTTTCCACCTTCACTCAAAGCGGCAGTACACAGTCGCTTCAAACATAAACAAACATAAAAAACAGTGTTGGAAGAAGTTAAATTAAGCTGCACCGAGTGTTCTGTAATTTGATATTTGTTGTTTTTTTTTTCTTCTTCCACTTTCCCCGTTTATGAATCACCACTTGACATGAAAATTCAAATTGAAATCATCAATCATCCTCCAGGAGCCAGCGAGACGAACGGAACGGAACGAAACGAAACGAAATGGAAAGAAACGGGGTAGGGCAAAGGAGAACTAATGAAAACCAAACACAGCAGGCGGCGGCAACGATATGTTATTAGGACAGGATTGGTGTAGAAGAGGAGCACAGGTGGTGTGGTGTGGTGTGGTGGGGGGGGAGAGGGAGCACAAAACGCTGTCGTTGCAATTTTGTGGCACCTTTTACTTTGCTTAAGCTTTTTGTTCCTTTTCATTCTTTAGAATTTTTTTTTTGTCTTACCCTTGCAAAGGGTATTACGATTGGGAGCATCATAAGCACAACAACATAATTTTTCAATTTAGCAGCCAGTCCAACGACAATAAATAAAACATTTATCAGCCAAACTCAAGCATAATTTTTTGTTTATTATTTAGTTTAAATTCTTGGGAATCTGCCGCTTAATACCGGAGTGATGCGAGAATTTGGAAGTTTTTAGGTTCCCCACAGCTGGTCGAAAATATTTAAAAATAAATAATAAAATTACAGAATCATTTAATTGTTTCTGAAAATATTTTACTGCTATCCAAATTATAATATTTTCTTAGAAATAATAATCGATTTGCAAGGGTATCAAAAGCTTCGAATACCAACAGAAAAAAAAAACCAGCATCCGTGTTTTATGGTTTTCTTTTCTCTATGCCGTTTCCATGCATTTCTGTTTGGCTCTTTTGCATTCTGTGTGCACGTCGGTATCAGTGTAGTAATCAGAAATTTTAATCAAGAGTAGCGATGCCCTCTCGTCATGTTGCTACTGTTGCCGCCTGATGCCGCCTTAACGCTTCACTTAGCTCCAGCGCCGAGGTAAACATTGCAATTATGTCGAGCACAAGAGCAGCAGCAGCAGCAGCAGCACGGCGGACCAGGTGAACTATGATTAAAAAAAAAAAAACCAAGAAGGGAATGAATGGCTTGTGAAGCCAAAGCTAGAAAGCAGCAGGCGGGCAAAGGGCAGAAGGAGATTGAGAATCGCAAAGAGAGGCGGCGGCTACAATTTCTACAAATCAAGTGTTCAGTTTATGACACCAGCAGCGCCCTGGAGAGAGAGAGAGAGAGTTGCCAAGCCTGGAAAGAGGTGTAAAGGTGTAATGAGGGGCGTGTTGCAGCAACGGCATATTTTGTGTGCTTGGCAGCTTATGTGTAAGTTTAGATAAATGCTTGCAGAACCACTATCAAGTACTAGACGAACGTGTTTAATTAATGCATTTTAAGATTAAAAGGTGAACGAAGAAACTAAACACAGATCAAAACCCAACCCCCAAAACCATAAAAAAAAAAAACGAATTGAAGAAAAGTAAATAAGCCAAGCCAAAATAGCAAAATAAACGCAAATAAACACCAAAAGCAAAAGTCACAAGAACGCCGTGAAAAGTAAGTAGGAAAGAAAGCTTAAAAGAAGCCAAGAGGAGCATAGATAGTTGCATAGAATTAGAGGGGGAAGGGCGGAACGACGGGGCATGCAAAGCAGCCACGTGCAAAATGGCACACAGCTGACAAACGGAAGTGGAAGTTTCCTGCGTCCCTTTGTACCCTTGTCTCTTCTGTCCGCCTGCCCCCTGCCCCCTGCCACATACCCAATTTCCCATGTGGAGTGCCTTTTGTGGTTATGATGAATATGAATGCTATGTGATTGCATTAGCAACTTGAACTCCTCTTCCGCCATCCACGCATTTACCCCTCCCTCTCGCTCCACCCTCCCCACACTCGACGTTGCATACAGTACATGACATGACAACACACTCATTTTCACATAATGGGCCAGGCAGGGCAGGGCAGGGCAGGCCAAGACCAACAAGAGCAACCAGCAGCCATGGAGAGGGCCATGGCCAACACATGAGGGTCGGGTCAGTGGCAACAAGGGGTACAACAGTCCAGTGGCCGGAGAAAATGGACTATAGAAGGCCGATGGGGCAGCAACAAACGGAAGCCTTTTGAAAAATGTGTTTAGTGTGTGACAAAACACAGAGAAAACTTGAGCTCAAAGTCCATAGGGATGCTCATTTGTGCGAGGAGACTCGTAATGGAGCTACTAGTTCAAAGGAACTTGGAATCAAATATAATGATTATCAAAAAATAATAACTCAGCCCTCCATTAGTTTGGTGCATAATATATTCCACAACTGTACCTAAAAACTAAGAACATTCTATAAAAAATAATATAATAATAAATAATGTAATAATAAATAATATAATAATAAATAATGTAATAATAAATAATGTAATAATAAATAATATAATAATAAATAATGTAATAATAAATAATATAATAATAAATAATATAATAATAAATAATATAATAATAAATAATGTAATAATAAATAATATAATAATAATGTAATAATAAATAATATAATAATAAATAATGTAATAATAAATAATGTAATAATAAATAATATAATAATAAATAATATAATAATAAATAATATAATAATAAATAATATAATAATAAATAATATAATAATAAATAATGTTAATAATAATTAATAATAATAATGTAATAATAAATAATATAATAATAAATAATATAATAATAAATAATGTAATAATAATAATGTAATAATAAATAATTAATAATAAATAATATATAATAAATAACTAATATAATATATTTGTATAATAAATAATTAATAATAAATAAGTAATAATAAATAATATAATAATAAATAATGTAATAATAAATAATATAATAATAAATAATATAATAATAATAAATAATGCAATAACATATATATTTTTAATTGAATTCCAATGTTTAATTTGTGCACATAAATACTTTGAACTTCTTTCCACACCACCCCATTGAGGTAAAGTCCAGGTAAAGTCTATATATATAAATGACTTCCAATTAGTTTCCTGTTCGTAAACTTTTAATAAATCCCTGTGCATTGAGGGTATATTTTTTTTTGGGACTCAAAATCAAAAACCTTCCTGCGCCTAGAATCAGAGCTATGTATGTGGAACTAGTTCTTCAATTGATTCAGATTCACCCACCAGCGGAAGCTTTCAGTGCAATACTCCTGCAGGAGAAGTGTGCAAGCAGAGAGATTGAGTGGGGGGTGGGCGGATGCTCTTCCTCAGTCTGGCTGGCGTCCTGTTTGTGGTCCAAAAACTTCACTTGGTGGCATTTTAGTTTACTTTTTGCTGTTCGCTTTGGCTCTTCCTTTTTTGTCCTTTTTAGTGTTTATTTAAATTATGTTGTGCGGTTTCTAGACTTCCGTTGGCTCAATTAGTGGCCGGTTAGTTACGGACAACGCTGTCCGGCGCGGCACAACGGGCAACAGAGACGAGGATAAACGGGCTCGTGCGGGAATGGGTGTATTGGGTGTGTGTGTCCTGGTTGGCATCATATACACATGGTATATGTATCATCATTCGGGGGCAAGTTTCCGGAATTTTTGCTGCATTGCGTTTCATATTAAATGTGATTACTCTTCGCCCAATGCCCCAGAAGATTGGCAGTTGGGGAGACGAGGACCGGCACGGCACGGCACGGACAGGAAGCAGAAGGACTCGCAATCCAATGAACCGTTAAGCAAACGCATTGCGGGCAGAGAGGGTTTCACTTTCAACCCCCGGCCCCCCCTCCGCGCAATAACCACCAATTCATTTGAGTGCCGTTGTCGAATTGGCAACATTTCGGTTGCAGGAGGCAGCCCTGTCCTGCGTCTGGGCTGTGTGCTGGTGTGCTGGTCCTCTGGGATGATGTCGGTCAAAAAGGGTTATGGCCAGGGCCTTACCTTCCTCAAGCACACACACACACACACACACACACACACACACACACACAACTCCACATTCGAGCCGCGGCCAAAACAATCATAAAAATGCCTTTACGGACGACGACGGCGGCGGCGGCAGCAGCAGCAGAAGGAGCCCCATCAACATTTGATTGAAAAAAAGTCCTTGCCCTCAAGTGAAAGTAAGGAATCGTCATCAGTTGGAGATTTGATTGCATTTTGGCACAGAAGATATCACATATCCTACCCGTCCGCGTCCATCCCTCCATCCCACTGAGGCAGTCAAATTTTACGAGACTAAATTTAAGGCTGCATATTAAAAACGATAATAAATGCGCACAATGTGCAAGGATTTTCTCCGTTTCGCTTCATATGAATTATTAAATTATTTGTTGATTATGAATACATAAACAGGCGCAGGAGGGCACAATTTCCTTTATAGCGGCGATTGGATGCTTTATATATATAGGGAACCTTGAAGTGCAGGGTTTAAAGTTCATAATGAATAATGAATGTATTGTAAAATTATACTTAAACGCCGCTCGAATTAGCTACCAATTTTAACAAATTAAATTGGTACCCAGGGAACACCACGGGGAGGCCATTGCACAGCAATGGGGTCACTCGAGCCAAACCATAGTAGTTTTGGGGACCTTCGAGTCGACTTGAGCAGCTATTAAAAGCATTCGTAGGCTCCATTGTTCCCCAAAAAAAAAAATATAAATAAAAAAAATATAAAAAATACTGGCTTGATTATTTATATGTAACTTGTTTTCTACATTGCCCGATGTAGCTTTCAAGTTGACGCATTTGACCCTTTTGTATGCTCAGGACAACTTAATTTCAGGTTACAGACAAATAAAGACAAACCTTGTCTTTATCGTTCCTTACCACTCTAGCACAGCCCAATAGAGAGCGACCGCTTGGATCTGGTTGACTTGCGTTTTAATCACCCTTTAAGTCACCCTTTTCGTCGCAAACTAATGCGGATGAATACCCCCCTTCCGTTTGGTACTTAACACCTCAGATATGAAATGCTACGACTACGACTTCGACGACGATGATGATATTTCAATTTAAATTAAGCATATTTACCCACACAGCAAATATATTAATTCTAAGCGTAAAAACTAACAAACCTAACATTAAACATCAGAAAAGGAACACATCCAACAAGGGTTCTCCAAAAACAAAGAAGAATATGTATCATTTGATTTAATTTATGTTACGAATTTTATGTGGAATAAATATATTGGAATATATGTGAGTTTATGTATTGGAATATATGTGGGTTTATGCATTGGAATATATGTGGGTTTATGTATTGGAATATATGTAGGTTTATGTATTCGAATAAACCAATTAAACGATAAGATATAAAACCAGTTTGAACTTCTTTCCACACCACCCTATTGAGGTAAAGTTCAGGGCGCGCTTTTTTTAATGTGGTATCCCCAAAAGGTAGGCCTAATCCACAAATTAACGGTCCCCCCTTGCGTTTAACGCTGAAGAAGAGACACTCTTTGATCAAAGATCAATATTTTGTACAATTAAAAATTATGGGTTTTACTTATCTTAATAATTCCAGTACCAGACCAACATGATTAACCAAAAATTATATTTTATAAAAGATTTTCTTAGAAATCTATTTACAAGTCATCGTACCAAGGGCTAAAGGGGACAATCGTTACACAAAATACAAATATTTTATTATATAATATTTCTCCTTTTTGCTTATCATGATTCTGTTGGCTTACAAAATTATATTCGAGCTGAGTCAATTCAGCTGTGAATTCATCCTCCTCCTTTGCTGTCTGGTTTATGCAAAGCAAAGAATAATTCTACGGCTCAGTAAAGAAAACTTTTGTGTTTCCATTAAATGAAACAGAGCTGCAATTGATTTAGCGTTGATTAGGCTCAAAAATTTGCAGCTCATTGGCTAATTACTTGGCAACTATCAAATGCATTCCCAGCGCATTGGCCCTGTAACTGACTCGCGTCTGTCCGTGTGCGTTCTTTGTATCTATTTCCCCGAGTTTTCCTCGCATTATAGCTCGCTTTTCAAAAACACATTGTACGGCGTGGCGTGTGTGTGTGTTTGTGTGTGCACACGCGATGCATCCGTAACAAATTGGTTTCATTAACTTTTACTATAGCATTTTGGCCAGCTTGATGGCAATAAATTGTTATCTACTCCACATGATGTTCTCCCCTGTTTTCAGCTGCTGTTGATGCTGCTGCTGATGCTGCTCGCTACTGGTTCACCAGCTACCTTTCGAGAGGGTTCCACAGCCAAGCCACTTCAGTCTTAATGCCAATACATATTCATTTTGTTGGCCAAATTTTCGCACATATGCCAGCCACCGGGATTGCCAGGGTAAGCAGCGAGTGGGAGGGAAAGCACCGAGCACCGAGTTTGAAAATTGTGTGGGGAATCAGTTTTATAAAATTGAATTTATTTCGATGGCTCCACCAGTCCGTCCTACAGGGACAGGGAGGGTAACCTACAGGAAGGATGTGGCTACATATGTTGTGCCTGGTGTGTGTGTGTGTGTGTGTGTGTGTGTGTGTGGTGCTATAAGTATCAATAAGTCCGACGGGGCAACATCAGCTGGCGTGTAACTAAGAAGGATAAGTGCTTCCACTCCCCAATTCTGTTCCGTTCTGTTTTGCAATCGAAAATTTTCATTATTACTTTCACGGGAGCCTCCTGCCTGTCTATGCATCGATCTCTATCTATATCTGCCTTTCTGTAACCCTCCTCCCTCCCTCCCTCCCCCCCTCTTGCTTACTCTCTAAACAATTGTTTAGTGGTGCTAAAATTTATTACAATGTTTGTGCGCCACCAATGGGGCAATAAATTTCAATGGGGAGTTTCTCTCCCACGCGCGCTCCTTCATCAGGCGGCAGGCAGGCATCACTGCGTAATTTGGTAAATAATTGAAAAATTTAAGGACTTCTTCCAACTATCGACAAATTAGCGCCGTTTGAGTAGGTCTAAGGAGAGCATATAAATACCATGTAATAAAATAATAAATTCTACATGTGACAAGACGCCCGTGATTTGCTCTCGACAACTGCTAAGGACATTTAGAAGTTAAAATATTGGAAGGAACGATCACCTGTGCGAGCTGGGGCTGTTTGCATAGTGAGCTGCGATTTTTGTTGAAAGGAAGAAGCTTTCGAAGGGTCGTTCTGAAGTGTGTAATTTTGTGTGTATATTTAAATTCGATTTCAGCTTATAGCGCTTTGCACTAGGAGTACATTTGAGCAGCTGATCGACAATTCCCATCACCTTGATGCTTTGCATCGGTTTCAATTTGTTTCGCTTGCTCACTTTTATTATCTGAGGGTTGCCTCGTCCTTCCTTCAGTTTACCACATATTGTCTTCTGCTCCCCTCCATCAGTGTGAAATACGAGTTTATAGCTTTGCGCGCCTAGTTAGTTAGTAGCTAATCCCCTCGCCTAACCAAGTACCCAAGTGCAAACTGCTCTTTCTTTTTTTCGTTTAACTCTTCCAAAAATTTGAGAATAAATCCCTTGAAATTTTATCTTTACTGTTCTACTGTAGCATTAATCCAAGCCAACTCTGCTTACGCGCTTACAGCATATGAAAATCGGTAGAAAACATAATTGCTGCCACATGAACGCTGGGATTGCCGTGGAGTTAGAAATAGCTGAAAGTCTATAAACAATTGCTTAAGTTTTCCAGGCCACAGACAGCAAAACAACAACAATAGACACATAGACAAGGTCCCCTCCTACATGAGAGGGAGAGGAAGAGAAAGAAGAGCTCTACACGGAAAGCTTTTAATGCCCAAAGAGTAGTAAATATCCAACTAGGAGCTAGGGGGCAGGCAAGAAGCAGGCAAGGGAGGCAGGCAGGCAGTCAGCAGACGATGTCTGTTGGCTGCACAAAAGCCACAGACAGGAAGTAAATTCGCAAAGCGTCGAGAGGATGAGTCGACTGGATGGAGTTCTACTGTTGAGTCGTCGTCTATGGGTTTCCTCCTTCTGGCAATGAATTGCAAATTTCATAGAAATTGTTTTCAAGCGTTTTACACGGCGTATGCGTAACGCATTCCAACCGAACCGAATCGACCCGACCCGAACCGCCTTCTACCCCCTGGACTTGGCATCAAACAAATTTTATGGCATAAAAAGGTAAGGCTTTCCGCATGTGCATCACCACTTTGCCATGCCTTACCTTCCCTCATTGCTGTACTTTGTGTCTTACCATTTTGATTTCATTGACTCGATAACAACAGAGGGGGGAGAGGCAGAGTGAACGAACCAGAGGCATAAACGAACGAACGAATGACATCTAAACGACGTCACACTTTTATTGGTTTGTTTATTTGTAGCACAAATTTTTATGATTTTTCTTGAGCTTATTTTGCTGTTCTTTAGCTGCTGCTGCTTCTGCTTCTGCTGCTGCTAAACTGATTTCCATGGGGAAATCATAAGGGTAAGCTCGGTTTGTAGTATGTATTTGTTCATTTTCCTATTCGTTGTTCGTTTTCGTTTCGTTTGTCATTGTCGTTGGTTGTTCTGCTTTTGATTTGGAATTTCTGCCATTTGATTTGCTTACGTTTATTGCGCTTAGTTTAGTTTATATAGAGGTTTATATTTAGGAGTATATAGTGTATAATTTTCCAATATGTGTACCAATAGGCTGATATGTTTCTCAATAAAAAAAATATCAAGCGGCCCAAGCGACACCAAGAGACAAAAATTGTAAATCTCAGCTGTGTCATTCCATTCTATTTTTTTGTTTTTATTTCTTTATTGCAACTTTAGAATAATTCTTTAATTCCCTGCATTAAATTTGGACTTTTGGCTTTTGAATTTCTTTTGGGTTTGGAAATCTGTCAAAAGTTAATCCCGGAATAACCACAAACATCGCCTGTCACATACAAATCCCCTTGCTCTCAATAAATCTTTTCGCTTGGCCAACGAAAATTAAAAATCAACTTTAATTAGCGTCCAAGTTGCAAGGCGGAAATCAATGGAAGTGCAACAAACGCACGGCACGGCACGGCACGACTCTGAGGATCCTTCATCTGGGCTGTCTCTCTCTCTCTCTCTCTGGTTCTGTGTCTCTGCCTAATTGCAACTTAGCCACGCCCAGTTGGTAAAGCAGAACGGCCACGGCCAAGCCGACGGTAGAGAGATGCCAAACACTATTAAGGAGCACAGCTGCCGAAGGAGAATTGCCTCTCTCTCTCTCGCACTCTCTCTATTCTGCAGGCTTGGCTCCCAAATGAAATGTAAAGAAAATGTTATTTATGGCCAATTTCATGAGTGTCTGGTGCAGCGCGGCTGCTCCTGTTGCTCCTGTTGCTGCTGTGCAGCGGGCAGTTGGAGAAGAGATTCCTCTTGGCAGTAAGGGGGGTTTGCCCGAGAATGCGTGCGTGTTTGATGCCTGCCTGTGCATCGGCAAGGCGGAATGCAATCTGTAATGCAAAAGGCGAGTCGAACGTAGCAACCGCCCCTCCGAAGGAACGAGGAGCAGCAACAAGAGAAGGCTAACCTTGGTTGTGGGTATGAGAGCGTGAGTTTCTGCAGAAAAATGTTATAGTACAAAGATCGAATTGGGCAACGATTAAATCGAAATAATCAACCAATGTGAAATGTGCGAATCCGGGAACTGCCAGAACATCTTGCCCAAAACAATTTACATATCGAAGCAGCTGTTTTTTTACCCTCTCCAGCTGTTTGTCACTCCTCACGCTATCATCTCTAGCTGGGGGGGGGGAAGCGCAGTCGATAATGGACACACACACACACACACCCTTTTCCACACATGTAAGACTGGAGATGCAGAGACGTGTAGTCGCTGTCTGTGGCTCTTTCTCTCCTGTTCTCGTACTGCCCCCATGTCTTGCCCCTTTGGCCCTGTCTCTGTCGGTTTCCCTCCGAGTTCTGTGTGGGAATCGAATGCAGGTTAAATGAAAATGTTATTTCATTTGGCCGCCACTTAGAGTGTCGGAAATTGAAATTTATATCCCGTGTTTCTGGCCAGGATGTGGAGTAGCAACCACCAGCGCACAAGGGCAGAGTATGGCGGAGTTCGGAGTAACGGCAGAAGAAACAGAGAGAAGTAGCCCATTGAGAGGCGAATTTATACGATTGTGGTTTATTGCCCCGATTGCTCAGCTGCTACCAATTTAAGTTCTCTTTCTCCTTCTTTCTCATTTGCCATCTCTGCCGCATGTCGCATGTGGCCACTCCCCCCCTGATTTTGTGTGCAGCCCCCGCAATTTTAGAGGTAATGCTGCTGCTCTGTGACACTTTTAGATGTTATTAATATCGAATTTATTCCTCAACTTTGTTTTAATTTATTGCAGCACTTTTGGTCTGGTCTCGTCTCTTGTCGTTTCAGCTGTGGCCGGTCGGCCACTCATTTCGATTCACAAACTGAATAGAATACATATTCTGTTTAGTACAGTGAAGACAACTTGTGGGTGCACATTTAATAATAATAATAATTTATGGCATGTTTTCCATTTAAAGATGTAAAAAAAAATCAGGAAGTTGTAAAATATCTTAAGAGAGATCCAATTAATTATAATATAAGGCGAAAACCATTTCTGAAATGTGTGAAATTACAAATCTCAGTCGTCCGAAGCCTCAAAAGACAACAAACAAAAATCGTGTACCCTTGAAATTGAAAATCCCTGCTCATCTTACTATTAATATAAACAGTCTTTGGTTTAATAGTTCGTTCATGGTTTTCGTCTTGTTATTTTCTTTGTGGGCTCCACTTACTCTACTCTACCATACCATACTCTACTATACATGTATGTGTTTTGGGCCCAGCAGCTTTGTCTTAATTTATTGCTATTTTCGAATTATTTGCACTATGTAAACACGTTAGTTCAATGTGGGAGAAATTCGATCCTGCCAGGCACACAACATCTGGATATAGATTTCATTTTCAGCCTGTACAATTTAATTAACTTTGTTGCTCTCTCTGCACGACGCAGCTGTGTCGTCTCTCGATTGAGTGCATTGTTGTTATTCTTGTCAGTTTATTGTTTCAGCTGCAGTTTAGATTTCGGTATTGTTTTGGGTGGGGGCAATTTAATTGTCACATGGCTGGTCAGGGGGGTCAGGGCGTTCATTTTAAGTCCAACTTCATAATGATCTCCTTTAATTGTGTTTGGGGTTGCCCCCACATGCAACCTAGTTTCTGTGCAAAATAAATGCTACTGAGAAACCATTTATCATTTTTTTCATAATACTCTAAAAACAAAATTTAAAAGGGTATGCGAGGAGTCCAGAAAACGTAAATGAATTTTTTTTCTAGTACAAATAATAAGAAAACGAATAAAATCATAATCTAAAATGTGTGAGAACTGGAATAAATAAATAAATAGTTGAAGTTCTCACTTCTTTTTGCGGAAAACGCGGGCAACTGGTTTTTTTAGGTCTATGTTGCCACAGTTCTTTTCATGGCACATCTTTGGAATGCATCAAGAACAGCCTTTTGAGAATGTAAAGTAAATAAATAAAAGAGAGATTTCCAAAATGTACCTTCTCTAATACATATAGACTTAAAAAAAATATAATTTTATACGCTGGCGCAGAACACTTTCGAGTTTCTTAAGTGTTGAAATATTTACAGAGTTTCTGAGGAGTCTGATCCGCGGTAATTCTCAAAATTTGGCAATTACAGTTGCTGTTCAGTAATCGATATGGGATAATATTTGGACAGATAGCTAACCATCAGCTGATCACCAACGATATGCAAACAATTTTTTCAGATCTTTATCACCAATCCTCCCTCCTCGTGTTAGATTTATAAATTTTTGTATACCGATAATATATTATATTATAATATTATTAAATATTATAACCGACTCCTGTTTTCTGTAATTTCTTTTCCCACTTTCCCGAATATCACTTCTGCGCATTTTCTCTCACTCTTTTTGCCTTATAAGCCTTCTGTCGCTGCTGTTGTGAAAACAAATGTGGCCCCCAAAAAGTCCATAAACACGTGCCACTTTGGAGACATCTCCTTTGCCATTGCCCAGTCCTGATCTCCCTGCCCCTGCCACGTGGCAAGCGACGTGTTGCAAATTATTTCGACATCTGATTTTAAGCGGAAAACAAGAGATAGAGGAAGCGAAACGGGGAGAGAGAGAGAGGGAGAGTAGAGATTTTCTCGTCCACTCTCGTGTCTAAGCGAAAAATTACTGGATAAAGAGGAGAACACACAGGAGACAGGACACTAGAGGGGGGGCGCTGGCCTGGCTGTACACTCATTCTCCTGATTCTGCTCGTGCTGTCGTTCAGCATTTTGGGAGGCCACTTATGGCCTTTCTGTGTAAACTTTTGAGTGCATTTTTCGTTGCAGCCCAAACAAAAGGCAAGAGAGCCGGAGCTGGACTGGAGACCCCGGCAAATGGGGCACATTATGAAGCGCGTTGGTCCGGGCACACTGACAGAAATTGCTCATATTTCAAACCAAATTTAACAAAAGTTACACAGCAATAAGGTTTTTTTTTTCGATTGAAATTTTGAAATTATCATGGAAATTTTGTGTTCCTTCGGGTAAACTCCGTTTTGTTTTGCCCAGTGTAGTTCAAAGTTTGAGTTTTCATAGCTGAAAAATAGGAGGAGCAGGGGGGGGGGCCTTCAGTCGGCTTCATCATAGAGCGGAGCGTTGCAGTTGGTGACATTTGCATGAACATAAAAAGCTCATGCACAGCAATTTGCGACTTTGCCAGTGACATTAAACGTGGACAGCAGCAGCAGCAGCAAAAGTGGCCCCAAGTATGGCATCTGGAAGGGGTAAAGGGTTGGGACTTTGCGGACAGAGGGTTCACAGCAATGTGGCCTGGCCTGGCCTGGTCAGGCGATGCTCATTTTTGCCCGGACAGAGGCGTAGTCAGGGCTCATAGCGAATTATAGATGGGGGAATAGTTAAGAAAAAAAAGATAGAAGCAAAGTCAAATTTCCCGAGCGGTATGAAAATATTTACTTTCAAGTAATTGTTCTTTATACAAAAAAAAACTACAATAAAGTAACCAACCCATAAATTTATTTCAAAATTCAAGTTTTTCATCATTCATCATTTCCTTGCTTGCAAAGAAATGCTATCCTACGCCTTAGTTAACCCCTTCGCAGTGCTTATGTACAAATGGACACTGTGTGGGTGGTTGGAGGTGTCGACTAGCAGGCAGGCGAACGAAATGGTTAGACAACACTTTGCACACTTCATTTGATCGCAAGCGAAAGATAATGGAGAGCGACCGAAACAGTGCCAGGCCCTCCGAAAAATGATGTGCTAACTGCAGCGTTAAGAGTCAAGAATACAGTGCATAGAAAAAATAAGGGAAAACAAAAACCTTAAATAGCCCCCCAAAGGCACACTTTAAAAAGATACTCTAACTGTGCGGGGGTGGCAGGTATTTACAACTGTTTTATCGTGGATGAGAATTCTAAGAGGTTAAGGGAACTGATAATAAATATCGTTAATATATATAGAACTAGCGAACTACAAACCGCTACAGGGGTGACTCAATTTTGGAAGAAAATAAATTATTTTCCAATACTTGTAATTTCTTTTGTTAAACATTTCAAAACTAAGAAGCTTAGTGTCCTTTCTTGCAGCCCCTTTTATTGAAAAATATTTGCTTTGCTATTGCCAGGGATCACAAGCTTGTAAGATAATCAAAATCAAAATCATGGAGATAATCAAAATATTTCTTTCAATATATTTTTGGTATACATTTTTTGCAATATATTTTTTATCATATTTTTTCAATATATTTTTTGTTTGTATATTTTTTCAATATATTTCTTTGAATATATTTTTTTAATATAAATTTTCAATATACTTTTGAAATATAATTTTTTAAATATATTTGTTTCAATGTACTTTTTTTAATATATATGAAATATTAGACTCGTATTTTTGCATAAATTAATAAAATAATAAAGCTTGCGATCCATGCAGTGGTCGGCACGCACACATGCACATGTTTGGCAGTGCTTGGGTTATTATTTTCTCCACTTCTTTATTCCACAAAATCTAACAGAAAGGGCATTCAAACTTCTAATAGTTGCACCCTTATAAGTTTCGCCTTTATTTTACTGGTTGATTTTCTCTGCTGATGTTGCGTAAAATAAAGTGTGAAATTTATTCAGCCCTCCCCTCTTCCGGGAAGTGTGTGAGTGAATTTTAAATTTCCCTACAAGACCTCGCACCTTAAAGCCAAGTTCTTTGGGGGGCAACACACAATGGGGCCAGACATTGATTTCTTATCGTTTTCGACTTGCCTTGGGCATTGGACGGACATCCACATCCACATCCACTTCGTGTCTAACACATCCTGCAAAGTCATTTTGATTTATTGGCAATGATTTTCCAAGTTATTGAACAGATTAGATGGGCGTGTGTGTGTGTGTTTGTTGCTGTTAGTTTCCTTTTCCTCGGAATCGTAGGAGTGCCAAACAATTTGTTTATGTTTTTTTGGTAATGGACTTTGCTCTTCCTTTGCACATTTCTCCTTCCTTTCGATTAAATGCAGAGCAGCAAAATCCATGGAGACGAAATTGAAAAATTTTCTGCTCGTTTCTGGTAGAACAAGTTTTCCAAATGAAATGACAATTGGCCAAGAGACGGAGACGGAGAGCCAGTCAGTCTGAGACTAAAGAAGGATGGATGGATCTTAGAAGGATCCCCCGCCCCCCTTCTGCCCGTTCTGCTTTAAGATTTCATTTTTCTGAGCAGAATGAAACGAATAGCAGATTGAATATAATAAGTATGAAATAACTATAAATATCATATTGCGAAAAATGGTCAGCAACAGGCAAACAGGACACTGGATACTGGACACACAGCAGAGCGCAGCAAGCATTTTCTCTGGCAGTCGTTGGTAACAAGAGAGAAAAAGAGAGAACCCCACAAGCCTCTGATGATAATGTTGATAACACAACAAATAAAGCTGCAGACAAACGAGTTCGAAATGTAGGGGAAAAAAAAGCAATACCAGACTCTGGGTATGCCCTGTGTAGCGTCGAGGAAAAGGGAAATAATCCGAGGGTATCCTTGTGTCCGGCTGCTGGCCTTTCTGGCTACCCCAATATATAATTGAATTCTAACCCAATGCAAACCTCTCCAGAGAAATGAGACGAGGACGAAAGGATGCAACGATCCAATGACTGCCACACCACCGCCACGCCATTTCCCTTTTTCCTCTCGCATCATCTCAAAATATAATAGAAAAATTTCTATAAAAAGAAATACGAAAATGATAAAAGAAATTCAATCAGAATTTTCTGCTGTTGCTGCTGACCACAGAAAACGAGAGAGGTACACGAAAGCCGCTTAAGATGGAATTATAAATGGGGGCGAGTCAGCCAAAAACCACACACCAAAAAGACAGAATTTATGTATCATTATGCGCGGAAAATTGACTTGTGAATGCAAAATATTTAAACAATGAATAGGGGAAAACCCACCCACACACACTTCTTGCAATTTGAGTGCATGAAAAATAGCGTAAAGCTGCTTCTATTCCACTCTAAAGGGAGTCGAAAATTAGTTGAATTTCATTGAGCATAGAAAATAGTAGCAGACTGTAGCTGACGTTTCCCATAATGTGATAGAGTTATGCTGCTAAGGGAGCGAATAGTTAGTAGAAATTTCTGAGAGCTATTCTCGTAGATAATATGAATGAAAATCAGAGAAGCGGCCAGGGTGAAAATACACCATCAATTCTGTTTTGCTCAAGCAATGATCGTCGTTTTTTTTTTATTATTTTTCGTACGTTTTTTTTCGCTGATCCCATTACCGATAAGTCACCTTTTACCATATCTGGTAACAGAGCCGCCCACGCTTGAACCCTTCCTACAGAACATAGACTTAATAATATGTTGTACGTCAGTTCTGCCGTATATCTTCATATTTCTTCATATCTACTCTGCTTACTGTACGGTAAGTCTTGAAAAATAAATATTCATCATATTAAATGTGCATTGACTTAATTACTAGACAGCTTGTAATTACACAAGAGCACTGCTATTTTGTGCACACTTTTAAACCATTGTTTAAACTTTTTCCGAGTCCATTTTTTTATTCTATGCACTCATAACCACCAAGTTGAGTTGTTGCTGCCTTTGAGCATCTCTATGTTTCACCCACAACCATTCAAGACGTTAATTGTTTTTGTTTTTGCTGCGCAATTGAAACTCGTTTCGCCACAGAAGCGAAATTGACTCAAAACAAAAACAAGCGAAGCTTTAAGCTTTTATTTGCAGGTGAGAAAAGTAAATTAGACTTTAGAGCCCCCTTCCATACCGAGACGAAATTAAATTATTTTTAGCAAAGAAAAATACAAAATTCTCAAGAGCAAGAAAATGCGGTAGAGAGAGAAGGAGAGTGAGGGAGCGGAGCTGCTTTATAATCGCAGTTTTTCACCCCAACTTCAATCTTTGCTTGTTTTTGCCATTGAAGAGGATTTGTGACTCCCCTGGCACTGGCATTGACTGCTCTTCTTATCACTGCCCTGCCTGCCTTCCAGCCAGGAAGGAAAATCCAAGCCAAGCCAAGACCATTTCCAATTGCCATGACAACAGACAGAGGGGAGAGGGGCGGAGAAACAGGCTACAGAGGGAAAGATTTCAACGAGTCGATTGCTCAAATAACATGCAACAAAATAAGCAATCAATGTGCAACAGAAGACGAGACAACAATGGGGAAAGGATTACCTACCCGGTGTGGCCCCACACAGAAGGTTGTTGAACTTTTGCGACGATAATCGGCAGGTAAACCCAAGAAATTATGGCCAAAATTAAATGAAGTTCTTGAATTTTAAATGTCGGAGGAGGCACTTGCAAAATGGATCCTTTCATTTCTGACTTTATTATGCACGAATCGCGCAGCCAACCAACCAAAGGCACATGCCGCATGACGCACGAGGAGCTCGCGATATTAGTTTAAGTTCTTTATCCTGTGAGCATATGGAACAAAATCTAGATTCGTGTAATTGAGCCAATCTTTATTGTACATGGAACTTCTTAGGTCTTTCATGTTTAAGTTGGATTTGGACGTGTTGATCTTTTCATTGCATATTTCGCTCTAGAATATTTATGTAGCATGTAAGTTTATTTGCAGCGTAGATGTTGGTTGGTTGACTAGCGCCGCATATTGTCAGTGATCTCAATTGCAATTGCAAATGCAATTTTTGCATGTTTTAAAAATCTAAGATTGTTTGTTAATGTTGTTTATTTTTGATGTCGTGTATAATCTTTGTTAATGTAAATTTAAGATTTAAAAAAAATCAGTTCCTCATTGCATTCCCATGCGTTGCATCTTCTAACCCGCAGATAATCCTAAGATGAATGGAGATAAAATATTTTTCGTATTATTTCGTAAACGTACAACCAATATACAAGAAAATCAGCTTCCTTTTTTTCAGTCGGATATGAACGTGGTATATAGCCACCCATGACAAACAAACCCTACCACCTAAAAATCATCGTATTTTGAAACTGTCGTCGTTTATTGATGAATCGCACTGTGCCAACTAATTGGCGATCTTTCACCTCGCCAATTCCAATTCCACCTCTGCAGTTCACCAGCCCAAATCAGTGAGACAGAACTGTGTCAGTTTGCAATTAAATTCCGTCAGCAATAAATTCAATTAAAGAACAAAATCCCAAATACTTGACCGCAACGAATTCTCCCCCCAGGCAGCAGCAAAAACAACAATCAATGGATTGGAAAAAAAAAGAGGCAACCACAACCAACCAACCAACCAACCAACCGCCTACGAAGCTGCCGATCACAACAAAATAGTTTTTTTTTGTCTTTTATTTCTTGTTTGTTTTTTGGCGCGACCCCAATGCGTGGCCGACATCCGCGCTTTTGACATAACACAGCAGTAGAAACGAAACTCGTTCTCAAGTTTCACTCAATTTAGGAGAGATGAAATGCAAAAGCTTTCCGCGCACGATCCCGCCGCCACTCACTCACTCAAAACAAGTTCGTTCGGTCGAAAATCTGTGAACCCAAATCCAAACACACACGCCTTTAGTTGTTCAGCGTCTGTCGGCCCGAGCGTTACTAAAGTTTATAGTGCATTTTTTATACAACATAATAACAGTTTTTAAAGCAATTTAAATACTATGTGGAAACAAATGTTTGGTGTTTTGCTTATTGCCTTGTGCCTGATGCACACTGGTGAGTGAGTGGGGAAAGAATTTCCAATAGAAAGTGCATATTTTCTAGTCAAATTAGTGTCATAAAAGAGAACTTGTTTTTGAGTGAAAAATTTGAACCAAAGTAACGTTTAAATATACGAAAAACTTTTCAATTTAAATGGAAATATTTTAAAGTGAAATCGAAATGAAAGAAAATGTTGTAAATTTAAAGATTCCATCTGCCCAAATACACAAATTGTAGGGAAGACATAACCAGATTTAGAGTGGATAATTTTAAATAATAAGCTTAAAAAATATATAATTAAAAATAACTCCCAAACATGCTCCCTCGATCGATCGCACATATTCATTTCCAGGGGGAATATTCCATCAGATTGTGCCGTATGGAATTTCATTATTTATAACATACTAAATACGCGCATACAAAAACCCGACGCACATAGACATTTCCAGGGGGAATATTCCATCAGATTGTGTCGTATGGTATTCAAAAAATAATTTCATTATTTACTGCATACTAAAACAGTGAAAAACAATAATAAAAAAAAAAATCCACAAATATTCACGTTCATTTTGCCAAGACAAATATGCATGAAAAAGTGACTTCATAGCTAAACACAAAAAACACAAATAAAGATCGAGACGGAGAATTTGTGTTGGCGTTACATAATGGAATCGTGTGGGGAGGGGGGTAGTGGGGGGCAGAGTTGCAAAACTGGTTACAACCCAAGCCGAGCAGAGTAGCAAATTCAAATCTCCCCCAACCTTGGCAAAGCTTTCGTTTCGAGTGTGGCATCTGTAAACCAAATTAGACTCAATCTCGTTCTACGTTTTTCTATCTCTTCCACACAGCCACGGCCATCAAGTGCTATCAGTGCAAGTCCCTAACGGATCCCAACTGCGCCAAGGAGAAGCTCGATGCTGGCTCCAACATACGTCAGGTGGACTGCGATAATGTGGCCAGGCCCAATACCATGGAGCAGCTGCAGCCAGTGACCAAATGCAACAAGGTGGTCACCAGCGGTAAGTGAAAATCTCTGCCTGAAAGCATTGCGTTCTTCCATGCATACAAATTCCACAATACACACACACACACACACACACAACATTCGCACGCACCTTGAACGGAAAACGTCAACAATTTAATAAGACGTGATGTCACCATATAGATGATGATCGGGTGGGGTGTGGGTAAGGTCGGCAGACATTGTGTGCTTTGAGTTCCAATTAACATATGGCAAACACACAAAGCTAATGCAAAGCAGGCACAGTGCGTTACGCAGCTATAAGGCGCAGTGGATGGATAGTAAGACATTCAGTGATTATCCGATATAATTATGAGCTTACATTTTAAATATTATAGCGAATGTCGTAGAGACAATCCTTTGGAAAATCCTTTGGAATTTCTAGTCATCTTCTCCATGTTTTAAGCCAGGTAGAATTAACAGCAGCCAGATAGGGATACTTTTAGCCAGAGGGAGATCAGCAGTTTGGCAATTGATGTATACAATATATAACTAATAAAATTTCACAGATTAATATTCATAATGCTACCGGAATTTAGTCGGGATTTACCTGCTAGCAGTAGTTGGTTGGTACGGTTGTCCAAATAACTGTCAAAAGAGAATTTTATTTAATTTAAAACTATAAAATAGAATATATAAATTTTCACTTCCCTGTCTGTATTTTGTTTCCCCCAACGAACTCCCATCACCTACTCCCATTTCACGACATTCCAAGGATTTCCCATCTCTGTCACATACGCTTACACGCTCGCATAACGGAATAGTTATTTTCCTCTCGTTTTACCCATCGAAAGAAAAAGTAGCCGTCTCGTTCTGTCGGCATCTTAGAATTCTTGTCTCCTCTTTGGGTTCTCGCTCTCTCTTTCTCTCTCTTGCATTCTGCTCCAACGTCAGACGTACATAACCTCACAATTCTTTTCGCATTTCTTTACATACTAAAAACATGAACAGTCGTGACTCACCCCGTAAAAATTTCGGATAAACATTTTCTCCTTTGCTTTTCCACACTTGCAGACCGCGCCGGCGTCATTGTCTCCCGCGACTGCCACTTTGAGTTGATTGGGCAGAAGGACAACGAGTGCACGGTAACACACAGCCGCCAGGTGGAGAGCTGCTTCACGTGCAAGGGGGATCTGTGCAATGCCTCTGGAGCGACCCGTTATTTGGCCCTGAGCGCAACGGCTCTGCTTGCGGTATTCGCCTTGCAAATGGCGCTGTAAGGGAAAACTCAATAAATCAGCAATAGAAAAACAAATGCGTGTTAATATTGCATACACACATACCTATGTACAAATGAATGACCGCCTGTAAATTTTGTTAATTGGTTTTAAATAAAATTCAAAAAGAAAAACACACTTACATATGAATAAATATTTGGGAGCATTTACCTTTGATCCTGGAGCTGCAGGGCATTTAATGTCAGTCATGAAATCCTCTGCCAAACACATTTCGTTCTCCATATTCGTCTCGTCTCCTTGGTTTCAACTCGCAAAAAACGTTTAAGTACGACGCGCACGACGAAATAATGAGCACCAAACACAAGATGGCGGCAAAATTAGACTTGGTTTGGCTAAAACACACAAATTAAACTGCTAAAAACACAGCCACGAATGATTTTCAGCAAACATTTGTTTTGGACGGCGCACTTGTGAACAATTAACACTTTACTTACACTTTTACAACGCAAAGACAAATTTAAAATATTTAAGCGACACGCACATTCGGTGAACAAAAGACGAAAGGAGGAGGAAAGCCCGAAGCAGCGCATCGAAGGCGCCGGAAGGCATCGATACTCGATACATCGATATTCAGAATGGAAAATCCTATCGTTTGCTATATGATATTTCAAAGTCGAAGTCGTGATACCAAAAATATTTGAACTTAAATGTATGCTCTATTGCTCCAGTTCAAAATATGGTATACTATTAAATAGGAGAAATTAAGCTACGGAAGTGTGGGTTTTTTTAGTTTTTACATAAATAATATATTATTAGTATAGATAAAAAGTGATTTCGCAATATCGTGTAAAAATGGTGACAACATTAACTCCCATCTCTTCAACCCGAACCAATTTGTCATCTCTATTCCACATACGAACTAAAATAACGGAATAATTCTCGCTCTCCTTTTACCCATCAAAAAACGAACACTTTCTGTCTCGTTTCGTCGGCAACATGAACACACTCCTGATCGAAGTTCTTGCCACCTCTTTCTTACACATCGCTTTTAAAGACGGTTTCTTTGCGGTTCCACACATACATTCATTTTGCCCCTTTTTTGAATAGGAAACACACACCAACCCATACAAAAATACAACGGCTCTGCTGACCGTTATGGCTTTGCAGATGGAAAATTCGAGAGAGAAATGGCAAAAAACGAACATAAATGCAACTTAATATTGTATTGCACAAATAAAATACCTGTAAATTGTTGACTGGTTTAAATAAAATTCAAGTGGAATTCTTCATAACGCATACATATGAATAAATATTTAAGAGGGAACATTACCTTTGGTCATGCAGCTGCAGAGCTTCGACTTTTCGAAGCAAAAAATTATTTATTGCAGTCGTGAAATCCTCTTCGAAACACATTTTGATCTCCATTTTCGTCTCTTTGGTTTAGTTATTTAATTTAGTCTCACACAAAAAATGTTTAAAAACGACGTGCACGACGAAACGAAAGAAATCTGCACAACAAAACAAGATGGCGGTTTAGTTTGACTAAAAGACACTAATTACGCGGCTAAAAATACAGCTACGAACTATTCTCGACAAACTTATATTAGACGGCGCACTTATGTACGCTTTGCAAACAATTAACACTTTTACTGCCTCTTTTACAACGCAAATACACAGTTTAAAATATTTAAGCGACGCGCACCGACAGAGAACACAAAACGAAAGGAGGAGGAGGAAAGCCCAAAGCAGCGCTGCGGCAGCGGCTACAATTTTGCGCGGCATCGATACTGGATACATCGATACTCAGAATAGAGAATCCTATCGCATATAGAATATTCGCGATCCAGAAAATTAGTTGAATTTAAATGGATGCCACTATTGAATCTAGTTCGAAATATTAAGTACATATTAAAATAGTCCTTTTAAATAGGAGAAGGTCCGGAACATATCAATTACCTTGTTCAAATTTAGCTACGGATTTGGGTAACATTTGAAGTTTTATACAAATTATATTTATAATAGGAGTGAACAATAAATAGTATGTCTTAGTTACCTAAAGAGCTTAGATCATTATATTATTATTAAAACCGTGAATTAGCTAAATATCGGCCACAACATTAGCTCCCATCACCGCACAATCCGAAAGGATTTGCCATCACTGTTCCACATACGAACTAACATAACGGAATAATTTTTGTCTTTTCCTTTTACCCATTGCCAACGAACTCTTGCCGTCTCTTTTCACCAAGAACACGCACACACCCACACACACACACGCTCATGATCAGAAGCGCAGGAATTGGAACCAGAGCCGATGCACTCTCCGGTTTATCCTATTATCCACATTATCCTATTTTATTACAATTTTAAAATATTTTATCTGTTTCCATTTCCATTTGATATTCGGCTACATATGTCTCTTTCTCTCTCTCTCACGCCCACACGCAGTTTTAGCTCACTCTCCGCCAAAGAGCGCGCACAATGCAAACAGCTGCCAGAGGTAGAGGGAGAATGAGTAAGTGTGGAAGGGGTAGCTGGAACAACTGCAAATTTCTTCCTTTTGGCTATAATTATATAATTAATAATTGGGCATTCTGATAGATATGGTTATTCTCTACGATACTGCGTTTTCCGTGGCTGCCACAGATTTTCGTTCTTTGTTGCAGGCGGAAGCGCACCGTGCGAAATTTTGAAATTCACTTGTAACAGTGTAACAGCGCTAATCAAGACTGACGGATTTGATAATATTGATATTGAATCGGCTATTGATACTGATCAAGAATATACTCACAATGCAAGTGCGCTTCTAAGCTGAGCTAAAAGCTCGACCATTGATCAAGCAGGTTTGTTTTTATCTGCAAGCTGATTCAGCTTCGCTTTTAGCTGTGTGTGTGCTCGAGCCCTTAGTTCTTTGCGTACCAGGTATTAAACCACACCAGACCGGACAAACATACTCTGAAAACTGAAACTGAGAGCACTCCCAGTCCCAATCTTTGTGTATACATCAATCTTTTATTACGATTACAAAACGTTCTACTTGTCGTGGCATTAAAATACAAAATTTGTATCCTTAAACTAAACATTTCTTATGCAAATTGCATACAAAATAGACAGACAAGACGGTTAAAAATGCGAGATTCCAACATTGAGCTTAGGAAATACGGAATGTCATGTGCGCTATAAAAGATGGACGGAAACGAGTTCCCAGTTTTAAGATAGTTTGATTCGAGTCACTTGAAGAAGGCACTTTAAAGATTACACATTAGTTTTGGCTACGGCTACGGCTATGCGGGGGGCTATTGCCTCAAGAGATGCGCCACGAGGACGGCGAACAAGGTGCCGCCCAGGACGCTGGCCAGTCCGAGGCGTGGCAGGCCTGCGCCGTTGCAGCCGTCCTTGCTGTTGCAGGTGCAGTACTCCATGAAGATGTTGTAGCTGCCCGTGCGCATGAGGCAGTAGCGCTCGTCGCCCTCGATGCCCGGCTCGCCCATGTAGGCACAGCTGCGGAAGTAACGCCACTCGCCGTGCACCTTCTGGCGGATCTTGCGACACATCGTGGGCCGCACCCCCTTCAGGTGCTCCAGCTCCGGCGCCTGCTGGCAGTCCGTGATGGCCAGGGTGCTATTGTCGAAGGGATCGCCACACTTGGGATCGCTGTCGCTGCGGCAGTCCCAGCACTTGATGGCCTGGGCTAAATCACATGAGTAGAATTTTTATGGCATTAACATTTCATTTACGCAGACGCAGGTGACTCCGCTCCCGTGTGACTCCACTTACCCGTCTGCAGCAGGCAGCCAAGCAGCACAGCACCCAGAACGCATTTCTCAAAGGTTTTCATGTTGAATGGTCTAGTATTTCTGATTGTTTCACTACTAGTTTGGAGCCTCGGTAAACAATTAAATTAAGGAAAACAAAATGCGAACACCGCCCAAAAAAATGCTGGCTGGTATCGATAGTTTTCGTGCTCCTATCGATGGCTGTCTTGGCATGTTTCTTATTTAAGCAAGCTGGCAGCACTATGCATGTAAAATACCAAACTCGTTTTAGTATTATGGTATTTGGGTCCCAAGCTATCATTCCCCAATTGTTTTATATTTTTTTTGGTTTCTTCTGATAGGGCTAACTAGCTAGTAATATTAAACAGAATATCAAAGTCAAGGAATATCAACGCAGTACATTTACGGTATAATTTGATTACAAGGTATATTTTGGTATATTTCTGAGGGTCAGGCGGTATATTTGATCGCTAAGCCCGCGGTCACACTGGCCTACATTGCTGTTTTGAATTTTTATTTTGCTTAAAGCCCATTTTAGCCAAGTTAATTGAAGCGCACAAAACCAACAGAAGCACAACCATGTCCACACTAACACGCTGTGCATTTATATTGCTCTCGCTGGCCGTGTGCGGTAGGTGGTTATGCAAAAAACCGATTGCCAAGTTCACAATCTCCGCTTAGGGTGTGGCTTGGCGCAAGTGTTTTGTTTAGTTAATTGAAATTAATAATTGTTTTTTGTTTTTTTTTTATTACAGGCAGCTGGGCCATACGCTGCTACCAGTGCTCCTCGGACCAGGAACGCAAGGGTCACGACAGCTGTGGCGCGTACAAAAGGTTTAATCACACCGAGCACATTGCCATCGAATGCAACAGCGACGAGAGCCACATGCCCGGCTCCTTCTGCATGAAGGTGGTGCAGCAGGGACCCAGAGGATTCATCTGTTAGCAGCTACACACATTGCCCGTTTTGCTTAATTCTTACAATTAATGTTTTGTTTTTCGTGTTCCCAGGGGACGGCCGCTGGCGTCAGGTGATACGTCGCTGTGCCTCTGTCTCGGACACGGGCGTCACGGGCGTCTGCAATTGGGGCGTCTACGAGAACGGCGTATACTGGGAGGAGTGCTATTGCTCCAACGACAGCTGCAATGCCGCCAGCCTGCTGCAAGTGCACGCATCGCTGCAGCTTTTGCTGGGCTTCCTGTTGATGGGCGCCGCTGCAAGGATTGTGCGCAGCTAAGAAGACGATACCCTACCCTGACACAAGAGACAGCAACCAGAAGTGCCTTTGCCATCTGCTCTCTTTTAATTAGTTGTTAAGCCAAGGATAACTTTTTTATTCCGTCCACTTTTGCATGTCCATTTAGCCTTAAGCTAGCTAAACACCAGCCTACAAATCGAAATATATACCATAGAGACCATTCAAAAGCGACCATCGGGCTGCGCCAAGGACTTGAGACCGGACGCGTTCCACTCGGCATGGGGATCCTTGGACGTGGCCACGTACACAAGGGTGGAGCCATCCTCGAACTCTTTCATGGCCGCATACGAGCGCCCCTCCTCCACCCAGACACGCTGTTCAGCGTCCATATCCTGGGCAATGGGCACCGAGCTGTTGCCGTACTGCAGCAAAGGCCTCTATAATAAATAACAATCCGCCATGGCGTGTGGCTGATACCTACCCACTTCTCGTACAATTCCTGCGGTTGATTTTTCTGCGTCCAGCGCAGCGCCTTCAAATAGAATGTCAGAAATTTGTGCACGTTCTCCTTGACCTCCGGCGAATCGGATTGATTCAGTTTGGCCAGATCTTCGAGCATGGTGCGGCAGCATTCCTTGTCCTTGGGCCTGAGCAGCGACTGGCATATGCCCTGAGCGACGCGACGCATCGACTCAAATTCCTCGTCCAGCAGCTCATTTAATTCGTTGGAGTGTTCGTTCTCCGCACTCTCAGCCTCGCGCGCCGGCTCCGGCTCCCGCTCCCGCTCCCACTCCTCCTGCTGCTGCATATCCGACTGTGGCGCCTTGCAACAATTCATATGGGGAATTTTGATAAGCAATAGGATTTAATAGTTGAATATTTTATGCGTGAATTTTTGTATTTTGAGTGTATTCGGTTTGCTAGTTAGTCAAAGGTAAATTATACAAAAATATATATTTTATAAAAACAAAAAATATATGAGGTTTTTTAATATAAATATTAATATATATATTATTATTATATATTAATATATTATTTAAATCAATTAATTATAATCATTAGTACAGAGTATTGTGGGGACCATTTGAATTTCCATTTCAGCGCACTAAATACCGCCCCTATAGCCATGAAACGCACTGTAAGTGTATAACAAATTTAAGCCAATGTTTTCTTTGTTTCTATAACATTTATTATTAATTTATTTTGATCTTGCCAGATGTTTTCTTTACAATATTTGCAATTTAACATTAACTTATGTTTATTTTTCAATTTAATTTATTTTTATTTTTCAATTGAATTTATTTTTATTTTGGTTTTTGTTTTGTTTTTTGTTTGTATGAACTGCATGAAGAGGAGAAATTGCGTTCCTGTTAACAGTTAATCAGTTTAAAATTGTACGCTAAAATTCCAATTTATATTTAATATATAGTATATAGTTAAATATGTATATGTATAATTATGTTTCTTGTACACTAAAATCGACTCTTTGCTATGCTTAGGTGCTATGTATTGTATCTGTAGAACATATGATAAAAACTAAATTCCCCTACAAAGCAAAGGAAAATATTTGTCCTATGAAATGAGTGCCAGTGATAACAAAGAAAATTGAATTAAATGTGTATGTATTTATTTGCTAGGTGCATGAGTGAAAATGAAAAATTTTGTATTAATGCCAAATCCCTGTGGGGGGGCCCTGGTTGGACTCTATGAGTCCGTCAGGCCGGCCAACATCTCATCTGGCTCGTCCTACTGTTTGTTCCACCACTCTATCCACACGATATACCTATATCAACCTTCTGGCGATCCGAACGAAGTGAAAAATATTTGCTCAATGTTTATTAGTTTTTTTTTTTTTGCCTGGGCGATCTGTTTCCGAAAACTATGAAGATTATGGATGATGCGGGGGGTGGCTGGGATAATGTGTGGGTGTATGTTTAAGAAGCCAAAACTCAAATGATTAAAAACACTTATGTAGTTTACGTTTATGCGGTGGCCCAGTGGAAGTTTCGTTCATATATTTTTGACTCTTAAAGAGTTCGAATTTTAAGTTTTTGGGGGAAATCTGTGACAAAATATAGAAGAAATCAGTTGAATATTCTTTTGGAATTTATTAAAATGCCTGAACGTTGATATGCAGTGACTGCAGCATCAAGTGGCCAAGCCGAAGCCTGTTATCCCAGGCAGAAACTTGAAAATTAGCTTAAAACTAAAATAACTAAGAGCTAAGCATAAATCTACATGAGTGGCTCTTAAGCTACGCTTTCTCTAACTAAAAGAGGGTTGTAGGCCTGCATGAGCAGATAACTGTAACTACCTCATACTCAGAGTTTGCAATGTACCCGCAAAATATTAAAAAAAAAATTCAAGTCTAGCGAAACTATAATTAAACTAAAGGAATATAACAGAATATAATAAAATAATAATATAAATAAATAATAATTAAAAAAAAAATTGCTGAATGAGTTGGATTAATGGTAAAATCTTTTTGGTTTGCTCCATAGAACATAGAACACAACAAAACTTTCTACAAATTTCTAAAAACTTTCTAAAATTTTGCTGTTTGCTGTAACTTGGATTGCTGCCGTGGCAGTATTAATTTACAATATTTTCCTATATTCGGTGGCTCCCAGAATTAAAATCAATGCAGAAACTCCACCGGACAATAGAAACTGGCAGAGCAAATTTCAGAGCACATGCCAGAGCATCTGGCAGAGCATACCGCAAAGCATCTCGCAGAGAATTCCGATAGTTGGTAAATGGTTGCCTATAAAATAAAATATAAAATAACATAACTAAACTAAAATCTAAATTAAAAATACTACAGTGGAATCTCAAATATTGGAACCAGTTTATTCTCATAGTTCCTGCGATACGTGTGGCCGCGCCCGTCGCGTACTTGTAGAAAAGATAAATATGAGATTAATAAACGAGGTTATTTATAACTAAACTGAACTAATAGAACTAAGCTTACATCCAAATTCCACACAAATTGGAACCACTTTGTGCCTCGAATTTTTTCTAATTTACTAAAAGTTTAATTTTTAGACTTATTTTGCACAGAAAATAATCAAATAAAATAATAAAATAAAAATAAATACAAATAGTTACGAAACTTGAGCCACCCACCCGTAGCCAAACAGGGGGGATCAACTCAACAGTTAAGTCGACTGCTCAATGTCGCTTGTATATAGAGAAACATGAGCTCAACTGACACACTTGTGTGCACACTGAGCAGCGAAGGTAAGAAAAATAGGAACACAGTCGAAGAAAATCAAAGAAAATTATAACTAAACTAAACAAAAAGAAAACAAACAAAAAAGTTAAACTTGTAATTTAAATATACTAATACTAATTACGGGTAAGGTAGGGTTAGTATTAGTATTTTAGGAATACTAATTACTAATACTAAATAAGGCAAGGTAGCTCAGTATTAGTATTTTAGGAATTGTTTAAACTTAAAGCCACAGATTTCCCTGCGCAACTTCAGTGTTGCCGCTCCACTTCCTTCCACCGCATAAACGCATTTAACATTTAAACAACTTTGACTGAGACAGAGACACACACACACACACACACACAAACATTATTTAAGACTAGTGTAAACATTAAGCTGCTTACTTTCGCTATTTTTGTTTGCTGTTTGCTCTAAGACAGTGTAAACGAAATCACATATAAAGCCGATTAAAAGACAGAGAGAGAGAGAGAGAGAGAGCGCGAGAGAGAGATGGGGAGAGAGAGATCACATCACACCACAATGGGGGTACGACCATCCAGAGTCTTGCTGTCCGTCAGATTCGATGACAATGAGCACGATGTGTTGTTCTCTTCGTCAATGAGATGCTGCGGCGGATTATGCAGCTGCACCTGCTCTGTGATCGTGCGCGATCTGTCACTGCAGCAGAGCAGCGGCGAGTCCAGGCATTGGGGCAGCAGCAGCAAGCCGCCGGGATGGGCGGGCGATGGCGTGTGTATGGCATACAGCGAGCTGCTCGATGTCGTACTGCAGCAGCAGCTGGAACGGGGCTGCAGCAGCTCCACATCCACGGGCGGCGTGGGACTATTTACCTGCGTCTCCACAGTCTCCTCCTCGCTGCTCGTCAGCTCGTTCAGCTGCGCCACCGTCTGATGGATGCGTATGTGCTCTGTGTCCCCTGGCCCAGCTCCAGTCCCATCCGTTTCATTCAGCTTGTAGTACAGCTGCAGACTGTCATCCAAAATGGGCGCAAAGAGGCGTCGAAACTGTCTAAGCAATTCCGCCTCCGTCTCCGTCTCCGCCTCCTGCTCCGCGCCTGGCTGCTCTCCCCCCGTCGTGTGCATTGTCATCTCTGGCATCTCTGGCTCCGTTTTTTGATAGAAACTAAAAGCAATTGCATCGTCTACGACTGTTGTTGTGCCCTGCTGGCCGCCGCCAACAACTTCCATTGAGCAATCTTTACCACTTCGTTGACCTCGTCAGACTTTGCCCTTGGGCGATTTGCATTTCGTTGGCGTGGCCCTGCAAACATTTCAATGATTGAATGAACCCGTCGTTTGAAGCTTGCCACTACTTATACTTACCCGCTGCTGGCCTCATCTTTGCCCGTTTGGGTCTGTGCTGTGGACACCGTGTTCTTGCTGTAGGGCGCCTGGAACGAGGTCGATGTGATGGTAAAATAACCACCCGGTTTCGGTTTCAAGTGCCTGTTGTTCATCTGCATGTGCACCGTCTTCATGAACTCAATTTGATGGGCCAACTTTTGGATTTGTTCCTAAATAAAAATAAAATAAATTAAATAATTTTTCTAAGTGAAAATCCCTTCGGTAATGCTTTGATTATCTCTCACCTTAAGCTCTTCATTCTCCTGATACAAATCGGGCGACTCTTCTGCCACCAGACCGACGCCATTCAGCGAGAACGAAGCTGTTATGCTCCTCACCTTCGCCTTCTGATCCCACTTGTCGCCCTGTCCCTTGAACACGCGCAGGATTTTTGGCCCAAAGACCAGCGCAATGGTTGTGGTGGTCGACAATTGGGTGCGCACAAAGCCCAGCATGTACTTGTAGTCGGGTCCAGCTTGGGGAAAGAGCATCACGCTGTTTTGGGGGGAGGGCGGCACAAAATAATCTCTGTTATATAATTTTGGTTACACGAACGTGGGAACTTATCAATGTATTTTTATATGTATAAAATTATAAATTATTATAAAATTATGACTCAAACGTCACTGCTTCTAATAACAATACGCGGCGGCTGACAGCGCTCTGGGACAGCGATGCAAGCGCGAAATATTCAGCCGCACAGGCACTCTGCTTTTGCCCCATAGAGAGCCCAACAGTTGGTTGAATTTCAATTAGCTGGCGGCAGGCAGCCTAGCAACAGTTTAAGAGCATCCTAAAGCACTCAATTTAAATTGAATTCTCACGTTTTTCACACCTAACATTCACAGTTCAAGCGGTTCTGAATGATTTCCTGCATTTCCCTTTGATTAGGGGCAGCCAATCCAACACTCACTCTAAACAATCCCCAGCCAAAGCTGCCCCACCTACGTGGCTCTAAAAGTTTGCCAACAAATTGCATTAATTATCAAAAAAAAAAAGAGTTCCTTCAAAAAGGATTTCTATGTGGGGCATGGCAGGGCAGGGCGCACACACACGAACCCAGAAACCCCAGAAACCCAGTAAAACCCGCAGACAACTTTGAAGCGAAAGATGGGAACCAGGAATGTCTATGCAAACAAAGCGTGGCAGATACAGACAGACAGAGGGACAGAGAAACATAGAGAGAGACAGAAAGACAGACAGAGGGACTGACAGTCAGACAGAGGGACTGACAGTCAGACAGAGAAACAGAGAGACAGACAGACATTTGGAGAGGCTGTGGTGGCAGGCCAACAAAAAGGATTACAACGCGAGCGAGCGAACACGAGCGCGCACAAAGCAAAGGAATTTAATTAAAAGGGCTAACCAATGGCTGGATGGTTGGTTGGTTGGTTGGCTGGAGTGCCCGACGAGCAGGGTGTACGGTAAGCTTTACATTTAGCCCTAATGGGTATGGCGCGTGCCGCAGCATGTTGGATTACACAGCAGCCATGTGTCAACTGTTATAATTCAATTGTATGGCACAGAACAGCACTGGGTGGAGGGGGGCATGCATCAGGTAAAGATTGTTGCTGCCCAACTTACTGGAATACCACCATGGCTATGTTGACCAGGGCTATGTTGTAGATGGCATACGAGATGAGCTTGGCCTCGTTGTAGAGACTCTCCGCGTTGCGCACATTGTAGCAGACGCGTATGCCCCAGGCCAGGAAGAAGACCTCACCGATGGCCAGGCTGTGATCCCACCAGTTGTACGAGCACTGTTTGAATTTCAGATGATGCTTGTCGTAGATCTACAAAGATATTAAATGTTTTTAATAGATTTATCTGCAGCGCAGCACATTTTCCGGATATCGCTCACTTACCACCTCCGCATAGGGCGTGGCCGAAATGGTCCATGTACCCAAATAAATCAACATGACCAACAGAATGGGCACCATCCATTGCAGCAGTTGTTGATCGTTCAGTTTGATTTTGTGTGCCGACTTGACGCGATACGTCAAGGAGACTCTGTGGGATAGGGTGATGGGGTATTTATTATTAGTTAATTATTAGCTAATTAGTTAAAATATTCCACTTACCGCCATGTTTTCATCAACAGCGATGTGTAGGTGATGCAGAAGCCCATGTGACGCGACCATTTGGTTACAATGCACCAGCTGGTGTCCAGATACGGGAATATAGCCACCATCTGCAATAAATGAGGCAGTCAGATAAGTGTTCGAGGATAAAAGTAAATTTAAAAAGAGAAGGAACGTGTGAGTCGCTACTGGGGACGCGACTCTACTTTTCTATCCGTGCGCAGTCAGTATTAAAGGAAGGGGGCAGGGCAAAATTTTGAATTTCTTATAGTCTCTTAGATCTAGGCGCTCATCGAGACGGACAGACGGATCAAGAATACATATATATACTTTATGGGTTCGCAAACGTTTCCTTCTCTGCGTTGCACACATCCACTTTTACCACAAATCGAATAAACCCCTTAACTCTTTTTGAGTGCGGGTATAATAAATATATATTGGATAAGTCTTGCGTTTTATTCCGTTCTGCGCATAGGACAAATAAAATTCGACTATTCAAGACTTTGCAGTTTCATTTACTGGCTTCTTGACACGCCGCTTGTTAGCATCAGCCGCAGCATCACCACTGCTGGCGCCCTCCTCCATGGCCAGTGCCGTGCGGCTATCCACTCTGGAGATTACAGCCATGCCGCCAGGCGTTATGCACTGCGCACAGTTCTCCATGCCGGGCGTGTACTCCTCGATCTGTATGGTTGTCTCAAAGAAGCGGTAATGCTTGTGGATCATGGTGGTCGCCTCTTCGAGGATGCGCTGTGAATCGGCATCCTGCTTAATGGCCAAATGGGCGGACAGCGCCACCTTATTGATGCTCAGCGCCCAGATGCGCAGATTGTGCACATGCTCGACCCCTTCGATTGCGAGAAACTTGCGCTGCACCTCCTCGTAGTCCATGTAGTCGGGCGTGGCCTCCATCAGGACCATCAGCACATCCCTCAGGATGCGAAACGTGACCAGCAGCACAATAATGGAGAACAGAAACGTGCAAATGGCGTCGACAAATGCCCAAGCGGGCTGAAAGAAGATGATCAGAGCGGCCACAAAGACGCCCACACTCTGGATCATATCCCCAATGACATGGATCATGGCAGCGCGCACATTGATGTTCTCCGCGGCTGGATGGGCCGACACTGAAGCTTCCATCAGCTGCAGCTCATGGGAGTGGCCGTGCGCGACACGCGTCTGACGACTCATCTCGCCAGGCTCGTAATGGGACTGGCCGTGTCCGTGATTGAGCTGAATGGCCATAATCACATTGAACAGTATGGCCACAGCGGATGTGATGAGCATTATTTCGGCATCCACCACATGCTCACCCGCCCACAGGCGCTGTGCGGCCAGCCAGACCAGGATGCCTGCCGACATAAAGAGCAATTTAGAGATTGGGTTTTGGCATTACGCACAAAAGAGCTGCAACGTCACCTGTTATCACCCAAATGAAGTACACGGATATCATGGCGCCAATTACCTCGGCGCGGTACCAGCCAAAGTTCAGGCGCTGCGTCTTTGGCCTGGCACTGATGTACAGGGCAAACAATGAGATGAGAAAACCCGCCAGATCCGTCAGCAGATGCGCAGCGTCTGTGGCTATCGCCAGGCTATTGGACAGAATGCCACCGATCACTTCGGCGATCATAAACACCAGACAGAGCCCGCAGGCAATGAGCAGTTTCCGCCGTGCCGGCTTATCGATGCCCTCGTGCTGCGCCTCAAGGTGGCAATGATCCCGCCACTGCGTCTTGATGTGCGTGCGTCCGGTGATGGTCAACGTACGCATCGACTCCGAACGCATCAGCGAGCTCTTGCTCTCCAACGGGGGCTGCTGCTGCTCCTCCTCCTCTGCTGCATCGTTGGCGGGTTTGTCCTTGAACTTGACATCGTTGGGATCCACTGAAGAAGCAGGCGGCGGCGGTGCCGGTGGCGTTGGCGATTTTGGCGGTATCGCTGGGCTCTCGGCACTCCCTTCATCAACTGTAGCTGGAGGAGCAGGAGCAGCAGCAGCAGGAGCAGCAGCAACAGCAGTAGCAGCAGCAGCAGCAGCAGCAGCACGAGCAGCAGTAGCAGCAGCAGTAGCAGGAGCAGCAGCAGTAGCAGCAAGAGGAGCAGCAGCAGCAGCAGGAGCAGCAGGAGCAGCACGAGCAGCACGAGCAGCACGAGCAGCAGCAGCACGAGCAGCAGCAGCAGCAGGAGCAGTAGCAGCAGCAGCACGAGCAGCAGCAGGAGCAGCAACAGCAGCAGCAGCAGGAACAGCACGAGCAGCAGCAGGAGCAGGAGCAGGAGCAGGAGCAGCAGGAGCAGCAGCAGGAGCAGCAGCAGCAGCAGGAGCAGCAGCAGGAGCAGCAGCAGGAGCAGCAGCAGGAGCAGCAGCAGAGCAGCAGCAGGAGCAGCAGCAGGAGCAGCAGCAGGAGCAGCAGCAGGAGCAGCAGCAGCAGCAGGAGCAGCAGCAGGAGCAGCAGCAGCGAGCAGCAGGAGCAGCAGCAGCAGCAGGAGCAGCAGCAGCAGGAGCAGGAGCAGCAAGAGGAGTACCAGCAGCAGAAACAGCAGCAGGAGCAGCAGCAGGAGCAGGAGCAGCAGCAGGAGCAGCAGCAGGAGCAGCAGCAGCAACAGGAGCAGCAGCAGCAGCAGCAGCAGCAGTAGCAGCAGCAGGAGCAGCAGCAGCAGGAGCAGGAGCAGCAGAGGAGCAGCAGCAGCAGAAACAGCAGCAGGAGCAGCAGCAGTAGCTGTCGTCTCTTCTACGTCGACGGAGGCTGCTGCCGATTTATCTACAACTTGCGATGCAGCAATCACCGAACCATTTGCTAGGGGCTGCTGAAATGGCAACGCCAGCACGTTGATTAGCACCATGCCCGAGTCCACCGCTGGGACAGCAAACGCCTCGCTTTTCGCCTCCACAGCGTCGAGAGTTTGTGTGCTGGCAGCTGACTTTGGCTTTTTGTACGACTTGGGATTGGAGGCCGCCTCAATTCGTTCCAATTTACCTTCCAGTTCCGCCGTGATGCGCTCCAGCCCAATGCTGCTTGATAGCCGCGGCACGACCAGCTCTTGGGGTTCCGTCACATGCAAATAGTTTAAAAATCCCCGCTCCGATATTCTGCTGGATTGGTGCAGCATCTGCGCGTCCAGATCCTCTGAGGACGTTTTGGGCGTCAGCTTAAACACCTGCGAGGAACTTCGCTCAGCCGGCAGATCTTCGCTCTGGAGCTGCTCATCCCGACTGGCGAAATTGCTTTCAGTTTGCAGCTGCATCAAGGAGCCTGGTTCCACAAAGGTCACAGACTTTGATGCGATATTTTTGGTGTGCAGCAGCTCCTTTTCCGTCTCGCTCGAGGTTTTTTCTTTCCGCCTTTCCTTCGCTTGCTCATTTCTGAGCTCCTTTGACCAGGTTACCTCTGGCTGCAGCCCAGCACCATGCCCACCACTGTTGTCAATCGATTCGCTGGATGTTTGCTGTGCCTCCTGCGGCCTTTTTGTTGGTTTCTGGGTTGCGTTGAGGTCCGCATACCAGCTCTTCAGCGACTCTCTGAGCTCCGTGGACCAATTCTTTTTCGGATCCAGCACCGAAACCTTTTCTGTGGCTTCCATTTTTTCCACGGCTATTTCTGGCGGCTTTCTCTCCTTTTGACTGGCTCTCTGGGGGGACGCCTTCTGCAGCTCCGCGGACCAAGTTCGCTCCGCCGCCATGCAAAATTTCGTTGGCTGTGGCATGCCCGCCATTATCGCGTCCTGCGAATCACAGTCTGGAATATCGACCGTAAGTTTCAGGGCCGCCTGCAAGGCGTCCTCATCCTCATCTTCGGCCTCGCAGTCGGAGCTGCGTGCCGCCAGTTCTTCGTCACGTTTTTGCGCACGTTTCTGGTTGCTTCTCATAGTTTGACTGCCGTTCAGTAATTTGTTTTTCCAGTTGCTTTCAACACTTTGATTAGAAAATCAGTTACGATTTACATTTGGTTCATTTTAACAATCGCTTCTGGGCTCTTTATTTGCAGCCTCTTAACCCATTTGCTTGCCAGGCGCTGCTTGTCCTTTGTTAAGGGCTGCCATTGTGGCAGGCCTTTTATGCGTCCACTGGGCGGGCAAGGCGGGGCGGGACGAGGCGCTTTGGCTTGCATTGTGGCCTGCTAATGTTTACAACAAAATTGCCATCAAGGGGTAATTGTATAGAAGGTTGGCACAGGTCGAATGTGCTGTGCTCTTTCCCCGGGCAAATATTAGCTAAATAAAATATATATTTTTTTTCTGCTTTACTTCGACTAGTGCCAGGCCTGTGGATTTATATTTAAATAGGCTACAAAAGCAATGGTTTGTAGAGCAGCCGATCTCTAGACAGATTTCCTTGATCTCTCAGCTCGAAATTCTTCTGTTACTTGCCACCAATTGCCCCTAGAAATCGCGTGTACCCTTTCTGTTAGTCAGTGCCTAAAAGCCGCATTTAAAAACACATAAGAAGTCGCTTAATGTTGCGGTTGGCTTCCAGAATCCAGCTACCTGCCATTACGGCCAAAAAGTAGCAGCAGAAGTAAAACCCGTCCGTCTCACATGTGGGTTAATTATGAATGAGCGCGCCCCCAAAAAGGGGAGCCAGTCAGAGTCAAGTCAACATTGTTTCCAAATGGTCTTTGTGTGTTTGTGTTGTGTTGTGGTGGGGGGTTTTTAATGGGTTTTAAGTGTTGACCTAAAACTCACCTCCAGATACATGATGGCGCAGCCAATGAGTGTGATCATCAGGAAGATGGGACTGGCCACCTTAAAGACTTTGACGCGACGATGCAGGAAAAGATAGCCGGCCAGGACAAAGGTGCCGCAGGCACAGCCAATGGATATGGTCAACAATGATATTCTAAAGAGTCAGAGAGAGAGAGAGAGAGAGGGAGTGGGTGAGAGATGGAGAGGCATATTGACATGAGGAGAAGTGACACTTGTCGCTGTGCAAACACACTCGAAGTCGCAGCTCGCAGCTCGCACCTGAAAGGCCAATGATAGTTGGCCAGACACGGCTCCGGACCGGTGCACATGTCACAGCCGGGTGCACATGGCAAACACTTGAAGACATCCGTATAGTAATTGCTTATATTGTCCTGATGCTCCTGCCAGGCAATCTCCATGATGGTGCCATTGAAGCCATCCGGATGCCGCAACGAATAATAGCCGCGCTTGCACAGGCACTGGTACGAGCCACGGGACCAGCTGCTGCTGGTCAGTGCGTTCAGTATCTTGCCGCTGCTTATTGTCGGTGCCTCCGCACTGGGCTGACGATAGTCACACTGCAAACATAAGTTTAGTGTGCGCATGCAACACAATCAATTAAGCCCACTTACCACCATTGAGCTGCGATGACACTTGTGTGAGCTGTGAAAGGCTTGCAAATCGTTGATCGTAGCCTCATCGTTGAGGGTTGCCGACGCCGCCGCCGACCCGGCCGTCTTGCTGGCCAGTCGCGGATAACGCCGCATGGTCGGGTGCTGCTGCTTGCGACTGCCAAAGTGATACGGCTGCGCCTCGCATTGATTGACACGCAGCGACGTTACATCAATGTCAATGCTGATGAAGCCGCGCAATCCATGCCGGCCACTGGGCGGTATCGCGATGCTATACGACACCAGCCACTTGCTGAGGGCGCACGAGAAGTACGGGTATGTCCACCAGCCTTTATAGTAGTTGCTCGGTGGGCTGGGCGCGAATTTCGGTGAGCGGAGGGTGGGTGTGCTCGTCTCGTCGTCGAACCTAGGCGCCCCCACAAAAAGCATACAGAATGGGATCATAAATGTTCATGCCATGTGGCTGGGGGTCCACATACCAGGGATAATTGTTGGCCGGCTTTTTGCCAATTTGCAGTCCCTCCTCATCGTAGCGCTGTGTCTCGCCGCTGACTTTGTCCTGATTGCTCTTCACCCACCACACATACGACTGCACCGCGCCGTTTGTGAGGTTCAAAGCCAAAATGCGTGCGCCGGTTATAAAGTCATCAGTGAGCAGGCCATTGGCCAAGGCATCCGAGAGTCCTGCATATATACACATATATATATATATATATATAGAGAAAGGAAATGAAGATCTGGGTCAGTCACATGGGTTGTGTTTGCAAGTGAAAAGTTATTTCAATAATTGCTATGCAAGTGGCGGGAAGAGATTACCATTTCCCCGGCGGAAATTAAACGGGGAAACTCCCAGACGAGACGGAGGCAAAGTGATTACAATTTTCACTTACATTTCCCAGCCCCCTCCGAAAAACGAAATGTCACTGCCTGCACTTAATTGCTGATTACGCCACGCACAAATTACTCAACTTTAATTATTTATGGGCGCCGCGAAAGTTTCGATGCCAAGCGATGCCACCACGCATCGAGTAGGCATCGATCACGAGTGCCCAGCCCTGGTAATTGCATCTCAATCGTTGATTGCACTACAACAATTGCATTGCCGTGGTATTCCGCCTTTATTACATCGTATTGCACTTTTCAATTTAAAATTAATTTTATCATTTTACATTTCGCAATGAGCGCTTTTTGCAGTGGAGAGCTGCCAACTTGCTGCAAAGTAATCGATGCCAGGACATATGTACATATATGTTACATACAGTCGTATACGTAAATATGATTTATAATATACGATTCAAGAGACTATTCCATTTTTCATTTAAAATTAAATTTATCATTTCACGGTATAGACGCTGTAATTGCTCGGAATTTCGTTGAGCTCTGCCAATTTGCTGGTACTTGCAGGCGATATTTGGCTACATGTAAAATATACAGACATGTGTGTATGTAAATGTATGTGTATATCAATATATATACGCAGCTGAAAGACTTTCAGTGCAAAATTTTAAATATTTTTATGTTTGTCGGAGAAAAGTATCGAAATGCATTTAATTATTTTTTGTTTGTTCAGGTAGATGTATTTTATGCAGGTAATAAATAACGTCACAGCTGCGATAGTTGTGTGGGAACAGCTGCGAACACGCAATTAAAAGTACTTCAAAATCACTTTCGCGAGTACCGCTATTTTATTCAGTGAACATTTGGTCAGCAAAATCTGAAACGGTAATTTGCTAATGAGTTATGGCAGGCCAGGCTTTTGCAGTGTGGCATTGTTGTTATCTGATTGCTTTGTGGTGGGAATGTGGGAATGCAACTCTAGCCGTTTAACTCTGGACATCTGTTACTGTTATTGCAACCTTGGAACAGGCATTAAAAGCCGCAGCAGGCTGGGCTGGGTGCTGCTGCTATGTTTCCTCTGATGCTGCTGGTTTCGGCCTTGGCAAAAGTGTCAACCCAAGAACAATGATTAATATGCGCGTCAGGCCAGCAGAAAGCCAGCCCTTTCCCTCCAGCTCTTCACGGGCTCAATGTCGCTGTCTCTTTCTGTGTGTGTGTGTGTGTGTGTGTCGTGTGTGGGCGGTGACTGTCAAAAGCTAATATTTTTCCCACACTTGGAAGGGTATGTTAAATAGCAGGTAAGGCAATGGGTACCGTTCTACAGATATTTTTTAATGCAAAATCTACAATGAACAACAAAAATAACATAAAAAACACAAACCCAAAAGCTCAATGTGTGGTAAGACCGCACAGGCCCTTACCTTCCGTTTAATATGCCTTGCGCCAGCCTGCCTTTTGCTTTCTGTTTGACTTTCAAACCAGAGAAAGGGAGACAGAAAGAATGAGAGCACGTGGCAGGGCGAAGAGCGCGAAACGAGAATTGTTTACAAAGTAAACTTATTTAAATTCGATTACCGCAACTTCCGTGGCACTTTCCTTATTTTTATGTTTTAGTGTGTGTGTACAGAACTTGCTGCTTTTGATGCCCGTTCTTGTTGGCTACATCTGTGAAACTTCTCTGTTCCCTCAGCAAGAAAAGGGCCATATAAACCGTGTGCACGTGCATTTTTTTTGCAGTTCGTAAACTTTTCAGAAGTGAGGGAGTGGAGTTGTGAAAGAGAGGATATGCGTACACACATACATACATACATTTGTACTCAGTATGACGTCTGCAGCTTAAGCATCTGCGTGAGTAGATTTATGCCTCTCTCAGTTCTCTTGCACAACTGAATTGTTTTGATTTCGGTAAAAGTGCATATAAAAGTGTGATTTTTCATACAAATTATTTTCGCTAAACAACTAATCAACTATTCACATGATCTGGATCCAGGAAAAGTTACAGTGTGTTAGCTAAGTGATAGTGGCAGGCCAAAGACAATAATATAATAATAAATAAATAAATTAGATAAATATAATAATTATTATTAATTTTGATTAATTATAATAATTATTATTATTTATTTATTATTTATTGTTATTATTTATTATTATTCTATTAAAAGGCATCTCCGTGGAGCTGATTCTGTGTTTTTTTTTAAGAACCACCGCTGTGCACACCAGACATCCTTGCTTACATCTTAGTCCCTGACTAACCTTGATTTAGTGCTTCCCATTTCCCATAGATTTTTTTTTAGATATCAAAATCTATAAATTCTTGGCAACATTCTAGCCTTGACTCTATAGTCTGACAAAACTGATTCGCTTTCGGCTTACTACTGACATTTCACGGAATTTAAATAAATCCACAAACAAATCTAACAAAAATTGAAGTTTTCGTTTCGAAGTTCGGCATTTCGTTCACTTAAAGTACGAACAGTTTTTTCGCCAAAGATGTCCGACTATGGGAACGTGTCTGGCACCGGCAGCGATAAGGAGCTGCAGGATTTCCTGGAGCTTGAGAAACAGAAGGCCCAGGTGAATGCACAGCTGCACGAGTTCAATGAGATCTGCTGGGAGAAGTGCATCATGGGAAAGCCCAGCACCAAGCTGGACCAGGCCACAGAGCGGTGCCTGAGCAACTGCGTGGACCGCTTCATCGACACATCGGTGCTGATCACAAAGCGATTCGCTGAAATTCTCAACAAGCGCAGTGGGTTAGACAGTGACTAAGATGTCAGCCGGTCCGTGGATAACACATAACACAATGTCCCGGTTGCAAAGGAGAGGAAGGAAGGAAGGAGGAGACGGGCCAGGCAACACAGCTTCAGTTTACTGCATAAATAAATCCGTATTTTTTGGCCTTAAGCCATTCTGAACCAAATCTGAATATTCTAAAATATCTTAAGGGGTTTATTTAGACTCTTTTGCATAATTAATTTGCGTATTACGTACACTACTCCGTACACTATTGTTGGGGGACTCTCTTCGTCCTTCATATATTTCGGTTTATTACCAGTATGTAGATTTTGAAGGCATGCAAATTTATGGAGTGGGAAAAAGTCTTACGAAATAAAAAAAAAATAATATATTTTTGCTTTGTTCTTTAGTATATCAAGCGGATTGCTTCGGCTTACTACCAGTGCACAATTTATAGAACCTCTGATCAAAAATATTAAATTTATTTTTGTCGAAACTTTGCACAGATTCTGCAAAGTGTCAGCTATTTTTGCTGAAAAATCTACTCGCTACAAATTACAGTCTTGATACACTCGACCCTCTTTGTTTCAGTAGATTATAATCTATATGTATATGTGGGTATTCGTTTTTGTGATTGACGCTGTCACTTTTGGACCCCCATCTATGACTTTGCCCTTAGCTCAATGTCTGTGCCAACTGATGGCACGCAGCACAGCTGTTACAGCAACAAATCGTTGATGGTAAACAACATTACGCAATGGCTGTCAGCCGGGTTACATCCCGAGAGAAGGTAACACACGGCACGGCACACAGTACAGTGGATACTGGGAATGATGTGCTTATGTTTGTGTCAGTTGCTCATTCATCATCTGCTGCGCCATTTGGATTTCGTACTCACTTGTATTCCATCATCAATCTTATGCTTTGCATTTTTTTTCTGTTGGCTATTTCTAGAATTTATTGCCGCTATGTTGGATGTTTTTCTGCTACCCTTCCCCCACACCCCCACCCCTGGCCGTTGCCAAAAGGTGTGAAAGTATAAACATTTTCAACTTTCCAACCAATTGTTGTAGCCATTTTGTTTGTGTGTGTGTGTGTGGCTGTCAGCGCTCAAACAAAAAGTTCCTATACGGATATATGTACGGTAGAGAGTGTGTGTAAAATTGGCAATTATTCAAGCAACAGTCAGACATGTTTTTTGCCCGTCTTTTTGTGGGGTTTCGAAGGTATTTTGTTGCTGTCAGGTGTGTTGTTCTTTTGTTTTTCTCCCTGCAGGAATAATTAAATTTTCCTCAGTTTCGGTTTTGTCTGAGATGAGACTCTTGGGAGCTATGTACACCTTTGGGGTCATCACTTTTGGAATGGAATTAAGACTTTGCTGTGGGAATCTCCTACAATTAAGTGTGCACGTTGTGGCATTGGAATTGAAAATAATTTTGAAGAGTGTGATATGTGGAACTTGGGAAAATGTAGTTGGAAAATCATGGGAATTTTCTGATTATTGTAAACTGATTTAATTTCTATCTTATTCTTTCTTCTTTTTTCTTTTTATTTCAAAATTTTTTAATTGAATGGAAATTAAGTTGGAAAATCATGGGAAGTCTTGAGACGGTTTGAACTTGAATTTTTCTGATTTTTTTAAAAACTGTTTTCATTTCTATCTTTTTCCCTCTTTTTATTTAAAGAAATTATTGAATGGAAATGAGGATGGAAAATCATGGACTTCCCATGTGACAGTTTCCAATTAAAGGTTTCCGATTTTTTAAACGTTTTTCATTATTTTGCATTGTTTTCTTTTTTGTTTTTAAGTTGGGTACATGAAAGAAGTTGAAGATAATACACTTAAAGTTTAAGGAAAGGGTATTAAATCGGCTTTAAAATATTATAAAAATTTTAGATAAATGAATTGTTGCTCAATAAGTACTGGAAACCATTCTGACATAATTAAATTGAAGCCTTAAATTTCGCCAAGCCATTTCCGGTGCACTTAATTTTCATTTAAGCCTAAAAGCAGGCAAAGGTTTTGCCACTTAAGCCTCCACTCTGCACTTCTCATATTTTTCAGTTAAAGGCAGTTAAAAGACCCCTTTGAGAGTGACTGCTGGCTGTTGCTTCCGTTGCCTGCTGCTGCCTGCTTTAGTTTGCTGCCACTTTTAAATTGGCTTAAATTTATTCGATTTGTGAGGCACTTTATAGAAATAATTTATGCGTGGCATCAGAATTTCAAGAGTCAACAGCTCAAAGCGAAGGACCCCAAAGGACCAAAGGGAGAGCGAAAGAGAGGCAGGATAGCGACAAGTGCCCAAAAAAAAATTGTATACAAATGGCCTGCCTCCTGTTGCTGCCAGAGCTCAACAGGATGATGGAACAATAAGCAACAACAGCAACAAAAGCCAGCAAATTTGCTTTCGCTTTATGCGATTTTCGCTGACACGTCTCACCTTTCTGGGCACGGACATACCATACTGCCACACGGCGAGCGAGCGAGCGAGAAAGAGTGAGTGATGGCAACACAGAGAACGCAGCATAGAGAGACTTTTGGTGGAGGTCATGAAATCATGGCCATAATGGCAACTTGTGCGCTTCAGCACTCCCAGTCAGAGGCTGCTGCCAGTTGCTTCCAGTCAGAGGCTGCTGCCAGTTGCTCCCAGTCAGATGCTGCTGCCAGTTGCTCCCCTGATTATCCCAAAAACCGAGCCAAAAGCTCCAAGAGTGAAACCGAGCGATGGGGTTCATTGTGCGTTTTGTGCTCAGCGCTGTCCTTGACTATTCACGACCAGCTGATAGTATTATACACTCCTCAAATAATTGGGTACCCTAAATCTTCAGGGATTAACTCTTTCGCTGGAATGCACAGGACTCCACTGGGTCCTGCATCATATTCGAAACTCATTTAAATTACAGTCTAAAAATCATTAGATATTTTTTTTCGTATTTGTTTTTTGTGCAGTGTATCCTACTGATGAGCATTGTCAAGGCTGCTGGGAATGGAATGAAAGGTCTTGTGTCCTGACAGCCGCGCGACAGCATTGGGGTTGACAAGGAACGACGCACTTGTGGCGCATCAAGCGAAGCCCAGACCCACACTTCCTACATATATACAATATGTACATATATATGTATATTTTATATATATTTTGTATATATTTGTATATGTCCCTTTTGTCGTTTTGTCGTTGTTAGCCCCCATGTTAATGCTGTAGATTTAATTTAAAGTTTCGCATTGTTCGTTGTGTCATTTGCCACATTGGGTCTTGTTCTCCACTGTGATTTACACACGCCCAACCACCCACCCCTCAGAGCTTTTACAGAAACATCAGCCAGAACAAATATATATATATATATAGGGGGGAGCAGCACCGAGCAGGAGCAGATCCAAGGACATCTACATATGACAGTCAGCACAAATATACACAACAAATTTACAAGCTTCAAGCGAGCGAGAGAGAGAGTAATGCTTAAATGGGTATCAGATTTCCACTTAAGGGATAATAAGAATTGTGCTTTGGTTCTGGGGCAGAATTGCTGTAATTATATTGAATGGTAAGCGAAAAGATATCAATTACATGTATTTATTTTTAATTTATTAATTGGTTTAATTATTTTCAGCATGCATAAATTGTGTAAAATATCAATGGTGTTGTCAGAAATATGTAGTTCCTGTCTATGTACAATATTTATCTCTATTTGTTTCATATTCAAGTGTAATCTAAGCTCCAGAATATTTTAGAATTAATTAATATGCTAAACAAATATTTTATACGATATTGTACATCGATTTAAATATACCTGATCGCATATCTGGGATTACTACGAACTACTAAGTGTTTTGAAATAATAATAATATATATATATTATATTTTATATATAATAAATTGTAGGAGAAAATTTCCCCAAGGTTTGCGCATTTTTACCAAACTTAAAAGCATTTAATATACCAGCTGATACTTTTTTTTTTAATTTATCGAACTCTATGGTAGAGTAGTAAAACAATTGTTTACCCGAAACGGAGCACCTGTTTAATTTCCCATTTACATAAATATTTACCACCATCCTGACATAAAATTATGTAAATTTCCTGCATACAGAAAGTAAGGCGTGAATCTGCATTATGAAACAGAAGCTCATACGATTTCATTTAAACTTTAACACCGAAATTTCAGCGAAATTTTCACACACAAAACTGGCGAAGAATTTATTTTTATTTCGCAACTGCCACAAAAAAGTGAAGCTATAAAAAAATGTACCCATATTGAACTAAAACTAAAAGGTGGAATGGAATAGAATGGTATGGAAATGGTAGTTGCGTTTTTCCCCCGTTTTCATATTCAATAACTCAGCTGCGAGCTGAATCCATATCGATACAGTTTAAGCAAACGCCCACGCCCACGCCCACACTCAAAGTGTCGCCTCACTCATGTGGGGGACACGCATATTGACTTTGCCCGAGCAGGAAATGACATTCTACTTGGGCAGCAGACCAAACACTTCACACCACCCCCTCCCCGCCCACGCACAAAAACAACATCAAAATCAATAATCGATGGAGGGGATAAAATATATATATATATATACATATATGGATATAAAATATGAAGGGGAACATTTCAGTGTGTGTGTGTTTTGTTTGAACTCACCGCCGTGTCGTATGATGCCAACTTCCTGGAGTATCGAGGCGGCCAAATCGGCCTTTTGTCTGGAGCTCTCGTATCGCTCCGAATTGATGGGCACTTGTAGGGGTCGATACAGCGTCGAGATGCATAAAGTGCCCAAATTTTCGGTGGCAATGTCGTGTATCGTCACCAGCGATTGTTCGATGGCCTCCTGTTAATGGGGTATAGAGAATCCGCTCATCATTATTATTATTATCTGACCACCCACCCACATCTCTCTCTATGTATTTAGCGGGCAACCCAAATCATTTTTTTTTTTTTTTTATTTAAATATTTTTTTTTTTTTGTTTTGTTTTGTTTTTGTTTTCTTGTGGCCTGTCGCTGACAAACGCATTAAAAATACATTTTGTGCTAAAAACAAAACAACAAAAAAAATATTCATGGAGCCTGGTACCATTATATCGTCATTTTAGGTTTTTAGACCCTTTTATCGTTTGAGTGGAAAATTAGGTTATTGGCTTTTTTGCCTTGCTCAAAATTTGTTGGTCTGTTCTACGCTTTCAACCAAAAAAGTTTTCATTGTTTTGACTTTAAATTGTTGAAGACAAAACAAAAGCACAAAATTAAACTGGAAACTTGGCTGGAACATTTCAAGTCGTAGATATTGTTTCGTGATTGTTTTGTCTGTAGATTTGAATGCCTGCGGTATAGAATTGTGACTCGCGGGGTTTGGTCAAGAGATATGCAAAATGAAGAGGAATATTTAATCTAATTTTTGTATGGAGCAAACTGTTCAACGGCGGCTGCTTGGGCGAACTTTCTTGTGTCTACATGTATAACCGAAAATTCCTTGGCTCTGCAATAACCATTTAACCTAATTAGCTACGCTCATTATGTGCACACAAGCCGCAGCTAAATTCACTAAAATTGTGTGCAAATTCTAATTAGAGTACAGTGCGGCATACAACTATGCGAAAAGTGAGCAGAAGAGTGGAATATTTTAATAAAAATGGAAGAGTACTTTTAATTAAAGTCTAAACTATTTAAAAAAAAAGTATAACTAATTTAATGAATGCGTTTGAGAGCTACATTTTTCAGTGGCTTAATTTTTGTGGAATGTCAAAACATGTTGGTGATATTTTCTACCCACTCAATGTGGATATTTTGCAATCGAACGCATTGACTGGCTGGCTGCCTTACGGGCCTGAATCGGACTGTATTTGACAGGCCAGAGTACCCACTGTTCGTTCGGCCCCATTGAGCATTCATTAAGTGCAAACTAAATAGCCACTCAGGACATTTCGGTACGGAATGTAGAAACTGAAGTGCAATTCGCGTCTGCAATTGCAATTGCAATTCAATTAAGTTGGCCTGGCCTGAGTGCGGAACACTAAAGTGCGCCTCGAGATGCTGGCACCTTAAACAGAGCTTAAACGCGCGTGCACCCACTTGTGCCCGCTTCCCTCCTCCCACTCAGCACTTGTGCTCATTATTTCAATGGCACTTTAACTTAATGACAGCTTAAATAGGGTTTACACTGTGCAACGTAGATGTCTGGGTTTTGTGGCTGCATTCATAAATAAGTTTACAGTATTATAATGGGCAAGGGAATTTTTGATTTCTTAACATTTTGTAAATGGCTGATGGGCTTTGTTGTGGCAAAATCAGTAGATATTCGTACTAAAAAGGAGGATGGAAGTTAAGATCTTAGTTGGTGAAATTTTGCTGGCTTCACCAGCAACAACAACACTTGGCAGAGCAAGAGCTTTTTTGCAACATAAATGCCATTTGTATTGGTAAACACAGCGTGATCAATCTGTTTTAGGGAGGGGCTAGGGTAGTAGTCGTGTGCAGTGATTGGTCTCGTTTGTGGCCCGAAGGAAAGTTTCTGTTGGCTTCACCAGCAACAACAACAGTTGGCAGAGCAAGAGCTTTTTCTGCATCGTGCATGCCTTTTGTATTGCGGTACAAAACAGCAAGCAGTGATCAATCTGTTTTAATGGGTTAGAGCGGGACAACTATTGTGTATAGCAATATGTGTGCATGCTCTAGCTGCTGCTTCTGCCTTCTGCTGGTTGCTCTCTCTCTCTCAGTAATACTCACTCTCTCAGAAGTTTTCAACGTGACAAGCCGAAGCACAAGAACGGAAGTTGAAATTGTGTGTAACTCTTTTATTTCTCCATAAACTGACTGCAGCAACTAATATTTAGTACTAATCCAAACTTAATGAAGCCTAAACTTTTATCCACCAGGCTTGAATTAATGTTTAAAGATTACTGTAGATTATTGTGCGTTGATTTTTTTTTGTTATAAATTTAGTGCATATTTTCGTACTAATTTAATGCAGTTACCCGATCTAATTGATGAGCCATTCATGGCTAGTAGTTGGGTCTTAGTGCCCTAATAAATTCGCACTAAAATCATGTACATAAATTAAGTCAGTGCTCATGTTCTTAACTGATTTTAGCACTTAAATAAATTGCTATATTTTAATATTAGCAAATTGAAATTTGAAATTAAAAATTGTAATTTTTAAATTTTTTTTTTTTCGCACTAAGAGTAGTTCTACCTTTGGGTTTAACTGCAGCTGACAGGGCGCCTGCCCACTCATTTATCTAACCCTTCCAACTTGTAAATGCCCGAAAGGACTTACCCGAGTGACTGTGTTGCCATCGCCAATCCTGACAATGTTTTTAAATGGATCATCATGGATTTCGGCTATGCCCCAGCTGTTTGTCGATTTTCCAGCTGCGTATGAGGCTGGTGCCGAGGCTGCTGTCACTGCTGCTGCTGCTCCTGCTCCTCCTGCTCCTGTGGCGGCGGCGGCGGCGGAGGATGATGATGATGATGCTGCTGTGGCTGTTGTCGTCGTCGTCGTGTTGCTGTTTAGTGTTGTTGCCGTGGCCTCGGGCCCGTTGGCTGTGGTTGGTGTTGCCGTTGCCTCTCCATTTTGTGCAAATGCCACAAGCAACAGCCCCAGCCACAGCATCACCAGAGCCGGACCGGCTCTTGTTGCCAGCAAAGTGTTGCTGGCCACTTGTTGATGTCGCTGACAGATTCCATCTAGCTTTGCCACTCGTCCGCATCCCCGTCCGCCTGCTCTCCGTCGTCGACTGTCCGACCCATCTAGTGCCTGCTCCTGCTCCTGCTGTTGCTGCTGCCTCTTCTTGCGCCTCCCTGCATTGAGCCAGCATTTCATTGTTGTTTTTGCATTTGCAACTGCAACGGAAAGAGATAAATGGGGGTGGCAGAGCCAGAGAGTGGAGCGGATTAGTAACAAACGACTTTGACGACTTTAAAAATTAGTTTTAATAATTTGCTTTTGCCTTTTGCGTTAAAAGATGTTTTCGCGACGAATACAAATTGTTTTTCTTTGGATTCTGTTTTTGCGATCTGAACTTTGGAAGTCTAGGAGAAGGGTATGCGATGGATGTGTGGTGGGGGGAGAAAATTCGAAAGTATAATTTACAGAGATCAAAGATTAAATACACAGAAGAAAGTTAAAAACTGTTTCTGTAGTGGCAAAAGGCATAAAATAAAGGCATAAAAGGGGAGTTTGTGCTTCGTCAATTTACTATATTTTTAACTATATATTATTATTTACTATATATATTATTATTTATCTATATATTATTATTTACTATGTTTCAACTAAATTATGGCCATGATGGGTAACTTTTGTGTTAAATTAAATGATCGATTAATGGTAGATTTTTTCGTAATGGTTATTGGTGTAAATTGCTGTGTAAATTCCAAACCTTTTATTAACCAAAACTACTGACTCCCGCAAAGATTATAATTTATTTTTTTTTCGGGAAAATTTCAAAGAGATTAAAAACTTCCCAAACTTATTCCCATATTAAAAGTTCAAAAGTTTTTTTTTTTAATATTTATAACCCCTATAAGCTGTACCCATGTATCTATTTTATTGGCAGCTGCTCAATTAACCCTCATCAGCAAGTGCCCACTTTGGCTTTCAGCACATGCAAAAATGATGAAGCCAACACATAAATAAGTTGTTGAAATATTTATGTATGCTCGAGACAAATGCAAACAGAACTAAAAGGTACAGGGACAGGGACAGGGACAGTCAAGAGTCGCAGCTCGAGAAGGCAGACAGAGCTGCAGAGTAAGAAATGACAGCTGAAAGTGAAAGCAGCGACAGATAGTATCTGTGCTTACACCTGCGACGCCCACAACTGGTTCCATATAAAACCAACTCGTAAATAAATACAAAAGACATAAATAAAAGGAAAAAAAGAAAGGAAAGATAAAGAGTCGCAGAAAGTGTTGCCCAACCCAACCTAACACATTTTCCACTTCCCCTTGCACCTTTTTGCTGAATGAAAGCAAACGAAATGTAAATATCAAATAAAAAGCGTAGAAAAAGATGAAAACTGCGACACATATTTTGCATTAGAAGGGAAAGAAACTCAGTTCAGGATTTAAGTTTCAGACCACTTCTGTCTACACATATTCGGGGCACAATCCCCGAGGTTCTCTCCTTTTTGTTTGCTCTCATCCATAAAGAGGTAAACTCCTTTAGATTCGGCGTCGTCTACTCGTACTACTCCGTGACCGATTTTATTTGCAATGCTTTCAGTGGGTCTGCAACAGCAACAGCAACAAATGTCTGCCATTTGTAAGAAAGTGAGTAATAATGGCCCGGGCTAAAAAAAAATATAAATGTATGGCCATAAAGTCGAATATCGATTGGAATCCACTCTATTTTTTTTTTTTGCACTCTACCTTAATGCTTTATGGCTGGCGGAATGTGTGAAATATGTTACAAGTTGTGCAGCAAATGTAAGCGAATGTAGCAAATGGAGATAATTTAAAAGGAAACACTGCCAATAAATTAAATACTATGAAGTTTAAATTGGTTGCTGCTACACTCGCATGAAAGTAGTTTAAATAAGCATTAAAGAATATAATTTCTCTCAGTTTTTTATTGCCAAAACTTGGACAGCAAATTTCATTATTTATTTTAAGTTATAAGCTGCATATTTTAGCTCTTAAATAAGCCGAATTTTCAGCTACATTTAAATTGTTTGTGCACCCGTACGCCCCATATAATCGCACTTTTCATTATCCTTTGTACATCTGCTATGGCTGCATGCCACTTCTCCACATATTAGCCATTTGTTGGTATTGGGTAAATGTGTACAAAAAAAATTTGCCAGCCATTTGAACTTGACTGACGACGACACGACAGCATGTGGATTATGATGATGACGATGGCGATGCATCATTATGATTTCACCCGCAGGCTGGGGCTCCTCCATGTTTGTGCGAGTATTTATTGTTTACAGTTGGAAAATTCTACCTACCAACCTCCCTTCTATGTAGCGAGTACGAGCACGCGTATGGTGGCATTTTTCGCGTATCATGAGCATGACTAAGCAGCGAAACATATAGAAAAAAATACACACAGCACACATCGAAGCAGCAGACACGCAGCGATGTTGAAGAAATATGGACAATATGCTAAAGGATTGAGTGTGGATGCTGGGCAGTGGCACGAGTAGCTGGCGGAGCACTTCATAGAGAGAAAAAAAAAGCCAAAACGCTGTGAAAGGGTTCAGAGCATCCGTGCGCCCTCACAAATAAACCCACACACAAGTCAACTCAACCAAAAAACCCCCCCCCTCCCCAAAAAAAGGAAAAAAAAAGAGACATACATACATATAAGCGGAAATGCTGTTGAACATGGCCTGCCATTTCTTGTTGATCCTTTTTATTTGCAAGCAAAAATAAACACGAGCCGGAGAAGGAGCAGCAGCAGCAGCAAAAACGAAAGTCCCTCTAAATCTGTTTCGGACGTTGGTTAGGAGAAGAGGAACCAGTACCAGTACCAGTCCCCGTACCAGTCCCCGTACCAGTCCCCGTACCAGTCCCCGTACTAGTCCCAGCCCAGTATATGCAAATCCTCAAAGCATGCACACAACACTCATCAGCAAAAGTCTGTGCTGAGTGTGCGGTTGATTAGAAAACGATTAGTCGTCTCAGCAATACTTCAGCTGTAAGCCTTTTCCTCTGCCTCTAACGATTATGAAAATGTTCTTGATTTACTCACTTGATTCGGCAACTTTGAATTGATAGGGTAATAGTTTGGCAAGAGAGAAAACCAGTCGAAACGTTGGGCACCCACATTTATGTAAGCATTCTACGAGTTTCTCTCACACAGAGTAGCTGAGCTTTATATATTTTTTCAATTTCTACGCTACTCTGTGTAACAAATGGAGTGCAGCAAAATAGTTTAATTCACTCTGACTATAATAAAAAAGATCTAAAACAGATTCTGCAATCTTATTATTGTTTATTTATTTTTCATTTGTTCATTTTATTGTTATTTTTCGAGACAAAATTATTAACCAAATGGTTAATAAATACACTCGTAATACGGAATACAATTTTATATGGGATACAAAATTTAACACAATATTTAAACTTAACTTAAACGAAGTAATCTTCCAAAATATTTACTTATTCTCTTAATAATTTCTTGTATTTTTCTGTTTTCTGTTCGCTTGTTGTATGCTGACTAGTGTAATTATTTGCACATGTGCACATCTGAATATTTACTTTGTAAGTTTTATAAAATTTGGGTTTTCATGTTTGGTCTGCTCTGCTGTCGAAGTTGTTGTAATTTCCATAGACATTTTTCGGCAGGGCTGTGCGAACGGCTTTGATTTTATGCATTTAAAATTTCAGAAAATGTCAAAAATGTTGTAGACATTCTGGTTATCTGGTCAGGTGTGTGTTTGAACGAAAAAGAAAAGGTCTGAAAGACTTAGGGCTCCGCTCCCCCTTTCGTGCAGTCCTTGAGTGCATTCAGCAGCCAAAACAATCCTCAAGTGAATGTATATTGAGAATTTGCTGGCAAACAATTCAAACGTTTATTAAATTCCAACAAATTGGTCTATCTGCCAGTTCTCTCTTTTTTATATCTACATATACCCTCTATTATCCCTTCAATGGTAAGACATCTGAAATGTAAATCCACGTTTCCACTTTGCATGTTGGATAATCTAGCTAAATGTTGCCATTTGCTCTACCCACTATCAAAGCCAAGCTGCCGGCTAATGCTGTGGTCCTGCCAATCATTTTGGGGCACGCCTATCAACCATTTCAAATCTTTGGGACAATTTTTCTTGCCTCGCTAAAGACGCTTTTCCCATGAATTAGCTTAGCAGGAGGTGGCCTTGGGGCGGGGGTTTCGATGTAAAGAAGGAAAAACTCCTGAGGCCTGCATTAATTTAATGAGGCTCCTTCTGCCTTTGATTTGCCTGCGGTTTTTTTTTTGCCATCTCATTTTCCTAGTCCAAGTGTCGAAACGTTTCAACGCCTTTTTACTTGGATTTTCTATTGGGTTTTTTTTTTCTTTGAGTGGGCCCTGGCTGGCTCACAGCCTCTCAGCCTCTCTCAGCCTCTTTCAGCCTCTCTCATCCTCTCAGCCTCTCTCTCTCTCGCAGCCTGCGGTCAAAGCGTCACAGCTCAACTGGAATAAGTGAAGTTGTCAGTCGGTTGTTCTTGTTGTTTCCGTAAGCTGTTTGCCTGTCATGTGTTTTGCATAATGTTCTGGACTCGACTGAACATTTGATTCGACATGGATCAACTTTCGCCTCACACACACACCCCACAAACACAAATTAGTTTGTGGGGGAAATTGGTTTTTCGATTATCTGTATCAGTGTTCAGTGCAAAAGGGATACATATATGTACATGAGTTGGGGGCATAATCCTACATTTATCCCATAGATAAACAGACCACAGCCAAGGCTGCCAATGTTGCCCAAGGTCTTGGTTACTCAAGGTCCATATCTAAGATTAATTTACAGCACAACACACAAGCCACTGACTTAAAATATCTGAGTAGGTGGGTCCAGGGCAGTTATAATTTCTGCCTATATTCAATCAACTTTAATGTATGAATTTTGGCATTATTTTAGATCAGCTTGAGTGACTTTAACTCTTAATGACAGTTGTACCATAATACTTCCTCCTCTGTCTATTATTCTCCTGTACTATAATTTAGTACTCTTCCATTTAGAGCTAAGCGAAGTATTTGCTTTTATTATAATAAAATAAAATAATGGTATATACAAAACTAAATATTAAATAAAGAGATAAATTATCTGGTGTAATTAATGTTAAAGCTATTAGCAGGGAGGCAGCGCTGTTAGCAAGCCAGAGTTAACAGCCGGTTGCCGCTCTTGCTTACAGCGCACTGTTAGCTCGCTCTCACGTTGCCGCCCGCGATCCATACAGCTCTCTCTAGCTTGTAAGCTAGCCTCCCAAATCTCAGTTACGCTCCTACTTCGATACGAACCAGCCGCGACAACACAGAGTGAATTTCCTAACTAACATATTTAAATACAAAGAAGAATTACCTACCCCAACTACTTCTTCTTATTTGAAACCATAAAGCTTTGGAGTCTGCAGACACGTATCCACCACACCTAAAACACATACATATGTATGTACATGTAGATTATACTTTGTAGATTATAAATTGTTACTCGATTGCCACCAGCAACTCCAATTCAACCCCACCACCGTCTCTCTCTTTTGCTGTTGCTCTCTTCATGCTTTCCTAATGATTCAGTTGCTGAATAAACATTACCACATTACAGAAATATACACACATATGCATGCACATATGTCTGCACGTATACGTAATGGCCACATTATAAAGTCATAAAAAGAAAAAACAAACAATAAGAATAAGCGAAGCCACGCAGAGCTGTGGAAAACGAGAGCCAAAGAGGGCAGACGGGAGACAAGCAGAAAATCATAAAAATCAAATCAGAGCAGAGATCTACTCATCTCGTACCCATCATACGCGCATGTGAGGGGCGAGGGGGAGAAAAATGCATTGCAATGAATTGCCAGATGCTGGGGGGCAAACGCCTTCTGGCTGGGGGGGCGGGGAAAGCCTTTCCACCACATAAAGCACATGAAATTATTATGATCGAAAATCAATGACAAAGAAAACTGACAAAATCAGCAGAAATCTTGCTCAAATTCTCAATTGTTCGGTTAGTGCTGTTGTTTGGGTGCGTATTGAGGGAGAGTGAATTGGGTTGGGAGGGACGGGAAGGGGAATAAGAAGTGCGATAAAAGAAGCTTTTAATGGCGCAACCCAAACGCAGCTTAAAGGACGCTTGACCCTCCTTCTCCTCCTTTGAGTTGCGTCCCCATTTTTCAGCAGAGACGCACAAATGTGTAAACCAGATAAAAACGTGTTTATGAAAGGGTCCCCCAAAAGGCATAAAGATAGTTTATGCGATGAAAGGCGGCGACGCTGGGACCTAAAAAAAAAGCCACTGACCAGGCAGGGATGAGCCCGAACGGCACTGGCAGAAACCAGCCCAGGGAAAGCTCAAAGTTTGTTTGCATTTCGCCACAAACGAGGAAGTAATTTAGCCTATATCCATATAGAAAAGTTTACTTTCGTGTCGCAACGGAACGGGTGGCAAACCTTAGACCAGGTGCAAGTGTTTTTTTTTTGTTTCTGTGGCCTTTAATAAGTTAAGCCGCAGGTGGCAAAGACATGTAGTGCGACAGACAGCACGGACAGAAAGAACAGCTGCAACGATTAGATGTGACAGTAGAACACATACAGCAGCTGCAACATGTGTGGCAAGTGTTCAAATTTGATTAAAACTTGGACACAAGGCACCTCTCAAATGTCTTTAAATCTAGCAATAAAATATGAAGCACTATGCAGCAGAAATGCCTGTTCTAAATAAATAAAAATATGGCCATAAGAAGGGATAAAAAACTGCAGTCATATTTGGGCACTTTTAGCTTAAATATAAAATATAAATTAAATATAAAATTTAAAATAAATATAAAATATAAATTAAATATAAAATAAATATAAAATATAAATTCAATATAAATCATAAATTAAATATAAAATATAAATTCAATATAAATCATAAATTAAATATAAAATATAAATTAAATATAAAATATTAAATTAAATATAAATTAAATATGAAATATAAATTGGATATAAAATATAAATTAAATATAAAATATAAATTGAATATAAAATATAAATTAAATATAAAATATAAATTAAATATAAAATATAAACTAAATATAAAATATACATTAAATATAAAATATAAATTGAATATCAAATATAAACTAAGTATAAAATATAAATTAAATATAAAATATACTATATCTGATATAAATATAAAAAAATGCCCGATATAAAAGCAAATAAAATATTTTTCCACAGCAAAAAGCAAAGCAGCAGCGAAAAAATCTCTAACTAGATATGAACCTGAAAAATGAAATAATAGAAACTATAAATTGCGAGTGTATATGTAGTACATATTAAATATTATTACAGTACATATTATGTACCTATAAACTGTTGACAAATGTTTGTCGTGTGCTTTTGCTTTGTAGTTTTTATCCTGCATTTTTTGTTTGTCATTTTTAAGCGCATTTCATGTGGAAAAATGCACTAGAAACACACAATTTGAAGATGGCGGAAAGAATGCTGCTCGCAAAAGACAAGCACCCAACGCCCAAAAAATAAAACTAAGCACAAGCAGCTGGCATAGCAAGTCGAGGAGGAATCAAGAGCAGCCAGCAGCAAAGCAGCTGCGTTTGATGTCTTTACCCCCTGAAGGCAATGCAAGGTGGTGTCTGGAGTGGGAGGTGGCATGGCATGTCTTGACATTGCATTCTGCCCCTTGCGGCATAAATATTAAATTTTTTTTCAACTTTGGAAAACTTTACGAGGGAACGAAAAGCAGCAGTTACCAAAAGATAACGTAGCTCGGGGAACGGCAATGAAAATTCACAGAAGATGCTTTGGAACTGGAATTTTTTTATCTTTTGGAATCTGCAAAATGGAGTTGGAGCTGTCCTGTTAGAGGAAAAATTGTGTCAGATTTTGTAGGCATTCAAGATCATAATTATTACTCATAGCTTTCAGATATTCGGAGAATGTCGGGGCAGCAATATATTTAATATATTTAAATTTAATATATTAAATATACTTTTATAAATTAAATATATATATATATTAAATAATATAAATATTTATAAATATAAATATAATATAATTATATAAATATAATATAATAATATAATATAATTAAATAAGTTGCATTCAAATTATATAATTTGTAGCTGTCGGGAACTAATCCATGACGAAATTCCATCTGCCCCAACCAAACGTTCCATATGTCACACACACACATGATGTAGTGCACAAGATGAAAACCAAACGAGAAAGGGGGGCAGAGAGCGACAGCATCGTCGCCACCAATGGACGGCTGTCGCCGCCGTGTCAATTGCAGTCTGCATATAAATTAGTGTAATTAAATGTCAAACAAGTGCTCTGACATTACAACAACTGTGGTTAATTGTGCCTTTGATGGTTTAGCAATAATTATAGTAATTCTGGAGTTGCAAGGTTGCAGGGCGACTGTGTGTGTGTGTGTGCGGTTATAAAACTTTATGACTGCACTTGATGGTGACACTTTGAAGCTCTGCAGCGCGGGCAATAACTCTCAAGTGCATCCATCGCTCGTGAAATGCGCTTCAAGTGGGTTTTTGTGGTTGTTTGAACTTAGTTATGGGGCAGAGAGTTGGGACATGGACATGGCATATATGGGATCAGTGTCAAGTAAATTTATAAATTTGTGCATCAAATGTAACTCTAGCTGAACGCATTCCCTCATTTATTCTCCTTTTTTTTAGGTTAATCCTAATGTGTCCTCGTATATGTATCACTTTTTTAATGCCCCATTTATTTATCCATTTATTTAATCTCTCTCTTTGAGCATTTCCGAGTATTTCTCGCACTCAACCCACTGAAAGTTCTTTGCCTTGGCCATTTTTTCACACACTTTTCCGACCATTAAGTGCAGCCACCACAGCAGCAGCTATTGGAACGTTTCTGGCGCTTCTTGAAACTTTTTAAAGTATTTTGTGCTTCATATTTTGCATCCCTAGGAAAAAAAAAAAAAAGACAAGCTAAAATTTAAATGAAAGCACAAATTTGTTGCTGTTTGCTTTGCAGCGCAGCTCTTTGCCGTTTGACTTTCGCACAAAGGCAGAGGCAGTGGCAGAGAGCACTGAGCCACGCCCATCGGACCCTGTGGTAGATGCAAATGAATCTGCCCGAATCTGGCACGCCCCCTTGCCTTTTCTCACAGATTTTCGGGGCACAACCATTTTTGTTCAGTTTTTCGGTTATTTAGTTCTCTGCGCCCTACGAGTATATAGCGATTTGTATGCAGATATATATATACGCATACAATACAAATACATATAGATTTGAGTAATGAGAAAAGTTAAAATGCAGAGCAACGCGGATTATTCATTAGCTGTGGCTTAGTTTGCTCTGCTTTTAGGTATTTTTTTTATATTTATTTTTCGGCATCTCTAATTTGCAGTCCCAACTGCAGCTGGTTTTCTCAACTTTTTAAGCAAAGCGTGAATGAAATTTAAATGCAACTTTTTTTTCCAAGATAGTTTTTTGCTCAATAATGATGAGAAAAAGGTAAAGTTATAAAAGGCTCTAAGAGACGTATTTTTAGAATGCAATCAATGGTTTGAATAAAAATTGCTCAACACCAGACAGAGGTAAAACGAATTAAAATGTGGAATTTAAAGACAACCCAAGTGAATCAGCAATAATTACGTCCGCAAAATACATTTATTTCAACCTTTTGTTACTTTTTGTTTGAAGAAAAAGTTGCCTTTCTCAAACGAACACTTTTGCTGACAGGTCACGTTTATTTTCTGAAACATCTGCCTGGAGCACAACGTCTGTAGAAACGTGGCTGAACTAACACGAATGTACATAGCAATGTACATATAATGTATGTTATTATTTAGATATAGTTTTATAGATATTAAATCGCTGTGCACAGGTAATTGTAAGATTAATTGGGCTTTCTGCTGCTGCTGTTCCGGCTGCTTCGATTTCTTTCTACTCTTCTTCTGCTGATCTTCTTCTCTGCTGTGGTCTTCCTCTCTGCCTTTGCTGCTTATCTGCTTATCTGCTGTTGTTTCTCATTCTGCTGTTACTGCTGTTCATCTACTGTTACCGCTGCTGCTCTGCTGTTATTGCTGTTCATCTACTGTTACCGCTGCTGCTCTGCTGTTATTGCTGTTCATCTACTGTTACTGCTGCTGTTACTGCTGTTAACCAATGGATCTTCAGTGCGACGCGACTGCTCACTCCCTATTACCTATGTACATACCATATAGAAACTTATTAAATCACCTAATCTTTGCTTGTAATTAAATGATATATTTTAATATGATTGTTTGATTAATTGCATTATAAATTATATACGTCAATTAGCTGACCGAAATTTCACTCCAAAACTTACGATTATTTCCATTAAGTACTGAAAACATAAACCCAATTGAGTTGTTGTTGTTTTTTTATTGGCCAATCGGAGGGCAATAATATAAAGCCGCCTACAAAATGGATCATTAGGCGCAAAACACTCGACACATAGTAAAGAAAAACCAATAGGCGAGGGCCAAATGTCTTTCATACATCGATGGAAATGGAGTTGGAGTTGTGCGTGGTGTTTCGTGTTGAATGGTCCTTGGTCATGGCAATTTAATAACGATTTAATGACACCATCATCATGGCGTTACATTTATTTAAATATCTATTAGTTTCGATGGTCATTAATATTTATTGTCATTGTCTGGCTGTCACTGTCGCTGTCGCTGCCTGCTCATTTGTCTCGTTGCTGAAAGTGCCACAAATGCTGCAGGGGGAGGCAAAAGCACAAATAAACAAACTCAGGGGCTCTGGAAATGAATAAGCAGCTAATAAGGCCTAAGAACATAAGCAGACTAGAGGCACAAACACACACACACACACACACACTCGCTCATATAAGTATGCCAACACATAGCGATCCAAAGTAGGCTTATGTAATGTCTATTATTCCACCCGCCTCTGTGTTTATCTACTCGCTGCCTTGCCTGCTTTTGCTACTCGTAAACCTAAACCCCTATTGTCAGACATCGAGTGCTCTGATTGATGCGGGGGCAAGCGCATGGAAGGGCACAACATGGCTAATCCATACAAACAGGACAGGACTTTGTTTAATTATAGCCAATGTAAAGGATTTGATTGATTTAATATTGCCTGCAGAGAAAGATAACAAAGTGAAATGGAAATAAAAAAAATGCAATATTCAATTTTCTTTATTGTTAATTTGAAGATCAGGCGCATGGCAAATGAAATAACCAAAATATAGTAGTAGAATTATTACGCACCGAAATAAAGCTACGTGACTTATTGCCAAATTCGATAGCCACAAATTTGCAGCAAGCCCGCTGGCAAATTTAAATCAAATTTAAATTCCAGCTAAAGTGTGAAATTTTACAATGCTTTGTCACAGTTGGACTCATCGCTACCGCACCATTACGGGTACGTATATTACCAGTTATTTGGACGGACAATTTGCCAGATCTGTCATCTGCTGACAGGCATAATTAATGGAATTTAATTCAATTAAAATGAAAATTACTTTATGCTAATTTTTCGTTGGCAAATAATCATTACGTGGCCAAAAACGAATCAGCTGTCCGTGTGTGTGGCACAAATTGGATTTTGCCAATTAGAACCAAATAAATTGGGTGAAATGAAATCAACATTTGACGCACCAATTGTGCACCAAAAATTGCATTACACAAGAAGCAAGAGAGTGCCCGAAAATTGCATTAAATGCTAGCAAAATAATAGACTGAAATCTCCTCTACATATATGTATGTGTTTATTAATATTACTGATATATCATTGTTGCTATGGTGATTAAGCGGAGTATTGGTATGCAAATAGAATCTCTTTTGCTGCGTGGCTGGTTCAATGCCTTTTCCAGGGTCACAACACTGAATATTTACCACGGGGTAGACAGGGGCGTCGAGCTGGATTTTCTTTTCTCCTGTTTAGTCTCAAGTGTACAAAGAAGGTGAATGAACAGGCCCACCAAGTATAAATACATCAATATTTATGGGTAGGATTTGTAGCATACTTTACTGGGCTCCCCAGTCGGGCATGAGACAGGCCTTAAAGCTGTTTAATTTGATTAAATGTTTCGAACTTTAAAGGCCACGCAAGCGTTTAAAAAGGCTCCGGCTACACTCTAGTTTTCCCCTGATAGAAGGCGAGCCCTAAAAATTCATCGAGTAAATAATTTAACGCATTCAATTATGTATAATAATGTGGATATGTACCCCCCATGTACACTATATACATAAGTATGTATATGTATACTTTTATGCCGAAACCTAAATAAAAATCTCTTGAGGGGTTTGTGGCTGGGCAACATTTTGTTAATACATTTGATGAAATGGAATATCTATTCTGTACTTTGGGGACCTGGCAGCCAGCCGCTGAATGAATTATGAAAATTGGGTTTGATGTGTATATATATTTTTTTTCTCTTGCGAATATGCCACAAATTTGTGGTTGCTTTAAGAAATTTAAGGGAAAGTAGGCTGACTGAATTTGTAGCCAGTAATCAGATACAATTTTTAGCTCATAAAATTTGTTATTATTTGCTCATTATTCAATAATTATATAAAAGGAAAAATGTATTGGATTTTATAACTTAATTAATTTATCGCGATATTTATATATTATTATTATTATTAAATATTATTATTATTATTAAATATTATTATTATTATTATATATTATTATTATTATTATATATTATTATTATTATTATATTATATAGATTTTTTGTATATTTTTCTTTGATAAATGTTCTTAATGATTCATAAAATGTTGTAAACAAAAAGCACTTGAAACGAACAAAAAGTTAACACATTTTCATTGACTTACCTCCTTTGCCCGAAACTCAAATCATGACTCGGAATTTTCGTTGCTTGCCACAAAGTGTAGGCTCTGTTTCAGCGTTTTCTTTTGGCTTCTCTTTCTCCTTTTGTGTGTGTCTGTTTCAGTTATCACCGATTTTCTTATTTTCACTTCATCATCTCCTTGCGCATTCACTTTTTATTGAACTTTTATTTGATTGTCTCTCGTTATTTAATTTGCTTTGGGATCCGCTTGCTTCTATTTTAGGTTCAATTTGTATACAAATATTTAAATTAAATTTCATATATATTTCCGCTGTGTGTGTGTGTGTTCGTTATCTTGCAAATTGGCTTTATTTCAAGGCAACTTTATCTGTGTCTGTTCATTGGAGTTTATTCTGCGTTTGCTCTGGGCTTACCATTTACCAAAAAAATATTCATAAATTTAAGCGGAAATATTTTTGGGACATTTTTAAATAAGTATTTAAGTGTTGAGATTTTAGTTTAGATAGCAGAAAGATTTTTTGTCCATTCTGCTCAATGTTTAAATGTGGAGTGTATTAAAGAGCTTTGTCGGATTAAAAAGTGTTCAATGAAATGGTCAAACAATGCCAGAAAATTGTATAGATATTCCTAAATTGTATTTCTTTTGTGGGTTGCAGGGCAGAGAATAATTGGTTTTTAATGGAAATAAATTGATGTATCAGCGCCATTTATATTGTACGAAAGGCTTTTCAATAGAATGAACTGCACATCCGCATAAAAGGAGGAAGAAAGCAGAAGGACATGTGAACATGAATAGATAAATGAAATGAATGAATCAATATATGTATTTATTTTATGGCATGCTCCAAATTGTTTTCATAAAGTGCTGCGCCACTTTTTCTAAATATTTGAAATATTTGAAATTAAATTAAAACTAGTTCGAATTTTACTAAATATTTGAAATTTAACTTAAACTAATTCGAATTCAGCTTTAATTAAAATGAAAATTGCTATTATTTATAATCTTCAATGGGAAATTTCTCTACCAGAACAAATGTAATTGCAATGTTAAGTGAAGTTTATTTGGCTTTGCTTTTTCGACTCTAATCTCCCCGCCCAAAAGCAAATCAGTTCTAATGGCCAGAGAGCAACTGTGTGTAGGGCACAACTTAGGGGATAATTCTACTGGCATGGCATATAGGATGCCTGCACTCGAAAGTCGGAAACTTGCCAATTAATTTGCAACTTTTGGGCACTGCACTTGCCCTGCCCCCATAACTAATCATCAGTGGCGCTATCTCCGTGCAGCTCGGCGTATATTAACGTTAATAATGAATAGAACTGCAACTTTTGTGCACTGGCCAAACAACGAAGACAACGAAAGTTGATGGCAAACTTTCGGCTCGAGCAAAGAAAAACTTTTAAATACAGCGAAATGTGGCAAGGGCGCCGGGCAGGGGACTTTTGAAAATTGCCTGAGCTGAGCTCAAATATTTATGAATATTTATTAGCCGTGAACTGTCGCTTATTAAAAACTTAATGGATGGCAGGGCGGCGCGCGGGTAGCTGGGTGCTGGACCTGTTGCCGCCTCATTAATGGTATAAAATTTCCGTTCGGTTTGCTCGCCGGCGGCCAAGTTAATTACAATATTTCATTTGCTGCTCCTGTGGTGGGGGTGAATTTTATTTCTTAACAAATTGCCAACGGCACATTAAACGCAGGCAGAAAAACAAAAACAAAAAAAAAAAAAAGAAGAGAGCAAAAGGAGGAGCAGAAGAAGCCAGTTCAAATGGAACAGAAATGCAAAGCAATTTGTAGTAAATAAAAGCGGAAAGTTAAAATGGCGCCCAAAATACACGCAACTCAAACCGGAAGACAAACTTTTCACGCCAACCCCCCCCCCAGAGGCAACAACACACACGAACACCAACACTTTTCCACATATACATACAAACATACATATGTATGTACATATGTAAGTACATATGCCAGAGAAATCCGCACAGATGGGGCCAAGACATTGACAGGGCGCACGGGGGACTTTGATTTTCAGGGCCAAGTCATATCGAGAGGAAAAGAGAGGAGGAGAAGGCTCAAAGAGCCAGAGAATCATAAGAGCTGGAAGCTGTAGAAAGTTGCTGCCTTTGACGGATGCCAAGAATCTTTAATGCCCTTAAAAAGGAGAAAAGAAAAATCCTGAACAGGAGCCAGCCAAGGTGGAAAAGAAACACAAGGCTAAGACCAAGACAAAGGAAATATTATTGAGTAAGGAGTAACAGAAGGAACAAAAAGTATTTTGGATTATTCAAATAAGAACAGTTAGCAAAGATTATTAAAAAAAGGAGCAAAGAAAAAACACCAAACTAAGATAAAGTAAGGAAAGTTAGAGCAAGAAATTAAAGCAAAGAGAAAAGCGATAAGGAACAGAATGCACGGATAAAGCAATAAGAAACAGAATGCAAGAATGTTTTGAAAAGAGCGCAGATTTAATGGAAAGGAAAATATAAAGAAATATTGTGGCAATAGAAGCAATGTAACAATATTTTTTTTAACACTTATCTCATAGAGAGGAAACCTTGTAATTTCTGAACAATCTATTTTGAAGAGCAAAATGTAATCAAAGATTGGACAATGGCATAAATAAACATATTTCACATTTTAGAATGTTAAAGCAGCCATAATACTATTAAAAATAAAGTCTTAGCTTAAACGCAATTAAATTATAATCACGGTCGTAAGCGAGGAATTTTCAACAAGGCCATTCACAGACAAAAAAAAATCCAAGCAAATGAAAAGTCTTAAATGCGATAAAGCAAACGAAAACTTCCACTAAAGCAATAAAAGTGCAGAAGAGATGAAATAAAGATGAAAATAAAGATGCAATAAAGCGAGCAGGAAATGAGAAATGAATACAGAGAAGTTAAAGCAAAGAAATGGCTGCCGGGAAGGAAAGATTTAACGCGAAATGTTGCAAGCGTTTCAGTGCAAATTTAAGTGAAAAATTCGTATGATAAATAGCTTTAAATGTTTTTGGGAAAGTAAGAAAAAATATAGCTCCATAAAGCTGCACTATAATTTCTTTTACATATGCAATATCTAGTGCATAATCTTTACAAATAAAATACTGAGCAAATAAATTAAAATTGATCTAGAGCTAAAGCACGATCCTGCTTGCCATAGCCAGCGCCTTTCAAAGCTTCCAATAAACGCCAAATACCCCACTGAACTGGCTGCACAATTTCATCGTAGCACTTAGCATCGACGAAGGGCAACAACAACCTGTAAATAAAGCTCTAAGGCTATGGCAGACACACCGCCTTCTGTCTAGGTGGGATTTATGTATTTCTTTTATTTTCACAGGTCTTTTCATTTTTATTTTCTTATACTTTTGGGCCAGACGCCCACACGGCGCCAAACTGCGCAGCCTGCTCTGCTCTGCTCGGCTCTTCTCGGCGATTATTCAACACCGCACCGCCAAAGTCTTTTGGGGTTCTTCTGATTTTGAGTTTGGTTTTTGGGGCCTGTTTTTATTTTTTTTGTATGTGAATCTTTTCAAGGCTAATTGGATGATGGTTTTTAATTGAAATTGAAATTTGCTGATGGCGCCCGCACGGAACTTTCGCTTTTCATTAGAACAAAACGCAGGACAAGCACGCAGTACAAGCACACAGTACAGTGAGGCTTCCACCCACACGCATTAGATAGAACACACACAGACACCCACCCACACACACAGAGAGCTAAAGGAAGACAAAGTTGTTCTCCGATTAAGTACCGCACAACCAACGCTTTCGCAACTCCGCCACGAACTGTTCCGTTATCCACGGCCTGCAGCCCAACGACAAGTTCGTTTCGTGCTTTTTTGTGAGAGAAATTCATTCGTTTGGCGCGCTCTCTCGAGTGCGTTCTTCGTGTCCTGTGCTGTCTCTCTCTCTCTCTCTCTTGCTCCGCCTGGCTGGACTTCTGGCTGTTATCAGTTTGATTTGATTTCACTTTGGCAGTCCTCGCACAATTTGCTATCGCTTGGCCCAGGGGTGGGGAGAGAGCGAGTGCGTTTTCAAGGATGTTTGCTGTGGGCGGGCGATTGCTGTACTCACCACACTTGCCGCTTTCGCTTGCTCTATCTCTCTCGCTCTCTCTCTCTTGCTTTGGGGTGTTGCTCGTTTCTCTTGCGGACAGACACCTGTAGTGTCGGTCGGGCATGGCATGGGTGTGGGCATGGCATGGCGAAAGCTTTCGACTGGCAAGCGACAGTGTTGTCATGTTGTTATTGGAAATTTGCATACACTAACAATCTGCATGCTCAATGATGTTTTTGCATATCTGAGCCTGATTAAACTGCTGTTCAATTTGTCAGAATAAATGCAATATTTTAAATATAATTTTTAAGTGTATAAACAATATATAATACAAAAATATATATAATTAAGTGCAATGCAATTTAAGGTAAATAAATACTGAATAAATTTTGATTTAAGTACTATGTATGGGGTTCAATCCGAGAGTATGGAAATAGGAATTACATCTCAATATTCCTTAAAGACTATTACACTTATTTAATACATACATAGAAAAATCCAAAAATATTCATTACTGGAATTGCATTTTTGTTTCTCCCTACCAACGACTTGCCAGTGGGGCGAACATACTCTAAATTAGGCACAGCTGAAAGGATATTAATAGTTCTTAATAATAATACTTAATAATAATAATAATAATAATAATAATAATAATAATAATAATAGTTCTTAATAGTTCTTAAGTCCAATTCTTCAATTAAAAATAAATAACAGCTGACAATAAATAACCTTATTATATTATTGAATTTTTTTTTCTTGAGTCATATAGTAATAAATAAACACTGAAAGTTCGCCAAAATGTTTTCTTTAATTTAAATAAACTTTTGCGAGCTTTTTTGACCCGTCCTACAAAAATTAACAATTCGGGATAAATTTCTAAGCGCCAAGTTCCAATTCATTAATGGACAAAACCCAACAGCAACATTCCATTTGCCAAAGTCGTAGTCAGACTTCTTCTGCTGTGGTTACTAAGGTGAGGTATAAATGAGGTTACTCCAAATGTGTTATAAATAAGCGCGCTGTGTACACACACACACACACACACACACACACACACACACACGTGTGGTGCACACGCTATGTACACAGACAGACAGACAGACGGACACCCACATGCTGGGTGAGCAGAGGGAGGTCATACATATCCATGGACCCTCTCTACCGACTGGGCATTGCATTTATAGCCTCAATTACTCAAACAACAACAGCAACAACAACAACAGCAACCTGTTGGCATTTGTCTGCTTGTGCTAGCTCCCCTCACCGCTTTGAGCACTCTTTCTTAACCCTCACGTGCCCCCCGACATTAGCCGTTTCAGTGTAAATTTTTCCACACTCTGAATGAACTCTTAAAAGTGCCCTGACATTTCACCAGGGGTCACGTGGCTCATGCCCCCCATGGACGGCGGTCGCTCGTCCTTATTTATTCGAAACGAAACTCTCTGTTTCTCGGTATGAAGCTCTCCCTATTGCTCTCGCCATACCCATCGCTGGCAGAGTTGGATACACAGCAACAGTTGACGTAATTTGCAGGTAATATGTGTGGCCTGTTGCTTCTGTTTTTTGCTCCGCCACAGAAATTGACCAGAAAGGAAACACTACTCCATTTCTAACTCTCCCCCCTTGCTCTCTCCCCTTGCTCTCTCCCTTGCTCTCTCCCCTTGCTCTGTGTCACCATTTTTTTGTTGTTCTTTCTCCCTTACGAGTACGAGTCTGTCTGCACTGACCAAAAATATATTCTGTACGTATAAAAATTGAAGCGATAAAATTTTTAATTTAACTTGCGGGTTTCTCGAGACTTTTTGGAATTATTTAAGGATTTTTTGCAGACAAAACAACTCTTAATAATTTTTTGTTAATTGTTTTTATTTTTATATTTATTCATGATAATTTTTTGGTATTTGTTTTTATTTTAATATTTATGGCCCATTTTTTTCCGTATTCCCCTTTTATTTCGTCACAAAGTTATACGTTTAAAATCATTAAAAGATCTCTGGAAGCAGGAAAAAAGAGTAATAATACATTTTAAATATTAAAAATAAACCAGAGGAATTTGAATCCTTAGCAAAGTCATTTTGTTTAAATCAATTGGAAATTACAAGGCATAGAGAGAGAGTATTAAATCTTTAAAGCACTCTCTTAACGGACTGTGTTCTCTAGTAGAAATTGTATTTTAAAAATAAACTTTTTGTCTCAGTGTGTTGCCTGTACAAACGAGCCAATCGAGTCACATATTGATTTATGGTTGCAGAATGTCTGCTTGTCATTCAAACCATGCATCAATGAAGTGTAATATAAGACACTCACTTTGTCTAGCACACACAAAAAGACTAAAACATATAGAAAAAAACGAGGGACAGACAGACAGAGGAAAATGGTTAGAAGTGGCCCAGTAAAAACTCAATTAAATTTGACACTCTTTCGATGAAATTAATTTAATCTCCATGCCCTCCGGGGCATCCGATTCATTTTCCTTCGGGTTCCTTTTGTGTCAAGTAAATTGATTGAACCAAACCGAAATGCAATTTTAAACCCAAACCTCACTCCAGCACGAAAATGTTCATAGGACAAAAATGGAAAGAGGAGCAAAAGGAGAAACATATTTCTGCGCACATTTCCGTTGCACTAAACGTGATTGAAAGCGGAAATTGCTTCGTGTTCCTCTTTGCACTGCCTCACCCCAGCCACTGCCTGGGCCTTTCTACACCCATTTCTGGCTTCCGTTTGATGGCCGCAAACTGTCGTCGTATGGCTCTCCAGAGACTGCCTGACTGATGACTGGCAAATCGTGTTTTTCAATTGACATTTGCTTGAAATTGTGTTACTAAACCTCCTCGACCAGGACAGCTCCCCTTGCGATGACATCCCTTCATGATGAACCCAAAGTGTTGGATGATGCGATAACGGGGGGTCCTTTCCACGACTGCCTGTCTGTCTGTATGTTCGTGTCCCTTCGATTTCCCCCCATTTCCAACTCAATGCCTGTGGACACCGGTACTCTTGAAAGCTGTTCTGGCATGGGTATGCCTCGAAAATGGCAGCAGTTTGTGTGGAATATAATTTGAAACGTCAAGGTCCAGCAATGTGTTCTAAATGGAATAAAAATGCGCACAATTCAGCTGGTAAAATAATCATAAAACTACTTTGAGTGTGGATTTGTGGGAGAACAAATAATGGCAATAATTAAATTAAACCACACAAAAAAAGTTTCCACTAATTAATTAATTAAACATTAAATTTGTATTTTTAATTGAAGCATTTGAAATGTACATATTTTATACAAAATTTTAAAAGGTGCAAATAAGTTTTACATTTTTTTTTCGCTTTTTAAAGAGCATTCCATCTGCTACTTTCCACTTTCCTTTCCTTCATAGATTGTTTTAACAAAAAAAGAAAAGCTACAAAATTGTGCTAGTAAGTAAATGGTGTTCAAAATTGCTGCTCGATAATTGAATTTACGGGGACCCATCGCTTATGACATGAGGCCCTCGTTGCGCAAAATGGCCGTCATATCGAACTGCAGCAGGACAATTAAATAGGATGTGGCGGCACTCACGGTCTGCAAGTAGAGAGTTTATTGAATAAAGGTTGCAAAAGGTTAGACCACAAGAAACAAAACAAAAAAACATACCGAAAAAATAAATGTGTAGTCCAGGGCAAACAGACCAATGCCATTAAACTGAAAGTAGCCTTCCCAGTGCAGGAACTGCAGGGTGAACGATTTCATCTTGTTGTAGAATAGATCGTTGCTGAGCATAAAGGCCGGCTTCTTTTGCATTATCTCGTGCACAATCATGGCCGATTGCTTGGAGTGATTGTTGGCATTGCAGCACAGCCGCAGCACAATGTAGGCCACCACCATGGTCGTGAAGCTCCAGATGACATACAAGTATGTCACATAGTCGAGCAGTCGGCTCTTGCCGCTCACAATGAAATTGACTTTGGTCTCCAGGAAGATGCCAAAAATGCTGACCACGAAGCAGGCAGCCATATAGGGCACACACTGGGGTCCGAATTCGCCGTTGGTTATGACACTGAGCGATAGAATTTTGTCGTGCAGCTTGAACAAATCCGGCAGATTGGCCTCCGATGTGTTGCTGAAAGGCAGGTAGAATATGGATAAGTAGGTTAGTGAATGTCGAATATTACCAATGAATAGAAAGGTTGATATAGAATAGTATAGAATTAATATAATTTGATTGGAAGAGTGTGGATTCTTTTTTGTATATACTATTCCCGTGGAATCCACTGTATCCAGTGGAATCTCTTGCGTCAGTGCTGGAGAGCCGATTGGATCGCGAGCGAGCAGCGCACAAGCGAAGGGCAACAAGAGCGAGAGCGAGCTAACAGTCCGCTGTTAGCGTGTTCCCGGCAACAGACTGCTAACACTGGCTTGCTAACAGCGCTGTTGCCCTGAACAGAATGAGTGATATAAATTTATTTTTAAGTAAGTATAAGTATAATTAATGATAGGAGATTAACTCTTTAAGTACATATTAATTTAAGCTCAGTTAGAAACATAATCTATCCATATTCGCTTCACATTTTAAACTATAAATCTGCCAAATCATTAATAAAACTCGTAGACCCCTTGGTTTTTAAGCAGTTAATCGTCTCACCCTGTATTCTCAGCAATGGTCGCATTGTCATAATCAAAATCGTCCTCGTCCTCATCATTGCTGCTATCCATTTCATCCTCTTCATTCTTTTGTTGGCCCGGCGGCGGCGGTGGCGGTGGCGCAGCCATTTGACGTTTCATTTCGCTTGACAACTTTTGCTCATTGCCAAATGTGGCGGCGGCGGCGGCGGCGCCTCTCGAGTCCATGGCCGTGGCTGGCGTTAGGTTCTTACGCTCCTGCTTCTTGCCCTCGCTCTCAATATCAAACACGGTGAGTGGGGCATGACGATGGCGGGCCTCCTGGTTAATTTTCTCGAACAATGTGTTAATCTGCTCAAAGCGTTGCGAAATGACGGACACATGATAGATGAACTCCCCCTGGATGATACTGCCGGCCAAATACGGGAAACTTGACACCATAAACGGTATGAAAGCGTAGTTACCAAAAGTGCTGAAAGTAGCGTAGGATAAGGGTAGAAAGTAAAGGAAAGGTGAGGTGACAGTGACAGTTCCGGTTCTGTTAAGTGTGCTGTAAAATTTCAATGGCAAAGACTTAAAGTAATTACTTGGATTTTATGGTTATTTAATGTGTTTGATACTTTTGTGTGTTTAAAGCAGACCAAAGCGAGTACAATAAACATTTAAAAAGAGACCTAAAAAGAGGTCTCAAAATTGTGTCTCTGTTTGTGCCTGCGCTAGAATAAATTCTTCAACATAAACTGGTATTAAACTTTAAACTTTAAAGCATACTATCTGTCATCTGGCATTCTATCCCTTCCTTCAGCATTAAAGTCTCAGATGCAACAGAGTTCCACTTCCATTTCACTCAATATTTTGCCACACTCCCGGACAGAGCAAAAAGCAATTTGTATACTCACAGATATAGTGCCCTGATATCGTAGTACAGGGCGAATGCAAACACACAGAAGAGGAACAGCCAGGTGAAGTGGTATGCCACACTGTGCTTCACCGCTGTGACCTTTACCCTGTCCATCTCTGCAACGCGTCGACACTTCTGGATGACGGCATCAATGGCGTTCAGTCGCTCGTCGAACTGCAAAAAGAATTCCTTGCGTCGATACAGGCTCATCAGGGTGACAGTCAGATAGAGAAAGGCACCCAGATGCATGAAAAGATTGTTGCTCAAGCGGCAGACGCTGTTGCACGCGTCCAGGAAACAGAGACCAAACACATGCCTCAGATTGATGAGAAAATAGCAGCCCAGATAGAAGACGGGCACAATCGACATCATGGCATAGTCGAATATTACATTCGATTGCGATTGCTGGCGATTCAGTGGAATCAGTCCAATCGCCTATCAAATACAAGAGTTTTTCGAATAACTCAACTCAAATTTAAGAGAAATTTATGTATGCAGCTTACCATGGAAAACCAATTCATAATTTTGATCATTTTCAGTTTCTCTATGCTCGGCTTTCTGTGTGTGTTTCCAACGTTTCCCTTTCAGTTCACTATTTGTACTGAAGTTGTCTGTCGCTGTTGGTTGGGCACCCAAAAGGGTTTAATATTTACCTTATGTACTCACTCAATTGTTTGGATAATGAAAACGGTATGGATAATGCGCATATGTTTAAGATAAATATCTTCCGAGTGGCGCCTAAAATGCTTTTAGCTTATTAAATGTGTACGTACTTTTCCACGCACTGTGAGAAATAGTTGTGCAGGAAAATGACTAACTTTTACATGGTATAATTTATTGAAAGGCTTATGAACGGTTGATTTCATTTGTAAATTAAAATAGATTATGCCTTCGATATGTTTATAATTTACATATTTTTGTTTTGGCTTCTTTTCTTGTTTAAAAAATCTGAGCAATCTATTCTATTTAGTGGAATGCTTTTAGTGTACTTTTGCTTTGTATTTGTAATTTATTGATTGATAATTTTATTGGCTTTTTTACACTGCAAAAATAATTGTATGAGCAACATCTTTGCTGTGTCCTGAAAAGTATTTTGATGAGACGAAATGCGGAGTATGTTGGGAGCTACTGAACTTCTTCAGTGGCGTTTGTTTGCGACCTATGTATGTATTTATTACAGTTAATAGCTCGAAGATTGTTCAATACTCAATATTCAATTGTTCGATATGCGATATTGCGTTGAACGCACCACAAGTTAGTTTCAGTTAGTTTAGTTCGTTTCAAGACGGTGTCTTATTTATTAACTGTTCGATGTGGTGACGCAGTGCAAGATCTAGCATGCAGATTCTAGACTTTTGCATGCAAGCGAGAGAGCAACAGATCGAGAGAGCAACAGATTGCCAGAGCGATAGCGAAGGCGAAAACGAAAGATAGAAAGGCGCGAGAGAGCGGCTGCATAAGCTGCTGGCGTGCGGGAGCTTTACAAACACACATACATGGTATACTCGTATGTAGCTTACAATGTGGGATTAGAGTAGGCAGGCAGCACAAAATGACAAACAGACAATTGGAATTGACTCTGCTGCTGCGCCACTGACTGACTGTGCTCTGCTCTATGGATTACAGGCTAATATTTGGCTGCGTAAAAATACAATTTATCATCTTAATTATCCCATATTAATTATCCATAATAGTGGCATAGCCCTAAATGGAATAGAGATATTTATCAGCTTGAAACATTTGTGGTGTGCTTAGTTCTGAATCTTAATTAAGTATTCCCAGAGCCTTGCATTTTCCATATTACTTATTCGAAATTGTAATTGGTTTTGTTGCTTCCCAAACTACATACTTCGAACATGTACAATGTACATAAGTACATATGTATGTATGTATGTATGTACATACCACCTACAAGTTTATCCATTTTGTTGCTGCTCTCCCGTTTTACGGAACTTGCAAATCTAATAATTTCCACATATTTTCACCGCATTTTACTTGCTAATTAAACAATTATAAGTTAGTGCCGCCCGAACACTAAATTAACAAGTAAGACAACAACAGTGCCAAACAAGATTCCAGCAAGATCCTGCCAACTACACAGCTAAGACGTTTCTCGCCTAAGAAAACCAATTAAAAGCAAAGCCCTTTGCTTGGGCGCTGAAAGAGCCAACTGGGGACTCTACGTAGAGAGGGGTGGCAGAGGACACCCCCACCCCGGAGATGATAAAATGCAAATTTCCCCTGAGTTGAGCACCGAAGCTATGGGAAGGTGTGGGAAATGTGCTGCTGCGGCCTACTAACAACAGTTACAACTATAACAAGCAACGTGAACGTCGCGACGATGGCAGACATTTCGACTGTTAGATACCCTGTAGGAGGCAGCGAAGCAACACAATTAACTAAATGCGTAGTTAATGAATTTATTTTGGGTTAAATATTTATACAATTAGGAGAATTTTCAACGACTTAGCTGCTAGATTCGAATTGCTTATTTTTTTAAATTTAATTTGCGTTTATAAATATTTAGATATGGAAATTTAAAGTTAAACGGTTCGAAACTTGATCTGCTTAAGCATATGCGGAATATCTATCAGCCATATAAGTCGGATAATCTATATTTGATACCCTTTACACACTTTACACGAATTAAATATACCCTAGTAACAATGTACAACCAGCTGAAGTTAAAGGTGTTGCCAGTTGCCTTTTGGTTTCCTCTAGTTAATAATTAAGTTTGCATGGCAGCGACGGCACGCACCAAGCAGCAGCTCACGCACCCACACCCGCATATGAGCTGTGTAGAAAGAGAGGCAGAACATACAGAGAGAGATAGAGTGGAGTGTAGGTGGAGAGTGAGAGTGTAGGTGGAGAGACAGTGGAGTGTAGATGGAGAGAGAGTGGAGTGTAGATGGAGAGCGAGTGCAGTGTTAATGGAGAGCGAGCGGCGAAGGCAAACATATTTTGAATCTTATATGTATGTATTTATGCCTGTGCACGCCCAAAGACCACGGACCCGTGTGAATCTCATACATACATTCTAGTGATGAACAAGTGACGGCAATCTCAACCCCAAATTAAATCAAATCCGCTCCATTTCTGTATGTAAATTTGTCTCCATCATAGTCAAAAAACCCCATTGTCAAGCCTAGTAATAAGGCTTCACAGACTGCGTCTAACTGCTCCTGATCCAGCGATATGTTCAGTGTTTCTTGGATGAGAAAAAGGATTTCCTCAATGGAAACTGGCTCCTTCTGGCTCCTGAGCAGTTCGCTGACCAGCTCTCCCGCTTCAATGGGGCTGATGGTGTTGATTAATGCTGTTAAATCAAATACAAACAGTAAATCTACTAAAATCTCACCTGCTCATGTTTGCTCCAAAAAAAAATTGTATTTGTTTCTACAAAATTTGATGTTCTCTGTACTAAAGAGAATTTGTTTATGAAATGTAATGAACTGTATTCCCATGCCCCCACTAGATTGAGAAATGTCTGGCACAGTCTTCCTTGATTATAAAAGATATGTTTACTGTTGCCTTAGCTTACATTATATCAAAGACCGTAAGAGTTATAGTTTTTATAATAAAAATTATGATATAAGAAATAATTTTTGATTTTTATTATAAAAATCAGGTATAAATTTATTTTTGATTTTTATTTAAAAAATTAAAATTAAAATTATATTAAACCGTTTCTGCTTTTAAATATTATTACACAAATAAATGTGCGTAATTATAATTTAAGAACAAAATAACAAGGAATATTGCTGTCTGGAAGACATTTTTAATGGCTAGCGTGCATGCGTTTGATATAAATAATATAATAATAATTTAATAATATAATATAATATAATATATATAATAATACCATAACTGCAATTTCAGTCTCATGTAGCCGCAAACAAATCAAAGAAACAATCGATTTCATTGTGTTGCATATTTTCTGTATTCTATGGTCACGAAACCATCTCTAACTCCCCTAAAAACCCAAATGAAACCAAGCTTGTTAATATTTGCCTTTGGAGAGAGGATGACGACGATGGCGTTGGGAACTTGGCCTTGCTCGACTCGCCTCGACTCGCCTCGACTCGACTCGACTAGTATTATCCGCACGGCGGCCTATCATTTGGTTTGGCTTTAGCTGGAAAGTCTTTTAAAACGTAGCTCCATGTAAATTTCATACGCACATTAGATTAGTTTATTGTAGTGCTCAGTAGTGATTGTTATTGCCTTTGGGTACGCCCAGTGATGCAGCAAATCCTACAACAAAAAATGTTGCCCAATGCGCTTTATAGCCACGCAAAAATCCTTGAGTTTCCCTTGGTTGTCCCTTGTTGGCGCTTCGTTTTTTATTTTTATTTTATTTTGTATTTTGTGCTGCCTTTGGCGGTATCAATAAAATTGCGGTCATAAAGTGTAACCGTAATGGTCCTCAGACTGCCGCTTCCTTTGGGGCTCTGCTCTGGCCACGCCTCTTCGTCCGTCTCCGGCTGTAAGTCACTCAATCATGTGGCACGGCACACTTTGCTTTGCTTTGCCTTTGCCTTTGCTTACAATTTTTCTTCTCTTTCCTTATTTTTATTTATTTTTTCCTCTGGCTTTTCTCTGGCATGTAATGAGCTTGTTTGCTCAAGATTTTGGCGCAAAGATTTGCCTAAACGTTTTTCTCTTTTTTTTTTTTTGGCTGCTTCTACCGTTTGTTGGTGGACTCGGGGAAGGACTCGGGCTACTGGGCTGTTAAAGTGGAACATCTTGGTCCTGTTCTGGCCAAAAGACTGTGCTATCTACAAGCTCCCTGGGGCCTTTGGGTGGAGTGTTGAGGTTGTTCTGGCACTTGGCATATTAAATACTTCCGAGGCCTGTCATAATAGAGGTTACTTTCATATGTGGAAGTTTGTGAGTGATTTCTTTCGTTTAGTTTTAGTCTGTATACGAATTTTAGCATTTCCTCTGAGCGTAGTTCGAGTAAATCAGAATATTTGGTCTCTTTTTGGGTGCCCAATGGATAAATGTATAATTTCTTGGCCATGACCGAGTATTGAGACCTACATACATATAAAATATGAGAATTTATTTATTTATTTTATTGGTCTTTATTTCAGTGCTACGAGTTTGACTTTTCTTCCACGCTTTAGTCACAAAATTTTTTTAATCTTATAATTAACAAAACATTGATTTTTAATACTAAACCTGTTTTAAGCGTACTTGTTGCCTTAAATATAATTGTTAAATTTTAATTGGAATGTTTTAAATTTTTTTTATTTTATTTATTTATTTGTATACAAGATTTACTTATCTTCCAGACTTTAGTCACAGAATTATTTTAATTTTATAATTAACAAACATTTGTTTTTAACACTTAACATTTTTTAAGGGTACTTGTTGCCTTAAATATAATCTTTGAATTTTAATTGGAATATTTTGATTTTATTTATATTTTATATTTTTATATTTTATTTTTTTGTATTTTATTATATTTGTATATATATATATTTTTTTTTTTTATATTTTATATACTTATTTTGTATAATTTATTTGTAATTTCATTTATTTTCCTATTAATAACATGTTTATTTTTTATTTTAGAAATAAGGCCATGATTCCTTTATTTGAAATCTTCAAAGCTATAGCTTACCCTGAAAGCCGCCCCCAAAGAGCTTTAAATAGTTCGAATTGGCGATAACTCCTCCACTTTATACGTGCATGCCAGCGGCAAGTAAATAAAGCCGCACAGACAATCGAGTACGAGTATCCATCCCAGCCAAGATAAGTTTTGCGTCTGGCTTTGGGCTTAACCAACTCTCCTTTTGGGCTCCTTTGGCCACTCTCTTATATGTCAATTTGTTGTTTTGGCTGCCTCTGCACGGGACGGCACGGGGGCACGGCACGGGGGCACGGCACGTACAAACGGACTGTTAATGACTTTTGGCAACTCAACCATTGAGCAAAGTTTATGATAAACAAACACACATACATATGTACATATGTATGTATGTATGTATGTATGTATGTATGTATGTATGTATGGTATGTACTTGTAGCATGTAAGTTGGCGTTATCTTAGCCCAACGTTGCGTCAAAACTTAACTAGCCAAACAATTATTTCTATCGCTTTTGTTCACTCGCCCACCGCAGCAGCAGCTCCTCTTGCTCTCTCCTTTGCTTTCGTTTGGAAGCCAAAAGTGCTTCTTATTGCTTGTTACATAAATATTTCATTAAAAGCCATTCATAACCAGCATTCGGTGTTGACAGCAGCCACAGCGGCAGCATGGCCCCACCACGTGTCCACCACGGCTCGACAAGAGAGACAGAGAGAGAGAGTGAGAGGGAAACAAAGAGTGAAAGAGAGTAATCGTCTTGGGAGCTTTTCACCACACTGCCACCCACCACCCACCTCAGCGTTGAGTGTCGACAACTTTGTGTAAACATTGGGCGGGCGGGCGCGTGCTTGCAGCTTCCGTTCGTGCCGCTGTTGCTAGCTACTCTACTGCTGCTGCTGCTGCCTTAACGCATCGCTCACTTCATGCCACGCTTGGGCAAGGCAACGCAAGGCAAGGCAAATGTCAAATGCCAAGGATGTGGGCAGAGCCAGTGCCATGGCGAGCAGCGAATCGGTTGAAGTTTTAAAGGGCTAAATGCAGGTTTGGTCTTCTGCTTTTTTGGCCACGGAAAACGGAAGCTAGCAATAAATATAGTGAAATTTCTACTGCGCGGACACTTTTGTGGCCCTTTTGTCCAGACGGTCAGGGAGGGATTAAAAATCAGTCTGCTTGGAGGAATTTGACAGTTGCCTGGTGTTCGACAGTTCCAAAGACAGTTGTTCGCCAAAAAGACATGCTGTACCATCCCACGTGATATGTCCATAAATGTGAAGGTTCTACTCGGGGATGGAAAGGGTAAATTGTCAATACCAAAATAGATACAGATGAGTAAACTGTAGAGTTTATTTAATATTCGTTTATTCATAATATAAAATAATATATAATATAATAATATATAATAAAATATAATATAATAATATATTATAATATAATAATATATATATAATATAATATAATAATATATAATGAAATATAATATAATAATATATAATGAAATATAATATAATGAATATATATATAATATACATAATATCACAGGTTTCAGTTGAGAGAGATGGGATAGTTTGTTGTTTATTTCGTTCATGCAGGGCTCTATAATATAAATAAAAAAAAAAATAAATAAAATAAATAATAAGAAAATATAAATAAAAATAATAAATAATATATCATACTCGTATTGAGGATCTTCAATGCCATTACAACCGTTTCGCAAGCGACTTCCCATGCTAAAAATCAAAGGAGCAAAAGGGCTGCATGTTGATGACTAAAGACAAACAATTGCTGCTCTTCCTGGATACGAAAGTCAGAAACAGAAATGTTTGGTGTAAGAAACATCAATATCCACCAGCGTCCAGGGCAAAACTGTATCAGAATTGATGCTCTGTAGAAGCTTAGAGAGAATTCCATCAGGTACAACCATCAGCAAGAGTAGAAAATAAATATTAAATGGCAGCCTGAAGGCCTTGTCCATCTGGCTTTAACTATAGATTGAAGTTTGGAATTTAACTTATTCTAAAAATATAAAATAAAAATAATAAAATAAGAATAGTAAAACAATAAATATAATATAAAAAAAAAATTAAAAATTAAAATTTATATGTATCCATTTATACTATGAATACTATATTTATATGGATACAAGTGGTTACGGAAGTTACGGAAAATATTTCCCGCGCTACTTACCCAAGACACCAACCGCACATTGGAAAATTTGTCCTCACTTGCCAAAAGTATGCCTCGCTTTTTGCTGCACCATTTGAAAGTTTGCGCACTCAGTCGCCGAGTCGCGGGTGATGGCAGTCCGTCAGACGTTCGTTGGATCAATCGTATCTGATCGGATCGCATTGATTTTCGAATGCCGCCCATTGAGCAGGCATGGAAGAACAGAAACACCTTCGTTCACTTCGCATGTAGTCAGTAGCTTTGAGGTGTGCGGATCTCTGTGCCTAGTCGCACGTTAAGCGTTCAGCGCATCGGTTGTCAAATGCCGCCACGGCACTCGAATTATGTCAGAGCCACGGAATAATAACAATAGCGTTGAACAGAGTAACAAGGATGTCAGGCTGCTGCTGCTGCCAGCAACGGATAAAGCGGATACCAATCCACCGATGACGAACCTCCCGCCACTGCAGAAGATTTTCATTGATGACCTGACAAAGGCGGGGGACGACGATATAGCCCGGCTGAAAAGACAGCGCGTTTGGCGTGTGCCCTGGTTTATATTGCTGATGTGCTTTATGCAGGTTCGATTCAATGCAGCTGCTTGCTGCTCTACTTTATCACCATTTTTTTTTTATTTGAGCGGCGTACAACGTGCCGTATGAGTGATGTGTGTGTGTGTGTGATTTCGCTTTTGATTGGATTTTTTAATTCATAAAATCCATTTTTTTCCCCTTTGGTTTGCATACACTGATTGAGCGCAGATATTCGCTCCTGCAGAGTGACAGTTTTTTGGTGTCGCTGCCCAATTAAATTTACATTTAAATTTCTGCCATGAATGTTTTTTAATTTTCAACATTTGTCTCAATAATTTGGCCCATTATTGTACCCGAATATTTACTGCTGATAAGCGCAGTTCCATGTGAACTCTGTGCTAAATAATACTATGAATATCTCTGTTTATAATCTTCATACTCATATATTGTATACCCGCCGCTTATTCAATTTAATCTAAACAAACCAAAATTGTTTGTTTTTGTTTCTGTTTGGTGCGGCATTGTGTGTGTGAGTATTCCATAATTTATTTGTATGGCAAATTCCTTTCAGAGAATGAAAATTCTCTGGAAAATTGTTCAGTGGTTTTATCTATGAATTGAAGTGTATTTTGTTTGGTTGATTTGTGGTTTGTTAGGCGGAAAATTTTTGGTTTATTTTATGGCAAGCAAATAAGTGATTTAATTCTTAATTTATGGCAGTTTTTATGCGAGTCTAAAGAACTTAAGAGCGAGTAAGAGTAATATTAAAAGTTAAAAATTAATTAAAAATAAATAAAATGAAATAAATAAAATAATAAATATATAAAAATAAATAAAATAAATAAAAATAAATAAAATAAAATAAATAAAAATAAATAAAATAAAAAAAATTAAAATAAATAAAATAAAAATAAATAACATAAATGAAATAAATAAAAATAAATAAAATAAATAAATAAAAATAAATAACATAATAAAAATAAATAAAATAAATAAAAATAATTAAAATAAATAAAAATAATAAAAATAACTTAAAAAAATAAATAAAAATAAAATAAATAATATTCTGCACCCTATGCCAGAGATGTGCCCTTCCGCTGCTTGCATCAAATAACTCATGACTGGCTCTTGGCCAATACCGTTCCCACACCCAAAGTCCCACAAGTGTGACCCATTTGGCGACACACTCATTAATTGATAGCTCAGCCATGTTAGCTCCTGGCAGGCATACTCGAAATACGCGCAGTAATGCAGCAATCTCTGCTGCTGATTGCGGCTAAGGTTTCATTGTTGGGCACAGGCCCACAGGCCCAACCCACAAACACACAACTCCATCTGCAACGTTGCACAATCGCTGAGGCACAAAGCACTTTGGCTTTGGCTGGCCCGATCGAATGCTATATTGCCTTTTTAGTCATCGATCGAATGTTTTGCAACTGCAACTGAAACTGCAACACTGGCATTTGTCATATTTGGCGTGCTGCATGTGTTGCACCGATTTGGTGTCGGCCGCTGTCAAGTCATGCGGCGTGCTCATTGTGCGGCATCTTAACACTCGCCTTTCGCCTGGCAATCGCGACACTTGGCTGCTGGAGCGAAAGTGACAGCGTTTGCCGCCAGCCATGACACTGATCTACAAAGTTGAGGCTTCCACGAGATATAAATACAAGAAAATGGAAATCTAAAGTGGGTTTTTCCTCGGGGAAATTGGCGGCAAAGATTGCAGTTGGAATAAATCATTTTTTTTTTTTGGGTTTTTTCCCCCTTAATTTTAAGTTTACTCCCTCTAAAAACTAAAATGAAATTCTGTATAATCAAAGCAAAGGAAATTGCAGTCTAGAATATTATATAACAGCCAGTCTCAAGTCACATTTCACTCTCCCAGTGCTTTAATTACCTTTGTTTGCTATCCCAATCCATTAGATCTCTCTCTTCTGGCTCTCTTTTTGCTTTTGCTGCGCAGTGTAATTAATGTCACTTAATCTCTTTCGGCTCTTCCCCCTTCCCCCATTCGTGCAGATATCGCTGCATCTGATTGCCAATGAGTGCATGCAAAGAAGACTGATCTACAAGCCGGAATGGAGCCACGAGTACTGGCGCCTCATCACCTACATGCTGCTGCATGCCGATGCCTGGCACTTGACGCTCAACATTTGTCTGCAGGTGAGTGCATTTGGGCGAGCATTTGCCACTGCAGCTCTACGACTGACCCTTTTGCAGTGCCTCATTGGCGTGTGCCTCGAACTGGAGCAGGGTCACGGCCGTCTGGCTGTGGTCTATTTGGCGGGCGGCCTGGCCGGTGCCCTGGCCAATGCCTGGCTGCAGCCGCATCTGCTGCTTTTGGGTGCATCCGCCGGCGTCTATGCCATGCTCCTCAGTCATGTGCCGCACCTGGTGCTGGTCAGTCAACTGGAAAATGCCAATTAACTTTGAACTGATCTGATCTTTTCTAATCTGATTTTTTGTTTGCCTAGAACTTTTCGCATTTGTCGCATCGCTTTGCCCGCATTGCCGCGCTGCTGATCTTGTGCCTCAGCGATGTGGGCTTCACCACGTTTCACTTTCGCCAGCATCACAATCGCAATCCGCGCATCAGCTTGGAGGCACATTTGGGCGGAGGAGTGGCCGGCTTGTTGTGCGGCTTTATCATGTATAGACGTGTTCAGAAAATGTCCAATCAAAAATCAATTTATTTGTAGGCTCAATTAGTTGTAGTCTCTCTGTCTGTCTGTCCCTCTGTCTGGCTGTCTGTATATCTGTGTTTTCTGTCATTATTATTCTAGGCAAGCCGACCGGAATTGAAATTCCATAAATAATTATTGTACTCTGTGGGCTTTTGGGGCTGTCTCCACTTGTTTGTTTTGTTTAAAGAACACTCTTTTGTTTTGTTCTTTTGGTGTCATAAATAAATATTTATTTTACACCTACCCTGATGTACACTCAATGGCGCACACACAACTAATTGGCTTACAAATTGTTAGCTGAATGGCTTTTAGCTGCAATTAATTTATTGCTCATCAAAGTGGTCGTCTGGCTAATTGTTTGCCGGAATGTTCTTTATGTATTTTATATGTTTGTGTGATTGAAATTTTACAATGCCTTTTGTTTGGCATTTTTAAAACTCGAGCATTTGTTGTGGCGAACTTGTTGACATCGATGGGAATTTATGTAATTATTAATTTGGTACAATTTATGCACAAAATTAAACATTTAATGAATATTTATTATTTACAAATTCCTGGGCACAATATATAGTACATACATATGTATGTGTGTATGTAATATCTGTATTTCAATGAAAGTGAAAATTGATTGAATAACCGTTCAAGGTCATTTCATAAGGAGATAAAAATTGAATTAATAAATTAATGTAATATTATATAATATAAATACTATAGAAGTACTTTGATTTAGTTTACCTGTGGAAATGGGCACTTAGTTAGGCATATATTCTAAGGTAAATGCTTTTAAGTAAGAGTTTCCCCATAGAATATTTTGTGAGTTTTATTATTATTATTTTTATTTATTAATTTATTTTGTTTATTTTTATTTATTATTATTTATTAATATTCATCCACGCTAATAATTTAAAAAAATACTTACTGTGCGCTTAAAATGATAAAAATATCTTTAAGCTTTAACGTCTCTACTTTTCCTTTTAACCTTAGCAGTTCTCAAAGGATTTTAATTATTCTAGTAGAGAATGCTGGCAATATTTTTATTTTTTTTATAAAAATGGATACAAAAAATGATGAAAGTTGGCAAATGGAAACATCCTTGGTATATTCGCGATCAGGATGACTAAACCGGAGAGCGTCTGGAATTGAAGTCTCCATGAAAATTCAAATAAATACTTTCCCAAATAATAAAAAAAAATGACAAATATAAAAAAGAGTAAAAAATCGTGTCATTTGTGGTTAAAAATTCCTTGTGGCTATAAATGATTAAAATAAAATAATGTGTCTCCTTAAAGCAAAGACAAATCATATCAAAATCTTGAATGATTTATGATAAATGATATTTATCATAATAGCAACCCAATTCTAAAAATATCAAAACTAATTACTTTATTTTATTTTATTAATTTTATTGTATCTGTATTTATTTATTTATTTATTTACTGCTAAGTACTTACATTACTAGTATATAATTATATATTAATATAAATGCCATGTTGTTGGTTAAAAGTTATTATTAATTGGTTATATATTATTTATATGTATGATAAATCAATTTATATTTATATATATTTTTATAATACAATTTAGTAGTTAGGCTTATGCTACCCCTTAATTAGTTACAGGCTATGGATTAGCATAAATCTTACAGGCTGAAACTTAACCGCTAAACACTTAAGGGGAAAGTCGTAAAGACTTTGCAACATTTTAAAACTTTAAAACTTTTAAACTAAATTCTAGATTAAGATGCATAGTAAATTAACAGTCTAATGGGCCGCACTTGACCCCCACTTCGGTGCACTTGCACTCCAGACACTGGCTGGATAATTCGACGATAATCCGCCCCACGCGATACATGCGGCCATAAATGTTGCAGCCCGCCAGTTTCAGCATGCTGCCCAGGGGATCCATGGGGCTGCTGTTGCCACTGTTGCTGCTCTCATCGCTGCTACTGTCCCTGTCCCTCTCCCTGTCTCTCTGCCTCTCCGCGGAGCGTGCAGCTTCCTCGGTTGTGGATGTTGTCGTTGGCGTTGTTGTTGTGCTTGGTGCATGCTGGTAATGGTGGAATTGTTGCTCCGGTGGCTCGACCTGCTGCTGCTGTTGCTGCTGCTGCGGTTGCTGTCTGTGCGGTCGCACCTCATAGCTGGTGTCCATGAACGGTAATTTGTCGAATGGTGAGTTTAGAAATGGATGCATAGTGCTGGTTGCCGCCACAATTGTGGATTCCTCTGTGGCTGCTGCAGCTCTCGTTGTTGTTGCTGCACTCGTTGTTGTTGCTGCACTCGCTGTTGTTGCTGCTGGTGGCACTCGTGTTGCTGCTGCTCTGCTGCTCTGCTGCTCCTGGCGTACTCTTGTTGACCAAAGTTCGACGTGTGGCCGTTTGAATTTTGGTTCTACTTGGCCCTGGATTACGTCTGTTGCCCGTCGATTGTTTGGTTTTCGTTTTACTGTTGCCCTTTTTGTTTGTGCCACGTGTTGTCGTTGCTCTTACGGTTGTGCTGGACGTTGAACTGCTTGTTGTTGTGGGAGTTCTTGGGGGTGTCGTTGGGGCTGTTGTTGGGCGTGTAGTTGGGCGTGTAGTTGGGGGAGTTGTGGGGTCTGTTGTTGGCTGTGAACTCTTGTCTGGCATCTGCTTAAAGGGCGGCACAGTGCTGACAACTGCTGCTGCTGCTGCCTTGGGCAGTTCCATGCCCAGCAGCTCATCCAAGAGCTTATCTAATTTATTGATTTCGAATTTATCCATGAGCGTTATTTGCTTTTCCGTTGTGCTTGCAGCAGAGGCTGAGCTGGGGCTGAGGAGCCAGATGCTGCGCTGAAGGAGCCAGAGTCTGCGCTGAAGGAGCCAGAGTCTGCGCTGATGGAGCCAGAGCCAGAGGATAAAGTGGAGCTGGCCGAGGCTGCTGTTGAGTTGCTGATGCTGTAGGTGACAGTCTCAATGTGCTCCTCCAGGGGTTGCTTGTTCGCTTTATCCTCGTTAAGTGCATCCAAATTGGGCGGCGGTTCTGTGTGAATCACATCCTTAAAGGGATCAGGCGTGGTAATTTCTGTGAATAAAAAAGAGGCGTAAACAGAATTTATATTTATATTTATTTATATTTTATTTTTATTTATATTTATATTTTGCTTACCTATCGATAAAGTATCGTTGGCATGATCCTCCCCCGTGGTTATATCGATGATGTGCTGCGTGACCGCGTGATAGCTGTCGGCGGCGGTGACATGCTCCTGCAACACTTCGCCATCGATGACCAGCGGCTCCTTGGGCATGAAGCCACCCTCCGTCTCTGTGGGTGGCGAGAAGCCGCTGTGTGCCGGCGCCAGCACCTGCTCATCGAAATCAAACTTGACATATGCCGCACTGCCCTGATACTGCCCACCCACATGCACCACCGGCTCGGGCGCTGGCTCCACGGCGGGCACTTCCACATTGAACTTGTACTTGTAGGCCGCCTGATCGGGCTTGGGCTGGGCATACAGCGCCACTGTATCGTCTGCTGTATCGTAGCTCACAACATCCATTTTATCGGTGGCTAGCTGCGAGGGCTGCTGCTGCTGATAGTAGCCATTATTCGGGTAGAGGCTCTCCTTGGGCACCGTTTCCACAGCATCCGTGGGCAGGAAGGGTATAATCTTCAGATTGGGCAGACTGGGCGGCAGCGTGGGCTCCCCGGTGGAGTCCAGTGGTTCGGCTTCCAGAATTGTGGGATTCGTTTTGATCAGCAAAGGCTGTGTCGATGTGCTCGTTATAATGTGCGATGGCTTGGGCTTCGGTTTGGGCTTTGATTTCGATTTGTTGCTGCTGCTTCTTGTTGTTGTTTTTGGTTTGGCTGTTGTTGTTGTTGTTGTGTATCTTTCTGTTGCTGCTGCTGCTGCTGTTGTGCTGCTGCTGCTGCTGCTGCTGTCTGCTGCCGTTGTCGCCTTGGCTGCTGCTGTCACTGTCTTTCGTGTGGTTTTGTGCTTCGGTTTGGCTGTTGTCGTTGCCGTTGGCTTTGTTGTGGTTTTAATTGTCGCTGTTGTTGTGGCTCTCTTTGTTGTTGTTGTTGTTGTTGCTGGCTGCTTTGTTGTTGTTGTTGTTGTTGTTGTGCTGACCCTGTGCGTCACTGGCTGTCCATATTTGCTGGTGACCACCAGCATGGGCGGTGTCACTGTTAGATTCGCCAGCTTGGAGTTGATCCGATTGTGTGTCAGCTTGTGGCTCGGCAGTGGACGGAACATGGGCGCAGGTCGCACAGTGGTTGTTGTTGTTGTTGTTGTACTGCTGCTGCTGCTGGTGTCATTATTTGTTTCTTCCAGCATGCCCGATAGCCCGTCCATAAAGACATTCAACAGGCTGGGTTCCTCCTTGGTCGCTGGCACAATCTCTTGGCTGGGTCGCGGCCAGATGCCCGCATTGGCCAGTCCCATGTGCTGCGCCTCCGCGGGCAGCTCACCCACCGCAATGCCGCCATTGTCCAGCTGCTCATCGAAGTCGTCGGCAATCCGTTTGATGCTGTTCATCGCCGTCGAGCTGCTGCTGCTGTAGTCAGTGCTGGACTCGGCGTACGATTCGGTGATGGGTGGCAGCTCCTCCTCATCCGGACCCAGTAGTATGTCCATCCAGGAGAGCGTGTTCTTCGCTGTGGTGGTCGACTCTGGCACCTGCACCGACTCCGTGCTGGGACCCAGCAGCAGATCGAGGAAACTCAGGGTGGTCGTCGTGCTGCTCATCTGCGCCGTGGGCGCCTCCTCGCGTGTCGTGGCTGGGACGGGTGTCGTTCTCAGCCCCACCAGATCCAGGTTATTGGCCAGCATCTGGTTGTTGTTGCCATCGATGAACTCGAGACCCTCGCGCAGCGTGTCCAGGATGCTCTTCTCGCTGCTCGCCGCCAGCGCATCGCCCGCAGGCGGCGCCCGCGTCGGATGACGATCGTGCGGATAGCGTTCGGCCATGGAGTTTTGTGGTGGCAGCACCGCCTCCGCCTCCGCCCTCCATCTGCTGCTCCTCCTTGCCAAAGAGCATGTTGTAGAGATTGAACTGGCGCGAGTTGTGCGAGCGTCGATAGTCCCGCTGGCTGCCGCAGTCGTAGCTGGAGGGGCAACACTGGCCCTTGGGCACCACCGGTATGCAGTTCTTGAGCGCCGGCGAACACTTTTTGGGCGCACAGCGTCGTGTGCCGCGTATGCAGAAGCAAATGTCGCACGGCCTGTCCGCATCCGAGCGCATCTTCTGCCCCTCCGCATAGAACTGCGAGCCGACGGTGCAGCCCCGATTCCGCTGCAGGCGCTGCGACATGCGCTGGAAGTGCTTGTTGGAGGTCTTGCGATAGCGCACCTCCTGCGACGATTTGCCGGAGGTTTTGCTGCTGCAATCGTAGCGCACGGGACAGCAGGCCGAGTCCACAAAGATGGGCTTGCAGCCGTCCAGCGGCAGCATGCACTTGGGCTTGACGCATTTCTCTGTGCCACCTGCAGGGAGGAGGAGGTACAATACAAATTAAATATATAAAAAAATATTAAAATAAATATTAAAATAAATATATAAAAAATATTTAAATAAATATTTAAAATAAATATTAAAATAAATATATAAAAAATATTAAAATAAATAATAAAATAAATATATAAAAAATATTAAAATAAATAATAAAATAAATATATAAAATAATATTAAAATAAATAATAAAATAAATATATAAAAATAAATATATAAAAAATATTAAATAAATATTTAAAATAAAATTATTAATCATGAATATTCTTACCTATGCAATAGCAGTAGCTGCACAGGTTGGATGAGGACATGGCAGAGCCGGACTTGTACACAGTTCCATTCTTAACGCAAACTGCAAGGATCAAAAATTTTATAGAATATCCTTTCCCCTTTCACTCTCTCTGTTTACGCACCAAACAAATCCGTATCGGAGTCATCGGAGCGCCTTTGCAGCATATTGTCATTGACCACACGATCAATGGACTCCCGCTCGTAGTGGTCCAGGTAGGCGATGATGCGCCGCTTGGTGGGTATCTTGTAGAAGGCATCCAATCGGGCACAGGACAGGTATGGACAGCAGCTGCTCTTCCTTTGGACCACCACACAGCCCCGGGGCGGCGGCATGGGCATTTCGGGGCACACCTTCAGCCGGCAGACGAGCGTCTTGCGATTGCACTGGCAGCTGAGGCATTTCTCCATGCTGGGCACCACCGATTTGTCGGCAAACCAGGTGCCATTGTGATGGCAACCTAAATGTATGCCACAAAATTATTTATTTTTGTATGCTATCAAAGTTTTGGTTGTTCGATTTTTAAAGTTAAGCTACGCTTTTATTTTGATGATTTGTGAGGAGTTCGTGACATGGCATCAGAGATTGATTTATGAGCATTTCCATGCCTTTGGGTGCCATATGCCATGGGTACTATATCTGACTCTAGGAAACGCTGATTATGCAGGCCCTATGAACGATGCCCATACTCTTATATCTGAGGGTACGCAGATTTACATACGCATCTGTTTCGTACTGAAGCGCTAACAGGGCAACAGCGCTGTTAACAGTCCTGCGTAACATCCTGTGTCCGCTCTCCGCTAACAGACTGTAGTCGCTGCTGGTTACAGCTCTGTTAGCGCTCTACGACAGCGCTCTGAGAGCGAGCTTGCACTCGCGCTCGCTCTCTCGATCCATATGGCTCTCGCGTGGCCTTAGCTTGTAAGCTTGAACTTACATGAGGAGACTCTCGTGGCCGCGCTATAGTTACGCTAGACTTCAAATACGAGACGGACACGAAATAAATACACCATACATACATATGTACATATGTACTTATATAAATCGAAGCAGCCGCGTTTTACTACCTATTTTTCCTGTAGCTTATCTTTGGAGTCTGCAAGCGGAGCAATAGTCACCCTCCTGCAAAACGCCAACTGTTCTGTCCTCTACTTCAATTGCAGAAAGCAGAAGCCAAAGCCCTATCCATAACAAACCTTTAACTATTCTGCAAGCTATCACTGCATATTAATCATATGTTTTGACTGATCAAAACCATTTATAGCCCCCCCTTGAAAGTGTACTAATGGAACTCATACGTTCCACTCCAATAATACTCGCGTATCTTCAAAATTATCCGCTACTTTGCCACTCCAAGGCCAATGCTGGGATGGTCTATGGTGGACTTATCTTACCCATTGCCATACATTTCACAGACATTATGGCCAGCCAGACAGCTAGCCAGCCAGCTAGCCCGCTAGCCCGCTAGCCCGCTATTCGTCGATTGTAAGTATAGGTATATACACGGCTATTGGGCCTACTGCCGACTCACCTGTATTCGGTGTGATAAATGCATCCAGCTGTGCGGGCCAGAGGAAAAGCAGTGCCGCCGATAATATGCTGACTAAGCGCAGCGTCATCTTCGTTTCCATGGGTCGAATGCTGTTGCTGGTGCCGCTCGTTCCCGTTGCTTCAAAGAAGAAGAGCATGAATAATGCAACAGAGAGCCCGACTTTGGGTTTGGGCGATGGATAGCTAAAGCTTCTCCTTCTCCTTTGTTTCGTTTTTGTTTTTCTCTCCAGTGGTGGTGGCAGGGCAGATGCAGCTAAGCTCAGTCCAGCTCCAACTTGTCTGGCTGTAGCAGTGACTGTGTGCAGCTCGGAGTGGAGTGGAGTCCAACTCCAAGTCTAATGCGTAAAATGTGTGTCACGCAGAGGCAACTTTCGAATGACAAAGCGACCAGGGACCATAGACCATAGACCATAGACTGGGGCCGGGTCGGGCCGGGCGCATGCTCAGCCGTACACCAAAATTAAGCCAAGCTGCAAATTACCCGCACAATTGTTGGAACATTGTTCTACAGGTCGTTGTCGTTGTTGGCTTTGGGTTTTGCCTTTTTTGTTATTGTTGGCAGTGCCAAAGTTCTGCCACACTTTTAATGAACCATATGCGAGGCGGCACAAATGTTTATTTTTGTACGTTTGACAGCTGCAAAGAGAGGGTGAGAAGAGAGAGAGAGAGAGAGAAATTGGGTGTTGGATAAGTGACTGTCATTAGCTCGGCAATGTTGAATAATAAAACAAAACAAAAAAACTATGCAACAGGTTGCCTGTTGGGGTAATTAACTTTATTTTTGAATATATGTACGCTGAGCGAGAAGATTTTGATCTGCAAACAGATTAACAGAGACTAAAAGCAAGAAGGAAAATGAGAGTGGGAGAGGAGTGCTGCTTCCGATCTTTAAAACAATCAATTATGTACAAATTAATATTCTAATAATACTTAGCTAAAGTTACATAAGTCCACATTAATCTAGCTTTAAGTTGTTAGATTTAATTTAATGCCCTGCTATTTTTAATGACTCTTTTCTTGTAACTCAAACAAACCTATATGTTAGCTTCCATTTATCCCTTTTCATGATTTATTTCGAAGAAAAACCCAACAGCTTGTAGAAGAGTTTTCCCAATTATTAATCAAGATTTAAAAACTAAAACTTTCCATATGAAAGATTTCTGGTTCAAGCAACGGTGGTCAGCACAGACACAATCCGACTGCCTAATTATTCAAATAATTTAAACGCAAAAAATGTCTAAAACTCTTGATATAAACCACTCCAAAAAAAAAAATCTCCCGCCAGAAATAGCTTGAAATAAAACAGACACAGAAAGAGAGAGAGAGAATTTCCATCTCTCGATCTGCACAATGCGAGTATTTTCACACAAGTTTATGGGTTTATTTACATACAAATATACATGCTGCCGCCCGAGATTTTGCCGGTGGAGTAGTGCAACAAATACTTGGCACAAATTCCCCGCACAGAAATGGGCCAAAAAGAAGTGTGCTGCGAACGGAAATGATGCCAAAACTTATCAATAAATACACGGCAACTAGAACCCAGGAGAGTGAAAGATACAGCCAACCAGGAGAGTGAAAGAGACACACAACCAAATGAGCAAAAGAGCAAAAGAGACACCCAACCAGTAGAGTAAAAGAGACACCAAAGCCGACGTCATAAATAATATAAATCAAAATCAGAGGAACTCATAGAGAGAAAGAAGAACTGGTCCTCCGCCTGGACAGAACCACTTCACACTCGGGCCAGGCCAGGCCAGGCCGGGCCAGGCCAGACGATAGTTGCATGTAAAAACAAACAGCCAACCGCTGGGAAAACAAGCAAACAAACATGAAAACCAAATAAAGCCAAAGCCCCAGCCCCAGCCACAGCCACAGCCAAATGGCGGTCATTGCCAGCGAAAGATCAAGTCTGAACGTAGCAGACTTCTGGCCCACCATTCAATGTTGTCCAGCAACTAAAAACCCAAAGCCAAAGCCAAAGCCAAAGAACCAACAGGCAGCCACAACATTGTCCATGCCATGAACAAGCTCTTGCAGCTCTCCTTTGGACTGCATCCACTTTCATTAAGAACGTGATTAGCAGGCGAAAACTCACTAGTAGCATGCAAATGCCATACAAGAGGCAACAATATATTTGCTCGGGGTGTGTGGGGCACAGCTGAAGTTGGGATACTCTATGGAGCATTTAAATTGGCAAAGTTTTTCATGGAATTTCGCAGTGAGGAGTGAAAATGTAGCAAGTAAATATAGTCAACAAAAACTTTGAAAATTTCTTTATGATTGTTTCTTTAATTCTGCATTCACCTCATGGTCTTGCTCGTATTTTTATTTGAATAAAATCTTCACTCACACTTCCCATAGAATGTTTGTAGTACTCCCATTGCCCAGTAGCCTTACCACTTAACTACCCATTGACACTGACAAGTTAAGCCACCCAGCTGCACTACCCCAAAAAATAAAACAAAACAATCAGTGTAGGAACTCCAGGCATGACTTTGAAGCGGCTTCTTCGCTTAATTGGAGCTCTCTTACTCGGTGTGATCCGGCCTGGCCTTGCACAATTTAGTCTCCTCGCCGCTGTTCGTTCTCATGACAAGTTTTAATCAAGCCATTATCTGAATGTCAAGTCACAGCCGTGGATGGGTTGGATCTAAGCTAAAGAAACTTTCACGACAAAACACAAAACCCCCCCCAAAAAAAAAAAACCGAAAACAGAAAAACAGAGAAGAAAAAGAATTTCAGTTTCACACAGTAAATCAGTTGCAGTTGACTTTTATTTGTGCTGTTTGGTTGGGTGCTTCTTCTTTTTCATGGTTTGATTTTAATTGAAATTCAGTTCAGGCTCATTTGCATGCCAAACGTTGTGTACTTGGCCATGAAAAATGGCAGATTAGAACGCTGAAAATTACGGACTGCAAGTGAGCTGAAAATGGAGTGAAGTGAAATGCACTTCAGGCCAAATTTCACTGGCAATAATAGAGAGAGAGTGAGGTTGGCTAGCTCTAGGGCCTGAAATTGCAGTGGGATTTTCAGCCAAACTTAATTACAGATTTTCAGAAACGATTTGGATCTGGGGCCGGGCCCCATGCCAACATAATTCCATAATTTTTAGGTGCCTGTATGGTATGGGAAATCTAACGCAGATGCCATCGAGAAGCATACAGAAGTGTGTGGTGTGGGTGGTGTGGTGTGGTGTGTGGGTATTCAGAACGTGTGTAAGCCCAGTTGGCTGCCTCATAAATAAATTACTGTAATTACAAAAGCAAAGACAAAACCCGAACCACACCAGAACATCACCAAAAGAAAGCGCAGGCTGTGGGAGCACAAATGCCACTCAGGTGTCCGCAGACCACAAGACGAGAACCGAACCTCACCGCTCCTCTATGATAATGGGGCCAAGCAATTACGCCCAGACAACTTCATTTTTTGTTCCAGGTGTTGGTTTTTTTTTGGCATGACCATACACTGGGCGAAATTAATCAAGTCATTTATTTCGGTAGCCGCCGGAGGGTCGGAGCGAAAGTGTTGAGACTATAAGTTGAGATTCTGATGACGCCGATTAGTTAATCACAATGAAAAGTTTCAGTTTTCTCGATTTCATCAACCCAGTTTGCGTGCTTTCGATGGATGGCGCAGATAGTGAAAGAAATTAAGAGTTTTTTTTTCTGAGGTTTCAGTTTCATTAAACCAAAATGAAAGCCAAACTGTAAGCCAGAGATTTGACAATGCCAAAGACGAAAGTAAATAAAAGAAAATTTGGACAAAGGTTTTTTGAGGAAAAGATTTAGTAGCATTCTTTTAGCTTAAGATATTCGTTGATTTTTCGGAAGAGATTCTGTGGAGAATTTGGGAATAAGGCAATAAAAGAATACAAAAAAAAATTAATTCAAAAGAATTTAAAAAAGAAAAAATTAAATTAAAAAATATGTATTAAAGATGGGAGATTTGTTAACGAGAAAGAAAGCAATTAAATCCACAGACAAGATATAAAAAAAAAACTAAAAATGTACGGAAAATAGTAAACAGAAGTCATCAATATTAAAAGGAATCGACTGAAATTATGAGAGGATGGAAGCGATCCAACACCACAGGAGCAATAAAAAAAGAGGCGGTAATTTCTATACAGAAGAAAGAAAGGAACTTCTGAAATCATAAAAATCAAATCGCGACTGTAAAATCTGAGAGCTGTGAAAGTAATAACAGGAACTAGAAATGAAGGAGAATATATTAAATTAAATAATAAGAACCACTAAAGTATGTTCTAGTAGTTTTAAGTTAATTGAATCATTTAACTGCCATTAATTAATCATTCTTGAAACGGCCAAATCTAAAGTTTCTCTCCGAATTGATTCATTCGCTTAGAGGGAAGATATCTTCTACCATTGAAGAGCCAATCAACCCAATTAACTAGTTCGGCTGTCCCAAATCGCCACAAATATTTGACAACAAAAAAGAGTTTGAATGGCAATAAATTGTATTTCTTTTTTTTAGACTGGAAATCGAACTCTAGCCGTGACATCGTTTCGGCAACAATAAAATTGGGTATTGGGTATTTGGTATTGTGGCATTTGTATCTGATAGATACTTTGTTCGGCACCGTCCAACTATTTGACACAGTAGCAACGCCCCACTGACAGATTTATTTATCCAGCATTTCTCGCTGGGCGAACGGAGGAGGCGATAGAGAGCACTCCTCCTCCTCCTCCATATTTGGACGTTGATTTGTGAAAGGCAAAAAAAGCCAAAAAGCAAAAGAAAAGCAAAAAAACTACAAGCCCCAAGACCGATTCCGAGTGCAGCATTTTGCGCCTTGCTTTGTTGTTTGTTGTTGGCTACTGGGCATATTTTTGGGCGCATTCTAAACTTATAATTTGTAAGACAACTTTCACCGAACCCAGCAAATCGGAGTACGATGGGCAGACAAGCCAGCACTTAAGATTATGTAAATCTCGCTCAGGCAGCAAAAATCTAATAACAATGGAGAGCAGAGAGAGAGAGCTCTTTAAAGAGAGAAAGAGAAACAGAGAGAGAATGAGGCTCAGATTGAGATCTGGGGCCTATTTTCACTTTTGCAAATTATCCAAGAACACGAATAGAAATCGAAGTCAGTGGAAGTCAATTGGCGATCAGTGAGTATTGTGAAACGTGCGAGTGACTAAACAAGACTACAAATCTTCAGTTCTTGTGTTTTGGCACAATGTCTTAAGATTTAAGATAATAATTTTTTGTATTGCTTTATGGATATGTTTTAATTGGGTTGCTTATGGCAGGCAAACACTACAGGGCGTTTTCTTTGTATTTATAACTAGAATTCTGTCTATTTTCAGGTACATTTATACTTGATCGAACATTTTTTTTGTGCAGGCGGCAATTGCTGTTGCTATTTACGCAGTTGCTTTTGCTCAGCGCCCTCTGCGGTGCTCACGCATTAACCGTTGCATCGCCTTCTTACTCTCTGAAAGGTACAAGAGAGCTGCAGGCACCCACTCTCTTGCTCTTGCTCTCATTCTCACTGGACTTTGAATGCAGTCTTCGTTTTTGGCAACGGTTCGTTTCGGCTCGGTTCGCCGTTAGCTTTAGTCGCTTATCTGCAGCGTCTGCCCTTTACATATGTATGTACATCGTACATACTAAGCCACTGCTGATTGTCGTGCTCGCGCTGCTGCCCACCACTCTCTCACTTGCGCTTGCGCGCTCACTGCGTATTTTCGATCCCTGCGCTGTGGTTCAACTTACATTATCTGCACTTAATCTGCATTATTTCTCAGTTCTAAAGGTCTTCACTTTATTAGTTCTTCCACTTCTAAATTATTGCTAACCTTTATAAAGCCAACGAACGAAAACCTTGTTGTCTGGTGTAGTTCTAGTTTTCTCTTCTTTCTCTTTCTTTCCACATTATAAACGTCTTTTAATAACAATATTTGCATACATATGTACATGTATGTATGTATGTACGCGGCTTCATCATAGAGTGAAATTTGTGTCATCTTAATTGAAGAAATTCCAGCACGTTTACGGTCACGCTTCGACTTGTGGCTGCGGCATAACCGAATAAATTTGGCAATATCCGTGGCCAAAGAAATTATTTCTAAATAAAGCACATGCCAAACTACATTACAAGACAACAACAGCAACAAAAAAAGTAGCAGTAGAAGTAAATAAAAACCTGGCCCACAGATGAACGGACAGACTGACTGTCAGAGCCATCAACATGTGTGGCTCATTAAATATGCTGCGAACACACAGCAAGTAAAAGAAGAAAAAAAATAATATCCAACGAACAAGCAGAGGCCGAAGACAACGAAGAAGCTTGAACAATTTTCATGTCCGAACTCAATTGATGCGAAACTCTGCTGCTTGTTTGCGGTACTTCAGGTCTGGTCTCTGCCTGCGCCTGCTCTCTGCCTGCGTCAGCGCCTGCTCTCTGCCTGCGCCTGCTCTCTGGCTGCTGCTCTCTGCCCACCATTTAACGATTCGATCTGTGGGCAGGAGGAGGCAGTACCTTCTCGTACAAAGTTATTAGAGCCGCGAGGGCTCAATAAATGGGCGTCGTTTATGCACCTCATCATCAGCGATTGCACAGATCGCTGGTTGTGCTGTTCTTTCGCTTGTTCGGCTCTTTGTTGCTGGCTACCTGGCCAAGCGGAAGTTGTTAAATGAAAAAGGAGAAACAGGGGCCAGCCCAGGCCAGAGGAATGGGAATGGCAGAATGGCAGAGGTGTTGCTGTGTTTTGCCTGGGCGGAACGAAGACTAAATGCTCTAGCAGGAAGAGAGTGGCAGAGGTGTAGATGTCATTTATGTTAATTTCAGATTCTCGGAAGCATTTCTCGCAATGACTACATATGCATGAAGCTGAGGATCGGTGACCAACTACAAGTCCTGTACAAATTGCAGCAGCCAATAGCAGCCCCCACACCTTGAACGAGATTCTTGGGATCAGTTTCCCCTGCCACTGCCACCATTAGTCATAAAAATTAATTGAATTTCTTGCAGTCAGATCGAATGAAGTAATACTTCGTTGGCTTGTTAATTAGTTGTTGCCCAGTGTACCCCGACCCTGCCTCCACATGCCCAAAAAAAAAGAAGAAACGTGAATCAGGTGAAAGTCAAGCTCAAGTCCGTCTCACTCCCGACATCTCCTGCTCTCTAATGAAACTAGAACAGACTGCACGATTGTGGCCAGCAACAAAAAAAAACCACTGCAAAGCTGGGAAAGGTTTTCGGTGTCGTCCAGCTAGCACCTTTCACAAAAACCCCATCGACAATGGCCCGAACCAAATCGAATCGAACTGAAAGTTCTTAATACCTTTAAGTACACTTTTTGGCAAATTGATGTCGCCCGTTCCCGTTCCCGTTCCCGGTCTGCTTCTAATGATTGTATCGTGCTTTTGGCCTGGCCACGCGCAGCACAATAAAATTGTCAACATGACAGGCTGCGATTAATATAGACTTCAAATATTTATAATGCATAAATCATGGCCTACTCGCAACTCGTGCGCCTTTTGTTTTGCAGGCGCATTACTCTCTTTTCCCACAATTTAATGATGCGGCTCCTGGGGGCAGGTTCTGCGAGAACTTGCCACTAGAGATGGTCGTTGAAATGGAGTGTGTGCTGTGGAGCACGAACTTAAAGAAAGGGGAGTGTATAAGGCAGTTGGGTAATTCAATGGAGAAGATCTTTTTGCGAAAATTAGGGAATGTCTGAGGAGCAGCAGCTTGAGTCAATGATTTATTTATCGTTTACAGCACTGATCAGTGATGATTCATTTATAGAATATAGAATATATAGTGCTGCATAAATAACTCTATAAATTCCATAGCTGACCCATAGATGGGGAAGTCTCACGCTCTCATCTCTAAGGTTGAAGCCAACGACCCAGCAAAGTTTGTTGGCAAACTTGTTCTGACTTTTTTTTTTTGTTACAATTGCAGATTCCTTTCTTTCCTTCTCATATATATATATATATCTACATTTTTTGTTTGCTTTCTATTGCTCTAAGACAATGCACCATTAAACTGCAGTCTCCAAAGACTCCACTGGCACTGTGTTCTCTCTCTCTCTGTTTCTCTCTGACTGCCATTTCCATTTCAGTTTCCATGCAAATTTCTGCGTTGTTTTTGTGTCGAATATTTTTGCTCTTTCCGGGCACATTTGTCAAGGTGTCTTGTAAACAAGGTAAGCCAGAACCCCAAGAACAGCAACCCCAAGAACAGAACCCCAAGCACCGTTAGATCAGCTGCAGACAACGTTCTTATATAACGCATTGCAGCAACCAAATTTGTATGTTTTATTGGTTGCCTCTTTAGGCCATAAATGGTAGTGACAAAAGTCGGAATTTATGGTGCGCTGACAGCTCTGATAAATAACCTTAGGACTGGCCAGACTGCAGGCAGGCAGGCAGGTTTGTCTTTGGGTTAGATAATCTTATGGCGGGGGGCAGGGGGCATGCTGCATGTGCTGCAGGTTGAAAGGGAATCCAAGAAAGCCATAAACATTTTTATCATCGCTTTGGTTCTAATAGCACTCTGACGTGTTGTGGCTTGGAGGTTAATTAGCAGCGAATAAATGGGCTGTTGAAATTCCAATTCGTTTGGGAATCCAAGCTGGGAATGCATTTTGGACAGCAGTTCTTACAGTCAGCCAATGAAAGAGAGGAGTGCATTGTGTGGAGCAGCATATAATAGAAATCTTTGTCCAAGGCAGTTGGGAGAAGGAAGAAACTTTACGCTTCACAATGAAAATAAATCACAATAATAAATAAATTAGTCAGAGATTCTCCACAGTTAATCTTAGGCTCATTTCAAATATTCGATTTGGCTTTAAATGTTCATTTGATATATGTATGTAGTTCTCCCTAATAAAAAACAAAATATAAAATAAATAAATAATAATAAATAATAAATAAATAAAATAAATATATAAAATAAAATAATGTTTCAGCAGAGTTTCAACCACTTTTTGTTAGCTTTGTTGCTGCAACCTTCTCCTGCCCATATACTCGCATAAGAGACATCATCTAATCTCATAATACTCCCCTATATGTAACCTAATGTCAACTAACACCAGTGCCATTCGGTCTCTGGTTTCTTGCCTCTGCGCCATGTGCACTCGAATGGAACTCCATGCGATGCCAAAACTAACCAGAGGCAACTTTTGGTGTCTTTGGTGGGGCTGCCGCTGCCGTTGCTGATGCCATTCGGATAAAAGAAAGAAACTCTCCACATATGGACAGGCCTTTTGGTTAGTCGCCGTTGCAGTTCGGTTCAGTTTTTGTTTGCTGCAGTTTTATTTATATGTACACTCTTTTTTTTTCTTTTTGTTTTTTCTTTTGTTGTTCAGCTGGTTGCCTCACCGTTCTCAATATCAGATTACGTGCGGGCTATCTTTTGTTGCATGCCTTGCCGCGTTCGAGGCTTTTCCTTAAGTGCTGGCTGCTGCCAGAGAGTTGAGCTCTCTTTTCGGCATATCAGATGTTGCTAATGTGTGCTGCTGGCAGCGCTCCACTTGAAAGGAGAGTTCGCCCCGTCTTCCTTGGCCAGATACAAGATACTTTTTTCGACCTTGAGATGGCAGGCCAAGCCTCAGTTGTTGCTGCTGCTGCTGCTGCCACTGATAATCAAATTTGGAGGCACGCCCCGCTTTTGGTAGTTCTATCGCCAAGTGCAGTCAGCTGCATGAAGTGCTGCGCCCAAGGGGCATCGATTAAACATTAATTTGATATTCGATAGCGGCAGTTTTTTTTTTGTTTTTTGTATAATTCAAGATTTGCCAGAGGCCCCGAAAGAGCTACGAGATGGGGTCTAGATGGGGTGTCTATATCGGCAAGCTACATAAAATAATATCTAGAATGAGAGGATCTGAGCATTGAGTTTGGATTTGAATGAATATCAGGGGGATGGTATAGGAAATAATATGGAATAGGATCTACCACAATTCAGTGCGCTATGAAACAGGATGAGCTCCCAGAAAAAAATCTCCAAGAACACTCCACTCCAGTCCTCTCTTTGCAGCGCATTTACAATTCGTTGCTCTCAAGCTAAGCTCTGTCCCTGCCCCTTTGCCCATTGCCTAATGAAGCTTTCTTCCCGTTTTCCCCCTCCATCTGCGCTCGCTGGGCTCTTACATTTTCAATTGCAGGCAATTAGCAAATTCTCTGTGGGCCTCCGCCTCGCCTCGCCGCGCCGCGCTTCGCCTTTAATGAACGTCTAACATAAAATGTCGTCTTACATTCAAGTTTTATAGCTTCCGCTTTTCATTATCAAATATTATTGGTGGCTGTTCTTTCTGCTTTTTCTGTTGCCTCTTTGCTGTTTGCAATTGCATGTCGTCACGTCAGGCGCTCAAAGAACTTGCAAGAAGAACCCGCCCGACCTGCTGCTGAAAGGCAGTTGGTATACAACAACAACAACAAAAAACCCTTGGCTATCTAATGATGATCATTAGGAAGCGGGTCTGTAATCACACAGAAGCAGAAGCTGGAGATGAAGTTAAAGCTGATGCTGAACCCAAAGCTGAAGTTAGTTCGTTCCTCTACATCTTTCTATTCCTCTGCTGCTGCTGCTGCTTCTGCTGCTTCGTCTTGCGTTTTGTCAACATGAAACGGTAATTTCTTCAACAAAAAAAAGCACACAAAAAACGACCAGAATTCTTTGAGCTTTGAGCAGCCGAAGCTGTAAATACTCTTACAAATTGATCGTTGCTGTGACAGGTTTTCAGATTTTTGTGAACTAATTTTGTATCAACTTTGGCTGAATTTTCAGTACATTCTTTTTATGGGAATTATATTGTGTGGTGCATTGTGTAGTGCTTTGACTTGTATATTTTTTGGTGAGCAAACAACAGAAAAATCTCCACTTAGATTAATTTTATGTAGATAAACTTAAGAGACTTGATCTTTGCCCAAAATGTATTTAAAATAATATATATTATTTTTTTTATTTTTATTATTTGCTATTATTTATATATAAATATTGTCCAAGTCCCAATACCCTCGGCAAGCTTAGGGTATACTAAGAAACAACAGTAGACGTAGAAGTAGAAGCAGGCAGCTGGATCTACAAAGATTACCGGGAACATTTTTGCCCATTGCCAGTGCAACCTACATTCCCTCCCATTGAACCTCCTCCTCACTGAACCTCTATGCCTGTCGCCAGCCTCTTCCCCTTTGCGTGTGTGTGTGTGTGCGTTTTTTGTTGTTTGCTGCCAGTGTGACCATTGTAACGGCTTTGATTAGTCTGAGGAAGTCGCCTAAGTATTGTCGTCGTCGTCGTCGCTTTTGGCTCATCTGTCCCATCTTCGCCCCACAGGGCTTTGCTCTCGTGCGCCCCAATGATGGGACTTTTTTGTTGTTGTTGCTGCTGCTGCTGCTGCTGGCACTTTAACAGTTAAATGTTTAGTTTACATCATTAGCATGCCGTTGCCAGATACTTTCCTACTCTCTTCACTAATAAATAAGCAATTTTGTTTGGCGCTTTCTGCCTCTGTCTTTCGCTGACTATCGATTTAATTGCTCTGTTGCGTTGCGGAGAATGTTTTTAATTTGGCTGGAAGTTGCATGAAGAACTGAAGACACTTAAATGGGTCTGTACAGTGCGGCATTTTTGGTGTGGGTTAAGGGAGGGGATATACATGTGTATATATAGTAACTTACACATATAACCATGGCCATTTTGAGGTTCGTTTTAGGGCTAGAAATGTAGCTAAGGGCAGTGTAAATTCCCTGATTAAATAAATAGAAATAATTTAGCATGTTCTTAAAATGTTTTCATATTTTAGTTTAAATTCTGAGCATCTCTGAGACCTAAATCACTGGCTCTATGTACCCATAAGAGTCATTCAAATATAACTTATGTACCTACATTTATTTTGGGAACATAATCTTGAAAATGCTTCCTGCTTCACATGGCATTCCATTCTTTGGACTGTGGTTATTCCCTTTTGTGTGCAAAAATAATTGATCAATAAAATACTATTTCAATTCCGTGGCTATTCCAGGAACCCCAACCAAATGTAAAGTGTTTTTTTCTGCTTTTGCTCATTTCCACAGCCATTAACCCGCCGAAGGAGGAGGAATCATTGCCTCTAGAAAAAGTTCTGTGAAGTTCGTTGGCTGAGTCTTTTGTTTGCAGTTTATTTTGTATCTTTGTCTTTGCCCAGTCTTTGCCCAGTCTTGTAGGTGCACTGAAGCATGCACTTTTAGCTGGCACTGTCTCTATTATTTATTTATCTGGCCACCAAGTCGCTGGGTTCTATTAACAATGTAAACAATACCGTTAACACGACGCGACACGACACGTTGGGAAGAAACTTTGGAAAAGAGAATGAAATGTGCCGCAAGAATTTGCCAAGAGGAAAATGGGGGAAAATGCCGACTCCACCAACTGCATATTTTACTCAACTCACTCCCTGTGCAATCCCCCCCCACCACCCCACACCCCCCCTTTTGGAAATGCATCAACGAATCGAACAACAAGAACAGCTATGTACGAGGAGAGCGTACGTACAACATCAACAACAAAAAAAAGCGTGAAAAAGAGGCGACAAGAAAAACGGTTTGAGGAAAACACTTATTAAATTTTAGCATGCCCAAAGACGCAGCAGGGCAGCAGCAGGGAGAAGGAGGAGGCAGCCAGACAGAAAGCACCGCAACGGAAACCGCAGAGAAGTTCACATACCTGGGCTAACGTGAGGTGAGGCTCCGTTCGGTTCGGCTTGGTTCGGTTCGTTCTCCTTTATCCACTGCTAGAGTCGAGAATTTTCCATGCTTAAAGCTTAATGGTGAGACACAATAACAAAAATTTCAACAATTGATGTTCGTTCGTTCGTTTGTTTATTTGTTTGTTTTTACTTGTGACTTTGTTTGTTGTTGTTTTATTGTGGCACTTCACTGACCCCCGAGGGTTCGCTCATCCTTAACCAGAAGAGAGTCTTTTGTCATACCCGTTTGTGGTCTGCTGTTACGATTATTCTTTCCTTATTTCCTTCTTTCTTTCTTTCGTTCTGAACGCGTCGCGTGCTGAGTCCGAACTGAGCGCCGGCCAACAGGTACGAGTTGCTTTTAGAGAAAAAGCATTCGGAAGAAAGTTGTCTGCATACGCCGCGGCATTCTGTACGCGAGCGCCGCACAAAGATTCTCGTTCGAAAGCTGCTGCAGCCGAACAGAAAGAGAAGAGAACTTCCACTTAAGAGCGAGCATCTGCAAAGAGAGTGCGCTGCTCTGCTCTGCGCTGCTCTGCTCTGCTCCGCTCTGTGCTCTGTAGATTAATTACTGCCTGTGCAGCTGATAAGCATGAAAATGTCGCTTGTTCGCCGCTTGTTGGCCAATTAAAAATTAGTTTTCGCTTTAGATTTGTTCGAACGATATGAAGGGTGAGTATGAAGGTTTGCCAGCCATGCCCAGCAAATGATTGCAAAGATAAATGTTTTTTTTTTTTTTTTTGGTTTTGTTTACAATAATCAATTGAAGAAGGTGAATGAACCTTCAATTTTTAAACAAAAAAGCGACAGAGAAACCCAAGCCCAGATCTAGTCAAAATATTATAGATCTATTGAAAAATGTAAAAAAATACCAACATTTAAATTTATTGACACCTTTTTGTGCAGCATAAAAGGGCTAGGCTCAAGGGGCTTAAAGTGAGGACACTGAAATTCTAGGAAATAAAGAGGCACTACGCTGGAAGAGCGGCGCAAAGAAAATACTATGGTTATTTCTGGTTTATGCATAAAATAAAAAAATAAAATACAATACATTACATTACATTAAAATAGGTGTGGACGAAAGACCCTTTATGATGGCCCCTAAAATTCAGCAAAACTCTCAACAAAAATCCAGAATGGGAAAGAATCTGTAAATTCGGAGAAAAAAGTGAAATTCGAACAATGATTAATCATGGCTGATTCAACTCTTTTGCTCACATCTAAATCATTTCCATATGCCTATTGGCCCAGCCAATTATAAAATCGTTTTTCCGTTTCCCCACCACAAAACGCATCAGCCAAAGATAATGTGAAAAAATATACAAACATACATACATGTACATATATACGCGTATAAACCCCCATAAAGCACAGACATTCATTCTGCTGCCGATGAAGCCCCCAAGTAAACAATTCCAGGCATTTGCTCCATTACTCATAATGGCGCAGCGCAGCCCAATGTCGCGGTTGCATCCCATCCCATCCCATCCACAATGCTGCCACAAGAGCAGGGGGCAGGGCTGTGCGAAGGGGTCTGTGTCTGGTCTGGTCTGGTCTGGCAGCAAAGGTGCACCCGCCCATGTTGTTCGCAAAAGTTGCATAAATCTGTTCGATTCATAACCCAAAGATGGTCGAAAAGGAGAAGAGAGAGGTGAGAAAGAAGAAGTGTGCGTGACGTGAGGGTGGAGCACCTGATAAAAGTTTTTCCAATAAAACACATCTCATATTTAAATATTTAACAATTTCTAACAGCTTTTCCCACCACTTTTATACATTTTCCACCTGTCATTATACACCTTTTACTTAAAAGAATATTTACAGTCAATAATTTGATTAATTCCATCTCCATTTCAGAGCTCACGCGCTCATCTCCAATTGCCGCTGGCTTGTTTCCTTTATCAACCTTGTCTTTATCGATCGCGTTGAAGATTTTGTCTGCTCTGTCCCTGGGTCTGGGTCTGTCCGCCTTGTCTGTTTGGAGCTCTTGTTGTGGAGCTTGTTCTGGCCCTGCTCCGGCTCTGCTCTGGCTGGCTTGTTCGTTCCCGTTGAGTCGTCGCTTTGTCTTGACTCCTGGCAACATCTTTAAGCTGCACAGGCAGAGGCAGAGTGGCAGAGGCGTGCCCCTCGCCGAACGAATAAAAACAAAATAATATAGAATGAAATATTTATCGCCATTAGAGCCTGATTAGCTGCGGGCGTGTTCTTACCCTCGTTCAATAATTCTCTCTCCTCCAGCTTGTTCTTCACTCTGTTCGGTGCCAGTTCTTGGGGCGTGAAGCAGTTTTTGGGAGGGCACTTAATAAGCTTTTCGCTCTTCGGGTGTGATTGTGTGATGGAAAATTGATATGTCCATTCAATTACGCTTTAGCTTTGGCTTTAGCCGCGTTCTTTGTCGTGTCAATAAACTGATTGCCATCGTGTGTCCAACAACTTGCTGACCAATTAGTTTTCTGTGTTTCGGCCTGCTCTTGCCTTTGCTCTCTCTCCCAACGAGACTTGTTCGATCTATTCGATTGATAACGCTGGAAGACTTCGCTGAGAGAATAAATATCAAGATGGCTTGGAATTTACACCACAAATAAACTATAAGCAAGAGTCATCTTTAAAGGTAGGTAACTTTATTTGGGAGCGTAATTTATGGATCATTTAGGAACGAACAAGTGAAACTAGGCAGGGAATATGTTTGATTTTTCTCATTCATGTCTGTACTTTTTTGCCATTATTATTTATTTATTTTATTATTATTATTATTAATATTTTCTCTGGTCTCTATATGATATAGAGACACGATCGTGCAGTTTTCAACTTTTCTAAAAGCCTCCTACGCACTCGCATCGCTCGATTGTCACTGCCGTTGTTTTTACTTCTAATAAAATTACCTTGCGCATAAATATATGAGTAAAATATTGTATGACGACCCATAAACCTTTTTTATATAATAATAAATGTTAAATAAATAAATAATAATAAAATAAAATAGTAAAATAATAAAATTGTTCCAGAGCAGAATTTCAAAATTCCGTTTCCTCTTTATTTTTGGTACTAAAAAAACTGTTATGGTGCCATCTGGCGTCTAGTGGTTGATAGAAAAATAAAATATGGCGCCACTATGGCCAATGGCGGCAATAAATGGAAGCTGATATCACCAAATTGGCAGCACTGTTGCGCAACATCTTCGCAGCATTTGTATATGAAAGCCCCAAATTGGCAACATGTGTCTGCTACTATTAGCCAAGTTTAGAACCTTATACGGGTTTGACAAATACCATTACGCTGAGCCACTTAACGAATTTTATGAGTCGTCGTTACGGACTTTTATAATTTATTATAACCAGAAAAATAATAATAATTATAAAAAAATAATAATTTCAGATTCAAGCAGGAAATAAAAAATTGAATGTGTTGCAAAAATAATTCCTTGAGCCCCTCTGAAGCTCCTTTCACTCCTTTCTCCGCTGTCTTCTTGTCCCCACGCCACCATTGAACCATCTGCATTTTACTAAACTTTTTGACAATAAACATTTGGCCAAAAACATGAGCGTGACGACACTTTGGTCGACATCTTGGCTGAGCTGGCGCTGAGCTGAGTGCTAGATTTGTTGCAATTTGTTCTCCTGATTTTCTATTTTTCTTTTGTTTTCAGTTGAACTTTTTCAATCGTGCTGCATATTTTTATGTGGAAAATTTTTCAATTTTTGCAATTGCAACTTTTGCTTCAAGTTGTTTTCCGGGCCCTTTTCGTTGCTGTTTTATTTTTGGGCGACTTTTGTCTAAATTATGCATACAAAAGTGTCGCAGCCACTTAAAGAAAAGAACAGCGCATCAGAGGCAGAGCCAGAGCCAGAGAATGGGAGAGAGATGGACAGACAGACGGAATGGTAGGGAGAGAGAGACAGAGATGGCAGACAAAAAGTTTGTCAGTGCATTTTCCGCTTGAGAAATACTTTTAACACTTTCTGTTTGCCTTTTTCCAACAAATTGAAAACGAAAATAAAGGATTATAAGCGATGGGACAGCCCACAGCACAAGACGGGGTCAGATCGGTTAAGGGGGAGGGGAGGGAGTAGTCGGAAAATTTATGTACACCCTCCCCGCCGGCCCACTGTCTGTCTGTCCCCCCACTTTTTGGCAGAATTTTCTGTTGTCGCGACAAAATCTTTTTACACTTTATTAATTTTATTTCTCTGTTGGCTTTGATAATTCCGAATTTTTTTCCCTTTGCTTATTTTTTTTTCCGTCTGTCTGTCTGTCTGCTGACGCACTTGATGAGGCTCCGCCCCATTTCGCATTATCCTCTTCCACATCAGCGGTTAGCCATTAACGAACAGTTACAGCCTGCGCCTGGGCCTGGGCCTGGCTCTGCGGTTAATTGCCAGCAGCAGCTTGGCCCAATGGCCAAAAGGTAGAGGCTGAAATTATTCAAAGTGTGCAGCGAGGCTGAGATAAGACCTTGTAGGCCATGACAAGGAATTACTTGGCGTCAATTAATCTTCAGGGTTGGTTTTTCTCAACGAAAAATTGTTTTTGCTTATTAAATTAATTAATCACTAACTAGGCGATGATGGCGGCTGTTGCAAGTAATTTGACAGCTTTATTGAGCTGATAGGGAGACAGAGAGGGACAGAGAGCTCAATCTTGGATCTTGGGCAGAGAGGGAGTGAGAGGGATCTATCCTGGATCTCTGACAGAGAGGGAGAGAGAGGGATATTGCCTAGGAAATGCGCCAGACTCCGGGAGAGATCGGACTAAATGTAGCTACTGTTTTTTTAGCTCATAAAAAGTACTCAGAAATGTATAGTGGATCGTTTCTACATACATATATTCTATATCAGAGCTAGACACCGACATTCTCCGACTTTCTCTTCGATTTTAAAATAAAAATTAATAAATAAAATATATAATAAATAAAAAAAAACAAATAAATAAAATATAATAAATATAATAAAATAAAGTAAAATACAAACACACAAAAAAATAAAATGTAAAATATTCAATATAATTTATTTCGTTATTTATTTTATTAAATAAAATGTAAAAATATTTAATATAATTTTACTTCAACGCATAAGCTGATAAACTTTGTAGTAAAACACGCCTTAAATCCAGACTATTAATAGCTGCTTGTATTTCGCTTGCACCTAGCCCTAACCCTAATCAGCTTTCAGTTCCATTTAGTTTCTTAGTCAGGCTGCTTCCACAGGCATTCCAGGAAACCAAATAAAATGCCGCTTATCATTGCAGTTTCGCTTATACGTTCGCTTATCTCAGAACCACCCACCCACACCGCACCATATAAATCATCATTATAAGCATATTTGCAACTGTCCCGCAGAAACCGCCCAACAAACAAACAAAAAACTCCAAGGGAGGCCGCGCGACAGCGACCAGGCTCCAAGTGTGCTAATTACTATAATTTAGCAAGGGCACAGCGGTGTGGGGCAGGCAGGGGGGGGGGGCAGTCGCTAACCACGTAGTTCTAGCAGCCAGTGATAATGTTTGTCAAGCAGACAACAAACCGACAAAAAAAGGCTGTACATCAGAGAGGCGTGACCAGCCGAGGAGACCAGAGGCAGGCAGGAGATGAGTGAAGATAACCCAAGCAGCAGACACTTGTTAACTGGTAATTAGCCTGGGCACATTTACAATTCTGTCATGGAGCCATCCCCCATTAGGATGCAGCTGCTGCTTAATGCCAAGGAAATGTTTACCGAGATTTAAACAGAACCCTTTACTTATTGCCAAAATAAAATCAGACATAATTTTTGCAACGATTTATTTGCCTTCTGCCTGATAGTCCACATCGTAGCGCCTGCTATAATCCAAGACCAAATCATTTATGACACTCTTGACCCTCTCGGCAAATATAAAGTCCAAGTGGCCCCAGGTGGGATCGGGCACCTCGTGCAGCAGCGCCAGATTGGGCAGCAGTTCGGGCAGCCGAGAGATATCCTGCCTATTGGCTGAGCCATCAGCCAAGCCATAGTAGAGATACAGCTCGGCTGTTATCAGAGTGAGATCGTAGGCTGGTGGCTCCGCCACACCGTAGTACGCCAAGTTCTTGCGGCTGCCCCAGTCGTACAGCCGGAAGTCATTGGATACGTACGACTGGATGAAGTGTATGGCCTGGTTGGAGGACACGCCCGCCGGATGAGTCTCAGCGATTTGGGGCAGCAGCGTCTGCATGGGGGGATACAAGGAATATGTAACTATTTTGGCCGGGAAAGGCGATGCGCTTACCTTATTGAGGTTACCGATTTCGGGACCACCCCAGAGCATGGCCAATGTCTTGCAGTAGCTCAATTGCAGCGGCCGATTGCTGCAGGCTGTGTCCAGCAGGCGCTGAATGAAATTATTGTACGGCAGCAGCACCTGATTCTCCAGCAGAGCCGTGCCCAAGCCGGGCTGCCCGAACACCGGAGCTGTGGCCACTATCAGGCCCTCCGTGGTATTGCCCATGAACACCGGCGGAGCCAGCATATGGGCGGTCTTGATTTTGGCATTGTACTCCGGCCGAAAGGAGCCCATGACAAAGAACGCGGTGCAGCCCTGGGAGTGGCCCACATAGTGCAGCGCTGGCTCCTGGCTGAGCGCGAGTATGTAGTCAATCATGGCGGGCAGATCGATGGCGCCCATCTCGTGCCAGCTGAATTTCCAAAAGTGCGGATGCCTCACATTCAGGCGGGTGTTGTTGCGCGAGTAGAGATTGCCGCGGCTGTTGCCCAGCCAGACATCGTAGCCGGCGTCCGCATAGTTGTAGGGCAGCGCATCGTCCGGCCCATTGAGCAGGAAGCAATCGGAGCAGCTGAACAGGCCGTGCATGATGAGCACCACCGGCCGCTGCAGCTGGCCATTGTTCAGCTTTGGCGAGTGTGGAATACGGAACAGATTCAGCACATACCCGTCCGACGTCTCCACGTAATGCGATTCGGCCGGATAGCCAGCCGACTCGATGCGTTCCGCCTGCAACAAACCAAATTTGCACCACAACAACAACAAAAATTTGATTTCAAATGGCTAAAATTCTACCGAAGTCTTCAGTCGCTTGAATGGTATGTCCATGAAAGCATCAAAGTCATCCACATCCTCGGACACTGCCAGCACCGTGCTGGTTATGGCCAGAACTATGAGAAGTTCCTTCAACATTTTTTGGGACAGAGTTTTGCTCCTGCTGCTCGAGGGGAAGTGCGTTGTACGACTATTTTTGTCAGGCTCGCACCTTTCGACTGTTGCTTGCAGTTGATCGCAATCTAATCTGCCGATTAACAGGCGAGTATTTATGCGGCTAGATGTGGTGGGGTCTGATACCAGAAATACGCCACTAAATACAAGATTTATGTACTTTCCGTGGCTGTCCATTTAGATTAGTTTGTTTTTGGCGATTAAGATTAAGGGGGGGGGTGCACATGCTGATACGGTTAATTGTTTTATGACTCTACGTAGTATATTTATTATATTTTTGTTTATTTATTGAAGTCTAGCAACTATCTGCTGATATAAACTATGATCAAAATTAAAGGAAAAGGGGATATAAGAAATAATTAAAGACAAGATGATTGTAGGTACAGGTACTGACTATAAATTTAAGGGAATAATTCAGGGGATTGGGTATGATAAAGATTATTATAATTAGAGCATAAAATAAATTAAATTAGAATAAAATAAAAAAAGATGGTCATGTTGAGCGTAATTAGACCTACAAAAGGTAGGTCTAAGGGGTCAAGAGGTCTGAGTCAACAAGCCCAACTCTAGGAGCTTGTGTACAAACATAACGCCGTTACAAGTGCTGTTTGGGACTTCTTGACTGCCAAGTACTCAAGGACCCTGGGCAGTGCATTCAGCTTTGAATGCTTATTTACAGTATGTCAACTAATTGTTTGCAAAATGAAATAAGCCAGACAATTCACTATAAAAAACAGGCATATTGGGTTGATTAATAATAAACACATGCTATAGGTATATTATTGCTTATATTTTAATCACACAATATTAATAATTGCTGAAAAATATGTGACATTATTATGATAATCGTGGTGATAATCGTACCACAAAGAGGCTGCCCAAAGGGAACTTGGAGCCAGAATTATTTTATAGTACTGAAAAGAGTTTAATTTCAGGTCGCAATTTTAATTGTTAGTCTGTGCTGCAAGCAACCAAATTTATTAAGAACTGAAAGGGTAGTAATGTAATGAATTACTTTAACCGTTTAACTGCATTTTAATCTATGCGCTGAAGAAGATGCCGATTTCTGCACCACTTGGCCCAGTTCAGTAGCCACCAGAATCCTTTGCAGCAGTGGAGCGAGTAAGCATTGTCCTCCTTCCATTCACAAATATGTAGCTTAAATCTGAACTACATGCTGCGCTCCTCACAAGCCTCCCCTCGATTACCCTCGCTCGATACACCCCCCCCACCCGTCCAATCAGGCAGTGCCCTTGCAGTGGGGCAAAGAGCCCCAGCAACACGCGTATCAACGAGTTGCGCCTGACTTGCTGCGATTTTTGCATTATGCCAGTGAATTGTAATGCGGCAAGATAGTGGAGGTGGAACTGCAGCTGTAGCTGGAGCAAGGGATTATTGTGGTGGTGGTGGGTTCGGGTTCAGGTTCAGAGTGCGAGGATGGTTGCTGGCTGCTGACTGCTGCTGTAGGTACTGTTCGTTCTGGTACTGGTAGTGCCTCCACACTGAGATTGGCATTAAGCATGGCAAAAGCCGCAAATTGCGAGCATCGAGGGCTGTCAGCTCCCCACGAAAGCTCTCTTCACGTGGTCTCACTCTGCCCTACTCATTCATTGTCTACAGATAAAGAAAAGATACACTAAATATAATATTAAAAATATTAAAAAATATTAAACATATCAATAAATTATTCTGCTCGTTTCATGGAATATTTTTTGCATATTTTGCTTGCTCCAATTCTTTGTTTTATCATCAAATCATATGAATATTTTTCTCAGTGTACTGCGGTTGCCTTTGTTGTGTGTGTGTGTGTGCTAGCAGTGTGGCATTGTCATGCCAATGTCGACGACGACGACGACGCCGACGGATATGCAGAGGAAAGAGAGATAAAGCGAACCAAACGTAAATGCGGTTCATTGAAATTATGTGAAGCGCAGGCAGAGATATAGAGGGGAGAGACAGAGAGAGACAGAGAGAGAGAGAGAATCTAAAGGGGGGACAAAGTGCAGCAGCACAAATTCTGTTGAAATTGCCAGGAAGGAGGCGTACAACCAAATACAAGCCCAACAACATAAAATAGCATAGCAAAAGTCTAGTGCTATATTTCGACAATTGGATACCCGCTAAGAGTACAACAAAATTAGATAAATAAGAACCTGATTATATTATTATAATTATTAAATTAATTATATTGTATTAATTTAATTATATGATTATCATATTAATAAATAAGAAATTAATTAATAAAATTAATATTAATATCAATAATAAAATAAGTAGATAATATATAGGAAATAGATTAATACAAAAAATAATGCCATTTTTTAATGTTAAAATGTGTATACCAAAACTATTGGTAATTGTTGAGAGTCCTGGAATATTTTTAAAATGAAAATAAATAAAAATAAATTTTGTAAATTTGTTCGTACATATACATATATGGCTTTATTTTTTCTATAAAAACAAAAATTAACAGAGCCTAGAAACAACCGAGAAATAATGTGTTTCTAATTTGTGAAATTCTACTGACAGAATATAAACTGGAGTCAGATAGGGAGCAGATACCTGCGCTGTGGGTTTTGAATATCCAACCAACAACTCTCCGGGCTGTGCTCCTATAGTCCACAATTACCGTGTACAAATACAGTTAAGTATTTTTTCGTGAAAATCGTTAGTGTCGGACGAATTGAGGAAGAAGAAAATGCGAAGTACCAACACGGAGCCAGACAGGCCTCCGCCTACATCAATTTCTCCTCGTTAGTTCGTTTTGAGAAATTACTTTTGCGGTCTCTTTTCTGTTTCTGTTTCTGCTATTTTGTTGTTTCTGCTATTTTGTTGTTTCTTCCATTTTGTTGTTTTGTTTCTTCTGTGGTGCTTCTTCGTCACTTTCCACTCGAAATTCAATTAAACAACTTAATTGGTTGCCTGATGAGCGCCAACTGTTTGCCAAATGCATTTAGATTGCATAAAAATGGCTTTGCTTTATTGCTGTTGTCGCTTTAATCGGATTCAGCAGCCGCCAACGGAAATCGTGACTTATCATAAATCTAAAAAGTTACGCCGCTGCGTCTCTTCAGTTGTCTCTTCAGTTGTCTGTGGCCAAGTGTTAGATGATAGACAGCAAGCAGCAGTGGCAGCAACAGCCCCAACCATCAATGTGTCAAGTTTTGCGTTAATGGGCAAAGTCAAAAGCCCACTTGCCAGTGAGCCAAATTGTTCTGCTTACCCCTCCCTCGTTTTATGTCCACTCATAGTCTGGGGTCAGGGCACAGTTGAATATAAAACTAAGCTGTGTTTATAAATAGAGCCACCTTTGTGCAGTGAAACGCAGTTGAGTGTTGCCTGCAGGTCAGGGGCATGGTTAAAATTTAAGCGACCGAAGAGCTGTACGCTGGAGGAGCCTTCACTCGTGCTATACTCGTACCTATACTCCTGCTAGTATCAGGCACAAACAATCAATTTGCACTTAAAAGCAATTATGAATGGCAGATCAATTACTTAAATGTTTTATTCTGAAGTGCATACATTCAGTGGAGCTTAAAAACGCAGACCGTGGTGTTGTCTGCTGCTCCTCTAGTGGATGATTTTCTGGCTGTCAGTTATGGTTTTGCTCAGAAAAAAAGAAAACAAAGATATATCTACAATTTAAGCATTTTCCAATTATTTGAAACTGCAAATCTAACTATGATATATATGTATGTATATATATATATATATTTTAAGTGGCTGAATTTTCATAGACGCTGCCTAAAAAGCTTAGAATTTTCTTGACTCAGAGGCACACCTATTTATAATATATTAAAACTATTTAAACTTAAACTTAAACCGCTTCAAGAAATAACATTTCATTGCTCAAAATCGTTCATTTCTGTTGACCCATCCGTTTCGAACTAAAATTTCCACCAGACCCACCAAACACCAACCCCCCCACCCACTCAAATCCAAGGCCAGGCAGTCAGGCTGACGCACTTAAAGCTCTGATGATTTGCAGACATCTATCTTGTTGTATATGCGATATCAAAATGCAATATTTCCACTAGAATAAATTTGCGTATTTCCCCGATGCATATGGCATGGCAACATTTTTTTTTCTCTTTTTTTTTTTTTGTGCTTCCTGGCAATTGACAAGCACAATAAATTGTGATATATGGGCGAGGCCTCATCCGCAGCCACTGGGTCCGGGGTCCCTGGGTGCTGCGCGTCTGGGGGGGAAATATTAAAATGTAGCAGGCAGGAGGAGTCTGTGTAGGAGTCCAAATGATGGCCAGGATATGCCAGCGAGGGTGTGAAATGAAAAAAAAAAAAAATATATATATACAACAAAATAAAATCAAAAGCAAAGTTTGATTCGGCAACGAAGCTTTTCATACCCTTAGGCCCTAAGGGTTGGGGATTTATTTGTAAATTGGTGAATATTTTTTTTTTTATATTATTATTATTTTTATTTTTATTATTTTTATTATTATATTATTATTTTATTATTATTTTTATTATTATATTATTATTTTATTATTATAGGCATATAATAATTTGTATGTTAATACATATTTAAATTTTAGAATTCTTAAATATTTTTTATAATTTTTTTAAACTAAAATAAATACTTGAAGCGCCATCTCAGAGGTCTGTAAGTCTGTAAGTCCTGCCTGCTTTACCTTGCCAACATCTAGTCATGGCGATAATCCCCCTTGCAAGGGTATAGTTATGCGGACCCATAAATTTCAGCAGCTAGCCGAGTCTGGGCAGGAAGGCAACTTCTCGCACTTTGGCAGCCATTTGCAAGATAAATTGCAAGTGGAATTCATTTCATTTCTGTTGCTGTCCCTCTCTCTTAGAACTTTTGTAAATAATTTTTCAAAATGCATAATAAATTGTTGCATACATTAAATTGCACACAAAATGTGCATTCCGTTCCGAGCTGCTGGCAGCATCATCATCAGCAACAATTGCAACTGAAACAACATCGTGACATGTCAGCGACAGGCTGACAGGAGGCTACGGCCAGGCCCAGCCGCCGCCACCCATGTGTCAGGCTTTAATTATGTCATAACATTAGCACAAGGGGAAGGGATGCGGCACCACCAAAACATGATATTATATGCTGTTTGTTTGAAAAACAAGCGACACTGGTCAATGTGCATGTGTCCCACAATACAACAGCCGAAGCACGTCATTAAAATTGTAAATTTTGGCCTATTCATTGGGCTGCAGATTAAAATTGGAGGCTGCGGCTTAGCGGATGAGAAAGTTATAAATATTCCCCACTCAAATGAGGCATGAGCATATATGTATGCATTTTATTTTAAATATGAGTGGTATTTATTTGCTGTTAATGATGATAAAAAATATTATAGTTTTGGTTTAACTTACACTTCAACCCATAAATATTTAAATACCTTAGTAAAATGGCTATATGTGCACTGCTTTGAATGGCGTCTTTTTTCAACACCTATTTTCTTGATTTATTTTATATTTTTATTTGGTTAGCTGCTCATAACTACAAAACAAAAAGGCATAAACAAATTCCATATATATTTTTTAAATACCAAAAAAAAAAAAAGTTTTGTATGTTTCACATAGAAAATGGTTATATGAAATCGCAAATAAAAAACTAAATAATAAATAATAATTTTTAAATAAATAAAATAAAATAAAATAAATTTAAATACTGCCCAAAACATTTCTAATAAAATCAATCGTTCCCAATGGCTTTTTGTCTAATTGCAACCCATGTGGCTTGGCCAAAATTAAAGCTAATAAATTGAATCCACGTGTGTGCATAATTAGGTTCTGCTTCCCCCCCTCCCTTGTTTTCCCTAGTTTCCAACAAATTGACACCGTTCAAGTGGGCATGGGGCTTTTCATGTTTTGGCACAATGTTTTTTTGTTTTGCCACTTACGCCGCAAATGTGTTGGCAACTCACCACGGTACACATACATACATGTATTGTGTTATATTGTGCGAGTATGTAGTAGCTCTCTGTGCCACCCAAATGCCTCGTCTAACACAAACGGGCAGCAGCAACTAACTCATGCAAAACCAATTAGGTGCGGTCGTTTCGCATCGCAACTTCAACACACGATGCATGTTGTATGCTGCCCTGCCCCCTCATTTCCAACATCAATCCACACAGCCTCCACATTTAAAGCAACTTTTAATTATTGCAACGTACAAATGAGTGTGCACCATAAAGAATATTAACCAAAAAGTGAGGCTTGGAATTGTTGAATATTTATGCCCTTGCAGGAGCTGCTATAATGTTTGTTAACCTACTGAAAAGTATGCTCATTGGCTGGAGGGGCAGAGCTCTGTTTATCGTATATTTATACGCTCATCCTTATGGGGATAATCATGAGGAATATACAAACGAAAGAAAGCTTCTCTCTAACAGTCCGCTGCAACGTTACTTTCATCATCTTGCCATTGTTCTCTTAGGGTATTCAACATCGTTCACCTCTACCTATACCCTTCTTAATTTTATTTTTTTTCTGCTTTTATTTTTAATAATCTAGCATCTCGAAGGCTTCTTGGCCAACTCCTCCAACTCATCTGTGACCAGTGACGGGAAGAGCTGCTCATGCATTGCATTTCGAGCAGTTTTTGCTTGGTTGAATATTTGCGAAAACTTCTTGGCACCTCAAGATGGTTAGGTTGGGTTGGGTTGGGTTGGGTTGTGGGGTGCCCTGCCAGTGTTGTGCAATTTGCAAACGCTCACTAATTGTTTGCTGGTCCAGATGTGCGCAGGTATTTGTGTGTGTGTGTGTGTGTGTGTTGAGTGCAATTGTTATGCCTTGGAAGTGTTCAGTGGAAGAAGTACGAGTACGTAGCATTTGTTCTGGTTAGAGCAGCAATGTGGGGAATAGTCTTTAACTTTGTATAATAGTGTAGCGTAGCAGTGTAGCAAATAAAATTGATGAATAACTGTAATGCTCACAGGATTAGTAGCATCTACGATTAAAGGGGCAATGTATTTGGAAACTATATACTTTTAACACAATAACATTAACTTTACTGTTAACTGTCATTAATCAAATAAAAATAATTAGAATAAAATAATAATAATCATCAAATTTTAATATTTAAAAAAAAAAAAAAAAAACAAAAATAAAGTTTCTAATAAATAGATTTAATATTTAATCTTGTATTTAATGCCCTAATTATAATAATCTTTATCATACCCTATGCCCTGAATTATCCCTAACAATTATAGCCAGTAAGATATATGTATGTACCTGTACCTACAACCCTATAGTTTTAATTATGTATTTCCTATATCCCCCTTTTTCCTTTAATTTTAATTATAATTTATATTAGCAGACAGTTGCTGATCCTCTTCAATAAATAAATAAATATTATTACAATAAATGTTCCATATGAATCATAGTATTTTCTTGGAGCAAGCAGCCAGCCACCAAATCAAACTCTTATACAAGTCCAACTAGACGTGCACGTGCGTGTATAAGAGGAGGATTGCAGCGCGCTGTTATGGCTGTGTATAAGAGTAAGCATGAAGACATTTCTTGACAGGCAAGCACAGGCAAGCACAGGCAAGCACAGGCAAGCACAGACATGCACATTTTCCATTAAGGCAAAGCGACAGAGCAGAGGGAGGCTGAAATTGCAGCACTATATAGTAAAAGGATAATCAGTGCAAAGTGACGGGAGTAACCCAGTAAAATAACTGACTTGCAGGTGGCTGCTGTTGCGATTAAGAGTGGCAGCCAACCAAAGAGTTCAATAAGGGGCACATCAAGGCCAATTTGTGGGCAAAACCAACACCAAAACCAAACGAATGAAAAGCCATCAAATATTAAAACAGCTGATTAAAATAATAGAATAAAAGAGAGAGAGAGAGAGAGATATGAGATATGAGAAACCGCCAGAGTGAAAAATCAATTATGTGCCATTATAATAATCTAAAAATAAATGTGTGTGTCCAGCAGCGGTACGGCACGGTGGGAAATTGATTTTAATTGAGTAATTTAATATGAACGAAAGCAATTTGGCAATAAAGTGATTAACCAGTGGAAACGCCATCACCATCTATCCCCCCCAATCCAAATGGAGTTATTGTCAATGGTAACATAATAGGGGTGCCATAAACAAATACTCGCAGTACCATCAGAAAGACAATGGACAAGCCAGTGGGAAAGTCATCTGCCTCAGCTCTGCTCTGCCTCAGCTCTGCTTCAGCGCTGCTCTGCCTCAGCTCTGGTGTTATAAAACGCCAGAAGTTGTGCCAGCACCCAAGCCGAGCCCAAGAGCCGAGAGCCTAGAGGAGCCGCCAGCCAACTGTTGATATGCGCGGCTGGGCAAAAAGAGTTTCGCATTATAATTTACCGACCGACTTAACTCGAGCGTTACGTGGCACACAGGCACACAGGCACACAGAGAGTGGTGGCAGATAGGCCCGGGCTAGGCCTGCCTGCCTGACTGGGCAGTGTACTTACTGTGGGCACTTGTGATGCTTCAGCTTCAGCGCTCAGTTGCGGCTCATGCCAAACACGTTCTCTAACTGAATGCACTCGCAGAAAATATGAGCAAATATTTAGCACTTGCAGAGCTAAAGAATTTTTGGGTTTCTTTTGACAATTGAAGATTGTTACGTTGGGCATAGGAGCTGCTCAGTTCGATCATATTTAAGAACAATCCCTCAATCTGTGTGCAGCATTGTATCAGCATTGAATACAGTAAATAACATTTTAATATTACAAGTTTTAATATACCATTTTTCAATTTTTGTTTTTTGTTAGTTTTATACATTTTATTCGCGTTTGAAGTTAGAAAAAAAAACCGAATATAAATGTTATCCACTGTATTTTAATACAGTCTTGCAACCATCTCAAACCACATCAATGCCCACTATACATTTGCCTTTATCTCGCAACTCTCCTTCGTTTCTATTTGATCTATTGCTTAGCCGCCCTGATAGACCAATCTTTTCTGGCCGTGTATGCAAACAGACAAGCCAACACCCGCATTTCGAACGCCACTCACTCTCGGCCACTGCCCACCACACTGAGCCATTCACCCATTTCTTGTGTGCACATAGAGAGAGAGAGAGAGAGAGAGAAGGGGAGAAGGAGAGTGGAGAGGTGGAAGACGAAGACCTTAGCCACATTTCAACGCGGCGGTAATTACTCCATTTAAAGCTGGCCCCCGCAATCGACACCACGCCCCACTCCACTCCGCTGTCCCCTTCCACCTGTCGGCCAATCAGTTGCTGACTGCTACGGACACTGCTGCTCTGCTCAGCATGTGCATAAATTAACAATAGCCAAATGTGTGTCAACCGACCGACATTCCTAATCAAATTCAAATTCAATATGCATTTTGTTTCCATTCGCCCAGCTGCGGGGACAGAACGGAGAAGGTAACGAAGAAATGGGGGAGGGTGAGGGACGAGCCATCTAGAGAGAAAAGTTGATTGTACCGACCTCTGGCAAAGACAATAAAATGGGCAAGCTAAATGACCAAAAACACGCACAGACACACACAGACACACAACACAGAACACACAAGGGCACGGCACAGAACAGAACGGAGAATGGAGAAAAAGGTCTGGGAGGGGGGAAGAAAGAAGAGAAAACTAGTTTTGAGGGAACGAAGCTTTTATTACACTACTCGATTAGCCTAGAAAACATTCACTTGCTTAAATGTAAATCGAATTTGTGATAACTTGTGCAACGTGTTCTGAAAATATCAGCGAACGCATTGGGTAAATAAATATAATTTAAAAACCAGTTATGGCAGCTATTTTATTTTACTCTGTTTTATATTTAATTTCTTAGGCACATTTCGAATATACGCAACAGTATTAATAATAGTAATAAGAAGTAATAATAATAATATATTATAATAATAATAAGAATAATAATAATAGTAAGAATAATAATAATAATTATAATAATAGTAATAATAATAATAATAATAATAATAATAATAATAAGAATAATAATAATAATAATAATAATAATAATAATAATAATAAGAATAATAATAATAGTAAGAATAATAATAATAATAATAATAATAATAATAATAATATTTAATAATAATAATAATAATAATACTAATAATAATGTTCATCCTTGGCATTCTCCTTTTGTTCCAAATGCTACCTCCCATGGAAAGAGTATTAAAACGTTCTTGCGCTCCTCTGGCAGGGAATATTTAATGAATACTGAATAAGAATGAGAGTGCACACAGAGCGAGCATTTTGTAGAGCAGTCGAATATTAAAATGGTTCAACTAAAGCTGCAGCTATGTTCCAGACCTACGAATGGGGGAGCCATCCCAGCCATCCCAGCCAACCAGCCAGCTAGCCAACCAGTTTCTGTTGCATTTTAAATGACGCTGAAAGCACTTTTTGTTTCTCGAACTTGGGTCTAGTCTCGCATTTCTCACAAGAGTTTATTGATTTTAATATGAAATTAGCGATGCGAAGAGAATGAAAGAAAAAGGTTATTTAAAAATGGGAAAGAAGATAAATGTAAGAAGGGAAAATGTAAGAAAAGAAAATGCAGAGACAACGTATTCTAATAATAATAAAAGTAGAGCTGGAAAGCGGGTTTAAACTGAGTCATAATTACCCTGATCTCTGCCCTCGATATGATAATTTAATTTGGGTTCGAGTTAGAGTTAACTTGGGTATAAAGACTCCGGGTAAATGAACTCTGCTTACATAATAGTTATTCATGGCAAAGAGCGGGAAAAATGCAATAAATTCTGTGACCAAAAATTATAATAATGAGCCAAACATTTTCGTTTTGTAAATATTGTAAAGCGTTTTATGCTGTGTGGAATTATTCATTTGTTTTGGCGTTTCGTTGTTTAATTTTACAATCAAATTAAAAATTATTTAAAATATTGTTGTGCATATTTTTACATGCAGCAGCTAATGAGCTAACAACCATTTTTAGCATGTATTAATGGGCTTGCATAAAATAAAAGGTTTTCTTTTTGTTGGCCAAAATTTGGCAATGCGAAATGGTTAAATATTCAATTAGATATGTAAATTATGCAATGGGCAGAGGGTTTCCCTCACATTCACACTCCATTATTGCTATGGTTATTGTTATTAATATTATTGTCGGTTTGTTTGGTTTTTGTCTGCTTTTTTTTCTGGGCATAACACACGAAACAAAAGGAAACAACTCCGAACTCTGGCATTATAAATTAGTTATAAAATATAATAATTGAGGAATACCTTATGTCCAATCCCAAAGCAAAAGACTGAAAAAGAGTTGTCAGCGAGCGAAAACCATCTTAAAAGGTATTTAATGAGCAACTGGAACTGGAGTTGGGTGCCTCCATGGCAACACTTTCATTTGTAACTCATTAAAATCATAATGACAGTCTTATTATCCATCGGCCATAATATCTCGCAATGGCCATAAATCATGCAATTTTTGGCTTTTGAACTCCCTGCTGCTCCGCTCTGCGCTGCTCTGCGCTGCTCGGCTCTGCCATTGCGTCCGCTTGAGTGAATTTTAATTGCCGATTCGCGATTGCGTTAACTGCAATTTAATTATTTGATTCGTGTTCAAAGTCATCCCTGCCATTCCGCATATCCGCCCACTAAACTTGTAACGGGCAATTGAGTTTTATTAAATTGTCATTGACATGGGCATGGGTCTATTGATTAGAGATGGCAGAAGTGCGTGAGTCAGGCAGGACATGGCTTGAGGGTGTCGTAAATAAATGTGCAAAAATGTGACAGTATCGCTGGTCGTGCTATGATGGCAGATAATCATTAACGATGGATTGCCTATGATTGCCTAGCAAGTGGCAAGCTACGAGTGTGAGTGATTCATGCTTGTAAAAATGTCTTTATTAGACATAAAAACTATGGAAAATCTGTATACCTTTAACGACGTTTTAAATTGTCTGTAATTGAGTATTCAAAGCGTAATGCCATAAAGTTATGATATTGAATTGAGACATTTGAAGCTACCAATGGGCTGGCTCGTTGACTTGTGCCCAGTACCGATACGGCTACCATCTCTAACTCAGCTACGGCTATCTCCATCACAGGCTGTGCTGTCCTGTCCGTGTCCAGTTTGTTTTGGGTTCAATGCCTTTGGCGTAGTCCCTAGTCATAATCCGTTTGTTTATCCTTCTATTCCGCTGGCCGCAGGTACGACAGGTATAAAAAATAGACGGCTTTAGCAATGCACTCAAATTAAATTCCGTGGCTGTGTAAGCCCCAAGGGGAATAGACCGCGTCGCAGCTGGACTGAAGCTGACAATTTTTTTTGTTTTTTTTTTATTACTATTTTTCTTTTTATTCTGTGTTGTTGGTGGAGCCCCGTGGAGGTTTTTTGTGTGTTTGCGAAAAGGTGAAATAAAGCCAAAGGAAGCTTTTGTTTGACTTTGATTAAAGTGCTTATTGGATTTGGCACAAAAAGAATGAAGTTTGTTTTGTTTTGTTTCGTTTTGTTTGAGACTCAACACAGCAATGGCGAGAACTAGAAAAATAAAATAGAACAATGGAAATTTTAAGTCGAACTTCTAGAGCAAAAATATTTGTGTTCTACAGCTCTTGTGATGTTTAAACCTTATCAATACCAGAAAGGAACAAGAGTTCTGCTTAAATTGGAGTTTATTAAATACTTGAACCATGGCAGGATATTCGTAAGAAAAGCACAAGGTGGAGATCCCAATATGCCATGTCCCAACCATGTTGTCAGGGCCTATAAATACAGTGAGCTATTAATGCTCGAAATATGTTCTCTGGCACATGTTTTTTAATAACTAAAATATGTCTATTTTCTCTTACACATTTTTAGCTCACTTTCTGTTGAACATTTGACATCTTTTCAATGTGAAACTTAATGGCACCCCACCTTATACCTTATCAACACACAAAGATAGTGCAAAAATTAATTGGAAAAGACAAATAAAAAGGGGAAGGGCCGATAACAAAGAGCCAAAAGAACTAAAACATGGTGCAACTATTTCTGGAAAATATTCTACTATTGCTGTGGCTGTTTTTTTAATAATAATAATAATGATTCCTGGTTAAGACTTTGTTGGCTTTGCCTTTTGTATTTAAGCTTTTAGTTTAAAAAATATGAAATACGGGCATACATATGTATGTATGTATGTCATACTTTGTACTATACTTTGTGCTATATGTATGTGGAGACACGTCAGTCAGCGTTAGCTATGATTTATGCTCTCACGAATGAGCAGTGGTATGAATATGAATGAGAGCATATGTGTCAAAGTTTATGCGGTGCAAATATGCTGTAATTTGAATTAACACAGCCCTCAGCCAACAGAGCTTGCCATATGATATTTATTTACTTATCATAGTGCTGCAAGATTTACTTATATTTCAGGCACTAGCAACAGAATTATTTGATTTTATTTTATTTATTTTATTGGCTTTTAATACTAAATTAAATTAAATTAAATTTTAATAAAATCCTAAAATTTTGGTTGCAACATTTTTGATTTGTAATTGTATTTTTATATTTTTTAATGAACTTTGTGTATGTCTTTTTATTATTTTATTTTTATTTTATTGTAATCTTATAATTTAAAACATTGATTTTAAAAACTTTAAAACTTTAATGTAATATTTTGGATTTGTTATTTATAATTTTTTTAATGAATGTTGTGTATTTTTTTTTATTATTTTATTTTATTATTGTAATCTTATAATTTACCAATATTGATTTTTAATACTAAAAACTTGTTAAATTTTAATCATACAATTCTAATTGGAGTATTTTGGATTTGTTATTTGTATTTGTAATTGTATTTATTTATATTGTAATGAGTTTTGTGTTTTTTTAATTTTATTTGTTATTCATATTTCCATATGCTGTAGATTAATGTGGCAAAAATTAAGCTAATAAATTTCGCTAATTTTTATCATCTTCAAAATATATTTTCTACAATTGTGCAGCTCTGTCCGCAAGCTTTCTACACCAACTCCACGGCCACGTACAAACGAAGTGCATTGGAGCTTAGCTCTTGAAACTAAGAGGCAGAGAGACAGAGAGGAAGATGATGTTTGTTGGATGTTGGATGTTGAATGGTGGATGGGCAGACAGGTCGCCCCATTCGCCAAATCGTGTTTGCACGCGCGCGCCTTATGCAATTGCCACAACTCGTTGTATTCATTTCAGAGCCTCTTGCCACACTTGGCCAGCTTGGTTACTGCTGGTGACGCTTTTGATTTACGTGCAAAAAAAAAAAACGTAGTATTTTTGCTTGCCATTTTGGCTGCTGCATCTTTGACGACCTTGACGACCGACACCAGATTGTGTAAAACGGCCCAACGACCAAACGCCAAACGCCTTCTAACTATGCCAACGAGTGGGGGGAGGGTGGGGACCACAAACAGAAAGATATAAAGATAAAGTTGCAGAAAAAGCGACTGCAGAAGGAGCGGCAGCAAACAAAAACCCAAGTCCAAACTCAGCTGGGACCTCATTTGGCCAATGGATGGCCACAATGAACTTGAGGGCTGAGGTCGCGCTCGCCGAATGAATGAATGAAGAAGAAGAAGGTAACTTTATGGCCATCTTTTGTTGGCAGCCCAGCCTGAAGAAGCCGGAGCCCGTCGCTTAAGCTGCGGCTTTTCATAGATCTTTTGTCCGGCAAAGTCGGTTGCAGCAACTTCCAGCAATTACAAACACAAATAACAAAAGCAAGCAAAGTAAATGGTTTCCAAGCAGCCAAAGCCAAAGCCAAATGCATTGAAGCATTCAGTCTGTCTCGGTCTGACATTGAAATTTGTGTTTTTGTGGCTATCATGATTATTATTTCTATTACAGAGGGAAGGTGTAATACTCGTAGTTGGTGATTGGATATGGCGCTTTTATTTTGGAGCATTAATGTTGTTCATTTGAATTGATCCGATACTGAACCAATTTAATGACAAAGGTAAGTTCATTTAAGGTTTTATTTTATAAATGTTTTGCTATGAGTTGCATTCAATGGGACTATGATAATGCATTGAAAAGTTTACTAATGAAGTACATTTACATTTCCTAATACATTTTAGGATAACAGCGCTGTTAAGAGCTGCAGCAGCTGCTCCCGTTTACAGCTCTGTTAGCGCTCTACGACAGAGAGAGCGGGCTTGCACTCGCGCTCGCTCTCACGATCTACTCGGCTGCCGAACGGCCCTAGCTTGTAAGCTAGAACGCAAGTTTAACTCTCAATCTTACATCCGAAACGGCCACGACTACATAGTGAATCATACGCACGCAACATACATATGTATGTAAATAAACCGAAGCACCTCCCAACAACTACTTATTTCTTCCTCGTTGCTGATGACTTTGGAGTATTTAGGCGAACGATCCCATCCTCCCACAAACAACAAATACTACTTATGTATATATAACTTTCAGTTTCATTACCAGCTTGAATTTCCTCTTCAATAAGAGCCTCTTTGAGTCCAATACTGTTAATTCGTATCAAATATGCACCCAATTGCTTAATGCCCCCAAAACATTTCCACACCATTTCATTGGTGAGCAATGAAAGCATCGCATCAAACATTGATATTGAATCGAATGCGATTGAAACCATGGAATGCACTTAAAATCATTATTAACATTATCGTTATTATTATTTCGGTTGCTGCTACGCTACATATATCAAAAGCCCAATATTAATTACGCTGCTGTGTCTGAGGCCTCTCGCTTGCTGTTGCCAATTGAATTAAATGCCTGCACAGACAACGAACGGTGTTCAGGCTCGTTCAATGTTTGCAGCTCTCCCGCTCAGCCATTTGGCGTCCATTTTGCGCCTCAATTAACGGTACCAGCGGCAGCGCGAAAGCGAACACCAACAGCAACAGCAAACCATCGGCAACAGTGGAAGTGAATCAAGTGGGAACAATGTACACAGTTGATAGACCGACAGAGGGATACCCTCGCGCTAATGGTAATGGAAAAACTTTTGCATCTTGGATCACCATTTGGAATATTTTTTGGCTTTCCAAGAGAAGTCTCTAAAAAGATCTAAGTAACACAAAGTTTTATGGATTGTTTACTGTTACAATATACCTTGGAGTACCCATGAGTACCGTGCAAAACAACAACAGCCGCTGGTCAGGCCTGGCAAGAGAACACCACCCCCAGACCCCACATAGAAAAGCAATTTTTCGGAGTGAGTGTGAAGATAGCTTGCAATCGTAAATTTTGTACAATTTGAACTCGAAAGTCGTTAAATGTAACACAGGCCACAGCCATGGATGGTGCTGCAGTCGGGGGTGGGTGGGTCGCCTACTCTACGTACTACAGGGCTGGTTAGTGGCTGGCACACGCACCCGCACACCACACCACACCCCCCATTCATGGAGCGGGGCGGTGGGGCAGCAAACATGAAAGCCAAACGTGAGAAATTGGGTCACTGGAGAGGGCCGGCCCGGTCGTCGAGAAAGGAAGGCCAGCCATAAAAAGGGGAGCAATAGAAAGCAATTGGATACTGCAGCGGAGCCAAATGTATGCTGCTGCCTGGCCATAAGAGGTGGACAGGGAACTGTGAGGAGACATAGTAAATGCACTGCGTACCCCCCAGGCCCCACTCCACAGCAATGTAAATTGCAAGAGTCCCCCTGCCCATGCCCATGCCCATGTCCCTGCCAAGGCCCCTGCCCATGCCCTGCCACTATTAATTCCAGGCAAATTTAAGTGTTATAAGTAAATCTATCTTGGGGCTGTGTTTTGGTACACCTGACTGAAATTTCAGGACTGAAATTTAATTTTCAAGTGAGTCAATTAAAATTTTACGCAGAGAGAATTTTTAAAAGAGGTAAACAAAAAATTAAAGATTACCTACGATGGTAAACAAAAATTAAAAATAAAGATTACTTTGTTTATACATTTGTTTTAAATTTATTGGTTGCTAAATAAACAAACGACTTAAAGCTACGAACAATTATGGCTCAAAGAATAAACTGTTCAAATTTATAAATAAATAAGTTTAAGTTCCTGCAGATTGCAGATTCCTGCAGTTCTTATGCCACAAAGCAGCTCAGCTTATAAGTTTCAAAAGGATTAAAATCGAGGTGTGAATTGTATTGTATTGTATTTTTCCCAGCGCACATTTCACTTTAAAGGTTTCCCTTCTGCAAATCAGTTGGTAAAAATCTACCAACCAAATTAAAAACATACAAAAAATATAATTCAAATATTTATGGCCATAATTAATGCCACATTTTCTTATCACCTGTGCCGTGTACACTTCACAGTAAAGCAATTCCGTTCCGCTTCACTTATTTGCCAGCGTAAAAATGCAACGGAATTTGAATGTAAATTACACGTAAAATAAAATAGAAGAAAAAAAACGCGAAAAGAAAAACAAAACGGTAGGAAAAACCGCGGCATAGGTAAAATATGTGCAGCAGACCGCAAGCGACTCTGGGAATGCCAACGGGCAACACAAATATCCCCCCACCGTGTGGCCACAGCTCCCCAGACGACCCATCGACCCCCCACACACACCTTGCTGCCATTTTGGTGCAAACACAAAATGGAAAAGGAAAACCCGAGCGCAAAATGTTTGCATTTTGTTCCGCCAAGTTTTGTTTGCGCTCGAGATAACCGTTTTGCCGTAGTAGTTCTCTGCCATCTCTAGGAAACCACCCCCCCCTGCCAACTCTCATGCTCTCCAGCTGCAAACTTTTTCATCTTTGGGCTATTTTTAGTGCATTATTTTTACAGTTATCACGTATGAGGATATTCGAGTGTGTGTGTGTGTGTGTGCCGAGGATTTATTGTTTTCTACGTGCATTCTAAACAGAAATTTAAGGAGAGAAAATCATCTAGGATCTAGCTACTGCCTGCCTCCGCCCCCCTGCATATAACCTTGCTTACACTTACACTTACCGAAAAGGGAAAGCATCAAAGGAAGCTCTCTTGTGGGGGGAAGGATTCTCACGATGGCTCAAGTGGCTATTTATCCTTATTTCGCTAGAAAGGCGCACTAAAAATATATATATACGAAATTCCTCTTCGTTTTAAGTAGTTGAAAGCCTTCAAGGACCAGCAGTAGCAGCAGCAGCAGCAGCAGCCCAGTGTGCGGGAAGGAGGGAAGGAGGGAAGGGAACATAGTAGCTACTCGTACGAGGCTTTGACTATTTATAAATGATTTTTTAGTGCCGTCGAATATACGCAGGTTCTTCAGCAGCATTATCTTTAAACTACAACAAAGCTTACGCTTAAAAGCATCGTTACTCAGGTATTTTTAGTAGCAACAAAAAGGGCGCTGCTGTGCGACCAAAATAAGTAACAAAAAACAGTATTGATAACTACGCTAAGTCCTGTGTATTATCCTTGGAAAGTTGCTTCAATTTGATCATTCCAAAATTTCAATTATATCTCGCAGAGTCCGATTTAGCTAAGTATTTTATCCGACTATTAACTGCAGCTGTCTGAGCTAGTCAATTAAAACAAATCGATCTGCAATGAGCTGGCAGCTTCTCCGATTTTCTTGCCTTTAAACAGTCGCGCAGAGAGGTCTGCCTGCCAGGCCCCCCATAGAAGTAGCCAAATGGAGAGTAAATTTAAACATTCATTGGATATTTTGATATTTAATATGGGCATGCTAGCAATGGTAACAATCCGTGGTGTAACGTTCGATCTGTGGGATGGTACGCTCTTGGCAAGTTTAATCATCTTCGAGGCCAGACCTGGCCCAAATTCCAGAGTTTTTACGTCTTTGAATTGTGCCACATTTTTTATGTGTTGTTCCTTTTTTGCTGATGCCCTCAAACGTAGGGTTTTTGCATTGCAAAACAATGGCAAGCTGTGTAATCCGCCATGTGAGTGCAGCAGCCAAGATCTTTGCAGTCACGTTCGGGCTAACTGACGTCGCCTTCTGCATTCGTCTTGGATAACTGCTGCTGCTGTCCTATTGGGTGGCTCGCAAATTGCACAGATTTATATGCCATATCCAGCACCCTTGGATGGCCAACCAAAGCTGCGCGGTCTAGTCCTTTTGCCGGCTTATGCAGCCGCGGCTGACAGACAGCATTCTGCTCGTGGTGGAAGTTGTTGATTCTAATCGCATTGTGTTTTCCCAGCACACTCTCTGACGCAGCGCTCTGTGGCACATTGTCGGTTGCGTGTGGCGTGCATGTACCAGCCATTAGGAGAATTTACAACACTCTCCGCGGGTTGCAAAAGCAAACAGGCAGCGTTGCTGAAGACTCCACAGACTTCGAAATATCCGCGAAAGCTTCTGCATTTTCTGATCAATTAAGGTAAGAGTTTCATTCTGTAACAATCTTTTCTCCTCTTTCTCTCTATATAATATTTAATCAAATTCATTTGGTTTACCTTTTGCCATAAACTATCAATTTTTCCTTTGACATTCAACTCTCATTCACCCGCCATTTCCATCAACTTTATGGGTTTCCCTTTGATGCCTGGCCAACTAAAAATTCGCCTTATAAAGGTCAGCTTGAGGACAAAAAAAAGATGGGGAAATTATATTTAATCAGCTTCTGTGACAAGCGAAAAGTGAACCTTAATTAATTGATTTCGTTTCGTACAAAAGGGCACCAACGCGCAGCTAATAAAATAGTGAAATGCAAAACCCAAAAAGACGCACGACTAAATTTATATTAAACTTCGACCCTTGGCAAACAGAAAAAGGAAGAAAGAAAAACCCCTGGTCAGTGTCAAAGTCCACGTCGCAAATATGTCATATTCTTAGAGCGGCTAAAGCCTCCGCATAATTTATGACAATATTTTTTGCCCCCACTCTGAAATGTGGGAAGGCGAGGTAGGGATATGGGGTCTGGGTTTTGGGGTGTGGCAGGTCTGGGGCGTAGCTGCTTCACAGGTCACAGGTGATGTATTGTATTTCACTGATTTATTGCCTTATTTACGGGCCAAACAGAAGGCGATTTGTGTGACAGGCGTACGTGTAATGGCCAAAACAATAAGCAAAATAATAATAATAATAATAATGAAAATGAAAATGTTCTTTCCACATTTGATTACATACTCGTACTCGCATTAGGTGAGCAAATAAATTTATCTATCTGGCTATATTCCAGCGTAGTTTTTGTGTTTGCGAATATTTTTGATGTTTATAGAACCGTAAAATTGTTTTCCAACATAGAATGTTTTTTATTGGCCCTCAGGGGCAGCCTCAGAATGATGAATTTTAAAATTAAATTTATTTACCAACTACCAGAGAGAGGGAAACTAATTGCCAGCGGGCGAAAAACGATTTCAAGTTATTTTCTAAAGTTTGCTGACACTCCACACATTGTTTTTCTTTGCCTGGGGCTACATTGAGGTGTGGTCTGATGGGTTTAAAGTTTTTTCCTCTTGGGATCTCATTGGAAAAATTGCTACAAAAAATATATGCAGATGGGCAACGTAATTAAGGAATAATCCGAATGGTTAAACATATTCTACAAAAGTGTAGAGAGCTCTAAAGAACAGCGACCGGAGATGTTGTGCAACTGTCTACAAATATCCCTTACAACTCTAGCCTTCTATTTGCTATGTTAGGTAAGAGTTTGCTAAGCAACAACTCTGAGAGTTGTTCTGTGGCTCGCAGGCTTCTAGCTCGCCAATGAGCCTTTTTTTTTACAGCGACAGCTCTCCCAGCTGGTCCCACTCGTCCTCTGTTGACCGCAAATTATGCACGTGGGAAGCCACCAAATGGGGCCCGAACAATTGCACAGTTGTTGTCCTTGAACCCCTGCCCCCTCCACACACCCGCTCTGACATTTTATTTGTTTACACACACACACAGCTGGAATGGATGTCTCTGCCCTGGCCATAATGTATATGGCCCAGGATCGCTTTGCCGTCTACGTGTTTGCGTTCGCTTGCTTTCAAGTGTCAATCCAATGGCTGGCAAAAAGCATTCCGAAAATAAGAGAAAATCCATAAAATAACATAAGAAAAATCTCACGCACTAGGCGCTGGCCGTCTGCCTTTTTTTCTTTTCCCTCCGAAGATGTTTTTCCATCGCATCGAAATTCGACCGAGCGATAGAATTACACTATTGGATTTGCAATCAATTTGTGTGGGAATCGTAGCCAGAGCCGTGCACTGCAGCGGTTAAAGTTCATTCGAAATTAAAGCTAATTAAATTTGTGACAAATTCGGTTTTGGTTTATAGCCCAGCAGCAGCGTTGCATTGGCCCAAAATTAATTTCAGTTCTGTTTCCAGCCACCAAAAATTCCAATTTCAAATATGAAATTTTCGAGGAAATGTTTTCTATATGCAAATAGCTTTTGTTTCTGTTCGGCTATGCCACTGAAAGTACAGGCAGTTCGACTAGTTGACATTCAGTTAAGTATGTCAACCCGACTGACAGGTATTCGAACCGCAAATATTCTATCTTCAAATTGCATATTGATTTTTTAAATGGAAACGTGAAACATTTGTACAGGCAACGTCAGCAGAAAAAGGTAAATTTTCTGCACAGCATCTGAAATTAATTTCTATAAATATATGTGCCAGAGTATTTGAATATTTGCATAGAATTTTCTGCTGGAATGGGCATATAAAAATATGTTTATTAAGGGATGCTCAGGGAAAATGGAGCAGGCAGCTAACACGTGTCCTGTCCTGCTCGTGCATTCCAATTCGGGCGGAAAATTAAAGCTGCTCCAATGACAAGCGAACAATTAAAGTTCCAGCTTGTTGAATAATGTTAAACTCATTTTATGAAAACGTTGTCATGTCACATGACACACTGGTGGGTAGTGGAGCAAGGGGGGCAGAGCCCTGTGTGCGGACCACCAAAAATTATACGAAACATTTTCGCAGCGCAAGAGGCAACAGGCAGGGCAGCATGGAAAATTGCTGACCAAACTGAACGCTATCAGTGGCATGGAAATTCATGCTAACGAATATAGTCAGGCAACATTTTCTTTGTATTTATGTGACACTGTACAACACTGTAGAACAGCGTTCTCATTCAATTAAAACATCAAATTTACTGCGAGAGTTTTAACTATTTTGGAATCGTTTAAGCTTAAATCACGCTGTAACTTACTCACTGCTCAAAGGTCCGCCCCAAATATCCGCCGTAATTACCAAGAAATTTCATTAAAGTAGCCAAGTGAACTGGAGTCCTTTTCGGCCAGAGACAGCCGCTATAAATCTAATTAACAACTGTTTTACAATTAAACAGAAAACTTTGTGCACGAAAACTTAATTGCAATATTAACTCTATCTATATATAAATGGGGGACTTGCCTGCCAAGACCTGGGGGAGGTCCCTGGGCCACAGAATCCTTTCGCTTTTCCACTCTGTCTCTCTCTGGTGGCTGGCTGCAACTTAATTAAATTTTCGCATTGCAATTGTTCCAAGTTACTTGGGTGCTGGGGCCTTTTGTTGAAATTTCACGCTCGTGACATGCTTAATTAATTCATTTACTTTCGGGCATATGTACAGCCCGCTCCCGCGCCCCGTAAACAAGAAGAACAACAGAAGCTGAGAAAACAAAGTGGCATCGATTATGTTAATGATACAATGGAAGAAGGAGCAGCAGGATGAATGCTTAAAGGCGATTTCCTGCAGCTTAGTCGGAGGCAGGATTTCAGACAGCCATTATTTTCAGCTTAAATAGAGGTAGTGTGAGGGGCTTACGTTACGAAATCCACTGAAAGATGAAAACTGTAATCTCATCCACAGACCCGCGTGAGTTGACCCTCAGGCCGATGCTCAGACCCAGACCCAGACCCAGCCCTGGCCCAAGACCAGAAGGCAGCTACGTGACTTGTCATAAATCAATTCGCTTCGCCACCTCTCAGCCATTATGGAATGCAATATTCTACAATATTCTACAATATTCTGCAATTTTCTATACATACTCGTAGTTGTTGTAGCTTATAGTTATGTATTTTGTATATGTATATAACACAAAGCGCTTGCCCTGCTAACGAGCCCAACTAACGAGTCATGGCGCCTCCTCGTCTTGCGCTCATTCCTTTTGCCAATAAACTCCACACAAAAGATTCTCCAAACTTGATGCTTCCCCGGCATAATGACGACAAATTGCAATCGCGTCTGCTGCCACGTAAATGAGAGAGCTTCCTAGGAAAATTTATAACAATCGCAAAGTGAGCGCAATTTGATAAATTATATACATAGTTGGAAGCTAAGGACTAAGGTGATTGAGCAGCGGAGTCGCACAGAAGAAGAGTTCAAAGAAATTCCAAGATGCTGTTGCTGGGAAATGCTTGTTTTCAGCTCAAGTTATGCCAGGAAAGGAAAGTGTCTACCAGTTTTACTTAACTACGAATTTTTCACAAAAGAAATGCATGATAAAAGAATGCTCTTCGTTTTGTATGACATCGAAGACTATTGCCAGTTAAGCACCAAAAGGAACTTAAGGAACAAAAGTCAAGCCTGAACAGCTCCTCATCAAAGTGAAAAAAAGCAACAGCGGTAATTTTTTTCCGATTTGTACTTTGTTTATATACGAAATCCTCTTTTAGTTTGTTTCCTGAGTCAGAAACTTAATCGAGAAAATTATTTATGGTATGGAAAGTAAGGTATAATCATCGAAATGAACAACTGACACAATCAAGGTCAGTATTTGGTAGTTTGCTGTCCCTTTACAGTCCCTTTTCGGGTGTTTTTTATTCCCTCATCTGTTTTAAATGTAATGCAGAAATTATAAACTTGTAGCCTTGATTATATTATCTATCAGTGCATCTTCTACGACGAGTGATACAAAGTACTACCTTCAATCGATTATTATTTCTCGTTGGCATAATTCCCTTACACAACAAAAGGAGGTCATGGAAAATATTTATGTAGTCCAAGTCCAGCAGGAAAGCAATTTTAAATTTAAATCCAGTCCAGCCCACCTCAAGTACATGGTCAATATATGAAATTACAATTATGTCAATATCGCACGTACAGGCAGGCTCCGGCACAGGCTCCGGCACAGCCGAGGAGCGAGACGGACATTGTGCTTCGATCATAAATACCAATTAAGCCATTACAGTGCAATTATTTTCCGGGCTGCGCTGCATACGTACGCATTGTGTCAACAGACGCACGGAATGATGGAAAATCAGTTGAAAAATATTTCTGTTTATTATTTTTCGCTCTGCCTTTTTTTTTGTTGTTGTTTCGCCTTCGGGTTAAGAGAGGGGGAAATACGAGTAGGTGTGTGAGGTGAATGCGTTTAAAGGTGAGCTTGATGGATAACTTGAGAGACGATTTTGACATGAAATATAACTCAATGCGGATTGTACAGCAGGAGGAGAAGCACTGAGATGATGGAGCACATGCGAAGATGATGCTGTGGCTTTTTCACTTTTTGTGAGTGGCGTTTACTGGAAGGGTGGCGGGTGCTGGGGTGCGTTGGCACTGTTTTGAGAGGAATATACGGCAGAGTGCGGCGCATATCCCTGAATATATGCATATGTACATAAGTAGCTATCCAGGTAGAAGTTCTGGAATATTTTTAGAACAATAAAATCTTCATATTATTTACATTAATTATTTTTTATTATTATTTATTTATTATTATTATTATTTATTATTATATTATTATTACTTTTATTATTTGTAGCCAACATTTCTTTTAGATTTGTATATTTGTATATTTTTTAAACTTACAAAAATATTCTTCCACAGGGTATCTACCAGGTCGACTTCTCAGCAGCCTGACACTCTTGTTAATTTTTTTTCTACCGCGTAATGCGTTCGCATTGTGAAAAGCTCTTTTATGAGAAATTTATTAGCATATGTTTCTGCGAGAGCATTCCACATGATGCTGATGATGATGATGCTGCTGATGATGATGATGATTGTGTCATTGAACCCCCCCATGGAACATGGAAATTATTGTCGTTGTTGCCACCTTGTGATAAGACACTAATTCCCCGTCATGCCCCACGACAACAACAGCAGCAGCAACAATGCATGTGTTGGGTGTTTGGGGGGTGTGGTGTGGGGGCATTGTGTGTGTTTGCCACATGGCTAAGCCAGCTGCCTGTCTACCCTGTCTACTTTGGGCCAAACTGCCGCTGACTTGACTTGCCCCAGCTTGCCCCATCGCGTGCCTTTCACTTTCCGCTTGGCTCTCTCAGCAAACAGACAGACAAACAAACAAACAAACATCGGACAACGAACAAACATTGCCGGCATAGGCCAGTCACGAAAGTGTCGTCTTTACTTCACTTTTTTGTTGTTGTTGTTTTATTTTTGTTTCTGTTTTTTTTTTTTATGTTTTTTGTGTTTTTTTATTATGGCATTATTAACCCGTTTTCCTAGTTTTGCAGTCTTCTCGCCGTTTTCTCAGGGCGATTACGTCGCGTCGTTCGCAGTCTAGCATAATATTGCAATTTACTGGTTGAGGAAGCGACTCGACTGCGACTGCGACTGCCACTCGACTGCCACTCGACTGCAGCAATCGAGTTCACCTATGCGGCTGAGGGGGATGCAATGGATGCAACGGATGAGTCCAAATTGCTGGATTTGGAATGTGGAAAGTGAACGGACAGCATTGCGGAAAACCATTAAGAGCGAGGCGATTTGTGTTCAGCAATACACAAGAATAAAACTGAAAGCTGAAGAGCTGAGCACTCACACAGTTGACTGCAAAATGGCAAAGGAATACAGACAAATATTGGTATATGCAATCTATTGGGTTGTTTTAGAAACGTCGATTAAATGCACATTTAAAAATAAAATAAAATTAAAAAAATGAAATAATTCGATATTTTATTTTCCATTTTTGTGGTTCTTTTCTCGGGAATGTGCTATATCATTCCCCATTTTTCCTTCACTTGTAAAAAAGTGCCATATAATTTTATTATTATTATTAAGAAATTATAGCGAAATTAACTTAACTTAGAAGTAAACTAGAGCAGCAGCTGCCTTAAGCTGAATGCAATATAATTTCCATATGTTCTGATTTAATCTTCAGCTGTTAAATTTTGATAGTATTTATTTGATTTTATTTTATTTATTTATCTATTTTTTTATTTTTTTATTTATTTATTTATTTATTTATTTATTATTTATTATTTATTATTTAATAATTATGGGATCTATGAATTCAGTTCAAACAACCTGCAGAGTGGTCCCACTGCCATCAAAAAATATTGCATGTCAAACAGTTCTTCAGCAGCAGTTAATTTGTGGCCTGTGCATGTTGCTCATGGAATATGCGTATAAGTAACTTTTACTTTCAGTATTATAGCATACTTTTCTGATCAAATAAAGCTAGTGGCCTGGACGTATATTTATTCAAAGGCAAGAACTTGCTCAGTTTCCATTCCATAAATTTGCACCTCCACTTAAGCAACCAAACACCAACTTCGTACCACAAAAACACTGAGCTGAGCCAACTTCCGACACCAATTAAGATGCTGTTGCTGGCAATATTCATTCCCCTTTGACAGATCAAAAATGCAAACATCCTTTGCGCTGGTTTTCAGCTGAGGAAGAACTCAAAATAAATACAAACTCATCAACGGCAGCCGGCAGCCGGCAGCCGGCATCAGGGGAGGAGCACGAGAGGAAGAGAGAGAAGTCAGTGTCAACATCTTATCAAATGCTCCCAGACGACTTTTGCTGGGATGTGATGGGCGAAACAGAAAGGGATAAGAAGGTGTAAGAAAAAGCACAGATACAGAGGGGGGCTGCCTTATTAATTTTCATGGCACACATACACTGTCAGGCGGCAACAAAAAAAACCCCCACACTTTATGTAAATTTTTGGGCAAAGCATCAGACAGTCAAAATGCTAAGAAAAACAAAAATATTAATGATTTACCCATGTATAAGCCATACAAATGGTTGAGCAGTGGGTGGCAGAGGTGTGAGAGGAAGTGGGCGAGGGAAATGTTGTCCTTGAGCTTAACGTCAATTCCGTTCAGTCTCTCAAGAATTTTGTGCTCAGACTTTTTCCCCCAAACCGTGTCATTGTCTGATGTCTTGGTTTTTGTTTTGGTTTTGTTTTGTTTTGTTTCGTGGGTTAGTCGGGTGCAAGGGGAAACGTGACATATGCAAAAGGGTTAAGCGATTAATTTCAATATACAATATAGATATGTTTGATATACAAATTCCACACTGTGCATATCCATGATTGTGTGTGCTTATTGGTTGGCGGATATTCGTACGAGTGGAGTATCTATGCTAATATGAATTTATGTTTGCTGCTTGCCTTATTGAGAGTCATGCCATGCGTGCGCTTGAATTTGTCTTATCTGGCAAATGGAAAGTTCCCCTTGGAATGACTAGTAAAATAAAGTTTTTCCTTTTTTTTTTTTGGCAGCTTTACGTTTTTGGGAGGCATTAAGCACAAACACAGCATAAGCTCACATTTTCAGTGTACAATTTATTGTATTTAAAACTTTGTATATTCGATTTTTGCATTAAAGTTGTAATTTTTTTTTATTTTTTATTTTGTGCCAGAGTTTCAGTCTTTTTCTTTGAAGAAAGATTTGGCAAGTCTTTGAAGGACTTTTGCGGCTGGCAAATTTTGAAATATGCAGAGGAAGCCGAAACCCTTTTGAAGGCCCTTCAACTACTAAGGTTACAAATTGAAATGGAATGAAATAAGTGATGTAAAGGTCAGAAAACTTTTCTAAAGACTGGTCGCATTTAAAATATGTCACGGCAACAGGAGTAACGTAGCTCCTCAAGGCAAAGCAGGCAAAGAACACACAAAATCATTGCCCTAAAGTAGGCAACATTAACCGAAAAGGGACGAACCCTTTTAGCCAAATTCCCCATTTAATTAATTGTAATATTACTTTCCCCAAAATGTATTACATAATTAATTTAATTTTATGTTATTTTATTTTTAACTAGATAATTTTTTTAAATGTTTTAATAGTTTTAATAATTAATAAAAATTAATAATTTTTTTAAATGTTTTAATAATTTTTTTTCTTTTCTTTTCTTGGATAAATAAGCAACAAAGTCCTGCAAGCAATTATATCATATTTTATTTTCATTTAACTTTACTGACTGCATAATCCTAAGAAATATCTCCTGAGATATTTAAACTGCAAGGCTACATTTAAGCTATTAACTAATTTGACATTTGTGTTCCCTGCAACCTAAATATGCATGCAGATTGAGATAAGGATGTTTGCTTCAGGCCCCTTCACTACCAAATACAACCGTAAACAAAGTACTGTTGCTCGTCACAGTTGCAAAAAACACGCAAGGCTCGAGAACTGAGTCATGTCTGACTGTAACCTCATGCCAGGTCATTCCACTTGTCAGAGGCCCATCAGCAACTAGAAACCTACTTCTAACGGTATTTGCATTTTGAAAAAGCGCACAAGAAGTTCCGAGCATGCGCCGCAGAGCAGAGCAGAGAGAGAGAGAGAGAGAGCGTGAGCGTGAGCGCGAGTGCTACCCTCAAAGCACACTCGGAGAGAGCAACAGCAAGGAGTAGGAAGCTAAAGGGTGACAAAATACGGAAATGAGCGACGCAAAGAGGAAGAAATGTTACTTCATACGGCTAACAAAAAAAAACCCAAACCAGCAGGAATGGCATGAGAATAAGTAGTAGCAGAAGGAGAGGAAAACAACCCGCTAAACCGAAGCACAGACACAAAACAGAGAACAGAGAACTGGAAAACGAAAAAAAGAGAACGAGAACAAGAACAAGAACGAGCGCGTTCAGTCTGTCGAATGAAACGCGAACGAAAGGCGCGGCATTTGTTGTTGTGTCCACTAAAAACAATGGCAATTGTTAATAAATAAATCATAATTAACTATATATATTTTTGTACGACTGCAATGTTTAACACACCCAAAGTGCATTTAATACTAAATAAAAACAACAAAAGTACGCGTAAAAAAAGTAATAACGGGAAATACAAGCAATAAAACGAATAAAAAAAAAATCATAAATTACAAGCAAAGCGTTATAAAAGCGTGTATAATATTTTATATATTAACTGTGAAAAGTAAGCAACCAAAAAAAGAATCAATGTCAAACGTACTGCATTTGTTTGTGTTTGCAATTGTGTGTGTTTTGTGCGGGTTGTTTGTGTTGCTTGTGACGTTTGTTTGTTAAAAATCGAAGGCAGACAAACAAATGCAAAAGGATGAGCCAGCGGTGACAGGGGGGCGCTTGCCACAAGCAAATAAAAAGAAATGAGAGACAACAAAAAGTTCAGAGTGCAGCAAAAGCAAAAGCAAAAAAGTTAAATCAAATGTAAAGGCAAAAGCAGCAGCAGCTGATGGACAGTTTGTTATGAAGCCCCATCCAAAAAGAGAGTTGCTGGGCGAGTGTGGGGGTGGGAGAAATGCCAGATGCCACCCTTTGCACATCAAGGGAGAGAGAGTCATAGTACTTGTGAGAGCGCACCAAGGCCGGCTTTTCACTACAGCGCCAAAACAGAGAGAGAGCGAGAGAGAGAGGGCCAGAGAGCAGCTGAAAACTGCACCCAAAGAAAAATGTTCATAGTGGATAGTATACATACATGTATGGATCTATGTCTGTTGAAATACTTAGATATATGGTTTTAGCTAGGTAATCACTTTTTGTGAAGATTGAGACTGAAAAGAGATCTGGAAGTATTTGCTACAGGTTAAATTATAATGTAATAATTTTATTTAAAATAAACTATCAGATTTAGTGATTAAAAATAATTACTTAAGCTTAATATTTTATAGTAGAATTTATTTTATAAAAAACATTATTTTTAATAATTTTTTATTTTTAATTAATTTACTTGCCATTAAATTTTATTTTGTTAAAAATTGATTATTAATTTGTCAGCTGTTTAAATGTCCTTGTAGAGCGTATTATTTTTCGCATAAACTATTTAATGGGAAATTTAATGGTAAATTAAAAAGAAAAGAAAAGTGAATCCTATTGAGGGGCCAAAAATATTTACTAAATTATATAGACAATAAAAAAAAAAATATTTTGAAAAATAATTCAGCTTAAACAACTGCTTTAAATACAGACTTGTCTCCTACCAAAATTGGTACTTTATTTTTTTTAATTTTTGGTTTCGCTCCATATAATATTCTATTACTATAGAAATGTGCCCTCATTAAATGACACAATCAAGAATCACTCACTAGACTGGCAGTGTCCTTTCGCATTTTACTACGAAACTAATCTTTTAAGCCTTTCTCGGAAATGCACAAAATCCGAAATTACATACTCAGGAGACATTTGCATTGCTCTCGTTATTAACAGCATAATATGCTTTTATCTCCCCGCACAAGTCTCTAAGTCTCTTTTCAAATTGCAATAAATTTGCGCAAAACCCCAACGCACACACACAAACGTGCAAAATCATAAGACTTAATGCTGCTTATCAGCTCCTTGCGGAACGCCTGTCATCAAGACATTAACTCGCACAAGGATCCCCCCACTGACTGCCTGCCGCCTGCCGCCCCATCCACTCATAATAAATTGCAACAAATTTTGGCGGTTTGCAGCAAGACTTCCGCTGCTGCAGCCACAAATGAAGTGACTAATGCAATTATGCTTTAATTTGTGGCATGCAGCACGAATGCCCTCTTAAAATATGTTCAACGTTTCCGCAAGGTGCAGCGCGCGAGAGAGCGAGAACTAGAGATGGCAATAAGTTTTGGTTGGCACATGGAGATGCGTGGGGACAGAATGTGCTCTCATAATTATCATCCAGAATTTAACACAGAGACAGACAAATATTTCATTATGAAAATACCCTAAATGAAAAGTCTTACTCTGCGTACGTAGCCATCTTAGCCTATAAAAACGTTTAGAAAATACTTTCAAAAACTGAGTTGTAATTTGCTGTTCTGTTTGCTGCCCCAAAATGTTTTTCCAAGTATTCTAAAAATTCTCTTTTCGGTTTCATGTTGCTACTAAAATTCCCAGCGACCGCGCCCAGCTCTAGTTCTAGTGCAATGGAGGACAGGAAACTTTTACGCCGGCATTTGACAAAATACATTTACACTTTGATTTCCGTGAAAGGGATAGCTGTAGAAAATATGTAGAGAAGTGCGAAAAGAGGTTGGGAGGGATGCACACCCCCCACAAAAACAGATGGAACGAAGGAAACGAGATGACAGTTAAATGTGCAATGCAGTTGAAGTTCTCTCATCCTCTGCCTCTGCCTCTCCCTCTGCATCGTTCAACGCAGAAAGGTGAGGCCCTGTCATAGACGTGCACACGTACCAGCACATCCATCCTGCATGGGCTGGGCTGAGCATGCTCTTGTGCGTGTTTGTGTGTGGCAAATGGTGTGCAATCAAATGGATGTTGCCATGGCACTGGCACCCATAAAAACCAACAAGAAGAAGAAGCGAAGGAGGAGGAGGAGGTACCTAAAGTGGAAGGTAAAGTGGAGGCGGCTCTGCTTGAGGAAGCTGCAACTCATGCAACATTTAACCAACTTTTAATTATCGTACTTGAGCCACAAGTCAATTCAAGGCAGGACTGGAACTGCATACCAGTGCTGCATGGCTTCGACTAGAACTAGTTCGTTGCATATCTTTTTACATTGAACAAAAAAAAAATATGCGGCTGGTTTTATGGCAAAACCGTAAAAGCCATATGCCAAGATAAGTGCATCACTTCCTCGAGTTCCTTGTGCTGCTCGTAGCTGGCTGAATTTGTAGCTATTTTATATATGAATATCCATCTTCGCCATACAATTTTACAACGTCATCAAGTCCCGACTCCCTTTTACACAGTCATTTGCCAAAATTAGCCATTGAACTAGTTCAGTGGCAAAATTCGAGGGCACAACTTCCACCTAATGCTGAGTGGTAAAAGAGCAATCATGCAAGGCTACGAATGCACATACATACATACCTACTCGTACTCGTACTTGTACATATTTATGTAGATGCATTTGAGCTGAGCAACTGCAGCTAACTGTCTGGGAGCTCCATGGCACATACACACAGCACAGACAATTTTCCGACTGAGCTTGTCAGTTTGTACAGTTGGCTTTTCTTAACTTTTTCCCCAATGCTAAATGCTCTAATTACGCCTAATGGAATACCCAGACGAGCACACACACACACACACACACACAATTGAATATTCGTTTTATTTGTTGCGAGTGCAGAGGAATGCGCTCTGCCTGTGAGTGTATATTTATTCGAGTATTCTTGACTCTACTGTCTTTTTGCGAGTATACTTCGTACTGTTGGAGTGCAAGGGTATGCTGTGTGTCTAAAGCAGCATCAATACCTATAGTTTTCTATTAAAAAATATGCAAAAATAATCAAACTAAATGCAGATGGAAGAATCTTTATCCATATCTGTAGTATTTACCTCCACTGAGTACAGGGTCATCTTATTGGCGAGCCGCTCTACTTCCCAGTCATCTCTTATCTTCCACTGCACTCTGTGTCTCATTTTTCTTTTGCTCTCTGTGTGCTGCATATTCATGACTTTGTTGCCTGTTCGTTGAGTTTTTAAGCCAATTTCAGTGGCCTGCTCCGAACTGGACAGAGCATTTGCTTTTTATCATCCTTCATTTTATACCATATCCTTTTCGTTTTTTTTTTTTCTGTTTTTAGGATTGCCCTACATACGGTATTTATAAATAAAGCAGAGATTTTTTTTTTACCCCCACTGCATATGTGAGTGGGCTGGAGGGGGTTGTGGAGGGGGGCCCTTCCCACTGCTGGCACCGCGGCAAAAGTTTCACTTTTTTGGGGTTTTCGCAAAAATCTGCATAATTGAAATTTGTTCTAACAATTTAAATGAATATTCCATTGGATGCAATTAAACATTTTCCAAAGCAGCGAAAATGCATTAAAAGTGATATATGAAATGCTGCCATAAAAAAGTTATAAATAAGCTAATGGCAAAGCGGCTATAATTAATTTTCTGCTAAAAAGTAAACATGAAATTTGTGTGCACACTCTCCATAAAAAAAAAAGGGAAAATGTATCAGAAAGTAAACAAGTTTAAAATGAAAAAAATGAAAGAAAATATTTAATTAAAACATATCAAATTAAATAGAAATTTCAAAGAAAAATACTTATAATGTAGTTTTTGATGCACAAATAACATCTATGGGTAGGAGCAGCAGCAGAGCTATCAGCATTGAATTTTCGTATATGTACATATTAGAACCGATACTAATATGCGATAAATTACTACAAATCGTTTGCCATGGTACAGGCATAAAGTTAGCGTTTTGACGCTATGTCAAAATGTATGGAAATGCAATATCTAAATTTTAATAGGAATATATTCAGGGACGAAGAAGAGACTACAGAAGTACTTAATTTTTGTGATGAGCGGCAGCAAATGGCATTGAAAATGTTACCAAAAATTCGAATTGCAACTCCCAAAAAGTCATATGGAGTCATACGCAACTTATACATGCTCAGTCCAAGCCAAACCTAACCAACAGCAGCAACAGCAATTCGTACCTTATCGCACAGCAAGCGAGCAAAGCCCAAGCAAAGCCCGAAGGCAAGGCAAGCCAAGCAGCCAGCACCGCACCAAACTCTTCTACGCGCATACTCTTATACGCTGATAGTCGCCAGTCGGCTGTCGGCTGTCGGCAGCAGAGGTAGAAGCGCCAGCAGCATAAAATATACCGTCCGCTGCGCTTTTGGGCCATTTCTCTCTGCGACGCCGTCTGCCTCGTGTCTCGGTCTTGAAGCGTGTGTGCCGCGTATCGCGTCTCGTCTGGGTTTTCTCGTGTCTCGTGCGCCCCAAAAAATAAGCCATTAGTTTTTTGGTGGCAAAAGCGCGGCTGCGACGGGCAGCAGCAGAATAGGCAATAGCAACAGTCACAATAATCGACAAAACGGTAAATGCAATAATAGAAAAACGAGCGCAGCGATTGGCGCAACGGCAAACGCTAAACGCAAAAGATAATCGAATTCAATTGAATGGAAAAGAATGGCTAGAAATTATATTATTATATGGCAAAGAAAACGTACATTTACCGGTCAATTGTATTCCAATCCCCCCACCCCAAGGTCCCCACAAGCAAAAAGAGAAAGAAAAAGAACACTCGAAAATGAAAGTGAAAGAACAAACAGAAATTAAACAAAATTCTACTAAGAGAACAGCCAGAAATAAACGAAACTACACAAATAGAAAAACTAAATTAATTTTTGATAAAATTCCACCTGTTGTGTTCCACCCAAAAGAAAACCGACACAAAAAATCAAAAGAAATTCATGCTATGAAAAAGTCTTATCTTATCGGGCGGTATTCCATGCGTATGCGTGATGCTTCCTATGGGTCTACTCAACAGCTGTGCCTTACTTTCCCTTCTTCCCTTCTTCCCAGACATCAACCAAAAATAAACCCAATGAAAGCTATAACAAATTTGGATTTGGTTTTTGTGCGAATTGAATTAACATCTATTAAGTGCGCTGCTCATGATGTAATTCCCGTCAAACGCTTCAGATGACAATTGTCAGTAGCTTTGGCCTGGAAAGTGCAGCCAGCGTCTAATCAGAGTATAAACCTGATAAAGGCCATTCATGGATAAGATATATTCGGCAAATAAACAAAGTTAAATGAGGAATGTGTCAATGAGAACCAGTTATGAATGACTTAAAGAAGTTCTTAAGAAGTTTCTATAGTTTGTTAGAGAACATTGATGCATTGGTACATTGATTGATGAGGCACGGGGTACTCCAGTAAAATTGTCTTATTAAATCAATAGCTTTCTGTTTTATTGATTTATTAAAAACTTGTTTGGGAGTGGCAATCAAGGCCAAGTTTGTATTTTATTTTATTTTATTTTATTTTTTATTTGTATGTCAAGCTCAAAGTTTTGCTTCATTCTTGTTTGGAGCTCATAGGCAGAGTAATATTGCTTTAAAATGCCATTAAATGTTGTCTCAGTAAATAAACATTAAATAAACTTCAGTGGCGAACTTTTCAAACAAAAACTATAAAAATTTCCCACAATTAAGTTAATCCTTCGCTCAATAGAAACAACAACAGTCAGCAAGCAACAATTGTAAATAATATTTAAGTATTAATTCAAATTATATAAACACGGCATACGATAGAGAGCAAATCGCCTGTGAAATTAATAGGAGCAAAAAAAAAGAGCATTAAAAACCGAAAGCAAACCATTCAATGCTCCAGATAATCATTTTGCATTCATGCAGCGGTCTAATTAAAAACAATTACATTAAATTAAACAGAGTTAAACAATTAAACAGCACAGCACACACATTCAAGCGCATTGGGAAAGTGAGGGTGAAAATTTTACAAAAAAAAAATATAAATTCGCAAGCGATAAAATCCGAACGCAAACCAAAATGGAAACAGATCTGGCAATTAATCATTTTGTTTATACGCATATCAATGATTCTTAATGTTCTGTTTTTCCCGCCCCCCCATTCAGTGTAAACCGCATAATTAATTGCCAACACGAAAAGTAACTAAATAAATACCGAAGTGAACGTGATACGTCCTCAACCCACATAACAGATACAAATAAATATATAGATACATATTATCCAAAGAGCAGCTGTCTGTCCACAATGCGTCGCAATATCAAATTGATTGTCTTCGTCAGCATCATTTGGATGTTTGTGATGGTCTACTACTTCCAGTCCAGCACCGAGAAGGTAAGTGCCAAGCACAAAACTGAAGAGTCTACTCAGAACTCAGAAAATGTATACCCCACGGGGGGGCAATAACTCCAAGAAGTTTCAATATCATTTAATCAGAAAAGAAAACAAAAAATATCTGATATCTAAACTGTTCGTCTGAACTATTTTGTAGTCTTCCAAGATCTACTGAGGTTCCACTCCACTGCTTAACTTCAATTATAGAATATATTTGGCACAGTTTTCACACGAATATACCCTTACATTCTACGCGTAAAAAAACCTGCAGCACTTCTTCAAAGTGTGCTCTACTTATCGTTTTTATTTTTATTTATTTATATTTTTTATTCATATTTTTGTGGCACACTTTAGAAGGTGGCAGTTCCTATGTCATCAGGGTACCTGTATGGCAACTTAAGGGGGCTGCTTGAAACCCTCAACTGAAAGTGGCAGCAACCCTTTTATGTGCTTTTGCTTCTTCCTCTTCCGCTTCATCATCATCATCTTTCATAGCTGTAACGACGGCAGTCAGTCGCGTGGTCCGTTGCGTATGCTGTGGCCTGCATAGTAATTATTTGATTGCCACCCAACTATGGCCAGCCAGCTACCAACTTGATATTCCATTGTTTTCTCTTTCCTCCTATCTTTCTCTTTGCACATAATTAGCCGCACGTATTGGGAGGTGCCATCGCAGCGCTTCGCACTCCCCTGACTGTCTTTTTCGTTGCTACTTGTACAAGTTTTAATTAAGTTTTTTTTTTTTTTTTTTCGGTTGTCATTTTGCAGTCATATAAATGTCTCTTACGGAGTGCGTTTGCGGGTTATTTATTAGGGAAACTGTGACAGTTTTCAGTTGTGGCAAAGTTAGCAAATGGGGGTCCGTCCACCTGTGCAGGTGTTATTCTTATCTTTTTCGCTTTGTATTCTCATTTATTTGTGTGGAAAATAATTTTAAAAAAAATGTATGCTAGTGGGGTAAATGGCAAGCGGACTGGCTAATATTACTGTCTGTTGGCATAGGTAAGATTGTCCATAGATTGTGGGCTAACCATCATTTATCTACCTTTAACCTTTTCCACACTCTTAGACTCTTATCATTCCGTTTCCATTATCTTGACAAATTTTCTATTAACAAGCAATTTCATTTGCCATGCACTCTCGTTTCCAATTGAATTTTGTTTAGTTTATTTTCGTACTGCAAAATTATTCCAACAAGTCAGTTTGTTTCAAGAGATTCTATATTTTCTTTTGTGTGCTGCCGCAATTTATTTGTCTCATCCCCTGCCACATGTGGACTTCAGTTGAAATTTGGTTTCTGCTGTTTACTTATTTATCCGACCAACAGCGACAACAAATTCCATTTGTGTGTGTGTGTGTGTGTGTGTGTGTGTTTTCTGCTGAAAAATAAATATCCCACCAACACGAACAGGAAGGAGGAAAATCTCTCACCCACCACCACCACCACCACTCACATGATGGGAAAATGTCAATTTATTTCTGCAATTTCCAGTTTATATTGTACTTTTATTTCTTGTAGCGGGCGGAACAGGGAAATTACATACTCAATAAAATAAATAAAACAAGTCCATGACATGACATGACGCTTACATGAAGCAGGGGGGAAAAATTTGAACCGCTTGCAGCACTTTTATAAATGTTTTTAATTGTGTTAAGCGAAAAAATCCTTTCAATTTATTGACCACTTTGAGAGCCTGCTCGGGAATTCATGGCGTTCCGCTATCTGCAGAAAACAAGAACAACTTGAAGCTCTTGTTTTTCGAAGGCTTTGGAAAATTTTAAAAATGATAACATCAAAATTTTAAATAACATTAAAAGCCTTTGGCAAGGCAACTGACAGGCATTTCCATAAACGAACAGAAGCAACACAAGTATGTGCAGGGCAGGGCTTTCCATGCCTCGAATTTTGCATACCCATTAGTTGGGATTTTATGTTGAATTATTGTGGAATATTATAGTAATATGTAGTAGTATTTTTTCCCTGTCTTTTTTCATTGTTACCTCGCCTTTGCTTTGCTGTTAGTAACTACTAACTGGGCTTAATCTAGTCATCTATATCCCGACAATATATTTAATCTTTTCGGTTTCCATAACCATGTAACCCTTTTTCGCTGCAAGTACAGCGTACAAAATCGTGTTAATTGGTTTGGGTGCGGATGGGGGTGTTAAGGTGAAAATTCATCAAGTGTCACGTGTGTGTGTGTGTATGCCCACATATAATAAGTGTGAAAAAGCAATTCAATAATACTCTGTTAATTACACTTTTGATCTTTGCAATGATTTTTAAATTGAGGAAAATAATAATTATGGAAAATGGAAATGTCTGCGTGCCACCGGAGTGGCCACCAGAGTTTAAAATGTGAAAACGTAAATCTGCAAAATGAATCCGATTATGGAGATTTATATACATAAATGTACATACATTTGTACATACATACATACATATATGATGTACATATGTATGTACATACTTGTGTGGCTTACAGGCATACGCCATCAGCGTCATCGGTAGCTTTGGGTCCTCTTACTCGCTCTCACTCTCTCTCTATCTCTGTCCCTCTGCACATTTTCCCACTGACAATCATCTTCTTTTTTTGCCACCGCACCGAAATAATTTTTCATGTACATATGTATGTATGTAAACTTGATTTATTTTCCTTTTTCGCTGTGAATAAAATGCAGGAAGTGCACGGACTGCATTCACTGCACTCGGTCATTGGTTTTAGTGATTTTAACCACCACTTTTTATAGCCTGTCCCCCTGGCTTGGACCAAGCTTAATTATTATTATTATTATTTATTTTTGGACAGGCTAAATTAAAGTTGGTTAACTTTTCAGATAAGATTAAGATTGCTCAGAGATTTATGAAGTGCATTTTGCAGAGGTAGCGAACGCGAAGAGATGGGTTGTCCAGCAGGGGAACTTTGTTTTATAATCTTTGTGCACAAGTTTCCACTTGAGTGTGAGATTGAGCTAAGACTCGAATAGACCTATTGATAATATTGATAGGTCAGGTATTTTGAGCTAAAATCAGCACTTCAGCGTTGATTAGTTCTAGCAGCGAAATTTTAAGTTAATTGAATGGGTAATCTGAAGCAACTTGAAGTTTGAAACCACTGCTCAGCGAACTATATATATTATGATCCGATTGGCTTTGAGAATGTTTAAAGATTACTGAATAAGAGTGATCGCAAAAGGATGTTCGACAAAGATATTTATTAAGCCATCTTAATTTATTTGTTAGCATAAAAATTAATAATAAATTAATTCACTGACATTTAGTTAAAACTGTTTTGAAAGTGCAAACTGTATTTGCTTTTGAGTCAATAGCATTACTTCATCTGTAATTGACTGCATTGTTTCCCATACCCATTCCCATTCCCATTGATCGTTAATCATATATTTTGCCCAACTGAACTTCCACTTTACTTCCACCAAAAATAATGCTTCCCACTGCCATCGATTATAATAGCAACGTATCGATGATGAGTTAACTCTTCAATTTGCCATTCAACGACATTTCATTCATAAAACTGTATCGAAGTTTTATGCGCTCTCATGCTCCCATCCCTCACCCCACACACACGACTCGATACGTAATCGTCAAGTGAGTGTCGAACAATTTTTGAAAGGAAAAAGTTGCACACAAGTCAATCACACATTTAATTTAATTTATTTGTTAGCAGCAGGGCGGCGTTGCTTACATAACGAATTGATTAGTCTTTGCTTTGCCTTTATATTTGATGGCCTTTTTTTTCGGTTTTGTGCGTTAATTACTTTGGTTGGGCGCTGAGAAGTCCCGCAGCTTCTCGAAAGAGTTTCCAAAAATGCGCTTTCTCCTTTCTGTCGTAAACATTTCTTGGCTTCCGCTTTGGGGTTACGATACATGTAGAATGGTTAAGAAAGGTGCATCTAAATAGCTGAACGTTGTGATTAGTTGAGAGTTAATCAACGGGCATTTATGTAGAAGCGCAGCAGAAAACGTAAATTATAAAAATATAATTATTATAGTTATAAGATCAGGGAAAATTACGGAACAAAGTTCAGGAAAAATCCAAACCCAGCCGAAGCTGGGGGGCACTTCCGCATGACCATGGTGACTATATATGTATGTATGCTTTCCCATCCATATTTATGCATAAATTGTGTATTATTGTGTATGCAAATATATGTGACTGCTACTTGGCAATATTATTTCATATGCTTGACACTCGAAGACATCCCAGCATCGTTTTTGGTCCATATGCAAATGCTGCCCCATCATAAATGCAAATTCTGACAGAAACTTTTTCCCTCAAGTTTTTTCCATTCCAATTTTGTCGCTTGCAGCTTTCGCCCACTGCTACGCTGTGCTGGGCTGGGATATCTATTATAACAACTTCCATTTAACTTTTATGGCCTTGCCAAAAGAGCCAGAAAAAAACGAGTCAAAATGTGCTATAAATACTCGTAAATACATTTATATATTTCAAGTTCAAACGAAAATGCCTGCAGAGACCTTAACGCATCATGAGTTCGATTTATGGCGCTGCATATCACAAAACCCAAATTTGTATACAGATACAAACAAAAAGAGAAGTTAAATCTATATATTACGGCAGCGAGTGGCGAAGGGAGAGGAGAAGGGAAAATAAAAAACAGAAAAAAACATTCGCGTGACAGAGCACAAGTTACGCTCTGGTTGACAATTCCAATCGCATTGCCAACAACAACAACAAAAAACTCACTTGAAAAGAATGTCAAAGATCCAATAGAAAAAAAAAAAAATGGTAATTTGCTCTTAAAAATGTTTGAAATTAACATTTTGGTCGCTGGAAATTAATTTCAATTAAATTCAATAGATGATGACGGAGGCTGATCGGACTTGAGAGAGAGTCAAAACTGGTTTCCCAGAAATGGTTAAACTTAGGTCGGTGGAACTGCAAGAAATAAATTTTAAATGAATGAATCTGAAGGTCCGAGCAGCCGTTGGGCTATTCTGGGAATCAATGAAAGTGGGAGAGCAACAGCAAGGTTCCAAGAACAAATTCAAAATATTCTTTCATGCCAGCAGCACATTTATAAAACTGTTTCAGTTGCCATATGCCATATGTTAATTGCAATAATAATTTGAATAAATAGTAGAGAATTTCCACAGCTGTTTCTGTTTCTGATAAATATTTTTACCGGCTTTGATGAATAGAATTCAATAGAAGCAAACCCAAGTCATGTCCCCCAATCGTCTGCCAATCTTTTGCACATCTCACTCATTTGATGGCTTTGCTCTTTTTGGCCAGCCTACAAATTAGCATTTTATCAAACAAGTTGTCTTGATTTTTTGAGGTTTTGCTGCCAATGGAAACTGGTCAGAGTCAGACCCAAAAGGAAGAAGAGGGGCCGCTGCCCAGATCCCAATGGAATCACAAAGTTCAGTTGCTTCTTTGGCATTTGGTGAGCCTCTTGACTTACGATGAATAATTAAAGATGCTTATCTGCGTAGACAGAACCGAGTTGACTGTTTGGTTGGGTGTTTAGTTTTGTTTTTTTTGTTTTCCGACTAATTTGTCGACCAAGGGGAGTGGTGGGGCAGGGCAGGGCAGGGCAGACCAGACTGGGGCCCCAAGACTAAATGACAAAACTTCTCGCTCAACCGGCTCTGGCTATATCTTTTTGAATGGGTCCCCTAACCGGTTAGCTGCCTCACCCCTCACCCCCTTTCTGGGCTGGTGTGACCATCTGCTGTAGAAGCTGAGCTTGGTCGTCGCTCTTGGATATACTCTGCAAGAGGGTGGCATGATTTCACAGAGATGTTTATCACGCATGAAAAGGGAATTTACGAAGCAATTAAATGTCTTTAATGTCTGTATATATTTATTTGCAAACAAGTCTCTAAGGTGGAAGATTTTCTAAGCCACAAATATTGGTTGCTTTGAGCTAAAAGAATTGCAGAATTTAAATCTTAAAAATTGCAGTTTTATCTGTCTTTGCTGGACATGCAAGTGTATCTAAAGCTGCCACCATTCTGAAGCTAACCCGCCGTCCTTCTTCTGATAGTTGGTGCTGCTCTTGAGGCTGCCTGCGGTGGCTGTGGCTGATTCTGTTGCCGTTGCTGCTGTTGCTGCTGCTGTTGCTGTTGTTGTTGCTGCTGCTGCTGTTACTGCTGCTGCTGCTGTTGCTGCCGTTGCTGCTGCTGTTGCTGTTGTTGCGGTTTTTGCTCTTCTTTTTCGCCGTCTGCCATTACGCAACGTAACCGTAACCCAACGCATTGAGACAAGGTCGTTTGGTTTCGCTTAATAATTTTACTTTTTATAGTTTCCCCAGCTCCACTCATCCGCCGCGCCACACCACGCCACGCTACTTCTTCTTCTTCATCATCATCATCATCTGCTTTTGCTCTCTTCTGGTTTGGTGTATCGATCGATTTGATGTGTGTGTGTGTGTGTGTCGATACTTTTGGTAGTTGCCTCTGGGCCACTTTCAATTTCATTTCGCTGATTTTTATTGTTATTTTACAACTTGTTTGGACTGCTCTGCTTCCTATTGCCAGTAGCAGCAGTGGCAGACCCCCAAATGGCATAACAATGATAAATGCGGGCAGCGGAATGATTTTTGTTTGTGTGTGTGTGTGTGTGGCTGCTTCATATAACAAAACAAATTGAGCAGCGGTCAGAGGGATTACACTCAGATAGCTAGAGCGAGAGATACAAGATATATATGTATCTGTAGCTGTAGCTGTGCATGGAGCGAGGGACAACAAGGAAAACTGCCACTGACAGCTGGCGCAACATGAACTTTAAGCCATCAATAAGAGGCACTTGAACCAAATAAATAATAAAAAAAGGAGAGCAGATATAATTTTGTTGGGTGAAATTTCAAGTGAAAAATGCACTGAAAAATGGAATGGAAAGCTAAGGCACTTTATATGATATGTACGGGAAATTGCAGCATAATTTATGACACTACATTAACAGCCCAGTAAAGCCCAGTAAGACTATCCTGCCTATTCCTCTGATTTTAGACAATTTATTCCAGGCTTAAGCTGACTAAATGGCTCAGTGATTCAACGTCAAAGATCATAGGTGGCATATTACCAATCAATTGGTCATAATCCTACTCAAATTGGTATGCCAACCACTCATTAAAAAACGCTAATGTGCCGCTAAACCTCTACCCCCTCTGGCTATAAATAGGCCTTGCAACACTCATTCATAGACACACACAATAATGTTCAACCTTTACCTTTACCTCTGGCCACTTGACCAACTGACACGAATAGTTTTTAATAGTTTTGTGACCTAACCCAAGGGCCAAGCAACAAACAACACCACAATAATTATAAAAAAAAAACACACAGCGAGTTTTACAAGAGACGGGGACGAGACGAGACGAGACGGGGCACTTCCCTCGCAGACATCGTGTTTGCCCAACACTCATCACTTTGGTACGTCAACTTAACGTGTTTTGCGTCATAAAGTTCAAGTTCATTATGACAGCCCAAAGGAGAAGAGAGAAGAGTGCATATGTATGTATATATCATGTACATACAACAAGCTCTGTTACAAAAGCAGTAAGCAGCAGCAGCAGTGGGGAGCCCGTGGGCGCCCACCCGTCCAGGAAAACCAAAAAAAAAAAAAAATATACCCACACTTCAGCTAAGTGCTACTTTCTGGCGATTACACAAACAAGCAGCCAAACAAAAACAAAAGTGAGACCCAACAGAAATTGTGGCGGGGGGCATTAAATAATTATTATTTAATGATGGCATCTGTCCGAGCTAAGAAACATCATGCAACACAAGACAAGAGGTCTGCGAATGGGCGGGAGAGATGTTGGATGTTGATTTAATGTGGGTCAAAAATATGACCCATATTTTTGTGTTTAATTTTGGTTTAGATTTTATGCAGAAAACTCGCTCCCTCTTTTTGATGCCTAATTAAATGTCTTTATCGAAGTCTTTGCCATAATTTTGGCTTACATTTTATGCAGAAAACTCGCTCCCTCTTACTAGTATTCTATTTATAATTAATATATATTTTGATGGCCATTTAAATGACTTTATCGAAGTCTTTGCCATAATTTTGGTTGGCAGTTTCCATGAGCTCGCTCCCTTTGGCCTCCCCTTTACGTGGCTTTCACGTGGCTCATTTTAGAGGCAACCCAAATGCCCAAGTTGACATTTTAATGCAGACGAAAACCCTCTGGCGTGACTCATGATCAAAAAACATTTAAATGTCAATTTAAAGATTATCATTTAAATACAAAAAGGAAAAAAAAAAGAAAAACATCTTAAACTCTGGCAAGTGAAAGTACGGGCAAGAGGCAGCGACAAAACAATTGAACAACTCGAGAAAGTCCAGCCCAAAGACAGACAATTCAAATGCATGATATATATATATACATACTGTCTCCAATTGTCGACCATTCGTATTTCGTTCATTCGTTTTATTTTTTTTTGTTTTTATTATTTGAGCTCCTCGCAGCTAGCTGAATACCAAAAATGCATGTTGGGGGGTTTTAACCAACAATTTTCGGACATTTTCAGCCACTTAAGTAGTGGCATTCACCTCCGCTTTGTGGCCAAAAGTTTGCTTCTCCTTTTTTATGGCCAGCTGTGATTGGTTTTGCCGTGTGGGTTGGGTTTTATTGCGAGCACAAGAGAGGGCCAGACATTGAAAGTTTGCAATAATTGCAGTTGGCTGGTTGAGTAAATGGGGATGGGCTGAGTTCAGCTAAATTGTGTGGCAAAGTTCATTTTTAGAAACGTAAATAAGTCATTAAAATGGATATTACATTTTCCGCTTTAAGTTGATTTTATTTGAATTTGTAATAGGGTTGAAAAAGTTCAGTTCAGTTCAGTTGAAGTATTTTCAAGCTGTTTGATGGGTTCTCTGCTCTCATTTCTGGGAATGCCAAACCAAGCACACACAAATTGCTGTTGCTTTGGCAATCGTCTAAGATGCGATCTCTGGATGGGATGGCAGCAGCTTTGTGGCAGCCACCTGCATTGTCTGCTCTGACTGATGAGGCCACCCACATTTTCTATGACTTGGCAAGTGCGGGCTGGGAGCAAACAGCAGCCAGTGCTGCAGTTCAGATAGGCAACTCCTGGTTTATGGCTTCGAAAATGCTTTCTTGTACTTGTACATAAATACAATAATCCCTGCAAAAATCCAGTGGCTTAACAGCTTGAGCAGCCTCAAAGCAAAAGTACTTCAAGCAGCTCTTTTCTGCTGCATAAATAATTAAATTATTACTTGGCGCGCATAATTAAGTCCCCCCCCCTAAAGTCACGCACCGAAATACGTGTCTATAAATCGCTTATGTGTTTATTTATAATTAAAATCTTGTTAAATATTCATAATCAAAATTCTAAGCTTAAACGCTTGAATGCTCCGCGCTCAGCCGTAAATATCTGAACGTAATAAACAGCCGAAAGGTGGAAAAGTAAAAATCGCCGCATTGCCATTCACTAATAAATATTTAATCTATTTTATTAGCTTGATTAGCGCAAATTGAAATGCGGTCAAATGTTTGGCTCCATTGGCCGTGCTAATAAACTAATTAAAACAGTGCCAAATATAATGGATGCCATGCCAATTTCCAATTTCCAATGCAAATACAAATAAACACAGACCGCAATGACCACTGCGGATGATGTGGATGAGAATGATCATGGTTTTTGGGGTCAGCACACATAGAATTTGGTTCAACTTATTTACCCAGCAGCAGCACAGAACAATATCTAATTTAAATGAGATATAAAAATTGTACTTTGCCAGCGAGGGCGTATTCGAATTCTGCGCATTAATGTGTCTCCCTTCCCACATACAAATTGTCAGACCTTAACCAAACAGTGCATCCATCAACTGATTGTTCAACTGTCTCAAATGTATCTCTATCTCTATGAATGGCGAGTGTATCTGTATCTGTAACAAGCGGCAGACTATTAGCCATGAGCTCCATGAGTGAGCTCACTGTAGCCTGACTGATGACATGTGCCAGTGCGGGTATCTGTATCTCCCTTTAGGAACAGTGGTCGAAGGTGTGGTCAAATGTAAGAAATAATATTTAATGGAAGAAGCAGCAAAAGTGTTATTTACAGCAACGTTTTTTTTGTATGAAACAGTTGTAAGTGTACGCATTTGGGTGTGCATTAAAGAGAGAGTGAAAGAAGAGACGAGCGATAACAGTGGCTCGCGCCGTTAGTTAACATGCTGTTAGCGTAGCCAGAGAAAGATTATGTTAAGCTTAAAATTAAATTTCAACAGTAACTAAAACGGAAAAACTCTACGCGAAAGTTGTAAAATATATGCGGAAATATATGGGGAATATGTAATGCACATTTGCTAATTTTTTCCATACTATTTTCTCGACTTTTGACCCACAGTGCCTCTCAATTTTAGTCTCGTTTTTTTGTTGTGCTGCTGTAGGGCGGCGGTCACCAGCTGCTGGACTTCTATTTGTGCTTAATCATTGAAAATTCTTTATGCACATGACTCACACACAACTGTCTGCGCTGCCAAACAACACAACACAAAACACACAAAAAAAAAAACAAGCCAGCAAAGACAATCAGACAGAAACAAACGGAGAAAAAAATAGCCACAGCAAAGAAAGCAATAATAGAGTTCACAATTCGTTATAGCCGACTGTATTTGTATCTGTATCTCTGTCTCTGTTTCTGTTTCTGTATCCGAAGACCGATTCATTGCGATGTGAGTTTGCTTTAATGGAATGACCCGAAATGGCGGGGCGGGGCGGGGCGGGGCCACCACCAGTTGATTATGAAGTGCGCTAATGCCAGCCCCAAAGAGTACCGCGTACGAGTGCCGAGTGCGAGTATTGATAATTTCCATAATAATTTTCTGGCTGGCCTTAATTGATTTTTCACTCTTTCTCTTGCTGCATAGTGAGTGCCGAAAGTCAAAGGTCGAACTCAATATTGAGTGTGCCACAAAACACCAAAGCACAGCCACAGCCACAGCCGCAGTCGCAGCAATATGCAATAAACCAATGTCAGAGTGAGAGTAAGTGAGAGAGCGACCCAAGACTGTCGCATCTTGACCGAAATTTATGCAAAGCACTTTCAATATATTTTATGAAGATAGCTTGGCGCAGCCGAGGCAGCAGCATAGTCACCGCAGCAGCAGCCTAGTGGTGCAGGGAGGAGCAGGTTTACAAGTCATAGGCACTTGGGCAAAGTCACTCACAGTGGCAATTTGGACACAAAACACACACACACACAGGCATACCAGGCATACAGACAGACAGACAGACAGACACTTCTCCACAAAACCTCAAAACATGCAACAGCTGCCGCCTGGCTGCAACTTGCAATTTATTGCCGCCTCATCTGCATGCCACTAACTGCAAATGATGCTCCAGAAGGGCGAAACGAGGCGAGGCTCAGCTCCGAAATAGTTTTGGCCCCTTAACCATGGCACTATGGCACCATGGCACCCAAAAATTAAACAACATAAACAACTAATTATTTGCTGGACAAACTTTAAATTATAATTAGCAAAAGACTCAAGCGCAGTTCGCAGTCAAAGCTCTATAAGTTTTTGAGTAATTATGTTGCTGCTGTGTTGGGTGTTAAAAGCGTTTTAAAAGTAGATCAGAACCGTATCAAATTAATTTTAGATTTATGACGAGCTCAAGTATTATTTAAATCGCTTTTTAAGACAGGCGAGGCACAGCGTCTGAGTTAGCCATCCCCAAAACAAAACACGTTAATTGGCCAGCCATGGTAATCCTTCCTGACATTCCCCAAAGCTCGTTTCGCTGACTAATTTATTGTCTGACCTTAGCAGAAATAGAAAGGAAGTTCACAACCCAACAAAAAGCCAAAACAAAACAAAAATATAATAAAAACAATACAAATATATTTATTTAATTGAGTTTTGTGCAAGACAAAGTGAAACTTGTTTGTTGCAACTGCAACTGCCACTGCCACTGCAGCTGTGCAGCCCATGAGGAAGCCAGAGTGTTTGTTACCCATCGCTTGGCTTTCGGTGGCGAAGACAACGATGAAGATGCCACACAAATTTTTGCTACCAAAACAATTTGCAATTGCTGCTGCTGCCGCAATTTGGTTGGCATGGCGCACAATTTCCATCTCCATCTGTGCCACAGCCAGCTGAGTTGCATAACATGTTGCAGTTGCCACCACCACCACACAAAATCTATCTTTCAACGGCAGCAACTGTGGGCGGCGGGTGTGTTTGTGTGTGTGTGCAAGGGTGTTTGGGAGGGCTGAGCACGTGTGAGTTTTTCCCATTAACTTGTTGGGTCAATCTCTCCTCTGGTGTTGCCCCAAAGTGCAACGGATAATTATTGTATGTTTGCTCTAGAGATTCGAATTTTTTTTTTTTTTTTCTGTCATTGATGATGGATATATTACTTGCCAGAGTCACCCAGCAGCTGGGATTGGGTTGGGAGGTAATCTATCAACATTTTCCTTATGGCAATGTCGGCCCAAGAAATGGTCATTTAAGCCAGACTAAAATCTTCTCTTGCTACTTTGTGCCCTTCCCATTTTTATGCCCCAGGAAAATAACTCTAAAGTCCAGATCCGGGAAGGTTTTATAAGCTAACATAAAAATTCTAAAGCAAAAGTTTGTGCCAAAGAAATTGAGCCATAAAAAAAAAAAGGGAAATTGTCTTAGGCAGGAAATGTTTTCAAGTGAAAACTACTCGTATCACTCGTATATCTCTCTTTGATGGTAAATAAAAAATAATGAGCTGTCGGAAATTGGCCTTTAGATTAATGAAAGTTTCAATGTAAATTTCTTCTCAAATGGAACACTGATTGAATGGCAGATATTAGCTTTTCTTCCTCGAAACTTTCCCATTCTAATTATTTCTTGGTACCAGCCATAGCTTGCAAAGGGTTTCTTGGCAAATCTTGCCTTTTGTTTGCCATGTTCTGTGGTCAATATCGAATATTTACATAAAGTATATACACATGTTTTATGTTCCCTTAAATAAATGTCTAAACTTTTCTTTTAGTGTTCGTATTTGTGCATAAATCAACACGAAAATATTCCAAACTATTTAATTGATATTCCACAAAATATAATCCTTTCAGACAACGCTCGTTCTCTCTCTCTCCCACTCTCTCTCCCTCTCTCTCTCTTTCTCTCTCTCTTTCTCTTTCTCTGTTTCTCCCTTTCTGTATTATTGCTTTATCCTTTTTTTTCTGGCTAAATAAACTTTTCTGCCAGGGCCTGCGAGACAGCCTGAATAACAAGATTTTGGGGCACATGTCATGTGGCACATATGTAGGTACAAACATACATACATATGTACATGTATGCATGCACAATTTTGATCAGAAAATTCGAGTTCAATGTTCGGTCGCCTTTCGCTTTGTATTTCTGTTTTTTTTTTTTGGGGGGGGTTTGTCAATATTTTTTTTGAGTGGCGTGCATAGACTTTTAATTGAATTTTGTTGTTCTTTTGATAGAGTCTGAGAGTCTACCGGGTTAGTGCTTTTCGAAGTTGCGCCTTTGGGTGTGGCCCGGCCACAATTTGGAATGCAGCAAAGAGCAGAAACAGATAGCAGCAAACCGAAACAGAAACAGAAACATAAACAGATTGCAATACACGATAAAGTCTTTGGTGGATGTTAAGACAGACATTTGTCTGTCTGTCTGTTTTTTTTGCTGGGTGAAAACTACATTTGATACGTTCCAATTACTAAATTATGCAGTTAGGAGCTCTTTCCAGCTCTTTGCCGCTCTTTCGATGTGAAAATCATTCAGCTGGAAGACTGCACACACTCAGGCCAGAGAAACGGAGCCACCAAGCGCCAAGATTAAAGAAATCTCTGCCGTTGCTTCTACCTACCTCTGCTCCTCTGCTGCTCTCGTCTAACCAAAAACAAGCAACAAAGATAAAACCAAATAATGGTTAAGGTTGAGTGAATTACGGGGGATACTCTCCACAGAGAGACACAGTAAAATAAAGCAAATTAAAATTGTGGCAGCCAAATAGCTATGGCAAACGAAATGAAAACAACAAAAAAAAACCAAGAAAATTGTCGCTAATTAGAAAATGGAATTTTACAATTTAAGAAAAAAACCCAAATGAAGACATTTTCTGGGTTACCAGCAGACAATCTGTTGGATTTATAGAACAGCAAAAACACTCTCAGCAGAACAAAAAACAACTTTTAGCTAGGAAACTTTCAAGAAAATCTTGCAGAAATAATAGAAATAGTGTTAGACATTGAAAAGGGTTTCTTTCCCTAAGAACTGCATCATTCAAGGCCATTAGAAGCCTCCCTCAGAGTGTCAGCTAAACTTATAAGACAAAAGTCTTTACAAAGCTTTTCAATATGCGAAAAAAAATGTTCAAATGAATGCTAATTCACTTTGCCTCAGCCTGAGGCAGCTCTTTCCCTACTTTCCTTCTTTAATTATTCTGTTTTCAGCAGCTAAAAGTCTTTCCAACTTTTTAAAAGCAAAAATAAAAATCAACTTTTGTCTCGCTGCTCACAAGACTTTTTTCTATTGAGCAATAGGCTAGAAAATTAAAAGGGGTTTGTGAGGTAAACTTCGTGCAAATAACAGCCGCTACTTCTTCAGAGATCTGCATCAGAGATTTGAAAAGCAGGGGCCGTGCAGCAGCCAAATCTTCACCCTAGTGTACGCTTCCATACACTACATTTTTATGTCAGATCTTGGACTGCTGGACTACCTGATAGTCACTGATAGCCAGATCGAATACCAGACATTGGCACATAAAATCATCGCTGATCCAAGCTGTTATGTTTAGAAATAATCAAATAAGTAAGCTAAGTGTGTGGGCTACAGCATTTCGATTGCTCTATTAGTTTTATGGGCACGTCTTGCACCTGCTGCTTGAAGCACTAAACAACCATTTGTTTCAGATATTTATTGCTAGTTTTGCAAATGCTTTGCTAGTTTGCCTCTCCCACTGGCCACAACAATATCCTCCCTTATTGTTGCAGCTCCATCTGCCCTAATCGATGCTTATGTGCGTGACTGTTTTTGTGGGAAATTGAGCCAAACATCAATGTTATTTATGGCAGCTTTTGCCAGTTATGTTATCTCTGCCATGTATGGGTCTCATAAATCCCAATAATTGCTTTCTTTGTCTGCCATTGGGCATCTTTTGGGATTTACATATTCGACCCAAAAAAAAAAAAAAAACAATCAATGCCATCAAATGGCTCTGAACTCGTTTCAAAGCATTTACTTAGCTGCGAGCATTTCATGTGCATCTATTTTTGGGCTAAAAACATTGAACTCAAACATTGAACCCCCCCCCCCAAACATCAAACATCAAACTCGTAGATGGGCAAAAATATAAAACCTGCACAAATCAAACACACAGCAAAAAACTGACGACATCTAAGGCAACCTGTTGCTCTGCTCTGGACTCTAACTTGTAGCTGTTGATAGTTTATTTTATTGTTTTTAATCTCAATCAATCAGTTTCAGAGCCAATGAGAATTTGATGATCCGAGTGAGAAGTGGCAGTGGCAGTGGCTGCTTTGGGGTCTTGCCATTGACATTTTGAGTGGGTATAAAAAAGAAAAAAAAAAAATAGAATCATCTTTCAATTGACGTCAGCCAAATGGGGTACTCTCCGGAGCATATTCTATATATAGATTGGACAGCATTGCACTGGGAGTTGCCACAGCCCCCCAAAGGGCATATAAATTTGCAAATGGAGAGGAAAATAATCTTCACATTACTTTTTTGCTGGCTCTTTGGGGGCCACTCATAAATCTGTTCAAGTTGCCCAATTTAATACTGATTTACGAGAGTCCCTCCAATTAGGAGTGGGAGTGGGAATGGGAGTGGCAGTGGCAGTGGCAGTCTGAGAGCCAATATTGCTAATCAAATATTGATTTTGTACGCTAAGCCGCTAAGCTCTCGTGTGTGCATTTAGTTGGCCCAATCAGTGGCCGCAGCAGCCCACTGGCAGCCACTTCAAACAATGAAACTAATTAAGATCCCCTTGGCTGAGGTGGCTCACGCTCCAGCCATCATCCATCAGCCATCATCATTAGTCCGATGATGATGATGAGGACAGGACAAAATCGGTTATGAAAATGCCCAAAATTTCCCATGGATTTTCCACCCACAATGCATTTCCGTTGGCAGCACGTTACTTCACGTTGCCTGTTCCTTGGGCTTGCCAATCCTGTGTTTACGCTGCGTATACGTAATCGGGTTTGTTTGTGCCGGAGTTTCGTCCGGCAATGCTTGAGGGGCCCAGCGTAGCAGTGTTTGAGGCTGGCTTTGAATTGCTAATTGTGTTCAGATTTTCATGAAATTGACTGCAAATCGAAAGGATGTGCATGTGCAATGGATCGCTCAATGGAAGTCACTCTGAGGGTTCTCATTGTCAGAAATTAATCGAGTTTGTGTAGTTAATGGAGCCAGTTTCAATGCAGAGAAATTACACACAGAAATTGCGGCAATAAAACTGGAAATTAACACAGAATGTTGCAAAAATTAGTAGTCAAGTTTTATTTTAATTTAATATTTATTTTCTGTGTTTATAATTTTATTTTTGAGTAAGGATTAGTAGCAGTAGCGAGCCTCGCAATAGCCGAATGTACAGCGTTCAGTACAAACGAATTTCTTATGCACAGCCAAGTCCGTTTCAAATACTTTATTACGCCACACCGTGAAAGGATTTCAGTCAGAGTCAGCCATTCTTAAAGCTCCATCAGCACAAAATTCCAACTCAATCAATAAAAATAAAACCCAAACAGCTGCTGAGCAAAATAATTCCTGCAGCCCAATTTGAAGGCACTTTGCTACGGCTGACTGACCGACTAGTGACCATCCCCAAATTGACAAATGAATCATTTCACTTTGCTAAACACTGACCCAATTTTGAGGCTCCCAGAGAGCGCATAGACTGTTATCCCGAGTTGATTATTAATTGCTCCTTTGCCTTGAGTCTATTTGTCATGCGTGTTGCCTTGGCTCTTTTGTGGCTCTTCGAACTCTGATTTCAGTTGGCTGACTTTGCCACTTTTGTGTGTGTGTTTGCGTTGAATGCTGCGTGGATGCGTGATTTTAATTTTAAGTGAACCATTCTTTATTTCTTGGCATGCCCCAGCCCCATGCCATTTCGTTTGCAGCTTTCGTTGTACTGTGTGGCACGTGAGCTCGGCCCTGGAACGTGCTGCCTTTTAGCGACAATTTTAAACGCATTTTTAACACTTACCCCGCTCCTTGTGCTCTACGCTTTTTCGCTTCTTTTGTGAGCCCTATTTTTTTTCTTGCGAGAGAGAGAGAGAGATTCATTTGATATGCCAGATTTCACTTGACAGCATTTGGCATTTTAAATATTTCGTGCATTTGGCTCGGTTGTGCTGCTTCGGTTCTGTTTGCACTGATAAATTATTTAGAATGTACTCAGATATAGCCGGGCTGTGTCTGTGTTTTTTTCTCACCCACTCTCTCTGTCACTCTTACGCTGTTTCTATAGACTCAATAGAGTCCTGCCAAGGAGTTGTGTGTGAAAGGGGAGCTCAATTTTTTATGGTCTCAAGGTTATATTGAATGTCTGCTTGGCTGCGAGGCATTGATATGCCTTTCGTGTTGTCTGCGCTTTTGTTTCTTTTTCGATAGAACCACAAAAGCCAGACACATTGTCATATGTTCATTCCTGGCGGCTAGTCAGGGTTGTTCTTGCGGTTTGTTGGTTCGGCATTAAGTGACTTTTATAAGATTTCCAGGACTGGGTTACATTCACAATTTTAATGTTCTATTAACAGCTAAAATATCCCGTAAATATCTAGTAAATATCTAGTAAATATCCAGTATATAACCACTAAATATCCAGCTATATTTCAGATAAGTACAAGGCATTAGATTAGGCATTCAAGTAACCCTTGCTGCTGCTGCTTCTTTATGAGTATTTATCGACGCTTGCGAGCACATACACCATAAATACACACTGAATGAACAGATTTGTGTAGCCACAAAATGAACTCAGCCAGATAAATGTCTTAGCCTAGCGAGTCCTTGTAGTCAACCCTTTAAAGATTCACCAAGTTCTGTGCCCTAAAAGGTTTTCCATGTTACGTATTTAAGCAGAAGTCCACGAACGAAGCTCGGACATTGTTTAAACTGGGTCGTGGTCGTGGTCGTGTTCGCTGCTGCTGGGCTCCTGGTAACATTTGCCATTTATAGATTATTAATCTTAAAGCCAACACGAAAAGCAATTCCAAATGGTTTGGTTTTAGTTGCTGTTGCTGCTTCTGGGTGTTCTCTGCTCGGTGTTTCTGTTCCATTCTGCTCGGTGTTGCTGTTGTGTTATATTGTGCCTGTGGGGGAAACTTTGGCAGAACTTTGCCATAAACCTGCACGAAAGTACCCCACCCACCCACACCCCCATTCAACCTATTTTATATCCTTTTGCAACTCCACAATTTCCACTCACAATTGCTCTCAGCTGAGTTGAGTTATTGCCCCCGAAACGGAGCGTCAACGCTCCGCCGGACGTCGCCAATGTGGCGCAGATTAAAGAAATAAATTAAAACACTTGTCTCCCTTTTCTCTCTCTCTGTTTGTGTGTGTCCCTTTAGGTGGAAAATCGTGCACTGCGGCTACGTGAGGTGGCAACGGCCATGCAGCAGCAGCAGCAGTACCAGGACGACTCCTCGTCGGTGGCAGCAGCGGCAGCAGCAGCTGGCGGCGCATCCACAGTCCGGCTCTGGGCACCAGCCGGTGGCGGAGTGGGCCTGGGTGTTGGCAGTGGGGCCGATGATCCCGGCGGCAATGTCATTCTAATCGGTTCGGTTAAGGACTTTGAGCGCAATGCGGTCCATGGCCTCAAACTGAATGGCATTGTGGCGCTCGAAGAGACGTCGCAGGTGAGCACTGAATACTCGCTCGCTCGCGAGTCCCTCTTTAGCTTGGGGTTTACCTTCTTTATGTTGCTTTAGGCACACAGCGGCGGGGGCGGACGACTGCCAATGGCACCCAGTGGCCGTGGCGGCACCACCGAGGTGGAGTACTTCGATGAGGCGGGCTACATACGAGCGGGTGCATTGCGCAACGGGGAGGATCCCTACATTAGGAATCGCTTCAATCAGGAAGCCAGCGATGCACTGCCCAGTAATCGTGAAATACCCGACACCAGGAATCCAATGTGAGCCAGAAACTGAGACTGAGGGAGTGTTGGAAACTTACTAATTGAGGGGATAAAACCTCTTTCCCTTTACCAGGTGTCGCACCAAGCAATATCGCGAGGATCTGCCCGAGACTAGCGTCATTATCACCTTCCACAATGAGGCGCGCTCCACGCTGCTGCGCACCATTGTCAGTGTGCTCAATCGCAGTCCGGAGCATCTCATACGCGAGATTGTGCTGGTGGATGACTTCAGTGATCATCGTAAGTAGATGTCAGTGTGGATATTCCAGGGCGGCGACTCATTTAACTCCACCCACAGCTGAAGATGGCCTGGAGCTGGCCAAAATCGACAAGGTGCGCATCATACGCAACGACAAGCGTGAGGGTCTGGTCAGGTCGCGGGTGAAGGGCGCCGATGCCGCCGTCAGCAGTGTGCTCACGTTCCTCGACAGCCACGTGGAGTGCAACGAGAAGTGGCTGGAGCCGCTGCTGGAGCGGGTGCGCGAGGATCCGTCGCGGGTGGTGTGTCCCGTCATCGATGTGATCAGCATGGATAACTTTCAGTATATCGGCGCGTCGGCCGATTTGCGTGGCGGCTTCGATTGGAATCTGATCTTCAAGTGGGAGTATCTCAGTCCCGCGGAGCGTTCGGTGCGTCACAACGATCCGACCACGGCCATTCGAACGCCCATGATAGCCGGCGGCCTGTTTGTCATCGATAAGGCGTACTTCAATAAGCTGGGCAAATACGACATGAAAATGGATGTGTGGGGCGGCGAGAATCTGGAGATCTCGTTCCGTGTGTGGCAGTGTGGCGGCAGCTTGGAAATTATACCCTGCAGTCGGGTGGGTCACGTCTTCCGCAAGCGGCATCCGTACACCTTTCCGGGCGGCAGCGGCAATGTGTTTGCCCGGAATACGCGACGTGCCGCAGAGGTCTGGATGGATGACTACAAGCAGCATTACTACAATGCCGTGCCACTGGCCAAAAACATTCCATTCGGCAAGTAAGTACAACGAAGGGGAAGCGGCAAAGGGCAACATAAACAGCAGCTAACTTATTTATTTGAAATTGTTTGCTCTCCTTGCTCTCTCCTTGCTCTGCTTTCCCGACGTGTCTGACTTGCAGCATTGACGACCGTCTGGCTTTGAAGGAGAAACTGCATTGTAAGCCATTCAAGTGGTATCTGGAGAATGTGTATCCCGACCTGCAGGCCCCCGATCCACAGGAGGTTGGCCAATTCCGACAGGATGGCACCGAATGCTTGGACACAATGGGCCACCTAATCGATGGCACTGTGGGTGAGTAACAGCACTTTTGTACCAAATAAAATGTATATTTGTATGAATGCGAAAGGTTTCGTTCACTTTCCCTTGAAACTAGCTGGCAAGCAGTTTACTGCTGCGCTTTGCCTTGACATTGACTGGCAAGCAGTGTACTGCTTAAACCTGCTGCGCTTTGCCTTGACATTGACTGGCAAGCAGTGTACTGCTTAAACATGCTGCGCTTTGCCTTGACATTGACTGGCAAGCAGTTTATTGAGCCTTTTGGTTAATTTCTGCCATGTCATTTATGTGCCGTTCTCTTTTCGCCCGCAGGCATCTTCCCCTGCCACAATACGGGCGGCAACCAGGAATGGGCATTCTCGAAGCGCGGCGAAATCAAGCACGACGATCTCTGCCTGACACTGGTGCAGTTTGCACGCGGCTCCCAGGTGGTGCTGAAGTCGTGCGACGAGTCGGAGAACCAGCGCTGGATAATGCGGGAGGGCGGCCTGGTGCGACACCACAAGATCAATGTGTGCCTGGACTCGCGCGATCAGACGGCACAGGGCGTGAGTGCGCAGCACTGCAATTCCGCTCTCGCCACGCAGCGCTGGTCGTTCGGCAAGTATGCGTGAGAGCGAAAGCTGACTGACTAGGCTGAACGCTGTCGAGAGAGAGAGAGATAAAAAAAGGAGAGAGCGCGGGACACAGTGATATTTGTGCAAGTGGATGGAAGAGCAAGAGCAAGAGGAAGAGGATGCCTACCTAAACTCTGTGTGGATTGCATGTGGATTGTATGTGTATTGTATGTATTCGTAATGTTTTTACCCATGTTGATTTGTTGCTGAACATAAAACACACACACACACACCCATAACTACATAAATTATGCGCCTACATTTAAACGATAAGTTCAACTTTAGTTAAAGAGGGTTCAAACACCATTTCCTCCTGGGGGTTAAAAGCTACATCAAAACGACAACAACAACAACAACAACAAATATATGAAATGCATACACAAAAAATGTACTTAGACTGATTAATTTTTTTGTATGATGTATACAAAATATGAGTATATGAAAATGAAATAATACTTACTATTAAAATGATGTAAAACTTTTGGCAGCTGCTTGACAAACAAACAAACAAAACAAAAGAGAAAAATGTAAACTAATTTTTTGCATAACATTCCAAACGGCACACACATTCATTCGAGTCAATTAAGGATCTATACGAAATTACTCACATAAAAAAAATAAATAGCCTAGCACACACACACACACACTCACACACACACATGCTCAGAGTCTTCTCAACTTTGTACTTAACAAAACAAAAAAACAAACAAACATGAAATGTTATCATTAGTTTTAGTTATACACCTAAGTGGAAAAAATCATTTGAAATCATTGAAACCTATGTATGTATATATAATGAAAAAAAAGGAAAATATTATTTAAATGTTTATCAAACGCCAAATAAATTGAACATTTCGATTGTATACGTACGAGTATATGTATATTGAATATATTTTACGCGAATCGAAAAGAATTGAATTGAATTGAATGTCTCTTTTTGTTATTATTTCTAATGCATAAATCATTTCCAGTAATCAAAGGAAAATATTATATATACGAATATACTTTTTATCAGACATGACGCATAGTTTTTCTATTATTTTCGCACTCTTCTTTTTTTTTTTTTTGGTTCTTTGTGTGACAGGAAAAGCGTGAATGATTTGAAAATAAAAAAAAAGTGGAAAGCAGATAGAAAAAAGAAAACCAAATATTGTTTGTGGCTTGTACCCAATGAGAACAACAAAAAAAATGATGATTAAAAACATTTTTAATTTAAATCAACCATAAATGCAACAAAAACAAAACAAAAACAAAAATAATAAACGAAACAAATTCCAAATAAAAAGTAAATGTGCAAATGACTTTATTCTATTTTATTTTAGTCTGTGATATGGGGGCCCATGGCGGGGATTTGGTGGGACACAGGCACCGGCACAGAGGCACATCTGCCATCAAATCTGGCCCAAGTACTTTGACTGCTCTGTATGTAGGTTAAACGACTTAACTTTCAACTCCGAAATGGCATGGCATGACATGGCAAACAAACGAAACGCAGAAATGAAGGCAGATGAAAACTTGGCACATTACGCATACGTCACGTGTGCCCCATACACGAAAACGAAACGTAAGAGCTGTACATACACAAGAGTTCGTTGCGCTAATTTTTGTATTACTCGTACTTAAAAATGGCACGGAAATGCTGAAGCGCTGAAATTGTAAGACATTGTAAAACAGGGCCAAGGCTGCTTCAAAATGTTTTTCCTCATTTTTGGGTATTTTAGGGCGCCATTGGAGGAGCTACAGGATTAGGTACGTGTACACTGAACGAGTATGTGCATGCGCAGCATAAAGAATAACATAAAATAAAGTGTTCTCCTCTTTAGCTATTCCCTCAGCGCTAAGCCAAGACGGTAGGTTATTCCAGAAAGTAGCTGGGAGAAATTTCCTGATGGATATGCTACTGGAAATAGATGCTACAAAAATTGAGCTAGCAAAATGCATCATCGTAATGTTTTTATTTTGTCCTTGCATTATGCAAATTCTTCAACTGAAGATGGATTTACGGTTGGGGAATGCAAAAATGTTTTTTTCTTTTCCGAAATATATTGGAGAATATTAAGCAGTCATATCGCAAATGGATTTTCCACGGAAAGCGGAAGGATCTCTTAATAATTTCTATAGCACTGTGCTTGACAGATTTGCAGCCCAAGAGATGCTCCAAGGAAAGACAGTTAATGGGCATAAAGGGACGCTGTCCTTGATGCAGGAAAAATCTGACAGAATTTCTCTTGCACTGCGTCAATGTGTAAAGTTCAAAGAATACAGGAACATATCCAAGGCAAATGGAGCCGCCAACAGCAGCTCGTTAACCAGGACAAGCCCCCACGACTTTGGCTCGAAGGAAATCATAGAAATGCAGCGAAGAAAAGTACGCACAGCGAAGCAGCCGGAAGACAAACCGATTTCCGTGCCAGAAGCCGCCGAACGGAAGCCGAACTCGACACCCGGCCTCAGGTGGGGTAGGTGTGGCAGCTGTGCAGGCGACAAGGTTAACCCCCAAGTCAGGGAAATCGCTTATGCGGCTCCCCACATCAGCCCCAGCCCACACAACCCTGCCACATACGCGCATGTAAGGTGGAAAATTGTTGAGGCGGGTCTCGCTTTTATTTGTGTGCGTGCGGGTAGACAGGTGAATAACAGTTTCTGCCCCTCCTGCTGCCTGTTAAGACAGCGTGTGTGTGTCGGGCATACGTGAAAAGCCAACCAACTGACTGCCTCTCACTTGGTCCGGACCGCAGACCTGACCTGGCCAGAGCCGACTTGGCTTGGCTTCGCTTGGCAAACATTTTGCAGCTTCCTTTTGCGCCTGTGTCGCTTTCGTCGCCCCCTAGCAGAGCAGATGCTATCGGCAGTTTTTTCCGCTTCCGCAGTTTTATCACGGGGCATCGACTTTTCCCCGCCCAGCCGCCAATATTTATACGCGCCCCGGGCAATGCTTGGAGCATATCGGACTGCTGTGCGCTGCGCAGCATTCAACGACTGATTGACAGTTTTGTTAATGACTTTAGTACCCCCAATTCAGTCACTTTAATTACTACATCAGTTGCTGGTGGCTTTACTTTTTTTGTTTTAATATTTTTCACTAGTTTAAATTTACTGCTCGTAGCTGTGGCTGCTAAAACTCTGATATTACTCGACTGTAAATACAAAAATTTAGCTCTTAAATATGCAGTCATTTATTGCTTGCAACAGAAAGTTTTGTATTCAGTTTTCGCATTCTACCTGTCTGTGTCTCTGTCTCTCCCCATTGGAGTTATCAAATATTTCTGCTACTAATTTCTTATTTATTCTGTTGAGCAGTTTTGCCGTAGAGTTTGCCAGCCGTAGTTCCAGTTTAATTACCACTTTCCTGTTAGTTCTAGTGCTGTCCCTTCTAGTTTCGTTGTCTGCTGGGTGTCGCCGTCAGTCGAGAGCCATCCTGCTGCTGGAGTGGCAGATACTGACACTGCCACTTACACGTACACGTACACACATGTCCTGTCTGCATGGTAACGTAGTCTCTGTCTTATGTCATTGTCGGCTTACGTGGCGTGTTAATAACATACCCTATCCATCGCTCTCTCCATCTTTCTGTCAATCAGTTGACATTATGCAGCACAGGCTCAGAGGTTCACAAGCAACAGCATTGAGTTGGAGTGGAGAGCATAGGCATATTGGCTGGCTTGGCTCTTATAATTTCTTTTGGCTAGTTTTTGCATTAATCATTACCTCATGCACATGGCCCTCTGGACCTAAGTAATGGCTCGGCCCTGTCGCTGCCAGACTGTCGCCGTAAGCATAATTAACAACACGTTAGAGAGCGCCGGCCAAGCGCTGGACGCTGATGATGATCACAAATATTATTGCTTGGGCTGGGGAGAGTTATAAAGCTGTACGAAGGGTAGAAACAATTAAATTCCGACCAAGTGCAGCGTTAACAGCTGCTGTAGCAGTGCTAAACGCTTCCAACCATAAATTAAAAATTAAGCAAAACCAATGGGACGCACAACATGAATCCTATCGCAAAAATTAACATTTAATCAGACAATAAGAAATTATTTCATTATTGCCATTGTATTTTGGGGAAAATCAATAGGCGTTTGCCTAATCTTTCCTTTTCATTCATACTGCGAACAAAATGCGAATGCAAATTACTTCTTTATTATTGTTGTCTGTTGCCTGTTGCCTGTTGTCTGGGCTGCTGATTATTCAGCACCCAAATTTGGCTCGCATAAGCGGATTACTTCACTCTGATTTCTTGACATTGGCCGGGGGTGGGGGGTGAGGGCATTGTAAGCATTTCATCAACCAAAGTAAGTAATTACAATGATGCTGCAACTGATGAATACCCTCTGATATACCCTCCTTAGTAATCTTTTATTTGAGAAATAATTACTTAATAAAATAGAATTAAAACAATATTTTAGGGTGTCTAACAAACCTTAAAAAAAATCTGCGAAAATTGGAAATTCTTCCTTGAAGTATATCTGCTGCCAAGTCCTAGTGTATACTCGTGATCCCCATGACTACAGGGTATTAAAGACAACCTATAAATCAGCTTAAATTTACACTTTGCACAAAACTTTTGCAAAATGTCGCGACAAAAAAGTTGACACAGCTGTTTGTCCTGCCATTTATCCTTCGCCACTTTGTGTGTGCGGGTGTGCCTGCAAATTATTTGCGTGAATGCGTGTGTGTAATCGATATCCAAATCGGCTTAGCTTAATTATGTTCTCTATTTGGTTATTGAGTGTTGCCCATTAACAATGCAAATGATAACAATTTGGTGCTTATTTTGCGCTTTACAATTGATGGAACAAGGCAAGGAAAATTCCTTGCTAATAATTCCTTAATATAAATATGGTTTGTGTTTTTTTTTGTGCCCCCTTGGGCAGCTGGGAAAAAATCGTTTCCATGGAAAACAATATTCCTCCAATCAGGAGAATTCATTAATATTTAATGGGCCCTAAATGAGTGCGTAGGTTGCGAAAAAAATATATATTATTTTTCGCATAATTGGGTTAAGTGAGGGGAAGCTGCTGCCTGCAAATTGAGCGAAATATTCAATGAATATGCGGGGAATAAAATCAATGTGAACAGATACGGGGCAAGTTAATAGGCTGAAAGTGTTTTTGGGCTGCTTACATAAATAATAATTAACTAATGGAATGATGTGCAAAATAATAAGACTGATGCTGGATACACGGCAGTGTACTGTGGTGCTGATGAACGCCCAAAATAAACGTAAAATGTAGTGCCATGTTCTCTTTTATTTCCTTCTTCGATTAACTATCTGTTACAAATATTCTATCGATTAGCTCTGCCCCCATAAAGCGTTTGGGATGCTCGAAAGTAAACTATTATTCGAATGCGCCCAGAAGCAGGCAATGCTTTTTTCTCCTGCGGCACACAAGCACGCACGCACACACACACGATATGGCTGGGCTGACAGAAGCCAAAACTTGTTTTGACAGCAAACAAATACTCTCAGCCAAGCGAAGCCAAGTTGGCGCCCATTGTCTTGACTCATAACGTACGAAACTTTCGCCTGGCTTTCCACCTTTGTGCCAGTCTTTTGTTTTATCTCTCTCCGACTTAATTGGAAAGCATGAAGACACAAAAACACACACACACACACACCAAGTGAAACGTGTTGGCATTAAAACACGCACGACCAGGAATAACAAACAAATAAACGAACACACGAACACACGAACAACAATGGCTGCCAAAATGTTTGTCCTCAGCTTCCGTTCCAGCGAGTGGCTTCAGCGGAATGCTGTATACATAATTTGCGAATGTTGTTCTAAGTGGCTACTCGACAGCTGTTTATGGGTGGGCGAGGGAGTGGCAGTGGCAGTGGCATTTAATATTTCGGCATTACTTACCCACTCTGCAGCCTTGTGTAGCGTGTTCAGCCTGCCATATGCATAGTTAATATAAATAATGGCAGCCATCAAAATTTGTCCTGCATATCGGACAAAATGTGAGCAACAGTTGACTACTGGCAGACCATAAAAGATATCAAACAAGAAGCTTAAGCCACACACTCAAGCTGCGGTTAGCTTGGAGCTCCTTCCGCATTTAACGACAAATAAAATACATAACTTGTGTGGATGCAGATTAAAGGCAAGCTGCAAAATTGCGCAACTTAATTTGCCAATGCCATTCCACCCGCAGCAATCGTAGGAGCCTTTTTCGGTTTGCCCAATCAACCAATCGCTGCTGTGCAGAGAGAGAGAGAGCAAACACTTGAGTAAATCCCTTGCCATTTTCAGCTGACTCGTGCAACAAATTTGCAAATTGTTTGATTGTATGCAAATAAACCGCTAGAGCCGCAATTGCGAGCAAATACCAAGTACCAAGACGAGGGCAAGGATCAACGAGGAGAAGAGCGACAGCAGCAGCAGCAGGACCCTGACACCTGAGCCCAATTACGAAACTAATTAATTGAAAGCAAAGAGGCGTGAACTGGCAGACAGCCAGATAGATGGACCGCTTGGACGGTTACAAGTGCCCACTTTATGTGGGCACACCATCAATCCGGGCCAATCAACATCAAAATTCGAAATTCAAAACCTTCCAGCGAGCACTTCTCGCCGGATTGGCCAAATCAATGTCCGGTCCAGCCACAGCCAAAGTTATGGCGTGCATAAAAGTCAACGTCAATGATAAATGAAGCCAGAGCCAGCGCCCCAGTTGTCGGCATTTGCATACCGATGCATACATAATGGCCCCAGAAGAAAGATGCACAAGGAGCTGACTCTCAAGATGCCCATGGCAGGCAGCACAAGTGGAGTTGAAGTACTCCTCTTCCTTTGGCTTTTCGGCTGGATATTGCACAAAGATGCTGCAAGAAAAATACGTATTCCATTTGCAAAGCGACATGAATAAGCCACCGGACGAAAGGATAACAATGTCAGTGACACATGAGCAGCGAAACGGAACGAAACGCAAAAGCGAAAAACGAAAAACGAAAGAGGAAAAAGTAAAAAACCAACAAATAGTCGAAGCAACGAAAAAGGGGAATGGCAAAAGAAAATTCGCTGATGCAAATTTAATACTCTTCAAGCCAAGATTATTTCGAGAGGAGAGAGAGCCGCAGTTGCAGCGCAGCGGAGCGGCTTTTTGTTTTTGCCTCGACTCGTTTTTGTTCTCAAATAATTACAAGAGTGGGAAAAAACTAGGTTCAACAGGTTACTCAGGCATAACTAAAAAGAAAAAAAATGATTTTAAAAATATTTAAAAAATATTCATTAAAGATTTGAAAAAGTTTAAGCAAGTCTGGCAGCGAGTCTTTCTAAATGTCGCCAATGTATGACTATTTTTAATTGAAATATATTTAGTTTGTAAAAAGTCGCGCGGCCGCTGGGACCGGGGGTTAGAACCAGAGCCTGCTTATGTAAGTTCAAGCTTACAAGAGAGAGAGAGAGATCCGTGCGGATCGTGAGAGCGAGCGCGAGCGCGAGCTAACAGAGCACTGTAACACAGAGCGCCTAGCCTGTTATGCTGTTACGCTGTTACGCTGTTACACTGTTACACTGTTAACAGCGCTGTTGCCCCGTTAGCACAGATATTCCACATATTCCAAACAAAGCAAACCTGGAGAAATACTTATATAAAATATATAATATATATGGAATTAATATTAATCTCAAAAATTGTTTCCAGAGACCTGCGCGCACAATGTGTCAATCGAATCGTTTTGATAAAATATGTACCTGGTGCTTTGCCATATGGAACATAATCAGCGGCCTAATATGGAGCATTCTGGCCATTCTCGCCCTAATCGGACACGAGCGTGCGTGCAGTTTTCCCTCTGCTGAAGTGAAAACTAACCGAATTATTGTACACTTCTAGATGGAATACACTCACGGTACTACGACATAGTCGTTTGCATCTATGCAGTTACGATCTGCATTTGTGCGCCATTGCATGTGTTGTCTGGAGTTCTGATACTGCTGGGAGATTGCAAGGTAAGTCGGGCAACCTTTTTCACTTACTTCACTACTTAATGATTTTGTTTACACTGCAGGACAGCAAATGGATGTTCACGAAGGGCAAAAATCTGAGCAATTTATTCCCAATATTTTTGCTCGGCACCGTCATATTTCCAAGTAGGTGGCCTTGCTTCCACTGGATCTGTAGTTCATTCATTGCTTATTTTTCATGGCTCTTTTTCCTGATTTCAGTTATACACTTCATTGTGCTGGCCAGGGTGTGCAGCTACTATAAACAGCGCTGGAAGTGAATCTCAATTTGAGCATCGTTTCCATTTCCATTTAACTGCCCAACCGCGCGCCTGCAGTGTTCTCCGTTCTAGCTTTAATTGATTATTAAAATAAAATGCATCGCATGCCCCTGACCTAAGAGCACGCTTAAAGTCCCTGGGAATGCAACACGCTAAATGCACACATTTAATTTAATTAATTACTCATGTATAAATACGTAAATAATTTTACTAGAGAGGTAAATAAATTTATTAGCAAGGGTAGAGAGGGATTTTCCTGCAGTCTCATATTAAAAGTGTGTTTAAAGGAGTTACCTTTAATATTTAGCTGCCAGGGTATACAAAGTTCGTGGCGTTATATACCCTCTGTTTTTGTTCATTAAAAAATCCCAAATTCGATGTGTGAATGCAATCAAAAATACGCTTCAGCGACACGAATTTAATTGGCTTTCGCTTTTTGGGTTTCAAGGTGAAAAACTAGCAAGACTTTTTTTATTTTGGTAAAATTCAGATAATCCATTTCCTTAAATAATATTTGACATTGAGAACTATATTAAACACAGCACAGGGTACGCCAATGATTGACAGTGGACAGTGGCCACACACTCTATATTCAGTGGCCTCAGTGGAGTGGCTCAGTGGCTCTCCCCTGACAAAGACTATTGGCACAGAAAAATGTGTATGCCCCCGAAGACACATTCAAAGCAGCTGAAGAAACAATGCAAGCTGTTGACACTGACTCCACAAGAATCGGAGACAGCGACGGACATGCCCAGAGGACAGACAAGTGTGTCCCCCCACAGCTGACAGTCCGAGTACAAGCGGATGAACAAGCGAAATTAATCCCTAATGCCCATGGACATATGCCAGAGAGCTTGTTGGACAAGTTGTCAAAGCTGATTCTGTCTGTCACAATGAACCTTACTGATTTCCGAGCAGCCTTAGAGGGCATAGGGAAATGATTCTAATTCAGATATTTCCCATTGTCTTTTGCATTTGCATTGGAGCTCCTCCGCTTGGCAAATGGTTTAATGAAATCAATTACCAGTTGCCTGCACCCAGCAGCCACTTTGCTCTGCGGCAAAATGAAATTAGTGCGCCTCAAGAAGTCGAAGGACGACCAGCAAAATGCAGAAGGAAAATTGAGTAAAAGATAGAAACCGCTTGCTTGTAGCAGTCGACAAATTGTTGGGCACAAGGACCTTTCTGCAAAGGTTTTTTTCCTAAGTTTCCTTTTGCTATTTATTGAGTTTTTATTGCTGTGGACTTGTGTTTTTGCTTTTCTTATGGCCAAATTGAATTTGAGCAAATATTTGCGGTGGGCTGACTTTGATTTAATATACTCTAAGCCATATCTATACTGGCATGGATGTGTGTGTGGACTGCCACTGCTAAGCGGAAAGTAATTGAGTTTTAACTGGCTGTCTTCTATGGGCAGTTTCCGAGCTCTTTTTGTTCTCTATGCCGGATATTTTGCAGCATATTAAACTCAATTTATTCAGGGAAAATAAGAGTGCGCCAATGACCGTTTCTGGTGAATTCATTTTGATTTTTCAATGCCGAAAATAATGGGGAAATTCAATCAACTTCAAAGTCATTTACAGCAGTCGGTCACATATATTTCGTGCTCTCAGTAAAGGCTTTCATTAACGCTACTCAGGTTTTCCCCAGCCCTTTCCCGAGCCTCTGCGGACTTTTCAATTTTCAATTAAAATAAATTCAGCCAAAATAAATATTTATTATATGAAATTAGTCCTGCCCATTGCTTGGACACTCCCAAATGCAGCTCAAAGGATTCTATTTCTTGACAGTTTCGATGCATGCCGGATTGCACATCATCGTCTTCGTTGTGGCTGTGCACTTGGAGAATCCCTTTACAGCTGTTGCAGTTGCAGCTGCAGCTGCTGCCTTTGCTTCAGGTTTTGCTGCTTTTTCTAATTTCTTTGCCGCATCATCCGCTCTACCCGGACAGCAAGAGTCGCACTGACAACGCGGCTCCTGGTATCCAGTTTCGGGCGAACAGGGCGGACAATTGCAGGTCCTTATCGTGTCCGCGGTGCAACAGGTTGGCGGCGTGGGACCCACATAGAACGGATTGAAGCGGCAGACCATCTTGGTGGAGGGGGCTGGGAAGTCCAAGCAAATCAGGCGGGTCAACAAATTTTGGAACTGATAATTTAGATGTTAGTTTTTTGAGTGCTTTCAAAGAGCACCACAAAAATGTCTCAATAAAGGCTTAAACGGATGACATTTATGTTCAATAAAAGTTTAAATTTTCAGTGCTTCAGCATATCCGTAGGAAACTCCAAATATGTTCCTGGCCAAATAAACAAATTACCTGCCAAATGAGCGGCCAAAGCCAGACAAAAACAAAAACCGTTGGCAAATATTTGTTCATGTTTTGCAGCTTATTAAGCTGCTGGCTGGATGGCTGGCATAGGAAGCTTAAAGCTGATTACACAACAGCAGCAACAAAACCGAAGAAAAACCCGCACAAAAATAAACATTTAATGGCGAAACAGGCGTAAAAAATCGGAGCACCAAATGGTTGAGAGGCGGTAAGCGAGAAAATAAAATAAAAGCTGTACCAAAATAGAAGGCAATAAAGCAGGGGCCAAGACGGTGAGGGGCAGGATATAGTAGGAACAGATGCATGAGAAAAGGATGCGGATAAGGAGACACAGCAGGAGGAAAGGAAAACACATGCTCGTACGTACATGAACGACTTCATTAGAAACAACGCTCGATGAGCAATAATGATAAAAAAAAAGGAAAAGGAACAGCATGAGAAAGAAACGCGACAAGCAAAAAGATGAGAGCCTGACAACGAAGAGCAGCTGGAAAGAAAATACACAAAGACTCCGCAGAGCATGTGCAAAGAAAAAAACCACCAAAAAAGTAACCCAATGACACTTACTGACAGGAATAATTATATCAAATATTCGAGATTTCATAGCGTTAAATGGAAGTGAAATATGATGCAAAAGCTCATCAGAATTTACGTTGTAAAGTCTTCATAAAGGCCGCGTTCAAGTATATTTTAATTCATATTTTTTAAAAATACTAATACATAAAATAAAATAGATATTCGTAGATCTGATGCGGTGTTGTAGCATTTACCTCCGACAAGTCCAATAATAATTTTTCATAGTGAATATTTCAAAAAGGAAATTACAATTAAATTAATTTCCATTATTTATTTATTTATTGATTATTGATAACACTACTCGACAAAATCGAACTTTTTTTTTCCTCAAGGATCCAAACCGACTTTTTCTGATAGATATGGGGATTTAAAATTTTTTAAAGAATTATGGTTTTTTTTCTATGGCAGAACTTTTTTTTGAAGAATTTTTGAAGTCTGGTATTTTTTTTAAGCTTTTTTCAGAGTTAGCGCTTGTTTTTTTCACATAGCTCTAGTATCTTACGTCTGGTTGTAAAAAACTTTGCTATTTTGAAAAGATAATTAAAACAGCTAGGAAAAAATGAACAAAAAATACCTTTTGGAAGGTTGCGGGCCCAACTGCCAATTGGGAACAAAGCAAACGAAAAAGGGTTGTACATTTGGTACCTGATCGCGATCCCGATTCCCAATTGGCAGTTGGGCTCGCAACCTTCCAAAAGGTATTTTTTGTTCATTTTTTCCATATTTTAGGTTTGGTTAACGAATTTTATCTCCAAAGTCTCTCCATAGATTTTAATAAGCGATACCTTAAACGACGCCAAATTAATGCACCTCTACACAAAAAAATAGAGAATACAGGATATAATTTTTTTTCGACTTTTCATGAGTTTTTAAAGTCAAAACTTCCTAAAAAATACCGCACAAAAATCATCATTTTTGCATTTCAATGCATTATATTTCCCAGACGGTAAGCTGTAATTACAAAGTGTTTGGGCTAGCTGTTTTAATTATCTTTTCAAAATAGCAAAGTTCTTTACAACCAGACGTAAGATACTAGAGCTATGTGAAAAAAACAAGCGCTACCTCTGAAAAAAGCTTAAAAAAAAATACCAGTTTTCAAAAATTCTTCAAAAAAAAGTTCTGCCATAGAAAAAAAAAAAATATCATCAAACCATTTCTAAGCCCCAAATCTTTAAGAAAAAGTTCGTTTTGTTCCTTGAGGAAAAATCGTGTTGACTAGTGTAATCAAAAGATCTCGATTCCAAAAAATATGTTATTATCATGGAGCATAAGACACTCAACACTACCACATCATAAGCATTAGTTCGATCAAGTACGTAAGACTCTCACTTGATTTGGGCTTAAGCATCTATAAAGTCAATGTCATATTCAGTGTCTCGTATGCTACGCATTTAATATCAGTTTATTCAGAAGTATACCAGAATTTGGAACCGGACCAACCTCCTCATACACCTCGTTGAATTTCCACATCTGTTTAAACGCGGGCAACGAGCTGTGGACAGATCCACCCATCCAGGAAGCGAACTGACGATGGGGTGGTGCCATAATCCTGACCCTCATATTGCAGCGAGCTAGTCCGGCGATCTACCGCTTCAGGCGCTCGGCAAAGCAAGGAAGCTTCGTGGTGCCCCCCGACACCATGATGTTGTAGACCATTTCTCGCCGGACGTTCTCGTCGCACTTATTGATGGAGTCGCAGACACTTTGGTGAAGGCCCACGGGAGCTCTGCCCAGGACGGTGGAGTCAAACAGTGCTTCCGGGCACCGGATGCTCAGATCGGCAATGGAAATTACTTGTCCCTCTGGCAGAGTGTACTTTTTCTCCAGTTGGGTGCTGAATTTCTCTAGCTCCTGCTGAAAGTCCCTGGCCACGAAGCACAGCTTATCCTTCATGTCACGCACAAACCCACGCTCGGACAGGCAGATGAAGGAATAGCTGTAGCCCCTCTCCGTCAGTAGCTTCATGAGGTACTCCGTGAGATCGCGCCCGGCCCAGTCTAGAACCCCTATGGCACGGGGCAGGGCATAGCCTTCGTAAATGGGAACGGCATGGGAGTACCCGTCGCCAACGTCCAGAACGATTCCTGTGGAGCAACCCGAGGAGCAACCCGAGGCCAACACCTGCTGGCTGGCCACATACATGGCCGGCACTTCCAATGTTTCAAACATGATTTGAGTGGCCTTCTCGCGATGGCGCATGGTGGTCCTGGGCGCCTCCGTCATCAGAAGGGGATAGTCCGTGGGAGAAATGCGCAGCTCATTGTGGAGCGCATGATGCCAGACCTTCTCCAATCCTTCCCAGTCGGTGCTGAGGCTGAATGGGATAACTCAGTTTCAGCACAGCGCGCTTGGAGTGGGCCAGGTCCCCCACGTACGAGTCCTGCAGGCCCTGACGAGGAGTGCCGACCACCGTGGGGAAATTCATTCGAGGCGTTTGATCACCGGAAAATCCGACTTTGCACACGCCAGATCCGCAATCGAGGACCACGATCGAAACATCGTCGTCACACGTGGGGTTGCAGATTTATCATTAGATTTCTATTTAAGAGCAGAAGGAGGCGGAGGAGTTGGCTAAATACAAAATTTTTCGTGAGCCGATATTTGTGAACATTATCTTTGTTAGACAATCAATCGGAGAGTAAAGAAAGGTACAAAGCAAACGAAAAAGGGTTGTACATTTGGTACCTGATCGCGATCCCGATTCCCAATTGGCAGTTGGGCTCGCAACCTTCCAAAAGGTATTTTTTGTTCATTTTTTCCATATTTTAGGTTTGGTTAACGAATTTTAGCTCCAAAGTCTCTCCATAGATTTTAATAAGCGATACCTTAAACGACGCCAAATTAACGCACCTATACACATAAAAATAGAAGACACAAGATATAATTTTTTTTCGACTTTTCCCGAGTTTTTTAAGTCAAAACTTCCTAAAAAATACCGCACAAAAATCATCATTTTTGCTTTTCAATGCATTATATTTCCCAGACGGTAAGCTGTAATCACAAAGTGTTTAGGCTAAACTTCTAGCTGTTTTAATTATCTTTTCAAAATAGCAAAGTTCTTTACAACCAGACGTAAGATACTAGAGCTATGTGAAAAAAACAAGCGCTACCTCTGAAAAAAGCTGTAAAAAAAAATACCAGTTTTCAAAAAAAAAGTTCTGCCATAGAAAAAAAAAAAATATCATCAAACCATTTCTAAGCCCCAAATCTTTAAGAAAAAGTTCGTTTTGTTCCTTGAGGAAAAATCGTGTTGACTAGTGTATTTTATTGATTAAAATCATCTTATTCCTGGAAACTGCCCTGCCATCATGCTCAGATACCTTCTATCCAAATATTTGGCATACACAATTTGAATGTTTGTTCTATTAGTGAATCGTTTTTCCCAGCTGAGTTTAAGCAAGTGTCATGTCAGCATAAAAGGAGGAAAAGGAGGAGAACTTCACCAAGGAGAGTAGGTAAAACAGCTGGAAAGTTACTCCACTCACGCACGGACAGGACACAGACTAACATTTATGAATGGGTGTCTGTCGCTCAAGTGGCCTAATGTGAGAAGCGTGGGCGAAGCAAAGGGCAACGAAAGAGAGAGCGAGAGAGCGAGAGGGAGCGAGATTGTTGGGTGTAATGAAAGTTTAAGTCGTTTTGCTCCCTCTGCCTGCCAACGCAGTGACCGACGAACGGCAGGCAGAGGCTTTAGGGTCCTGCGGAATGAGGTACAGTACTTCCCCTTTTGGTAGTTGGCAAATAAATTTCATTTCATTTTCATAAGTATAATTCTGGCGCATTGTGCCACAGTTTTTTGGCGTCATAAAGTTTATCATAATATTTTGGGGTTTTCCTTTTCCTACAAAACACACGAGCTTGTGTGGCTGTGTGTGTGTGTGGAGTGGCATGCATAAACAGGAGACAACTTATTGTTATGGTAAATGCCACATTTTTGACAACGAAATGTATGAGCTTGTTATGATGTACAATGGGAGGGAAAAAAGGAGCATTAGGGAGAAATAAATCATTCATTTTTTGTTGGCATTAGAGTTAGCATCATTAATAAGAGATGTGTGGGTCATGGAAAGACCAAAAGAAGTGGTATTACTAGTGAAAATTAAAGCGGGAACAAATCGTTAATAAACTGACATTAAATAAGTGTTGTAGCAGGGTAGAATCTACGATTCGTTCCTGCAGACTCCAAAGCGTATGGTTCCAAATAAGAAGAAGTAGTTGGGGTAGGTAATTCTTCTTTGTATTTAAATATGTAAGCTAGGAAATTGACTCTGTGTTGTTGCGCCTGGTTTGTATCGAAGTATGAACGTAACTGTGATTTGGGAGGCTAGCTACAAGCTAGAGAGAGCCGTGTGGATCGCAGGCGGCAGCGTGAGAGCGATAACAGTGCGCTGTTAGCAAGAGCGGCAACCGCCTGTTAGCAAGAGCGGCAAGACGACTGTTAACACTGGCTTGCTAACAGCGCTGCTGTCCTGCAAAATCAGCAATCAAAATTAAAACTAAAAATCCTAGTATTTGCTGTTCCATCCACCTCATAAATATACCATTTAATTTTCGTATATTTCGTATTAATAGAAATTGTTTCCTGCAAGCAGCAAAAGTCACATGTAATTACACGTATTGCTATGACGCACAAAAGTTCATTAAACGATTGAATAACTCGTTGCCCTTGTGCACCCCCGCACAGTAATTACAAGCCCAAAAGGCACATTCAAACATTCTGTTCAAGTGTGACATAAACAGGTCCCCAAGCACGTGGCCTAAACAGCGCCTACACAGGAGCCAAATGAAATGACATGACTGACATTCACTTCATTCCAATCAATAGTTGAGCAAATGAGTTGAGCGCTTTTTAATCACATAATTACAGGGAATCAAACCACAGAGAGAGAGAGAGAGAGAGAGAGGGAGAGGGGGAGAGGGAGAGGGCTGTGCTGTGCTGTGGGACATGCAAATGAGAATTCCTCACTCGTTGGCAATCTTCACGCATTGCCAGGGCGCGCACTGGGAAGGATTATAAATATGAATTCATTTTAGGACAGGCAATGGTGCAAGGACAAGTGTAATTACGCAAACACATGGACACGCAGACACGCAGACACACAGACACTTGCCACATGGACATTTGGGTGTTGGTGTTGGTGTTGGTGCTGGACGGACGTTCTGCTCTCCGGCCTGGGTCACGTTGGCTTATTTTCGCTTAATGTTTTATGCACAACTAAATACAAATGCGCTTTAATGAGCGAAACTCGAACCGACCATGCGGTTAATTTATTATGCACAACTCGGTTTCACACACACATAGGACATATGTATGTCCTATCCAGCCTTCTATCCGGCAGTGGCTGGGGGTTGGGGCAGGATGCTTTCGGTAAAGGATCACTAATAATGCGGCATTGTCGAGGCATTAAATTGCCTATGCGTCCTCGTCGTCGTCGTCTGGTGTGGCATAATGGGTGGGGGGGGAGGTAGTAAACCGCAGCAAGTCGACTTGAATGCATGTAACAATTACTCTCGCTCGCTCTCGCCCGCTCTCCCATGGCCCCCACTCAGCTGACAGCAGCCACACTGCAGCAGCAGCGGCAGAGTCATAAAATGCAGACAGCAACAAAAACTAACAGAAAAAAAAAACTGATACAACAATAACAGCATAAACCACATGGCATAGTTTTTGGGGCATGTGGCATGCGGACTTAACCGCAAAAACAAGGCCAAGCCGGAACGGAAACTATGCAGAATCGAGTGCGATGGCAGGAACTAGTTCAATCGTTCAATGTGCACTCGAAACTTTTAGAAGGCGGCTCTGCTGCTGCTGCTGCTGCTCTGCTTCTCTGCTGCTAGGGTCATAGGTCATGCATGCATGTGGTCACCGCCAAATCCGATTAAAGTTCTTAACAATCGTTATGGAAAGACTCATAGCAAATGTGCCCCTGTGTCACCCATTTTAAACTGAAATATGTAAAAGCGAAATTGGCAGCTCAATTTAAGTTTCGTTTCGTAGCACACAAATCGAAGCAGGCTAATGCAACACAGTTATTATTTTCATATATTTTGGAGTACTCGTATTTATAGTATACACAAAATCGAATGCACCGAATCATGATGGTGCACAATTTGTGCTACTTTGCGCGCAAATATTTACAAATTGGATACCCCGGATGTGATTACTATTCGATTTGGGATTTTACAACACTGACAACGACGGCCAGCAGCCTTTGGCAACTCTTCACAGACGCCTTGGACGCACATTTGCCGCTGGCCATTTGGTATATGCTCGGAGTCAGCATCTGGGGTTTGGTGAGTCGACAAATGGAACTAACTGACCAGTAACTGGCTTTGTGCATCTCCCCTTTCAGGTGCACACCTGTAATCAGGTATTTGGAAGCAGCGATCTGTCGAAGATCCGCTGGCCCAGGACCCATTGGGTGGACTTGAGCGACAGAATGCAGCATCGACTGTGGCTGGCCAGTAACTGGCTAATGATTCCAGCGTGGACCTGTCTGCTGTATGCCATCGTTTGCGTGAGTATCGAGGATCTAGCCCCCATGCTTGCCCCCTTTATTTAGCATCATCTGCAGCGGCAGCCGGACTTCAGTTATCCCTGGCTGATCATTTATGGAGCCATTTTGCTGATTGATATTCTCTTCCTGGCCCGTGCTCGCTGGGGCATCCGCTTTGGAATTCTAGCCAGTTATGTGTGGCCGCTGTTCAATGTTTTGTGCGTGAACAGCTTGAGGATTGGCGCAGAGGCACTGGAACACTAGACTGGATCAGGGCTCCAATTTTATAATTAGTTTGCAAAGTAATCTTCGTTTTTCAATGGAACCTTTTGGAAGCTTTTGGAAACCGTTTCTAAGCAGAAATAAAATTGTGCAGCATAAACGGAAACTGAAACTAAAGCCGTAAAACGAAATGGTTGGTTGCATGCTCTGTTTCCTTGTTGTGTTTTTTTTTTTTTTTGTCTGTGTGTGTGTACATTTTTCATGCCTCGTTAGAGATAGTCCCAAAAAATACACACATATGTGTGTACATACATACATACATATGTATATATATTATATATACATGGTCGCCTGATGTGTGAGAGTTTTGCGTGTAAGCGCTGACTAAGCCAACTCATGCAAGTTGGGTTTTGCTGTGAGGGGATTTAGGTGGTGGTGGCGGCATGAAAGGAGCACAGCACACCCCATGTGCAGCTGCAACAACGTGTGTGGCAAACGTGTTGAAACTAAAAGGATTTTAAAAGCTAACGAAAGTGACGGCGAAACTTGATCTTCACCAATGAGATGTTTAGTGTCGATAGGTGGAGGGAGGGGACTACAAAATGCAGCAGGGGAGAGGGAAAAAATATTTCAACTACTATGTTGTTAAGCATACCCTCCAGTTAAGCTTTAAATATCCTTCTCCACCATTCGAATTATACATCAGGGCCGTAACAGTCCACTCTCCTATAACAGCCTGTGGCTGTGTCTGCTCTCCACTAACAGTCTGAAGAGCTGCTCATGGTTACAGCGCACTGTTAGCGCACTGTTAGCGTACTGTTAGCGCACTGTTAGCGCTCTCTCACAATCCACACCACACGCATCCAAACCAATCTCTAATTTCAATCAAAACATGCCATGTACTCTGCACTAGTTTCAGAAATCAGATGCCGCTAAAGCCACAGCCACATACTTCTAGTCACTTCATTAATGGGGCAGACCAAAATCCAACAATAGTTAAGGGAACATGTAACATTTTTGAAAAATTCAACAAGCCACGCCACGTGTAATGTAATCCGTTATCTTGGCTTGACTAACAAAGTGGAAGGCAAAATCCGCCATGACAACAGGCAAAATCCTTTCAACTATTCGATGAAAGGTAACAGAGTAAAACCGCACACCGACACCACAGTGCCACACACACTCGCACACACACACACACACACACACACACACACACCACACACACTCGCACTCGCACTCGCACACTCCCTCACACTTCATTCACACACAACTTTAATAGCGAACACTTAATGGCTGATTATTTTCAATGCAAGTCGTCGGTTCAGTTTAAGCTCATTTTTAGTTTCAGTTTCGGTTTTGGGATTCCGCTTAGCTCTTTCGTTTCGTTTGGCGTCGCTCGTTAGCTCATTTGCAGCTCATGTAACTTTTCATTAGAAAAAATGAATTTAAATTTTAAAATGAATATTTAAGCTTGTGCATAATGCACATGGACAGCCATTAACGCTAATGACGTCATGAAATTCAATGCACACCACACACCAGAGGCACAGGCCAAGGACCAGCCCCAGCCCCAGCCCCAACGCCAGTGGACGATGACGACGCCCACTGATGATAGTGAGGAGCGAGCCATGAGACGAGCTCTCAGTCTTTGCCACAAAATGGGGCAACATAATTGTTGGCCTCAACTTACCCTCTCGCTTTCCTCTCGCTTAGTGCGGAAACATTTGTGCGGCCGGGCCGGCCAGATATTGGAAACTTTCGAACAAAAAGCCCCATCCATTATAATAAGCGCCCTTCTAGAGGGTAGCCAAAACCAATTGTGCATTGCTATTGCCATTTCTTAGGGCTGTACATTTCGTAAGAAATTATTCTAAAATTAATATGCGTAAAAACTATATTCGAACTATCGTCTGCTGCTCGTACGTGCTGCTATGATTGGGAATTCGCCTGGGAGGGAATTTGCGCTCACTAGTTTTTGTTTTTTCTGCAGCTCACATTTATATGGAGGAGTATCCTTAGCCGCAGTTGCTACATTTCTTCAGCTCAGAGTCTTCAAGCTACTGGTATTTATTTTATTTATTTTGTATTATTGATAATTTTATTTTATTTATTTATTATTTTATTTATGGTAACTCTTCAGTCTTACCTGAACCTTAACCTAGAAGAGAGTTAAGCTCTCTTTATCTTTGCCCAAAGGTTCAATAACTGTAAGAAACTCCGTTCTTTTGTTTCATTATTATTTCACTCTCTGCCCACCGTTTCCTTTTATTTTCTCTGCTCTAGGGTATTCCACAGACGACTACTTTTAACTCCACTCTCTAGTCCACTTTCCTTTCGGCCAAATATGCATGTGCGCGTGTGTGTGTGGTCCTATCTGTTCCCATTTCTGGTTCGTTGCACGTCAACATTATCCGAGTCTCCGCAATTCGCCAGTTTTTGACCAGCGCAGCATATGATTTTAATGACATCTGCCACATGCTCGCCAAAGGCCAACTTTCATGGCAGTTGAAACAAGCTCAAAGGTTAAGAGCCGACCGAAAAAATGTACAAAGAGAGGAAGAACTTTTATGCTCGCATATGGGCACAAGAATTGGTAACGGGGGGAGTCCCCGTGCCCGTACTTTTTTCATTATTGGGCCATAACAAAGAGGAAGTGCCTGCTGGCTGTGTGACAAAGGGGCGGGCGGATACAGCGAGAGGGAGAGGGGCAGGGAGAGTTAGAGATAGATAGAGGCATTTGTTGACAGTGCCTGGCATCACTGTGTTGACCTGACTTGGCACGACTTCCTTGCCATAGCTGCCGTTTGTATGCCAAATGCTTATGTTTTATTTACAGACCCCAAAAAACTTTTCAGAGTGAGCCAGCCAGCAAATCTAGCATCAAATCAATTGTTCGAAAGAGACATCACACACATAGGTGCATGTGTGCATGGGAATATCATAAATAAAAAAATTATAAAAAGATTTAAAAACATAAACATATTTTCTATAAGCTAGCAGGCAGCACCATTGGCATCTAATTGTTTTAAAACTCAACCAAAAACAAATTAAGAGTTCCCAAAACTGCAATATAACACTCAGTTTCGCTCACTATTAAAAAGAGAGCCAAGAAAGGCACTTCAACGATACCTTCCCTGACCTGAAAATTTTACCAAATTTCCTTGGGGGCTCATTCTTTTTCGTTGGCCCCTCGACAAGCTATTTGGGCACTGCCATAAACTTATCTGGGGAGCTTGCAAAATATAATTAAACAAGCGCAAATTGAAATACGCAACGTGCAGTCAGCCAAATATTATCAGAAAATAGTCCCAAAAAAAAAAGCTATACACAAGAACTTGCTTGCCTGCTTGCTTGGAAACTTTGTGCTGCAAATATTAAGTGCCTGGTGGAGGAGCGGATCCCACGACTTGGGCTCCGCAACGAAGCTGCAACAACTTCCTTTCTTTTCGGGCTACTTACTGGGTTTAACTGGTAATTGCAGTGGGGGCTGTGGGTGGGGGTGGGAATTGCCACGAATGGCGGCACCGGCATAATAGCCTCTGACCCTGGAACACAACTCAATTTTATTTTGGCGGAAATTTCGTTGCAAAATTCAGTTATTAAAGTTAAGAGAGCGAAACCAATGAACAGGAAGAACTCTGGCTGGTCTATGCAAACATGAACTAGCATTTCAAAAGGATCCTTGAGCAGGGAATAATTTCTTCAAAGCGAAATGCTTCTCCTTTCGATCGAAGGACGATTTCAGTCCATGAAACGAAGACCTTTTTTCAACAGTCGTATTATTATTATTATTTATTATTATTATTGGTTATTATTTGTAATTAAATCTGGAGGTTCCCGGCATTGGGACCTTCTCCAGTAGACCTAGCCATGATTATTCAACTCTCATGACAGGGTCAAGTTCCACCGACAAATTATACGATTTTACCCCAAAAACGGAGTATAATCTTTGTAAAAATTAAACGACAATTTATAGCTTCCAACAGCAAGTAACATCAGCAGTAGAAGAGTTAAGGAAAACCCTGCCAAGAGCCTACTTAATAAGCCATAATTTATAATCTGCTATTTTGTATTCTCTGAAGAGTGTGGCATCTATCTATCCACACACGAGTAAGTACACTCGCATGCAACTGAACTGTTTGCCCTATCTGTCTGATTTTCCATTTATTTTATAAATATTTAATAATATCGACAATCGAACTTTTGCATCTTTCAGCAGCTTTCAAACTGAATTTGTCGTTGACAACGTCAGAAAGGGCACACAGCACGCACACACACAGCACACACAGCACACACAGCAAAGAGCAGGGCAAAGAGCAATAACAATAAGAGAAAGGATATGGAAATGGACAACATCATCATCCGCATCCTCATCATCGTTGGTGCACGAGAGCAAAATAAATTTTAAATTGAAATCAATAATTTACATTGGACTTTTCGGTAGCCAGCACTCAGATGTGCAAAGTCCCCCCCTTATCCTGGTGCATTGATTGCCATATGGCATTGATGAAATGCTCAATTTGCCTGTGGATTAATGTATAATAATTGTATGGCCATTCGAGTGCAGTGCGATGGCAGCAACTAGTTCAATGTGCTCTCGAAACAGGACTTTTACAGGGGCTGCTGCTGCTGCAAAGGTCATAGGTCATGCTGTGCTCGCTGCGGTATGCGCTTCGGCATTGCAACCACTTGTCTGGTGCCGCTTTTTAACCTGCTCCTTGCAGCTTCTTGAGCACTAGATCATTACAATGGCGCCCTGGAAACCATAGCCAAGTAAATAAAACTTAAATTTAAATCAACAATTGAACTGTTCCGGAGCCAGCACTCAGATGCGAAAAGTCCCCTGGTCTGGTCCTATTGCATTGATTGCCATATGGCGCATTGATGAAATGCACAATTTTTGCCTGTGGATTAATTTGTAATAATTGTATGGGTCCGACAGCATCCCACTGCCAGTGCTGTGCATATTTTGGTGCAGAGAGATTTGGTGTAAGCCGTTGAAAATAAATCAAATAGCTGGAATGCAGATGTTCTGTTTTCTCTCCATAAATAAAATGCTTGAATAAATTGTGCGGCAATGTGAATGCATGAAGATAAATGCCAAATACTAACCGAAAATAAAAGTGAAATAAACATATTTAGTAACTCAACAACAACTGCAGACAAGTTTGTAAATGTATATATTTTCATTATGCACATAATTTAATAAATTATTTTGTGTGTAAAAGTCGAGATAAATTTTATTTTGCTTTCATTAATTGAGACATTTTTGTTTTATTCTCTATGGTACGCAACGTCTTGGACCAGCTTTATCAGCAAAGGAATTCAGTCATTATTCAGATTACACAAATAATTATGCCGTAAAATGTGAAGCCGTAAAATGGAATTTTTATTCATTTATAAAATCAGAAATATTTATTCGCTTGTGAAAATATGACAAAAGCTCTTGCATTTGCTGACTGCTGCTATTGGTTCCTAGAAAAACGCTTCAAAATGGTTTCGTTTGAAATTTGAGATTTTTTCTACGAAAGTAAAATATTTGAGCAAAAATATTTATCGATTAAAAATATTATTAAAAAAAAAGAAATGAAACAGCTTTGTGCCGAACATTTTCATACCCTAACCGTTGGATAACTTGCCAGCTACAATCCGATTACAATAAAGAAAAAAATACCTTTAAAATTCTGTGCATTTGATCAGCCAGAAATTTGATCAGAAATATTTATAAACTGCAAAACACCTGCTACAAATGTAATACTCTCCGCAAGTTTGTAACGAGCTTGATTCAATTTATCCACATTTTATTTCGAGTTAAATGTAAGGCCGTTCTCGAGCAAACAATTTTGCAACTTTAAGCTGAAAAGTATTTGCAGCATGCAGCGCCCAAAAGAATGCAACATAAATGGAAACTTTTGGAAATCCTCAAGGCAGGCCCGGCCCGGCCCGCCATGGCCATGAGCCCAGCCCCAATAACCATGTGGGAACGCGTTCGGTGCGGCGTGTTGGCCCTTAAATCGAGCCACTCGAGCAGCGCAAAAAATACGCCATACGTGAAATGAAAAGGGAAATACGAGAAAATCCACAGCCACAGCAACGGCCCATTTTAAGTGTTCCTTTTTTTTTGGTTGTTTTCCCCTTGCGCAGCCTGTGGATTTTTTTAATTAAACTGCCGCGACAATTTGACATCAATATCGAAATTAAGATCTTGCAGAGGCGGCACAACATTTCAACGGCAATAACAGGCACGGCACGAAAATACGAAACCCAAAACGAAACCGTGGAAGTTATCAGTGCAGCCAGGGGGGGTTGAGCGAGGGCGGCAGGTAAAGAGAGAGAGAGAGGAACAGAACAAAAACTTCCGTCACATGCTGCAAAAGCGGATATCCGCTGCAACAAATTTTTGGTGTTCTCGGTTGGAACTCCATGCGAATGGGTAAGGAAAAGGAATGTTGGGCTGACGAGAGATGGCAGCAACACCACTGAATGGATTTTCCAAGACATATTCTACGAGTATTGCTGGCTTTCATAGTTATCCCAAATGTATTTGGAATAGTTAAAGAACAGTTAAAGGCGAATGGAACGTAATTTTTCTAGCTTAAAAGCGAAGGCCGCCTAAGAGCGGTGTGGATCCTGAGAGCGCTGGCTGTCGTAGAGCGTTAGCAGAGCTGTTACACTGTGCTGTTAACAGCGCTGCTTAACATGATCGTTTGCATTGTAATTAAACCAACAAATTAGTCCAAAATTATCTGTTTTTGGATGCCTAAATATATGTATGTATGTACATTGTATGCACCTGCCATTTTCGTTATCTATAGGATATTATGTGATCGTTTCCTTATATCCATTCTAGCCAACATTCTTTTATTTTTCCCATTTTTTGCCCTGTTTTGTTTTGTCATTTTCAATTTGCTTTTGGCGCTGCCTTCGCTCATTGCTGCTTTTTTATGTGTAAATAGTCGAAGGGAACGGACATGCTGGTGATGTGCTGAGGGGGGGATGGGAATGTTGAGTGGGTGACATGTGTGTGGATGGGCATGGGCAGGGGCAGGGGCAGGGACATGGGTCGTGCCGGATATTGATGTGTTATATGCGATGTTGTGACTGCAATATATTTGCCAAATGACTGTTGATGCCACTGTCCCTGACTCCGCCTCCGCCTCCGCATCCTGCCACATCCTGCACCCTCGACGAGGGCGTAGAGAGATAAAAGTCGCCTCCTCGTGTGTGTGCGGGAGGAGCAATAAAATGCTTGGTTCGAAGGGTTCGGTTTGGTTTGGTTCGGTACGAGATGAGGAAATAATTGCGGCCCCTGGAAGTGTTGCCATAAAAATGCAAATGCCAAATGCTGAAAAGTGGCGAATGAGTGGGCCCAGAAGTGGGCGTGGGCGTGGGCATGGCAAGCGAAAAAAAAGGAGAAAATAAATAGTCATAATGTAACCCTCAACAGAAGCAGAACGAACAAATCGTGCAACATAAATCCGTTGTGGCATATATAATAAATGGGGAAACTGAGAGCTGAAAAGGAGACAAATCGAATAACACATTCAGCAGTTGCAGCAGTTTTCCACTACTGTGCGGTTCGACACCTTAATTATGGATGAATTTCAGTTTAAACCATAAAAACTATGAGATTTTAGATGCAAAAATAGGCCCAAAATCGAATTGAATATAGAAAAGAATATATGTTCCATAAACATTTATATTTATTTATTTATATTTATTTATTTATATTTATTTATTTATATTTTTTTATTTATATTTAATTTATTTATATTTATTTATTTATATTTATTTATTTATTTTTAATTTATGCATAACTATATTTTATATGCCTCTAAAACTCTCGCCACTCTGCCATTCAGTATTATCCATTAATAAATCATAAAATAAATTCTCAACACTGCCTTAATGGTTGCGAAACGCACTGTACGTGTATGTGCCCCACCAAAGGCTATCAAATGGCCATAAAATATGTATAGAAAAATACAATTTTAATCTATGACTCAGTCGGAGGTCAACTGGCAACAGCTTGTCGGCTAAATGGAGGGCTGGCAAAAAATATCCAGCCAGCCAGCCAGCCTGATGTCAATTAATAAATAATAGCAATATTATTAATAGTTTGGAGTTTGTTATTTGTTGAGATTTTGTTTTGTGGGCTTAAAGTTTATGCGATTAAAATGGAAAACAAATTTATGCTCATAAAAATGAATAATAGCTGACCAAATTTTACTTAATGCCCCAAAAAGTGTTTAAGCTTTTATAATAGTATTTTTGGTTGTCATTTTATGTATTATTATTTATGATTGAGCGCGTCAACGAAGAAGCGCTTAAGCCAATTAGCTTGGGATTATTTTCATTCAGAAAATGAAGGATTAGATCGCAATAAAAATCAGCATCGAATATGGCAATTTAAAGCATCAAAGAAACTAATGGCTAAGTGGCTTACTCCTTAGCAGTCTTTCATTATGGCTAATAGTTCGCAGAAAACATTGTAAGCCACTTGCTCAACTAACCGCATGCCAACAGCCTTGTGGGTGTGTCTGAGCCCACTCACGAGTTCCTCTATAGCTGAGAAACTTTGATGAGTAGTTGTATCATCATCATTATAGTCATCATTGAGTCGCACCCCGCTGCACTTCATCAGAAGTTCTCCCCATGCTTGCGCTTATGTTGTTTATGCAAACTTTTTAATTACATTAAGTCGCTGGAGATTCTTTTTGCTGCCACAAACAAAGGGAATAGAGTCTTCGCCACAGCTGCGAGTATGAGTACGAGTACTTAACACAACTGAGTCTGAGTGTTGAAGATGCGTAGAGAGCACAAGCAGAATACTTGAGAGCATCGAGACAGCGTCTCTATTCGTAAGGCAACTTCAGACGTCAGACATTGAGCAAACTTTAGCTTGTTAATGTAAATAAATAAATAAATATAAAATTAACCATTTAAAATATATATGTTGCAGGAAGAATTAAGTTAAAGGCAGAGTGGCCCGAGTAACACAGCCACCAATGTGTGCATAAAAAATATCTTTTAATAAGCGCATTTTTAAGTGTAATTCTATCGTATAAATACGCAAAATAATACACTCAATTACAGCTAAAATATGTGCATAAAAAATATATTTTAATAATCTCCTTTTTAAGTGTAAGTCTCTGATATAAATACGCAAAAATAAAACACTCAATTAAAGAGTTTCCTAAACGTTTGTTAATTGCCAATTTTAAAATATATATATCTTTAGCTTGGGGGCGTAATTTCATAATTTCCATTTAACTTTAACTTCTGGCTAAACTTTTCGAATATAATTTAAATGCTCGTATTATATTTCAGCCATTGAATACTCCTACCCGACGGCTATAGCTGCTGGAATAAAATGCTTTTATGAGTGTCCAAATTTGTTATGCACTGAACAAAAATAATGCTGAAATAAATAAATTTATTTAATTTCTTTTAAATAAATTATTTAAAGCTACAAAATACAGTTACTATATTAAATATTGAATATTAAAATCTAAGTGAAAATATTAAAATTTCAGTGTTTTTTTCTATGGGTGTAGTTACGGAGAAATTGTAACTCAATTGTCAATCCTTCAGCTACTTATATTATTATAGAAAAAGCTTATCCTCATATTCAGTTTTTGAATAGAAAAGAAACCCGTGCAGACTCTGCTCTGTTTTGCCGCTATATATATATATATATATGTGTGTGCATGTGCGAAATACAAGAAAAGAAAATTTCTATAGCCCTCAACGGCGTTGCGTTTGTTTCATAATGGCCCAAAAAACTTTTCCCTAGCAAAGTTTTTGTATCTCGGCAGTCAAGCTGCATCAGACTATATCTGGGACTCGTACATGCAGCATCTGTAGCTGCTGTATCTCCAACTGCTCCAACTGTATCTCAATGTTGCATTTGCTTGTGGCAATCAAGTTTTCTGTTCGTGTGTGCAAACCCCTTTCTAATTGCAGTTGAACATTTGTTGGGCAGCTTTTGAATGTTTCTAATTGAATTTCGCTTATTGCCAAGCCTCGACTTTTTATCGACGCAACCAAAGTCGTGGGAGTTTCTGCTCTCTCTCGCTCGCTCGCTTGTTCCATTTGTATCCTTTTCCAACATGCCAAGAGCGTCATAAAATAGCTGCTGTACATATCTTTGTGTGTATCCAATAACAATTACCAAAAGGACAGGCACAAATACAAAAAAAAATACATAAAAACAAATAAGAATTTTTCCCCTTTTCAGTGGAAGTATTTATGTGCTTTATTTGTATTTGCTTTGTGCCCTTTGCCTTGCAACTTGAGTCGTCCTTGAGGCAAGCTTACCATGGAAATATGAGAAAATTTGCACAAAGCTTTTCGCAATATTGCCGCGAGTCTCAAAAGGAAAAAGAAAAGACAATCACCTGGTTGTTGGATGGGATGGGGTGCGGGTTGCTTGGAGGTTAAGTGTTTTTTATCATCTGTTTATTGAAATTGCGTATCGAATATTCCCTTTTGGAGTGTTGCGAATTGCAAAAGGACATTCAAGGCAGTCGCTTTGCCGGGGTTGTTCTGGTTTCCGATACCGCCAGGGGATATATGTTAAGTAATGCCGAAACTCTGCTTTGTTTGCTTTGAAATTCGATTCGTTGTCGCCTTTTGCTGGCGTTACTTCTGCTTGAATTTCACTCGTTGAAGCGTGCTGTGCCACGACGCATTGTTGCTGTTGCAATCAACGCAAATGGCAACTTTCAACAACATTTCGACAAAAAACTTTTCCTATTTGGCAGCAAGTCGTTAAGACATCTTCCCCTACCCTCCCCACCCCTCCCTTCCCTTTACTGCCTGCCTGCCCACCATTTTGAGCAGTTTTTGTATTCATATTTTTGGCGTTGCTTGTTTTGAGTTTTTTTTTTCTTTTTTTTTGCTCACTCAAAACTAAAACCATGAAAGCATAATGACAACCCTGGCGACAAGTGCACGTAATGGCTGCAGAAAGTAAAGCGAAAATGGAAATAGAAATAGAGCGAAGACGGGAAGACGGGAAGGGCTTTGTGGCATCTGCCACGCGTCCGGGGCGCTCAAGACGGGAATAACTTTGGCAGACAATTAGCAATGGGGAGGGGCGGAGCGGGGATGGATTTGTGGATTCTTCTTTTCTGCTCTAATGTTCTGTCGCTGCATCGCTACAACATTAATTAGATTAAAATGTCTACAAATCATTTTGGAACGGCACCCGAGAGTGGCAGGCAGCATGGGGAGGGGCACGTAAGCCCCGCTGTAAGCTCCACACATTATTCACACGCCTCGCAGCACACAATTTAACCCACCCCCCTCGCAGTTTTCGTTTACCCAAAATGCAAATTGCGCTATCCGAAACAGCAGTTAAGCTAAGAAAAAAACAACCAAAGAATTGACTCGATTCACTTGATATTTGGACTAAAGGATACCCAATACAGTTACAGCTTTTTATTGTGCCCAAAATTAGACTAATTAGCGTTCAATGGGTGGAGTTTTTGGCGTGCCTGTGCCACGTATATACCCCAGCAACACTTCCCGATTTACAGGGTATTGAAAAGGAAAAACCCCAATGCGGGGTACTAAAGCAATTTAAAGCAGTGCGCGCTGGGATAACACAACACAAACGAAACTGTCCAAAAATAAGAACAATAACAGCTTTGGGCGAGGGGGGAGGTTGGGTGTCCGCCCCCCCACCCGAAACAATTACAAAAACTATAAGCCTCCAAAGGATTCGCCCAGCAAATAAACCAAAAATGGAAATCATCCAAAAGCGACAGGAAAAGGGAGAGGGAGAGTGTGGGCAGAGGGAGGTCTACCCTGGGGAGCTGCAAATACAAATTGTCCGTTATCAGCTGTGGGATCGACTCTGGTGTTGCCCTGCAACAAGCGGAGCTTTAATTGGGTTCTCGCACCCCAGCCATCGGCAGAGTAAATTGGGCTGTGGATTGGGCGGACTGAGGACGTGTGGCAGCAACAACAGATCTGGGCAGCATAATTAAAGAGTGCGAGGAGCAGCAGCCAGCGCCTGGGGCCCAAAAAGCGAGTGGATTGGAGTGCCCAAAGCTCATGTTAATTACAAAATAGGAGGGCCATGCAGAGATTTATTTATTATTTGCCGAAAAGTTCAGCTCAGAGTTTGGCATAAAATCACACTTGACTCCTGAAAAAAGAGTCATAAAATTTGTGCACAAATTTCTCTGCTGCTTGGAGCTGCAAAAAAAAGAGAAATAATAATAATAAATAATAATAATATGTAATAATAATATATAATAACAATATATAATAATAATTAATAATAATAATAAATAATAATAATAAATAATAATAATATATAATAATAGTAATAATAATAATAAAGTGATGCAAATATGTTTGTTTTTTTGGCCCCCTGCAATTTTATTTTTATTTATTTTATTTTTATTTTATTTTTTATATTTTATTTATTGACTTCATGGTTTAGCTAACGAATGAGTTTAATTCCAGAGCTAAACCCCAAACAGCTCTGGCAAGAAACTAACCATTTAAGGCCATTTAACAATATTGCTGAAGCCTCTGAAGCCTCCTCCAAGTGTAGCCAAGAACCCACAAATCGCACTGACTGACGGACGAATCCTTACAGCAGCCTCCCTCCCTCACTCCCATTGTAGCCAACGTCTAGTTACCCCAAGCTTAACCAGCTCCTGCTCCACTCCCCGGCGCAATTCAAAAGATAAAACCGAAATGCGAAATTCTGCTCTCTCTCTCCCAGCCATGAATGGGGACGGGCAACAACAGCAAAAGCAACAAGGATTGCTTTGCCTGCTTAGCACATTCAATAAATAAAAATAGAGGAGAAAGAGATAGAGGGGTGTGGGTGGTGGGGGTTATTTCACTTTCAGCTCAACACTTTAACTGAGAAACACTTGCACTGCTTTCAGAGCGTTGCCTGCCGAACGGGAGGCCTCTTTTTTGGGCCTCCGTTGCCTTTGTTTCTGGCTGCTGGGTTTTCGCTCGCTGAGCATGCCCGCAAAATGCCTTAATCATGGCTCGTAAATCTTTGATGTTTCATTTGTGCCAAAACGCTAAACGATTTTTAAAATAGCTGAGGGCTCTGGCTAAGCCCAGCAAACGTTCAGAGCGCCAACCATAAATTATTGGATCTGACTGCGGCAATTTGTTGTTTGTTTTGCACTCCTCGTACACAGCCGCAGCCCCTGCTCTCACTCTCTCTCTTTGTCTATATCTGCTGCACTGAAATTTTACTTGCTGTGTGCAGCTCCCTTCTCTGCAATTGCAAATTCAATTTGCTACAAACAAAAAAAATACACAACCTTTGCGTTGATTTGGGTTGCGCGTCCCCCACTCCCTGGCTGAAGGCAAAGGCTGGCTGAAAGCAAATCGAACTGCAAGTAGAAGCAGAAAATGCTGCATAGCTGCACAGTAAATATCTGAGAGAAATCGAGTATATAAATACGAAATCAAATCGAATTTGATCGAGTTTCTTTTATTTAGAATGCAGCGATTCCGAATAGTTGATTGAAAAGGATTATGGCAAATAGTTTTGCATTTGCTTTATCCATTTTTTTTTTTGTTTTTTTCGTCTAGCTTGCAATGTTTGCCGCAACGCTGCAAACTCTTTGGCCACTGGGAGTCTGGGTAATGCACTGCCTTTGGTAATTGGCTCTGTGTGGGCAAAAGTCAGCTGGGTTGGGGTTTTGGGGGGTAAATAAAATCAGCAGCAGCCAATTCGCTTGAAAGTGCTTAACATTTTTGTACAGTTTCAGTTTCAGGCTAGCAGCAGAGCACTTCAAGTGCATTCCAATTAAGTGTAGAAGGAAACTGTTCTGGCTGCTGGCTACAGGCTGCTGGCTACAGGCTCCTGGCTGCTGGCTACAGGCTCCTGGCTCCCGGCTCCTGGCTCCTGGCTCCTAGCTCCTGACTGCTCTTCGCCACTCATCTCCCCACATGCCTGTGCTTAATGGGGCGCCCACAAGTGTCGCTTACGCTTTTGAGGTTTGGATTTGTAGGCAACCCTCCAAGCCCTGCAACCCTCCTTTCGGTTAGTGCTGCAAGCGTGAGGCACGAGCAGCACGAACACTGACAACATTTGACAGCCCATTCTCCTGGCGTTGAATCATCCAAATTTATTTGGATCTCTCCCACTCCCGCCCACAGTCATCACGTTGACCTCTCTAGGCGATGGCAGTGGAAACCGCCGCCTTTTGGCTTTGCCTGCTGGGCAGTGGAAATGTGAAAATTGTTTTGCTGGCTTTGGCCCCCGAACGGCTGTCAAACGCATTTGCTGAAAGGCCAGGCCGCCCTGTTGGAAGGCCGCCAGTTGTTTGATTCCCTTTCTTTTTTTTCTGTTTCTGTCTCCTACTAAAGTTACGCAATCGTAGAAAACTCCGGAGTCCGGACACAAAGTTACAATTGCCATGGTTTACGGGTATCAGTGTGTGTAGTGAGGAACGGGGGCAAGTGAGTTTCTCCAGTGCACTGAAGCTGCAGCAAAGTTGTTTCAAACTCTTTGAGTGATTAGATGTCCACCGGGGGGACAGTTTAAATTTTAAAGTTGCCCAGATACCAAACTCCAAACTGCAGTTCCCAACTTCCCAGCAGCAGTGAACAATGCATCCAACTGCAACTGTCCCTAATGGATTGGCTGTCGTCTTTGGGGAGCAACATTCGTGCAGGAAAAGTTGCAAATCAAACCAAGTTGGCCGAATCGATTGCCGTTGAGCTTAGATTGCAGAACAGCTAAAACAATGCCCAGTTAAATGTACGTACTCACCCGTTTGATTGTTGCCATTTTAGAAAGAGAAGAGTGCTTGGAGATTCTGTATAAAGGATATTTATTTACGCGTTGATTTGTTGGAATTTCTGCACGAAATGTGCTTTCTCTTTGATTTGTTTAAAATTCTGTATAAAAGGTTCCCTCTCTTTTATTTGTTGGATATTTAGGATTAAGGTATCTTGATCTGTTGCAAATTAATGAGAAAGCTTTCAAATGGGAAGTTCAAGTGCTTCGGGGGTACAAAATTTTACCTGTTTTTGTAGAGCACTTTAAGCTATTGATTTAAATTAAATATGCGACTTGTGAAATCAATGAAATTTTAAATGTTGCATAGCTTTATCCTGCACAGCCATGTAGAGTAAGATAGCGCCAACAAAATTTATTTTTTTTTGTATTACTTGAACGCAATTCCACAAATAAAGTCGGTGAAAAATCCATTTCACTTATGCATTCTTTCCTTCCTTTTGTAAGGGAAATATTCTTGGTTGCACATTAAATATTATTTGGTTTAACAGCAGCGCAGAAAATCTCAATTGCAATTATAAAAACCCATAAAAATCAAATTGAAATTAAATTTTTAGAGATAAGTAAATGTATTCGTTTTAATGCTACGTAACAAAAACAATTTTTAAAAATAGTCTTTAAATTTAGGGGAATTTAAAGCACTAAACTAATTAATTTATTAATTTAATAAATATTTTTATCATTTTCTAATGGGAAAAAAAAATAATAAAAAATAAAATAAATAAATAAAATAAAAATAAAAATAAAAATAATTCTTGTTAAAATTGCAAACATTTAACACCAACCAGGGACGAATAATAGACACATAAGAATTCCAAATATATTCCAACTACTTTTGATTCTGATTTTAGATTAATATTTACAGCTGGGAAGGGGAGCTGCTATTTCGCTGAATAATATATGTATGAATGGAAATTACATATGTAAATACAAAATTTGTTTATAATTTACGTGTAAAATGATCATCCACGAATACCAACCATACGAGTGAGCAATGTTGGGGGCCAGTGGGCCCGCAACGTGAAAGTTTGCCTAAATGTGAAATGAAGTGGGACTAATTGGATAGCGTTGGATATCACTGGACTGCTTGATCAGAGTAGAATCCAATTTTGTATTAATAACGCTTGGTGGATTACCTTTAGTGTTGTTCTCTCTCCAAATTGCAAATTCAAATGGAACCAGCAACAACAAATGCATAAAAATGTAACAGAAATTTATGCCGACACATAAAGGACACAAAAGTGGCACAAACAAACACTAACCGTACCCGTATAAACTAAAGCCAAAATAGCTGCGAGAACAACAACGCAACACCAGCGACAAAAATGCCCGTAAAAGTAAGTCAGTCAGTCAGTCAGCAGGTAAAAAGTAGTTTATTTAAGTAGCTGAGCGCGTAAAAATTGTATTTTTAGATACATATTTTTAGGAGGAGTAGGAGGTCGTAAAGCATGTCACTTGTGGGCTTCATCTCGCTCCGCCCTCCTGCACCTGCACCTCCATCTGCATCTGCGTCTGTTTTTCTTCATTCAGGCTACAATTTGCATTTGCTTGCGAGTGGAGTCTTTCTGTGTGTGTATGTCTGTGCGTGTGTGTATACTCTCCGCTTCTGTTTGCTTATTTAAGTCGTTTGCAATTTTTACTTTGCACAGTCAACGCATAAAAAATAACCTAGAAATGCACGCGCTTTTTCTTCTTGCTATTTTTTTTTCTTTTAGCGCTACATCCATGATGTGTGTTGCTGTGTGTGTTCTCATCTCAGACGCAACTTCGGTGGCAACTTTTGCAATTACAAAACTTACACAAAACGCGCAAATATACTGTACACATTTCGTGAATTGTACCCGCTATTTAATTTGGTTAGAGTGAGAACCGAGAGCAGAGCAGCGAAGTAGAGAGTAAAGTGGCTTTAACAGCTCCTCTCGCTCTCTTTTGGATTGTCAATCTGCATTGCAACCAAACAACAAAAAGAAAAGAGCATGGACAGACGGAATGGAACGGAACGGTACGGAACGAGCAGGAAGCACGCGAGCAGGTTGTCTCCCCGGAGGGAATCTGTCCACTAAAATGCTATTTTTCACTCTATTCGAGCGGAAGTTGAGCGACAGAGAAGCGGCAGAGCTGCAGAGAAGAGAGCCACAGCGGATTCAAAAGCAGCAGAAGCAGCGCCACCGGATGTTTAGCATACTAACAGACACACAGGCACACAAAAAAAAACAAGAGAGCACAGGCAAGGCAGTTGAGTGGCTCGACAATTGGATACCCTGGACCCAAAGACTATGCAATAGCCAAGATGTTCGTTGCATGATGGATCGAAAGATTTTCTATGGCAATCTCTGACCGCACTGCCTGACCGCACTGCTGCCTGCTCGCTCGGCTTTGAATGTTCGTCAATGCTTTGTTGAGGTGAGTCGCTCCCAGAACCCAGCAACAATGTGCACGATCTTTGGCGAGAAAACCTCTGCTAACAATATATTTTTAGGCTTTTATAATCGCGGAATTTGGTAACGTCACGCCAGTAACGTTCACCAGATGCCTCCGCGGATTTTTTAAAAAAAAGGCGGGAGTTTTACATTTAATAAGTTTGAAAATTAACTCTCAATACTTCATTTATTAGCACAAAAAGTTATCAGTAGCCCTATCCAATTCGCAGAGTTTTGCCATTTTGTACACCAACCTCGAAAACCACTTCTGTTTTATGTAACGCACTTTTAGGTCATACTTTGGCTTATATCTTTAAAACCGTACGCTCGATTATTGCCATTTTTCTAGTGAATATAGGTCTAACCAAATAATATTCAACGAGGATAATCTTTTTTCCAAATTTCAGTTTTTTGACTATCTTTTTCAACATTTTGTCGTACGAATGATACGTAACGCCAGATAGGAACTGCCCATATATCTCCTCAAATATCGAAGCTCATTTATCTATCTGTATATCTTTGTGTTTATATATCTGCATACTTTATGTGACAGTGACAAACATCGGCTGGGAATCATCACACCCTGTGCAGGCTCGCACATGGGTGTATAATAAGTGCAGACAACGCCTAACGTTGTCGTGGTGACAACAATTGTGCATTTGAATGCCGTTCGGGGAGCCCTTGTGCAAGACAGCATATTTGGCTGTAGGCAGGCAGGCAGCACAGCATTGCACCCGAAAAAAGTTTGGGAACAGAACAACAACAAAAAACACCACAACAAGAAAGAGAAAAGAAAATGGAGGGTAGCGACGAGGTATAGTACAAAAATGTCAACACGTTCGAAATCCGCTAGAGGGGCCATTTGTGGTTTCTGAACTTTCGAATCTGAAAGGTTGGCAGGCTGCTGGCCGCAGCAGCTGTAAGTGGCAAGAATATTACAATTTCTTCAAGGAATTGGCAAAGAAATAAAATAAATTCTAACAGTACTGCACCACATTCGTTCTTGTGCCCTTAATTTTTCCTAATTTCCCAGAATTATGCCCTCTGTTTTTTGGGACACTTTGTAGTCTAATTAATGGGCCAGGATAGCTGACCAAATAAGCAGATGAGACCCTTGAGGGCCTAAGAGCGGCACGCACGTATAGCCCATAAAGAAATGAGAAACGTATTAAAAAAAAAACACACGAATGCGGGGGAGTACAGCTAAAAAAACTAAGCACACGCGTAATTTTTTTTATGGCCTGGTCTGGCCTGGCCTGGCTCTTTGGGGTCTAGGAGGATAGCGACCATGGCCAAGCCAAGCCCACAATTTGGCCAGGGGCCAAAGCACACATCGATGGCATGTAATCTGCGATGCACACACACACAGCAATGTGGGTGGTGGAGCGGGCGTTACCCCCATACGTGTACTCACATGCGAAAAGGAAGCATGGCAGCTGTCTGTCTGTTCCCGTGGTGGAAGCCAAACGAAGTAGCTGACATAAAAGGCCCCAGGCAGTGGAGGCAGCAAAAAGGGAGGAAGATGCAGATGCAATTTGCTGGCGCACATCTCGGATATGCCACACGCTGCCACGTCTACCACGAAGTTTCCCCCAAAACCATTTGGGCTAATATTTTAAGTTGCCTCAAGCTGGCAGTGATTTGTAACCTTTGATGAGTTGGCAGGTTACGCGCTGAGAGGCAGCGAGCAGACACGGCATAACTTTTGCAGCCTCTGCGCTGGCAAACACCAGGAAGCCATAGAGGCCACATTTGGTAATAGAACACTAGCGATAATACTTGTTACTCCAAATAGGGATATCTGGCTCAGTTTTAGTAGTTCCAGCTGTGGGAAACGCATCGTGAAAAAAGATACCGATCCTGCTCGTTCTGCTGTTACTGCTGTTCATCTACTGTTACTGCTGCTGCTCTGCTGTTAATGCTGTTCATCTACTGTTACCGCTGCTGCTCTGTTGTTACTGCTGTTAACCAATGGTCCTTCAGTGGGCCGACTTGCTCACTCCCTGTTACATTTATTTTCATTTACCGCTTCAGTATTTATTCTGTGCTAAATTAAATCTGTAGAAAATAAGAATTTTGTAAGCTTTATAGGTGGTGGGTTCTTCTGGAGAAGACATGGCGAATGCCATATTCCTAACTCCTACTGCCCCTCTGGATTATATCTTTACCGCCTTTATCTTTTCGTGATCTTTCCCTGTGCTTGTATTTTTAGTCGCCGTCGTCGACGTTTCCTTCTAAGAATTTTGGCTTTTTGGCTTTGGACTTGCAATTGCTGGTTTCCTTATTGACGCTGTTTGATTCCGTTGATTTAAATTTGGAATATTTATGCTTGTTCGTGCACGTTAACACGCCAAGATAGCAGAACAGCCTGTTACCGCTCTCCGCTAACAGCAGACTGTTAGATTGCTCTGCTCTCTTCTCTCTTACAATCCACTCGGCTCTTTTTTATCTTTTGTTTACATCTACGACGTATGTAGATATGTGTGTATGTATATTCTTTGCAGATTAACAGTCGGGAGATTATGTAAACTGCGTGACTCAGTAAATCAATTGATAAATTTCCTAATCTTATTCTTAATAGGACCGAAATATTTCGCGTACTGCCAATTATGTTGCAGTGCCTCCTGCTTGACGTGCCATGCCGCCTGAATGTGCAATTTGCTAAACTTTAGGATCTGCCATCGAAGTCAAGAAGTGAAGCTGAAAACAGTTGTGGTACGTGGTACGTGGGGGTACGGGGCAAAAGGCTGCGAAGTGGCTCTCAAACTCTTGTCGCAAAAAGTTCATCCAGCTCTCGGGTCGGACGGGAAAACCCGAGACCTTACAGGTGTGGGTATGGGTACCGGGGGGGGATTTTGCACAACTTGGACCACTCTGCATAGTGAAAATTAGTTATTGTCTATGGAAATAATAGCTGCAGGTAGGTGGGTGGCTGGGGACTGGGGACTGGGGGGGTGGGAATATTCTTTGTTGTGCGTTGAGTAAAAGTTCTTGATCAACTTTGGTGTTTTTCTTGGCCCCGAAGTCGACTCGGTGCAGGTCGCAACTTTGTGTGTGTCACATTGACCAGAGTCCGCACACCCACCCCCCACACCCCCCTTTTGACACTAGATTTCTGCCAACCCCTAAATTAACTGAGGGCCAAGCAGTTGGCTCTGAAATATGCGTCTGGCATTGGGGGTTTTGGGGTTCCTTGTTGGTCCTTCTTCGGCTTGGGTTGCACAATGTTTTCCTTCTGTCATCTGACTCCATTCTACAGTTGTGTGTGTGTTTAACCAGCTGACGCCCACCCAAAATGAACACAAGACCCCAAATCATGAATACCAAACATCAGAGAAGGATATTGTACATATGGGCAAGAATATTTGGACTAGATGGTACCTGGGAATCAGCAACTGGAAGGCGTTGGAAGCCAGAGAATGTCTGCTGCTGTCTGTTACGCCCCTTTATGCCACTTATGCCGGGTATTAAAAATGGCTAACCAAAGAGTTAAACGTCCCAAACGGTACACACGCATTGTGTTAGTCCAGCAGTGACCAAGGAGGAGCAGCAGGAGGCCCAAGGAGGGGGCAGCAGCACATGCTCTGTGTGCCCCATATGCCAGGAGAAACAAGAACAATAGGAGATGGTACATGCCATATGGCTGCCTGTTCCAGAGCCTCACCGAAGGACAGGCAACAGCACAAGGAGAGCGATGGAGCAGCAAAATCTGTGAATTATGTTTTTGGGTTTGGGGGCATGGCAGGCTCTGGCAGGCCCTGGCAGTCCCAAGCAAAGTGAGAAGAAGCTGAAAAGTCCGTAATTTGATTTTCCCTTTAAATTGATGATGCCTCTCCGCCTCTGCCTCTGCCTCTCCTTTCTCCTTTCCATTTGCGATCATTCACCGAGAAGTGAAATCCATTCAAGAAATGGATATGCATTCGATTACACTTTCAGTTGCAGTAGCCAGGCGTCTCTAATAGGCGTTTCCATGGCACACGAACAAAGAGCTTGCCACACCAAACACCCTGATTGGCAAGCAGTGCAGGAGCAGCCAGTCCCAGTCCTTGGGGCTAGTAAACACGAGAACTTCAGCTTGAGCTATCCAGTTAACAAGAATGAAGGCCACTAGACTTGTCACCTGACAAGCAAGAAATTTTAACTTGTCAACGCACCTTTTTGCAGTGAAACGTGGTAAACATTTTTAATAAAGAACCAGAAAGTTTAATTGATAATTATTTATTACACTACCCGGCACGATTTTTCCTCAAGGAGCAAAACCAACTTTTTCTTAAAGATTTGGGGCTTAGAAATGGTTTGATGTTATTTTTTTTTTTTCTATGGCAAAACTTTTTTTTAAAGAATTTTTTAAAACTGGTATTTTTTTTTTAAGCTTTTTTCAGAGGTAGCGCTTGGTTTTTTCACATAACTCTAGTATCTTACGTCTGGTTGTAAAGAACTTTGCTATTTTGAAAAGATAATTAAAACAGCTAGGCAGAATAAAAAGTCATGTGTTGTTATAAATTTGTTTCATTATCCCCAGAATCCTGTATGTTAACTGCCGTTCACATCCAGCTTTCAGAGCGCTAACAGTGTCGCAGTAACAGTCCTAAGTTGTTAACAGCGCTGTTGTTCTGTTACAGCTACTGCTACTGCCCTAAACAAGTTAGAATATTCAGAGGTACCTAAGCCTACACACCAAAAGTATTAATTTACAAATAATATCTAAAACCCAATCAACGAAGTCAGTTTTCAGGTAAATATTTCCATTACTTACAGGACTACAGCGTTAGGGTCAGAGACACGGCAAAAACTAACTTCAAATGGTGGCCTGGCGAAGGACCTACCTTGGCGCATCCATCAGCAGCGCCGCCGACACCGCCGACGCCGCCAACAGAAACGCCCTTCAATCATGTAGGGGACTTGTACGAAACGCCCGCTGACAGCAGCTCTCGCCCACAGAATTTCATTCAATTTGCAAAAACAGAAACCGAACCGCCACATCGAACCGGAGTGGACCGGCACTGGAGTGCCAGTTCCCAGTTTGTTCCACCCACCCAAACGAGGCTGCTGCATGAGGTCAAATTGATGAACATGGCCAAAGTTGGCCTGTTCTTACCACGGCCAAACAGAAGAGAAACCGAAAAATGTTCCTGTTTTGCCAGAGTCTTCAATCAAAAATGCGTCGGCAAAGTTTTAATGCTTGCTCTCCCTCTCTACAAACCACTGAAAAAAAAAAAACTACAGAAGGGGGAAAGTTTTTAAGCGACGAAATGTGGTAGAAGGATGCCAAGTAGGTGTGTGGGCGCGAGGGGGGGCGTGGCAAGCTGCTTCCTGGCGCCCAGCTTGATAAATGATGTGTCGAAAATAAATGATTATGCTTTCGGGGCGGGGAGTACCCGACAAAAGTTTTTTGTTTTATACTTTTGCCACTTTGCTGTTTTATTTTACAATAAGATGGGGGAGGAGAGGAAAGCCATCCAGCCAAAGTTGATGCAAGTTCATCTATTTGCATGCCTCATTTGCCGTATTGATTTTGTTTTGCTTACATTTTGCTTGTCGGAGCTTCAGGGGGGGATTACTGTACATTTGTTTCCATCAAATCCGGCTTAAGACTTACACAGTTTTTGTCATTTTGAAGTTTGGTTTTGTTGGGTGTGAAAAATGTGCATTAAATTAAGTGAAATATATTTTTGGCGTAGCTTGGGAGCGTTCTCGTGAAAGGTTTTAGACTTTGAAATTCAATGTATATTTTTACAAGGCCCAAGGTCACCATGACCATGGGTTTTTCTAGTATATTATAAGTACGGAATTTCCTTTCCTGTATAAATATATTTATTTGTACTCGTAAATAATATATGTAGTGTAGTCTCTGTTTCCCTTTGCATAGGTTTTTTGATTATCTTGTAGTCGTTCCAGCAGCCCAGAGCAAGGCTCAGCCATGCTGCAATTATTTAAGGTGGTCTCTTCGGCAAAATTAGATCCTTAACAATGTTTACAATATGTGCGAGTGAAAAGGCTCAGCGCAGTAAGTGTGAGTGAAACAACAATGAGCGTGTTAGAAAGAGTTGATTTTTTTTATTATTTAATTTCTAATAATTTTGAATTTAAAATTAAACGTGGTTTTTCTTTTTGGATAGATATTCTTTTGTTAAGGCTCTTAATTCTAAATCTTTCTCTCCAACAGGCGAGCACGCACTGAACGTTAAGGGACTAAAAACCGAACGATTCAAATGCAAAACTGCAATCAAACATAATCAAAATGTAATCAACACGAAGCTCTAAACCTTTTTCACAATCTCCTCATCGTTAAGTACGTTGCATCTCGGCTGAGTTGCAAATCTCGGCTGAGTTGCAAAACTATATCAGTGTTGTATTATTATATATATATATCAGTGTTGGTTGCCAGTATTTTTTATTGCTCTTTTTTATTGCGCGCAATTCAAATAAGTTAACTGCAATTAGAGCTAGACAAACTAAAAGAGCTAATCATGCAAAGATAGCTAAGAACTAATACTAATTAGAGGAAAGGTATGTTAGTATTAGTAATTTAAGAAGAGGAAGGGGATTAGTAGTGGATATTATATGGTAGAGTAGAGCGAATTATAATCCGAGTTTAAGACCCTAAAGTAGAAGGAACAAAGTAAAGTTTGTTTTATTTAATTTTTATTTTTTTTTATTATTCAATGATTCATTCATTTGCACCCTCTTAAGATGCTCTTTGGTGAAACTGTGAAAAGCAACATTTTGTCCATGCTTATTGCACAATTCGCAAAAATATTTACGGCGGTCCTCGGGAGTTGAATGAATCTTTGCCTGGTGAGTCCTCAGGCGATCCGAACAGGTGAAGTTCTTGTTGCAAACTTCGCATGTTTTCGACTGCCCATGTCCATGAACAGTTGTTTCATGCTTCCTAAGCGACTCCGCTGTTTTCACCACAATTGGGCATTCATTGCAAGAACAATTTTTTTGGCTTGAATGCTTATACATCATGTGCCTCTTCATGTTGGAAGATTGCACAAATTTAGCAGGGCAAAGTCTGGAAAAAGGTATAAATTTATAAATATAAATATAAATATTTTGAAGTTTCATATACTTACTCGCAGGCAAAATTTTTTACACCCCTGTGCGCTTTTAGGTGTGACGTCAAATGATATTTAAATTTTGTTTTAAATCCGCACAAACGATCAAATGAGCAGTGGTAGACTTTGTTGATTATTTTATAGCCTGACTCTATTTCGGCTCGGCCATTTTTGCCGTACCGTACCGAAGCGAATTGTCCCAGTAATTTTTGTCTTCGGCCTTAAAAAAATGTGAGATTTCCTCTGCCAGGCGAGTGCAGTGGGGGCCGATGTCGAGTATGCGTTTATGAAAATAATCTTTGATCAACGCTGCCAGCGCGATTCGTCCGGTTCCGGAGAGTTCCTGCTGCTCATTTGGAATGTTGCGATTGGGAAGAAGAGACCACCTTATACAATTGCATCATGCACCAGACCCGAAGACAAACGACAAAACTCCATTGCGACTTGTGCTGCCGACTTAGCTTTTTTACCGTCCCAACTAAGGGGAAATATTTGGGAACAGCGGGAAGCGGGAATTTAGGAATATTTGGCTAGTTCCGCATTTTTTAATGGTGCCACTGATCACATAAAAAGTTTGACAAAGTGCCAGGTTCTTCATTATTTTATATCGATATTTGCCAATACCAAAACAACTAGTTTAAGGCAAACCATAATTACTACACCAAACGTCAGCGTCAATGGTAATAAAATCAACATAAAAAAATATAAATACTGCACAAATATTACCGACCATTTCCATTACCGTACTAATGCGAATCTGAAGCTAAACCCACAGAGCTAAAACAGGTAATGGAAATACCATAAAAAAACATATTGCATATACCCCACTAAAACAATTGTTAGAACCGTATATTAAGCTACTGCTTTTAGTTTTTTTCAGATTTTTTTAAGCTAGAAACAGCTGTTCTTTCGGATGAAAAGTTGGCAGCACCGAATGCACCGCTTCCTTGCATCAACTGGAAATTATAGTAGTGTTCCTTTTTTTTATTTTAAAATAAATGCATTATCGGTGCATGTATAACCCTGTCAAAATATATAATTTTGTATTTATATGGCCTATATGACCTAATAAAATGCCCATAGTTCAAGATGGCGAACTGATTCCAGTTCACGGTTCAAGAGGCACAGCTATAGAGGTGAACGACGAAAAGTCAGTCAGTCAGTAGCAAATCGGACTCGCACCGTACAACAGATCAAATTTTTACGAGGTAAGAGGTAAGAGCGACAAAAAAAAGGGAGTGCAAGATCTACAATCACAAGATTTGTTTTGCAGAAAAAATTTGAAGATGTCTGGTATAGCGGAATCTCGTCTGTCCGAGGAGCGCCGAGCCTGGCGCCGAGAGCCACTCTTTGGCTTTCTTGCGCGCCCAGCCAAAAACTCCGATGGGACCCTTAACCTCTACATCTGGGAGTGCGGCATTCCCGGCCAGGCAAATACCGCCTGGGAGGGTGGCCTCTACAAGCTGCGCATGATCTTCAAGGACGACTATCCAACATCGCCGCCCAAGTGCCGCTTCGATCCGCCTCTGTTTCACCCGAATGTCTATCCGTCGGGCACTGTGTGCCTCTCGCTGCTCGATGAAGACAAGGACTGGCGCCCGGTCATTACCGTTAAGCAGATCCTATTGGGCATACAGGAACTATTAAACTCTCCCAACATACGAGATCCGGCCCAGGCAGAGGCCTTTACCATCTACACTAAAAACATCAACGAGTACACGAAGCGCGTACGTGCCCAGGCCCGTAACATGGCAGCATGAAAAATATAAGCACCGTATATAGAGCACTCTATATACACTCGATAATTACATATATGTGGAACAAGTTGTGAAATCAAATAAACTCCATTTCAAGCTACTTAGTGCGTATTCTAATTACACTTTAAATGGAAAATGTGCAGACAAAATTTACATTTATGTACATATGTGTGTGCCAGCTGATTTTTGAGGCCAGTGTTGCTATGCGGCAGCACTACGAAAAATTATACAAAAATCATGCAATATATATATATTTATATTTTAATAATATCTTGGCTGTGCATATGTATGTATTTATGAGTATCGAGCTATAGCTTAAATTTGACTTTCAGTGGGATTATAACACCCGTCGCCCACAGAAGAAAACGCAGATTTTTGGCGTCTTTGGTCACACAGTCTAGATTTATTTTCTAAGTTTATTCTTGAATATTCGGCTTATGTACTAAGCCGCATGGTTAACAAGACATATATGTTTATATGTATATATATTTGCACATAAACACATCTAAGCGTCTCGCTGAACACAGGCCTGGAATCATATATGTATGCATGTGTATGCATTGGAAAGATGGCGAACTGGTTCCAGTTCTTTCTGAAACGTCAGCTTCCAGATCTTTCACGGCGTCAAATTTTGGTTTGGAGCAAATTACTCGAAATATAACACAAAAAAGCAAAAGCGAATCAATCAAAAAGTGAGTGAAAACTAACAAACTATTTAAGTCAAATAATATTCGTTCGATTCTTTACGCAGAGAAGGTTAATTCAATGAATTCAGCGCTGCGAAAAGTGAAGCAGGAGCCGGGCGTGCTCTCGCTGCCCGAAAAGAGGCTGGAGCAATACTTAATGTCGCTGCCGGAGGTGAAGCCCGAGCCAGGCTTAATGCCAGAGGTCAAGCCCGAGCCAGGCTTAGTGCCAGAGCTGAAGCGGAAGCCAAATGCAGCTGCGCCCGCGGTGAAGCTGGAGCCAGGCCTATCGAGCGTCGCAGCGGCACGGCTCAAGCAGCGACTCGCGCGGGAGCTCAAGTCATGCGGAGAGATACTCCAGGTGCTGTTCAGCAAGAAGCACTCGGGCTATGCCTGGCCCTTCTACAATCCGGTGGACGCAAAGAATCTGGGACTGTTCGACTACCACGACATAATCAAGCAGCCCATGGATCTGGGCACCGTGAAGCGCAAAATGCACAATCGCGGGTACAATAACTTGGCAGAGTTTGCGGCCGATGTGCGTTTAATATTCAGCAACTGCTACACGTACAATCCGGCACATCATGATGTCGTGATCATGTGCAAGAAGCTGGAGCACACCTTTGAAGCACTCTACGGCGAAATAATAGTGGACATCGAATCGGACGACGCCAGCGACACGGAGAGCGATTCCGACATGGACGAAGAGGTCAGAGCCAAGATAAGAATCTGCCAGTCCAAGGTGGAGATTGCCAGTTCGCGAATGCGCGATCTCATCGAAGAGAATCGCAAGATAACCCAAGATATAAAGAAAGTGAGGGCCAACGAGGAGAAGCTCAATGCCAAGCGACGAGAAGTTGATAAAAAGATAAAGGGGCTTGAGGCAGAAATCCAGACGCTCACCGATGAGATCTCCACGCTGAAGAATGATACAAAACGGGGTAAACAGGTCGCCCACGGCAGCTCGGCCAGCACAAAAGTGCAGCAAGTCAGCGACTCGTCCAGCGAGAACTCCAGCGTCACGGAGAGCGAGGACACCAGCGAGACGGAGAGCGAGTCCAGCTCGGATGAAGATCTCAACGAGAAGCTGATCATCAGCCAATCGAAAATAGACATTGCCTTCTCCAAGCTGCGTAACTTAATGAAGCAGAGCAGCAAGATAGTGCTGGAGAAGCAGAAGCTGATCAGCGCCGTGGAGAAGCTCACTGCCAGGGAAGAACTCCTCGATCAGAAGCGTAAAGGTATTGAGAATGAGATCCGAGAGCTCACCGCTAACATGTCCGTCCTAAAGAAGTCAAAACAAGAGCAGAAGAAAGGGAACGATCCAGTCGGTGGCTCCCAATTGACTGGAAAATATGAGTCAGTTGGTGGCAGGAAGGCCCAGCCCAACAAGGACGACGGTATGTTAGCACTTGGCAGCTGGAAGTAAACGTTTATTAATCTTTCTTCCATCTACAGAGAGCGATGAGGAGATTCAACAGCAGGTTAAAAAGACACGCCCCTCGAAGCCCCGTGTGAGTAGAGTTTAAAGAGCGGAAATACCCCAGTAGTTCAGCCAGCTAAGATTCCTTTATGCCCCCGCCCTTTCCCACAGGTGCATGGCAAGAATTTATATGAAAATTCGGACTAATGGCAGCCTTTGAGGAGATGTGGACCTTCGGTGGACAGCACCGGGGACACGCCATCCAGAACACCAGTACCGACCCCAAAGCATCTGCCAACAAACAACAGAAAACGAAACCCTAAGAAACACAACAACAGCAGCGGCAACCGCAAACCCAGAGACACGCACAGCAGCACATTTAATTACTTTATATTTATGGCTTAGGAATAGCCTGTGGATTTTAGACAATCCTTTAGACAAATATGCTTAGAGTTATTAAAGCTCAGCGAAGCGATGAGTCCCGAAGAAGAAGTCCGTATGTAATCCGTCGATGTTGCCCGTATAAATAGTCTATAAATTGTTCCAGGTTTCAGCATAGCTGAAATACAATATTTGAATCACAAAAGTGCCTGCAATGCTCGCCAGTAAAAATTACCACTAAACCGACAAAAATAAACAAAATTTCAAGCCGTCTTGGCAGCCTGCAGAAAATATTTGAAATTATATTGAATTAATTTTCTTTTGTGGAATTAAACTCAATATTAAATCCTAAATATTCCTAGTGCCACTGCTTAAGCTCAATGCCAATCCAAAACCAGCTTTGGCGCTGCCTAGACGTCAAAAGACAAATGCAACTCACATTTATAAGCAATTTATTTTGGAGTAAATGGCAACGCTATTAATAAGAGATTTGTAACACAGGTTTGGGGGATCGTCATCATCTGCTACTACTCGGCGGCTGGCTCCTTGGGTATTTCATTTAAATTGTCACCGGATCCCTCGGCGGCGGCCACCAGCGAAGCCGACGAGGCCGATGCCGATGGGCGCAGGACAACGCTACTGTCGCTGCTCTCGCTACTCGAATCGCCCGCATTCTGATCGTTGGCCAGAGCATCGATCGGCGGTGGTGGCGCTTGTGTTTGTGGCGCTTGTGGCACCAAGGTGGGCACTATGCATTTACGCTTCGACGGCGGTGCGGCCACATGGCCCAGTCGGGCGCTAGTGATGGTTGTGCCAGCGGTTACCGTCTCGAAGGACATCAGCTCGCCAAAGAAGACGTGCTGAATAACCGGAAACTTCGAGAGTATCTAAAACGAAGGATTTGCGGAAAGAAAATAAAGCTTGCAAGAACGCGCTGGGCTTTAGGTAGGCTGCTCACCTCCTTTTGGTACATTTTGACCAGACCCATATTGATCTTGACCCACGAGGGCACGTCCGTAATGCTCCACAGCTGATTGGAGTGCTCGCCAAAGTGGCCCGTCTTCACCTTGCAGATGTAATCAATGCAGCTGATGAACATATACTGATCCTTGTAGTCGCTGATGATCTGCTCCTCCACAAATTTGGCCGGATCGAAGGGACTGCGGACTGCAAACCAGAAAATACAAGCAGCTATGAATAGAAATCTTTGGCTTAACTATTGCCGTTTGCTTGCCCGAGAGTTGTGCACTGCCCCAGATGAAGGGAACAAATTGGAAATCGTCCAGCGACCAGACACCCTGACTGCCAGCTGGTTCCATGTTGTATGTGCGCTGCAATTGCCTGGCAAACTCCAAATAGCGACTGAACAGGCGCAGTGCAGCACTGACAATGTCCTGTTCGTCCAGTATTTCGGCCTTGAACAGCGCACACAGGAAAAACATAAAGGACAGCTCGTGTCCAGTGCCATAATCGATGCGCGTGGCATTGCCAAAGGCCTCCGTCAGATACTGTTGCAGTTCGTTCAGATATTTCTGCTTGCTGGGCGGCAGTAGTTGTCCCAGCAGCTCCGGCAATTGTTCTCGCATGTCCCTGGCCCAGTCACGGTAGGCCTTGTTGCCAAAGCGCTGCGGCTGATCCAAGGGCGGATATTTTTCGACCAACTTTTCCAATTGCTCGAAGATGCGCAACAATTTGCGCAGCATGTCCGACTCGTACATGGCGTCGGTGGACTTGATGCCCTGTATGGCCGAGCTGGTGCCGTTGATGTATCCAATCAGATCATGGTAGGCGCGGGAACGCTGCCACAGTGCTAGGTCGCCAATATTTTGCACTCTCTTGGCAATTGCGGGCAATAGAACTGCAACCAAACGCCATTGTCATTCGTTTTCAATAGTCAGTGCCGTCCACGTACCTGCTTCATATGCATTGGCATCTGCCATGCTTGTTTAATTTGTGTTACTCAATTTAATTTTTTGTCGGAATTGCGTTTTATTTGTTGTTGCTTGCATTTGTGCATCGATAGGCCGGCTATCGTTATTGGTATTGGCCAGGAGCAGTGTGACCACAAAAGTACTCGATAGTAGCAGCAAAATGTTTTCAAAGCGATGATTGGGCGCGCCAATTGTTCTTTATTTTGAATTTCTTCAAACGAATTAATGCATTATATTTAAATTGCTAGCACATAACCAACGGTAAAAGTTTTGTTACATTCTTTAGATAAAATAATTGAATATATTGTCACACCGTGACTTTTAAAAATATATCGCACATCTTCACAACTGGCATATCGATAGCTCTGCACCCTACACGCCTACGCCGGTGTCTTTTATCGTGATAGTATCGGGCTCAAATAATTATTAAAAAACCATTGAAACCTTTTAGGAACTTGTCCATTGTAAAAATTAGATGCCACCTGTCGATTTGTTTACAAATGTGTCTTCGTATTTTATAGCAGCCAATCCAAACATATCAAAAGCGCAACGACTGTAGCTCGATACTATCATGATAGTCTCAAACTCATCGATAGTAGAGGACAGCAGCAAAATATCGATACTATCGATAGTGCCCTCTTTGGTTTGACACCTCCAAACTAAAGAAAAACATTTATTTACATTAATTGTGGTTAATATCTGAAGCCGCAGCCATGATTGAGACGTTGTACAGCCTCCCCTTCCACATACTGGTGCCGCCCAACATCAAAGTGCGACGGTTCAGCATCCCCATGCCCTCCCCCATGGCTGTGTTCAGTGTCATTTTGCTCTCCTACTTTTTGGTGACCGGCGGTGAGTACACAAAAATGCTACAGTTGGCATAGCCATAAACGAATCGAATCCTTTTCTAGGCATTATCTATGATGTGATAGTGGAGCCGCCCAGCGTGGGTGCCACTGTGGATGAGCACGGCCATTCGCGTCCTGTGGCCTTTATGCCCTACCGGGTGAACGGACAATATATCATGGAGGGACTGGCCAGCAGCTTCCTGTTCACCGTCGGCGGCCTGGGCTTCATCATAATGGACCAGACGCATGCGCCCGGCAAGACGAATCTCAATCGACTGCTCCTGACCGCCATGGGATTCATTTTCATACTGGTCTCCTTCTTCACCACGTGGCTGTTTATGCGCATGAAGCTGCCCAGCTACCTGCATCCTTAGACTCAACCAAGCTTAGGCCGGACCAATCTCTCTCTTAGTATTCCATAAACCGTATATCTATTATAAATGACCGAAAGTATCCCCGGGAGCAAAGCGGTAGAGCCACAAATGTGTCGTCTGGCGCTGGCGCTGCCTCTGCCTCTGGCTGTGCAAAACTATTGGCTCTCAGTCTGCCTCGCGCTGTCCATACGTTTGGCACGTAGCCCGCTCTCTGCCCGCAGCGCGAAAACAGTTTCCATCGCATATATATAATTTTAGAATCTATTTTTGTTTATAAATATAAAGAATATATATGTGCATGCAAAGGCAAACGAGGAAAATCGCCAACTAGTCAGTCGGAAGCAGGGTTTGGAAAGTTTGCGCCCCAAACCAGCCAACCAACCAACCAACCAACCATTGAGCCATTAAGCGATCCCCAACGAGTGATGTAACCGCAGAAAAAGTCCTCCTCAATCGATCTGCTTGCCTCGCCTGTGTGTTGTGTTGTGTGTGTTTTAGCTGCGTCGCATTTTGTTTACGATGTCGAAAAAGTGCAGCGTGCGCTCGCTGAGCGACTCGGCTCTGGCCGAGCTGGCCAATCTGCTGGTGTCCACCATCAGCTATGTGCAGTATGCGCCCGATGTCCATCTGGACATAAACATTGTGATGGTCGAGCTGAACGAGTATCTGGCCCAGTCGGGCGCCACATCGAACATATACCAGGATCTGCTGCGGGTCATTCTCAGCTCGGACTATCTGGATGCCAACATGCGGTTCACCTGCCTGCAAATGCTGCTCAATTGTGGCGTCACCTTTCTGTTCACGGAGGTCTTTCCGTTCAGCTATTACGAGAAGATCCTTCAGGTAATTATGCTGCTGCACAGATCCCCTGCAGGATCTTGGCTATAAGTTGGCCTTCCATTTCGCAGGTGATTGCTGCACAGGGCGCTGGCCTGCGCGTGCTGAACATCAAGGGCATCTGGGTGAAGGAGGAGCACATGCACTACATGTACGACATTGTGAGACGCTGCAAGCAGCTGGTGAAGCTCTATGTGCCATACATAGCCAACGATCAGTTGCTGGAGGAGATTGGCAAATGGTCGACGCGCCTGCAAATTCTGGACATCTCCGGGGAGACGGACATCACAGAGATTGGCATTGATGTGCTGGCCAAGGGCGTCTGTTCGCAGTCCCTGACTGTTGTGGACGTGGGCATGCCCGGTGAGGAGAACATTTGCTATTCGGACATTGCCCTCATACTCGAGCACTGTCCACAGGTGGAGACGCTGTCCACGTACTCCTTTGTGGGCGCCTCCCTCAAGTTTATATTTGACAATGTCGATGATCATTTCAAGTGCCAGCTTAGGTATGTGCACGACACGGCCACGGATGAGGCTACGCTGCAGGTGATTATGCAGACGTGTCCGCGACTGGAGACCCTCTACCTGGACTCGCCCAAGACGGGCTCCCTGCGGGCACTGCACACACGCACCCTCAGAAAGCTGAAGATCAATAGGTTTGTGGTGGCCGAGCTGCTGCCCCTGCTGGAGCGGCCCATTGGCCGCAATCTGCGACACCTGACAATGATCAAGGGCTCAGGGAACTTGGAGCTGGGCAAGCTGGCGCGCCTCTGCCCCGCGCTGATCGATCTCGACTGCTATTTGATAGAAAGCCTGTCGTACGGTCAGGCACAGTCCAAATTCCAGGAGCTGGAGGGTTTGGAAATTCTCAGCAGTGCCATTATGACGAGCTCCCTCAAGACGTTTCTCTGCAATTGCACGGACCTCAAGCGCATGGCCGTCGATACGGTGGACTTCACCGATGAGGATATAATCAGGTAGGAGCAGATTGGTTGCGGGATCATTGCCTAATTCTTTCTTTGTAGCATGTTTGTGCAGCATGACTTTAAAGTTCTGGAAGATATTTGGTTCACTTTGGCCCCAGAGCTCACCGTTCAGGCTGTGGAGGTGAACATTTCGATTGCTTCGATTATTTCCCTTGCTTAAGTTTGTGTTCTCTTTGGCAGTTACTCTTGGACAGCTGCCCGGAACTGCAATCTGTCGGGCAGCTGACCGGCTGGTCCCTGACGCCCGACGATTTGGCTCTCATTCGTGGACTTCTCAAAAGCGGCAACTCGAGCATTGTACTAACGCCAAATGGGTTTCTTGCCTGAGTATTATTAAGACATTCCATTTGAAGGATCATTTGTGTCGTATATGATCCTTCAAATGCTCCATTAATTCCCTGAACATGTGTCGTAGAGTTTCGTTTCCAATTTAAAATTCGATTATTCTCTCTCTCTTTCAGCGCCTACAATAGACATCCCACCGAGTCCATGCGGCAGAGCAAACGTTTTTATAAACAAAAAATATGTGTTGTGTATTCTAATTTTCTTGTGATATTAATAAAATAAAGATTGTTAAATTTTTGAATAATTTAAATTAGTTTTGAACGCCGTTTTCACGAAAATCACCGGCGTGGACGTGCAGTTGCCGTGCTATCGATACGTGACACATCGCTTAGAGATGTGCGATAAACAGCTGTGGCCGGGAGTTGCCATGGTGCCGGCAATTGCCAGCAATTATTATATACACATTTTATTGACTGAAAAACACCACGAATCATGGAAACAACATAAGGGGAAATTAGGAAATATATTTAATTATTTTTGAGTCATAAAAGTGACGGGAGTAATGAACTCGAGTACAGCGGCGTCTGCACACTGAAACCCTCGACATCCCTAGCCACGACGTATACCTTTTATGCGCAAAAAAAGTGAAAAAACGGAAAGGAAACGAAAGAATTTATACGCACTTGTACATGAATCTCACTTACGAATAAATACAAAAAAACATTCGAGTGTAAACGATCGATTCCACATAACATGTAGACATCAAAGAGCATAAAGTGGCAGTGTTTTAACTATGAAAAACCACAAAAATAAAAAGAAACTTCCGCAGACGTCAGCAGCGGCGCAGCAGCAGCAGAGATAGGCAGTGGACAGCGGCTGAGCAGAGCATAGCGGAGAGCCGAGTACCGTTGTTGCTGGACAACGACGACGACGACTACGCAAATTGCCTCCGCTAAAAACACTTTAAATATAATAATAAACTAAATAAATCTCAGACAAACGAGAGAGACTGTAATTGTGGGGCGGCAACGGCAACGTGTGCCGTGTTGTCATGCATTTTGTCACACAGCAGCGCCAACAGCAGCAGCACCAACAGCAAAAACAACAACAACAGCAGAGATCGACCTCCTCCTCGAATTCCTCGATAGCATCCACATCATCGGCACCATCGGTCAGCGCCAGCAACCGTTTTGTGGCCCTGTGCAAATCTTCCAGCCAAGGTGCCCTGCCCAAATCCTTGGCCACAGCTCAAAGCATATTTCGCCAGTCGTCACACCACCACCACCATCATAGTAGCCACCATAGCCAGCAGCAACAGCAACACAGGCACAAACGCACTGTCAGCCTGAACGCGACGCCCATGTGAGTGTTTTACCCTAACTGTGTGCCACCTGCCAACCCAAAAAGACTTTTAAATATAATTAAAAGCTAAGCATATTTATTTGTGGTGTAGGTTTATTTGCTGGTTTGCATGTTTAAAAGTTACTCCTTCCCTCTTGCTCCTCATATTGCATGTCGTTATACATACGCTATACTCGTATATAGCATTCCATTCCTTTCAGTTGGCTTATCTACCAGTCACTCCAGTGATAATACCCATATTGCGCTCCCAGTCTACTTTGTAGTCTGCTTACCCCACAAAACCGTTTACTTCTTGCATTAGCTCCCGTTTTACTTCTTTTTTTTTTCTTTTTTATTGCGCAACAGTTGCGCGCTCAGACGTATCAAAAGAGTACTGTGGGTTTCATGGTGGTAAGGTCTTTTTAAATGTGTTTATTTAGCTATTTGTGCTATTCCAGACTGTTGGCCATTTTCTTAACAAGATGGAATAGTTTTTGGTGCTTGCAGTAGTACGATTTTAGGCAGTTGAGAAGATTTTTCCACTTCCAGAAAATAATTAAAATGTTCCATTATCAAATTGATATCATATGATAAATTAATCTAAATAGATTTTTTTTAGTCGTTTCTGGAATTCCTTAACCCCTTTTTATGTATCAAATGAACTCCCTAATGGCATTAACTTGTTGTTAAAACACACAAAATTCTATTAAACGTAATCAGTGATCAACAAAATTAGCTCATATAATTTGATTTCATATAAGTTTGGGATAATATAATGTTGTTAGCTTCGAAAAGCAGCAAGAAAACCCCAAAAACTAAAATAATGACCGAATTCTAAATTGTTTTAATGAATTAATTGATTCAATAAATTAAAATGAATGCTACAATTATTTTTCAAAAATTAAATAAGTGTGGATTTCTAGAACTAACCATCAGGAGACCAGCAACAAAAACCTTCTTTATGTGAAAAGCAGGCAGGGCAGTGTGAGCAAGAGAAATATTTGCTCTAGTTTGGTTATGTAGGCGAACTGGCGACAGCGCAGCGGCAGAGAAACGGTAGAATATAAAATATAATAATTTGGCTGGACTTATTCAGCTGTGGGTGCTGGAAGACATCATTTTGCTACAAACCTGACGCAGCTCTTTGACGGAAAATTCTTATTTGAATTTTCGCATCGTATGTTATTTGCCAACAAGTGTTTTAATTTTAAACCTTTGAAACGCACTGTATGTGCATAATCGCATATACATATGTACGTATATGTATATAATCGTATCAAAATTTGTGCGAGTGCAGCGAAGCGTTTTCCATGTAACCATGAATGAACGAATAACGAAAAACAAACTTTTTCCGACTAGCCTTGGGCTTGGCTTGGCTTGGCAGATACAGATACTGTGTGGAAAAGCAGATTGTGCGAGAAGGTGCGGAATATATTTATTCCAGCAAATACATTTATATACATTTATGTATGTGGGTTACTCTCTTTATCAGAAGAAACCTTTGTTGAGGTTCCGAGGAACAAAGCAACTGCTTCTAGCGTATGCAGTAGTCGACCAGTAGCCGCCTCGCATAAGTCTTGCTCATTCTCGCTGCCTGCCTGGTGGGTGCCTGCCGTTCTCTGGCAGCTATTGCCGATTCTCTCTCGAGTGCAAATTGTAACGTCGCGCTGAAATGACGTGCCCGGCACAAGTACAAACTGCCTTGAACCGCCCCGCCTCGCGTGCCTTCAAACAGTCAGCAAACAAACAAACAAACAAACAAATCAACCAGCAAAAGAACAACAAAACGGAACAGAGTAGCAGAAAAAATTAATTAAATAATTAACAGCAAAACGGTTGCGGTTTCGCGGGGCATGTCATAGTGCTGCTAAAATGTGGGATAGTTCATAAATTAATGACATTTCGCCAAAACAGTGCTAAAAATAGAATATATTTTATTTTCACGTCGCGTTTTCACGTTTCGTCATCTGTTTATTTCGCTCGTTTGTGCTTTCTGGCTTTGTGTTCTGTTTCTGTTTCGGTTCTTCGAACGATGACATACATTGTGACGGCGACCCCCCAACAATAAAAGAACCAAACCCCCCTCCCCACACACACAGTAACAACGGCCAACAAAAGCAACAGCAATGCCGCACGAGGAACCAAAAAAACCGCATAGGAAAACCCTAAACGTGGAACCAAAGAAAACCAAAAGAAAGAAAATGTAATACACTTTTTTTTTGTTTTTTTTTTTTTGATTTTACCCACTTTATTATTGATTTTTCGCCAGTCTTTCGCCAGTCCCCCAGTCTTGTTGCATTTTGAGGTGGAAAGGGAAAATATTAATTACGATTTGACAAAGTCGTTGCCCGCTTTCAGATATATGCATATATGCAGAATAGATCTGCCCCACCCCCCTCTCTGCGACTTGTTGTCAGTTGCTGTTAATAATTGTAATACATTTTTTATGTGGCTAATATAGTTTTTTATGGCTAGACTAACGCAAAGGTTAGAGTTCAACGGGGCCGCGAGAGAGGTGAGTGTAGTCGGCTGCACTTTCAATTACATCGATGGCAACTACAATAATTGATATATACTATATATGTACATATATATATGTATATACATATATATTTGGTTTATTATTTTCTATAGAGCATTTTTCCTAGGAATCTCATCTACATTTGCCCTCTAAAAAATTTCCACTCAATTATTCAAAACAATTTCAATGATTTATCGTATCCATTTTAAGATTATTTCAATTGTTTCGTACTTCATTTATCAGTTAATATGCTAGCCAGATAATTTGTACCCAAAAATTTCTCAGCTCCTCTTATCTCCACATCTTTCTCAGAGTCTATTTTTACTAATCTGTTATCTGGGGGGGGAATTATTCTCACACTGAAACTTTCTTAAACACTCGTCGTATATGTATGTTTAATTGCTCAATGAAGAGAGTTTCTATATACTACATACATACATACATATATATGGTACATTATCTCTGATCTTTCTCACATTGAAAGTGACTTTTTCGTAATCGCATAACGTATATACTATATACATTCATACATGTGTACTTAATAAAGGGGAATTATCATTTAATGGTTCCTGTACACTCCATTATTTTTGTTTGTTTATACAATTCCCCGTTTCGTATTTGTGCTGTTCGGTTGGGGGCTTGAATGATGTTCATCTCAACAATGTATACAATATTTCACTTTTGCTATGAACTTGAACGGGGGGACATTGATAAGGCCTGAGGTTTTGAGTTATTTCTAGAGCCGATCGGGAATACAATCTTTATACAAAGAATGGAGCACACTAAACAGAGAAAATATGTCATTAATATTGAACACAAAAATAGTGGAAGCGATAATTACATAGAAAATGGTTATTATTGGATATAAAAATCATTTATTAAGGGTTCTAATCTCCCTAGTTCAACGTTGGGAATTAGGAGAATCAATGAGCCCTCGTCACGCACATGACATGTATTTTGTTTTTGCAAAACAGTCCAAGTCCCAATGCCCTCTAACTGAATGTCCAAATAGAAAATCGTAACAACTAATCTTTGACCGAAATCTGTATTTATTTCCATAATCCATAACAAGACACAATCCTCGGGTACAAACGTACTGTGTAATTCCGTAAGCAATTCCGTAACCCCCGAGTGCGGTCGTTCTATAATTCACATATTGCTTGAACAATACAAATCGAAACAGATGTGGCGCCTAATAATTATTAATATATCATTAAACTAGCAGAGGGTATTTTGAGCAGATGTGTGCCAGGCATGGCATGAGATAAACGTGTACACGTGTATTATTGATCAGCAGCCGCTCTGATATTGCCACTTTCGATCAGTCTGTTTCCATGCAATCCAGCTGCTATTTTGTGTGGCAAAGTCGGAACCCATTGGATTGGCGTACTCCCATAAAAAGATAATCAAGTGTGGGTTGGCCTTATCTGGCTAAAATGTTTGTTAACGATCAGTGTCAGAAGCTTTTTCATCCCAAAACTAGGCTTTCTTTCTTGTTGTGTAGATCAGCAGGGGGTTCAGTTTTTTTTTTCAAATACATTTTTTTTCAGTTCAAATACAACAGTAACAGTAAACTCTAGTTTTCGAATCATGCACACGCATTGTATATTGTTTTGGCAATTCTCAGGTATTCTCTTTGGCAGACTTCGCTTGTGCGTCTCGAGTCCGAGCATCAATGTGCGCCGTGTCCTATTGGATACGTGCCCACCGCTTTAGCAGTACTTAAAAGTCGGTTAAAGGCTTACCATCAGCTTTGTAAGGCATACAAATTTGATTGTATGAGACTTTAGTGTTTGCACAAATATTGTACGAGTGGGCGACGACTGTGGGTCTGACCATTAACATCTGGCAGATTGCTTTATCAAAGCTAGAAAGAAGCGAATATCTTATCGTTCTTATCACCACTAAATGGTATACATACATGCTGGCGGGCCTATAAGTATATATGTTTGTATGCATATATATATTGAAAATAATAAACAATTGTGACCCACACAGACAGACAGAGGCTCAGCAAAAGCTCACAGAAACAGAAACACAGAAAAATAGTACACAATAGAATTGATTACCATCGTTGAATGGCAATTGATACACCACTCTGTCGCAGTCCACTGAGGCAAGAGCATGTCTAATTGAAAATAATAAATACATTTCCATAGCCAACCATAGCCATAGTATTGCTATCAAAATTGCTATAATGTTGAACGGGAAATGGCGCAAAAAGAAGCGAGCGCCTCGCGTTCTCTGGTATGGAAAAAGCATCCAAAAAGTTGATTAGAATTTCCAATGTGTGTGTGTCTGTGTGTGTGTGTGTGCTATCTGTGGCGTGAAACAATTAAAGGAAATTAATTAAAAGCCAAATTACTGGGAACGATGATCAGCTTCAGCGATATTGTCTCTCCCACAAAACCAATTGACAGGTGTCGATGGAGGGGAGGGGGCTACTACTTACTATCCCCCACTTCAGTGTCTTTATTGAAGCTGTTTGCTTATCACTTGCCACTTACCAATAACAGTTATTGCTTGAAACCGCATTTTATAAATTATAATTTTTGTTTTGATGGCAAAAGTTTTTTATTTTTTTGTGTGTGAACTAAAAGATTGAACTTTAATGTTTAATAAGTATTTTACGCGTAAAAGGAGGCATTTTATCTGCCTAATTGATTGTGAGTCATTGTGTAGTGTTAATGAACTCTTGGAGAGAGCAAATAGATGAGTAATTACTCATTTTGTATTTATGATTAGAAGAGTCTTTTTACGTCACTGTTTGATATTTGTAAGGAATGATTTAGTAGGTCTTGATCTTGATCTTCCCACTTCTGGGTTTCAATAAATTTTAATATTAATTCTGTAAATATAAAATAATATTTCTTTAATATTTTAATATTAACTCTGAAAATATAAAATATTATTTCCTTTTCGATTTTTGTGTCTGACTGGGAAATTATTACTTAATTTTATTCAGATTTGGGTTGGTTTTTGTTATAGTTTATATTAATATTATATCGAAATATAAAATTAATATAATATTTCTGTGTTATGTTTCATGTGTTGGTAGGGTTTGTAAATTCTTACTCAAGCGCTAGTTTCTAGGGGCAACAATTTGTTGCAAGTGTTTTAGTGAGGCAGATTATTTGTCTATCCATCAAAAATGTTAGGAATTTTTCTTATTAGTGTGTCGTTCATCCTTTTCCTTACTTCCCCATTTGTAGTTTGATAGTAGTTAATCTATTAGCATCCTTGCTCCCATGTAGAACTGCGATTTTTGGTTGCTATTACAGTCTTAGGTCGTAGCATCCTTTGGGCATGTCTTTTAATTTGGCATTTGTTATTTTTGTTTGTTTTGATTTGTTTATATATGCATTTTATTGTAGGATTAAAGATATTACTACTATAACCGACCCAACAACAACAACAACCACCACAACCACAACTGCCGATAGTCCGTGCAGTAGTAAGCCCCCAGCCAATGCCAATGCCAATGCCAATGCGAATGCCAATGCCAACATGTTAGCTGAGACACAGCACGAGTCACAGCCAGAGTCACAGTCACAGACCCAGCCACAGACACAGCCACAAGCAGAGCAAGCGCAGGAGAGGTGCCAGGAGCCAGAGCCGCCGACTCCTCAGCAGGAACAGCCGCAGGAGGGGCAGCAGGAGGGGCATCAAAGGAACGAAGATGCCACGTCTGAGGACAGGGCAGCGGCGTCTGCTGCTTGTAGCAATGGTGGCGACAGGTAGGTGGGAATGGATCCATTCAGTGCTCAGGAAACTCTCCAGCCAGGCCATGGTCCAATTCCGTAAGAGAATTATTTATTCCAAATTTGCATGCCTAGTTCAAGAGTTTTTCCATTTAATCAACAATTCAAAACGGTAGCTTTAGAGCCGGAATGCAAAGTGGAATTTATTTACTAATTTTGGGCTAAACCCCCCACCTCCCGTACCATTGCAGGCGCGATTCTCTCAGCGAGGAGATCACAATTACAACCACCACGATCAACAGCAGTTTGAACAGCAAACTACTCACCATCCAGGAAGCTGCGGGCACCCTTGAGCACAGCAGCATATCCATTTCGTCGACGTCTTCGAAACAGAACACTTCCACGGCCACAAACTCAACTGCGGCGGCGGTATCCACAGCGGGCACAGTTGCAGCGGCCACTGTCGCCACAGCAGCAGCAGCAACCACAGCAGGAGCAGCAGCAGCCACAGCAACAGCAGCTTCAGGATCTCAGCAACGCAATGAGTCGTCGGTTGCCTCCTCCTCCACCATCAATGGCATTAATAGCGGCAGCAATCCTAGCCTAGCCCAAGCCACTTCCAGCTCTAATACGAATTTGGCCAACAGCAGCAACGGCAGCAGCGTCCCACCGCCATCCACGCCCAGCATCAACATTGTTGCCAGCGATCAGGGATCAAGGGATCAGCCACTGCAGTCACAGAGCGTCGACTCGAACGGGTGTGCCCAGCCAGGCGGCTCCTGCACGGACAGTCCCAGCAGTCGCAAGAGCTCGACCAGCTCCAAGGGACGAGCCAGTCAGCCAAAACTCTCCACATCAAGCAGTGGACGAGATGAGGTGAGTGAAAGCCAGGATCAATGTGGGATCAATCAGCCATTTGGGCATTAGTTGGGCGGGGAGAGTGGGAAATACTTGCACTGCATTTTGCTGTCTCTTAACAATGAAGTTCCTACCTGCAGAATATTTGACCAAAGCGTGAGCTTTTCAAACTCAGAGTGGGGTATAAATTAGAAGCTTTGAAGTACATAAACCCACGATAAAAATGTCAGCGATTATAGCGTTTCTGGGCGATTAGAACTCAATCAATGTAACTTTTTATGATTAAACACCTGTTTGGAATTAAATTTTCAAGGCCAAGCGACCCAGTGTCGACCCATAATTGGCAGCAGAAAACAAACAGAGCAGAATCAAACATTCAAAACATATGCACAGCCTTAATATAACTACAAGAATATCTTGCAATAGTTCGATTGCATTTGAAATATGCTGCCCATACCTCAGAAGCCTTCCAATGTACACGCAGCTATACTTTTTGAATTCTTTTTGTTTGATCTCTACTTTATGGAATATATTTTCAATCTCAGAAGGCAAAAAACCGTCAACTATTTCCGGTTTTTATTTGCATTTCCAACGAAAAAGCTTTCAGTTTGCTGGGCGTTTGCTTGCCCAAACCATTAGCACAAAAAGCAACAAAGGTGCGAAGAAATCCCGGCCAAGACAGATGATCGACCGAACGACTGATCGATGGATCGATGGCTGAACACAGCTGTATAAAGATGGATCGCTTTTGGCAGACAAGACACGACACAATGAGAGATATCGAGTCACAGTTTAATAACTGCATTGGAATATTGAACGTCAGTGTGTGGTGGTCTCAAAATCTAATCGCTCCCAATTGATAGTCAGCGCACACACAAATGTGTCAGTCATTCCCAGTATATATATACATACACATATATGTGTACTTATATATGTTTATATGGTATAATGTATGGGCATACTCTATCACCCATTCAATGTGCCGCAGCTGATTAGAATTACCCGTCCGGTGTGAGGCCAAAAAGCTCGCGACATAAATTTTCGGTCGAAGCTTTTTTCTGCTCGCCTCTCTCTGCCCATTGATAAGATTTTATATATATATATATTCTTTTTTTTTTTTGTGTTTTGTGTGGGCCTGTGGGCTGGTAATAGCAAAGCGGTATTCAATAAGCGACGGCGCGTCTCCACGGGTACGATACCAGCAGAAAAAAATGAGGCACAAAAAGTAGCACGAGTATCGCGAATTAGTTTTTTTTTTCCCTCCTTTATTTGTTGTTGTTGTAAATAATTGGTGGGGGTCGTAAACAGGCGACAGGCGTGTGGTATTGATAAGAAAATAAAACCTAGACACCTGGCCGAAAGTTGTTTCCTATGAACCGAAAGGTGAATCATCATCATCATCATAATCGGAGGAGGAAGAGTTGAGCAGCGACAGAAGCAGCAGCAGCAGCAGCAGCAACAGCAGCAAACATCAGTAGAAATAAAACAATTGTTTGAACGGGTAGCGGCTATAATGTTAGAGCGCGCGTCGTTTGATTGGTTGCATGGAAATTCTAATGGTTATGGATCAACTCTCCCTCTCCCTGCAGGACAACGCACAGCACAGGCTAAACGAGCTGACGCCACACGAGCTGAGCATCCTGCGCGTTGAGCGCGGCAACGATCAACAGGTGAGCAGCAGCTCCAACTCCAACGAGAAGTCGGCCAAGCCCTCGCGGCTATCGGAGCGGGCCAAAAAGAAGTCGTGGTACAACGTCATCTATCCCAATTACAAGTCACGCGCCGAGGACTTTAAGAAACTCTTCAAGGACGTGCCAAACGATGAGCGATTGATTGTGGGTAGGTAGCACGACCCCCACACAGCCAGCACCCCCCCATAATCGAATTAAATTTAATTTTCTTGATTTACTTGCCTTAGATTACTCCTGCGCCCTGCAACGGGATATCTTGGTCCAGGGCCGTTTATATGTATCACAGAACTACGTTTGCTTCCATGCCAACATCTTCAGCTGGGAGACCTATGTGAGCATCAAGTGGAAGGATGTCACGGCGATAACCAAAGAGAAGACCGCCTTGGTGATACCCAATGCCATATCGATAGCCAGCGGCAAGGACAAGTACTTCTTTGCCACATTCACATCGCGCGACAAGTCCTTCTTGATGCTCTTCCGTGTCTGGCAGAACACGTTGATGAACAAGCAATTCTCGCCGCAAGAGATCTGGAAATACGTCCACAATTGCTATGGCGAAGAGCTTGGCCTGACCACCGACGACGAGGACTATATTGATCCCACATTGCATAAGGATACCGAAACCGATGTGGATTTTCACACGGCCCTTGATGACGATCAATCGAATCAGTCGCAGCAGTCACAGTCACAGTCACAGTCGCAGCAACAGCTACAGCTACAGCAACCCCTGCAGCGTTTAAGCGGCAACAGCAGCGCCAGCAGCGGCGGCAGTGGCCGGGCAGCAGCACCCCGCAAATCCAAAACAAAATATTTCTTCAACTCTTCTAAATCTTCGAATTCGGCCAACGCATCGGCCAGTGGCTCCGACAACAACAAGGAGAGTGCACGAAAGCTAAGCAAGAAGATGAAACAGAATGCCAAAGAGCTGACGCTGAGCTCCGTGAAGCCAGCGGAGCAGTCGGTGGGCGTCACCATGATGAGTCTGCCAGGCGGCGGCGGCAGCAGCAGCAGCAACAGAAACAGCACAGAAAGTTCAACAGCGACAGCAGCAGCAGGCACAGCTGCCACTAACAATGCAAGCAACAGCCTGACGACGACCACAGCCAGTGGCAGTGATAAGAAGAGCGCGGAAAAGAAAATCAGTACGAGTTCCAATTCGGGAGCAGCGGCGGCGGCGGCAGCAGCAGCAGCAGCCACGGCAGCTGCCGCCTCGCTATCGGCCTCGGGAGAGGCTAAACATGTGGCAGCGGAAAGCAAACGGAAGATGAGCAAAAATCATCGGCAACGGGAACCAGAATTGGTCAGCAAAAATGCCGAAGAGGTGGCGCCCACAGATGTCTCGGACTCGTCCGATTCCGAGGAGAATAATGTGCCGTAAGTGTGTGGGCAGAATCCCACTAAATAACTTGCAAGTTGCAGCTATTGCAGCTAATCCGGTTTAAATCTTTCACAGATTTGTGCCCACCACCGAGTGCACATCGACGCACGAGGGCCGCCAAATAGTTCACACCATTCTGCCCATCAGCGTGGACACGCTGTTCAATTTGCTGTTCACCAAATCCAAATTCTTAACGGACTTCCATGCCATGCGCAAATCCACGGACCTGACCATTGGCGAATGGACCAAGAACGAGGAGGGTCTCAGTGTGCGCGTTGTCAATGTCACCGTACAATTGGCCGCCTCTGTGGGACCCAAGACCTCAAAGGTATAACAGCGGCAGCGACAATTGAATTGATTGTTTAATTGATTTTGCCATTTTGTAGGTGACCGAATATCAAACGATGAGGGCATGCAGCAAGCCGGGCGAACTGTATTCCATAGACGTAAATAGTGTTAATGCAGGCATTCCATATGCGGATAGCTTCAGTGTGCTTATACACTTTTGTTTGGCCAGGTATGACGCAGACAACAAAAACATCCAGTTTCAGTGTCAGTTTACTCCTTTTTTTTGTCCGTATATAGAACGGTTGATGATCACACCATGCTATCGATACATACCCAAATTAAATATAAGAAATCAATTTGGGGCGTTGTCAAGGGATTCATCGAGAAGAATACGTGGGCGGGTGTCGAGGATTTCTTTGGCGCTCAGCTGCATGCACTGCAGAGTGAGACGTGTATACCGCCTGCAAAGGGCAAGGGACGCAGGCCAAGGCGTGGTAAGCATTTAGATGTAAGAAATAATAAACAATTAACAACAATGCAACAACCACAACAACAAGAACAACAACAACAGCAACAACAACAACAATGCAAAGCAATTTTAATTCTATAAAAACAAATGGAATATTTACTCGTATTCTATATACACTGCCAATGCGAATGCCAATTGCCATTTGCCATTTGCTTCTTCTAACCACACACACACACACATACAACGACAACAAAACCACTTACGCATGCATACCAAACCATTCCTCCAACAAAAAACAACAACGAAAACAACAACTGTTACTGCAACAAAAACCACCAACGAAAACCAAATTCCAATATGCTAAGCTACAACAACAACAAGCTACAAACAACAACATACACCACAACAGGCATAAATCAACAATCAACAACAACAACAACAGCAGCAGCAGCAGCAGGAACAGGGACAGCTATGGCAAAAGCCACAGCAACTTTAAACGAAACGGAAACGGGAACAGCAACCAGCACGGACAATGACAGCATACGAGAGCCATCATTATCACGACATCATTATCACCATCATCATCAGTCGGAACAGCATGAGCATCATCAGCACCAGCACTTGCACATGCATCACCATCACCATCATCATCACAGTACTACTGCCAGTAGTAGCCAACAGCAACCGCATCAGCATCCGCACAATCAAAGGCCGCCGGCGCCGCATCATCATCAGCACTTGCATCATCATCATCAGCATACGCAGCCACTGTGGCATCATCGTAAGGCCATTTTTCAGTCGAGTAAAGGTACATTGTACACACACAGCCAGTGATAGCTATAAAAATGGGTAGCAATTGCCAGCGGAGTGGGTTTCAGAAGATGCGAAAAGTTTGCTAAAGTTTCCGTTCCATGTTATAAATAACTTCATTGTTGGTTTTCCGTTTGACAATGAGCTGCTATAAATGTTGTGCAGGTGTATCGGAGGCAGATTACCCACCCAGGTGTTTTTTTTTGTTTATCAGTGGAAAGTGAATCCAGGTGCAGGTGTCGAAACATATGGTGTGTTCTAAATCTTTGCACGTGCTATCGATTTTAATTGCAAAGATTTGAATCGCTATCTAATCTGACAAAATATGAAACATTTTGAGAATAATCGTGTGTTGTGGGCTAGACATTGAGTTGACATGACTCACTTTGAGCACACCACAAATTCATAGAAATGCACATGACATGCTCATATAAAGATTAAGCATTAGATAAGGTGTGTGTCCACACACCCTTCTGTCCAGCAGTGGGCAGGCAGGCCTTTTTAATTTGTGAGCAGTAAAACTAAGTAAACCAAACAGCGAATAATATGAGCCAGCTCAATTCTCGAGCATTCTCTTTGGCAGCATTCGCTTGTGCGGGTCGAGCATTTAAAAATATTCATTGAGAAACTATATAGTGGCTAACAATTAGCAAGCAATCAATCAATTATAAAGTTTAGACTATATCTAGTAGAGTATATGTATATTTCAAATAGGAATCTTCTGAGATGCTTTCAATAGTAAACAATTGAAACTGAAGAACTTCTCGCGTGTCATACACATTTGCATCATTTGGGGGTTCCGTTCCCTCTCTCCCGACTCTCTCGAATGCTTTCCTCAATCATATCAGATATGTTTCTCAACTCTTTTATAATCTTACTCTTTTTCCGATTCCTATATTCGAGTTCCTTTAATCTTTTAACCCTTCTAGCGCTGGCAATTGCTGCCAACCATATATGTATAGAACTTATACCTGACCAATTTGCTTTGTTATTGCAGTTATTTTTATTTTTAACGAATAGTTCTCCCCGATTTTCTGTTGTATCTTAATGTTGTGATTCTGTTGCCTCACCATACCATACATATGCGTGCACCCGATTCTGGCTCATATTTTATTAGAATTATGCTTTCGAATGATTTGATTTCTAACCGTACCATTTGCCATTCCTCTCTCTCTCTCTCTCTCTCTGCGCTCGTCCCTACTCCACAGGTACCGCCACACAAATACGCCCCTTGGAGGAAGCAGCTGGCGGCAGCGGCGGCGGCACGGCACAGACTGGCATTGGCGATACACTGCTGGAGTCACATTTACTGTCTGGGGGCGGCGTCGCCGGATCGGGGGCCGTTGGGGCCGCCTCGAGTCATGCTGCTGCTCTGCTGCACGAGCACGGCAAGCTGCAACAGTTGTCGGGCCTGCAGCAGCAGCAGCTCCACCACCAGCAACAGCATTTGCAGAAGCACCTGGGCGGCGTCGATCTCGGCGGCGTTGGCCGCCTGCCACTGGCCATGGGCCAGGGACAGGGACACTACAGATTCCTCAAACACAAGGGCTTGTCATTGTTTGTTATACTGTTGCTGTGCTTGATGCTGGCATTAAATGTGATATTATTACTTAAGCTCTGGAAGCTGGAGGAACGGATTGACGTGGATCTCAGTCGACGGGCGCACTTCCCCAGTTTGGCGGCCTTAAAGTGAGTACCACTGCCATTTAACAACACTTTAACACAATCAATTTCTATTCGATGCACAGGGAACTTCCCAACACAAATGAGGAATGGCTGGAGCTGTTGCGTCAGCAGGAGCAGTCGCATGAGAGCGAGCTGCGGAAATGGCATCACGTGCTGCAAACTGCCATCGAATTGCTGAAAAAGGTGAGCATTGTCTGCGAAAAGATCTACAACGATGACCAGCTGCGTCAGAGCATTGAGTCGATGTCAATGCACACTGAATTTTAAGCATCTCATTAAAAATGTGAAAAATGTGAAAAACAACAGCAACAACCAGCAACCACGACCACAGCAGCACCCAACAGCAGCAATACAGCAAGCGACAATTAATTGTAACGTAAACCACTCACACACACACACACACAAAACACACACACACACATACATGTATACATACAGTGCGTTGCAAAGCGTTAAGACAGGCAGATTGGGCAGCAGGTGACTCGGAAGCCTGTTGGCGAGTAGCTGACAGCTCCAGACGGATGGTTAATCAATGCCAAAAGCTGTTGGCCAGCCAGCACATTCTTCACCTGAAGCCTTTCGGCAGCGAGTAAAGGCCGCTCTTGGTGAAAAGATAAAACAGACTCGCTGGAATTCTATTCTATTAGTCCATCTAATTCTAGCTGTTGGAAAACAGTTCCTTTTTCGTTAGCTAAGCTAATTAAATTCAATAATATATTCTATTAAGATTACCTTTGATTCTGCTCATAAATTGACAAAGTTGGAAAATAGAAATCCCAAGAATTATATTCGAAAACAGTCAGCTGTTCAGCTGTCTCTAATTATTCAAACGAAACCGACTTTATTAAGGAATTGCCACAGTTGAGGCGTAGAATCGTATGAATATACGTGAATTCTAATTGAATTAAAATTAATTTCGAAATCCAGCTTTTTATTTTTTGAGAGCTGTTGCCTTAACGTTGTGAAACGCACTGTATTTAGCGGGCATTTGTAACTGATCTCTTAGTTAGAAAGACGTAAAAACTTAAACAAACAAATATTGTGGCATGTTCTCCGTTCTCTGTGCAAGAAGCGTTTACTCTGGGTGCAGACTGATGTGGAAACATCGGCATAATTAACCCCTTGAATCTTCCACCTATAGTGCAGCCAGAGTAGATGACTCTTTAGCTCTAGGTTTTTGTATTCCATAGAACCCCGAACACAAGGCGAACACACACAATTTGTTAAACTGTTCGACTGAGACGCGAATGAAATGTTGTTATGCATAATCCAATCAATTTGGTATCACTCCCAACCACATTTTGTGCTGTCCAAATCCAAAAACAAAATTCACCAAAATTCAAAAAGTTCAGACAGGCGAAAATTTAAAATTGTTGTGTAATATTTGTAAGTAAATTTTTGCTATGTTCTTCCATTCTCTCCTCTGTTGTTAATATTGCCGGAATTTAGTTTGGATTTAATGCACACTCTTTTTTTAACTCTTTTGTGTTTACTAACCCATGTAATTTGATTACTTGCGCACTGAATGAATTTATGTTGAAAAATGTTTTATGTTTTCATGAATTTTTCTATTTTTTTGTTGTAACCTGCTGCTCACCCGAAACGTTTTTATGTTTTTCAGACTGAAAAAACATTGGCTGAGGTCTTTATACGTTAGCTGCAAAAAAAAAAAAAAAAAAACAAAGTTTTTCTATAATTGTGGTGCAACTAAAATTAATCCAATCCAATTGTCTTCGACACACGAAAAAAGGCAAAAGACCCACAGCAAAGTCTTGGGCCCAAAGCAAAGCCACCAAAAAAAAAAAATCTGAAATTGAATTTAAAATTCAACTAAAATTTAGTCACAAACCTACCCACACACACACCCACACACCCCCACACACACACACATGAAACACATACAAAAAATACCCAAACACCGCCCCCCTGAAATTCGTAATTTCTACATATTTATGTCTATGTTCTAAGTGAAGAAGAAAATGTGTAATTTAAGTTATAAGTAGCTGCATTTTAGTTAGGATTAGAGCAATTGTTTATCGTTTTTTTATTAACTGCATTTACGTTTGGCACCTGTTCGTTTTGGCTTTGCTTTAGACAAAATGTATCTACAAATTCCTCAAGTATTTCATATCTCACAACATACCAAAAAAAAAATCAACAAAAAGAAAAGGAAAAAAGAAAAACCACAAGCAAGAGGGGCGCGCCCTGAATTTTTGTTTTAGAAAATTCATTACGAATGTCGAATGTCGAGCAAGCGCAAAAAACAGCAACAGTAACAGTTAAATAATATATTTATAACGGTCTGCCTGCCGGTCTTTGCAGGCTAACGGGTTAAAAAATTTGATAAAAACAATTATACAAGAGAAATGTTTATTGTGTACAATATTTTTGTAAAAGCGAATCGAAACAATTGTGAGCAATTCTTTCGTTCGTTTGTATAACTCCTCTTTGATCTACCACCCACTACCGCTCGTTTACAGTCGATACCCCACAATACAGAACCCGAACCGACAGACACTTCAAACCAAACCCAATCTACAATGCTAAGCGCGAGGAGACCCGATAATGGCATACTCTATATATACACTATATATACATACATATATATATATATATATATGTTCCGATATATATAGCCAAGTATTGCTAGTTTGTAGTGGTTGCATTTTAACAGAACAAATCAAACCAAATTCAGCAAAGCAAATGCAAATGGCAAACAACTTGTGCGAATTGAATGCGAAAAATGTTTAAACAGAATTATTTAAGTAAATACATTTAGGTCTAAGCTATCAAAATGTTGGCTAATTCCAGCACAAAATCAAAAAAAAAAAAAACTAAAAACTGAAAAATAAGCACGAGAAGCATGTGAGAATCGCCCCTTCCCCCAAAATATATATACATATGTATAATTATTGTCAACTTCATTTGAGCCGTTCGCGAAATTGGCTTAAAAATTGTGTCACAAGTCTTAGTCTTAAAGTTAAATGAAATATATGAAAGAATGAAACGAAACCGAATGTTAAGCTGCAGTAATGAAAATTCTAATTTATTATAAAAACAAATAAATGAAAAATACAAAAAAAAAAACACAAGCAAACACGTGAAATGATTTCAGCCAGTCAACGTTGCCCGTGGATTGCTCTTTTTTGTTCAAAAGAAATAGTTGAACGGTGTGCAAGAATATATCTGAATGGTTTAGCTTTTCCTGGGATTGCCTACCGAGGGATTGGATTAATGGAAGTCTGCCTTCTAGCCTTGTGTTTCTTCCAGCTATGTCCTAGGGTGTCTGCTCATCAGAAAACTCTTCTACTCTATGGGTATAAATAAAAGAAGACCAAACTCTATTAATTGTAATTGTAATTCCTATAAATTTCTAAAGAAACTTTAAATTTAAATATAATTTAAAAATGGTAACTAAAAAATGCGATGTGGTAGATCCAGTGCAAACGCTGTTCCTAGATGCGCCAACGGTTGACACTGCTGGGAGTCGTTGGAGTCTTGCTTGAGCCGAGGGAAGTTTTGGACTTGCGCCCCTTCAGGCGCAGCTTGGTCTGCGATGTTTTGGGGGTATTTAACTTGGGTGTTGTAGCTGTAGGTGTGGGTGTCTTGGCGCGTGCAAGGATTTCCCCGCCAGCCTTACGCGGTGACATGGGCATGCGCTGGTCAGCCGAGTGGTCGATCAAGTAGGACTTTGAAGTCGAGCCTCCCGAGGCTTGCACCTTCTTCTTCTTCGTCTTGCGGCGCGTGCTCGTCAATGGCTTGGATGTGGAGGCATCGGAGAGGCTATTGCCAACTGAAGAGGCTCTCATTTTGGTCTTCGCACTGAGAATCCTGGGCGCCGCCTTCTTGGGCAGCTTGTCCGGCACTTCCTTCTTTGTGGGCTGCTGCATGATTACGCCCGTCCGCTTCTTGATCAGGTGCGAGGCCGAAACATTAGCTGGCCCCGACGGTGTCACTTCCCCATCGGACGAACAGCTGAGGTGCTTACTGATGCTACTGCTGATGGCCTTGGCTTTGGTGGCAGTCTCGGCCATCGGCTCGTTCGGTTCTTGTTGGTTCCTCTGCTTGCGGAATGCCCCCTTGCCAGCAAGCAAGATCTTGCGCTCCAGCAGCAGGTCGTAGATGGAAATGATCGGCGCACCCGGTACGTCAGCCATGGCCAGCGAAACCGAAAAGTCAACGGAACTGGCAGTGCTCTCTGTGAATATTTAGTTATTATTAGGAGCAGAATAAAATATGTTAAATTTCTCAACTTGTAGTGGAAAAGTCAGACACAGATATATAAGATTGATTGTTTTACCTACTAAATTTGGATGTGATCAGGCGAGGAGAGTTGACTATTGAATGAGGTATAGGCAGAGGCCTACTGCGTGTGAAGGGAAGATTATGCTTATACATATGGGCAGTTCCTATCTGGCGTTACGTTACATTCGTACGACAAAATGTTGAAAAAAATAGGCAAAAAGCTGAAATTTGGAAAAAAGATTATCCTCGTTGAATATAATTTGGTTAGACCTACATTCAACAGCAAAGTGGAAATAATCGAGCGCACGGTTTTAAAGATATAAGCCAAAGTATGACCTAAAAGTGCGTTACATAAAACAGAAGTGGTTTTCGAGGTTGGGGTACAAAAAGGCAAAACTCTGCGAATTGGATAGAGCTATTTGTATAAAATTTTTTGTGGTAATAAATGAAGTATTGAGAGTTAATTTTCAAACTTATTAAATGTAAAAACTTTTCCTCTTTTTTTGTTAAAAATCCGCGGAGGCATCTGGCGAACGTTACTGGCGTGACGTTACCGAATTCAGCGATTATAAAAGCCTAAAAATATACTGTTAGCCGAGGTTGGACCAACTTTCTGATAATAGTTTTGGGTAGTTGAATATGTTAGAAAGACTTTAAGGAGAAACTTTTATTAAGAATCATCTTCTTCCTAGGAGATAATAGTAAAAGAAAACATGTCTATAAAAATACCAGAAAATACCAAAAACGTGAACTTTTGCTAATTTGCATAGGTTTTAGGATGAAAGTTAATGAAATTATATGTCAATAAAGTAAATTAGTTACCTTTCAATAAATTTAGAAAAAACGAGAAGGAACGTGTGAGTCGCTTCTGGGGACGCGACTCTACTTATACCCGTACTCAGTCAGTATATACATTTTTGAGCTTATAATTTTTAAGAATTTGAGAAAAAAAAAAATTTTACATTTTACATTTTTTTGCTACATATGCTATCTACATCTACATATACAATGTATATTCTACATCTAACATGTAGATTGTACATGTTCCAATTAGATTCTACATCTCCTCCGCTAGGGGTTGCTCGCGCACTCAACGCGGCAGAGTGTGCGAGCGAGATGGAAAATGAGTTGAGTTGTCGTTGGCTGGAGGGGGGGCAGGGAAAGCAACAGAAAATTAATTTCTTCATTCTGGCTATAATTATGATCCGATCTGATTCAGATTTGTCAATCTGGTAGATATGGGCATTCTCTACGATACTGCGTTTATAGTTTTATCGTATCTTTAAAATTGTGCCTGCCACAGATTTTCGTCCTTTGTGGGGGCGGAAGGGGGCGGGGCGAAATTTTGAAATACACTTGTAGCAGTGTGATATCACATGAGTCTGGAAACCAAATTTGGTTACCCTAACTCTTATAGTCTCTGAGATCCAGGCGCTCAACAAGACGGACGGACGGACGGACGGACGGACGGACAGACAGACATGGCTATATCGACTCGGCTATTGATGCTGATCAAGAATATATATACTTTATGGGGTCGGAAAATTTTCCTTCTCTGCGTTACACACATCCACTTTTACCACAAATCTAATATACCCCTTAACTCTTTTTTGAGTACGGGTATAAATATCCGGAACAAATTATATGGAAATCGGTTTTTATTGACTTTTTATGATTTTTGGCCTGGTGGACCTTTTGGCGGAACTGCCCATATACATATGTACATAGGAACATATAAATATGCAGATATGGAGATGCGGAGCAGAGGAGAACGGCAATGAGCCAAAGAGCCGAGAAATTTGAACTTTTAGTTCCTGACTATATTTTACTATTTACGCTTAAATTTCTCTTGTTAAATCGGAAACAATTTATTTTCCAGTGCAAAGCAAAACGCAGAAAACGAACGAAAATTGAAATGGAAAGAGTAGGAATTTCAATGTGATTTTTTAAATGGAATTATATAAAAGAAAAAATGTTGGCCTGAATCGAAATACGTTGCAAGTTTTATTGAACAAACAATTTGGAGCGCAATTCTCGGACAAGCTAATGAGCAGCCAGAAGCTGCGGTCGATGTTAATTCTAACGTGGTTGAATTTCAGTTCCAGTTAAAGAAATTTTTGAGAGTAATGCTAGTACCTACATAGATCAGATTCGTTGACCGAATCCACAACCTAGAGTATACAAAATTGAAGTCTACAAGTACAAAATTGAAGTCTACAAGTACGAAATGGAAGTCTACAAGTACAAAATTGAAGCGCAAATGAGCGACAGGAGCGGACAACCGGGCAAGAGTCCGGCGCCCGAGGCTAAGCCAGAAGGCAGGGAGTTTCTGGATGAAGGGTCCAAGGAGGATCTACTGGCGGACACGCAGGTGATACGCCGGAGTCTGGAGAGCCAACTCGATAAACTGCGCGAGGAGAAGAGGTGGGCGGAGCACCTTCTTCTTCTTCGTCTTGCGGCGCGTGCTCGTCAATGGCTTGGATGTGGAGGCATCGGAGAGGCTATTGCCAACTGAAGAGGCTCTCGTTTTGGTCTTCGCACTGAGAATCCTGGGCGCCGCGTTCTTGGGCAGCTTGTCCGGCACTTCCTTCTTTGTGGGCTGCTGCATGATTACGCCCGTCCGCTTCTTGATCAGGTGCGAGGCCGAAACATTAGCTGGCCCCGACGGTGTCACTTCCCCATCGGACGAACAGCTGAGGTGCTTACTGATGCTACTGCTGATGGTCTTGGCTTTGGTGGCAGTCTCGGCCATCGGCTCGTTCGGTTCTTGTTGGTTCCTCTGCTTGCGGAATGCCCCCTTGCCAGCAAGCAGGATCTTGCGCTCCAGCAGCAGGTCGTAGATGGAAATGATCGGCGCACCCGGTACGTCAGCCATGGCCAGCGAAACCGAAAAGTCAACGGAACTGGCAGTGCTCTCTGTGAATATTTAGTTATTATTAGGAGCAGAATAAAATATGTTAAATTTCTCAACTTGTAGTGGAAAAGTCAGACACAGATATATAAGATTGATTGTTTTACCTACTAAATTTGGATGTGATCAGGCGAGGAGAGTTGACTATTGAATGAGGTATAGGCAGAGGCCTACTGCGTGTGAAGGGAAGATTATGCTTATACATATGGGCAGTTCCTATCTGGCGTTACGTTACATTCGTACGACAAAATGTTGAAAAAAATAGGCAAAAAGCTGAAATTTGGAAAAAAGATTATCCTCGTTGAATATAATTTGGTTAGACCTACATTCAACAGCAAAGTGGAAATAATCGAGCGCACGGTTTTAAAGATATAAGCCAAAGTATGACCTAAAAGTGCGTTACATAAAACAGAAGTGGTTTTCGAGGTTGGGGTACAAAAAGGCAAAACTCTGCGAATTGGATAGAGCTATTTGTATAAAATTTTTTGTGGTAATAAATGAAGTATTGAGAGTTAATTTTCAAACTTATTAAATGTAAAAACTTTTCCTCTTTTTTTGTTAAAAATCCGCGGAGGCATCTGGCGAACGTTACTGGCGTGACGTTACCGAATTCAGCTATTATAAAAGCCTAAAAATATACTGTTAGCCGAGGTTGGACCAACTTTCTGATAATAGTTTTGGGTAGTTGAATATGTTAGAAAGACTTTAAGGAGAAACTTTTATTAAGAATCATCTTCTTCCTAGGAGATAATAGTAAAAGAAAACATGTCTATAAAAATACCAGAAAATACCAAAAACGTGAACTTTTGCTAATTTGCATAGGTTTTAGGATGAAAGTTAATGAAATTATATGTCAATAAAGTAAATTAGTTACCTTTCAATAAATTTAGAAAAAACGAGAAGGAACGTGTGAGTCGCTTCTGGGGACGCGACTCTACTTATACCCGTACTCAGTCAGTATATACATTTTTGAGCTTATAATTTTTAAGAATTTGAGAAAAAAAAAAATTTTACATTTTACATTTTTTTGCTACATATGCTATCTACATCTACATATACAATGTATATTCTACATCTAACATGTAGATTGTACATGTTCCAATTAGATTCTACATCTCCTCCGCTAGGGGTTGCTCGCGCACTCAACGCGGCAGAGTGTGCGAGCGAGATGGAAAATGAGTTGAGTTGTCGTTGGCTGGAGGGGGGGCAGGGAAAGCAACAGAAAATTAATTTCTTCATTCTGGCTATAATTATGATCCGATCTGATTCAGATTTGTCAATCTGGTAGATATGGGCATTCTCTACGATACTGCGTTTATAGTTTTATCGTATCTTTAAAATTGTGCCTGCCACAGATTTTCGTCCTTTGTGGGGGCGGAAGGGGGCGGGGCGAAATTTTGAATACACTGTAGCAGTGTGATATCACATGAGTCTGGAAACCAAATTTGGTTACCCTAACTCTTATAGTCTCTGAGATCCAGGCGCTCAACAAGACGGACGGACGGACGACGGACGACGGACGGACGGACAGACAGACATGGCTATATCGACTCGGCTATTGATGCTGATCAAGAATATATATACTTTATGGGGTCGGAAAATTTTCCTTCTCTGCGTTACACACATCCACTTTTACCACAAATCTAATATACCCCTTAACTCTTTTTTGAGTACGGGTATAAATATCCGGAACAAATTATATGGAAATCGGTTTTTATTGACTTTTTATGATTTTTGGCCTGGTGGACCTTTTGGCGGAACTGCCCATATACATATGTACATAGGAACATATAAATATGCAGATATGGAGATGCGGAGCAGAGAAGAACGGCAATGAGCCAAAGAGCCGAGAAATTTGAACTTTTAGTTCCTGACTATATTTTACTATTTACGCTTAAATTTCTCTTGTTAAATCGGAAACAATTTATTTTCCAGTGCAAAGCAAAACGCAGAAAACGAACGAAAATTGAAATGGAAAGAGTAGGAATTTCAATATGTGATTTTTTAAATGGAATTATATAAAAGAAAAAAATTTTGGCCTGAATCGAAATACGTTGCAAGTTTTATTGAACAAACAATTTGGAGCGCAATTCTCGGACAAGCTAATGAGCAGCCAGAAGCTGCGGTCGATGTTAATTCTAACGTGGTTGAATTTCAGTTCCAGTTAAAGAAATTTTTGAGAGTAATGCTAGTACCTACATAGATCAGATTCGTTGACCGAATCCACAACCTAGAGTATACAAAATTGAAGTCTACAAGTACAAAATTGAAGTCTACAAGTACGAAATGGAAGTCTACAAGTACAAAATTGAAGCGCAAATGAGCGACAGGAGCGGACAACCGGGCAAGAGTCCGGCGCCCGAGGCTAAGCCAGAAGGCAGGGAGTTTCTGGATGAAGGGTCCAAGGAGGATCTACTGGCGGACACGCAGGTGATACGCCGGAGTCTGGAGAGCCAACTCGATAAACTGCGCGAGGAGAAGAGGTGGGCGGAGCACCTTCTTCTTCTTCGTCTTGCGGCGCGTGCTCGTCAATGGCTTGGATGTGGAGGCATCGGAGAGGCTATTGCCAACTGAAGAGGCTCTCATTTTGGTCTTCGCACTGAGAATCCTGGGCGCCGCCTTCTTGGCCACTTTGTCCGGCACTTCCTTCTTTGTGGGCTGCTGCATGATTACGCCCGTCCGCTTCTTGATCAGGTGCGAGGCCGAAACATTAGCTGGCCCCGACGGTGTCACTTCCCCATCGGACGAACAGCTGAGGTGCTTACTGATGCTACTGCTGATGGCCTTGGCTTTGGTGGCAGTCTCGGCCATCGGTTCGTTCGGTTCTTGTTGGTTCCTCTGCTTGCGGAATGCCCCCTTGCCAGCAAGCAGGATCTTGCGCTCCAGCAGCAGGTCGTAGATGGATATGATCGGCGCACCCGGTACGTCAGCCATGGCCAGCGAAACCGAAAAGTCAACGGAACTGGCAGTGCTCTCTGTGAATATTTAGTTATTATTAGGAGCAGAATAAAATATGTTAAATTTCTCAACTTGTAGTGGAAAAGTCAGACACAGATATATAAGATTGATTGTTTTACCTACTAAATTTGGATGTGATCAGGCGAGGAGAGTTGACTATTGAATGAGGTATAGGCAGAGGCCTACTGCGTGTGAAAGGAAGATTATGCTTATACATATATGTACATAGGAACATATAAATATGCCGATATGGAGATGCGGAGCAGAGGAGGACGGCAACGAGCCAAAGAGCCGAGATATTTGAACTTTTAGTTCCTGACTATATTTTACTATTTACGCTTAAATTTCTCTTGTTAAATCGGAAACAATTTATTTTCCAGTGCAAAGCAAAACGAGAAGGAACGAAGGCAATCCACTTTTACCTTAACTCTTTTTTGAGTACGGGTATATACGGGAAAGAGTAGGAATTTCAATATGTGATTTTTTAAATGGAATTATATAAAAGAAAAAAATTTTGGCCTGAATCGAAATACGTCGCAAGTTTTATTGAAATAAATACAAAAAATTAATTTTCTTCTTAACAATTTGGAGCGCAATTCTCGGAAAAGCTAATGAGCAGCCAGAAGCTGCGGTCGATGTTAATTCTAACGTGGTTGAATTTCAGTTCCAGTTAAAGAAATTTTTGAGATTAATGCTAGTACCTACATAGATCAGTTAAGACCTTTGTGACCCATTTAAAAATTAAAGAAATTAATGCACTTCCAGCCATCGGCAAAGAAAACCAATCAAAAAATCCAACCAGACGAAACTAAATATTTAACTGGTAAAAATTTAAGAAGTGCTTTTAATTGAGCTTTTAATTAAAGCTTATTTGTTGTTTTTTTTCCCCTATTAAATGTTGAAAAAATACCATATGAAAATTACAAAAATTTTACTTGAAAAACAGAACAAAAAAAACGTACACATAAAAACAAAAAAAAAAAAACGTTTGACATTTTTTTTGGTTATTTTGGGTCATAACGGAAATTCGCACTCAAAGCTAAATTCTACATAATTTCTACAGGCATGCTACATCACTGGGGTAGTTCATGCTGTGACCGCTGTAATTTGGCGCGGCGCCACTTGAAAGTGTATAATGTTAAATGTTATGTAAATGTAAAATTTTATGTAAAGGTGAAATGTTATGTAAATGTTAAATGTTGTGTAGACATGGACAATTTGCATCTGCGTCTAAAAAAGATCAGTTATTAAAGGCTATATTACAGGCTGCGGGGCTGCTGCATGCTGCTGGATCTGGATGAACGAGTGCGGGCGGGTGACGTTGCTGGAGTCCGAGGTATCGGTGACCTGGCTGACATCGATATTGTTTGATCAAAATTGCCAATTACAGCGAAGAATGGACATATGTATTGGCAGATATATTCTGGATTTAAGCAATATTTCCCATAAAAATAAGTCAGCTGCTAAGTGGATGGTGCCTGTAGATGGTAAAAACTATGAACTATCATGAAAACTATGAGTACAATATTCAAAAGGCTATAAGCAAACCACGAAGCAACTTCAAAACTTTTTAAGGCAAAACATGAGAAATATAATCGAGGATTTTAGAAATAACTATGAAACTCAATACGATTTATATGTATATTGCTGCAGGTCAAAAGCCCTAGAAGATATAGCCATGTGACGGTGACTAACTTCTTATTCTTTTGTCGACTTTGTGTGTCTCGTTTGCGGCTTTCTTTTGTTGCATTACACAGCTCTCTGGGGCATACACGTATCACAAAATTCAAACTGACTGCCTGATAAGAGTTCAAGTTCATTAAACCTCACACAAATCAGGAACATTTTTTGGTGAAATAAAGGCCAAGTGAGGTTCAAAAGCGCCTGAATATGGGAGTCAGTTAAGATTGTAAAAATTACAAATAATGTCGAATATAGAAATGATAAAGAAATGGCGGAAATTTTAGGTTCATTTTAAATAATATTTCGTACGTAAGGGTAAGTTTTTCAGCTCTGTGCTGGAGCTTAAAAATTGAGTCCTGATGTGTAATTTAGAAAGAACACACAAAAATGTATGAATAAGGAACTAAATTAATAGAAATTTGAGCATAGAACAAATAAACGAATTAAAAACGGAAAAACAAAAAAAAAATGTATTAACCTTCTTAGAAATTCGCTTAATAAATTTCGTCTAGAAATTCAATATTTGTTAGGCCCACACACAGATACACACACACTTATACTATCAAAGGCACGCACTCCCAAAAAAACAAAAACAAAATTCGAGCAAAAAGAAAGAAGGAAGGAAAATAAGAATCTTATCAGTCGCCGCTGCTGCCGCCAACAACAAAACGTAGCTGTTCGGTACAGTAAACACCTCAACCTGTGCGAAAACAAAAAACACCAGAAGGTAAGTGCAAGCTGCGAGGGCCGAAGCATTTGATACCCTAGCAGATCGATGGATACAAGGGCAGAGTCGCCATAAGTAATTATTTATTTATTTATTTATTATTTAATTCAAGAAAAAACTTACCGAATAATCAGAAAAAACAAACAAGTTTATTTAGCTATCGTTCCCGTAGCTGCTATATATCCATGCTATTCTGCATAAAGTTTAAGCTTGTGCCTTGTAGCTTCACATGTAAATCGTTCAGCCTGCTTATGCTAAGCCACTCTGTTAACTGACAGTTACGTGGCTGGGCTGCTCTGTTATGGTCTACCCGAATGAAGAACACCTTTAAGAAGGGTATCAAAAGCAACAACTGTTGCGGGCTGTGTGTGTTTTTCAAGGTTAAGAACAAGTGCGTGTGCATGAATGTGCGTAAATGTATCGTATCGGTGTGTCTCTGCCCGCCATTCTCGCACATTTTGCACATTGTGCGTATAAATAAAAAGCAACAAAAAACCAGCAAAAAAAAAAACAAAAAAAGCCAGCAAAAAAAACGAACAAATTGCTGAACAACATTTTTTATAGAGAAGTGAGCAACAACAACAACAACAACGCAGCGCAGCAACGCACAAAAAAGAGCGTAGACTGCAACAACAACCAGAACGGGAAAAAGAAACGCGGCGACGTTTTATTCTGCGTTCTGTTTTTTTGTTTTTGTTTTTTTCTTTTTTTTTGGGTTTATTGCCACCCAATAAAAAACCGAATATTGCGGCCAGGAGGCGAAGGTGGGTGTAGGTGTGCGTGCGTTGCGTTGCGGTGCGGTGCGGTGGGTAGCACAGGAAGAAAGTGAAAAATCATCATTAGTTAGGCCTAAAATGCAGCTGGATGGTATTTTCCATTTGATTTGGTCAACGACCCAAATGACAGACCCAGTTTATTGTCGTTTTAATTTCAAGTCCACACTCTCTTTCCCGGTATAAGCTCAGGCATATGTACACATGTACATATATGACCATTATTTTATATATGTATATCACGCATTCAAATTGCGTATACGCAGCGGTTGCGACATTCTCTCAGTGCGAGTTTAATGACTGATAAGATTTATGTGCTAATTTGCCAAAAACACAAAAAGAGAGGGAGAGGCATTCAGGGACTATATATGTATGTATGTATGTACATGCATATGTAGATATGTATGTCCGTATGCAAACATGGAACCAGTACTTAAATCATGACAATTTTTAAGACGAATTAGAAAATTATTTGAATCAGAATTGGAAAGCAAATTAATGTCCAAATATGCTACAAGATAGAGAAAGGGTGTAATCTGAAAAGGAAGAATAATTCAAAATGAGTTTTATTCAGGATAAAACTTAGAAAAGAAAAACCAAAGCTTTTGTTTTCATTTCATTATAATTGAGTAGAATTTTTTGAGGAAATTTTAGTTAGTTCTAGAATCTAGATTGAAGTAAGCCAAAAGCTAAATTGGCTTGATTCCACTGAAAACGCAATTGTTGAAATGGAAATGAAGATTAATGATAGTTCTCTTGAAGCAGAGGTAGTACGCATTATATGCTACAAGATACTATGGATGGCACAGCTCATTTCAGATCAGATCATTTCAGATTCTTTTTATTTCTAAGCGGCTTTCATTCCCTTATGAAGCAATTAAATATTACATGGTGGGTATTGCAAATGGAAATACACATTACAGTGTACATATTAAATGGTAGATATTACATTCGGCTAACAGAAATTATTATTGAATAACACTTATTGGCTAGTACCAATAAATTTAAAGTTCTTCAAATGATTTTTTCTTTTAAATTACGGAAACCTTTCCAATTTTTTAAAGTTTCATTCCCAATGAAAATCTGTGGATCTACGTAAAAACTTTACACACACAATCAAGATCAGTTGACTTCCAAAAGCTAAACCCTACTAAATATATTTCAGTGACAACCTCGAGCTAAACATCAAGACGTCTTTTGAAAAGCTGTCCAAAAAACGTCTCCAAAACTTGTCTGGGCTTCCAATCAAGACCTTAAATTTCTATCACCAAGTTGAATTTGCTGATCAATCTATCGCAGAAACAACAGCCGCCAGGCCAGCTAAGCAACAAAAGCAAAAACTTTTATTGACTTTGACAATGTTTTATCAATAGTATTATCAGCGGTATGCGACTGTAAAGCGATTACATGGCATTAACAGAGCTTGTAATACAATGTAAAAGAAATGCTCTCAATAGGAATGTAATTCAAGTAAAGAGAGAGAGACAGCGAGAGAGAGCGAGAGAGAGAGAGAGAGAGAGATCGAGAGCACTAGCAATAGAGAGATCAGTGACTAGAGTGAGAGAAAGTTGTATTTATAAAGGTTGTGGTTCACTCACTCTCTCTCCCTCGGTGTGTGTCAATATTTTAAATAAATAAAGCCATAATTTAATATAAATACTTGGAGCTTCAAATCAATGTAAATAGATCGTTTACTGGCAGAATTTTAGTTTGGCTTTGCAACTCTCCTGAGAGCTTTCTCTGCCGTACACCCCACCTTTTATGAATACACCTTGAGTGAGAGTAAGCGCCACACGCACGTGCAAAACAGCCCCACAATGAAGAAAGAGCGCGCGCGTGCGAGAGAATGAATGTCATTCATGTAGCTTCGCTCTTCAGCTTCGACGCCGGCAGCAGAAGCAGCAGCAGCAGCCAGCAACTGGGGAGCGTTTAACGGTCCCTGCGATCAGATCGAAATCGGACGCCGCCGATTCAATGCTGCGCGTTGTTGCCTGAAAAGCACAATTTTGTTGTTCTGTTCTGCGTTTTGTTTTCTGTCGTACGCGCTCTGTTCTTCCTTCGTTCCGTTCCGTTCCTTCTTTCGTTGCGTGCGTGCGTCTCCTCTCTCTCTTCGTTCCAGCAAAAAGCAACAATATTTATACAAATATTTCTTCTTCCCCGCGCCAAGTGTTCCCTTAAACAAAAATTTGTATAATTCTCAATAAAAGGAATAAACTCGAGTTCCGTGTGAAAATGTTTACATGAAACGTACAACAACAACAAAAGTGTGTGAAACAAAGTGCTGACAATTTTAAACATAATCAAAAAAAAAAATTTTAATACATACGTTCCATCGTTTGTTGTTTCTGGGGTGCGTTCTTTTGTTTTATATTTACTTTATATACACAAATTTATTCTACACATAGATAAGCAACCGATAAAAACTGACGTTTTGCTCTGGCGCTTTGTTTCGCGCGGGCTAATTGACAAATATCGCCAAAGAATACAACAAAAACGAAACAAAAGTAATATACAAAATTAAAACAAATACAATGTGTGTGAGAAGCAACAAGATGCATTTTCATTTTTTATTCTCTCTTGCTATCTGTCTGGCGCTCTCTGCACCTCTCTCTCCCTCTCTCTTTGGCATCAAGTGGATGAAACAATTTGAAGTTGATATATTAAACAAAAAAAAAAGCGAAACGGAGAATCGGAATCGACGCTTAGACGCCCAGACGCCCAGACGCCGAGCCGCCAAACAAAACAATTTCCTAGTGTTTTTATTTTGAATAGTTTGCAAAAACAATCGAAATTGCTAAATATTGAACAATTAATATAAAAGTGTTATTTTTCATGAAATTATTTCCTTCTTAAAAAGTTGAAGTGAGCTTGTTGTGATGCTAAACTAGAAAGTGCACAGTTGGCTTCGTAGAAGTTTATTTTAAAATATTTTTCCATCTTAAACAAAAGTATATCTTTGTACATAAAATTTTGAAAATTAGTGCAAATTTATGTTATATTTCTTAGCAATCGCAAACCATGAAATAAGAGTTTATAAGTTCTCTGAAAATTCAGAGAATACTCAAAAGTTTCCTCATTGCATCTATGAGCTTAAATATCATATAAAAAGTGTGCATTATTATAATGAAAGCGCTGAAATATTTAAGAATATTAATATTTTGTTTTATTTCGATTTGTAACACTTGTGCATTTCTAAAGAATTAATTAGTGGAATCGATGAAAACAATTAATTATTAAAAATCAAACAACTCAAGCAATTTTAAAATAATTTTTATATATCAAAACATTTACCATATAAAAAGTGCGTGAATTCTCTGAGTAAAATTAAAGAATTAAAAATAAAGATAAATAAAAATAAAAATGATAATCGAATATATGTATAAATCTAAACAGAAAATATTTAAATAAATTTACTTAAATTATTGTGTATTAAATTTCAAATTTCATATGTAATTTTCCCATTAATTCTAAAAAAATGTTTAATGGGAAAAACATTTTAAGCTTCACTTAAAAAGCTTTAGTATGAACAGCTTAAAACTTAGTTGCACTTCATTTTTGGAATTATGTAAATACGACCTAGATACAATGAAAAACTTTTGAGGCAATTATGTGTAAGAAACTTTTTGAAAAATTTCCAGACACAAACAAAGTTGGAAAATGTTTTTAATGAAAACTTTTGAGCTTTCCTCTTTACTTAAACTTTTATTTATTCCTTTCCATATACCCAAACCATGAGACCGTATTAATTTTATCCTCATGCTTCATTTCTTTCATTACAGCCTTCCATAAATTCAACAAAAATAAAAGTAAAAAAGAAAAAAATCGAAAACCAGACAATGACGGGGGGAATTATGAAATTTTAAAGAAATCCCCAAAAAAAAAAAACAGCCAACAAAATATGTTTAATGCATTGAAATAAAGGAAACGTGTTTTAGGGCACCCAAAACGTTGTATATATAAACCAGATTTACATTTAAGCCAGAGATATATAAGAGATATATATATATATATAAAGTGTGGCAGCAGCAGCCGCAAGCAGCAAAAACAACAACAAAAAAAGCAACAAAACGTTCACAAAAAGGTGATAATGATTATTTCCAAGGATCTTTTCATATTTGGCGAACAAATTTTTGCAACAATTATACCAGAAGGTGGAGCCGCAGCAGTGGCAACACAGCAGCAGGAACAGCAACAAAATCTGCAACAGCAGCAGCAGCAGCAACAATTGCAACAACAAAAGCATCAGCAGCAACATCTGCAACACCAGCAACAGCAGCCGGCAATTATAACTACAACAACAACAACAGCAGGAGTAGCAGCAACAGCCACTGCGGCAACTTCGTTGGTAATAAACTCGACGGCATCATCAGCAACAACAGCAGCAGCAACAACAGCAGCAGCAGCAGAAGCAGCTGAACAAGTTGTAGAAGAGTCATTAAAAGCCGCAACAGCAACAGCAAAAGCAGCCGCAGCAGCAGCAGCAGCAGCAACACCAGCAGATAAACAGGAAACAGTTGCAGTTGCTCCTCTATCCCTGCCCCTGCCACTGCCACTGCCACTGGCACTGTCTCGACCGCTGACCATCCGCAAGACGGCAAAAATTTCAAAAATTCCAAAGGAACCCGAAGAATTGAAAGCCAAGAAGAAGGCAAAGTGTGAAGCAGCAGCAGCAACAGCAACAACAGCAGCAGCCACACCAACGCCACCAGCAACATCATCCACTAATTACGAAAAAATGCCAATGAATTTGATGATTGTGGAAAGTGTTGAGACAGTCGATATGGGATCATCGGACAATGACAACGAGACAACGGAGCAGGTACCGTTGGTGAGTGCCAGTCGTCGGAATCTGGCCAAAATTGTTGCCGATTGTCGGCTTCAAATCGAAATAGAGCCCACAGCAGCAGCAGCCACAACAGCAACATCTGAAGTTGCAACAGAACTAGCAGCAGCAACAACAAAAGATATAGAAGAAAAAACATCGTCTTCGTCAGCGTCGTCGGCGTCGTCAGCGTCGTCGGCGTCGTCGGCGTCGTCGGCGTCGTCGTCGTCGGCTTCTACATCATCTGCCAGCTCAACATCCTCAGAATTTACGCACACATCACAAACGACAATACCAAGTACGGATAATCTAACGTCATCCAATGGCCTGGCCAATATGGGCAAAAGCATTTTAGTTGATGCCAAAAGGTGAGTTTTCAATCAACAGTGACCCAATTTTCAGTTACAAGACACAGACACAGTACCAGGTACAACATGCATACAAACATATATATATATATATATATATATATTATTATTATATTTTGTAGCGGGGAAAGTGTTGGCAGTCAAAAGGCTGCAATTTTCATGAAAATCTCTATCGTTGCAAGCTCTATTTACACTTCATAATAAATATTAAAATAAATTCAATATAATGCTCATTTAATGCTCGCTGAATGCACATTTAATGCGCTGCATAAGCTCTGCCAATCCTCATTAAAATATTTTGTTTGGAAACACACAACCAAACCGATAATCTTTTTTGAGCTTTTCAATTATGAGAAGCTCAGGAAAATGTTTACTCCATTTGCAGTTAGATTTAAATTGGAGTGGTTTTTGGGTAGAACAATTCTATAAGCAGATTACAGATCCTCATACAATATGGTACAATAATAACATAATAACAAAATTAATAACAATAATAATAACAATAATAATAATATTAATAATAATAATAATATTAATAATAATAATTGTAAATAACAAAAATATTGACTGTATGTATGCGCTGGTTTATTGGAAATGTTGAGTTGAAATAGATAAAAAGTTAGCCCATCTTTGATATTTTGCACCGTCATTTAGTTGATGCTCAATTAAAACTTGCTTAAAGTTTAGTACACATTAAAGTTACTCCATAAAACTTCTGCTGCTGCTGCTGCTGCGGTTTAATTTGCGGCTGACACCCAACGGAAACGGCCACAACTCCTAGCCCCACATATTCTGCCCTAATTGATTACCCATCGGCCTACAAACCCGTTCTCCAACTCTACCCGTACTTTATTCCCCCCGCTGTCTCTTTGGCCAGAGATTAACTAGGGTATCAATTGGCTTTCCAGGCTAAGCGACACAGTGTGAGAGAGAGAGAGAGAGGGAGGGGGTAAAAAACTGCAAGCTGCAGCATCTGCTTTATGGTTGGAGCTCGCATCCTGCGGCATCCCCTACCTACCTTAGGCTGCATACAAAAAAAAAAACAAAAAACAGTCCAAAAATGCAATTTCACCTTAAAATTTGGGGCACATTTTGCACAGATACATCAAGAACTTAAACTTGCATGAAAGTCACTCACACACACACAAAAATCAACAAAAGACCAAAAAAAAAAAATAACTGAGAAAAGGCTACAGGAAATGAATGGGAAATGCACGTAAACATCGAATGTATAGATACCCTGTATATAAGAGTTTCTCCTCATGGATACAAATTTTGTTTGCTTTAAATAATATTTAATAATAATAAATAAATTTTAATAAATAAATAATAATAAATAAATAATAATAAATAAAAAATAATAAATAAATAATAATAAACAAATGAAATAATAAGTAAACAAAACAACAAACAAAAATAATAATAGTTAATGGAAAACGATGAAAAATATGCTCACTTTGAATATCTACAATATAAATTATTCAAACGAAATCGATGTAACTCAGCCACGAACTCAAATAAATAAAATTGAAATAAATATTGAATTACCATAAAATAAATAATTAAATAAATACAGCACACCCTAAAAAAATAAAGTGCAAAATAAAATAAATAAAAAACAAATAATTAAATACAACACACCCTAGGAAAATTGGAGCGTACATTTTTTAGTTTCAGTTTTGAGTTTTTTACTGGAAAAAAAGGCAAAAGAACAAGTTCAGTTTTCTGAAAAAAGTTTTTCTTCCAAAAAGTAGTCTGAAGCATAGATTTTCTTTTGCTGGCAGCATTGAAATTTATTTCTGCATAATTCCTTTTGTTTGTTTGTATCCCTTGATAAACATCATTCGGGTTATATTTTATGACAGAATAAATCGCAAGTAAAAATATGTAAATATGGTTTTTTGTCTGCAGCTAGCAGCCTTCTATGAATATTTATCAGACTCCCTGCTGCAAGGGTATCCAAAAAAAGAACACACAAAACTTTGTATGCACTCAGGAGAAAAAAAAGCGAAAAACAGAACTTAATTCTGAGCGAAGGAGCAGGTTTTTGGATAGAGGCTGCTTGTTGCACTTCTGTTGCTGCTGCTGCTGCTGCTGCTGCTCCATCGCCTCTCTTACTCATGTGTCATGCCTTGTTGCACTTATTGAGGGAGGGGGGATTATTCATACATACATACAGACACATCTCCATACAGTATGTACAATGTATGCACATATGTGCGTATCCTGCATTATTGAGGCAAGTGACCCGAATCGCCATTTGCTGTGTAAAAAAATAATCTCCAATATTTTTAAATGTTACAAATATATAACAGGAAATTTTCGCCCGATTTATTTCCTGAATTTTGGTTGTTTTTCCAAGGAAATGTCAAAAGTGTGCAGTTATTCCACTTAAACTGCAATTAACGATTTATTCCGTAAATTAAATGAGAGACGATTCTGTGTAATTTTCACTAGAAACAACAGCTCTACAACAGGTAAAAGCAATTCCCCGAATAGAGTCAGCTCTTTGGGCTTTCGGGCATAAATATGCATACATTAGTTTTAACCTGTGTGCAGAACAAATTGTGGCCAACAATGTACACGTTACACTGCATCCAAGTATTATTTTAAATTATTATTCTGCTAACTGCCATGCAATTTAATTGGTTCTTAAATAGTTTTTTAATTCATATAAATCCTAGTTTAAGCAGAGCTTTGGGGTTTTATATTTATTCAGTGGTAAATCAATGAATGATTCATTTATAAAGTAGAGAAACTTTGTAGTAAATAATATACATAAGTGAACCGTTTTGTGTTGTTGTCGTTGTACGCCAGTGAATGATTATTCCACTCACGTTGCAGCCTTTGAATGCGTGATCCATTCACAACGAACAACTGCGAATATCCAGTTATAGTTTACAGATTCAGGCAGACATTCATTTTACATTGAACAATGTAACTAATAATAAACTAGACCATTCCATGATTTATGCACTTAAATATATGTTTCTTGGATCGTTGCAAATTATTAATTAAGTGTTATTTGTATTTTAATGTATTTTATTTATTTAATACAATTATTTTGTTCCCTTTTATTTGCGATAGCCAAAGTCTGTCTTTGAGTCAGCCAAAGAAACAATTCGATTGGAATAATCAAAAGCCATGGGATTTCAATTTCAATTTTGTTTATTTTTTAATCTTTTCTTTTTTTCTTAATTCCCAAATTTATTTTGCTGTGAAAAGAAAGCTCTTCCACCAAATATTCAATCAAAATGAAAACTTCTTTCGCATTCACGAGACACTCAAACAGAGTGAATGAACATTTTTATTAATGAATCATTTATTTATTAATTGAAGTGATTCGAATAAATCCCAGCCAGCACTGCCCATTCATTAGATGCCCTTCTCCTGTTTGATGAGCCTCATTTGGCTGGAAGTGAATTCCTGTTGAGAGATTATTCTGAATGATTCATTCCTTCGTTCCTTCCTTCGTTCCTTCGTGGTTAATAAAATTCTCACTGTGCAGCATGCTGTTGCATGCACAGTGGTTAGTATGTTTTTTGTTGCTCTTTCTTTGTTGACTGCAGCTGCCAAATCGAGCAACAAGTCCATCCTCTTCTGCTGCAACTGCTGCTGCTGCAACCAAAAAACTGGGTCAGATCTGCACCAATTTTCAGGCAAAATTGCGACAACACAGAGACGAGACGTACAGAAAAAAAAAGAGCAACTGCAACAAAAGCAGCAAAAGCGAAAATAAAACGTGCCACAAAGTAAAGGCAAAACCAGGCGCAAAAGATGCAGCAAATAAAATGCATTTAAATTGCTTTTGCGACCTGCGAGGAAGAAATAAATAAGAACTCTAGAATTCGATATTATCGACTGAGGGATACTTGTTACACTCGATCATTGAATGAAGCTTCAGGGTATCCAAGCAGCAGGGGAGATTTAATTTTGTTTCTATGTGTGATTCTCTGGAGTGTGAGTCTCGTATCTATACAATTTTTGTTCTCATAGCTTCTATATATTCTCCCAGATCCTTATACAAATCCAACAAATACAAAATAAAATATTAAGAACTCGATCGTTGCTGTGCGTGAGACATTCGTGAGCTTTTATATCAGGAATATATATTGCTGAAAATTACTTCCTTATTTTTTGTCATAAGGAACACAAAGTATGCCCCACTTGTAGCGTGTGTGTGTGTGTGTGTGAAAAATAAGGAAACAACAAACAAAAAACACAACTTTAATTTGGAATTCCTGAAGTATCGCACAGTGAGTGCAAGAAGTATGCACGACAACGACAACGAGCAACGAGCAACAGCTAGCTGCGACATTGAGTGCACTTTGAATCGCATAATAATTGAAAAATTTATGTTAAATGCAGATAATGAGGCTGCCATGCCACCACCACTCGACAGCGACCCAACAATGTTCTCATTGTAATTTAATTTACTTAATTCGCCAAGCCACCCAACAGATCCCTCAGATCTCTCCCCATCTCAGATCTCTGCTCGTAATTGACTTGTGCGAAGTTAAAGCCCAAAGCCCCTCTCTCCCTCCCCCCCCCCCCACTCTCTGTTGGAGTCAGTCAGTCGTCGCTCCATAATGCTGCCAGCCAGTCTGTCACTCAGCCCCGTGTCCGAGCAGTGACAAACGAATTAAAATAAATAATTGAAATCTCCCAGAGACCAGGGGAGCTCTTGCTTTTTGTCTAAGAATTGCAACAGATCAACAGACCAAATGGCCAAATGGCAATGATTATGTTTATTTCACTGATTTTCCACGACGTATTTGCATTATACTCGTAGCCACACTTTAATTGAGGCCCCACATCCAAAAGGGCAACACACGAACAATTGTGTAACGAATTTCCACTCGCTGATCGCTGATCGCACGAACTTAATTGCAGTTCAAATGGTAAATAGACTTTTGTACGTGAATGTGGGTCGCTCAGAGCGGAGAGCTCTTGAAGGTTTTGTTTTAACAAGTGTAGCTAGTTCTTTTGAGAACTTTTAAAATGTTGCAAGTGTTCGATTTACTCTGAGAATACGTACAATAAACGATGGATAGGGAAATTTATGGGAGGAGCAGGAAAAGAGAGCAAAATATTGAACGAAGTAGTTATTAAACTTAAGTTTAAATTGGAACTATTTTCACTATTTTTTTTTGCAAATAAATTATGGAAAATTGTTTTAAAAAAAATGTTCTAAATAATTATATAAAGTTTCCATATGGTATTACAATATATACCTAGTTTTTAGATATTCTATAGGCTGAGAATGGGCATATCTTGTACTTAAAATTTAATTTAATTAGCTGTGCCATTTTTGTCCCCTTTTATAGGGTTCCAGCAAAAATAAAATTATTTTCCCTTTTCTCAGTGCAAAACATTCCTTGAATTTATACAAATTTATTGTTTGTATTTTTCCTAGATATTTCCTATTTATTATTTTATTGTCCTTTAATTGTCATAAGCGAATTCATCATCTCTGTCTCTTCTTTCAACTCTGTGCCTGAATAACATATATTGTTTCCTATTATAATGCTGCCCATCTGTCGAGAATCAAATTCCATTTTATTTGAGCCATCTGTGGATGAAATACTCTCACAAACAAAAACAAAACAAAAATTTAAATTTGTTTATAGAAATTGAAAATTGAAAATGCTTGTAATTGGTCGGGCGGTAAACACCAGAAGAAGAACCGCATCCCCATACCCATACCCATACCCACACCAAAGGAGAACTCCATTCAAATTGCTGTTGTTGCTGTTGCTGAGTGAGCTAGAATTCTCTGTGTGTGGATTCTCCTACCAAACAATTGGCTTGGGGATCGAATTCCTCGAGCGGTTAATGTGCGATTAAAGTTTGTTGAACTCTTTGCTGGGAGCGGGGTAAGGGAACACACAAACAAACCATTTGTGTGCCGCGAGTAAAGGAATTTCTATTTATTTTACTTTGATTTCTAGTAGAATTTTTTTTATTGAAAACTCTATCGGATGTGGAGTAGAGCAAAACTCTGAGACGACCCAGACTCCGACCCCACACACACACACACACACACACTGGACAGCATAGACAGTGGCGGCCCACACAAAAAATCTCCATCGAATTGCAGCCACAGGCAGGGGAAGAGCAGTAGGCTGCCAGAGAATATTTTGTGGCTCAAAAAGTACAATTAAGCTTAAATGCACTCAGCCAAAAGTCCGAGGCATTGCCACCTCTGGCTCTGCTGCTTCCAAATAAATCGCATAAATAAATATTGTACAAGCTCAAAGGACATATTGATACACTGTATATTAAATATGCTGCCCTGAGGGGCTTTCTTAAACAAATAAATATAAATAAATACACCAAAAAGCCAATAAGTTCGACCGATCATATTTTCCCCCGTAAATATGTGTATTTGCAGCAGAGTAAACTTTTCGCAGGAAAAGCTCATAAGCTGCAGCAGTGGCTGCTGCGCTGCTGAAAGGGAACTTAAATTAAAATCTTTGTGTGGCTGACAGTTCGTAAAGTAAAAAGAATTTCCCAACCTTTTTTCCAACAGCAAATAATTACGCTGTCGAAACTTTGCAAGAGGATACGAAAATTGCAGCAAACTAATAACAAAATTATCTCTTTGGAAAAGAAAAACATCAAAAACAAAAAGAAACATATTTTCCACTTGGAAAGGTCTTTAAAGGGTATATTTTTTTTCTATGCTTTCTTACGTTTCTCTTTCTTTAAGCACCGAAAAAATATTCTTATAAATAAAAGCCAATTAAAGTCAGGATCAAATTTATTAGAAGGCCCCCCCCCCCACACACCAATACATGCTCGTAAATATTTGGTTTCCTTTGGTTTGGTTCCATGATGAACCGGTTGGCTGGTTTGGTTTGTTAGGCGCCCCGCGTATGTAGGTCAAGTTTTGGATCAACTTGGATCACAGATCGCGCAGTAAGAGAGTGAGCGAGAGAGAGGGAGGACAGACAGATCCAGAGGTGTGCCAAATTCAGGCAACAAATATTTTCGGGTTTTGGGTTGGGTTTTTTGATTTCTTAGATGTGCTGCATAGATGAGACGGGGCTAGAACGTAAATAGTTTTGGGAGAGTAGGTAGCTAGGAACGACAAAAGGATTGGGGATGGGTCATAGAAGAATAGTCTTTGAAATTTTGGCAGGTAAGAAGTGCCAGCTGCACATGGCTATCACAAAAGCTTAGAAGCTTCCTAGAAAATGTAGAGAAGGAAGGCCATTTGGAAGAAGTCCCCTTCAGGGCACTCCACTCAAGCCGAACACCAACTATTGTTCCGTTTTTTTCTTCTTTCTATTTGTTGTCTATTTTTTATGTGTTCAAATATATGCAGTACATATGGCATGTACATAGGTGTGTACATATGTATGAGTGCATGTCCCTTCAGTCGTTTCTGTGGACTGATTGCAAACAGCATTGCAAAAAAGGGAAGCTTGCCTTGAAAAACATATGAGAAAAATACATAAAATGAAATAAAATATATGTGGCTAACAAAAAGAGACCATTCTGCACAATGGATAGCTCCCGTTTCCTTTTGAATATGGCTTTTATTTCCATTTTGTTTCTGGTTCTTCTTGTTTGCTAGCCACCGCTAAATCCTTTTCGTTGGTATGCTGCAAAATGGATGCCGATTCTTAAAACTTTTGCGCGAAAAAATAAAGTTTTAATTGGAATACTGTCCCTCTTATTTGTTCTCTCTGTCTCTTAATGGTTGGAAATCCCTGATTTCCCCTTAAATCTGAGTATCGATGTGCCACAGAGCGCTAACCACATAACCAATGATTTTTCAAGAATTGTTTTTAATTTTTTCAATGACAATTTTCTCGTTCGTTGTTTATTTGATATCCCGTACCTCCGCACTATTATTTTACACAAGACATTTAAACGCAAAGACTTGCAGAGAGGGAGAGACAGTGGGGTTAGGGGTGGGTGTGTGGCTGACCAACTTTGTGAAATCGCTCAAAGAGATATTTTCGTGTCGTATAAATTGTCAGAAATAATTAAATGTTCTTCCAGAACGTGACATAATTCGAATGTTGAGTAATTGGTTGAGTTCATGTAGCAAATAGTAAATTTGTATATTATTTCACGCTATGAATTTTCCATAAAAGCCTTTAAAGGTTCAACCAAATGCCAAAGGATTAAAGTCTTACATATATGGTATTTTATATTCAGCAATCAATTCTAAGTGAGTGCCTTCTCCTGGGGATTACTTTGTCAACTTAGTTACTTGCTTCGCTTTGTTTTGAAAATGCAAATGGATGTGGTCTCAGTACATTTCCTTAATTTCGTTACATTTGCAAATTTTTGTATATTTGTATCTATTCAGCCATGTTTTGCTGGCTGTTAAAAGTGAAGTCTGTGTGTGCTTTCTCAATGCAATTACTAAATGTAAGTTGCTGGATGGAAAGCAATATCCCTGGGGAGCATCAGAGTTCAATTTGTGTCTATTCTAACAATTTATGCCAGGAATAATTGCCATTGTCGAACGATATCGTTGGATGTAGCATACCCAGTGATATCAATCATCAACAAATTTGCAGATGCTTGAATTTACTTTGTGCTACGATCTTTGCCAAATGAATCAGAACCACTGTCTCAGAACTGCATTCAATGCGAACTCAATGCTCTGCTGCAGCGAAAACTTTCACTGTAAAATGCATCCGATATAGAACACAGCTATGCAGCTCCAGCTGCATTCAGCTGATGATCGAAATCTGCTAATCCAATCTAGAGCAAACTCTATGCTCCAGGCATGGAATACCCCAAATAGTATTTGTAAATTCTATTAGAATCGTTTTGTTTTTGTTTGTGTTTTGTTTTGCCCGACCGCAAGTTGAATGCACTTTCGGGTTTGATTTTGAGATTGAGAGCAAACAAACTCGAAAACACATTGAAGTGTGTGTGTCTGATGCTCAGATGTGGCTGCTCTTTTCCCTGCCAAGTACGCGAGCATCTACATTTTGTACTTACCGCTTGCCTACTGGCCTCTGTGGCTGTGTGGCTCTGTGTGTGTGTGGGCGCCCAGATGCATCCCGCTGCCCCGTGTTGTGGATCTGGAAAACCCCACCAGCGACGACGGCGACAACAGATGACAGAACAAATTGCCAGACCGATCCGAAAACAGGAAAACGCATTGCGCAACAAAATGCGCACAAAAAAAGAAAGAAGCACATAAAAAAAACAGAGCAAATAAAGGAGAGAAAAATTGCAATTTATTATAATTTAATCTGGAATAGAAAATTAAATAGAGACGAAGTTCTGTGTTCTCTGCGTTTCGGTTCGGATCGGTTCCCGTTCCCGTTCCGTCGTCCCATGCCGTTCGTTCCCGGAGCGCCTGTCTGCCTCGTTTGGGTTTTATCTACCGTTAGGCCTGGCAGTGTCAATAACACTGCGAGCGAAAGAGTCACCAATAGCACGGGGAAAGAGAGAGCGAGAGCGCGCGAGAGAGAGAGAGAGAGAGAGACAGAGTTGGACAGCTGGAACGGGGGGAGAGAGCGCCAGAGAGACACGTGTGCGCGGGCGTTGATGACTGACGACGAGCGAGGCGACGCGAGTCGAGTCGAGTCGGGACAACTGCATCGGCTGGCGGACGGGAGGGGGCAGGGCAGCGAACTGCAATGGAGGCCAACGTCGGCGTCGCTCTTTGACAACTGTCACTGTCACAGTCACAGTCACCGAAGAAACCGAAGACCAACTGCAGCGCCAGCGACTGCACCAAGCACAGTGCACAGTGGTTCCAGATGCCACGAAGAGTGGCGTGAAAAATGTAAAAGATTTCTTCGTTCATGTGATTAGTTATATAACAATAATTCAGTGCCCAAAAATATTATCTAAATCGAATCTTAATGTTATAAGTAATGCGGAAAAGTTAACCATGTTTTATTTTAATTTAATTAATTTTTTAATTTAATTTAGATTGAAATTTCATAAAAATACATAATGAATACGCTAGAATTTTTGAGAACAAGTAAAATAGTTGAGCGGAATGCAAGAAATTACAATATTTTAGTTTTATAACAGGGATCGGATCGGTAATCGGTAGCATTTCTAGGGAATTTCCGAACTCCAGCGCGCAGTGCACAGAAAACTCTCCTTAAGCTATGCCATTTAAATGGGTTTAAGACTCTCAAAAGATATAACACAGCAATAAGTTCAAATGCTTTCCAAAATCGAAATTCTTCCCTTTCTCTTTTTCGCAGCACTGTGAGCCACGGTGCCCCGAGCTGAGAGTCTGTGGTTGAAATGTGCATATGCATACACAGATACGAGTATCTCTATTGTTGCAGCTGATGGCACATGTAGATGTTGTGGTTGTTGCTGTTGTTGCTTAGCAAAACGAATAAAATTTAATTCAAAAATAAATTATTGTCATTGCCATTGTTGTGGATTGCTGTTGCGGCCGCTGCTGCTGTTGCCACTGATGGTTGTTGTTGTTGCAAGATATTAGTTTAAATTGCGGTTGCAGGCGGCAGTATATACAATATATACTATCTATCCCTCTCTGTTCGGCTGCAGCGGCAGCTGCTTCTGGTCGAGTGCATTCACTTCTATTGCACGGATTTAACGGCCTTTGCAAGTTCATGCCAAATGAACGTTCTTGAACCCGCGACGCGCCAGTCATCATCTGCCTCGTTATTATTCCACATTTGATTAGTTTTTGTATACCCGGCACACCATAGAGAGCGAGTGCATGGGGTATATTGAACTCATGCAAGTGTAGGTAAGAGACAGACAGAGGGATACGTCAACGAACTCTTTAATTTATATTCAGATATTCTTTGAAAGATATATTAGCTTTACCACTCACTATTTATGTGCTAAAACACATTGTTAATGCATAATCAAAGCTTAAAGAATAAGGAACAAAAGTTCCAAAACAAAACATCTCTCCCAGAGTTGCTTAGCATCCAAGTATGTGTCCCACGTGTACATTTCCGTAATTACTACCGGGGTATCTCCTGTTCGAGACATTCGCCTATAGCTTTTCTCTGTCTGGCTGCATTTCGGTTCTATCTTTTGTTTGGCTTTATCGAATATTCATTTTACGGCTGTGCCACATGGCGTATACGTAAATACGTATACGCGTACGTACGAGTAAACTGCAGTTTTCATTACCCGTTTGTTTTGGGCTTACAACATTTATACTCACGTACAGATCTGCAAATATAATTCCATAATTATTAAAATTTGTTGCTACCAGAGTATCACAGAGCCAGTCTCAATATTGTCTGATTATTTCAAATGAATGCCACATTAAATGTTGGGGAAAACGTAATTTTTAATTAATTTGTTTCTCTTATTTTGTCTGTAATGAATCGGAAAATACAGTTGCTTGCATTTCCGAACTGTTTTTTCCACCTGCTTACAATCTGATTTAATTTGAATATTCAATTGCATTCTGTGGAAGCCAATTAACCAAATATGTTGGAAATTAATACCCAGACACAAGCCTTTGATGAATGTTGCTGCCAGTGGCATATGTACATATATTAGCACATATTTATGAGCCAAAATGTGACCCAAATACGGCAGCTGTGAAACCTTTTTGCAATTTAATTAATGTGAAATTTTAACTGGTTGCACTTTTTCCAGGAAGCTACAAAGTTACCATAGATACTCCGAAAAATTGTGGCTTTTAAACTAGTTTCTCGTTTTACGAATTCCATTGCCAGTGCAGAGTTGAAAAGCCACACAAATGCATCCCAAAATCGTTTAATGAGAGTTTAAAATTTATATTAAAATATTAAAATTAGAATACCTCGAAAGGGCAATTAAAAGAAGCTTCTGAATAGCATATGCAAGGCAGGTGAAAGTTACACCGCAAAATACATCCTGACTGAGGTTTTTTTTGGGTAATAGTTAAATAAATTTGCGCGAAATAAGGACAAGGACAACCCCTTAAAGTAACACCTAAGCCAATTACTTTGCCAGCTGCCCCTCGGAGGTCCGTCTAGCCTAATTGGCGCCACCCCGATATTTATTAATTGTCCGGCAGCCGAGAGCCAGGCTGCTTTGGAGACCGGCCAGGCAAACTGTTGCACAACACGCACATAAAGCATTTCGTCTAACTATCCTTTTGGGCCCCGCTGCTGACCAGCAACGAATCATGCGAAAATCGCAAATAAAAATCCGCCAAAGCAATAAAATACTTACCAAATGCATTTAGCCAGACGCCGGGCTATAAAATAAATTGCTTTGGTACACTTTTTGTTGTGTTTTTTTTGTGGCGTTGACTCGTTTGCTTCGCTTCGGTTCGGTTCGGCCGGAACGTTTTTGTGTAATGACATTAGGCCAGAATAAATAAATAAAAAAATAACATAAAGAAAAACAAAAAAAGCAACCAAAAGGAAACTGTGGCAAGAGATTTGCTTTTAAAGCGCTTCAGCATCAAATCCCAAAGTTTATGAGTTGCAATTTTTGTTGTTCAAGCAATCGGACAGCATTTGCTGTGGCACCAATACGAAGGCAAATAAACAAATGCAAAAAAAAAAAAAACAAATCTAAATATTGTAAGAAGTAAACGAGTCAGAACGATATGGGTTAGAGTCCACGACTATAGCATATTCCGATGTGTAGATATAGGCAGATAATTCCTAATGATGTTTATTGGCTTCCTTTAAAAATGTGTCAGTACTTTTTGAGTGATTTACTTACCCAGCATTAAGAACAAAAGTTCCAGTTAATATAATTCGAATTATATTATTTATAGATAAGTGTTGGATTTAGATAAACTAGAATCTATATGTACATATTCTTCTTAATTTTTGTTTACCACCACTACAAAAAATATACGTATCCTGCCCTGGCCATTCAAATAAGTTATTCAAACACTCATTTGCAGTCACTGCAGCATTGCAGCTGCTGGAAATCATACAATGCCTAAGACTTGTGGCAGTACCATTAAGACCCAACCACAATAGCCACATCACATCAGATCAAACAGTCCAGAATACAACAGGCAAAAGGAACAATATTAAAAGCCTGCCGGCTAATAACCAAAAATTCAGTTTTTCTCAAAAAGTCAGCTCCAAGCCAAAAAGATTACCCATTAGGGCATTTCAATGTGAGTGGGCTCCAATGCACTCAAAGAACATTTTTACAGAACTGAAGATGTTTTCAATGGGTCCAAGGCAGAGCAAGCTTCTAAGCTGCAGTTATCTCAACTCCATTTCTCTCAGTGCAATCGCGTGCTTGGCATCGAATGCTGCCCCCAGAAATGGCCAAAATAATGGAAGGAAAGGAAAGCAAAAAAAAAAACAAAAACAAAAACTAAAAAAAAAAAAAACAGGCACTCATCCGATTCATCTTTCTCTCCCATCTGTTCTCGGCTGGCTGTTGCCATGCTGTTGTTGCTTGGCCCCCATATATAGAGGAGATTTCGTGAAACCTATAGACCTACATTTCAAACAAATTGCCTTGCCGCTCCTCTCTTCTTCTTGTGTCTCTTTTTCTCATCTTACCAAAATGTGTGTGTGTGTGTCAGTGGTTCGGCCGGATTGCCTTCCTCTTGTGTGTTTCTCTCTCTCTCTCTCTCTTGTTGTTGTTGTTGTTGTTGTTCTCTTACTTCTCTTAATGTGTTTGTGATGCCATCAAGAATGTGCTTGGCTTGTTGGTTGCTGCTCTTGGGTTCTTTCGCTTTTAAGTCGTTTGTATCTTTCTTTTAGTTATTTTCGGGTGTTCTTCCGAGAAGCGAATGCATTAACAACAACAAAGAATGGCCAAGGGTCGACTGACTCAAAGCTGTGAATACCCTTTGCCCTGCAGTTTGATTGGGTTCTATGGCCAGTTGTGTGACAAGTGATTCAACTTGGATAGAAATATGCAGAAACATTCTGCCACTGTTTTATCAATATTTGTTTGTTTTGGTGTTAGCCTGGGGGTTACAAACATCTGCTCGAACTCATACTACCTGCTGTTGCAGGGTACACCAACAAAAAAAGAAAAACAAAGAACAAGAACAATGATAATCAACTTAATGATCGTGGTAGATGGAGTCCAAGTCAGTTAGTCAGTCAGTGTGGCAGAGACGCGACTCTCTTTCTCCTTCGTTCGCTGCCTCTCCCTGCTGCCTGCTGCCTGCTTCCACATCCAGCAACTTCTTCTAATCGCCTTTTTTTGTGTTGTTTCTGCTTCATCATCAGTTTTGTGTTTTTATGGTTATTGTTGTTGCCTTTTGACTACTGCGTCATCAGGGGCAGCACCAGCAGCAGCAGCAACAACGATACGATGCGAAGATCGTGCTTTATCTCTCCCGCTCTTGCTCTCTCTCTCTCTCTCTTTCTATCTGTCTCTTTTATGTTAGTGGGCAGCGGAATGGCAGGGAGGGTAGTGTGCCGTGCCGTGCCGTCCGTCTTCGTTCCGCTTGCGGCATTGGGTCTTCACTTTCGCCAATTCTGAGCTCCACTTCGTAAGTTCAATGGCCGGCAAGCCGGCGTCTCAGTCTCTGTCTCCTCCTCTGCCCGCTGGCTGCGTCACGTCTCTGCCGCTGCTACTGCTGCGCCGTTCAGCGCCATTCGCACGTTTTTCTTCCTCTTCCCGCACTTCTTTGCTGGTTGGTGTTGGTGCGTTTCTTTCTCGTCACGTCTCTGGCTGAGCTCTGCTCTGCTCTCTCAACATCGTCAACGTCATTTGTATTTGTATATTTGCCTGCAAGGTATATTGAACAGAATGTGAGGACAGTTTCGCCCGCTCTCCAGGCAGCCTTGCTTACACACCCACTATTGTTGGCTCTCCTTGTGTCATACATACATACATATGTACATACCTACTTATGTAAATGAACAATTGAATAGAATGACCCCCCCTTCTCCAGCAGAGTGCCTCCTCACCTTCTCTTCAGCATAATTTGATTTGTGCTTTGCCTTGTTGTTTGTTTATTTGTTTGTTTGTTTGTTTGTCTTTCTTATTCTTTCCTTCCTTCGCCTTGCATTGCAATTTGTGTTCGATTTTAGCATTTCTGTTGCTGCATTTCATTTCGTTTCATTCTATTTCTATTTCATTTCCCCCCCTCCCCATCCCCTACTTTCCACCCACTCTTTTGTGCTTATACATTGTCTTCGTTATCTATTGGATAGCTTCTTCGATGCCTTTGCGAGGTACATGGGTGGAGGGTTGGCTACTACTAGCAAATATTCATGGATATTTATTGACCTCAGACGAAGATTCTTTTTATATGCAAATTTAATCAACTGCAGACAAATATGTACCTAAAATATGTGCAAATATTCAATGATGGTAGCAATAATCCACAACTTAACAAAGGATAAACTAAATAAGTACGCTCTAACAAGCACTAAATATTTTGATATTCAAAATGCAAATTCCATGAAAATATCGCAATCAAACCCATCATTATTTATTTTCGTAAATACTTCCGTGAAATAGTTACAAATTTCAACAAATTTTCTGTTGAATTTTCCCACATTTGCGAGTGCTGGCTGCCATTATTATCTCCTACTCATTTTGACAACTACGCCCAAAAATTACACATTGCATGGCGTGGTGGGAAGGGATTATTATTGCCCGGTAACTCGGCTGAGAGAACGGGGGTAAAAGGGGAACGAAACATGCTCAACGAACTTAATAACACTTATTAAAATCATATTTGGAACGCAATAAAACACGCCCACACACACAAACACACGCACACACACAGAGTAACGTCTAAAAAGCGAAACCCATATTTATATAGTTATATGGCGTGTGGCGGGGGGGTTGGCAAATAATCGCCACGAAATATACTCGTTTAATCCCATAGATACAGTGCGTTTCAAAGCGATAAGATTATAGTTGTCTAACTAAAATCATGGATTATGAGATGACTAAGTATTAAGTTGGGGGTTCTTCTAGAATCCAGATTATTGTGAAATTACTTAACACTACAGTTTTTGGTTAATAAGAACATTTGAAATCAAAAAAAAATTATTTTTAAGAGTTTGGTTCAAATAAACTGTGTGGTGGAAAACGGCAATATTTTTATTATTAAAATTTTAAACTGTTTAAAAAAAATGTTGAAAAAGAAATGAAGTTTGTTTTAATTAAGTTTAAACATCTGTCTGTCCGTGTAATTTGATTTTCTGTGCTAACGTAGATGGTTCAGAAGTTATACCACTTTAAAGTTATTCTCGTCGTCTTGTTCATTTAAGCTGTGAGCTATTCTGGAGTTATTATATTGTTTGTAATGTTCTAAGCTGTAAATTATTCGGTAAACATTTTTTGAACATTTATCTGAATAAGAATGATATCGATAAATGATCTTTTTCAATTACTGCTTTGAAGTTTTAGTAGACCTCTTTCGATATTAGCCCTTTAACCATGTCAGATAAATCTGCTCTAAAGCTCTGAAACGCCCCGTACAAGCCAAGCCAAACCAAACCTGACCCAAATCTGCACCCAGCCAGCCAACCCAATTTGAATACAATTTTGGACAAAAGTCGCGCAATTTTGGATGAAAGTTTAACGCAAATAATTTAAAAAAAATACACACAGACACAAAAAGCTAGACAAATGTCAAGCGGCAAAGTTCAATGATCAGATAATTATTTTATCTGTGCCAGACCCAGTGAAAATTGGCTGCCCGCATGTGCTGTCCGAGCTGTCAGATGCAGATGGAACTGTGAGCAGGCAGATACATTTTTGACAGCTGCAAGGCCGCGCCAGAAATTACCCAAAAAAAAAAAAAATTTATTTTGGGCGAACAAAAAAAATATCTAAAGATATGGATACTGAGACACACACAGATACATATATATATGTATGTATGTATATATGTTTGTATGCATGTGCACATAATTGCAGCTACTTTAGACTTTTCTCCGCCTTTCGCCGGTTGCATTGTTTATGACATTTTGCTGCCTCATTTTCCGCACTCAAAGACATTTTTGTGTCGACTTTTTCCCCAAGTTTCACTTGGTTTTCATTTCTGTGTGTTACCCTCCACAACCTGCTACCTGTGTGCACCCCTTCCTCTGTGCTTGTCTTTGGTGTGGGCTGCAACTGGAGATATATACTTGCAGCACACGCTTCAGCTACATGCAGAAGAATTATCAGCTCATGCAGGTGCACGTCCTTCCTTGATGCGGCGGCACAAGCGAATGCTGTGCAAGAAACTGCATGACAATGTGCACAAAAAGTTTTTATTTGTTGATTTAAATGGATTTGCCAAAACCTTTTCGATGGTATAAGTGTTTTACAATTTGCATTTGCTGTTGAACATCCAGTTATTTCGTTCTCCTGTACCATCGCGTATATCCCTGTAATAAAGAATATCATGGCAGCAGCTTTGGTTTCTCTCTGTTTCAAATGAAATGCAAATTAAATTCAGAGAATTGCAAACAATGCAACAACACATACAAATTGAAATTGGATTTCATGGTATTTTTGGCAGCCAGGCAACAGCCATCCACAGGTGCGTGTGTGTGTGTGTGTGTGTGTGTGTGTTTGTGTGTCCCTGGTTTTCATCTGTTGATTTCCGTTGTGCGCTCAACTGCATTATCAATATTTGCACAACTAATTCACACACACACACACACATTTTGTTTTGTGTCACTTTGGTTTTTACTGGACACGTATAGGGGGGCGGGGGGGTATATATCACTGTTGGATGAAGTGATGCAATGACTGTTGGCTGCTCTGTTGGTCAGGCCAACAGTCAGGGACAAAGACAGAGAGAGAGACAGTGAGAGGAGGAAGCTACAAAGCGACAAAGAGACAAAGCTAAAGCCATAGCTAGAGCTACAGCTACAGCTACAGCCAGGTGGCGGCTATTGGCATTCTCAACTGATTGCGTTGACCCAATTGCAGTGACACTTTCAGCCAATAAATTGCATTTAGTATTTTCTTTCACTTTGCCGGCTGCTTGCTTTCTTGTGTTATTTTTTTCGTTGTTGTTGCTGCTGTTGTTGTTGTTGTTGTCTCAGCTGGCAATGCAAGCATTTCCACAGCATTTTTATAATTTTTACATAGTTCATAAAGTTTCTTAAAGCATTGAGAGAAAGTGCGTAAGAGCAAAAACACAAAAAGGAAAACACTAGAAACTGTGTCAATTAATATGCTAAATTATACACATCTCTGCTGGGAAACAGCATGGGTGGGCAGGGCGGGGTATATGCCACTGAGAGTAGTGAAGTGGCTTTGGCTTTGGCTTTGGCTTCGAGTGGCATGGAATGGAGTGGAGTGGAGTGTGGACTTACGCCCCAGATGGATGCCAATCAATTGCTAACTAGGAAGCATAATTCCCAGCTCAACTAATTACCACACAATGACGTGAAAGTTCGTGAAACCGCAGTCTGCAGACGAAGAGCTTGGCTATAAGTATCTGCTCGTAAATACAAGGGGGGGAGGGTGTGGGGCTGCTATAGCCGCTGTGGCGGCCCAGGCCCATGCCGAAAGAAGAAAGCGCTTTCTTGTTTCATTTGCAATATTGCAATATATGTATGTATGTATGTATGTATCTCTCTCCTCTCATCTCATGAAAAGTCACGACACACAGCCACACAGCCACACAACAATTTCATCTGCGTTTTGAATCTTTATTGCAACTTGAACCACTCGCAAACAAAAACCCCATACACACAGACACACCACACACGGCGTATGCGCGATATTTGCTTCCTGCCCCAAAGTGGCGGTGGCGGTGGGCATCGCCTCTGCCTCAAGCAACAAGTGCCACTTGACACGACTTGGCTTCGTCGTCGTCGTCGTCGTTTCTCGTCGTTTCTTTGCGTCTTTCGTACTGCTTGTTGCTGGCTTTTTGTTGCCGTTGTGGTTTACGTATTTTTTTCTGTCTTTCTTGTTGGCCGCTTCGGAATGGTTTTGACCCCACATTTCAATTACGAGTATGCGCCACCAAGTAATGTTATATAACTGCCAGGCCCCAACCCCCAGCCAGGCACCGACACAGCCACAGCCCGGCAGGTCGTTGGTGGTGGTGGTGGTGGTGGGGGGGAAGGCCGTTTAAGGTTGTTTGCCATTGGCATATTGGGCTATGCGGTGCAGCGTACGCTGAAAAGCTTAAATGAGTTTGTTACTTTGTTCGTTAATTGCTTCGGCAGTGCATTTGATGGCTGGCCGAGCCGAGGTTGCATATGGAGGCGGTGCGTGGTATTTAAAACAGGCTTTAAAGGGTGGGGTAGAGTAGGTTTAAGGGCTGCTGGTAAAAGGCCTTTAGGCAGTACGGAAGATAGTAGCCAGCTGAGAGCGTGCAGAGTAGTTCGATGGGGTTGGATAGGTTAAAAATATAATAATCTTAAGGGTTTGGTTGGAAAAAGAATCAGTTGTAGAAGGGAAATAAAAAATAAATAAATACATAAAAAAAAAATCCACTAACAATATTTCAGGATACTCTGAAACTCTTCAATAAATAAATCAATAAAACATGAATTTAGATGAGTGAAATTAAATATTATTATAATTAATATTACTAAAGTAAAGCATCGCTAAGTGCTCAACTGAGCTGAGTGAAACGATTCCACGTTTAGTTTCTATAGTTCAACGACTCAGCTCTTATACGAAACTATTGATTGAGGCTTTTGGTAAACCCATTAGAATCCAAAGAACATTTCAAAGCCCAAAATGAAAAGTAGTTTCATTGAAATCAAACAAATTCCATAATATATTAATAATAATAATAATATTAATATATATTATATTAATAGTTATATTTATTTATGCATATGCTTATGCAATTAACAATTATCTGCTAGCTATGGCATATAAATATTAAAATGAAAGCTACTATAAAAACCAAAATTACCATTTTGACTATTTGAGATATGATGCGCGAGAAAGTAGCATACTTTTCAGGGTTTTTTAGCAGTGAAATCAATCGAATATCCTTCAGAGTTCAACTGAAATACAAAGACTTGGCCTAACCCCTCACAGCACAGCCAACTAGTACGTAGTCTTAGCCTGGCCTGGACTTTGCCATAACCAAAGTTGGTCAACTCTGAAAGTAGTTTTGGTGCAGTTGAAGTTCTGCTTTCTATCGTCATCGTCATCTTGGCTCTTGGCTCACTTGGCTCTCTTGCCTCTCTTGCTGCCGCCGTTCCAATTCAATTTTGCCAAGCAGATGGAGAGAGGGAAACAACACCCACACATGGAGCAATGCATAGAGATGGGAAGTGAGACGAAGACGAGGACACAACAGACCCAAAAGAGACCCATAAGAGACCCACTCGAACTGGTCTCGTTCGGACGTTCATGATATAAATATGCTTGATATGCATGCATAAATTACGTATACGACATGTTGTTTTGGTGCCAGTTAGTTAACTGCCTGCCTGCCTGCCTGCCTGCCTGCCATTTCTGCTCCCCGCTCTCCCCGCCCGACTGCTATACCCACAGCATGACCTGCATTTCCAAGCCAAGCCAAGCCACGCGATTCCAGTCCAAGATCGAAAGAGAGTCCAAAAACCCGATGAGGTTCTATGCCAAAAGCCTTGGCACATTTGTCAAACATTCACAGCCACAAAGCAAACAAAAAAAAAAAATGAGAAATCAAGACTAGAATTTTGGGGTGTCGAAACTTTAGATACCCTGGCGGATGGCCATGAAAAATATTGATTTTGTTTGCATTTTTGTGAGCTATGTTAAAAATAATTAAACTAGAGATGGTTGAGTTTTTTATATGCCAAATAAATATACATCTATATATTATATCTATATATCATACCACCCTCTTCTGCAAGGGTATTAAAAGGCAAAACCAATTTGAATAGTTTCCCCCCTCCGCCCTTCCGCCACCTTCAGCAGCAGGCAACAAATTAAGGCAGCAATAAATAACAAATCAAAAAGAAATGACCAAAAAAAAATCAAATAAAATCCAAAGAAGACGCAAGAAACAACGAACAAAAAAAAAATGCTGACAAAGAATTGGGTCAGTAACACGGCAAAAAAAAAAAAAATAAAAGGCAAAGCATAAGAAGCAGAGGGGCAGAGGAGCAGCGCAAGAGAAAGAGATAAGAAGAAGAAGGAGCAGGCAGCAGGCAGCAGGCCAGCCAGCCAGCCGCACAGCAGCAACAAAAACACTAAGAAAAAAAAGAAGCAGGCAGTGGGAATGAAATGGTAAGAGGGGGGAGGCAGCGCCAGCGCCAGGCAGAGAGGCAGAAAGAAAAGCAAAAACAAAAGCACGCAATAAAAAAAGTCAATTGAGCGTGGTCGTAGCTAGAAATAACAAAAAAATAATTATTATAACAGGTTACGAGCAGAGAATACCCTCTAATTATATGTAATTTCGCAGTGAGAGGAAAGTGATGCCAGAACTGGTTAAAAAACAGTTGGTAAATGTTTGGTAAGCTTTCCTTTATGCTGTACATACCCTTGGAACATGCTGAGTACAGGGTACCATGCCAAAACAATGACGCGACAATCAAAAAACGCCAAAGTCAACGTGAGAGCATCGGGGCAGCTGGAATTTGTTGTCAAACGTTTTAGGAAGTTCAACAAAAGGCAGAAAAGACGCGCAAAAAAAATCATAATAAATAAACAACAACCAGAAAAAAATTAATTAAAAACAGAACATCAAATAAATTGCACAAAATTCGTGACCCAATTCTTTTAAATGATTTTGTTTTCTATTCATCTTCTATTTATATTGAAATTTCTTGAAGAACAAGAACAGCGGAGAGCACGTCACAGACGACTGCGGTAGGGCAGGCAGCAGGCAGGCAGGCAGGCAGCAGCAGCAGACAGCAGCGTCAATGAACTCTGCAGGCCAGGCCCTTACGATATCCATTATACGATATAAGCAAACAAGCATTATACACATATACATAGGTACATAGGTACATGCATACATATGTATGTACGATCATCTGTTTTATTTGGCAACTTGTTTAATATCGGTCAATGAATTCCACAACAGCAGCTGCAGCAACAACAACAACAGCAGCAGAAATATTTAATGAAAAAAAAAAAGCAAACGAGATAAGAATTTCAAAAATGTTTCTTTCGATTGCGTGCCACACGCACACACAGGCACAGCCACAGACACACGGAAACAAGAAAAAACAACTATGTAGCTTTTGGGGGGCCGAAGTTTTATATACACTTGCAGATACATTTCTACCATTCAATTTAATTAAATTAAATTCTGAGCATAAAAAAAAAAACAAATAAATAAAAATAAATGTAGAATTCCTTGTCTGGTTGGCAAACGCCTGCTCAGCCACATAGTACCTCTTTTTAAGGGTATTATAAACATAAATACACACACACACACACACACACACAGACAAGACACTGGGTAACAGACGGCGGGGTCTCCTCTGTATGCAATGCCAAACTTTCACGTAATTTTTGCGTTGTTTTCTTTCCTCATCCTACACCGATCTACCTTTCTCTTTCACACTCTTGCTCGCCCTCCCCCCCTGCACACTCTCTTGCTGACCCACACACAGCATGTGTGTGAATTATATTATTATGTGTGTGTGTGTTGTTGTTGTTTTTTTTTTTTTGGCGTCTGTTTTGCTTGTTGTAAAAGTCAATAACCTTTTCGCGTATTCAAGAAGCCAGTTCCAGTTCCTCCATGAAGCGTGTTCCCCCAAAAGAAACCCCTCAGCCCAGCTCTGTGTGCCAGGCAAACAACAACAAACAAAAACGAAAAAAAAAACAAACAAAAACACAAAAACACAAAAACAGAAAAACTTAATTCAAAGTTAGTTTCTTCTTCGATTTGATTGTTGTTGTTGTTGTTGGCCTTAATCAAGAGTCGAGAGAAATGGCATCACATCATAGTTGGGTTTGGGTTAAGTAAATTGATAGCCGGTTGGTTACTCGGTCAGTGAGGGTTCTTGGCCCCAAAGTGGAGTCAGAGTCGCTGGTCAGAGTACGCTATTTACGTAAATTATGATGTTGGCCGAAACTTTTTGGGTAGATGTTTGCCATAAAGAAAGAAAGGAAGGGGAGCATCGCTTACATCGCTTACATCGCTTTTCGGTTTCCCTTGTAATTTTAAGATGAGAGATGATTCCTGTGTTCAGCCATGACATAAGCTGTAACAAATACCTAAAAAAATATGCACAATATTTTGAACTGAAAATTTACATTAATATTTCTGTGAGATAAATAATACTGCAGAAATCTTCTGCCCGGCAAGGATTGGTCTACGAGTTCATGACTTTAGAAGGAAGATTTTCAAAGCGAAAAAAATATAATTGCGGAGGCTTCTATTTGAGGCAGTCTTTCGAGACTGGCGGGCCTACGTGATCTTTGGCACACAAAGCGACGTTTTGGGTCCGCCTCAAATGTCGTTTCCAAATTAAAAGAAAGTCAAATTGTAGGAGGAAAAGAAACCAAAGAAATTAAAACTACTTTTCCCAAGACAAGACACACCGCTCGTTCGTACATATGCTGAAAAGAGTTTCGCGCTCGCTCTCCTCCACCCCAAAAGCAAAGCCACAAAAGCAAAGACAAGAGTTCATGTGAAATGACCCCGCCAGTGATGTCACGTGTTGCGCCAGCTGAGGCAAGCCAAAATTCGTTGTTCTTTGCGAAAAAATTCACATTCAATTGGGGGATTTGTGCCATGTGAGGGGCCATAACCGAAATGGGTCAAGCTTGGAACAATGGGGCTTGGGCTTGGGGCTTGAGTCAGAGAATCGGACTTGAAACCAGAATGTGGGAATGCAGAACGTTTTGTGTGACCCAGCAAAGGTTCAACTACATTTTTCACCAAGGAGGCGATGGAAAGTGCCCGAGGGAAATCCATTGGCAGTCCTGGGCTGGGCTTTGGCCCAGACCGACATAAATTTTGAGCACATTTTCCATACGACTTTTGGAAAGTTAGTTTTGATGGTTAAATTTCTTTTTGTTTTGCATCTACGTCAAGCGTCTAGCGTCTGGTCCACGAGCGAAAGTATTTAAGCTTTGGACATCGAAAACAAAACCCAATAAAATACGAGTAGAAAACTCGACAATATAAACGGAAAAAAATAAAAGAATTGGCAGCTAAAATTGTTTAAAACTCAATACTTTGTTTTTGTGTGTCGCGAAATTAAACTCGTTGCGTATTGAAAAATTCAATTTAAATTATGAAAGCAACAAAAAAAAATGTTAAAATGTTACAAGTTCCTATTGTTGATTTAATGTCGAATATTCTTTACTACTAAAATTAAGACAGGAACTAAGAAATTAAGGCTCAACTTTAGCTTTGATATTTACATGTGTTAGCTGCCTCTAGGAATTTATAATTAGTTATTTTCCGGCTCCCTATCAAACCCGGATATTGGCTGAGCCAATTTTACCGTGCAGTCAGACAGGCAACAGCCGTCAGCACCAGCACGAAAAAAAAGAAAATTAGTAAAATAAAATCAATTAAGAACTTTGTAGCCGTTATTCAGACTGGATACCCACTACTAACATGTCATGTCGTGTGCTATAATTGATTTAGTTTTCTGTTTCCTATCGTGGCTGCTGGCCTTCGTTAAAGCGATAGTGATTGGCCCTCGGACAGACTGACAGAGACATACCAAAGGATATTGGCCGGAACTGTGCTTGCTCCTGTCAGATGGCTAAAGAATTATTCCACTGTGCGCCCTGCGCACCCTGTACAGGGTATAATTAAACGTATTCCTCGCATACTTTGCATGCAGTCTGTGTGCATGAGTGTGCGTGAGTGTGTTTGTGCGCGCACATTGGCTTTGTTTGGCGTTGTTGTTGTCTGCTCTCTCTCCTCTCCCGACGCTGACTGCATTGACCCCCACTTGGGCATGACGTCTCATTCTCATTCTCTGTCGCTGTTCTTGTTGTTGCTGCTGTCACCGGCTGCCTGCTCTCCCTCGCACTCACGCACAGTGCGGTTCAATGCACTCGACGCGGCTCTCTATTTACTTTGGGCGCCTACCGACCGACGGAACGGACGAACGGAGGAGTCAATCAAAAATTTACATATCTGTATAATTTGTAAATTAAATTTTTTTTTTGTTATTGTGGAATAATTTGATGATGCTGTTTCTGCTACTGCGGATTCTGCCTCTGCTGCTGATTTTTGATTGGATTTCTGATCCAGAAATAGATGTTATAACTATAACGGTGTTATCTATAGTCTCTCTCTCTCTCTTTATTTGGAATGTTTTTCAGCTTCAACTTTCAGCCAAAGAAAATATTTAAATAAATTTGATGGGTACACAAACAACAGAAACAACAGCAGCAGCAGCAGCAGCAGCAAGAGAAAAGAAGAGAGAACTGGCGCACCATGCAAGTCCGTCCGTCCGCAGAGGCTATTGACTCTCTGCTGCGTCTACCTCCCAGTCGCGTCCCACTGCGTGTGTTTGTGTGTGTAGTAGGAGTGAAGTCGTGAGTCGGGCAAAGGGAAATAAGCAAGATCGAATAGTTAACATATATACTAGAAGTTACCCTCTAGTTGGATGTAGAAGGCGAAACGTCCTCACAATGAGAAGACAATAAATATAATATTTATTTTTATATAACTTCATATATATATAACCTACCACAAGCTTAATCCATTTTGTAAGCTAGCTAAAAAAGCAAATTCCTCTTTGCTGTTTCATAATGTTAAACAAAGCCAATAAGCCTTTGCTTTGCCACGACTGCAGGGTACGAATCAGAGAGCACGCACAGCGCACAGCTTACACTCACGCTCTAAGCTCACGCTCTCTTTACGCGTCTCTGAGTGTTGGTGCGTTGGTGCGTGTGTGTGAGCGAGGGAGAGTGATAATGCGACCGCCACACATGTGATATTTCCGATAACAGTTGACAGTGAGAACTCTGGCTTGGTTCTTGCTTGGAGGAGGGGTACCTGAGCCGAGACACAGTTTATTGTGCAAGGGAGACGGGAGAGCTGGCAGAACTTTTGTTGCATTGATTTTACTTTTGCCTGTCCGCGCGGGAACAGGGTACATTGACTTTTGCACAAAAGATTTTTGTACTTGCGGAAAAGCTCCGCTCCACCAAAATAATGCAATTGAAACGATAACGCAAAAGTTGATTTACCGTGAACCAAATCTTTATTCATATATGTATCATATATCTTTGCGCCTCAATAACTAAACAATTTTGTTTGATTTACATTTGCAGTGGCACGCCAGCAGCTTTGGCTTATCCCTTCCTGAGTGGCCCTGCACCGATTGCAACCACAGCTGGGACGCCACAACAGCAGCCACAGCATCAGCAGCCCACCCCACCCACGCTACAGTTAACCTTTCAGAATCTGAATGTCTTGCACAACGAACGCAAAATACTTTCCGATGTGAGTGGATTTGTCAGGTAACAGAAACAACAAACGAGCCAACAAGTAAACCGAGCACTGGAAGAAAGCTAACTGCGGCTATGCCGAAGTGTAAATACCCTTGCAGGCGAACAAGTTTTTGTACAGTTTAATAGTTGCTCTTTTCGATTGATAATTTATTGTCTTATTGTACATATGGGAAGAGTCGCATATATCGAATGCCAGAAAGGGGAAAGATAGAACGCTAGAACGACTTCTCCATTGATGAGTATCCGTAATATGAGTTTTTCTACATTTCCTTCCATGTGTCGCAAGCTTCGGCCGAACTCTATAGTACCTCCTGCAAGGGTATTTAAAACCAGAACGAACAAGAACCAGAGACCCAGTGAACCAATGAACTAACCGTAATCTCTCATGCTTGCATGCTTCTACTCTGGGCTCGCTCTCGCTCTCTCTCTCCCCCCTCTCTCTCTCTCTCTCTCTTGCTCTCATGCTCTTTGCAGTCCCTGCGAGGTGCTGGCTGTGATGGGGCCCTCGGGCAGCGGCAAGACCACGCTGCTGGACTGCCTCAGCGGACAGCGGCACATCGACAGCGGCAGCGTCTTCCTCAACCGTGAGCCGCTCTCAAAGAAATGGCGTCGCCGGATCGGCTATGTGCTGCAGGAGGAGATCTTCTTTCCGCAGCTAACGCTCAGGGAGACGGTGGTGTACACGGCGCTGTTGCGTCTGCCCGAGTCCATGCCGCGGGCGGAGAAGATGCGCCAGGTGGATCACATACTGGAGGCCCTGGAGCTGGGCTGCTGCCAGCAGACACGTTTCGGGGACTATCTGAATCGGGGTCTGTCCGGCGGCGAGAAGAAGCGGGCGAACATAGCCTGCGAGCTGCTGACCAATCCGTTGCTCATGCTCCTGGATGTAAGTGGTCTTTCCCTATCTCTCTCTATGGCTCTCTCTTAAACTGAAAGCTTCTCTTTCTCTTTTAGGAGCCCACCTCTGGGCTGGACAGCCACTCTGCCATTTCGCTGATGAAGGTGCTCAAGCGCTATGCACAGCTGGAGCAGAAGACAATTGTGATAAGCGTGCACCAGCCGTCGTCGCAGATGTTCCATATGTTTGACAAGCTGCTGCTGCTGCATCAGGGTCGCACCGCCTACTTTGGGGATGTGCACAACATTTACAGGCATTTCGAGGATATCGGTGTGACCATCAAGCCGCACTACAATCCCGCTGACTTTGTCTGTAAGTGCCTAAAGCACTCCACACACATGTTTTACGTGAAATCTAATCACATTTCGTCGTTTCTCCTGCAGTGGAGCAACTGAAGTCCCATCCGGATATACGCGAGAAGCTGTTCGTAGCGGCCAAGGAATCTCATGGCAACTACTTGAATCGCAATTGCATTAGCAGCAGCCTCCAGCCCAGCGGAGAGGAGTCCAAGGCCAAAAAGCAACCGGATAGCATTCTAATCGATGATATAATCAACAACTACTACAATCAGCATCACCACAGTCTCCACCAGCCACACCATCATCATCACAATCATCATCATCAGCATCACCAACATCATCATCATCATCACCAATACGAAAATCTACATCACACCAGCAGCGGCTGTCAGGTGGAGGAGGATGAGGAGGCGGCGCAACATTTGGTCTGGTGCGGTGCCGACTCGCAGTCAAACTTCAGTTCCTGTGCCTCCAGCGACTGTCACTCGTACAGTGCCGGCAGTGTGCCGAACGGCGACGAGGACTGGCTGTCATATCCCACAAGCTTTCGCACCCAGTTCTGTGTCCTGTCCAGCCGCAACTTTAAGGAGGCCAAGCCACGCATGCTCTCCAAGCTGAATTGGTTCCAGACCATCGGTCTGGCACTGATGGCGGGCGCCATTTGGTTCCAGCTGCCACGCACCGAGGAGTTCCTGCACGACCTGCAGGGCTGGATGTTCTTCTCGCAGACCTATTGGATGCTCTTTGCATTGTTCGGTGCACTCAATTCATGTGAGTGCTGGTAGCTGAATATGTTTTTTCTTCTTATGTTTTAATTAATCTTTTTTTTTTTGGATAGTCCCCTCGGAGCGTGAGGTCATCAGCAAGGAGCGGCGTTCGGGCGCCTATCGGCTGTCTGCCTATTATCTGGCCAAAATGTGTGCCGAACTGCCGCTGGTGGTCACCCTGCCCACTGTCTACCTCATGATAAGCTATCCCATGCTGGGCTGCACAAGGTAAGATTTCTATTTGGTGTATCAAAGAGCAGCATAAACTAATCTCAGCCTGCAACTCTCCCATTTACAGCCTAAAATTGTTCTTCCTGATGCTCATCTTTCTGCTGATCAATACGATTGTGGCCCAGAGCGTGGGATTCTTTATTGGTGCCTGCTGCATGGACATGAATGTGAGCATTACGCTGAGTGCCCTTTATACGCTGGCCACCCAGCTCTTTGGCGGCTATTTGTCGTCACGCATTCCGGAGGGTCTCAGCTGGATACGCTACACATCCATGATCCACTATGCCTATCAGAATATGCAGATACTGGAGTTTCGCGAGGGTCCAGCCGTTAGGTATGCTCCTCCTTTTTAGCCCTCTTTGTTTTTAACGCCTTTAATCTGATGAGAACTTGTGCTGATTTAATGCAGATGCGGCACGCCTAGTAGCTATGAGATATGCAAACAGCAGACAACCGAATTCATTCCATATGAGGAAATACTCAAAGCACAAAACTCAACGTCACCGCTCTGGCTGAATACGCTCATACTGATGATGTTCCTGCTGGTGTTCCGCTGCCTGGGCTATGCGGTGCTGCGCTACTTGCGTTGTCCCAAAAAGACGTGATATCCATGGAGGAGGATATATAGATATATAGATATATTTCCCCGCTACGAGCACATAGAACCAGTGATATGTAATGCGGAACAAATTGTTTGCTAAAGTGCGCCAATTTTTTTGTGATTCAGTTTACTTTTTTCACACCATTTATTATTACCTACCTATTATTATTATTAGTGCACACGCCCCAGCAACTATTATTATTATTATTACTATTACTTGGATATCTACGAGAAGTGTTGGGCAATGGTTGGGGGCCATCTGTAAACGGAAATATTTGTTTTGTTTTATGCATTTTATTTGTTAGCCGTTTAAATTATAATTTGCTGCAGCATACCCAGAGAGGAGAGTAGAGTGGACAGAGTAGAGTATGTTTTAATGTACGTTTTAAAGTACCCCCCCGCCTGGCCAAACACACATCTACATATATGTATGTGTGTAAATTTGTAAATCCATATAAATTGTAAATTTAATTATGATATGAAACACACACAAAAACAAAAAACAAAAACAAACGCTAGTAATATATTTTGTAGAATTTTTTGCAAACTTTTTTTTCGCTTGGGAAAAAACACTGTGATTTAGTATGCTAGTTTTTTAATTAGTTTTAAATTGAGAAGTGCTGCAAAAGCAAAAGTGAAATGTGTCCGAGCCACACATATTAGAAATGGAAAAATGAAAAAAAAAACACACACACCAACACACACACACATAATCACATAATCAAGCAATTGTATGAAATTAAGGCATAAATTGTATTTTGTTTATATTAACTAATTATATGTAATTAAATTTATTTAAATATACAATTACTGTACATGCAAAATGTAAGCAGAAAACAAATCCCACAAACTATTAGTTTTCATTTAAATAATTAATACGCTTGGGGGTTTCGATTTGCGAGGGAACGAAAAAGTGTTCAGGGATTTTAAATGGCATTTACAAAATTTAATTTACAAAAATTTAATTTGATTCATTTAATGAAACATTTTTTCGTTTGAAAATGTCAAGGATTAAATGCCACAATTATATTTTTTGTTCCTGCTGCAAACTGAGCGGAAACATCAGAATTAACGTTCAAGCTGTTGCCCAGACTGCACAGAAATTTCCATTTTGGCCACAACGGACGTGCAGCGGACTTTCAGTTAGTTGAGTAGCCAGAAGCGCAGCAGCACAGATGCATTGCATTTTGGTTTTTATATAGTTTTTTTTTTTTGTCAGCAACTTCACTTTTAATGACATAAAAGGAATGCGATAATCAAGGGGCAAAAGCAGTAGATTAAAAAAAAAATAATGTTGTACAAAAAAATTACACGAATTTTCATTTCTATGGCAGCTGAAAGGTTCTATAGAAGCAGCTGCTATGAAAGGTCGTCGAAAAATATGCAAAGCTAAAGGGAACATATTTTTTTTTTGACATTGACACAGTGAGTCCTGGGTATAAATGCTGCGCCAGCATACTTTATATAACGAATTTCAAGGGTGCTTGGCATGCTTTCAGCTGTGAATGGCAAAAGTCAAAGTGCGTGACTAAAGTAACTAAAAGTAATAAATAAATGCAGCATTTTACTCAACATTCAGGTGACATTTAATAGCTTTAAGCTGCGCCCCCACTTTTATTCAGTCTTCTAGCATAGACTTGCCCTTGGTTTCTTTGAGGAAATATGCAAAGAAAATAAAGCTGAAGGCCGAGACGCCACCACACGACCACATGGTGGCCGAAATGCCCCATTGCCGCATGCAAATGGGGAAAATATTAAGCATAACGAAAACAAAGCTGCTGCAAAGGACAATTGCCATCGAAGCGGCTTTGGCACGTATCTACAAAATGAATACAAAATAATTAAAGGTTCCAAATCGATTTGGAATTGAAATTTTGGGCTCACCTTAAGCGGAAATATTTCGACGAGGCAGACAAAGAAGCAGCCGACCAGCCCAATGTTGCCCAGAAAGATGTCCAGCGACATGAGCGCCAGCGGCAGCCAGCTCCACGCACTCAGATCGTACGACTGGGCGTAGTGGGTGAAAAAGCCAAAGGATATGAGGCTGATGGCCACGCCAGCTGTGGACACGAGCATGAGCAGCTTGCGGCCACAGATATCGCACAGCAGCGTGGTCACATAGCTGCCCAGGATCTGCACGGCGCCGATAATGATGGTGGAGGTATCGGGATTCATGGTGCTGCCCGATCTGGCGAATATATCAGACATATAGTTGACCATGGTGAAGAGGCCGCTAAACTGATTGGCAATCAGCAGCACCAGCGCCGGACCATAGGCTCTGAGTGCAGGACGTGACACTGAAAAAACGGGGCACACATTCAGCAACTTGCAAAAGAAAAATTCACAAAATTGAATAAACCTACAAAAATCCTTGAGTGTGACGGCATCTTGCTGATCATCGCCTTTGGTCAGGGCAAGCTTCATTTGCTCGAACTCCTCCAGGGCACGTTGCTGCTCGTTTATGTTGTCCCGCTGCTTGATGTTTTTGTAGTATCTGAAGGATCGCTCGGCTGCTGCGAATTTGCCCATGCGTATCAGATGCATGGGCGACTCGCGTATGAAGAGCAGCACGGAAATGAAGTAGCAGAGCGGCAGAGCCAACACCATCCAGGGTATGTCGTAGTAGGGCAGATGAGTGCCCACAATGTAGCCAACCAGCACGCCCACATTCACCGACAGCATGACCATGGCCGAGAAGGTGCCGCGAATGCTGTAAGCGATTAAGCGTTTCAATTTCGATTAGTTTCTGGAGTGTTGTTGCCCGAGAACTTATCTTTTGTTAGCGTACAATAAATCATCGCTACTTACTTGGCATCTGAGATTTCGCTGAGGAAAATGGGATGAACAATGTACATGCCGCCGCCAGTGATGCCAGCCAGAAGTCTGCCCACATACAGGTACTCCACACTCTGGGCAAAGTAGACCAAAAACCACAGGCACTGAAAGGACACACCACACATGAAAAATAAGGGCCTGCAAATATGATTTGCAATTTGTAATTGGTAATTTACGGAATGCGGAATGGCCAGAAAGAGCAGACATCTTTTGCTGCCGAGGCGACCGAGCAGCGTGCCAATCAGTATGTTGCCCGTCACCGAGCCCATGCCCAGCATGGAGCCCACCCACGAGATTTCAAACTCCGAGTTCACCTCGAAGCCAATGGGCGAGTTCGACTGCAGCTTGCGCAGTGTGGGCGACAGCCAGCCAATGCCAATGCCATGCGAGACAGATATTAAATTAACTGCGGGGTATGTATCAGTATCGGCATCAAGTCGATATCTATCGGATACTTACTGATCAGTGTGGTCAGCAATTGGTAGCGATTTCGGCGATTCAATAGGCAATCGGCACGCGCAAAGAGTCGCCCGAACATTGTTCGAAATTTAGTTTAAAATTTAAAATTAAGTGCTATATTTTTTGTAATGTAATTTCCTAATTCTTTATTGGCTCTTTTGCTCGCTGCTGGCTGTTGTCGCATTGTCAAGATATCTTTGATCACTGTGAAGTTCAGGCGCTGGGTGCAATCAACTTAAGTATCACAAGTATACCCCATGGCCCGTAAAGATAAATTCCCTGAGCTTAGGCTAATCCCACACACAGGTGCGCAATGTCTCACACGCTGATAAGTTGTGCCGTAAATTAACTAAGCCTCCAGTAGCGATTTGCCTTTGGTCTCCTCCAGCTTCCAGCTGAAGCAGAGAAAGCAACAAAACGTAATCACACTGCAGCACCACATGGTCACGGAAATGCCCCAGACCGACACACAAATGGGAAAGATTTTGAGTGTGAGAAAAACTGTGGAGCTGAGAATCACCACAAACGTTGATACACCCACGGAACGGATCTGCAAAAAGGAATAGCCAAGCATTAGCGTGCATATATAGTTGGCATGGCATCGAATCGAATCGTGCGCACCTTGGCTGGAAACAGCTCCACGAGCAACACAAACAGGCAGCCCACCATGCCAATGTTGCACAGGAACACGTAGCAGCAGAGTATGAGTAGGGGCAGCCAGCCCACCGCCGATAGATCCCGACTGCTGGCCAGGTGGGTGAAGCAGCCGAAGGCAGCCAGGCACACAGCCGCGCCCGCGCTGGAGACTAGCATGAGAATCCGGCGTCCGTACTTGTCGCAGAGCAGCGTCGCGACATAGTTGCCCACGATTTGCAGCACGCCAATCACAATGGTGCACATGCCCACGTCCAGGGTGGTGTGCGAGGCGGCAAAGATGTCCGACAGGTAGGTGGTGATGCAGAAGCTGCCGCTGAATTGGTTGCACACGAGCAGGGTGAGGGCCAGGGCATAGGCCTTCAGAGCGGGCCTGGTGACTGCATAAAACGAAAGCCTGTTGTTACCTGGGGCCACAGCACCCAAAATGAGGCCGCCTTGCTACTCACTGAAATCCCTGTAGTTGAAGGACATGTCGCTCTGTGCTTGCGCCTTGTTCAGCGCCAACTTCAGCTGCTCGAACTCGCGCTGCGCCTTGATGTCCTCGCTTTGGATGTTCTTGTAGAAGCGAAAGGATTTCTCAGCTGCTGCCAGCTTACCCTGGCGTATGAGATGATGCGGCGTCTCCGGAAACAGGAAATTGCAGATAAAGTAGCAGATCGGCAGGGCGACAATGAAAGGTGGCGCCGTGAAGTAGTCAACCGTCGTGGACACAATGTAGCCGGTGAGCACTCCGCTGTTCACGGACAGCAAGATCATGGAGCCCAAGCGACCGCGAATGCTGGTAGACAAGCTCATTGAAATTCTTCGTTACTCCACTACGTAAAAAACACTCACTGGCTATCCGCAATTTCGCTAATGAAAGTGGGCAGCACGACGTAGCAGGCGCCGCCAGTCATGCCGGCCATCAGGCGACCCACATACAGATACTCCACACTCTGCACAAAGTAAATGAGACACCAGAAGATCTGAAAGCAGCACGGCAAACAGGAAATGACACTCCACACACTCCATACACATAAACGTGCAACGATTTCACTCACCGCATAGGGAATGGCAATGCCAAACATGACCATTTTGCGGCCAATGCGATCCTGGAGCGTGCCCGCCAGCAGATTGCCCAACACACTGCCAATGCCCACGAGCGAACCAATCCAGGATATCTCGTGCACAAGCACTGCAAAGTCCAGCGGAGAGTCTGCTGTTTGCAGTTGCCTCATCACTGGGGACATCCAGCCCACGCCCAGGCCATGCGAGAAGGTGGCAATGTTCACTGGGTGGTGGGGGGGAATGCAAGGCAAGGCTCAGCCAAAAATGTTGCCCAAGAGTTCGTTTGGCTTACCCAGCAGTGTGACCAGCAGTTGATAGCGGTTCCGGGCACTCAGCAGGCAGTTGGGATCGTCAAAGAGCGACGCCAGCCGCAAATTAAACGTCATGGCTGCGCTGGAAACTGCAAACTGAATGCGCCTGCCAGTGTATGTTGCCCCCTTGTGGGCTTATGTGCTATCGCCAGGCAGAGATAAACCCCAAGCCATTTACAGCCACTCAGCAGAATGAAAAAACACTTAGATAAAAGTTCTCATTTTAATCTTCAATCATAGATTTTCCCTTGGTTTCGGGCAAAAACAGCAAAAAGTAAACAAACGTGAGCAGAGCCGAAATGGCCGAGAACCACATGGTAATCGATATGCCCCAAAAGTGTAGCAGCAAAGGGAATAGCTTCAGCGTACAAAAGACGAGCAGACTCAGAAATATCACCGAAATGGAGCTGGCCAGGGAGCGTATCTAAAAAGAGAGTTCGAGTTAGTGGCAATTCCCCGATCAAGAGGCTTAGGCCTTACCTTCGAGGGAAACAGTTCGACCAGCACCAGAAAGAAGATGCCAATGAGTCCGATGTTGCCCAGGTACACAATGAGTATCATCAGTGCCAGTGGCAGCCAGTTGAACGCGCTGAGATCGTGGAGCTGGGCAAAGTGGGTGAAGCAGCCGAAGGCGATGCAGCCCAGACCGACGCCCAGAGTGGACAGCAGCATGAGCAGTCGTCGGCCCACAATGTCCACGAATATCGTGGAGGTATACACGCCCACAATCTGCACTACGCCAATGATAATGGTGCAGCTGTTGACATCCAGCAGCGAGCCAGAGGCCGCGAATATATCGGACATATAGTTGATGAAGCTGAAGACGCCACTGAACTGATAGCCCATGCACAGCACAGCGGCAGCCCCGAAAGCCTTCAGCGCGGGCCGGTTAGCTAAGCGAATATCCCACCGATTATTATTTGAGCTGTAATTTTGGGCGCCGCAACTCACTCAAATCGCTGTAGCTCGGGGAGCTTGTGGTGTGCTGCAACTGCTGGGCCAGCACAGCCAATCGCAGCTCTTCAAACTGGCAGCTGGCTGTTTCTGCACGCAGATTTCCATAGTACTGAAACGATTTCTCAGCTGCGTTCAGCTGGCTGCGCTTCAGCAGATATGGCGGCGTTTCGGGCAGCAGACAATTGGCCAGAAAGTAGCAAATGGGCAGCAATATGCCCAAGCAGGGCACAAGGTGGTACGGCAGATATGCGCTCAATATATAGCCAGCCAATATGCCCAGATTGACGGACAGCATCACCATAGAGCTCAGCGCACCGCGAATCCTGCAGCCATACACTTTATATTCTTGTACTTGGTTGGGATCAATTTGGGCGGGGGGTTTTTCGGCTCACCTGGTATCGGCAACTTCACTGATGAAAATGGGTATGACCACGTAGCCAGCACCGCCCGTAAAGCCGCACAGGAAACGCGCCGCATACAGATGACCCACACTGGAGGCGCAATAAATAAAAATCCACAAGCACTGTACGAGTAAAAGCAAACGGCAAAAGCAAATCTCGCTGCTAAAATCTTTTTAAATAAATAAATTACGCACCGCATTCGGTGCAGCCATTAAATAAATGCAAAACTTTCTGCCCGCTCGTTCCAGGAGCGTGGCCATGATCAGATTGCCGCACAGGCTGCCCAGACCGAGCATCGAGCCCAGCCAGGAGATCTCAGCGATGTTCACAGCAAACTCCAAGGGGGAATCGGCTGTTTGGATTTTGGTCAGCGTCGGCGATAGCCAGCCCACGCCAATGCCATGGCCAAACATGATGATGTTCACTGTGCACGAAATTAATAAAGAAATAATAAATAATGCCCCAACGGAGGAGCCTTTAATCTCACCGATCACTGTGGCCAGCAGCTGGTAGCGTGTGCTGCGCTGCAGCAGCGAATTCTGAAATATTTTCGACATTTTTGCAGTCTTCCACCGGGTAGCCTCTGCAGGCGAATGCTTCACGCCGTACTTATAATATGCCACAACAAAGCCAAAAAGCTCGCGGAATATTTCGACTGTAAACTTTATGTCCACGCTGTATTCGAGATTATTGGGTGCAGCTTTAGCTTGGAACTGGCTCTGGCATGGTGCCTCAATTTGCTGTGCACTTTGAATTGTGTTTTCGTTTTGTCTGGGCCTCAGGTGTGAGAGCATCCTAAAGATAAATTGACAATAAATACGAGTATACGAGCACTCCGTGGCTCTGTGCTCAAGCAAGATATAGATTAAGTTTGTCATTTCACAAGTCAAACAATTACTTGCGATTTCACGAAAAAAAGAGGCTTGTCTCTGGCAGTAAAATTAAGTAAAAGATTTAACTAGAAATTTCTCAGGCACTTAGTTTTGGGCTCCTATAAGTAGGCTACGATTTCGGTACGTTGCTTCGTGTAGAATCCTTTCGGTATATTCCGACAGCCCAAAGTGCATTATTCTCAGTCTTCCAGTGCAAATAAAACTTAAATGTTCGTGGTCTAGAATCGCAAGAACTGATCATCAGAACGGATAAATAATCTTTAGTGCTTGAATGCTTTTTGTATTGAAGAAAATCATATATAATTCTTTTAGTTTTATTTTCGTACCCCTAAGCATGTTTGACACTGTCAAAAATCAACACTTATCCAAGCCTGGGGAGCTGTCTCGATGATAATTTGTATTGTAGAATGCCAAACAGATCAAAGCCTTTCAAAGAGATGACTGAAACAGGAACCCTTATTGCTACCCCAAAACAATCCGCTGGAATAAACAATATAACATTTGCCATAGGAGGAATGGAATCACATTTGAAGAGTATTTCCCTCCTATTTCTCCTGTGCCTCCTATTAGTAGGCTACGTTTGAGGTACATTTTTGTGGGAGGATGCCTTCCTTCCTGGCAATGTAAAGTCCCGAATCACCAGAACAAATAGACGGAGCTGTTGGCTTGGTAACAAATATATGTATATATTTGTATTCGATACTGGTACAAAGGAATATAACACGCCCGTTTCAACGTTGCCATCGTTGCAGCTTACAGCTAGCGTCAATGCTGGAGGGAGAGTCGTGTGGATCGCAAGCGAGCAGCGAGTTGACAGTACGCTGTTAGCCAGAGCGGCAACCGGCTGTTATCCCCAGAATGCTAACAGCGCTGCTGCCCTGTACAGTGCACACATACATATGTATACTTATTCCTCATTTTAATTAAAATAACAAGCATCAAGCCGTAAGAGCTTTTCCATAAATATCTGACAGACTTGCGTGTGTTTTACAGGATTAAAACTGAATGCCAGTCTGGTAATATTAAATTAAATATAATATATATATATTTAATATATTCCACCTAAATGTAAATAGATTTTACGAGCAGCAAAATAGTGCAAGCACAAATGAATGCACACACGATTTGCTATACATGTAACTAATAATAGAAATAAAATAGTTGATAGAAAATGGCAAATTCTCATATGTATATGTAACAAAATAAAGCTGATTTAATATGTAATAATATATAATATGTGCGAATATGATAGAAATTATTCATTTGATTTTGTGTGCGGAGAGCATCATGCTGATTCTTACCGTTTGCTAATGCTGCCCATTAATCAAGGCTATAAAGAGCATCAGCCACACGAATTTGTTAATTGCCCAGCGACAACTTTTGCTGCTGCCTTGTGTGGTTTGGTCCTTATCGCATCCTTATCTTATCTAATCAAAGAGTTTTGCTAGGGAAGCGTGTGGAAGCGATAGCTGTGAAAGATCAAGGCACTCAGAGCACTTAAAGACAGACAAACAATTACAATTAATGCTGGAAGCTGCGTGTCTGTCGCCCCTGCATATATATATTAATAAAAAAAAACATTAACAAATCATTTAAAATTAATTTTAATACTAGAGATTGGCCAAGATGGTTTCAGTGGTCTTGCCCTTGGTTTCGGGCACGAATATGGCAATGAACAGCGCCGCACTAAAGGACATGCTGGCGAACATGAACACAGTGCCGTGCATGCCCAGTGTGGCTGTAAACAGGGGCATCAACTAAGCGATATAAAATAGCATAAATATTTAGAGTGAAAGTAAAATCAAAAGGAACCAAAACACACCTTAATGGCGGCTGTGGCAATCACCCACAGCACCGACATCAGTATCATATTCGCTGTGCTGCGTATTTTGGGCGGCAGTATCTCCGCTATGACCAGAAAGGGTAACGTCAGCAGTCCGCTGGCGGCCAGCAGCAGCATAAAGGAGAAGCCGGCAACGGGCACCCAGCCGTACGAGCTGACATCGTAGTCCAGCACCTTCAGGTAGCTGTAGCTGCCCATGGCGCTCTGGCCGAGGCCAATGCCCACGGCCGACACAAGCAGCAGTATTTTGCGACCCAATCGCTCCACCAGCAGCGTGGACGTGTAGGTGCCGAGCAGCTGTATCGAACCGACAATAATGGCCGAGACGGTGGGTGCCAGACTGGCGCCAGCCTGCTCAAAAATCACAGCCGTATAGTTGACCATCGCAAAGCAGCCGCACAGCTGATTGAACGTGACGAGGCCGAGACCCAGGAGAAAGGCTTTGCGCACCTTGGCATCAGCTGCTCCGCCACGGAAACAGATAGATTTTGAGACCCGACAGCTTGTTGGTTCTGTTTTAACTCACCAAAATCCGCCCACGTGACGGCGTTTTCGTCCTCCGCATTGTCATCCTTGGCATCGAGATCGGTTTTTTCCGTGGGCTTCAGTTTTTCCAGCTCCAGTTTGAGATCTTCACTGAGTTCGGTGGCGGGACTGATGCGTATATTGCGATAATAGCGCAGCGACTGCTCAGCCTCCTGCACGCGATTCTGCTTGGCCAGATGCTGTGGCGTCTCTGGCATAAACCAGAAGCAGCCCACAAACACAAAGGACAGGGTGGAGACCAGCCAGGACACTGTGGCATAGTCAAAGTAGTAGCCCAGCACGAAGGCCAAGACGACACCGCCATTGCAGGTGAGCACCAGGAAAGTGCCCAGAACGCCGCGAACACTGCAGGAAATTGTGAATGAAATCTATGGGCACTGCTGACTGTGGGTGGTCTTACCTGTCCGATGCCAGTTCGGCTATATAAATTGGTATCACCGAAAAGCAGCCACCGCCCGCGGCGCCGCCAATGAAGCGAGCAACAATCAAGTGCGTTGGCGTGCTGGCAAATGGTATGATAATCCAGCCAATCTATATAAACGAGATAGATAAGCCTCAGCTTTCACTTAATCGATGCACTTGATTTTCGATTCGTTTACCAGATTTGGCACGGCCAGCCAGAGCAGCGACCATCGCCTGCCGATCCTCTCCGCCAGCCAGGCGAACAGAATGCCGCCGAAGAGTCCACCAATGCATACGGTGGATGCCACCCAGCCCTGATCCTGATTGCTTAATGGTCCCGTTGCCAAAGGACTATCCTCGCCGCCCAGTTCCAGGAAACTGGCCGAGGGCCAGCCACAAAATGCGCCATACGATATGGACACAATATTTACTGGGATGGAGAGCAGAGACAGGGATTGGGATTAGGATTAGGATTAGATGGCAATTAAATATCCTGATTTTGCGCCAAAACGTATGCTACATGGAATGGAGCCCAAAATGAAATTTGTATGCCAGTGGAATATCCTTTAGAGCACTCTCACGCACGTTCACTTCAAGTTTACTAACCACTTATGGCAGCCAGATATTGGTGTTTGGCACTACCCGAAGAAATCATTTTATTTTGTATGCTATTTTTTTGCGCAACCGATTAAATTATATTAAGTATATTAAATGCATAGCACGACGTGTCCTCTCGTTGCTGGTTGCTCGAAGTTTTCACGCTTAACTAAGCGAAACCAGTGGCTGGATGATAATATTTATAAGCACATTGCACTAGATCGTAAAATGAACACGAGCGAGCGGAACGGAACGGAGCGGAGCGGAGCGAGCGAGCCATGTTGTAAAGAGAATGCGCGCACAGGGAGCGCAAAACTGTGTAGATTACGACGGGTACGACGGTATGACGGGGTACTACATATATGCCGTTATCAGCGCACCTCATTATGCTCGCAGTAAAATTATAGAGAGAGCGTGGGCAAGAGCCTTAAACTAAAGTACTTAAACTAAACTAGAACTAGAACTAGTAAAATATTGCCCCTGGGGTGTGAATGCAAATTTGTTGTTGCTAACCCACTGTGGGATTATTTACAATCATAATTGCACTGAATGACATTTTTTAATGCCCATTTTCCTGATTTGATAGCCAGTTGTAATGAGAGAGCAAGACTGAGAGCAATTTGCAGTATCAGCACACAAGCACAACAAAGCGAGCGAGTGTGAGCGAGAGCGAGATTAGGCATTGCGATTGTAAATTACATACTAATAAGTCTCAAATATTTGCCACTGTCCAGAGATACCCAAGGCAAACACTCGTCGCGCTCTCTCTCTCTCTGTCTCTCCCGTCCTGCAATCTGCACAGCTTAAAAGCTTACATTTGGATTACGCTTTGGCCAGCTTAGCTTTGGTCTCCGTCTCTGTTTGCTCGCCAAGCGAAAGTACAAATGCGTGCCAAAAGGAGAATGTGACTGAGTGAGTGATCATGAGGATGATATATGTATGTAAGGCAGAGGGCAGGTAGCGTCGCATGCCAGATGTCTCGTGGCAGCGCAGTCGGCACACGCACCAGGCGTAAAAGCTTCGTGTGGCTTCGGCCTGTGCGCTTCGTTATTCTGCTCGGCAGAGCAGCGAGAAACCTTTTTTTTGTCGTGTCTTCTTGTCTGCTACCTGCGCGCACAAAACGCACTGAAACATGTTCGTGGCAGTCGTGCCAAAAGCATGCGCTTCAACAGAAAACGAAAGTGAAATATAAATATAAATGCTTTGCAGTACATTTCATGCGCAAGTTAGGGGCAGTCGTATATTTTAATACTCCTTGGTGTATTTTCAAATCTCGTATCGTAAAGATATTACTCATGTTTATTATTATTTTCTTGCAGTGTAGATTTGAGGCAGTTGAAAGATATCAACGCGTGTGTGTCCCTCATAGATGCCAACATTTCGTAATAGTAACGTTCGAGACGTGGTTTTTTTTTTTTTTTGCTCAGCTAATCACTAACTAAAAGGCAGTTCCACCCCAAAGCCAGATAAGATTTATATGATCTGCCAACAAACATACTGCAGAGAGTAGCAAAAGAGTCGAAAGAGTGTCGCGGCAGATAAGAAATCGTTTCCTTCTACCGGAATGGAATCCCGTGAATGAATCAAATATTTAACAGTTATTTCATGGGGGGGGGGTATGCAATATGAAAAATCGCTGCATACTTTTTTGTATAATTCGTAATTAATCTACACATATTTTTTATTATTAATACATACTATCGTAGGGTGGGGTGGGGGTGGTGTCCTTAAATGTGCGTGGAAATGTGGCCATTGGTTACGCCCGAACCCTTGGCCACGCCCCCATCGTCCACATAGCCCAGTTCACGTTGCACGGCCGATGCACGTCGATGGCGCGTCTCGGGCAGCAGGGGCAACGATATTAAACCCACAAATATGGAAGCGCCGGCGAATACCCACAGATAGAGCACCAGCCCAGGGGCAATTGAGGTCTTGACCGCATTGAATGCCTGCAACACACATTGCACCATAATTAATATGCAAATATGCTGTGCCACAGCTACAACAGTGGCTACACTCACCTCAATCATGCCGAAAAGCAGCAGCCAGGCGAAGGCGGAGGCCACCGAGTAGAGCACATCATGCAGCTGCCAAATTGGTGAGGTGAGTTATGTTAAGGGTAAGGCAACTGCTTTTAGGCGCGGCAACAACTCACCTTTGTGGGCAGCACTTCGCTGCTGACAACCGCCGCCAGTGGATAGAGGCCGAAGCTGACGAACAGTAGCTGAATGGCCAGCAGGAAAATGGGCAGATAGCGCTCACACCAGACGTTGCCCGAGTGCCAGTGCAGGCCGTACTGCTTGAACAGGGCCAAGGCAATAACCGCCGCTGCCGACATCAGCGAGGAGAGGCAAAGCAGCAGCTGAAAGCAGAGTGGAGTGGGTGAGTGAGCGGCTGAGAGCTGCGAGTACAGCTATCCTGTGAGCAAACCTTGCGCGGCAAACGAGGCCCGAAGAACCGTGCCAGAATGGCGCCCACACACTGAGCTGCGGCCAGCACAATGTAGTTCGTGTCCATGGAGTAGCCGGTGCGTCCCAGGAAATCGGAGGCATAGTTGAGCTCCACAAAGACGCCGCTCAGCTTGGCGCAAACGGTGAGCAGCAGACTGACAAAGGTCAGCCGGACAATGTAGCTCTGGGACATGGGCGCCGAGCCAATGTTCTTGTCCAGGCAACGCATCTCCGCCTTGAATTCCTGCAGCTCCTGCAGATACGCGGGCTTTTCGCGATCGTCAATGTCGCGTATGCCGCGATACCAGCGCAGCGACTTCTCCAGGCAGGCCACATTCTCGTTGCGCATATAGAAGTGCGGACTCTCCTGCACAAAGGGGAAGGTCATCGTGAACACAAAGGACACCGCACAGCCGACAATGTTGACCAGATCGTAGGGCACATAGATGCCCAGCAGCAGGCCCAGCAGTATGCCCGTGGTGCGCCACAGTTCGATGGTGAAGGTGAGCCGTGCCGCCTTCTCGCGCGTTTCCGAGATTTCGTTAATGAAGATGGGCAGCACGACGAAAGCGCCGCCAGCTGCCACACCGGCGAACATTCGCGAGGCATAAATGTGCACAATATCAAAGCCGAAGTGTATGCAGAACCAGCCAAACTGCAAACCAAACGGCAAAATTCCGGTGAATAATCGCAGTCTAATGAACCCAATTGGTACTCACAATCTGCAGCATGCCCGCCCAGAGCAGCACGGATTTGGGTCCGATGCGCAGCGCCAGCACACCGGAAACCAGCGCTCCAATGGCCGCACTGAGGAACAGATAGCCCGTTAGCCAGGCGGTGCCCGTTGCATCTGTGGCTTTGTTTAGCGGCGTTTGTGTCTCCGATTCATAGAGGGCCATGTGAGCCGGTGTAATGCCAAACATCAGCCCGAAGTTGAAGCACAGCAGGTTGCCTGAGTTGGTGGGGGGGGAGGGAGAGGAGCACACGCGTCCTAGGGGGTAAGTGGGGGGGGTGACACAGTGCGTCAGCAGTGTTCTGCGGCACTCACCAATCGCGGTGGCAACGCTCTGAATGGCCAGGCCGCCGACATTCGTTGGTAGACACATGATGCTGCCTGTTCCTGTTCCTGCTGCCTGTTCCTGCTACCTGTTCCTGCTGCCCGTTCCTGTTCCGATGAGTTTGATTTTGTTCCGCACTAAAATTAATCCAGCAATCCGCGCGCACTGCACTGAGGCCACAATGAGAAACGCTGAATGGATGCTGTGCGGGTATTTATGGCCCGCTGGCCGCTGGCTAATTGCTGTTATCTGTTATCTTACCTTGGAAACAGATAAGAGCCTCGAAGAAAAAGACGCGCCCGCAGCCCGCAGCCCGCAGCGTTATGCGCAACCTAATTGAACCCCAAAATGGAGCACAGACTACCAGACCAACCAGATCAGTGTATCCCCGCTTGTTTATGTACCTATAGTTGGCAGCTGAAATGAGCAATATCCATGCAGGTATATATTTGCCCAACGTGAGTCCACACCACGATTCCGTGATAAGATCTGAGCACCGTCTGCTGTCCGCTGTCTACTGTCTGCTATGACTACTTCTGTTGACTGTTGCTGCTTCTGATGTCGGGATTCTGCGCTAGGGAAACTCACAGCGACAACAAACAACAAATTTAATTGAAATGCGAACTTCTCATCGGCATCAATTAAAATCAATTGTAGCGCAATTGAGCTCGCAAACTAAAAAAACTGTGTGCACGTTTTACATTAAAAATAGCGCAACGTTGTAGTTAATAAAATGCCAATTAGGGAAAAATAAATTTGAAAAGTAACAGAAAAACCGCCAATTTACACGACAGTGCTATCGATAGTGGCTGAATCAATTCCGATAGTTATGATCACAGCCGTACCAAAGCTGTCTGCTTTAAAACGATAAGAAACTGCAGACGGCTGGTTTTGTTAACTTTTCATTTGCGTAATATAAACTATACAAGAAAATGGCCAACGCCATTGTTCGAGTGCGTGCAAGATACTTGCAGTCGCTTTTAAAACATTGTATTAACACAACGAATTAACAGACAAACCGCAAATTTACCTTGTGCCGCATATGCTCGGATACACGCTGGGCCGCAACGAATGGAGCGTCATCTTGTCATCGTCCTCGTCCAGGCCGTACTTGGAGAAGTGCTTCACACAAAACACCCAACTGCTGGTCTCTGGGCGATTCTCGACGAAGCGCGTATCGTTTGCATAGCAGGCGCAACGCAGATGTCCCTCCCAAATTATTTCGATCAGACGCTGCGCATCCTTCACAACAGGCACAGGCTGGGTCTTGTCCACGGGCCATACCTGCTCGAGGATGACTTCCCAGTCGGACTTTATACCTTCCAAGAAGCACTTCTAGAGCGGTTCTTTTTCCTGCAAGCACCAGTGATTTATACATGACGTTTTGGTTTCCAAATTACACAGGGTGAAACACGCCAGCACCGGTACATTTGGAAGTAGGTAGGAACCGTTCCTTTAGAACGCATTGGGAACTGGTGGTTGTTGTAATTTCAACTTCGTGAAACGCTCGGGTTTCGCTTCCAGTTGTACTTTCCGAAAGAAGCATTACAGAACACATATTTGGCATGCATCGAGAATCGTTCCATAGGAACCTATTAAGAACCGTTCTGGAACTGTTCCAATGCAATCATTCCTTATCACATCCCTGGAATGTATCAAGAACCGTTCCTTGAGAAGGTATGCAGCATGCATGAAAGAGCGTTCTAAAAGAACGCGAGATTAACCCATAAATACAAAAACTATAAATTTTTTCGAATTTGATTTATTTAATATTTTCTTTACTAAAATATAATACAAAAAATAATAAAAAAAAGAAAAAATAAAAAACAACGAAAAAAATTTAAGAAAAAAATAAAACTGAAAAAAGATAAAAAAGAAATGAAAAAAAAATAAAAGAAAATTAATTATAATAATAATAAAATAAAAAAAATTAAATAATTGCCGTCGTCGTCTATGAGGAAATCCTTGTCGTGGTTGTAGTTGTTGTTTTTCTCGGGGATGTTGTTGCCGTCGTTCCTGTCGGTGTTTCCTTGCAAGGCAGGAGACCGAGTAAATGCGATTCTTTCCTTTGGAGAATGCCGTCCTTATCAAAAAGAAATTTGTTATTGTTTTATTAATTTTGGCAAAAGTTTATTAATTTCAAATACAATTTTTTAATGTTTATGTCCACCCTAATCAGTTCATTAAAAATCCGAACAAGGTCCACCCTAAATAAATTTCACTGCATGAACATCGTGAACATTGAAACATCTCTCTACTTGTATCAACATATATTTACACCACTATTAATACTTACAGTGCGTTTAGTTCTCCTTAGTTTGAAGAACTTATGTATATCGCATTCCATCGTTGAGGTTATGTTCATGTGCATGTACATGTTCAAAGAGAAATATGTACATTATGCATTATTTATTGTTTATTTTCATATTCTTAGGGTGCAGGCCGAACTGCCACAACAATCTGCCAATACTTACGTGGTAAAATAAACGGTTTTAGGCACTTAAGTTTCACTTTTTCACAATTGTTGGCAGAGGGCACAGATAAACGCACAATTTTCACCGGCTTCAAAACGCAACTGATGAAATAAAAGAAGTCGAGAAAAAACCGCGTGCGTTCTTGCATGTTCCCTTTTGTAATTTTTTTGTTGTCCTACCGCTTTACCGAGGGTACGAATTTGTCTTCAAAAACATTCTTTATGCCTTCTAATAGAAGCGAGAAAGTCACGCATCGAAAACGTCTACCTGCGAACGTTTTCGATGCGTGAACTTCTCGCTTCTATTAGAAGGCATAGAGAATGCATAGGCCGCTTCGTGAAAAAAACGAACGATCGGGAATCGGTTTGGGTTTCATTCCATATTTTTCTGTGCAAAAATATGCATGATAGAACCATTCTTTGTGGAATCGGTTCTACTAAGCCTGCCAGGGAAGTAGTGAAGAACCAGTACTATGTTGCAACCACTTCTACAAGGTCCGACTGGGTTGTCCACACACACACACACACACGTATATGCTCAAAATGGGATGCTCCGGCTGCTGCTCCACTTAACTACAGGTAAGTTATTTACTGGTACTATATCGTTACTAACTAAGTTAACGTTACGTAGTTACTGCACGGTGCCAGTTAGTTTAGGCGTTTAAGCGAGTTTAAGTAAAAGAGTTTAAGCCGATTTTGCGGGCGTCCGCAGACGCACACACACACGTAACTATGCTCATATGTCGGGCTGTTGCTCCACTTAACTACAGGTTAGGGTACTACTGTTACTAGATAGTTACTAAGTTAACGTTACTTTACGTAGTTGCTGTACGTAGTTAGTTTCAGCATTTAAGCTAGCTGCGCGCCGCGTCCACACTCACACAAATACACATATCATAACGGATCTTTCACTAGGGCTGTATCGTTGCCGAAACGATAGTATCGATATATATATTTTTGAAGTTCAGTATATTCTTTCTGCGGTCACACTGTATATGACGTGCAGATGGTTTTAAAGAAGCGCAGCGGCAAGAAAAAAAAGATAAATAAATTAGAAGACATGTCAGCACGGGAACCATAAACGCCTGGTAGCATAACCACCTCTAAAGACTGCACATCATCATCCAAAGCATACGGACAGGACACAGGAAGTGCAGGAACGGAAGAGGGAGGGGAGCGACGCCGCATTCCACTACATTGATTTACACTACACTACATTACACCCCAAAATTAACAATTGTTTGCATGTTTAAGCAATAAAGCAAAATGGACAAAGCACCCGAGCAATGGGCCGAGCTATATGCAGCCAACGAAGCAATTTGGCAGGCAGAGCAAACCACTGCAAGCAGTAAACAAAATGCCTGGCGCACGCAAAGGATATTGCTGGGCCAAGCAACGCGGTAAATGCATGTCAATTGACGCACACAAGCGGCACGGCACTGAATTAACCTTTTACCTTTACCGCGAATTGCAGGCACATTAATGATGCAACGCATAATGCTGTAATCAAAGAGCACATGGATAAGCTGGAAAGCGACAGGAGCTCGGAGGCAATCATTAAGCAGCGCTTGGAGCGATGTCAACAGATTATAAAGGGCAGTCGTCGTCGCGTCGGCTCCGGTAAAACCATGGAGCTTAGCACGCCACCGACCAGCGTATTTACGCCTGACTGCCGTGGCGCCTACGAGAGTTGCCAGCACAACGAATTGGCTTTAAGCGATTTGCAGAAATTACGGGCTCCCGGTGGAGCGCACAATGAGAGTGGCACGCGTAGGCCAATCCCAGCAACAGGACCTCTGGCATCTGTGGATACAGCCCCTAAGCCGATTAAAGGCTCTCATCGTAGTAGCAGCTCAGGCTCAGTTGCGGCTGCCGCTGAGGACTCGGATCCGAATTGGTTGGGCTTTCGCACTGCACGCGAACAGCAGGAGTTGGACGATTTAAAGGTATGGTCGCGTGCATCGACGCACTAGCAAATGCTTAAAGCTTTTTTTTTGTTGCAGAAAAAAAGGGGACCAAATGAAAATGCCGCACCATGGGATCTGATGAACTACAAGAAAAAGAAGCCACCGAGTGAAAATGCCGCACCAGCCGATTCGATGAATTACAGCAAAAAGACGCTCGGCGGCCGGCGCACTGTGCACTCAAAGTATGTGCCGCCCACGGATCAGGCCCTGGAGCAGCATGCGAACCGCAGCAATGGGTGAGAGATGAAATTTCCCATGTCAGCATGTTCCACTAATTCCAAGCTCGCAGCAGCGGCAGCAGCAGTTCGAGTGGGGGCAACATTCCCATACCCGACTCACTCGCACATCTCGATGCCAAAATGGTCGAGCAAATCATGAGGGAGAGCATGCACAACTACACGAATGTGGGCAAGTAGTGTAGGAGGATATTTCGCTTTGACACACGATTCAAATATGCATTTAATTTGCAGCCTGGGAAGATATTGCCGGCTTGGAATCTGCCAAATCCACATTCCTGGAGGCCATCATACTGCCGTTGCGGCGTCCCGATTTGTACAGCGGCCAACGCCGTCCGCCACGCGGCGTTTTGTTATTCGGTCCGTCCGGCACCGGCAAGACAATGATAGCCAAATGCATTGCCTCGCAGGCCAAGGCTCGGTTCTTTAGCATCAGTCCCTCCACACTCACCTCCAAGTGGGTGGGCGAGTGCGAGAAGCTGGTAATGACATTATTTGCTGTGGCCGTGGCCCATCAGCCAGCCGTAAGTTATTGCTATATTAATTCCTGCTAAACCTGAACTGCAATTCCCCCCTCCCCCCGCAGATTATCTTTATCGATGAGGTTGACTCGCTGCTATCGAAGCGCTCTGCCAACGAGAACGAGAGCACAATGCGCCTGAAGAATGAGTTTCTCATACATTTGGATGGCGCTGCCACCAATGCTGAGGATCAAGTGCTGGTGGTAGGTGCCACCAATAGGCCCCAGGAGATCGATGAGGCGGTGCGTCGACGCTTTGTGCGTCGCTTGTATGTGCCGCTGCCCACCAAGGAGGCACGCCAGCAAATCATTGAAAAGATCATCGCCACAGTGACGCACAGCCTGAGTTTGCTGGAAATACAAGAGCTGGCTGAGCTCACGGACGGCTATTCGGGCGCCGATGTGGACAGTCTGTGTCATTATGCACTATTGGCTCCATTGCGTTCCATTAGCTACTCCCAGATGGACGTTATACAGCCGCATCAGGTAATACAGTGGTCGGGTGTCGCGTCGTGTCTGTAAGTGAATTTATTCTCTTTGCAGCTGCCTGCCGTGAGCATGGAGGACTTCAAACAGGCGCTCAAAGAAATTACCAGCTCTGTTTCGCAGCAGAACCTTCAAAGTCTCGTCGAATGGAATAAAACCTTTGGCAGCACACGCTGAAAAAAAAGGGCCTTCAGTGCCCATTTAATTAATTGAAGTAACTTCACTAAGTTCTTTTTGTTTTTGCTTCTTTAATAATACTTTGGAAAGTATGTGTGAACACGAAGTAAATGTACAAAGATTTAAATTTAAAGATGATGCCCATATTTTGTTGGGAAAAACTCACAGCACATCGAAATAACGTTTCGTATACATACAACAGTTTGTGGGTGGTGCCCCACAGGTTAACTAACTAATAAGCACTTAATTAACTAACTATTTACATAGAGAACGGGAGGAGGGTGGCTAACAATGCAAAGAAGCAACCAGAAACTACAATCTATAGGAAAAAGCGTTTCACATTCATTTAATTTAATTTAATTTAATTTAAAGATAAGTATAGTAACTAGCAAAAAGAGTACGACTACTAACTTATGGACTATCCTTAGTCTCTCTAATCGGCGGAAATACGTAATCATCACTCAGACTGTTAATGTCCACATATGTGGTCTTTGGGCTCAACACCCTGTACAGGGCATCGAATGTCGGCCGCTCCTCGGGCTCCTCCAGCCAACACTGCAGCATTATGGTGTACACCTGTGGCGTGCAAATGTCCGGCCGCTGCAGCCGATTGCCCGCCAGCAGGTAGGGTATCAGCTCGCTGTTGCTTATCGTTGGATAGGGTGAGGCGCCCAGCGTGCCAATTTCCCACAGCACCACGCCATACGCCCAAATGTCGCTCTTGCTCGAGTAGACATTGTCGCGTATGGCCTCAATCGAGAGCCAGCGCAGTGGCAACTAACCAGGAGAGAGAGAGAGAGGTACATGTAATGGGGTTAAACAAAAAAAAAATGCTACTATTCCCCCTTACCTTACGCGTCTTTGTGTTCGTGTAAATGCCATGCCGCGACAGACCGAAATCGGATATTTTTAAGGTCTTGTTATTGTCAATTAGCACATTGCGCGCTGCCAGGTCGCTGTAAAAAGTATTCGCACAAGGATAAAACCCGAGCTTAAGCTTAAGCTTAAACGTAAGCCCCCAACCGACGCTTACCGGTGTGTTATCTCCTGTTCTTCGAGGAACCGCATGCCATTGGCGATTTGCAGGGCAAAGTTGTGCAACTCTCTGTTGTCCAGTATATATTCAAAGGGCTCCTCATCCTCCACAATGGTGTACGTGGCTGAAAATGCACATTATGGCCATTATGTTGGCTTTATGCTGTGCTTAACTTACTTTCGGCAAACGAGGGAATGGGCTGACGTCCTGCCGCCGGACCCAAGCCATTGCCTGTGTTGGTGGGATTGGAGCTCTCGGTGGAGTTGGGCAGCTCTATGCTCTGGCTGGATGCCTTCAATTCGATATAGTTGACGCTCTGCGACTTGGGCAGTCCGCCAGCAGAGGTGGAGATGCCCCTGGGCTGGATGGGCTTGCAGCTGGTATAATTCGCATTGCGTAGCTTCAATTTGCTAGCCTCCTGCCGCACCGTACGCAAATAGCTGAGCTGTGTATGGTACGTAATGCGTAATTTTTGGGGAGGCAGAGAAATTAATGAAATTTATTACCAAATTGCCACGCCCCACATACTCCATGATCATGAGGTAGGGCGCCTTGATGGTGGAACAGCCCAGAAAGCACACCACATTGTGATGCGTGCCCACGCCCTTGAGCATTTCGATTTCCGCCAGAAACTCTGCCACCTCATCGGCCGTGGGATTCGCTGATGGGCCATAGCGTGGAGAGAGAGAGAGTGTCACACATAGTCGCTTGATGTTGGCGTCAAAAAATACTCACGTTTCAGCTGTTTCACAGCCACAATTGTTGTGCCTCGCATGCGGCGCAGATTGATGGCTGTGGCCTCGTGGACGCGTCCGAATGCGCCCTCGCCCAGCATGCGACCCATGTGAATGGCCGCGTGCGGCACCTCGAATATATCGGCCAGACCCAATGCCTGCGACTGCTAATGGGGAGTGCGAATGGAAACGTTAGCTTAACATAGAAAAGGGTAGGATATTAATGCGTTTGCTGGCACTCACCTCCACATACTTGTCCACATAGTTGACGTTGTCCTCCATGCTGGAAAATGGAAATGGCAATTAGCTTGGGAATCTGGGAATTCACTTATACGACCCCCCAACTCACTCGATGGCGGAGGTGGCAAAGGTTTGCATATAGGTCTCCTCCTTCTGCAGCTTTGCCTTGGTCCGGGCACGTCGACGGCGCATCAGCAGCAGTGAGAGGCCAGCCAGAATGATGGCAATGAGCATCGCACTCATAATGATAATGGAATTGCTCTGCGAGTAAAACGATGGAGAAGAATCACATTAAATGATTACCGACGTTGCCCTTTGTCGAGTCGTACCACATTATCCTCGTCCGTGAGCACAATGGGATTTGCTGGCACTGCAAATATGAAATGTCATTTTGTACATTTATGTGTTGGGGTGACAGTTGGGCAGTTGTGGGTGAAGAAGCATCTCCTTACCTGGCACCTTGGTAACGCTGCGCGGCCCCTCACAGCCCGATGTATCCATGATGACGGCCTGCAGATTTAGTGAGGCCTTTTCCTTCAGCTGTATGCCCAGCGGCAGCTTCATGTTACCCTCAAAGCCCTTGGCCGTTGGCTTGAAGTTCAGCTCACTCAGATTATAGACACGAATCAGCAGATTCTTGAGTACGCCGCCCCAGGGCAATGATGGATTCATTTCCTCATTTATTCTGCAAAACGAGCGAAAATGCAATGCAAATTTATGGATATATTCTTACTGCTATTCGACTTTAAAATAATAGTAATTTCGTCTCTTGCTGCTGCTCGAAAACTGGCCAGCTCCCCTCCGGCAACAGTCAACTCTGATTTCCTGGAATAATATGGCAAAATTGCTGCAGGCTGCCTGCCAGTGCATCATCATAAATTGAGGCAACTTTTTGACTAACAAATGCTGCTGACAGCACTTCAGGGAGTGAGTGCCCCTCCCCCACTATGTGACCACACAGCTCGTACAACATACATATATTATTGAATTTAATTTTGTGCAGCAGTTTGCCACTGAAAAGTGGCATTATTATAATTAGTTGCTCATGTCAAGGGGTCTGACGCCTCATTTTACCTGGCCATGCAAAAGGCCAATTAATCTGCCTGCTTAAAGTGAACCAAAACTAATGAAAGCAAAGAGAAATTCTGTTAAACGTTGAAACTTTGCACAAGCGCACACTGGGCAAAACTGCCAAAACGGGCGATATTAAAGTCATAAACTTTGAAAATAATAAAGCTATATATTTTCGAAATTTAGATTGTTTGAATTATGGTAAGCTACTAGTCAAATTTATTGAGTCTAAATAAAAAAATCAGGTAAAAAAAAAAGAAGAAGGAACGTGTGAGTCGCTTCGGGGAACGCGACTCTACTTTTAAGCCCGTACTCAGTCAGTATATAACTTTGTGAGCTTATGTTTTAAGTAGAATTAAAAAAAATTTACATCTTAAATTTGTTCGCTACATTAGTTAACTACATCTACATCTACAATGTCGATTCCACATATAAAATATAAATTATACATACACAATGTAGATTCTACATCATCTCACTATACCCCATAACTCTTTTTGGGGTACGGGTATGCAAAATTTGAATTTCCATCAAATTTTAAGTTTGTTTTTTTTTTTTGCACTAGAAATGTTGACTTTTCTTCCGATAGATTGGCTGGTTTTTCCCCCAGTGTGATACGTGGCGTAGTGCACACTGTTCCTGTTCAATGTTCATGTTCCTCCCATCCCCACCACCCACTTTACTCACTTTAATTGCATTTTGTAGGAACGCAGCGTATCGTGCAGCTGACTGGCCTGCTCCTTGCGCAGCTGCTCACTGGCCTGAATCGAAAAACTGATGCTGATGGTCTCGTTGGTTAGCATTTTGGCTGCGGTCAGGACCTTGGGCGGTGTTGGCGCCAGCTGGCAGGAGCACTTGCCGGCCACACATTCTACAAGAATAACACAGAAAATGTAGAGCAGAGTTCGTTGCTAAATTCCATTTAGGATGGGGTAGCGGTAGCGGTAGGGTTTGTGCTTGACACGCACGTGGTATAAAGATGCGAGTGGAGCGTCGAACGAGCGCATTGGATGTCTCCACGGTGACTGTGTACTGGCAGCCGAACATGTAGTTGCAGTCAACAGACTCCACATTTAGATTGGGATTGAGCGGCAGGTAGACATAGCTGGATGGCTTCTCCTTAATGCCGTACTCACTGCAGGGCGCGTCCGGACAGCGTGTGTTGTTCACGGCATTCACCAGGACGTTGTAGGAAGTGCCTGGGAAATTAAAGAGCACAGCATGGGACGTGTAAGGAAGGACCACTTGAGCCGGGGATTTCTGGAAGGGGAGACTCACCTTCGGGCAGGTTGTCTTGCCAGCGCACCTGAATGCGCGGTATCTTCTCCATGTACAGAGTGACATTGGTGCTCAGCTCCGTGATTTCCCCATTGGCTGGCAACGTCTGTTGATCGCACGAAACTTTGGCTACTCAATTCTGATATCTAGTGTCTAGTAAATATACTCACATTGAGGCGTATCCTGGTGCCTGCTGGCTGTGGCTGTGGCTGTGCCTCTGATGCTCTCTGGCTCTCATTGCTGCTGCTGCTGTTGCTGCTGTTGCTGCTCGCTTTCCATTGCCCATTTGGCCTGGGGCTATCCGCAATCGTTGCCATCGTTGTCGTGGCACTGCTATCAGAGGCAGCTGTACTGCAACATATCAGCGCCAGCAGCAGCATCGTCCACTGCTGTTGGATGCTGCTGCAGCTAATGCCAAATGTGTGAGAGAGCCGCATTTTGAGAGTTCTGATCTGCTCATAGTGGGGTGTGTTTGGGTTGGGTGTTCACTGCAATGCCAAAAATGTACACAAAAGCAAATTAATTCAGTACAAAGTTGGGGCCTCGTACATCGGAATTGCTAGCATATTTTAATGATTTTATATAGGCAACCCCCCAGGGCTGGAATTTCAAACTAATCAAAAATCGATGCTATGCAGCCAGTCAGGCGTTAGCTATTGAAGCCGCAAACGTTCCGTTCTAGCCATTTATGCAGTGCATAAGCTGAAAGCCACACGGAAGCTGAAGCGTTTAAGCTGTGCGTGTGCCGATTGTGCTGCCCCGCGACTTACATATTTTCGCAGGCAGGCTGCGAGGCGTGCGAGGCTGCCTGTCTGTGGCACGTAGCATACTTTTGTGCAGTGCTGCCTGGACACCCATAGAATGCAACAGAGCAAGAGCAAGCGACATTGATAGTGCCAAAGGCAAACAATAAAACAAATACTCACATTAGCCAGGGCTATGAATCATGAGTCGCGTGCCTTTGCGACAGAAATAAAAACACAAATAAAAATCTTCTATGTATAAATATTTGAGGGCACTGAGACACTGAAAGAAAAGCTTTGCATGCACCCAATTAATATTTATACATTTATTTATTATTTATTTTATTTATTTATTTATTATCTGTACAGCTTGGAAGTTCTCTGGCGCTCCACCTCCACAGGTCACATGAGTGAAAGATGAGCAGCCACACGGCAGTGGCAAGTAGACGGCGAAGATGTTGTAAAGTTGCTTGTGCAACGCACAAGTGCAACCAATCACGCCCTCACCGCCTCACCACTACCCGAACTGTCTGTACCGTGCCTGTAGGGTAAACGGATGTGTTGCCCTTTACTCGTACGTGAGTTCTGTGTGGCACGTGGTATAGCCGCCTGTTCTGCATTACTTCTCAAGGTCTCTGTCACGTGTTCAACATCCATCGCCCCGTGTGTCAGCCAGCACACTGCCTGTGTGAAGCTGTGCTGTGCTGCAGGGCCTTGGGCCTTGCAACATTTCTTGTCTTCCATTGTGTGGTGCAACGACGACTTGAGCTCGCCGAAAATTGTGAAACTCTCCACGATTTTGCGATACTTTTCCGCTGCATATTATATGAGCCAGTGGCGGACCTTTAACGCCTGCTTTATATGCCTGCCGGTGGTGTATATATCCTTCATTCTATCTTACTGTTAGTAGCTTTATCTGTTGTCAGTGCAAAATAGTCTCTCCGACTTTCATAGTCTTTTTATATGTATCCCTCTGGAGGGATCAGATATTTGCAGCGCAGAGCACTCAAGTATTTTTGCCCGAATAAATCATATAAAAATATATTTCATGTTCCAACTGCTGCTATGCTATACACAAGCGTCTCTTAGTATTAATGCTAAGCAGCTCAGCGCACAATAGATAAAATACTTTGAATTAATTGGATCGCTTGATTCAAAAAGTCTTACATTTTATAATAAAATATAATATAATATAAAATAAAATTTATAATTTATTTATAAATAAATAAATAAATAAAAAATAAATAAATAACAAATAAATAAATAATAATAAATAATAAATAAATTTATAATTTATTTATAATAAAAAATGATAATTTTTATAGTTTATTATTATTTATTTATTTGTTATTTATTTATTTTTTATTTATATATAAAATTTATAAAATTTATAATTTATTTATAAATTATAAATAAATAAGCAATAAAAAATAAATAAATAAATAAATAACAAATAAATAAATAAATTTATAATTCATTTATAATAAAAAATGATAATTTTTATAATTTTTATATATGTACTATATTATAATTATTTTATAATTATTATAACACAAACTAACGAAAAGAAATATATATTGTGATATATATTTAAAAACAAAAAAGTACAAAAGCAACTCGATTTTGTATCCTTTCGTTTTCGTTAAGTTTTTTGGGCAAAAATGCAATCAATAATTAAATGGGTTGTTTTCGTGTGCCCCATTGAGTCGAAGCTGAAAAGTCATTTGCCATATGCGCAGTGGGTGGCAGTGGGGGGGGACTCTGTGTAACAAGCCCACCCCCTCTCCGACATACCTTTAACGTTCCAGTCAAATGCTTAACGTTCCAATTACGACCCCGCAACGCCTAAATTCGCGCACAAAATGTGTCATTAAATTGCGAATGCAAACAAACAAAGTCAAAGCGCAAAACACGACAGGAGTCGGAGAGAGCGAGAGTGAGTGAGAGGGAGAGAGAAGGCGGGAGCGAGAGAGAGAGAAGGCAGGAGCGAGAGGTTCAAATGCTAAGCACTAATTATCAAATTTCTAGGCAATTAATTAGTCGCGAGGCCCCGAAGTTCCCATGCCCCGTTGCGTTTTTAATTTAACAAATATTCCGCATGCGACGCGTGATGTCGACGGTGTCGAATGGCAACGATTGAGGGTCATTTGTCCTTGTTTCACATAAACGCTTTGGTTTTGTGGTGTGGTTAGAGATGAAACAAAACACATACAATACATTTGTAATAATGTACATGCATATATGTATGTATATTTCATCGTACACATAATAGAAATTCCTAATCAGCCATTCACATTCCAAGCATTTCTCCTTTCTGGGACTTTGAGCAAATTCATTAGAGAAGTACGAAAACAAAGAGCTTAAATAGTTGACTGCACTCAAGTTACTGTTAAAGTTGTTGAAAACAAAAAAAAACAGCGTGGGTAAACACCATTTTACAGCTGATTGCTGATATTAAGCAATACATACATACATACATACATACATACATACATACATACATATGTGCATATGTACATATGTGTGCATATTTCAGTTGGAGATGCACGCAGCAGCTTTAAGAGAGCAACAGCACTGTTAACACTGTTAGCACTGTTAACACTCCCCAGGTTACCAGCCTGTTAGCGCTCCGCTGCCGGTAACAGCGCACTGTAAGCGCTCTCTCACGATCCCACACGGCGCTCGAGCGGCCTTAGCTTTGCCAGCTAAAACCGTTATGTTCCAAGCGGCCGCGCGACAAGAATGCTTTAATTATATTCGTGACACGATACTCGTCCATCTCTAACTGCTTTTAAAGTGTTTGTTGCTCTCTCCCTCTCTCTCTGTCTGTCTCTTCCCCTCTTATCATTGCCCATTATTATCACTTTCCTGATCATTACGGCTGGCCCCCCCCCGCTTCCATGTACATTGCTGGCAATTTGCCTAAGCGAAGTGAAGTAGCCTGCGTACTGTTTGGGCTGCTGCTGCTGAGTGTTTTGGTTTCAACTTTAAAGTGGGGCAAGTCTGAGTGGGCCTGGGCTCTGGCTCGGCAAAATGTTCTTATGTTAAGTGCACAAACGAATTATTTTGATATCAATTTGTATTTTCCAACATCTCATTTACCAGAGATTTGCTCCGAAACACCTGAAATTCCACTGCTAATTGAAAGCGTTGCAACTGAACTATATACATATGTATATTGTGGTTGTTGTGTCCAGTGGTCAGGTACGTGGTAATTAAAACGAAAATGCCCCACACACAGACAGGAAATTACATTCTGCCCGATGCACAAATTAAATGTGCAGCAGCGCAGCACGCCGTAAAAGGATTTATATTTGATTAAAATAGTCCAAAATCCAAACCAAAAATAGTTTTACCAAGTACCAGAATAATCGAAATAAATGCGTGACAGATTTATCGATAAGAAAGTCAAATCTATGGGTTCCAAGTGATTAAACAGTATAGTATATAGAAAATGCCGCTGATAAAGAGGCTTTGAGGCAGGACACACACCTGCTACCTCCAATACACTTGTATACAATAAATGTGCACAAATAAATAAAATAAAATAAATAATAAAACTAATGGTAGGCAGGGAGTCTTCCACTGCATAATGATGAGTCAGGGCAGGGCAGCGCAAAATGGTATGAACCATAAATAATGAACAAAATATACACGAATCACAATCGCATTCACCAATCCCAAATCACAAATCACAAATCAGAATGATTCAGCAGGTTGTACCCCTAAGGTAAAGCTTTATTTAATTTATGCTTGGAGTATGGAATGGAAAAGTATATGGAAAAGACATTTTCAGTGGGGCTGCCATGCTCCTGCCATTTTATGTTTGCAAAGATTTCCCATTTGCGAGCACGCGTCTGACGCGTTGGCAGCAGCCACTTAACGAGCCCCAGCCCCAGCCCCAGCCCCAGCCACAGCCACAGCCGACGTGGGCTGGGATTAATGTGCGCGCTTATAAATGATAATACCAACAGAGCTAATTGTTGACATGACATTAGCAGCGGCAATGACAGTGGCAGTGGCAGTGGCAGCGGCAGCTGGCAGCAACAGGCGCTGTGCCAAGTGAAGCCAGTGGGTCATAAATCAAGAGCCATGTCAGTGTCATTTTTATGGGGGAAGAGAGAGAGAGAGAGAGAGAGAGAGCTCTTCTAGCCCTAGCTCTGTGGAGCTTTGTTTTGTTTTGGTTTAACGCCCCCCCCCACCCCACAGGCAGGAACAAAACAAAACACGAGCCTGGCAACTGCTGAAATGAATACCGAAATACTTTATTCGCCAAGTTTGAGGCTGTGACGGGGGCACGGCTTAGTCATACTCTAGGGTTTCCCCGCTGCAGCTTAATCGTACATAGACCTGCCCTTGGTCTCGTCCACGAACACCACCACATAGAAGAGGCACAGAGCAGCGACAGAGGCGCTGAACCACATGGTGGCGGCCAGGCCAAAGTGGAACATCATCAGCGGAAAGGTCTTGAGCGAGGTGAAGGCAAAGAAGCTGAGGCAGCCCAGACAAATGCTGGTGGCCACCGCCCGTATCTTCTGCGGCAGCAGCTCCACCAGCACCACCATTGTCACCGAACTGACGCCCACATTGGCAATGAAAATGATCAGGGCCATCAGGCTGACGGGCAGCCAGGCGGCATAGGCGGTCAGATCGGCGTCCGTTTCCTCCGCATAGAAGGCGTACAGGCCGAAGGCGGCGGCACCCAGGCCACTGCCGGCACAGGACGCGACCAGCAGGATCTTGCGGCCATAGCGATCCACCAGATACATGCTGGCCAGCGTGCCCACAATTTGCACGGCGCCAATGATGATCGTGTTGGTGTTGGGATCCAGCTGCGTGTGCACCACATCGAAGATGTTCGACATGTAGTTGATGAAGGCAAAGGTGCCCGTGAATATCTGAGCTATCATCAGCATCAGGCCCGTGGCCATGGCCTTCAGGGCGCGCCTATTGCCTGCATGAAGGCCACAAATATTGTAAACACCCGTGGAGGGAACTTCCAGTTGCGGCTCAAAGTGGGGAAAACTTACAGAAATCGGCCATGGTGAGGCCCACGGAGCCGGCATCCTTGCTGCGCTGCTGTATGGCCAAGTGCATTTCGTCGAACTGCTTCTGATAGTCGCCTTCCTGCTGCTTGGTGACCTGCGGACCATCGCAGCGGCGGTAGTACTTGAGGGCGCGCTGTGCCTCCTCCACGCGCGACCAGACGAGCAGCTGCTGCGGTGTCTCCGGAAAGCGGGTGGCCAGGAACAGATAGAGCACCGGCAGGCCCACCACAGCGCAGGGTATGACGTGATAGGGTATGTGCGAGGCGACAATAAAGCCCACCATAATGCCCGTGTTCATGGTGAGGGTGAAGAAGGAGCAGAGACGCCCACGAATGCTGTCAGAACGGAGCAGAACAGAACAGAACAGATGAATAGCTTCTAGCGCTGCCAACTAAAACAATTCCAATTGATGGATGAATCGATGCGGCAGTCTGGACAGCCCAGCAGATGACAGGCACTCACACACACACAGAAACACTCACCTGTTGTCGGCTATTTCGCCAATAAAAATGGGCAGCACTACGAACATGCCACCGCCTGTGAGACCCGCACACACACGCGCCACATACAGCCACTCGATGCTCTGGGCAAAGTAGAACAAGAACCAAATGCACTGCAAACGAGAGGTGGTGGGGTGGGAGAGGGAGAAGAAACATATGACACATGACATGACACCTTAAGCTGCTGCCCCACCCCCACTTTCAATGGGGTTGGATCATCGTTACACCCACCGTATTGGGCAGTGCCAGAGCATAGAGCGACACCTTGCGCCCGTAGCGATTCATCACATAGGAGAAGGAAAAGTTGCCGCTAATGCCGCCCAGGCTGATGGCAGCGCCCAGCCATGAGGCCTGGCCCACATCGATATGAAAGTCCAGCGGTGTATCCTCCGCGGAGAGCAGCTGCGGCAGCATGGGCGAGAGCCAGCCCAAGGCAATGCCATGGCAGAAGGTTATCAGCGTGGCTACAAGTAGATCAATAAATTACATCATTCATTTCAAGCGCTCATCCCAGCTCTCTTCCCACTCTCCCACTCTCCGTCTCTCCGTTGTCAGACGAGTATGTGTAAGAAACACCCATTCAGTTGGGGGAGGGACTGGAAATTCCCATGTCAACAGCTCAAGCAGCTCATTTGCATAGGCTGGCGACACCAAATTGAATTTTGACCCATCAACATGTTGTCCTGCCGTGAGTGGGATAGGCCGGACGGACTGGCAGCTGTCTGTCCCTTGACTTAAAGTTGATTCCATGCTGCTCATTAAATCCCACACAACATTTCGGTGGCCAGAAATTTTCCATGCCTCAAGTGGATTCCCGTAAATCTTTTGCTTTTATCAACTGCTCAAAAGCCCCACCCCCACCCCCACCCCCACCAAGCACATACCACTCAGTGTGACGAGCAGCTGGCGACGGAACTGCCGCTCGAATATGCCCGTTTGGAATATGTTGAGAAACATCTTTTGGTTTGGGTTCGCTAGAGTTTTTCTAGCCTAAATATGCTACAGGTTTTAATGCCTTCTTTTTTTTTTTTGGTTTGTTTTATCACAGTTTTTTGGGGCTGCCGCCCGAACGAAGTCGCCTCTAAGTAACTTTGAAACTCGTGCGCGAAAATCTTAAACTCTGGTATCCTTTTTCCATGCTAGACTCTGGCGTCTTGGTTCGTTCTTAGTTGATGCCAAAATGACTTGTGAAATAGCTGCTGACGTTCCATTTATACTGGGCAGCAGGGGCATATTAATTATATGTATCTCTCTGCTCTCGTATCTAAATCTGCGTGTAAACATTTACAAGTATTTCATCTAAAACAGCAAACGTATTACGCAGATATCTATCTCTCTCTCTCTCTCTCTCTCTCTGTGTGTTGGCTTGCGAACGAGAAGTTTCATCAACAACAAAAAAAATGATTATCTGGCTGGCTGTCCGGTGGCGGTGGCTAAAAAAGCTGCTGTTTGGTTTCTTTTTTTTTATTTGCCACTGTAGTACCCTTGTATATCATACATACCACCTGTGGGTGGGTACGGTAGTCAGCCGTCTCCGGTTGCTTGGGTTACTATCTCCGAGCTCGTGAAATATTTGACAACGGAACTGACGCCGCTGGAAAACGCTGCGTGCGTGCGTGCGTCCGTGCGTGCGTATCGTGGCAGGTGGGTGGCGCGAAAAAGTTACCGTTTCAGCTGTGACGTTGATGCATGGCAAAAGTTGCTGTTGTTGCCCTGACCTAGGTGAATTTACGAGTAGTACGTACGTACCTACCTACCTATATCTGCGTAGTAAATTCGTAATTAAGTAACTCATCAAAGGGGTGCGATGAGGCGCCTGAGTGCTGAGTGGAAAATAAAGTCACACTGTTATGACTTTTAAGCACTTTAGGGCTAAGGTGACACGGTTATGGCACAGCCAGGTGGGTGGGTGGTGGGCGGGGGGGGTTGTGGTGTGGGGTGTTAGTTGACGCCGACAAGAACAAACACTTAAAAGAGCTTTTAGGTAGGGTTACTCGTGCCGGGTTTGTTTGACACTTTAAGTTTTCGAATTTTGTGTTGCTTTTATTTTATATTTACTTCTATTTTTGTATATATTTATTTATTTATTTAGTTATATTTTTTTAAAATTTATTTATATTTTTATATATAAATATTAAGTAGATATACAAAAAATATAAATAAAACAAATATATACAAAACTAGAAATAAATATAAAATTAATACATACATATACATATGTAAATATATTTTATATTTATTTATTTATAAATACATTTAAAAAAAAATTATTTTTTTTATAAATATTTATAAATCAAAAGTAAAATGTATAAAATAAATATTAAGTAAACAAAAAAATTAATATAAATAAAACAATTATATACAAAACTAGAAATAAATACAAAATAAATATAAATAAATAAATAAATATAAATTATATCTATATATATTTATTTTATATTTATTTCTAGTTTTGTATATATTTGTTTTATTTATATTCATTTTATATTTACTTTATATTTATTTATTTCAATGTTTTTAGCTGGCAAATTGATAGAAATAATTTTGCGTAGCTTTCGCTGCGCTAGATAAAAGTTAAAAATGAACATCCACTGGCCTGGAGCTTTGGGCACATAATTTATGATTTATTTACTTATTTTATATTATATATATATATTTTAAAATTATTCTATAATTTATTACGACACATTTGGGCATGGAACAAACACCAACCAACACCCAAAGCGCTTTGTTTGACATTGATGTGGGCACCCAGCCAGGCAGTGACAGTGTGTACACACTTCAAAGCTAATTTTCACACAAACAAAAAAAAAAACAGCAGCCCCAAGTGTTATTATTTCCAACATAAGCAGAGAATGACTTGGCAGCTTTATTTTTATTTAATAAAAAAATGCACTTGCGCCAGCAAGTCAGCATCATCCTTAGGTTGCGCCTGAAACTGACAGCCTTCAATGACGAAAAACTACGAGTAATAATAATTTTCCATGATATCCAGTCGCATATTGGAATTTTAACTGCGCTTGTCATATTGCCAATAATGTGACGCATTTCATCAGCTGCCAGCAGAGACAAGCAGCAGCAGCAGCAGCAGCAGTACCCAACCCAACCCAACCCAGATAAGGCACTGGGGGGGAGGCAGGCAGCAGCAGGCAGCAGGCAGCAGGCTAGCATAAACATCGAATAAAGTTCATTTAAAAGTCGTGTGATAAGTCCAAAGAACATTGCAATCAATAAAAAACGGCGTAGGCAGGCCCAGAGAGCGCCGTGACTTTTCAGATATTATACACATTAAATACAGCTTACTGATAGCTTCGAATATGGGCGGGGCTTGCGGCTTTCGGCCGCGAGGATTGCCCATGTCTGGCCGGGCTGACAGCCTAAGCTGTGTCAAGTCGGCGTCACAGAGCCAAGACGATGGATAGTCATAAATTAAATGCTTGTGCTTTAATCAATTGATAATTTTCCATGCGCTTTGGCCTGCCAGCGCTGCCAACTTAATGCCAGCAGCAAACAAAACAAAGTAAAATCAGACAAATTAAAACACAAATATAATAATTAAAACAGTAGAGTTTTGGCACTGAAATACCCTTTGCTTTAATTTATTTTTGCTGCTCAATGTTTGGCTAATAAATAAATCATTAAGGCCCAATGGGTTTTAAGTAATTAATTTAATTTATTTAATTAAAATAAATAATGGCAAAAAACGTAGCACCTTGCTATAATTTATTTTTGCTGCTCAATGTTTGGCTAATAAATATGCTAAGCCGTTTAACTCATTAAGGGCCAATGGATATTTTAATACCCATGCAAATATTGAGACTCGAATAATTTAATTTAATTAAAATAATATAATAAAATGAACAAACAAAAAATACAGTAGAGTTTTGGTACTGAAATACCCTTTGGTATAATTTATTTTTGCTGCTCAATTTTTGGCTAATAAATATTCTAAGCCGTTTAACTCATTAATTAATTAATTAAGTATTTAAATACCCATGCAAATAGTGAGACTCCAATCATTTAATTTAATTAATAAAATATAATATAATGAATAAAAAAAACATTAGAGTTATGGCACTGAAATACCCTTTGGTATAATTTATTTTTGCTGCTCAATGTTTGGCTAATAAATATGCTAAACCGTTTAACTCATCAATTAATTAATTAAGTATTTAAATACCCAAGCAAATAATGAGACTCCAATAATCTAAGCGCCAAACTGCTGAAAGATATTGCAATAATTATTTTTTGTCAAGTAAAGAGCAAAGCTTAAACTACAAGAAGAATTTTCCAGCAACATAATTTTTTGGTTGTTAGCTTAAAAATTTCAGCTGCGTAAACAAATGTTTTTTATTGGTTAAAAAATTACTACAAAAAAGGTTTCCCAGATTTAGATCAAGCTAAAGCGATTTATAGATTTATTTGATCAATGAAAAACCCAACATACCCCTGATAGCCGGGTATCAAAGCCCACCAAAAAAAAAACAAAAAAAAGAGGTGCCGCTGCCAAGAGCAACGACTTTAAACCCTTATCGCGGGCTGTCCTGTGTGGGCCCAAACACATATGTATGTACATATGGAGCACTCAATGCCGCCCGAACTTATGTGTGATACCGAGTATGTATAGAACCTTGTTGGGGTTTTTTTTTATTTGTTGGTTCGATCCGTTTCGATACGATTCCAGTTTTGGCCGCGTCACTTTTAGGCACTTCTCTTTCTCTCACTCTAATCGTTATCGCGGCGGCACAGCACTCAGCACTCGATTTATTGATAAGTTCAATTTGTTTTCCATTTTACGCCAACTTGAACAAATTGTTTTGGTTTTTGCTGGGAAAACGAACACACCACACACGAAACAACACAAAACAACACAAAACCTTTTTTTTTTCCAGTCATGGAAATCGCATAAAAAGCTGGAAAATTAAATGCTGCTGCTCGATCATATGATATTGATAAATTTAGCAATTATTGATGATACATAGATGAATATTTTATAGAAAGAAGTGACTATTTTTGGACTTTCCTTTGTTTAGAATTTGATTTTATTTCGGTGCAGACTATGGGATGATAAGAGACTGGCACTGGGACTGGGGGACTGGCCCCAAATAAACCAAAAACAAAAAACTTGAAGTGCGCAAAACTGAACTTTACCCTGGAGCATGAGTACGCCCAAAACGTATATGAGAAATTCCCCCAAATTGCAGTTGTATATCAATAAAGTCCTATGGCCTGAACGGTCAATGTACAGGTCAGTACCAAGTTCATTTTGTTTGTACGTATATCAAATGTTTTAGTGAGCATACGTACACTGATAGAAAAAAGGCATAGTAAAAATAACTGCAATCATATTTGTATTTAAAATGCCATTTTTAAATACAAACATAGTAAAATTTAATAGAATTCACTTTGATTCAAATATAAATGTATTAAAAATGCTTTTTTAATACGGTCATATTTAATCTAAATACAAAACATTTCAAAATAACTATAATATATTAAATTTGTAGTTTAATATGTTTCATATTTAAATTGAATATTATTATGACTTGATTTCAAAATTTTTCTTTTAAAATCCAAAGGAAAAACTTTTTATTTTAAATATTCCATATTAAATGAAAACAAATATTTTTTTTATTTATTTTAACTATGTTTATATTATTTTTTTATGTCCCTCGAATTCCAACTAGTTCCAGCTGCTCCTGCCTTGAATGCACAGTAAAATTATCTTAGCGCAGGGGCATAATCACAACCAATGCAGTCCTACTCATGTTGCGATTATTTCTAGTTGAAAACTTTAACCAATTCACACCATGAGGACTTGAAATGTAATTTGCGTACGCAAAATAATAACCAATTAGTTAAAAATGAATATAAATATAAATATGAAACATATTAGATTTATATATGAAACATATTAAATTTAAATATGAAGCATATTAACATTAAATATGAAACATATAAAATTTAAATATAAAAACATATTAAATTTAAATATGAAATATATTAATATCAAAATTTAAGTGAAAAATATTCAATTTTAATACAACCACTCTTGGATGAAAATCAATGGCATAAATATTAAAATCTAAGTGAAAATATTAATATTTCAGGGCTTTTTTCTATCGGTGTACATACATGCATACGTATTTTGTGTGCATTTCTTCATAAAACTTAAATAAACATGCGGAATTACGTATTCCATGTGCGAATGGGTTCATTCACATGCAAACAAAAGGGAGAGACCCTGCGGCTTTTCAGAGAATTATGTTTTGTTTATGCGCTACACGCAGTTAATTAAACATAAAGGGAATTTCATATGTGGGGAGTACTCGTATGTAAACCACAATAACACAAGAACACTGACCTGCAAATAAAGTGCATGCCATAGTCGTACATATAAAGGTACCAAAGAAAAAGAGTCGTAAAAGATCCTAGAACCTTTGTAAGAATTTGCATTATTATTTAGCCATTTATTATTATATTTGTTTGTTTTTTAGGCACTGTAAACGTAGGTTTCCATGGGTAATTAATGCTCTAGCTACAGCAATTTAAATGAGTTTCCATTTATTAGCTAACAGTCTTTGTATGCACAGCCTCCAACATTCTCAATTCATTAAAACTTTATTTAAAAAGAAATTTTGAAGAACTTTTCTACTACAAGGGGGGTGGGGAGCTGCTCCCACCTGCAGCATGCTCGTTAGTAGGAAAAAAGCAATTTTAATTGAATATTTATGAATGTTGAATGTTCTTTCGTTGTTTAAGTGATGCAATGAGATTTTTACACGTAAAAATCTACCAATCCCTTTTTACGTAGAATTTTTTAAAACATTTTTAAGCTCACATTTCCAAAAAGACTTTCCACATGCGAGTTATTTTCCAAGTATTTAATTAACGGGGCGAAAAAGAATCCTTCCCGGAATTCCCCCTGGGTACGCCACTTGACATTGTTCTTTTTGGTTTGCTGCACTCTGGAGTGGTACCTAAATGGTACTCCATTTCACATTTGCTTTCATTTAAGAGCATTAGCAATTGCCATACAGACTGTAGTCATGGGATACGAATCTCTATTAAAGCAAAGAATTTAATACCGTTACGAGTTAGTGCCATGAGATTTATTTGTAAGCCTTTTTTTTTTTGGCAGCATTTTTCCAGTCATGCCAAGCAATGACATAAATTGGCAAATATTCTGGGAAAATTCGTTTAAATATTTTATTTGCGATTTCCATGTGTTAATAGTCGCAGGTTGCGGCTGGGTGGGGGGGTGCACGTATCCATGTGTTTGATTGTCCCTGAGGGTTTTTTTTTTTTTTTTTTTGTTTTGATTGCTCGTATGGGTTTGACTTTTTTAAGCTTTTCAGAATGTCTGTGAACGGAGCCAATGGCAATGACTATTCGTGAAATAATTGATGAGATACGAGAAGCACAACGACTGCCTGCCAGCCAGCCCCGCGGCACTACGCCTGCCTGCCATTGTATATAACACGATTTAGCTGTATTTGTTAGATAGTAAATAAAAAAACTACAACAACAAGAATGCAACATAAACGTAAAAACAAAGAGAAAACGAACGAACTATGACGTCTGGCGAAACATCTGCGTGAATTTTGAGGCTGGCTTTTGGCAAACAGAAAAAATGTTGTGGCAACAAATTCGAAAAACGAGCAAGGATAAGGGCAAGGGCACTATCGGGAAACAAGAGTGCAAGAGCAACAACGAGTAACTCACTTAAAGTCACTTAAATCCATTTATTTATGTAGAAAGGATTGGCATAAACTTTAATCTAAAATATAATTGTTTGGTCAAAAGTTTTAGAGAGAAAACTTTGAAAAGGGTTTTTGTTTTACTTTCAAATATTTACTATAATATTGGGAAACTTTAAGCAAATTTTGGTATAAAATCAAGGACTACGTATGTACATATTTATGTAGATGTAAGCCTGCAGCTGTAGTGCAAACTCTTCGTTTGTGTTTTTGTTCAAAAATTGCCGTGCTTTGTCCTGCTCCACTTTTATGTTGGGGGAATGCCAGTAATTAAATAAAACCAATTAGGACAGCATGTTTGGGGGGTGGGGTTACTTTAAGTACATTGCGTGGATATTCTGGCAAATTGTTTGGTCTCTCTTTGCTGCTCTCTCTCTCTCTCTCTCTGCCTAGCGGGGCAGCAATTATTTATCAATTTTAGCGCGTGTTTAAGTAGATTAAATGCTGCTACTTAATCATGTGCTGACTATACGTGTACATATATGTATTTATTATTGCTATGTATTGTAACTTTTGTTGACCATGCTCTCAACAATAAATAACATGCTTTTAAGCTGTAATAAAACAAAGTGTCGTGGGGAGAGAGAGAAAGAGCAGCGCGACAGAGGCAATGCCCAGAGAGTGCGATAATTTTTAGTTCGATAATTAGTGGAGTAACTAAACTGACAAAATACTACGCAAGAGGTGTGTGTGTGTGTGTGCTGTGTGTGTGTAGTATATAGCAACCCAATCGCACACACAAACAAACAGTGAACAAATGGCGACACTTTGCTTATCACTTAAAGTGTCCGCTGCTGCCGAAAAGCAACAAAAATAAATGTGAAAAAATTGTGAAAAATATATATACATATATAACCCTAACCATAACCGTAACTGTAACTGTAGCGATCGAAGGCACAATCTAATAATAAAAATAAAAAAAATTGAAATTTCCCAACGCCCAAAATAAAAGTGAAAGGGTGCGGATGTCTCATCACTTAATGGGGCGGGGGTTAGGGCGCCACCTGAACCTGAATCACAGAGAGTCACAGTCACAGCTGTGCGATCTTGTCGCCTATCTAGATTGATCAGTGTCAAATGGGTAAATCAATTGCGCCGTGCGTGTGTGCTTCAATTGAAGCGACGATCATCAATCAGCGCAGTAATTCACTTCAATGTGATCAAAAATAATGCACCGAACACTGAGAAATTATTTATTGGGAATTGGGAATGCCAAGAAATTCCACAACATTTTACCTCACTCCTCGATGCTCGCGGCAAGCACATGGGAGTAGAGGGGAGTCTGCCTATCTAATCGGGCAGCACATGGCCTTGTCGAAGGCAGTTACACTATAACCAAAAATGGACAGATCTAAAACCCTTAAGTCCCGGCTTGTACTTACCATTTGGTTTTGCATGCTGCAGCCACTTAGCTCTTAAAAAGAGTATCCAAGTCCACAATTAATTGTTGACTTTTCCGCCGATGATTGGATGGATGATGGGGTTGAAAGCTTTCAAGGTTTTATTTGCGTTGATCCAACACTTACGTATGTGGATGGATATGGAAATGGATATGGATTTGGATATATATGCTATTTGTTTTGTTTCTTTTCAATTGTAAACAATTCGCACATCGAATTTGTATTATTAACAACACAAACACACACACAAATATTTGAAGAGCTATTTTTAAAGTGAAGCCAAAGGAAATGCGCAACACAACAAACAGCAATTATTATTATTAAATAATTTGGAATTTAATTTAAATATCCGCTTGGCCGTTTGACCGTTTTGGCACTTTTATTTATAGACACTCACTCCCCGTAAATTGTGTATATTATATGTGCACTTTTGTTTACAAGTTTTCTTTCTTCTAAAGTTTTACTCTTGAGCGGTTTTACGCTGTGTGGATTTTCTCCTTTATTTCTGTGAATTTTCTTTTGTATTATTCTTTCATCTTTTTTGGTTGCATTTCATTCATTTAATGGCACGCTCACAATGCAAACACAAATTCAATTTTCACTTCCGTTTCCGCTTACACTGGCCAACAGCCACAAAGCAAAATAATCCTCTCACAATTTCTATGCAAATTTCTCTGGCTACGCGTCACTAATAGCATTTCCATTCAGATTTCACTCTTCAGCTTTTTTCCGCGTCACTTGTCCGCAATTTGATTTGGAAATTCGGCTATTACGATTCGAATAATGGCGCCGCTACTCTGGTTCGGTTTTAATGGCAACTGACGCGACGGGCGGCAGAGAGATAGAGAAAGAGACGTGGAAGCAACAAGCGTTTCTGCCGGAATGATAACAATTGTTAACGTTACGAGCTGCCAAATGTCTTGGGCGAAAATGCACGACGAAAGCTCTGGGGGGAAAAAGCTCCGGCAAAAACGCATGTTTCGGCGCGTCTAAAAGCTGCCCATACGCCGTGCCATACCGCGTACCTTTGCTGTGCGTACAGTAGGCATCAGCTACTAAAGAACAGCTGTCTCAATAGCAAGAAAATATGCAGAAATACGCGTAATATTAGGCAAGAGTTTTCTGCGGTAGGATGAAGAAATTTTTTGAACATCCATCAAGCGAAAATTTTTAGATTTTTAGATTTTATTTCTGATTCTATGTGGCTTTCATTGTTTCTGAAGCAGCCCATTAAGGCGCATAAATCATCGACAGGCTATCAATTAATTAAACGATAAGTCGATTCTTCTTCGGCGCTGATTAATAGTGGTACATACATATAAAAACATACATATGTATTTGTGTGTGTACTAAATATTTAGAATCAAACTTAAGCTGTAAATATTTCAAGCTGAATTTAGTAATAAGATGGCGATGCGTGCTCATTCTCAACTCGCTCTCTCGGCTCTCAGAGAGACAAGCAAGCAGTCCTTCCTTGTTGTTGCCTGCTGATGCATGCTGAAAAACGGCACTCGAAAGAGAGCAGCTGGTGGCGTTGGTGTCACATTATTTTAATCTGATCCACACAATACCAAAAATGCATAAAAGAAGCTTACATAAAAGAAGCAAATATCAAACATGGCAATTTCTTGCAATATAAACACGCCGCTAGTCAATAACTGAGTGAACTCAGTGAAGCAGTAGAAAGCAGTCGACGCCAAGCAGTGACTGGATATACAGCACAACCTCACATTGCTCCGATTTCTCAATCATTGTAGCCGGAGCTCCAAACGTAATTTGCTGCAGCAAATATTCCATTATATTCGTAGATCTCGTTCAGTTAACTTCAGTTTATATTTTATACTAGACTTTTTTTTTGGTACATTTGTGATTAAAGTGAAAAATTCATTGATTCGCTCGCTGCCACGGCTCAAGATGACATTTACGTACAAGGATCTGATAGATGTGGCCATTGGCACACCGGAGTCGGGCCACGTCAACTTCTATGCCCTGCACGTGCTGCTGACCAACTTGGCACAGAAATTGGATTGTCTGGATGAGATTGTGGAGCAGGATGAGTACCTAGCCTCCAATATACGCATGCAGAGCAGCATGAGTGAGTGTCTGCCGGGGGGACTGTCACAAGGGATCGTCCTGATGCCTGCCCTTTCCTTTCCTTTCCTTTCCTTAGTGACAATGCGCAGCCCCTGCTCCAAGTATCGTCTGGTGGGTGGTGCCGATGCGGAGGAAGCACCCGCAGATGCAGCCGCTAGCGAAGCACCAGCCGAAGAGGCTGCACCACCGCCCGCTGAGGAGGAACCAGCCGCCGCAGCTCCAGCAGAAGAAGCAGCAGCTGCGCCCGAACCAGAACCCGAGCCCGAGCCCGAGCCAGCAGCAGCGCCTGAGCCCGAGCCAGAACCTGAGCCAGAGGCTGCACCCGAAGAGGCGCCAGCAGCCGCAGCCGCAGCCGAACCTGAAGCCGAGCCAGAGCCAGAGCCACAGCCCGAACCAGAAGCGAAACCAGAGACGCCCGCCGTGGCATCCGAGCCAGAGGTGGCGCATGCCGGGGCAGAGGATCAGGTGGAGCCACCGCTAATCTCACGCGCAACGTCGCGCACCTCCCAACGCAGGTCGCACGGGCGCCTTGATGGCTCCCTGGTGGGCAACCTGACGCGCCTGGAGAAGCGCATGTCCAAGGTGGAGATGCACAAGGAGCAGGCCAACATGGAGATGCAGACGTTCGTGACCACTATGACGGGCCAGATGAAGCTCACCATGGAGCAGCTGAACAATGTGACCCACCTGCTGATCGACCGCAAACCCAATCCGGATCGCTTCAAGCTGCTGCGGCACATCGCCCGACAGCTGCGCGTGCTGATGCGGGCCGCCGACGACGAGGTGTCCATCAGCTGGACCAGCGGCGAGGCTGTCATAGAGGAGATGGAGGCCATGGAGGAGGAAATGGAGGAGGAGACGACGGTCTCCACCACGCCCACGGAGGCGGAGAAGCCCGAGGAGGAGGAGACCTTGGATCTGGAGCAGCATCTCTGCTACTCGCCCGATCGCATGCTCAACGAGCTGCTGGAGCTCAAGTCGCAGTTCTGCGCCCTCACCAACAAGACCAACGAGCTGGCCGCCGCGCTGCTGAAGCAGGACGCGCAGCATCTGATGGACAGCATGCAGGATCTGCAGGAAACGGTGCGGGAGATCAAGCTGTATATGGCCACCAATCGGGAGGCCACCCAGAGCATGCTCACCCAGGTGAATGCGAATGTTGCGCAGATTGTCCAGCTCAAGAAGTCCGTTACGCACCTGGACGAGATGAAGATCGACAAGACGGAGGTGGAGCTGCTGCTGGCCGAGAAGGTGGACTTCGATCAGCTGGCGACGAAGGTGTCGCTGGAACAGCTCGAGGAGTACAAGGCGCGGCTGGAGAAGCAGTTCTGCGAGGTGCGCCACATCATCAGCCTGAACGAGAAGAACGTGCTGCAGATCATCGACCATCTGCGCATGACCCTGGGCATCGATGCCCTCGAGCTCGGACTCAAGGACTTCCGCGAGCTGATCGAGAAGCGTGTGGCCATGATCGCCGAGGCGCTGCAGAAGTACATGGAAATGACCAACGATGACTGCGCCGCCGCCGCCGGGCGGGTCAAGGTGCTGCAGGATCTCGCGTGCATCTCCTGCGACACGCCGTGCGTGATGCGCACAGTGGAGCGCTCCAAGGTGCCGTCGCTGCCGGCGGCCAAGGGCTCGTCGGGCCTGGGGCCGCTGGTCACCTACGAACTGGGCCAGATCCGCAAATCGGGCATCATGGGCTACTACCGCAAGGACGAGTTCCCCCACTGTGCCAGTGCCTGGACGAAGGGCACCGCCGGCGCTCCCATGGTCAAGTGTGTGCCACGCCATGCGGGCGGACTCCACACCACCCACACCGCCGACGATCACATGCAGAAGGTGGTGCTGTCCAAGAAGACCTCTGGCTGGCGATAGAACGAACCGCAAACATCAGTTGAACTTTTATTTCTCACGTTACTTTCGACACGATTCAAAACTAAATTTACAATATTACGGTACTGTTTTTACTTAGTTTTTCCTCCATGCAAATCCACTTAATTTAAATTTGGCGCCCCAGCAACCAATATGCCATGGTTTGGCAGCCCGCAGCAACTACGAATTGTACGAGTCTGGCAACGCCACAAAAACGACGTCACATTCGTTTTATGTTGTTCTTGTTTGAACCTTAATATATGAAATATATGGTTCCAGTCACACTGGACAGCACCGAAAAAACAAATCAAATAAAATATTTATTTTTCAATATCTTAAGATAATTTTCAAATTGACCGCCAACCTCCATTTAGCGTACAAAATATCGATATTTTTCGCTCTCAATTCGTGGAGAGTTTGCAAAAATCGCTCTCAATTCGTGGAGAGTTTTCAAAATTTGCTCTCAATTCGTGGAGAGTTTGTCAGTGGAGAATAGAGTGTTTTTGTGGAGACTTTCCCCTCATTTTCGTGGTGTGGCAGCATGCTGCTGAAATTGTTCCCATACAAAATCAAATGTATCTTACGGGAACGCGTATGGAATAAAGATTCATTGTTGCGTCATTCCATACGCGTTCCCGTAAGATGCATTTGATTTGTATGGGAAAAATTTCAGCAACATGGGGAAATGAAGTAGCAGCATTGTTGTGCAACTTTGGCACGGAATGAGCAACAATCTGCATACCTTGGGAAAATGGATATTATGGACTTGAGATATTGTTTGAATTTTCAGGCTCCAATTAATGCAAAAACTACTCAGTCTCTGTTCTAAAGATATTAAGAAAGTTTTGCAGCTCACGGGTTCCAATAATAGGTATCAGAACTGGGATAAATGTATATATAAAACACAAATATATTCATTAAGAGGTTAAAAACATGTCAATCTATGATAAAATCATAAATAATGTTTCAATGGAGCTTGGAATAAAACATTTAACATCAATTAAACGAAATAAGGTATACAAAAAACCATGCGCATAGAAGAAACTTGGTTGACCAGCAACATGTGACGTCACATTTAGTCAACATTTACGTTTTATGCTTTGGCCGTTTTTGTTTGAACCTTAATATGTAAATAATCCAATAAAAAGGACTTCTGAAAACTTGCCAATCTCTTAAAAATATATGTATCTATCGGATAAAATTATTTGTTTAGGGCTGAGAGTCCCAGCTAGCTAGTAATATTAAACGGAATATCAAAATCCAAGAATATCAACGTCTTGTCGTGTCCGTCAGTATATTTACGGTATATTTTGATAATGGCATTGTATATTTTGGTATATTTATGAGGGTCAGACGGTATTTTTGTAATAAATCCGTTACACACACACTGCACTACAGTTTAACAACAATTGGATTTTGAATGAACAACTTTTGCTTTTGAATAGTCGTCGAGGCAGGTCGTTGGCGCGCTTGTTTATTCCCATACTTTTGTGCTTTCCGTCTCCGTGCGTTGTGTCGTCGTCGTCGTGTTGTTAGCCAGCGTTGAAACCGAAACCAGCTGGCAAAAATATATTTATGCGCTCGCTGTCGCTGCATTCCGAACAAGTTCTCCACAAATAAATGTTTATACCGGCCCAGTGACGTGAAATTTTCGTGTTAAATCAAATGTCAATTTATGACTGATCCATTCCAATTGGCCGTGCTGGATCGAGGCCCAAAATACATATATTCTTTATTAATTGAGTGTGTTGTCACAGCAGAAATTAAACGTCGAAATCAGCAGAACCAGAAACACAAAACATAACACATAAAAACGACAAAAAAAAATATATTTTTGTATAATCAAAATTCAGAACGAGACGCGAAACGCAAGGCAAACACAGTGCGAGATAAATCGAGTAAAAGAGTGAAAAGGTAGAGAGACGAAGAAAACAAGCAAAACAAAAGCAAGAAGTGAACCCCGTAATATTCCAATTTTCTTGATCTTCGCGCGAGCATCGTCCTCCCCTCTCACTCTTATTTACCTGAGAGTCCGTCCCCTCTGCCATTGCAGCCGGCATTTGGTAACGTAACTCGCTCTCCCGCTCTCACGGGGCAAAACAAAACAACGCAAAGGAATAGAGAGAAGCAGAACGAGAAGGAGAAGCAGCAGCAAAAATGGCATTGCAACGGGAAGTAGGCGTACAGGACTTTGTCCTACTGGATCATGTGTCCATGGAGAAGTTCATGGATAACTTGCGTAAGCGGTAAGTCAGCGCCAAACCCACATTTATATTTATTGATTTCACATTCGCCCCTTTGTGGCCTTGTCCTCTCGCTCCACGCTGCTATGCGTTGCCACTTGAAATTCTCTTGGTCTAGTTCAAGGCTTCTCTTCTCTTGTTCTGTTTTGCTCCAGGGCCAGTGCCTGGGGCTCCATCCCAACCGGTTGCGGTTCTCGGCTTTTCCAGCTCGATTAAACTTGATTTCTTTTATCGGATTTTCAATTAAACTCTGCCACATGCCGTTTGCCGGCTCTGTCTGGTCTGCTGTGGTCTGGCCTGGCCTGGTGCCCTGCCATGTGTCGGCTTGGTTCTACTTGAGAGCGCGCTCAATGGACCCATTTGCATGCTCATTTACGAGTGTTTAACTTTACTCTTTACCTGTTCGTTTTTTTTTTTGTGAGTGAGTGAGTGAGTGGAGTGTTGACGGAATGACTTTCGGTTTTTAAACCATTCATTAGCGGCGCCATTTATACAATTTAAAAGGGAAATGCAAATAGGAAGAGGATGGGGGTACATCTTAGAAGGTTTAGCCCAGAGCGATGCATCGAAAAAATGTGGCAAAAATGGGAATATATGTGTGCAAAGGAGAACTTCCTTATGCCATTCAAATTTTATTCAAATTAAGCAACAGACTTTGACAGATTTAAAATTTGTATGCTATTTTTGTGCTTGCCTATTGAAAACCATTTCGATCACGCTGTCAAGGTGGAAACGATAAAATATGCCGAGTAGATATCAAATGATTGAAGTCGCATTTCGTGAGCATCCATAAAGATTTGATGGCAAAAAAAAAAAACACCAAGCTAAATCTAGTTTTGGCTTAAAACACGCACAAAAGAAACTTTTTCAAAATAATCTAACTTGGAAATTGAACAATTCTTTATAGAATATATTATATATTACAATACATTATATATATTATATAGAATCACAATAGAATTAAACTAACTAATGATCTGAGTGAATTTTGAGTTGTCTGAGAAACTACTGCATATAAAATAATTAAAATAAATCAAATAATAAAACAATAAACCGTAAATAAATATGGCATTATATAATAATAACTGGGTACATATATCAACAATAACTTTACACATTTGCTAGCCCAACAATCCCTAGGCTAGTACTCTGCCCACCTGTGGCCTGGGGCCCTGCATTCCGCGTGTCAATATTTGTGTGGCCAGCACTGTGGTTGGTTCCAGTTAGCATGTTTTGATAGTTACTGTCAGTGGCTGTGCAGGGTCCATTATATTGGAGTTCCTTTACCTGCGCACCACAGCAAACACACAGCCCACAGAAGCCCCCACACACAGCACAGGCAGAGGCACAGGCAGCGGCACAGGCAGCGGCACAGGCAGAGGCACAGGCAGCGGCAGAGTATGTCATTTCATGCGGCGTGTGTCAACAACTTGTTGCATGTGCTTGTGCTTCCTTTGAAGCACTCTATCTGCCTGTGTTTGTGTGCGGTGCCTGTTGGCGTCTCTACCCCAACCACCTGCCACGGGTCGTTGCATTGCATGCCTCGCTAAGTTTCATGTAAAAACGATCGCTATCACGAAAAGTTCTCGCTACATTGTCATGTCCACATATTTATCTTGCTGATTAGCAATGGGTCTACAAAATTGTTGGAAATAGTTTCGCTTTGCTCATATGATAATGAAGTGCTTCATCACTTCATTACGAATGCCCAGGGCCCAGGGCCCAGGGCCCAGGCACTTCAAACCGAAATCCTACTTGACTCAACGCATTATTTGGGCAGTGATTCATTCAATTATACGAGTCGTAGCAGTAGGCACAGACATATACTATGTATGGGCATATTTAATTACTAAACACACACACTCAGCAGACGATATATCACAATTACGAATCCGCTGCCTTTGATAAGCCAAAAGCCAAAGCCAAAGCCAAATGCTTGTCAGATCCGAATCGGTTTGGGAATCGAAAAATGGAAAAATTAATTGGTTAGGCAGCAGTGGCTGGCAGTGGCTGAGTGGATATTGAATCACTAAAGATCATTCATTCATGGCACATATGATAAATGGTTGCACTGGTCTGTGCATCGATTGCACAACCAAAAACTATAATTAACAGCAGCTTAATGTCAAAAAGATGTTAACCCAATTATGTGGATCATAAAACCGCTTATCAAAGCCAACAGCAACAGCAATTGTTGCGCTGGAAATTGGATTAATTGCATAATCATCAGCTCAGCGATAATTACACACGATTTTCTTTTTCTTTTCTTTTTTTTTCATAAGACATAAGACATAACCACAACACGAATCAATTTGCTCTGCCATTAATAAATATTCAGCTGAAAACCCGGAAAAAAAAATCACAACGAGTATTTGTTGCACAAGGAAAACCCCCCAACAAATTGAGGGTCAAAAACGAGCCAAAACCTAAAAAAAAAAAAAAAGAAAAGCGAAACACGTAATTGGAAGAAAAAAGGCGAAAACGTGTAGAAAATAAAATGAAATTGCAGTTAAAACAAAATTCACTTTCATTGCGTTGGCCAAATGGGAAATAACTGCATTTCATTTGGTTTACATTTGTATGGGCAATATACTCTTTGGCGGAGCAGAAGGGTGCTATAGGCTTGGGTAGGCACTTTGCTACAGCCAGCAGGAAGCAGCTAGGAATTTTTAAATTATATATTAGTTTGATCTACATTACTGTCCTTTGATTCCCATGCGATTGCTCTAATTTAAGAGCTGCTAAATATTTAATAAATAAATAATAAATAAATAAATAATAAATAATAATAAATAAATAAATATATAATACATTTTAATAAATTTTAAGCTGCAGAGACAGTTTTTTTGCTCTTCAAATTTATCTAATAAATATATGTATATTTATATTATATATATACATATTTATATTATATAGAAATATTTATATATATATTTATTTTTTTATTGCAATATTTTTTTATTGCTGCTGAAACTGCCATAGCGTATTTAATCTTCGACGCGTCGAAATGTTTTGCTTTATGCATTTTTCCTTAGATTTGCTGTCGTAGTTTGTTGGCAATGACATCATCTGTTTGGGATGGACATGGACTTGGCACAGCGAGTGTCTTCTTTGCTTTTATTTTGGCAACCCAAAATATCCCCAAGAGTGCCCTCTTTTATTTTATTTTATTTTCAATACAAAATATATATTTATTAAAAGGCTCTCTCGGTTTAGCTTTGCCCTTGCTCTTGCTCTGAGTCACTCCTCTGTGTATCTTGCAGATACTCGAGTCTCGACGAGTCAACAATAACAAAACACTAATGCCGAAGCGAGCAACAACAAAAAGAGGCTGGAATAAAAATGCCATGGCGTAGCCAAAAATACAAACCGGTTGATGGCGTCAGTTTGGCCAAAGACTCACCCACAAAATACAACAAAAAATACAACACAAAATACAACAGAAAAAGAAACAAAAAAATGTGCTTGAAAGAAAACTTGTTTGAGTTACCTACCAGAAAACCTAAAAAAGAGTTTCCTGAATTGTTTGATCTGGGCCCAAGTTCACAGCAGAGCAGCAGAGCAGCAGAGCGGCAGAGCGGCCCAAGGAGAGTTTTTTTGGTTTTTGTTTTTATGACTGCCATTAAGTCAAGTGTCCTCCACATGGTAGGGCACAAGAGTGCCATAAAATGCACTGATTGATTGCCCTTTGACCCATCAGTTGCACTCGCTGTACTTCGATCTTTCGTTTAGTTTTCATTTTCGGTTTTCGGTTTTGTTTACGCATTTATTTGGCCCAGATTCTCCATTGTAGATCATCATTTTTCGTGCTTCTGTTTACAGTTTTTGTGGCTCACTCATGTAGATCCCATGAACTGCCGTTGAACTTTATATTGCTGGGAAAAAAAAAAAAAATACATTTATTACGGCTATGAATTTTCTTGATATTATTTTTGGGGGATTTTAAATTAAATGACAACGAGAAAAATGTGCTTAACGAGGTGATCCAGTACCGCCTGATCTTGTACAATTTTAATGAGCCAAAAATAAAATTATGTGGGCAGCAAATTCACACTTTGAGGAATCAGCATTAAAGGGGGGGTTCCTTGATCTTTTTACATGCAGATTATAATGACTCGAGTGGTGGGTGCTCTGGTCCACTGTTGATCTTTTGGCTTACAAATTTATAAAATAAAATTTACCACAGTTTACTGAACTTTTAACTGAAGAGTTTTGAGTCCGTAAAACACTCTTGAAACATTTTTATTTCAGCCCCACAAATCAGTTCTTGCTTGCCTCAGTTCTTGTGATCTTCAAGTGCTGCCGCAGCAAGTGCCACACTTCATAAATTGCCTTTTGTCTTATCAAGTGAGAAAAAGAAAACATCTACAGATACAGATACAGCTACAGCTACAGCTACAGCTACAGATTTAGGCCAGGCATCGAAATGAATCATTAAAGTGACGTCCCCTAGACGCTCAATGCAAACAGCAAACTGCATTTCAATTTCATTTTTGAATGCTTTTCGTATATTTCCATTAAATTTATTTTATTTTATTTTTACTTCATTTTTTTTTTGGTTTGGTCAAGGCTTAGGATTTTAGTATTCCACAGACGACAATCAAAATGAAAATGCACTGAAAATAAAAACTGTTTTGTTGGCTTTGAGTGCTAAGTGAAGAGCTATTTTTTTTTTGTGGGCAAACAAAAACTCCGAGACTGAAAAAATAAAATAAAACATTTATTTATGTTGGTTTGGTGTCACTTTACACGAATAGAATAACTCTTGAGAGTTCTCTGGCAGCACTTGGGCAAATCTTATCGCTCAGCCCCCACAATTGATAGTATTTATCAAAAGCAGAAAATAATAATAAAAAATCCCCAATTTGTTTTTATAATACACTCGCTCACATATGGCTGCAGCTTTTTGTGTGTGGTGTGGTGTGGCAGCTACACCCTGATACGTCGCATTCCTTAGGGGCAAGCATTTATTTATTTATTTGCTAGCCGATAAGATTGCCAGTGCCAGAAGTAGTCGCAGAAAGTACATCGATAGCCTGCCTGGGTCTGGGGTTTTTTTTTTTTGGCTACTATTGACGGCCCACGTACGGTACGGGCATTGGACATGGGTAATACTTATCGTCAAGGTGATAAGCGGGGCACAGACTTCGGCTTCTGCTTATGCAATTGTTTTGGTAACTTGAAGACCTTCTAGGGGATTATGTTTCCCCTATTTGATATCAAATTCGGTTTTATTTTTCCTGCACTTTTTTTTATGGGCATTTATTACAGATTCCACTGCTTATTTGTACAAGTGTTTCGATGGTTTTTTTTCTGGCAGCAGCAAGCTATTCAATACTTCAGGAATGCTTTTTAAATTGCCGATTAAAATCCCTGTTTATTTTTACAGTGGAAATAAAAGCGAAGCGGGGCGGGGGAAAACTTCCATCCTGCCAGTTGCAGTTGCAGTTCAAAGGGAATCTCTTTCAACGCTGCCTCGCCGTAAACATTTCTCGATTGTTGCCTCCTCCCACCCCCAGCCTACCTCTGCCCCTTCTTAGCTTCTTAGCTTTGCCTGTCTGCTGATAAGCGCTTATCAAATGAGTTGTCAATTGCTCCAAGTGTGAAAAGCACTTCTACCGATACCCAAACGGAAATCAAATCATTTACATAACGGCGGCAACCAAGCGGCAACGATTCGATTTGATTGCCACGTAACAGAAATCGCTGGGATCTCTGGGAGCTCTGGTATCTCTCACTTCTGTTTCCCCACATTAATGTGCAAATTCTGGGAAAGAAAAACAGCATAAACTAGGGGGGGACTGGGCAAACTCAAACTAAACTAAAGCAGCGAGACGGAGGCTGTGGCAGACACAGGAGGAACAGACTGGAGAGCCCGTCTAGAGTCTAGACGACGCGCCACTGTTGCCGCTGCTGTTGCTGCTGCTCTTCTGTTTGTTTATCCTACAGAGCTCAGAGCAATGTTTGTCATTCGCATTGCAATAACTTTTACTGGGTGCATTTGGAGTATGGACGGGGCTGTATATGCATCTGCCTTTCGTTTACACAATTCTTTATCAAGTTCTAGCGCCCTGTCTGTCCAGCAGCAGCAGCAGCTCCCTGCCCCACTCCTCAGTGCTGCTCCTGTTAATTGATTTGCGCCTTCTGCCTTTCTGCTGTTCTGCCTTTTGGGTGTAAATTGAAGTTAATTTGAAAGCATCCCAAGATGCAATTGTGCATTGCGCAAATTGAGTAAGAAAACAGAAAAAGAAAACGAAGAGTGCCAGCAGCCAGCAGCCAGAACATGATGTACAATGCAAATGCAATGAAAATGGAAAGTCTTGTGAAAAATGCGCTGTGTGAAAAATTCTATTGCCGCCTTTGTTCTCCGCAGAGGCTACACAGATGTGTCTTCCGTCTTCCCTCTGCTGTCTGCTCTCTTGTCTGTTGTCTGTTGGTGGCTGCGGTCAGTCAGGAACGGAAAGATGGCTAAAATGCTTGAGATAGAACCAGGCAGGCAGGCAGGCAGACAGGCTTTCTGGCAGTTCTGTTTCCCATAAATGCAATTATTGGCAGCCGTTCAAGAAATTAGCGTGGGCTTTTGACCTCTTACACGCACGGATAGATCGGACTTTCTTTTGCTATATTTTACTTGGCTATGAAAGTGATCGAAAGTGATATATCAAGGCAATCGCTATTTGCTTTTAGTGTAGGACACAATTTTTAGACATTTGAATTCGAAATTATGATTTATTTTATCATTCTTCTAAATTGATTTAAAAAATTGTATTCGATACATATTTATTTATTTTATTTATTTAATTTATTCATTTTAAAGTTGTATATCGAGTCTTTGAGTTGGTAACATGTTAGTTCCCGCGTCACATTTAAAACCAATAAGCGCTTAAAAGAGTGTATCAGAAGCAACTTGCTTTATTTTCCACGGATCTCTTCAATTACTCGGGGAATACTCTCAAAATAATGACTGTTCCCAGCCTTTATGGGGGGAGCTCTAAAGTCTAGTTACTCGTTACTCCATTCCGCTATTAGTTACTCGTTACTTCATTCCGCTATTAGCAACTCGTTACTCTATTGCGCTATTAGTTACTCGTTACTCTATTGCGCTATTAGTTACTCGTTACTCCATTCCGCTATTAGTTACTCGTTACTTTATTCCGCTTTTAGTTATATAAAACCTAATTTACTGCTTATGTATTATAAATAATATTTTGAATAAATAAATTCTACCGCCTATTATCGCATATCTATCGCCTATTCCATCAACTACTCCGCTACCTTCGAGTGTGCCACATTCAATCTGGCTGCTCTTCTATTATTCATTCTGCTATCGAAATCGCTCAATAAATCGCTCAAATTCAATTAGACAAGAGCAGAAACAAACCCCCAATAAAAGCGAAATAAAAACATTGACCCACTAAAAGCCCAAACCTATGACGTCAGCCCCAAAAGCACAAAAACATTTTCCACAACGAATGCGAAAAGTGCAATGCAAAAGTTAACCTATCGATTTTCTGTGTGGCCTTTCTGGTGCGTAGTAAAAATGTTTCCTAGCCAAACAGTACGGAGTACTGTACGACTATGATTCATGATTCACGGGGGATGAGGAGTAGTATAAAATGCCTTGCAAATATTTAATGACAACATGCAAATTGCAGTTTGAGAACAGCAACAGACGAAGCTGAGTCACAGCACTTGCCTTAAACGTGTTAGCTAAGCCGAAAGCTCAGCCAGCAATTTGTTCATTGATAAATGTAAATAATTCAAACACAATATTGAAGGTCTTCGCGCACAACATCAGATCAGGAAAGATGACTCACAAAACGCTAATAAAATAATGCAAAATGGATACGCCGTATAATACACGGTAAAAGTAGTGTGTAAACAGGCTGTGAAACACTCAGAAAATAAAGACATATCTGCATAACAAATTGTTGCTGGAATGTGTACATTTTATTTTATTTTTATTTTGTACAATAATATCTGGAAATTCTGTTGATTTCGTTGTTTTCTTTTTGCGCGCTCTTTTATCTTTGATTACGTCATTTGCTGGTCTTGCAGCAGACCCCTGTAACACGTCCAGTAAATAATAAAAGACTGCGGACAGCTGATGAGCACATTGAAAGCCCAAGCCAGCTGCAAAAAATCATTATAATGAATAACCCAGTCAACTGGGTTGGAATTTTGAAGTTTATGAAGTGCGCGAAAGAATGAAAATGTGTTGGAGAGAAGACGCAACTAAAGAAGAATGAATGAAGAAAATATTTTATGATTATGTTTGGGATTCAAGCAGCAGCAGGGGGGGAAAGCCCCAAGCTTAAAAAGAACAAAACACACAACAGAACAGAAATCATGTGCCAGCAGTTGGGTACACACAATATGTAAATATATATGCACAGATGTATGAAAATATTACTGGAGAGCAAGTGCCATATGATACAATAAAAGAGCTAAGCCGATTAAGGCAAGACATTAAAGGAGCTATTTTTCAGGGGAATTTATGCCAGAGACGAGAAACCATCAGTCAAACTTTAGCACCGCAAAAAATTATAATTATAATATATAATATGTAAAAATAATAATAATAATAAATAACAAATGTTTAACAGCTCTCAATGGGCATTTAAAATAGAGCAATGCATTTAATACACATTTAATTTCAAGCTCATAATAATTCAAGTAAAAATTGTGCATCAGCTTAAAGGATTTTAGCTTATAAAATATGTTTGACAAATGATTACTGTGCTCGGGTCTCCAATTAAACAATTTTATTAGTTAATTAATAACTAATATATATATACTAAAATATATAACAATAAATAAATTAATGCTGATAAACTACTTGAGCAATCCAATGGATACTATTCATGAAAAGAACCTCATACTCATAGCTTAAAGTTTAAGGCCTAAACTAATGCCAGACTAATGCTGGCATCCACTAATTTACTTCATTAGCGTGAAATAAATAGAATTAGTTGCTAATTTCGTTTGTCTGCCAACAGAATCTAACAGCTTCAACGCTAATTCAATGGAAATATATTTAGTCATAAGCTAAGATCTTAACTGCCGCATAACTTGTCCCAGATTGAGCTGTTCAACGACTCAAAGAATCGTTCACTTTCATTGACGCTGCTTAATAAATCCCGCAAGTAATTCGGGAACCTCCTTCAGCGTTCACTCACCTGTTGAATGATCTCATGCGTTGCCCTGGCCAGCCAGCCTGGCCAGCTCAGATGGTATGAAGTCCAGCTCATAGCCGTAACAATTGCGCCCAAAATGTAATTTCTATAGCCTCATTTGAACGCCTACGCAAAAGGCAAGTGGAAAGTCATGCCACCTATAAATTGTTGATGGCACGTCAATCATGCGCCACGTGGGCGGTGCCCCATCACTACACCCCCCACACACCTGACAAGGTGTCAATATGAGACAGAACATACCTCGGCGGGCAGGCAATGGGGAAATCATAGAAATCACACACGAAATGGAGACTAAGAGGCTTGCTGCTTGCTGCTTGCTGCCTGCCCTTTTCGCTGCTAAGACGGAGACACCCCCCCCACCCCACGCGTATGATGGCTGACCCCCTTGTTGTACCTAAAAGTTAACAAGCGTACTAAACGCTTTCTTGGACACTGCCTGGAGTTCACTAGTTCAGCGCTATTATTAACGCCCTGAGGGCACACATTTTGCCATTTGTCGCCTGTCACATTTGTGACCCAAATGTGTGGCGGCAACAGTAACAGAAAGAGCAGCCGACACAGAGACAGTCGCAGCTACAGAAAACGAAACAGAAAGCTGAAAAGCCAGCCAGCAACCTGTCTATAAATAAACACTGAAAAACTTAAGTAAAAACATGTGTTGCCCGACTTCTGGTCGCCTGGGTGTACGCCCGACCCGCACAGACCAGCCAAAACATAAATACAAACAAAAAGGCACGGCGCTGGCATTAACTGTGTGTGTGTGTTTTGTCTTAATCATTTTTCACTACTTTTCTTTGCTTGGCTTGGCTTGGTTTTGTTTTAACAATTTCTCCGTTTTGTTTGTAGCTTTTTTAGGGGCTTGACTCTGGCCGGGCAGTCTTTGGGCAGTCGCAGGCGGCGCTTTTTGTGGTTTTGTAATACCTGTTGCACAGTCTCTCTCTTGGCGCTCCTCTGCTGTAATTGCAATAGAGTTAACCATTATTTTATGGGCCAGTATTAGCCAAGACAGCGCACGTTGCACTGTGTGTGTGTGTAGTCTTTGGCATACAATTTGCAGCTAACTTGGGGCTCAGGCGGGACGCCTTAGTGATAATTATTCATAGGCAATATTTTAATGATTAAATTACTTTAATATTTCCACTCTTTTAGTGCACCTTTTAAGCTCAATCTAATCCACTTCTACTTGCCTCTTTTCTGTGCCACTTTTGATTGTGTTTTATCAGTTTTTAATTCCTTAAGTTGAATGGAAATATTTTCCTTTGCCCGTTCCACCTTGAGTTTCATGTTTTTCTGTTCCTTGGAAAGTTCTGCACTATCTTTGGTACAATTCTTAGTTGCTGATAAGATTGCAATGGCTTTTGATCTGTAGGTGTGTGAGTACTGAATTTAAGCTAGTTCAATGGAACTAATTCCTCCAGACCAAGGCGCTATATTTGTTGCTTGGCTTAGCGCTATCATTATAGTTTTTATGTTCTGATAATTGTTTAGATTATGTCAGATTATAGCGCTCTGGAACTAGTTACTTTGTATATGAGGCCACTAGCTTAGTTCAATTGGTTTGCTTAGCTTAATCAGGATTTTCATATAATTTAAAATAAATAGTTAACTAATTCATTAAGAATTAGTTTCAGGTTTTTTGAAGCAATTATAAATAAATAAATATAAATAAATAATAATAAATGGAAGAAGCTCCTTAAAATATATTTAGAATTTTATTTCTATTATTATAGCATTAAAAGATAAATGAATATTGACTTAAATAACTCTAGAAGAATTATATTTAATTACTATTCATTATATCCAAATACTTGGGCTCTAGTTAAGTCCAGAAATGATTTTAATTTATTTTAAGCAAATTTCAGAATTATATTTTCCATTTCAGATTGATTTTCCCTGACAATACTTTACGTTTCCATGATGCTTACATATTCTAAAAACAGAACTGCTTGCATGCCTCACATTTCGACAGATTGAAAAATTCTATGGATATATCCGCCCCAACCTCTGGCCATTCTGCCCCCCCGTCCATCCAAATTGACCCACTTAGCGCGCATTCAGTTCATCATTTAATCAACACAACAGAACTGAACGAACTGCAGACTCGAACTCTTTTGGCGCCTTACAAACTGCATACAAAATAAATGCACAATGCCAGCCACACACCCAACCAACCACCCACACACCCAGCCAGCCAGCCAGCCAGCCAGCCAGCCAGCCATGCGCCCCTTTCAGTCAATCAAAAAAAAAGGAAAAAGAAATGATCAAAATTTTGATGCACACATCAGGCATCATCGACTGCAATCAATTTGATTATACGGCGCACCCCGTGAGATTACGCGGAGAGGTGGCATATAAACCCAGATCTCTGGCAAAACATATTCGAATAGAAATCCACAGGCGCCAAACCACGGGTGGTGCTGGTGCTGGCTCCCACATACCCAGATACTCCCAACAATGGGAGCATTTATTTTAGCCAATGCCCCAATATCTATTTTTTGTAAATTAAATGTATTTCCAAACATTGCATTAAATAATCTTTCGCTCTCTCTCTCTCTCTCTCTCTCTCTCTCTCTGGTATAGTTTCCAAGCTGGCTCCATTTACACATACATCGGCGAGGTGTGCGTCTCGATGAATCCCTACAGACAGATGAACATCTACGGCCCGGAGACCATACGCAAGTACAAAGGTCGCGAACTGTTCGAGAATGCGCCGCATGTGTTTGCCATTGCGGATGCTGCCTACAGGGTGCTCAAGCAGCGCCACCAGGACACCTGCATACTGATCTCCGGCGAGTCGGGTGCCGGCAAGACAGAGGCCTCAAAGATCATCATGAAGTACATAGCGGCAGTGACGAATACCCAGGGACAGAACGAAATTGAAAGGTGAGTGAAACGGAACTAAGGGGGGAGATCTAAGTAAAAAATTATAATAAGTAAAAATTAAAAATAGTAAAAATAAAATTAGTGAATTTTAAAATTAGTAAAAATTAAAATTAACAAACAAAAAAATTAATAAAAATTGAAATTAGTAAAAATTAAAATTAGTAAAAATTAAAATTAATAAAAATTCAAATTAATAATTTGTAAAATTAATAAAAAATTAAAATAAGTAAAAATTCAAATTAATAAAAATTAAAATTAATAAAAATTAAAATTCATAAAAATTCAAATTAGTAAAAATTAAAATCAGTTAAAATTTAAATTAATATAAAATTAAAACTAGTAAAAATTAAATTTAGTATAAATTAAAATGAATAATTAGTAAAATTAATAATTGGGAATATTTTTTATTAAAATGCTTAAAAACACTAGAGTAAAAATATATGAGTATCCACAGCAAAGAACATAAATAACTCCCACCTTAAAGATTTATTTTATACTTCCAGTTCAGTGCCAAGAACTAGTTCATTAATTCCCAAGCCGTTTTCACTGAGTACACCATAAATTACGAGTAGTCTGTCTGTCAATTTACCAACTCTCAAGCTCAGCCTGGCTGGCTGAGAGAATGCTTTTGAGAGCCCCATCACAATACTGCGAACTAGACAGTGGGAAACCCGCAACCCAACCTATATATCTGAATACTACCCGTACAAAACTCCAGACTGAAAAAAAAAACAATCTAACTTGCCATTGTTTTTGCATGCAAATTGCAAGTGGAATTTTCATTGGCAGTGAGTGCATGAAGCAAGGCCAGCAAATAATTTCTAATTAGGCAAAGGCCCCCAGAAGGGTATTGGCAACATACCGCAGATAAAGAATAATCAGCACACACACATGACCGAAGACAGTCATCGCGTGATGACACTCTGATGACATCAGACATCATTCACATCAAAAACTAAAGCTTAAGTTACCGAATTAATTGCCACACTAATTGCCTGCCCCCACCAGTCCAGTCCAGTTCCAAAACCACTTTGTCTAAGCGACTTTTATCACTTTGGGGCGTAGTTTAAGGTGCACCATTAAAAACCCACAAAGAACTCCGCAGCAGCAAACCCTGGGCGGCCAAGCCCCAAACATAAAATAACCCAACGAAATTGCCAATTTTTAGTGGCACAAATGGAATTTAAAATGGGCGAGAGATTATTTCTAGTGCCATTTAGCAAATTACTGTGAAACGCGGGGCACAAAAGAAACGTTTTAAAAGCCATTTAAGTGCAATTCTCCAGCGATTTAATTGCATTTTAAAATTTATTAATGTTTTCATTTGTTTTTTTTTAATATGTTTTGCTCCCTGCAGAGTGAAGAACGTGCTCATACAGAGCAATTCGATATTGGAGACCTTCGGCAATGCGAAAACGAACCGCAACGACAACTCCAGTCGTTTTGGTAAATATATGGACATTGAGTTTGATTACAAGGCGGATCCCGTGGGTGGCATCATCACCAACTATCTGCTCGAGAAATCGCGTGTGGTGCAGCAACAGCCTGGCGAACGTAATTTTCACAGTTTCTATCAGGTGAGTTTTACTCCTACACTACTACTCTCTCACTTTCTCGCACTCTCGCACTCTGAGTCCTACTCCTACACTACTCTCCCTCTCCCGCACTCCCGCACTCTGAGTCCTACACTACACTCTCTCGCTCACTCGCACTCTTGCACTCTGAGTTCTACTCCTACACTACTCTCTCGCACTCCCGCACTCTCTTGCTCTCCCTGCAGCTTGTGTGTGCTATGTGTGTGGGCGACTATTTACTCAAGTGAGTCAGCGTGACGCGTGCCGAAAAGGTGACGAAAGGCAGGCAGGGCCATGGGGCGTCAATTGCTGTGCTCGGGTGGGTGCTCGGGTGGTGTGCTGTTCTCGTGTGTGCTGTGCTAGCAGGTAGCTGGGAACTATTCTCTTCGGCTGGGCAGACAGTTATTGTCGCTGTTGCTGTTGTTGTTGTTCCTCTGCTGTAGGGTGTGTTCGACATTTAATGGACATTTAACTTGAATGCGAAAGCAATTTGAGACAGCTTTATGCAGGGTAGGAGATAGGGGCAGGCAGGCACACATATTTACGAGTATATTCCCTATTTTTTTTTTTTTTAACTCATTTCCGTTTTGTATGAGTAAGTTGTGCTAAAACTGAAATCGAAACTGATATCACAAATAAAAAAAAAACAAAAACCAGAACATTTTGTCATATATTTCGCGGTAATTTCAGCGTTGATAAGCCGCCATGGCCATGAACAAAAATATATCAAACTTTTGGAATGCCCACACACACACATGAATATTTCAAGTAAATTTTAGCACTTGTCTCACAACTAATTAGCGCAACAAAACCACATAAAAGAGCAAAGACTATTCATTTAATTACACATTCTGACAGTTGTTAAATTTAGTTCAATTACTGAACTGTTGTCCCTGGTCTTTGGCTTGGCATATTGATGATATCATCGGAATGATAACATAGCCTGCCCCCCATACCATACCCTAGCCTACCCACACCCCCCTCCCCAGACTTATCCACTGAGCAAGCAACAGCCAGAGTGCGCGTAACGCACCTTTAACATATTGAGTATATATTGAGTATAATGCCACCATTGTTCAGTTCGATTTAATCGGTAGAGGTGTTAATTGACAGAGCTATGCGATTGCCAGCTGGATTATTTAATTGCAATTTGCAATTGATTAATTTAGTAATTAGCACCGCAATAAAGTGTTAATACTGAATCAATTTGAGCTTGATCGGGATTCTGGTATAGTCTATGACTTGGGAGGTTCACAAATAAGGGGGGTTATGAGTCCAAAATGTTTACTAGGTGTATGAAAAAATATACAGCTATTTTGTAAGCAGGATCGTGAAAAATCAAAAACTTTTATTAGCAATTTCATTTTATTTTTGTATAACTTTTTTTTCAGTTTTTATTTAAAAAATTGAAAAAATTATTTTTATTTTAAATTTGTACTAAAAAATTAAAATAAGAGTTATAAAAAAATTAAATTAAATTGCTAATAAAAGTTATTAAGTAATTAATTTTTGATTTTTATTATAAAAATCACTAATAGCTCTTATTTTATTTACCAATTTTTTTTCAAGTATAAACTTTTATAAGCAATTTAATTGAATTTTTTTATAACTCTTATTTTCAGTATTTATTAAAAAATAGAAACAATGATTTATATTTAAAATTTTGTATTAAAAAATGCAAAACAAGAGTTGTAAAAAAATACTTCCAAAAAAATTAGTTATTAAGTAAATCTTTTTTTTTTTTATATACGCTATAACTCTTTTCTTATTTACCAGGCTTTTATTTTTTTCGTTATAGGTATTGGCAAACAGAGTTGTAAAAAAAAGTAGTAAAATTAGAGTTTTCAGATTTTTATTATAAAAATCAAAAATTAATTTTTATTTCATAGTTTTTATTTTTAACTGTCGTACGCTGCCGGAAATAAATACAGTACGAAATTTGGCGCCTCATCGATCATAGATTGCATTGTGTGTGTGTGTTTTGGCTATATATAATTATGACTGATAGATCCACAGATAGTTACTTGCTTAGTGGACTTTCCCACTTATTCGTGAGACACTTTGATAGCTAGTAACGGGTGCAAAAGTAACTGTTAAAGGGTGTGATTTCTTATAGATAAAATAACGTATGTTTTTGGGGGTTTTCACTCACTCCGTGCTGAGCCAAAATTCCTCTCTAGTTAAGCATAGGGAAATTCCGCAGCTAAATTGGCCAAACGGAAATTCAATAATGGACAGGCACGTCCGCTAATTGTCTGCTGTGCTAAATACTAGCGGCATAGATATGGTCACTGCATAATTTGTGCTGCCTGAACTAATGGCCCCACCCCCCCATTGGGGTTTCCATTTCAGCTCTTGCGCGGAGCCAACGACAATGAGCTGCGTCAGTATGAGCTGCAGAAGGAGACGGGCAAATATCATTACTTGAACCAGGGCAGCATGGACATACTGACGGAGAAGTCCGACTACAAGGGCACCTGCAACGCCTTCAAGACGCTGGGCTTCTCCGCGGATGAGGTGCACACCATTTGGCGCACAGTCGCCGCTGTGCTGCACCTGGGCAATGTGGAGTTTCAGAGTGAGTTTCGCACACAGACAGACAGAGGAATCTATGCCCATTAAATTTGAACTAACTTTGAACTAACCCCATCCGCAGCCATTGAGGATGAGCTGGTGATTACGAACAAGCAGCATCTGCAGTCGACGGCCAAGCTGCTGCAGGTCACCGAATCGGAGCTGTCGACGGCACTGACCAAGCGCGTCATTGCCGCCGGTGGCAATGTCATGCAGAAGGATCACAATGCCACACAGGCGGAGTACGGCAAGGATGCGCTGGCCAAGGCCATCTACGATCGCCTCTTCACCTGGATCATATCGCGCATCAATCGGGCGATTCTGTTCCGCGGCAGCAAGACGCAGGCGCGGCACAACTCCGTCATTGGCGTGCTCGATATCTATGGCTTTGAGATCTTCGATTCGAACAGCTTCGAGCAGTTCTGCATTAACTACTGCAACGAGAAGCTGCAGCAGCTGTTCATTGGTGCGTGTCGAGTGTGGATTGTGGATTTCATTTTGGATTTAAGCTAATTAAATTATGTTTTTTTTAATCCCTTAGAACTGGTGCTGAAGCAGGAGCAGGAGGAGTACCAGCGTGAGGGCATCGAGTGGACGAACATTGATTACTTCAACAATAAGGTGAGCAACGCAACGAAAGTCAATGCAAAGCAACGCCCTTGAGTACCGCTTAATCCCTTGCAGATCATTTGCGATCTGGTGGAGCAGCCGCACAAGGGCATTATCGCCATCATGGACGAGGCCTGTCTGAGTGTGGGCAATGTCACCGACGACACACTGCTGGGTGCCATGGACAAGAACCTGAGCAAGCATCCGCATTACACCAGTCGCCAGCTGAAGCCCACCGACAAGGAGCTGAAGCATCGCGAGGATTTCCGCATCACGCACTACGCCGGCGATGTTATCTACAACATCAATGGGTTCATCGAAAAGAACAAGGACACGCTGTACCAGGACTTCAAGCGACTGCTGCACAACTCCAAGGACTCGAACCTCAGCGAAATGTGGCCCGAGGGTGCGCAGGACATCAAGAAGACCACCAAACGGCCGCTGACAGCGGGCACACTCTTCCAGCGCTCCATGGCCGAGCTGGTGGTGACGCTTCTGAAGAAGGAGCCCTTCTATGTGCGCTGCGTCAAGCCCAACGACATCAAGAGCTCGACCGTGTTCGATGAGGAGCGGGTGCAGCATCAGGTGCGCTACCTGGGTCTGCTCGAGAACGTGCGCGTGCGTCGCGCCGGCTTTGTGCACCGCCAGCGCTACGACAAGTTCCTGCTGCGCTACAAGATGATCTCCCAGTACACGTGGCCCAATTTCCGCGCCGGCAGCGATCGCGACGGCGTCCGGGTGCTCATCGAGGAGAAGGGCTTCGCGCAGGACGTGAAATACGGCCACACCAAGATCTTTATACGCTCGCCGAAGACGCTGTTCGCGCTGGAACAGCAGCGCAACGAGATGATACCGCACATTGTGACGCTGCTGCAGAAGCAGGTGCGCGGCTGGATAGCCAGGCGCAACTACAAGAAGATGAGGGCCGCCATGGCCATAATGCGCGCCTACAAGACGTACAAGCTGCGCAGCTACGTCCAGGAGCTGGCCAATCGCTTCCGCAATGCCAAGCAGCTGCGCGACTACGGCAAGAGCATTCAGTGGCCCCAGCCGCCGTTGGCCGGCCGCAAGGCCGAGTCCAAGCTGCATCGCATCTTCGATTTCTGGCGTGCGTGCATGATACTGCGCAAGTATCCGCGCAGCGAGTGGCCCCAGCTGCGACTGCAGATCATTGCGGCCACTGCGCTGGCGGGCAGGCGTCCCTACTGGGGCCAGCAGCGGCGCTGGCTGGGCGACTATCTGTCCAATTCGCAGGACAACAGCGGCTACGATTCGTACACGACGAATGTGCGCAACATGAAGAACCACGGCGGCGGCGACTCCTTCCGCCAGGTGCTCTTCTCGGGCTTCGTGAAGAAGTTCAATCGGCACAACAAGCAGGCGGATCGGGCGTTCATTGTCACGGACTCCACCATATACAAGCTGGATGGCATCAAAAAGAAGTTCCGCGATCTGCAGCGCTCCATTGGCATCAGAGAGGTGAGTTCTAGTTGGCTGTTGGTTGGAGTTCACCTTTAACCTCTCTGGCACTGTCACTTCTGCCCCCCCCCACAGCTAACATCGATCAGTGTGACGCCCGGACGGGATCAGCTTATTGTTTTCCACTCGCCAAAGAACAACGATTTGGTGTTTGCGCTGCAAGGCGAGACAACGACACTGCGTGAAGATCGCATTGGTGAGCTGGTGGGCATCGTGTGCAAGAAATACCATGAGTAAGTCTCCCCCAAAAACACTGCAGCCAAGCAGCCCGTCTCTAAATTTCGTACTCTCTTGCAGCTTTACGGGCACGGAACTGCGCGTGAATGTTAGCAGTAATATTGCCTGCCGCTTGGGCGACAAGCCGCGCAACATTGTGGTCGAGGGTGCGGCCAATGTGGAGAATCCAAATTTCCGTCATTCCGCTGGCAGCATTATCTTCGAAGTGCCCTCATCCTACTGCGTCTAAGCGACAGAGAGAGAGAGAGAGAGAGAGCGAGAGAGAGAGCTGACTCCCACAACCTTTATTGTACATTTTGCGTGAAAACAACCTAAGCTAAGGATCCTTCTACTTAAAGCCTTGTCCACTGATCTGTCCTGTCCACCAGCTAATCCTCAACTCTGTGTATACCGTGTGCCTTCTGCTAACCCTCCCCTCACCCAGCCAGCCAGCCACCCATAATTGTAGTTGTAAAAATGTTTTCTAGTTAGTCCTACAAGTAGCTGTGTGTGTCAGTGTGTGTGTCTGTCTGTCTGTAATTTTGTACATTTTTCTATTACGTATGTTTTAAGGAGATTTATTTATTTAACACAAAACACAACAACAACAACAACAACAACAACAACAACAATGTGAAAGATCGATCCACCATCTCTGCCTGTTGAGCTGGCAGAGCAGACAACGACAACAACAACAACAAAATTAAAAAGTATTAAATGTACTTTGTGCATTTTTATTCAACAATTAGCACACGACAAAAAAAAAAAAAAGATATATATATAATTAATAAATGCAAACAAAAAAAATAAAATAAAAATTATAAACAAATAAATATGTATGTGTATGCATCGAATTCAATAAGTTTTGTACTTAATTATGAAATTCACCAAAATACAAAAATAAAAACCAAATGTGTGCCATTAAAAAATAATAAAATAAATAAAAATCAAAACTGTAGAACTTGTACGGGAAATTCTCTGTGCCCCCAAGCAGGCTGGCTGAACAATTAAAGTCCCCCCCCCCCCAACTCAGCTAAAGGAACAGTAGAAACAAAAAGTAAGTAAAAAAAAAACAAAAATAAATAAATAAATTTTAAATTAAAAAAAAAATTTAAATACAAAAATCAAAAAACGAAATGTGTGCCATTAAAAAATAATAAAATAAATAAATCAAAACTGTAGAACTTGTACGGGAAATTCTCTGTGCCCCCAAGCAGGCTGGCTGAACAGTTAACCCCAGTAAAAGGAACAGTAAAAAAAACTAAAAAAAATCAATTTTAAATAAAAAAAATAAATGTAAACTTATTTAGTTTGTTCCCTTCCCAGTTGCCAGCATGACGGAGCAGAACTTGAATACTACGCCCCAGCCGGAGGACCCCGGACAGGAGCAGCAACTGTTTTCCTGGCATCAGAGGCTGCTGCCTGTTGGCGGCGCCCCACCGCCAGCGCAGAAATTGTACCAGTTTTCGGGTCTGCGGATGCAGCTTTCGCCAAAGCTGAAAAATCGTCGCCGAGTCGAGAAGAAGCTGAAGAAAAAGAAGCGATCGCTGAAGCGCTTCATGCTGAAAGTGCGCCGCAACCTGAAGAAAGGCATGCCAAAAAGGCGCCTGAATGGAGGGTTACCTTTGAATTAGTTTAGTTAGCTAGTCTCCACAAGTTATTTGGCCTTTATGTGTGTGTGTGTGTATGTGTGTGTGGTTCTATTCAAAATTGTTTGTGTTCGGTCGGGTCCTGCATGCGCATCAAAATGTATTGGCAGCAGAGACCAAAAATAAAGTGCACATGGCTCGCCGCCTATTGATAAAAGATAAAAATAAAGAGCAACGGAGCGACAGAGCGACAGAGCGGGAGAGAGAGTGGTGATGGTTGCTGGTGGAAGAGCAAAGAATTTGCACCGATTTTTATTTGCATTCGCTTGTAAATTGTCGAGAGGCACGCGTGCAACGAACGAACGCATTGAACGCTTGCTTTCAAGGTGATTACATAAAGTCAATCGGGCCAGGAAAACTATGCAGAAAGCCATTAAGAAGGAGCTGAGTTTCTCGCTGGACACGCTGGAGCGCTATCGGGCCAAGTACGGGCGCAGCGCATCGCTGGACACCAATGGGCATTCGCTCTACACAGACAATGAGGCCGCTTTGAGTTTAGCTGCACCGGCAACACCAACATCGCCGCCGGCCAGCATATTCACACGGTCCTCGTCGCCGCCGAAGCTAACCAAGCTGCAGGAGCTGCAGCTGAAGAAGGAGGCCTACCTGAGGGCCCGCGAGCACGAGAGGGAAATGGAGCAGCTGCATCGCACAGAAAAGAAACCCACAAATGGCAGCAGCCTGGAAGGGTCTGGCAGACCCATGCCAGCGGCCAAAGTGGGCAGCCCAACGAAGAGCACAGGCCCTGCCACGGCAGCTGCTGCTGCTGCTGCCACTGCCACTGCCACCAAATTGTCGACTCCTGCTGGCTACTCGAACTGGTCGAATCACCATACAACGCTCTCCTCGCAGCCCTGGGTGGCCATCTCGGAGCTGATGTACTTTTGCGACAAATACGAGTTCACGACCCTCAGCACCCGCGACCTGAAGACCCACCAAGAGATTGTGGCCGAGGTGCGGGCGCTGCTGTCGGGCAAGGCACCGTTCGATCAGCGTACACGCTTCCCGGGCAACATACACGACCCGGAGAACCTGTGGGTCTGCATTGGACGCTGCGCCAGTGTGGAGTACCATCTGCAGCGCATCATCAGCATCTTCAGGAAGCCGCTCAATCAGCTCACGCCGGACAAACAGCGCACGGTGCGCCAGAACTTTCATCTGGCGGTCAGCGAGCTGCGGCTGGACATCTCCGCGCGGATCAGCGAGGTGCGTCTGTACGATCGTCTGGTATTCGAGCGTGAATTTCGTCTGGAGTGGCAGGAGGCGGATGCCTAACGGGGCAGGGCCGGAGCAGGGGCAATGCTAAAACGTGTGCTGTAACAATCGACAATAACTTTTATTTGCAACACTTTGTGGGGCATTCAGCCCTTTCATTTTTCGGTGCATGGTGACAAAAAACGTTTACAAAAATACGCACGCACACACACACACACACACAAAGAGGATTTATATGGAGAGAGTTTGTCTCCATTTAACAATAAATACAATTCAATGCTCTCAGCCGTGGAATTGCGCTTGAAATTAAATTCTATAAAGGCCAACAGCAGCATCCAGCAGGGTTAAGGAACTTGCATTGGCACACTGGAACCGAACCTGTCACCTGCGGCTAAAAACTTATTGCTTCACAATACGTAATACAAAAAACATTTATATATAATATAATATTAATGGTAAATGGTAAAAATAAAGCACTTTTGTGGTTTGCTCAGGTGCGCGTGTGGGTGCTTAAACAACTAGCGGAAGATTCATAGATAACCCACCCTCCCCCTCCAATATATATATATATATATACCAATGCAGCTGATTGGTGGAGGGGGCGGGGTCGCTGACATCCAGTGGGTTCTTTTCTTTGTGCATTTTAGTTAACATTTAAACAACAGCAAACAACATTTACGTGCGGCTTTGGTTTGGGTTTTGCATTTGGTGTTGATTTCCCGGTGTTTCAGTCTAACAAAACTTTAGCTTCATTTTGCTGGTCTTGGGCACATTGCGTATGGTCAGGGAGATGCGTGGCGCACGTCGCACCAAATGGTCGCCCATCTTGTAGGTGGTCTCACACAAATCATAGTTGCAAATGCGATCACAGAGTACATCCTCGCTGGTCTCGCCAATCGAGTGCAAGTAATCACTGTACAGGCTGTCCTTCAGTATGAGCAGACTACGCGGCTCCAGCAGCAGCTTGAAGAGAACTTGACGACACGCCGCCTGATCGCCGGCAGCGTCAACTGCCTCTGCCTCTGCGTCTGCCGCTGTCGGCGCACGCTTGGCAAACTCCAGCACGGTGTGTGCGCCGCAGGAAATGGTTGATATGATGGGATAGAAGAGTGGTCCGTCGGTGTGGGGCAGGATGCCCTGCCCGGGCAAATACTCGTTAACGAGCACATGATTGGCATTCTGCGACTCGAAGACACCCAAATTGTTCACCTTGTCCACATAGCTCTGCAGCCATTCGGGTATTTCCTCGGCAATCATTCCATTGGGATGCGGCACACCGCCATAGTTGACCAGGCGGCGATTCAGCAGCTGCGTCCAGCGCGGCTTTGGCGTCCGCTCAATATGACTGAGGATCCTTTGCTCCTCCTCGGAGGTAATGAAATTGGGAATGTACATGGCAGTCGGTGGGCACTTGCGCACTTCAAAGCCAGTGAAGTCCATAGCTGTGTCTACTCTACGTTTATTTACCAATTTATTTGTTTTTAATGCAAATCAATATTTTGACTTTAAATTTTGTGCAGGGCAGCAATCGATAACATATTTTCAAGATCTGGTCGCACTTTTTCTGTGATTACGTTCGCTTACGTTGATGCGTTACGTTACAAAGATAAACAGCTGTGTAAATACGTTAATATGATAATATTTCATTTTCGTTGCACTTATCGCACAAAAAGGAAGTGTAGCAAATCGGCTAAAATTATGTGTTCGGTGCTGAGGATCCTAGCTAACGGGTAGTATTAAGCGGAATATTAAAAACGAGGAATATGATTGCCGATTAACCCATTGTCTACCAGTGGGTATTTAAATAAACACACGCATATGAAAAATATGTAACTAATTATAAGCAGTTCATGTAAAAGATATTGTGGTCATTTCTTTTGTGTAACTGATGAGAGAAAAATATATCAATACGGAGAATTTATAAACAGTAATATTTTCTGCGATTTAACTCAAGCTGTCAACCTATACAAGTATATGGGGTTTAAGTGGGCTAAGTTCGTTAACTCACTCATGATTTATGGTATATCAGTATATTTTATCAATTGTTTGGTATATCTTGTTGTTTGTGTTTTGTTTTGTTTTGGAAGAAGTTTTTTGACACGCGATGAGCAATTTAAAGCAGGACTTGGACGAATATCTGCTGCTGCAGAGCGACCAGAAGAAGAATTTCAATGTAAAGATGCCACAGCTGAAGGTGCCCAGTCTGGGGGGCATCTTTTCGCGCCAGCCAGAGCCGCAGGAGGCCAACAGTTGGCTGAAGGACACACAGGACTCGTGCTGTCCCAAGCTGGTGAGCCATCTATAACCTGGCAAATGGCATATAAAGAGTGCGTAACCCCCTCCTTTTCAGTCCCGACTGCAGCGTATTGTTGGCTTTGTTGCGTGCCTGGGTATGGGAGGACTCTGCATGACGCTCTCCACACTCTACATTCCCGTCCTGATTCTGAAGGCGCGTAAATTCGCCCTGCTTTACACACTGGGCAGCCTCTTCTTCATTCTGGCCTTCTGCTTTCTCTCGGGCTTTGGGGCCTTTCTCAAGCAGATGTTCTCCAAACCGCGGCTGCTCTCATCGATCTCGTACAGCGCCTGCCTGGTGCTGACCCTCTACTGCGCTCTGGTGGCCAAAAGTACAGCCTTTACAGTGCTCTTTGCCGTTGCACAGATCATTGCGTTGCTTTTCATGGTCCTGGGCATGGTGCCGGGTGGAGCCGCCGGCCTGAAATTCTTTGGACAGCTCTTCAAGAGCAGCGTCTCCGCCTCAACGAGTGCATTGCCAGTGTGAAACGATGGCAGGGCAGTGGCCTGCGCACACAACGATACATGTAATTTATTATTATTAACCCTACGATAAATCCAAAATAAAACTTATTTGTGATACAATAACTACAAAAGAATCGGCGTTAAAAGGTTTATTATTTATCATCAAATCTCTCGGGTGGCAGCGTCACTCCTCAATCTCGCCCAAATACAAAGTCTTATCGCTGGAGGCGGAGAGTATCAGCGGCTCTTTGGGACTGAAATCCACATCATTTACACTGCCATTATGTCCGGGCAGCTTGTACAGTATCCGCCGTGTGTTCACATCCCAAATATAGACCTGCCGATCAGCGGAACCCGACGAGATTTTATCGCTGCCCGGGGCCCAGGCACAGCGCAATAGATTCTTCTCGAAATTGTGCTGATGTCCCTGGAAGACCTTCACACATCGCTCGCCGGGCGCATAGGGACGCACATCCCACACCCTCAACGTGTTATCCATCGAATTGGTGAGTACAAAGTCACCTTCGGGCGACAGAGACATGCCCGTGATGGTGTCCGTGTGTCCACGCAGATGGTGCAGCACCTCCTGTTTGCGTATGTCCCAGATCTTCAGCTCGTTGTCGATGCCGCCGGTGATGACCTGCTCGCCAGTGTCGCCAAAGCACACGGATGTCACCTGGTATGGCGACTCCAGCGTCTGCACGGCGTGCTTTTTCCTGGCATCCCAAATCCTGATGCCCCGATCATCGCTGCCGGAGCACAGCAGCTGCTGTCCCCGCCTCGTGCCCTGGACACTGTTCACAAAGCTCGTGTGGCCCTTGAATCGACGCAACCGCTGGCCGGTGACGATATCCCAAATGGCCAGCGTTTTGTCTGTGGAGCAGGTGAAGATGTGCGAGCCATCGGGTGTAAAATGTGCTTCCATCACGGCTCCAGTGTGCCCCGACATGGCCATGACATTCTCACAGTCATCATAGACTTGCCAAATATCTGCAATACAAAAGCAAAATTCAGTCACAGGCTTTTCCTCAGGTTTTCGTTGGGTCTTTCTCACAGAGCTGGCGATCAAAGCCAGAGGACAGCAGCAGTTCTCCTTCCGGATGGAATTCTGTCGTAAAGATCTCCCCCTCATGTCCCTCCAATTGCATTATGGGCGCCTGTAGATTGGACGTTCTTCGTACACCCTGCAAAATAACAATTTTCCATTGACAAATCTGGGACGATGCTTCTTCTTTCCACCACGCTTACCGACTCCAATAGCGCTTTATCCCGATTTGTGTGTGCTATTATGTCATTTTTGCTGCGCTTCGACTCCTGGGCCAGCACCACACTGTTGTGGGGTCGTTTAGTGCCCATTTTATTTGGTTTTACACAGAGATATTACAAGATTCGCAAAAGACAGTAATTTTTTCAGCCGAAAAACAAATAGAGATGACAGTTTGATTGAGCCTGCAGAAATATCGATGTCATCGATGTTTTTTCAAGCATCGATAGATTAAAACACCGATTTTATTTAATTTATATTTATTTATTTTGTTTATTTTTTTATACAATTTGCGCCTATTCCATATGAAGTTACACACAAAATTGCTCTCCCTCTTAATAGGCATCCACGCGCGGTGGCTCAGCAAAGAGTTCGGCCCTCTTACGCTCTCCCAGCAGCCACTGCTTATAGCGCTCGTTCCTCATGGCCTAAAACGGAGACAGATTTATAATGATTATTTAAGTAATTCCTTGACATTAAGGCAAGGGAAAACCTACATGGAAACGCAAGAGCTGCTTATTCATGCCCACGCACTCCTGGAAGTCGGATATCAGATCGGCGCACTCCTTTTTGCCGCGCTCCAGACCGTAGGCCTCGAGGCAGTCCATCATTTTCATCTCAAATTTTCCGCATTTGTCGTAGGTCTGATGGTTGATCAGACAGCCGGTCAGATCGGTGAGTGGCAGGCGCAGGAACGGCGTCAGAGACATCTTGTCTGCGGGTTAAAGAAAAACAGTGTCCATGAAGAGTCTGGATAGAGATTTTGTCTGCTCCTTCTGTGACGTAACCATAACAAAGCTCACAGAAGCCACACTACCGCTTGCAATTGAACTTAAGTGGTGAATTTCCTTCTTCAATTTGTTCTTTTCTATGATTTTCTTCCAATTTGACTTGTAACGCACCTTAATTCCAATAAATTGGCAATAAAAACAATTACTTTCTGTTTTTCTTGAACCGACCAGCGCTTAGTGTTGGCTAACGCTTCAATCAACTGACAGCTGACTAGCTACATGTGTTGTATATCACAGTTTTTAGCGGCACCCACGTTTTGTTTTAAAAGCAAAATGAAAAATCAGGAACTTGTGGACTATTTGGTGGCCTGCGGTGTCTGCAATGTCTGCCAGTTGCGTTACCTTCGGGCACGCGGTTCCGAGTACAACGATATCAATCAGTCATTCCAGCGGGTGAGTGAAAATAAAATTTACTGGCAAGACAATTATTTCAAAGTTCTAATTTTCCTTCTGCCCCCACACAGCTGGGTGTAAAAGTGGCTGTGGAGGAGGCTGAGCAAAATGTCATCTCCACAGATGAGCAGCCGTTGAAGAAGCCCCGTCTTAGCCACTGCTCCACCTGTTTGGGCATCTTCTCCGAGGACTTTCAGCGGGAGCTCATCGAGGGGATTATCGCTTCGGACTTTGGCAAATATGATAGCGAGGGCATCGTTTTGGCCATTACCATGCCCATGAGCCTGCAGCTGCGACAGCTCTCCATGTGGTTTGCCCTGCAGCGGAAGTTTGGATCCACCGTGCACAGCAATTCGCCACCCGATGTGCCCATCAAGGAGGCCGTAAAGCTGATTCTGCATCCCATCATTTGCAAAAAGCTGGACAAGAAGTACGATGCCAATGGACTGATGATCAGCATTGATCTGCGGCACACGGTGGAGGAGCAGGAGGTGGACAAACTGGTGGAACTGAATCGGGTGGCCTTTCCCGGCAAGACACTGAAACGCATCGAAATCTCGCGCGGATTGCTCGAGAAGCAGTACCAGCCGTCGCGCGTGAAGGCAGAGACGTACGAGAAGTATTTGCCCATTCCGCCGCCGGCCGTGGACGAGTCCCTCAGTCTGAAGTCTGTGGATCTGCTGGGTCCCATGGTCTGTGTGGCCGGGCGCTACCGGAAGCTGAGCCGAGAGCTCTCACACACCCCCTGGCTGTTGCAGGGAGTGCGCCAGATGGAGGACAGCATTGAGGAGATTATCATACGTAATGTGGGACCACATTTCACGGAGACCGTGCCAAAGATCACCTTCATGTCCAGCGGTCGCGAGGATGTCGATGTGCGTTGCCTGGGCAAGGGCCGACCCTTTGTGCTGGAGATACCCAATGCCAGGCGGAGTTCGCTGACCAAGCAGCAGGCCCTGGCCATGGAGCAGGCGGTGGATAAATCGGGCAAGGTATCCATACTCCATCTGCAGGTGGTGCCACGCGAGCAGGCGATGCACATCAAGACGGGCGAGGAGCAGAAACGCAAGTACTATCGCGCCCTGTGTGCCCTCAAGGAGCCGGCCACTTTGGAAATCCTTCAGAAACTGCAAATCTCCGAGAGCTTTGACATTCAACAGAAGACACCCATAAGGGTGCTGCATCGTCGGCCGCTGCACACACGACCCCGCACGATCTACAGCGTCAAGACGCGACTGCAGCGCGACAATCCGCTGGTGCTAGTCATCGACATTGTCACCCAGGCGGGCACTTACATCAAGGAATTGGTTCACGGCGAATTCGGCAGGACCACGCCGTCGCTGTCTTCCATCATAGGCAAGCCCATGGATATACAGGCCCTGGATGTGGTGGGCATTGATCTGGATTGGCCGCCCGAGGTGGATAATTCTGTTTCTCAATAAAAAAAAAAACAAAAAACAAAAATTATATTAAAATGTGGCCTTACTTAGCGCCAAGTCAAGTCTTGCATTTTACAGCACTGCTCGCGCACTGCTGCAGCTCATGAACCAGTTCAGTTCGCTTACTATTTCTTATCAGCTGGAGCGTGCGCCCAGCTTCTTAGCTTCTTCTACTCAATGAAGTAAAAAAGTATATTAATGGACATTGGCGTATACTACAGGTCTCCCATACTACTGGTTGCCTGGTGCATTGACTACATGTCCTTGAAATAACTTGATTTGGATCGGCCTCCAACCTCTGCAAGTTCCGCTTCCAAAGTTCTGTGCTATAAATAAATGGAACAACCGAAATAGCCGGTGGAATTTTTTGTACGAAATGTTATAAATGAAACGTGCGCAAAAATCGAAAGTGAGTGTTGCATTTGCATTTGCAAAATACATAGAGAGACAGAGAGAGAGCATCTATCCATGGTCCACGCCCACTTGGGGAGTATAGGCCTCTTCAGACTCCTTCTCAATCACCCGCCGACCTCCCCCCCCCTAATGCATATGCGCGCGCGTGTCTCGGTGTTGTGTTTGTGTAAATCGTGCGAATTGAAGCGTTTTTGGTAGCGTCTCCGACCTTCACACAACCTTCAGGCCACACAAAACATGCAGCAACACGTTGTGTGTAATCAATAGAATCAGCAATAGGAGCAGTGACAGTGGCAGGAGCAGCGTCATCAGGGGGCAGCCAGCCGCCACCCAGCAGCCGCTGAAACAAACAAAATACCCCAATGAAAAAAAAAAAACAAAAAATTCTAGGGCTCCCACACCGCCCTCTGCCGGCTGCCAGGGGTAACCGACAATCAACAAAAAAAAATCAACAAATTCTACGCGCTAACAATTCAATCAAAACAAGAGAGGATTGTCACAGAGAGAGAGAGAAACAGGACCATTACACGTGATACCCTCGCAGATCGATTGTTGCCGCGAAACAGTCATTTGATTTCCATTAAATGTGGTCTATTCTATGTATACAAATATGACACAGTGATGATAAATAGTGGTCGCTTCTTATCGACTTGCATGTGGATGCTGGTCAAGAATGCTGATAAAGTTACAAAAACATCATGCGCTCTGCTAGGGTATCATAACTGCATCTGTTCGGTGCACTCTCACTCTCCCACTCATTCACGCTCTTGTTTGTGCACTGCTTGCTCTCTCTCTGCTCAGTCGCTGTTGCTGCTTGCGTCGCTGCCAGCGCACAGTGGGACGCACACACATCTTTATCTTGAGAATAGGCCCAGCTCTTAATAAGAAAAACCAATCAAAAGTAAAATTGCACTAAACATAGGGAAAAAATGTGTAGTAGTTTAACGTGTGCCTCGACGAAAACGTTCAAGCGATTGCTTTTAATTATTGATTGTTTTTATTTTTGGACAGTGGCGCGCCCACTGTGCCCACACTGCACCCACTCGCAGTTAACTCGCTCGCGTCGCAGCTTTTTTGCTCAGTTGAGCCCCAAACGCTCAGCGGAAAAGTTTTGCACCCAAGCTTTCGTTCCGTGAGATACAACCGACAAAACTAAAATAAAGTGATCATCAGCGTTAGTCGACTCCGCACGCCTTATCAAGCTGACAGCCGGTCGTCTGACCCAGTGCCTAAATACAATAATATCGTGAATAGACAATTGATAAGACGCGCGTCGCTCTTCGCTCTGCGCTTGGCTGCCTCTTTCGCCTCTCGTATGCTAATTTTTATTTCATAATCGTTTCAAATGTTTCACTGATTTGGTGTTTTATTTTTGCGTTGTATTTTGGTACCCTTCCATCGTAGAGTGTTTGGTTTTGTTGTCTGTATAAGCAAATGCATCTCTGGAATTTATCATAGCTAAGTTTAGGAATTTTAATGGAAATGCTTCGCGATGCTGCAGAAAATAATTGTTGTAAACAAAATTTCGTCATGCTTAATTCTGCGTCTTTAAATTTACAAACGAAATGTACGAAATTCTTAAGATAGGAATCTATTTTTTGTTGATAATTAATTTTATTAATTGATCCAAAAAATCATCACTTTCGAATAAGTGTTGCAGTGAGAATTAAGAGAAAAATCCATCCCAATAAAACCATTTTCTACTTTGATTTTTTCCACCTTCGAGGGTAGCCCCACTATTCGTTATCTCTTCACATAACCTTCCCATTTAATTTCTATTGCATTCTTATGCTAAATTATTTCAACAAAAACGATTGACAGACGGTCATTGGGTGCGACCCCTAATCCTAATCGCTTACGTCACCCAAGAGGCAACATTATCAGCAACAATTAACAAATACAACAATCATTGAACACAAACGCGATTGCAAATCATACAAAACATTTTTAACAATTTTTTCTGCTGCCTTTACAGATACTTGATACAAAAGTTCAACGGCATTCGGTAGAGTAAATACAAAAAAGAAAAAAACAAAACAAAGCAAATTAATTAGTTTGTTTATTTGGCACATTCGTTGCTCCGCAAATACGAGTACGAGAATACAAGTCGCGTGTGATCGGAACGATACGACAAATAGTGAACGATAGGCCACAGAATATTTGCTACACAGAGAAATATCCATCAGAAGTACAGCAGATCAGCGGATCGGCGACAAAATGAATGACCGTGAATTGAGCTGCAATGCGGGCGGGCAGTTTATGGATCGCGGACGAATGAATCAGAATGGCGTTGTCCAGCCATTGCTAACCGGTAAGTGGAAATTGAAATTCATTCTCAAGCTAAATTGTTACTTTATCTGTAGATTGGGTTTTCACGGGGTCGGTCTGAAGGTAGCAGAGAATTGTTTTGCAGAGAATTACGTTTGAAATAAAAACGATAAGAGATGGATTTTATAAGTAGATTAGATAGGGATATTTACAATGCAAATCGGATAGTTTTAAATGGAGAATTTATAGATTCTATACTCGTAATACAATTTGAGAGTATATTGGAATGAATTTTAAGCGAGTGGAATATTTTGCATATAAAATCTAAATGTTAGAGAAGAGTTGATAAATTAAGATTGAGAATGTGGGATAACTAAGGGGATTATAGTCATAATATGGAATAAAAATAATAATAAATCAACTTTTGTGGTAGATTTCGATTGGAGAAATTAAGTATTAAAATTGAATGATGATATTATATTACATTATGTTGGAATAAATGGCATAGATTTATGGCATTAGGATATATATAAATTTGAGATTCGTTCGATATGAACAGAATACAGAATTAACTATCCCTTTCGGTTTGGATGGAATATTGTATCGAATATGAGCGGAATGGTGTCAGGAACACTTCTGTGTGGTAAATCATTAAATCCGCTTGCTTATGGGACATTTTTAAAGCAAATTAATAACTGCTTAGCATTAAAATGATAGACAAATAGACAAATGAGAGCATAGAATATTCAAGAAAGAATTGGCGATCGATAAAAACATTGGATAGAAAAAGGTAAATAGATGTGAGACATAAATTGAAGACTTTGAATGGAATTATGTACAGTGAAATGGCACCCCCAATAAAAACCATTCAAAGATATCCCATGCCAAAGTCATTGCTCTGCAATATAGCTAAAATCATCATTGATGTCTGATTAATGTATACACTTCGTATACTACGAATACCCATCGCATAAACTCTCGCTTTTTATATTTGAAACTCGTTCCAAAAAAAACAAAAAACGCAAATGGGTTGACATTTATATAGCCCCAAAAACAGAGACAATTTGGCGCGCGTTTCGATGCTACTATATCTCGAATACACGCGTATATATAACCACATACACTTGTATTTATAGACAGAGGAGATACAGACACAGAGGCACAGAGAGAGAGTGCGAGAGATATAGGCGAACAAATACAATGCACGATCTGCAGGGTCTTTGCACTTAGATAAGAATTTGCATTTGGATTATATATATATTTGTTTTTGTTTTTGTTGGAACAACCACAACACGAGCCATGGATTTTTCTTTGCCCCGCTTATCTTATCGACATTGGGGTTAGAGTTTTATATATTTATTTTTGCCAGCACACATTACTGGCTGATTTGGGGTTACAATGTCTAGACATTCATTTATTGGTTAAAATTTACAGATTTATATCAAATCACAATGGCATATGCATATTGGAAATCGGATAAGACCGACGATCAGGCGGTATTCGATCTATTCTTTCGCAACAATCCATTCCACGGTGAATTCACCATATTCGCTGGCCTCGAGGAGTGCCTCAAATTCCTGGATAGCTTCCACTATTCCCAAAGCGGTAAGTACTTGCATTTACATTCTCCATTGGCTCGCCTATCAATATTGATTTAATCGAATCATTTTGTTTGTTATTTTTCAGATATTGAATACCTGAAGCAAACACTGCCCGAGGGCATTGAGAATGAGTTTTTCGAGTACTTGGGCAATCTAACGGCGCGAGAGGTCACCTTGTATGCCATTGATGAGGGCACTGTGGCATTTCCACGGTGAGTTTACCTCTACAGTGACCTCCATAGAGGTCTGGTATGGTGACACTATCATCATTTTGCGAATGATGGGGACTGCAAAGCTGACGTACATACGTGACTGGCATATATCCATCCGTTTGTTTAGGGTACATTTCTACGTAGAATTAAGGTGGTGGAGTGGTAACAGTAGCAGCAGCAGCATTATCATCATGCAACGTTGACACGTGAATGGCAAGTGTAGCCGTTCGCTTAGGGGAAATTTTTGCAGCGAATCAACAGTGGATAGGACAGGACTTAAAGCTGTATTATTTGATGTTTTTAATCCCTGTAATTCCTGAGATATTCTTAGACATATGAAAACCAGATAGCTAGCCATAAATACTATCTCAAAATAACTTAATAACCCCAGCGATTATGCGTATTAAGTGCTGAGATATAGCACATCTCTAAGCATATATAATAAAGTTCATGGCACAAAAGATAACTTGAGCAGCAAAACAACAATTTACACGATTCATGTGGCTAAACAAATGCTAATGAGATCTTCTTTTTATTCCACAGTGTGCCCATCATTAAGATTGAGGGACCCCTGATTATTGTACAGCTACTGGAGACCACACTCCTAACGCTAGTCAACTATGCTAGGTAATTGTATCTGATGTATTTGGTGAACTATTTAATAATATATAATATATATATATAATAACAGTTTAATGGCAACGAATGCAGCTAGATATCGCATGGTAGCTGGCAAACATGTCAAACTATTGGAATTTGGACTGCGTCGTGCCCAGGGACCAGATGGTGGCCTATCCGCATCGAAATATTCCTACACAGGTACATCAACAACAAAATCAAACAATATATATATCACACAAAATAGCTGCAACTTTCACACGCCTCATCCTTCATCCTCCATCCTCCTACTCCTACTGCTGCTCTCTTCCTCCCAGCGCCAGTGACAAGTAAGGTCATCCGTGTGCGATATAAACATACATTATTTTTTTTTTGGCATTGCCAAATTGCATGCAGACAACTCATTATCAATTAAAAGGAATGGGGGGGGGAAGGCCAGAAGGGCAGGATGGATGGGCATCAACGCGGAGTCATAGTCACTTCCAAAAATGATTTTATTTTTGGGCATGCCAGCGAAGAAGGAGTTGCATGATTTTTATGGGCAGCTTGTTAGCTGTGAAAGGAGGTGGAATTTTTAGTGTTAATGAGGTGATAAATATTTGTAGCAAACCTTGAATATTAGTGGCTAAAAAGGATATACTTTTACTACTTTGATTAGTCTTTTAGTACTGAGATTATCTATTAGAAATTCGATGTATGAAAATTCCTTTTTTTATCTTATTAAATTCCTTGAAATTAATTCTAGTAAATATCTCCCATAACAATAATAAGTCGTGAGAATGTTATTAAAAACCACAAACTTCGCTTGCGACTTTTTGATAGTTAAAAACCAACGTTACCAACTCGAATTGTTTGTGGTTTTAATTTATATTAAATGGTTGTCATGGGAGCATCAAAAAGTGTTTTAATATATATGCAAATGATAATTATTTAGAGCTACAAAGAAGTGCTTAAGGAATGTTACCTTTGGCCGTTCACTTTTAACAGTTTTAGAAGACAAATCACAGCAATGCCCCTCAAAACTCATCTTGTAAGTTGCGAGCATCGTAGAAAAATAGTTGGATTTATTCCTTGAGATAATTGAATCAAACTGAAGAATTGTAAGCTGGTCCATGGTAAAATCAAAATTTTAATAGAATTCATAGAGTCTAGAATAATTTTAAGGGTATACCAAAAGCACCTACTACCCCCTACAACCACCGTACTACCCCCTACATGCCACACATTGATCGTTTTCAGCGGGCTATGGGCTATGGTATGGGATGGCTAACAGAGGAAAAACACCGCTTTTCATATTGTTTTGTGCCCGAGTTTTTATGATGTGCATGCATGCAAAGCACATGTCACTGTCAGTAGCCCAGGCATCATCGAACCTTCTCCTACTTGCTGCTAGAGCCACTCCTCCTAGAGCCAAGGCTCCCACTCCTTCTAGAACCAAGGCTCCCACACCTACTCCTCCTTTATCCGTTTCCCTTCTGCCTTCTACCTACAATACATCTCTCCGCTATTGGGACAAAGTTCAAGACTCTTGTTTATGTGTTAAACTAAATGTGCGCCCCAACGGCAGTAAAAAGAAATCCCTAAAAGTGGGTGGCACACGCAATGCCCATTCGCCCATGATAAAGAATTGTTGTGTGGGTGCCAGAAAGCCAACGGGGGGGTGTCCATGCACGGCAATCGGTGCCTGGTACCGCCAACGGAGGAGCGCAGCTCCTTTCAATTGGCGCTCACACATCGTAACTTTGGGTTTCCGCTTCAGGCTTCAGGCAAGCAACGCTCCAACTTTTTAATGCGTCCCAAATTATTGTTCAGGCAGGCTCCTCACAGGAATGAGGATGATGGGTGATGGGGTTTATCCATTGTATATGGTATAACCGAACAATCGATCGGTTAGCGTGCGCGTCCAGTTGGCGTCAAGGTTCTTGTCAAGGCTTCCAAAAAAGAATGGAGCAGGCTGGCAGGCTTTCAAATTGAAATGTTTGTTGTAGCTTATGGATTTTGATGAGGAAATGAAGTCATTTGATGGCAGCGAGACATGTTCTATGTGGCATAGAGCTATAGGATTCTGCAGAGGTTCTTCTGCAAGCTCAAACCCTGATATTTTGTTAGCTTTATGTCGAAATTTTTTGGCACTGCAGCAGCATTTATGCAATTCCTAATAAACTCCATTCAAACTGCCACTAAAATGCATTAATTTCTCTACCCCTTTTAGGTGGCTTTGATGGCACCTCCAATGTGCTGGCCGGCAAACTGTTCAACATACCCGTCAAGGGCACCCATGCCCATGCATATATCACCAGTTTCAGCAGCATTGGCGAGCTCAAGACGCGTCTGCTCAAGCACAAGCAAACGGGTGAGTGTGCCACAAATTCATTAAATGCATTTAATTATCATTTTTTAATTGGTAACTTCTCGTGCAGGTGTCATGGAGGATCTGTTGGAGCATGCGATCAGGCATCGTGGCATGTTGTCGCATGTCTTGGATGTCTCCACGGAGGAGTCGAGCGAGGGTGAACTGGCGGCCATGGTCTCATATGCCATTGCATTTCCGGATGGATTTATGGCACTTGTCGATACGTACGATGTTAAGAGGTATTTCGCTTTTAGGCAGATTCTCTCGGAACGTCGGGTTTTTTTTTTTTTTTTCTTTTTTTTTTTTGTTGGTTTGTGGAACATTTTTTTCTACCTTTTTGTATAACTCCTGGTTGTGTGTTTCCACCATGCCCATTCTCCCTTCGTAGACTCAACTGAAGGCTATCCTTTGCTTGTGAGTTTTCTGAATGCTGCCATTGAGAGTCTTTTGAATGCCTCTTTGCCTTTGAGAGTCTCCCGAGTACCTTCCACACTTCCACTAGCACTCGCACATTTCATATTTATTCGTGACAAATGGCCTCTGTTCGTGCAGAATGTACCCGTTCGCTTATGGGAACATTTTTGACGGCGAATAATCGTCATTTGCAATCATCCAACGAATGTGTGCTGGTGGAACACGGCTGTTATGCGACCCATTGTGTTCCTGCCGCTCCCTAGAACTCTCCTGATTTCCAACCCATGTCCTTTGTCCTTTGTCCATCCAACTGGTAACCCCATCTTCCCATCTCCTTCTGTGTTGTTTTTATTAAGTCCTAGATTTGATCTCTTTTGTATTTGTATAACTTGAAACTTTGGAGACGTGCACCAATACTACATACAAAAACAAAGCCCAAGAGTAACGGAAAATATTTTTAAAACATTTTAAAACTAGAGTAAAAGTGCTGTAACTTTTTGTACATTTATACTCATCTCCCTCCCTCCTTGTCATTCATTTGCTGTGAGCTTTTGTTCATTTTGCTTCTTCTTTTTTTTTTTTGATTTTGTATATTGGTAATAATAATGACAACAACAAGTATTATCCAACAGCCGAGAAACAGAACAACTTACACAAGATCTTCTATCGAGTGCCCAAAATGATAGCAAATCAAAAGACAGCAGCAGTCCGTCAAAGCCGCAGAGCAGCACTGTAAATGGCCAAAGGCCGAAACTATTAACGAATGGCAAGAGCGGCGGCCAAACAGCAGCCAACAATGGACACAAGACACAGAATCAACCAAACAACAATGGCCATCAGAATGGTATTGCTTCTGCACAGAGTAATGGTGGTGGTGTTGGTAGTATATCGCCAGATACAATAAACGATACGAATCTCAGCACAACAACAACAACAACAAAAACAACAGCAACAGCTGAAACAAGAACAACAACATCTTTGACAGCAAAAGCAACAACAGCAACAACGTTAGCACGAACAACGTCCAATGGGACGGCATACCTACCAAAATATGTCGAGAAGTCATTCAGGTAAATGTCCCCCGACCCCACCCCCAAAAGAAACAACAAGAAAAAAAAAAAAGATTTTTATATTAGGAAAAAAAAAAAAAAATTAATACCAATATCGAAAGTTTTGATAGAACCTAAAACTGAAAACCGAAAACATTTTTCTTATTCATGTGAATTTCATGTACATTATTTTATGCCTGATTTCCACTGCTATTTGTTTAACTTAAGCTTTCATACGAAATCATTTCCTTTGGGTGGTTTTTTCTATGGTTTTTGGGGGTGCTGCCTGCATGAGTTTCGTTCCTCTCTTACTTCACCACTAAAATCATCAAAATATTCCATTGAACATAAATCTAAAACTAAATTATTGCTATTAAATTTACAAATTATAAGCCAACCATGTACATGCATATATATGTAGATATATATATAATATGTATATTGTATGTCTATGTATGTGTTCTGCTACTTTATTGGTCCCTTAAGTGCTCGTATAATTGGGAAATAATTGGAAAAACGCTAAAAGATAAAGATCCAGAAAAAAAAAACAGGTGAAGTTTCTACCGTTTTTTGTTCTTTTTTTACTTCTCCTTTACTCTCTTGCCCTATGCTATCTGCTTTCTTTTTAAATAAGTTTTCTGCCATTTCCTTTCCATGCTTAATTTTCTCAGATTTCTATATACTAATTTTTGTAAGCTCTTTCCTTGAAACATTTTTTTTGGTGTTTCACATTTTTTGTTTGCTCAAATTTTCTTCCTCTTTAATCCTCATTTTAACTCACATTTTCCTGTATATTATTTTAACTCACATTTTCCTGTATATTATTTTAACTCACATTTTCCTGTGTATTATTTTAACTCACATTTTCCTGTGTATTATTTGAACTTACAATTTCCCTTTTCTAACCTACATTTTTACTCACTTTTTGTTACCGTTTTCGTATTATTTTTTGATCGTCCTGAATGTGTAAACCTTTGCCCCCCCTAATCAAACATTATTCGATACCGAATCAGTGAATCCATGAATACAAAAATTGAAACATAGCAAAAAGAGAATTTCCTATTCTAACATAGTAAACAAAATGACTTCCGGCACTATTTTGGCAGAGGTATGTAAAAAACACGTCTTCAAAGTTACTCGTACAACACAAAAATCAATCAAGCGACAATAAACAACAACTACACCATGATATCATCTGGCATAACCCCACGCTCCACTCATCCAAAACAAAGCAAGCAACAAAAACCCATGTGCAGTGTTTGATACATAATTGTGTGATTACATTTAACCAAAAAGGTGCATAAAATAAATGGGAAAACAGGCCGAAGGAAAAATTAAAATTAAATTAAATATAAATAAATATGCAGTCTTAACGTGCCTTTTATAAGCTAATTGGCAACTTAATATATGATATTAATAATATAATATATGATAATATGATATTAATATAATATATTAATAATGAGGAAACATTTTTAAAAATTAATCAGATTTCAGTAAATTTTAAATACTTTCAAAAATCGTAATTTTGTTGTTAATATAATATATTAATAATGAGAAAACATTTTTAAAAATGAAAAAGATTTCAGTAAATTTTAGATACTTTCAAAAATCGTAAATAATAATTTTTGCATACAAAAAGTGTTGATTTATTTGCATTAAAACATTGTTGAAAGTAAAGTAAAATAAAAAACAACCCAAACGTTAAATCAAGGCACGCGACATTAGTGTACATAATGTGAGATTTATTATCAGATGTTTTTTGCTAATAAATCGTGCAACGAAATTTAAACTTACTTTCTAGCATTACAAATTGTTTTATGCACTTTATTTCGAAACAAATATTCAAAACGCACACTGAATCACCCTAATGATGTCATCGATCTACCTCCCAACCCTAACCCCCTTTGTAATACTGGTACTCATGTCCTTTGTCCTGAAACTCTCCACACAAAAACATTTTGTTCAGTTCACATTTGTTTGGAACCCAATTACATTTTTTTTTTTATTGTCTAAAATGTTTCCCATTAATTTTCGACTTGGATTAATTCGTTGTCTTTTAAGTTTAAGAAGCATTTTTCCAATGAACCGAAAACCCTTGAAGGAAATTTCGTAAAGAAATCCCTTAAATATTTTTGAACAATTTTTTCTTTAGTAATTTTTTGTTTTAACTGTAAATAGTTGAAATCAAGCGTCCGAGAGAGCACACTGCATGGCTTATCGAACGAAAGGAAACGAAAAAAAAAAATGCAACATTTTGTGCTGCTCCCAAAAATGAGATAATTCCAACACAGGAAATGATTTTTCCTAGAGGCACTTGCAAAACCCAAAAAGGGAATCCCAATGTGGTTCCATCACGTTTATAGAGCTACACCCTCCCACCACCTTAAATAGTATATATATTTTTGTGTAAAGTTTCGCTTACAATTTAGTGGCAAATGATATACTTAAAGCGAAATATTATTTATGTTGAATTGAGAACCAAAAAAAAAAAAACAAGAAAAAACCCCAAGCAGCACTTGATGAGATTTATAGGCACAATTTTTATTAATCAATTTTTTTGTGTGTTTGTTGCTTTTTTCCATAGGAGCGGGCTGCTGAATTTTAGTGCCGTGGCATTGGCCCTCAACGATTTGGGCTATCATGCACTGGGCATTCGCATCGATTCGGGCGACTTGGCCTATCTCAGCTGTTTGGCGCGCGAGGCCTTCGAGAAGGTGGCGGAGCGCTTCAAGGTGCCATGGTTCAATAAGCTGACAATTGTGGCCTCGAATGACATCAACGAGGACACCATACTGAGCCTGAACGAGCAGGGACATAAGATTGATTGCTTTGGCATAGGCACACATTTGGGTGAGTTTTCTTTTTTTGTATTTAAGCTGGAATTATACTCAGATTTTAATGGTTTTATGCAGTGACCTGTCAGCGTCAGCCCGCCTTGGGCTGTGTCTACAAGCTGGTGGAGATCAATGGCCAGCCGCGCATCAAGCTGAGTCAGGATGTGGAGAAGGTCACCATGCCGGGCAATAAGAATGCCTATCGCCTGTACAGTGCCGACGGACACGCACTCATCGATCTGCTGCAGAAGGTGTCGGAAGCGCCGCCAGCTGTCGGCCAGAAGGTGTTGTGTCGCCATCCGTTCCAGGAGTCGAAGCGCGCCTATGTCATACCCTCGCACGTGGAGTCGCTGTTCAAAGTGTACTGGAAGTCGGGCAAGATATGCCAGCAGCTGCCGACCCTCGAGCAGGTGCGCGAGAAGGTGCAAATCTCATTGAAGACGCTGCGGAATGATCACAAGCGCACACTCAATCCAACGCCCTATAAGGTGAGCTTGGATTAACCAATTAAATGTGAGCTGTAATTTATAATGATTTTATTTGTTCTGTTTTGCGCAGGTTTCGGTCAGCGATAATCTGTACAATTTCATTCACGATCTGTGGCTGCAGAATGCGCCCATTGGCGAGCTCTCATGATCTATATAAGGATAAGGGGGAGCCCCCACGACCCCGCTCGCGCAGAGAAAACATTTCCGAAACAAAACAAAACAAACAAACAAAACACGTACTTTTATTTGATGTAGAATGTTTTTTCATCATGCAATCAAATGTTTTTGATGATGATTTTTAGTCATTTGCTGGTCATATGAATTATAGAATTTTGTTAGAATAGAATTATTGGATTCTATTTTTTTTTTTTTAACTTTATCCTCCTGCTCCTCATCAAGCGTTGGAGCAAATAATTCCGTAACGAATTTTCGCGTTTATTTCAATTGATTTGTGGTGTAGTCGAATAGTCGAATTTTAATTTGTTTAAAAATTAAATAATGCTAAACTAATCGTAACTATCGTATGTATGTAACGCACATTATATTCAGGAATGTGTCCAGGTGCCTTATAAAAGAAAATAAATAAAATAACCAAACAAAACAAAAGAAAAGAAAAAACCAAGAAATGAGAAACTCAGAGCAAGCAAAGGGACAGAGAGCAGACAGGAGAGCCGAAGGAGAGTTGAAAACAAAACGAAATTAACATGTATTTAATAGATTCTTTGTTAGTACTTAAGTGTTGAAAGCGAAAGTTAAAAGAAAGGTACAAATGCTGTTTAGTACATTTTGCATGCAATAATAGGGCACACATTCAAGCACACACACACACACCCTAACTATATATACATATACTCTATATATATATATATATATATATGATATATCTAACTTTACATATTATGTTTATGTATTTAACGTATAAATTCAATTGTAAATATGTTCAAAATTCAATTAATTGTAAGCCCCAAGTCCCCGCTTCCAATGTAGGCGCCACTTCCCACCCACCCACTTCAGTACCCCCCACCACCACAAATAGAAATCCCCACTCAAACAAAACCAAAAACAAACTTCAATCTGTTGCTTGTAGTTTTGATCGAAAATAAAGTTTAAAAAAAACTGAAGGAAGCCACGCAATATTTTGGTTTGTTTTTATTTAAAATTCCATTTGGTTTTTGCCCAAAACCTAGATATAGCTAAACCAAAATAAATGTGTATGTACGTAGCCTACTAAGATTTCTAAGTTTTCGTTTTTTCCAGTTACATTCGAAATTTAACAGAAATTGGCAGAAAATGTATATCGATACACCAACTGGTGGTATTTTTTAGTGCCTTACAAAACAGAGTTGCCACACCACCAACTCCAGCGGTGGTATTATTTAGTGATTTTTCGTTTACAGCAGCTGACAGCGGACCGCGGCTCTCTATTTACAGTTGTTTCCCATTTTATTGTCAAATTAAACAAGAAAATACACAAAAAAGGTTAATAAACTGCACAAAGATAACAACATTTTGCATTGTCTATGGCCAAGAACCGCACAAGACTGACTTGGCGAGAGAGAAAAGCAAAGATTTTGTCGATTTTTGCTGCAGCTGCGCAGCCTGCGCTGCGTTTGTGATTCATCTCTTCGAAAGAAGTTTTTTGCACATACATAAATTGATTTTTAACACTAATTCGATTGCAGATAAGCAACAAGATGGAGGACACTTTGGATGGGGATGCTGGCCTCCGCAAGGATCTCATATTGGATCGCATCAACAAGCGCGACAAGGACAGGAAAAACTATTTGGATATAAAGTTGGAGCAGCGCTCCAAAGAGACGGTGCAGAACGAGGGCGTGGACTATTTTGCGCAGACATTTGGCAAGCGGGCCTACGACATTGAGAAGAGCATCCTGATGCTGGACATGAACAGTGGGGATGCACCGCTGCCCGATCTCAGCAAGCGGCTGCCCGAGATCACTGTCCAGATACAGGAACTGCAGCGTTATCTAACCGCTTCGACGATGTTTCTCTCCGATTTCAAAATCAAATCTTGTCAGAATATGCTAAACGCATTGACCAGCAGCAACGATGAGGCCCGTCAGCGGTTGATGCCCAAAAAAAAGTTCGGTTTCAGCGGCAAGAAGACGGCGCTCAAGCAAAAGCCGCTAACGGGCGTCGCCGATGGTCAGCCACAGGACAAGAAGACACCAAAGAAGGAGCAGAGCAACAGCAACTTCACCTGGACCATTGCCAATCAGCGGAATGCTCACATTGTGCTCCGCGGCGATGAAGTCAATGGCCAGGATATCACCATTTCCAACTTAAGTCAGTGTCTGGTGGAGCTGCAGGGCCATCCCGGCTCTGTGCAGATATCCAAGGCCATGCAGTGCACCCTGCTGTGCGGGCCGGTGGCGCGTTCCTTCATGGCCGAGCAACTGGATCGCTGCACCATGGCCATTGCCTGTCAGCAGCTGCGCCTGCATTCCTCCCATTCCACGCGCATCTATCTGCATGTCACCTGTCGCGCCATCATCGAGGATTGCAAGAAAATCGAGATTGGGGAGTTCAACTACGACTATCCGGAGCTTGAGGCCGACTACGCTGCCTCTGGACTGAACAAGGCCCAGAACAACTACACGGATGTGGCGGACTTCAATTGGCTATCGCCAGATGTGCATTCGCCCAACTGGAGCCTGCTCAAGGATCATCCGGCACCCAATTGGAATGCCCTGCGTCGAGATTTTCTCAGTAATAATAATGATAATGATAAGGAAGAGGACGATGAAGATGACGAGGAGGAGGAGCAGGACGAGATCATATAGTGGCGGCGTCGGCGGCTGCTCTTGACCGTCATGGGCTATGCCTGGCTGCTGCTGGGCTGGCTGTTGCTCGAGATGCTGCTGCCGATGCCGCTGGTGCCGCCGACTGGCCCTGGTCCCAACACTGTGTAAATAGCTCATAAGTGAATGAAATTAATATATATATAACCCCTCTGCCCCCTGTTTTTGGCATATATCCCCCACTCTAAATCCCATTACTTCCTTTTCACTGGGCTGGTTGTCTGTCCGCAGTTATTTGTGTTGCCGTAAATTATGTACGCCGCAGCGGCATACCAGCCGTACATGTGTCTCCGGCAATTTGACATCATGTCCATTTCGGGATAGCATAATCAGTGGCTGCGCCAAAATGACTGGGCTGCCACACAAATTACAGTTACCATTGGCATACAGTAGGAGAGGAGGCGAGGCGGAAGAGCAGCCGAGACAGTGGGGTCGGTCGACGGCGACTCTCGTGCAAGTTTCATGTGTGGCCACAACAGGACTTCTCAAGTTGGTAACTTCTTTGGCCGCAGGGACATTGATAAGGGTCGGTCAACTCTGTCCTGCGGTTTGTTTACCCACACTTTTGGGCAGGGGCTGTCTACGCTTTGGCCTTGCAGTAGATCTCTGCTATTCTGCTCAACAATAGCTTTAAAGAGAGAGAGAGAGAGAGAGAGTAATCAGTCTTCGTGATACTTATTAGACCCGGAGCCTCTCCTTTTGCTGTTGATTTCTGTTGCGGCTGTCCACATGACCGTTCCGACTGTCAAAATAATTAACGAATTCGAGTTACATGCGTGGGCAGAGCCGAAGCCTGAAAGCCAATGACAGACCACCGCTGCGACCATATCGACATGCCATATTAGTGAGGGGAGGTAATTGAACTGCAAATTACACCTACATGAAGCGTGGGCAGCGTGAGAAGACAGTGCAGAGAGAGAGAGAGAGAGTGAGCGACAGTAGAATGAGGTTATGTAATGAGCTGTCAACGTGAGAACAGCTGTCACCGTTATGTTATAACTAAAGCTGTCCACTTTGTGGCTTCTATGTGGGCTGGGCTGTGTGTGTGTGTGTGTGTGGTTGAACACACTGATAAAGCAAAGACAAGGAGCAAGTAAAGGGGAGAAAGAAGCAACAAAAGGTAAAGTGCAAACAATTTAGCACGTGTTTCGGTGGTTGCTGTTGCTGGCCAAGACAAAAGGCTAAAGTTGGCTGTAGGTAAAAGGGTGAAGCTAAGATAAGAGTCAGCCACAGTAACTAACCGTTGGCAAGGGGGGCACTTTGGGGAGGTGTACTGTGGGCACTTTGGGATTGCTATGCAAGCAGCACAATGGCAACCAAAGAACTTGGTGCAATTTTCTAATCAGAATTGTGGTTTCCATTGGCAGTTTCTTCGCAGCGAGAGAGAGGAGAGAACGAAGTCTTATTGTTAACAGTGGCTGTAAAACTAGAGATCTGAAAACTTCACTGCGTAAATATGCGGTGCAGTGGCTGTAAAACTGTATGTTGCGCTCTTGTCAAAGTTAAACGGTTAAACGGCTTGAAAAACTTTTTACACAGCTTCCCACTGGCTGCAAAACTGGCTTCTGCTAATAAACAGTGAACATTAAACTATTTGTGTGATTTTGGAAAGCTCTCAAAACAGAAGTTAACTGTTAATGCTAGTTAATTAATAAGCGCAACAAGTGCTTTAGTTATTAAATTCAATTACTCAATGGCCGCCATGTCTGTGACTGCTAGACCAATGCCACCCCAAAATATAACCGCCCCAAACTTAATTACCCTGTCAATCGCCATCTGCACATTCACATCCACATCGACCCAACGATTGCCACTTAATGCCCGTGTCTTTGTTCAATACACAATCCAATCCCAATGACTGCAATCAAATTGCAAATGAATTGTTTATAATGTGACAAAAGTGGCCCAATATGCCTGTCAGGTGGATGTCAAATGCACACCTGGAATTCGCTTGAATTAATTTTCATACTCAACGCCTCTGCTTCTGCCTCTGCCCCTGCCAGAAGCAGCGCAGCGACAGCGGCAATCACACAGAGCTTCAATGGAAAACAAGAAAGGCAAGCAAAGCCCACATCGAGAGTCGAGGCTTTGCATACCCTGGCAGATTATTTCGAAGATGTGCAGAAAAGTTTGTGTGTGGGAGAGGGAAGAATTTCGGCAGATCGGAATGTGTTCGCGCAATCAAAAAGAGCAAGTGAGAGCAGTGAATGAGAGAGTACAATTGTACACCCACTCACTCTCCATCTCACTCCCACCAACAGGTGACGCATTCACACTTTGTAGATATCCCGTTGCAGTGGGAGAGTAGAGCACGCATCTAGCGAGAGTAGCTAAAGAGAGAGTGACAGCGAGTGCTAAGCTTCACACGCATTTTTACCGCTCTCGCGCACTCAATTTTTTTCTCCCTGTCCAAGCGCGCGTTCACAAGTTAGCTCCGCGTTTTAAGCAGTGAAAATCTGGAAAATACGTCAAATCGAGTGAGGAAAAAGTGTCCAGCCGTTGTGTAGTGAAGTGCAGTGTAGTGGTGCAGTGATTAAATAAGGAAAAGACTAAAAAGTGTGTGTTTAGTGCAAGAAAATGTGTTGGGTCAAGGGCGGGGGCGCAGAAAGAGGCAAAGTGGCCAACAACAAAATGGCAGTACAGCGAAGGAAAAGGGCGGCAATGTGTGGAAGTTTATTATATATTTGAAATTAATTAATTAATTTCCACGGAAATTCGTAACATCGTAAAATGTCATTTAGTGATGTGTGGTGGTGCAGTAAATAAACCGTTAGTGCGTGTGTGTTTGCGTTTTCGGTTTCGTGCGGGAAAAGGACAGGGAGATTCTCGCGTCGGACAAAATGAGCTTTCTGAAAGAAAGCTCGAGAAGATTTAGTTCTTTCAATTTCTTCTTTCCTTCTACTATGGCAAAGGTGAGTTGAACTTAATTTTGCATGGAGTGTGAAATGTCCTATTTGCCGGGTTGCAAACAGCTGGTAAAAATCATCATTCATACCCTCTGCCAGGGTACTCGTTGAACAATTTGAATTGCAAATTGAACAGAGCTTAGGGTGACAAAAAGAGGGAAGGGAAGGGAAGGGAAAGGAAGGAGTTGCGAGTGAGTGAGTGAGTGAAGGCTGTGTCTTTAAGTTTCAAGGGGGGAACATAATCAGCTAACAGGAACACCCAACGACCGCATCAAGGTCTATTTAAACAGGGTGAGGCATACAATTTCGCGCTCGTCAGAGTTTATTTTATTTTATTGTCAGTTTCTACCTTTCTCTCTTCAGGCGCTATTGGAAGAGCGCGCTATGGGCAAGCCTCTCCTTGTGAAATTACACCTTGGGCTGCAGTTGCCGTTCGCAAATTGAGCAGCTAAATGTGTGTGTGTTAGTGAAAGGGAGATAGGTAATGTGTGGGAGTAAATTGTAGTTGTATTGAGTCGGGAAATGTGCAAGAGATCGTCACCGCTGACAGGCCAATTAAGCTCTCATGTTGCATTGGTGCTGTGCTCTCATCAGCGGCAGACATTTTGGGAATTTCGACGGGAAGAGAGGACACCTCCACTAAAGCGACTATCGACTTTCACTTTCCAGTTCCCAAAGGCCTTTTTTTTGTCAAATATTTTGCATTGCATTTGCATTGGTAATTACACTGCGCTACGGAGAGATATTTTGCTTAAAATTATCATCTTCAAACAGGAATGCCAATGGGTTCGGTTTATGGAGAAATTAAGCTTTAAGTCTCCCAATTTGGTTATCTCTAATGCTATGCTGCTGCTGCTTCAGCTCAGTGAACGTACAAAAGTAAGACCTGGCCAACTCGAGTGCAGTCGAGTGTTTGTCGTCATTCCAATTTCCGTTTATTCAAATGAACCAATCCCACCAGCACCCCCCTGTCTGATAAACTATCAAATTTAATTGCTTTCACACTTGGCCAGTGTTGGTAAGCACACACAAACACACTTGCACACACACCCACACACACACACACACACTGATGTACAGGTGCATCTGTTGGTGCCACATTTGCATAGCTCACAATTAGTTTTCTCATTATCGCAGATAATATTCGCCGCATTTGCGATAAGGGCCCCTCCCCCACCCCCACCCCCCAGTGCAATGCTGACCGACCGACTGACCGACCGACCACCTCCATATGCATTAATATTATCGTTTTGTCGTGTGTGTGTGTGTGTGCGTGTGTCTGTACTTGTAATTGCCCAGCACGGCCACTTCTGGGCAACACACTCTCCCTTGTCCTGGTCCTTTCCCTCTCTCTCTCTGTCTCTCTCTCTCACTCCATGCCAGTCGGCACAAATGGCACCTACCTATGCTTTGATGGTTTCAATTACTGCAAAATTACCGACCCGCGTCACCTGGCCTCTACACCGTTTCCTTCTTGGTCTCCTTCCTATTGCTTGCTCTTCTCCTTGGTTGCCTCTACTCTGGGGCTCGCCTGCCTGCTCCATTCACTACTCTGGCCAGGCTTGTTCCCCCCCCTCCCCGTATTTTGACCCACATAACCACGGCAAATGCTTTTGTGTGCAGATTTTATGGCTCAGCTGATGTGGCAACGATGGTAATTTACGCATTAGGTTTTGGCAGCACACAATAAGCTCCCCTCCCCCTCGCACACCTCAAGCGGATAACCAGGATCCTGTCGGCGTACACCTTTCTGAGTTTTTGCCTAAAACAATTGCTGTGGAAATGGCTTGAGCATTTTTTTTAGTGCCTTTTAGAATTTGTTTTAGGGGAATTTTTATGTATTTTATGTTTGGATACTTAAGTTATGAAAGTTAAACGTGCACTTTAAGCTGTGGAAACCCCTCGTAGTTGGAGAACTCTTCTTTTAAACTTTTCTTGAGCCATAATTAAAGAATAATTTAATATGTTTAAAAAACTGCCCCTCTGAGTTTTTGTCCTTTTTAGATGACAAATTATTAAATTGCCATGGCCAATTTGTATGCCAATTTCTGGGCGCTTTTCCTTTAAAAATTCCTTTCGATATTGATAAGCGAAAAAAGAAATGTTGATTAATTAAGCGAATTACGGGAGTCATGGAGTGCAATTAAAATGTCAGCGCTGCCCACAGTGTGCCAGGGCTGTTTCTACATATATGTATATGTATATGGGCTATATGTAGGTTCCCCGGGCAACGGCCGGCATCCCGGCCCGGTATTGGTTATGTCACGCTTCCCCTTTCATCCTACCGGCTTCCAGCTGTTTATTCCCTCGAATCTCGGCGCTGCGTGTGCAGCTCAAATTGTAATTAATGATGCAAGACAGCCGGCTGGCAGCAGCAGTAGCTCCCACTTTTCATACACCCAATCCCCCCATCCGTTGCTCCTGCTGCTCCACGGCGTACAGACCACAGTCGGATCCAAACCGAAAATCTCTGCCAGATCCGGGTTGGCCTTGTCATCCTGCCACCACTCCAGTGTTGTCCTGCGCCTTTTGTTGATGTTTTTCATACCCTCGCAAAAGGGTTTCCAGGCAGCAGTTTGCAATGGATCGTGGGATTGTAGATCACGAGATGCCCCATTGCTGGACAGCTGGAAATCCCTGCTGATATTTGGCGTCACTAAATAGGATTTTTATAGAAAATCAGTAATCAGTAAATCAGTGGTAAATTCATATCAAAAGGAAAATATTATTCAAAAATCTATAATTTATTTTTCGTTTTCTAGGGTATACTCATTGTCGCTTTTTCCTTTGCTTCCCCGCTTTACTGTTTGTTTGCTTAAATCATCGACGCGGAGCGCGTTTTAAACGCGTTTCTCATGCTTTTCGTGTAAATAAATGAAAAGTTCGTTTAATTCTCGTCGATTCTTTATGTGCAAAAGGGGGAGGTTGGGGGGTTGGGGGTTGGGGTTGTGCGTTAAGTTGTGTGTGCCACAGACAGTGGCAGCGCTGGCAGTGGAAGGGGGCGTGGCCAGGCGGGTATCGTTTACTTTGGAAATGAAAAATTATGATTACATCAACAATAATCGAAATGCGCTTGTAAGCTTCACTTCTGCTCCTTCTCTTGCTTTTGCTCCTTCTCCTGCTTCTGCTTCTGCTCCTTCTTCTGCTGCTGCTCCTTCTCCTGCTCCTTCTCCTGCTCCTGCTCCTCCTTTTCCTTCTTCTGCTGCTGCTGCTGCTTCTGTCAGGCCCGCTTCCTCTTCTGCATATTCTTTGCTCACAATTCCGTTCCGCTTTTCCGCTCTCCCTACATACCACTCTCTCCCGCTCTCGCCCTCTCACGATGACTGCTGGCTTCCCTTTGGTGCCGCTATCTTTTGCATGGCTCCGTTATTGTCGTTATTGTTGTACCCATTGGCAGTTAGGGTATATCGAATATGAGCAGAGCTTTGTGCTGAATAGGGGCAGGCACTCTAGGAGGCCCCTTATATTATTTATGTTCTTGATGTCCAACAATCAATGCTGAAAATTCGTTTCTTTCTGTCTGGTTCTATTAATTTAATCGCTCTTTATTTTGTGATAACTCCCTCAAAATCTACACAGATCCTTCATTAAATCCGATCATAGGATTACTTAATTTTAAGGTAAAAAAAGTCTGTGTTTAAATTTTTAATTTTTCTACAATCTTTAGTGTCATATATTCTGCCTTAAAAATGATTGATCCTCCAGGGTATTAAAGTCCTCGATCCTCGTTGTACCCAATTTATGTTGTTGCTGCTTTTGTTGCATTTTTTTTTGTTGGGTCTTTTTTGGCAATTTCTCTTCGTTGGCGTTGCTGACTTGCAATGCTCTCATGCGTAGCAGACGGCTGGGTGAGGGCAGGGAGGAGTGTGAAGGGGGTGGTGTACACAGGCACTCATGGGGAAATGGGGTGGGGTGTGGTGGGGTTGGGAGGTGAAATGGTTTCGTAGTAATGTAAACGTTCAATATTTGTGTTCAAAGTGAAAAAAATCGGAGACGTTTTTTGCACTTCTTCTGGCGGGGATGGGATGGGATGCTCCTCTCTCTCACTGCACTTCTCGCATGCATAGCTGCAAGGGGTGTTAGTGTAGGGGTGTGGCAGTGTCGCTCTTCACTGGGGATCTCGATTAAAGGGCCCCTGCGGACTATAGATCTAAAAATGTCTAAATGGTGAGTTCTTCAAATCTCTTATAGGGAAGTGCTCTGTGGGAAAACACTTTCCTTTCGTTGCTATACTTGCGGCTGCTTCTCTCGCCTCTCTCCACTTTTCATGATTTTTTTCCTTTACATAATTTTCAGGTCTATTCTATGTAGTCATCTTTATCCATCAGCACTTCCCAATCTCAAGATTTATTTAGCTAGATTTGCACTCGCGAATTTCTGGCGGGAAACTCCAATGGTCGCACCTTCTATTGCCCGCTACCTTGTCTTGGTCCTTCCCTTTTCTTCTGCTACTTTTCACTGTATCATCCAGGCTGCTTCTTCCTCCTGCCACACACCTCCTTCCACACCACCCGCTCGCACATTGAACAAGCAGCGACGCGTTCAGCCAAAAAGTATGCAAGGCAAAATCGGAAAAAATGCGCGTGGCAGCACCTCCGACGGCGTCGTCCATCTCCTCTTTCGGGGATCCTCTTTTCGGCTGGCTCCCTATCTCAATGGCCGCCCACCTTTCTCTCTCCGTCTCTCCCCTTCTCACACTCTCTCCCCCTCTGCTGGTGTGTGTGAGATATGCATATAAATCAGCGTTGTCTGGGAACGGGCGACAGGACAGGACAGGGACAGGGACAGGGCTGTGGCATCGCTGTCTCCTGTCTCTATTACCCTCTCCCTCTCACACTCTTGTTGTACACCCTCTTCTACTGTTCCTCCTGCGCCTCCTTCTCCAGCATCTTTGATCCGGCGACAATGCCAAAGCCCCAGACACAAAACACAACAATTTTTGGGTGCCTGCCTGCCTGCATTGCGGCGCCTCTGCCGCTGCTGCTGCTTACACCCCACATCACGCTGTCTCTTTCCAGCTACCTACTACTACTCTGTCTCTCTCTCTCTGTCTCTCTCTTTCTAGCTGTGTGTCTCTTTCGCTCCAGTCTTGGGGTTGACTGCACTCGGCATTATGCTTTGCGTATTTGTCGCTTTATGAAGTCATCTTGGCGTAAAAGCAAATTTATGACCAACTTCACTTTATTTCTGTCAGTTTTTGGCCCAAAACATAAAGATGGCCATCTTTCTCAGCCACCCCCCCCCTACCCTATCTCTGTCTCTTTCGCTCTCTTGCTGCGAAAGAACATTTCCTTTATCTTCTTTTATAAACTCCAGAGCATTGTGCATTAGCATTAGCTGGCGGAATGTGTCAAATGGTCTGTGGCATGCCCCACCAAAGGGGTTGACAGTCTATAAAGCGGTTTTGCAGCTTAGTTTTTTTTTTGGACACATTTTTTTATTGGTATTTTATGCGAAAATATCCCTGGAATTGGTATAATTTGAATATTAAGTTTATTGTGGCATACAAAATTCGATGTACGCAAATACAGGAAATCTCTACTTTTAGGAAGGAATTCCATGAAAGCAAATAACGATTTATTTATTTAGTTAAATTTTGTTGTTTATTTGCTAGCCATTTTCCTTTTTACTTTCCATCAGTAAAAGTTATTTGTATCTCCTCTTCTTTTTTATGTCAATTTTTATTGGCTGACATGTGGATTTTAATTGAAAAATGCATAAACTTTGTTGCCAAAAACTTTTCTATGAGCCAAAAACTTTGTCGAGCAATTAATCAACTATTGGCTAAAGTTTAAGGCATTAATAAAGCTTATTAATCCAAATGGGTTTTGTTAGGTTTTTGTTTGAGCAGATTTAAAGCTGAAAAAAATACAGGGGGAATTTTTGGTTGTTTGAGATCTTTAAATCATTTCGGTTTATGTTCCCCATTTAATTGTCTTTCGTAAAAGAGCTAAAAGGGCAGCATTTCATGTTCATTGTTTTACATGTCTGCTGCATTAAACTTGATAACCTGTCAACAAGGTTGCAAGTCGCTTTAGAGATGGTCATGTGGTAGAAGATATTTTGTGTGACTCGTGATGGGGGGAATTTTATGTCTATTTCTGACATGAAACTTGTGAAAAGAAAGATTCTAAAAGGTACTAAAATTATATATTAGTACAAATAAATATCAAAGTTTGATATTTTTTTTAAATTTTAATTTTAATAAATTTTATGAAACTTATGAAAAGAAAGTTTCTAAAAGCTACTAAAATTAATTACTAAATATGTTATGTAACATAAATTAGTTTTAGTATAAAGTTTGATATTATTTTTTAATTTTAATTTTTTGTTTTTTTAATTTTAATAAATTTTTTGAAACTTAAGAAAAGAAAGTTTCTAAAAGCTACTAAAATTAATTTAAAAAAAAATATATTATGTAACATAAATTAGATTTAATATAAAGTTTGATATTATTTTTTAATTTTAATTTTTTTTTAATTTTAAGAAAATTCTAAATTTTTTTTGGACTTTTTGATGGATTTTACGATGAACGCTTGACAGCTCTTGAAAATTTCTTTGCTCAAATATTTTAGCACTTTGTTTTATAGCGAAAATTTTGAACAATTTTGTGGAAATTAAAGTGACAAAAAGGCTGTATTTTTAGCAGATCCAAAAAATGCAATAAATAATAATTTTGTTTTGTTTTTTGTTTTGTAGAGTTCGAGTCTCCTTTCTTGGTGAATATTCGTGAGTTTCCATCGTTCTGCAGGCTTCCAATTCCAAGCCGTGTCCATCGCTACCACAGACGACACATCCAGCAGGCTTTCTCATTCACTCTTTTGTACTCCTTGCCACCTCCCCCTAGGCGAACACACAGAAGAAAGGAGCATTTTTTGTTTTGTATAGCATACTTAAGCGGGCAGTGAAGCATTTTTGTGTGCGGTGCGGCAATTCGTGTAGCAATTGTCAGGCCAATTACCGTGCCGCAATTATGAACCGTATGAGCACATAAACCCCCGGATACGCTTATAGCCCCCAGGATATGTCCTCTCTCTCTGTCTCTTTATGGTGCATACCCTTGTGGCTATAAAACTCTTAGCCAAAAAAAAGGCGGCTGAGGAGGAGCAGCAGGGGAGTATTCCCGTTTGACCCTAAAAACCAACGAAAACTGACACCGAATTGTATGCAAACAGTAAATGAAAAGTGATAGGACTGAATGGGAGCAAGGGGTGGGGCGGTGTGGGGTGTGGGGAATGCTATAAGGCATAAAAGAAGCCACGGAGAAGGCGGAGAGAAAGCCAAAGAGAGTGCAAGTCAGGGGGGGGGAGCGCCGAAAAAGTTATCAGCTTGTTAATTGCTTAACTTTTTCACTTCAACTTTTTTTATTCGTCGACGAGCAGCAGCAGCAGCAGAGTGGAGCCGTGGAGTGGAGTGGTGGTGGAGCCCTGCAGATAAAAACCAAAAAAGGCAAAAATAAAGGAACAAATGAAAGAGGTCTACACGATGGGGTGTACCAAGAGACCAGAGACAGATGCAAATTTTGCCCACCCAAGAAACTCTGGCTGCCCCAGAAAGTGTATGTTTCGCCGTTTTATTTTGCTCGTTCTTCCGACATTTTTTCCCCTTTCACTGGGAAATTTAAATGACAAATGGCAGAAGGCGACTGCAACTTTGACCCTATCCATGACCGCTTCCAGCTTCCAGCTCCCAGCCTCCAGTGACCCCCCTGTGACTTTTCTCCTCTATGACATTTGCTTATCGGTCGCTTACAATGTCATAACAGAGCCTCCAGAGGTCCAGCGAGAGAGAGAGTGAGAGAGAGGGAGAGAGAGAGAGGAAGAGAAGTTTTTCGGTAGCCAGAAAAAACTTTGCTTTTCCCTCCTCTAATCTTGTGACAGGCCCAAACAGAGGAACCAGAAGGAGCAGAAGGACCAAAAGGAGGAGGTCCTGTAATTAGGGTCGAGTTTGGTGGGAGCGGGGGGCTACGGCTACGGTACGGGTACGGTCCTGAAATAAAATGAAAAATCAATGCAGCATACTAAAACTCTCATTACTCATATGCCAGGGAATTGAATGGCAGGAAGGTGAAATTAATAGTACACTGAGCGAAAAGAATGTGCTGCGAATTAATAATATATAAACTCACAGTACATATTCCGCAGGAATTACAGCTTACAAAATATGTACACGAAACTGGGCCGAAAAGTAGAAAATTAGAAAAAGCGGCAGATAGCCAAGAAGAAAAAGGAATTTGAGCTCTTTTAGCTATAGCCGCCAATATAACTAAATACCCAAGTATTTCAAAATCATTTTTTATAACTTCTAAATAAAAAAAAAAAATACTACCAAATATACCAAATATACCAATATACCAAATTATACCAAATATAATTTCAACTAACATAATTTAATATTCAAGCAATAGCTACATAATAATAAAGCAACATCTCCAATCCGGTTAGAATATTAATTATCGAGGGACTAATTTACATTATAAAAGAAAGACAAACATTTTACTTAATTATAAGTTATCTCTGCCGTGCAAGCGCCTGCATGCACACAACCTCGAAGGCGACGGTACGGCACAGAGAGAACTATGAAGAGAGAGCGCGGCTTCTGCCGGCGCGACTGATCTGTCGCTGATAAATGTGCGCAGGTAGGCGGCAAAGCAAAACCTTTTTCTGTGTTGCTCTCTCGTTCCCTCGCTACGCAAGCTCGATGTCGTGCGGGCGCTGGAATGAGGGAATGCAAAAGCTGAGACGAGCTGCCTGCCTGATCGAAGGTACTCTTTACTGAGTGATCGCCGAGAGTATATTCATCACTGTGTTCATGCTGCGCTCTAGTGTCTTCGGTCTCAGCATACCCATACCCCCCTCAAGAGTACAGGGTACAATCGTACCATCTCTTTGTGCCGTACCTTCACCTTCGAGGTTGTGTGCATGCAGGCGCTTGCAAGGGCAGAAACTACTTAGCTCCAGTGCATGTACTCAATGTACAAATTAATGCTCTTCTCCCACAAATGCTTCATATTAGGCATCGTATTTTTTTCGCTCAGTGCATGGCCCTGCCCTGCCCTTGCCCTTACCCTAGGATTTCCCTGCATTCCCTTCCTGCGCTGTAGTCATAGGTTCCTGAAGCTTCGACCATAAAAAGCACATTAAAACCATTTAAAAGTTGGCCTAATCTGCACAAGCGGACGGACCAAGCCCGGGTACCGTACCCAAAGGTAAACATACATACATACATACATACATATATATGTACATATCTATGGACAATGTTTTATGACTCTGGCGCTGGGCTTTTCTCTCTTCCACACTCTGCTTTTCCCTCTGTTTTTCTGCGCTCTCTCTCTTTCACTGCTTTATTGGCCCTGCCCAAATTGATTAAAAGATCAATGATTATGTGCCCGTTTAATGGTTCATTGCATTTAATTTAATTTTTCTTGCTTTTAATTTTAGTTGGAGATTTGGCAAGGTCGTAATCTGTTTGGGTGTGGGCTGGTTGGGCCAAAAGGGAAATTAAAAGCAGGAAATAATTTTTCAACCTTGACGGATAACGAAAGAGTTTGAAAGGTTTTCTTAATGGCTGGAAAATAGGAAAAGTTCTTTGAAGGTAAATGAAGGTCAAATGTTCAGGGAAGTTCCGTGGGAGGGAATTGCAACTTTGATAAATTATAATTACAATTTTCGAGGAATAATTAAGCTAAAGAAAGTTTGTTTTGTATGTGGTAGAAAAACTAATGATGGGAACAGAATTTTTTTGAAAGAATATTCCAGAAACTTCTCTTTGAATGAGAAGAATTTTTCAGAATTTTCAGAATCATTTTGTAAGAATATTCTAGAAACTTCTCGTTGAATGTAAATAAATCACCTGAAAGTTCCTTCAAGAACTTGCATGAAACTCTTCAAATTATCGTCATATTATTTATTTTATTGTTTATTATTATCGTTGACACTGTTGATTCATCGATTGTTTATCGTTTACAAACAGTTTAACGACGATGACTATTTCTCAGACACGTTCTCCCCGAACTGACACAAGCGACAGAAGAAGTTCTCATCCAGAACTGTAAACTGTAAAAGAATGATAACTTTTGGCGCAATCCTAAGACCATTACTCCCTCCCTCTTTGAGTGTGTAAATGTGCTCATAAGAGTAATGCCTCTGTCTGTTATAGTTCTTGATGATGACTTTATGTGGAATGACTCACGTAGTCAAACAGTAAAAGTTTTCAATTGGTATTATGCTATTATTAAAAGATAACCGAGAATGAGAACGCAGCAACCCCACCCCCCTACCCCACGCGCCAGAGCAGTTCTTCACGCTGAAAACTTTTTCTAGTTCGCGTTGTTTTTTACATCGCAAGAAAAACAAAAGAAAATATAGATAAGAAAGAGCAACACTCAGCACAAATCTCACTCTTTGCGAATTGAAAAAAAACAACAAAAAAATGGGGAAAAAAGGAAAAAGCTGTAAAATGCAGACAATTGCGATAAATGCGCGGGGGGTGCAGCGAAAGACGTTGCAAAAGTGCAAATGGATGATTGTGAAGGGGTTGGGGTGTGGGGTAAAAATCATTGAATACCCGCAACGTGATGCAGAAACTTCGCATATTTTTCTTCATGCACAGACAGACACACACACACACACACACACACACGTGCTGCCATTTCCGTTTCCGGTTGCTGCTTCTACTACGCTCCGCTCTGCATTCTTATGCATGTATCTGGCGTGATAAATAAAATGTTTAAGCACACATTTTCGGATCCATTGTGTAGATTTGACTTTGAACCGTTGCCCCACTGCCACTGCCACTGCCCCTTCATGCTCGTTTTTTTTTTTGTTACGTGATGCAGCAGCAGCCAAAGTGTTGCAGACAACGATGACGATAGTGAACGTTGCTGAAGCTGCAGCTTGTTGCTGTCTGCAATTGCTTTTATCAAAAGTGGAATGCAGCATTCCGGAATCCAGAGGGTGGTAGGGGGGTTGTATTGAATGAGCAGTTTCCTAAGAAATGGAAATCGAGGACGTTGCTTTACTTTAAAGTATAAAGAAACCTGCAGATACATTAAAAGACAATACAAAATTAAATTAAATTAAATTAAGTTCTTGCTTGCGCTACAATCTCCATTATAAAATGCTGCTTGCCATAGTCAACATTTCATTTGCAATTTTTGTATTTTTTATTTGTGGCATTTTCAATTGCAATTTTTGTGCTGCATTTGCTGCTTTTGACACGGCTCCCGGCTCAGGACTCTCTCTGACTCACTACTTCCCTCCCTCTCTAAGCTGCTGAGCCATCAGGGAAAACCAAATCCTTAACTAAGAAATTTTCAAGAATTTTCTTATGCAGTTTGCAGTTTGCAGTTTGTTTTGTTTTGTTTTTTGTGGTTCTCAAGGCTGCTGCTGCTTGGCTGGCTGCCTGGTTCGGTTGGTTAGTAATGTCTCTTACACACGCTAATGAGCAAAATAATTAATGATGCTTCTGTCGTCTCAGTCGTCTCAGTCTCTTGCCCTCCCTCCGCCCGCACATCTCTGTGGGTTTTCTGCTGGTTGTAGTAACATTTTCCATGCCATTTGGCAGAAAAGTTTCACTTGACAAAACTTGAAGTAGTCCGTCCGCACAGAGCAGAGCAGCAGCAGCAGCAGCAGCAGAGCAGGCCACAGTAGTGGATGCGATGCGGAATCCATCACAGGCTTCCATGCTGCCCTTAATAAGCAGTTAATTTCATAGTTTTCCTACAGTTTTTCCTTCTCTCTGGCATTAAAAGTTTGCAAAATAACATTGCCAACATGTTGTTCCTCTGTGTGTGTGTGTGTCTGTGTGTGTGTGCGGCTTCTGTTTGTTGCCGGCTTTTCCTGACTGTCGGTGGGGCGGCAGCAGCAGCGAGAGAGTGAGAGGTAGATAGGTAACAGAATTTTTCCCCATTTTCATTACATTATGCTGCAGCTTCAGAGCTTCGGTCGGTCGGTAACTCTTCATTCGTTCAACTTAATTTACGTTTTATAACTTTTGCAATCATTACATGTTGCATTTATTTTTCTACGCTACTCTCTCTCTCTCTCTTCCTCTCTGCCTCTCCCACTTGTTTTTCCTTGTTATTTTTGTTTTCTTTTTTTTTTTTTGCTTTGTTGCTAGTTTTTCTCTTTTTGTTTCACTGTACAACAACCGTGTGCATAAACCATTTAGTAACAATTTTTGCTTTGGCAAAGTTTCTTTTTTTTCTGCTCTCAGGCAGCTGCTGTGCATGGATATGCTGTGTTCTGGGTCTGGGTGCCACGAGAATGATGCTCTACGTAGGAGCTGTGGGAATACTGTGTATGGGTTTCATATTAGAAATATATATTAGCAATAAATCCGTGATTTTATATTTAGCACAAGAATCAGTAGGGAAATAATATTAGAAAATTACCAGCAAATTCTGCGAAAAATACTATAATTAATGTCATGAATATATTATGGAAAATATCAGATAAATACTAAATTATGACACAGAAATTCTAGAAATAATGCCCAAAAAGGACCACAAAAAAGACCATACAATTTTAAAAAATAGTATAAACATAACCGGAAAATAAACCAATAACAGAAATAATTATTCCAATATTTACTAGAAATAATACTTTAAAATATACCAAAAATAACAACATATAAATACTAGATAAAATATAGGAAACATACAGGAATAAAGAATATAAAACTATAAATTATAGCAGAAAAAATAACAGAAAAATTCCAGAAATAATAAAATAATATAATATAATATATATAATAATAATATAACATAATATAATAATAATAATTAATATTTGTAATGCCACATGCATAATATGAAATACTAGGAAACGGCATTCTAACAGTTGCCAAACTTGCGCTTTTGAAAGGACTTCATCTATGGCACTAAATTCTGGTTTCCCTGAATAACAATTCCAGGCAAGCATTTCTCTGGATTTTATTATTGCTTAAAGCTAAATTTCCATGCCCCTCCAGTTACTGACTTTTCTAGGGTATCACAACAACACACACACACAGTGGCATAGCCATCTAAACAAGAAAGTTTTTCTTACAATTTCCGCTTGCAAATTCATTTTAATTAACCGATAATTGTGGGAAAAAGGAGAAAAAATATTTCAATGAACAAGTCGCTGGCTCACATGAAGCATACTTATTGGCTCACAAGCTGCATGGCTTTCCAATTGGCGTACAAAAGTGGGAGCTGTGCTGCATGCCACACAGAACGAGTTAGGGATGGGTTGGGATGGGATGGGAGCAGCACATGGATGTTAAGTGTAAGTCACATTAGCGCCAGGAGTCCGTCCGTCCTCCCCCCCCCATTCGATGGAGCTGTGTGTGAGAGTTCTTTGGCTGTGAGTGAACTTTTAGTAACTGCTACAAATCTGTAACCAGGGAGAGCTAGTTAGCAAAGGCTTATCACACAGACAGACAGACGGCATAGAGACAGCGAGAGAGACGCTATACAATCACTCAGACAATCTCTCACATGGAAGGGAAAATGACAGCCATACATCACATTGCAGGAGGAGTAGCAGCAGGAGCAGGAGGAGCAGCAGGAGGAGCAGGAGCAAAAGCAGGAGCAGCATTAGGAGCAGCAGCAGGAGGAGCAGCAGCAGCAGAATTCCCCCTTAAAGACAGGAACACAGACACTTCATAATGACACCCAAGCTACTGGTTCTGCTGGCTCCTGACTGCTGGCTCCACCAACTTCTCTGGAACTGCTCGCCTCCTGCCCCCTCGCATGGCTATGAATTACATTTTACGTAACGTAAGCTTTTGCCCAACGTAATCGCAACATGACAACAAGTAATGAGCTTTGACACGCCCCCCCCACACACCCACACACACTCCTTCACTTCCATTTCTTTCGTTTTCTTTGGTAGCTCCTATCGGTGGCTCCCTATCCGAGTAGATCCGACTTACGGACAGAAGAGACGGCACTACTTAGCATTTCTTTTTTGCCCCCAAAATGGAAGCAGGTAAATGCAGTGAGCGAAATTAATGGTGGGGTGGCTTAAGAAGTTGTTAAGAGGGAAAATCAGTGGTTTTTGAGGTTAGTGTTTTATTGGTGTCAAATCGATTATTAAATCGATTTTTTGGTATCGGAAATTGTACTGGAAAAGCGTCCAAATATTGGACTAGAGATTGAGCAGCAGCAGGACTTCTTCAGCAATTCATTCAACTAGAAAAATAACAAAAATATAAATAGAAAATAATTTATTATTTTATTAATTTTGAGATTAATAAATAAATAATTAATAAATAAATAATAATAAGTAAATGAATAAATAATAATAAATAAATAATAAATGATAAATAAATAAATAAATAATAATAAATAAATAAATAATAAATAATAATAATAATCAATAATAATAATAAATAGTAATAAACAATAAATAAACAAATAAATAATAATAGTAATAAATAGTAATAATAAAATAAAAAAATAAAATAAAAATTAAACTAAAATTCGTTTGCAGAAATGATGAGCTGGAATTAGCAATGCGTTTGGGTCTGCGATCATTTCTAGAAAATATTAAGTATACAACTTTCTGTCAGTGCAGCTTTGGCAGCCTCGGACCAAAGCTATTTCTCATTTTTGTGGCACCCACCCACCCAACGGTGGACCTGTCTGTGTGCTTGTAACCCGCTCTCACTCTCTCTGTAGCCCAATGCAAGGTGTCGGTTAAATCATAGCAAAAGTATATCTCTGCGCTGCACTGTGGGAAATTTGGGTGGCACAAGGGACAAGCAAAAGGGGACAGCAGTGCGGACAGGGACAGCGAGGCAGCCCGAGTTGATAAGCATCTGTGCACTTCATTTTTGCACTTTTCTCAAGTCCTTGCAGCAATTTTATTACAAGCAACTTAAAACCTCTGCCGGCAGCCCCTCTCGCCCTGCCTCCCCGGGCGGCTGAAACTTTGTTCGTTCGCTGCTGCTGCTGCTGCTGCTGCCAGATCCTGACGCACTGGCTGCGCTTTCTTATTTATTTGCAATTGCAATGACATTGCCGTCGCCATCGTCATCCGGGTGCTGCTGCTGCTGCTGCTGCTGGTCCATCGTCCTCTGGTATTTATTCAAGTGTGAGCATCAGAGCCGTCCCCCCCAGGAGTCCCTTGGCTGTGCTCCTGTCTGTCTGTCTGTCTGTCGTTCTGGCTGCTCTGGCTGCTTGTGAATGCGATTTAAACTTCTTACACACACATTTTGAATGGGCAAGTTGCAAAGTGCCAAGTCCATTACGAAGACAGTGTCCTGAGAGAGAGAGAGACAGAGACGCAGCGTGGATAACACCGCCTTGACACTGACTCAACAAATGCCGCACACTCCTCCGCCTGCTCCGCACACTCCACCGCTGCTCATCCTCTCAGCAAACCCCCTCGGAAGCAGCCTTCAATCTCTGCCTGAAAGTCTCTGCTACGCTCTGCTCCTTGTCAATCGGCATTAAAATCACAAAACAGCCTTCAGGAAGAAATAGAAGCAGGAGGAGCAAGGGGAGCAAGAGGAGCCAGAGTGAAGTGGAGCGGAGGAGCTGGATTGGAGGTAGGAATAAATATAGATGGACCTACCCCTGCCACCTGCCCCTGCCTTCTCCCCTGTCATTCCTTCGCTGCTGCTCAAAATCCTTTTCTCGCCTTGAACTGCCACTGGAATATGAAACTTTCCAAGTGGCCAACGGCAATGGCACTCCAAAAGAAAAATCGTTGCACAATTGCAATCACTCACACCACACACACACACACAGCCACACACGCACACACACACACAGGCACACAGGCACACAAATACACATAGGAAAAATGTATAAGAATGATATATGTTGGGAGTCGCCATAAGAACCATGGGATACCTCATAATGTGGTTTATTTTTGGGAAAAATATAAAGAAAATAATCCCATGAAAATTAACCAAAACGAGAAGGAACGTGTGAGTCGCTTCTGGGGACGCGACTCTACTTATACCCGTACTCAGTCAGTATATACATTTTTGAGCTTATGATTTTTAAGAATTTTAGAAAAAAAAAAAATTTTACATTTTACATTTTTTTGCTACATATGCTATCTACATCTACATATACAATGTATATTCTACATCTTACATGTAGATTGTACATGTTCCAATTAGATTCTACATCTCCTCCGCTAGGGGTTGCTCGCGCACTGAACGCGGCAGAATGTGCGAGCGAGAAGGAAAATTAGATGCGCTGTCGTTGGCGGGCGGGGGGAAGGGAAGCAACTGAAAATTAATTTCTTCATTCTGGCTATAATTATGATCCGATCTGATTCAAATTCGGCAATCTGGTAGATATGGGCATTCTCTACGATACTGCGTTTTTAGTTTTATCGTATCTTTAAAACTGTGCCTGCCACAGATTTTCGTCCTTTGTGTGGGCGGAAGGGGGCGGGGCGAAATTTTGAAATACACTTGTAGCAGTGTGATATCACATGAGTCTGGAAACCAAATTTGGTTTCTCTAGCTCTTATAGTCTCTGAGATCCAGGCGCTCATCAAGACGGACGGACGGACAGACGGACAGACGGACGGACAGACGGACATGGCTATATCGACTCGGCTATTGATGCTGATCAAGAATATATATACTTTATGGGGTCGGAAACGTTTCCTTCTCTGCGTTGCACACATCCACTTTTACCACAAATCTAATATACCCCTTAACTCTTTTTTGAGTACGGGTATAAAAATCAATTAGAAAATAGTAGACTGAAGTATTTGTTTTGCTTTATATGAAGAATTAGTTGCTTGGCGTTAGTTTAGTTCTATTAATTTAATAAATATATTATTAATTAATTATATTATTCTATTAATTAATATTTAATAATAATATTAATTAATAATTAATAACAGCAAATCAAAACTGTGCAAATTAGTGTAATTAGTATGTATATTAATATATATTAATATTATTATTAATTATTATTAATAATTATTAATTATGAAAATTATTAATAATGCAAATTAGTGTAATTGGTATATTAATATTTATTAATATTAATTATTATTAATAATTATTATAATTATTAGTATATTAATATTTATTAATATTAATTATTAATATATTATTATTATACATTATTAATAATTATTAATTAATATTAATATACTAATTACACTAATTTGCAAAGTTTTGTCTTGATTTGCAGCCAAAATTTCATCTGCCAAAGCAACAGATAGACCGCCACAGACTTCCACCAAACGCTCTAAAAAATAAAAATAAATTAAATAGTAAGTAAATAAAAATTATTTGATGAACTAGAGACTTCTCCCTCCTTTAAACAATATACCCTGTGCAGCCAACTGAATACCCTGTAAAATAAAAGGGGGCGAACAAAAAAGAAAAAAATGAATTGATGGCTTGACTAACTGACTAACTGCGAAGAGAGAGACCCAAATGATAAATAGCAGCGACTGATACGTTGTTACTTCCTCCCCCTGCCGCTAAGCATTCCTTCCCACACGCTCCTCTAAGCATTCATTCCCCCCCTCACAGGTTGACTTGCGAGTTGCAGGCGGCTCTATCTCTGCGGCTGCTGCTGCTCCTATGCCTCTTCACATGCCTCAAGATTTATGTTGCGCATCAATTGCTTTGAGAGAAGTTCTTGCCATTGCTTGAGAACTTCAGCAGGGCAGGTGTAGAGGGGGGGATGCAGAACGGCTGGTGGCAAGGGTGCCAGGGGTGGCAAGGGTGGTTGGTGTACCATTTAAGGCGCTGCCTCGTAATTTATATTATGAAATGAAGTATGGCCTGGCGGGGGCATATGTATTTTGAATGACTTTGACTTTACAAGTGTTTCGAGGTGGGGCGGGGGCTTTCACTTAAAAGTTATCAAATCTGAAGTGGTGTAGGGGAGGGGGATGGAGAGTGGAGAGTGGAGAGTGCGTACCAAGAAACATACATATGAATGTCGTTTGATTGCGTCAAGTGACTGCCTGTCTCTCCACTTGCCACTTGAGTTTTTGATTTTCGCCTTGAAATTATATTTTAATTAGAGATTTTAGCAGCCAACTGAGTTTCAATTGAAAGATTTTAATTAGCCGCAAATTACAGAGGATGCGGATGTGTCTACTCATAGCAGCAGCAGCAGTGGAATTGCTTTTTGGCTGTAGGACTTTTCCAAGGTTAGCAAAACAACGCAAGGCAGCAACACTAACAGTACGTTAAGTAATTATACTTTATTGTCTGTGATAATTGTTACCATAAACCTACATAATAAACTTAAAAAAAAAAAAAAAAGCAACATGCTAGAAATTCTCTTACGCCCCAATTATATTACTCGCTCAAATAGTTGTAAACATCTGCCTTTTAGTACAAATATTTCTCCTCTTTCTTTAACCCTACTTCTTTCTGCCCATTTCTCCCCATTCCTCTATTAATCTTCTTGACAAAGCTCTCTTAACTTTCCCCACAAAAACTTCTTTTCCGCGCCCGCAAAGGTTAATCTCTGAATAAGCCGCTAGAAATCTCTAGCATTTAATCGCTAAACTTTCACCTGCCACTCGATGACTCGCTGCTCTTCAGCTCAGTTCATTCAGAAATTCATTCATTCATTGGCTCAATCACTTACTCAATCATCGATTTTTCAGCTGTTTGGCAAAATTTTCTCATGGCCTTAAGATTCATTTCCAAGCAATTGATTTTGGGCGCTAAAATGAGATTTCAAGAAGTGCCAGCTGGAATGTGTGTGTGTGATGTGTGTGTGTGTGTGTGATGTGTGTGTGTGTGTGTAATGTGTGTGTGTGTGATGTGTGATGTGTGTATGTGTGTGTGTTATGTATGTGTGTGTAATGTGTGTGATGTGAGTGCCGTACCTTTTTAATTAACATAAAAATCTAATTTGCAGCATTTTGACTTTTGGGGCACGCGACGCAGCTGTGGCAGTGAGGCGTCTCTCTCTGTGTGTGTGTGTGTGTGTGTGTGTGTGTGTGTGTGTGTGTATGGGTGTGTGGAGTGGGCAGGTCTCGTCTCTAGCATTATGAAAACAGCTTAACCTTATGGCCAACGATGTGTGCCATAATGTGTTCTCCTCTGCCGTTCATACTTATTCCATGTGTTTTTTTGTTCTCTCTCATTTTATACACTTTGTGTGTAGGGTATTTGGATTCTCATGAGAGTTTTGGCAGCGCAGAAAAATATTATAAAAATTCCATAGTAAAATTCGGCCCTAAAAAGTGTATCTATAACTTCAGCATTCAATGCCACACTTTTCTGGCATTATTTTTTCACCATTTTCCTGCTCTGCCCTGCTCTTTCTCTTTGTCAGCTAGCAACGCTTTTGACATTGGCTTAGACAAGGCCAAAAGCTTACCAAAACACCTGCCTGCATCTCTCTGGCCATGATGGCTACAACGTTCTTCACATCAGCAGCATCAGCAGGAGCAGCAGCAGGAACAGCATCAGCCTCCTCATCCGCTCCGCACAACAGCCACATCAGAAGCCACGTTGTCGTTGTCCTCGCGGCACATTAGCGACATTTACACGTCGCAGCAATTTCAAACAGCAGCCGACAACCTTCCTACTCATCCTCCTCCATCTACTCCTACTCCTCATTCTCGTCATCGTCGTCGTCATAGCGCCTTCATATGTAGCGTAGCGTCCGCTCGCTTTGATACGTGGACGTGTATGGTACATACACCCACACCCACACCCCGGCCCAGCATGCAGTCAGTCATAATCATTTTCATTGTCAACATTTTGCGCGACACATGACAACAGCAACAGCCAGCAGCCAGCCAGCAGCCAGCCAGCAGCCAGCTACAGCCAGCAACAGCAACAAACAGAGCTGACACCGAAAGCTCAAGCAACAACAGCAACAAACAACAACACAAACAATGCGAAGCAAAAAAAAAACGTTGCTCCTATTTTGTGTGTCATCTTGTTGGATTGCTCATTAGAAGCAATTAGCTATATCTCTTGCTCTCTTGCTCTCTCGCTGTCGTTCCCGCTCCCTGTGTGTGTGATAGCCAACAGCAAAAAATTAAGCATAAATAAATATTCTAGCATGGCAACTATAAAGATACCCCCGCTAAGCAGAATATAATCAAACATTTTTGATTTTGCTTGCATAGGCTGGAAATTGTTTGCTTTAAAGCAGAGTAAAACGCACAAAAAATTCAACACGAAACATAATCAAAACTAGGCAGAAATTAACTTATTAGTTGAGTGACTATTTCGCACGGAACTCTCTGCGCCTGCAAGCGCCTGCATGCACACAACTCGAGAGCGAAGGTACGGCACAGAGAGAACTATGAAGAGAGAGCGCGACTTCTGCCTGTCGCTGATAAATGTGCGCAGGTAGGCGGCAAAGCAAAACCTTTTTCTGTGCTGCTCTCTCGTTCCCTCTGCTAGATGTCGTGCGCGGTGGAATGAGGGAATGCAAAAGCTGAGACGAGCTGCCTAGCCGATCGAAGGTACTGCTTACTGAGTGATCTCCGAGAGTGAGTATATTCGTCACTGTGTTCATTCCGGGCTCTATTTGCTAGTGCGCTGCCCACAAACACAGCATACTCTGACTCCCAACGAGTACAGGGTACAATCACGTTGCGTATGTACAGAAAAAATGGGAGTACAAATTAGTGCCTACTTTGCTGGCGTTGGTTGGCGCGGCGGCTCATTTAAATTATATATTTACAGGCATGCAAATTTGATTGCCACTTTCCACAATTTTCTCGCGCTCTTTTTCGCTTTTTCTGAATTAAATTTTAAGTGGCAGAGAATCAGAAAGGACAGTGGAGGGGCACCACACCTACCCACTGTGTTTCTCTGTGGACGGGTGTAAATGTCAATAGCCAAACGGCAAACAATGACAATGGACCAGGACCAGGACCACCGCTCGTTGTCGCTGGCAAACATTTGACCAAAATGACCGCAACGCAACGCCACGAAAGGGAATGGAAATGGAAGGTGACACACACACACACACACACACACACCAATAAAGAATTTAACAAAAAAATAAAATACAAAATAAGTGGAAAATCAAGTGGAAATCGAGTGAAACGAATAGAAGATACCCAGCATGAAGTGTGTTTAGATGATTAATGTGACGATTATTATGGATTTTATGTGCATATGGAATATTGTTTTCCATTCAATTGAGTGCCTAAATAATTGCGTGCCCCCCTAGCAGCATATTTTAAGGGGTTCCTTCTACTTGGGGTATCTCCATTCATATTCACCATCTAACTGCACATCCAGCCTGCTGGCTGTGGTTACTTCTGAATTAGTTGTTGCCCCCCCCCCCCCAAAAACCGCCTTTCTCACAGCACATTTCCTCTGCTCAATGGTTTATGTAAATTTTTGTTGTTGTAATTTTCCAACACACAAAACAGAGAGCAGGCCACGCCCCCCACACCCCCTGTTGGCAGCATGTTCCCGCCCCACTTGTACTAGCATTTGCATTTAAATCTCATTAGTTTTTAATGGTTTTAGATTTGGTGTTGTTTTTTTTTTGTATTTAAATAATTTTTTTTGGTTTTTATTTAAAACATTTTTGCGAATTTTTGGGTTTTGTTCTGAAACTGACAACTTTTAATTCGCTCTTCCTGTTTCTCGCGCTCTCTCTCTCTCTCTCTCTCTCCTTCTGGTTACAACTTTCGTGTGCCAATTCCGGCGGAAACAAAACATGGCCGCTGTTGCCCGTGGCGGGGGGTAAACCACCAGAAACGCGCGAGCTAAGCGAACGCCCCTTTATCTGCCATAATTGGGTGCGGGGGGATGTGTTGTTGCCATTTTGTTGTGTGTTTATTTAATGAAATTGCACACAAAACATATGTTTCACTTACAAACACACACACACACACACACACATACACACTTGCAGTAGGAGAGAGAGAGAGTTGGATTGGAAAATTCTCGTATTTCGTAGCATACTTTTCTGCTGAGTGCTGCATATCCGGTGCTGCTGGTGCTGCTGCTGCTCCACTTGACTTCCAACGACTCCATTTGTCCATTTTGGCTGTTGCACGTTGTCTGTTGTTGATGCAACATTTTCAACATTTATTATGCAATTATGTTGGCACTGTTGATTGGGTAGGGGGTACATATATGCCAGAATTGGATTGGATATGGATTTATAAATACATATATATTGTCTACTTGTCTACTGCTTTTCATTAGTTTCCAATACATTTGCAAGACCTGAAAGTGTTTTAATTTTTACTGTGCGACGATTATCAAAAAGGTTTCCTTTTTGCAGGCAAAATCCTACATATTTTCCATATTTAATTAACGAATATTATGTATGTATATTATTATCATAATGAATTAATAATTATTATTATTATTATTTATTATTTATAAATTTTTTTTGCCTTTTTCCTCGTGTTACCTTCATGATTTTCCTAGCTGGTTATCTCAGCCACTTTTACAGGTCATCTGCCTCGTCAGTTTTTATTTGGAATGTCTCACCTGTTTCGCATTCGCATTCCTGGCTGTCTGGCCGTCTGGCTGTCTGTCTGTGTGGCTTTTGTGCCTGTGAATATTTTAACATAATTGCCATGTAAGCGAAATGTACACAGCTTCTGGCGCTTTAGACTCTCTCCTTTTTAAGCCATTTTTGGTGGCGTTTCGTATGAATATGCGACATTGTTTATGGGGCTTAATTTGCATTTGTCTGTTGCTCATTTATGGCTCAGTCTGCCTCGGCCTCAGCCTTTTTTATCTGTGTATCTGTGGAGTGCATTGCCCTCTTATGGCACTCGCAGATAAAGCCATATATACATTTATATATATGTATATGTTATGTAGATACAGATACATTAATATCTGTGTTGCATGGCGCATTAATGTCGCTTTGAATGTGGCTTCAGATCGTGCACGTCCTTGGCTGGTTGGGGCTGGGCCTGTGGGTCGCCTGGCTGTTGGCTTTAAATTTTCAATTCGCATGCAATGACTTAATTGTTCATAATTTTGTTATCAGATTAACACAAATTCCGCTTAACGATAATGACTTCATGCAGTTTATGGGCAGTGCGTGCGCCAGGATTCAGAAACCCAGAACCCGGGCACCCGGCACCCGGGCACACTCAGCAAAGGACACGGCGCCGGCACTCGCGGCTTATCCATTATCAGCTGCACGCCAGCACTCGCCAGAACCACTCTCCATCTACATCTCCCTCTCTCCCTACCTCTCTCTCTCCCTCCCTCTCTCTCTCTATCAATGTCCTTCTCTAGGGGCCATTGGATTTTATCGCAGGACAACGCTGATTAAATATCAACGTAATTTATTATTCAAATTAAGTTTATCGCCGAACAAAAGGCAGACGGAATGCCCTGAAAGGGCGTATACGGGAAGTTTATATGGAAAATGGCCTACACTAAGAGAAAATTGATTAACTATAATAGCAGAGAATTTTCTTAGCTTTAAGTTATTTGCAAGAAAAAATTGGGCTAACATTTTGGAATGAAATTAGCTAAAAATTTGGCCAAGTCTTTACTGCTAAGCCACACTGAAAAAGGGAGGGAGAGAGTGCTAGGAAAATTCTATATATTAAGGAAAAAATACCAAGGAAGAGAGTGCACCTTTTCCGACATCCACTGGGAGAAAAAAGGGAAATACTTCAAGATTTTGCCTTAAAATTAATGGGAATAATTTTATCATGACATTTTTTTCGTATATTTTGGTTAGAAAATGTTTATTTTAGTTTATGAAAAAATCATAAAAACTCACACTTTGGCTAAGCCACACTGTGAGAGAGAGTGTGTGACAAATAGAGAGAGAATCGTTAAATGCGTGAGTGCTTTCGAAATAAAATACAACCATGACTGAGTCACACTGGGAGAGAGAAGGAGAGCGCCAGCTCATAATGCAATCAATTGCCTTTATTTGAAGAATATTTTTCAGAGTGTATGATTATTCATGTCCATACATCAGTGCGGATGTGCGGGTGGTGTGGGTGGTGTGGGTGTGTGGGTGTACGGTGGAGTGTTCCAAATTGACATATCGCTTTCATATACATGCACACATACATGCATATGGATGTGAATACATGGGCACTCGCTATGCCATACTGCCAGCCCGTACCCCCACCCCCTACCTTTTAGGCAAACAAATTAGCTACGGGTATAGGCTATCCATAACAGCGAGAGAGCTCCACAAATACAGCACTCGGATACGTGTGAGAGGAGTACACGACACTTCACTTCACTCCACTCCACAAATACATAACACTAGTCACCTATCGCTGGGATTTTCATATGCATACATACACATACCTACCTTCATATACATATGTACATATATACGTGTATGCATATATTTATGCATCGCATCGCATACACAAATGAGAATTTTGACGCTCCATGGGGTTTTCTATCAAAAATGCATTTGTCATTATAAATGCAACGTGCAACCAAGCTGCACTCAATGTCGCTATGCCATGTCGTGCTCTGTCATACGGACTCTCCATCTCTCTCCTTCTTTCTCTCTCCTCCTCTCTCTCTCTCTCTGACACAAAACTCATTTCGGGGGTAGATGGAAAATGACATGTGGAAGGTGCATGTGGCATCATGTTGGAGGTGCTTAGATATCTTTGATTGAAGGGGCTATGATTTATGATATTTATGTGGAGTAAAGCTCAAGGAATTAGAAGTATTTATAACATGCCAAAACTAATTGGAAATTTACTCAAAATTAAGCAAAAAATATTTCGGCTTAATGGAATAAGCTATATCTATATATCAAGGCAAAGACCATTAATACTTAGGCCTTAAGCTACTTTTAATCATTCATTAGTCATCCAGAAAAAACTCCTCAAGAAATCCTCTGCAGATGATATGAGACCCTTCCTGTCCAATCACAAATCTGACACCCGCCAGCTAAGCCACACTGCGAGAGGGCGAAATTAGTGTTCTGGTCTGCTACTCTTAGGAAAGATCTATGCATATATTTCTACCCTAATCCTTAATCTGATTTTTTAAACCTATTTTTTAGCTTTTAATTCTATGATATCTTAATGCATTTTTTTGCTTAATTTTTTTACAGCTTCCCCATAAAGTACTCCTCCAAAAACAGACTCAAATAAATAGCTGCTAAATAGGTGAGTTTCCCCCGTTTAAAATCAACACTTTTAAGAGCATTCAATCATCAGCGATTGATGCACCACCAAAAATTTCACCACTTGTTTAATTTTCAATTATAAATTCATATAAATTCAATGCGCGACGCCGCGCGGCCACAACCATTATCGCGTCCATTATCCCACTCATCCAGACACCAGACCAGGCGGACCGGCCACGACGCCTCTACCTGTATAGCAGCCCCCCCGTCCATGCCGCCCCATGACCCCCAGTGGGGTGGGGGTACACAATGGTGGGCTTTTGGGCAGCGGCCGCCATTATGTTGCCGCCTGCGTTACCTAGATTTCAGTTGCGGCACGGTCAAAACGTGTTCAATAATTTTGTCAATAAAATGTCAGAGCAGAGAGGCATGAAAAAAAAGCCCCTGCTGCCAGCGTAGTTGTGTTTGCCACACAACAAAAACAGCAAAAAATGGAGTGTTTTATATATTTTCTCTACCGTGTTTTTTGTTTTTTTTTTTTGGGTTGAATTTTTGTCGGTTGTGTGGCCTACAAATCGTAGCCCTGAATGCGGTTGAATACTGTCAGCCCATAAGTTTACCTCTCTTGCTGTCCCCCACTCTCTCTCACTCTCTGTGTCTGTTTCTTTCCCTCTCCCACTCTCGCACATTAAACTCATTGTGTTTATGGCATAAATTTGCATGTTTTTCACGTAAATTTTTCAATTTGAATGGACGTCGATCCTTTTTTTGGGCACACTTTTTTTTTTTTTGCAGCAATAGAGGAGTAGGCGTGGGAGTGAATGGTTTAAGGGACCTGGGTGCTTTGTTAGGAGAGGCTTTTTGGGTTCGATAGGTGGGCGGCATGTTGTTAGACATGTTAAACACAAAAATTTAAAAGGTGACAGAAAGTCAACCCATCCATACATCAGATCAAATCAGTTTTGAAATTTTTGCGACACTTAAATGCAAACCAAATGGGAGCCAAAGTGGGGCCCAGAGACTAAAGGTTTTTCCCTTGGGGTTTATGTAGATAATTCAAAAGTTTTCATTCGGTGTACGGAAAGACAGGAAATTAAGTGCAGGTTATAGTCCAATGGAATGTTAATAAAAGTGGAGTAAAAATACTGAATTTAACTAAATGTTTTTAAAGCTATTCTTTGCTAGCTCAAGCAAATCTTTTTAAAGCTATTCTTTGCTAGTTTAAGCAAAGGCATTAAATAAGCATTAAGGTCCCTTCAAAACTCAAATCTCTGCCCCGTAAAATGCCCATTTAAAATCCAAGCTAAACACCAACTGAAAATAGTTTTCACCCATTTAAAATTGTAACCCACATTTAAGGCACACACACGAACACACTTTTTACACACTGCATGTGTGTGTGTTTTCTACTTTTTTAAATATTTATATGCATATTTATGTTTATATTTGCTGTACGGGTTACAGTCAAAAGCACGACAGTTTTGCGACGTTGATTTTTGTGTATGTGTGGCAGCTGCAGGACCCACCCAAGTTTTAATGTGTGTGTGTGTACCCCTGTATTTAAGTGTCAAAGGCATGTGTTTAGCATGCCTCATTTGAGCGCAAATACACCTGCAGCCATCAATTATGCAAAGAGCCGGAGACCGAAGTCTCCGTCGTCCGTAGTCCGTCCCGGGCTCGTCAGGTGAGAGGCTTCTACAGTTTTGGTGCCTGGCTTTTTGGCTTGGGGCTTGGCCTGACTGCGCTTGTCTTTCTGGCCATGCTTCCTGCTTAGACCAACTTCTAGCGACAGGCAGGCAGGGTTGCAAGCAGGCGGCACATTCAACGCCATCGCCAAGTGCTGTCTGCACCTTCCTCACTGCTCTCACTTCATTCATTCATTCAACCATTCAACCAGCGCAGCGCAGCGCAGCCTTCTCTCTAAATTAATTTATTGGCCTGCCTGGCATACACCAAATAACTGCAGTTTGCATAATCATCACACACACACACACACACACACACACATACACATACACCCATATGTGAAGAGAGAGGGGGAGCACCGTTGGACAGCTTATAAAATATTTATACAAACTGCAAGTTGCCTGGCCAACTCCTCTGGCTGGATGGCTGACTGGCCGACTGGCTGGCGCCTGCAGTATGCAGAAATTTTTGGTGAAATATCCTTTGATGGCGAGTCGATTTCTATGCCCTGCAAATCGTCGTTGAACCCCTAGGTTGAGTGTGTTAGGGGGGTTCTTTGACTGGGCAAGGGTTTCTTAGGAAGGGGCCAAATATTGGAATTAATCTTGCAGTAATTTCTAATTAAGAACCAATGAAATGGGAAATGGGAACCAATGGGAAAACAGTCCTTAATATTGTGAAAGTTTAATGCGAAATTCAAGGTACATTTTAAGGATTTCTGGTAACAAATTTTCCAAATATTTGTATTGAAAATTACCAGGGACCGTAAATAATGATTATTAATTGTTTTTTAATAAAAAAAATCACATACTTATAATAAACATAAAAAAAATAGATTACACCAAAATCTCTGCATTTCTCTGCTATTATTTTTAAATTTCAAATTACAATTACAGTGCTAAGCCACACTGGGATAGAATGCATATTGAGAATTTTCATTTAAAAGCTGTCTGAAGCGTTTTGAAATTCTCATAATCGATGAGGCGACACTTTCTTAAATCAAAAATCCAAGAAAATATATCCCAAAGACTCCCCCATCTGAAGTCCCCCCTCCGACTACGCCTCTGTGTGTGTCTCGAGTGTGTGTCAGTGGCATGGTCTGGGTTGGTACCTGTAAAACGAACATCAAATTCGTGCCGCAAAAGGTCATTGAAAATCGTTTACCGAAAACTAAAGTTTAATTACCAGCACACGCCCAATTTGACACGCCCCCCGCTGGCCGCATAACCCCTTAACCCCTTAACCCCACCGAAAGTCGTTGGCCTAATTGTGGGTTAACAATCTGGAAACTTATTGAACTATGAAGCAAGGAAAACGCCCAACTCATCAATTATGCTGCACAAGGGAGAAAGGAGGAAGAGTCCCTCCTTTTTGGGTGATTTTAGGCTATAAAAGACCGTTTTGGACGAGCAGGACCAGGCTTATGAGCTGTAAAGTGTACACGGAGCAGTGAAAGCAGTCAGTAGAGATGTTAGGTCGATTCTTCACCTCGTCATATCCCATGGAAAGGCACTACTTTATGCTGCCCAAATTTGCACTATCGGTGATTGGTTTCTATCCGGAACAGGAGCGCACTTTGGGGCTTCGCCTGTGGAGTTTTGTCAACTTTTTCATCCTCGCCTACGGCTGCTATGCGGAGGCATACTACGGCATACACTATATAGCCATTGACATAGCCACTGCCCTGGATGCCCTGTGTCCAGTGGCCTCGAGCATTCTCTCCCTGCTGAAGATGGTCAGCATTTGGTATTACCGGGACGAAATGAAGGCGTTGATTCAAAGGATTCGCACCTTAACCGAAGCACAGCGTTCGGAGCGGAAACTTGGCTACAAGAAGAGATTCTACACGCTGGCCACCAGGCTGACGGCATTGCTCCTCATCTCGGGTCTATGCACGAGCACTTCGTACTCGGTGAGGCATTTGCTGGACAATGTGCTGAGACGTGCCCATGGCAAGGATTGGATCTATGAGACGCCGTTTAAAATGATGTGAGTAAAAAAGATGCACCCTGTCATGGTTGAGGGTAAGGCTAACACACAGTCGAATATACCCATGGATCACGCGGTAATCAGTGCATGCGATCGGCGCGTCTCAGTTTTTGCATTCCCTCAGACATCGTACATGCGTATCACTGTTACTAGAGGGAACGAGAGAGCAATACAGAAAAGGTTTTGCTTTGCCGCCTACCTGCGCACATTTATCAGCGACAGATCAGCCGCGCTGGCAGAAGTCGCGCTCTCTCTTCATAGTTCTCTCTGTGCCGTACCTTCGCCTTCGAGTTTTGTGCATGCAGGCGCTTGCAGGGCACTATGGGAACTTTGACCACTTTTTCTGGCCAAAACTCATTTTTCGAAAGTAGTTAAAATAATATATTTGTTGACCTGATATATCCGAATAACATTGATCTTTAATGTTATGCAAAAAAAAAGTTAACAGCGCGCGCCACTGTTAAATTAACAGCTGTTAAAGTCAGCTGTTTACTATCGATAGGCGAATGTTGGTGGAAAAATTTGTTTTTTGTCTTATAAAAGTGCTAAAAAGTTATAAATTCATTAATTTAATTGATTTCTTTACAATGGGTTCGATTCAGACAGGTATGTAATATATGTTTATGTGTTTGAACTGTTAAAATTGTGCTCATAATTATGTTAAATGACTCATTTTTTAACAAGTCTAAATTTGTGACAAAAATGTGTCTTTGAAGAGGCGTACAAAAAAGTGACGTCTCTTGGAAGCATAGGACTTAATGCATCTTGTAGAAAATTCAATCTTGTTCAAATGTTCATAGTGGTAATCCGCGACTCCTCGCGTCTTCTTTGCAATATTAACTTTTAGACAAAAACATAGGACTGCAGCAACATTTGAAACGGTTAAATGTGATTTTTGGAGGGTTGGTCAACCAATTTTAGTTGAGTCATTTCTCGATCGATTTTTATGAACAATGCTTTGATCGACGCTTAATTGATGCATCTACACACAAAAAATATAAGAGCAAAGGATACGATTTGTTTTCGACTTTTCTTGCGTTTTTAAAGTCAAAATTTTGAAAAAAGTTCTGAGCAAAACCGATAAATTTTGCATTGGAAAACTTAATATTTTCCAGACGGTAAGCTGAAGCTACAAGGTGCTCAGGTCTGCTTTATAGATGCATTTATCAGCTTTTCAGAATGTCAAAGTTCATTGCAACCATATGTAAGATACTTAAGTAATGTGCAAAATAAAAGAGCTACCTCTGAAAAGAGCATCACAAAAAATACCAAGAAAAGTTCGATTTTGTCGAGTAGTGATATTGACCGATATCCCTGGTTGTCAATGACTGCTACAGTGCTCAAAATCTTAGTGAATTCAAGCGATATAAAAGAAAACAAGATTCTACCTGTGGGATATTTTGCAGAAGAGAGTGCCAAGTTTCGAAATAAAATTTATAAAATTTTAGATTTAAAATGAGGCCGAAAAGAAAATCTCACGGACGTGTTCCACACTTCAGATACTATTATCTCATCGATTAACCTTGAAAGGAGCATAAAAAAGCAAAAATAATCTCATTCCAACTGAGGTGTTCGGTCTTTTACAAAGCGAATTCATTCGTTCAGGCAGAGATCCACTGGAGCAGATTAGTTTCGATGAGCTGGCTGAAGATCAATTCGAATTCTCGTGGATGATGGGGCTCAAAAACAAACTCCATGAGGATTAACAAAAGGTGTGAAAGGAAACCTATTATTTACAATAAATTTGTGTTTCTTTCATATTTCAGGTCTTCTGATTAAAATTTTTGTGAAAAAGATACCAGAAATAATAATTTTCATTTTTTTTAAATTGTTTTTAAGGCGTGCCACGCCCTCTTGAATAAAATAAGATGTTCTCAACATGTTCCCAAAATTTTTGTTTTTTTATTTTTTGAGCAAAAAAATAAAAATGAGATTTCTTTATAAAAAAAGGAGTTGCCACGCCCATTTTTTCAAAATACCTTCATTTTTCTATTATAAACTCATATCAAAAAACTAAACCAAAAAATATTGTTTCGTTTGGAAGTTATTAATTATTGCCACAAAAAGTGGTCAAAGTTCCCATAGTGCAGGGCAGAGAAGAGCCACATTAAGTATGCTCTTTGGCTGCATACACACATGCATAAGTACTTACATGAACATGCGTGTATTTCTATGAGAGCAATTAAGCTCATTTCTGCGCAGTTTTAAGAGTTTATTTTCTATTCGCTGCTCACACTCTTTTTGTTTGCTGTTGTGGCTTGCCAGATTTGTTGTAATTTAGCTAATTTTCAGAGTTTTTCTTCCTTGTAGACTGCCAGCTCCTCTGCTCCGTTTGCCGCTCTACCCCCTCACCTACATGATCGTTCATTGGCATGGCTACATCACTGTTGCTTGCTTTACAGGAGCCGATGGTTTATTTCTTGGTTTCTGTTTATATCTGACGGTGCTGCTGTTCTCCCTGCGCGACGATGTCAACGATTTGCTGGAGGTGGCCAGCATAGAAGACACCCCCACCGAAGAGACTGAGGCACGTATTGTGCGTGAAATGGAGAAGCTGGTGGATCGGCACAATGAGATAGCAGAACTCACGCAGCGAGTGTCGGGTGTCATGGTGGAGATCACCCTGGGACACTTTGTAACCTCTAGTCTTATTATAGGCACCAGTGTGGTGGATATGCTGCTGGTGGGTTGGCAGTTTGATATTCTATGTATATGGATCATCGGTGCATATTTTTTTTGTTATATTTTTGTTTTTTTTTCTTGTAGTTTTCAGGCGTTGGCATCGTCGTTTATTTGGTATACACCTGGGCTGTGGGCACCGAAATCTTTTTGTATTGCCTGGGCGGAACACACATCATGGAAGCGGTGCTTATTGTTTTATTTTTTTTTGCTCAGAACAAAACCTTTTTCAAAGTAAAATTTCTTATATTTTCTATTTAGTGCTCGGATCTGGCGCGCTCTACCTTTGCCAGTCACTGGTATGGACACAGTGTACGCGTGCAGAGAATGGCTCTCCTGATGCTGTCTCGTGCTCAAAAAGTGCTCACCATTAAGATTCCATTTTTTTCGCCCTCGCTGGAGACGCTCACATCGGTGGGTGCATCTGTGAACCCCTGTCATTGGGTTGCTTTGAAGATATTCTATGATTTTCCTGCTCTTTAGATTCTACGCTTCACGGGCTCTTTGATTGCTTTAGCCAGATCTCGGATATAGATGATAAAATCGATCTCCACTTCGGAAACCCTCTTACCTTTTAGAGATTAAATATAAATGAAGCAAATTGCAGAAATATATAAAAGCCACAACCTTTGAACCTCTTATTATCCTTAACAATGGATTGATCAATGAAAAATTTAATTTTAGCGGAGCTTCCTAGAGTTCTCTCCCACTGTGGCTTATCGTATGCAATTTTGTAAGAATTTCGATAAATTTCAAATATTTTTCAAAAGAAAAACGCATATTGCACTTTTCCGTATCATTTCCTTTGCTTTCACTCTCGTGAAACTCATTTCCTTTTGTAATATTTCTTTCATACTTTTGTTCTGTGTATTTGTCTGTCTCTCTCTCTCTCTCTCTCTGCCACCTCTTCATCGCCTCTGTGTTAATTCGTGTTTCGGTTTACTTTTCATTTTTCCCTCCTTCCTCTGCTACGCTACTCTCGAATGACCCTCTGATTGTTGTTCTGGATGTTGTCGAATTAAAGCTGCAATGTTGTTTAACATCTCTTCCCCATGCCCATCCCCTGTCCTTACCCTTACCCTATCCTGGCTGCTTTCTCTCTGGCAAATTGGTTTCTTTACCGGTCCTTATTGCTGCCGTCCTCTCGGAATTGCACAAGCTCTCTGGGGGGAAACCTTGCTCTGCTTTCCCAGCACCAGACCGACCACCCACAATTCTCGTCCCACTGCAATGCTCTTTGGCACTTTCTCCTTGGCCATTCCACTTGGCCATTTTCAGGCTGCAGTTGTGCTTACAGTTCATTTCCATGCTCTCGCACTTGCAGTTCCACTGCCACTACGACTACCACACACACACACGCATACCCACACGCACACGCACACACCTTAATGACATCCGCATGGGGCGTGTGGGGAGTATACACTGAAAACAATGGGCTTTAAATATTTAAAATGTATTTTAAATTTCTACTAGGAGTTGCGATCGGCTAATTTTAAAAACTAGAATGAGATCCAGCCTGGCTGAGCGCTCTATCTCGCTCCCTTTTCCAGTGTGGCTTAGCAGTAAAAGATGGAAAATGGTTTTTTGAACTGTATATAATGGGGAAATGGTCCCTATATTTTATCAGTATTTCATTTATAGTTTTTTTTTGCAGTGCATTTATTCGTACTTCATATCCGTTGGGAGGCGCGCTCCCTCCCCCACTCTCGCAAAGACAACCTCTTCAATGCTGTTGATGTTCTCTGTGTGTTTGTGTTTTGGTTTTCTTCTGGGCTTTCTTTTTTTTTTCTGGTTTTTTTCCCATTGTTCATGCACCAAATTCTTGCCATACTTTTCCTTTTCTTTTCTTTTATTTTGCTCTTATTTCTGCTTAATGTTGTAGTCCTTGAAATCCTTTACACGCACATGAATGAGCCTATCTAGTGTCTCTGTCTCTGTCTCTGTCTGTCGCTGTCTCTTTCCTTCCTTATTACTGTTTGTTTGTCCGTCTGTCTGTTTTTTCTGTCTTTTGTTTCTTTTGCCATTTGTTTGTTTGTTTTTTGCTGGCGCCTCCTTTTGTCAAAAGTGCTTTTGCTTGTAATGTGTTCGACGTCAGAACCGAAACGAACCGAGGCGAGACGAGACGAGTGGAGTGGAGGCGACCCCTTTTCCCTATCTATGGCCTGCGCCTTGCCGCCTACGCCCCTCTTATCTCACACTATGGGCATAACCTGAGAGGAGCAGCCTCTTACTTTTTGCGCCCGCGACAGCCCTTTAGTTTTTGCATACCCTGTGCTTGTTTTGAGGAAGGTGCAGGGGGGGATCCTTGATCGTTCTTCATTTTCTTTTAGTTTCTAGAATATTTCTGCTATTATTTCTTTTAATTTATCTGGTATTTTTTTGTAACATTTTGTTGGTATTTCTGGAACTTGGCACTATTACTTCTTTAGTTTCTTAATTTTTTTATTTTTTTTTAAATATTTTTTTCCATTTATTTTTGTTTTGTTTTTTAAGTATATTATTTATTATATCATATTAGATTATATATTATATTATATACATATATATTATTTATTTCTACGAATAATTTAGTTTTCCAAATGTTTATTTTTATTTTTTATGTATGCATCGCTTGCACTTACTTTTAGATACTTTTATTAGTATTTTAGACTATTTTTTAATTAAAATTTTCCATTTATAGGAATACCCGAATAATGGGTGTTTTATAGTTCAGTTATCCGTCTTCTCTTTTTTTTTTGGTTTCGCTATTTTAGAGGTTCTTCTCTTCTCTGTTCATTTGGCGTTTTCTTCTGTTGCTGCTGCTGCTTGTTGCTTGTTATTTTTATTTCGCTTCCATTCAGTCAGAACTCAGAACTTGTTTCCAGCTTCCCAGCAAAAACCCTGCACCAAAAACCACCCACACACCCACACACCGACACAAACCCTCTGCCACAAATTTACCAACCAAAAAAAAAGAAACCCTCTCTTATGGTCCTTGTTAATGTTGTTCGTTTTCACATTTTTATGTGCATTTTGTATGTGTGTGTGTATATGCATGTGCGTGTGTGTGTGTGTGTGTGTGTGTGTGTGTGTGGGGCACACATCCGCATTTGCTACGCAATTTTTGCACTCAAGTTTACCTACTTTTTATGGTAAACACCCAAGGTTGCTTGTTTATTCTAGCAAAAATGTATTTAGGTGAAGCTTAACTACATGTGAATGTGAATGTTGGCTGGCATGTGGATGTGGATGAGTACGAATGAGTATGAGTGTGAGTGTGGGCATGGGTTTGAGTGCGGATAAGCCAGTGGGGGTTGAGTGAGGTTCGCTCGTTCGGTTTGGGCGTGAGGGTGGTGCCAGAGAGCCTGCGGGGGTCACATACACACACACACAACAGTATTACTCCAAACAACCAACAAAATTAACACAACAAAAAAAACGGAGAAATAAGCAAAAATTAAATAAATACTTCAGCGTTTTTTTGTGTGCGCAATTTGCCATAAATAATCGTAGTTTTTTGTTGGTGCATTTCAATAATTATTTTTTGAATCAAAGAAATATAAATTAATCGACGGTAAAAATAAAACAAATGCTTAATAAATATAATGTATGAATTTTAATGCAATAAAAATACTCCAACAAAGTAGTTGCATGGACCATTGGGGTTGGACAATATTTATACAAGTGTAATTTGAATGGTCTCAGGCAAAGGTAACTGAAAATTGATAGACCAATTCGACTAAACTTAACTGCAGAGCTCGAGCTGAAAAATACAATTTTTAGACGACAATTCCTCTGGCAGATAAATAGAGTATATATTTATCGCTCTGATCGATTTGCATTTTGTTTATGTTTTAGAATATTAAATTTGTATGCCCAGCGCCGAAAATTTCAAATCGATAGAATTGATGTGTCATAATAATTATAATGAAAATAATAAGTGGTTAAATTTCCACACAAAACTAAGAAGATTTTATTATTTAATGGCTAAAATTTTTTCATTCAAAAATACAATTTTTTGTATATATTTTATTATATTTGTATTTTATTATTATTATTTTATTATTTAATATCTAAAATGTGTTCATCCAAAAATACAATTTTTTTTGTATATATTTTATTATACTTGTATTATGATTTTATCATGATTGCGGTCCCTTATTCGAGAGTGTGCACGAAAAGCGTCCCGTTTTATTACCATTCGAAGTGAATTCGGCATAAATTCTTGAATATTTTTGCGGTTGGATAATTGATTTGGTGAATTCTTTTTTTCCACAATAAACTTGCGTGCTTCTGGGGCTTTCCACTTCATCCACGTACGTGCTCACAACGATGCGATGATTGATGCATCCCTTTTTCTAAAAACAGAATCAAATTAAAGCTAATAAACAGTGAAATTTGCATGTTGTCTGAGGCGCACACTTACATCCTTTGGTATGTCCATGTTGCACTTGATCTCCAACTTATTGCTGGCCCAAGCGGTTGTTGCTTTCAGCCGGCAACTGGAGCCGCTTGGGTAATTGTTGGGCCAATTGGGGTTTCTAAAATAGTAGGATTCTCCGGGATGAATCGCCTGGCTGTAGTCACAATCCCACTGCATTTCGCCGCTGGCCAGCAAGATGGGCAGCAACAAAAAGCTCAAGATCTCGAATGTGATGTGCATTTTGCTCAGAACTTGTCGCCGTGAAAGCCAACACTGAAATGGCCAAGCATGGCCCTTGACTGGATATCCATATACTGGAATCGAAGCCAAATTAATGCCAGCAGACAATTAAAATTAAATACTCTGTGTACTCTTAAATTAAATTAAATAAAAATTGACATAAATAGAAAATTGTTGCTGGAATTTTTCCTGGAATTTTAGCTTGTTTTTTTTCGGTTAAAATTGAGTTGAAAATCATAGCGAAAAATTCCTAAGAAAGTACTCGAAACTATAGACAGTGTTATTTGGTCATAAATTTCAAAGGTTAGCATAGGGTTAGGGTATAAAATTAACTAACTGCAAGCGAAAGGAAAAACCGGTCTGTCAGAACTTGGCACTTGTTCTGTGTGATCTTGACTGCTGCTTAAACCAGTTGGCCCTTTTGGCTGAGAATGGATTGCCACCACAAACAGGATACAGGTGATACAGGTTCGAAATGGTACATACTAATTATATATATTTTTTATTTATTTATTGAAGGTAGTTGCTAAATCTGATAATATAAACTATGATTAAAATTTAAGAAAAAAAAGGGGATGTAAAAAATAATTTATAAAAATATATTTACGAGTATGTACCACCACATATAGGATGTCTGATACAGTATATATAAATATATATATATGTATGTACGAGTATGTAGTATGTACGCATTTGTTGGAATCTACACCTGTTGAATTTATTTGAAATCTACTGAAAATACACCAAAATACACTTGTGGTATTATTCCAAACCCCCTTTTTATGCAACTTTCTTCACATGCATACACTCAAAGATACATACATATGCATATGGCCAGTGGCAAATGGAAACTCATTCATATTTAAATTAAATATTCGGGCTTTAGCTACCAAAATTGTGAAATTATTTTATTTAAATTAAAATTTATTTAATTTATTTCATTTATTTGTTTTAATTTTATTTAATGTAGTGTACGTACTTTCTCTGAGTGTAGCTTCCATGTTGGGTGTTTGGAAATGCTTCTTGTGGCTTGTTGTTGGTTCTCCTGTTTCTCCTCCGCGGCCCACTGCTGCCCCTGCTGTCCCTCCTCCTTTTTTTTTCGGCCTCTGCCGCTGCTTCTTTTTTTTTTTTTTTTTGTCTCTGCTTTCGGTGCTGTTTCCGCCGCTGCTTCTTGCTGCTCCTTTTGCTGCTGCTGCTGTTGTTGTTGTTATTGTCAACGAGGGAAAAATAATTTTAAATGTAATTTTTACCTACACGACTAATTAAATTTCGCATTTTATGCGCGCAACGGCCCAAGCGAAATGTACATAAAACGAAGGACCAGTAGGAAGGGACGGAGCCAGAGACGGAGCGGTAGCTGTAGCTGTAGCCGGAGCCTCGCAGCGAGCGAATTACCAAAAACAAACACGACCCTAACTGTAAAATGGTGACCCCAACAAGCGAAAGCCGAGCCATACAGCATGTCAGTGCCCCCCCCCCCCCACTCCCCTGCCATATAGGATAGGGGGGTGGGGAGGGGGTCTGGGAATGCGCCAGCGTCGCCACATGAGTGAAATTTTAAGCAGGCGCCAAAGTCTTTGGGCCATTTGCCTTCCCAACAAGAGGACAAGACACGTTCGGTGAGCGAGAGAGCGGGAGCGGGAGAGCGGTATCGGATCCATTAAAATTCCGTTGGGGCATTGTAAAATAAATCCACTTGCAAGTGGTATAAAACAGGGCCCAACAACAGCAACAACAACAACAACAACAACAGGCAATCGCCCCAAAGAAGATGCCAAGAAATCGCGCAACAACAACAACAACAACAACAAAACTCGTCATCGTCAGCGGTTTACTTTTTTTTTTTTTTGTTTTTTTCTGTTTGCTCTTTCCCTTTGGCGGCGTCAAATGCCCAACGCATGTGACTCCTGCAGTCAGCGGAGTCCTAGGGAAATATAGCAAAAACAACAAAAACAACAACAACAACAACAATAAAAAGTAAAAGAGATATCAATTAATTGCGAAACGTTGCGACTAGAAGATGCCCTCGTTTTGAGATTATACTTTGAGGATAATTTGAGGATCGCTGAGCAATAAAATCTGAACTAACAAAGGAAAACTGTTATAAAAAACTATTAAAAAAATCTATTAAATAAAATATTAAAAAAAAAATATTACAAAAAAAATTAATTAAAAAAATAGAATTAAAAAACTATAAAAGTAAGCGTGATTTTTTTCCATATCTAAACAAACTCAACGACAGAATTTTGAGTGCCAAAAAATGTATTTTTTTTTTTATTTGAATTTCCGATACAATTCTAAAATTTAATATTATTATTATTTCCACAATGTATGAAAATGTAAAGGTCGAATTTGGGAACCCATATGTACAGAAAGAAAGTACTTAGCGCTAGCTGGCACAGTCTGAAGCATAAAATCTTGCAGTTCTTCCAGACAACAAACACACCCCGCTAAGTGCTATCTAAATGCTGGGTATTCAACACGCAAACACCCACGCCGTAAAGCCGAAGTCGAAACGCTTTCGCCGACGTCCTTCTGATATGTGAAATGGCAAACAAATATTTTTTTGATGTACGGCCTGAAAGTATGCATTGAAATTCAACACGCGGCAAGGGACAGACAACGCCAAAACACAACGCCAAAACACAAACGTTGTACGCGTATTCGTATTGATTGTGGCAGGAGGCTGGGAACGGGAGAGGACTAGGGATAGGGCTAGGGCTATGGCTAGGAACAGGGACAGTGGCAGGGACAGTGGCAGGGACAGTGGCAGGGACAGGCGTAGGCACAGGGCCAGTGGCAGTGGCAGGGACAGTGGCAGGGGGTACTTTAGTGGCATGTGGTGTTTGAAATGTTGCAAAGCAATCGCTTGAAATTAGCACAAGATCTTTGTTGTTTAAAGCGCGACACGACGCACGCGGCACACGAGGAAACCAACACCAAAAACGGTAGTCAGAGTGGCAGGAAATTACACGAGGCATGCGGCAGGAATAAGTTGATGGAAAGGAAAGGAATACGTGGAACTGGCTGGCTGGCTGGCTGGCTGGCTGGGGGGGCTGTGGTGCTGAAGGAAGTCAAGTGAATTGAAATGGTAATGATACATGACAATGTTTCGCTCCCGTGCAAGAGATACGGCGAAATGGAGACAGACAATCGCTTCGCTGTTTGATGTGAAGGCGTGGCAAGGATATAGCGAGGGAGGGGAGGGGCAGCTTAGAATGTAGCCTGCGATAAGTGTGTGTGCCTGTTCCTACTTACAAATTTGTGCTTTGAATTTCCTGCCACGAATTGCGGCTGCTTTAACAGATGTCACAAGATATTGGACTTAAGTGTGAGCTATTTTTTATTTTTTGTGGGTTTTCGGCTTAAATTTGAGCAGTTGTTTTTTGGTATTGAATTGAGGGAAAGCAAACCTTTATTTTAAAGGGTTAGGGTTAGGTTAGGTTTTATGACATAATTTCTGACGTTGTTCTTTGTGCTTGAACTTCATATTTTTTGCCAGACAGTCTGAGTCTTTGTCTCCAGTTTTTGGTTTACAAAATAATACAAAAATATTAAATATTAAATTTATAAAGATTTTTAGATTTTAATGACGAGTTATAAGCTCGATAAAGGTTGGAGCAGACATCCAAAAAAGGCAGCTTCTACTTTTATGGATATATTAAAATATATACATATATACTAAAATTATTTATGTTCTTTTTATTGAACATAAATTAACATTAAATGGCTTAGACACTCATTCTCATTGTTGCTAATATTCTTTTATAGGAAGTAAAGTCTTGATAACTTCCACAAGCCGAAAACAGAATTTATTCCATGGCTTGAGATATGTTTGAGATAAACTATAGCTTCTTAAGGAGTTCTTGGCTTGAGCTACGTTTGAGATGAACACAAGCTTCTTAAGGACTTAATTGTTCGACTATGGGCAGCACTTTTTATATCAAAGTTTTGTCACATTTTTGCCTTCAGCTTTTGATAGACTTCAAAGATTTTTAAAATGTTTTGCTTTGACATCAACTTAAAATATAGTAACTCACATTTTTTGTAAACATTTTGTAATAAGCCGAAATAAGTAGTTTCTTTATCCATAACTACATTAAGCTTGGACATTTTATTTGTATTGTATAAATAAATAAATATAAATTCTTACATTTCAGCATTTCTTTTCCATATTTATATGCTGAAAAAAAAAACCCACAGAAATAATGTCTTCCCATATTGGTTCTTCTCGTCTTTTATCTGCTTAAAGTAGAAGGTTTTTCCCCTCTTAAATGCTTGCTGTGTTTTTATCACGCATACGCATAATTGAGCGCCTAAAAGACTGAGTCGTAATTAGAGACAAAAACCATAGAGAGTCCGCACCCCCCCATGCCATGTGTCTACCCCCACTTCTATCCGCTGGCTAGTCACTCTCCCCCCTTATTTTCCTGTCCATCTCTGGCTGTGTTTTCCTTCAGCAGCAGCAGCAGCAAGCAGCAAGCAGCACATAATCTGCATACAAATGCGTTGATTTGCCTAATCGACGCCTATTTGTTTGGACCAAAAACGAGAGCACAAAAAACGAACAGAAAAAAAAGAAAAAAAAAGAAGAAAAAAAAGAAAAGGAAAACCCACCATCAAGCGAATATTCTGTCTGCTTCAAAAAGTTTTCCTGCACAAAAAATGAGAGGAACTTTCGTGGAGGAGGAGGCGGAAAGGCGGTAAAGTAAACCGACGTTTAATTTTTTGAAGCGTGTTGCACGCATTAAAATTAAAAGGAGAGGCAGGCACACAGGCACAGAGGCACACGCTCCCTCCACACGCTCCCTCCATCCATCCAGCCCACTGGCGCTGCTGCCACTTCCGTTTGAAGCCCGCGTACGTGATGCTTGGGAGCATCAAAAACTGGCAATTGGAAGGGGAATGCGAATGCGAATGGGAATGGGAACGGAACGTTGCCTTTGACTATGTTTTGCATTTGCATGCAAATGTTTTTTTTTTCATTGGAGTTTTCACTTTTCGTGAGAGCGGAAAGCCACGCCCACACGCACACACACAAAGAGAGCGAAAGCACGGAGGCGTAAAGGAAAGTAGAGGACGCGAAAGAGAGAAAGTTTTCGGGAAAAAGAAAGTAGAAATTCCTTTGACTCGAAATCAATTGACAATTGCAGCACATAATTTTTATTTTTCCATCTTTGTGTGTGGGTTGGCTGCTACCCTCTAATCATTGCCTGTCACACGTCACGTGCTTTCCCCCCCTCCTTTAATTCCAACTTCTTTGTCTGTGTTCGAATGTTTTGAGCCGCTTTTTCTTTTGGATAAACGCCGCTTGGGGAACAATTTTCCATTTTCATATTCATTTGCATTTGCTGCCTTGACATTTGCGCATTTCCGTTTCCGGCCGTTGTCGGTTCAGCACCACTTCCGGCCGCAAGACGATGCGCGGCAAAATGTGACATCCTCCACCGCCTTCTGTTCGTGTTGGCTGCCACAAGATTATAGGCTATGCTGTGTGCTGTGCTGCAACTCAAGGCGGTAATTACTATATTATAAATGTGGGCGATGTGGGCTGCTCTCTCTGGCTGTGTGTATGTGTGTGTGACGCTTATAGGGTGGGGGGTAGAAGGAGATCACTCATCGCATTAATTTTTTTTGGGTATGTTGAAACAAGTGCTGGGCAAAGTCAACGGAATTGAGTCTTTATTTGAGTTTACTGAGAAGAACTATAACTATATAAATATATACCAGAAAAATACCAGATACCAGATAACCAGATACCAGATAAATACCAAAAATACTAACAAAATTATACTAGACTTGCTAAATAAAAATACTGGAAAATAAATGCTAGAAATCAAGAAAAAAATGCTAGAAATAAAAAAAAAAGATACCAGATAACCAGATAAAAAATAAATACTAGAAATACTAGCAAAATTATACTAGACTTGCTAAATAAAAATACTGGAAAATAAATGCTAGAAATCAAGAAAAAATGCTAGAAAAAAAAAGATACCAGATAACCAGATACCAGATAAATACTAGAAATACTAGCAAAATTATACTAGACTTGCTAAATAAAAATACTGGAAAATAAATGCTAGAAATCAAGAAAAAATGCTAGAAAAAAAAAAAGATACCAGATAACCAGATACCAGATAAATACCAAAAATACTAGCAAAATTATACTAGACTTGCTAAACAAAAATACTAGAAAATAAATGCTAGAAATCTAGAAATTGAATTTATTTAATCTATTTGCGTGGATTACTTAAACAAATAATGGAAAATACTAGAAAAAATAGCGCCAAATAAAACTGAATAATAGCAGAAATACTATAAATAAATCTCTCATAGCTTCATAGGGTAAAAATATATCCTGTTCTAAAATTGAAAAAAAAAAAAACAAATTTCTTAAAAAAAAAACCAGAATAATAGTTTAAATACAATAAATAAATCTCGCATAGGGGAAAAGGATATCCTCTTCTAATATTATACAAAAAAACAAAAATATCTTTAAGTTGTAAGGCACAGAAAGTGCTTGAAAGATGCTTGAAAGATAGAACCAAAAAGATATCTGCCATGAAAGATTTCTACCAAGAAATATATTTTCTTGTGTTGGTTCTCCTCTAAAATTTAAAGCTGCGCCCCCTTTCGATCAGACTTAGAGCTAATCACCCTCTCCGCTCGAGAATCCATTTTTTTCAACTCTTTCTCTACTTTAGCTCGAAAGAAAACCCAATCGCTAGATCAATTCTCGCAACTCTTGGATGGAGGTGCTGTGCCCATCAACGCTTTTGTGATTCCATTAACCATTCCATAAATTGATGGCGCCGGCGACTGCCAGCCTCCCTCTCGCTCTACGGTCTGCTGTGTCGCCGCCCCCTCCAATATCCTGTCATATACACAGCTGATAATCGAATTCGACATTTCAACAGCCTGCCCCAGCGAATTATGGAATCCCCAAGAGGGGATTGCAGGGTGGAAGAACAATTTATTGGACTTGCCCGTGAATGGATGGGTCAGACAGGGACAGACGGAACAAACGAACCCACCCACCCACGGCTTGCAATTGCAATTAAAACATGCACATGGCATTAATTTAGAGGATGCGACACCTGAGGGCACCGCACTCGCACATAAATCCGCTCCAAAAATGGCCACGCTGCCACAGCGATGGCTGAAGCGATAATTTGCAATTATGTGGGGAGGACAGCGCCACATAGCCCCCCTCCACCACTCAAAAAAAAAAAAAAGGAGAAAAAACAAATACGAGGAGTGGAGGAAAAACGAGAAAACGAGCGAGCAATGGAAAAACAACAAGTGGAAAAGTGGTTTAAATAAATTGCAGCAGACCAGAGATCAGAGAGCGGTGAGGGGTGGGGCGGAGCGGAGAGTGAGCGTCACAGACACAGGCTGTGGCAAGTGGCATGTGCAGTGCTTTTGTTGCTGTTGCTGCTGCATCGTTTGCGGCCTGTTGGCAGCCAACAAATCTCTTTTTGGTCGTCCTCCACTCCTTTTCCGGTGCCCTGCCACTTGGTCAGAGTCTGAGGTCTGGGGGTCTGGGGGCCTGGAGCCTGTAGCCTGTAGGGCTCGGTCTTCATAGCCTTCTGACCTCTTGGTCTTTTCGCCTCTTTAACCGGTTTTGCCCGTTTGCCGCCATTACGTTAAATATTTTATGAACCATTAAAAGTTTTTGCAAATTTTATGGCCGCTTTGCATACACATACACAAGAAAGGACAAAAAGAAGAAAGAAAAGCTGGCTATCGAGAGGTCGTGAATGTGGAATACCCTGAAGGGATCCTTAGGGAAATACACCATAATGTAGAAATTCAATTTTGTGATTTACTGTTGCTGTAAAAAAACCAAAAGAATAGAAAAATAATACTAGAAAAATACCTGAAAAATACCATAATACCACATTTCTAGAAATAATTTTAGAAAATACCATTACACCAAATAAAAACAAACTAGAAAAATAATAGAAAAATGCCATTAAAATAATAATAATAATAAAATATAATATATATAATATAATATAAAATATATATATATTAATAATAATATATATAAAAATATATATATAATTATATAAATAATACTAAGTGAGTAATATTAACTCGAATCTATTTGGTGAATTACTAGCAAAATAACTGTAACAGTCTTGGACATACAAAAAAAATATTATAACTTTAATTTGTAATTTTTGGGTGAATTATTATATTTTCTTAGATTTTTATTTTTACTTTTGGAACTATTGTTAATGGGGAAGATTTTCTTGCGAATTTTTTGGTTGGCTTTTTAAAAAAAATATTTAATATATTTATGTCCAGCGATTTCTATGAATTTTTTTTACATAAGGAAAGGATCCTTAGTGGGTGTAAGGTTTCAAAACAAGATGTTATTAAATTAAATTAAATTTCGTTATTGCTGCAAAAAATAGAATATAGCGAAAATGTGTCTGTCAAACAGCTCCATTAAATAAATAACACCCCTGAAGAAGAGTATCACAAAGAAAGGCAAACCGCCTGAGATGAGAAGCTAAAGAGAACGCGGCAAGCTGGCGGCATTCGACACTTTGCCATCCAGCGGCACTCTGCCTCTGCCCTTTGGCCCTCACCGCTCCTCTCCACAGCCTCTCCCGAACGACCTCGGGAAGCGTGTTAGTATGTCACGACTTGTGCAAATGACTGGGCCATCACAGAGAGAGTGCCAAAGGAGCTCATAAAATATCCCGCCTCACTCTTCTCACTCCTCTCACTTCCCCCTCATGTGGCAGCCCATATACCCATGCCCATGCCACATGCAGCACTTTCGATTCGACAACAAAGCGCGGGGCAAGCGGCTGAAAGTTTTCAGTTTGATGCCAGCACACACAAAAAAAAGAGAAAAAGAGATGAAAAAAATTATGACGGAAACTGTCGATGGCATTGTGACATTGTCAAAGGCAATAACGCATCCAAAACAGCAATACGGCAAGACGGCAACGTGAAGAATGGATAAAATAACACCCAAAGTGGGCATGAGCTGGAGCAGGAGGAGCTACTTTAAGGTTTTCAAAGAGTTCTTGCAGCTTAAAGGGGCACCTGACGAAGGCCAAACAGCCCTAGCAGCCTGAAGCCTGATAGCCAGATATCGCAGGGCTTATTAGCCCCAAAGTTAGCTGCCGCGGGATACCATGAACTGAAGAACAGTTCAAAGATTTATTTGATTTTTTAAATCAACTTCTAGCTACATCTCGTTTAAGAGGCAAACAAAATTGAAATTTTTCATATAAAGTTTAATTTCTCAGACATTTTTTAACCAAAAATTGTGTTGCTCCTACTCCCTCGAACTCTCTTGAACTGCACTTAAATGTAATAAGTTTATACAATATTTATGCAGTTTTTACTTTGCTGTGGCTTTTCATTTATTTCCAGTTGCCCCAAAACATTTGCAACTTTTGTGATCAATGCAGAAGAGCCTTGAAAAGTGCTCGAAAATAACACTCGAGCGAGTGTGTAGCACTTTAAAGATTTGTGGGCGTACAATAATAATCAGCAAAGCAACAATTACAAAGGAAAAGAAAAGAAGAGACGACGACGACGACTACGACAAGTGTTGTTTGGAAGAGAAAAGTTTTTCTTGCAACTAAAAGTTGCTTTTTTGGATGCTGCAAAATCTCTGTGACGTTTCCTGTAGGGCAGGTGGCTTCTATTTTTACATATGTATATGTCGCTGTGTGTGTGTGTGTGTGTGTGTGTGTGTGTGGGGGTGACACATATGTGGCGGCGCCTTAGTGTTACAAGGCCGCCGCCTCCTGACTGACAGTAACAGCTGGCAGTAAACTTTAAAGCAGTGCGAAAACTTTTAATTAACAAAATTAATGTTATGGCAACGGCACACACACACACACATGTACATATATGTGTACACATATGTATATGTAGCTTTTACAATCAGAGTGCTGCCTCTCCAGGCCAAGGCAGCTGTGAATGTTTATGCATGAATATCGACTAAGGCGAAAGAAATTTTGCCAGCCTGCCTTGCCTTGCCTGCTGCTTGCTTTTGCTCATTAAAAACGCCCCAAAAGCAGCAGCAGCAACAGCAGCAACAACATCTGTTGCAACTGTAACGCTTGCAGCAGCCATAGCAACAGCAACAGCAGCGAACGACCCACAGCCCCACAGCCCACAGCCCACAGCCCACGCTGCGTATGCTTAATTTCTATGCAGTTTTTTGCACGCTCCTTCGCTGCGGGTTGGCAATGAGTGGGGTGCGGCGGATGGGCAAGGCAAAGTGTGGATTGGCAAGGGGGAGCATGGGAGAAAATGGGATGGGGGGTGGGGGGAGCATGGCAGCACACACACAATAAGCATGGCATTGCGTATGCTGTTCATTTATTTTGCACCCAACATCTGGTGGATGCAGCAGAAGCAGAAAAAAAAAATGTAACACGCATTTAAATACGGAATGCAGGAGGAGCAAAAAATATAGCATAGTTATCCGGGCACGCATTTAATGAGCGAAGAAAATAAATACCTAAATCCTAGATAAATACGTAAAAAATCTGAGGAAAATTTAGGGAATTTAAGGAAAATTCATGTTGCGTCATGTTCAAACCTCAAACATATATTATTTCCACAAATTCGTTGCCTTTCAATGGAAAAATTAAATCCTTTGTCTATGTTGAAATTCTCACAAATTTGTTTTCGCCTTTGGAGCATTAAAGCCTTTAAATTAAATACGAAAATTTTGCACATTGTTGTGTAGAAAATTGTGATGAAAATTAGTAAAAGAAAATGCTCTAATTAAGAGCGATTTTCTGTCTTAAAATAAATCATATATTAAAAATAAATAGTTTAAAATAAATAAATAAATTTAAAAAAAAGTATATTAAAATATATCATTGAAATATAAATAAAATAGTTTTATAAATAGTTTATTTCAATAATAAATATAAATAATTAAAACATTTGCTGCCAAAAAGTAAACGCTCCTTGGGAGAGATAGTTGTATATGCAACATGATCGTTGCAAGGGTTATCTGTCCATGTCTGAGCTAAAGGCTTAACGTTTCCATTGCACAGTACCCAAATCTGTGATGCTATCCAAATGGATCAAATAGCATTTTATTTATTTTCTATATTATATTTTTATTTTACTTTGTTTTTATATTTTATTTGAATCTATTCTAAATTTTTTGTTGTATTGCTGCTGCTCAAGAGCATTTCGCATTCGCTGTAAAAAATTAATTCAATTTTCCGGAAATTTCCCAGTGGCCGCAAGACAATGAATCTTAAAATTGAAAACTGAAAATGAAAATGATAATTTCATTAAGTCTGCCCCGCACAACAGGAGACAGCAGCTTCAGTCTTTCAACTTGCAACGGAATGGATATGAATATACATATATGTATGTGTGTATGTGTGTATGTATGGTGTATATATGTATGGTATTTATATCCGTCTGACTGTGGTTAATCAGCAGAAGCTTCCATGTCCTGGCACTGTGCTGCTGCCCATACGCCCCCCACTTAATGCGCATCAGCAATGCCAGCTGTAAGTCCTGGCATCCTTCGGCATCCCCCCCCCATCACTGGAGCATCATGTAACAGCATTGTAAATGTACATTTAAAATGCAGAGCATTAATTATGCAATCAGTGCGAGTCCTTTACTTATCCATACAAATATATATTTGTATATATGTATATATCTGTATATATATATCTGTGTATATTTATGCATGAAAATACGTTTTTAAAAATGCATTTATATGTATAAATAACCATAGAAGCTGTGGATAACATTTCAATTAAGTTTTTCCACTTGAGTTTTAAGTTCAAGTCGCGCTTCACATTAAGTATACGTCGTGGTGGTACAGCAGCAGCAGTAGCAGCAGCCACAATGCTCTCCTTTCCTCTTGTCTCTCTTTTTCTGTGTGTTTTTGCTCTGACTTTCATTTTACTGTGACTTGTATACCCTTGAAGCGAGAGGCTATCTACGAATTTTAGTTAGTGCTGGAGCGTTTCGGCTTTGCATTTGGGTACCCGGATAGCTGCAAACTCACTTAAGAGCTGCAAGATCTTTAGCCTGCAGAATCTGCAAATGAGACTTTTATTTTCTTTGCTTTCCATGGGCGCCTTTGATATTTTTTTCATTATTTTTCTCGGCATTTTTGACTCCTCGTATCAGTATCGCTAGCAGCATTATCAATTTCCACATTTAGCAGTGGCATCCCTGGGCACAGCTGCCATTGGCAGCAATACTTGGGCAGCATGTGGATCTTTCAGCATACCATTCAGGCGCGAATGCGACTTAGCATCCCTTTAATTGTCGTGTTCTCTGGCCTTTTTCGAATAGTTTTTGATTGTTTCTGATTTACTGATGTTTTTCTTCTAACAGAAAAAAAAGTGCTCTCCTAAAATAGAACGAAGAACAGCTTCCAAATTGTTTTTTTTTAGGCCTTTCTACGTGTAGTTTAAATATTTTAAAGTGTATCTAAAGCTTTGGCTTTTTCTTGCTGTTACTTTTTATTTTTGTTTTTTTATTTTTGTTGTTGTTTGCCGCTGCTCTGGTTTTTCGATCTCTACCCAGCAGCAACAGCAGCAGCAGCAGCTGTCGCATTAACCAATGTCCATTTTGTAGCCTGTCGGCCATTGTACTTCATTCCGCTGGTGTCTCCCTGCTGCCTGCTGCCTGCTGCCTGCTCACTACCCCTGTACGCTGTCCGCTGTATATCCTCTTTGGTTTTTGCGCTGTCGCGACGTCGTCTGCCTGTTATTAAAATACATAAATAATAAGCGGCATGTCAGCGGCGGCTTTTGTTGCTCCGCCAACGGCTATCACTATATAGTGTACTGTTATGGCCATGGCAGAGGCACTTAAGCGGCCGCGGCATTCCGCACACTCCAGCAGGCGGAGAGCGCAGCAGGCGCCATGTTTGTCTACCCGTCTCTGTCTTTTGGCCCAGACTCCAGCACTCTTCAACTGACAACTGTTTAAAGGAACGCAAATTAGCTATAGATAGAGCGCCATTATCTTGATGGGAGTCTATGGAAGTGAACAATATTTTATTGGCAGTTAAAAATTAATTGAACTATAAAGGAACCTCTGTTCGCTCCATGGAAATGTAGCTATCTATCTTTAAGCATCAAGGAGGAGCAACGCAGTGGAGCAGTGGCACAAAATCAAATTGAAATTAATGGTTGGAGGTTCTATTGGGCTTTGTGGATATTACAAATTTAGGTAGTCTGTGGTCTGTGGATCCGCGAATTCAAGCGAAATTTGATTGCAGCTGAAAGTATTTTTTTACTTGAATCAATGAAATGGAATAAACAAAGCAGCTTTAATTGTGAATTATATTAAATATAATTGAAAGAAAGATTGAGGCTTAATGCTTTGGAAATAATTGTGTTCAAAGCATTTTGAGAATGATTTTCCAGGATGCGAATGAAGAAAAAGGTACATGGAAACAACAATTTAAAATCAAAGAAAATTTAAAGGTGAGGAATGGAAACACTGCAAATAATTCAATGAATTCCATTGAAATTTATTTTTATGTATTTATTTTATTTCATTAATTTCCATTAAGTTCAATGAAATTATATATATATCACAGGACCCCCCATTGAAGCAAAGAGGCTCTAAAAAATATTTAAAAATATATGAGGAAACTTCAGAAATAATTGCGAAAAGAACTGAAGTGAAATGTAATTATTATTATAATTATATATATATTATTATAATAAAATCATAATTATTAGTATGACAAGAATCAAGTATGAAGACAGATGATAACAAATGCGCACTCATCTGGTTTTGGAAGTAAATCCTCTGCGAATTGAAACCCCCCCAATTAATGCAGATTACAAACAAAAAAAAAAGACTGATGCAATAATTTCCATTTAAATGTAGCTTAATTGAGTTCGTTTAATGCTTACGGACTTGCCACTTTTATGGTTAATCACATACGATATATAATATATATATATTTTCGTTGAATTCCTTAAACCCATTCAAAACACTTTGGCGTTTCGGTGTAAATTCCCATTTGCAAGCGTGAATTTTGCCAATTAACCAGCTTGATTGCTGTTCCCCTTTGCCTGCCCCACACCGCCCCCACCTCATCCACATTTCCGCTCATCGATTGCTGCATAAGGGCTTCCAATCATGAATGGAAAAAAGAAAAAAAAGAAAAGCCTCTTTCCCGGGAATATTATTTAGCACCTCTCCACCAGCTCGCTCTCTCTCTCTCTCTGTAGCCGCACATGTCTCTCCATTATATTCATTTCAATTTTTGCTGAACTACGGATATATATTTTTTAACCATTTTTTAACCTGCTTTTTTTTTTGCACTCATTTTTTTTACGTTGTATTTTTTTATTTAACAGTGGTGTCCGTACTTGAGTTTCAATTTTTGCCACATTTCGTCCCCCGTTGCACGCTTCCACTTTGGTGAGCAAATTTTTTGTTGTTGTTGCTGTTGACCCACGCACTGGGTCCCTCTCTATAACTAGCATATTAAGCCCCAACGTTATATCCCCCATATGTAATTCATATGTGGATACTGTGTGGAGAGACTGTGTCGGTAGATAGCTCTCAAACAGCAGCAACAACCACAAAACAAACAAAAAATAAAAAACGGAATATTATTTAAATTGTAGAGTTTTTTTTTGCCATCCTTTTGTTTGATGCAAGAAATCAATTTTTATGAGCATTTCTGTTTTATTTCTGTGGCATGTGGCAGCAGCAAAACATTTTTTAAATATATTAAGCTTTAAACGGGCATGGAAAGTGTGGAAGCTGTCACACGTTAAGGGCATTGGGATATTCAGGTTTTAAGGTTGTTGCTGCAGCCTGGCATTGGTAAGCGAAAGGGGCTTAGGGTAGAATATTGATTGAGCATCGTTGGGGCATACGTGATTCAAATTAATTCATTTTAAATTTATAATTAAAACAGCTGCTAGCCGAACAAAAGCGCATGACTAAAAATATTTATTTACGAATTATACAAATTATAAATTAACAATGTACTTTTTTCCCATTCCCATTCCCATTCAAAATATTGCCTAAAAACTAAAAGAGCATCTAAAATTTTATTCTAGTTAAATTCTACCTAATTCTCTGCCCTTTTGCATTAAGGCAAGGTCAAAAGGTTGATGGTTTTTGTATGGTTTTTGGCACATAATCGACATGTACATCTATCAAATTTATGCTCTTTTATGTACATTATATTTTCGTTCCTTTTTTGCGGCCAGACATTGGCCATAAAGTTGGGTGGCGTACACCCAACTAGGAAACTACCAAAGGAGAGAGGCGATGTGGTGGAGCGTTGCTGGATGCTGGATGCTGATGGCGAATCAACCAACCTCTTGGCCATAACATTTAAAGTCAAATTACGGCAAATGGTCGCAAAGTGTGTGATTTAAATGCACTTGGGCGACACTTTAAGACGCTCAATTGCTCCGCTTTATTGTGTGGGGGAGGCTGGCCCATAAAAAAGGCGACAACCCTGGCAGCGTGACGCGGGGGGCGTTAGGGTACTCGTGACTGTGAAAGCCGAGCAATTGTCGCCGGAGTCACGTTTGTCACATAAACTCAATGCTCGGACTGGCGCTGCCGCTGCCGCTGCCGCTGCCGCCTGGCGGTCAAACTGAACAAGTGAAAAACTATTATTATTTGGTGGCATGCCCCCATCCAGAACCACTCTCTCTCTCTCAGCTAGCGAGGGGTAGGGTAGGGGTAGGGTAACCCCTCGCCAAAATGGTTTGTTCGTAAATCCATCAGTTTTATGTTTTTTTCTGCAACCATTTTCAATTTTTTTTTGTCTGGCTTTTGCTTGAATTTTTATGTGCCCCCAAAATCGTTTGCTAAAAGTTGATTTTTTTATTTTTTTTTCTGGCTGGCTCAAATTTTGTGCTTTGACGATGCTGCAGTTTTTTCTACGGTTTCTTCTTCTGCAGTTCCTTTCTCTCGCTCTCTCTCTCTCCCTATAGAGTTCTGCGTCAGCATAAAAATTAATTTCATTTTTAAGGGTCCTTGGGTATGGCTTTTCTTCCGTTTCGGGATCAATGTAAAGCCATCAAATTGGGTTGACCAGCGGAGCAGGGGCGAAGTTGGGCATGGATGTTGGACAATTGAAGAGAGAAAGTGTTTTGATATATTATTTAATAGATTTTTGCTAAATTTGTAGGTTGAAGATTTTCATTGATTCAGTGCTGTGATAAACAATTTTTTCATTATAAATATTGATAAATCGAAAATTACATTATTTAGCTAAAATTATAATAATTAATTAACACTTTTAGTTAGCGTAAAATTATAGGCTGTTTTTAGAAATCAAAAATAAATGTTCTACATTTTTTGGGTCAGTTTTTTAAAGCTCTAAAGGCCAAGGCATAATTTAAATTAAAATAGTGCATGCCAAAAGTAGTACAAAAATTTCCTGCTATTCATTTTCTTTCCGTAAATGACATTTACTGCAACAGAAAACTCTCCAATTTAAAACTTTTAAACGTACAAAAGCGGAACGGAGCACACTTGTTGGCTTGCAACTAGAATAATATTTAATCAACTAAAGATTGTCCCTCTGGCCGCAGCACAGTTCAAATTTGCTTGCACTTGTTGTAAGGGTAATTGCTGTAAAGTGGAGTGGATGTCTGGAGTGACTTTACTGGTTTACTGGAGTAACAGTAACAGTCTGCGTCTCATTCTGCGTTGTCTCCGTCTCTGTTTCGTCTGTCTCTGTGTCCGCTGTCTCTGTGTCGTCTGTCTCTGGATCTGTGGATATAGGGCTTCGTGTCTCTCTCTTTCTCTCTCTTTCTTTCTCTGTGTGTGTCAGTCATTCCAGTCAACGCAACCGCATTCATTTGCCAAATTAATGGCATTTCATTTGGGTATCTGCTGCTGCTTCTGCTGCTTCTGCTGCTGCTTCATTCATGCAAGGCTGTTGTCCCCCAGTCTCATAGTTGTCATTGTCGATGTCGTCCTTTTTGGGTTGGGGACATGTCTGGGACATGCCTCCCGCTCGTCCGAATTTACGTGTCTGGTTCTCTGCGCTGCCTCAGGCTAAAGATACCGACCCCTATCCCTATCCGTATCCGTATCCCTAATCCTGATGCTGCAGAGAGGAGAGCCTCTTCTTTCAGCCAACTGGCGCCATGCCATGCCGCTCCACTACAGCCATTCCGTTTGGCTTTGTTCAGTGTGCAGTGTACCCTGTATTTGGGTGGGACAAAGAGTGTGCTGGTTTTGTGGAGAGCAGAGCTTTGGATTACAGTTAGTCGAGCCAGTTCTAGCAGCTTTCAAGCACTTTCAAAGCAATGATTAAAAATTGCAGCAAATTTTGATTCGAATGTCATGCAAAATATACATACATATGTACATACCATAGTAGAAAATTTAAATATTTTTTTTGTGAACGAATAGTAGATATATTGATCTTTGATATAAAATTAACTTTTTCTATCTAACCTAACCGTACGCCAAGTTATAGGTGTTTAAACTAGAGTGACAAGGGTGTCCGAATAATATGTGTGCCTACTGTATGTACTAAGGTTGGGTAGAAATCTTCATGGCAAATTCTCAAAGGCAAAGAGACGGCCACTTCGGAACTAAGAGAAAGTGATTTTTGTAATTTTATAAATTTGGTTTCTGCGGTGGACGTTGATCTGCAACGAGCAGGTAGACCGCAGCAAGAGCGACCCTTTTATCTGCTCGCTCGTTCTCACTACAGCGCTGCTCGAGCTCTGCTGCGTGGGTGTGGAATGAAGGAAGGAACAAAAAGCTGAGACGCGTTGCCTAGCTGATCGCAGGCAGTGATTACCGAGTGCTCCTCGGGTATATGCGGCTGTGTGCTCAAGCAGTGGTTTAAGTGCTTTAGACTTGCGTTTGCCCGCAGATCAAATTGTGAAATAAATATAAATAAATATAAAATATTGAGATAATTGCTTCAGTATTTCTTTCGAAACAACGTACAGGGTATCTCCTAGTCTACATGCCAATTACAGCACTTCCACTAGTTCGTTCACTTGTTTTTGCTGTGCGTTCTATCCCTGGGGTGGTGGGGGGCCCCTCGGGCTGTAGGGTGTATAACATTTCCAGGCGAACGATTTTGGCAGCCAGTTGTTTGTCAGCGGCGTGCGATTATTCAAAAGTGCAACATGCAAATTTATTTTGTGCATAAAATGTTATGAGCTCTCGCATGAAAATGTCTGACAACAATTGTGACTGTCGGCTGGTCTACGCTACGCTCCTGTCCTTCCCCAATGTCCCCAAAGTTGTTGCCAAACATTTCCAACTGCTGGGGGAGGGGGAGTTGTAGTAGTAGTTTCAGGGGTTTTTTTTGGGGCAAATATTGCGAACTTTACGAATGGCAAGTGAGTCACAAATTGACATTCGTTGAGGTATTTTTGGTTGAAGAGCAGCGGCTGTCATTGCTTTGTTTTGTGCGCGTGTGTGTGTGTGTGTGTGTGTGTGTGTGCGTGGGATTGTTGTCCCAATTTGTGCGCCACAGCCTCTGGAATCTTAATTGGATGAGAGACAGAGACAGAGAGAGAGAGAGAGCGACAGAGAGTGAAGTCCTGCTCTGATTGTGGCCATCCATTCACATTCAAAACGAACCAATTCCCAGGAACCGCATTTCAAATAATATATAAATACATACATACATATATTTATATATATTTTCACCATATTAATTTCCATTCATGGTCCAACCCCCCCCAATAAAAAAAAAAACAAAAAACCAAATGAAAATGGCCAACAACCAGCAAGCCGCCAGTGATTTGCACTTTTCCAGCTCATTAAAATCGCATAATTTGTTAAATATTTACGAGTTTGTTGAGCGCGCGTTTCCCGTGGCACCGCAGGAGCAGCTCCATGGAAGCTCCATGGCAGCTACACGGCATCTAATGCTCATTTACCTAATAAAATTACTGTCAATTAACGCCTGGGATCGCGCACACCTACATCATACCCTCCAGTATCTCTCTCACTCTCTCTCCCGCTCTCTCTGTCACCTTTGAACCTGCCTCTAGGCTACGGCCAGGAACGCTGAAGCTGTAGCTGTAGCTGGCTGCCAGTGCACGTGCCACATCCATTTGGCTTATTATTTACTTTGAGGGCTTCAAATTTAGGCTATAGGTCGAGCTTCCCTTTTCGAATGGTAGAGAGCGGGTCTTGTCTCTCTCTCTCTCTCTGTCTCTCCTCTGCCGTGCAACACGGTCAATAAATTATGTAAACGGCTTAAGCTTCTGGGCTTTTTTATTTGGTTGTTGTTGCTGTTGCTGTATTTCGAGCAAAGCCTGTGCATAAATTAGAAGTCGGTCGGGACTTCACAGCATTAAAAATTATGTATTTTAACGAAATTAGATTGAACACCTTTTTGGTTTGCTGGAAAAATGATAATTCTGGCGCTATGATGGGGGGAAAATTTCCAAGCATTTTGGTAAGGTAAAGGAGGGTATTAACAACCCAGGAAATAAATCATAATTTTAGGTGATTTTTAATAACACTTTTTAGGCATTTCTTAGGATTCAAATTTAAATATTTATTTATGGAAAACGAGTGTCTAGCGATGATTGCAGTGCTTAAGTGGCAAAGAAAGTAACAGATAGATAGATTCTCTTGCAAAGCAATTATTATAATGTTTTTTCTTTAAGAGGGAAAAGCTAGAGAAAAAGCCAGAGAAAATCTCAAATTTTTTTTAACTTATTATTTGTTTATTTATTATTTTTTTATTTAAGTGTTTGCTATTCTGCAATAAGCCTAGAATTTATGCACATTCAAGGTGTAGCCGCAGCATAAATAAATGTGCAGAATATGATAGAATTTTTTTGGACTGCAGATTTCGTACGAAAAATGCATGTCTTTCGACTAAAACGAGTTTTATTTTGCCAGGCAACTGAAAAATATATAATACATATAAATAAAAATAAATAAAAATAAATAAAAATAAATATAATGTTGCTTTAATTTTCTTGGAGCACTGCATGCGATGAGAATATATTTGCAGACCTTACTTCCTTTTTTTCTCAGCAAATTAATTTGAAAACTGCTCCCGATTGCGATCTGCTCTACCCCATACTGCCTTCAATCACAGCTTATGCCATCACTTGCAACCTACTCTACGTCTTGGTAGCACCGATTAGATTACCCAACGTGTGGCCTACACAAATTGGTTGTTCCTGTGTCATCTGTGGCCATATATCATGGTGCCGCCCTCTGCGCTCAGTTTACGTCACTCCGCTGGCCTCCGCTTGGCGGCGGCCCAGGGCCATCTATCAAGCAAGTGCTGCAAGTGCTATATAATATTTCTGTCATTATGCTTAATTATCTGGTTCCTGGGCAATGCGTCAACGTTGACCTGACCACTGACTGACACGCCTCCTTCCAGGCCATCCCACTGGTGGCAGGGGGGGTGGCGCTTGCGTGCTCTTGTCGAGCTTCAATGTGAAATTAGTTGAGGCAGGGCATGGTTTTGGTCTGGTCTGGACTGGTCTGGGTCAGTCTTTTCACATGTAAGATTAAGGTTGAGGTTCGCCGGGCGGGGCGTGCTGCACACATCGCGTGTGGCAAACGGGCGGGGCCATAAATGAAATCTGCTGCCACTTTGTCGCCCATTGTTTAATAATGAAATTAAATCGTTTTACCCGACAAACTCTACCAGAAATAAAGAATGGACTGAAATGGCGAGTGTAGCGGAGGGTTGACCCTTTATAGGGGGGGGGGAGAGCTGCTGACGTTGGCCCCATCCGCTTCTCACTTGTCAGCGCTCTTGTTGACGCTTGACAAATGGTTTTTGGGGTGGCAGTAGAGCTGCCCTTTCCTCCCTCCCCTGACCATTCTTCCTTTGATTTACTGCCACATTTTGTACATACATATATTTTTTTTTTGCCCCTTAGTAGCAGTACTTATTGTGTTGGCAGAACTAAGACTAATTCCCATTGAAATGAGTGTAACAAAAAAAAAGTGAAATGTGTTGAGGCTCGGCTCTCGAGCTAAGTGAAATGTCAGGCAATTGTTCAACGTCCGAAATGTAACCTCAAACTGGGCCAAATTGCATGCAAAGGATACACGGACACGAGGATGGAAGGTACGAGTATGTATGTGTGTTATTACTGCCGCTTGCTTTTATTTTTTAATCTCTCTTTGGGTTTTGTGTGCGACTGAGTGCGGTTTGATACCCTTTAGTGGTGGTTCCTGGCAGGGGGCTGTGCTGGGCTTTGCTTTTGTTACGTTTGCTTAATGTGTGTGCGTGTGTTGTTTTGTGTTAATTGTCTCATTTATTTTTAATGATTTGCTCCAACTATAAATGCGTATTATATGTTGGCTTTGGGATTAACAGAATAATAGATAAATAGTGAGTACAGATTAGGCTTGGATTAGGTTGCTGGCTGCATAAATACACAGTCGAATATACTCCAGTGATTGCTCGCTCGGTAATCACTAGCTGCGATCAGCTAGGCAACGCGTCTCAGCTTTTTGTTCATTCCTTCGTTACACACCCACGCAGCAGAGCTCGAGCAGCGCTGTAGTGAGAACGAGCGAGCAGATAAAAGGGGCGCTCTTGCTGGCTTCTACCTGCTCGTCGCAGATCATCGCTGACAGCAGAAACCAGAAGCTAAATGCAAATTACAAAAACAATTTTGCATTTGTCGTTGCTTTGCCTTTGAGCAGGGTAGGGCAAGGCGTAGGGTAAGGAGGCATTTGCTGAGGATCCCACTAGGAAATGTAGTACAAGTTTTGTAATTCGTTTAGAGAATTAATTGGAAATTAATGGAACTGGAATTAATTGAATTAAATGGAATTTTAATTAATGGAAATTTGCTGAAATTTTGCTGAAATTTTTCCTAGTTATTTTGTGACTCTCGTGGTGATCCCACAGTGAGTATGAGTATGTCTATTATTTAAAGATTAATATGAACTTAGGCAGATATGTTGCTCTCTGGCAGATCAGATATTTTCTCCATTTGTTGCCTTTGTGTGCCCAAGCTTTTAGTTACTCCCCCCTTAGGGTATTTTTTTTGTTTCAACATTCATCCTATGAACTCAATCCAATCCCTCCCCGCATTGCGTGTTCAAGCTTTGTTAATACTTTTTGTTGTTGTTTCGTTTTTGCGTGTTTTTTGTTGCCATTTTTGTTATGTATATATATATTTTTTTTTGTATATTTTTATACGACTATTTTAACTGATAATTTGCGCGCTTGTTGATTTGGCAGCTAATTACATAGTTGTTGCACTTTACGTGTGCGTTTTATACATATGTACATACATACATTCAATTCAACAATTTTATAATTTTACGAGTTATTTGTGTTTCATTTAATGTGCAATTTGTTGGCCAGCAAAATGGCACTCATGTGGCCCCCATGGCCCCCCCTTGCCATGTTAATGTGTTGGCCAGAACACACACACACACACACACAGAGAGTGAGAGAGAGAGAGAGAGCGAGAGATATGACTGAGTGGAGTATTCTCGGCCAAAGGGCAAACTGTTTCTGGGCCACTGGCTGTTGTGTCAAGTGCTTAAAGTGCCTCGAACAGCCGCTCCTCCAGCGGCTGCTGCTGCTCCTCTTCTGCTCCTTCTTCTGCTCCTCTTTCCTCCTCTTCTGCTTCTCTGCACCAATGCTGTGACATAAAATAACAATTACGCAATTAATTGCAGCATTTCAATAATATTTAATGAAGCGTAAACAAAATGAAATGACAGCGGCAACAAAGCCGTTGGCCAACATGGCAAAATAATTGCAAATGACAACAAAAACAAAAAAAAGTGGAAAACAAATTTTATATATTGTCCCCCATATATAGAGGAGCATAACCCAAGCATAAACGAACATATAGTTGTGAATACTTATGGCAGAACAATATGTAGAGTCATTTAAATGGGCCACACAATTTATGTGTGTTTTATTACAATAATTATGAATAAGCCAAATGAATAACTAAGAGAAGGAAAATGAAAACCAAAAAAAAAAAAACGCAGCACACGGGCTTGGCATACACTTTTAGATACTCTTTTTTTGTATACCCTATTGAAGGGGCAGAACAAATTAAAGGAGTAAAAATGGCTTCTCAGTCGCTGATTGCTAGGGGTGCTGCTCCTTTTTTCTGCTCCTTTTTGCTGCTCCTCTTTGCTTCTCCTTTTTTCTGCTCCTTTTTGCTGCTCCTCTTTCTGCTGGTTGCCCGTGGTGGGCTGGTGTGGCTGTCGCTTTGGTCACATAAATCTCGGCCACTTAATAGACGACTGCATAATTTAACAGATAAACAAACAAATGAAGCAAGCAACGAAGGCAACGGAACAGGCGACGACTCGGCAGAATGCAAGTGCCAATGAATGGAAAAACTACGAGTAGTGCACGGGCAGCAAGAAAGAGACAGACAGACAGACACACAGACACACAGACAGAGAGGCTGTGGAAAGAGAGCCAAAAAATAAGCTGGCAAAGAAAAAACCTACCAAAACGAAAGCCAAGCCATGCCAAGAGAGAGGTAGAGAGGGAGAGGTAGAGAGGGAGAGGTAGAGGCAGAGAGGGAGAGGTAGAGAGTGAGAGCCGAAAGCAAAAGCTAATTGCCAAATACTAAATTACCCATTCAGCAGTAAAAACATCGCCCAAGCTTCAACCAAACATGTGAGAAAGAGAGAGAGAGAGAAGCAGAACAGGAGCAAGAGCAAGAGAGCGCCTAAGAGTGTGCCCAAGAGTGTGAGAGAAAGAGGTAACGTGGCCCCGCGTTGAAAGCTCTCGAAAATGTGGTGTAAAACGTGGGCCAGGCCAGGCCCCAGGCCCACAGCACTCGGCCAAAATGCTGGGCAAATATATTTCGAATTTGCTGTCAATGCGAAAAAAAAAACACACACACACAAACACACTCACAGACACACATACTCATACACATACACACGTCTCACACAGATAGAGAGTGAATCCTGTCGAACGGCGCATCGTGCCCAACAAGCAGGGCGGGGTCTCAGTCCCGGTCTCGGTCTCAGGCTGGAGGCCGTAGAGTATGGGATTTGCTGATATGCCAGTAAATGCCAGTTACTGCCGAAAGTGGCCAAAGGAAATGGAACTAAGGGCAGGGCGAGGCGGGGGCCGGGCAGGGTAACGTGGCATGGGGAATGCGATGCGGAGAAGGAGAAGTGTTAACAGCATCCATGGTTGACCAAGCGAATGCGCTGCCTTGCCCAGAAATTAGCCAGAGATTTTCGGTTCGGTTTGAGTTACAGCTGGCCTGCCACTGGCCTGCTACTGCTGGCTACTGCTGGCTACTGCTGGCTGCTACTCGCGTATTTGTGCTGCTCATTGATATCGATGTTTTATGACTGCTTTTTATCGCTAGTTTGCGAGTCGCTTTCAGTGGGGCATGAAAAATTAATACTCGCCACATCGCCAACGATGTGTTTGGGGGGGTACGTGGTCGCCCAATAATGACAGGGATAATAGATTTTCTTAGCAGCAATAATATAAGTAAATAACTACAGATTTTAGCTTACAGCTTTGCGATACTTGATAATATTTAATATTTGTTATTATTTACAGGTTTTCGATACATAATAATATTTAATATTTATTATTATTTAATTTATTAAATTTTATTAATTATTTAATAATAATATTTTATAGTACAAACATGGAGAGGATTTTTTTTTAGGAATTTGCTGACAGAAATAATATAGATTTAAGTAACTATGTAAATAATTAAATTAGTTAATCAATTGACAGATAGTTCACATATTATTCATAAAGATTAAAAAAAAACGTATTCTAGAAGGAAATATACAATTATTTACTAACACTCATGAATTTGCTTTAAAAATGTTCATTTCATGCATGTCATCGATAAAGAATCGATGAATTCTATGCTGCAATTTTAAGCAGGATTTTTCTGTAAATAACAAATTATATATTACCCACGCAACAAATATTTTTGGTAATGATCTCAAGGCGATACAAAATTAATTATTACTATTTTTACTATTTTTACTATTATTATTATTTTACTATTTTTACTATTTACTATAATGCTTTTGATAATTTCGATTTTTGATTTCTGATTTTTGATTTTCTATACAATAAATATTTGGTGAATGAAATTAAAATGTTTTTGTTCCTTGATTTTCAATGGTCATATTTTCAATTTCTTAGTTTCAAATTCATGCCATGACTTCAAAGGGGTTATCTTTTTATTTAAAAAAAATCCATCATGTTTGGTTATAATTTCAGCAACTTTCAACTTTAAGTTGCAAACCGTCTGCGTCGCCTGTGAAGCACCCAAAAAAGTTCCAAATTGTGTCACACATTTGAAATGCAGCTGAAAAGGGCGCCACGAAGGGTAGCTTATCGTATCGCATCGTATCGGGTATCCCCTTCTGTGCTGCTGTGTGGCAGAGTGTCTGGAGGATAATCGCATCGTTCGATGGTCGTATAAGCAAGCACATACTTACATCTGCACAAGTAGCTCCAAAGTGTAGTTTTCAAATGTAAAATTATAAGCAATGGCTATGCCATTTCGGTCATATCCGTTTCGAGAGTGCGGAGAGCAGACACACACCCCCCACCACCCTTGGCAACAGCCAGTGCACTCTGCCCCTCCCATCCCTTGCCACAATCATCATTCCTCTCTCTCTCTCTCTCTGTCTACCCTCTTCTGGCACTTCGGCTCGTCGCTTCCGTTTGTCAACGAGTTCCGGAAATGATGATAAAAAATTGCTGCTGCAGCTGCTCCTCTTTTCCACACTTATGACACTTGTATGCATCAGTGTGTGTGTGATTGTGTGTGTGTGTATGGGTTTGACTTAGTAGCTGTAAAGGCTGTGGAGGCTGCAGCTAAAATTTCATTGCACTCGACTCGGCTGCAGCGCGACTACTTAGCGGCAAGTGAGTCGAAGTCTCTCAGTGCCCCGCAGAAGCTGCTGTTGGCCAGGCTTAAACTTGAACATGGCTTGATTTTTTTTTTGCAGAGAAAGTCCCAGAGCAGAGAGAGATGGAGTGAGAGAGAAGGAGAGAGTGAGAGAGTGTGTGGGGACAGGCCAAGACAGCTGCTCATTTCCGCACGCTCAGGCGACGATGACTCTGTGCTGCTGCTGAAGGGGCTGCTGTGGGGGCTGAGCTGTTGTGGGGACTGGGGCATGGGTTAGGGTTGCATAATAAGCAACTAAGACAGCTTACAGCCACCCACAGGCCCCTGGAAAACTGTGTTGGCTTTCCATGACAGGGCACTTTCAAATGCATTCCTCTCTTTGGCTCTGACTTCGCTCCCTTTGCCACTGCCCCTCTTCTTGGCTCTGACTTCGCTCCTTTTGCCACTGCCACAATAAATGTAAAGTGCTGCCAAGTGTCGACCGAGGGTCCAAAAGCCTTCCCCACACACACACACACAGACACCCCACACAAACTTCTACTTGTCCACCCACACACATGCATAGATTATTACCTGCCACTTGCCACATGCCACTTGGCACCTTTTTCCACTGCTTCTGCTGCCTGCCTGCCTGCTGCTGCTTCTGCTGCCTGCCTGCACACAACTTTTAAGGAGTTTTCTTTCGACATTTTCCCCCCTGCCTTTTGCCTTGCCCGCCAGCACACATGTTGAAAAGTTTTCACTTGGCTTTTTTTTTTTACTGCTGTTTTTCCGTTTGGCTTTTTCTATATTTATTTATTTTTTTTTCTATTTGCAGTGACATGAAAATGCTTTGAATCTTCATGCAACAAGCAAAAGGTTTAGACAGGGGGTGAGGTGGGGGTGTCAGGGGTGAGGGTAGGGGGTGGGGGTGTGTCATGGATTGGTAAAATTAAATTTGGCAGCTGCTGCCATTTTATCGTTGTACCAAAAAAAAAGGAAAAAAAAAAAGAAAAAAAAAAAAAAAAAAAAAAAACTTTTGACTAATTGACATGTTGCATGTTGCAACTGAACGCAGACTGGGATACAGACTGTGTCTGTCTGTGCCTCTGCCTCTGCCGCTTGCTGTGTGTCTCTGTCTCTACTCCTCTACTCTTTAGGTGTCTCTGCCCCTCTTGTTCTGTGTCTCTCTGCCCGTCTCCTTGTGTGTCTCCTGTAGCCCCTCCCTTTGTGTATCTCCTGTAGCCCCTCCCTGGCGAAAGTGTAAAGGTGTTTTGTTGACTCCTCATGTGAAAATGAGTGAAAATGTATTTAAACATTTCCTGGGCAAATTTCAATTGGAAATCTCTGCCTGGCAACCACAAGGGCGAGACAGGGGCACTGGCAGAGGCAAAGGCTGTGGCACTGGCAGACGCAAAGGCAGAGGCAGATGGCCATAGACAGTCGAGACGTGTTAGGAAGCTTGTTGCCGGCTTTGAATGCCCTGTTAATTACACGAAACACCAGGCAAAAAGGGTTTTGGCTACAGCTTGAGAGTTTCAGCATGCCCTTAGTCCTGGCTAAGAGTGGTCTGGGTAGGGTAGGGGGTGGCTGCTAAGCTGCTGCATTAGTCGACCACTAAGCGGCAACACAATGCACTCTGTGCCGCACATAGCACCTAACACTTGCAGCAGCAGGGCTCGGCTCTACCTTGCAATAATGTTTCTCCGGGGGTGGGTGGTGGGTATGGGGGGATAAGCAACTACAGCAGCGTGAAGAGTCCAATGTTCACAGTAAAATTTGCTTCAAGGACAGCAGCCACAGAAATTTTCAGGAATTTTCCCAAGCAAAATTCCAGGCATATTATAATCAGGGGGAAGTTTTGTTATTGTGCGAATTTATTTGTTTAATTTTGATTAATTTATGGGCACCCCACCACCCCGCCAGAACTGCCTTTAATGCTGTGTTTTGTGTATTTTTTGGAGCTGCCTGAAGTGGCAGATTTCAGGGAATTTTGAGGCATAAAGCAGGGCGCGTAGGAGATCTAACTTTGAGCCTGAAAGAGCGCGTAGGAGAGCTAACTTTAGGCCTGAAAGAGCGCGTAGAAGAGCTAACTTTAAGCCTGAATAATGTGCAGTGTTGATGGGGTCTTCTTCCTGCTAATAAAACACATCCATAAAGGGAAAATGTGCCTGCTCCGGCTCGAGTAGATCGGCCAGGAAGCACACCGTGCCCGCCACACCCTCGTACAGGCTGTGCGGTCTGTCCGGGACGCGTGCCTGCTGCCTGAACTCGTCGCTGTCCAGCAGCTCCATGAACTTGTGGGCCCGGTACAGGTACATCATGTCGTGGGTCAAACGGAAGAGCAGCAGAAACACATAGCCATTGCCGGCGACGCCGTGACACAGGCCGGGGCCCTTGCGCAGGACGCCGCGACGCCACACAAAATCGGCGGAGCGGCGCAGGGCCAACAGGTAGCGTGGCTCCTGGAACAACAGGTAGGCCTTGGCCAGCAGATAGACGATGCCGGGCGCACCATGGCACCAGTGCACCAGCCGCTGCTCGCCGCCATCCTCCAACGCCACGGGGAAGTTGCCCTCGGCATCCTGCAGCGTCAGAAAACAGTCAACGGTGCGCTTCACATCGTGCAGCACATCCGCGGGCGTGCCGAGGCCAAACAGCGAGACTTTGGCGTCCTTGCCTTGGTCCTTGCGAAACCAGGGACTCGCCAGCAGCATCTGCAGTATGCCACACAGGCCATGGGCCGCGCCCAGATACTCGGTGCCATGGTACTGGTACATCAGCGGCATCGGGGAATGGTTCTGCGTGCTGTACGCGCGACCGCTGGCCAAGATGCTCTGACAAATGGCGATCAGCGCCTCGTCGGGGATCGGCCTCTGGTCCGCGGGCAGAATGTCGTTCAGCCAGTAGCAGCCGGCCAGATAGCCGGCGCGTCCCACCAGCAACTCGTCGCAGCCGCTGCCCGCAGCCAGAGACGCCGCCGCCGTCGCAGCCGCCTTGAAGCTGGCCAAATCCTTGGCCAGCTGCTTGGGCTCGTTGCTGGCCGCAGCGATGGCGGCGGACACGGCATGGATGCCGGCAGTGCCGCACACAAACGAGTAGCTCTGCAGCGATGTGCGTCTGGCCAGGCGCTCGGCATTGCCCCTGGCCTTGGCGATGAAGTGCGCCGCATGCTGCAAGGCGGTGGGGCACAGCGAGCGGGTGTGCTCGCTGCGCTGCAGCTTCCAGAACATGTACGCAATGCCGGCATTGCCCACATACAAGTCGCCGCGCTCCTCAGTCCGGGGCTTGCACTGCTCCAGGATGCTCTTCACGTACGCGGAGATGAGGTCCCTGATGCGCTCCTCATCCAGGGCGAAGGCCACACCGTTGGCGCCAACTGTCGGAAAGTCCGGATAGGGATTCTTGATGTATCGCACGTTCATGTTCGCCGGCTTGCTTGCCGTATTTACTTTGTAGATTTGAGAGTTGTTTGAATTATTTACACAAATCTCCAGGCATTCAATGCTCAGGGGGCAAATGTTCCCCCCCCCAGAGGCGACTCAGTGTGCCTCAATAGAACTAAATCTGTAAATATTGTGGGTACGTATTTCAGGCTGAGGCAGGCTCCAGGCCGTGCCGGATTCTGCTACAAGAAATTTGCAGATCGCTGGGAACTGTAGCGCTGGGAGGAGAGGGAGCAGTAGGAGCCTGCGGAGCGGCAAAAAGGATTTTTATAAACTTTTATTTTGATATTATTTTATATTTTTTTATTTTTAATATTATTATTATTTATTTTTTTATTATTACTATTATTATTTACTATTTTTATTTATTTTTTTATTATTATTAATATTATTTATTGTTTATTTTTTTATTTATTTTTTATTATTATCATTTATTTATTTTTTTTATTATTATTATTTATTATTTATTAGTTATTTTTTATTATTATTATTTTTTTGTTTGTTAATATTTATTATTTATTACTTATTTTTTTATTATTATTATTTATTTTTCTTATTATTATTTTTTTTTTTATTATTTTTATTTATTTATTTTTTTGCTATTTTGCTATTTTTTGTTGTTTTCTTTTGAGGTGTCAGCTTGGCAGCAGAAGACCGACTGCTCTGCTCTGCTTGAGTGTTGTCTGGTCTGGCTGCTGGACTGCCCTTTTAATCCGTGGAGTGGCCGCTACTTAAACCCGCAGCTGTCCGCGTAACAGCTGACTCCGCCAATTCCCCTGCTGTCTCTTCGTACCCGGAAATGTTTGATAATTGCCAGCTTAGGATTACTTGTGTGTGTGGGGTTTGTGGGTCGCGAAATTTGTGCTAAGCCAACGATCTGATTAGTGGATCAGTGGATGAGTGGATCAGTGGGTCGGGGGTGTTTTGGCTTAGTCGAGTTTGCATTGCTGAGGTCAGATGGTCACTGCAAGTCGTCGTTTGGAGTTGGGGAGAATCGAGAGTTTTTTGCGCTTTCTCAAAACTTATTGGAAGATATTGGTGAAAAAATAAGGGTAGGGGTGTAGGCAAAAATGTGCTGACGCGAGTCACGTTGCATATCAAAAAATCAATTAAACATAAATATTTGCTGCCAAAAAGAAACTGCCTACGAAAGTATACAATGAAAATAAAATTCTCTGCTCCCTTTAGCCATAATTTAATTTAAATTTAATTTTCATTGTATACACTCGTAGGCAGTGCAGTTTCTTTTTGGCATCAAAAATTTAAATTATTTTCGGATATTAATTAATTAATTAAATTAAATTTAACTAAATTGAATTTAAATTACGGCTTAAGGAAAGAGAGAATAATTATTAATTATTAATTATTCAATTAATAATTATTCTCTCTTATTTGTTATTCAATTAATAATTATTCTCTCTTTCCTTAAGCAATAATTTAATGTAAATTAAATTTAATTTGATTCATTAATTAATATTCATTAAATTTAATTAATTTAATTTAATTTAGCCATAACTCATGCTGCATATGTCTATATAACTGCAGCTTTAACCTGCAGCTATCTTTTCTCTGTTCCATGCTCCCTTTGCTCCCCCTCTGCTCTTGTGCATAACTCCTCTAAATCCCTTTGATCCCTCCTTAACCCCACCCGCATTTGATCAGCGTGCAATCCTTTTGCTTTGATTACTCATTCAAATCCCCTGCCGCTGCCCAGCAGCACTTTAATAGATGCCAATTGGCAATTCAAGCCAGGCTTAAACACCTCAAGGAGCAGCAGGAACACCAGCCAAACAGCCAAAATGGCACACAGTAAAGTTTTTCAATGTCCTGCGGCTTATTTATGTCCACAGCTTGACTTAATGACCTTCAAGGGGGACGGGGCTGGAGTGGAGTGGCCCCCTCCCCGTTTGATAGTTGCAGGCACCAAAAACAGAAAGAAAAAAAAAAGGGAAAGGAAAGACAAAGCGACTGGCGGTTAAGTCAAAAGGCGTTGAAGGCACTTTCATGAGCTGCCGCCTGGACACTGGCCATTGGACACTGACCGCCTGGACTGGACTGGACTGGACAATCACTGAGCAAATCCCGGGCCATTGAAATCAATAAAAGTTAACGGCTTCTCGCTGGCGGTGGAGCGGTGGCGGGACGAAGGATGACTACGATTGATGTGCCATAAAAGTCGCAATTGAAGCGCCGTCGCCGCCGCCGCACGCCCGCAGTGAACGAGCGAGCCAAAGGCTGACCAAAGGAGTGAAGGGGTGTGTGGGGGGGGCTCAGACAAACAGATGAGTTTGCGGCTATTTCTTCGCACATTCGGATTGAGACGTGTCGGAAGTGCGTCATCATAAAAAGCTTTCACGGCATTGACTTTGCTTGTCCAGCAGTCCCAGACCCAGCCAGCCACCCACCCCCCACACTCCCCTGCCCCTCCTGCACTGCTTATTGTCTGTGAGCGGGGAGCGCATAATTTATCATTTAACTGCTTTAATAGTTCCGTTTATATTGAAAATAGAACGGGGGCCAGGCCGGGATGGCCCCGTCTATAAATTGCGCAACAACTAATGGCCCATTGGCAGGATATAGCAGTCCTTCCTGCCCTCCTGCAGCCCCTGTGAGTGTCCCTTCTGCCCCTGTAAGTGTCCCTTCTGCCCCCGTGAGTGTGACCTGCTCGTCAGACTTTTGACTAATGGCCAGGAAAGTGGATGATGGCTGGCTCAAAGAGAGGCGGGCAAAAAAAGGGACCAAAGCGTGCAGGAAGGCTGCCAGGGGGGTGCGGGCATAGAGAGGAGTGTGAGGACATACATGACAAATTCACCTGCCAATCGAAAGACCTTCGGCTGCTGCTAGATATTTATGATTTTAGCCACAAGATGTCTTGCTCGGGCTCGGGCTTCAAGCATTGATTTTTATTTGGTCAAGAAAACAACTCACGAAAAAAAAAAAGGAAAGGAAACTGTAGCCAGCAGCGGAAGAAGGGGCTGCAGAAGGAGCAGCAGCAGGAGGAGAAGCAGGAGGAGCAGCAGCAGGAGGAGCAGTAGAAGGAGCAGCAGCTGGAGAAGCAGCTGAAGCAGGACGACAGTCGACAAGTCAATTTTTGCTGTTGGCATTTGACGAAATTTATGAACTACACATCCGTTTTTTTGGTTGCCGCCGCTGCTCTTGGCTGCTGGTTTTGGCTGCTTTTGGCTGCTGTTTACTTGGCTTGCAACATCCTGGCTGACTGGGTGGCATTTTGGGTGGGCTGTGGGGTGGGCTGTGGGCTGTGCCTATGCCCCACATTTCTACTCGTTCTGCTTCTTTAGCTCTTTCTCTGCTTTCTCTGCTTTCATTCTTCGCTGTGTCCGTGTCTGTGTGTCTCCTCTTTTGAGGTTAAGTTGCACGTGCGCCACATAGCAAACGAGGCGTGTCCTGACACCTGTACTATGGATATAAGTATGTCTACAACTATGCCACATGCCACCATGTGTGTCTCTGACTCTCTCTGTGTGTGTTTGTGTGTGTGTGTGTGTGTGTGTGGGATTTCTTTTGGCCAGGCTTTTGATTTGTTTGTTAACCCTCATGCGGTCAGCAGAGCTCACAGAGCTCTGCTCTCTGTCTCCTCTCTCTCTGTGTCCCTCCTTCAACGTTTCACTGATCATTTGGGTTGATTGCGGTCATTCCCAGAAGGTGAACGAACGATGAAGGATGATGTGCAGGGGGTGCAGGAGGTGCAGGGGGGTAGAGAGAGGCACTGCCAATTTTTAGCAATGGTTTAGCAATGGAAATGAATTAAATATTCAAAAGAATTTCGAAGCAAATGGCAATATATTACAAATGGCAGGAATTCGAATGCGAAGTACCTTGAGAATGGGCATGGAAAATATATGGAAATTTCTTAAGAAAAATATAGAAAATAATTATAAGAATTATGCACATAAGAAATTGGGCATAGAAAATATGGCACAATATATAGCAGCCGAAATTCAAATATTCTAATTAATTGCTGAGAAAATGTAATGCAAAAATATTCATCAATAAATTTCAGGCATATGCTGCTTGGGCCCGTACAACTGTAATTTTGGCTAAAATTTTGGAATATTTTTTTTGACTGCTATACGAAAAATGTTGAAAAATTTTTTAGGAACTTAACTTAATTTAATTTTTTTTTTATTTGATTGCATTTTTATTTATTTATTAGTACTTCCGTTGAAAATATAATATTATATATTTGTTATTATTATTTAATTGTTTTATTAGTTATTTATTATTTATTTATTTATTTAATTATTATTATTTATTGTTTATTTATTTATTATTTATTTATTAGTACTTCCATTGAAAATATTATATTAGATATTGTTTTGCTCTGCTTACATTTCAGATAAATGCATTAAAAATGTCTAAAATCTTGGAATATTTTTTGACTGATGAAAGTTTCATCATTGATTTTATTCGTATATTTTATGGAGCCATATTCCCCGAAGAGATTTGCAACAACAAGATGTCACAATTAATGGCACATATATTTGGTACCTTGTTTTTGTTTTGGGTAAGTGTAGCATTTAATGAATTTTCTTAGCAGCATCAAATCGCTCAAATTACTTGAATTTTCTCACCCACTTTTTTAAGTGAAAACCAAAAGCGCGCCACTATTTCCACACACATATTTCTGCTTCAATTCGATAACTAATTTCGCTTAAGGGTTAAGGTCTCCGCTGTGGTCTCTCCTGACCCTCTGTGCCCCCCATGCTTTCTGGTTAGTTGGCTAAATCACTGCACACACGAAATTCACACAATGAACCCCTGAGGCCCTGAGGCGGAGGCTGATGCTGATGCTGTGGCTGCGACTATGACTGGGGGGTGGGGCAAATTTTGGTCACAGACAAGAAAAGAAATACGAGACAGGCTCAAGGACGAAACCACCCACACATACACCCACGCAGAGACAAAGCAGCTACGTGTGTATGTGTGTGTGTGTGCGTGTAGTCCATTTGATTGCAGAGATTTACGACATAACAATTTATGGAATGACGAAATGATTTCCTGTGTTTTTTACGATTCAATAGAAAATACCAGCAGGAGCAGCAGCAGGAGTAGGCTGCAGAGAGCGATGGATCAGCAGCAGCAGAAGCAGCATCAGGCGCCACACGAACCAGCAGAGAGAGAGAGAGAGAGAGGGGAGAGAGTGTGAGAGAAAGAATTATAGTAAAGAGAAGAAGGAGCTGCGCTCCCGTGCCTTGTGGGCATTTGCTTCCATCACGCCCTTGCAATATCATTTCAATCAATTTTGAGTCCGGGAATTTCCTTCCTTTTTTTTTTCTTTCTGCGCATCAGTCCAGGCGGGGAATAAAATTAAAACGTCAGCGAATGTGCGGCAGGGCAGGCAGGGGGGAGGCCATGTATTTCCTCTGAGTGTGTGCGGCAGTGTGGGCGCATAATGATATACATGCCACGTACATGCAAGCCCTGGGTCGTGCCTAGTCCACTAGGCACAGGAGGACCAGCACGAGGACCAGGACCAGTCGCAGTGCCAGTAACAGGATTCAGGCATAGGTCCAACCCCAACACCAAACACGCCTCTGCTGCTGCTGCTGTTGCCACTGGCCCCCACTGCCACTGCGGAAGTTCAATCGAATTTCAACGGAAATTGCCGACATTTCATGAGGTGTGAAATGATTTTATTACATCATTACGTGCAGAGAGTGAAAGAGAGAGGCGCTACTACACTGCTCTACTCCGACACTTTCCCAGGCTTGCCCCCCTTCTAAAAAAAACCCTTTTTCGTGGTGCAACACCCTAACCCCTCAGGCGGTGGCCGCATGTTGCGCGTTCCCTAAACCAAAAACCTAAAAAAGAATCTCTGCTTCTCTCTCCCTCTCTCCCTCTCTCTCCCTCTCTCTCCCTCTCTCTCTGTGTGGCACACTTTGCAGCGTTTCGGTTCCGTTCCGTGTTGCATGTCGACATTTAATTATGGCCACGTACTGTCCGCGGCACACAACGTGGCAGCAACAGCCCAAGCCCAAGCCCAAGCGACTGGGCATGCCACGTTGTACATTGCATGCTGTAGGTGGTACAGTGGGGATTACTTGGGTGTGACTTTTCGATGGACAGCAGATGAATTAAATATGAGTTAAGGGCACAAAATGAAATCAGCTTCAAAGAGTAGCAGAAAAACAAAATTAAGCTAAAGTTTTATTGAGGAATTCATAGAAAAGAAAAATTACTTTAAAGAGATTTTCTTTTCTGAAGTGCAAATATTTGTTTTATACATTTATTAATATATATTATATATATGTATTATATATTTATATATTTATTAGATTTCATTTATTTATTTAAGTTTTATGGTCTAAGCTTTTAATTGTTTAGATGTATGTTTTCATTGAAATTATTTCATGAATATAAAAGTTTTCCTATAAGAAACTCTGACTAGTTCGTTGCATGTAAAGAATTTCAAGTTAATTTCAAGTCTTAACTAGAGGCGCAGTGCAGTACGATTATTCGAATAAAATGCTCGAAAATAAATGCGCAATGCGATTTGCCCACTGAAACAAACCGAAAACAAAAATCAAAGCACCCACAACGGATAGAGATCAGCTAGAGACCTGAGTCGATACACATTTTTTTTCTACGCTTGTAAAGTCTGTTTCGTGTTTTCGTACTGCGACAACAACAACGAAAAAAACTCTCTTACAGATAAGCAAAATGCATTGCTCAAAGGTGTGAGAGCGAGAGAGCAAGAGCCGAAGTCTTTGCAGAGCTTCGCTCTAGCTTAGCTCTCAAGCACACGCCACACGCACATACATACCCAACAGATGCGCTTTGGCAGTGCCTGATCGTGCAGGCAGGGTTAGGGTAGAGGAGAGAGCAAAAAGTTCGTTTGCTGAGCTTATCTCTAGAACAAAAGCGCAAGCACACACGCACACACACATGTGTACACCCAAAAGACGAGCTATGGCAGCGCGTGATCGTGCAGGCAGACTCAAAACAAAGCAGCAGAAAAATGTGTCATTTTGCAAAAACAAAATCAACGCAAAATGTGTCCACTGCGCCGTACGAGCGGTTTCATATTTTAAGCTCTGGCTATGGCATAAAGTTCTCGAACACTTAAGGATCAGTTTAAGCACTGAATGATGATTGTTGTTGGAACTCTAGCGGTAAATAATTTGTGGCTCCTAACACCTAAACGATAAACAGGTACATAGAACGAATGAAAGATAGCAGTTTACATACGTTCAGACTTTTTTTGAGTGAGAAAGAAATAGAGGGAGAGAGAGAGACACACACAGAGAACTGTGATGTGTATCAATATCCTGAAATTAAATTTCAAATAAAAGGAGGAGCTTACCCATTATTTCCTTTTTTATTCGATTTCCCTCGCATCATCCCATCATCCTACGTCAGAAATGTTCTCTAGAAAATTATTTTAAATTCAATCACTCGTTTTCTCTAACTTTTATCTGTCTTAACTTGACTTTTATACCCCTAAAATGCATTCTCCAACTCTCTCAGAGGCAATCTTGATTCCATTACTGCAAATATTCACCTGAAAAACCCAAATGTTTTTGTTTTAGCTGCAACCCAAAAATTCCATGCCAGCGCGTCCATCAATCTCCATTCTGAAGCTGCTCCTTTTACATATATAAAATTTAATTTCACGATTTTGATACCCCCTCTCTCTCTCTCTCTCCCTCTATTTCTGTTTCACTCAACAAATTTTCGGGGTGGTGCGGTTTTATATATTCAATTAACAATGTGTTTTGTTCACTCACTGGCACTAGAATTTACATGGGCAAAATTGGTTGAAAAATATTGAAACAAAATACAGCAAAAAAGCGTATGAACAGAGGCCATTGGAAAAGTGTGTAAATATGTACATACCGAGTATGTATATATGTACATAGGTGTATTTATAGGTGAAAAATGCTTTATGCTCTGCCGCTTGCCGACAATTGTGGACATAAGCGCTGGAAATTGAATATGGGCAGTTCCGCCAAAAGGTCCACCAGGCCAAAAATCATAAAAAGTCAATAAAAACCGATTTCTATATAATTTTTTCCGGATATTTTTTTCTAAATTTATTGAAAGGTAACTAATTTACTTTATTCACATATAATTTCATTAACTTTCATCCTAAAACCTATGAAAATAAGCAAAAGTTCACGTTTTTGGTATTTTCTGGTATTTTTATAGACATGTTTTCTTTTACGTTTATCTCCTAGGAAGAAGATGGTTCTTGATAAAAGTTTATCCTTAAAGTCATTCTAATATATTAAACTACCTAAAACCATTATCAGAACGTTGGTCGAACCTTGGCTAACAGTATATTTTTAGGCTTTTATAATCGCGGAATTTGGTACGGTAACGCCAGTAACGTTCGCCAGATGCCTCCGCGGATTTTTAACAAAAAAAACAGGAAAAGTTTTTACATTTAATAAGTTTGAAAATAAACTCTCAATACTTCATTTATTAGCACAAAAAATTGTATACAGATAGCCCTATCCAATTCGCAGAGTTTTGCCATTTTGTACCCCAACCTCGAAAACCACTTCTGTTTTATGTAACGCACTTTTAGGTCATACTTTGGCTTATATCTTGAAAACCGTACGCTCGATTATTGCCATTTTTCTGGAGAATATAGGTCTAACCAAATTATATTACACGAGGATAATCTTTTTTCCAAATTTCAGCTTTTTGACTATTTTTTCCAACATTTTGTCGTACGAATGTAACGTAACGCCAGATAGGAACTGCCCATATACGAGTATTTTGGGAGGAAAAACCGTCAGTTCTTTGGCGTAATTTTTTGCATAGAATAAATATTTATACACGCCACAGAGGGCAGCGCAGAAAAACTACAAGAATTTCGCCTATTTGGTAGGGTTTACTGTGGAATGGAATGGAGTCTCTGCCACCCACCAATCGGTGCACTGTTGCGGCACTCGAATCAAGTTAGAGGCGACTAAATCAGGCAGCAACTATAGGCTATAGCAGTCGCTATAGCTAAAGAACCCTTATACATATGAGTATAGAAATATGTATCTCCTCCACTTTTAACACTCATTATTTCCAGCCCCATTTGGCATTATTTTTGAAGAGCCGCCTGTTGGCCCTCAACCGCAGTCACTTTTGCAATTAGAGCGTAATTATTTTATAAACCAAAATGTCAGAGTGTTTTCTCTACGTACGTCTGTGTGTGTGTGCGTGTGTGTGTGTGTTGAAGAGTCAATGAATCGAACTGCAAGTACGAGTATTTTTGGTACAGTGAATAAAGTGAATGATGCGAATGTGAATGCGAATGCGTGTGTGTCAAGCTGTCAAGCACTCACTCACTGGCACTCACTGGCACTGGTGGGTGGTTGGGTTGGTTGGGTTGGTTGGGTTGGGTTGGAAATGTGACTAAATGACGGCAGCTACGGAAATGGCTGTCATTTGCACAAGTATCTTTCTCTTTCTGCCCCACTGTCTCTGTCTTTTTTTTGGCTGTCTTTCTGTCTATCTGTGGTTGTATCCATGTGTGGCATCTAGTGGCAGAATGTGTGTTAGTTTTAGCTACGTGTAGCATACATATTTAATGATCAGAAAATGGAACTAGTTTTGAGCTGTGGACTGAAAGCAGTAAAAAGGATAGAACTTGACGCCCATTGTTTGTTCCGTTATTGCTGGCGGATTCCTGCCATCGATTTACCTTAAAATTTCAAATTAAATCGTGAAAAAAAAATACCTAAGCTTAACGCTAAAAAATACACTTATTTTGTAAGTTTATAAATCATTATAATATAAAATTATTTTTTCTTTTTATATAATATAATATATAAAAAATATTTTATAATTATAAATCAGAAATATAAAATCTAATATCAGTTTTAGTGGCCAACGAGCTTAACATAATAACATAATATAATATTACAGGAAATACTCAACTTATATCTATCTTTAAACATTTGTCGAGAAATTATAATAATATAATATAATATATATGTATAATAATAATAAAACTACTATATAGAAAAGGAAAACTATTTTCAAAAATTCCTAATCGGAAAAAGTATGTTCTGCCACATTTATGTTAATAAGTTCTAGCCAAGTTTCATTTTGCGACTGAGCATTGTGTACCTTGAGGTCGAGTCATGTGTGCTGCTAGGGAAAACATTCCCCCTGTTATTCATATTTTCTTCTAAATGTATTTCCATTTTTCTTCTCAAGAATAATCCAACTGCGATCTATGTGGTGTCCTCTTTCTCTATTATTTTGTATTATTTTCAATTTGTATTTTTTATTTTTATTTATTCTATTATTTTGTATTACTTCTGCTATATGTATAGTATTATTAGTATTGCTATAGCATCATCGCGGAGTTCTTTGTGCTGTTGTCTTGAGCAATTCAGTGGATATGGCAGTTCCTTGCATTGCTAATTAAATATGAAATATATTTCAGGTCAGGTACACAATTTTATGCGCAGCTCGTCTGCTGCAAGCAGAAGGAGCAGAACATTCTGCCAATGAATATTCCTGCCCAAAGTGAAGCAGCATCCTTTTTCTTTTGAATAAACCAATTACGATCTCTTCTCATTTCGCGCTTGCAATCACCTCCTGCTGCTGCTGCTGCCGCTGCTGCTGCTGCTGCTGTACTGTCCCATTGCTGATTGGCATTCCATTATCTGCATCTTCATGAGAAGCATCTTCATTATTCCATCATCATCAGAAGGAGCAGCAGCTTCAGGAGCAGCAGCTGCAGCAGGAGGAGCAGCAGCAGCAGCAGAAGCGGCAGCTACAGGAGTAAGGAGGAGCTTCAGTGGCAGTAACAGCTGCCATTGCTGGATCCTTCATTATGTTGATTCGTGAGAGAAGGACGAGTGTGAGTACCAGAGTACGAGAGTACGACTACGAGTGCTGCGTATTTGGTTAAATTGTTGAAGGTCGCCCGAAGGCAGGCAGCACTTTTGTGGGTCTGCCTGCGCTGCGCTGCCATGCTGCCTGCCCTGTGGGTCTGCCTGCCAAGTCTCATGTGCATAATTCAAGTTGTTGCACATGCCACACACACACACACACACACACACGGGGAAAAACTCGAGCCGCACGACGAGCCCTGTCGACTGTCGACTGCTAAGTGTCCTTTGGCAGGCGCAAGATGAAAGCAAAAGGCGGCTGAAATTAAATTAAAATGAAATGCATGCAAAGTGCCACAGCGACACAGCAACACAGCGACACAGCAACACAGCGACATGGTCTCCTGGTATCCCCGTATCACCGTATCTTGTATACCGATTCCCGAGTCCTCTTTTAGTCCTCGTCATCGGTGTGTCCTGAGTGTGTACTTTAAGCTTGCAATTAAATTGCTGGACGAGCCGCTGCCGCTGCCGCCGCCGCCGCCGCCGCACGGGGAATTGCACTGGCTCTCAGATACCGAGTGCTGGAGTGCTGCCACAGAGGATGGGGCCCCCATTGCATATGCATTGCAATTAAGCAATCAATGGCATAATTATCGACACATGAGAGTCACTCGATTTATTAACACGCCGCCTGCCCCCGAGGAGCAGCAGCCAGCAACAACAACGAAACGGCAATCGACGACAATCGACGACAATCGATTGGCAACTTGTTCAATTTAAATGCTCAAAGCAAACAAAGGAGCAGCCCACAAAAGGAGCAGGAGACCGACCAGCCACAGACAGTCACTGGAGTGGGGGGGAGAGTGGTGTTCGTTGTCCAAGAAGCCATTTGCCAGGCACCAGCACCAGGCACCAGGCACCAGATCCTGTGCCAATCAGCAGCCGCAGGCCACACAAAAACTGTCGCGACACCGAAATTGACGCGGCGGCCACAAAAGTGTCTCGATAAGTGCAATGTCCTTCTTTTTTTTTGACAAGGCCAGACTTTGTACGACATTTAAATTTGGATCTTAAATAAGTTTATTTTTATTTTGAGTCACTAAGAAGCGAACAGAACAGAATTCCAGCACATAAAGGGCATTGAAAAATCCCAAAAAGTTCTCGAACAATTAATTAAAGCGCCTAAATTGTGAGCAAAAAGATTACAAAATTTGGCAAATGGCTGCCAAAAAATAATTGCAAGTCCAATTTAAATTTTGAAATTTTTTTAGATATGAAAGAATGGAAGAAAATCGACTAAGAATTGGAATCAGAAATAAATAAATAAAATGGAAGTGTTTTAAAGAACAACAAATAGGAGGTGGCGTTAACCCGTGTCAGACGTGGAGGCCAAATAAATCTTTCAACTAATCACGGTTGAAAGTAACTTAATATTGAAAAAAAATAACAACAAAACTTCGAAGCAAAAATAATAGATGATAATAAAAATAAATGCAAATAAAATTCATTTTTAGTGTTTCATACATTTCAAACAACGAGGAATATTTAATATTTATTTATTTATTATTATATTTATTATTATTATATTTATTTTTTAATTTTATTTATTTATTTTTAAATTATTTATTTATTTTTAATTCATTTATTTATTTATTTTTAATTAATATATTTATTTATTTTTAATTAATATATTTATTTATTTATTTAATATTCAATTTAAAAGAGCAAATCTGCCGTTCTAAATAAAATCCCTAAAATCCCTCTCATCGAAAATCAAAGGAAATGAAGAAAATTTCTTTGATTTTGCTGCTTGCTGAAGGCCTACCATTTAGCTTGCTCACTAAAACCAAACAAATCCCGAAATCTCGTACTATTAAGCGGCTCATAAGCGCAGCATTCATATATGAAAAGCCCCGAAGATAGATGACATATCATTTCCCAGCCCAAAAAATGCCCAACTAAAACCCAACCCATATGAAACCCCTGCTCATAATTCCTTCTGTTTTGACAAATGCTACGCCCTGTTTGAGGCTTAGTCGGGCAATGAAAGACCCATGTTAAAGGATCAAAAATATTGCCAGCTGGTTTTAAATTGAATTCAAGTTTTAATGCCTTAATGGTTTTTCCCTTTTTGCTGCGCCCCCACTTTTATCTGTGCTAATTGCAAGTGAGCAGTCGCCAGGCTGGTCTACCCTGGTACCACGAGCCATTGATTTTCTCCGTTTTGGCTTAAGGCAAAAAGGAAAAGGGGTTTTCCCAAGACCATCACCCCCACTCCACTCCACACCATTCCACTGCTCTGCCAAGCCATAAATGATGACAATAAAAAAGTAATACCACGGCAAGGAATGGAACGGAATGGAGAAAAAGTCAGCCACGCGTTGCAGCTTAGCCGCTGTGGAAGCTTTGAATTTGATGACAATTCCGTAGATGATTTGACGGTTGCCTCAGCATTGGGGCATTTTTTAATATGATTCTGGTATTTCTGTTTTCCTATTTCCTTTTTTTTTTGTTTTTGTTTTGGAGTGAGTGCGAAGGGGTTTTGGTTTTGGTTCTGGTTTTGCTGCCTGGCGGGCGGGGATGACAACATCTAGCGCACAGCATCTTGCGCTGTCTCTCTATGCCTTTGCTTTGCTTTTGATGTTTCAACAATAACAATTTTTCGCTACCGACTGGTAGGGGTGGCCACCCCACTGAGTTGCATGCTGCAACCCCCGCCGGAACCGAACCTCTGCATGAGGCATTTCGCCGCTCCTTTGGGACAGAGTTTTGCGGCTTTTATTTTATATTTTATTCTTAATCGCATAAATCGTCAAGTATGCGTAATAATCTAATCGTCATAATTCCTACAACTGCTGCTGCCTGCCTGCCCCTAACCTACCCACAAATCTCAGCATGAAAAATTGCGAATATTTTCCTTCCTGCATTTATCTTAGATTTTCAGTGGGTGCGGTGGGGGTGGGTGGGTGGGTAGTGTAGTGTGTGGTCTGTGCCTGTGCCCCAAAAATTGAATTATTTGCCACATTTTGTATTTCGCATTTTGCAAATTTTTAAATGCTTTTGATGACATTTTTATTTATGCGCGAAGCACACGACGACGACGACGACGACTACGGAGTACGGAGTACACATGTTTTCTTCACATTTATCTGTGTATATATGTATGAGTTTTCTTCGTCTCTTATTTATGCGGGGGATTTCTTTTGCTGCTTTGCTTTTTACCAACCCCACCCCACCGCATGCCACCACGGAGCGCGCCTGAGAGCCTTAAGTGCCATCTGGGGAAATCATGGCGAGAGAGAACATGAGACTTGAGGCCGGGAGGGATAAATGGAAAAATGGCTCTGTGGGAATACTCACTCGAAGTGGTAGATCCAACGTCTGGTTGGGTGCGGATAATGAGTTGGCGATAATCCCTGGCACAAGGAGGAGGTGAGGTGTTTATGGTTAGTCAAATAGATCCATAAATGTGGTTAAATCATTGGGAAATTGCAGTTTGCGGGAGGGAGTTGTAAGGTAGAGAAGATTTATAGTAATGGTAGTGACTGTATATAACAATATTACATATTTATTATTTATTTATTAATTTATTTATAAAATATACCAGAGAATACCAGAAAAATATGCTTTGTGGTACTAGAAAATACCAGATAAAACAACAAATAATAAAAATACCGGAAATCAGCTTAGAATATACCATAAAATATACTAGAAAATACCAATAAATTATTTATGTTCTATTTTAAAATTTGAATTGAAAACTGAAGACCCTTAACAGAGTTAAAACAGAGAGAAAAAATAGGTCCAAATGTTTTCTAAATATATGCCAGAAAATAACTTAGAATATACCAAAAAAAATACTAGAAATAATAAATAAATTATTTATGTTGTATTTTAAATTTAGGATTTAAGACCCTTAACAAAATCAAAACAGAGAGACAAAATATGTCCAAATATTTTCTACCGTTCATGGGAATAGTCTTTAAATTGTGGCATTAAACTAATTGCAATTCGTGAAGCCTTTAAATTAGTCAATCGTTTAGCCTTTATGCAATTATTAATGACCATAAACTAATTATATGCTTGTACTCTCGCACTCGTATATCCTTTAGCCATACACAAATTGACTTGAAACTGAATCGAAAATAAAGTGGAATTTATTGCAAGTGACAATTCTCCCACTCCCACTCTCACTCCCTTTTCCCCGCTCTCCTTTACTGTGTATCTGTCTCTATCTCTGTTTCATTTCCTTTTCTATTTCAACTATTTTCTATCCGTTGCAATCACATTTGATTCAGCCTTTGTTTGCCATTGCAAAATGATTTCTTTGCCATGCTTTATAATTAATTGCAAAATGTTCGATTTGCAACACGCTAATTGCAACTTTGTGTGCCACATACTGCCTCCCCCCCAAAGGGCTGCCCTGGGGCAGAAGGAGAGGAGGGCTGGTCTCTGGCTGTTGGTGTTGGTTTTGGTTACATTTTGCGATTGATATCTGTATGTATATTTTTGTAGTGTTGTTTTCGGGGATATATGCAGTAACGAAATTTAATTTAGAGCTGAAAATGTCTGCCCCAAGGGGCACAAACACACACAGATGGCCCTGCCCCGCGCCCCCCCCTGCATGTGGCATGTGGCATTTCTCCTCTTTGTATCTATTTGCCTCTGTCGCTGTTTGAGTTGCATTGATTTGTTGACTTTGTCGCTTGCAGCTAATCGAAAACAAATGTACAAAAAGCAAAGGGAAAACGCACATCTATCTATCATATACAGACGTATATATATAAATATATATAGGGATATATACATATGTATGGTACGTATTTCGCATGCATAGGAAGAGACAAAAGAATTTTTGCCACGCGTTGATTTTGGCTCATAATTAACGCAAAAGTGTGGCAAATTGGCAAACAGGACAGGCGCCCAAGACAGACAGACAGACACACGGTCAAATGAATGACAATTACCTTTGTGTGGTGTACATATATATATATATATATATCATATATCAGTGTGTGTTTGTGTGTGTGTAGCGTGTGTGCCAATGGCAGTTTACATGGCAATAAAACCGAACTGAAGGGGTCGCGCTGTGGTTTGATGATTGCAAAATGAGATGAAAAATAAATATTTCAATTATTGTGCGAAAAGCACAAAAGAAAGGGGATATAGACACAGATAGAGAGAGAAAGAGAGAGAGAGAGAGAGCACACAGAGACCACACACACACACACACACACACAAATCATCATCAACATTATCCCCAAAATAGACAATATGACAAAACCAAAACAAAAAAAAAACAACAAAAATTCAATTAATATGCTAAATGCAAATTGATATTTTACATGGCCATTTATGTACACTGCCACACGTTTACGTTTATTGTTTGTTCTTTATTTAAAATTACAATAATAATCATCATAATCATTGAGTATTTTATTACAAGCCCAAAAACAGCAGGAGGGCCGACAGCACACAAAAGAGCCCATAGAATGAATGAATGGCGCCCCGAACATAAAATGCTCATAAGGCCCCGCCCCACCGATCTACAACAAATACAAACAAGAGGCAGGGCAGGGCATGCATTTCATCTGCTGATGCTGATGCTGCTGCTGCTGCATACTTTTGGGCGCAACGAATTTTAATAGAATTAAGCTAATTGCCATACAAAAAGCCTCTGACGACCCCACCCCCGCGGCGAAGGCCACGTATGGACCATTGCCATTGCAAAATGATGATTCGAATGAAATACGAAAACTGATTGAAATTTTGCAAATGTGCATAGCAAAAGGCTGGGCTGGGGCTTATTTGTTAGCGGGGCCAAAAGGGTGTTCTGGAATATATTTTCGGCGTGGGATAAATAAATGGGAAAATGCTTCGATTGAAAGCTTTAATATGCGATGCACCCTGAGATGTTTTCCCATTAAATTATACTATCTTTTGATACTGGTTTTTTTTTCTGGCACCAAATATAATTCATTTCAAAGAATTAAAAAAAAAAAATTCATTGATAGATTGACTTTCTGCAGTTCTTGGAACAAATTTTCCAATTAAGAAATTACATCATAAAAATTCATTTTTGATTAACTGCCAAGACACTTTTAAATTCTGGTTATTGCGAGTAGAGAGAGAGGATCTCTGTTCAAGCGAAGTAAATCCAAAAATAAAATGATTCAATTTGTGGAAATTAATAGATAAATGGATACGCAGAACTCCCCCGCCCAGTGAAAAGTGTGCACACATGTCTGGACCGAGCTGAGCTAAGCAGTAAAAAGAAGAGCACAGCTTTTCCGCCCACATCCACCCGTGTCTAAATTTTATTGAAAGAAAATATTTTTGGCAAATTACATTTTGAAGGCTGGCAGCCGGAAAAGACGCGAATGGCGAATGGTGAATGGCTTCCAATAGCCAAAAAATTCCCATTCGGTATGGCCAGAGAATCGGAATCATTGTGAGCTGGAGGCCCTTGAAGGAGAGAGCAATTTGTTTGATTAATTTGAGATGCAGAGCATTCGAGTAAAGAGTGGAGAGTGGGGAGAGTGTGGAGGCGACCTTCATTATGTAAATTGTATGAGAAATTTAAATAATCATCTGCAATTTAAATGCAGAGCAACACTTTGAGCTAAGCCGACGAAGCCTCCGACAATTAATCGTTTTGGTACTACCCCCCCAGTTCGTATCGCTCCTCATAAAAGATATGCCAAATGGGCGGGCGGGCGCCTTATGTTCATTTTCTATTTTAAGACAGCAGATAATATATATAGCTGACAGCCAGTTGGCATTAACTGCCACCATGGGCTGTGCATCTGTGTGTGTGTGCTGAGTATCTGTAGCTGTAGCTGTGTTTGCTGCTGCCATAAATAATTATTCATATTTGTATAAAATACACACAAAATTTAATTAAAAATTGTTTCGCAGCAGCAGCGGCAGCAGCAGCAGCAGCAGAGACAGCAGAAATGGAGAAGAGTGGAATCAGCATCAGCATCGTCATCGTCATACTCTGTTCTCTCTGGAGAAGTATTTCTCATCTCCATTCTCATTGGCATAATTCCCTTTGTTTTTTGGACACTTGTATCTTGTATCTCTCTCTCTCTCTCTCTGTCTTACACTTGTTTCGCCGCATAAAAAGGGACCAGAGACAGAGACAGAGAGTGAGTGAGTGAGTGTGGGGGCAGCATATGCCGCCCGCCCGCCCATCATCCACTCAAGAGTTGGTCCGGTCCAGTGGTAAAGTGCCATTGCCATTTTGGCTCATAATAAAATTAAAACGAAATGAAACGAAATGAAAAAGTAATAAAGTCCTTATGGAAAATGCCAGCCAGGGCTCCATGAAGGGAAAAGCTTCTGCTGCTTCTACTTCTGTTTTTGCTTCTGTTTCTGGCTCTGTTGCTTCTGTTTCTGTTATTGCTTTAGCTTTGGCTTCAACTTGAAGTTCTGTGTTTCTGCCAGGACTTCAACCTAAGAGAGAGAGAGAGACTACTTATGTATGGCAACTGCTGCTGCTGCTGTCCGGCTGCTGCTTCTGCTTCATGCCACATTCAATAGATGAGTGGGACAGCAGACGCAGCAGCAGCAGCAGCGAAAGTGGCCCAGGGGCAGTGAGGCGATAGCTGGCGAACAGACGGTCAACCCTTCAGTGGTTACCCTAGAAATATTAAGGATCTGATGAGAGGTAGTATGCGTTTGAGCGTAAAGTTGGTTTGTAATATTACGAAATTATGTATTTTATTATTACATTATTTTATTACGAAATTATGTATTTTATTTTTTAGTGCTGCTGTTGCTTTGCTCAAATGCAAAGAGACTACTGCAATGAGCGAACTATGGCAACTTTTTGCGACTTGAATTGGTTTCTGCTGTCGACGATGATCTGTTCCGGAGCAGGTAGAAAATGCAGCAAGAGCGACCTTTTTTTTGTACTACTCTCTCGCTCGCAGCGCTGCCCGGGCTGGTTCTGCGCGACTGTGTAATGAAGGAACGAACAAAAAGCTCAGACGCGCGCTGCCTACCTGCTCGAAGAAGGTTCGGGCACGATTACCGAGTGATCAACGAGCATATGCGACTGTGTGCTCAACCAGCGCTCAACTAGATCAGTATCTCAATGCGTATTCCATAAGCCCGCACTCAATATTCTCCTACAGGGTATACACCGCCTGGATTGCCTGCACACTTATGTATGTACTTCCACTTGCTGGGTAGCAACCCATCCTATCGACACCCATTAATAATTGTTGTTGCTAGTTGATGCGCGGGGCCAATGGCTTTTGCTTGTCTTTGAGCTTTTGTGCACAAATTTTTGAAATGCTGAAATGCTGAAACGCGCTGTGGGGAAACGCTTGTAAGCGCGTGTCCATGAGGAAATGGAATGGAGCGGCGACGGCCTTTGGGGATTGAGTGAGGATTTGGCAGGGTTTTTGGGCACTCAGTTCCGTTTTGGGCTTGGGTTCGGGGTTCGAGTTTGCGTTTCAGTGTCTGGCTGCTGCCTGCGCATAATTAAGCGGCCGGCTGGGTCTACACAGCAGTCTACAGTCCACGGGCGGCAGTCTACGCCTTTGCCACTCTATTGTGAAATATATTTGGCCATTGCATTTAAGTGTTTTGCTCGTAAAAAGTGCGTTGGGGGGGGGGGGGCCAGACAGGGAATTCATTAAACCATTAGACGGTGGGGGTGGGCTCCAAAAATGGAAGCGATTAACGAAAGATGCTTTACTGCTTGCTGGCTGCCTGTCTGCCTGCCTGCCTGCCTGCCTGCCAATTGCTGGGATCAGGGGGCGCTACGGGTACAGCACAAATCAAACGGAAATCAAAACCCAAACAAGTAAATCACAGAGAGGGGCAGAGAGGGCCAGATAGGCAACCACAGAGACAGAGAGTCCTCTGACAACCATGGGACAGACGACGTGGAAGGTTGGTCCAGGAGGTGGACCCCAGGACACAGCATGCGTCATCTGAAAATTGTTGCAATTACGTCGTAGCACAGTGAGTGGAATGTGGATGGGGCAGGGGCTGGTGCAGGGGCAGGGGCAGGGGCAGGGGCAGGGGCAGGTGCAGGGGGCAGGGCCATAGGCTGATGATGGCAAAAAGAAGAAGATGCCCGGAATTTCCATAAACACAATGCCGAAATGATGCCATGCCCCTCCGACAATTGGAAATTGGAAACGGGCACGGGCACGGGCGAGGGCGATCGAGGGCTATGCCACTCCTGTCAAAGGCTGTGTGGTGGTGCCACTGCCGCTGCCACTGGCAGAAAAGTGCCAGTCGTTGCCAGTTGTTGCTACGGTAAATATGGGCGGCCCACCACCGTCATCGATGTGGGGGGGCGTGGCCATGGGGTGCATACATTTGCGTGATTTACGAGCTGTCTTTCATATAGTAGGCCGATGACGACAGAAGGGACAGCAGGACAGACGACAAAGCGCTGAACAAGGAAGGGAGTTCGTTTCTGGTTGCGCCACTTGTTGTGGCAGCCAGAATCGTGACACGAAATAAATTTTGGATTAAAAATATTCGCCAAAAGGTTGAATAATGCGTTCAATAATGAATTCACAGAATTTTTTACAATTTTTTAGATTTTTGCTTGAATGAAAATTGAGCAGAAATTTGGGAACTCTGCAGCGGAAAAGTTATAATCCAACTGAAATAATTATTATTAGTAGGGGGATGTATGCTCAGATTATATATATGTACATAATATTATACAGATTGTAAGCGTATTAATGGAATTTTCTGGTATTTTACTGCACCAAAAAGCGATGATGGCAACTGACAGAAATTTGTAATGGAACAATGGTGTTAAATATGTTTTTGCTTAGATTCCATTTAATATGTTTAAATCATTAGCTATTTCTATGTAAAAAAGTCTGACATTTTTAATCACTTTATCATTTCAGAAACAACAAAGATCGATGGAGGGATTAGCAGTTTGAAGCAAGGTATGCAGAGATCGTGAGTACTCGTACTTAAAATTAATACAAAATTATAGTTTTTTTTTGTTTTTCATTTTATTTACTTATTTATTTTATTTTACTTAAAAATAATACAGAATTATAGTTTTTTTGATTTTATATTTGATTTATTTATTTATTATATTTATTTTATTGGAAACAATTTTGAAGATTTAAGGAGTCTTTCTACAGCATTTTCTGCATAGAAATTCGTAGAAAGGCAGGGCAGGAATATTTATTTATTTATCTTCAGCAAATGCGAGCGTAGAATATTTTCCATATATAATTGTAAAGTTTTTATCCAACCATTGAACGAAATACTCGCTAGAAGACTCTTTAATTGAAAGAAGTTACCCACAAAATGTGTAAGTCTTCTACTAGTTACAGATTTACATGCACAAATCTCTAGCATCGCTGAATAATTGTGTAATAATTGTATTGCCTGCCGCTTTGGCTCTATGCTCCATGTGCTTGCATTTCCATTATGCCTCGTGCGTTGATTTGTATTGGCACATCTCTATGTGGCTTATGAGATGACACACAATGGCAAAATGTTGTCAACGCAATCAGCAACAGCAGCAGCAGCAGGAGCATACAGCACACACACAGATAGACTCAGTTGTTGCTACTCATGTTGAACCGTTACCCCTACTTGTTGTTACCCCTGTTTGTTGCTGCTGCTGTTGCTGCTGTTGCAAGTTACAAAACAGAAGTGTATGGATGGGACAAAGTGGACAGACGAGACTTCCAAGCCGCATGAGGAGAGAGCCCATCAGAGAATGAATGAATGAGTGCGTCATGCTGCTGCTGCTGCTGCTGCTGCTGGCCCTGCCCACGCCCACTATTGTGGGTGAGTGTGTCGTACCGCCTGTGCCCCCTGTGCCTGCCTGTGCCTCCTGTACAGCCTTCTGTGCCTCCTTTGCCCGCCTGTGCCTCCTGTGCCCGCCTGTCTGCGTGGTAGGTGGGCTGTGGGTTACGAGTATCAAATTGAATTGTTGCCAACACGTGACCATAGGGGTGATTCCCCGCTCTCTATTCCTTGTCCCACTCCCTGTCCCATGTCAATAAAGTCACAAATGAATGACAGGATTACAAACAGAGTCTACAAGTGGCCGGGACAGGGACAGAGGGACAGGGGGGACATACATACATCGTGAAAATACGCAGGATTCGCAGGATACGCAGCATTCGCATGCTGATGAATGGCATATTAAAAACTCTATACAAAATAATTCTCATTTGGGTTTTGGGTCGTGGGCTCTTTCGTTGTTGGAGTGGAAACGCAAAATGTAATTTGCGTAAAATGAGTCCCCCCCGTACCGCCACGCCACGAATATTGTGTGGGTAGCAGGCGGTGCGGGGTGGGGGCTAGGGTTGAGAGCTAGTTGATGGGTGGTTTAGTGGGATCTGGCCTTGTGGTTGGAAATAGAGTATCCTTTCATCCATCCATCCATCCATCCATACACCCGCTCCACACATTTGTCTCGTGCTCGGCGCAATCAATTCCCAAATCGCATTATGCTGCTGCCAGACGGCTTCGCCGTGGCGCAGTACCCCAGCAAATTGCTTGGGCGGCTAGAAGGAGCAGCAGGAGACTCCCGCCCACCTTCTGCTCCTGCTGCTGCTCCTCCTGCTACTCCTCCTGCTCCTGCTCCTGCTCCTCCTCCTCCTGCTCCTTCTCCTCTCAGCTCTCAGCGACATCCTTCACAGCATTTGGCATTTTATGTGCGTCAACATCAGCAAGTCGCCAAGTGCATTGCGTGCCAAATAGTTTACGTGTCAGTGGCGACATCGACAGCGACAGCGACATCGACTCTAACTTTGCTGCCAGTTTTGCCATTGGCCAGTGGCAGCTTCTCCTCTGCTACTTTATGGCATTTTGTCGCATCCACAGCCACAGCTCCCCCCCTTAGCCACACTCCTTCTTGTCTGCATTGCCCACACGGAAATTTAGCTTAGCATGCAAATGCTTATTGGGAGACATTGTTGCGCCCACCAACCAACCCAAATTGTAGGCGAAACACTTTGTTGCATGCAGCCAGCCAGCCAGCCAAAATGGGTGCACGGAGTGCACGAAGTTTGTTGCTGCAGTCCCTGCTGCTGGTGGGGCATCATTATTATTCGATTATTTTGTGTGACTTTTCTTGTGGCGAGGGGAGGAAGGTTTTTTTTTTTGAGAGAGGGAGAGAACTTCGAAGTTCGCTTTTTTTCGGCTAGGAATAGATAGAGAACACATACATATAAATATACATAAATCCATGTGTATGTATGTATATGGATCTTAGCGTTTTGTTCTGTTGAAGTTTCACTCATTGTTTTTATTATTATTTTTATTTGCAGGTCTGTGAATGGCTTCCTAGGCAGAGACTCAATGTTGCAGTCATCAGGAAAACCAAAGAAAATGTCCACTAAAAGAGCTTCTATAGTTAAACATTCCTCCAATCTCCCCTCTGCAGAACTATTTGCTATTTACATATCTCGTACTTGTACCAAAGATTCTATAAGAATGTTATAGAATCTTTTCTTGTATCCAATCCTCTGCGATTATCGCCATCTTAATTAACAAATATCTCTCTTCATATACATATGTACATATGTGGGGTTTATATACATATATACATTACTCCCTCCCTCCAATAAATGTAAGATATTATTTAGGTATAGTTTTAGTGATATTAAATCGCGGTGCACAGGTAATTGTACGATTAATTGGGCTCTATGCAACTGCTAGCTATCGGCTGTTTTCTGCTGCTGCTGTTGTTCAGCGCTTGCTACTCTCCTTCTGTTGATCTTCTTCTCTGCTGTGTTCTTCCTCTGCCTTTGCTGCTTATCTGCTTATCTGCTGTTGCTTCTCGTTCTGCTGTTACTGCTGTTAATCTACTTTTACGTTGCTGCTGCTGCTCTGCTGTTATTGCTGTTCCTCTACTGTTACTGCTGCTGTTACTGCTGTTGCTGGTGATCATCTACTGTTACCGATGCTGCTCTGCTGTTACTGCTGTTACCCCATGCTCCTTCAGTGTGCCGACTTGCTTACTCGCTGTTACATACATCTGCTGCTAGCCATCTTGAAATTATCTTTACATTTGAATTATTTTATTTATTTTATTTTTTTTTAATTATTTAATTTATTTTTTAATTATTTTATTTATTTATATATTATATTTTTAATTATTAATTATTTTATTTATTTAGTTATTCTATTTTAATTATTTTATTTATTTATTTAATTTTTAATTATTTTATTTATTTATTTTATTTTTAATTATTTTATTTATTTATTTTAATATTTGTTGGTGTATTTAACTTAAGGTTTTCACAATTCTTCTTCATTTGGATCCTCTGGTTGTTGATGGGTTTTCTCTGCGCCGAGCATATTTATCCTTGCAACCAGAACTCCCTGCCCTGACTACTCGATTCCTATTCCTGCTCTCTACTCGATTCTGAGCTCATCTGTTGGATTATTAATATTCCCCCACTTATACGTACCAAAATCTCTCTGAAAACCCTTTTATTTATCTCTCTGGCTTAGCCGTTAGCTCTCCCTGTTCCAGCTCCAGCTATCCATCTATTTATGAATAACCAAAATGCACTCCACACGAGTATTCCTTACATGCACTCTGCGGGTTTTTTTTTTGTCTGCTGCTATTTTTTTTGTTTTTGCTTTTTTCCTCACTTTTATTGACATCAACTTTCGTTTCGTTTTTGCTCGTTGCCAAAATCCATCATCATTGAGTGTCACATCATCATCAGCTATTGACATCTATGCGCCACTGCTAGCCAGCCCCCCACCTCTACACCAGGGGAGTGTGCTGCAGGGGGGGTCGGCAGCTCTATTCAACTGTCTCCCACAGCCTGAGCGAGAGAGAGAGCGAGCGTGGCGTGGCGTTGCACGTTTTATAATTCATTTAGCAGTTCCTTTCGACAATTTCGTGAATATTTCATTTGGGTTTTTTTTGTGTGTGTGTGTGGTTGCATTTTTACAGCTCGTTTATCACTTTCGCCCCAAAGCGAATGATGCAGCCCCACTATCCATCCATTCCTCCCTCTCCCATGCCATGAATAATGCAGTGATCCGATCCATGGGCACACCAGGCAACCATGTCACAGATACAGATACAGCTACAGCTACAGCTCCCCTCGCTCTCTGCCTTCTCCTAAGCAGCTGCATGCTTATGGCAGGTAAATCCGAGTGGAGTTTGTGGCCAAAACGTTGGACACAACTCAATTGAGTATTCGAATGGAGTACAAGGACAAAAGATGATTAGCTAATTGGCTAATTGTAATTGTGTTCATTAAGCTAGTTGGAGCAGGGGGAGCATAGGGACAGGTATAGGGACAGGTATTAGTCATCCATAATCTATCAACTAATTAGCATGCAGCATTGGATTCCTGGATTTCAATGGCAAAAGGTGTATATATTGACAACTTGCTGTTGATTGGCTATAATGATTATTCTGGCAATGGGATTGGGAAGTTTACTTTGGGACCAAAACTACAGGCTAAATGTCTGGATAATGGGGGGAAATATCTGAGCTGTTAGATTAGGGGCAGGAAACAATTGGGAATTGAAAATTTGGCACATACATTTGGGAGTGAGCATTTTAAAGTAATTCTTGGTTTAGTGTTGCATAATGTCAGAAAAAAATTTAACGAAATATATTATATATTATATAATTATTATTATATTATATTATATTATATTATATTATATTATATTATATTATATTATATTATATTATATTATATTATATTATATTATATTATATTATATTATATTATATTATATTATATTATATTATATTATATTATATTATATTATATTATATTATATTATATTATATTATATTATATTATATTATATTATATTATATTATATTATATTATATTATATTATATTATATCATATTATATTATCAATTTTATTTTTTATATATCCAAAGCTAATATTAGTTATGCAAAAAATACTCAAATTAATCACTTACTAGTAATTCGTTCTCCGAAAAAAATTGTAATTTGTGCCTGCCTGCTGCTGCTCCCCCTGTAAGTTTTAATTTCCAATGTTGGCTAAACTAAACTAAACTAAAAACAAGTTAATCACTAACTAGTATTTCGTTCTACAAAAAAAAACTTTTTAAAATTAAAAATATAATAAGAAATTTAATATACAATATTAAAAACATTTTTAATATTAAATAACAAAGAAAGAAAATGGCATTTGCTTTATTGGATTTCGTTTAAAGCCCTGCACCCCTTCAATATCTGTTCATAAATCGTCTAGCAACTGGCACCCAATCATAGGCACCCTTGCCCCAGCCCAACTACCAGTCAGTGTTGGGCAATATCCAAGGCCAATTCCATCCAATCATCGGCTGGGATCGTCATCAGCAGCAGCAGCAAAAGTGAAGGCAGAAACCTGTGATTTCTGCAGCCAATCAAACAGTTATACAATCTCTCTCCCTCGGAGTGGCAGCTGTGTGTGGCACTGGAGGCACCCTTTGGGCGATTCGTATAGCAAAAACTTTTCATGTTAGTTGGGGGTTTGCCACCCACTGCCTCCCAGTGCCTGCTGCTGCTGCTGCTTCCCTCGTAAGTTTTAATTTCCAATGTTGGCTAAACACAAAGTTTGTCATGGGGTTGCCAAAAGGCTTCTTTCATCTGCAGCCCGCACACTCCACACTCCGCTCCACTCTGCGCTCCACATTTGGCTCCACACTCCGCTCCACATTTGGCTCCACACTTGAGGCCTTTGGGGGGCCTTCGCTGCTTCAGGTTTTTGAGGTTTTCTCATGTATAATGCAGGCAGCTGCTGCCATGCAGTGCCTCCAATGTCGCTGCTATGTCGATGTCGATGTCTGTCAACGCAACTTCGATGCGGAGACAATGTATCTATCCCTCAAAACGACAGACAATGTTGCCAATGCCAGCGGAGGTGGAGCAGCAGCAGAGGCAGCAGGGACACTCCCGTTGAGTTGTGCAACAGAAACTGCAATGACTGAACGATTATGCCAATGGCAGGGGCCATGTCTAAGGCAAACGATTTGTCACAGAAGGCAATGGAGTTGGGAAACAGAAGGCAGTTGCAGCAGGCAGCAGGCAGCAGCCAGCAGTTACGTGAAGGAGTTTTATTACCAGAGAGGCAGAGAGAGACAGAGAGACAGACAGAGAGAAAGAGAGCGAAAGAAAGAAAGATACAACCGCAAACACTTTGCCACCAAAGCGAAGAACTCTCTGCGAAATCCGAGGCGAGGCGAGGCGAAGGCGAAGGCAGTTCCATCGAAGGCAGTTCCATCGAAGTGTTTCCGATAGCTTCCAAAAAGTGGGCGGCATAAATGGAATTGGCATGGCCCCCCCACCCCTTTCACAGCATGTGGGCTGTGTGGACTTTTGTTGAGTGGCCTTCCCGCCTTTCCGGCTGCTTGTCTGCTGACTGCTTCGATTTCAAAACTCCAGCTGCGACAACTGCAGGAGCACACGGATCCCAACGCAGACTACAGCCGCCCCCGCCCCCGCCCCACACCCGTCTCTGGAACATGACACCAGAGTCCAAAGTCGCTCCCTGCCACTGCTGCCCCCCGTGCCGTCGCCTGTGCCACGTTCCACGTCCGCGTCCACGTCCTTGTCCTTGTCCGCCCCAGCTGCAAGTGACAGTAATTGTTTTATTGACATTGATTGACATCGCAGGCAGGCAGGAGGGGAACGCTGGTTTATACTCTCCTGCCCATTGAAGGAGAAGAAGGAAGCAGCAGCCAGGAGGAGCAGCCAGGAGGAGCAGCGAGGAGCAGCCAGGAGCAGCAGCCAGGAGGAGCAGCTAGGAGCAGCATCAGCAGCCAGGATTCCAGCAGCATTCAGTCAGTCAGCAGAGCCACAGCAAGAGCCAGAGCCAAGTCAAGCCAAAGACAAACTGCAATGCCAAATACGAATTTTCCAATCCCAATCCCCCCCAACACCCCTCTTGCTGCCAGCAGCCATTATTCCACTCTTTGGTTGCAGCTCAAAAATGAGCAAAAGATTTCAATTTCATTTTGATGGATCGCATTTTTGGGTTGTGGCTACGAAAAATGGCTTACAGCAGCCCGCCCACACAGACGGCATCGAACATGGACACGGGACAGGGGACACGGGACAGGGAGCGAAGCGTAGTGCACTTTTTGGCTTTGGCTTTGCCTTTGGCTTCCCTCTCTCTCTCTCTCTCTCTATTTTTATTTGTGTGTGTTTCTTTCTCTTTCTATGCCTTTCTTTGCCTTTCCTTCCCTGCCTTTCTTTGCCTTTCTTTGCCCTGCCCTTTGTGCCATTGTTTACCCTTGTAAGCTGCTGATTAAACCATGGCAATGTGCGCTCTCCCAGTTTTCTTTTCTTTCTTTTCTTTTCCTTGCCGATTTCCACACTTCTGGTGGCAACAACACACATCAATTGCGGGGCGTTGCAACACAATGAATGCTGTGTGCTGTGCTGTGCCCCATTGTACGTGGCATGCTCTGTCGTACGAAAGACAATTGTTTGATTTTCGATATGTTTTCGGTGCGGCTACGGGATGCCCCCCCCACCCTGAGGTGCCCCTGGACGGGGGAGGGGGTGCGCAGAGAGTGTGCGAAGTTTTTACAGCAATTCCGCTTTCAGTTGCAGTTTTCATTTTCAGCTACGGATTAGTCCTGATGTAATGCACATCAATCCTGAAGCCAAAAGGACTCAAAGTTATTGAAGTTATCCTGTCATGCCACTGACTTCAGCTCCGGCTCCTGGCCCTGCTCCTGCTCCTGGCCCTACTGCTGCTCCTGCTCCTGGCCCTGCTCCTGGCCCTGCTCCTGGCCCCTGCTCCAGCTCCAGCTCCTTCTCTATTTTCATTTCCATTTCCATTTGCTGTCATGGCAGCTCCTCCTGGACTCTAATTCTTTTTCTCTGCCCAGCCCTGCCCTGCCCTGCCCTGCCCTGTCCTGTCCTGCCCTTTCCTTTCCTTGTTGTTGTTGCTCATATTAATTATGAAAGCGCATTTGCTGAACGGCAAATTTATGTGGCTTATATTTCGATTTCGGTTTTTGTTGCTCCCACCTCTCCCACCTCCCATCTCCTCTCCCTTTTGTTGCTCCTTCTGCTTTATTTTTTTCCGAATTTCCTGGTCTTACTCTTATTATTTTTGCTACCATTTTGTGGGGTGGGGGGGATACTCGTGGGAGTGAATGCGAATTGGATGTGAAATGTGATGCTTAATTAGTTTTTATGCTGCTGCTGCTGCCGAATGATGATGATGATCCTGATCCCGATGATGTTTCATCCTGTGGGTTGGGTTGGGATGAATGGACGGCAGCTATGGATGACGTTTGCTTCAATCAGGCTTAGCCTGGGATAAATGTTTTGTTGCTTTGGTTTTCCAGCGAATTATAAGCCCCAATGACTAAAGCAATTTTGATTAATTTGTAGGGTAGGGAAATAAGTTGGAAAAAATGAAATGCCCAATTTGTGGGTTATTTTTTTTTTTGTTCCCCTAATTTGTTGGTCAGATTTTTGTTTATGGAAATTAATTGAGTGAACTTTTAAGTGGAGTTTTAATAACTGAAAAGGCATCTAAATAAATAATCGGTGTGAATTAGAGATCTCTTTAAGATTCCATATTGATGAATGATCAAAGCGCTAGGAGAGGATTGAGGGATGGCAGGTGTAGGAGTAAATATGAGAGGATATATAACCTTACGGCGGATAATATAATAGATGTAATAATAGTTATGTATAATAATAATAATATAATATTCTCCGATATTATTTATATTATTTACTGGTATCATTTCCAGCATATTTCTGTTATAATTTCCATTTTTTCCTCTGCTATAATTTCAAATTATTTTCTGTTATAATTTCCAGTATATTTCTGTTATAATTTCCAGCATTTTTCTGTTCTAATTTCTAATATTTTTTTCTTTTACAATTTCCAGTTTTTTTCTACTTTGATTTCCATTATTTTGCTGCTATAGTTTCCAGTATTTTTCCCATTTGCAATATTATTTTTCTTATATAATTTGCATTATTTTTGTGCTATAATTGTTCCGATTTGCTTTATAGCAATTTCTGCATTTTTCTAGCACTTTTCTGCCATCGATTCCACTAAGAAAATAAACCCAAATACATGCAATTAAATTCTCTTTTACAACAGACAAAAAAACATCAAAAATGGTTGAATACCAGGCAGGCAGTCAATGATCAATGTGTGGGTCCAGTAAATTAACAAAAAAAAAAGAAAAGAAAAGAAAAAAAGAAAAGAAAAAAGCTGCCTGCCATGGTACCTCTCTTTGCACACAGAAAAACATCCGAAATCCAGTTCAATTTTGTTCATTTAAATTTAAAGTTCTGCTGACTGTTGCAGCAGCAGAGCTCAGCGCCCATTCTCATGGTTAAATCAGTGAAAGAAACTCTCAGAAATCCCTGCACCCACAACTTACGACTGTACTTGGGGCATTCAAACTTCATTATGCCCCTGAAACACACACGCTGCACCGCAATGCCCCCCACTCTCTTTTGTCCAGGCTCTTGTGTATTTATTTAAATTGTGGACACAGTTTTATTCCTTGGCAGCAAAATACTTGCACTCCGGCACTCCAGCTGGACAGCAGCAAAAAGATCTGCAGTCGACAACAACTTAAGAGGAGGGAGGGGTTGGGGTGGACAGGGCACTGATAACGGACGGCAACAGGAAATGTCGAGAACAGGCAACAAAAACAGCAGCAACAAGACTGTGCCATGCAACTGTTACTGCAGGCAGCTGCCACATGCAGCAAGGGCAAAGTAGGGAAAGTTGCAGAAAGCAGCTAAAGAAGGGAAATTTGTGCTATGGTCAAGCTGCTGCTAGGGTAGGGGAACGGGGGGACAAAACACAAATGGAAACACTCTCGGCAAACGATAAAGTTGCAGTCTGGGCCCCGCCATAACTTGAGTGCATAAATCTTGGCCAGGTTTTGTGTGTGTGTGTGGCCACCAGGAACCACCAGAACCTGGAACCTGGGAACCCTCTTGCCCAGCCTGAGGGCAGGCAGGCAGCCAGGCAGCCAGGCACAAGGTGACATCTTTGGTGAGTGGCACGTGAAAGTAGCCAAAACTTCACTCCCCTCCACTTCACTCTCTCTCTCTGTCTATCTCTCTCTCTCTTCTATCCATTATCCAGACGTTGCATAATAAATTGCAGCCGTAGTGTTATAAATATTCTCGCTGCCCCCAAAGGCCGTACTCCACTTGGAAGGGACAGGGACAGGGACATGCGGCTGCCGTCTGCTGATAGGAATCTCCTTTTGGGGGCAACAATTTCGCACATGACCAATGCACGAGGCGAAGCGAGGGAAGCGAAGCGAAGATTAAAACAGCAAAACTGAAATGCTGACGCAGCTGATAAAATTTTGAGCAAAACAATAAAAACATATGGCAGAGGACATTTATTTTTGGATTGACTTGGGCCCAGACTGGTGCACCTGCAGACGTGAATATACTCTGCTTTTTGGGGGGCAGTGACAGTGCGAAAGACTCGGGAGTATAGCGAGAGATTTGAGTTGGATGTAGGAATAAATGCTGCTGCTCAAATTCGGGCTGAAGATTCACTTATTTTTTAATTTTAATTTAAATGTTTGTTTTACAATTTTGAACATACTTTTCATGGCTAGTTGCTGAATTTGCTGTATATAAGGCACGGATTTTTTAGGCATTTTTGGTAAGCTTTATATACGTTTTACGTATCAATTATTAGGTAGATAGCGAGTGCAGCTATATCAGTCTTAACACTAAGGGAACTGTTGGTAATTATTACCGAACAAAGCTAATCATTATTTAATTAATTATTAGTATTATTAATTTATTAATCTTTTCCTTGAGTGCAGAGTGCAGCTATATCAGTTTCAACATCAGGAGAATTCTTATGAATTATTATCAAAAAGGAATCATGAATTAAGTAATTATTATTATTAATTATTTAATTAATTAATCTGTTCCTTGAGTGCACTTGGCATTTTATAGAGCAGCTTTTTGCATCTTTTAACATTCGTATGTCCATGGAAATACCACGAAATGATGCTAATTCTATAAATAATAATAAATAATAAAATAATAAAAATAATAAAATAGTAATAAATAATTCTATAAATTAATACCTGGACGTAACCATTTCCAAATATATTCTTGTTGGTTTAATAATTGTTTGAATCATACAATTCTCTGTCTAAGCTCATTATTCTTTTCTTTTTTTCATACATTGAATATATGCCAAGAGTTTTCTTTCTTTATTGGTTATGCACTTCTGCAGATCCTTTAGCATATAGCACCCCCAGCACATTTTAATTCTGATCACTTTTGGGTGGCTTGTGTCGCCCACGCGGCTTACCCTTCACCGTTCAAATATTACTCGTACTTTCGGGGCAGTGCAGCAGACCCACTAAAAAGTGTTAAATGGAAAACAATAATAATGCAGTGAGCGCGGAGCACGCCCCAAGCCCTGCCCCCAGGCACTGTCCACACAGTGTCCAGTGGCGTGGAGTGGACAAGCCCATTAAGAGGCAGAGTGCCACACAGTGGTAGAGGAAGTGGGCAGGGGGCAGAGGCAGTAGCAGTAGCAGAGGCAGCGGGCAGTGGGTGTGGGCGGGCGCCTCAGTGCCACGAAATATGCGGCGACAACAATAAATTAATGCGATTTATTGCTGCGATAAGCGCGGGACAGTAGCCGTAGCCGTAGCCAGGCCAGGGCCTATGGGACCCGCAACCAGCAATGTTACTGGGTGTCGAGGGTGCGTCGTCGTCGTCGTCGTCGTGTGTGGGCTTGTCCAGAATGTGATAGATAAGCAGCTCCAATGCGCCCACTCCCCCCACGACCGCTCAATACCCTTTTTCAGGGCGGCGTGGCATGCAAAAAAATTTGTGCCCAGGCCGCGTCAAGTGAGTGGAGAATTTATTTACGATGCATCAACAGAACACCCCCCCATAGAGGCAGGATAGGGAGGGGGAGAGTGCTGCCTCTGCTGCCTCCCTTAGATAAGCCGAAATACTTTTACCATTTAATTAGGAACTCAACGAGCATTAGACGCCAAAAGTGTCTCCAGGCACGCCCCTTGTCAAAGTGCCTTTTTAATTAAAAACCAAAAAAAAAAAAAAAAAAACAGAAAAGAAAAGAACGAAAAGAACGAAAAGAACGACAAGAACGGAAATTCGCCATATCAAATGATGTGTGAGAAGTCGATAGAGTCAGGGGGCAGGGACAGGGGCAGGGGCGCTAAATCACAATTGCAAACAGAAAGTGCGGCGGCAACCCTACCCTCTGGCAGGGGTGTCTAGCAGTCAAAAAAGCAGCGGAGGAAAAAAAAAACCCAAGGAAAAAGGCAAAACGGCAGGCAGGAGAAAATGCAAAACTCTGCCCGTTCCAATTGGAGGCTAGGCTTTTCCCACCCTCTTTAACCGGAAAAGCTGCTCTGGAAAATCTTGTGTGAAAATTTGTTGAGCGTGCAAACTGCCAGCGACTCGAATGGGAAAATCCCGCCACTGCTGCTGCTGGTGGTTGCTGGGGATCTGGTGTCTGGGATTGGTCTGGTCCAGTGGCAATAATTGCATGAAATGCCCAGAAAAATATTTTCGCTGAGTGCGGCACAAAACGTTTTACAAACGGTGGGGGGGAGAGCGGAAAATCTACAGGGCAGGGGGCTGGTGGCTGATGTCTGGTTAGCGGTAGCTGGTAACCGGTACCCAGACCCCGGACACAGACGCTAAGCTGCCACTAAATCACAACCCAAAGCCGCTGTTAAAACATGAGCCAGAGAAACACCCCATTGCTGTGGTGGTTGCTGCCCCAGCCAGGAGTCGCAGTCGGAGTCGGAGTCAGAGTCGTTACGAGTCGGTGGTTGCAACAAGAACTGGCCGCCGCCGGCAGGACACGTGCAATATTCTGCAAAAAGAGCGAACGGCAGCGGGGAACAGACTGAGGACTGAGGACTGAGGCTGACTGACTGACAGCAGCATCAGCATCAGCAGGAGCAGGCGTCAGGCCTCAGGCCGATGAGAAATTTTCTGAGTAACTGACACTCCCCACAAGATTTGATTAGGGGAGATCAACGTGGTGGGCGGCGGCCTTCGCTCTTGGGGCTCGTTAAACGCACACAAAAATACAAAATAAAAAGGCGGGGTTCCTTCTTCTTGGCCAAAAAGGGTTCCTTGATGCTATTAGATTTCATGCAGGACTGTGTGACCCTTTTTCTGCGCACTTGTTGTAACAATTCAGTGTATTTTTTGTTCGATTTAGTGACTGGGGGGAAGAGTAACCCAACTCTCACGCATGTGAATGAAATATAACATAATTTGATTGTAATATTCAAGGGAGAGCAGCTCTCAATCTTTGCCTGATTTAATGCAGCTTAAAAGGCATCATTTAATGGAGTTATTTTTAGTACTTGCCAATACTTTTTAGGGGACCTTTTTTTGGCAGGTTTAAGCGATGATCTGAGCGAATATTTGAAGCGTCTACGGAAGGAAAGAAGAAAAAATATAACCGATAGCAGGAAGTATATTGGAGGCCTTTTTATGGCAGATAGGCAGGCAGGCGGAAGCTAAGAAATTTAAGCCAGAAACCTGAAATCGATGTGCAATCTAGAGCTCAATCTTTGCCTTAAAGACTCTTCAACTAAAATCACAAATTTTCTATGCAAACTTCTATGAAAAGTTGATAATCTTCTGCACTTTTCGGGCATATACATTTTTATTAGTTGTATAAACAAGTGGGTTAGAACTCCTAGCCTATACAATAGGTATAATCATACATACAAAAAACAGAGTAGAGAGTAGTGGTGCGGGTGAGTAAGGATAGGGGTAAGGCTGAGGGTGAGTGTAGGGTATAGAGCCCTCATATTGCGTTCCTTTTGTGTGCGTGTGTTTCTCTCTCAGAGGTCCGTCACATTCCGTATGTCCACGCCCATTTCCTCGAAGCGTGTTGCATCATTCTCGAAGTAATTGTCACCATCCTCGTCATCGGTATCGCACAACGGCTGCCCCTGACCGTCTTCGTTCTTCAACTGATTGCGACGTGATAGTCTTGTTTTTCTCAGCTTGCTGAAGGCCTTCTGGAAGGCGACCGCCTTCTCATTGCTGGGCGCGGCGGCAGTCAGTGGAATGATCCAGCGATAGGTGACATTGGTCAGGGCCACAATCAGCGCAATGGCCAGGAGAATGTACAGCATGATGAGTGCGGGATTGGCGTTGGAGTTGCCAGTGGTGTCCATGTGGCCGGCAATCTCGTTCGGATCCACTGTCCACGATATGCGATTATTGGTACGCTCTGTGGAGGAAACTATCGAAAGGGGATCGTGATATATATCGTATAGCTATGGCGATGATTCTTACTTGGATTTACTTGGGTAGGATTGAGAGCGGCAGAAGTTGATCTTAGAGTGGTTGTTGTTGTTGATTTTGGTGTTGTTTTTGGTGTTGTTGTTGGTGTTGTTGTTGGTGTTGTTGTTGGTGTTGTTGTTGGTGTTGTTGTTGAAGTTGTTGTACGCCTTGTGGTGGTTGTTCTTGTTGTTGGTCTCGGTGTTGTTGTTGTAGTCGTTGTTGTTGGTTTTGGTGTTGTTGTTGAAGTTGTCGTTCTTGTTGTTGGCTTTGGTGTTGTTGTAGTCGTTGTTGTTGTTGTAGTTCTCTTTGTTGTTGGTTTTGGTGTTGTTGTTGTTGTTGTAGTTGTTGTAGTCGTTGTTGTGTTAGGCTTTCTGGTCGTTGTGGTCGTTGTTGTTGTTGTTGGAGTAGTTGTTGTTTGCCATACTTCTTCCTGTGTGGTCGCCTCCGCTATCACAACACATTCGTCAATGTAATTGAGGCAACAATTATCCAATAGCACGCACTCCTCGTTGCACCCACAGCCCCTGAGTATTCCATCCGCCGATAGGACGAACCTGCTGCCCGGCTGGCCACACCGATTCGTGCAGTTCATCATGTCAAAGACCAGCGGCTGATCATCGCTGCCGGCATCCGGCGTGACAGTGGGCTCCGCGGTGGTCGTGTATCCATCCACACCACAGTCCGGGCCCGTCATCAGGTGCACATCATCGATGGCAATGTCGCCGAAACGCGACCTGGCATCGGTGGCCGTAAAGATCACCTGAAAATCCTCCTCCATGTCGTCAATGATGATGGTATGCGCCAGCCACTCGGTGCCCTGACTGCCAGTAATTTTCAATTTCGTGGAGCTGCAATAATCAAAGAGGGAGAGTGGGAGAGAGAGGAAGTGGAGGAGAGTGAGTGTGAGAGTGCGCGTGGGGGCGCTTATCAAGCGTCGCTTCCGCTTTCGCTGTGCAAACTTACTTGTCCCTGTACGACGTCCACATGTCTTGGACGGGCAGTGAGATCGGCTTGACGGACACCACCAGGCTGTCGACGCCCGCGCCGTACATGAGGTAGTGGAACCGGAAGCAGCAGGCGGTCCTCAGGCTCAGCTCGCGCGGATAGATGGGCGACATGAAGTGGTAGCTGCCAAAGGCGCCGCCCTTCGTCTCCATGCGCATATAGTGGCCGCCGTCGCTGCGCTGGAAGGTGTGATCGTGCCGCGGCCCCGTCCGGAACGAATGGTGATCCGCCACAGTGCTGATGCGCTTCCAGGGCTGAATGAACGACTGCTCCACCGTCCAGCCGCACAGATCCTCGCTCTCAAAGTCGCACGAGTGATCCAGCGTGTGATTGCTGCGCCGACAGCTGCCCAGGGCGGTGTTCCAGTGCGTGCCATTGCAGTAGGCGCTGGCGCTGCCCACCAGCACGAAGCCATCGTGACAGACGGTGTAGGCCCTCAGGCCATTGCTGACCACTCGATCGCTGTGCAGCTCCTGCTCTGGCGCTGTGCAGCCCCGTCCTTTGGTGGAGTTAATCGAGCAGAATATTAGCCAGAGATTTGGGGGGGGCGAGAGAGACAGATGGCCACTTACTTGCACAGAAGGGTCGCTCGCCGCGCAGGCGACCATCCAGGCCACAGATGGCGATGGAGCTGCCTTGCAGATAATATCCGTAATCGCAGCGAATGCGCATCATATTTCTGTTCCGACTGAACATGGAGCCATTGTCCAGTGTGCCCGATCTCTCGCAGCGTCCATGCGTGTGGCTGGCCAGGAGGAGGAGGAGCAGCAGCAGCAGCAGTACACCCAAGCGAAGTGCCATAATTTATGCAGCAGATCTGTGACTGTCCGACTAAGAATAAAGACTGACCAGCGATTGTTACACAACTAAAGCCGCGGGCACTATATTTATCAAGACTTTGACCACAGCTCTCCATCGCTCTCTCTCTCTCTGTGTCGTTGTTGCCCTCTCTTTGGACGATAAAACATACTCCGATAAGCGGCGCTACTGGCGCTTCTCAGTCCCATTTGTTTACTGCACTTCGAGTTCCGTTTTCTAAGTATTTTCTGGAATAACTCTGACGATAAGCCGCTTTTGTAGATGTGCGCTTAGTTATATATTCAGCGATCAGTGGATATAAAAGCGTGCACATGGAAATTGTGGAAATAAAGTTCCATTAAAGTTAAAGCTCTCTCGCTGTGGAGATGTTAATCAGCCTGCTGATGGCCATAAGTTCGTGGCAGTTAGCGCCGCGTGAACCATCAGGATAGCCTGCCTGCCAATTGTAGCATCTTAGCGTAATGCCAGTGCTAGATAAAATCAGCGTTTAGCTCATCCCCCGCATTACACATCGATTGAAGCACAGCCAGAGGGGCGGCAGTTAGCTGCAAGTCTGTTGCAAGTCTCAGACCATTCAAATGCAATTATGCGCATCTCCTGTGGCAGGCAGGCAGGCAGTCGATCAGGCAGGCAGTCGGGCAGGCGATCAGGCAGGGAGGCAGTCAGTCGGGCAGGCAGACAGTCAGTCAGGCACTCAGTAGATGGAACTAAATAGTAGCAGCTTCTTCCTGTCGTCTGCCAACTTAAATTATGGCCATCTCCTGCAAAATAATTGCATTGCCCGGTGGAGAGCCCTGCCTGCCATCCAGTCGGAGGGGTGGCTCTAGGTTGCCATCGTTTCTATCGCTGTGATTTATGTTTGCTTCCGCTTAAGTCCCAAACAACTCACAATCACGACGACGCTTCCTTCTACTTTTTCCGCTGCTGCTGCTGCTGCTGCTGCTCTCCCCTCTCTCACTTTCTCCGTGTCGAGATAATCAGTCAATATTGACAACTACTTATTGGCACTTCCGATGAGCGCGAAACGACGCTAGCGACGCTGGTAGCGGCGCCACGTGACCGTTGGATCAGAGGGCACGTGGCACGTGGCACGGGGCACCCAACTGCAACAGCGAAACTGAAGCGAATTTCCATTCTTGCAATTCGAATTTCATTCATAATTACAATCAAGAGCAGGCAGCAAGTGAGACATTGAAGAGGGGTGAGAGCAATGGCTGGACGGGCTAGGTTGGGTTGGGTTGGTTCGGCTATCCTTATCCTCGATAAGAAATTTATGTATGCAGGGGCAGGGCGTTTATTTCATCCCCCGTGCGCTCAGCAGGGCAGTGTCTGCTGGCCCTCACTCTGATTTCTGGCTGCTTAAATATTTGCTCATTATTATGATTATTCTTTTATTTGTGGCTGCTGCTGCTGCTGCTGTTGGCTGGCTGGCTGCTACTGTTGCTGGTGGTTTTTAAACTTCAATATTTGCGCTCAAATTACGCCGCTGGGATAAAGGCCAGAACGCAGAGGCAGTACCCAGAGCCCAGTACTCAGAGGCAGAACCCCAGCCAGTACCCAGTACCCAGAGCCAGAGCCAGCACCCAGTACCCCGAGCCAGCACCCCCTGACGTCTGCAGTTGCCTGGCAATGCTGTGAATGTGCTCTCAGGATTAGGCGCTAGCAAATGAGCAGCTGTTGCCAGGCTGCCGAGGAGTGTCCTCTGTCCCCTGGTCCTCCTTCCTTGGACTTCTCGCTCTCTGTTTACAGGTAATGGGCCAAAATGTTGCTCTGGCCAAAATGTTGCTCTGGCAACCTTGGCGTAAGCGTAATCAAATCAAATTGGAACGCGTCTATGCCATGATTTTGTTTGCAATACAAACGGCAACATATTTTTTTTTTTTCCGCCTCTCTCACCTTTGGCTGTGGCATGTGTCAGAGCTGTAATTGGGTTTGGGGGGGGACAAAAAAAAAAGAAAAGTTGTCGGCTGCCAAAAAGTTTATATGGGAATTTCGCGCCACACACGTTTCGAGTTAAGGCGATTAATGGAGGCGCCTCCGCGTCGCAGCAGACAAAAGTTAAAGGAGGAGCCGCCGGAAGCCTGAAGCCTGCCCGACTGGAGCTGGCAACTTCAAAGATTACGTCGATAATTAATAAAATTAAACACAAAAGCACTCAACTCCACACGGATAGCAGACCGCAGATCGCAGACTGCCACTGACCTCTGACCTGGCTTCTGGGCGCTGGAGGGGGGGGTTCGGTGCTCTGCTCTGCTGTAACATTAGGCCCGCCGCAGGCGTGCCAAGTCCGGCCAGTCTGGTCAGCTTCTGGTCGCATTAATTACAAACCAATGACCGCAGAGTGCCAGCGAGAGAGGGAGGGAGTGTCAGAGTGGGGATTGTGGGGGTGTTTGAGGTATGGGGTTGATTAGATGAATGTAGGATGAAGCCGAAGCCGAAGCCGTCGCCGCAGCCGCCGCCACAGCCTACGAGTGGCAATGAGGTGGCATCTATAAGGTGGCAGCGGCACACTCATCGTGTCTTTAATTTGCGGTAATTTATGAAACTCATTATGCGCCTCTCTCTCTCTCTCTCTCTCTCTCTCTCGCGGTCACAGTCCTTCCACAGTCGTGCCACAGTCGGAGTCGTAGTCAGCGTTGGCGTTGGAGTCCAACGAGCGTGCCCGCAACCGCAATATAGAGACCTCCTGGAGACCTCTTCAAAAAGTTGCCATCACTGTGGTGGCTGTTGGCTGTTGGCTGGTGGATGGTGGATGGTGGTCCGAAAGTTTTTCGCGTAATTTCATTTAAAGTCCTCGAAAGTTGTTAGTGCTTGGCAAGTTGCAATTGTTGTCGGTGCGGGGTGCGGGGTGCGGGCTTCGGGGTCCTGCCTGGCATTAAGTTTGTGGTTCGGTTCGTACTTTCTGTCTGTGTGTGTGTTTTTGCTCTGGCTGTCTGTGTGTTCCGCCTACTCCTGCTGCTGCTCCTGCTCCACTCCTCGACAGGCCTAATGGCAGCAGTTCTCGCTCATTATCCTACTGATTTTTAGCACGAGTTTTGTGCTGCTCCTCCTGCCGCTGCTCCTGCCGCTGCTCCTGCCTCTGGGCCTGCCGCATATCCACCAATTTGCACCTACACACACACACACACATAAATGTGGCATAAATCCAATTAGGCGGCACCGGCAACGCTTTAATTGACGGTGGTTGCCGCCGACTACGTGCTGGATGAGGCACCCTTGGTCATGTAGTCATGGAATGCTGTGGGAAAACGCTGATGGGTGGCTTCGGATAAGGAGGGGGTAGCTATAGAATGACGAATGGTTGGCAGCGGAGTAAATGAATTTCATATGCCGCTTTTGTTTGAGATATGAATGAATGAATGACTGCGGCTGCGGCTGCTGGTGCTTGGTGTTTGGGGTGTGGGTTGTTTGGGGGGTTTTGCTCCGCTCCGCTTTCGTTTGGTTTTGTTTTGTGGCTCTGCACTGCTCTGCTCTGCTCTATTCTGCTCCTGGTTGTGGCCTACTTGCTGCAAAATCCATGTCATCATCGAGAGCAGCCTGGATTGAAGTGTTCGCACTTGGCTCTAATTTTCAGGTGTTCTCATTATGCAGACATTTGCAGACGGAGCGGCAATGGGATTTCTAACAGACATTTGCGAAAATCTCTCAAAGAACGGATGGACTCCACAGATCACGAATATACATGCTACGCTCCCGATCGAACGCTTTATAGCCGAGATATAGCATAGGGAAAAATAAAAAATAAATAAAAATTAAATAAAAATAAAATAAGTATTTTAATTATTATTTGCAGGGCCCAAGTTCGAGCCGCTATATCTTCGGCAAATGGAGGCCAGCCAGATCGCGGAAGGGCCTAGTTTCCCCAGGATTGAAAGGATACAGACTGCCGCGATCGCCATCAAAATATCGTTTATGGAAATGTGTCAAGTTTGTGTGCAAACAGCATCATAATTGTTGCGAATATCGTAGAAAAATTTATTTCGGTTAGGAGGACTTTACCGATTACGAAAAGACATGCCAAGACATGCCCCTATCTGCCAGTAAGTAGTCGATCAATAGACAAACGCAAAATGCAACGAAAATCTACCTGCAACTAGCGAGAACAAAGAAATTTCAGACCAAGGCAATAACTTCGCTAGTTTTCTTCTTTTTTCTAAATTAAAATGATTTAAATTAAATGAAATTAAAATTAATTAAATTAAAATTTTTTAAATTGTCACTAAAAGTAGGCAAAGCTAATAATAATTTCCTTGCAACTAAAAGTGTGCAGCAACATTTTTTTTTCGCCATTATTGCTAAATATTAAGCCACAAAATTGAGTTTGGTACAACAACAACTAATATTTAGAGAATCAAGAAGCCAGCTTTACGTATCGTATCTCATTCTGGGTGCCCTCGTTGTCGTCCTGCCACTTGCTACTAATTAAGCGACATTTGCAGTGGCAGAGTCCGGAATCGAGTTCGAGGTTGCATGGACACCGGGACCCCCAATCCAATACTCCTTTATTTGTGTGCCGATCTGTGAGTGCTATGGCTTGCACTGTGATCATGAGAATATCCCAGAGTACAGCTAGAACTTACCGCCTACGCTTATGGCTTACTTACTTTTCAACATATTTAATGCATTCTTAATGCAACAATTTTGGGATCGATTAATCGAATTGATTACAAATTGTTAGCCAATTTGAAGGCTGCCTGTGCCACACTGCCAATCCCGAGGCTGCGCCACTCGGACGGGCTCTGGCGCTGTCAGCGCTAGTCAAAGTGGCTGCCGTTTCTTACGCCAAACTGAAGAGGAAGTGACATGAACAGGAAACCCAACAGCGAAGAACGTGGGCCCAGGGGGGCGGGAGGGTGGTCTGGGAGCCACTGCGCTTGGCACTAAATTAAAATGTCAGTGTCGTGTTACTTCCGGCGCCAGAGTTGCCAGAGCGAGCCGAGCCGAGCGACGTCGCCTGCATTGCCACTTAAGTCAAATTGCATGGCTATAAATTTGGTGCCAATCAACTTAAACATGGCACATTATGCAATGGCTGCAGCTGGAGCTGTAGTTGCCTCCCTCTCCGTCTCCTCTTCCTCCTCCTTTTGTTGCAGCAAATCCCGTTCGCTGGCCCACATTTCCTGGCCACGAAACCCAATCAAAAACGCATGGCATTTAATTTAAATTCATCTTTTTATTTTTGTTTTGTTTGGTTTTGATGTTTTGCTTTATTTTACCTTCGTTTTAAAACTGAATAAAAAAATATTGTATGTTTTGTTTCATGTGTGTGTTTGTGTGTGTGTGTGTGTCTGTACGTGTGTGTGTATGCATCATAAATATTTTAGCTAGTGTTTTCTCTTTCGTTTTTTTTTTTGTTCGTGTATGGAAATGGGCGCTGGCAATTTGTTGAATTGAATCAGAAATCAGAAATGCATACAAAATAGTTAACAAAGTGTTTTATTATTTGAACAGCGCTCGAGGGCAATAGCAAAAGTCTGTCTATTTTTTTTCCAGTTGTCTCCTCTGTTTGTTCATGCAGCTTCTACATACAGCATACATACTCGTATTTTTAATTCACTTCATTCATTTCTTGTTTTTGAATGATGCCACACACATGACACAACATTTAGTCTGTGTGTGAGTGTGTGTGTGTGTCTGTCAGTCAAATTGCAAAATATCGTATATACTCGTGTGTGTGTGTGTGTGTGTACATATGTATCTATATTTTTTTGTTGCTAAATAAAAAAGTTTTTGATTTCGTTTCTTTTTTTTTGTTTGTTTGGAAATATATTTTTAATGGATTTCGTTTCGTTTTTGTGGGGGGGGAAGAAGGTATGGAGGAGGGACTCTTGAAATGAAAATATTATGCCTTTTACTTATTTACAAATAATAAGTAGATGTATATGTATGTGTATATATATATGTATGTATATATAATGTATATTCGCTTATCTTTTTTAAGAGTGTATAATTTATATAATAAAGATTCTCATTTCGTATTCTTTTTTTTCTTTTTGCTTAATTTTATCCGTTTGCTGTGTGTGTTTGCTTTTTGTTCATTTAACGAGATTTTTTTTGTTTCTGAATTATTCGCTTTATTTTTTTTAGTGTGGCATTTGCTCTCTTAAACATTTGCTTACTAGTTAAATTCATTTCGAAATTGTTTAAAATTAACTACAATTTAGTTTAAGTTGCCGGCTGCTGCTGCTGCTTATTTACTTTTTTTTCTGCAATCCAAGTAAATATATACAAATTACACATGTATTTACAATTAAATCTTAGCTACAAAAAATGTTCCGCTCGTCTATCGTTTATCGTTTACCATGGTGTGTGTGTGTGTGTGCCTTTGTCAAAAAGTTGCAAAAAACACTTGAAAAGGGTATTAAAAAAAACAACGCACAAACAAAACATTTATAGATTGTTAACACATACATATAACTTAATGAATGAATCGTCGTTTCGTTGGATTGGATAATCATAGTCATAAAGCTTAACAATAGTTACAAATTATTTTCATATGATTATTAAAATTTTGAATTTCAACAAAAAGCTCGTCAGAACGTAATCAAAACAAATGGAAAACACAGAACACAATCATTGTTGTTGTTTTTTTTTCATTTAAATTAAATGTTAAATTTTTTAAATTATATTAAAGTTTTGTTGAATTGGAGGAGTTGGTTTTTTTGTGGTTTTTCTATTTTTCAATTATTTGTAATAATCTTTTAAAGTTTTCCGTTGTTTTCATTTTTCTTTTTCTTTTTTTTTATCATAGAACTTACTTAAAGCAACATATTTTTTTTCGTTTTTCTTTTTCTCAGATTTATTTAAAAATTTAAAACTAGTTTAAGGTAAGTTTTTTCTTTACTTTTTTTTGTAAGGTTTTCTTGTTTGTTTTTTTTTTTTTTTTTTTTGTGGCAGGTCGTACTGTTTAAATATATATATATACTTTTGTTTTTGTTGGAGAGTATCTGTGAGAAGTAAGCACACAGAACCAACGCGAATCACTTAATGGATTTAATGTATCTAATCTGTATCTGTAGATCTCTAATCTCTAAGCCTAGGTGTGTGTGTGTGTGTGTGTGAGATTTTTCTTAAGTTTTCTTTGAAATTTCTTACTCATTTCAACATTGGATGCCACACTTAAAGTTTTACGTTTTTCTCTCGTTTCCTCCACGCGCAAACTGGGACCTAGATCATAGACTGTGTGTGTTTTTGTATGTACTATTATTTTAACTACTATTTTAGACCTATTTGCTAGCTGTTCTCGATCGTAACATTAAGTGCTCGTCCAGTGGGTGATGTGTGTAACTGTAGCTGTAACTGTGTGTGTGTGTGTGTGTGTGATGGAGCTGCATCCTGGGTGTGTATCCCAGGAACTGGAACTCCAATGCTTATGCTTAAATGCCTATGCCTAACCATCTGCTAGGGTGGATGATGGGTGGTATGGTATGGTATATGGTATTTATATGTATATATCATTCGTTGCCAATAAAACTCAACACACGTTCGTCGGTCGTATCCCTCAACTAAGCTTACAATCAAATATATATTTATATATTTTAAATTAAAAAAAAAGTATTCAAAAAAATGGCCACTTTTCAAATTAGAATTTGAGTTCAAGAAAAATCAAGAAAAAAATAATATAAGACTCTTTTCGATGATAATGAATGAATGTTGTGTTGTGTTGTGGGTGTGTGTTTTACGAGTAGATTCGATTCGATGTGTGTGTGTGTGTGTGTGTGTGTTGGGTGAGAGATACATATATATAGATTGATACAAAGATAGATAGAGATATATTGAGTGCTGGATTTTTGTTTTGCCGGATTTTATGCTTCGTTCTTCTCTAGACAATTATCTCGCGTATGACGCGACGATTCCTGGCATTCGGCGTTGTCGAGTACTCGCCCTCGAAACTGTCATCGTAGCTGAGGGACATGTGCTGTTGTTGTGGTGGCAGGACCTCATCCTGTTCCATATGCTCCATATTATACGGATTCGGCAGGCCGCTTACGTCGTGATATGGTGAATCTGTTGTATACACAAAAAACGGAAAAGGAGTGGGCGAGAAAATTGTTGAAATTAGTTTTACAAAATAGGCGTAAAATTGGCAAAATCATGCTCAAACAATTAAAAACAAAATGCTAATCAATGTAAAACCCAAAACGTAAACGTAAACTGAAAACAAAAACAAACACACGGTGAGTGTTTTGTATGGGTAGGGTTGGGTATATATGTATGGTAGGGTAGGGTAGGGTATATGCTGTGTGTGTCTAGAGGGGCGGGCATGTCAAAATCATAGGCAAAGTCAATACAAAAAAAAAAAAACGTAGGCGGCTCCAAACGTACAAAAAAAAAAAGGTAACTCAAAAATCTTCATCATCATTCAGGATAATCGAATATTTTTTTTCCGTCGTCCTTGCTGAGACTTGAAACTTACTTCAGCCTGCGCGCTCCGTTAGAGCGTAACATCCTGTATGATGTCCGCTGATGTTTCGTGATTCGATTCGTGGGTTTTCATTTATCAATATCAATATTTTTATTTATTTTTTATTTTTGGTGATTTTGCATGAGTTGTGCACAGAGGCAAGAGGCAAGACATGTGTGTGTGTGTGCGAGAGAGAGAGAGAATATACATATTGTAGAGAAAAGCCAAAAAGTTAGCGAAAAGTTGTCAAGTTTTTGATTGAAGTTGTGATGGCGGCGGCGGCGGCGGCGGCGGCTGCTGCTGGTGAGTGATGCTTAAGGTGTGCTTAAGGACTAGCTTAAAATGAGAGCAAACACACGGATATACAGGCACACGGATACGGATACACACGAACAGGGATATAGTACTGCCTGAAGGCTGGAATTATGGCAATTAGAAATGTTTTTGCTATGCGCAATTTTCGGGGTTTTACCCAACGTTCAAATTTGTTTTGTTTTATCTTTTGTTAGAGGAAAAATCAAACTTTGAGCTTATTTTTCATGTTCTTGGCTAGATTAACAAGCAAGCTAGTTCTGGCTGAAAGTCTCCCAAAAATGCACTGGAAAATCCCTCAATTACCACCCTATCGAATGGCTCTTAGTACCGCCCCAAAATCCACACACTCATTAAAGTTCAATAATTGATTTGTCAAAAACTCCTTCGCTTTCAGCTTTAAATTGTCCATTTAACTAGAGTATTGTGCATATCGGGCGGGATATGTCTGGTGGGTATGCCCCCTAGCAATTGTTGTAATTTAACAGTTGATTGCTTTTCCACTAACGGCAGAGAGAGCGAACAACAATTCGAACTGCAATTGTTGTCTGCCCCCTGCTCCAGTAACCGAATTGTAATCGAATTAGAGGACAGACAGACATACCATCCGATGGGTGTGGTGTGTGTGTGTGTGTGTGTGTGTGTGTGCTGCAGACCCCGGCAGACCCTGGTAAACAGCACATTAATTTATAATCAAAGAACTTGGCAAGGGCTCCTCTCCTACACTGTCCACTTGGCGGCTCTTGCATTTGGCAAACATCTTTGTCTGCTACAAATTGTTGCATATTTAAGCACATCCATCTGCGATTTCTATCTCTATCCACTTCTCTCCTGTATCCCCTCCAAAAAGAATGTCCGCAGCTCTTTTGGTCATGCAAATCCTTTCCAAATGCAACAAAAAAAAAGAAAAAGAAAAAGGATTCAAATACTAACAACCTTCAAACATTCACACGCTTTTGGCTTTGGCTTTGGCGCTGCTGCTTTGTGTGCCAAATCGTTGGAAAATTTATTGGAATTTGAATTTCAAAATAGTCGACACAAAAAAAAACAAAAAGAAAGAGGCAGCACGAGAGAAAGGCAACGGCAACGAGAACGAATCGAAATCGCCGCATCGAAATGATTTTTTTCAGCTTTTTTTTTTTGTGCTGGCCAAATTCCAATGTGTGAATGTTCCCCCCCTTTGCACCCCACCCATCCCACTCTCTCTCTGCACAAATGTAAAACGTAAATCCTTTTTAACAACTGCTCTTTAACATATTCCTCTTAGCCCCATGCCCCATGCCCCTTCCACCAGCACTGCCCCTTCTGGTGGAGGTCGTGTGAAAATTTCTAAGCGCGTTTGTCGCCATTCTCCAGCGCCTCGCCTCGCCTCGGATTCTTCTTTTTTCCTTCGCTTTGGCATCTGCATAAACTTGACCCAAAAAAAAAAGCGAAAGGGGAGGCAGAAGTAAAACTGTGTGGGCAGAGGCAAGAAGTCTGCGGGGCAGCAAGCCAAGAAGTGAATGAATCCTTTTTTTTCCGGTTCTTTTCTTTTTCCTGGACTATTTCCCTTTTCGGTAGATTTTCAAAGTGTTCAAAGATTTTCGCTGGGGCTTTGCTGGCACTCTCGTATTTTATGGCCAATACGTGAGGGGCTGTGTGTGTGTGTGTGGGGATATTATGCGCATAACTTAATTGTGTGTGTGTGTGTGTGTGCCACGCCTACAGCACCATACGCCTGCCCCTTGTACACCTCTACACCAGCTGTCCAGCTGTCCATGTGGCCTGGCCCCCTCTGGTTATTGTTGCTTCTGGTAGTTTTTCTCTCCTGTTTTTCAATTTCCATTGCTCCCCGTCCTGCCTGCCTGCCTGCCTTTCCATCTCTATCTCTATCTCTCAACTCAACAACTTAATCGTTTTTGCGTTAAGCATACGCACTGTTGGACTCCTACATTGCTCTACCTTTTTTTCCGGCACCCCAACCCCTCGCTTACAAGATGCAAATTTTCCTCCTGTCTCCTCCTGTGTGTGTGTTGACTGCCGACCAGTGTAAGTTTTTCTTTTGTTTTTCGTATACTTTTTGCCCTTCTCAGTCCTCAGTCCACAGTCCTCCACAGTCCTCAGTTTGTCTGTTATTCTTGCTCCTGCTGCTGCGAGTGCTCCACTCTCCCCCCTCTCTCTTCGATCCTTTTTGCTATCTTTTTTGTTTTTTTTTGTGTTATGCTAAGCCCGTAATAACCCATTTTTTGTGAGTGTGTGTGTGTGTGTCCGTTCTGTTTCCTTCATTTTTAGTAAATTTTCGGAAACGTCGAAAGTAAACAAATTGCAGATGAGTTTATCCCACAAACACACACAAACAAACGCACAACTACCAACTACACTCAGAAAAACAATGATCCTTTTTGAGAGCGCGGGAGGCTAAGAATTTTTTTGCAGGCATCTAAATGGAATTTTCCTATGCAGAAATTTCATATGCATTTTTAGCCCCATACAAAAAGAGAACTGCCGCCCATAGCCATGATGATGCATGCCTCAATAACTGCAGCTGCACACACACTGCCACAGCAGGTGGCAAACATTCGAAACTTTATCCCCATTTCTCGCACTGCACAAAAACATGAAAACAAAACAAGGAGTTAAAATACATATATACGACGAGCAGCAAAAGCCAAAGCGCTTATCATTTGTTGCCTTTTTGGATGCCTTCGCCTTCGCCTTGGACTGGACCGTACCGTACCGGAGCGGACCGTACCGACCTCTCTTCCAGCCACTGGCTTTCTCTCATCTTTGCAACTGCTCCTTTCTCTGCTCTATCTAGCAGCTACCATCTCCATTTCCCATGCTCCTGCACTGACTCCCAAATCCACTTAGTGTGTGTTTAGTGCTCTGAAGTGTGCTGCTCCTTCGACTGCTGCCACTGCCACTGTCCTGCAACTCCCGTGTTGCCCTTTTTGTGCTGCAAAAATCCTGACTCATGTGATTTATCTGATTCCCTATATAGCAGAGCTAGCAGAGCCACCTGCCTGCCTCTCCCGCTTTCCACCTCTTATTTCCTGCCCACATGGAAGTTGGAACACGGCCAGCACCAGGGATAGAGCGTGGTAGGGAGATGGCGGCACCACCATGAACAAGGTTTTTATGGCACTTTGAATAAGTTTTCTTGTCATTGGCGAAGCATTTATTGCCCAGCCTAAAAGCAAACTGCATTGCGAGTATTTCAACGCAGCGATAAACGAAAGAGATGTAGGCAGGGCAGGGCAGGGCAGGCAGCATAAGAATGGGCCCCGAAAGGATTCCAGCGGAGATCTATGAGAAGATACACGGATTACAGGGCTGTCCATGGGAAAGTCAAAGGTTGCCAAAAGAAAACTTGCAACTTGCTTTGGTTTGAAGCAAGTGATGGAAAGCCTTATATATTTCACACTTTCTTTCACGATAATTTTACGGGTTTTTGGGAAGTTTTTCGATCAAACAAAAAATGCACATATATTGCTCAAATTTCATTATGTTGTCCTAAATTTTGTACTTAATATTTGGGAATGGTTTCTGCTTCATATATATATATATATATCATACATGTATATACATATAGCATATATTCAACAAATTTTCATTAGATATTTGGATATTTTCAACCGACTGTTTTATGCTTTTTTCCGTGGAGTTTGCCAGAAAGATTTGCCTTACGGATTCTTAAATTTTTCTTTACTGATCAAAAATATTTCATAAATTTCTAAAATCATTTAAAATTATCTTTCATAGGAACTACTCCAATTTTAACTTAAAGCAAGTCAAAACATGCCCCTACATGTGCAAAATTTCTTAAATTCCCTTAAAATAAATCTTTGACTTTCATATCCCCACCTCCCTTCCCTTCCCTTTCCTGCTGGCCCACAAAATTTGTCATGCATGAGCATCTGTGTGCATATGTGTATGTATGTGTGTATGTATAGCTAAGATATTAATCAAAATCGTTTATGTATATTCATGAAGTAGCCAATTTGAATAATCTGCTAAAAGCTTTGGGGGCATAATCGGCTACAACATCTCTTTCTTCTTTGGCGTTTTATCCACCACCCCCCCACCATTGTGGTTTTTCACTCCTGCCGCTGTCTCTTTCCCTTTCTTTGCTTTAATGATGAATTAAAGCCATTTGCATGTGTGTGTGTGTGTGTGTGTGTGGCTCATACATGTATTCATGCAACCATGTGTGTGTGTGTGTGTTCGTGTGTGTGTTTGACAAAAGACCAAACAAAAGCGCTCGAACCAACTGACACAAAAGTCTGCATAATCAATCAGTCAGTATGTGTCCTACAGACCCCTCCCTCTCCCTCGCAGCCTCAGCCACAGCGTCACAGCTTCCCCGCTTGGCCCTTTCTTCTCTCTTGGCCCTTTCTGCCTCTCTTGGCCCTTTCTTTCCCCCTTTTAGCCCTCTCATTTGCTGATGCTATAACCTTCTTTGCATGCTAACATATGCAAAAAAGAAGAACAAAAAAAAAAAACAAAAAGAGAAGATACTTCTTGCTTACGCAGCATTTTGGCGCCTGGCGCAGACTTCCTTCCGGCCCTGGCCAGGGCACCACCTCATCGAATTCCGCCGCTTCCACACCACCCATAGTCCCACTCTGTGGCCCCCCTTTGATCACTCACTTATTTGCTGCTGCATTTTGCATTGCACAAAAGTCAGCAGACGAGGAGCTCTGTGAGGAAATCATTCTCGGGTAGTTTGGGGGGGTTCAAATGTGAGTTTGGCAAGTGTAAAAGCTTTTAAACATACAAACACAGACACACGCACACACATGGATAGCAGACTCTGCCACTCACACATATGCCTGAGATGGTAGGGGACTGGGCTGGGCTGGGCTGGTGGGTGGCTGGCTACAGTTGCATGCAGCAAGCTGTGCATAAGCTGACATCAATGTAATGAAGATGTATTTGCATATTGTGGCACTGTCAGTCCTGCCACTCGCTCCACGTGCCGCCACCCCTATCCCCCTTAACCCTTCCCCACCATCTACTCGTACTACCATCTGCTGCTTCCACTGTTGGCCTGGCTTTGGCTTTTAGTTTGCTTTGCTTTTGATGGCACTCTTGGGGGATCTACTCTATACTCCACTCGTTCGTATCTGCTGATGTTGCTGCTGCTGCCTCTTGTGTGTCCTCCCCCTACCCTGTGTCCCTTTTCTATCCTTCTAGCTCTAGTTCTAGTTCCCTCGCTTCTCTATCATACACTTATTGTTGCTACTTTTTATTGGCATGCAATAGTTTTTGTTGCTCCTCTCCTCTCAACTCTCTCTTGCTAGCTATCTTTGGACAGCTGTGGCTGTGCCTTTCGTTTGAGCATTGCCAAAATGCTTTCCACTATTGTTACGATTATGATACCCTCTGGAGAGGGTATAAAGCATACAAACAGATGAAGCAGAGGAAGCATTTTTAGCAGTATAAATATTTGAAATCTTGATAAAAAAAAATCAAAACGTATTGCCATTGCCTTCCTTATGTTTCGGTGCACAAAAGTTTCTTTCGTTTTAAATTTTTGGACTGAAACATTGCACAAATACAGATCAGATCAGGGAGTTTATTACTGGGATTTTTTTTATATTCAAATAAAAAAATTAATTTCTAGCATATTTCTAAATCTAAATCGATCATAAAATAATTGCTCTTTCATATGTATATGTAAAAATTGTTGAAGTAAATGTTTGCTATAGCAATAAATATTTAAGATCAAACAATTCGATCAATTTTTGGCTGCCTATTTCATTCATTTCATGCCATAAAAAAAAATCATACTTGAAGTGTGTGAATCTATTCGAAACACTAATTCTTCTTCCCTTCCAAATACTTTATTTTTCCATTTCCTAGTGCATTTTCTAGTGCACTTAGTTAGTATTTTCTTCAAGTGTACTCGTATTTTTGTGTTTGGTTGCTCCTGCATTTAACCTCATCGTAAACATCGGGGCAATGAGGACAAACACATCACATCACATCCGCCTGATCGCCAGCCAGGGTTGTCATGTTTTCTTCTTTGCTGTGTGTGTGTTTGTGTGTGTGTGTATTTTTTTTGTCTCCCTTTTTATTGCATTTTATATGCACGCAGCAAAGCGCAAAGAGCAACACAGAGAGGGAGCAGCAAAAGCAGAAGGCCAAAAAAAAATGCCAGCTAACAATATTCAGCCGAAAAAAAAACATCCTGGTTTTGGGGGCGGGCAATAAAACCCCCCCAAAAAATACAGCAGCAAAAAATAAGTGTGGTATTTTTTTTGCGGGTTTTTGGTGCTCATAAAGCGTAAAGATAACACACACACACACAGATACAGTTGCCTCATAGTAGTTGTGGCCACAACAGATACACAGATACAGAAATACAGAGAGAATATTACGCATACGACCCGCTGGCGCTTTACAGTCACTGCTGCCCACTGTAGCAACCCGGCTGCTACAGTTACAGTTACAGTTGCCACCGCAGCAGCTCCTCTGATCCGAGTCCGCATTCGCATCCGCATCCAGGGGGCTGTCTGTTCATCTTTCGTTTTGGTTCAGTGTTCAGTGTTCGGTTTTTATTATTTAATATTTTAAAACACTTGCGGTGTTTGTTATTGGCATTGCCACACAACAGCAACAACAAACAGTCCACAGAGGGGCACAAAAAAAAATATATAATAAAATACACATAACAAAACATTTGGGGCCATGCGGCAGAAAATGGATTCCTTTTGCGTCCCAACACCCCCTCCCCTCTACAACACCTCGTGCAAAATTCGAACACACTCAGACACAGAGGCACGGATCGAAGCCGAGAACCCTCACAACATTCAGAGACAATTTGGAATTAGGAAAGGGCAAGGGCTGCACGCAGCAGTCGAAGATGAAGATACTCTTTTGGCAACTGGAAATTGTGGATTTTATTTCGTTGAAATATTTGCAGAAAAAGTTAAAGTTTTCCGCAGGAAAAGAGTTATTTTTCGAGCGAGTTTTTTTTTATAGAACATTATGCGATTTATGCTGAATTCTAGCAGCAAAGGGAAAGGGTTCTGCACATGAAAATTAATACATGAAGCAAAGGCCAGAGAGCTCTGTCTTTAAACTGCTATTGCTATCTTTATCCATGCCCACTAAATTCCCACATCGATGGCAAGTAGTCTACGCAGATGGCCTCTCCTCTGCCTTCTAAAAATCCCTATACCCTCTCCAGCTCAAGAGCACAACAATCTGCAGCTGCCAAAGGGCATAAAGCTTCTGCTCCACTCTGAAGCGCTACTTCTGAATCCCCAGTACCCCCTCCTGTCCTGTTTGCGGCATTGCTGCTGCTGGTTTTTTTTTTGCTTAAAGCAAAATTTTTTTCTTCTTGTTGCAAAGACTTTAAGCCCAAGCCAACAGCTCGTATAAAAACATGGCTAGCTGATACACATGGCTGAAATATTATTACTTATATTTGTGACATGTTTCAAAACACACAAACACTGCCCCTTCTCTAAGCCAGAGCAGAGTGTGACCCTTGGACAGTGTTTATAATTAGCATGGAGCCATGGCCAAAAAGGAACATGGCCCCACAAGCATTCAGCTCTGGTAGCATTTCAGTGCTTAAGTTGTCATAACCGAAGAGACCGACCGACCGACCGACCCGACCCACCCGAACCAAAAGCCCCACAAATGCCAACAAAAATGTTGAGGGCAAAAGTTTGTTCCCTTACTTTGACATAGGCAGTTAGGACATAGGACCTAGGACCTTACTTACTCTTTTTCTTAAACCTTCCTCCTCCTCTCTGCCACCGCCACCACGCAGCAACACCCAAGAACATCAGCAGCAGCTTAATGTGTCAGAAAATTGGAAACTTTCGGGCAAAGTTTATCAATCAAAATGAGAAAAAACTTTGCGTCTAAACAAATCTGTTTGGAATCTATGTTCTAGTGCGCGGCTGCAGGAAGGGGTGTTCTATAAGGCCTCTATAAGGGTTAGAGATCTATGCTTGCAGAGCTATGGAATTTCTGGGATTTTTTGTCGTAAAATTTTGGCAGCTTTTCATAGCCTTAAAGATCTAAATAGCACTTCATTTTCATTCATTTACATTCACTCGCATTTATTGCTCACTTATCGTAATTATTTATTCCAGTCATTCATTCATTATTCCCACTTATTATTCACACATTCATTCATATTTATTCATAGTTATTCAATTGCTACGGGTAGGGTAAGCCACTCACCTAAATGCTGATCAACACGCTTCTTGGGCTTCTGCACGGATGCATAGGGATCGCTGCAGTAGTCCTGTCGGGACGGATTCTGGCTGTTCCTCAAATTGTGATACTCATCGCCCACCTGGCTGGGCGTGGCCGTCAAGTGTGGATAGGGTGCATAATCATCGACGGCGCCATAGCCGCCATGGGTCAGTGGGTCATAGCCATAGGTGGGCTGCTGTTCCACATACTGATTGAGCGGTGCCTGCACCATACTCTGCTGGTTGCCCACCGCCGCGGCGGACATCTTCACCTGCCACAACGAGTCCTGTGAGTTGACACTGCCGCCGTTGTTCGAATTCGAGTAGTTGTTCTCCATGTAGCCCATGTTGACCCCTGCAACGAGTAAACGAGAGCGAGAGAAAAGTATGTGATGAATGTTCTGCAGAAAGTAGTTCAGGGCGAGCTCTGATTCTGGCTCTGGGCCAAGCGCACAAAACTTTCGCTCGTTTTTGCAAATAAAATAAATTTTAATTAAAAGTAAAAGTTTTATTTTTATTATGGATTAATATACATATATCAAAAAACTGCAACTCCAGTTGGAGTCGTGGCGTCGCGTCAGTTCAGACATTTCGTAATTAATTGTTGCCCCCCGAAATGCCTTTTTGTGCCACTTAAAATCTATCCAAAAACTCATAGAACCTTTACGCCCATTTATCCTTTTTCCAAGGGGACTTTTTTACGAGCAGTCATGTCCACAAGACTGTGACTGTGCCTTGTTACGCTTCTCGCTATGAGCAGCAGCAGCAGCAGCTGCTTTTCAATGAAGGGCATTTCCTACTTCCTACTTCCTGCTGGTGCTGCTGCTGTTCCTCCTTGGGCTTCATTGTGCCCTGCCCGCCTGTCACTCTTTTGTTTGGGTGCGTGTGCCTGCCTGCCTGCCTGCCTGCCTGCTTGTTGTGTCCTGGTCGCATTTATTATTATTTTTATATCGTGATAAATCACTCATAAATATTAAACGCACGCTTTTGCTGGCAACAAAAAACTTCTTGAATTTTGAGTTATGCCCCAACCAATGCCCCATGCCCCATGCCATGCGGCGTTAAATGTGTTCCGGCAAGTGTTTTCTCTGGAAAAACCAAAAGGATTTTCTTGGTGAGGAGAGAACTCAAAGTGCAGTTGATTTCTTCAATGAAAACATTTCTAAGAGGATTTCTGATAGCATTTAAAAGAGCATGTGGCATTAACTTTATTAGAAAATATTATTATTTTTTTATTTTTTTCAAGTGAAAAGGAAGCTTATGCATATTTTTCCACATTTTTTGTCTCTAGCATTTCACTTCAACGCAAAACACCAAAAGCTTTGCATCTCCTTTTCGGAACATTTTTCGTTACGCATCGAAAAGTATGCAATAAAAATATTCGATTTGTGCGAATTTTCAGATAGACAACGGAAAACCTATCCCCAAAAATTATTCAAGAAATGAGAATGGAACGAGGGGCGAGGTCAGAGGTCCTTCTCATACGAGTAGAGTAGAGTAGAGTATATGTGGCATGTGAATATATTGCAGACATGTTGCGTGGGTTTTTGGTTCAGTTCCGTTTTTTTTTTTGACAATTTTCGTGCGGACTATTCGCGTGTTCCGGTGCTTCCAGGGGCTGGGCTGGGCTTCAGTATTTTATGCGCCGCCTTATTTGGCGGCGGTGGGGCGTGATAATTTTTATGATTATCCATAAAACTAAAACAGTAATAATATTAACTTCATTTACATTTCATGCGCTGTTTCTTCTATGGCTGCTTTTTGTTTTTGTTTTCTCTATTTTTTTGGCCATGCAATTTGCATATTTGCTTAAGTAATTTTATGCCAACAGATTCCAAGTCCGTTGTTATACGAGTATTACTCGTATTCTCCTCGTACTCTGTCGGAGAGAATTCCTTACTCCAATTGCAATTCCGGACAAGCAAGAAAAAATATGAGCACTGAGAAACTTTTCAATTTGATAAGCATCAAAAAATACGAATCTTTTTCGCAGGCAGAGCGGAGAGAGAGGAAGCAACTTTTGATTGCTCAAGTTTTTGCCTGCCTGCCTGCCTGCCACACAATGAGCGAAATATTTGACCGAAATAACAAAATTTCCACTCTCTCTCGCTGCTGCTGCCTAGCAGTTCTCAGTCTCTCTCCCCCTTTACTTTTTATACCCTTTCATAGCTGGAGGATACTTCGATTTCGAGCAGCGGATTGATAATGAAGGGCAGCAAGATCTCTGGAGAGATCTACCACTATACACACATATTTCTGTGTCTATTACTGGGGCTACTGAAACCCTCCATAGATAGGTATCTTTGCTGTGAGAAGTTTGTAAAAGCGAGGGGCCATGTTAGACTGATTCGATTTAATAAAAACAATAGTTGCATATCAAAAAGATATCTAATGAAATGTTACTGAGGGCAGGTCGCTGTAATTTTGCATAGCTGGAAATAAATTGGATCACAAATGGATCACTTTATCGGCAATATTTTAAAGCAAAAATCCTTGGAATTATTAATTATTAGTAATTATTAATTTTGTATTTCTTTAGACGTTAGAAATTACAATGTTCTCTGTTTTTACAGCTCTTAAAAACCTTTGATATGTTTTTACATCTAGTATCCATAAGAAGAATCTATGCTTTAGTGTAGCTAAAGCTTCGTTCTCCCTCTGTTAGTATTCCCCCCACACCCCCCCCCCCACCCTGTTTTAACACTGATGAACAATTTTAATGCATTTCTTTCATTGTCTGGAATGCTGCCTACTGCTCCAACAGCAGGCAAGAGTGGGCTGCCCCTACTTCTTCTCAAGCAATTAACTGGGGTCTTTTGCAGTTAAAAGGGGGTGGAGTGGAGGTGGGGTTGGAGTTTTGCCTATTCTTCCGTAGTATGCCGTACTTGGTTCCGCGTGGGAGTGTGGCGGTGGGGGCACACACAAATGGGGACGCAATTAAAGTTTGTCAAAGTTTTTTCGCATTGATTTGAGCAAATAATAACAACAGTTGCGGCATAGTTGTGGTCCTAGTAACGACTACACCCGCCCGCCCAGCAGCTCGTACGATTCCCAGCCATCATTGCTTATTAAACCCCACTGCGCACCCCTCCCTACCCACACTCTGTAGTTTGTGTGGGCGAAATCTTTTCATGTAAACGAGTTCTCTGGGCTTCAAAAGTGCTCGAGAAGGAAAGAGGAGGAGGAGTTGGAGTTAAAGGAGGAAAGTTCCGCTGCCGCCGTAGCTCTAATTCACTCGACAAACTTTTCAACCGGAAGCGCTTACAATTATGCAACATTTTTGTGCAGCAGCAGCAGCAGCAGAGGCAGGGGCAGAGGCAGGGGCAGAGGCAGCAGCTGGGGAAGAGCAGCACTAGAAGACGCACAATAAAAACAGTTTCAAATGCCATTAACGGTTAACTAAATAGCAGGGCACCAGAGAGAGCAAAAGAGAGAGCGACAGAGAGCAGCTGAGAGTTTGCCACAACTTGTGCTGCCTGCCCTACTGCTGCCTGGCTGCCCTGCTCTGCCAAGCTGCCTGCCCTCGCTGCCTGCCACTTGGCTTCTCAGGCAGCTTGCACCTCAAGCTCTCGGGTGTTAATGGCAGTCGCCTCCTTATCTGCCTTCCTCTCCACTCTCTGCCCCTCTCTCTCTCTCTCTCTTCCCCACTCTCTTCATCGCTGCTCGACCTTTTCTGTTGCTCTGCTTTCTGGTGCACCCTGTGCCCTGCTTCTGTGCTTCTTCTCCTTGTTGCACTTTTAATTAGCGACGCGACGCGATGCGAGTCGAGGCCTGAGGGTCGTGCTGGCACGTTGGCAGGGGGCGGTTGGCGGTAGGCTGCCTGGCATTTGCCCTAAATGCGCTTAAATGTTGCAGGAACAACCAACCGAAGGGCCACAGCGGGCAGGGGTTAGCTGAAGTGTAGTGGGGGCGCAAGTGGGACAGGGGAAGGCAAAGCATGTTGAGCTGCTGTTGAGTTTTCTGCACTTGCCGCGCCGTGTTGCACTTTTCTACAGGCAGGCGGCTGGCTTGTTTTCTGCCAACTACACTCGGAGAAAATTTAATTTTAGAAATTCTGCAGACTTAAGAAATATTTTAAAAACAAAAAGAAAATTGTTACAAATGAAGAATTAATTTTAAATGCATCTTGGTTTAGTTTTATAATTTAAATACAAATTTCAAATATTACATTCGGGGGAAACCCTTTTGCAGTGACTTTTAAAATTCCAGCAACCGCCCGAGACGAAGATTTTTGTCAGTTAAGAAAAATTCTACAAACTGGAAGATCTTTTTGAGTGTTTTAAAAACCCTTAAAAAATTATAGAAATTTTCTTTAATTTATGCAATTTAATTGTAGTAAAAAAAAAAAATTAGATTAAAAATTGAACATTCTTTTAACTAATCAACACGGTTGAAAATTAATTAAATTTAAAAAAAATAAAAATTTAACATTGTTGTTTTCTTGCAGTGCCCCTAGAATCTTTTGTTTCCATGTTAATGTTGATGTTCCCTAGTGTTCCATAGAAAGGGAGTGGGAGTGGCAGTGAGCGTTCTCTCTGCCTAAGTTGGCCAAAAACTTTTGCGCTCTCTCTGCCTCAGCCTCAGCTTCAGCTTCTTTTACCCTTTTGCTTATCTTTTTTCTCACTGTGTGTTGAAAGCATGAATGAAAGCTAGAGGGGCAACGCTGAGGGGGGCAAAAGTGTAGTACAACATTTTTGTAAGACTGTTGGATACGACCTGTAGACCTGTACGGGGGGCGCAGGGCGACTCCTTCACATCTGCATTTGCAGCTGATTTTTAGTTTTTCTTTTTTTAGTAATTTTGTTTGCTGTTTACTTGAGAGAAAGTTCCCCTTTAGATTTCCCTAGATTCTAAAGATGCGCCCGTCTAGTCAGTGGTGTAGATGGCTGTTGGAATATTTTTTCCCAAATTGAGAGACAGCTCTTGACCCTTTTTTTATAGATGCAAACTTTTGCTTTTATTTTGCAGCGAAAGTTGCCATTTTTTCTCGATGGAATGTTGTTTTCTTTAAGCAGTGAGTTTCTATGCATTGTACAGATATTTTTGCATTAACTTTCATTGATTCTTAGATTATAAGAAAAGGGTAAGCATTTATTCTAGGTCTTCTAGGTCTATTATGTCTAAGGTTCTTTTGGTTTTGAGAGGAGAGAAATATAATAAATATTTTTCATATTTTTCTTTCTATATTTTTGGTAAACTTTTTAGTTGCAGAAAATAAAGTTTTCCCAAGTAAATCCACTTGCAAAGATTCTGCCTCTGTTTTGCCATAGCTCTCAACACATACCCCTGCCTCTTCCCCAATGTTTTCCCTTTCAATTTCGCTGCTTTCCCCCACCGCTGACTTTTCTTTCATCAGTTAGTTGTGTGCGTGTGTGTGTGTTAGCAACTGTGTTTAGATTTAAGCCAATTAGTTGATGGCCGAGCAGCAGTGGAAAACAAAAGCCAGCCAACAAATTGGAGCTCATAGATTTGTGTCTTTGAATGGCCCACCATTCCCCGTCCGCGTCCCCTTGCCCGTGCCTCTTGCCCGTTTTTTGTGTGCCGCTCGAGAGTGCGGTCATTCGGTCAGTCATTCCGTTGGTCATCTGGCGCTCCGGGCCAAGGCCCCCCACTGCATGGAGCAGGGGCAGCAGGAGGATCTCCGCTGGCATCACCAGCTGTTTGGCTGGCTGGTTACAAGACAAACATGTTCGAGAGGCAATCACTGGACGGGGAAAAGAGACAGGGAGAGAGAGGGAGAAGAGAGAATAGAAGAGCAGCCTAAAAGGCTGCTGCATGGCGGGCCTGACCTGCCCTTCCCCTCCTGCTGCTGCTGTGGTTGCGTTTTTGGGGCGCGCAAAACTATTTTGCGGCTATTTGCTTTGCGGGGCCATCGCTGGGGTGCTGCGCTGCATTTTAAACCCACATAGAAAGCCCGCCCAAGCCCAAACCAGCATACCAACCGAAAACTATGGCCCAAAGGGGGCAGAGCTAGGGGCAGAGGTCTGCTCTGGTGCGGCGGGGGGGACAGACATTTGTTGGCCCGTCGAGCGCCGAGTTCATGGCTTTATTTATTTAGCGCATAAATTTGTCGAGTGAGCGCGAGATTCTTTTTCTTTTATTTTCTTCTGTTTTATTTTCTATTCTTTTTACAGAAATTTTGGATGGTTGGTTGACTCTTGTGTATGCCCCACACGGCACGGCTACGACTACGATATTTGTTTGCATTTATTTCGGGTGCTTTCCATATTGTTTTGTTCTGTTTTCGGTTTTGTGTTTGCATTTATTTAGCCAGTAGAACATGTCCTAGCCAATGTCTAGCCGTAGGCGTGTCGTCGCTTCTCAGCCTCCGCCTTTACCGCTACCCACAAGTCAGGCTCCGCCTCCTTCCTCCCCTGATTTCCATCACAGAGTGCAAAAACTATCACCGCAAAAGCGCCAAGAACTTAAATGGCGAAAGCACGGGAAATTTAAAGTATTTGTGTGGGGCCACACTGGCCTATAAAGTTGGGGTTTAAGAGTGCATTTAATGGCAGGTTTTACGCTGTGTTAATTATTAATTTAACAGTGGCTAAAAAAAGAAACAATTTTGGTTTTGGAACAAAAATTGCAGCATTTGCAGCTGCCGAAAGCATTTGGAAAATTCGTTGCAGAGGCGGCGCACGGTACACAATACACGATTAACCCTCTATAGACATGACTTTTATCAGTACCAAATACACGATTATGTCCATGTCTATTGCTCCTTTATTAATCAGACTTATGCTCAGATAATTCCCTTTTTACTTTTACTTTCTTTAATTACTTTACTTTAATTAATTGTTTTCTACCTGGTATTTTTTTATAAGTTCTTACTTTTTACTGCCTGCTATTTTTTAGACAGTTCAACAACAAAATAAATTCCCCTATTAAACCTGAACTCAGTTTTCCCATAGTCCATTATCTAAATCAAGATTTATTCCTAGAGCTAATCACATTTTCGAGGTTTTCTTTTGGCCAGCAAATGGCCTGCAGCCCGCTGGCCAGTGTAATCGACCTTCTGCTTGCTCCTCCCCCAAACCAAAAAATCAACGACAGCCAGGCAGAGAGGCGACTCCATTTCCATTTCCTTTGGCATTTTGCTGCCTCCCCTTTGCTGTGGGGATGCTCCTTTTCCTATGGCTGCACTTTGCTCTGTTCTGCAGCACTTTCAGCGTTCTCGTTGATTGTTTTTATTGTCGTCGTCGTCGTAGTCGTCGTGGCGGCGCGGGTAGGTTACATGCAAAGTTCATTAGGTATTTGGCCTACGACGAAAGCAATTGGAGCTTGCCACGTGCTGGAGCGGGCTGGAGGAGGCCACAGAAATTGGGGGCATGGGGCATTGGGCACAAACCGTTAACGAGACCGAAAAGTGCAGGCAACTACAACAAATGAAGCCAGAACTCCTGCAAGGCTGCAGAGCTGCCACGTGGATGGGGGGCTCTGGGTCTGGGTCTGGGGTTGGGTGTTGGGTTATGGACCATCTGGCAAAGGACATTATCGTGTGCGGCATGAGTTTGGGGCAGGCATGCAGACTGGAGACTCCTTAAGCGGCAATTAGCGCTTACAATGAAACGGATAGGTGGTGTGGGCTGGTACGGGCTGGGCTCGGGAGGTGGCAAAAGCAAAAGGGAGTTGCACCGTTGTTTGCCTGCCGCCAGCTCTGTTGTTGCCTCAACACTTCTCTCACTCTCTCTCTCACTCTCTTTTTCCCTGCTGATTCTCTCTGCTGCTGCTGCCTTGCAACCCTTTATTATTCATGCCACTTTCACTTGGCAAATTAGCTGTTACTGCCACTGCCACACAGGCTACTGCTCCTTGCTACTGCTCCTTGCTACTGCTACTGCCACATCTTCCTTCTCCTTTTTGCCACTCCATACTGCCAACCACAGCCTGCTGCTCTACTCCTCTACACCACTCTACTACTCTCTCTGTGGCAATCGTTTTTAAATGCAATTAAGTGGCAATGTTTGCTCTCCTTCTAACTGCTGTGCCACTCTCTCTTCACCACCCTCACCCTCCCCCTACCCCTAGCCCTCTCTCTACTCTTCTTTGGAGTCGTCTTGGCTGCTTGGCTAAGCGCCTTAACATTTTAATTGGCCTTCAAAACAATTGAAACTTGAAATTGCCCCAAATACACGAGTGCCAGACACAATGACTGCCGCAGAAAGTCTGCTACAGAAATCTCAACATTTTAAAGAAATTTAAATTGTGCAGAGTTTTGTGCCGAAAAGTGGATGAAAAAATACTCTGAATAAGTAACCAACTTTTTTGCGCACTTTCTTAGGTATTATGAGTCTATGGGTCAGTTCACGTTTGCTTTTTCATTGGTTTCCTTAACAAGGCTTCAGATGTAGCCACTACATTCAAAAGTTTTCACTTTTATCGTCCACAAACTTTCCAAGAGAGGGCACTGGAGTTACGTTTTGTATCGCTTCTGTATCGATACGTATTTCTATGTATCTATGGATTTTGTGTCTGGATTTTGTGTCTGTATTTTACATCTGTATTTTGCTGCTGTATTTCAGTATCTATTTCTTACTTTTTTCTTTGATATATTTATTTCATTTATTTATATTTATTTTATGTATTTATATTTATTTTATTTATTTATATTTATTTCATTTATTTATTTATATTTATTTATTTTTCTGCATCTTCCTCTGCATCATTTATTGTAAGCTCTCAAGCATGTATAGATTTGGGTATCCGTATCCTGCTTATATCTTTACTCTAACATTTTCTTACATACCTTAAATCTCTACCTACCTCTCTACCTACCTCTCTAAAATCTCGTTTATGTGTAACTTTCTTTTCCTTCCAAGTTCCCTGATAATTCTACCAATTTCTTCCGCTCATTTGTCGCCTACTTTCCCCTTAGAATTCTGCAGCTAAATCTACTTCTAGCTCAAACAAAAAGAAAGCCTGCGTTTCCATTGGTGTGGAAAGAATGGAATTTTTTAATTTTCACATCATTACAAAATACCAAAACGCCACTTGCCCCTCGCCCCTCGCCACTTGCCACTCGCCACCCCACCTGGCTCTGCCGTTGCTTCCTGTGGCAAAACTCCTCTTTCCGTTTTTAGTGTTTCAGATGTGAAAGGTTAATACCTTGCACCCCCACCCCCACCCCACCATGACACTGCCACACGCAGAGGGGCGACACACAACCGTTGCGATGTTTCATGGCTTCAACAAAAGAACTGTTGACGAGGGGGGGACGGACGGCGGTTTAAAAAATAAAGCGAAAACCAGAAACAACAATTAATAATGAATTGTATGGCGAATTGTGTAAAACCACAGACCGCCCCCCCACGCAGTAGCAGCAGCAAGGAAGAAAGGGAACGGAGGGGGGAGGAGCAGAGCATCCCAGCGTCCAGTTTACGCATTCATTTTGTACTCCACACATACACCCAGCCAAGGAGAGAGGCTACAATGCAGAGCGGGGAGTGGGGAGGGGGGAGAGTAGTCCCCAGTTCCAGTTCCCCATTTGAAAGGAGCACACCACACCACAGCGTTGATGATGATGACGGGTACGCCGGGCACCAAGGACCCTCGCTGCAGGATGAATGGACGAGGACGTGCGCGTCAAGCGGCGACAGCAGCCACAGCAGCAGCAGCAGCAGCAACAATGAAATGGAAAGTATATTACAAAACTGAAACTGAAAAGCAACAAAACAAACAGAAACAACAGCAGCAGAGGAGAGCAGCAGCAGCAGCAGCAGCAGAGCAAAAAGCGACAAAAAAACGTTTAGAAAAAAAATTGCTGTTTCAACAAATTCACAACGGAAGTGGAAAGTGCTTTCCCTTCACAGACGTGCGGACTGGACTGCTCTCCCCCGCCACCCATCTGCCTTTCTTTTCGTTCTGAGTGCGTTGCAAGTGAGTCTCTCTCTCTCTGTCTGTGTGGCATGTGTGCTGCTAGGGGGGCCGCTGCTTGATGAATGCGCATTGCCATCGATTTGCCACTCGAACTCCATTTTGCACTTTTCCCCCGCACACACACACACAAAACATTTTCATGGGCAACGCAACAATAATTTCTTTTGCAGGTAAAAACCACACACACCCACACACAAACACACACACACACACACACCTTTTGCCCCACAACCGGTGGGGGAGGGGAGCAGTTACACTCCAGCACGGATTTCATTTTGTTTTGCGGACAATGAAAAATCACCGAAACGTACGAAGAGTACCAAGAGGACCAAAAGTATTTCTCACTTTGGTTTTTTGTTCGCTCTTCTTCGCTTCGCTTCGTTTCGTTTCGTTTCGCTTCGTATTTTCTATTTCTTCTTCCTTTTCACCCTTTGGATTTTTGTAGTTGAAGCTCTTTGTGGCAGGGTATAGGGTATAGGGTAGGATATTCCGAACATTTCCAAAGTTCTTCTAATAATTGTTAAATAATAATAATAATAGGAATAATAATAATAGGAATAATATAATTTAAAAACAAATGATAACTTTGCTGATCTTATTACTTGAGGAGAATATACTCGAGTATATTTCGATTTATTTACATACCTATGCAGCTCAATCTGTAACATAGCAATACTTATTTATACAGCAGTGCTTCTATACACTGCCATTATTATTTATTTATGTAGCTCCATCCGTAATATAGCTATACATATTTATACAGCAGTGTACCTCTATGCACTTCCATTATTATTTTACGCAAAATCAAAACCTTTCTTGATTGTACTTTTCATCGCAAAAAACACCGAATCATCCCTACTCCTTATTGTTAATGGTTTTTTGGTTTTATTCATTCCTTTCATTGCTAACGAATGTATGGCAGAAATTTCGGAAATTTATGGAAAAATTCGTTCAGCATATCAAAGTCATTGGCAAATATTTGAGGAATGTGCTGGAGGGTGTTTTAGATTATTTTAATGTTTTAAATTATTTTAAAATTATTTATTTATAAAATAAATAGTAATTAAAAAAATAATAATAAATAAATTATAAATAAATAATAAATAAATAATTATAATAAATAAATAAATTAATTAATTTTCTTACTTTAGGAACTCAACTCTTTCAAAATTAAGAACATTAATTTATTTATTATTATTGTTATTTATTTATTGTTATTATTATTTATTTATTTATTATAATTTAATTTAAAAATAAATAATTTTAAAATAATGTAATCTTACTTTTGAAAGAGTTGTGCTTCAAAAGTAAGACCCTGATGGCTGATTGTTTATGACAGAAGTGGCATTAGATGTACATTATTCTGTGTTTATATACAAAGAAATTTCCCACAACTTCCCTATTAAGAACTTGCCTTTGTAATTCCCTTAAATATCCCCTAGATATTTACGATTAAATACATTTTCAACTGCCTCCAAAGTGGAATATTTACTGACCTAAGAAATGCAACAAAAATATCCAAAATTCCCACAAAACCCCCCATTTAAATCTAAGCCATAAACCATGTCTGTAGTGTTAGTGTATGCGTGTGTGTGTGTGTGTACTTACATTCATTTCCTGGCATCGTGTGTGCTGTGAGGCCGGGTATGCCATTCACACCAACGCCACTGCCACCGATGCCGCCAACGCCGACGCCGATGCCGCCGCCACCCACACCGATGCCGCCGCCGACACCCATGCCGCTGACAACACTGCCACCAATGCCACCAATGCCCCCAATGCCACCGACGCCGACCACACCGCTGCCGGGATGATAGCTATAGCCATTCTGTGTGGCATAGAGCGCCGTCTTTTGCTCCTCCATGCTGAGGGCCAGGTCCATCGAGTGCTCGAGGGCCTTGTTGTCCAGACCGCTGGCCGGATAATAGGGCGGCGGGGCCTGGCTCTGTTGGGCGGCAACGATGGAGGGGCGCACCGAGTCCATTTCGTAGTCCTTGGCGGCGGCGCTTTTCTTCGATTGATTCCGCTTGCAGCGGCAGAACATGAGCAGCAGGCCGGCAAACAGGGCGAACACAATGCACGAGACGATTATCGCAATCAGTGTGGGCGTGGCCAAAGCACTAGCCTCCGCTATATAGGGACGTCCAACTGCAGGGGTACAGAGAGAGAGAGAGAAGATGAAGCCATGAAAAATGCATTCGCTGAAGGCTTCAAGTGGATGGATGGATGGCAGGATGGCAGTGCAGGCTGGAAGGATGCTGCTGCTGCCAGTGCTGGCTAGCTGGCTGGCTGGCTGGCTGGTTGAGTGATTGATTGATTGTCCATCCATCGGACTGGAGCTGGAGCAGCAGCAGCATCCTTCTCTGACCCATTCAAGTGCTGCAATTGCTCGGTAATGGCTTTGCATATAATGGAAAATCATCAGCGTGTAGCAGCGCAGCCAGTCCTTGCACCCCACCATCCATCTCCCATCATCCATGCTTTTTTTGGTACTTACTCTCGGCATCCGTGTAGTCGCCACAGTGCTCCGGATTGTTGCGCAGACAGAGCTTGACGCGCACCGTCGGCCCCTCGTTGTCATCCTCGAGGGCCAGCGTATTGAGTGCCGCCTCATCCTCATCCTCGCTGATGGTGTGCCCCAGGGCACGGCCGCCGCCAATGCGTCGTGTGCCCATCAGTCGGTCGATGATCTTCTCCTTGTGCGTGGGCCCGTTGCCCGACAGCTGCAGATTGTCCACCGTGTCCACCACCTCCCAGGCGGCCCGCGGCGTGTCGCCGTGCACCATTGTCTCCACAACGGCAACGAGCGAGAGGCATGTGGCACCCACATCGATGCCCAGGGTGCGGCTGCTCGGCTCGTAGGTCACCTGCAGCGGTGGCGGTATCCGGCTGACTTTGGTCGTCACCAGAATCTCATTGGAGTAGGGGGAGCCGCTCTTCGGATTGAGTGCCTTCACCTTGAACGCATAGCTCTGATGCTGATCGAGGGAGGTCACCTTGCAGGGTATGTCCCGCTGGCAGTCCACCTCCACCCAATCCGAATTGGAGTTGGCCAGCGTGGCACAGTCGGGTATCAGTTGCTCCTCGCGTGGCATGGCCACGCGGCGGTAGCTGACAAAGAATTTGGTCTTGCTGAGGCCGCCATCGAAGCCGGGATCCCAGCTGAGCGACACGTAATTGTGGCCCACATCCATCGCACGCAGATTGGTGGGCTTCTCCGGCGGCCCCTTCTGCTGCAGCCGTATGGGGGCACGTATCGTGTTCAGGCTGTTGGCCACGCGGCACGTGTACTCGCCGTAGTCGGAGTGGGTCAGCGCATTGATGCGCAGCACCGACGTGTATATGTCATTCTTGTCGGAGGTGGTGCTGATCTCGTAGTGCCCCTCCGAGGACATTGTCAGCGGCGACTGATTGTTCCCAAAGAGCCACACAAACTCGGGCTTCGGATAGGCCTGCACCTTGCACACCACCTCGGCCGTTTCCCGGATATCGAAGGCCACCTTGTTGTACTGATGCAGCACGATCGGTTCGTGCTCGATGCGCAGCTGCATCGAGGAGTTGGCCGAGTTCACCTCGTTCTGGTAGAGACACGTGTACTGGCCCCGGTCGCCGGGCACCAGATCGTTGCCATTGGGTCGCGCCTTGCCGCGGAACTTCAGCTGGCTCTGGACGGTGACCATGCCGTTGAGGCCCTGATCGGGATTCGTTTGCACCTCGTACAGATTGAGTTCGGGTATGATCTCCACATCGTCCTTCAGCCACTTGACACTGGGCGCCGGCTTGCCCTTGGCGCTGCACGTCACCGTGTAGTCGGTGTCGCCCACACGGCGCGTCATGTGCTGCTGCAGCTTGGCCAGGAACTGTGGCGGCTGGTGGATCTCCAGCACAATGGTGGCCATCATGCCGATGCCCAGCTCATTGACCGCATGGCAATGGTACTTGCCCTCGTTGCCGAGATGGGCTTTCGGTATGGAGTACTGTGGCCCCTGGGCGAGGATCTTCTGGGTGCTCGAGAACTCGCCGTCCATGTCGCGGAACCAGCGATACTGCGGCACCGGCCAGCCCGGCGGATTGGCCGAGCAGGTGAGCGTCACGCCATTGCCCACATGCACCACGGGCTTGTTGGGCGTGATGTACGCCTGGCCGGGCCGGTGGCGGACGAGCAGCGCCACCGTGGAGTTGCCGATGCGCTCGCTGCGCTCCTGGCCCTGGCTGTGCATTATGTTGACCGCTCGACAGATGTAGTTGGCGGCATGCTCCGCGCGCACCGAGGGCAGTGTCAGTATGTCGCCGTTGTAGCGAAAATCGGGGGCGCCCTCCTTCAGCCATTCGATGGTGACGGGCGGCGGATTGGAGGTGACATTGCAGCGTATCGTCACCGTTTCGCCCTCCTCGGCCTCGCGCGTCTTCGACTCAATGACGACCGTCGGCGGGTACAGTATGTCCAGTATGAGCTCCTGTTCGCCGGTCTTGCCCAGGCCATTGTCGGCGCTGCACGTGTACTTGCCGGCGTCCTGCACGCTCACCCGATGGATGGTGTGCACGAGGGAGGAGCTAATGAAGCGGCCGTTGCGTGTCCAGCGGACATTGGGCACTTTTGGCTTGGCGTCCACGTTACACTCCAATTTGGCAGTGCGGTCACGTTCCACGCGCAGCGGATTCTCCGGACCGACCTCGACGCGTGGATAGTCTGTACGGGCGAGAGAGAGCAAAAAGAGAGAGGAGGCGAAAATTAGTCAAGAAATAAGAGACACAGAGAGGGAGTGGAGGAGTGGGGAAGTGGGGGAGTGGGGGTTTTGGGGCATGTGTCCTGTAGGACTCGTACTCGTAAATCAAAGCGAAACCACACAATTTTCTTCGTCCCCCCCGAAAAAATGATGAAAATTAATAAACACGCAGCATTTTTCGGTGGCGTGGCAGGAGGAGAGTCGCTGAGCGGTGGCTGGCATAATCAGACGGCACATCTGAGCAACTTCTAATTGAATTAGCAGAGTCATGGCAAAAGGATCGACAGAAGGCAGGTCCTGGCACTGACTAGCAATGACTAGCAATGGGCCCTGATGATTGGGTTGGGTGCCCTGAGAATGTTGTCTGATTAGACACGAAATTTGTCAATTATTAATTAAACTAATGAAGTGCTGCTGCTGCTGCCCTGACCCTGACCCAAGCAGTCCCTCAGCTCAGCAGCTACCAGAGAGAGAGAGAGAGAGAGAAAGTCATTAACATTAGAGCCGTCACTCTGCTCAGTGAGTGAGGGAGAGTGGCAGGAGGAGCCGACGTAGCTGCTGCTTCGATAATTATGATTTCTTCTAGCTAAGGCGACCTTTTGGTATCGATACATTGAACCAATATCTTTGTGTGTTTGGGAGGTCAGTTTTTGTTTTTGTTTTTTTTTTTTTTTTTTTGATTTATTTTTGATTTTTCCTAGTGCTACAATTAAAACATATTTTTAATGCACTAGTCACAGGTCAACTGAAGGCGTAACTTAAGCTTTAAATATATCGCAGAGTGTGAGGCAAGGAGCGCGTGCAATTTATAGGCATCAAAAATGTTCTTGGAAAGATACAAAAAACAGCCCACAAAAATGCAGCTAAAAAACCTAAAGCCAAAACCTTTGCTTATCTTTCAAACTCTTGGTTTTTTTTTTGACTAAAACTATTTTCCATTTAATAAACGCATTGGCAATTTTTGGAACTTAAATCATAATTTGGCACGCTCTCTTTGAGCCCCAAATGGGACTGACAGCAGTCAGTCAATCCTCAAACAGCAGCCCAAAATGGCTGCCCTTATCTATGCCGAATCAACTAATAGATGAACTTCAAATATACTTCAAATTCAAGAGCAGCTGCCAGCCCCCACCCACCGTTTGACAGCTCGAATCACCTTGGCATAAATCTCGCGCACATTTTGTCAGCCAACTCAACTAATTTCCCTCCCAATTTACATTTTTGTGCCAAGAGAAAAGCGGAGGAAATATAGGTAGAATCCATCTTCAAATTTCGTTGGACTGCAAGTCATAGTGCCCCACCCCCTCCCCCCGCGACATTAGTGGCTGCTCTTATGCACCGCACCGCACGGCACCGCACCGCAAATGGCGTGAAATTATGTCTGCCTGGCCCTCGCCCTTGGGGGCAACCACTTTGTAATTAACTGCCCCACGGATAAGTGTCGCCACAGCGCTGCCCCACCTCCCGCCCCCTTCCATCAGCTGGTGGCAGCAGCAGCGGCTGCCTAATGACTTTGTCCATAAACCCCGCCGAGTGGCAGTCCGTCCAGGAGTCCGTCTGTCCCTTTGGCAGCATTGACAGCAACGAGAGAAGGAAGCCGGGCTGAAGAGCCCAAGAACTTTAGTCTGCCGCAATCCCAAGAAACTGGAGCACATCCCAACCCGCCAACCAGCCAACCAGCCAGCCATCGGACACTGCCAATCCCCGTGCCCCCGTCACCAATCGCTGGGCTCTTAAGAGGTTCACTTCCTTCCCCTGCTCGCTGCTCGCTGCCGCTGCCGCGCTCTGTCTTTGCAGCGTAAATTATAGTAAATTGCGTGATTCTTGCAAGGGGGCGGGGGGGAGTATAGAGGCATTGTGGTCTGCATATTCCAGGTGTCTGCTTGAACTTTTGGACTCTGGTTTTTGTGCCGCCGCAACCGAGACTCAGGCTCTGATTCTGACTCTGACTCTGGCTCTTCTTTTGCGTGTTTATGTGCGTGTAATTACATTTGATTGTGTCTCTGCCACTGCCCCTGCCCCTGCCTCCTTACAGCAAAAGAATCAGCAACAGCAGCAGCAGCAGAGGCAGAGGCAGCAGCAGAACCCAGGCAAAACCCAGCAAAACCCAGGCAAAACCCATTAAAGAATTGTTAGTTAAAATCAACCTCAAAGATCGCGCCACTCCGTGTGTGTGTTTATTTTTTTTTTTTCCCCTGTTTCTGTTGGGTCTCCCCGTCTAAATGGCTTCAAATTGGCTTAATTGTCACTTTTGTGAACATGTTTTACCCACAAAAAAAAGTCTGAAGAAAAGAAACCTCCTCCCATTATGCATTGCACATTCTACACATTTCAGCGCCAAAAGCCATGCAACAACAAACAGCAGCTGCGAGTGTGGCAGCAGGCAGAGAGGCAGCAGGCAGAGAGGCAGCAGTAAGAAGGCAGCAGTCCGAGGCAGCACTCAGAGTCAGAGAATCAGAGAGGTAGCGGCACAAAACTGACCTAAAAATAGGCCCCGCCGCCGTCGACTTTCTTTTTGTGTCCCCCCGTTGATTACTTTAAAATGAGAACCTACCGGGGTGGGGCTACGCCGGCCATAGGAGGAAAGATGTTCTTTCAGGCCGAGTTCCGTTTCGTTCCTACAATTATTTACCCCAAAATGCAGCCCCGCCTTTGCCCTGCCCTGCCCTGCGTGTTCATAAATAATCAAAAAGACTGTGGTGCCTGCAAAAGCGTTGGAAAAAAAAAAACCGAAACAATTTTATGCGTGTTTTGCATATAAATTTTCTTTGCTCGTCCCGCTTAAATTATGTACGCAAATAATTGAATTAGTTTACAGAGTATCCCCTGCCCCCTGCCCGCCTGCCACTCGATGGAAAATCGTGTTAGAAATATTTTTCCAATCAATTGCCAAACTGTTCTGCGCCCTTCAATCTCTCTCTCTCTCTCTCTTTTTTTCTACCCAAAAAGATCTCTCCTTCCTTGCTATAAATTCTCTTTTCTTCTGCCTTGCCTTCAATAAGTTTGCTTTCTTCTTTTTCCTATCTACAAGTACTGAGCCTGGCTGGCTGTGGCCCCCTCCTAACCATTCATTCACTTGGAAAATACTATTAACAAACACAAAGAGGAGCAGACCGTACGTCTAAAAAAAAAAAGGGAGGCTATATTTTTTACACAGATGCCCAACTTGACCTGAGAACCGAACCTTCCCTGCTGCCTCAGTTTACAGGCAGTTTTAGGCATCCTCTGTACACTCCACGAATGGAAACCCTCTGCAACTAAACAAGGACCCCCCTCCTTGTCTTTCTCTAACACAATTTACACTCCAGGAGTAAAAATAAAAACCTTGGGCAAAAAAAAACATTAAAAAGAATTTAGTTTAGATCTGGAAATGTGAAACAATTTATATGGCTATAATCACACACCCCCATCCAACCCCAACCCCACTCAAACAAAATGAAGAAAAACGAGTGCCAACTAAATTTAATTTTCAATTTTCACATCTCCTAACTCAATTTTACAACAAGATAGAAAGTGTGCCATCGATAAACGAAGCTTAAGATACTCTAACAGAAGGATTTTTCGTAAAAGTTGTGGAGGAAATATCAAACAATTTGGTATATAAATTTAATTGATTTATGTGTAGAAACATAAGAGATTTATTTCCAAGTTTTAATGGAATTAAATTTTAAGCACGGAAATATATTTAAAACTGAGTTTTCTACGCACTAAAAATTTAAACAAAATATCTATATAATTTCCCAGGTATAAAATTCCCACTTTGCTAGCAGCTTCACTGCAAAGCGCCCAATTACCCTTTGAAAGTGTATACAAAAAAGTGACAAAAATCTAATGCAATTAGTGGGGGATCTCTTTCGTATCTTTTGCTTTTCCCTGAGCAGCAATTAGTGTTGGACCCTAATTCCAGGGAATTTGCAGCTGTAGCATTTGAGGATTTCATTAGAGTGGGGATTTGCCGCCCCCACTCACGATTAATTTGCCACACAGCAGGTGGAAAAAGGTGGAAAATGTAGCTACGAGAACGAGCAATAAAATTAGCAAACAGCAGAAAGCTAATATTAATTTTAATTTTAATTGCAACAAAAGAAATTCCCCAAAAAAAAAAAAGAAAAGCACCAAAAAAAAAAAAGGTAGAAAGGGAGAGGGAGAGCAAGAGAGAGAGAGAGATAGGAAAAAAGGGAATCCTCGAAAGAGTGCAGTGCAGAAGGCAAACAAAATCCATTAAAAATAATCGACAGAGCTTTAACGTTCAAGTCAATGGCCATTGCTTAACTTGGCCAAATCCAATTTGGATGTGTGTGGGTGAAGCAGAAGAGAGGTGCAGAGAGGGGCAGTGAGAGGCACGCGCTTCAGGCCACAGGCCACAAAAAGCCACAGCCAAAATGGAGGCAACAAGGCAGAAAGAAGCAAAAGCGATTTGTGATATGCCCAACAAGCGGGCGGCGAAAAAACCCCCCAAGCCAGGCAAGCCAGGCAAACCGAGCCAATAACCTTCATACTCTCACGCGAAAATAGGCAAGGGCGCCCACTACCACACCCGCCGCTACCACTAAAAGATAAATGATAAGGCGAATAAGCCACACGATTGGCAGAGCCCAAGGCCCTAGGTCTGCGCCTGCCCCTGCGCCGCCTCTTCCTTTCATTTGTAACTAATGAATGTTAAAACTTTTAAAAACGAAACAACCAATAAATTACAGGCCTTTAATTTGAGCAAAAGTATCTGCTGCTGCTGCCCAGCGAGGAGTGTTCTTTTCTCTGGATGGATATGGGGATATATCTGCTGCTGCTGCTGCTGCTGCTGCTGCTGTGAGTTTTCTGTGGGCATCTTGCGCAAGTTGATGTTGCCATGATTTTCATCATCTACTAAATGTTTTTCTTTGGCCTTTCAAGTTTTTCTCGTTGCCAAGCTGCTGCTGCTACATATGGATGGATGCTGCCTGCCTGCCAGCAGCTGGTTTGCTTTTCTAACTTGCTAGTTTTCTTTAGTGGCCCTTACACAGGGAGAGAGGAAGAGACAGGAGAGTTCCTATAGCTACACAGATACTCCAACCAGAGACATAGATATGTACACTCATAGCCATAGCCATAGCCATAGCCATGGCCATTGCCTGTCTTGTTTTGCTATTAAGTCAAGAATTTTTATAGCATTTAGTTGGAAAAGCTCAACATATTTCCACTCCAGAATCTCTCCAACATCCTCTCAAGAGTGGGCTGTGGTGGGGGGGCTGCGCTACGCATAACTCGTGCCTGCTGTCAGCGCATTTGAGCTATGAGCTCTGTGTGGTTTCTGGGCTCTGGGCTCTGGCTTTTTATTAGTTTCTTGTTTGGTTTTGCCCCTGCCAGCCCCTGCCAACTGTACCCTTGTCTTTGCCACCAAATGTCTCTGGTTGTGCGGGCTGAAAGTGGTTTTCGGACCAGAGATCCATACACACACAGACACACACAGACACACACAAATTTCTGGCTAACTAGTTACTAAATTGAGCGCATAAACTAAAACAACTGCGGCCCCACCGCAGCAGAGTAGGGAGTAGGAGTAGGAGGGAAGGGCAAGCCAAGAGGCGGCGGCAGGCGACCCAACAAGACAAGACCAGACCAGACCAAAGAGGAAACTGGCTGGTAACTGCTCATAAATTACAGGAAGACACTAGTCAGGCGAGGACAGGCGAGGGCAGACGGGGCAGAGGGAGTGCTGCCAATGGTGGACAGTATTTAGCAATCACATTAAGTCCAAGAAACAAGAACAAGAAAATCGTTTAATTGAACACCAGAAACCAGTTGGAGACTACAACTTGAAGAGACTTCGCGACGCGAAAGAAACTCAGACACAAAAAAGGACACAACATACAAGATACAAGTTGCAGTTGTAGCTAGCAGAAAAAAAGAAGATACTTGGCACATCCATAAATGATCAACGATGTGAAGTTAATGCCAGGCAACAGGGAAAAACAAAAGAATATGTGTTCCAGGAAAACAAACAGAGCGAAAAAAAGGGAATTAAATGCGCAAGAAAACTGCAGGAAAAATGTATGCCTAAGAATGCAGCAACTCAAGGTTGGAAAGATGCTTGGGGAAACTGTACTGTACTTATTGGAAATCAATGAGGTTGCAGCGCAATAGGAAAACAGATTTGAACACAGCTTGGCTCTAAAAAAGAACTCTCAATAAATTAAAATAAAAATCAGCTGAAATTTAATCAAATAAACTACATGAAAAATACTACAAATACTACCACTGAAAGTGCAAATGCAAAATCAATAAGCGAAACATACATTTTGTATGCAATATTCATATACTGAAATACATAAGTGAAAGTCCACAAAGATTAAGTTATTAAAAAATTAATTTAAATTAATTTACTAAAATTGTACGTATCTGGTTTAGTAAATTAATTTTAATAAATTTTTTAGTTATTTAATTATAATTATAATAAATTATAATTATAATAAATTATAAATTATAATTTGCTTTGCAACAGATTACTTGGTGAGATAATTTTCATAATTAATAATAATTAAAAAAATTTGTGAGGCCTTAAATTATGGCAAAGATCCAAAAAATATATGCAAACAGTTATATGCAATTGGAATGCATGGCAGATGCATTCTGGAACACACATTTTCTTCGAAAGTAACTTCAAAAGAGGCAACTAGAAGTGTGTTATTGCACAATCGAAAATGTTTTCGTGTTCGTGCCTAAATACAGATCCATCAAACGGCAACATCAACGAAGCAGCAACTGGAAAACGTGCCATAAAAAGATGGATACACACACACAAACACTTTCATGCGAGTGTTTTCCACTTAAAAGCGATCACGAACTGTGGTGGATCAAAGCCAAGCAAAGCAAAAACAAGATATAAAGATACCCGAGCATATTTTCTCCAGGCAAAACAAATGTTTAAGGCTTTTGTTATTGTTGTTTCAGGTTTTTGTGTCACTTTTCTGTGGCACAAAATCACTGGACAAAATCTATGCCCCTCTTGCTCCGCCACCAACATCAACTCTCCGAGGAAAATAGGCAAATGAAATGTGCAAAAAAGGCCTTTAAAAAACCAAAAGCAATAAGAGACCAAAACCAAACTGATAAACGGACAAATGTTTATTGTACTAAAATTTTTATTGGCCGCACAGGCATAGGCATAGGCATGGGCACACAGGCACATATGCAGATACAAGATACAAAGATACATACTGGCCTACTGGCTACTGGTACTAACAGTACATACATACATGATGTGTGTACAACATGCGTTGAGGGACAATGGTTTTTGGGCCATAAAATGAAATCAAATTGTGCCGACCAAAGCAAATGTTTGGTCAAAAAAAAACAACAACAAAAAACAGCAGCAACAAAAAAAATATATAATAAAAGACAGCAGCACGGCACAAGCGACGGAAACGTTAGATAGATAGATACTCTTCTGTAGATTCAACGATTAATGGCTTGAGATGTGTAATATATTCAGCTGAGCTTGTTAGAATATGATTTAGTTATGGAAAGATTCAACCAAAAAAAAAACATTTATATAAACTATTTATTTGTGGCGTTTATTTGGAAAAATGTAGGCTAATATTTATTCCAAAAATAACCATTTTTGTAGCTATTATTTCTATTATAGCTATTTTTCATAGTTAAACAAACTAAATAAATGTTTTCCACGCTAAAACATATTTAAAAGCAAAAAAAAGGGGGAAAAAAAGGAAAAATAAAAAAAGGAAAAATGACACACACAAAATTAAATACTTTTATGAGTTGCAAAGCCCTTCTCTTAGCCCATGAAACCCTCTCTCTTAGGGCACAAATGTTCGTAAAAACAAAAGATAAATAAAAGAGAAAAATCAAGTAAAGATTTAATAAAATATTGCCTCGCATATGCAGCATGAATTTTATGGATCTGCTGCTGCTGCCACACTGCCCCTGCCACTGCCACTGCCCCTGCCACTGCCACTGCTGTTTGCCTTAAAACATATTGATAAACTACAGACGGACTCTGTGGACGGACTGACTCTGTGTGTGTGTGTGCTGCAAATGAACGTGTAAACAAACAGATGTATCTGTGCATCTGCCAGATACAAATGAACAAACACAACATAATTGGAAGGCGGCTGGGCTGGCTCCAATTCCCCTTGGGGCCCCACACCATTCCCCAATCCCCATTCCCCCCTCTCTCGCCTTTTTCTCTGTCCAGTTTTCAGTTTATTTTTATGGCACACAATTTGTGGCAAATCAATGAAAAACTTGTTCTAATTTTATGGTCTTCTCCACATGTTCCAGACATAAACAATTTCCAGCCAAAAAAAAACATTTCTAAATTTCTCACTCTATCGAACACCTCTCTCCCTGTCGCTCTCTCTGTCTCGCCCTCTCCCTCTGTGTGGCAGCAGCCTGCTGCAATCAAAGTTGCTCCCAAAAATTAATTTAAAAGGCAGCAACAAAAAGTTTTTCTCTCGCTATTTAAACAACACAAATTTTTCGTAAATTGTCTAGTTCGGAATTTTAATGGTAACGCAACAACAACAACAAAAGGAGCAACCCGGAAAATGGGAAATGGCTCTGGGACTATATAATTTTTCGGTAGCTACTTTAAATAGGCAGCAAAATTATTGACAAAGTTTTTTGCTCCCCACATGGAGATTCAGAGGGAGAACAAATGGTTGGAGAGCAGAGGAGGGGTGAACTGAAATGATGGGCTGATGGGCTGTTGGGTGCTACAGGGCGAAGATCTAGGGAAAACTCTGCGTCGGTTGATAATGCGAGAGGAGAGCGAAAGCGAGAGCGAGAACGAGAGAGGCCACAAACGATGTCATTAGTGTTGGCATTTGCTTTTGTTGCTGCCGATTCTCATTCCGAACCCCTCGCCGCACCATAGCCGTTTTCCTTTATTTGCACAGTAGCTAGCAGATGTGGCAGAAGGAGAGAGCCAGAGATGCGGCATAAATGTGGCAGCAAAAACTGGTACCTACCATAGACACAACAAAAAAGTAACAACAGCAACAAAAACAACAAAAAGTAACAGAAAAACTTTTGCTTTTTATTTATTTACTTGACGCGCAGCAACAGCAAAACAAAAAAAAAAAGAGCACCAAAAGTGGAAGCAAACAAAAGTTCTGCATAGGCTGGTGGCCCAAAAAATTTAGATACTCCATGGGGAGTTCTTGGGAATCTAAAGGTTCCTCCTGCGGATGCCCTTGCAGGCAGGAGAAGCAACAAAAAAAAATCCACAAATTGTATTTAAAAGTGGGCCAATGTTAGAGCTAAAGTTTAATGCATAAATCAAAAAAATATTTTTAGTAATTAGTTGAGCTATTTCATTAATTTAGTGTCAGTCTTAGAGTCTCGCTAAAAACTTGCAGCAAGAAAATAATCAAATTCTCTTGCAAACTAGTCTAAATACTCTGAATATTTAATAGAAGAATTCTACACACTTATTTCCATGAAAGAAAAAGTTACTTGCACATTGTTGCCGCTTAAAAAGGATTTTTTTAGTGTACTGGATGCATCTGCTACCCACAGTACTTTTTCTCTTTGCTAGAACAATCTTCACTAAGCCACATAACCCTATAATATCTATATATAACATTATACACATTATATACATATATATAATCCTATAACCTTTTGTCGAACTCCATCTGAAACCCCTATTACCCCTTTTTTGGCGCTTAGAGTATACAATTAAATAGGCCAAGCGATTTGCTCAACGCGTAAAAATCAAAAGAAAGAGGCCAAACACACACACACACACTTTTCCTCTGGCAGCTACACACACAGTTAGAGATGCAAATACGCAGACACAGAGACACACACGAAACACAGATACACCCACACACACACACGCAGCACGTAAAGTAAATTTTTGAATGGCGTAATTTTCGCCCGAAACAACTTGGAAAATAGGAAAAACGATGACGATGATTATGATGGAAACATTGAGCGGAGCGAAGAGCAAACTGCTGAACAGTTTGAGCAATTGCAAGCAGCAGCAGCGGCTTTGTTTAACTTTCCACACAAAAAACGAGAGAGGGAGAGAAAGCGAAAGAGAAAGCGTGTAGGGAGTCCTCTCTCTGTTCTTCCTTCACATAAAACAAAAAAAAAAACAGCAACAAAAGCAAGCAACAAAAAAGTGTAGCCAAAAATTAGGCGCAGAAAGGAAAAGAATTACTTGCAAAAATAAATAAAGCAAATAAAAGGAAAAGTTTTGCTGCTGCCAGCAGCACGTGCGGGGCAGGGGCAGGAGCATGGGGCAACCCCCATTCTAGCTTGATAACCTTGTCCCCCATAATAAACTCAATTCATGCCACACATTTTCGGAGGGGGGGGCAGGAGTTGCAGAACTTGCAGCTGCGTCTGCAAGTGGAAGTCGAAGTGGGTGCCCCCTGGGTTTTTCGGAGACCAGAAGTGCCATTGTCTTGGCGACTGGTCGCTCGGCTCGCCCCTCGCCACGTCTTTTGACCTAAATAATTAAATTCATTTGGCAAAGCAGGCGACCGAAAAGGCAGGACCCACCCGGCAAGCGGCAACAGCAAAATACAGCAACACAAAGGGAGCGTCTGTTTGGGGGGAGAGCGGCGAAGTTCGAGATACTCTGGGAAATTCAGAGATCTGATCTACTGCCTATAGCAACTGGGAAGGTTCTGGCCAGAGTTTCAGCCTCACGTTAAACGCTTTCCGCATCATGCAGCAGTGCCCATCGGTTGCAGATCGATTGAAGCTTCTGTTGGGTGTCCCTCAGCCTTGGCCGGCGAACATCTATACAAAATCCCAATACGCTAGAGACCCAAAAGAGTATCTAAAAAAAGCTTTCTTTTCGCAGACTTAATGGTTGTCCTTAGAGCAGAGCAGCTGCTCCGCTCTCTCTCTCTCTGTAGGAAATGCATTTCATTTTATTTCATTTAATTTTATGTTAAATTAATTTGCTGCTGCTGGTCCTTCTGTTGCTGTGCTGTTGCAACACAGTGGGGCAGCATCCAAGAAGACTTGCACTTTTATGCAGATTTTCCATTGCTTTTGTAAATATTTAGTTAATTTCCAAGAGATTTCCCACTTCGTTCGCGTCATTTGAGGGGGCGAATAGGGAATAGGTAAATGTCTCTTAGCCAGAAATTGCATTAAGGCGGAAAGAAAGAGACATAGAGAGCTATACAAATGTATCTGTATCTGTTGCTCTAGCTGTGTAGCTGTGTATCTGTATCTGCAGCTGCTGCTATTTCCTGCTGCTGCCAGTCTCACTTTTAGTTTAATTTCCCTGAAAGGTGTCTGAAAATAGTTACACAAATTGCGTTGACTTTGCATTTTTGTTCAGTCGAAAGAAAGTCAGAGAGCGGACAAAAGGGCAGCACAAAAGAGTGGGGCAAAGGTAGTCCAAAAGTTTTTGGGTACAGGTTGAGCAGATGCGGATGCGGATGCAGATGCAGCTACAAGATACTGTTGTCGCTGGCTAACCTTTTGAACTTTTTCTGTTAACTGCAGCTGAAATATTGTTTATTTTTTTCTCAGCTAACGATCTTTGATTTTTTTGTGGGTTTTGAAACGGTTTGGGAAGTGTCCTCGAAAAATTCCTTTTGTTGATGTTTCGCTTACAAAACTGTATGCATTTTATCTGTTAAATTTGGCAACTTTGAGAGAGAAACTAATACATTAAAGTTCGCCATAAAAGTGTGAAGTTTATTCACTGAAAATTAATTAACATTTTGCTTTTTTTCTGACTAAAAATAAAGCATGAAAATGATCATCTTTTAGCCTGCATTTTCTTTTTTTTTTACCATCCACAAAATATTATCCAAAACTAATAATTCTCTTTATAGTTCTCTTTATAATTTTTCTAGCCATAGAGTGTCTGTCGTTTCGTTGTTGTTCTAGCTTATTTTTTCTTCATTTATTTCTTGGTTTCAGTTGTGTCATGATTGCCACGAAGCGGTGGCAGCACCAGCTGCTGTTGCATAACTCAGGGCGCTTCATCATCGCATGGCAGTGAGGCAGGACAGGCAGGGCAGGCAAGAAGCTAACCCCCGGGGAACGGACACACACACACAGTGGCAACAAAAACAAATTCGAATGTTGCTGTTGCAGTGGCAGTGTTGCAAGCTACGGTTGTTTTTGTTATGGCAGCCCAGCGGCCAAAGCCAGAGCCACAGCCAAAGCCGCTGCTGCTGCTGCTGCTCCTGTTGCCACTACTACCGCTGCATTTTGGTTGCCCCCAAGCGGCGTCAGCTGCTCCAACTCCTGCTGCTGCTGCTGCTGCTTCTGCCCCATCAACTGATACTCCTCCTCCGCTGACTGCTGGGTGCTCCGCCTCCCACTATCACCACACCGTACCACACTCCCTTATATGGTAGTTCTTGCCCCGGTTGCTGCTGCTGCTGCTTCTGCTGCTATTTGTTGTTGCAAGTCAAGTAGAAGCTGCACTAACTGTAAACAATGCAAACGGCCGAAGCCCCCAGCCACAGCCCACAGCCACAAAAACCTCTCCGCTCACCCGCAGCTCCAGGCAGGAGCAGGCGGCAGCAGCCCAAGCAGCAGGCGAAATGTAAATAAAATTTTTAAATTAACTCCCGGCAATGCCACGTGCGCTCCTCCACAGCTTCCAGCTTTGGTTTTTTTTTTTTGTTCTCTTTTCTTTTGGATACCCTGCAGCAGCAAAGATATCAAAAGGGAGTATGTTGTGTGAGCTCCAGCCATGTACATATGTATCATGGTAGAGTGGTAGAGGCAAACAGGAACCTTGATCTACCATCATTTCGATCCTTACATTTTATGTTGTTTTTTTCATTTATATTATTATATTATATTATTATTATTATATAATATTATATTATTATTATTATTATTATTATATAATATTATATTATTACATTATTTTGTATTGTTATTATTATTTTATTTTTTGTTATTATTATTATTTTTTATAAATTAACGCCAAGACGGAACGCAAAATATTTCCAACAATTTCAGAGGGTTCACATAAGCCATATTCCCATTTTCCCACTCTCCAGCTAAATGCCAAAACAAATACTAAGACCAGAAATAAAATCCACATAAAAGTGTTCAGGGGAAATATATATTCTGTGGCCGCCTTTAAATTCAAAGAAAATCTTAAAGCTTTCATATCCATTAAAATATAGTAAATATCCAATAAAATTAAAGGCAGCTAGGCTAGCAGCTATCCTTTGGCACCTATCCTTTACACCTTGCTACATTTTTCACTAATTTTCCAGGGTATCCTGCCAGTCTTTCCATTACTCTGCTTTAGATTCGCTTTCATTCCCTTTTCATTCAGTTTCTGTTTCTGTTACAGTTGCATTTGCAGTGTGTTGTGTGGCATGGCTTCCTACTGTTCCTCCTGCTCCTCCTCTGCTCCTCCACAACCAAAAGTCGAGCAGCAGGCAGCAGCAGGCGAGGCAGTGAGGAAAAAACCATCTGCCATTTGCTGCAGGAAATGTATCTACATATGTAACGTGCAATATTCAAGATTCTTCTTGTTCATAGTACGGCTCCAGTGGCAGTTCCAGTAGTGCCAAGTAACAGTAACAGTACCAGAACTCGTACTACTCGTACGACTCGACTCGTTTGAGTACTTTTTCTGTAGTTGTTTTTTCTCAGGCCACCGATACTACGATACCCCTATACACATACCCATAGCCCCCGCTTCCTCCTATCGCCCCTCCACCATTTATGTGTTGTAGTTTTCCGTGTAGTTTTCTTTCTTGCCTTGTTTTTTGTGTGTACTTTTTTTTATTTGTTGTTTTGGTTGGCATTTTAGCTTTTGTAACTTGTTCCATTTGTTCAGCACTTTGCGTAGTTTTTCCCCCATTTCTTTTCTTTTCTTTTTTCATCTTTCATGGGTTTTCTTTTCTTTACTTTTCTTTATTCTTTTTTTTTCTTTTCTTTATTCTTTTTTTTTTTTTTTTCTTCTGCCTTGCTTTTTTTTTGCATTTGTTGCTATTTTTGCTGGTTATTTTTTTTTTTTTTTTTGGGTGTTCTTTAGCACTGACTTCCGATTCCTCTCTTTTCCATCTCTCTCTCCCTTCTCAGTGTCTCCCAGCATTCTCATCATCATCATCATCAGCGCCTGTGGAGTGTGATGATATGTGTGGTACTTCGATAGTTTTCTGCACTTTCCGCGTTCTCTCATTCCGTTCTGCCACATCTACTGACTTTATTTGCTTGCGGATTTTTCATACTTTACTTCTTTTCATACTCCCCACCATCTCTCTCTCTCTCTCTCTCCCACTCTGTCTGTCTCTTTCTTTGGTTAGTTCCTTAAATCGCGACCGCACTGCACTCCTTCGCAGTGGCTCTTCTCTTTTGCTCTTTCCCTTTTGGGCCTGTCAATTGCCTTGCACTTCTACATATATACTAACTTAGTCAGAGGGTATTATCCATTGCTTTATTGGGTTATCTGGGGGCTTAGTTTTGCAGGAGGAGCCGCAGTTGCAGTTGCCAGTGGCTTTACTATATAAAGATAATAATGATTTATGACCTTTGAACTACAGGGAAATACTCCAAGGATGTGCATGAGAAAATATACGAGTGGTTGTTTTTCTACATTCTACATTTAAAGTAGTGCAAATTCTTGTGCTATATAAAGAAATTCTCTTTTCCTTTTCATATATATTTCTAGTAAATATTTTTATCCATCCAGGAACCATCTCTCTTGGGGTTTATCTTCTTTGGGCAGTCATTTTCATACACTTCATTGTATTTCTTCCGCCTAAATGAATTCTAGAGCTTCACAGATCTGTATACAATTTATCTTAAAATATTTCCTAGCTTGAAACTTAATATGAGACACATTATGGAGCAGATATTTTGGATATAAAACACTACTAGTGCCTCAACTGATTATTCTGCAAAATTCTATAGTTTTTCCGCACAGCAAAAAGCTACCTTTCGGCACCAAAATGCTCCAAAAACATCCCTTCAAAGAGTATTCCAACTGCCACTTGCATCTCTCATCCTTTCTGTCTCTCTCTCTCTCTCTCTCTCTAGCTGCATATTTTTGTGGCCCCAAGCAACATGTGTTGCGTGTCCTAAAAATGGTTTACAACTCCAAAATGTTATGCTTTTCAGCCGCTTTGCTATGTTGCTGCTATGATATTTTCACCCCTCTAAAATTCGCGCACATTGCAACTGTTTTAGAGACCTAATAAATTTACATGTAGACATTGATATGTCTGTAAATATATTGCACGTTTTGCCCCTCTTCAGGCAGGGCTTGTAAAACTAAAATATAATTTGATAATTTCCGGTGCAGAGAATTTCCCCTCTGGTATTTACCACAAATTAGTTTAATAGAAACGGGAAAAATAATTTTTAAAAAAATAAATAAAAACAAAAACAATAAACCAACTTTTAATTAGCCAACAAATGGTTTGGGGGCAACAAAACAAAACAAAACAGACAGGAAAGACGGCCGCAAATTTTCATCTGAAATGTAATTAAAACGTATTTCATGGGAAAATTCCTGGCGGGAAAACAACAAAAAAAAAACCCAAAAAACCATTCATATTTTTGGTCAAGTTCTACGAATTTCAGTTACACGAAAAATCCGCAAAATAAAATCGACAAAAAAAAAAACAAAGAGACAAACCGAAAGGCAGTTTTAGGCCAAAATGTACATCCAATTGATGGAATCAACTTTCGTGGGGCAAGTCCATGGATTTTCGTTGAGTTTTCCATGGGTTTGATGGGCACCCACAAACCATCGAGTGTATAACAACTGCAACATTTGTTTGGGGTCAGTAGAGTGGAGTTTTCCACTGCATAGTTTTCAATTGAAAACGGAAATCTCTTATTTAGTCTGGTGTTTGTTTCTTTTTTGTATTCCTACTGCAACAGCAAAGTTTTCCCTATCGCTTACAATCCTTTAGATGTGTGCTTGTGGCTTAGAAAGGTTTAACAGGCGGTTCGCCATGGGGGGGATTCTAATATGGGGCATAAAGGTTGCATATATGAGAGCTCCTACGGATCAGAGAGAAGTGCACAAATTTGTAGAGAGGAGAATCCTCATGCTGGCACAATGTCTTTAGTGGGATATATCAGATGCAACAAAGCACTCAGCGACTGCTTTATGGGACGCTTTTGTTAAGAAAATTCTACAATATTTTAGGTAATTTTTAACCTTTTTTAAAATATGAATAAGTTTTGTTTCAAAATAATTATTATTATATGTTATTATTATTATTTTATTATTATTTTATTATTATTTTATTATTATTTTATTATTATTTTATTTTTAGTATTTTATTATTATTATATTAATATTATTTTTTTATTATTATTATTATTTTATTATTATTTTTCTAGAATAATTTTATATTGCATAAATTTAAATAAAAATTTTTTTTTCATTTTGTTATTCCAATTCTCTCTCCAATATTCTCCAATTTGTTTGTGATATTTATTTTTTATGTTTCATATTCGTCGCTGGTTTTCTGCTTCTCATTTTGTTTGATATCTCAAATTTTATGATCACTTTCTGCCAGCTCTGCAAAAAGAAATGTCCCTTCTGAAGCATTTCGCCGCTTTGGCTTTTCCCTCTTGACTTCTCTCTCTCTCTCTCGAACTCATGTCGCTACCAACCGAAATCAACTTTGGCTCTGACCGAAAATGCAATAATGAACATATCTGAGTGGCAGTCATCTGTGTGGGGCACACGACAACGACAATGACAACCAAATGACGCCACATTCCACAATCCATTTCAAAGCGAAAACCGATTCATGCATCCCAAAAAGCGTCTCCAACTGAGAGGAGGGTACGGGGCAGAGATGAAATGAGTTGTGCATAATGTTAGTCGTTGTCCCTTTGAATGAATGTCCTGTGAATGATGTGTGGGAGGGATGTACGAGGAGCGCTGGTTCCCGATGAATGATGCAGGGGCTGCACTTTGTAGGAGGATGTTGCCACTGAACGATGTATGGGCGGTGGTCTATTATGAATGATGGATGGCTGGTGTGTTTGTGTTTCTTTGAATGTGTTCTAGATGCTCTTCTTGAATATGGGTAGAGTAGCTACCATTGATGATTATGTAAACCCTAAAAGGGTACATGGAAATAAGCCATGGGCTGCCGTCTCAAAATGATGTAGAGATTATATTTTTCCTGAATGATACAATAAATGTTGTTCCCCGATTGATATAGGGAATGATATCAAATTGCTGCTGGTTCTCTGCTTAAATGCTTTTCAGGAGGGGACAGGACAGTGTTCCCCCTCTGTATGATATAGGGGCTGGCTTATGTGATATTATTTCCACCCCAAAAATCTCGCACAAAATCCCTGACGCACTCTCCCCCCCACCAAACACTTATTTGCTCGTGCTTCCACTTTTTGGGCAGTGTCAACACAATTTGCAAGCTGATCATTTTGACAAACTGCTCCCCACACACACAGACACACACACACACACACACTCACACAATTCATTAGTCAGTCAGTGGAAAAATATTTCAGAATCCTCTGCAGCTGCAGTGGCTGTAAAAATTCCAAGCTCCCCCGCTCCCCCTTTTTGGGTGCAAAAGAGTCAAATTTTGGCAATGTGAAAATTTTTGTAAATACAAAAATTTTGTGCAATGTGCGGCTTGTGCAAATTTGCACACATTGCGCAAATTGCATTGCATTCAACAGCTCACAGAATGGAGAGAGGAGTACAGAAAAAGGAGGTAGAGGCAGAGCAAGAGCAAGAGAGGGAGCTGGAGACAGACAGACAGACAGAGGCCATAGCTCGGTGAAGAGGAGTCGTCTCTCCTCTCCACAGCTGCTGCTGCCACTGCTGCTCCCCTGCAAAAGTCAAACAAATGTGCAAAATTAGCATTTTGACATTTCAATTTTGAATATTATTGACATGTTTACGCGTGTGTGTTCCTCTGTGTGTGTGTGTGCCAGAGTATCTGTGAGGGTTACTGCTGGTTGCTGGGTTGCCTGTTGTCCTTTCGTTGCTTTGGTGTCCTGGTTGGTTCCATTGATTCGCAGAAATTTACTTTAATTAGCAGCAGATACAATGATAATGATCATCAGCCCCATATATATCCATGATGTGTGTGGGCGTGGCATGTCAGTGTTTGGTTTTATTGAAACAATGCCGAAATCATTGTCCGTCTGTCTGTCCATACCGCCTGCCTGCCCTGCCCTGCTGCAACCCATACACCACGTCAGCGTTGGTCGTCGACAGGCGACAAGCGACGCGTGCTGTTTGCACTGTTGACATCATCCACACACAGACACACATACACAACCCACACATTCACATCCACATCATCATCATCGACAACAACAATAGAACGAGAGATATATGTTGATGGGGGGTCGAAAGGGGGAGGGGGGGGTGAACCATCATGACTAACAATCCAAAAGTTTGTTTTTGGTCGTTTCGCATATCATCGAACAGAAGCCCCACTGCCCGCCCTCTCCCTCACTCTCTCGCTCTCTCTCTCTCTCTCTCAGAAGCCTCCGTGAATGGGTTACGGTTTATGGAAATTGAAATGCTTTCAATGCATGTCTCACCCTCCCTCTCTCGCACTCTTTGAAGGGTTTATGCTATTTGTTCAGTTGCTGTCATCGTTGGTAGTAGGAATATATGCATATATATCTTTTGGACGTAAATAAAATCTCTCTCTCTCTATCTCTCCCTAGTGGGTTTATTTATGAATGTATTTAAGCATTGATCATCAATATTCGTTATCGAATTATGGGGTATCTACAGATCTTTAAACATTTTCTCACTTTCTGTATCTTATATTTACAATCTTTTATACTTAAAGTTATTTGACTTTGTGCCTCGATAAAAAAAACGTTTCAAAGGATTTTAAGTTAAAATTGTGTACACACTTCTTCGTCTTCATATTCAACTTTCGTTTTGGAATAATATTTTGAAGCTTTGCAACTCTATTTTTAGCGTTTTCCAACAGCATTTAAAATATTTATTCATTTTAAAAACCAACAAAAAATTGCTTCCTGGAGCGCACACATCTATTGTATATTTTCCAACTATTTTTATGCCAAATAGGAATTCGAATTAAAAAAAAAATTGCTCCAGGAGCAGCCAAAAGCAGCAGCAATTTGTTCCCATGAAATGGAAGAGTTCCAAGAAAGATATATAAAGGCTGCTGGGCCGTTCTTCCACATAAATATCTTCCCATATTGAAGCCCTTTTCTACTCCAAAGTTTTCCACGTTTCCTGCCTTCTTTCTAATACAAAACTTTTCCTATTCTTCTCTCGCCTCTGTTAAGAATTCCGTTTTGCTCCTACGGAAAGGAAAGGACACCTTCTTTCTTTGTGAGGAATGTGTCTCTCACACTCTCTTTCGGTCTCTCTGTCTCTGTAAATCTTTTATTTCAATCGCCTCAAATGCTTAACAAAGAAAACATTTTCAGGGCTTTCTGTTTTTGGTGTCTGGTTTTTTCCCCACATACCAGAAGTAGAAACCGCATTCATGGAACATTACCCAACTCAAAAACCCAATCCACAGACAGTAACCCGTAACCCGTAAAGCCTTAGCCCTTAACCCAGTAACCCGTAACCCTTAGTCCTATCTCATTCCAAAACCTAAACCGATTTCGTATATAGCAGAGGCAACTGAAAACAGGCACCCAAAAAGTGACCTCAACACGCAAAGGCCTATCATCCTTTCCGACCCACAGCAAAGCAAAGCAAAGCAAAAAAAAAAATAAGACAAGATGGTAATGAAGCATCTCAAACGGAGGCGTTTAGGGTTTCCTTATTCTTACTGCTTACAATTTTCCAAAGGGGTTTGGGGCATACACACAGATACTTTACTTCCTTTTCCGGCAGAAGAGGCCCACAGCTGAGGCTGATGATGTCTTTGCGTACCATTTGCCATTTTGCGGTGGAGGAGCTGCAGGCAGAGGCACAGGCACAGGCCCAGGCCAATGCACGATTTTTTGTTCTTTCCTGCTTTGTTTCTAGAAGGTCAAAGTGGCAGGGAAAGGAAGCATCCCAATTCCGTTACGTTTCGACATAATGTGGCCACAAATGTGTAGCCAAACAATAAATGAAAATTGTGTGCAATTGTCGTGTGTGTGTCTTTCTCTCTCTCTCTCTCTCGCACTTGTTTTTTTTTCTGCTGTCAACTTTTGGGCATGGTTCCCCTGTCTCTTTCTGTATTGCTCTTTTCTGCTCTGCTCTGCGCTGCGCTGCTCCTCTTTTCTCTGTGTGTATTGTTATGTTTTGTGGCAGCAGCAAGCAACTTCCATTTCGTGCTGCCTGCGTGTCTCGCAATGCGCTCGTTATCCTTTTTATTTGAAGTTTGCTTAATGCCAAGTAAATAGTAGCCCCCCCCCACCACACCCAACGTACACACACACACATGTCCCTTGCTTGCCTCATTGTTTCATCTTTTTGTTGTTGTTGCTGTTGTTGTTGCTGTGGTGTTCCCAGGACAGATGGTTATCCACTCTGGGGGCTTTCATTTTTCCAGCCTTTCCTGTCAATGTCCTGCCATTTCATGGCTTGCTGCAGACGAACCTCAACCTTTGGGTGGGGTGGAGGTGCCTGCTCCTGCTGCTGCTCCTCGACATTAAGTTGCTTGTTACCTATGACCCCAGCCCATCCCACCCCCCACCGGTACACCACATGGATGGACACCACCGCAGACTAGTGGTTGCCCCTTCCCCTCACTCTCTTTCTCTCTGTTATCTGGCGCATTATCATCATCATCTTCAATTTAATGCGTCGACGATGCCACTCGACAAGCTCACTCACTCGCTTCCTCGCTCTCTCACTCTCCCTGCCTGTCCCTGTCGTTTCTTTTTGTTTTTGCGCCACTTCCTGCCAAAGGACATGTTTGCGTTTATTTTTCTCCGGTTTCTAAGAGTACCTCAGAGTACTACTGGTAGCCAGTACTGGCACTGCTGCTCCTACACTCCATTCCTCTCTCTCTCTCCTTTGGGTAATGCCACTTTATATGCCGCAGTGGATGCCTTTAGAGGCTTTTGTATTTACGCCATGTTAAGCCTCGTCTCGAATCCTTCGAATGCCACACAGCCACATCCGAGTGGCAGCCTCTCACCCTCCCATCCACTCTCTCTATCGTTGCATGTGTATTGGCATTTGCTTGGTTGATTTTCATGTTGTCCCGCCTATTTGCCTGTGACAATCTACCAATCTCCTTCCGCCCAGTCTCCACTGCCAGTGACAGTTCTCCTTCCCGCGCGCCTGCTGCCACCATTCGTTTTGGGTGGTGTTAAGGCCCAAACATAGAGCAAGGTCGTTTCCCGTTTCCATATGCCCGAGCAGCATTTACATTTAACATTTCCATTTCCATTTTGCGTGGACGTGCCCGGGGTTTCGCTTCGCATCGGCATCCTCATCGGCAACGGCAACGGCAACGCTTTGGTTTTTGGTTTTGTTTTCCTTTTTGCGTTCTGTTCTGGGCTTTTTTATGCATGATCTCATCGCTGAATGGCAGCTCATGTGACAGCCAGGCCTAAAGACTATACTCCACTCCAACTCCACTCAACTCTCCTCCTCCTCCACAGACTCCACTTTGTTTCCATAGCTTTTTATGTCTGCCTCCCAACTGCCTGCTCCTCTGCCTCTCCTTTGGGGGACCCAGACAAAAGTTAATTGCCTGACATTAAACTATGGAAAATAATGATGGACCCTTGGGGAGCCGGAGAGCAGAGCTGTAGAGCTGCTCCACAGCTGCACTTGAGCGTGCAGATCCAGGAGCATGGATAGCACAGGGTTGCTCTGGGCTGGGCTGCTTGTGCTCTTAATTATGGTTTTTTTTTCTTCTTTTTTTTTTTTTAAATACTCATTACGGCCAACTCTCAACTAACTTTAAACGCTTTTTCCGAGTTCTGAAAAAAGGGCTGTGAATAAAACCAACGATTAAAACTCTTGGGAAAACAAATTTGTTTTTTGCTCTCAAGCGTCGATGGAAGTAAACGCTAATCGGAGATTGGTGACATTCGTTTAGGATCGATCATAATATCGATAGATAATTATATGTATATATGTATATATATATATTATTATTCTATTATTATTATTATATTATTATTATTATTGTTATTATTATTAATATTATTATTATTATTATATTATATTATATTATTATTTTTATTATTATATTATTATTTTCATAGCTGCCAAGCTTCGTATTTGGTTACTTTGATTGGGTTGCAAGCGAATTCCCAATTGACATTTTCATCGTTTTTGTTCTACCTTTTTGTTCCACCTTTTTGTGCCTCGTTGATTGACAAGATCCTCATGTCAAGCTCGGTGCTACCACTAATAGGCTCCTACTGTACGCTTCTATGACTTTTTTCTGGGCTCAGAATTTTTCACTTTTGTGTACATATTTTTGTGTTGAGCAAACGCTAAGCTAAACTTAAGCGGTTTTTGTGTGCTGTGACAGCAGCGGAAGCGGAAACAACACCACCCAACACACCCCACGCCGCAAAACGAGACCGCCCCGTTCCTGCCCTTGTCAGCTTAGAATCAAAAGCAAAAGCCAAACACCCTTAACCCCGAAGCTCACAGCCGCCTAACCTTACCTATGGCAACCGTGGAGGTGGTTCCTCCTCTTGGCGGGCGCCCTTCGTTATATTCCGCCATAAAGCAGCTGTCTGTTGCTTGCCTACTTTTCGCCAGGTATATAGATGCAGGACTCCTCCTCGTATTCCAGTACCCCACCACATCATTCCGCTTCCTTGCAACGACAGATCCAGATCTGATTGGCCTCATCAGGAACCGAAAATAAAAAATAAAAAATCCAGCAGCCAGCAGCCAGGAGCCAGGACCCTTCGGGGTGTTCGCTCCAAAAAGGCAATACATTAGCCAGGCTCCCAGTTCCAGTTCCAGATTAAACTTGACTTTTCATTTGCCCATTCTGCTGGCTGTCCGCCTGTCCGCCTGTCCACCTGCCCGCCTCAAGGGTTGTGGCTGCTGAATGGCAGCGAACACATTTTTGGAAAATATTGCCCATCGGCCTTCGTTGATTTTTGTTGGTTTTCATTTTGTCATTTTGCGGTTATTAGCGCGACAATTTTGCCAGTGTTTTTTGTCCTACGGGCTTTTCCCGGCTGCGATTTATTGCCCGGACATTTGGCCGATGAGTTATTACCGTAAGATTAGGCCAAGCAGGAACAACCATGGCTCATTTTCTCTGTGTCTCTCTCTCTCTCTGCCTGATTAATTTCTAGGTGTCAATGGGGCAATGAGAAAAAGCAGAGAAAAGCAGCGAAAAGACCAAAGAAAAGTGAATTTTTATTGCTTGACGTAAATCAAAGTGTGAGTGGGGGTGTGGGGTAAAAAAGGATAAAACAGATTGCAGATGCTGACTCTCTGCGCTGATCCTTGTGTTGATTTCAATTAAATTGTTTTCTGATTTAATTTCACTCTTCAAATGTTTCCTGTTCTCCAGTTAACAACAGAAAAAAAACACGCAGAGACAGACAGACAAGAAGGTTTTGGTCCCCACTGGCAACAGGATTGCCTCTCTGCCCCGTCTGCCCCTCTGTCTCTGGGCCCGCAGCACAGCAACCGCAAAAAGTGCCTGGCAGGCAGGCAGGCAAAAAAGGAGCAGGACATCATTTGCCTGTTTGATCTACTCCTCAGGGTACCCCGGACGGGTACGGCTTCAGGGTCTTTCGCTCTGCTTGCTTAAAAACGCATTACGAACCGGAGTCCTCCACTGAAGCGTAGAGCACCCAGAGAACCGGAGGTAACTGAGACTGAAGACGAGACTTTGAGCTTTGAGGCTGGACTGGCACTGTTGGGATTGTTGACCGCAAGTGGAAAATCCTTAGCCCACAATCAGCAGTTCACATATCCTGCCACAAGCTGTTCGGTGTCGTCTCTGGATTTTATTTGTTTTGCTCTTCAGCTTTCTTTTTTATTTTTTTTTCTTGAAAATTTATTGTAAACGTTTCGAATTTTTCTGCATTTATAAATCCAATTTTTTAAAACATTTTTTGCATTTAAAAAATCTCACCAAAAATAGAAATTTTGCGGTTTGTCGAATTCTGTTTTTTTTTTCTTCTTTTTTTTTGCTCGTAATTAAAATCATTTGATTAAACATTTTGACTAAAACATATAACAGACAAAAACAAATAAAACAGATGCCACCACAGACAACTTCTCCTCGTGCGAGTAACATATTAAATGTGGGGGAGTGGGAGGTGTAGGAGTAGGAGTAGGAGTGGGAGTGGCTGGTGGCTGTGGCTTCTGGTCCTGAGGCTCAACTAATTAAACCACAAGCGGCGACCTATATATAGGCCACACACACACAAATACATCTATACACATGTATGTATATTTATACATCTATGTATCTACATATATGTACATATATTCTACTCTTTATTTTTCGCTCTGTTTTATTGGAATTTACTCGTTTTTGTACACCTTCCTGCCGCTGCCTCTGCCTCTGCCTCTGCATGGGCTGCTAATTAACGTTCGGGTCAGTCGTTCAGTTCCCACTTGTTTATGATGTTTTTAGGTCTGTTAGGTGGGCATTACTCATACGACATGTGTAACACACCGAACAGAGTTGGCAGCGGCGGCGGCAAATCGTTGGCTGTTGGCTTTAATGAATTTTTACGAGTGTCGAGTGGCCGTGTGCGCCGTGTGGTTGATAAATGAATAGTATGTTGTTCAAATATATATTCAGAATTGCAGTTCATTCGGCTAACCAGTGGAGTGGAGTGTGTGTGTGTGTGTGGAGTGGTTCAGCAAATTATTCAGTTTTAAGCATGAATGAAGCCCACGCTTGAATATTTTTATGGTTAACAGCAGCTTTTATATGAATTTACAACTTGATTTGCTTTTTGTTTTTGCGCAGTTTTTCCTCTATATGCACATCGCTTTGTTGGTGCTATATTGGATCTAAATTTCAGTTCATTCGAGTACAAAGAGTACAGTATTTTAATTGGCGGTGGCAAAATCAGCAATAAAAGTGAGAATGGAACAAAATCTAACGAAAGAAAATGAGAGAGCAAGAGCTGCATACTTTGTTTTTCTCCGTTAATATATTTCTCATAATTTTTTTGAGTTGCATAGAGCTCAATTGTGATTAAAAAAAAATGTACTCAAAAATCTATAATCCATGATTGCTGCAGGTCTTCCCCATAGAACTAATCTCTCAATTATCAAAGCTAAGACAGTCCAGAGAAGTAAAAAAAAAAACCAGCATAATCTTTAGAAATCTTTGAATTCCGTAAGAAAGGAAGCGAAATGCCTGTCTATGCTGACACCCCCTGTCGGGCAAGTATATGCAGTTTTCTCTCTTCCGAAAATCATCTCTAAATAATCCCATAAATATAATGTTAAATGAATATATTCTGCACTCCCTTTTTCCTGCTACCCAGAATCAAATATTCTTGGCTTATATATTTATAATTTAGTTTCACAATTTTCCTACTATAACTTTAAATCTCCCTCTCCCAGTCCCAGTCGTCTTTCTTGGCATGCAAAATGCAATTAGCGTGGGTTCTGGCTCTGGATTTGGCTCCGATTCTGGTTCAGGGCAAAACCCACTCTCAAGTATCTGCCCCTCTGCCACTGCCACACACACAGCTATTACTGCACTGCAGCCCCGCATGTGTGTGTGTGTGTGTGTGTGTGTTGTTTTTGAATTAATTACACATTTGATAGCCAAAGAGCAACTACAGCCATGGCTTTAGGGTGGGTGGGTATGGAGGGGGGACTATGGATATAGGTGTGGAGGTGTGCAAAAGTTGAGCTTGTGGATGGGGGCTGGGGCGGGCTAGGGGGGCTCTTGGGCCTCAATTCGAGTCGATTGCCTGCACAGCAGACGAACAGACGGAAGGGTAGTGGTAGTAGTGGTATAGTGGCAATATTTCACTTTATTTGCCTTTTGATTAGCCCTAATAGCCCAACGTTAACAGGTCACACGGCCACTGCCACTGCCCACTGCCTTTGCCACTTGTTGCAACAACAACTACAACACAACAACTAGTTACAGCTACAGAGAGCAGTGTGGCACATAAATTTCTATTCTAATTACTTGGAGGTTGAGCAGCAGCAGCAGCAGCAGCAGCAGCAGGTCGGTCAGAGGCATTTGTAATTTATGTGTGTTGGGGCTTTGTGTTAGCTTTTTAAAAAAGATATATGCGATTATACAAAATGATTGTTGTTGCATCTAAATGTGGCCCAGCCAGCATGCCAGCATGCCACCATGCCACACAGCCACCAATGCCACATTTAAACGAAATGTGTCAGCGCATTTAGAAGGGATATACAACAGGGTTAAGTGTTGTCCCATTGTACATTTTGTGTTGAATAAATGAATGTCCATGTCCCCAGTCTGCCCCCTGCCCTGCTTCATTATGCAAATAGTTGCTGGCTGCTGCTGCTAACTGCTCTGCTGCTGCTGCAGTTGCACTGGTAATTGCTGTGCAACATGCTAATTAAGCGATCTCCCCCCCCAATGTGATCCCCAAACGAAGGAGACGAAGGCAGAAGGTCAACTCGAAGGCAGCCCCGCCCCAGACAGACATCCGCACGGGTCACTGGTCACTGGTCACTGGTCACACTCCCATGAGAGCCAAAACAGGGCACTAATTTATGTGAATATTTTTATTCGAGCGAGTGCAGGAAATTATTAATGCTGCTCAAGTGGATTCTGTACGTAATTAATGAATGGCGTGGGATTAGCATGGACAATGCAGATCCAGGGTTGGTACTTCAATTAAGGGAAGGGCAGGGCAGGCAGCACACCCGCACTCGCCTTTCGGTGTGGCTTTTTGTCACAGAAGACGTTAAGAAAGGCAAAGAAATATCCTCCCTACCCAATGCCATGATTCCAACTCCCAGTCAACTCTTATTTCATCTGCTTCCTCATCTGATTATGCCCAAAGATACAGCCAGCCCTTTCAATATTTAAATAATAAGAAATCTTCTACTCACAGTTAACATTCAGCGTAGCAGTGGACTCCAGTCGTTTGCCCTCATTCATGGCGCGATTCCTTACAACACACTTGTACTTGGCGCCATCGTCCTCGCGGCGTGGTGTGACCGTCAGTGTGGAATTGGTGGGCTGATCCTTGGTGCCGCCGCGCAGCACAGTGGCGGGCAGGGGAGAGTTGGAGCCCTCGCGATACCAACTAGCAAAGGAAATTAAACAAAATATTAGTTCCCATTTTTTTTTTAAATTTGTTTTTGTATATATTTAAAATTAGATAAGATAAACTAGAATTATGGAAATGATAATAAGAATGACAAAAATTAAGGCTCGATTATATCGATTAAATTTAGTACAAAATATCAGTAATATTAATTTTATATTAATATTTTTTTACTTTTATATTTTATTAATATTATTTTTATATTTTATAAATTTTTTTTTGTTTATTTTATTAATACCTATTATTATTAATATTAAAAATTTAATCAATGTTAAAGAAAAATTCACTCACGTTATGGTGGGATCGGGGGAGCCACCAATACTGCTGCATGTCAGCTCCATGGGCTTATCCTCGGTGGCCACGGCAATATTGCCGGGCGAGATCACAGGCGGATGGGGTGGCGTAAGCACCGTGAGATTGTGGAACTCCTGATGGACATCCGCGCCCGTGCCCTTGGCCTTGATGCGGCACTCGAAGCGTCCATTGTCGCGATTGTATGAGACATTCTTGATCTGCAGATCGTAGATGCCGCGCTCCGGTTGAAAGTCGAGTCTGAAATGCATGCAAAAAAGAACAAATCAAATTGGGCACAAAAAGAAACATTAAACAGTTCAAAGGTTAATGGAGAATCAATCAATCTGCAGTGTGGGACACACCCACCCCCCACAACACGCACGCTGTCAGAAATCAACTTATTTTTATTTGAAAAGTTCCCCGGAGTCGTCTTTTCTTCCTTTGGGTAACCAATCACTAATTGTGCTAATATTGAGTTTGCCCCACACTGTGTCCTGCCTCGAGGCTCCTCTCGCTGCGACGGTGTGGCATCCACTTCCCGCTGCTGCTGCTGCTGCCCGCAGGTGGCCAAACTTTAAACGTTCGCCCGAATATAAATAAATACAAAATGCTAATATTTGACGAGCACAGAGAAACTGGAGAGGACACAGAGCACACAGGGCCAGGAGGCAGGAGGCAGTAGCTCTCGTGGGGCTCTGTGTAACAACATAAATAAAATCAACGTTCGAATAAATAAATGTTTGCAACAATTTTCCTAGACAACTTTCCAATAAGATGACGCCCTCAGACGCAGGCGTCAGCCAAGTGAAAGGTAAATAGAAACAACCAAAAAATATAAGAAATGAAGGAAGAATTATTTCACGAACCGAAGCTATAGATGCACTAAAATATGTGATTTGATTTTGATAATATTTCAGTAACCCAACATTTATCCGAATCGTTTTTTTTTTTATAATTCGAAATTAATAAAATAATAAATAAAAATAAAAAAATTAATTTTGTTGTAATATTTTTCTGTATTTAAGATAAATTTGTAAATTTTTGTTTCAAACATTCAATGATTATACCCTGCTGTAAGCGAGTGTAGAAATTTTCACAAAAATACACCGAGATTTGACACCCGAGGAGTCTGTGTGTGTTATTTTGCTTATTGTTATTTGCTGGACTATTAGGAGCTCTCCTGAGGAGTTCTTTTCAAGGTAATTGCTTTAGCAACACCAGTCAGCCTACCCCAACCCTGGCAACACTCCACACTCGACAGACAGGCCAAGCCAAATTAATTGCAAAAATGTTTTAATTGGAAAATCGAACATTTCGTTTGGTAAAAGAATTTGTATCCAGAGAGCGAGCGGGCACAAAGAGTTGATTTGATTCGTTAGTTTTGTGCTTTGAATGTTTGTTTAAATCAATAAATAAATAAACTTTGGTAAGCAAACAAGCAAACGAAATGGTGAGACATTTATCGAAGTATTTGCCGTGGAAATATACAAAATGTGAAATATGAAAGATGTCAGGGATATATTTATATTCTTCTCAATTGAATTTATTTACTCATCATTTTTCTGTGTGTGTGCGACAATTTTTGATTTAATGGCTTAAGCGATGAAGAGAAGACAACATTTGTTTGCCAGAAACTCTGAATTTATCGCAAGAGAATTTATGGAAATTTATTTTATTTATTTAAATGCAATTTTCGGTGCGTTGCATGGAATAAATTTAAATTTTAAGATTTAAAGTTTAAAATAGAAAAATAAAAATTATGTAGGTGAGATGGTATCACTTGATAGGTATTTATGAATTTTACAAATTACTTAATCAAAATATCCATCAAATATCGTTGTTAATACGTAAATGCCAGCGATTGTTCAGGCATAAATTTCCTCCTGCTTTTGTTCCAGCAACTTTCATGCAACTTGTAACTTCCTTACATTCCCTCAAGCTACAAGACTTTTTTTTTCTCTGTCAAACCAATTCACTATCCGCCACTTTCCATGAGCATCACATCCCACGCACATCTTTAAGCCAAATCACGTCTTTAGCTCCATATTCAATATCTCTAGAAATTGCTCGTCTTTCATCTATCATCAACGAGGAAGAATGTCAGTCAGTGGCATGAGGCTTCAGGCGGCTGTGGATGAGGCGGAGGCGGAGACCTGGCACTAGAGCTGTAGCTGACTGAGGCTGGTGGCTGGAGAGGCTGGTGGTTGGGTGGTTGGAGCTGAAGCCTGTGGCCTGCTGGCACAAGTTTGTCAATTTTCTGCTGTTGGCTTCTGGCCGAGACAGTCATTTCTCTTCGTCTGCGTTTCGTCCTGGTCCTGGTTTTGGCTTTGGGTTTTGGTTCTGTTTCAGTTCAGTTCCCTTGCTTCATTTTGTCAATGTCTTAATATTTCAAGGCCACTTTTGGTGCTGAGAGTTTTTTTTCTATTTTTTTTTTTTTTTTGGGGGGGGATGGTTTTGCTTTTGTTTTTTTTTTTTTTTGCTTGCCTGCGATTTTTTACAATTTCTCAATAGAATGATGCTGATGATTATTTTGTCGTCGTCTCGTCAGCATCGTTGTCCTGGACAACTACTGAAAATTGATGCTCGCCCGAATGCGCTTCGCTGTCTCTCCACCGGCTCGTCCCTCCACCCTCCACCCACCACCCTCCTCCTTTCCACGCTGGTCAGTCAGCAGTTTATTAGATTGGCCAACAAGATGGGGTATTCCCATTCCATCCTCCTCCTGCCAGCTCCTACACAGTTTTCACAAGTTCATTTGTCAAGCCTGACTGACGGACTGCGGCCCGAAATTGGTTCTCATCTTGAGCGCGCTCTCCTCTTCATTTAAGGCTGAGACGACTTCAGTTCCAGTTCCCTGGCCCCTGCTTCGTCTTCTGCATTTATTTGTACGGTCTAGACAATTTTTATGATTCTAATTGGACGACAGCTCAAGGGCGTTAATAGAGGAGCTAAACAGGAGGAGCTGCAGAGGAGGGGAAAAAACAGGAGGAGCTGCAGAGGAGGGGAAAAAACAGGAGGAGCTGCGGTCAACAGAAACTGTGCGACTGATTAACTGGGGCCAAAAAGGGAGGACATTCCCTTGCTTTGCTCCCTCCTACTGGTTCTCCTCCTGTTTTCCCTGTGCTAATTGCCGTGAAAAAAAAGCAACAGCAGCAGCAACAATACGCAGCAGCGAACAAAATTTAATTTGCCAAAAGCAGCAAACCGCAGCAGAAGCAGCAGCAGTAGCAGCAGCACCAGCAGTCGAAGCAGCAGCACCAACTGCTGGACATTTGCTATTGAAAAAAATCTCTCTCTCTCTCGAAATAAAATTCAGACAATTCACAAAAAAGAAGAGAAAAGAAAGAGAAGACTAGGAAAAAGGGAGAGGCAGAGGAAGAGCGACACAGAGCAAAAGCCAGGGCAGCAAATTGACTGAAGTCTCCACAGACAGCCCCTCTCCTGCACCCCTTACCACTCTTCATACACTGTTCTTCATTCTCTTCGCTACTCTGCGATTCTTTCTGGGTTGTCCTTGTCTAGTTGCATTTTTTTGTATTATTTTTTCGATACCCTCTAACAGAGGGGATATGATGAACCTTAACAGGGATTTGAAATTGGTTCAAAAAAATTTCTTCATTAATTAAATCAAATAAAAAAAGTTATAAAAAGTTAAAATAAAAATCTTCATCGACTATTTCGGATGATCTTTATAGGCAAAAAGTATTCTGAAACCTTGGCAGAAATTGTTGGAATTAATTGCGGTACAGATTAAAATTACAGACTGGAAATCTGCTCAGTAAATTCCGATAATTATTTCATACTCATCTACCGCTAAGGGTATCCTACCTAATGCTTCGTATACTCAAAAACTAGTCCTTCCTTTCATGTCATATTTGCTGTTGTGCCACTTCGCCCCTTTAGTTCCCTTTTTGGGGCCACGTCTCTGGCGACTTGCTCATTTGCAGCTGGGGCCCACAGAGAGAGCGAGACAGAGGAGAGCAAACCAAAGGCAGCGGCAGAGAACGGCGGGGAGGAGCTCCCCGCCAACATCGGTGCAGAGGAGAACACCAGCAGCATCCAGTGGCAGGACACGTGCCTCTGCTACCCCCTCTAGCTACAACAAAAAGTGCAAATTATAAAAACTGCTGGCAAAGCGCAGTCATCGTCCGCGCTCTGGGGACACACCCCACCACCCTCCCGCTACGATGGCGGAAAAATGAAAAGCGCTTTAAATTATACAAAAAAAAATTGAGAGAGAAAATCAGCAAAGAAGAAGCGCACAGGACATCGCAGCAGGCGGGTAGCGCGCGTCCTTGAGAGCTAACCAAAAAAAAAAAATATATTAAAAAAAAATATATACGACTCCAGGGAGGATAAGAGAAAGCCCCCCGAAAGCTGCCTCAAGGGACAATCAGGGGGGGGGGAGGCTGGCTGCGTGCCCCCTGGCCCTGCCATGTTGTTGCAATTTTCAAGTTTATCCAAAGAAGGTCCCGTCCCGTGCCACCGCTTTCTCCCCTCCTGGCTATTTCTCTGCAATTTGTGATTCGTTGTTGTCCTCAATTCGCGATTTTCTTTGCAAAAAAAAAGAAGAAAATTTTAGTTGTGTTTTTTTTTTTTTGGACAGAGGTGGAGACTGGTCCTTAAACGGCCGCCAATTATTTCGGATAAGAAGAAACAGAAACACAAGGAGATTCCTTGGGGCTAAAAGAAACATTGCTTTGGGTATCAGAATAAGGATATTTAATGGGGAGACAAAGGAGCAGCAGAGAGAGCAGAAATAAAAAGTAAAGAGAGGAATATGGATATTAAATAATGGATAAATATACCAGCCGACCGACCTTTGGAGCAAAAAGTTTTAATCAAATGAACGAATCATTCGATGGTTTGGGGAGCAGTCCCCATGAATATCTGAAGGGTAGGAAATTTATATACGAGATTGAAGATGGAAATGCGCCCAAGGGCAAGCAAAATACATATATGTCTATGAGGGGAATGTTGATCAAAGAACGGCACATCAAAGGAATCGGTATAAGGAATAACAAATCTATATCTATATATTTTCTTTGATAATACATTTTTGGTCGAAAAGACCTTCCAAAGTCAGAGCAGTGGTCCAGAGAGGTCAATTGAATTACCCCCAAATTTCTGTAGCTTCAAATTCAACAACATTTTTCCTTTAACTGAAAAATAAAATTTTAAGAAATCTTCAGCATTTCTTAAGAAATATTTAAGAGAATTCTGGAGTCTCCCCGCCTCCTATCTCGCATCGTATTTCTCCTTCAAACTCTCAACAGATTTCTTCTCTTCCTTTCAACGCAACGTCTCCTGCCCCTATTGGATTTCTCTTCCATTTCTCCTCGTGCAACAAATTCTCTTTATTTTATCAGATTTCTGCCACTCCTTAATGTCTGTTTATTGGTATAACATTTAGCCAAATGATCTAAACACGATTTTCAGCAGCCCCTTAAGTATGCAATCGAATATTTGTACCCAGCCACCCGCCCGCCCTCTGGCACTGAAGTGAAATTCCGCACTCGAGTGGCAAGACAGCCAGAAAGAGACACACTCAAGCGAGGTAGCAGGAAACACAGAAAGAGATAGAGAGAGGGAGAAACTCGAAAATTGTCGTTGCGTTGACTTCTCGCTCATTGTTTCTCAATCTCTACATACAGGAGCAGCAGCAGCACACACATTCCATTCCCCTGATGTCTCGTTAAATTAAATGTTCCAACGAAATATTAGCCATGAGAATTGTTGTGTGTCTGCCGCCTCTTCCCCTCTCTCTCTCGTACTATTTTTTGCCCTCACTTTGCTGTCTCTTTATTTGTGACTCCTGTCCCTGTCTTTTGGCCCACTTTCGATCCCCTCTCTGTCGCGACATTTTGGCCCAAAAAAGAACGCAAAAAAATGTAATTTCTCGTTTTTGGTTTGGTTTTTTTCACCCTCTTTTTTTCTCATTTTTGGCCAACAAATTTGCAGTAATTTCACTTTTGCTATAACACAGATGGGACACAGGATATATAGAGAAGAGACAGAGAGAGACACAGGCAGAGATAGAGGAAGTTCCAGGGAGGAAGATGTAGAGAAGTAGGAACCCCTGCCTTAGAGGGTATCCATGGGAGCTGGGAGCTGGTCTTAGAGGAAAGTAGGGACCCACAGATAGAGATAATTTCGCAGAGTCTTAGAAAAAGAGGGAGAGCGAGCAAGGAGGGGGATGGGGAAGGGGTGTGTCCTTCTCCTTGAGCCTTGTTCTGCTGCTTGTTTCGCATTGGTTTTCCTTTTCTTGTGTGTGTTTGTGTTTGGCTTTCGGCAAAAATTCTGCAGCAAAAAAAATATATATAAATATTTTACACTTTCAGGCGGTTCCAGCCGCAAAAGCTGCGATTTCGGTGGCTCCTTCTGCTGAAGGACCTCCCCCCTAAGAACTGCTCTGTGGCGCCTCAGCTGGTTGCTGCTCTAATACCTCCTCCGGCTACCTCTCATCCTTGCCTTATTTTTTTCGCATTTGTTGTTTGTTGATTTGCTTTTATTTCACAGCCCCCAAAAATATCCACCTACCAATGGCACAAATATCCCATATATAGGATATAGAAGAGAGAGAGAGAGGGAGAGAAAGAGGGGGCTCCTGGCTTGTGGCCAGCAAAGGATGGAGTAGGTAGGGAGCAGTCGAAAACCAAAAACCAAATGAAACGAAACGAAACGGATGGCAGCAAACGGGCGACGGGTGACGCGCGACGCTGCCGCTGCATTTTGTGGCCGCCGCCGCAGTGTACAGTGAGTGTGTGGCACTTAAAATTTATGCGTTGCCACATAAAGAAACCCGTGCAGCAGCGCCAGCAACAAACAACAGTGGCAGGCAATGGCAGGCAATGGCCGAGGCGGCATTAAAAAGCTGAGCCTCAGCGGGCAAACGGGCCAACGGCCCAACTGGCGAGCGACAGGAAACGGAAGTCGAAGGCACCAAGCAAATAAAAATACAATTGAAAACATTTGTGGGGCGTCGACGACGACGACGACGGGTAGGTAATGAAAATGAAACATAAACACGGCCAACACCAATAGGCAGCAGAGAAGGCAGCATATGTGAGCCAGCGACTGACTGACTGTGCACATACTGATGGGGTAGAGTGTGTGCATGAGCTTTATACTTATAGCGGCGGGGGGGAGAGAGAGTGTGAATGTGGTGTGTGTGTGTGGTGCCTCATAATTGTCTGAACATGCAACACGCGGCGTTGACATTAAGGATTAAAGGGACACCCAAACGCTACCCAGAGATGGCAGCGTGAGACGGGCGTGAGGCGTGATTAAAGCACGAAATGCAATGAACAATGGGAAATGGAAAAATTTTAATTTTCATTGCAGGAAAAGTGGCTTAAGACAAGGAAAATCTAATAAAACTGATTTAATAATTCTAAAAACGCTTTGCATAAAAAAAAAAAAATTTCATAAAAAAATTGGGTCCAAATTAATAAAAAGTTTTTATTTTATTTATTTTTATTTTTCATATATTTTTTATTTTTATTCTCTCTTCCCTGTACCCTTTATTTTATAACTGCATTCATTTCACACTCCCCTCCACTCATATTGAAATCACTCTTTTTTCTGTGCCCTCGTGTCACGCTTTTTGTCGTCTGTCTCTCCTCTCTCTGCAGAAATCACGGTTTTAATATTCGATCAAGTTCGGACGTTTGCTGCTTTGGCCTCCTGTGGCTGCTTTGGCATTTTGTTTAAATTGCCAAGAACTTGATTTTAATTAAGTTGGCAGTTCAGTCAGTCGCTGTCGCCATGCATAAATCGCATTATAGGAAAGGTGAGACAGACAGAGAGAGAGAGAGAGAGAGAGAGAGAGAGAGAGGGGGTAAGGGAGTGTGAAACATTTAATTAACTTAGCAAATGGCTCTGTGGCAACTCTGGTCTCTGTCTGCGGCTGTGGCGAGGATAAGCTGTACCCTGCACCGCACCACCCTGGGAGAGAGAGCTCTAACTGTTAATGTCCGCATGGGCTGTCGTCGTTACAGTTTATGGCACATGGCATGCCCCATAAAAGGCAACCACTTTATGGCTAGACTTTTGCCACACACACACACACACACACACACACACACACATCCCTAGGCAGCCCTGCCCATTTAAATCATTTGTTAAACTTATCTACGGGGCATTTTACTCACCTATAGCCGGAACTCAATTGAACTTCACCGATGGCCACATTATCAAATTGTGCCGGATTCGCTGTCCAGCGTGTCCAAAAGAATGAGAAATCATTCGATTCGTATTTGTCCGTGAAGCGACACTTGAGCGTCAGATCCGCATTCTCACGTGTGTCGATGGACTCGTCGGCGAGGATCGTGGAGCTCAACGCTAACAGAACTGTAAGAGAGAAGAAGAGAGAATTTAGGATTAATATAATAGATTTTAGGGAGAGATATTTGGGTATAATAATGATACAAAAGCTGTGAGTTTTACACTTTAGATAATTCAAGCACTTTTCAAGGCATTTTGTTGGGGTAAAAATTATAAGAAAAAATTACCCAACTTTAACAGATTTTCTCATAGCTCATAGCCATGACATTTCATTGGATAAACATATTTAATTTAAGTTAAACTTAAACTGAAACAATCCCAAAATTAAATCTAATTATTTTTTCTATAATTTCCAAAACATTTCTCGCTTAAGTTTCGCTTCATTAAAAAAAATCTCATATTCATACTAAAATACATTCAATATATTCCCCACATATTGCTCATAATTTTTGTATGTGTTTTTTACACATTTCCCACAAGTTTATTCTACCCTGAAATGACACCTTTTTAATTTCTCATCACCTAATTTAAAATTCCCCAAAATATGCTTGACCAAAAACGCTAAAAGCATAACTTTTTATACATATAAAAAATATATTACTGTAATTCCAAAAACCATCCAACAAATCATAACTTTTAAGTTCATCAAACGCTGCACCAAAAAAAAAAACCCCCCTCTCGACACCCATCAAAAAAGAATAACCCACAACACAAAACTCAACCGACGGACATAAGAACCTTTCCAATTTCCATGAAATTTTCATCAGCTGTTGCTCGTGTTTTTTTTTTTTTTGTCATTCTTTTGCTGCTTCAAAGAAAAACAAAAGAAAAATCGGTTTAAAAGGACAAAAAATTGTTGTGTTTAATTCTTAATAAAGCATTATGTGTGGGAGCCCTCAAGGCGAGTTTAATGCCTCAAGGCAAGCGCTGGAAAAGGCAAAGGGAAAACAATTTCGAGTAACTTTTTCATATGCTTAAGGAAAGGCAAGTGTAACTGTCCTTCAGTTCATTTCAAACATCCACACACACACACACTGAAAACCCTAAAGGACAAACGACAAAGTTTTTTATCCAAGTTCCATTGCCTACCTTTGGGCGCAGAGGCAGACAGTCAGCACCTTTACGTACCGCGATACAGGGACAGGGACCTGGGCCTGCCACTGGAACACTCGCAGGACCCTTCTCTTAACGCATTACTCTTACTTTGGTGCGTAAATTTCAAGTAGAATTTATAGCCGCTTTATATTTGGCATCAAATATGCATGAGTCGGCGTTTAAGCCACTCCAACAGAAGAAAAAAAAAAAAAAGGAGAGGGAGCCAAAAAAGTGTTTCGAGAGACCATAAATTGTTGGACTAGGGGGGGGTGTTCTGCCGTGGGTCTCTGGTCTCTGTCTGGGTTCTTTATAGATTGTTCTCTCAATTGATAGACAGAGGAGAGACAGAGGCAGAGAAAGAGACAGAGACTTTCTCTCTGCATTTGCATTAGCTTCAATAATCGTTAAAATCCCAAAAAGTTGCAACAGTCATGAAAATCTCATGAAAATCGCATGAAAATCACATTAAAATTAATTTGGCAGTCGTCTGAAGGCTCCCCCCTCCCCTCTGACGGTGGTTCACCCACGAAATTCTAGGCCCTCGGATCACACGTCAGTAGGTGGCAACTCTGGCAGAGCGCATCAGTTTTCATTTTTCGAGTTTCCTTCTTCTTCTTCTTTTTTTTTTTGATTTTTCGCGTGGAATTTATGTCAAAAGTTTGTTTCTTTTTCGGGTTCTGTGCCCATTTCCCTTTCCCGTATCTTTCTCTGTCTGTCGGCTGTCTCTCTCTCTCTCTCTCTGTCTGGCATTAAAGTTACTTTTCGTAGAAGCTTTTTGGCCGAGAGCAGAGGTTGTCAACGCATTTCTTTTGCTCATTTCACTTGACTGCTTACTGAGGCGGCAGACGACAGACGAACGAAGGAAAGGGCGGAAGAGTTAGGGCTGTCCATTTTCGCAGGATGCGTTTCTAATTAAAAACTTAAGATAGAGAGACGTGGACAGAGAGAGAGAGGGCAGAGAGCGAGAGAAAGGTCGACACTTGGTTGCACTTAGGCAAATTGCCAGATGTTGCACCCAAGGACTAACTATCTGTCTGTCTGTCTGTCTGCTGCTGTTCCACTGACTTATCCTTCATGAATATTTTGTGCAAATATTTAGCAAATGCAAATACATTCAAGTATATCAATTTCTTGCACATTAAAAGACATTTTAATGTCAGAATATCAGTGTTCATTTCTTAGACATTTCCCATCATTTCCCATAATTTCGCAGCCTACAAATATCAAACATCTTGTGCTTGAAAGACTTTTTAATATTAAATGTCTTTGGTTATTGGCACTTAAGGCATTTAAACGTGAATTTTCATTGATCTGTGTGCATAAGATTCTGAATTCTCTCATAGATTTCGACATTTAAATGTCAAATTGCATTGAATATTTGCATTTCCAAGAACAGGACTTAGCCATAAGTCATTTTGGCTGCAAATATTATACTAAGACATTTTAATGCCAATTTTCTAAGATTAGTGTATTTAAAAAATCAATTTCTTATAAATCATTGCCTATTTCTTGGTTACTGTGCTCTGTCCCACATAAATATATAAATTTCTTTTCAGCTAAAGACTTTTAAGGGCAACATTTTAAGGGGCTCCATTATCCATTTCTTATCAATTTTGACACTTAAAATGCTTAACTTGAGGTGGTGATCTGTGCTCTTTTCCTGATAATTAAAACCATTAAATTTGCAATGCCATTTCACTTTCAATTTCTTATTAATTGAAACATTTAAGTAGGGAAATGTCATTGGTTCTTAAAATTCTTTTGCTCCTGCACTTTCTCTGATTTTCTGGCGTCTTTTTTCAGCTGCTGCTCTGTCTTTCCCTGCTGCTCTGCTTCTCTGCCTCTCTGCTTCTCTGCCTCTTCATTTCTCTGTGCTACGCCGTCTCCTCTTTTTGGCGACTCTGACATTAAGAATTCACGAATTGTTAAGTGCAATTAATGAGGCGAAAAGGCGGCAGCAGCAGCAGCAGCAGCAGTGGCAGTGGCAGTGGCAACAGCAACAGCGGTGGCAACAGCAGCAACTTGCAACTAATTAAATTATAATTAAAGAAAGAGGAATATACTATCGCAAGAAAACGAAAAGGAAACGCGAAAGAAAAATTGTAGCTAAAAGAATAATTTCTTATAATTGCTAGAAATTAAAAATAATATGGCAGACAGGACACAGGAACTTTGAGAAATGGAGATGGAGGAAGAAGGGTGCACCAACATTCCCATAGGAAAAAAAGGCTTGCAGAAAAATTCAATTTCCGCTTTGAGCGAGGGTCAAAAGTACACAACTTTTCTTTTAAGTGAAAGCTAATGGATGGATGGGAGTTCTAGGGTCAAGTTTTTCTCTTACTGTTCAGCATTTAATGTACAAATTTCCATATTAACTTGCGAGATTTGCTCAAAGAAAAGACTTGGGTTTGGGGTTCGCAAACAGTAAACAGCAGAAGGAAGTTTCGTGCAGAAAAAAAAAGAAGAGAAGGGAAAATGGCTTCCTCTTAGCTTGTAGTTAAATTCATTGATCTATACATATCTATGAATGGGTTTCGGTTCCGGTTCCAGTTTTTAATATTAAGTATTCACTTTATTTTACTTTTGTTTGGAAAGGTTGTAATTGGGTGAAGTTTGGTAGCTATTTTTGTCGGAAATCATAGCAAAAATATATATTTAATCTTCTAGCTAAGTAAAGAAAGTGAATATATATTTTATATAGAAGGAAAGTAAAGTTAATATATTTTTTATATTTATTTTATTTTTTTATTTATTTATCGATTTTCTGAAATTTTTCTGGAATTACAAAAATTCTCATAAATAGTTGCGAATGATTTCAGAACTAAAAGGCTCTGCCAAATAAATAATGTATTAGTTCTGAAATCATTCCCAACTATTTATGAGAATTTTGTAGTGCCAGACAAATTTCAAAGAAATTCATTATAAATTAAATTAAATGCAGTTTAAGTGCAATCCGATTCCTATTGCAAATCTCTGCTTAAATTTCCGATTTCTTTGCAAAATTCTCTGATCAATATTTAAGGATGGATTTGCAGACGCTTGAAAACAATTGAATTCCATTTTGATATTTGCAAAAACTTTCTTCATACATTTCTAGAACATTTGGTCAACGGCCTCTGGCTGTCTGCTGTCTGTCGTCTGTTGCTGTCTTTATCTGTTGGTGTTCCTGTTGCCATCTCTCTCTCTCTCTCTGAGTCTTTATCTCCAATGCGCTGTCTCTGCTGCTTCTGCTTCTTCTGCTTATCTTTTGGTGTGTGTTGGTCTATGGCATTGTTGTCTTTTGGCCAAGAAATTCTCAGCACACACACACGGACATGGACTCTGGGACAGACGAGATTCATTCGCTTTGCATTCTGGCCATAGTTTTAGACGGGGGGTGGTGGTGGTAAAAGTCTTCGGCAACACCTTGCAGCACATGGGATGGGGGGAAGCATGGGAGCGGAGTCCATACGCAATTATGACGTGAGAATTATATTAAAATGGAAACAATGACAAGACAAAGGGAAGCCAGTGTCAGCCAGCCAGCCAGGGGGCCAAAGAGGGAGGGGCTGCGGGTGGGAATTTGGTTTTGTGGGGGGAAACATGAGAACCCTGCGAGCACCCACCACACGATAGGAGCAGTGGCAAGTGGCAAGACCCAAGAGAATGTGGCAGTCAGTAGCTGCAGAAGACTCCCTGCTGTCTTTTGGCCGAGTGAATTTGCTCTTGTTAATTGCATGCTCTGCATATCACTTATAAATGCACTCACACACATGCCCCGTCTCTACACAGAGAGAAAACTTCACACTTTGCCACACAGACAGTGGGACAGAGGGACAGTGGGACAGACATACACCTTGACTCCTTCACATGTCATGGGAGCCAGCAGGCAACACTTTGGTTGCTGCAAATGAGCGTGACAGAGAGAGAGAGAGCGAGAGAGGAAACCATAGACAAAGGCAAAGAGAGAGAGAGAGGGAAAGAGAGAAAGAGCTGGCAGGGGGGTGGGGGGGTTGTGGGAGACTTTGGAGAAAAGTTTGCCATAATTGGATTTTGCTGAGTTAATTACCAGCATTGAATTTTGGGCCATAAAATGTAAGAAATAACCGCCCACCCTCCCACCATCCTATGTGCCTACAACTGAATGTCCTTCCTACTCCTCCCCCCCAACCATCTATGTCTCACTCTTTCTGCTGCAATTACTGTCTCTCTGCATCTCTCTTCCACTCACTCACTCACTGTATTGCTGCTTATGGTCCGGGGCTCAGCTCAGCTCATGTGATTACAGTGTAAGTTGGGTATAGATTTTTGATTTTAATTGGAAACAAAGTTTCGCAGAGAACATTTTCTTGATAATTACAGGGATATTTCACATGCACACTTTGCATGATAAGGAGTCTCCGAATTGAGGCAGTATTATCGATATGTCTCTACATTTATCGTTTCTAAATATTTGGAATATATTTAACGAACAAAAAAAAGATTAAAAAATTTACTTCATAACAACATTCATTAAAGAAAATATCCATTAAAATCTTCCACTAAGTATTACTGATCAAACGATTATGCTAGATCGATAGTTAAAGAAATATTCAAGCAGGAAAAGTCTTTGCTTTCCTAATAGCTAAAACCAGAAATTATATTTTTCTATGCACCGAATTCCATTGTTTTAACTAAGGAAAAACTCGTGTCAGTTTCAATTTAATTAATATAAAAAAAAAATAATAATTCCCTAAATTAAAACCAAATTAAAGGCACAACATGATTTAGTTTGAAGAAATACTACCTAAAACAAAGTGCAAATAATTTGTATTTTTGCTATTAATTTGCCGCACTGCATGACGTTTTATTTTCCCTACCCTTACTGAGAATTCTCTACAAAAGACAGAGTATCCCGCAGGTGGCCAAGGTGACCAGCGACAGAAAGATGCAAAGTTATGCATAATGTGGACAAAATACAGAGCAGTGAGAGAGCAGTGGGAGAGAGAGAAGGTTGCCAAAGGATGAAGGAACGACCGACCGAACAGCAGGAGCAGCTTAGGAATTATGTCTTATTATTTTGCCTGCAGACAGCAGGAGCATTGCATCGCATCGGAGCGCATCAGGAGCCCTGATTCCCAAGTCCTAGGACTCCTGCAGCAAGAACAATGGCAAATCAGAGAGCCTGGACTCAGCACTAAGGACTAAGGACCCAGAAACCAGTGCTGTTGTTGTTGTCCCTGGCACTGCACCAAAGTCGCAATCTCAACGCCTTCTCGCACACGCCCCCTACCCTAAGCCCTTCTCCGTGCTTACTCTCACTCTCTCTGTCTCCCTCTCTGTGTCTTTCCCTTTAATGTCTTTATGTATAAGCCAAATGCTGCTCTGGGTCCTAGGAAATCCTTAGCCTTGGTCCCTTTGCCAACTTTTGCTTGGGCTGCAGCAGCAATCCTTTCCTTTTGGCCAAAAGCAAAGGGTCGATAAAAACTGCAGTCTCTCACTCTCTCTCCCCTGCCCCATAAAATGCAACATAATTTTCTTATGAGTCACACAGATAGTAGCTCGAGAATAAGAACCGAATGAAAAACGAAATCCAAATGGAATCGCTGCGATTGCAGCCAAAGAACTGAAACAAAAGGAACGGATTGCTTGAGGGAAAAAAGCTTTTGAATACTCTGTAAGATGTTTTTTTTTTCGAAAATAAAGTCCCTTTATGATTTTTGGTAGTATTAAAATATATAAAAATAATAAATATAAAAAAAAATAAATATAAAAATAATAAATATAAAAATAATAAATATAAAAATAATAAATATAAAAATAATAATTATAAAAATAATAAATATAAACATAATAAATATAAAAATAATAAATATAAAAATAATATATATAAGAATAATAATTATAAATATAATAAATATTAAAAAAAAAATAAATATAAAAATAATAAATATAAATATAATTTATATAAAAATAATAAATTTGCGAAGAATTAGTTAAGATATACATCCTCAAAGTTAAGGAGTTTTTGTTTTGTTTTCATAGAACTCATAAATATATCTCTCCAGAGGGTTCAAAAATACCTTTAACTTTCAGAGGATAAAGAGTATCCCGAAAGGTAAGAAAAATAGGTGCTGCTGTTGCTGCTGTTGCAGCTTTTGGTGCTGCTGCTGTTACAATGAATGTTATCTGTTTTAAATGGCGCTCCCGTTTATCCTAGCCCCATGGCCCCGCACCTTCCCGGCGCTGCAGCAATCCAAACAAGACTCTGAGCGTCTGAGGCAGCAAAAGTCAACGAAACGGAAGAAGATTGCAATTTAAAGGCGAACGAAGGAAGGCGAAGCAGTAAAGAGGCAACCAGCGGTAGCAGGATGGCTGGCAGGATTGGCAGGGAGGGGGGCACTCTCTGCTAGAAGGTAGGGTATGTGTAAGGTGCGGCAAACTGGTTTTTTTGTGTGTGTGTGTGTGTGTGTGTGTCTGCAAAAGTCAGATGAGGCAGCCAGTAGGTGGGGTGGGTAGAAGAAATATTGATGGCCAAGTTGTAAGCTTCTGGCCAACAAAAAAAAAAAAATGAAGACGATCCCCCAGTAGCAGCAGCACCAGAAATCAGAAAAGGTTAAAAAAGGAGCGGGCAGAAGGAAGAGGGAGAGAGTGGGGTGGCAGGGCAGAGGAAGAGGTTGAAACGTGACAACATTTAAGTGGCACATTTAACCCATTCATGTCAATCGGCTGGGGGGTGGGGTGGTGTGCCTTCCATTTCCATGGGCTTAAGGCTTAAGCTCCCCGTACTTAAGTGCAAAGCCAAGCAAGCAGCTGTTAAAAATATTCCAGAATGTTAAAGCAACAGCTACATGTTATTTAACATGGTTATTTAACAGCGCTTTAGCTTTGACCAAGAAATTGGTGAGTTGCTCAATGTTAATCTACTGTTAGGGGAATTTTCTGAAATTTAGACGCTGCTAGGCGAATGTTAAGTGTATTTCTCACGACTAGAAATGTTAATTAGGTTAACAGTGCTGTCAATAATGTTCCAAACACACTTTTAAGGTTAAGGTTTTTCCTCAATTAACTTTAAGTAATTTCTACATCAAAGATCTCTGGCCTATATACAAGTCCTAGCTGTGTTAAATATAAGTTTGTTATGAGCAAGGATCCTCCCCCCTATTTTAGCTACTTTTAGGTATCTTCTAATGGATACTTCTGTTGAAAAACTCTATAAAAGAATATTCCACAGATATGCGCTCAATATACATTAAATACCCATAAAATACAACTGCATGCTAAGTTTTTACCTAGGAAAGACTATTCTAAATCTCAGTTTTCCATAGATTTTATGTTTATTACATTTTCTACCTAAAGAAAATTACACACATAAATCATACAACAAAAATAAAACACACCAGGAAACATTGCAAAAAAAAAAAAAAACCCTGCTCCAGTGAAGGGTTAAGGCAGTGGTCTCAATGCGTTAAGGAAGAGAAAACTCCATCTGCATCTGCATCTGTAGCAGCATGTATCTGGGGTGCTGGCTGGCTATTGCAGCTGCTGCTTGTCCCCCAGCCCTGCTCCAATGGCATGGCATGACTCCACTCCATCTGCTGCTGCTGCTGCTTACCTGAGAAATAAATGACAAAAAGTGGTGTGGGTCCCCCCCAACTTCTGCTTGTACCGTTATTTCATTACAACTTCTGCATGACAATGCAGAAAAAGACAGGGAGGAGGAGAGCAGGAGGAGGAGAAACACACACAAGAAAATGTGCAATGCGTGATCCAAACCAAAAAAAGAAGCAGCAACAGAATGGGTGAGGTGCATCCAGAAGCTTCTTTCAGTCTTTTGTGGCACAAAATACAAAAAAAAAAGAAGTCAGAGAATTCCAGAGTCAAAGACGACTTAAGAGTTCTCTCAAAGTTCTCCCGAGAATAAGGCGCTGAGACTCTGTGACTCTCTCTGTGCTGAAAACTTTTGCCAGCGCCATTTATGCGTTTTTATGCAGCGGCAGAAATTGCTTTTGGCCAACGCAAAAAACAGCAGCAACAACAGCAACAACAACAGCAGCAAAAAAAAAAAGTGGTAGTGGAAAAACCAGTTTTTGGTGCAACACACACTCATGCCACAGCCACACCCCCCGTCCGCTGCTAACCCCTGCTCTGATATGTGGTTAAAACATGGCTTAAGCAACTTTTGATACCAGCCCGAAAAAAACAAAAACAAAAACAGAAAAAAAAGATTACAGTGGAAAAAAAAAACACAAACAACAGATAAGTTGCAAGTTTGGAAAGTTGGCTCTTGGCTCTTGCCTCTTGCAGCGAGAGCGAAATGTTTTCTTTGCTCTCTGGCTGCGGGGCTGCGGGGCTGCGGGGGTGTGTGGATCGGTGCTTCTGTTCTTGTTTACAACTAAAAGAAGAGTTCGACCTTCCATCCTCCACCCTCTCCCTGCCACCACTCAGGCTCAGAGCCCCAGCCAGCCAGCCTCTGCCTCTTGCTTCTATGCTTCCCTTTTTTGGCATACATTTTCGCCTAAGAAAAACTCAAATGAAAATGCAATTTCCCAGCCAAAAAAGCAAAACAAACACTTGTTGATTGGTGGGCAAAAGTGGCCAAAAGGAAAAGTGTTTGCACTCACCCCCCACACAACTGGTGTTGAAATATTAATAAATAAGCTGGCAACTTTTGCTCACTTCTGCCCTACCCTGCCCTGCCCTGCCCTCTCTCTTTGCTTTATTTGCCGCGCTCTTTGAGTAGTTCTCTTTTTGGCTCTTGAGCAGCCGCAGCAACGACTGGTTTGGGGTTTGTTCTTGCCACAACAGCAACAACAAATGAAGAGTTGCACATGCATTCCATCTTTGCGCCGAAAAATCAAAAGCAGGCCAAGTGGCTTCCAAAAAGTTTTGCACTCACCAAAAAATTCAGCAGCAGCAGCAGCAGCAACAGCAGCGAAGGAGTCTCCGCAAAGAGAGTGCTAGAAGAATTTTCCCTTTTTCCTTGTTGACTTTTTCAACGAAAAGGCACTTCCTGACCCCCGCTCACACTCCTCCCCTTCTCCAGTGTATCACTTTATCAACACTACGAAAATTCAATTTCCCATACGGCAAGCATTGCCCCCCTGCCCACTGTGGCACAGTGGCACTTATCATATTCCGCGGCAAAACTTTTTCGCAAGAAAAAAAAACTTTATTAAAAATGCATTCGAAAATGAACTGGAAAATTGGGTGACAGCTAAAAACAGAGCAGAGCAGAGCAGGGAGGAGGGGAAGGGAAGGGAAGGTAGGTTTTCCCACTGGCTTCGAGCGAGCGGGGGGTTTTCCTTTCCTTTCCGGTGAAAATTGAGGTTGGCAGATGACATGCCATAAAAGTTGCCGCTGGCTTTGGTGACCATTTTATCACTTGGCAGACGCACTCTAGCCCCCTACCTCCCACCCCCCACCCCTCCCTGCTTGCTGCCACATTTTCAAGTAGGAAAATATCCCCAAGGCAATCTGCAAGATACTTTTCGTATCTGCCCCCATTGCGGTTGCAGTAATGACCAAAGCACGTTTTGTTTTCCTTCTGCCAGCACGAGGGAAAAGGCAACGCAAGGCAAGGAAAAAGAGATATATCTGTGGCAATATTTGAACATTTACGCTTCATCGATTCCAGCAAAAAGTATCTCTCGGATCGGATACAGTGCCAGAGCCACAGCTAGGCGATAGATACGAGGATGCAGCAGCAGCAGCAGCAAAGGTAGCAAAGCAACAGCAAAGTTTGCTGGCCAAACAAATAAACCTCCAGAGGAGGCGAACAAAAAAAAAAAAAGGAAACTTTTGTTGACCCAAGTGCAAGGAAGGAAACGCAGGAAAGGGTGGAGTGGCAAGGGAAGAGGGAACTGTGCTAAAAGGAAGAAAATGGCAAAGGACGGAATGGGTCTAGAAGGCTCGCAGCAATGAAAGGCAGCAAAACGATAAAAAGTCAGCAGAGAAAACAAGAAAGCAAAAAAAAAACCAGGGAGCCCATCGCTTGACCAAAGGCCAAAGCTGTTGACACTCCATGAGAGAGCTCCGAGAGGATGGCGGCGATTCGTTGGCTAACAGCAGGGTATATGCGTGTGAAGGTAAGGGGCCGCAATAACGACAGTTCAATGAAGGCAGGAAATGGAAGCTAAAAATGGTAACAATACCAGAAATGCTCTTAGCAAAGGGAGGCGCTAATTCATGGCATTCGTATTAAATGTGCACAAATTTTCTTCAGTGTTTAAAAAAGTTTAAACTATTTTCGGAGTTTTCTAGAGCCTGTATCCTTTCAATTATGTGAAATTTAAACAGATTTTTCGTCATTTAGTGAACTGTAGTGGCATGTTCCCTTACGCGCTTTAGTGTTTTGGCAGCCTCCAATAAATTGTCTACCTTATAGATGCCTCACTCACAAGCCTGCCACACCTTCTATTGAACATACCTTGCCTTTAGGAGCATGTACATGCCATTGCTGGCTAAAGGAGAGGCGGCTACAGAAGTTGGTTGCAACGATTGCAGGCAATAGAATTGCTATTGGAGTTTCAGTGTAGGATTTCGCTGTCTGTCGGCGTTTGCACACCTTGGATGGAAGTATTGGGAGTTCCTCTGGGGAGCAGCTTTCCTCTTACGCTCGCTCTCTGTGTCACGCGTAACTAAAGCATTTTCTCATTACCGTTTCAAGTGTCCTGACGACTCCTCTCCAGAATCCGCCACTCAGACTACCGGCACGTGGCCCCCTCGTTGTGGGTGGTAGGGGGACACTTTACTTTTCCCAAAAGCTAATTAAAATAATTCCATTTTCTCCACCACTCCCACACCCACATCCACTCCCTCTTTCATTCTTTTTCTGGCTCTCTGCCACTCGCTGCTCTCCTGCTTTTCCAATTTCCATTTTTGTAAGGAAACATTTGATTGATTTCCCTGTGCTCTGTTGGATGCACTTGAGAAAGCAATTTGCAATTTTATTTACGAGTAACAAACAAATTCTCATTAGGGGTTTTCCAGGCTCTTCTTGCCATTACGGTTTCTCTCTCTCACTCTCTCTCTCTTTCTCCTTGTTGCAACTTTTGCTGCTTGCATCTTGACTTTTTTTTGAAGGGTTTGGTTTATTGATCTTTTCTGATTTTAATGGGTTCCTCTGGATTCGTGGATTTTTAACCAAAAAAAAAAAACGTATATTTATTCCTCTGCAAAATATATTTTTAGCTGCAAAATATCTATTATATTTATATACATTTATTTTATTTCTTCATATAATTTTATATTTTTTTTCCTTATAATTTTCCATATTTTTACTTTTAATTTAATTTATAATTTTTCATATTTTTACTTTTAATGTTCCTTTATTTGTTCCCCCTAATTTCCCGCATAAAAATACTCATAAATTAAAAAAAAATGTTTGGCATATTTTGTTTGCTTTTTTCCTCTCTCTCTGAAAATTTATGCCACAAGATTTTTGATTCAATTAAAAAAATATCTGCATTATTTTTCATGAATATTTTGGCAGGACATTTTCTTTAAGGAAAAATCAACAGCACCGAAAACGTGGCGCCTTTTTTTTTGGTCATATGTGATGCGTCTCTCTCTGTTGTCCCTTCTCCTTTGCTGCAGCAGTAGGTTGGTTTTCGCTTTCAGTAGAAGAAGAAGAAGGAGAAGGTTTTTCCTGTGTTTTCCCTTTCGTGCACAAAAGAAATTTCGGGTTCAAGGAGGAAACATCATCGCCATTCTAAAGAAGGCATCTCCTTCTTAGCACACACACACACACACAAACACAGGAAACAGGAAAGGAAACGCATGAGAAAAAGCAAAGGAAAAATCACTGGCAATTTGCATAAGATACAATTGAGTGAGTGTCGTTTCTTTATATTTTTTTTTACCCGCCCGTCCCCTCTCCACCTTCGATGGGAGCTTCCTTTCTTTATTTTCTTTCGTTGGGGGTAGCTGCTGCTGCTGCTTCGTGTAATGAATTATCATATTTCATGTGGAAACAAGTTAAGGAAAAGCTTGAGAGGAGACGCAACAACAACAACAGCAATCTTTGTATTCAAATTTTGTGCTGCTGCCATCATCAAAGTGGTGGGTGGGGGAGAGGTAGGGGAGTGAGCAGTTGAGGACTTGCACCCAAGCCACAAGCAAAGAAATGCCGCAAAGTATGCCATAAAAATATTCACACAACAGCAGCGGCAGCAGCGGCAGCAGCAGCAGCAGCGCCAAAGAAGGCAAAAAGAGAGCAAAGCTGGCGCGCGCTAAGACACAGTGGGATAGAGAGTGAAGAAGGATGGCAGCCAAGGAATGAATAGCGCTGGAAAGAATCATCCTTTGAGCAGCAAAAAATAAAGATGGGTAGATGTGGAGCTGTGAAACGAGCTGCCTGGCAAAAAACATAATTCATGAAAATTTATCTTAAATAAAAAAATAAATAAAATAAAAACAAATTGAACGACATTCGGGGCTGTCGGTGCAGCAGAGTAGGGGCTTTATGGAGAAGTATAAGAGCTGAGAAACGGTAAAAAAAAAAGAGTAAAGCACACTCCTCTTTCCCTCTCCCACTCTACTTAGCTTAGCTGTTTTTTCGTCTATGTTGATTTGGCTGTAGACAAGGACTTAGCAGGACTCAAGCCATAGCCATAGCGAGAGGGAGAGCTAGAGAGAGCGTTCTTAGCAGCTGTTCTTACGGGGAAACCCCTTCTACTCTTAGCTTCAGTCCCCCCTCCCGTTGCCTTTAGCCCTAGAAATGACACTGGAAATATGTCAGCTGAGTTAAGCTTCGCTCATCCTTTGGCACAGGATGCAAGGAACAATGCTGAGCTGCCACCAGTGGCATCCACTAAAATCCCCAACTACAGGAACGCCCCCACCCACCCCTCTGTAAATCCCTCTGACTTGTAGGACAGTGTCCATTGCCTCGTTTTGGGTTGTTGGGGCATTTTATTCATTTGTTTGCTGCGGTTCTCCCTCCCTCTGAGAGCTTAGTGTAAAGTTGTTCCCGCTTTTTTCTCTCCCTCTTTCTCCATCACCATCTCTCCATCCCTCTCCTTATTTTGTGAGCGGCAGCTGTAGCCTCTCTTGACGTGTTTTTTTGTGTAGTGCAAAAATTTAATTTTCATCCAACATACCGACACGCCCACATACCTCTTTCCTCCCTCCCTCTTGGCAACCCCTTTTGGAGGCCCGCATTTTACTTTTTATATTTTTATATAAATTTTTTCGCAAGTTGAGTTTTGCGCTGCCACTGGACTTCCACTGGGTGCCACAGCCAGCCACACTCCCTGCCCCTCCACCGTGCTGCTGCTGCTGCTGCTGCTGCTGCCACTGCCCCCCACTTTAATCCCTCTTTCGGCGCATTACACGCTTGTTACTCATGCAACTTGGTTTTTGGACCTCCATTCACCTCCGCTCGGACCTGGCCAAAACACAATCGCTGCTGGGACAGAACATGCTGCGACGCGGAGTGGGCGTGGCAGGGGCAGGGGGAGTGAAGTGCAGCGACTGACAAAAGAATGGGTGGAGCAGCTGCTGCTGCTGCTGTGCCCCAAAAGGAGATTGACAGAGCGAGAGGGAGGAAAGAGAGCGAACGCTGGTGCAGGGGCAGCTACCACAGGAGGAGGGTGGAGTGGCTGGCTGTGGCATGTGGGGGGGGTGAACCACAAACAGTTCATTTGACCGCCTTTCGATTGGCAAATTGCATAACAGACAAAAAATTCAGTTACGGCGGGGTGAAAATTGAAAGGGGAAAAATCAAAATATAAAGATGAAAAATCAAAGAAAAAAATTATGAATGGAAAATAAAAAAGCACAAAAAATTGGGTTTGAAATCCCAGGAAAATGACCGAAAATTTAAGGAAGGAAGGAATCAAAGATATAGTAGAAATATTCGAATAGTACAAGGAATTGTTTTTCGTTTCGTTTGAGCCGAATGTTTCCTATTGCTTATGGAACATTTGTACAGCCGGGCAGCATCATCAGCGGCAGCATTCTACAATTTCCTTTCATTCTTCATTATCTATCCAACCAAAAAGCCCTTCCCTTCCTTTCCCTTTCCCATTGCATTTCCAGAACCCTTTTTCAATCTTCCATCTCGATCCCAAATCAAATTCCAGCAGCAATCTCTTCCAAAGACTCTACGAAAAAATGTTGGGAAACAAACAGAGAAACTGAAATGGAAAGCAAAGAAAAAAGAAAACAAAACATAAATGGGGCACATTTCTTTTGGCCCAGACACTGCTCCCTCTACCAGCCCCCTCCCCTCATGTTCTTCCTTTAACTGCCCTTCCTCTCAGTTCTCTTTATATTCCCCTGCTCCTGCTCCTTCTCCTGCTCCTCCACTAAGTTCTCCATCTCTTTTCATCTGTTCCCATCTGCACTCTTCTCCCCTCTCCCAACTCCTTTCGCTCGCTTTGGCAATCTCTGAGGCACAAGTTGATTATTTTTTAAAGCATATTTTTCGAACCCCCCGCTTTCAATCCCTGGCTCTGGGGTTCTCTATCTGGACTCGCGTCGCGTTTTTTTTTTTTTTTTTTTTTTTGGCATTTTCCCTTCCAGTTGCTTTGCTTTGGTGGAGTCTCGGCGCTAAGTTGGAGCTAAATTAAAAACTTTTGCATTGCATATATATTTCCACGAGAGAGCGAGAGAGGATCAGTAAAGAGAAACCAGAAAACAGAGTCAGAGTCAGAGCTGCCCCCAGTCCTTGCCTCAGATGGCAGTAGGAGCAGCAGCAGGCAGTGGGTGCCTTAGGGAAGGGACCCACCTACCCTCCCTCCCCCTACCGCCCATTGCTGTTGCATTTTTCACTCAACAAAAAGTTTTGCGCGCTTCGTTTTATTTTTTTTTTTTGCTGCTGCTGCTGCTCCTTTCTGTGCTGCTTGTAAAACCAATTCCGAGTAGAAAATGAAAGTAATTTCTTGCATTTAGCATTAAAATATACATACATATAATAAAAGTCAAGGGATGCAGCAGCATGCAACAGGGAGTGGGCGAGGGCGAGGGGGAAAACTTCAACAGTTTCGCTGACAGCAACAGCAACAAAATGTTTGCCATTTAAAATTGCAATGCAATAATACTAAAAATCATCATAAAAATGTGCAGGGAAAACTATGCGAGAGAACACAAGGCAGGCAGCAAGCAAAGGAGACGTGAAAAAACAAGATGAAAAGTGCAAGAAAAACTGTGCGAAAAAAGAAATGATGGAAAAGCTCTTGGCAGCAACAGCAACAGCAACCAGTGCGTCGTATACGCAATATGCCAGTCAAGGCGGGCGAAAACTTTTCCCCAGCATCGATCCACACAAGGGTAGGAGGGAGAGGGAAAAGCCTCAAGTAATTAATAGCTGGAAAAACATAACTGTAGGGAAAACCTTTGAATAGTGAGCAGAGAGAGGCAGAGTCTGAGAGGGAACGAGCGAGGCAGAGTCTGTGAGGGAAGAACAGGCAGAGTCTGAGAGGGAAGAACAGGCAGAGTCTGTGAGGGAAGGAGCGAGACAGAGTCTGAGAGAGGGCAGGACAGGCAGAGAGGCTGAGAAAAGGAGGGAGACAAGTTAGGTGAGGTGTTAGGCGAAAACTCTTACGAAGGTAAAACTCTGCTGCTCTTATGAAAGCAAAAGTGTTTTTGCAGCACACAACTATGACTCGGAGATATTTCCTACTGTTGCTATTTCCAGCAGTGGAGAATTTTTCCTGTAGTTAAAAATTATTAGAGAGTTTTTCGATGCAGTTTCAATCTGCAGAGTTTTACTCTTGTTTAAGCCAAAAGTTTAGAGAGACTTTTGCGCAACACTTTTAACAAGTTTTGCTGGCCATTGAAGAGCGATTAGAAATTGGAATTAAATTTAGAATTCAATTTTGAATTAGATTTCTTTTAAGCTGAGAAATATTTTCAAGAGATTTTAAATATTAGGGTACTCCAATTGATAATATATATATAACTAGCAGACTCGCCCGCTTCGCTGCTTATTAAATGCATTTAATGTTTAGGTATTTAGATATTTTCTAAAAATTTATAGCAAAGATATTCCATCCAGTAAATAAAGATCACCCTCTCTTCTCCTGCATCTTTGTACGCAGACAAAACTTCTCTCCCCCAAGCACCACAAATCCACGCTTCAATCCACTCCAAAAACTTGACCAAAGTCCCCAAACAATCATCGATACGCACTCCGGTTGGAACTTGCAGCTTGCACAACTAAAGGAGCTCCGTGCCACCTACAGAGAATAAAATAAATGTGGTGGCACTAGAAACTTTTGCACCACAGAGAAGACAGCGAACTCGAACTCCTCTTAAAAGTAACCTCTGGTGGAGTAGGATTCCTTCTTAGCTGTGCCACATTGAAAATGTTGTTTTGTTTTCCACTGATTTCTGTTGCTGTTTCTGTGACAATTTTTGTCATGTTATTTGTTGGCTCTTACTGCTGTTGTTGTTGCTGCTGTTTCTGCGGTTTTGTCTTTCGTTGTTTTTGTTTCTAACAATTGTACTTTTAACCCTTGTCAAAATCCCTGGCCAGCAGCATGAAACCCAAATAATAATGTGGGTCACTTGACGCACAACCAAAAAACGAGAAAAAAAAAACAAAAACAGGAAAACAAATAAGTTAAAAAAGAGAGGAAAAAAGCAGGAAAAAAAGCTAGAAAAAAGACAACCAAAAACCAGTTGGAAAATTTATTGTCGTCGGTAGTCATTTTTTTTTTTTTTTCAATGGAAAAGCTGCCAAAAAAAATGCCCAAAAACAAACAAAACGAGAAGGAACGTGTGAGTCGCTTCTAAAGACGCGACTCTACTTATACCCGTACTCAGTCAGTAGAATTTTTAAGAATTTTAGAATTAAAAAAAAAATTTTTACATTTTACATTTTTTTGCTACATATGATATCTACATCTACATATACAATGTATATTCTACATTTAACATGTAGATTGTACATGTTCCATTTGGATTCTACATCTCCTCCGCTAGGGGTTGCTCGCGCACTGAACGCGGCAGAGTGTGCGAGCGAGAAGGAAAATGAGTTGCGTTGTCTGGAACGGGAGGGGGAGGGGAAGCAACTGAAAATGAATTTCTTCATTCTGGCTATAATTATGATCCGATCTGATTCAAATTTGGCAGTCTGGTAGATATGGACATTCTCTACGATAATGCGTTTTTAGTTTTATCGTATCTTTAAAAATGTGCCTGCCACAGATTTTCGTCCTTTGTGTGGGCGGAAGGGGGCGGGGCGAAATTTTGAAATACACTTGTAGCAGTGTGATATCACATGAGTCTGGAAACCAAATTTGGTTGCCCTAGCTCTTATAGTCTCTGAGATCTAGGCGCTCATCGAGACGGACAGACAGACAGACGGTCAGACAGACATAGCTATATCGACTCGGCTATTGATGCTGATCAAGAATATATATACTTATGGGGTCGGAAACGTTTCCTTCTCTGCGTTGCACACATCCACTTTTACCACAAATCTAATATACCCCTTAACTCTTTTTTGAGTACGGGTATAAAAACCAAACCAAACCGAAGAACAACTGAAAATGTTGTCATGCATTTGCTCTACTTTTGGGGATGCCTCCCCACTACTGTTTACTGGTATATATCCATCTCTATATGTAGTTCAGAGTGCAGCCTTCTCTCTCTCTCTCTCCCTCTGCGAGTGCCATCTTCTCTTTCCTGTCCAGTCTGTCTATCTCTTGTTTTATTGAGTGTCGCACAAGCAACGCGGAATAGTTTTTGTTTTTTTTTTTGGATGGGGGAAATGCGATTTGGTTTTGAGATTAGCTTTTGCTTTGACTTCGTGACTGCAAGAGTTCTAATGGGAGTATTCCCACGTATTTTGTGTGTGTGTGTTTTAATTTATTTGTAGCACTATAGATAATATTAATAGGCCCCCAGCCCCCACCATCAAAATAAGGGCCAAAGGTAAGCCCAGGGCTCGCCCAAGGCCCGCCCATGAGTGTTTTCGGCCTGTGAAAAGATGTCACGCCATAAAGCTGCTCTTTATTGAACCCAATTTTTCGGTTGTTCGGTTGTGATTTAGGTTTTAGCGATAGCCCGGCCTACGCATACCTAGCACACAGGCGGAGTGGAGTGAGGAGAGGAGGGTTTCTTGCTTAATAGTTCCATTTATATCGCTGATGGTCGCAGACTTGACAAATGTTTTGTTGAATGTGTTGTATTTTATGTGTATTTTGTGGGATGACCATTTTAAAGAGGAGAGAGAGATTTGTACACTATTTAGTAGAGGAACCTTTACACTTGTGTGTGTGTGTGGGGGGTTTCAGGACAGCTGCTGCATTTTTTCGTGTACCTTAAAAGACAATACTTTCCATAGAATTATTTCATTCTCGGTGTTAAAATGCCCATTTAAACCACAATTTTAATACTTTTTTTTATTAAATTTAATTTCCTAAACTCAAGAAATATTCAAATTAATTCATGATTTAATCTATCTAACAAGCGAGTCCAAATATTTGTTTCCAAAATTTTATTGGCATTTTATTTACATTCTTTCCCTCCCCACCCCACTCCCCGATTCCTTCTCTGCCTGTCCTTCATTAAACGTAGCTTAAATCCATGTGCATTTTGTTGCTGTTTTGTTGTTGCATTTTAGTTGCAATTTGCGGCACTTGAAAGCGAAAAGCAAAGCCCAAAAGCAAATGGCAGGCAAATGGCAAGGAAATGAAAATACTCGACGCTGGCTTTTTCTTTTTTCCTTCTCTCCTCTGCTGCTGCTGCTGCTGCTTGCGATTGTCCCTTGGTTGGTCTCCCATTTACACTCCATCTCCCTTACCCTCACTTTACTCTCCCACCATCTTCTGCCCATTTGCTATCTTATTCTGATGTTTTTCTTTAACCCCCCTCCCCTCTACGACCACCTCTTTTGCACCTGTTTAAATAGCCAAGTTAGTTGTGCAGCTAATTAAGTCAAGTTTATGCAAGGAAGGGAGGCAGCGGAAGGGAGTCGTCGTCCCTCCTTTGGCCAGTCTGCACAGAGCTGTCTCTCAGGGGCATGCCACTTCTCTGTTTCACAAGTTCTCACCTGCTTGCTGCCTCCCCAGCCTTCTCTTTGCACTGCGCTCATTTAACCCTCTCCCTGCTGCTTGTGCTCTTCCCTTCAGTCAGTCTGTCTCCTTCTGTCGTTGTATCTGGTATCTACCATCTAATGGTTTTCTTTTTTTTTTTGTATACCCTTTCAAAAGGGGATTATTATGGTTTTGACAAGAGCTTTGCAGTGCAGTAAAGAAAAGGCTTAGAGTCTCCTATTTATGGGCGAAACTTTGACATTAACTGTCATGGGTTACCGCTAAGTTTTAGTAGTATAACTTTTGCTGTTTTTTTTTTTTTCAAGATATTCTCCGGCCAAATTTTATAATCTCTGCCGATTCTAATAATCTCACGATACAGAAATATTTCTTTGCTTCTTTCTTTTTTCTATTTTTGTATTACACTGTATTTAATCTCATATTTTCCAATATTTTTTTTTCTAAAAATTAAATGACAATCTATCAGCAATATCGACCAATTCCTATGATAATATCCCATCAAAGTGTATAGTTTCGAGTCCATCTGCATTTTTTTTTTCTTCTGTGCACACATGTTAAAATGTGAGGAACCCCAGCTGGGGGCAAGCTTTTAATGACCCTTTAGCCCCCACCACCTCCGTCGACCCCTCTAAAGCCTAATGAGAAGGATATAGTGGACGGACGGACCAGACCAAACCGCATTGACAATGATGGATTTACTCAGCTTAATCAATATGAAATGAGTCGAAAAAAGGGCAAAGCGCACAGATAGGTGGGAAGGAAGAGATCCCTAATGCAGCTCCCTATTTGTTTTGTCCCCCACCCCTAGTTTGCCCTTTCCTGTTTTTCCACACTTTAGAGCACTTTTTCCTACTGGCTTGGCCAACGCTTGCTGCTTGGTCAAAGCCAAGTTGTAGTGGGGATTATCCCCACTGTGTTGGGTAGGTTTCCACATCTATTTGGTTTTCACACACACGCAGTTACAGTTACAGTTGGGCTGCTGGCTAAGCTGCTGCTAGTTTTTCCACGGACTCAACTTTTGTTTTATGAGAAAATATTGTGCAAGTTTTTTAATTGCTTTCGCGCGCTTAAAAAACATGAAAAACACAGAGCCAAAAGTCTTTTTTTTGTATTCCCATTTCCGTTGGTATATTTTTCTACCTTTTTTTTTTCTCGTGCATTTTCTAAGAGCAATATCAGGGAAAAACTATTTTCTATTTTCTCTTCACTGGCTCAAAGTTAATTTGAACATTCCCCCCCGTACCCCGTTGCACGCTAGAATCAAATGAAGTTTCTGCTTGGCCAAAGATTTAAATAAATATTTATTGACTTTGGTGGAAAAGTTGGAATGGAAATTGGCTGCTTAATCAGTTGATATATCGGTCGATCGTTCGATGGAATGGCTTAAGAATTATGTGTGAACAAAAAAATGTCAACCACAGAGTGTGAGGAGGAGCAGCCTGAGAACTTCTTCAAAATGAATTCGGAATGAGCAAAGTTTTTCGGCAGATCCCATAAATAAATTGGAATAAGATGAGCAGACAAAGAGACGAAGAGACAGAGAGACAGAGACAGAGACGGAGACAGAGTTTGGGATGGAGATGGAGAGACAGTCGGCTCTGACACACACTTAAATTTGCATATTGCCGTTGCTTAATTTTAATTGAAATTCATTTACATTTAAGGCAACAATTATGTGGATTTTCCCAAGCAAAACAATCCGTAAATGATGCATAAGATAAAAGCGCAGCAAGAGTAAGGGAATGACCAAGAAATGCCAAAAAGCAGAGCGTATAAACCATGCTATACCCTGGCAGATACATTTCCAGGAAAATTGGTATGAAAACCGAACCTCAAGTTGTTTTTTTTTTTTAGCCCCAAGGAGCCAGTAATTTACAGACATTTACTGGCACTTTTTACTACATTTGATTTATATTTTTAATTTATTATTTCTTCAGGTTGCAACCCTCTGCGTGTTACTACCCCACGAATGCCAGGGTACACACACACAAAATACAAAATAAAATCTTTGGAAAATTTGCATAAATTAAAACAAAAGATAAAGCAGAAGCTGTAAGTAAAAGTCCGGAGTAAATATCCCAAGGTGTATTTTGTAAATCAAATGAAAAATGATTTAAATGATTCTGACAACTTTTATCTTTCTTTAGTCTTGGAAATTATGAAACTTTAATCTGCAGTGTGTTCTTCTTATACCTTTACCCCCACCCCCACCCCCTTCCTCTTTACATCCATCATACATAAATATGTGCATTTCGCTCTCTGCTAATCTTGTAGGCTTAAAATTTCCTTCTTGGGCGAATTAGTTTGAGGAATATTGAGGAACAAATTGTTTTCTTGGTCAAGATGTTTTTGTGTGGTTTTTGGCTAAGAGACAACAAATAGACACGACGACTACCGACTATATATATATTTCATGTAATCCCATAATCGATGCAATTTATAAACGAAAGAGCGTAGGAGGCGAGCAAATGTTTAAATAAATTGCATAAGAGAGGGCGAGAGAGAGAGAGAGAGATACACAGATTTTCCATCTAAATATCTGTTGTAATGTTGTAATGCAATCAAAAACTTTGTTAAGCGCATTAGGCAAGAGATGGGATGGGGGGAAAATACGAGGAAAACGCATGCCACAATGGTGAGGAAAATACGAAGAAAATGCATGACAGAAAGTGAAGAAAATCAGAGCCGGGGCAGGGGCAGAAAATCAGAGCAGAAAGTGTGGAAAAGAGGTGGTCGTCGGTGCGGTGCCGGTGCCGCTGCTGACCAATGGCATTGGCCGCCTGCTCATTGTCCATGAAGCTTACACGATTTTCGCTTTACATCTCCATTCCACCTGCTCTTACCACACACACACATGATTCAGCTCCCCTTCTCACCACCCACACTCTCACCCCTTCCCTTTCTGATTTTCTTCATGGAAAGCTGAGCAGCTTGAAAATTGAAAGTGAACTCTTCTCCACAGAGGTGAGGTGGGGCAGGGGCGTTTGGCGAGTCTGGGGTCTTGGACCCTCATCTTCATCCATAGCAAAATTTGCACAACAAATTACACTTTTCATCTGCATGGGCAAATATTTGGCAACTTTCTACAAAATAATTTGCACATCAAATATACTGGGTTGGGGGGGGTTTGGGTTATATAATTTACAGCTCTCAGACGAGAACCAGACGAAATCCCATTTCAAGAGCACAACACTTCAGGGAGCAAACGGTAAACGACTGTATAAATAATTTACATGGATTCTGAAGCAGACACCTTCAGAAAAGGTAAATCAATTTCAAAGTTTAATTTTTGGCTTACAAAACATACAAAAAATATAAATAAATTCTAAAAGTACTGATTTGTTAAATTTACCAAAATTAGCTAGAAAAAGACTAAATTAAAATTTCATAAATTTACAAAAATTAACTAGAAAAAGACTAAATAAAAATTATTTAAAATATTTTTTGTATTCTAAACATTTTTTTGTTAAATGATAAACTAATTTCTTTTAAAACAGTGCCCTCCGAAATGCCTCAACATTTGCTAGAACTTGCAAAATAAGTCTGGAAAATAAGTAGGAATTCAACGAATCCAAAACCAAATCCCCACTTGACCGCAAACATAATTTTGCAGCAGCAAGCAGCAGCAGCAGCAGCAGTGCAGAAAGCAAGCAAAAGCCATGTGTCAAACGTTTGCACTTTTTGCATAATTTAATTTGTGAAATATTTTAAACAATTACAGCGTACCGAGTGAGGAGGGACCGTAGCAAATGGCGAATGTAATTGTGCATGCGAAAATTTCTGCGCCGAGCAAAAGTCAATTTAGTGTGAAATTTGAAATGCTTTTATATATACATATATATTTTTTTTGTTATTTCTGATGCAGAGTTCAGGCCAAGGACGGGTTACGCGACTGGGCCCTACAAAGTTGAAACATGTGCTCCATCATGTGGAGGAGAGAGCAGAGGAGAGCGTGGAGGAGAGACAAGTACAATTTATGCATATGACACATAAGGTTGTGGCTGTAATTTATCCAAGCGAAAATGTTTTCTGCAAACTCAAACAGAATAAATACCGGAAAGAAAAATACAAACAGTTGGAAAAAGAAAACAAAAATCAGCGACAAGCTGAGCCAGAAGCTAAAAACAGAAAAACCGAAAAACAGAACCTGGAATCTCTGAAATCTAAATCAAAATTAGCATCAGCCCACGAAAACAATCGAAATTTAGAAACAAAATAGAAGAGTGCTGGCGAGATTTTAGGGCTAGGTCTAGAGCATGTGATACCCTGCTAATACGTGTATTTATGAGCAACTGAAACTGAAGACACACTGGGAGATAGAGTAAGAGTGAGAGAGGAGCCTGAGTGTTTTTTGTTTCCTTATGGAAGTTATATTTATTCCATTTATATTTTAATTGGAAAAGAAGGGACATAATCATACAAAATATATTTAGCACAATTTTTGATTTTCAATAATTATTGTTATTAATAATTATTCTATTAAAATATTTAAATATATATTCTATTATAATAGAAAAAATTTAAAACAAATTTTCAATCAATTAAGAATCTTTAGTAAAACAATTTCCAAGTCTTTCCTCTTCTTAAAAACACAACACACCCTCCACTAAAAGGAGGGTACCAAAGCAAAAAAGTAACCGCAAAACGAGCGGAAATTTGTAAATAAACAAAATTCCGAGAGTAGGTGGGAGAGAGAAGTGAGAGTGCACAGAGAAGTGCCAGAGCAGAGCCAGAGCCAGAGCAGAGGCACCACTCGATAAGCAAAATGAATGTAAACATCGGGTTAAATTCCGTAACGTACAATTTTTGTGCTGAACAACTAGAGAAACGAACAAGAAACGTAGCACTGGTCCAGCCATTGAGTAGGGGGGGCAGAGGCAGTATATAAAAGTAAGACGCAATTAAAAACAGAGAGAAAAATAAATAAAAACAAGACCAGAGGGATACGTGAGTCGAATATCATTGAAAAAGGGCTAGAGGAGTATTAAGGGGTGTGGGGTTGTTGTTGCAACATGCAACAAATTGAAGGCAGCACGCAGCAAAATGATAAACAAGTACAGTAAGGGTGAGGCAGGGGCAGGCAAACTACCAAAAATAAAAACAAAAAAAGTAGAAAAAGTCGAAAGCAGACAGCAGACCAACAGCAAGCCACGTGCCAAAATCTATTGCATACTTTGTGGCGCAGACAACATGTTGCCACTCCACTCCGCCCTCCCACTGAAAACTGCACTACTTGCACATGCTTTTCCTCCACTACGTCGTTGTCATCATCAACAAAGTAATCATGCATCGTCGTCGTCGACGTCGTCTGGCGTTAAAAGTTTGCCCAGCTGCAAGTTTTTCTTTTTTTTTGGGGATGCCCTGTGATCGTTGAGAGCTGAGGGTATATTCGTTTGGGTGTAGTTTTTGGGCGTGAACGATCTCATATCGCACACTCAGGTTGGTTGCTCTCTCCCAGTTAGACTGAGCTGACTTATTTAATTTTAATTAAAATGTGACATATTCTCTGGCAATTAAAGCAAGTAAAAAAAAAACCCAAATATTTTGCTATAATACCAGGTATTCCTCTGGTCCTATATCCATTACACACTTCTCTCTCTCTTTTTTTTTTTTGCATGTTCTACTACTTTTCTTTTCTTTTGTTTTTCTATTTTTTATTTTATTATTTCCTGGCCTGGCTGCGTCTTTTGCTGTGCAAAATTTTATTATTAAAATGCAAAATTGAAAATGGCAGCAACGTGCTAGGGAACATGGGGCATAAAGTAGTGGGTGGGGTGGGTGGGGGGTGGGTGGTGTGTTCCCATGTAAGTGATGCGTGACAAGAAAAGGAGACCAAACAGTAGAGGCACAAGAAAGATGAGCATCCCACTTCAAGCTGCTTTGATATTAAGAGGAATAGAGTCGAGTAGAGGTAGAGGGTGGGATCTACGTCTACCCACCACGGGGACTACTAAGCATCATCTTCCTTTCCTTTCCTTTGTTGATTCAATTTAAGTTTTACTCAAAGTTATATTGCAAAATTGATTTTGCCTAAGCTTACTGCGCGGCTCACTCACACATAACCACAAAAGCATCGTTTTGGATCGAGTTGGCAGGCCTCATAAAACGCAATCATTTGCTTACCTGCAAAGAGAGAAAAAGAAAGGGAGAGTTTAGATACAATTTATATATGAACATGTAAGAAAAAGTCAGAAATATTTTAATTACTATTTATTATTATTATTTTATTTATTGAATTAAAATATTGGAACGGAAATTGTACATTATTTCCCCTGATTAGGTTTGTTATTTGTTGTTTAGGCTTCTATTTGTTAGAATGTGGTTTAGTTATTTAGTTATTTATTTTAGTTAGTTTTGTTTTTAGCTATTTAGTTTATTTTTTAGTTTTTGATTTGGAAACATCTACCTTTTTTCTTTTTTTAAGTTTTATTATTTGTTTTTTTTTTTGTCATTAAAATTTGCATTTCATTAAAAGATTAGAGGTTAAATAGTTTGCTAACTAAATGGGGAAAACTGTGAGGTAATTGAGGAAAATGAGGGAGAAATGCGAGAAACAAGTGGCAGTAATGGGAGGAATATGTGGAATAAATGGGGAAAAAAAATACCTCAAAGGGAGGAAATGGGAGATGAACATAAGGCAGAAAAGTGAGATAAAAAAATTGAAACAGAATGTGAGGAAAATGTAAGTCAAACGAGGAATAAAAGCGCACAGAAAAACCTTGCAAAAAAAAAAAAAAAACGTTGTTGTCACCTCAAATTGCGAGTGTAAAATTTCATTTAATTATATATAAAATACCCAAAGTGTTTAGTGGCTGAAACAAGGGTGAGGAGGCGAAACGAAAGAGATGGATAGAGGGAATTAGAGCAAGACAGCAGGTGGCAGGGCAGAGCAGAGCAGAGCAGGGCAGGGCAGGGCACATGATGTGTGCATGTGTGTGACATTGAACAGGAAGCTCAGATTTCAGCATCAGATGCAAACCAAAAGGAAGGGGGAGAGCGAAGAACAAAAAATACTGTAATGGGAGATGAGATAGAAAAAAAAAACAACAGAGGAAACAGTGTGAAGAGAGGGCAGGGCAGGGGGGCTAATAATAATAACATTTTGCATGTGAGATAAAGGGAGAGACAGCCAGTCAGACAGACAGCAACGTCATGGAAATATGAATATTCATCAATAATGGCAGGGTAAAAGGGAAAAGGTAAGGGGGGAGCAATGGCAATGGGAATGGCAGAGAAGATTCGCACTGCAACAGAAATCCCAACAAAGGGAAATTTTAGACAGCAAGAAATCTAAGATAAGAAAATAAAAAAAATTAAAAAAAATTCACAAACAAATGCAAGAAATAAATGCAGGGCTATGGCTTTGAAGTTTCGAGCTGTTTGATACCCTCGAAGATCCAGGAAGCTGAAGCGGAATTTCGATCGAATTTGTGTGCATAATTATGCTGCCCTCAAACAGCTAGGCCAAAGGCCACAATACCCTCTAAAAAGAGTATGGAAACACGCAAGAAAAACAACAACAAGAGAGAGAGAGAGAGAGAGAGAGCAGCGAACAATATCCCAAAGAGCTGCCGTCGCACACCTCAGGCAGGGCAGGACAGGGCCAAGGAATGTTTGTTGAGTGGAGAGAGGGGATTTGGCCTGCAGGGGATTTTGCAGTAGATGAGAGAGGCCAGGCCTTTGGTTTCAAGAGAAAAAAACGAAACAGAGGGAGCTAGAAGAATAGGAGAATGAGAAGGAGAAGCAAAAACAAAAACAAAACCAGCCACAAATATTTATTCGCCCTGCGGTCTGGTCTGTCTGTTTCTCTCTCTGTCTGTTTTTGCATTGGAGAAGAGATGACAAAAACTTGATAAAAAGTGGAGCACAAAGAAATCAACTCTCGAGGAGCAGTGGAATGCAACGCTGCAGCAGCAGAAACTGCTGATTATCATGGATGATAGAAAGGAGTGTGTGGGGGGGAGAAACCGTAGCAGATAATAAATATTTATGTGCAGCATTTGGACCACAAATCATTTGAGATTTCCACACACAGACACACACACACAAACAACGAAAGAGTTCTGTGCTCTGCTCTGCTTCTGGCTCTGCACAGATTTCAAGTGAACAACAACAATTAAAAAACAATTTCCGGTAGAAGCAAAAATCAAATTAAAATCCAAATTCATTTGCTACAACATTTCAAAGAATACAACAGCAACAAAAAAAGAAAAGGAAATGTTTTTGGAGGAGGCCTAGGTAAACGGTCGGTCCGTCGTCGGGTCGGGTCCACTCCACTGTCCATTTTCATTCCATACCATCCATGTTCAAACGAAATGTAGAGGCCCAAATAGAGGCCCAGAAAACTCACAGCAACAACAACATAAAAGGGCAGGCAGATGTTTCTTTCGGCAAAGACAGACAAAGAGGGAGGGAGGTAGGGAGAGAAACACACACAAAGAGGAAATGGTTTCTCGACTGAGAGAGATGCCTTTGGAGGCAGGTAGAAACAGAACTCTGAGGGGGCAGCAGCAGCAGCACACAGCAGATGAATCTAGGGATCGGATCTTTAATCCGTAAAAGTGTATTCGTATCTTTCTTAACAGCACGATACATTTTTCTTTTAGGAAAGGTTGTGCAACTCTTGAAGGAATGTCACCTGTAGACGGTGTATAAGCCCATAATAATGGAACCATATCCCCCCTTAAATCACAGACAATTCTTATAAATTATAAATTATATTATTCATTTATTATGTAATTATTATTTATTTATTATTTATTTATTATGTATTTATTATTTAAATGTTTATTTATTATTTAAATGTTTATTTATTATTTAATTATTTATTTATTATTTAATTATTATTTATTTATTATTCATTTATTATTTAATGATTATTTATTATTTATTTATTATTTTTTCTTGAAATGGATATTCGATATTGCAATAATTTTCAAATATTAAAATCGTACAATCCCACAAACAAGTGCCAAGACATTTTTAATATTTTAGTTGAGTTTTTTGCTACTTTTAGAAATTTTTTCCTGGAAAATAAAAACAAAATTGCAATTAAACTATATATAGAGGGTTACAAATCTAGATCCATAGAAAATGTTACCTTTTCTCATAATATACAACAACAGATTGTAATACAAATTCGTCAGGAAGTTGATCATTTGATGATAACTACGGCACTATACCCTTTATTTCGCTTGAAAAAAAATCATCGAATCTACCGCAAGAAACTCTTAAATTCAAAATCTTTCCTTGGAAATATTGTATTTAATAATAAATAAAAAAAGGAAGCCCTCAAAAATCCCAGTACCGTACCTCTACCGTATCAAAAACTAATTGTTTTGCTGTCACGCCTCCTCCTCCTTAATTTTTGGGTCAATTTGAATAAACGGAAGGCATGGCATGGCCTGGCCTGCCAGGAGATTTCTCCTGTGCAACCTTTTGCTCTGATGCTCAAGAGGCGCAAAAGCCGCAGCATAATGCATGAGGCAAATATTTGCCAAGCGTCAGAAAAAAAGATGACGCGCATTGGAGATTGGAGATGACGAGGAAGATGATTATGGAACGGTGGAAAGAGTTCCTGGTAGGAAAGGGCGTAACCTGGAAGGCCATGCCAGGCGGCTGCTGGCTCTCCTCGAACCTCGAACCACTTTAAAACAAAGCAAGAAAAATGAGATTGGAAAAAAAACAACACGGCGATCCAATCCAATGGCAGATGTTTTTAGTGCCGGCAAAAAAAAAACAAGAAAAACTTAATTATACTTTAGATTGGCACTTTCCGAGCCGAGATTGAAGGCCGAAACGGAGACGGAGTAACAGCTAAAAAGAGGAAAGAAAAAAACACCCAGGAAGAAGGAAGAAGCACGAAGATCCAAAAGGGTATGTCAGTAGGGGGGATCGGGGCTTGGCAACACTTTAAATGTCTTTTGGGGCTAGCAGCTGTCGCTGCCTGCTGTCTGGCTGTCTGGCTGTCTGTCTGCCTGCCTGCCTGCTGCATGTTGCATGTTGCTTTGCCAAAGGGGTTAAAGCAGGTAAGAAAGCTGCAACTGCAACTGCAAACTGCCACTGCCACTGGCTGTGCTGCATGTCGCATCATCAACGAATCTTAATAAATGGCGCGGCGACAACAGCAGCAGCAGCAACAGCCAACAGCCAACAGCCAACAATTTATGCTCATCTTCGTTGGTATTTTCTTCAGGGGGTTTTTTTTAGTGTTTTTAGTGTTGCTTTTTTTTTGCTTTTTTGTTTGTTTGTTTCGTTGGTTGAACGTTTTTTAGGTCAACGAAATGCCAGGCCACAGCGCAAGAGGAGCCGTAGTAGTAGCCAGAAGAAGATAACGAAGAAGGAGAGGCCAGAATAAGCAGAAGAAGTCGAGGATGAAGCGGCGCAGCAAACAGCAGAAGAAGATGCTGATGATGCGAGCAAACATAAATAAAGAGAGTGAATGCGGAGAGAGAGCAGCATTGAAGAGGGAACGAGCGAGCATTGACTGCCAGTGGAGTGGAGTGGGTAGAGTCGCGTTTCAGAAGACCCCTAACAAAAAAGAAAACAGGTAGATGTACGGAAAGAGTCAAGCACGAAAGAAGCCAAGATTCAAAATAAAAATTATGACCATTCTGAGCATTAACATCGGTTCAAAATTTACTCGAAAAATAGTTCTTTATATGCGCATTTCCGCATCTCCCCGAAAATTAGTCAAATCTTGGCTAACTATTTTTATTTTTCTTTTAACTTTTATTGGAATTTTGTAAATATTTAAGGTACGAAGGATGAAGGGAGAATTAAAAAAAAAACAAATAGCAGTCTTCCTCTCCACCAATATTTGCCATACGAAAAATGGTAAAGCCCCTCTTAGTTTTTGTAACCAAAAATAAGCAACAAGACTGATTTATTAAATGTAAGACATTTGCTTGAAATTCAAGGGTACCCAAATCTTCGATGCAATAAAGCTAAAGCTGCTTTTGTTGTAGTTTTTGCTGTTCAAGCGCCTTTTGTATTCGTCTCGTCTATAAATCTGTAGAAGAATAGAAACAGAACGGGGAACGGGGCAAAAGAAGATGCAGGAGGGAGAACCAACAGCGATAAAGTCATTTGCATAGTTCAACAATAGTTGATACCCCCACCTGCAGAGATGCCCCCCGAAACCCCATATCCCCTCCCTTTACACACCTACAACAAAAGCCACGAGAGTGAAAAGAGGCACCCGAAAGAGCGCGATGATAACCTTTCGAAAATCAAATTAGAAGAATAAAACCAACAGAACTGGAGGAAGGGGAAGCGCAAGTGGTAGGTAAAGAGGTAAAAGGGGAACGAAGAACGAAGGACGAGGCAAGACAGGTAAGACAAAAAGGCCAACCAACAATCAAATTTAATCAAAAACAGAAGATGCTCCGAGCAGCAGCAGAGGAGAAGGAGGGAGAGCCAAGAGTGGGAGTGGGAGTGGGAGGGGGAGGGGTATTGCCCCCAAAGGACAGAGCGGCAGCCACAAGACGGTGGCTATGGCTAACCAACAGATAGATTGCCCAAAAATATTTGCATTTCCTATAAATGAATATGCAAGAGAAAATATGGAGAATATTTTTGGGAATAAAATAATGTGGGAAAATCTTCGAAATACGAAGAAAAGAAGGAAAAAATCCTGAACAAATTTGCAATTAAATAAATTATAAAATAAATATTCGTGGATAAATTAAATAAACTATTAATTAATTAAATAAATTATAAAAAAAATATTAATTAATTAAATAAATTATAAAAAAAATATTAATTAGTTAAATAAATTATAAAAATAAATATTCGTGGATAAATTCAAGAGAAGTTTAATTGGTGATTGAAAAGAAAGTTTGAAAAATAAAATATAATTCTTCGAAAAAAGTAATTTCGCTTTAAAATGTTTTTAATAACGCGACACACGACACCATAAAAACCCTTATAATTTGAAATATATTTTCCCACTCAAACCTCTAAAATGTGGCAACCAAAAGGTTTCTTAAGTGTATTCTGCTACAAAAACTCCACATCCATCGATTAAACCATCGATCATCATCCTTCTATAGATATCAGAAGTGTGAGTGAGTGAGCGAGCGAGACTCCCTCCAACCTCCACCCACAAACAACTCATCTTCTAATAGCTATTAGCCCGTGTTTATAATTTGTTGCTGCTTATGTCTTTTGAGTATTTTGTCTGAAAAATTCGGTATTCCCTCCATCAAAAGCCATCACCAGAAATGTGTCTGAGAGCCGTCACAACACACACATATGTATGGCATTGCCTCACTCAGCGTTATTATTATGTATATTTCTTCGTATTTTTTGTTTGTTTCTTTTTTCTTTGTATTTTGGATTTGTGTTTTGTATTTTTTCTTTTTTTTTTATGACGTTTCATCTTACACTTGAAAGACGGCATAAAAATGCATGAGAAGTGGCAACATTTGAAAGAGAAATATTATATCAAAAATATACAAAAAGGGTAGGGAGGGTGAGGGTACAATCACTTTGGGATTAAGTGTGCTGCTAGTAGAGAGGGGGAAATGGGAGGCACAGACAGATTTGAGTGTAATTTACAAATTTATTTATTGAATTGACAAATTCATTGTCATTATTAATATTTGTACTATTATTATTTTTATTATTATTTTTGTATTATTATTATTATTTTTTATTATTATTATTATTATTTTTATTATTATTATTTTTATTATTATTATTTTTATTATTATTATTTTTATTATTATTATTTTTATTATTATTATTATTATTTTTATTATTATTATTTTTCTTATTATTATTTTTATTATTATTATTTTTATTATTATTATTTTTATTATTATTATTTTTATTATTATTATTTTTATTATTATTATTTTTATTATTATTATTATTATTATTATTATTATTATTATTATTTTTGTTATGATTATTATTATAATTATTTGCATGCTACTTATTAGTGTATTTGCATGTTCGTTTAACCCAGAAAAAAAAAACCATACAACACAAGCTTCATTTCTGGCCAAAACTTGTATTGTTTTGGTTGAGAAGAAGTCGACGGGCAGTCACCGACAGACAGACAGACAGACAGACAGGTATTGAGCGATTATGAAACCCCCGCGCCATCAATGCCTTCAAAAAATATGATATTTACGATGCGTATCTTTTATCTTACATACAGCAAAACAGAGACGACTTAAAGGCATATATTATACATAAATTATATGTGTATATGATATATGCAGCAGCAGCAGCAGCAGCAGCAGGTGTAATCATTAACAAAGAGCAGAGCAACAAAAGAGGTAACAGCCAAAAGCCGCTTAAAGTTAATTAGTCACTTTATTGCCTGCCTGCCTGCCTGCCTGCCTGTTCGTTGGATATTTTTGGAATTCTCTAATGGGTTTTTTATAGAGTTTATAGAATTATGTAAATGAAATGTTCAGCTGATAGGCTTTTGATAGGTCACCAAAGACACACAGAGCCACAAAGACAGACAGAGAGAGAGAGAGCAAAATAGAATTCCCAGTTCGATTTCCTTGCCCCAAAAGTTATGCTAATTACACTCACAATTCCAGCAGCAGCAGCAACAGCACAAGCAAGAAAAACAACCAAAAAAGAATAAGAAAGAGAAATAAACTAAGTGGGAAAATAAATTTATAATTTATGGAGAAAATTACATGGAAAGAGGCTCCGGGAATTAGTTACAAATTAGAAAATGATTCCGTTGGTACCGCTGCCTGCCCCTTGGGGCACACACACACACACAGACAGACCCACAGAGAGAGCTTTTCTTTCTGTGTTGTCCATCATTTTCACGGGATCCTTGGACTGTGCGCTGTGAGTGAGAGGAAGACACTTTGTTATGGCACCCCGCACAAAAGTCCTGCGGCTACTCCTACCTGCGATTTTCCCCCTACACTTTCCCTCCTCTGCCCCTCTCCTCACCACTCTTAGCTTTTCGCTCGCTTTCTTTTTCTGTTGCCCATCCTTAGGCTTAATTTTGCTTCTTATCCACGGCTCTGGCTCATCCTTGTCGCTCCATTTGCGTTTAGATTTTGTCGCTTCTCGTGGGTTGGGGAGGGGGGGCGGATTTTCTTTTCACTTTTCTTTTTTCAAGCCTCTTTTGGATTTTCTTGGGCTGCTTTTCCTTTTGCATTTGGCTGATTTTCCTTCTGCTGCTGCTCTAAATACTTCCTGCTGGTTGGGGTGGCGGGGGCGGGAGATCCTAAAGGATCCCTGACAAACAGTCTAGCTGGAGGCGTGTGGCGCCTAGGTTTTCCTTGCACCTGCCACATCTTTGCGCAGGTGCTTTCCCCTTTATTTCTCACTCTCTGCTCTAATTTTCCTTGCAAAAAAGGAAAGGAAAATGAAGGGGGGGGAAGAAGAGCGGGTTATCACCGCAGGCTTCACGGTGCAATTTCCACGCGTTGCGTCCGTTTCCCGTGCTGCCTGCTGCGTCCTCCTGCATCAGTGGGCTGTGTGCTGTGTGCTGTGGGCTGTGGCTGTTCCATCCTCTTGTGTGGCAAGGAGTCGCGTCCGTCTGTGCTGCCTTCGCTTGTGGCAAATCCTGGGCGTCCACGCGTTTTGCATTTAATAATTAAAATATCCCGGGTCCAACGCCAACGCCAAAATGATTTAAAGTGTCAACGCAAAACGTTTCGCAACGGCAGAAAGGTCCGGTCCTCTTCTTGCTGTCCCTCGTGTACCCGCCCGTGTGGCAGGACATCTGCTTGCTTGGTGTCCTTTCGCTGGCTGTTTGGCTGCTGCTTCTTTCTTTCTAGGAATCTGCGCTAGCTACGCTTTTGATGCTTTTCCCTACTTAGTTTTGTTGCTATTTTTAACGCCTTTTTAATTATTTTTCACTTTGGCAAATGAAAATTGCGACCCAAAGGGGCAGTCCATAGGGGTCTAGGTTTCACAGAGGGTGCCCAGTGAGGAGCAGTGAGGGGTGGTGGGGGGGAGGCGCAGGTCCCAGGGTTATCTCATGTCCAGCTGCGCTTCTCTTCCGGCTCAGTTGTCACCTTCCACCCAAAAAAAACAAAAACACAAAAAAAAAGCAAAGGAAAATGCAAAGGAAAAGCGGAGCAGCAGCAGCATTGAGGGTACATTTACCTGCAGTTAATTTTGGATAAGTGCCACGCCCCCCCAGCCCCTTGAACGCCTCTCAACATGACACTTACTCCAGCTCTTTCTGGCACCCCCCTTTCCCCTCTCCCTACTCCACACGCCGATCCACCATGTCCCGAGGTGTTTTTTAATATTTGAATGCACTCCTCGTGCCATCTCTTTCGTATGGACTGACTCCTCTCTCCAGCTACTACCTCTGTCTCGCTTACGCACATTGTGAGTAGCACACATCCCGGTTTCCTGGATATCCTTCCTTTGCCCCTCTCCACACCCCCCCCCCCCCTTTCCCACCTCTTATTATGCATGATGCGCACTAAGAGAAGATTGGTGAAAAAAAAAAGTTTTTTTCTTTCTTTCTTTGGCAGGCGGCTGCTAGACAGACACACACGCCCCCACCACCCACCACCGCCCACCTTTACGAATTTTCAGACTTGACATGGTTTCCTTTTGCCATCGCCAAATACGCTCCCCTTTCCCACTTTCCACTCCCTCCTCTTTAGAGCTCTTTTATATCCCTTCTCTGTTGCAACTCTGCAGGAACGGCAACAACACTTTTTTCTGCATTAAATTTTTAAAGTTTTAGTATATTTTTCACTACCTCATTTTGTGTTTAATTAAAAGTAAAATACACTATAGAAAAAAAAAAGAAAAGAAAAGAAAAAAAGGAAAGAAGAGGTGTATGGAAGAACGATATCGATGAACCAATGGGATGCCCAGAGCTTCAACATTTCTAGCAGATTCTAAGCCCAACCAGATCCATACGTTTCTTTGGGTGATACTTTTTAATATTAAATCTTTAAAAATAATAATAATAATTCTCTCCTTGTGCTTAAAACTTCCCCTAGGCAGAAAGGAAACAAGAAACATCAGCATACCAGCAAGAAAAGAGTAAAGTAAAGGAATCAGCTCGTAGAACAGGAAGAAAAGAGAGGGAGCAGGAGAAGCAGCAGGAGAAGCAGCAGCAACACACATTCAGTAGCAGCACAGGAAACATTAACATGACTCATTAACAGACGCTGCTTTACAGCCGCGTGGAAGTAGCCAGCCCAGTCTTCGGAGCTCTTAACAGAGGAAGTATCTCGTATCTCGGGGTTTGCTTGCAAAGTTTCTTCTTTTGCTATTTCGTTTGCTTTGCTGATTCATCAACAAAGCCAACACACCGTAGAAAGAGCGGAAATGTTGCGTGTGTATTTTTTTACGAGGCAGCGGCAGCGCGCATAAAAAATATATATTTTATAATTATAAAACCATAATATTATTATGTGTGTCATCTAAAAAAGTTTTGATTTTGGTTTAAGACACAGCAACGAAATTAGCGGCTGACTAAGCCACGAAATGTATTCAAGTTTTCTTTACTTTAATGCTGCAGAATACTCTCTCTCTCTCTCTCGTGCTCGTAATATTTTGGTTGTGGGTGGGGCAAGAGAAACGCTGCCTGAACTGTGATTTCATTGGGGAATTCTCGCTGATCAAGCGAATAATTTCCAGATGTAAAGATAAACGATATACTCGTCGTAGCTTACAATCTTGACGCTTGTGAGTCATGTAAGACTTTCGTGGAAGCAATTTAATTTCATTGAACAACTTTTTCCGCATCGTTTTCACGTTTTGACGAATGCTACACAAGCAGAAGCAGCATGTAAAAACGGGTTACAAATTTACCATAAGCGAGTGGACACATTTATTGAATGAACTGTGCAGTAAGAAGAGAAGTTCTTCGGAGTGGAATCTGTGTGAACAACAGTCAACATATGAAATGTAGAGATGTATCAATAATATACTTAAAAAATACTAGAAAATATAAAATACTTATAAAATAAAATACTAGAAATACCAAAATTATTTTTTATCCGTTTTATGTCTTTTTCTGAGATAGAAAATATACCAAGCAAATGGTATATTAAATTCCCCTTAATACCAAAAAATACTATAGAAATGAATAATATTCTTAATTTGTTTCCCACAGCTTTATCTCCCTACGTTTCATTGAATGCCACAGATTTCACCTAAATTCTCTGTTGTTAGAAAATGCATTTAAGATGCATTTTTTTTTTTCACAAGCGCAGAAGCAAAAGCGGACCAAAGTTGATAGAAATCTGTTGACTGTTGTTGTCGCTGTCTCTGTGTATTTGTGTTTGTTTGTTGGTTTCACATGATGTTTCCTCTTATTCTTTACAAATGTCATTAGGCACAAAGCACAGATGGTAGAGCGAGCGACAGAGGAATCTAAGCAGACACTCCACCATCTCTATCTCTACTCTATCCCTCTCTCAGTCTGTGTCCCATAAAAAATACAACAAAATACACATAGAGACATGGATGATGACGATGAGAATATTTCCCTCACAAGCAGCTCAAAACTTTTGCCCTCCCCCGTCTGCTATATCACTCTCTAGCCTTGTGGCAAGTGCATTTTCTGTGTGTGCAACAATCTCTATTTCTGCTGCCACATTCTATCTACTGCCGCCTCGCACCCAAAACCTTCCACTTCTGGGAGCCTTCTGTGTGAGTAACTGCCAACAGTTTGACACACAAACACAATTACAACGATCACGACACACACAATTTTCCGAAATGCCAACAACAACAACAACAAAAAAATAGGGAAAATAAGCAAGAAAAAGGTTTGCCAGAAGCCCCACAAAAATTGAGTTTTGAGTTTATCAAATTGCAACAATAAAAGAACTCAATGCAATCACACCACAATACGGGAAAAGGTAACAGCACGAGAGCAGAGAGAAATGCAATCCAAATAAAAATGTAGCAACGAAATAGAAAATGTTTAAAGGGCGGATTTAAAATTGGAGGTAAAAGTGTGGTTGAGATTGTCATCTGCCTTTTGTGGAGGGGTTTTTTTGGTTGATAAATCTTCGATTTGGGTCAGGTAAATCCATGGTGGACTTACAAGATGCGTAGCTAAATTTAAGTGGAGAGCGGAATTGGGACAAAAATATATAACAGAAAGCACTCTATTTTTTTTTTAAATACATTTACCAGTAAGCACTCTTTTTCTTTAAATACATTTACCAGTAAGCACTCTTTTTTTTTTTAAATACATTTACCAGTAAGCTCTCTTTTTTTTTTAAATACATATACCAGCAAATACTTGTATTTTGTAAAGAAAAAAAATACTAGCAGCAAATATAATGTTTACCAGATTTTATTAATTGAAAGGCTTTTGTGGCAAAGCTCTTATGACACGCTCATGTCATGCTGTGCAGGACAATGGCATTCCATTAAGTACTTAAAAAAACTACTCAAAATACCACAAAAATACCACCAAAGGAACAAAAACATACCGACGAACACAACCCCATTAAATGTCAAGCAAAAGGCATAAATTGAAATGTATTGGCAACGGGTTGGATTGGGGTTTCTTTTTTTGGCGATGCACTCCCAAAGTGGGCGGTAAAACGGGGGGGGCAGGGGCAGCACATTGGTGTCGGCTGTTCCATAAGGGCTTAAAGCCACAGTCGGGGGGCTGGGGTGGTGGAGTGTTTCTGTGGTCCCCCCTAAAAAAAAAGTGTAAATTATCGAGTTTATGTGGCAAAAAGTTGTACGTAAAAAAAGGACATCCTGTGTGTGTGACCTCCAACCCCAGGCTCCATCCCCACCCCACCCCTTTCCACTTAGCCCGCTCTTTGCGGGCTCCCCCCTCTTCAGCACTGCCCTGCCCCTGCCCCACCCTGATCATCCTTTTACCACTCCATTTTGTTGGAAAAGCATTTTGTATGTCATACTTGTTTGTTTGTTGCTTCCAGAAACAACAACAGCAGCAGCACCAGAAGGACATGCAACAACAACAACAGAAAGAGAGTGCCAGAGTGGGGGCCGGTCGAGGTGGCAGGCAAATTGGCAGTCACCCGTTTTTGGGATGCCACCAAAAAAACAAAAAATAAAAAACGAGAAAAGCGCCTGCCAAACGGTCTGAGAAAAAACAAACTGGGGAAACAGGGGAAGCACGGGGGTAAAATTTTACGCGACACGCATTCCGAAAAATGCATTTATGTAGGACAACACATCCAGAAGGGGGTGGGATGAGAGATGCACGATGCAGCGGGAGGGAGTTGCATAATTGGGGGGGGGTGCCTGCAACGAGTAGGCGTGGCAGTGGCCCTTGTGAAATTTTGTATGAAATTGTGGTTTTGTATGCGGCCAGAATCTGCACTGTTCTGCTGCTGCTCCTCTCAGCGCTCCCATCGCATGGTGCCAGATCCCACCCTCCCACCTCTTCTCCACCGTTCAACCGAATGTTTGGCAGCCATTTTTAAAGGGGCAGCACCCCTTTAGCCCTGCCAACCCGTGCCGTTCGGTTCCGTTCCGTTCCTTTCCGTTTCGACAAAATGATTGCAAATTTTGCGTTTGTCCATCGTTGACAGCGACGATTTTTGCCATAATTATTATGATGATGCTTGGCATTTGGCAAACATGCAAAATGTGGGGGGGGAGAGGAGGTCTGTAGTACCCATCCCAATGCTGAATCCTGCCTGAATCGAAATCCCGTCCCGTCCCATCCGACCCGCACACGATGGCCAACAGATGAGCCATTTTATTGCCTGTGCATTTGCGGTTAGCGACTGCGGCTAGAGGGATAGGAGCGGCAGCGGGAGCCACCACGGGCCACGGGTCAATTGTTTATGCGAGAATTTTGTTGGCTTGATAGAAGTGGGTCACAGATAGAGAGGGAGACAGAGAGAGAGATAGGAAGAGCAGTGCATTCCAATTTGTGATTTACGGAACTGGTTCATCGAACCTTGAATTGCAAATTGCACAAATTTAAAATGGAAATTCAATTTTATTTTTCAGACATATTTAAGGAACATTTTAAAGAGTTTGGCTCACAGTTTTAGGTACACAACAAATTTTAAACTGGTTCATGGGGTCAGAAAACTTCCGAGGAATTTCTTTGATAACAAAAAATGAACTAGTTCCTCAATCATTATTTGTTTTTGTAAGAAATATATTGCCAAAACGATTCGTAAAGCTATCCTACAACTAGCGAATTTCCTGTACTGATTTCTCCAGTGAGTTTCCGATCTGAACTTGTTCCAAAGTAACGATAAAACTTAAGGAACTAGTTCCAAATTGATAAGAAGAAACACCCTATTTAATTATTATTTATTATTATTTAATTATTATTTATTTTATTTATTTTTTATTTATTTTTATTTTATTTATTATTATTATTTATTATTATTATTTATTATTTTTATTTATTATTATTATTATTTATTATTATTATTATTTATTATTATTATTATTTATTATTATTATTATTTAATATTATTATTATTTATTATTATTATTATTTATTATAATTTAATTTAATTAATATTTATTTTATTGTTAATTATTAATTGTTGATTAGCCTGAACATTTTTGTTTTGCACAGAAGGAATATTTATGCCATAATCATCTAATGGCCAAAAGTTCAGAAAGAGAGAGCAAACAAGTGGGAGATATAGAGAGAGATAGAGAGGGATAAGGATAAGGATAAGCATACCTAAAGTTAGTGAAAATTCTGCTGCTTTTGGCGAAAATGTGAAAATGTTTCGTACCCAAATGGTGGAAAATGGGCAAAAATCGTTTCGGTTTGCAATTGAAAAACAGGAGGGGAAATGTTTACTAGCCTGGCTAGCACACGCCTCTTTGTGTGCGTGTGTTTATGTGTATGGGGAAGCGGCGTCTGTTTTTGATTTGAAAGACGTCAAAGTGCGGAATGCGGTTGGGCGGATGTGGAATCGCGCCAGAGGATCGGGGATCGGGACTGGGTTTGGAGAGGAGAGGAACCAGCGAGCGAGCGAGCGTTGGCATTTGCGTTGCGTTGCGCTGCGCTAATTATTGCGCATCATTGATTTTTCGCTGGGATGAGAAAATCGCAAGGGAAATCGGAGTAGTGTTTGAGCAGTGGAAATCGGCAGTGGCTCCAGTGTTTGAGCTGGCATTCGGGGTGGCAGAATGCTGACGACGACAGCGTATCAATGGATGGCCACTGTACAAAGATGAAACTTCACTCCTCACTCCCCACTCCCCACTCGCTGCACGGTCCAGTCCAGTCCAGTCCGGTCCGGTCCATCTATCTAACTATCAGCAGGGGCTTCTCTTCTACATCTCTCTCTCTCTCTCGCTGTATCTGTTAGTTAGTCCTCTCTTTTTCCAGCCCATCCCACCACTTTTGCTGCGTTTCAAATTCTGAAATTTGAGCTCAAAGTTTGCTTCGCTTTCAGAGTTTCAGGGGAGCAAGCAGGCAGGCTGGCTGGCTGGCAGGGGGGCAGGGCAGGGCACTTGTGTCATGAATGAAATGAGCTTTACGCATGTGACGATGATGGGGTTTCAATCTCTCCATCTACGTCTCAGTCTCCATCACCCCTCCTCCTGCTCTTTCTTTTCTCTTGTGCCGCAAAAGAAAACGTTGTGTATTTTTTTTTTTTTTTTTTTTTTTGCTTTGCCATAATCAGATTTATATGCCCCACCCCGTCCCGTGCCGACCCCGTCCCTCTGCCATCTGGTCACACTTGATTAGGATTTGTTGGTGGCTGGCTGTGGTGGTTTTTGGTGTATTTTTCTAATGCCAATTACAATTACATTTTGGAGCAGCTGCTGAGTGCTGTTTAGAGGGGGGGACCCGAGGCTTTAAGGGGTGCTCCACCAGCTTTTCACTTTCTTTCGCTTTTGTAATTGTTAAAAGGCCATACTTTTTTTTTTTTGTTGTTGTTGTTTGTCTGTGTGCAGTTTTAGTTTCAGTTTTCAGTCTCTAGTTATTTTTTTTACTTTCCATTTCTGTCTCGAGTTTTGAATGGCTAAAATATATTTCTTATTTCTGCGTTTGTTTGTTCATAAATCATGGAAAATTGTCGTGGCTTTTGCATTGTTCATTGGCGTTTTTTTTTCTTAATTAAACAAAATTTAATGTGGAAAAACTTACAAGCAAAATGAGACAGAAATCTACCTTTCCCCAGGTTTTTTTCTTTTTTGATGATGGATGCTTTTCATTAACTTAACTCTTTATTTCACAACGAGACTTACCTAAAAAGAGAGAGATAAATAATTAGTTAAAAGTGTGTGAGAAATTGGAATGCGGTGAAATAAATATTTCATCATTAATTAATTAGACATCACATCATTAATTAAGCAAAGGAAAGTGTGGATTATAATTATTAATTATATTAATTATATTAAAGGGTGAAAAAAACCCATTAAAAAAAGGGTGAAATATTTAGACTTGCGTAAGATATAATATACCCATTTGTCTGCTTTATAATTGTTGCCTATAATAAAATATAACTAAAATAGGTTTTAGAAAAAATACCACAATTCAAACATCAAATTTTTTTTATAGATTTGACCTTCTAGTCTACAGAAAATAATACTCTGAGCATACATAGTTACTAGAATATATTCCAAACACTCTCTGGCAATGTTTTGTGATCTATCAAAGCTCACTTGCATTAAATATAGCATTTTCTTTGTAATTATTTCATTGTTAAATGTCAATAAATGCCATAAATTATAATACATAAATATAGCTAACAGTGTTCCTGCTTTGTTAAGTGCGTGCTCATGGGAGTACAATAGCACAATAGATCTCTACAGATGCTCGACAAGGTCAAAAAACATGAACCCCAATATGGTATTATCTGTCATTTTAAATTGCATGCAATTGTATAATCGTAATTCTACCCGCCCCAATTACAAAAGCTCATTCATAGTGCCAAGATCAACTTAATAAATATTGCATTTCCACTATGATTTTATTGTCTTTATAAAAGTATTTTTATCATCAGATCTTTTAACTGAATTGCAGAGCGTATTATCAATATTTATACCCAATAGCCCCATCAGATCTTTCATCTTTTTGGTACATTTTATTTTATTTAAAATTTATTTTGCATTTTCTTGTATTTAATATTATATTTTATTTAAATATTATATTTTATTTACTATTATATTTTTGTTATTATATTTTGTTTTTAATTATATTTTATTTAAATATTATATTTTATTTATTATTATATTTTTTTTTATTTATTATTATATTTCATTTTATTTCTTATTATCATTCGCACCATGACGATCCTTTGTTTTCTGCCCCCAATTACAAGATCTCTCACGTTTCCACTTTTGTGCCCCAACTATAATCTTAAATGGCGCTCTCTCCCACTTCTCCCACTTCCCATGCTACTAAAATAATGCTCCAAAAACTCTCTACGATACAACGGAAATCTATAAACTTGATAAGTATCTCTAGGTTACAAAAATACTCCACAAATCTCGACTAAAAAATGACTCTAAAATATTTCTTAGTTACTCTAAAAACCGAAAAAGCCATTCCATTCAATTAAAAATTACGGAAATGCCTTTCTATTCACTCTCCACCGCCCCTCTGCCATCTGGTACTCCCCCTGTCCTACCCGTAGCCTTAAAAATTCCGCCGTAAAACACCAAAAACCAATTTACCAACAATTTTTGCTCAATCAATAGGTGCAGGGTGGGGAGGGGGCGGGCCGGTGCAGGGAGACCTCTTTATAAATAGTCTGGTTTTTACAAGGAAACGAATAGTAGGGGGTGGTGGGTAGGGAGGACGGGTGTGAGGTGTAGGGCAAACAATGCAACAGGAGATGCATCAGGGGGGTGGCATGCCCCCTGTACACCCCCCACCACTTTTTGGTTGTGGTACATTCTTCAATCAATTTCCATTGGGTTTTCCTCTTCCTCCCACTGCCCCCTGTCCCCTGCCTCTTGCTGCATCTCCTTCTTTCGCTTCTTCTTATTTACTTTGCATTAATTAAACATGCCCTGCCACCTCTCCTTCTCTGCCCTGCCCCCCTCCCACGCACCCTCTCTCGTTCTTCCGGGTGTAGATTTTTCAATCCAAGGGCTGGCTGGCTCGCTGCGGCTGGCTCCCTCCTTCTCCATCTACCAGCAGCATCTTTGGGGTTTACTATATTTAAATGTCTGTGCGGCACGGCACAGCACAGCACAGACGCACGTGCAGCACCAGCAGCAGGCAGCAGCAGGGCCATTTCCTACCCTCTCCCTCTCTCCTTCCCACTCTCTTTGCCATTGCCACATTCGTCTCTGTCAAGTGGCAGTGCATCAGCTGCTGCTGCTCTCTCTCTCTCTTCCACTCCCCCCTCCCCCCTCTTCAATCTTCCATCTTCCCCTGCCTTTCTCTACTTCCATTTGCCACATTTTGCAGTTTGTCATTGTAGCAATTTCAATGTTGCGCTTGTCAATTTTGCTGTTTCTTCTCCTCCTCCTCCTCCTCTTACACTGCATCTTCTTTCTCCCCCTCTCTGCGTCGTCTTTCTCCCCCTCTCTGCTTCATCAGCCTTCCTTCTTGCTCTTCTGCTGCAGCTAATATAACTGCACTGACAGCTAACGGCACACGCTGTCGGTCGTTGGTCGTTTCTTTGGCTGCTGTGTAGGCAATTCCTTCGCTCTCTCTTTCCCACTCCTACTCCCACCACTCTCTTCAGCTCTCGCATGCTTGCTGGCTTTTTACGGTTATTTAGACAGAGATGCAGCAGCCGCAGCATCAGCATCAGAGTTGCATTCTGCTGCTGTCTTGCTTTCTTGCTCTCTTGCCTTCATTTACCTTAGAATTTAATTTTTCTTCTCTGTTTTTCTCTCATCATTTATTCTACCATTTTAATGATATTTGTGATTCTACGTCACGTCTCTCTTTAACTTCTTTCGATTATAGTTCTACCTACTCTCCTCTCTCTTGTCTCTCCTTTATTTGATTCTTCTTGCATCGCTCTCATCTCCCTCTTTTACCTTCTTTTCCACCATCTATTTTTCTGCTAATTCAGTGATATTTGCTTGCATCTTCTCTTGTTCTGCTCTCTTCATGATATTTGCTGCAATTTCTTCCACTTTTTCTCCAAGCTCCAAGTGATATTTGTCTCCCTAGCTGAACTTTTCCCCTCTCTCTTTCTCTTCGCATTTAATGACATTTGTCGCTGGCCCCCTCACCGAAATTTCTTCTGGGTGCAGCATCTTTCAAGTGTCACTGTTCCGTTCCCCTCTCACTTCGTTCCGTTGCACAGACAATTCAATTTCAATGTCGCATAAGAAATGCAGAACTGCCTTTTCTTTGAAAGGCAAGTGGACAGGCCCGCTTTGTCTTAGTCCAAGTGGAGCAAGGAGGGTGGAGAGAAAGGGGGAGAGAGAGCAAGTGGCAGGGAGAAGTGTATCCAAGAGAGCGTAATAAATAGTTTTGTTTTGACACTCTTAAGGCCGCGATGTCAGCGTTGACGGCAGGCGGGCGGCCTACCAGAGCTTCACAGCTCCCATCCTCTATCCCTCCTGCCTGCTCTGTGCCTCCCTGCTGTTTCAATACTCCTACCCCTACCCCTCTTCCTGCTGCTGCTGCTGCTGCTGCTGCTGCTCCCCTTCTGTACTTTTACTCTGACTAGCTGTGCCTCTACTCTGTCTCCATTTCTGTCTGTTGATGCCTCTGCTGTCTCTGCTGCTGCTGCTGCCTCTGTGTGTGCCGCCTGCATTTGACAAGTGGATTTAGCATTGGAGGCATTGAAACGGCAAGAAAAAACCAAAAACAAAAAAAACTGAATGTAAAACGATCATGAGATACCCTTCAAAATTAATATTTCCTTTGCCTAATGCCAAACTATTTGTTTGAAGGGTTGGCTCGGGTGTTACTTGCTCCTCTGTTCAAATCTGCAATACCCTACCTACACCATAGCCTTAACCAATTTGCCAGAGAGAGAGAGAGAGAGAGAGAGAGAAAACAAAGAGTAGAGTAGCGTAGAGTGTGGATGGACCCCGCCACTAAACGATTGCCCAACTCTATCTATGGGGAGGCGGCAGCTGTTTGTGAAGGCTTTCCACACTTTCTTGTTTTTTCTTCTTCTGGTTTTTCTTTCTTTCTTCATTACTTTTTTTTTTTTTTTTGCGGTTTTAGGCGTTATGATTGCCCACTTTTTTGAGTGTTTAAGTGTTTGAGTGTTTCAGTATGTGTGTGTGTCGGTGGGCGAGTAGGCGTGGTTGAATCAACAAGTTGACATTTTAGTTGGAATCTTTTTTTCTTTTACTTTTTCTCCTCCTCTGCTAATGAGTTTTTAAGTGTCGGAAAAAAGGGGCAAAGAGACAGAAAGAGAGAGAGAGAGAGGCCGATAAACATAAAGAATAACACATAGTCTTTTCTCTCCCCCTCCCTCCCACTCTTTAGTGCTGCTTTCTTAGTGCTTCTTTTGCTGCTTCCCTCGTTCTGTTGATGACATTCTTTTTACAGTTATAAATCAAGCGCAAGTCACGTACAGTAAAGTCGTACAGTACTCCATAAGCCCGCTGTCTGATCTGCTCCGCTCCCCACCCGTCCACTGCTGTACGCTGATTACAGACTGCTATTAAGCAGGCTACACTGTTAATAGAGCGACTGTAAATGTATGGAGTACTCTCAGCAGTTGCTGTTAGCTGCTTACTGTTAGCTGCTTACAGTACGACCTCCTCTGTTAAATGTTGAGCAACATGTAGCTGCTGCTCTGCCCATGTCTCTCCCCACAAATGTTGCCCAATTGTTTGATTGCACCTTTTCTTTTGGTTTTTCCCTTCAGCTGCTGCTCGTTTTTTTTTTTTCACACCTTTCCACCAATTGTTGCACCCCCCCTGAGAGACACAGCTGCATTTACAGGTTGGTTCTCTAGCTATCACTCCCCTAGCTCCCCTCCCCTACACTCCTCCATCGAGTGTTGTAATAAACCCCATTTTACACACACAATTTTTAGTGCCTTTTGTTTATTGTTTGCTTTCTCTCCTACTTCTCCTTCTCCATCTCCTGCCATCCATACGTTGTGTCTGTCTTTTGTGGCAGAGTTCGAGTTCATTTGAAATTTGTAACGAACCAGAGTCAAGAAGTGGGGCACACACAGCACACATAATTAGAGAAGGCAGAGAAGGTGTGGGGCATGCCACTACACTACACTACACTACACTATAAGGCAATGGTTTAGCGGGAGTTTGCTTGTAAGTTTCAACTTAATATTTCAACATGCCTCTAAACAACAACACAAAAAAAAAAAAACACTAAAATTAAAATAGGCCTAATAACCTAACTTTTTCTGTTTATTTTTCTCGCTTTTTCTTCACCAAAATCTTTCCATTTTTTTTATAGAAAACTTAATTAATTAGCATTCCACTGCAATATTTTTTATATGCTTCACAAAAATTAATCAACAATAAAAGTTACGAGTAAATGGCAGAGAAAAAGTGCCAACTTTTTGTCTGTTTTTTGTTGCTCAACATATTTACGAGTCTTTAGAGATCTCTGAGCTAACGGTTCTCCGTCTCCCCTGTTAACACAACATTTTTGATGGTGATTGAAGGTTGCTGCTTTTTATTGCTGTTAAATTGTGGCGGCATTAAAATTTGGCAACGAATTTTTATGAATAACTTAGCATCAGAATCTAGGAGATCTATGAAATAAATACAAACTGGTCTAAGATTAAGAAATGCGAGAAAGAAATTAAATAATAGGAGTTCAGAAAATACAGAATATTTATGAGTAATCATAATAGAACCTTTGCTTTTAGTTTCCCTCTAATATGTTTCCCATTCCTGTTTTCCCTCGTTAACAAACATACATATGTACATTTTACTTATATTTTAATAACTTTCATTTCATAAATATTCCAAGCAAATATCCACAATATTCCCCCAATTAAACACTCAATATTCAAATATTTACAAATATATTCTTTTGGACAAATTCTCGCATCCATTAAATCCATTTGAATGTTCAAATGAAATGTAAATAAAATATTCATAAAAATCCTCTTTAAAGCTCATTTTTGGGGCAAAATAATTTTTGCCAATATATTTTAAATCAAATAATTTGAGGCTCTCACTTTTAAATTTGCAGGCAAATAAACAGAGCAGCAGCAGCAGGAGAAGAAACAATTTCCGAATATTTTCCTTTTGGCCATAATTCAATTATTCCCTCACACACACACACACACACACACACACACAGAGAAAAAAAAAACAACGACTGGCAGTCACGGGGCAACAATTTCTATGAATTTTTAGTCCTAATAATTAAAAACAAACAAATATTGAAATACAAATAAAAATTGAATCGAATATGGAATTGGAATTTCCATAGATATCGGGTCGTATAATTTATTAATAATTATTAAACCGAAAAGAATAAATTAATATTCTTATGTCTGGCATTAAAATGGCCACACACACACACACGTACGCATATGCCACCGCACATCCCCCGTTGGATGTGTCTGTTGCAAAGTCAATCCATTGAAATTAATCTGGTCTATTAAATATTTATGTAAACATTCGACAAACAGCACACAAAATGATACCGATAGAAGGGGAAAGAGAATGGAAATGGAAAGGTTGGTTATATCCCGGGGGATTTGGGGGGCAAACGCGTCTGACAAACGCATCAAATTGTGCAAAATTAATTAAAATGCATTTCATTTATGAACATTTAACAGAGAACGACAGGAATTGAAGCACTGGAGAGGTTTGTGCGGGGAAATACCCTAAGAAAATAAATTTTCAAGTAAATTTCTCTGAAGATTATATATATATAAGAATTGGACTTCTTAAGTTTAACGGATATATTTTTAAAATATACAAAAGTTATAAAAAAATTTTTAAGGAAAATAAAAAAATAATTAAATAAAAATAAATAAATAGGAATAATAAATTTAATGAAAAATGTATACAAAATGTATGAAAAAAAATCTGGAATAAAATCTAAAAGTTTTCGCTAAAATAATGGCAATTTAATTTAGGCCAAATTCTTCCCTGAACCGATATACCCTTCCGCTAAAACTGTAATCAAAATCGAACATATTGCCGCTGGGGTTGGGACATTCATGCGCAAAAGTTAGTAAAAGAGTTTGAAGAGGCGGCTCGGCTCTTCCCCGATTTTCACAAACGACAAATTAATGGAAATTAATTCATATTTAATAAGCTTTTACGCAACAGTAAAAATGTGCAAGAAAAAAATAATATTGTAACATTTCAATATTAATTTTAATTTGTATTTTCCTTTACACGTGACGCCGCCGCCTATCCGACTGTCTCTGTTTCTGTCTCTGTCTCTGTCTCTGCTTCTTATCCTGTTTTACTGTGTGTGTTGCTTTATTTGTAATTAATTTTCAATTATGTGCCATATTAATGGCAAATGATTTGGTCACGTTTTCACGTTAATCAAGTCCTCTTTATATATCCTTAATAGATACACCCCCGAAAACACTCCTAGATATGTATGTATGTACATCCAATATCTTCATTGTTTATATTTCCCCATTCATGGGGCTGCCTCTATAAACTGACTTTTGATTGATTTTGTGGCACTAGAAGCCCCAATGTCTTTGGGACACGCAACACAGCGTTTGTGCCATGGATTATGCTGGTTATCACCAGCCCTTCAAGGGCCCCACACCCAACCCAACCCAACCCAATCCTCTTCAAGCCCTCATTCATGCCCTCCCTTCTGCTTGCCGCCACACAAAGATATTCCTCCAGCTAGCAGATTGAAATCAAAGAGAAAATGGTTTGGGGCCAAGGGCCGGGCGGGGCGGAGCATATCGATGACTGCCAAAACTTGTGGGTGGCCAAGGTCACGTCTGGTGGAGGGAGGGGTGGGGTTTATTTGGGGTAGGTTTCCCCCCCTAATGGCAATTGACATAATTACGTAAAGTAGTGCCATAAGCCAGCCCAGCCAGCCAGCCAGCCAGCCAGTCAACCACCTCCTCTCCTTGGCTGCTGAGGCTTTCAGGGTAAAAGTTTCTCAACTTAGATTAGGTCCTGGCCCTCAAAATTCCTTTATTTTTGAAGCTTCTGCTTCCTTGGTCTTCCATCTACCCCTCTAACCACCTATTTCACCTGCTTTTCCCCCCCAATCTCTCTGCTGTAGTCCCACAAAATGGAAATTAGGCTTTAAAATTGCCTTCGAGGCATCGTCTTTAAAATTTATTGCCTAGCCCCTGCCTATTCGGGCAAATAGAGAGGGAGAATTCTCCTTCGTAAATCCCCCGTCCCTTTAGGGGTGAGGGGGTGAGGTTAATACCCCTGCAGGTAAGTGTAATGAAAATTACTTACGAAAATAAAGGAAAACCAGCCAAAAAGAAAACTTCTAAGCAGAGTTATGCGCGTTGTGTGCCCCTGAGGGGGGAAAATGTTTGCCTGGAAAGCAGCAGGAGCAGCAGCAGCAGCAGCAGCAAAAATCTACCAAAAAATGAGGCAATCGAAGGAGAAGAAAGTAACAAGCAGTAGAGGGAGACAGAAAGAGAGACCCCTACAAGGAGTAAGCAAGAGGAATAAGAATCACAGTAAGAGCGAGCGAGTTTTTCGCTGTTTGTTTGTCCTTGAATTTTGGCTTTCTTTATAGAGCCACAGAAAGACTCGACTCCCCCCCACCCCAGCCACCCATTACCCCCCACCGCACAGAAGTTATTATTACAAGCACATTTTCATTGCCAGACAAAAGGACAGGCAGGGGGTCTGCCTGCTGGAAAATTGTGACTGGAGATAGGGGAAAAATCCAAGTCAAATTGGCGCCGAAAAAAAATAATGTTTCGCATACATTTTTTTTTTTCTTTTTAGGGAAATTGATTTTATTTTTTCTTCCTTTCATTTTGTTTTGGTTTTTTTGTTTGAAGAAAATCCATAGAAATTTCACTTCCCTTCTTTCCTTACGCTCCCCCGCTAAGTGTCGCGCCCCCTTACACACGCCCCTTTTTGGGCGACTTGTCAATGAAATTCTTGAGCATTTTATTTGCTTTATTTTATTTTATTTGTACACTTTTGTTGGTATTAATTTTTGTATTTTAAAGTGTTTGACACTCGAAAAGGAAGGAGAGGAAGTGTGGTAGCAGAAAAGTGTGAGTCCCAAAGGGGGGGAGGGGGCTGTGCAGTGGGTGGCAGAGAGTGCTCCATTGGGGAGTGTGGAGTGGGAACTGGTGGTTGGTGGATTCGGTTCTACCATCATTTGTCAGCGGCGTTTCTTGCTCTTCTCACATTTTGGCAGGTGATTAGCGAAAAGAGAAATAAACATTTTTAAAGCCATGCCCCAAGGCCGCTCTCTTGAGGAGCAAATGGAGTGGCAGCAGGAGAGGTGGGTGGTGTAGGAGGAGGAGGCCTCTCAATGAGAAGCGTATTTCGCAAATTAAATGTGAAGTGGAAAACAAAAAACGAAGCGAAGAAAGCAATTTGTGGGCAGAGCAGAAGGCGAATGAGAACGAGAAGCACTTTAAAATGCAAGTGGAACGAAAACATATTTAAAATAAATTTTGTAGAGAAATTAAGGGAAAATAAGAAGAGAATATTAAGGAAATTGAGTGGGTGAATTTATAAATTTCTAACATCATTTTTAAGTCAAAATTTGTATTATTATACACACTGTTTTTTCCTCTTTCTTTTTAATATATTATTTGTACGCACAAAAGCTAAAAATACTCTAAATAAATTATATAGAAATTTACAAAACATAAGAAAAACATAGAGGAAAAAAACTACACTTTAAATAAATTATGTGCAAATCTACTAATGCATAAATTATATAAAAAAGGACAAAAAACAGTAGCTAAAACACACACAGAAAAACACACAGAAAGTTTAACAAATTGAAATACAATTAAAATGGATTTATGCGCGAATAGATAAATAGCGTATAAATTATGATCTAATTTTTCTCTATCATTTAAATGCCATTACACTTCGCTGAGGCTGCCCCCTTAATAAATGAAATGTTATTTCCCTTCTCCAATAAATAAAAGTACAATTCTATCCGCCGCCTTCTCTCTATCCATTAATTCACGTTAATCATTTTGATCTTTAAACCGGGCTGGCTTCTAAACAATTATTCAACGCATTTCATAATTCATTATTAATTTATGGAAACTCTGAAATTCTATGAGCGAATAATCCCCCGCACACATATTGTACTTTTGAGTTTCGAATGTTTTTTTTTCTTCTTCTGGGGGGGTTCCATTTATTTAACCCGCCAATCATGAACTCTCTTTCCCCTCTGTCCATGCCACTCCACTCCACTTCACGTTGATTAAAGAAACTTTAAAGTTTTTAATTAAAAGCACATTGGCACTGTATTTTCATTTATAATTCACAAAAAATTATCAAGTGCGAAAAAGGGGTGGGAAACTGGGGGGGATAATGCAGAATGGTGAGTGGTGAGTGGACAAGGGAGGGGAACTTTTATCCCATTCATACGACTTTTATTGCAATTTTCATGCGCTTCAATGAAACTCAATAAAAATACACATTTTATTTGGTGGAAAAAAATGTTGATAAAAAATTTAAAATATAAAGAAAAAGGGAGCGAAAAATGGAGTAAGGCGGAGAAGGAGAGTGGGGAGTGGGAAAGAGAAACACGGGTATTATATAATAAATGCAAGCGACAAACAATAGGTAGAAAAAAAATACTGGCAATATGATGAAAAATTCAACGAAAAAGTAAAGAAAGAAAGAGTAAATACGATTTTTTTGTTATACCTCCATTCTCTAGTACCCTTTATCAAAATACGGTTCCTCAAATTCTATCAATCGGATTCGCAAAGATTGGTTTTTAGTATTTAGGGTTTTTTTTTTAGTATTTTCTGGTAATTCTAAAATTAATTATAATATTTATTATAGAGTATCTACGACTCGACCTTTCTTTCATGTACCCTTACTCTCCCATTCTGTTTCTCCCTCTCTCTCTCTCTCTCTATCTCGCTTTATTTACAATTTTCCATTTGTATTTTTTATGTTTTCTCTTTGATTCCGCAACGAAATCAATTTTTGTGCCAAAATCCAATAAAAAGCATTTCGAGTGCAAAGTGAAATTAATAAAACACTTTCGGTTAAGTCGAGAGCCGAGTGCTGCGGCGCGAGGGAGAGGTTGTGGTGTACTGCTCTGGAGGTGGTTGTTTGGTTGCACAATCGTATATGTATATATTTTTAAAGAATTTCTCATTATTAAATCAAATATTTTCATCAGTTCTTAATTTTTTTTTTTTTTTTGCGGGATAAATGAGCATTACACATCCAGGGGTTGCAGCACATTTTTTCCAAGGGTTTTTAGTGAGGGTTGGGGGGGAATGAATTTTTTACACTCGAGACGTAATGAAAAACTTCAACTGTGGCTAAAAGACACAGCATCCCATCCCCCTACCGCCTAGAATCTACCCTTAGAGATCATCCCCCACACTCCTTTGCTCAATTGAACAAATGAAATGGAATGTTTGATTAGAAAAATGTTTTGCATAGCGTACAAATTTCTCTCTCCATTTCCCTTCTTAATGGGCGTATCAAAAGGGGGGGGTTGCGGAGGGGTTGGGGTGGACAACCCCTGTCTCACGATTAAAAAACAAAATGCGTTTTACAGAAAAAGAAAAAGGTTTTCACAGTTCATTTTGTATAATTTCTGTGGATCTCTCAGACAGGCAGGCGTGTTTGCCCCCACCTGGTAACCACCATCCTTGGGACAGGACACCCCTTGGCACTCCACCTCCTTCTGCACCAACCATCCCATTTTCTCATCAACAGATGCAACAACCCTAAAAAAAGCAAATTGATATGCTTGAGAAACCCTGAAAAGGCAACAAAAAGACAGATTGAATTGGATTGAAACAAAAGGGGAAGAGTGAGTGCACTTTCAGGGCGGGCAGGGGGGAGTTCGGGCTGTTCCAGGGCTGCTGCCATTGCCGTTAAGGGATGCAAGCACTGATTTTGGAAGGCCCAATCGCTGGGAAAACTTTATGTTCCGTTATCCCCTTTGTTGTTGTTGTTGTTGTTCTTTTCTCGGTTTAACATTTTGCCCGATTTACGATGAACAAATTCGAGTGCTAAACGATCATTATGGGGATTTTTCCCTAAAGAGAGGGTGGCTAAAGCAGAGGGGGGAAAACCGGGGAATGCCTTCCGGCTGTGTGACTGTGAAATTGAAACATTTTGAAACAGATTTAATTAATTTGTATTTGCATTTGTGGCTGATTTATGGAAATTTCTAGAAAAAAAAAGTCGCACAAAAATTTGAATGTTTGCAATTAGTTTATGAAATATGTTACCAAAATAAAGGAATATGTAACCAGAAATGGTCTATGGTTAAGGGAGACTTTTTGTTTAATACTCGAATAATACTAGATAAATACCACAACAGTAATAAATTAATACTAGAAAAACTAGTATATTGATTTGCATTGTTTTAGTATTTTATGGAAAATTTCCAAGATTTATAGCAACAATTCCCAAGAAATAATTCGAAATTTGACCAAAAAAAAACCAATTTAAATCTTCTCTTTGAATCTACATTTTTATCTACCTAAAATTCTAAGCCCTCTCTCTCCCTCTTTCTTTAAGCCTCCTGTTTAGACCACGCTTTTAACCCTACAACAGCTGCAATCAGGGGAATAAACAGCCGCAGTGACAGCAACAGCAACAGAAAACGGTAGCAGAGTAGCAGAGTGGCAGTGAAGGAAAAAGACTCGAGGGGCCATAAATACATCAGACATCAGCGAAACATGAAACGTGCCGGTGGCCGAAATGAGCTGAAACAGATACTCAGATACAGATACATTTTACCAGTTAGAGATACCAGGAAGACCCCCCCCCCCCACAGCCATAGCCCCATAGCTCCAGTTATTCAGATATACATGCAAAAGCAATCAGTGTATTGACCACAACGATTTTTGACATGTTACGCATACAAATTAGAGCAGACGCACGGCACGGCACCGCACGGGATGGGTCTGGTCTGGTCTGGGGTCTGGTGTCTCTTGTACTCTTTTCTCTCCTTTTTTGGTAAGGCACAACAACACAAAAAGCAATCCCCAATAAAGAAGCCAACAAAGGGGCGAAAGGAGAACAGAGAATCAGAGGCACCGGAGGCACAGAAGCAGAAATCATCAAACAGAAGCCCTGCAACGGCAACCGACGACGACAATGACATGAGGGGGTCGTGTCTCCACTCCCCCGAAGCAGTTAAAGAAAAAAATTATATATAAATAAAAGCAGCACAAAAAAAAACAAAAAAGAGTAGTAGAAAAAAGTGCTGAAAGGGGCAGAGCGATAAGTGTGGAACAGTAGCAACGATAAATGAGAGAGAACATAAAAATATGATAAAAAAGAAGCTCAAACTCAAGCGAATGGGGGGGAATGCTCTTGGAGATCAAGAAAGTTATTTAGTTTTTCTATAATTTTTAGTATTATTCTAGTATTATTCTGGTATGTTCTAGACTTTTGCTAGTATTTTGCTACAATATTCTGGTATTTTCTGGTATAATTTTCCAGCAAAAAGTTTCGTTTACATTGACAAATAAAATTGGATTAAAAACGATATTTATTTCTATCATTCATTTAACAACATTAAAAAGCCTCAGTGTATGTATTTTCTGGATCAGTGTACTTCCACCCATCCTAAAGCATCTTCCCACAGTCTGTATTCCACACTTGAAATCAAAATCAAGCAAAAAATCTAAAGGCAACCTCTCCGCCTTGCCTCCCTTCAACAGAAATCAGAAATCATCATCAGGTAAGCAAAACACAATCCATGCTAATGATCCAAACGGTCTTTAAGACGAAATCCCCCCCCAACCAAGACCCCAAAAAGCCAATTCGCATTCCCAATTCCAATTCCAGTAGCAGTCTTCCAATCAAAAAGGAGAGGAAAGGTGTGTGGGACGACTCCCTCACTAAGAGCGGAGCGACCGGAGAGAGAGAGAGGAGGTGTGGAGTGTGGAGTGTGGAATCTCAGGTGAGGTGCGGCAGGCAGCCCCAACCGTTGAAGCGTGACAGTCGAGTCGGCTGTTGCGGCGCTGCTAACTTGGTCAAGAAATAAATGCCTTCACGTCTTCAAGCGCGACTCTAAAAGCCGCTCTGACGCGACTGTCTGGCGTTTCCCCAGCGATTTCTATCGCTTACAAACGTTTAAAGAATGCAAACAAATAAAAAACAAAAACGCCATAAAAACTGCATAAATAAATACAAAAATTAATTGTTATGCCAAGCAGAAAGTTCTTAAAAAAAACTAATATTTTTTACAGCGTAAAAAAATAAAATTTTGTTTGATGACAAACGCGCGAAAAGGTAAAAATCATTGCCCTCGCAACGGTAAAAATATAGAAAAATACGACGATATACGACGCGAGTATATTCAAATTCATTTTCATATTCTGCAAATGTTGGCGCTACAATTTTTGTGTAAAACCAAAAACCCAAAAACTAAAAACCAATGACGAGGCCACCATTGAGGGGTTAAAAACTTTGGCGTCAGTCAGCAAATGTTATTGAATTTTTATTGCATTTATTTTGTAGGGGGTATCTGCATTTGGTATCTGTATCTGCGTATCTGCATGTACGTGTGTTGCTGTATCTGTGAGATACTCGTTTAAATGTTGAGGAATTCTCTTTCTTTTTGTTATCTGGTTTTTTAGCTGCATTTCGGCTGTTGGAGTAGTTGTTTAAACAGCTGCGCGTTTTCAACCGCCACCCACCTCATCCACATGCGCCGGAGGCAGGGGAAGGTAGGGCCCACAGAGGCAGCAGCAGATAAAGAGGTGGGGGGCATGCACACAAATACAAATATAGAGCTACAAATAGCGGCAGATTGAGAGAGATACATTCGCTCCCCCGTGCGTGCCATAAATTCCATTCCATATGCCAAAAAAACATCATCAAAAAACTAAACAAAAATTTCACAAAAAAAAAAAAAAACTAAACTTTGAATGGATCTATATGGGTGACGGGGGAATATCCTATCAAAGGGAGGGCAATGTTGCATACCTTTTAGTTGGGCAAATAAAATTAAAAGAAGGTTATATTTAAAGAGAGGTATATGGAAGGGATATTCCCATGCTCAGAAAGTTCTTTAAAAGTAAGAAAAATATAAAACCAAATATTTGAAGATTAATTTAAGTATTCCCATTTTATTTTCCATTATTTTTTTTTCTGATAAGTTATTGTAATTTGCTGATATTTTCTAGAATTTTGTGGTATTTTTACCGAAAACATTTTCCTGGCGGTAGGAGAACCTCTCAAAGAACTAGCGTAAAACTAAACCAATTATTTATGTTAAAATCGTTCTCTTTGAAGCGCCTACACCTATTTTGATTTATCTTTACCCCGCACCCCTCCCCTATAACCCCACACACTATCTCTATCTCTATCCCTCTCTTAACCCCTGCCTCAGCCGAAACTTTGATTTTCCAAATGCAGAATTGTGAATAAATTTTGCTTTTTGCGCCTCGTTTCTCATTTCCCCCATTTGCCAGGAATCCTCTGCGCTCTGCATTTTGGGTGTTTTTGTTGTTTTGTGTCTCTGCTGCAGCTGTTGCTATATCCTTCCTCTGTCTCTGTCGCTGTGTTTCTCCTTTTCTGCTGGTTGTGGCCTGTGGCAGAATATTCCCGCACACGTCGCTGAATATTTTGCACGTGGATGGAAAAAGTGTTTTGGAAACAAACAAAATATTTGTTTAATTTATTTTAATTTCAAACTTGCAGCAGTTGCAGATATTTCTCTGCATCTCCCTGCACTCTCTCCCTCCCTCTCTTACTATCCCTCTCCTCTGTGCCTGGCAGAACAACAACTCCGGGAAAAGTGAGAGAAAAAAAACTAAGCCACAATCATAATTCACGCGCTAAAAACACGTCAAGAGCGGTTGATAGGGGAAAAAGGTTGGCTGGCGAGAAAGGAGCTAGAGCAGAGCGTGAGAGGAGTGCGCGAGGGGGCGATAGAGAATGAAGTTTTTGGGTGCCGGCAGCGGCAGGCACCAGGCACTAGGCACCAGGAAATGAAATGATTGTGGAAAAACTCAAAGGGAAAATGGGCTGCAGGGGAAACCCAGCGGAGGAGGGCAAGGCAAGGGAGCTGCAAAGAGGGAGAAAGAGAGAAAGCGAAAGAGAGGGACACCACACCGACAAGCAGCAGGTAGACGACGAACGGCATAAATAAAACAACATCAAAACGCAAACACAATAAAAACCAAAAGGCAAGAAAATACTCATAAAAAAAACGACGTAGGAAAAACGCATGGCAAACACACAGCACTAAGGAGGGAGGGACAAGGAGAGGTAGGACAAGTGTGAGAAGAGAGAGAGAGAGAGAGTGGGAGGGAGAGTGGGAGAGAGAGAGAGAGCGAGCGCGTTAGTAAACCTTCTTGGAACCGCGCCATCCTTAAGCATATCCTTGATTGTTCTGTTCGGTTCTGTTCCTAGGCACTGTGGCTGTTGTGGTTATTGTCCTTATTTTCCTTAAGCATTTCCACATTGCACCACTCAACACAACACAGAGCACAACACATGACATGGAAATTTTCCAAGTAAAAATCCAAAACCAAATTGGAAGGCACTTCACGGGCGCAAAGGAAGCAGTAAAATTAAGCAGCACAAGAAAGAGGCTTTTCCGAGGGTATTTTTTTGCATGAAAATCTAATGAGAAAATACTCGTATTAATGGAGATTTCCTTAACCACAAAAAAGTGTTCCTTTATGGTTTTTAAATGTGTGAGAAAAAAGTAGATTTGATATAGGAATTAAATCGGTTGAAGAATTCTTCAAGAAATACAGAAATTTCCCCAAAAATCCGCTATGCCTCGTTTTTACCCTGATTTAAGCTCTCCAGGTCCATTGCTCTCTCTCTCTCTCCCTTTCTTTCTCCCCTTCCCCTTATACTTATAATCTCTTGTTTCCACACAAAAAAAAACTTTTAATGTATTTTTAATTCCTTGAACCTCCCAGCCACAGCCACAGTCACAGCCGCAGTCACAACCCCCATCCCCTCCCTGCTAACAAATCTAATAATTTGCCACCAGAGGCAAGCAGAGGCAAAGCTTTCTTGCCTCCCGAGAGAGTTCATTGATTTGTTCTTCAGCGACGCTCTCCAAAGTTCTAATGTCAGGCGTTGACAGGCAGGCAGGCAGGCAGGCAGGCAGGCAGGCAGTTTGTTCTTTGGCTTTGGCTTTGGCTTCCCCCCTTTTATGAGCGGCAAAAACCACAATAAAAACCTACTGTCAAACCCCCAATTAAGATGTCAAATCAACACGTTTTATTTATTAAATGATTACCACACACACACAGAGAACACACAAATGGAAGGGCTGCCATAAACTTAATAGAGTTCGTATATATATTCCCTCTAGAGAAGGAAGTGGGAAGAGGGCGAGGGCGAGGGGGGCAGCACTAATCACACGACAAATTGAGAAACGAAACCGATTGAGTGATTCAAATGATGGCAGGGGGATTATATACACATCTATGTAATTCTGAACCCCCGCCCCCATTTCGACACTTTCTGTGGCACCTTTCATACACACTTCCCTCCTACCCCCTCTCCAACACTCACGATAGTTGTGCAAAAGTTTCCCCGCTATTTGGTTGATTTTTAAAGGCATTAAAAAGCATTTTGTAAGCCCAAATGATATCAGAACGGAGGAAAAACTTATGCCAGAAGCGTGCCAAAGTAAAGTTTTCGTGCCACACAGTCCGTGCCCCCACTAAATGCATGCCACCCCCCGTCCACATCCATTCGCCACTCCAATCCACATAATTCTCCCCCCATATCACTTCGGTTTTTTTTTCAAGTTCAGCAGAGGGACGGCGGCCAGGCGCTCTCCTGTCAAACGGTAAATGCTGTCAATTGACAGATTCTAGAGGCTCCACAGAGCGGAGGGTAAAAGAGGGTTCTAGAGGCAGGCTATGGGGGGGTTTCCACAGAGAGAGAGAGAGTAGATAATAGTGGGGTGTAGGGATGGATATGGATGCACGCTGAAAGATAGGAAAAAATAAACTTTACGCTGACGTCAAGAACAACACAGAAGCAGCAACAGCAACAGAAACAACAACAGACAGCAACAAAAAACCCCAAAGTGACGCTTGCAGAGAGAGGTGACAACAGAGCAAAAGGGCGACGATGGGGACAGGCGCTAAACGCCCCGCAGGATAAACCACCCAAACCCAACAAATGGCTGGGAGGGGGGTGCTGCGGCACATGGCATAAGTGTTGTAAGGGTGATAAAGCGGGTGGAGTTATCTAAAGAGGGGGGCGGTGCGCAGACACCTGTCATAAACAAAATCCGGCGTTAAAGTAAAACCAAAAGTTAGTAAAAAATAACAAAAGAAACAACAAGGGAAGGATGGGAGCGATGGAACGATGGAACGCTGGAACCGTAAAGGCAGCTCAACTTTTAATTGAAATGCGATGATAAAATGAAGATTAAGCAGAGATTATGTTCTAGAATCTGGAAGATAATTGAAGCAGATATCCTATGGATTAAAAGAGAGCTTATATTGGAGTGGATACTTGAGGGAGATTTCATGAAAGAACTTAGGAACACATTTGACTGAGATATTTGATGAAAATTCAATTCAAATTCAATTCTCAAAAGAGAATGGTATTTTTGCCTCAACATTTAGAAGACAAATTTAAGGATTGTTGACTTGCCATAAAACGTTAACATTTTCTTCGAATTTCTTCGAATTTATAATCACACAGAAGTACTTGCAAATCTTTCAAAATAAATAAATAAAATAAATGAATAAACTTCCCATTTATTTTTGTGAATTATTTTACTTATTTATTGTGGCTTTATGGACTTTTATCTTGTGCTCAAAGAACACTTCTTTCCAAGAACGAATTCTTGGTTCGCAATAATCTTCCCCATTCCTTATCAAATTTACTTATGCCCAAATATTTGTTTATTTTCGTGAATTTTGATTCCCCCCTCTGAGACAGCGACCTTTGCATGATCTGTCGCTGGCTTATCAGCATTTGACGGTGCAGCAAAATTAAGTGCGCAAAAATAAACCAAACGCAAAGACAAGACTACGTTCGGCGGTGTCGCAGCGTTGTTACCCTTTCCAAGAGCGAACCTTTTCTGTCTTGTAACATTTTATTCTTTTTATTTTTCCCAATCCCCCGGCTTCCTCTTCTTCTTAGTTACCCCTATGACCCATTAGAATTTACCTTTGCTTTACTTTACCCTCTACTTTTCTTTCCTCCCCGTAATCTCTCCGCGGATTGCATATACCCCATAAATACTGCTGCACTAATTGCAGGGTACAAGCGCACAAAAGACACTTACCGATGATCGTGAAAAAGTGACAAACAGTTAGCGCTGTTCCACTTCTCCGCCCTGCTTGGCCGTTTATGTTACGGCTCGTTGTTGTTGTTGTTGTTGTTGTTGTTGTTGCTGCCATCTCCGTCGCTTCTCTTTCGGTTTCTATTGCTGCTCTCCTCATTGTGTAGCTGTTCCTTGTAGCTGTTCGTTCTCTTCTTCCTGTTTTTCGGTTGAGATTTCTGTGTGTGTGTGTGTGTGTGGGTTTTGTTATCCTTCTTCGTTTTGTTCTTGTACGCAGATTGCTTAGTTTTTGGTTGCTATTCTTTCAGTTTTGTTTTTTTTTTGCTATTTTAACTTTTTTGCTCCCACTCCGCACTACAGCTTCCAGCTGCTGCTGCTCCTATTCCACTACTCCCGCGCTCGACCCTTAAGGTAACGGCTGTTACCACTCCACTCCACTCTCTCCGTCTCTCACACTCTCTCTACCGTTACACACTCCTCTTTGTTTTAGCTTTTGTTTTTGCGCGACATGGTTTTTGGTTTCTTGATTATATATTTTTTTTTTTTTTGGGAATATTGCAACAAAAATCGGAGGAAGAAATCAAGAAAAAACCAAGAAAATCATATGTCGAAAATGCAACACTATGCAACACACGATTTAGGCCTGGTCTTGAAGCATTTTTTTTTTCAGCCACTGCTTTGCACACACCACACTTCTTCTTCTCCGTTACACACTTCTTTTCTAGTTGTTTTTGTTGTTGCTTTTGTTGTTAGTGTCGTAGCTGCATTGCAAAAGAGCTGCGAGAGGAGCTGAAGAGTGCCGCCGAGCCGCCTGACGCTTGAAAGGTTTCCAAGAAGCGCACACACACTCGCACACACACATACAACGATGCAGCGATACACCGATCCGATATAAACGCGCGCGCGACGTAAGAAAAAGAAACCTGTTTGACAGGTAAGCAGCAAGATGCGTGCGCTAGAGCGAGAGGGCACGCTGCTGCGCTGCTGATGCTGCTGCTGCTGCTGATCGTGTCGCCAACTAATGATGCCAAGCCGGCGTCGGCGCTGACTGCGCTGTGCCTGGCTGCTGCGGGGTTTGGTTTTTTTTTTTCTTCTTCTCCTTTTTGAGCACTCCTTCGTCTTGGTTTTTATCTGCTTCTTCTACTCTTGCGTTGTTGTTTATTAACTGTTGTTTACACACACACACACGAGCACAAGCACACACTCTTGCACTTCTGAATTGTTGCTGCCTTTTTCAATTATTGCATTATTATTTCCATTATTATTTGTGCACAATTCTCATTAATTTTGCTGTTTTAATTGTAAACAATAATTGCATTGAATATTTCGTTATTTTTTGATATTTTGAATTATTTTTACGAAAAACAGCGACTGCGACGACAACGCGGCGACGGCAACGGTGGATTTTAGGTTTTCACGAGATTCGTGTGCGCGTCCGTTCGACCCGACGGTTTATTTTTTTTATTTTTACTTTGCCCCCCGCTCGTGAATGTTGCTAGAAAGCGTGTTGCTGGAAAACGTGTTGCCGGCAAGGGCAACGATCAAACATGTTGAGGTGTGGTTCGCAGGCGCATGTTTTGTTGCGGGGACTATTTTGCTTCACTGTTTACACCTTGCCAAGGCCGGTTAAGACTCATTTTTGCGCTCTCTTTCTGAGCACAGCAACAAATTGGCGTCGTCGTTCAAATTAATAATTATGATTATGTTTTTGAGAATAAATATGACAAATGAAAATAAAATATATTTTTCATATATATAATCGTCTGTTGCATGCCACTGGAAACATGTTGCTTGCACAGCCGAGCTGAGCATAGCCGAATAATTACAGCAAACGAGGGCATAACATTCGAAGTGAGAGCGAAATACACTAACATAACAGTGGCCGCTCTCTGCTAACATTTCGAAATGGAAACGGCTAGCAACATGTTGAACCTTTGCCCAGCGATTTGACGCGTTTCCGGCGCGTTTTTCGAACTGCTCAACAGCGTGCGTTTTTCTGGCGTTTCTTGAACCCGTTTTGTTAACAAGTTTCCAGCGTCGAAAAACCAGTTAAAACGGCAACAAGTTAGCCAGCCAGCAAGCAAGCAGTGTGCCTGCCCCAGCCGCAGCAGCAGCAGCGCCAATGAAGTTAGAGTGAGATGCAAATATTGTATGTGGCAGGGGAATGGATAGTGGAAGAGGGATAGAAAGACTTGAAGATGGATGGAAGGAGAAAAACCGCTTGCGACTTAGGGGCGATATGCTGCAAGACACACGCAACAAGTTCGCCGCTTCGTCAAGTTCGAAGCTTCGTTCGTGTGTGTGTGTGTGTGTGTGTGTGTGTGTGTGTGTGTGTGGTGTGTCTGTGTGGCGCTTTTCGAATTGCGGTTTAACGATCTACTTTTAACCAGTTTTTGTTTGTAGCTGCGAAAGGTGTTGGGTGGATGGAGGGGGAGTCTCTGCATTGAAATCTCTTGAGTTCTTTGGCAGCCAACTCGCTCGCTCGCTCTCCCGCTCGCTCTTCATGTGTGCTTTTGGCTGCCGTTTCTTTTAGATCCTCTCTCTCTCTCTTCGCCTCACCTCTCTCTCTTTCTGGCAAGCAGCACACCTTTTGATCTCTCCCCCGCACTATCCCCTCCCTACACGATACCTATAACCTGTTTTTTTTTCTCCTTACAAGAAAACATGTTCTTCGGCTGACCAAAAGCTGGCTGCTGTGAAACTCTTTTGGGAACGCTTTTTGCATGACAATTTTTTTCGTTGTTGTTGCCATCAGAAAGAAGTGAAAATTTTATGATTTTTTCAGTGATTTTTCAACAGATTTTGTGCTGCTACTCCCTCTACTCCGCCTACTCCCTTCTGCATTCACGCTCTTCCTTTTTTTATATTTCATTTTTGATTAAAGACTCATTTGGAGGCGTCTGGCGGCAGCACAGGAGCCATCCCCATCCTCCTTCACGGCGGATGTCAATGTACGCGAGGCGCATACGGAATGACCCCAGGGAGTGGGAGGATACCATGCCCCCCCATACTGCCCCCCATAAGACAACTTCCTTAGACAATAATTTGTATTATCTTTAACTATTAATTTACTTACCTTCATTAGATTTATCTTTTATAATTAACTCGCTCTTGTGGTAGTTATTTCTTTCAATTTCGAAGTAAATTAATCTGCAATAGAGGGATAAAAATAGTTAGAATTAATTAAAAGGCAAAGAAGAAAAAGATTTAGTGGGAAGACTTCTGCAGAGAGGGAAAAAAGGAGATGGTTTAAGAAGAGTACCGAAAGGTTTTTTTTACGATAAGAAACGTGCGAAAAATCACTGGAGAATTATTAAATAAGGAACGTTTTCCAAGAAACGTTCTAGAACTTACGCTCCTTGTGGCGGGGGGTGGAATGGCCTTACCCTATAAATATTTCCAACCAGAGAAAGCGCTTTGAATACACAGAAATAAGAATCAACTTTCAAATAAAAGAAGGCTAAAGAAGACCCGAAGAGCTGTTAGCCAGTGGAGCAGCGAGAGGAATCTGTAAGACTCTTACTAGGGGTCCACAGTCCAGGACTTATCCCCTAAGAAGATTAAAGTCAACTTTCAGTAGCCTTCAAAATAATTTCAATTAAATCCTAACCTTTACCTTCTTTACATATCAGATATTCCCTCTCCACCCGATTGCCAGCACGCTCCATCGACTTTTTTTATTAAAAATAGATTTTCAGCTCAAGTTTACCCTCTTTGCCACACCACTCACCCCTGCCACAACCAAGAGCACACAGAGAAATCGATTCCAAATTTGATTTTTGATCTCTTGATCTGATTGAAAATCAAAGAACAATTGAAACCCCCAACAACAATAAAAAACAAACTCCTAAAGAACCCAAACACAAAAAAGAAAACAAAAAACATCAACAGAAGCTGAAGAACAAGAAGAAACAGAAGAAGTGGGAGTGGAAGAAGAAGAAAAAGAGTTTCGGATCAGAATAAAAAAAAAGAAGTTGAAGAACCAACCCAAAGAAGAAGGGGAACGGGAATAGCGGGAAGAGGGAGAGGAGTTCAAAGACGAAATTAAAAACCAAAACATGATCTTGGGTTTGGGTTTGGGTTTGGGATTGGCATTGGGAATGGGAATGGCTCGGGGGCTTGAATTACAAACAGATTAAGCCAGAAAGTGAAGGAGCGCAGAGGGGAAAAGAGAAGAGGTAGAAGAGGCCCAAGAAGTCGCTGCAGAAAAGAGCCAAAGCAGCCAAAGAGGTTGGGGGGTATACACGGGGCACATTAACAGAGAGAGACTTTAACAGCATAAGCGGGGAAATTCTAGAGAGAAAAATTCCCTTGCCCTCGAATACCCACTTTGGATATAGTAATCCCGCCGATCTTGGAGAGATTCTTAATAGCCCGCGTCTCCTCTTGGCAGAAAAATATCACAGATCAGATCCCTTGGACAATGGTTTGGTTTATCTTATTACCGAGGCCTAAAGAGAGGCTCAAATGCAGGTAGCACAAAGGCAAGCAGCAGAATGAAGAAAACAACAACAAGAAGAGAGCCAAAAGAACAATAAGAATCGAGGATAAAGTGCGGCTCTGGGTACTCATTCCATCACTTTACTCCTGCTCATCATCATCATCTCTCTACAGCCTGCTCATCATCATCATCTCTCTGCAGCCTGCTCTTCATCCACCTCTTCGTACGTGCTCCTTCCCTTTCCCTTCTACTCTTTCTCCTTTCCCTCATACTCCATCATCAACTTCTTTGAGCTGCTCACGCAATGTAATCGAAGGAGACCGAAGGCGACCGCAGCGAGAGCCCAGAACATGCAACAGTGTGTGCCAGAGGAGTCCAGGTGTCCACAGAGAAAGAGCGAGAGAGAGAGAGAGCAGAAAATAGAATGAAGAGAGACGCAATGAAGGGGGGGGGGAGAGCGAGAGGCACCGAGCAGAGCTCAACAACCGCACGGACGGCGGCCTGCCTGTCCGTCAAGTTAGAGTTGGATGGACGGACAGATGGAAAGAAGACAACGGACAGACGGACAGACAGGCAGACGGACGGACACATGCGAAGGAGACAACACAGGGCAGACAGAGACAGACAGACAGACAGACACAAAGGCCCATAGAAACAGACACACACACACACAAACACACACGTTGACTTTTGGTCAATTGCGTGGACAGGAGGCAAGAAAAGCAGTTTGAAGAAAGGGTAGAAGGGGAAATGGAAAAGAAGGTAGAACAGGGTAGAAGGGGGAAAGGCAAGGGAAAGAATAGGTATTAAAAAAGACAAAGCAGAAGGAGTTGACCATCGCCAGCAAAGAAAAAAAAATGTTTTTTTTTTGCGGTGACGACCCATAAGTGGTCACTGTCCTACACAATTTGGGGCTTTAAAGAGTGAGGTTAAACACTAACTGAAGATTCGATTTTAGCATTACAAAAAATATATATGTAAAATATATATTTCTAGTAACTGTGGCTTCGGGATCTACATACATGTGTATATCATTTTCCTCAGAAATAAAATTAAATAATTTATTTTGAATTTCGAATTTTAAACAATTTTCAAAATGCTCTATTTTGAAGGCCTGGCAGTTATGATAATACCTCTCATTTGTAGTCCCCTACCGCAATAAAGAAACCCGGCGTCGATTATGGCTGGAGAATATTACTGTGACTGAAGAGGCGCTGCCTCAATCGAGTATGCGTAAAGAATTTCAAGAAGGGATGCTTGGAAATAAACGAGCTTAGGAAAGAAACAGCAAAGTTGTGTAAAATACAATTTTAATTTAATAATTTTTTTTTTTAATTTTACTTTAAGACATTTCCCTGTACATGAAACCTTTTTTTTTTTAGCAAACGACAGCCAAAAATTAATAGTACAGACAGCTTAATATAATTTTAATTTAATAATGTTTTTTAATCTTTTTGGTTTAATTTAAATTTAAGATATTTTCCTGTACATGAAACCATTTTTTAGCAAATGACAAAACTGACGAGCTTGAAAACTTGTGCCAACTGTAGCTTAATTTAAGCAATACTTATATAAATATAATCAAATAAATATTATAGCGAGTGGAATTGACGACTTATTTTACGGAGCTTCTGGTGCGGATAAATACTCTGTTGTAGGGAACTCAACAAAGATCCCTACATACATTTGTCGAAAATTGTCAAAAACATGAGTCAAATCGAAAGGAATTGTGTCATATTATTTGACGAAATGGACATCATCATAACCAGGCTTTTGGGTTCACTTGTGCCCTCGAGTATCAACTAAAACGTTCTTATTCATGGTGAGACGCGTTATTGGCTTGGGGAAAATTCTTTTATTTGTGGTGATAAATCGCAAATAAAGAAACCTCGCGATTATGGCTAGAGAATATTTCAGCAACTCCTCTGCTAAAGAAATGCTAGATCCAGCCGTATGCAATCTCCAACTGTTATTTATTAAGATTAACTTTAATACATTATGAAATAATATTAAAATTAATTGTATGGAGCGCTGGCATCGGAGTTGCGATACTCCAGGATACTAGAACATTTTCACTAGCCTTGGGATGTATTTGGGGTAAGGGTAAGACCCTCATTTTAGCTTATTTAATTTCGGTTTTAGCCATTTTTTGTATACTCCTTTTTCGATCTAGCTTTAGTTGATTCCAAGTTCTTGGCATCACTGATGCTTGCACGAAAATTCCCGCTTGATTTTTGGTATAGCAGTGCTGCCAGACACTCAGAGCCAATAAAATAAAAAATATGCCAAAAGCGCCTAAAAAATAAATAAGCTAAAAATGTGGGTTCATATCTATAACTTTTAAATATTTAAACTAAGCAAAAGTTTAATAGATTTCTTTTTCAGGGTATCCACCATTTCTACTCTCGATTTCAGTTAATTTTTGTTCGTTTCTTGTAATTTGATTCGCGAACGAAAAGAAGAAGAAAACACTTGAGGGATGCATTTTAATGGCTGCTATATAGGAAGGAGGTGCATTGCGGCGAGTGCCTGCTCATTCGCTTCGATTAGAACGCAATTTTCCAGTTGCCCTCCAATCCAATCCCCCCCGAAATTGCTCCATAAGGGATCTCAATGGGAATTAAAATGTTCGTTCGTTTGTTTGTTTGGTTTGGTTTGTGCTTATCGCACATGAAGGAACCAACCGTCCCATCGGCGGAAGAAGAAATCAGAGAAGCAGGCAGGGCCCCAAGAAAACGCTGAACAATAAGAAATACTGTAGAACCAATTCGATTTTTTTTTTTTTTTTTTTTCATCGGGGGTCCCCACTGTGACCGGCCACTTGAGTGAGTTCTGGCCCACAAAAATTTCTGTGCTGCCTTTTGTGCGCGTCATCAATCTGCTCCCAATCCACAGCACTCCTCCTTCCTATTTTCCCTCCCGGTTTATTCACCCTCTCTAATTTAATTTCCAATTGTACATATAATCCGTTTTCGTTGGGCTTTTTTTTTTCAAGTATTTGTCATAAAATTTGATGCGTAAATAATAATAATAAAAAAAATGTAATGGGGAAAAATGTTTTGGTAATTGTCTGAAGGGAACCAACAGGGGAAAATGGTGCAGAAGGTGATTTCTTTTTCTTTGTCTAACATTTCTAATGTTCTGGTATTGTTCGCCCAAAAGGAAAAGTAACATGTGTGAAGTGTATTGAAAATCTTTGGAAAATGCTTGTCATTTACAGACATTCGGTGGTAGAATTTTTTTTATTGAATGGATGCACGAAACGAAAATACCCAGTAAACAGTGACGATAGTCACTATCCCAAAATTAGACTTGGAAACGATAAAAATCCGCGAGAGATCACTGAGTCCTGAATGATCACTGAATATTCGCAGGCGAACTCAGAACATTTAGCGAGAATATCAACAGAAAAGTAATGTAATGGAAAAGACTCCTAGGTACGTGCGAAAATATCAGAGAATCTCCCAAATGTATCAAGAATAATATGATACGTTATTTTTTATGAGCATTATAACTATAAACATCTTTAAAATGTATAATCTTAAAACATTTTTCATGTAATAAAGTATTAAAATTCAGATTAAAATTGTTGTTAAATTTCATCATAGAATTTTAAATTTTTTCTCTCTGAAACACAACTAAAAACTTTGGCAAACTTTTGCCTTGAGGGGGCGGGAAAAACTAAAAAGTAATTGGCAACTTTTTAGCTAAAGTACCGGACCACCCACTCCTCATCCTCCTGCTCACAGTAGCCGCACCCCCTCTCTCATAGCTTCCGAAATCCCCTCGCTTTCCCTCATGCAGAGAGAGAGAGAGAGAGTTTGATGCATTGATGCTTCAGAGAGTAGTCTGTTAATCCATTAGATGCATTGCATATTTCATTTGACATTTACGAAACACAATTTGCCCGGCAATTTCCTCCTCCTGTCCTCCACCACACTTAGACGGTCCGCTCCAGCTGCGCGTCTGGGGAGGCGGCGATACCTAGAGGGTTGAACGAGTGCTGTGGGTTGGGGTGGATTGGTCTGTGTCTATTTGAAGCCACAAAATAGTTTTAATATTAGATTAAAGTTAAGCCCAAAACCCAAAATTTAGGGCGAGATTTAAAAAATAAGATATCAAACATTAATTATAGTACGAAAAAAAAGGAGTAGCAATTAAAGAAGTATTTGGGTATGATATGTAGTAAAAAAAAAATAAAAAATAAGATATCAAACATTAATTATAGTACGAAAAAAAGGAGTTGCAATTAAAGAAGTATTTGGGTTTGATATTTAGTCAAAAACTAGTGAAGCCAACAAGGCTTAAATTAGTTGAAAAATAATGCAAATTTATGCATCAAAAGAATGGAGTATTTTGGAAAAGAATTGGGCAACAATTTTGGGAGACAGGAATAAATTATATTAGCAGATGACACAGGTGAAGATACGGTATCTTATTATGCCCTAAATAGAGTACGAATTAGGGGTAGAATTGGATGATGATAATAAGGGAGCATTCCTACATAAAATTGCTACAGGATTGTGTAGTAAGTAATGTGGGAAAAATAGTGAAAATTAGTAAGAAATGTAATGGAACTAATATCATAATAAAATGAGTCCGAATAAATTAGAATATAATTAGTTCGAGGGCTGAAAGTCTGTGTAGAATATTTTAAAAGTAAAATAAGGTGAAATTAGAAACAAAATTGGAAGGAAAATAGGTGAAGCAAAAATAAGTTGAAATTAGAAACAAAATTGGAAGGAAAATAGTTGAAGGTTGAAGATTGGTTGAAGATGTTCAGCGAAAGCATAGAGTTTTTGCAAGTATATTTTTATGTATTTTATTATAGATTATACGAGTGTACATATAGTCTCCAAGACTTTACATTTTGTTATCGCTACTGAACTGCATATTTTATGGTATATATTAAAATGTTCTTCCCCAAGTTTCTGTCGCTGCCCAAGGCATCATTTCATTTCAAGAAATGTTTTTTCCCCCAGCTAATCAGGGTCATTGGTCTGCCTTGGAGGCAGAGGCAGATAAAGAGCCGACTATCCAATCACTTTAACAACCCAACTCCCCCCTTGAACTTAGACCCATTCTTAGCCCATTCCCTGTTTTCCTTCCTATTGAGAATTACAGAGTGAAAAACCTGCAAGAAGTTTCACAGAAAAGCGTTGCTCAGAGACCGCCCACTCACATGCAAAAATGTTGGCTCATTTTCACACAAATGGTGCAGGTGGGCATGTGGTCAGTGGCAGTGGCAGTGGCAGGGGGCGGGGGCGGGTATACTTCCCACTGGCCTTGTGCAAATTGGCCAGAATCGAGCTGCTAATTGAGGGCCCAACCGCCAAAAAAAAAACAAAAAAAAAAAGAAGCAGAAAAGAACTAAGGAAACCGACAAGAAAGGAACTCAACTCCTCCAACCACCAATCGACGTTTACAATTATCCAAATGCAGTGGAGGTGGGGGATGGGCAGTGGCTGGAAAGGGGAGTGGGGACATACTAGGTCTAGGTGTGTGTGTGGCTCATATCAGTTGTTGGCCAACAACAATTGTGGCCAACAAGCACATTTTGCTAATTGCAAGAAAGAAACCAACGCAAAATGAAAACGGAAGTGATTCCCATCCCAAAAGCAGAGGGTAAGAAAAAGTATAGATTTTGTTTGGCAACTGATACGAAGCTTTAGATACTCTTGGGGGGAGACTACTAAATGTTATAAGCATTCAATTTTGATATTTAAAAATAAATAAATAAATTTTATCTTGCGGGCAGGTACTAAATGATATAGGCTTCCAATTTTTCATTTTGATATTTACAAAATAAATAAATAAATTTACAAAGAATTATACTTTAATCACACATTTCCATGGAATATTGATTGCCACAAAAAAGAATTAAAAACAAGTGTTTAGTGAAAGAAATCTATGATGGATCCACAAACTTTAAGATACTTTGCATTTATCAATTAAATCAAGTTTAGTATATGGCGATGTAATTTTATTTTCCATAATATTTCTAATATTTAGCCAATAATAAATATATATAAATATATAATAAGTATATAGCGATGTCATTTTCCATAATATTTCTAATATTTAGCCAATAATAAATATATATAAATATATAATAAGTATAGAGCGATGTCATTTTATTTTCCATAATATTTCTGTGTGGCCCAGGGTTTTTGCACTGATGTGGATTAAAGCCCAAGACGACGTTAGTTTTATAATAGTGGTAGTTGTTGTAACTTTATTTAATATTATGGGAATTGGCTTATGATTATGTGTATTTAATATGTCGTGTGTGTAACTTAATGTGTAGTGTGTGTGTGTAGTTCGCGAAACTCTGGCACCGACTGACTCTGACTCTCGCTTGCTTAACCCTACACACCTCCTGCTCTAATTGATCTCTCTCCTTTTCTCAAAAAGGGCGTTGCTCAATACTGGCGGCCACTTCGAGTCGCTCTCTGCACTGCCGGCCCTATCCCGATTCCTACATTCGGCCCTCCTGACGCTGGATTCGCCCCGAATTCCTTCATGTACTCTGCCACACTCGAAGTCTTACAAGGTCCTTCTCCATCCCCGACCTTCTCTACGTCATACCTTCCATGCTTATGTACTTTCACCACTTTGTATGGTCCTAAATACTTTCCTTTCAATTTTAGCCCCACCCCGTACTGTGTACGCTTAATCGCTACTAAATCATTAACCTGGTACTCTTTTTCTACCTTTCTTTTCTTATTGAATGCTAATCGATTCTCCTCCTGCAAAACTTTTATGTTCTCTCTAGCCTCTCTTCGTATCTGCTCACGCTCTTCATCCCTTTCACTTTACAAGCATCTAGCTGCTGAGTCTTCTTTGCAGAAAAATGCCCCTGCCTATGAGCAATTTGCATTATTTCTCCCTCCATTTGGGATGGGACTACGATCAGTTCTCGATCGGGGTCTTTGAACAAAATCTGCTTCGCAATGTAATAGTCTTCATACCCTTTATCCTCCACAATACTTCTAATTACTTTTGTCCAGTCATCCGCCAATTGCGCCTCTTTCAGCCTATGCATCACACTATCTGTCAATACGTAGCACGATACTCTACTTAATGCATCTACATGCCTCATTTTCGATCCTGACCTATGCTCTATATCAAAATCAAAGTCCTGTAGGAACATCGCCCATCTCGCAACTCTCAACGGTACCTCTTTCTTCTTCATCGTCATGGCGAACGCATTACAATCAGTGATGATTTTAAACTTCGTTCCCAAGACATATACACGCCACTTTGTTAATGCTCCTATTACTGCTAGCACTTCTAGTTCGTACGAGTGGTATTTCTCTTCGCAAGGTCTTGTTTTGCGGCTCATAAATAATACTGGGTGTAGCAAGCTATCCTCTGGGTCTCTCTGCAGCAATACTGCTCCAAATCCGAACTTGGACGCATCTGTGTGTATTTCTGTTTGCAACCTAGGATTATACAACCTCAAAACTGGTTTACTAGTAAGCGCAGCCTTTAACTGCTCGAACGATATCTGCTGTAACTCCTTGAACTCGAACTTTGCATCCTTCCTTAGCAAATCTGTCAACGGTTTTGCGATTACTGCGTATCCTTCTATAAATTTCCTGAAGTACGACGTCAGCCCTAAGAATCTTTGCACTGCCTTTTTATCTCTGGGTATTGGAAAATTACCCACTGCCATGGTTTTTTTCTCACTTGGTTTGATCGTTCCATTTTCAACAATATAGCCTAAGAATGTTACTTTCTTCTGTAGAACCTGACACTTTGACCAATTAATCCTTAATCCGTTCTGTGCTGCCACTTCAAGCACTCTTCCCAATCTTTCTAGTCCCTCTTCAACATCCTTACTTGGGATGATAATGTCATCCATGTAAATGACTGCATCACCTTTCCTAATTAAATCACGCATTACTGACATTATGAAACGATTGAACACTGCAGGCGAGTTGGATATACCAAATGGAACATACTGGAACTCGTACTGACCATTTTGTGTAACGAATGAAGTGTACTTCTGTGACTGTTCCTCGACAGGCACGTGAAAATACCCATTCGACAGATCCAATGTGGTAAATACTCTTGCTCCCTCTAACTTCTCGATAACACAATCCATTTGCACCATTGGAAAATTATCTCTCACTATCTTTTCGTTTAACTTTCGATAATCACAACATAGTCGTTTCTTCCCATTTTTCTTTTCGACCAAAACTACAGGAGATGCATATTCTGACGTGCTATGCTTGATTATCTTCTCGTCTAACCATTCCTGAACTTGGTCATCTACTATCTTTTGTTCACTGCATGCTAGACGTCTCGGATGTTGGTAAACTGGTAACTCGTCTGATAACACTAATTTCATTCTTATCTGACTACTAGCATTTCTTTTTGGATTGTATCCCTCGATCATCCCTTTCACTTTACAAGCATCTAGCTGCGATAAGTGTGAAACCTTTATGTCATCCTTATCGTCACTTTCTTCGAAACTCATCATACACAAGCTTTTATACTCTTTTAACAGCTCTGAGCAACAACCTTGTTCCTCGTTACCCTCATCCTGTATCCCTTCGCTCTTTACTTGGACCTCCGATCGTCTAACGAATTCCGTCCCTTCTTTGGTGACTTTCATGTCAATGTCTTTTAAGATTGTCCTGCCCAAAATCGCTTCAAAAGCTATGTCTTCATCCGACACGACATTAAACTCTACCTTCATTTCGATTCCATCGATCTTCACAGGAATGACTTCACTTCCGATCGTGATGATCTGAAACTCCCCAATTCCAGTCAGACATCTTTGGCGACCTGTCAACTGACCAGTTCCTAACTTAAGGAAAACTCTGCGGCTTAACAAGCACAAATCCGCTCCTGTGTCTACAAGACCTTTGAACGTACCTCTTGTGTGTACCACATTCTTTAACTCTAGCCCGGAAGAAGTAAATATACCTGATGGTTTTGTTACAATTTTCCCTTGCACTAAGTTTGCTCTTTCCTGCTTTACCTGTCCTTCAACCCTGCAAGCAGCGGCCTTATGCCCAAGTTGGTTGCATTTAAAACATCTGAAATCGTTCTTTGGACAGTCTTTCTTCATATGTGACGTTTCTCCACACTTATAACATTTCCTAGCTGACTCTGAACCTTTTCCCTCATTTATTTCCTTACCAAAACTCCGTGATTCAGATTTGTTTGACGACTTTAATGGACCACGCATCTTCTGATAAACTTCAATCTGATTCTTCAACTGCTGCATGGTTCTGGCTTGATACAGCAACCCCTTATTGGTTCGACTATCCGGAATACCATCCACAAAGTACTCAATCAAACTTTGGTCCTCTAAATCAATCGGTTTTGCGATCTCCATCAGAGCATACAAGTATTCCTGCAACGTTTCGTTTTTCTTTTGTTGTCGCCTAACCAATCTCCGATGAACCTCTGCCGATGATACTTTAATCCCGAACTCTTCGATCAACGCTTCCTTCAATCTACTCCAGTCACGAATATCCCGCTGACTGCGTATGAACAACTTTGCTGCTCCACCTAACAATTGCTTAGCGTAAATGAAAGTCTGCAGCTGATTCCACCCTACAGTTAGTGCACATTCTTCAAGCTCAATTATCCACTGATTAACATCCAAGCTATTTGAACCTGAAAACTCTGAAACGCTACCTTCAACATCCTTTAGCGTGAACCACGATCTAGCTGAAACTGTAGCTTCCATTTCTCTGCGACCAATTCCTGCCACTCTGTTTCCTATTTCTGAATTTTGAACTTGCCGCGGTTCTATTGACCTGAATGATTGTTCCTGTTCATCCCCATCACTCTCATCTACCTCCACTTGAAGATCATAGTGATTAAGAAGCCTGTTTTGTAAATCTACCTTTCTACCAACAGTCTCCAATCCCAGCTCGTTCAACTTAAGCCTCAAATCCGCAACTAGCAGTGCCAGAATCTCGTCTCTTCTCATCTTGTACAATTTATGTTCTTATAATATAGAATGTAATGGGTAATAATATACGAAAGTGTGTGGTATTATAATGCAGTAAAGAATATAACAATAAAAGTATTACTTCTAATTTCTCTCAAACTTTGGCACTCCAGTTAGCTGCTTTTGCTAGGCCGGTTACAATGGCTCTCAAACAATGCCAATTTTTTAATCTCAATTAATTTTAACTTATGAATTTCAAACTTTGCCGTTACAGTTTATTTATTTTTTCCAGTTGCAGTTGCTCTAAAACTCTTCCAATTACAGTTTATTATTTTTCCAATTACAATTGCTCTACAACTGTTCCAATTACAGTTTATTATTTTTTCAATTACAATTGCTCTACAACTGTTCCAATTACAGTTTATTATTTTCCTGATAATTGCAATGGCTCTCAAACATTACTTGAATCTTACAAACTGCAATCACATACTGTTCAAACTGTACTCAAATCAAATTTTTCTCCTTAAACACGTTCGTTCTTGCTTGACTCACTGTCGCTCGTTTCCGCTTCCTCTTCGATCAATACTTATGTATATGGATCCTCTCGTCTGACCAGGACAATTTCCGTAACTCACCAGAATTCGCAACTGTACTTTGCAACTCGCATCTGCTATCCGACCTTACCGCCTCCCAACGCTTGATCCCATCCAGATCAAACAGCTCTCGTTCTGCTTCACGCCTCTCTTTTCCAGCTATACAGTACGAACACTCCAGCCAGTTGCTTGTTGTCTGTATACCGAAAAGTCCCGCGCCGCTGTCAGTAACGATTTCTGCTCCCTCTGCTTTCGTATCGTCTTCGTTTCCAGCTCCTTTATCACTGCTCTCGTCGTTTCTCGTGGCTTTCGTCGTTTTCTTTCGCCTTCACAGTTTCTCGTCGGCTTCGGTCGCAGACCTTGAAATCGGTTCTTGTTGAGTCTGCCGTTTCTGCGCGTCGCTTCTGAATTTCACAATTCCACGAAATTGTCGAAAATTCTTTTGACGCTCCGTTTTTGTCTCTGTCGCTCTCCAACAATTGTCCATTAACACTCTTGACTTGGTTAATGCAATTTTGCGACTTATGACTCGAGCTCCACTACAACACAACACAATTGACCACAATTACGACACTTTTTATTGTTGGTGTTTTTATACACGTTTAATCAAAATTCAATCCCGGACGAGCCCCCAAATGTGTGGCCCAGGGTTTTTGCACTGATGTGGATTAAAGCCCAAGACGACGTTAGTTTTATAATAGTGGTAGTTGTTGTAACTTTATTTAATATTATGGGAATTGGCTTATGATTATGTGTATTTAATATGTCGTGTGTGTAACTTAATGTGTAGTGTGTGTGTGTAGTTCGCGAAACTCTGGCACCGACTGACTCTGACTCTCGCTTGCTTAACCCTACACACCTCCTGCTCTAATTGATCTCTCTCCTTTTCTCAAAAAGGGCGTTGCTCAATACTGGCGGCCACTTCGAGTCGCTCTCTGCACTGCCGGCCCTATCCCGATTCCTACATTTCTAATATTTAGCCAATAATAAATATATATAAATATATAATAAGTATATAACGATGTCATTTTATTTTCCATAATATTTCTAATATTTAGCCAATAATAAATATATATAAATATATAATAAGTATATAACGATGTCATTTTATTTTCCATAATATTTATAATATTTAGCCAATAATAAATATATATAAATATATAATAAGTATATAGCGATGTCATTTTCCATAATATTTATAATATTTAGCCAATAATAAATATATATAAATATATAATAAGTATATAACGATGTCATTTTATTTTCCATAATATTTCTAATATTTAGCCAATAATAAATATATATAAATATATAATAAGTATATAGCGATGTCATTTTCCATAATATTTCTAATATTTAGCCAATAATAAATATATATAAATATATAATAAGTATATAACGATGTCATTTTATTTTCCATAATATTTCTAATATTTAGCCAATAATAAATATATATAAATATATAATAAGTATATAGCGATGTCATTTTATTTTCCATAATATTTCTAATATTTAGCCAATAATAAATATATATAAATATATAATAAGTATATAGCGATGTCATTTTATTTTCCATAATATTTATAATATTTAGCCAATAATAAATATATATAAATATATAATAAGTATATAGCGATGTCATTTTCCATAATATTTCTAATATTTAGCCAATAATAAATATATATAAATATATAATAAGTATAGAGCGATGTCATTTTATTTTCCATAATATTTCTAATATTTAGCCAATAATAAATATATATAAATATATAATAAGTATATAGCGATGTCATTTTATTTTCCATAATATTTATAATATTTAGCCAATAATAAATATATATAAATATATAATAAGTATATAGCGATGTCATTTTCCATAATATTTCTAATATTTAGCCAATAATAAATATATATAAATATATAATAAGTATATAGCGATGTCATTTTATTTTCCATAATATTTCTAACATTTAGCGAATAATAAATATTCAAATTTTCTAACCTTTTTTTTAAATAATATTTCTACTACTTGAAATATATATAGAAATATAGATCGGAAATGCTTCCTTTTGTGCATTTGCAAACATCAAATCCGAATAAAAATACCCTCCTGAAGAGTAGAGTAGAAAACTGGGGAAAAGAAATCTAGGAAATGAAAGTAGAATGCGAATTTTGGGATGAGTATTGGTATTCCGAATTGCAGGGGTTTGGGGGTTGGGGGGGTACCAACAATGGGTTAACACGAAACACGTCTCTGGAAATTAATAATTTTCGGTGGTTTAATTTGCAGATTTTACGTGAATGAAATGCAGAAGCAGAAGGACAGACAAAGCAGAAAGGCCACCGAAAAACAGACAAACGGCAAAAGCAGATGAGCGGCCAAAAGCAAACACAAAAGCGAAGAAAAGCGGCGAAAACACACACAACACAAAGAGGGAGAGAGAGAGGGAGATAGGGAGAGAGTGGGGAAAGCTCAAGGCAAACGAAATGGAAATTGTGGATCGGTAGGAAAATGCTTTGGTCAGCTTTTCCTGTTTAGTGTGTCGGCAATTGAGGAAATGCCTAACCATCACGAGGAGCATCAGAATGAGGCAGAACGAGACTGAACGGAGGGAGGGGGGTGTGGGGCCTGGGCTGCATAATTGGATTGGGGGTACCGGGGTCCATGCAACCTCGAACTCGATTCCGGACACTGCCAACTGCATCCCACAACTGCAACTGCAACTGGCGCTCAATTAGTAGCAAGTGGCAGGACGACAACGAGGGCACCGAGAATGAGATACGATTTGACCATTCGACTCCACAGCAGCAGGCAGCAGGCAGGCAGCAGGCAGGCAGCAGCAGGACAATTGCCTCCCTGCGCTTCTGGTGCAGGCAATCGGTGGGACGATTGAGTTGCCACAACAATACCCAGAAATTTCGGCCCAATGTATCAACAACAGTGTCTGTCTCTCCCACCCTCTCTCCCACACTCTCTCTCTCTCTCTTTGTCTCTTTTTCTATCGCTGCTCTTTCAGGCAAAAGTAGCTTCCCTCCTCCTACTTAACTCAACCAAAAAGTCCCAGTGCCAGTGCCACACACAAATTCGAAGCTACCAAAAATCGTCTAATTTCTGTGCAAAAGTTTGCTTGCTTGCTTCTCTCTCATGCCACACAGCACTTCATTCTCCATTCTCCAGAGAAATTTCCTTCACACCTCAATGATTGCATCCATCCAGTCAGTCATTGGGGGAATACCTGGCATCTCATCTATTGCTCGCTAAATATTAGTTGATTTCGACATGAAGCATGAGCTTCGCTCTGGTTTCAAAGTCTGATTGGTGATTTGTGTAATGAAAAATATGCTACAAATTGGCAAGAAAAATACGTTAATGCTAGACCCCAAAAAGGGGGTTTTTTTTTACGTATATACATATAGGGGATATAGTAAGCAGGATTGGAATTCTGCCATCAATTATAATCTTAGATGTGAAAACTTCTTGGCAGAAAAATCTATGAAATAAATAAAATAAATAATAATAATAAAAAAAAAAAAATAATAATAAATAATAAAATTAAAAATTAAAAAAAAAAATAAAATTATACTCCATTGCGAGCACATATTCTTCGCATATTTCTCAAGCTCCAATTAAACTTTAAATGCAGATAAAATTTATAGTTATCTTAGCTACATTTCTTTGCAAAATATTACACATTTTTTTGCTCTACTCAAAAAACCCCTTTCCAGGGCATTACCAAAGTTTACACTCTTCCCAGCATTTTCTATCATTTTCGCAAAATTTTCGCATCCTTTTCCAAAGATCAAAAATTCGTTTATTTAGGCTTGAAAGCTTTTTTCGCATCTATGATGAGGCGCTGCTTTTGGCCAACTCTACTCTATTAGCCTTGGCCAACATTTGTGTCTGCTGGTCCTCTCCAATAAAAATTATTTTTTTTCTCTCTCTTTGGTTTTTTTTTTTTGCACGTCTCTATGCCAAATTAATTAACAGCGCGATAAGCACAGTGAGCAGGGGGGGCATGAGAGTTACCGGTTACCGTTATGAGAGACGCATGCAACGTGTGGCAGCAGCAGCAGCAGCAAGAGGCAGCTGAACAACAAAGTCAGAGCCAAATTGAGGCAATTGTTGGGACTTGTTTTTGGCCTGCGGCACGACGACGACGACGCTGCAGCCACATCACAGGAGAGTCAGCAGCAGCAGTAGGAGGAGGAGCAGGCACAGGCAGCGTCTGCCACACAAGAGTCCCGTTATGTGACCTCATATGTGGACAACTGGTTAACCGTTGGCAACTCCAGGAGGGGCGAAAGCAGGGTGGCCAGTGGCAGTCCCAGTGGGTCTCTCTCTCTCTCTGGCGGGGAGCTGGCGACTTGTTATTGATACATCAAAAAGTTTTTGCCAAATTGCCAGCACCGCGATATGATCTCGCACAAATTGACCAAAAAGCTACCAAACTGAACCGTGAAAGTGGAAAAAAAAAGGCAGAGGCAGAGGCATGTGGCAGTAGCAGCAGCAGTAGCAGCAGGGGCAGCACTAGCAGGGGCATGCCACACGATAATCAGGGCACAAGCCAACACTACTGGGATAAGGTCGCTGCGGTGCAGAGTAAAAGAACTTGCAAAACAAAATCCAATGGAAATGTGGAATGTGCATGGAAAAGGTTTCCCAAAATTGCTGCTGTAAAATGTGCCCGAGAGAGAGAATAGAAATATCATCAACAAATATATCCATCCGTAAGTATCCATAGTTCCCATGGTGTCGTCTGCTATTTTTACATTGAGTTTCAATTTGTGGTCGCTGCAGAGTGTTCCCATAACATGCCACCCCTTGGCTCCTGCCACCTGCCTCATGGCTGCTTCTTTCACTTATCACTTTATCATCCACACCCACTTCAAGCCTGTCGTCTGGTCTACCCTCTGCCCCACACCCCCTTTGTGTCAATGACTCGCTTTTGAAGTGGCCAACTCGTTTGTCTTGGCCATTCCTTTGCCCCCACGCCACCCCTAACAAATACACTTGCTGCTTACTTAAGGAAGACCGTCAACTGTTTTTTCATGGTTGCAATTAATTGGTCTTCAGGGTTGCCCGGACAACCCCTTGAGCCTTGTGCCCTTGTGCCCCCAGAGAGAGAGAGAGAGTGGCCTGGTCTCTCTTATTTGTTGGTTTTGCTTCTTGCCGGAACGGTGGCAAACAGAGCACGGGGCACGGGGCACGAAGGCTTTTGTTGTTTGTACACCTGATGACCCTTTTTGGCATTTGGAAATTGCAGAAACTGTTTTTGTTGTTTATAGAAATTTGATTTTGTTTATTGTTCAAAGAGAGAGGGAGAGACACACAGCGTGGAAATCAACAGAAACAGCGCAGAGAACCAAGCGGAAATCTCAATTGAAAATAGTTGGACGAGGCAGCTCAGCTCAGTGCCGTGGGTGGACTTTGATTTAAACGCAAAACTGTTTAGCTTTGCGGCGGAACCCCCCAAAGGTATTGGTTTTAGCCATTCAGCATTGAGCGCTGATGTTAGACGATGGGTTTTTCACCGCTGGTTTTTTTTACTAAGGAAATGGCATAGAATACTATTTTTTTTTGCGTAGAGTAAAGAAACATTTCTCATGTACGAGCATTTTGGGGAATATTTTAATATAATTTTATTATCCCAAGCTGTCAATAAATAAAATTTAATTTTAATTTAAAATTTAAAATTTTGATTTAATTTAATTTTAAATTTTGATTTAATTTTAAATTTTAGTTCAATTTAATTTTAAACTTTAATTTAATTTAAAATTTAATTTTAAAATTTTATTTAATTTTATTTAAAATTTAAATTTTATTTAATTTTAAATTTTTATTTAGTTTTAAATTTTAATTTTATTTTAAATGTGAATTTAATTTAATTTTAAATTTGAATTTAATTTAATTTCAAATTTGAATTTAATTTTAATTTAATTTTATATTTTGATTTAATTTTAAATTTTAGTTCAATTTAATTTTAAACTTTAATTTAATTTTAAATTTTTATTTTAAAATTTAATTTAATTTAAAATTTTAATTTAATTTAAAATTTTAATTTAATTTAATTTTAAATTTTTATTAATTTTAAATTTTTATTTAATTTTAAATTTTAATTTAATTTAATTTTAAAGTTGAATTTAATTTTAAATTTTCATTTTATTTTAAATTTTGATTTAATTTTAAATTTTAATTCAATTTAATTTTAAACTTTAATTTAATTGTAAATTTAATTTTAAAATTGTATTTAATTTAAAATTTTAATTTAATTTAATTTTAAATTTTAATTTGATTTTAAAATTTTATTTAATTTAATTTTAAATTGTAATTTAATTAATTTATATTATTCCAGTTCGTCCAGATGTTTGTGTTAAAAACCCAATTCTTTATTTACATGTAAGAACTAATAAAAATATAACGAATGTGAAACTGTCACGACAGTCGAATATCATCGGCAGAAAATGTATCGGTAGCCTGCCTTACCACCCTCAGAGTTTTCCCTCATATATGTATCAGCCCCGTTTTACTTCCTTTTCCCACTTAATTTTTCCCCTTACCCATCCGCCTTTAGGTTGTTGTGTTAACAGATATTTTGTCTGAACGAGACAGGCACTCCCTTGGGTTAAGTTATATGTCTTCCAAGACCCAACTGCAACTCCAACCCCTGCACTGCCAACCAACCAACCCCTCACCGCTCTCCCGCTCACCATCTCTCTTTGGTAGGAAGTCAACGAAGCGGGACGAAAACATCGTCATCGTCGTCCAGTCCCAGAGTTCAACAAGTTTTCCTTTCTGCAACCTGCTGCTGCTCCTGGGGGCAGTACCACCCTCAAGCGGAACACTTGCGGGGCTCCGGGGTCCCTGCCCGCAGTGCTTATACAGCTGTTCTTTCCTTCTGTCCTAAGGGAGAGAGAGAGACGAGCGACGCCTGGGACCTGGCCCATGTATGAGGGGGGAAACCCGAGAACTCCCCGCCCCTCACAACAACTGTGGGAATTTCTCAATTGTTTATGGTTAATAATTGCTCTTGTTGGCTTCTCTTCACCTCAGGGACACAGAGAGACAGAGAGAGAGGGAGGGAGGGAGAGACACAATGGGCAAGAGGAGTTGGGGTGACAATGGGCCAGAGGAGTTGGGGAGACAATGGGCCAGAGGAGTTGCAAGGCAATGGAATGGGGTGGCGTGGGCGCCCCACTTGACTGGTTGTGCAATTGTCCGTAACTCATAATGTGCTGGTTGTACTCTCTCTCTCTCCATGGACTTCATTTGCGGTTCAATTTCAAATTGATGGAAGAACCAAACAAATCCAAGGATTTTGATTTTGAATTTCGGTAAACGAAATTTTCCCAAAAACCACATTTTCAATTCAATTTACTAGTAGGGGGGGAGGGAGAAGCAGTCTCTACTCTCCCTCTGAGTGTGTGCATTTTGTGGTGTGTAGCAACATTAATTTATGAACAATTTCTGCTGCATTTAGGGATGTACTCAAACAGAGATTCTCGATTGGACTTGAGTTGCTTCTCAGCCCCATCTCACATTTGTTTGATTAATTGCTATCTGAGGTTAAGGCAGCATCCCAAAATGGGATGTTAAGAATATTCTTCTGCATCCACAGCGGCAAATGCAAGTCTGCTGCTGCATAACGAGATACACATCAAAATTGTGTAGCCTGTGCTGCTGTTCCTACACTTAAAACTGGCGCCATAAAAACAAAAAAAAAAAAAACTTCAAAGAAAATTCGTGCGTGTGAGGTGTGAGCATGAGGCCCCAGAGGCCAGAGGCTTAGGCCTAATTTGGGGTCAGAGGTTGGGCTTGGGCTTGGGTTTGGGTTTCCAGACCTGCCCTAGGGGTGGAAAGTTCAATCAGTGATTGATCGTAATGAAGGTAGGTGCAGCTGATTAACCCAGTTGGGGTGGGGAATTATATGTAGAAATGATTGCAAGCAGATCGATCAAGCGTGGAAAGAGTAAGTTAATGCCAAAAGCAAGTTTTAGTTAATTGTTGCATTGGTCTTTAAGCTTCGATTTTGAGCGCGCATAATAGTGATCGAGATAAGGTTCTATATTAAAAAAACCCTACCACTCCCACTGTGAGAATGAGAGAATGCACGCCAATGTCTTATGCTGAGAGAGTAATAGTTAGAGAGAGAGACCAAAGCTCATCTTTGCGCACCTTTTTGCCGAAGCTGAGTAAATGCGTATTAAATTTTCGGTGCAATATTTTTGGGAGATCGCTCTCTTGTTAACTGCCAAGTGAGACAGAAAGTGAGCTAGAGAGAGAGAGAGGAGAGGCAGGCAGCTGCGGAGAGGAGAGCCTCAAGCTCAAATGGTGACAACTTTGTCAGTGCAGCGCGCACTGGGAATGAAGTGCAGACCGATTAAAGCAACGGTAAACAGCAGCGGGTGGTGTGAAACGCACGCAGGCTGCGGCTATGTAGACTATTGTATGCGCTACTGTAGGGTATATCTATACTTAGTAGATTTTTAATAAATGTATTAATATTAGTTGTGGTGGAAAATAATCATAAAATAAATAATACATTATAAAAAATAAAAACAATACCGAGAATTTAATGGATCATAATTCTGAGTTGGTAACACCACTAATAATAATAAATAGATTTTCTAATAATTTTTAATTCAATTTTGAGTTCACATTCACAGTTAATCTACAAGGATTGCTTGCCCATTTACTAATATTTCTAATGACATCTTCTACTTAATCAAATCTTTAAGTTAATATTATCATTAAGTATTCCCAGAGCGCAACCAAAGACCAAAGACAAGTGTCTTTGCCTTCCAGAAACAAGTTCAGGGTCACTGCTCTGTTACCCACCGCATCCGCTGTGTGTGTGTACCGTACCTTCCTTACCCTACTATAGCTATAGCATGATCAAAACATAGTCAATTTCTAATGCCATTAAAAACTCATTCACAAAACGCTTTCAAAGAGAGGCTTTTCCAGGTCCTACCTACTGGTACACCTGCTTGGCCTGGCCTGGCCTGCGTCTGTGCCTGGCCTGCCACAAAGATCAAGACGCCGCTGGATGCCCGATACACGCAACTGTCATTAGTTTTTGCGGCGCTGCGCGGCTCCTCCAACTCAAACTCCGTCTTCAGACATCGACCTCGAGAGACTTCCTTTATCACAGGGTACGTACACACATACGTACACACATACAATTATCCACATGATATTGTATAAGAAGGAAAATTTGTAGACCAATAATTATTTTCCCACTGCTGCAGCGAGCGAGCGAGCGCAGGGAATATAATTAATAACATGAAAAATACATAATGAAATCATTATCTTACCGTAATGTGAAATGATTATCGTATGTGTGTGAAGTGAAGCCCCCCCTAACAATGGAGCGAAATGAGGGAGAGACGAAGCGGAGAGTGGAGTGCGGAGAGTCGTGGAGAGTGAAGTGAAGTTTTAACGCGCATTCAGAGACGACAAGAGACCATCTTCAGGGAGTCACCGGAAGTATATCTCTCTTGTTGGTTAGGTCAGGTTTTTGTTGCCTTATGCAAAGCATTCCATACACACACACACACACACACACACTCGGGTGCATCTCAAGCGGAACGATGCACCCATAACATCCATCCCCCTCTCTAGGGCCCTACCCTACCTTTCGCTGCTGTCCACAGGTGGGCAAAATTCTAGGCCTCCGATGACTGACTGACTCGCAGTTATGTCAGAGAGGCCCAGAAAGGTCTTTTTGGCTTCTCACTTTTTTTTTTAATTTTTTTTTTTGGGTTCTTTGGACTTTGCGACCAGCCAAGCGGAAGTTGATTTATTTCAGCGCTCTTCTCCTCTACGCTCCTCTCATTTTCGGTGGGAGAATTTTCCGAAAAGTGTTGCATTGTTGGACGAACCTACCGCCACCTACACACACCGCACCACACCACACCACACCACGCCACACCACACCAAGAGTCCAAGCGGTGTAGAGGGTCGTAAAGAAAAAATTGTTCAAGCATAACTTTATTTTTTGAACTTTATTTTGTGCCCTTTTTTTTTGTGTTGTATTTTTTTGGTGTTTCTTTCCTTTCGTTGAGCTCATCAAAATTAAGAATTATTTGTAATAATTAGCTGGAGTTTTGGCGGGGTTCTTCAAAAGTCAATTTAAAGTCCAAGAAAATTGCTCCGAAAATTATCTTTAAAGTTTTGAGACAGAAAAAATAAGAAAGAAATCACAAAGAAATGTGAGGGGCTTTGGAGATTGAATGATTAGTTGTATATTTGGGCATAATAATAATACATCGTAGGAGTACCAAAAATATAAGGTTTAATTGCACAATTTTCTAGGCAATTATCTTTGTCTGTCTCTTTGACTGGATTTCTCTTATGATATTTGGACATAATATTGGGAACAAATATCTCAAAGAATAAATAAATATTTGTAGTTTGCCTGGAAAAAAGATAGATGGACAGATCTATCTCCTCCTGGTTTTTCCTCGTAGCTATTGAATATATACTCCATGAAAAGCTTTAATGAAAAAATATAGATGGACAGTTGTATATATATCCTCCTGGTTTATCCTCCTAGCTATTGAATATATACTCAATGAAAAGCTTAAAGAAAAAAGAAAAAATATAGATGGACAGTTCTATATATATCCTCCTGGTTTATCCTCCTAGCTATTGAATATATATACTCCATAAACAGCTTAAAATACTTCCAAAAAATTTTTTAAAGTGCATTTTCTATAGCTTAAAAAAAATCCAAAGGTTCAAATTAAATTTGGTCCAAATTAAGAGATTGCCTTGGCTTTTCGACCAGGTGCTGGCTATGGTATGGGGCCACTCACTTTCAACCGATTGCCGTACACTGCACTGCCCCCTACCCCACTCCCTCCTGTCTTTGCCCAACAACTTAACCATTTTCCTTTCTATCGTGCCACTGGTTTAGCCCTCCGTTTCAAGCAATGCATTTCACTTCCATTTTCAATTCATTTAGCTTCGTTTGTTGCTATTATTTCTCTGCTATTTTTTTTTCGTGTTCCCTTGCTCCATTTTACTCACTTCTTGCCTCTCTTTTGCTCTTTTGCTATTTTGCTATTTTCTCTTTCTGCCTCTCTCTCTCTCTCTCTCTCTCTCTCTCTCTCGGTCGCTCTCAATGTCTGCTACTTCCTTCTTCTTCTATTTTTTATAAGCATTTTTCAATCGCATTTCGATGCGCATTTTCATTTGGGGTCAAGAAAAATCCATTAGCAGTCAGTGGAAGTTAAATAGAATCCATTAGCTCTTGCCGCCAGTTCCTGCCCACCACACCAGTCCCCCCCAAACCTAACATATTCCCCCACACAATGGGTGGGGGTGTGGGTTGGAACAAGGAAAATTGTAATAAAAACTCCACAGCCTCTTGACGGGGTGGGCAGCGCGCACGGAAAGAGGTAAAGCACGCAGCGCGGAAAAAATCTAAAGAAAATCTTGACTCACGCAATGCCCTGCCCAAAAAATCTTGAATGTCTTTGTTGCAGGAGAGTAAAAGGGGGGAAATGGATACGGAAGGAGCAGCGGCAGGGGCAGGGGCAGGCAATTAAATACATCAAAATTTGAGGGGCCAGGTGCCCGCCCCGACCAGTCCACATTTGTGGGCGGCTAAAAGATATCTGTTTTGGTTTAAAAATATTTGAAATGCATTTCATGGAAGTAAATCAAAATGCTAATCTATGGAATGTGTATCGGGAGGGGTTATTGGGGGTTATGGTCAAATACCGAAATTGGTTTTGTTTTATTTGAAATATGATTGCAGTTTGTTTGTGTTTTTAAAATTTAAATGGATCTGCCGCATAAGTAGACTTTTAATGATTAGAAAATGATAAATGAGTGTGTGGGAAATGGATAAAAAATGTGCCGAAACATATTCGCATTAAATTCGATTAAATTCTCAACAATTTTCTAGAGTTTTCAATCGGAAGAAGTTTGCCCGCACATAATTCTATAAATCTCTATAAATATTTATATGTTCGCCCTGCAATGGCATTTCTACCCATTTGGAAAGAAAAAAAAAAAAAAAAAGTTAACCATCTTAGCCTTGTTATGGCTGTGGCCGGAAGCGTCTGTCCAATCCAACCCTCTGCCTCGCAGGACTACTACTTCAGATTGTCCTTCTGTGTACAGGCCCCCCACCACCCTCTCTCTTGTGCGTTCTCTCTCACTCTCTGTGTGTTTGTGTCTCTTCCTGTGTGTTCCTTCTGGCGTCTACTCTGACCCCGATGACACGCTAAAGAAAATCTATTAACCTCCAGTGACATATAGCCAACTCACCCTTTTGGCCATATGCACACGCACACACACAGACGTACACACACGCACACACACGCACACTAATGTGACACAATGCATATTTATGGCCCCATTTGTGCAAACTGTCGATAGTCTGTTCAAGATGGGGTATAGGGGCCAGTGCTACTTGGGGGGGGGTAGTGAGAAGAGTGCTGGTAGAAGGCTGGTACGGAATAATGGGGTACGGAATGATGGGGTACTGAAAGAGGTGTACAGTGAAGGAGGTGTAAAGAAGGAGCGGTGTACAGAAGGAGCTGCCCAGAAAGAAGTCTTGCAGCAAGGCAGCAAGTAAGTAAGGAAGAGGCTTGTGTACTCGTGGCGCTGATATGTGAAGGAGTGACATGAAGTTTAGGCCATTCAGTAGAGGATAATCATGGAGCATGTACGTACTACGGAAGAGCCTTAATTGAATCAAAGGTATTGCATTTTATATGTACTCGTTCCATTTATTATTCAATTACAAGTAACGAAGTTTGCTTGGCAGGGTGGTAAACAAAAAAAAAGAGTTTGCAGTTGATTAAATGGAGATTTGTTTTTTTGTTCTTATTTTCCAACATTTTTCTACTTGTAGCACGCATATCTACATGACATTTACATCGATCAGCAGCGACATCTGACGATCAGCGGTGGCGTTTCGAGACCTGCTGCCAAATGTTTTCGCTTCTAAAGCTTAAACAAAACGGTGCTGCTGATTCGTGCTGATATGTAAGTAATTCCCAAATAATTAAATGATTTATATAGGACGTAAATATTTGTTTGGGACTTAAAATAAAATTCAAATTTAAACAATTCGAATTTTGGAATATATCCATATGTTTCCTATATGTATTTCAGACATTCGCTAAGCCTAAAATTAGGCAACAAAATATAGAACTTTGGGCAAAACTTCGATGTCATGTATATTACATGCTTATAGACTGTAGGAAAAAAATACATACAAATATATATATGTACATACATATGTATGTATGTATGACTCCCCATATACATATGTATGTATGACTTTTCATACTGATAATTTATATGATTGCCCAGATTTTGATGGTTAGATTGTTTCACGTTTCGATTTCTTGCATTCAAATAAAGTGAAAAAAATATCTGGTATATGGAAAAAGAAATAGAAAGTGCATAGAATTTATATTTTGAACAATATTAATGTGTGGACTATTTTATTTTATTTATTTTAATTTAATTTTATTGAATTTTATTAATTTTCATTTATTTATTTTAATTTTATTTATATTAATTTTTTATTTATTTATTATTTATTTTATTTAATATTAATTAAAGCCTAAATTTTATTTAATTTAACTCATCTCCAGATTAAACCAAAACTTGTATTTTTTTTATTTTTAGAAATTTTTTGTAGGCCCTACAGGCCTATACGAACTATCTGCGCTGTCAAACAAATTCTATGAATATCCAATAGCAGAAACTCAAGACCCCACGTCTTGGACAAGTGGAATTTAGCAAATAAAAGTTTAAGCGATGTGCAGGCTATAGGCGCAGCACACATGTGGCAGGGAGGCAGATTGGCAGACGTATGTACATCCTGCAACCGAAGTACATTTAATGGTTTCATTTTCTTTCCTTATTTTCTGTGTGTGTTTGTCTGTTGCTTTCATCATCTGTTCCCACGCTCTAGTAGGGCGAACAAAAAAAACCCAACCAAAGCAATTGCGACAGCTTAGGCGAGGCAGCACAATATGCGTCACTCATTGCCACAGATGGCCCGTTCCACCTATACACACAAGGACATGAGATTCCGCACAACAACAAAAAAAGAGAGGAAACATATGGAGTGTGGTGGTGGTGGTGGTGGTGGTGGTGGGGAGGGGGGGTATAGCATCTTCAGCTGTGCTGCTTGCAGCTACTCACTCGCATTTAACGCATTGTCCTTTTAGCCATATTGATGATGATGCCAAATGACACCGAATGGCGGCGGCGGTGGGCCGTGGCTTCCAGCTAGGATTTTTACTATCACTTGCATGGTGTGTCCATCTCTTCAACAGTGTGTCCGTCCTCTTCCGTTTCCCTCCCCTCCTTACCAGCACGGTTTGGTTGCTGCTCTGTAGCACCCCTGTAGCCCCCCTGATACACCGAACCCACTTGATCCTGGCTCCATCTCATGCGTTGTCGTTGTCGCAGTTGTTTTCCCCCATGTTGTGTCTGCCATTATTTCGTGGATTTTTGGCTGCTTTAGCATTTCACTTTGATAGTCCTCGTTCTCGTTCTCGTCCTGTTCCGTTTGGTTCGGTTCTCTGTCTCCTTTCTGGCAGCGCAACAGCACACAGATGACAGCACACAGAGGGGCGGGCGGAGACAGATATGGATGTGTGGCAAAAGCAGCGAAAAACCCCAACAACACCCCAAACACCACCCCCACCCCCACCCCACCAACACACATCTTCTGCGTTTCGTTTTGCTGTCTCGATTCTTGGCTCTGGTTTTTGGGGTCCTTTCATGGCAGCTTTCGCTTTATCTGCTGACAGTCATAAGTTTTGCTTTGCTTTCCATTTTTATTTCATTCTGCAGTCTTTGCCACGCCCACACTGCCGCCGCACCGCCCCCCCCCTTCTCGAGTAACTCATCAACGCGCATATGTTCTTGGTGCTTTTTGGTATCCGCTCATCGAGCGAGAAATTTATTTTTATTTGTTAGATTTCTGCTGCTGCTGCTTTTTGGTCTCATGCCTTTTTCCTGTTGCTGTTTCCGTTTGTTGTAAATTTTAGTGGATTATCCTGCCGACTTCTGCTATGGTTATGTCCTCCACACTCCATTCTCCATGTCGTTCATTCTGCTGGGCATTGGGCTCTATAACCGATACCCTATGCTCTGTGGAATGTAACTAAAGGTGGGCTGTAATGGCCAGCTGAAGAGCCGTTTTCGGTGACTATTTTGCACGAAAAGTTTAGGGGCACGATCAGCGAATTTTGGGTTTGATAAATGTCTGTAATTGGCACATTTTTAGAGATATAGATCTTCGCTTTGGCATGATTATTATGATTTGGATGATTATTGACAGAAAAAAGTTTTAAAAATTGCGAAAAAAAATTGACGTTTCTATTATTTTTTCCATTACTGGAAATAATATAATCACCATCCATGATATATTTGTCCATTAAAATTCATTAAAATTTGACCATTATTGGATTATTTTTGGAGCATTATTGGAGTATTTTTGGAGAATTATTGGATTAGTATTGGAGCATTATTGGAGCCATATTGGGGCAATATTCTATTATTTTTGAAGCAATATTAATGCCCCTGCTGACTTTAGTTTTCAAAATATATAAAAATCTTCTTTGGTTCCATTCTGTCTCCAGTTTTGAGCTAGCTACCCATGCATTAAATTTAATTGTTATGTATCAGAGCCTCATTAAATTTTACATTTAACCCAATCTGCCAGCAAAAATTGCGTAGAATATCTATCCTTTCATTTTTCTAATTACGAAGCATTTCCTAGTCGAGAGGGAGAGAGAGAGAGGGAGCTTCAGTTATTGTCGTTTCATTCATTCTTTGAATTTATTCAAACTTCACTAAACACAATCAATTTACGAATTATTATTATGCCTTTTTGGACGAAAAGGCAGGAAGGAAAGGAAAGTTTCCCTTTAGTCTGCTGCTGCTGCTGCCCCTGCTCCAGCCCCTTCTCCAGCTCCTGCTCCAGCCCCTTGGCTGCTGCTCCTTTCAGCTTCCCAGCTTGTCGCCATTTGTTGTTCTTTGCGTCAAGTCCTTTTTTCGCATTTATTGCATTTGTTACGCAGGATGACCCCTACCCTGAAGGACCTTGCTTCCTACACCATATTGAGAGCACTTTACGCTTATGATCTGCTTAGCCTGCCGCCTGCTCTGCTGCCTACTCCTTTCTGGGCTTACGCTTTGGCTTTGGCTCATTTGCCACTGCCCCAGTCCCAGCTCCAGCCGCCTCTTAGCTTTATGTTTATGATTTCCATTTTCATGTGTGGGGGCGTGCCGCACTGTAATTACCACTTAAAGTCCTCCCCTTGAACAACAGAATGGAAAAGAGTGGCAAAGGAGGGGGCGTAGAATGGAGAACAATGGACGATGGGCCTGTAATCACAATAAATAATAAATGAATGAATTTTATTGCTTAATGGATCGCAGTTACACTCGTTGAAGCGTCCTCGGTCTCGTCTCGTCTCGCCTCGTCCAGCTGAATGTTGAGGGGGGGGGCATTGGCATTAGTCACACTTTATTTATGAATTATGATACGCTAACCAGGGTTAAATGGGCGCACGCAAGGCATATTGAATTGGTCAAAGGATTTGGCTTAGTCACCTACAAAGACAGCAGGAGTGGTATTTATTTCTTGTACTTTTTGATGGTTGGAACGGGCACCTTGAAAGGCACCTAATGAATGGTTTGACTTGAGTCAGGTGTTAAGGTTTCTTTTTCTATATATCTTTGACAAAAATTGCATAAGGTAAATATTCCACTTTTTCTTTTTTTTTCTTTTTTTTTAAGATATGCTCTTGGAAATTGGGGAATTTTAGTTTATGGTGATTGGGAATTATTATCTGTGGAATATGGAAGAGAAGTCTTGAACATTTTTTTGGAACGAAACGAGTGATTTAGTTGGGATCTAACTATACAAAATAGCTCTAGAAACCTAATCAAGTAGATGTCTACGAGCCTTAAAAATAGTTAGCATATTTTTAAAAATATTTTTCAATTATTCTTTACTTACAAACTTACAAAATAAAAAGGCTTCGAAGTTTTATTAGCCACCTAAAAAATTACTTATGGTATTACACTGTAATTTTTTATACAATAGTTTTTCAAGTTTCCCTCATATAACTATATAAATTACATGGAGATTGAATATAGTTGGAAGACCATCAAAATTGTTTAAATTTAAATAATTGTCTAAAAACTTAAATTTTGTGAAAACGTTGAGCCTGAAAATCAGCCAAAAAAAAACTCTGTGTAGAAAAATCCTACAAATATTTCCAGCTGCACAATTTCTAGCATCAAAATTGTTGCTCTCTCACTCTCTCTCGCTCTTGGCAAAAGTGTATACCCAAAGTCGTTGTGGCCATAACCCCAAATCACCCACTTATGAATTTATTTCAATGTGGTGTCCAGTGTCCCGTTTCCCAGGCACACGACACACAGCTACTGGACTCCAAACTCAAGCCAGCTCTGCGCTGGGGGGCGGGTATGGAGGTTACGCCTCTGAAATTTGAGTAATAATGATTTATTGCCTATTAGCAGTTAATTAGACTTAAAAGGCGGTCATCAAAGGCGGCTTATACGACGTACTCCCAGCACCCATTAATCCACCCCACCCCCCCGTAAAGCTAATGAAAAACTATATATGAGCAGGCAGCAACTTTAGCTTTGAACTCGTTTCGTGTCATTACGAGAATGTGCCCCCAAGCGGATAGCCCGAGAACTGCAATTAGGCTGCGAGAAATCTTGTCCAGCCAGCCAGAGAGAGTCCAAGATGCGATGGGCAGAGTCCAGGCAGAAGCCGATGCTGGATTTCGGGTTAGTGTGTGTGAGATTAATACATAAGGCAGGAAAACGAGCTAACGGAGATAAATAATATAATATCTGTTTATGATTATTGCAGCAGTGTCTAGTGTCTGGGGGAGTAGCAGTCGCCAGGAGTCGCCGCCACTCAATTGGATTAGCATTTCGCATTGTCTGGCTGTCCTCTGCCTTTTCTTTCTGCCACAACCTTTTTCCCCTTGCCTGCCTCTGGCTTTGCCACTCTGCCACTGCCACTCTGCCACTGCCTCAGCCTGTGCCTCAGCCTCAGCCTCTGCCTCCGCCTCTGCCTCAGCCTGTGCCTCAGCCTGTGCCTCAGCCTCTGTTGTAAAGAGTTGTCATTGCTTTTTATGGATAGCTAACGTTGTCGTTGTCATTGCCATTAGGCCAATATTGATATAGTCTATGGGTTGCCCACGCCCTCCCCCTACACACACACATATATCTATCTGTGTTGCGGAGCAGGAGGTGTCATGTTCTGTTGTCCCCCAAAAAAATCCATGACGCGCCGCCGCTCTGGCAGTTGAAGTTTACGATAAATGCCAGTTAGGGTGCTGCTGTATCCCTCAATGGTAGTTGTGGCGCGCTCCCATAATGTCCTCTAAATATTTCAAACCAGAGCTCCAAACCCCCCAAAGGCAGAGGGTGAGAGGGAGAGAGGGAGAGAGAGATTTTCGGCTTGTCTCGTGGCTCAACCTGGAAATTCGTTTAAAAATAAACTTTGGGGGGAGCGCTAAAGAATGGCAGGCAAAAGGATTGGCCGCCATGCTAAAGGGGGGTGGGGTCACCGTGGCGACATTGTCTCAATTGCTACGCAAGCCAAGCCAAGTCAAGCCAAGCCAAGCACGTTGCCAAATTCAACCAAATTGACAAACAAAAGTCCCACTAAACCCCTTACACCCTTTAGCCCCCTAACCCCTTAACCAAAATCAGGCTCATCAAGTGTGTACTTGGCATTTTCGGGGTGGTAAAACATTTAACATTTAAGGTGGCTGCCACAGCCAAACACAATTTGCCACAAATATGGATTGGATTCACTTACAGTCAGGCAAACAGTAGGAGGAGAGGGGAGGGGGAGGGCATGTGGCATGGGCATGTGGCACATCCAGGATAGGATCGTTGAACTGGCAGGCAAATGGCCGCCGCCTGTCGCCCTGCCTCTAATTGACTTTGCCCCGGCCATAATGCTTTTTAGCCATGTTTAAGCGTCATCATATTAACTGCCAACACATACACACGCATACACGCGAATACACACACACACAAATACACTCACACAAATACACTCACACACTGGCATTCGGGAATCAAGTGTTTGCCTTTGCACCCGAGTATCGTCATGTAATTGCATTCGAATTTGGACTTTGGTCGCAATTCGTTTGACTGGAAATCGCTTATGCACTCTACCCTCTTGGGTAGCTAGATTTAATCGTGGCGTTTGGCACACTCTAAAATGTTTGCAGCTCTTGAATTAATTTGGGGCATTGTTTTGGGATGAAGAATAAATGCAATTTATAGTTGATTTTTTGTTTGTTTTCTGGGTTCATCGAAAGTAAATTTCTTGGAAAGCAAAAATAAAGAGCCGCAACTTACTTGGTTTATCTGCACTTATTCACTAGATGGATGGATAGATGGATATTCTTTTTTGGTATATAATACAATCAGAAAAGTTTGTTTGGAAATCTAAAAATATACGACACAAAAAGGTCTATAAATCGCTTGCAGAAAACTACAAAAGTTTGCATTTGGTACATAAAATAACTTAGAATATTGTGAATAGTATAAAAAATAATAAAATAAATGTAAATCAGGGATAAAATATAATAAATAAATAAAATAAATAAATAAATATACTTTTACTTATTTTGGTACATAAAATAACCTAGAATATTTTAAATAATATAAATAATAATAAAATAAAAATAAATTAGGGATAAAATATAATAAATAAATAAATAAAATAAATAAATATACTTTTACTCATTTTGGTGCATAAAATTCAATAGAATATTGTGAGTAATATAAATAATAATAAAATAATAATAGTTCAGGGTTAAAATATAATAAATAAAAAAAATAAATAAAATAAATATAATTCAGGGTTAAAATATAATAAATAAAATAAATAAATATACTTGTACTTATTTTGGTGCATAAAATACAATAGAATATTGTGAATAATATAAATAATAATAAAATAAATATAAATCAGTGATAAAATATAATAAATATATGAAATAAATAGATAAATAAAAATTATTGGATATAAATTCCTTTTTTTGATTTTTATATTATAGATAAACCTCTGTTTCTGCAGAGCAGAATCAATCAATCAATGCACCAATCAATTTTCCCTAGATATCTGCAAATGCTCTTTTTGATTCCCTGCCTAGAGCATTCACAAACTCTATTCGAAATTCTTTTGGAATTTTCAAACCGGATGCGGGGTCTGTTTAGAGTTTTTCCAATTCAATTAAATGCGTTCCACATATTTGGTCCCAATTGTTGTTTCACCAACCAAACAGATAGAGTGCCCGCAGAATATTCGCGTTTCTCTCGCATTGCATTTTTATAGCCATGGCGATGCTGGCGGTGGTGGCACTTTGGGTCTGGTCGACTGAACAGTTAAGTAGCCAAAGGGATGGACAGGCAGGACTCTCTCTCTCTCTGCTCTGCTCTGCTCTGATTCTGATTCTGACTCTCTGCAGCTGCAACTGCTGCTGTTGTTGTTGTTTGGTTTTCTGGTTTGGTTCGTTGCGAAAACTTTGTTAACTGAATCGCCCCCCTCCCCTGCCCCATTTCGCCCCCAACATATTTGAGTTCCCATTCCAGTTGCTGTGCCCCTCCTTTCGACTGGCATCCATCCACTCGACTCGCTTGACAATATTTGCCAAACATTTGTTGTTGCTGCTGCTGCTGCCCCGGGGTTTGGGGGGGTCGGAGTCAATTGAATTTAAGTGGCTGCAACTGCAACAAAGTCAATGACATGGCATTCTGGCATTCTGACATTCGCTTGGCCAATTTTGTGGCACTAAAATATGTTGCATAGTTATAGGCTAACTGGCCCAAAAACGCTCTTTGGCTCTTTAGCTTTTTTTTCCGATTTTCAGATCTCGTATTGTGGTGCTACAGGGTAGCAACAATGATTAGAATTGGAGACAGCAGTTGTAGCAATTTTTTTTTAAGTGGGGATATTTTTTTATGCACAGAATTCACACAGTATATATAAATATAAAATAAATATATACTTGTCTTTTACTTGGCATATTCACCCCACCAAAAGTACGCACTGCTTGCAGTAGTGGGTATTAAACTGTTAATGTAGGAGAAGTAATCCAGGCTGCTCGAGAGCCGTGTGGATCGTGAGAGCAACAGCCCAAGGAGCGACAACCCAAGAGCGCTGTCAGCGAGCGCTAACAGTGAGCTGTAGCAGCGGTAGCAGCGGCTACAGACTGTTAACGGAGAGCGCTAAGAGGCTGTTAGCCAGCGTCTGTTAACAGCGCTGTTGGCCCTGTTACAGCTGCTGCACTGAACTGGAATGCTTCACAATCACATAATCAGATCACAATTAATTCATAAATTTAATAATTTAATATTTGATTATTTAATTTATATTTAATAAAGACATGCAGCGCTGAATGCTCACAATCACATTAGCAGATCACAATTAATTAATAAATTTAATAATTTAATATTTAATATTATTATTAAAATTTTTTGATATTTAATTAAGTAATAATTAATAAAGCAAAATTGTTCAGCAATTTTCCAAGCCTGCTTTTCCCACTACTTACTACCCACAATAATGGGCATCCTTTAGTCGTAATACCATCTAAATCTCGTTTCCTGCTTTTTTTCTCTGTGTAGCATCATCAATTTTCATTGTAACGCGATTAGTTTAGCAGGAACTGAAAACGGATATGAGATGAGATGAGAAAGAGAGAGAGAGAGAAGAGGAGGGAGATGCTAACTTCATTTTTCGGACCCCGCCGCTGATGACCATAAATGCCAAAAGCAGCACACAAAACCTCTCTCGCGCGGCATTTTATAAATGATGAGTATGGATGCCACCCCACCCGACAGCCCCCCAGCCACCCACCAGTCCCTAACTTCTATCTGGCAAAAATTCCAGCAAACAGGCTGTATCTGTTTTATGTTCACGGGGGCCAGTATCATTTTTCTATGGTGGGCCATGTGTAATTTATGCTCCATTTGTTGTGTGCGGTTGTTGCTCTTCGCTCTGCTCTGCTCTGCTCCTCAACTCACTTTCATATTTTTGCTCCTATTTATATTGTGTGGCTATTTCTATATAATCTTTACGGTATTCTATTGTTTGGCTGACTGGCTGCCTGCTGGGGCTGGGGCTAGGGCTGGGGGGTGGGGGTATGGTCATGATAGACACATGCTCTTTTGATTTATGAATGCAAACGAGCCAGCCAACAGCCAACAGCCAGCCAGCAGCCACACAATCGGACGGGACGGCCAACAAAAATGTTTCTTTTCTTTTATTTTCTATAGAAATCGGTTGGTTTTTTTTCCTGCTGCCACACGCATTTAAAGCAATTAGCCTAAAAGTGTTTTACCTTTAATTTCATTAGGACTCTGCCTTGGCAGAAATCGCTGCGAACACACACAATGAAAGTTCTATAGGATTTTTGTGCCCTGTTGGGTACATTGGTTGGTGGGTGGTTTAGTTGTTGCCGATTGGTTTATGTTTTTCTTAGGTATTTTATTAATTGAAATTTTTAATTTATTTAATTTATTTTATTATTATTACTATTATATTATTATTTTTATTATTATATTATTATTATTATATTATTATTATTATTATATTGTTATTATTATATTTTTAATTTGTATTATTATTTTATTTTCCTAAATTTTACTTGTCTCTTGGCAGTATTTATTTTGTTTAGATCTAGTAGTCCTTAAAATTTTCTGGTCTCACTCGTAATTTGGTCTCCAAAAGTAAAGCAGCAATTTTCAGTACAAATATCAAACCCAACAAAATTTGTTCGTTTTCGTTTTTAAATTAAAATTTTAAATCATTTCTCAAAATTTGTTTTTGTTTGCCTTCGTTGCAGTTTCATTTAAAAGTTGGCTTATCCAAGCTATGGTAAGTCCGTTTATTCCAATAAATATTAGTAACAAATTAAAGCTGATCATTACCCACAAATATTTAGGTTGTGGCACGTGCAACGGCTCCATGCCTGGCCCCATGAGGTCGCTGTCCGCCCCCACAATTCTGTATTGTCGATGTGTCCGTTATCTGTGTGCAGTGCGTTGGACCGTTATGCCGCTGGCAGTCCTGAATGCACTGGCATGGGGGGACTGCTTGAACTGATCATGTGAGGCAGCAAGCAGCGCTTTCTGGTAGATCAGCAGCTCTGTGAACTCACCGATGCCAAATACCGCTGATTGTCGCTCTTCTGATTTCCGAGTCCACACGCTGGCCCCGATCAGTGCAGGGCAGCCGCTTCCGTCGCAGAACTACGACATTTACGACACACAAATCTCGCATAATAAAGCTAAATTTAGAGTACGAAAATTGAATAATGTTTTACGCAAAGGTAGCTTGGATAATATACAAAAAAAAAATAAAAAAAATAGGGTGACCGGATTTCCTCATCAGATTTGCATTTTGTAGATAGTTTTCTATACGATAGAATTTTGTGTTAAAAATTCTATCAATAAAATCTGCCAAGACTGTCTCAGTATAGTCCCATATAAAATAATACGTTTTTCTTCAATTAATGTCTGGTAATAATTTCCAAAGAAACACCCCACAAATAAAAGCTGAGAAATTAAATTTCTTAAAGAATTTTTAATGCATTTTTCAATCACAATCAGAATTGTATAAATCAGAGTCTGTAAGACTTATAATTTGTATAATAAAAATTATGAAATAAGAATTAATTTTTGATTTTTATTATAAAAATCGGGTAAAAGATTTATTTTTTGATTTTAATTTATAAAATCAAAAATAAAAATTATTTTTTCTAAAATCATTTTTTGATTTTTATTATAAAAATAAGTCTTAAGAAAATAAGTCTTTTTTTTTTAATTTTATAATAAAAATCAAAAATAAAAATTGAATGCAAATATTTTTGACCAGGGAGGTCTCTGTTGAAAATCATATGTATATATATGTATGTATACATATGTATATATATACAATAAATTGTATCTCCTGTACTGGGTATCTCTGCTGCGTTGCTCTCATACCAAATAAAATTCGTTTTAATTTTCGCAACTTTGTTGCCTGCCGCCCCCCACCCCACCGAAAGTGCAACTCAATCAGGCAGCGGTCGAGTATTTCCACAGTTAACCCGCCGCTGCTGCTGCTGCTGCCATTGCCGCCGCTGCTTCTAATGAAGCAATTTTCGTTAAAAGCAGTCACCACAGGAGCGGAGGAGCAGCAGCTCAGCTCAGCTCTTACCCTTCCCCCCAACCCAACCTTAACCTGAATCGCAGAGTTTTTCCTTACCTCTTGGGCAACCCCAACGAAAAGCTAAATCCCCCCGCCCCACCGCCCCACTCGCATCAAGTATGTGGAGGATTCCTTTTCAACAATTTTTAGTTGCTTCGGCGCGTGTTTGTTTCAAAAAGCTCAAATTGCGAGTGCCAGCCAGCCAGCCAGCAATGGAATGAAATCGTTTCGAAAAGCAGCCAGCAGCCAAAAGAAAGAAAAAAAGGAATTACAGCTGACTCTGGCACTGAGTTTTTGCAATTATCCACGCGAACCCCAGCGCCGCAGTCCCCCTCCCTCCTTAGGTGCCGCCAACCAGCTACGTGCGAATTTATTGATAGCGATATTTTGCACTTTCCTTTTGGGGCTTTTTGGGGTGGTGCAGGCAGGCAGGCAGGCAGGGGTTGTGTGGTACGGTTGGGCGTGGGGATCAGGGGGTGAAGGTAGTGTGTTAAGTGCATTTTACATTTCCGGTCAATGGCGCTAACCTCACGAAATCGGCAGCACCTACAAAGTCGTCTGCCAGCAGCCAACCCAAGTGCTTTATCCTATAAGCCTGCTATGTGGCACGTTCGATTTTTCACCGTTGGTTTTTACTTGCCATTCACACTTTTTTTTGCCTGCAAATAATACTGGAATTCCATTGGTTTTTTTTTTTTTATGTCAGACAAATTTTTGTTGGCAATTTTATTCGTTGATAAAATGGAATTTATTTTTTTTTGCGTTAAAATCCACCAGGAAATCCAGAAGGAAAGGCAATAAAGTTCCCTTATTTTACGTTTACCTATGTACCTATGTTTACCTATGTTTTTTATGCCAGCCAAATTTTTTTCTAGCACTTTTATTCGTTGTTTTATGTTTTGTCTGTTTTTTTTTCGTGAACGATAGATTCTTACATGTTTCCTGTAATTTTTGACACATTTTTCAGTTAGAAACTCCCATGGGAAAAACCCAACGTTTAGTTCCGCCTCTAATCCTGTGCATTGTAGCGCCGCCAACTATTTCACTCGCTTTACGCGTAGTCCTGTGCATTGTGCTCTGAACTGTGTATGCTGCCTCCGCCTCCGCCCCGCTTTAGTCTGATTACATTTCTTATTATGTTGGCGCAGTTTCGCTTTTGGTTTTCATTTGCTTTTCATTTGCCATTTGCGTCACGCTTCAGGCCATCGTCGCTGCCACTGAACCTCTCCTCTGGGGGCAGGCTATTGAGACCTCAACGATCCTTGCCAGTACGTGTCCTCGCCAGTCCACAGGCCGAAGGGTTACTGGGGAGCCAAGGAGTCTGCTGCCACACAGAAGTGTCGACACTTTCGAACTTTTTCGCTTTTAGCTTTCACTCCTGCAATTGCTGCGTAATTTTTATTGGCCCTGAATGAGCATCTCAAGTGGCGCTCTATTTATCTCAACCTCTCACCCCCCACCATCAGAGAGACACCCTCCCCCACCAGAGAGCCACCCCCTCATTACCAAATTGCCAACATAAATTTATTTGTTTGGCCAAAACAATTTCCCACTGCCACCCTGCCGAGAGAATTCACCTTCCCCGCCCCTGTACCCTCCCCTGCCGTGCTGACGAGTTCCCACTTTGATGCGTGTCTCGTTTTACATTTTTTGACAATTTCATTGTTCGTCGCGCTTCTGTTTTAGCTTTCGGCATTTCCTTTTTTTGTTTTTGTTTTATTTTATTTGTTTTTTTTTTTTGTATTTTGAATGATAATTTTCATCTGGCGCGCGTGTGTGTGTGTGGCTCATACGTGCGAAGCGGGGGGAGGGGAGGGCGTGGCGTGGCAAAATGCTTTTATGCTCAAATAACAAGCCATAAACATTTGCCGTTGCCATTTGCCCATTTTCGCGGGTTTTGAAAGAGACAAAAAAAAAAGAAAAAAAATGAAATAAGATAAAGAATTTTATTGCTCACACGCAACAAACAAACAAAACGATAGGAAAGCGCAAGTAAAGAGACCAAACTGAAAATGAAAGTGAAGCGGGTATGAGAAGAACGAACGTATAGATACCCTACCCTGACAGATCGATTGTTGTGTCCAAGCTGCATCGATAAAATGTGCGAAGTGCGCGCGACAGCACTGCAAAAAAAAGTACGAAAATGTTGGACATCTGCTAGGAAAATAAATAATAATAATAAAATAATATTCTGGGTTATTGCGGAAAAGTCATCCAATTTTGAGCTATTGTGGCAACATTGCATCTATAAATTACCCAAAAAAAGTTTTAAGATAGCTGAGAACTGACATAAAACTGTATAATAATAATAAATAATAAACAATAATAATTCAAAACAATTAAAACAGATGCAAATGGCTGCTTCTAATAGTTTTTTGTGTATCTACATAAATAGACATATAACATGGAGTGAGCAAGTCGGCCCACAGAAGGAGCATTGGCTAACAGCAGTAACAGGAGGGCAGCAGCAATAACAGTAGATGAACAGCAGTAACAGCAGATCAGCAGCGGTAACAGTAGAGGAACAGCAGTAACAGCAGAGCAGCAGCGGTAACAGTAGAGGAATAGCAGTAACAGCAGAGCAGCAGCGGTAACAGTAGAGGAACAGCAGTAACAGTAGATGAACAGCTGCAACAGCAGTAACAGCAGAGCGAGACGCTACAGCAGATACGCAACAAAGGCAGAGGAAGAACAGAGCAGAGAAGATCAGCAGAAGGAGTGTAGTAAGAAGATAATCGAAACAGCCGGACGTAGCGTTGAACAGCAGCAGCAGCAGAAATCAGCCGATTTCAAGCAGTTACAGCAAGCCCAATTATTCTTACCATTACCTGTGCACCGCGATTTAATATCAATAAAACTATACCTAAATAATAACTTACATACATAAACATATCACACGATTTGAAGCCACAGAAAAGCCAAAAGAAAAGACTTGCTTGACAAGCCTTTTTCTTGGAAAACTCTCACGTGAGAAGCAGGCCCTGCTCTGCTGCTTTTTCTACTCAGAACTAAGCATACCCTTTTTGAAAAGAGTATTTGAAAAAAAATATAAAAAAATGTACAAATAAAGTAAATGGCTTTGTCGCATTAGGGTTTTACAGAAGATGCATCCATACCCATACCCACCCACACGCACTCTCGTACTACAAATGGCTGGCAGTTTGATGTTCTGATTGAGCCTTTTACCTTCTGCAGGTACGAACACAAAATACTTATATCCCCCATCTGTCGCCCATTTGATTAGTTGACACATTTTATGTGTCATTCCCCGTTATATGTATAAAAAATAAAAAAAAGGGATATACCACACTCACATTCTCCACTCTAGAAAATTGCTGGGGGTAAATACATATTAAAGTGCCTGCACAAAGCTCATTTTAGTTTGCCTTAACCGATGCCTACAGATTTGAGAATATTTTATTTAGATCCATTTTACCTTTTGGCACTGGCACTGCCACTGCCACTCCTTTTTGTGCACAAAAATAAATATCCGGAATCTCTCCACTCTATTTCCCTTTTCATGTGTGGCTTTTGTCATTTTTGTTGGCTCTATTCAGGCAAAGTTTTTAATTGTATAAAATATTGGCAAATGAATTTGTCTTGGTCCCAGTCCAAGTCCAGGCCCCATACAATTTAACCCTTTTTGTTGTAATGGAAAAACCGGCATGTAATGCTTTGATTGCTTGACAATTTATATGGAAAATATTTTCATAACTATGTGGAAAGCACAGATACGTTTATTTCTGTTTTTTTTTTTTCAAGGTATAAAATTGCCTAAAAATAAAGTAAACTATCGAAAAAATGTAACTAAATATATTCAAGCTACTATTGAAGCCCTGGAAATTAATTTAAGTGCGCATGAAAAGTGTGTAAAATTTACTCTAAAAATGGGACTAAAAACTATTAGCCTTGCAGCCTGCATTTACAAATATTTTTTGTTGGGTTAAGTTCTCTGGCCAAAAAGTAGACTGTGCCGCTTGCTTCTGGTTGAACAAGTGGCTCACCATAAATTAAGCATATAGATGGCTGGCTGGCTGGTTGGTTGGCTGTAGTTATCCAGGATCCCACACACACATAAACAAACAGTAGATATATGCACATACGTGTATGTGGGAGTAGGAGAAGGAGCATGTACCCAAACGTCTGACCAAACATTTTGTATAGGACAATTTCTAAATGGAATTTAATTTCCGGATTAGAATAGACATTTCATACATTTTGTGGGAGAGAGGAGCAGGCACTGCCCACACCCCCCACACCCTGTGCTGTACAAAATCAACTATGAAAGGCGGCGTCTCAGTGTGGTCGGTCGGTCTCTGGTCTCTGGTCTCTGGTCTCCTTCCACATATTCCTGCCACTCCTTCAGGGATTTCCCCTATGCCTCAATGAACAATCACAGCACAAAACTGTTTGTGGGATGGATGTATGGAAAGACCAAGACCAATACCAATACCAACTCCAGTTTGCTGCTGCTGTACAATTTTAGCCCAAAAATTTGTGGTTTTTCTCTACGTTTTCTCTATCAGCACCTTTCCTTTTTGGGGGTGTGTATGTGTGTGTGGGTTCTGGTCTTTGGATTTTTGTTTAAAATTTTACCAGACAATTTTTGGTGCAAAAACACAACAGATTTTCCATGGGGGAAATTTTGTGAGAGGATGCATGTCAGGTCAGAGAGTGGAGTGCAGCAGCCCCTGATTTATGCCCAATTCTAGTTATTAATGTAATTTGATTTTGCCCATAGACAAAGCCAATCTGCATGGAAGGTTACTCATACGCCCTGGATGATGATGATGCCTCTTCGTGCTGAGCCTGGCACTGGCTCGTACTCCGGTTCCTGTTGATACTTCTGTGCCTGCTTTTTTCCCCTAAATGCTGATGAGCTGAATGACCAAAATAATTTCCTAAACAATCTATGGCAGCTAGTTAAGTGATGGAAATATGCAGAGAGCAGAGAGCAGAGAGGGTAGGAGAGAGAGAGCAGCGAGGGAGCAGTAAATTTTGTAATAGAGTGTAAATTACCGGAAACAAAATTAAAAATGTTCCCCCCTACCTAAAAACGAGTACAGAGGGGCAGACAAAAGGGGAATAACAAAAGGTTAAGTCATAAAATGATTTGGCAGCAGCAGGAGGAGCAGCAGGAGGAGCAGCAGGAGCAAAGGAGCAGCAAGCACTAGAATGGGATAAGCAGTGAAGCTAAGCAGCAAAGGATTCACTCAAGGGCTAACAGAAGGAAATCATTTGAGGCTAACTGCAGGTTCCAAAAACCAAAAAAAATAAATATAAGAAAAACTTTAGAATGCTGAAACAAAGGCGCGCCCACGGAGGCAGCAGGCAGTAGGCAGCGGGCAACCGGTGAAAACTTCAGGCACTTTTGGGTTTTGTTTTGGTGGGGGTTCTAAGGCTGATTTTCCTTGCCCAACACTGCTGCCATAATTTTCTTCCATAATGGCATGCCATTTTGCCAAGATGCTAAACGGTCGACAATGACGTTGACGTCAACGGCCACACAAAGCGGGACGGGACAGAGAGGGAGGCAGTGGCGGCCTCCGCTCCGGGGCAAGTAAAAATTGTCGGAAACACCTTGTTTTTTGACTACAGGCCTACTACAGAGGCAGTCCGTCTGGCCGTCTGGCAGTCTGGCAGTACCTCACCTCACCTCAACCCTTAACCCTATTACTCTCTCTCTCTCTCTCCTAAGGCTATTGTTGTTGGGTTTACACATAATATGTTCATTGTTTATAAAACAACAGCAACAGGGCGAAAGCAGGTCGCACAGAGTCTGATGAGGCATGCGATGGGGGATAATGGTTAAGGGAGGGTTGGGGGTAAATCCTGTACAGGTGGCCTGCTGAAAGGGGTAATGGTGGGAGGGGTTGTGTTTGAGGGGTAATAGTTTGAGAGGGTAGCGACAAGAATTTATGATTTATTGGAGGGGCAAAACTAAAGAATAAAAAATTATTGCGCCCCTCTGAGGATTCTTTCCACATTGACTCTGCGAGCTTTGGACTTTTCCCTAACGCATCCCGCCAGCCACGCCTTTAGTAACTTTCTCATCCAACCCTCGCCCTGCAGAGCCTCAACAAAAGCCAAAGTGAAGCCGACTTTTAGTCTTCTTTTCTAGCCACAGCCCCAGCCCCAGCCCCCAGCCAGCAACCGGGTGGAGGTGGAGGTTCACCGAAATGTGTTTAGTCTCCGGGTGTTGCCAGCCTTTGTTTTGCAAAAATGAATGAAATGAAATGAATGAGGAGCGGCATGCTATAAATGAGTGAATGAATGGCTGGCTGGTTGGTTGGTTGGCTGGCTGGCTGGCTGCATGGCTGACCTGGCCAAGAAGCAGCCAAAGCCACAGCCACAGCCAGAACCAAAGCCACAGATAGAGAGGCAGTGGCAGAGACAGAGGCAGAGAGAGCGGCAGGGAGGGAGAGGCAAGTTTAATATGAATTATTATGTGCAGAAAAGTTTTATGATGCTGCTAAGCCAGTTAGACCTTTGTTAAGGTGCAAAAGACAGCACAGAATAAAGCACAGAAAATAAAAGAAACGAATTGGCAAATACCCCACAATAAAGGATTTATAATTGGGAAAAAACTTTGCAGCATTTCGATCAGTTAAAGAGTGACCTAAATCAATTTTAATATTATTATTAGTTTATATCTGTTCATATCTGTTAATGATAATGGGGAAGCAATTAATTTTTGGAGGCCTAAAAATTAATTTTTTCCCCCATTAACACTTACAGATATACATACATATATAATAATAATATTATAATATAATATTAAAATTTTAATAATTAATTAATTAATTAATAATTAATAATATTATAATATAATATTACAATTTTAATATTATTATTATTATTATAATTATAATATATATATATAATATATAATTATACTATAATATTATAATATAATATTAAAATTGTAATATTATTATAAGATTTATCTGTTCATATCTGTAGGAAATTAATTTTTGTGCGCCTAAAGCTAAAGCCTAAAGCAATCCTTTGATAAATCTTAAATTTTCAAATAAATACTTTAATCTGATAATGAACAATTGATAGATCTCTGATAGATTTATGTTACCCAAGCCTCCCAAGCCTCTTGCCTTGCAATAGAATATGCTTCATGCTAGTCAATCCTTACACCCGTCTTGTAGGGTATTCAAAACTACACATAGTTACACTGCACTACACCCATGATGTATGCCAAGAAAAAGACCAACTTATTCTGTGGATTTAACCTGCTCGCTGCTGCTACTGCTCTCTGCTGCTGCTGTTCTATCTGTTGGCTACAATTTGTTTTAATTGCACAAAGTAGTTGTTGCTGTTGTTTTTTTGGTTGGGGTGTTCTGTTCTGTTCTGATGCTGGCGCCAATTAATTCTCATTTAACAAGGTCTCTGCTGGGATTTTTTTGGTACAGAGACAACTTTTTCTGTTTTGTTTTTGATTTTTTTTTCTGCAATGTTTCTTAAACGATTTTTATTTGCACAGAAGGTTACAAATGATCAGGAATGAACCAGCCTTAGTGGGATTAGTAGGAGGCCACCGCCTGGTCGTACTTTGGTGGCAAAGCGGAGACGTTCATCGGTGGATACTGCTGCTGCTGCTGCTGCTGCTGGTAGTTGGCTGCTGGTGTGCCCTGCACCACAGTGGTGGTGTGGCAGCAAGGCCCAGTGGTGGCGGCTGGCACTGCCATCGGTGTGGGCACCACAACGATATTGCTTCTGCTCATCATGCGACGGCAACGGCGACAGGGACGTCCCCAGGCCAGCGGATTGGCAAAATACAACAATCCGCGACGATGGTAGCACTCGCACTGCACATTAACTTGAATGTCGGACATAGTTCTTCGATACGATATTCTTTGCGTTGTTATTCCTCGCTGCTCGATTGGCGTTCGTTGAATGTTTAATTTTCAGTAATTTCAGTTCATTTATATATTCTTTTCTAGTAGTTCTAGTTGTCCCCGCCGATAAGTAAATCCTCTAGGGCCCCCCTTATCACGTACATTGATGGATCAATTTCCATGCAGTCTCTATTGCAAAAAAGACAGAGTCAGTAGATAGCGACGACTGTGATTCATTTGCCAGGGCTGCTCTAACTCTTGGACACTTTGTGTGCTTGCCAAAGGCCTAAACTAATGACTCATGGGTGTCCTCAACCATCGCGGGGGCTACCTCAAGATCGGCTGCAGCTCGGTGAGTCATTATTATTACTTCAAAGTGGATATTAAGGGATCATTTTAGGGTTTATTTAAGCAACATATTGAAATTGATTTATCAATAGAAATGGAAATTATTAAGAATATATTTTGAACAACATACCAGCCATGAACCCATTTAATTTTATCTGCAATATAGAAAGAGAAAGATTTAATTTGTATGATTATTTTATAAGAAATATATGTATGTTTGAATGATATATATATAAAACAGATATATAAAACAACCACAATTTATGGAAAATTTTGAAACATTTTTTAAAGTTTTTTTCTTATGGATTCTATTTGTTACATGTTCAATATTCAGAAAAGATTTTAAATACTAAATACAAAAACAAAAAATATAGGTATTTAGGATGTTTGTTTTGTAAATAAAAATATGATTTACAAAACAAACATCATAAATACCTATATTTATACCTATCAGATATTTTTGAAAATTATACTATAAGGAAATATAATATTTAATTAATTATAAATATATTTATATTTATAAAAATTGTTTTGTAAATCATTTTAAAAAAAAAAAAAAATTCTTTTGTTGTCATATTATATTATATTATATTATATTATATTATATTATATTATATTATATTATATTATATTATATTATATTATATTATATTATATTATATTATATTATATTATATTATATTATATATATATATTATATTATATTATATTATATTATATTATATTATATTATATTATATTATATTATATTATATTATATTATATTATTATATTGTTAGATTATATTTTTATATTATCAGGGAATTCTGATTTTATTCTCACATATCTGTTTTTAGGAAGTTTTACCAAAAATTTTAGCGAAACAAATTATATAAAAATGTAACCCATATATGCACCATAAAATACTATGCCATCTACAATAAATATACACTAAATATAAATATATACCCATACTTAATATATATACTTTATTCAGTAGAAGGAAATACATCACAGACCAAGTGTTGCCTTGCTGAACACAATTCTTGCAGCAAAGTGTAAGACGTAGAGCTCTTGTGATTGCCATTCAAGGGGATCCTGTAAAGGGTTTGTCGAGTTATTACTTAAAGATTCCATCGCTATCAAAAATATATATATTATATATTTATATAATTAAAAATAAAATATTTAAAAAATTTTCCCAACATTTAAAGACCTCTCATAAAGCAATCAACTACAATATGAGCAATGATCAGGCGATGCTAAAAGAGCAATTGATTGCACAAATTAATGCCCCAAATGTGCCCCAAAAAAGAATCGAGAAAGAGCCAAAAAAAAAAACCAAAACAAATGCCATTTTGCAGTTTAGATTTTATTAAAATTAAAAAGCGAGAGGGAAAACCCACGATGGAATGTACATGGCAAATAGTTGTACACTAATTGATAAGCCAACACTGCGGGCCAAAAAGGACATCAATCATTTCCGTTACAAAGTACAATCAGAACAAAAAAAAAAAAATGACAATTGCCAAACAGTTTAATTTTCATATTTATGCCATTAACATTTATATATGTTTTATATGTATGTATGTACATTTCAATAAAAGTACAATCACACCAAAGGACACAGGACAAACAACATTGAAAGGCAATCATGTAGATTTCAATTAAAATAAAATAAAATGCATTTAACTTATTTAAACAAACATTTGAAACGGATTTCCAATTAACTGATGGCGTTGATGGCATTTTCCAGTTCCAGTTCCACTTCCATTTGCCAGTCTACCATCTGGGTGGTGGCGGCTGCTGCACAATGATGATCTCCTCCCTTGGGGGCGGACGACGACCGCCAATGTTGAACTCAATGAAGGGCCTGCTGGGCTGCACGACATCCACCTCGACAATGGGTCGCTGCGGCTGCTGGTACTGTGGCTGATAGGGCGGCTGGTACACAGCTGCGGGTGTGATCACTTCCACCATGGGCGGCGGTGGACGGCGACCACCCACACCGATCTCAATCACGGGGCGGGGCAGCCTTGGGGGTATGATGTCGACCTCCACAATGGGTCGGCCACCATGATGATGATGATGATGGTGATGACGACGTTCCTCCTCGTAGTACGGCATATTGCTGTGTCGCTTTGTTGTTTTTTTGCTGTTTCGATTTCTTCGGCTGGTATCCTTTTGGCGTTAGTTGCTGCTCCTTTTGGCTCTTTGCTCGTACTGAGGCTCTACTGGCCTTTGCCTAACTATTTAAGGTCTCTTTTATCGCTAATTACGGGGAATTTTTCACACTTGTTTTTGCTTTGATTTCTATTTGTGCAGAAGCTTAAATTTATTATCTTGTCAGGTGAAATAAATGTCTTCTTCGATAAAAAATATATATATAGATATTGATAAAATATTTTCCAGTTAGGGGGGGCTGGGAGGGGTGTGAGTTTTGGTGTGAATTTCATTTTCGAGAGGTTCAAGGTTTGGGTTTTACAATGAATCATCAAATTTTTGCGGTAAAGGGGAAGGACAGATAAATTTAAAAAGAATTTAGAGGGTATTATTAATATTAATAGAAAAACTGAATAATTTTATAGATATTTATATACACCTAGATAGATCTAATGAGTGAATAGATGTGAAGACATAAATACATGAAAATACTTCATAAAATTAGGCGGACTTCAAAAATCTAAATAATAATAATTAATAATAATAATTAACTAATGGAACAAATGAATAATTTTATAGATATTTATACAAATATATATATTTAATGAGAATGATTGGGTAGACATAAATACATTGAAGAATAAAGAATACTTCTCATACCCCAAGTTCTGAAATTTTGCAAATGATTTCTATCTGTTGAGGATTTTATTTGTATTTATATTATATATTTTGTTTTATTTATTTCCTAAAAATTGTTTGAATATTGATTTTGTATCTGTTTGACGTAAATGAATATGCTCTAGAATTTTTGGGTATTAGAGATTGTAACCATAATAGGAAAAACGATATGGGAAGCTCGTTATTGCATGTGTCCGACCAAAGACTCTGTGTTATAGAGTCTTTGGTCCGACGTACATTTTTGTGATAGAATTTTGGATAGCAGCGCATGTATTTCACCACTGCAAATTCCTAACTACATCAGTACAGGTACTGCAAATTACTGATTTCAGTTTCGGTTGTTGCAGAAATCCATTAATTAATTTGCGCCTACGTAGAAGTAGAAAAATAAAAATATATAAAATATAATAATAAAATATATGTAAAGTCTTTTCTCAATTCAATACAAATAATGGAAAGTCATTTGTTTGTTTTTAGATAACTGCACCATCAAGTGGCGCCAGTAACCGAGTCATACGAGTATGTATGTACATATGCACTCATAAACAGATAGAAATGTATTTCTACTGTGCGAATAGAGCCTTCCAGACATTCTAAAGAACAACACTTTTCAGCAAGTTTTAGTGCGTAATATTTATATATACATATATACATATGTATGTATATAAATTATTGATCATCATTATTGTCTTTCAATATCAGTGGCATATCATATCTATTCCATGGGTTCGTTCGTTCGCTGACAATTCCCTTAACCAAAGATTAAAGAGAACTTTTTGTTATCTTTTTGCTTGTGTTTACACTTTATAGGAATTACTTTTATTGTAGGCTTTAAACATTGTTTTTTTTTTAAATTTAATTTGAGTTTGATTCACATATTTCTGTCCATAGATTCTAGATAGACTCCACAAGCTGCAGCTGAGGCTCCAGTTGATGCTCCAGAGACTCCACAAGCTGCAGCTGATGATGCTCCAGAGACTCCTGCCTGATGCTCCAGAGACTCCTGCCTGATGCTCCCTTGATGACAGATGAAAGATGCCAGTGTCCTTGCCCTCCTCTACTCTACCATTGCTGATATTGTGGATATGGATTATACTGTTGATATTGCTGCTGTTGATACTGATATTCGTAGCCCTGCTGCTGCTGATAGTAGCCCGCGGAGGCCATTGTCATGCCACCACCATATGGCTGCTGTGGCATCATCAACTGTGGGCCAGCAGCTGCTTGGGGCATATAGGGGGATGATGCCCCTGGCATTACGTAGACAACTTCGGTCCGAGCCGGAGTCGCCGGCGGATAGTATGCGCCACCCCAATTGGGAACCACATCAATTTCGATATTTGGACGACCATGGTGATGACGAGGAGGACAGCCACATGGATCCTCATAGTATGGTCGCATGCCTGCCTATTTTCAGTGTATACAAAATGTTCCCAGCCACAACTCTTCCAAAACAATCCTTACCAGACAGCAACGCGTTGAATACTGAAAGCAAACCATACCAAACCCCAGCAATGCCACTGGAAGGGGCATTCAATCTGATTTTTTGTGGCCTGGCGGGGCTTTGCCGCATTTATTCCAGCTGGGTGAGTGTGAGTGTGCTAGAGATAAGACCGTGGGTTTTGAGACTGAGTCATTCGATGTGCGAGTTCTGATAGCGAGCAGACTGCCTTGCTCGATAGCCATGGCTGGGTATTCGTCGTATATATTGATCGGTTGGCTTGTGGTTGCTTTCACCTCTTTTCACCTGATTTTTGTTTACCTTATTATCAGAGTCAGATTCATTGCTTATCGTTTTTGCTTATCTGTGCGATAAGCAGGGAAATGCTTTGGAAAACTGTGTGGGGAAAATGTAGAAAAAAGGTCTACAAAAAAACTAAACAAATCGAATATTACAAAATTTATTTTGGCAGAAATATTTTGCAAAAAAAAGAACGAAAAATAGAGAAAAAAGGCTGATGTAAGCTGTTTTGATTTCCTTTATTAATTGTTAAGAAATTCCAATGAAATCTGCATTAAAAATTGCGATTATTTGCAACAATAAATGCCGCAAATAAATATTCGTTTCGGTGCCGCAATAAATACAAGAAATAATGCTGATGCCTTACATTATTTTTTTATCTACTAAAAGTGTACAAATAGCCTTGAAAAAACAAACACCTGTTGTGCCATAAATATTTTGCCATTCAAACATTTAATCTTTAGGCAATTTTTTTTAGTCAAATATTTTATATTTTTTTAATACATTTTTGTTTACTGCTAAAAATAAATTCATCTTTGCTGGTTCTGCCGCTCTGCACGCTTTTTTTTTCAGTACTGCGGATTGTGATAGTGACCGTCGCCGCCGGGTGGTCCTGGTGGTGGCGGCGGCTGTTGGTAGTATCCATATGGCGGCGGTGCCTGCTGCACTACCACCACTTGCTGTGGCGGCGGCGGTCTTTGCTGCACCACCACAATGGGTGGTGGCGGTGCACGATGACGACGTGGCCAGGGTGCAGCGATCTGCACTTTGATGGTTGGCCCGCGACGATGGGGTGGTGGTCCGCCGCAATGATCGTGTGGTGGTGGCATTTTCTTTTTCTCTTTCTCTTTCTACGCTTAAATTTTTGGCACGTCTAAATGGTTGGACTTATCGCTGGTTACTGATAAATTGCGTTGGAATTGGCTCTGACTAAATGTTAAAATATCAAAAAGTCCCTTATCGGTTGGAACTCCATCCCCAAAAAAGCTCTGAGCCGTGTGGGATTAGTCATATGAAAGGTGTGTGGTTTAATAATGACATATATCGATAGCTGAACTTTATTATCGATAGATAAGAGCGCCAATTGATTTTGGTTTTGCTGCATCTAAGCTTTGCGCTGCCAAAAGCTTTTTTATGAAAGTTTAAAGGCAGCAAATGAATTGATTTTAGTGAGTCATTTATTAAAACTCAGTTTCAAACAAGAAATCAAGGGTTCTGGCATTAGTCATGCGGGGTAAATCCCTCTAGCAGCATTAAAATTGATAGCAAAATATTGTGTACTATTTTATTTAATTTACACAAAATTATGAAATAAATGCTCTATCAATCGGAGTCTTTAAATTATATTTAATTTCACTGCCTAATTTTCATTGGTTTATTTCTTTGACACTGTGTTACACATTTTAAACTCTTAAAAATACTTCCACAAAATACTTCCAAAAATACATCCAAACTATTTTCTTTAGCCCAAAAAATGTCTCACTAATCACTGTGTAATTTTCACATTTTAATTGTGTTATCCCTTGGCAAGTCAATTTGCCACTTGATTTGCATCAGCACACAACAATTTTGATAAATAAAATGCACAAATATTTGTTGGATTGATAAATCTTTTAATTCAATAGAAATAATCCTTTAAAGACCAAAAAAAAATATTCAAACTTTAAATGACTTAAATTCTTTGCCTAATTCCTCGATAAATCTTTACACATTTTCATTGTTTTTCCCTTGGCTTAATTGAGAATTTTGTAAATATTTGGCAAACATTTGCATTTGCACTTCTTCTATTATGCATCAGAGACGACACGATTTACCCGCAGGGCGATGTGAAGTGCACTGAGGTGGCGTGGAGAGACTTCAGCAAATATTAAATACATGCAAAAAGAAAACACGACGCTGGTCGGTCAATCAAAAAGTGTTTCGCCCTGGAGAGTCGTCGCTACTCAATCATTTAGGCTCAACAACTTCACCAAAAAAAGACTTGAGGGCTTTTTCTATTTTTGTCTTTTGTTAATTGAGTTGTTGGGAGTTTTTTTTTTTTTTTTATTCAGACACGTTTTGCTTGCATTGCATTCAATGGAAAACATTTGCACCACCACTTGAGTGTCACTTTTGATCAAAGCAAAGGGGGAAGGCGAAGGGTGTGGCAGAGTGGCATCAGTGGTGGGGGCGTGGGGGGATGGTTGCCTAAAAAGTTAAACATGCACAAAGTGGCAAACGAGTTGCTGCCGCTGCCAAAGTTTTCAACTGCCGCCAAACGAAACGAAGGAAATGAGTGCGAGAGCAGGGGCGGGCGGCGCGACGGCTTATGCTGCATAACTCTCAACATATTGAATGCGGTTCATGCACTGAGACAACAAAAAAAAAAAAAACTAGTACAAAGAATTAATTAGAGATCGAGCTGATATTAAACATATTGAAAATATAAAACTATCATTGCAAATATTGCCTCAAAATGTATTGTAGATACTGGTAAATTCAGGAGATACTGACTGAGAGATTCTGGTTCTACTTCTTCTGATTCTTCTTCAATGAAAGTTTACCTCTCCTCTGTTCCCTTTTTCTGCCCCTAAATTTCTATGGTACACGCTTATTTCAGCGTTACTTATGACATTTTATCTTGGCTCTCTAAAACTTTTATTGAACAGCCCATAAGAAAGCGCTCAAAAGCCACTGCCAGCGCGTCCGCTCTCTCGTTTGAGCCATGAGGCAGGCTGAGCCGACGATTGAGTATTTTGACTGTATTCTCAAGCATGTTAGCTATGTATATGCCCCTGTCCGTATGCGGGTATTAAATTTATTAAATTTTGTTAGTTAATTTATTAAATGTATTAAATTTATTTAATTTATTTATTAAATTTATTCAATTAATTTATTAAATTTATTCAATTAATTTATTAAATTTATTCAATTAATTTATTAAATTAATGAAATTAATTTATTTATTTATTATTATTTTATTTTATTTATTTATTTATTAAATTAATTCAATTAATCTATTAAATTTATTCAATTAATTTATTAAATTTATTAAATTAATTTATTAAATCATTAAATTTTAGCACAGATTTTTTTGTACCAATAACCGTTTAAAATATGTTTCAAAATTAACTGTGTTTGGGCGGTATTTTGCTGGCTGTTTCTAAGCCTAATTCTGGCCTTTTATTCTTCATGTTTAAGTTCCCTATTTGTTTTTTTCAGTGTCTGTGTTTGGGTTTACCCTTTTTTCTGAGTGGGGGCGTGGCAAAGCCGCTTGACAGCGCGTATCCAATGTAATGATGCCGTTTCTTTGGCTTTTCCATAGAACTCCCTGCCCCACCCCTGAGCCTCTCCCCGCCCCACACTGTGATATATTTTTTTTTTGTACCTTCTTCTTCTTCTTCCACTTCTTATGCATATTTTAGGAAATGAATTGCAAGCGAGTCGGCGGCAAGATAAAACGTCTCCGAGTCGGTCGCGTGGAGGTGCGCTCGAGTCAAGACGGTGGCAGTGGCGGCAGTGGCAGTGGCAGGCATCAACCAGAAGCGAATCGATAACTGTCAAAAAATAAGCCGGCAAGCAACACGCCAGACAACCAGCGTAAATGGGGCTGAGAGTGGGTGGGGGAGGGAGAGAGAGAGAGAGAGCTTCCTTCCATCCACAATTTAAATATTTATGGCGCTGCGCTTTGGTGCACAGAGGGAACAAGGCGCATGGCGCACGGCTAACGGCGCACGGGGCATAGCCAAAAAACCGTAACCGTAAACCCAACCAAGAAAACCAAGAACCAACTCCAAAACCTACTCCTCCACTTTTCCGCTTTCCCCCAGCCATCTTCAGCGGCGGCGGCGTCGGAAAACGCATTTCCTGCTCATGTCATGACATGCAGCGGCGCGCGGCTCCGAGGCGCGTAACGTTTGTGGTGCTGGCATGGGAGGGGGGGAGATGCATTTTCCGAGTAAGAAGAACATCCCCAGGAATGGGTCACCCCATTCCGCAAAAGGAATCATTGCTTTTGTCGACATGTCATTTGGGATGGGATGGGATGGGATGGGGCATGGGCCACACAGATCGAGTGCACTTTGAGGTTTCCCTCTTGCATTTTTTTTGGGCAAAAAGTTTATTGAACTTCAGACATACTCACACACAAACATACATACATACATACATGTACATATGTATTTGCAGCAGTTTGAGCAGCATTTTGTCTAAGTTTTCTGATTGATTGAGTTGTGAAAATTGACTTGGGGAAGCACAAGACGAACACAAGTTGATGGGACAAATTGCGTGTTTTAGGGCGGGGGATTTGGGGGGTATGGGTGATACTATCTAGTTTTTATTAATGAAGTGTGCGTGAGAAAATATCGGCCAAGGCGACAACACATTAATGTTTATGCTAAGCGGTGCTACAAATGCCAGTAAATGGACATGAAAGAATTAAATAAATATAAATAAAATAAAATATAAATAAAATAAAATATAAATTGATAAAATATAAATAATATAAAATATAAATAAAATATAAATAATATAAAATATAAGTATGTATATAAATATATTTATAATATAAATAAATATATACTTAAAATGATTTGAATTTCGAATAGCAAGTAAAAGAAATCAATCAAGGGATTCCATAATTAGAAATTTAGAAATATTTTTAGTGTCGGCTTTTATTAGATCTGTGGCAGGAATAAATAAATAAATAAAAAAATTGGTAATATTTGTCATGTCCAAGCCATGTATATTGTTTTTGCTTTTTAGGCACCAACTTTTGTACTTCGCCCAAAACGTTGTATTTTGTTTTTCGCACCGAAAATTAAGTTCCTTCAGCGCCTCGCTAAAGACTGAGCTGACGAAACGCGTCCGAGCTGCTAAAATACGATTTAGTGCACATCTAAAGCAATGTCTAAAATTATAAAAAATCCTCATCCACATATTTAAGGTTCATTCGATCTAGTAAAATTTATTCGAGGCCCAACTAACCGCAAACTTTTCTTTGATTCAACAGTTTTAACAGCCCCTACAGTTCTACAGCCGCTGATGAAGACCTTCAGCAAAGATTCAGCTCTCTGCTCGTTTCCAAGTTTTAATTGAAAATTTTAGTTTTAGTTTTTAGTGCGGCTGCAGTTCGACAAGCACTGGACTGCACTTGTACTTGAAGCCCCATTTAGGAAATTATTAATTTGCATTTTCCATTTTCATTTTGCCACACAAAAAAATTAAATGAAATTAAATTAAACAAAAACAAAAGTATAGAAAAAACCTTGGGGCGGGGGATGCGCCTTTAATGAGCCGCCTGCGGTTTTTACTTTCCACTTTGCACTCAGGGATTTTCACTCACTTTAGCTTTTCCTGCTTACATGTCGCTTCATGTGTGTGGGCTTGACACGTTCCTCCTTCTGTGACACTTCTGCCAATTTCCGGCTCTCACTTTCTTATGCCGCTTTATAATTGGTTTTCACTTATTGTCACCAGCACACAGACACACACACACACACACACACACACGCCAGAAAGTGCTTACAGATTACATAAATGATTTTGACACACGCACACACACACACGCATTTATTTGACATAGATTTCCATCCACTTATCAACCCACCCAAAGAGAAAATCCAAAGCCGGGTGTGGATCCAAAATGTTTGCCAAATATTTTGCAACATTAAATGACCAAAAAAAAAAAAAACACCCTGAACGTCTCTTGGCATGGGAATGGTTGTGGGGTTTTAGTACTCCACCTTCTCCCTCCCCCTAAGCACCAACCCTCCCTGCCTCTCCACCCTCTTCTAACCAACTGGAAAAAGCAGCAGCATCGTCTCGTCTGTCCACTCGAGTGTGCAATTAGGTGAAAATAAGTGGTTCAAGAAACGCCTCCGAGTATGCCAGCAATCATTTAAATTTCACTTCATTTGTCCTTTTCATGATTTGTCCTTCGACTGCCGGCTCCCTTCGCCTGCCACCCTCCCTCCTCCTCCTATTGCTCCTCCTTCTGCCCACTGATTTATACACTCCCCACCGCCCGCCACACCTTCCCTTCCCTTCCCGTGCTGTTCCTTCTGCTGTAAAATTACATCAGCCAACGAAATTATTTTGATTTATATGCAGGACCAGTGGCCAGTGGCCAGTGGCCGGCAACGGCTGAGGATGGAACGCACCTGCTTATTCATTCAAGTATTTCCCTTGCTTTCTTTTTCTTGGTTTTTTTTGCTGATATTTTGATACCCGATATTTATGGAGCAACTGCCTGGAGGGTATGCTGCTTATGTGGCGTGGCTTGGCAGAGCGATAGAAGTGGCTGATTTTAATGCTTATAACTTTCAAGTACTTTATTCTTTATTGGTTCGAAATAAACCAAACAATCGGAGTGGCATTTTATGCATTTTTCTGTTGGCCTGTTTATGGGATTAACTGCAGTAGCTTCAGGGATAACTTGAGACTATGGTAGACCTACTATATCTGCAATACGACGATGATCTAGCATGTCTAAGCCAACTCAACTTAATTTGCTAGGACAGGCATAAGAATTAACACTCAAAGTTGCTCATTCTACTTTTTAAATCCAGAAAATTCCGTGGCATTCGTAGCAACTTCTTGGCAGATAAAAGGCGCACCGATTAGTTAGTATTCCATCTGATTTTTGTATTATTTAAAGTATTATTTAAGGTATTATTTAAGGTATTATTTATTTATTTAGTATTTAAAGTTAAATAAAATGTTAAATAATAAATAAAGTGAAATATGAAATTTTATGGACATCCGTTGTTGGTGGATTGTAACTATGATTCCTCCTCTACAGTTCTCGAATAAACCATAAACCTCTCATAATTTAAGCTCAGCAATGGGTCACTGGGTCTATTCGTTGCTCTGCTTTTGGGTTCTTTCTGTTTTTTGTTTTCTTTTCTGAATAATTTTCCCCACCATTTATGTTGTTTGTGTTGTTGTTATTCCTGGTAGTAGTAGTACTACTGCCCCATAGATTTGTCTAAAACTAAATGCTTTGATTTTGCCCACTCCCCGCTGCCACAACCCTCCCTCCCCAGCGACGATGTCAACACACAAAAACGAAATTTGAAATGCAAATTTAATTTGAGTCAAGACGGGCGAGCGCAGAACTTCCCTTGAGCAATGGCTGAGAGCAGCCAGTGGGCACTGCAGTGGGGGAAAACCAGTGGCCAAATGTTCAGGGGTGGGGGGGTGTCTTCGCTTTAATTGCCCACATTGGGACCCGAGACCCCCGATTCAAGAAAGGACGAAACGAAGCAGTTCCTGAGATTGAAGGCTCAAGCAAGGCCTGCGCGCCTGCTTTGCCTGTTAATTTTGCGCCAAATCAGCAACAACTTTGATTTCGATTTTATGCCATGTGCATAAAATTTTTGCGCTGACTCGAAAAGTTCGCACAAGTGTTTCAGTGGAGATTCAGCACACACCCCCTGCGCCCCCTGCGCACCATGCTGCTGCCACCATAGCCAGCCAAAGGGCAAAATCATTCTCCGTGGGCTACCGCTCTCTCCCGCTCTCCCTCGCTGTCGAGTGTTTGCCCTGATTGAAATGTTGGCAACTATTGCGCAAAGTACTCACAAGTTTATTGGCAAATTGATGAAGTGTATGTGTGTGTGTGTGTGTGTGTTCGCTGCCTTTGCATGCGAATGAATTTCCTCCACACACACACACACTCGCACTCACAGACAGGCTGTGCAAAACAATTTTCCATTTGCTCCATGCCAAGTCAGAGTTTTGCCTGCCACCCTCCCTCTCTTTCCCTTCCCACCACCCTCAATCATTGCATGCCGCCTGCAATTTGGCGGGCGCTGATATGCAAATTAAGTTGTTGCACTAAACGACGTGCCGGGAAATGGGGAAAACTATGATGGTTGGGGGGGGCATGCATAGGCGGCAAAAGGGCATAAAAGGTGAGCAATGGCTTTTCCCACTGTTTTGGCTCATTTGTATTACAATTCGTCACAGGATTCCGCGACCGGTTCGGTTCCGTGTGTGTGTGTGGTGGGCGGGGGAAAACTTTTGGCTTGTTTATGAACCAGAAATGAAATTTTCGAAAAATGTTTACAATGCGGGAGTGGGGGGGGGGAGTGGAAAAAGTTGAGCTAGGAAAATAAGGGGGGGGGGGGGGCATATTGTGTATGCAATAAATTAATTTAAATATTTTTGGACATTGCTAAGTGCAACAGGCGCTGCTCATGAGCAGTTTCCCCCTGCCCCCAAAACAGCCCTAAATATATTCACAATCTCTGTGTAGCTTAAACCAACTTCCAGTCGCTCCATTCAACTTCAATCAAAGGTCGATTACAGCTGCAAAACACTTGCTCAATCGGCACTCAAATCACACAATCGAAACACCTCAAGCAACCCATCCAAACCAATCCAATCCACCTGCCCAAGATGATTTGTTGCAAGTGTGTGTGTGTGTGTGTGTGTGCTTGTGCTTGACTCGTGGCAAGATTTATGATGAAGGCAGGCGGCAAGCAGCCACACAGCAAGAGTCAGAAGCAGAAGGCAGAGGGCTGGGGCCTGGGCGCGCTGCATTTCCTGCATAAATTTTGCTGGTAATCGCAAACAAGGAAACACCAAAACAGCATCGCGGCATCACGGCATCACGGCATGGCGCTCTGCTCTCACTTCACTTCATTAGCTCAATAATTTGACAATAAATTATGCGCAAGCCGAGAGAGGGAAAAACATAAAAACCAAACCAACACAAATGACAACAACAAATAAACAGAACAACAACAATAAACCGAAAGAGCAACAAAACCCAAATAAGCAACTCCACAAATAAAGTTTTAGATTTGTGGGGGAATGCAACGACCAAAGCATACCCCTTGGGTAGAAAGATCTTAACGTTACTTAACGCTTGTTAGAATATATATATTTACTTACGATCTGGCAGCTGGCAAGCACTCTGCAAATAAAAGAAAAATAAGGGAAAATTTTAGATTTCTAATTTCATAAATTTTTTTGATATTTTATGCACACTTTTTATGTAATAGAAGAGCCAGAGCAGATACCCCATTAAATTGCAAGAAAAATAAACATATAAATAATAGTAAACGAACAGTAAATATACTAGGATATACTCATATCCACTCAAGTATCACTTAAGCATAAAAAAATAAATATTCTAAAATATTTCCCAAAATAGGAACAATGTATATGGGCTGTATCTGCAATATTATATGCTCTGGCATGAGTACAAAATGCAGTTAGAAAACTCATCTTTCACATCTAGTTAAAAAAAAACATTAAAAAAATAAAAACTAATAAAATTGAAACTAAAAAAAAATTGAAACTAAGAACAAATATTAATATTATAAATATGAATATTATATACATTAATATTGTAAATATAATATTGTAAATATTAATATTATAAATATTAATATTGTAAATATTATTTATAATTATAATTATTTATACCATTTTGACCATACATAGATTGGTGTAAGAGCATGTCTGAAATTACCAAACATATATATACAAATAATATTATAAATACTAATATTATAAATACATATTAATATCAGTATATTTTATATTTATATAATTTATTAATATGAATATTCTAAATAATACAAAAAAAAAAATTATTAAAAAAACAATTCAAATGGGAGGCCCAACAAACGGAATTATCCAAGTTGTCTTTTTGTGCGAAAACATTACTCAATTTTCGTGCTCTAAATTTAGTTTTAGTATTAAAAACATCTCGTTAAACAAAAACATTTAAAAAAATTTTAACTATCAACAAATATTAATATTATACATACATATATATTAATATTATAATTATTATTATTATATTATAATTATGTATATTATAAATATTAATATTATAAACATAAAAAAAAACAATTATAAACAAAAAATTAAAATAGGAGGCCTGGCCCGTTTTAAAAACGGAAAAACGGAATTATCCAAGTTGGCCTTTTGTGCGAAAACATTACTCAATTTTCGTGCTCTAAATTTAGTTTTAGTATTAAAAATTTGTGTGTTCGGGTAACATGTCGTTGGAAATGTTGGAAATTTGTGGCTGTATTTGTTTCGAAATTTGTATTTGGTAGATTTCGTAGTTCTGCGGCTGTATTGGCTGCCCAGCACACAGCGGGGCAGTGTGGGGAACACGGAAATCAGAGGAGCAACACTCACCGGCAGTGGCACCGATGTGTTCACAGAGCTGTTGATTTGCCAACAATCGCTGCTTGCGCCAAGAGGATCAGGTTCAGGCATTCCAATGCCAGTGGATTCGACACTCGGCAGGCATAGTGGTCTACAGCACTGCTCCCATATATCCGACACAACGATAATACTAGATTGCGGAGGCGGACAGCGGCATCATGGGGCCAGACATGGAGCCGTTGCACGTGCCACAGCCTAAATACGAGTGAGTATTTAATTGGTTTCCATTGGCTACAAGTACATATTCTAAATAAACGATTTACCATACCATAGGTGGGTGTAAGAGCATGTCTGAAGTCACATAAAATACTATATATACAAATAATTATATATTTTGACAATAAAAGTGCTGCTATAGCTGAGCAAAAAAAATCCATGCAGAATGTGTGTTAAATATTTGTAAATCTCTCTATAAGTAACACTGAATATCAAAAATATTTTCGTGATATTCAGAGGCAGAGCAAAACTCTGAAGTAACTTCAAAAACCTTCCAAACAAAAGCAAACCACAAGAAGTAAAGACTGCTACAGCAAAGATAATATAACAATTATTATATATATTATATTATATTATATTATATATATTATATATAATATATATTCTCTTTGGCTACAGGTTCTAGCCATAAAGATCTAAAAAATGTAATCGTTAATCGCAACAATAATCTGTATAGGTAGACAGATAGCTGTCTGGGTTGGTGTGTGGGTGTTATCCTCTTGTGACGGTGCGTTTGCAACGGATATTGACTTAAATTCCCTAACTAATTCCTAAATTGTACGGAAAATCTTTGTGAAGTTCGTTGAAAATATTATGAAGAATCTGTGAGACCCTTCCCTATCCATAAATAATATTCAGATGTAAGCCCTTGTAGGCAAAAAATTTTGCCTTTAATCAATGATTTAGTAGATACTAAATGTATAAAAAAAAGATCCCCCAAAACAATCACCCAAACTCTACAAGAAACATAAATAGCCCTAAAGCAAAGGGTATAATAAATGATTATTATATAACAGAAATTTTCCAGAACTAAAGCCAGAACATCAGACACTCTCTGCTCCTTGCTTAGTCGTTCCATAACAACTGAAAGATACAGAACACCAACACGCATCGAGAATGAAGCTACTAATTGCAATCGTTGGCATTTTCTTTGCCCTTTCTGGAGCTGCACTGGGCTCAAAACATCGTGAGTATTTAACGAAAGTATGGAAACATTTCATCCCAATAAAATTGCGTTCTTGCAGCGATTTGTGATGAAGCACCGGCCGCAAACGGTGCTTGCGTTGCCTATGAGCCACGCTTTTCATATTATCCCGAGACGAAACAGTGCAAAAGGTTCATATTCAATGGATGTCCAATAAACGCAAATAATTTCATAACCAAAAAACAATGCGAGGACAAATGCAAGGAGTAATAAAATAAAAATACAAATAAAAGAATATATTCAATTGAAAATTTAAACTTTTTTACTGAAACTGAAATTCGTGGAAAGCTTCCAGCACAGGCCACAGTGTCTTTAGGTCATGGTTCCACACTGGTCGGTTTGAAGTATATCCGTGCTCGGTTCCGATATTAAGTTTGAATCAATTTAATTCGCTTAATGATTCCCGTTTCGGTTCGTTACTTGCTTGACCAGTATATATATGAACAAAATAATTTTAGTAGTAGCTTCACATCAGCTGGAAGATCAACAGAGCAACAATCCAAAACGAGAATGAATTTTATTTCTATTGCTGGCATTATCTTGACCCTGTTTGGCGTTGCTCTTGGCCTAAAGGATCGTGAGTTAAATGAAATTGATTGATATATCACAAATAACATATCTTAATGTCTCGTTTAGCGGTCTGTGGTCAAAAGCCTGCCGCAGACGGACATGGTAAGTTGGTGTGCCTAGCCTACATGCCCACCTATACCTATTATCCCGACTCGAACACTTGCAAAGTGTTCATATATGGTGGGTGTGGTGGCAACGAAAATCATTTCCCATCCCAAATAGCATGCGAGTCCAAATGCAAGAAATAATCTATTCATCAATTTTCTGTATAAATAATAATTTAGACGAATAAATCGAATGGAATAAATCGATTTTTTAATTCGATATGAATATCAAAATTATTATGGCTTATGTGGGAGGGGTATGGTAAGCAGCAGAAACGATGCTCTCAAGAAATCAAGACGAAAATACGAAACAACGATTTATATTAATCAAATATCTTATGCACATATACATATATAATATATTATATATATAATTATAATCCAAACCATACAATTTAAACATTAAATCTAAATACATTCCAAGCAACCTGCCGGGACTTTTATTATTTCAATCGGAATACACTACACTAAACCCGATCCCACATATGCTATGTATATGCTATGTACTTCTTATATACTCATTATCTCGAAGACATACTCCACCAATCCACAATGGTAATGAAGTTAATTTTTCGACGTGCAATAATAATGCAAAAAATATATAAATAAATAATAAATAATAATAGTAAATAATAAAATAAATAAATAAATATATAAATAAATAATAATAATAAATAAATAATAAATATATAAATATAAATAATATAAATATATAAATAAATAATAATAATAAATAAACAACAAAATAAATATATATAAATATAAGTAAATATGTTAACAAAATTTCTCGTTTTAGCATTCATTTTCCAGCGCTAATGGATTTACTCTGTGTACCACACAATTCTCACTTCACATACTACATAATATGTCTATTTTCCATATAAAATCAAATACGTAGCTCCACATCGTCTGAAAGAAGAAGAACAGTCCACTTAAACGACAATGAAAATTTAGTTTATTTTCCTCGTAACGGAAATGCTGTGCTCTGCTGTTGAAAATACGAAAATATCCTTGAATACAAAAATGCACACAGAATGCACAGAGAATTCCTTGTGGCTTGGAGAGAGTTTTAACGCCTCAAGGGGCAACTATGGAATGGAAATGCAAATGCAAATGCAAATGGGCTGTGTGTGTGTGTGTGGGTGTCATCAGCTGAGCTGCACATGGAGAGCGTATGTCCGTAATTGTAGCTGCAATTCGAACCAAACACACACACGCACACAAACAAAATACACACACACACAAAATACACACACAAATCACAAATCGAAATCGGCAAATTCGCCATCTAACTCCAATCGAAAATCACAAATCGCCAATTGCCGAAATCGAAATGCATAACGAAATTATCAGGGCACCAATTGGGCAGGGGGGCAGTGGGTAGGGCAGCGCGGGGGGGGAGGGAAGGCAGTTTCCAGTGCGGATGCGACCTTGTCAAATTATATGCTGAGCGGGGGGGGGCTTAGCGGCCGAAAAGCGGAAATGCGCATTATGAGCTTTTGGTCATCGCTTCCAGGATCGTCGTTCGCCCGACCACCCCGCCCACCCCTTCTGTCAGTCTGCCTGCTGCTTGCCACGCTGCCCCAAAATTTTGATGTTTCATTTATCAGTGTGCGTGTGCGTGTGCGTGTGTGACAACGGATATGTATCATGGGGAATGTGTACGACATATATCCATCGATATATCCGTGTACGACACAGCCCAGAAGCAGCGCACAGCGCGGGCCCAACCGACTCGACTCTGTGGGTGATTGGGTCGTCGGGTCATCCATGCGTTTGCGTATGGCTGCAATTTTAATTAAAATTTATTGATTTACAGTTGAATAAATGCACATTGCAATTGCATCAATGTCCACGCACTTCCCATAACCCCCCCACCCTACCACCCAGCTGGTTTGCCCCACAAAATGTCTGTAGGTGAAAGAGGCATAGAGGAAGGGAGAGAGACAGAGTGAGAGAGGGAGGGGGGGTAAAAGAAAACTATAGCAACTATATTCTGATTCCTTGCCAAATGGAACACTGGACAATGGAAATGCACCAGGCAGCGGGCGGCTTCTCTGGGGGTTCTCTGGGATTACTGAAGAGGTTTGTGAATGCTGCAAGATTTAGTTGAGGTTTTGGTAGGGTTTTAGTGTTAAGAAATATACAGAGTTTATGGCTTTATGCTATGCAAATTAACTACAAAAAAAACCAAAGTTAAATATAAGCTACAACAATAAATAAATAAAATTAAATAAATAAGTCAAATAAGTTAGGGTTCTAGTACAATAAAAGTTTGTCCATGATATATAGTATGTATAGCATATATATATATATGGTATATATATTATATGATAAATAGAACACTATTCCTATATTTCCATTCCTTTTGAGAACCAATACAATTATCTGAACAATAAATTAAACCATTATTCAGCTTTATTTATGTATATTTAAGAAGATCTATCATTACATGGAATTCTCAGCATTCTTCTGCGCAATCGTAAGGAAATTCTGTGAATATTTCGCCTAAAATTCTTGCAGGAATATTTGGGTAAAGGCAGCCCCGGAAAACATATTGTCAAGGCATTTTTAAGCGTACATATCTCCTGGAAGAAAAATCCCTTAACTGTCATATTTTTTGTTATAAATAGATATATAATCACCAACCCACGAGTATCTTTCTAGTGGCTCGTGTGGTAGCCAGATGTTCCCCTATCTAACACCTATGCAGATCTTAAATATCTCTTCTAATCTCTCTCTCTCTCCACAAAAATGTATTCGCAGACGTTAGTGTATTTGGCACTTCGTCTAATGCCTTAAGTTTTGATGATCCATTTGCTTTGCTCTTTATTTCTGGTTTTAATAATACATTTTCCACTTTTAATTAAAGTTTTAGTTGTTGAACAATTTTTCGAGCAAAAGTTTTTGCCCAAAACAAAATGCAAAAAAAAAAAAACACACACAAAAAAAAAGAGGAGAATAGTTGGCTTCTGCTGTTGGCTGGGGCTTTCCTCTGCTGAGTCTGCCAACTGGATTGGGGGGGGGGGGTCTGAGGTCTGACTACGGTTCGGGGCTTCTCTAGATCTCTGGTTTGTCTCTCTGTCTGTCTGTCTGTATGCTGTGGCGCCACTCGGTGTCCTCTTCATCTTCTCGTGTCTCGTGTCTCGGTGTTTGTCGCTTTGTGTGCTTGTGCAATGTCATTAACAGGTGAAAGTTTTTGTGTGCCATGGCACACATCATTTTGCCAGTGGAGAGGCAAAGCCACAACAACATGCATGCAATGTGGAAAACTGTGCAGAAGAACGCACGCACACGCACACGCACACACACAATTACAATTGCGGTTCATTTGACAGTTTTCATTTAGTTTGGAAACTCCTTTCCCCATGCAAGGATCCTCTGGATCCATCCCCCTTTGCCTATGCTCTGACGGATACTTATGGACACGGATACCACCACTCAAAAAAAAAAAAAAAAAAACAGACAGCAAAAGGCTGTTGCATAATTAACAACGAGGCCAAACAAAATGTGTTAAGCAGTGCATCAGAGCCCCTCCCAAAATAAAGAGAAGCAGGGGCAAAAAACTTGCGGCTGGAAATCAGCTCCAAAAGCAACAAAAGCCAAACAAAAGGTTCGTTAACGAATTTTCTTCTTATTTTCACACACACAAAATGCAACAGGAGAGGGAGAGAGGAGAAGAGTCAGCAGGAGAGAGAGAAGACGAGGCAGCAGGAGAGAGAGGAGCAGAGGCAGCAGTGGCAGTGTTAACCAGAAGCTTATGAGTATATGAAGAACAAATATTTGCACGTGTTTCAATTGATAAAAAAAAATAATAATAATAAATAAATAAATAAAAATTAAAAAAAATATTGCAAACTGTAGTAAAGATCAGGTAGGTTGAGTAGGTTTTATTTATAGAGAAGTTTCGATGGTAAATTTTATTTTATTTACTTACTAACTTGTAGCATAGAATTAATCCTACTTTAAAAGGAATTTTAATAGCCAGTGCCAGAAGGTTTTCAGACTGCGATTTTCGTTTTTCTATATCCATTTTTGGCATAGTATATTTATATATATATATTTTTGTATATATATTATTTACAATACAATTTGGCATGGTATTCCTCATCCTTCCCCCATCCTGCATATATTTCTGCTGGCACAGCATCTGCCACTGATTTTAACGCGCTCGCTTTTAGCCCTGTGGGAGAAATTTCGCGTCTTAATTACAATAAAATATTTAAAACTTAAGTCCTTTCCCTGTCTCCTCTCGCTCTCTCCCAAAGCTACACTCCATAGTACCATATGCAGTGGCTTTTTATGATCTTGTCGTAGAGTTCGTTCTTGCCTTTGTGGCACATATTCTTGGGTAATTTGATAGTTATGACGGCACCCTTGAGGCCGCTCCAGCCATCAATACCAGAGGTAGCTGGGGGGTGGGGTGTGGTACACCAACAAAAACGAGGCCTCTGGAATTTTGAGGCGACTTCACTCTCTCAAGCAATTCGCATGAATATTTAGTTGCGTAATGTGCGGGGCCACGCCCCCCAAACAGTTTAATTTGTGAAACAGGGCGAAAACACACACAACAGAGAAACAACAAAAACAAAAACAACAACAACAAAATAGAAACAAAAGAAAATGCTAATTTTATTGACATCCAAAACTCAAGAAGGCGACGCGGAAATTAAAGTCGCGCTTTCGGGTTGGGCGGGCGGTTGGGCGGGTGGACTACCACGCCTAGTCATTAACACATTTGTGGAGAAGTTTCTCCTCCTACTCCTATGCCTCCTCCTGCCACTTGTTCGTGCCCCCTGCCACCCACACGCCCCTTGCTAATTAACACGTTTTGAATTGTGAATTTTGAAATGTGTTAAAGGCGTAACAAATAAATGGCAGAGGGAAGGAGGGTTGCAGGAGCAGGAGCAGGCTTTGGGGCTGATGGAAGGCTGACAGTAGGGCTGACAGCAGGGCTGCCTGGGTAAAGGGGCTGGTGTGGGTGGGGGTGTAGCACTGGTTAGGAATAACAAAATAATATGCAAAAAGGATTTGGTGTTAAGAATAACAAATTGAGGTGCTATTTGAAAGGTAGAGAAAACGAAAAACAAAAATGCTCTAAGCAATAAAGAGAAATTTTGGGAATATGTAAGAAAAATAATGGAGGCCGTAAAAGAATCAATGAACGATAATATAAGTATTTAAGTTCTGATTAGATATAGCCTTGAGGTAATTCCCAAATAAAAATCTACATTTATTATTTATTTCTGTTCCTTTTATTATTTTTATTTTATTATATTTATATTTATTTTTATTCTATTTATTTATTATTTATTTATTATTTATTTATTATTTATTTATTATATAATTTCAGTTGGCACTTCTTTCTGCAGCTTCATTGGTAGAGCATCCCGGATCCCGCAGTGTCTCATGCTGTCTGCTGCTGTTCCCATCTAAGTGAGGCTCCCTTCCCTCTAGGTTCCCAAAGTTGTTTCTTGTTTCGACCCCAAAGCCCAATCAACCAACTGTTGGTTGGGGCGCAACCTTGAAGGTGTCAAAATAACATATTTTGTGCTTCTGAGTAGCCTAGCCGCTGGTGTACGAGGCGTGGCACTTGTTAGGCACAAAATGAAATTAAAACGCGCATAAATTATATGGCCAACACACAAAAAACAACAAAACGTTGACGAGGATGATGGCGATAATGATAATGATTTTTGGGGAGTAGAACGAACGGTGGCAGTTTCGAGACCTTGTTGAATATATTAAGACATTTTCCAAATTTCGTTTGGTCTGCTTTCGGTTTTCCCTTCATTTGTGTCTATATAGATGTCTCTATTTCTCTTCCTCTCCCTCTCTCTTGTTTCTCTGAGACGCTTTCATTTGTATATCTCTTTGCTATAATTCTGTGGAGTTGCCCTAAACTTTTCTTCATTATAAGTACCTAGAAAACGAAGGGTACCGAAGGCATTTCGTATTTGGTGGAAATGTATGTGACAGGGGGTAAAGAAAAAAAGTATTTGCGATCAAAGATCATCAATCTGTTGTTGTAATTTTATGTATGAAAACCTGCAAACCAAATTTGATTTATTTTAAATCGAAAAACTTGAATATTTTTTAATGACATGGAACTTTTCCACGATTTGTCTCGAATATATTTCATTAAATCTTAACTGGTAACTGGCAAAAAAATGCCACCTGTAATGTTTTTCTAATAAAATGAGCAACTCGATCTCACAGACCACTAAATAATAATAATATAATAATATTATATATATTAATAATAATATAATAATAATAATAATAATAATAATATATATTAAATTTAGTAGTCTGTGATTAATATTATATATATTAATATTAATTAGTATATTAATATAATTCTATACAATTAATTATATTAATATATGTATATAAAATTTTATTAATATAAATATATCTATATTGAACACTTTAGGTGTAAGAAGATTATTTTTGCATACTCCCCAAAATAGCTGAGGTATCTTTATAGTCGAAATTATAGCTTAAAGCTTTCTTTCTTCCTTTTGTATAGCATACTTTTTGGGGCCGTGACACTGCTGCATAATTGCTCAATAGTGCGCGCCTCCCCACGCAGAGGCCTCGCTGAAGAAGTTGGAGATGGCATTTTGTTTAAGCAATTAAGTGCGAATTGGTGTGGGTGCGGGTAAAAGTGGGCATGCCCCGGCGCTGATTTATGTGGCAGCCCAAAACATTCACCCACTCACAGTCATTTCCTCTCCTCTCCTTCTATCTGTCTGTCTCTCTCTCACCCTCAGTGTGTGTGTGCGTGTGCTCATGTCATTTCACATTTGATTAACTGAAGTTGCAGTTGCTGTTGCAACTAGCAATTGTTGCACAGCTCTACAGCTGCAGCTAAAAGTATTTCGCTACAATTTTAATGTTATCCCCCCCAACTCAGAGAATCCCCTCGAATCCTGCAGCTTAATTTGCCTGTGTGTGTATGTGTCTGCCACGCGTTGCATGCATCTTACGTGCATCACATACCAAGCAGCTGCTGTCAGCGTGCTCCACACACACCGCCCACCCCACTCTCATGTGTCTGTAAATTAATTAAAAATGTTTAAACTGCCGCCGGTTACGGCAGCTGCTTTTTCTGGCAACCAAAAAAACGGAAAATATAAAATAAAAAAAAAATACAAAAATAGGGAAAACCGACACCAGAAAAGAACAACAAAAGCATGAGGCGGCGGCTAACTTTGGCACAATGGTCTGGAGGAAAATGCATAAAATGGTGGCTCAAACACAAAAGGGCTTATCAAGTTTTGGATATGTAAAACCATTGAAGAAGCATTATGTACGCGCGCTAAAAATAGAGTTAATACTTTCAAAAGCATGTTGAATATTCGCAAAAATTTCACTAGCAAGCAGCAGCACGAAAACATTTTAGAGGCCACTCCATAAAATTTGTAGACATAAATATAGTTTTTATGAGAGCTTTTGTCCATCCCCACTCTACACACTCTACGCTCTCTACTCTACGCTCTACGCAAATGTCTCTAAAAGTGTTGACATATTTTTATAGATATTTTTTTTAGTACAGCTCACCCTTCTATGGCAAGTTCAAAGTGTTGTCGTATTGCTGCTGGCTTTTTATTTAAATCGAAAAAAGTTTCGCCCTGTCACACACCCACCATTTGCCCCTCGACACCACCACCACCTCCACCTCAGGTAGCTAGTGAAAGTATTGAAGGGGGGAGAAAGAAAAGTGTGGTGTTGGTGGGTGGGGCATCCAAAGTTTGAGACAAGTCATGAGGGTACCTCTGGGTACTCTCCCCACCACACTGAGAAGTTGCTTCATGGTTTTGGCATTGGCATGCAAATAAAATATTGTCTGCGGAGCAACTGTCAACTACAGTGGGCACTGCCTAAGGTGTTTGAAAGTTTTATAGAAAATTCAAGGCACATTTAAAGCAAGAAATCAAAAGAAAATATTCCTTCTTAAGCGTTCTAAATTCCAAAATAAAAAAAATATTTCTTAAATTTTTAATTTAAAAATATATATTTCCTAAATGTTTAATTTAAAAATAATTTCTGTAATTTCTAATTTTAAAATATATGTATATATTTTTAACATTTTTAATTTAAAAATATATATATTTTGAAAATTTTTAATTTAAAAATATATATTTTTTTAATTTTTAATTTAAAAAAATATTTTTTTTTTATTCATAAAATTCTGTAAATATAAATCACGTGATAAAATGATATTCGCTCTTTGGTATAAAATACTAAAAATTAATCGACTCTTCGTTAGTTTTATGTTTATAGAGGCATCTTACATCACTAACGAAAAACGATGACGGATTAGTCAATCAGCCATCAAAGTGACATTATAATTTGGATGACCACAAGTCGATTGATAATCGACAGGAAAATGGACAGCAAACAGCATTTACTCGTAAATCTTGAAATTCTGTAGACATTTTGCAGCTATTTTCTCTCGCTAACAAACAGTAACGTGTTGACGCTGTAGAGTCAGCACGAGTCACACAAACATCAATGCTCCCAGAGAGAGAAATTATAAAATAAGAATCTAAGAAATCAGATTATCAGATTTACCCTCATCGAATGCCCACTGTGGGCACACACCCAAACACACACCCCCCCCCAAATACAGCCATGCTGAATGCTTTTATGACAACTCAATTTCGAAATACACTTTAGTTGGCCTCAGCCTCAGCCATGACTACAGCCAGGAGTCAGAGTCAGAGTCAGAGTTCTCCTCTCCCCTTTCACTGTCTCTCTCTCACTCTCTTGGATCTACAAGCAAAGTTGTGTCGGTGGGGCAACGGCAACGGCAACACACAAAACGCATAAATTTATGTCAAACATTTTGTGAGGCGTTCTGCAGCACCCAAATACCTCGTCCCTCGTTCTGTGAGCGACACAAACAAATTTATTTGGACTTTTTAACAACTTTTGTGTACGACTGACTATCTCTCTCGCTCCCTCTCCGTCTGTGAGCGAGCGCTGAGGTGTTGGGACAACCTTTCTTTGTGTGCCCCTTGCCCTGCCCCTGCCACAAAACCAGTTTGCAAATATTTTTTATGCGCCACATGACACAGAATGTTGTGGGGGGTGTGAGGGCTTGGTTCGTCAAGCTGCCAGGCAAGCCATAAACTACTCAGAAAAAATGCAAAGCGGGTGGGGGAGGGTAGTGTGTGGTTGCCACTTTTCCTGATTGCACGACACTATTTCTCTTGCGCCTAAATAGATAGTGGCATGTGCCCCAATGTGCCCCCAAAAACAGGAGTCTGTGCACCAAACATTCTGTCTGCAGTTGTCAGGCCCAACTGTTGATTCCTGACCAGCCACAAAAAAAAAAAAAGCCAAAATGCACTTGCAGGCAGACATCAATTGCATTCAGCCAACATGTTGCAAGAGGAGCGCGCGATAGACAGAGAGAGCGCGCCAGAGAGCGGTACGAAATGGAATTGGAACAGTCTGTGCTTCTCTCTCTCAGAGAGTTGGCCAGGATTGGAGCAAAAATGTTGGCCAAGAACGACAAGCGATTCGCGTACTTCCGTCGGGCCTTCTGTCGTGCATGTTTATGGCCATAAACAACAGTAGTCGTTCCGGCAGGAAAGCAATTCGTCTGCTGACTGACCCATAAAAAAAACACAATATATTATTAGCGTACATAAAGAATTGTTTAGGAATTAAATTAAATCAATTAATAGAAAAATGTAGCAATTATCAATTATTATGAAAATCATAGAAAACATATTTATTGGGTATCCAAAACAAGGCCTAATACAGCAAATAGAAAGCATCCAATGACAGGAAAATAATTATGTTTAAAAGAATTTATTTTATTTAATAATTCTTAGGCTTTGTTTTACTCATACAATTCATTAATTCATAAATCAATTAGCAAAATTGTAACAATATTTTTATTATCAGACTCCTAGAAAACATATTCGTTAAGTACCTATCTAAGAGCAGGCCAGGAAAATATTTATATTTTAAAGAATTTTATTTTTATTTAATTTTTTAATTGAATTTCATTAATTTAAATTATAAAATTATATGGATAATGTATTGGGTTTTGTTTTACTCATAAAATTGATTAATTTTTCATTTAATTCGAATGCCATTGCGAGTGAAACTATTCTACGTTTTTGTAAATTGAGCAAAAAGTGCACTCAGCACTGTTGTCCCATTTCTTAGGGGTAAACGATACCTTTTCTCCCAAAATAGATCGTCACTAGCTCTTAAAATATGAGCAGATTTGGTTGCATAAAAGATTTACATGCAATTCGTTGAATATATTTATTTTCCTAATTACTTAAGTACACCATAATATTGGATGTAGATCATCTGTCCCTCTCTCTCTCTCTCTCTATCTCTTTTTTAATGTTTAGTTTTTGTTATTTGTTTATTGTATATTTTTTAAGTTAGAAATAGGTTAGTTTAGCCAGATAAGGTTAATCCGTTGGCGAATAAATAAATAAATTAAATTAAATTCAGATTAGTTTGCCCCAAAAAACATTAATTTCCTGATCATTGTTTGTACATTTTGTTGACTTATTTGTTGAATTTAAAAAGCCTTATTTTAATTGCAGACTTCGATATTGTTATTAACCATAAAACATATCTAAGACACAACTAATTACAATACAAAAATTCGACCAAGAAAATCTCTTGATTTTCTACATATTTTAAACTGCTTTTAGGCAGTCAATTTATATACCAAAATTAAACGAAAAATATTATCATTAATCATTACAAAAATCTGCTCTAAGACCTCTATGCCCCAGTCCTACGACAACTTGTTAAATCTTTTTCCTAGCCACGCTCTGGAAACCCTAACCTACCACAAAAGTTCAACAACTTGCCACATGGGGCGCTCGTTCTCTCTCTCACTCGCTTTCGCTCCCTTGGCAACATGTTGCCAGTGCCCCCACTCTCTGCGCAGTCGCCACAAAATAAAAACCCGAAGGCTTTGCTGCTGCTGCTGCTGCCTACGGCTCTCGGACGAGGACGAGAACGAGAACGAACTTCCCGCATTCGGTTTGGCCCATTCGCACACGAAATTTGCCGAACAAAACCTCAACGCTCGTTAGGGGGATCCCTGGCTTCGTGTGGCTTCGTTTTTAGGCTAGAACAAAACTGAAATTGCATTTAGTTGGTAAGAAGCATTCAGCGGCAACGGGCGCCAAAAGCGGCACAAGAAAACCGAACGAAACGGCAGGCCGGAAAAGCCCAGTGAAAAACATCGTACATTTTAGCGTGTGGAAAAGCAAGCGAGCGGCGCCAGTGTGAAAAATCGAGACGTGTGCGCGCGTGTGTGTGTGTTGCAGGCAGGCAGTGGAAATTGCGGACAGGAAACCGCGTTTCGTTTACATGTGCGTTTGTAATTATGCAAATTGCTGGGAGGCACACGGACCACCACAGCCAGAGTCAGAGCCAGAGCCATAGCCATAGCCATAGCCAGAGCCATAGCCATAGCCAGACCATTGCTAGGCCTCTTTCGACAAATGGCACTCAAGTGCAACTGTTGCAGGGTGCCTCGCTCCTCTCCCCGTTCGTTCGTTTGCTAGCATATCTGTGACCTTGCCCCCGTACCGTACATACCCATTCCCATCCGCCTCTTTCTAACAACCAAAACACTGCTGCCACTCCAGGCCATGGGCGCTATGCCGCATGCATATTCATGCCGCCAAACTGGGGCAAGCTCAGTGCAGTGCAACAAACACACACACAGAGAGTGACAAACAATTTCTGCTCAATTTAAAGCATTCCCCAGCCCCAAAATACAAATAAAAATCCCCAATACCCAATCCCAATCCCAATCCAAAAGCAAAACCAAATGCTGTGTGCTCCACTTTTTACCTTCATGGAGTCCATGCCCCACTGCTGCTCCATGGCGCTGTGCCAGGCGTTGTGTCTCCTCCTAACTGTCGCATTCGCTCATCTGTCAAATCCTTATAATTTCCTTTACTTTTTTGTTTTTTTTTTTCGTTGCTTTCTCCAGTTCTGGGTGCTGGGTGCTGCTTGCTGCTCTGCTCTCTTTCGCCAACTTGTTGTCCTTGCGCCTGGGTCTGGGTCTGGGCAAGTCAGTGCCAAAGTCAGTGACAGAAACCCCCAAAGAAAGCAGGCAGCAAGCAGCCAGCAGGCAGCCTCCTTCGCTAGGTGCTCCTAGACAGTCCGCAAGGCAAGGGGCTCTGCGCAAATAAAATGCAAATAAATTATTTTTATTATTCCACTGTGACAGCTGATTTTTTGGTCTTTCTTATGGGAGCGCAGAGCGTAGAGCACATTTCTTTGCTAACTTTACTTCTTTTCTTCGTGTTAAAAAGAGGTTTAGCTTAAAGTTTTTCTATGGGTTTTATTTATTTATTTTTTGTTTTTTTTGTTATTGTTGTGGTAGGTGGCTTTGCAAAAATGATTACGACTTGTAAAGAGGTCAGAGAAGTCCTTCTTGTTCGGGGTTATTAGATTATTCAATTTGTTTACATTTTTGGCAGCATATTTCTATGCCAGAGTTATGGCTGGATTTAATGCCTGTTAGTTCTGGGGCAAAGTTATGGGTTTAATGTTGTTAAAGTGTTGCATGTCTCAGTGGCAGAATAAATGTGATATTAGTGCGTGTTTTTGGCTACGAGTGAGTGAGTGGAAATTTAAGTGTTTTTTGTGTGCATTAAACTTTGACATTAAATGGGTTTTGGTTAAAGTTAAATATTGGTTAGAAATTTGTTGAAAAGTTTCATGTAGAAATCAGTGAAAAAAGGCTGCAAGGAATGTGCTTAAAAATACAGGGAATCCTTTCTCTTGCATTTGTTGGCTTAGCTAGTACAAAAAGTCTGTATGCTAACCGCTGAAGATTCATTATAAATCTCTATTTAAATACAAACTTTGAGTACTCTGCAGATTGCAGTAGAAGTCGCCTAGGCACAGTCTTGGATCTGAAGGAGTATTTGGCAATACCTTAGCTCTAAATTCACTTCACAAATATTATTATAGACAGAATCCCAGCTACATTTATCTCTTAGTTGATGTGGCCACTGTTGTTGGTATTCAATAGTATTTTCCAGTGACTAGTTTTTGTTCAAACTCTCGAGATATTTCTATGTTTCCATTAAATAATAAAGTATTCAGTCATTGAGCAAGGTTTAGTGATGCTTTTCACTTGCATTTCAAAATGTTGAGAAAGCACCGAATTAATTTAAACTGCAATAAATGTAATTCATTATTTTTAAATGCCACTAAATTTACTAAAAAATATATTTGAGAAATATATTCCCTTAAATATATAAATATTTATAAATATATATAAAATATATATAAAATATATATAAAATATATAAAAAATATATTTAAATATATACATTAAATTCTGAAAATAATTTCAACCGAAAATTTCACATGCACACAGCACAGCAACAGCAACAGCAACAGCTTGAGCATAAACTCATATGTGTATAAATAGTTTCACCTTTTACCAATAACTTCGTTTGCCATAAATAATTAATAAGCCAACAACGAAAATATTTTACACAACACTTAATTCCAGAAGTGCCGTGTCAGAGTCCGAGTCCGAGTCAGAGCCAACGAGGCATAAGATTTCCATTAACAACAATTGGGTGGCCCCAGTGCCGAATGCTTTGTGCCCTTTGTGTGTGTGTGTGTGTGTGTGTTTCGAGACAGTTTAAAATAAATAGCACACCAACAATTGCCGGGGCTTGGTCTTCATTCTCTCAGCACTCATTAACCATTCTATAACCGGGGCCAGGCTCACACCTCTGGTTGGTTGGGGCATTCTAATAAGTTTGGGGCACGCAAAGTGCGACTGTTGGAGCGACTGACATGCAGACCGCTCATAAGTCCAGTCCTTTTGCCCTGGTAGTGGGACAGTGTAAACATGAATAAGACATTAGGCAACAGTTTACATGTGTAGGCAGGACTCTATCTCTGCTCTGTGCTCTGTGCTCCGAGTCCATTCAATGTCCAATTCCATTTAAAAGGGATCCATCTCTGACCTCTGACCGCACACGTATGTATGGCAGAGACTGGACTTGGGGGGGCACATTGACTGGGTGAAATTATTATTATTTAGGAAATATGTTAATTTAATGTCTGGGCGTTGCCCAACCTCATTCTTCTCTGTGGGTGGGGGGGGAGGACTGCTTCAAATTGAAATGTCTGTGGCTTTAAATATTCATTGCCTACTTCTAGGCGTCTTCCTACTGCATATTCCATGAGGCACATCTCTCAGGCATGAGAATTCGGTGCGTGTCTGCCATCTGTGGTGTAGGTGTGTGTGTGTGTCTCTCTGTGTGTGTATTGAATCATTGCGGAATTGTCTTCTTTAATTTAATTGAATACATTTAATTACAGTTGCCGTTCCAGCACACAGAAATTCTGCTTCCAGGTGTTAAAATAAATTTTAAAAATAAAAATCTTTTTTGGCTGGCACTTTTCTTGGAACTATGCTAAAAAATCAAGCGAAAATCATGCAAATCAACGCTCAAGTGTGGCCATAATTAACTGCTCGATAAACATTTAACACACAAAAGGACAACGAAAATCATTAAAAAAAAAACTCCAAATAAAAACCACACAAAAAATACCGAGAAAAATACACAAATAAAAAATAAAAAAAAAAAAAAAACAATTCAGCAGTTCCAAAGCATGTGGCATGTGGCATGTAGCATTATAGTCATCAAAGTGGCATTGCCATACCAACATTAAAATGCAATTTAACGCGCTCGCGATTGTCAGTGATTGTCAAACTGTTACCTCCCTCCCGCCCCGACGGCATATGCGTCGCGCCGCTTCGCTCTTATCTCGTCGTGCCCGTCTCTGTCGCACTTGCATGGGATTAATATTTTTGTAAATATCAATCCGGCCAGCAGCAGCAGCAACAGCTGCGGCTACGCATTAAACAGACAAGCAACGCAACGCACAAAAAAAAAAAAATAAATAAATAAAACAAAAACCCACAAAAAGAATTAAACCAAAAAAGGAAAATCAACGTTAAAAAAAAATAAGGAAAAACGAGGAAAAAAGCACTGCAAACACGGTCAAACATGTCGACCATAAAGCTGCTCATTATCGGTAAGTTTTATCTCACAATTAAACAGAGGGAGGGAGAGCGGGAAATACAACAACAACAAAAAATACACAAAAAAAATGAACAATGCTGTGCAACAGCAGGGGGCATAGACTGTGTGGCACCATCATCATCATCAGAGGCATCAGCAAACGAGCCCTGACTGGCCCTGGTCCTGTCCCTGGTCCTGGCCTGAGGTTTTTACTCTGGAACGCCTCTTGCTGGTTTTTGGCTCGTTGTTGCTCTGCTTTATATTCGTTTATCTTTTTTTGTTGTTGTTGCTGTATCGATGGATGGTCTTTATTGGCAAATACATCGCAGAATTTAAAGAAGAAAAAAATGTGTGCCACCAACCAAACCAGAGAAATTCCATTCTAGTTGCTAATCCTCAATATGCACAGCGCCACATGGTATACCTTTTGCCATGCTGGCAGACAGGCAGGCAGCTCTGTGTGTGCGGGCTTCAATTCATAAATTGAATTGGAAATACATCTTTCTAGTTCAATGAAAATAAAACCTACAATAAATTGTGCTTGTAAAATATAACTTAAAGAAGAAAGGCATTTTTTTGTGCTTAATAAAATGTACCTACATATATACTTTGCATTTTTAAACTCGTTCTCTTGCTCTTTACTCTTTACTCTACCCTCTACCTCTATCTCTACTCTATCTCTTCTCTATCTGCTTCGCATTTCGCATTTAACTAATTAAATATTGGGAGGACTCCTTACAGCATTTTCCACTTTCTTTTTTCACTTTGTTTAGCTTTAAGGAACATTATTTCTTGGATTTATTTAAACATTTGCCTCGGATCTCGTTTAACTAACTAAATATTGGGAGGGACTCCTTACAGAAATTTTCCACATTCTTTTTCCACCTTGTTTTGCTTTAAGGAATAATATTTCTTGGATTTCTTTAAACATTTGCTTCGGTTTTAGTTTTACTTATTAAATATTGGGAGGACTCCTTACAGAATTCTCCACTTTCTGTACATTTGTTTAGCTTTAAGGAACATTATTTATTGGATTTATTTAAACAACGTTACCTTTTTTCATAGATATATTGGTCATTTATGGGTTCCATTCTTGTCACACATCAACTTAAGCTTAAAAAAAAAAGAACAAGTTTTAATGTGTTAAGAAAGATGGTTTAGCAATGAACTTAAAATGTTTATTTATAGCCCAGACCGAGACCTCTTCCTTTTATAACTAGACACCCGTTTGTGTGTTCCTATCAAAGCAATATAATAGAATAATAGAATTTCTATTAATTTACTTCCTAAAATGTTTTCATAGTTTTTTCTGTAATTAAATTGAAAAAAATTTCCATCAAGCGATGAACTATGAGCTTTCCATCGTACTCTCCGTACGAGTATTCTTCCCAAAGATTCCCCAGACTAAGTTGAATTTCTAGCTTTTTCTTTTGCTTTCTGCTGCTGCACTTTAACTCATTTCGCAGAGGATCAAATTACACTAGCATATTTAATTTATCCTCTTGTTTTCACAATTTCATTCCTCATTGGATACTCTCCGTTTTTTTTTTCGCCTGCCTTTTACCTCCTCCGGTGTTCCCACTCTGCTCCTCGGGAAACATTTTTCTTCGCTCATTTTTTTCGCTCTCTTAATATCCGAGTACTTATCGTATTAGCTTCCTTAATTGGAATCACCTGCTGCCCCGGCTATAGGATGCTGCGGCAGCAGCTGCTGTCGAAGCATCTCCATCTACCGATTGCATTATCCCATAGCTGAATGATTTTTACTCTCCCCCACTCTCTATCGCTCTTTCTCTCTCCCTCCCGCTTTCGACCGCATACTGTGAAGATTGCATTCTCATTTGTACGGCATCCTGCGCCCCCCCTCCACACACCCACACCGTGTACTCCATTTCACTCACTTTATCTCCCCCTTTTGGCGTTTTTCATTTTTATGTGCGCTCTGGGAAATTTCACAATGCCACAAAAGGCGTTTACGTGTGGTACATTCACGTGGGGAGGGGCAGGGGCAGTGAGTGGGTGTGGGAGGGGCAGGCAGTGGGAGTGTGCGTTGTGTGGCATGGCGTGGGGGTGGGGGCGAGTGATTCCCGTGACCATAAACAAAAGACAAAGGCGTTTTTGCCACCCACTCATCAACGAACATCATGGACAGCATCCTCCTACAACAACAACTCCAACAACCTGACAGCCCTGGACTCCACATTCCACACTCCACACTCCTGACCACTGTCTGGGCTCTTGCTCCTGACCAAAAGTTTTATTCTTCTTCCTTTTTTTTTTTGTTCGGTTAACAATTCATTTCCGCGCTTTGGGCTTCATAAATTGCTTTTATTAGAGGCAGGCGGCATGGGGCAGGCGTAACGAAAAGTACATAAAAAAAATACAGGGTAAAAAGTGAAGGGAGATCACGACCAGTTCCAAGGGTAGCAAGGCAGAAAGAGCAAGCCTACTATATGGGGAAATAATAATAATATACCTCAAGTTTTTGCATAACAAATAAAAACGAATCAAATTATGAGCAGGAGTCGGAGCAGGGCAGGGCTGGAGCAGGCCAGGAGCAGGGCTGGAGCAGGGCTGGAGCAGGGCTGGAGCAGGAGCAGGACAGGGCTGGAGCGGGCCAGGAGCAGGGCAGAAGCAAGGCAGGAGCACGAAGAGTGCAGGCAGAGCGGAGGGCGGGAGGGTGGAGTCAAAGATATCATCTCCCAGACCGTGCCCTCGAGGCAGTGACAAGTTGTGAAGCAGGTCCTGCCTGCGGTGGGTCAGGGTCAGTATTTCTTTTTTTTTTTTGACCACGAAGCGCGCTGAAAGTTGTTGACAGGCGGCTACCAGTTGTGGGGGCAGGCACGGCTGACGGGTCTGTCAGGCAGGTTGTTTCTGCCGCGGCAGGCAGGCAGGCAGGCACGCAGGCAATAAAATTCAATATTTCATTAAAACGCACGTTACGCATACGCAGCGTGGCACAAGCCACACAAACTTCCTACCTCCCACCACCCTTCGTACCAAGCAAAATGATCGATTGAGCAGTGACGAAGTTTGGCATACACTTGTGCCGCAATGTCTAGCCCCTCCAATGAATGGCCAGAGCGCTCCGCATAGCCCCACAATACCCCACCAGGATAGTGTATGAAGAGTGAGCAAACCGCAGACGGCTGCGTGATATTGTTGTTGCCTTTTATCACACGCAGGGCCGACTGGCTGGCAGGGCCAGCGAACGTTCAAATCGGATTTCGTGTTATTAGCACTGACCACCCGCCCCCCCACCCGTGCTCCAGCCTGATGGAGCTGGACAACCTCTCCTCTCACCCTGCCCCTCTCACTCATTGAAGCAAGTGGCAGGCAGACAGAGCAAATGTCGCTGGAAGAAGCGGCTCAACCGGCATGAAAGTACTCGAATTTCCCCTTCTGTCTGTGGTCTCTCTCTCCATCCAACCAAATTGAGTCGTTTGGCCCTGCCCTGTGTCGCTGCTTTCTGTGTAGATTTCTCGCTGACATTCGCTGTGCTGCTGCTGCTGCTGCTGCTTGCTGGGTTTGGTCCTTATTTTGGTTTTGTGGCTGCGACGCTGACAGATTATTTGCTTTATTATTCATAAGAACTACGAGTACTTGTGACTCGCAGCCGCCCGCCCCCTGCCCTGCCCCGCCCTGCTCTGCTCTGCTCTGCTGCGGGGTCATGTGGCGTTTGTAATTCATTGTGTGTGTGTGTGTGTGTGTGTGCCACGGTTTCAGTGGGTAACAAAGGGTAGATGCCTTGTTACGATGCCAACACAATACACACCGTGAGTAGAGCAGAGCACAAGTGCACGAGACGTGGCACAATCTAATGGAATTGCTATATGGAATTGGATTGGCTGTGTAGCATGGATGATGATGATGATTTGTCTGCTGTTGTTGGGGTGTTGCCATTAGATACAGGCTACGCCTCTTGGCTCTGGCTAATTGAATCTATAGTTTGCTTTGAATGCTGTAGGCTGAATGCTATTGGGGCATTGCTGTGTTGTGGTGTTGCTCTGACGTAATAGCAGAGAAATTATATTCCATGACTGCCAGAAAGAGGGTTAAGGCTTCGCTTAGTTGAAGGTGCCGCCTCAGTTTCGTGCTTCATTTTCTGTGGCTTTTGTGGCAAAAATTGTCAAAAATTACTTAGAACTCTGCCATTTATTTCTTACAAATTTCTTTAAAGCTTGAACTTAATTTAAGTAAATATTAAAGTTGTCTTGTCACTCTCTTGGCTCCAAAAATCTCTTAATAAATCCCCAGCCCGAAATTTCTTTAAATTGTAATTAACATAATCAAAGCTAGGGGCTGCTGCCTGCCTAATGACCGCTGCTTGAGGGTTGGAGGCAAGCAAATGGCACACATTTAAGCAGCCGCCGCCGCCCCACCAAATTTGAGTGTTTTACAGGGTGTTTGCTGTGCCCACACACACACACAGACCAAGCCAAGAGGCCTCCTTGGAGTTCTGCTTATAATGTAGCTGCTCTACTCATTTGGATTTATTAATTGCGTCCTGCCAGCTTTCCATTGTGCGTAGCCAAGTAAATTAATTAGCAAATACTTGCTTTAATAATCATTTTAATGGAATTTGTAATTTAATGCGCCTTAACGAGGAGAACGGAGAGAGTTTTATGTGGAGAGATTACGAAAGTGACCCTACCTACCCTACCCCTCACATAACCCACACCACATTTTATTGATTTTCTCTCTCTGGGCACTCTCTCCCTGTCTTTCTCTCTCTTTTGCTGATATATTTTACTGTCTGAGAAGTCACCGCATGACCAGACCACAATTTGTTTAAGCGGCTTTAAATATTTCAACATGCCAACTTGGCAATTGAGGCCCAGTGGCAAAACCCGGAAAAGCAGTCCACCCCCCAACTCCAACCCCACCCCCCTGGGGGTCAGTCAACTTTTCGCCACCGTTTTGTATTTGTAAAACTGTGTGGACAAGTCAGTCAATCACTTTATAGTACTTTGTTTTTTTTTGTTGTTTTTTTTTTTTTTTTAATGGCCAGCGACATTAATTGATGGCAGAGTACTACAAACGAAAGAAACTCGTAAAAAACTCTCAAAATACGCACAACCATAAAAATAAAACGCAATTGAAAATTTGTTTTTATATTCATTATACCTAAAAAAAAATATATATATACAGTTACATATATATACAGATATATACATATATATGTTTGGTATTTACGTGTATTTTTGCGTGTGTTTTTTTTTTATTACGTTTTGATATGCTAAATAGCCGAAAAGTTGGCCATAAATTAAGTTAAAGCTTTCAATTATAAATGAAGACGATAAGCGGGAGTTCCTCTCTCGCTCTCACTCTCTCTCTTGAGATAAGTTTCCTTTACTGCGAGATTTTGCCAACCCAAACAAAATGCATTCACCCACACCCACACACACACACAGAGGAGCACACACACAAAGGCAAAAGTTCTATGCTCAAAATTGCATAAATTTCTCGCAAAAGCAAAGCGGTGAGGGGGGAGGGGGCGAGCAGCAGAGAGAGAACTTTCCACCGATAAACGTTGCAATGCTGCTTAAAGACTTGTCATATCAGTGTGTGCCCCCCCTGACAGCCAGCAACGTCTTTGCACACGTGTAGCTCAGTGTGTGTGGGTGTGCCTGTGCGCCCGTGTGTGTCTCTGTGTGTGTTATCTTTTAATTAAATATGAAAGTGAGTTGGCGAGCAAATTTGCTCAAACACACAGCAAACAAACAAACAAACCGCCTGCGGCTGAGCACCGGGCAAACACACATCGAAAAAAAAACCAAAAAAAAGAAGAAAAAAACTAAAAAAAAAAAAGAAAAAAAAACCAAAAGCAGTTTAAAAAAAAAAATACACTCGATTCAAGCAGAGCTTAAACAAATTTTTGCAGCAGCAAAGGTGAGTGTCAACGACTTGGTGGCAAGCAGCAGGAACGAAGCAAGGATTTAAGAAAGTTTTTTAGAGCAGTGAAGAGTGTGGCACCTTGGCAGCATAGAGATACCTGGAATTTGTTTGGAAAATGTACAGGAGGAGTTGTAATGTGTGTGTGCTGGCTGCCACAAGAACTTTGAAACTTTGCAGCATTATGAAAATTCTTTTGAGAAAATAAATAAATATCAAATGAGACTGCATATGGCAGTTTTGCAGTAATATATCCTTTGACTTGCAGGCACAACTTTTGCGTGCAATTGTTGCTCAAAGTGAGGCAGTAATTAGAGACTGCTGCGGAATATTTTTTGCAATTTTTTTAGGAGCCTGCGAAACGGTTAGAAAAATATACGAAGCACTGGCTTTTAGCTTAGAGTACCATTTCGATTTAAATATATGGGAACATTGAGGGAAGGTTTTTTTTTATTTCTAGTTTATTTTGTATACTTATGATTAATAAAACTTACCAGAAGTAGGGCAAATGGAATTGCTTTTGTTGCTGGGGGTTTCCAAGAATTTGTAGAGCTGAAAAGAAATAGTACACGAAAAAGGAAATTCAGATCAGTACAGCGCTAGGTATTAATCAAAATAAATTGCATAAATTATAAATAATAATAAAAATAAATAAATAATAATAATAAATAAATAAAAAATAACAAAATACATCAAGAAATAAAAATATTATATTATTTATTATACTTATATTATATTATATTATATTATATTATATTATATTATATTATATTATATTATATTATATTATATTATATTATATTATATTATATTATATTATATTATATTATATTATATTATATTATATTATATTATATTATATTATATTATATTATATTATACATATATTAAACTATTTGCTACCCAAACTTGAATGCCTTAAAGAGTCAATCAGGCAGGAGTCAGCTAATGCTACCCATTATTATTTCTATCTCTAACAATTATCAGTTTACAAAGTATCCCAAAAAAGCACCAAAAATGGAGACCAGCTTTAAAGGCAACCAACCAAAAAAAAACCACCAATGCGGAGCAGACATAAGTTCTGAATGTACGCCCCCCATAAGTCCACGACATACAAACATGTCAACCAAGCACTAAACCACATTAAGCAGCAGCCAGCAGTGACAGTCGCTATATGACTGCCCCACACACACAGCTACTCCGCCAGCTCCAACTCCTACTCCTCCTCCTAAACTGCCACTAAAAAATAAAAAAAGGGCGGTAGAAGTTTTTTCTTTTAGCAACGTTTTAAGCGCCGCTCTGGCAAACTCAAATAGCAAGAAGAGCTCTCGGTTAGCTAAGGGGGAAGCTGTGGGGGGGACAGCAATGCAAACGGGCGGACTTCACAGGAAAGGGATGTGGATGTGTGACAAGACAATGGCATTAGTTGCATAGAGGTAATTCCAAGCCAGCGTACGAGTAACGCCTCCCCACAGTCCCACCGTTCCACCGCGTTTCGCCATAAGTTATGAAAGTTATTCCAAAATTTATAAGATTTTCCACCTGACGTACGTACAGCGAATGGGAATGACATCGGCTGCATACAGAGCACGTCGCTGCTGCTGCTGCTGGCTTGGCAATGGCAATAAAAACGTGGCAAAGGTCCTAAAAACAAACAGCATACGCATATCTAATTGAAGCTGCAAAACAGCCGCAAAAGGATCCACTCGACTCTACGCTCTAAGTGGGGCGGCGGCGAAATGCGAATGGTTCAGAATTTTACACAGACACTTAAACAAAACACACCGCCCGCCCCCATCCCACAGGAATGGGTGGCGGAAATCAAAGAAGGCAAAGAACAAACCGCAGACACAATCACAAGAAAATGTCCTTTGGGTGTAAAATCGATTAAGGCTGAGCATCGAGAGAGAGAGAGGCAGTGCCAAACGGAAGTCAATCAGGAGACGACAGCGAACAGCGAACAGACATCTGGGGAATTACACATGCTCCATGCTCAATGCTCCATGGCTCCATTGCTCCATGCTCAATTCTCAATGCTCTGGTATGGCAATTGCTTTGCTAATAAGCCAGCTACCAGCTACCAGTTACCAGCCACCAGCTACCAGCCACCAGGTAACAGCATAAAAAAGGAAAGCAAAAGAAGCTCAGCTCGAGATGCTTTGGTGCCACTGTACCATGGCATTAATACGAAACAAGAAAGAAGTGCGGAGGGGCGGCACCTTACTCGTGGTTAGGTACTATGGACCCATGGAATACCCTTTAAACAAAAGCCATGTATCATGTATATACATATGTATGTAGTATAAATATAACAAAAAAGAATGTAAAAATAAATATATTTTTAAATATAAATATTAATATAATTTATAATAATATAATATAATATAATATAATATAATATAATATAATATAATATAATATAATATAATATAATATAATATAATATAATATAATATAATATAATATAATATAATATAATATAATATAATATAATATAATATAATATAATATAATATAATATAATATAATATAATATAATATAATATAATATAATATAATATAATATAATATAATATAATATAATATAATATAATATAATATAATATAATATAATATATATAATATAATATAATATAATATATATATAAATATATTAAATATAAATATATTTTTCTTCGTTTTGCTGCTGCGATTTATGTAGAATTTTTTAATATCCAAAGTGCTGCAAAATTATCACTGCCAAGCGCGAAAAATACTCGTTGATGGAAATACCCTTAAAAGCTAAAATTTTCATAGATTTTTAGGGGGAAGAATAATAAGATATAGACAGATATTCGAATTGTTGTACTCAATCGATTCATTTGATTCTTATCTATGTTGGATCTTCAGATAATTGTGCAATGCACTCAGCAATATACCCCGTTGAGTACCCTGCAGAACTACCAGGTAATAAGAACGGATGTGTTTGGCATTAGCAAAAGGAATTCCCTCATGTTTGCTCTGATGACGGGGATACAGCGAGAAAGACAGCGATAGGGGGATACACGAAGGTAAAGAGGGCGAGCAATAGGGAGCGGGGCGACATGGGGAGTGGATGGGAAGTGGATGTTCGGATAGAGGAAGTGCAGAAGGAGGGATCAGTTCGGCTCTGGTATGGGGTATGGGGTGTGGGGGGGTACGGGGCATGGACATGGTTGGTTTACTGTAATTGCACGACAAAGTAAGCGCGTAACTGCATATTTACATATCACTCAGAGACGTTGGTGGCGATGGCGGCGACGACTACGAGGGAGGGAGGGAGGTAGGGAGGGTACATCAGCGTTGACAATGTCGGAAGATGAGAGGAGGAGGAGTAGGAAGTAGAAGCGGAGTGCAGAGCGGAGCCGGAGCGGTGTGGAGAGTGGAGAAAGAATGAATTAAAATAAATTAAAGCATGCTTTCAGGCGCCGCGCGCACATGTAAATAATGCAACTCAATTTTTCTCACGCACTGCCAGAGAATGAGAGACAGTGCCAGAGAGAGACAGCAAGAATGAGAGACAGTGCCAGCGAGAGAGAGAGAGAGAGAGACAGTGAGAATGAGAGACAGTGCCAGGGAGAGACAGCGAGACAGTGCCCGTGCCCGTGTCCGTGTCCGTGCCAGCAAGACACTGAGAAGAAGACAGCACAACACTGTGCGAAGATCTGACAATGACTGCACCCCCCCGCACTCACCCACCCCCTTGCCAAGGCTTTTGGCACACTGATTGATACGTCCTGTCCTCGACATCGCAACGGAGGATCTTATCCGCTCAAGGTGTTGAATCATTTAAGATGCCGCCTTGATTGCGTGCCTCGGATGAAGGATGCTGCTGCTGCAACACCAAAGGGAAGGCCAGGCAAGCCAAGGCAGCTGCTGCTTCTTCGTGCCCTGCCCCAAGAAAGCACACGATAAAGCACTCGAATTATTATGGCTGCTTGTGGCACATGCCATTCCGCACCCAAGGCATTCCGTTCCGTTGCCCCCGCCCCCCCATCGCAGGCAAATCAATTAGATACATACATAAGAAATCTGAGTGCCCCTTGGGCTGTTGATTAAAGTGAATTGCACCCCCTCCTCCCCCCAGAGGGAAATGTATGTGAAGCGGCAGAGAATGCAAATTATGCAGACGATTTCCAATTGTATTTCGTTTGCATAGACCCAAAGATCGGACGGGCATACCCAAAAGGTTTCAGCTGAGCTGCGATATGCATCACAACTCGCTCATTAGAAAGTGATTAAAATAGATTTGGGCAAGAAATTTGAACAAATTTTTTAGCTGGATGAAATATAGCACAACTTTAGCTCTAAGAGGCTCTAAGATTTGATTAAAAACTCTCTTTAAAGCTGTTTTTTTTTATTTGTTTTCTAAATATAAATTTAATAAATAAATTATAAATAAATAAATAATTTATAAATAAATAAAAATAATAAATAATAAATAAATAAATATAAATTTGCTCTTTAAACATCAGTTTAATAGTTCCTTGCACAGCTCATCCAACTGTTAAAATTCAGCCCTCAAAAACCATTTTACAAATAAAAGTTTCAACCTTTGACGCTTATTTTTTCCAAGCAGCACAAGAACACATTTCAAATAGATTGGTTTGGCTTTATGACCCTCCCTCCCCCCACCAACAACCTCCCTTTCAGCACAAATACTCCACACAAATATCATTCATTCTCCGTGTAGAGATACGAGTAGCAGCAGCAGCAGCAGCACATGCTTACGAGTATATATCAGCAGCAACAAACAACAAAACACTCAACACACATAAATTATGTGGCAAAACTATTGCAAAAGTGGAAAAAGAAAGAAAAGCCAACCCAGTGGCAGGGCAGGGCAGTGGGCAGTGGACAGGCAGGCACCTTGGTTACCTTTGTCCGTTCTCATTCTTTCTGGCAGCAATTCGTTCTCTGTGGGGGGCTACCACCACCCCGCCCTGACAACTGTCAACTCTCTGTACACTTGGCCATGTCTTAGTTACGCATTCAGCCACTGGCCCGTTGGCCCGCTGGCCCCCTTGGAAGCAGAAGCAGCAGCTGCGGCAGCAGCAGCAGCTTGTTAATCCACATACAAATATTGCGCATACGCCACATACGGAGAAGCTGAAAAACTATGTGCCAGAAAAATTGGTTAAAACTAGGTGAGCCCCAGTCCCAGTCGCAGCCACTGAATACTTTTTGCTTTTGTTTTGTTTCCTCCCGTATTCGTATTCGCGGGTGTGTGTTTGTGTTTGTGTGTGTTCCCCCTGTTGTTTTATTAACCCAATAACTAAACACCGAATGCGGCTCTATGCACCCACTCGACCCCCCCAGGCGCTGTCTTGTGCCACACACCCACAACCTAAAGCCTAAGGCGAAACTTAAAGTACTCGCAGAAAAAAATAAATAGAGGGTATAATATGACTATCGCAGGTACCCTCTAAGCATAGGATTTCTTTTAAAGGAAACAGTCAACAGTTTCGGATTTAAATAAAATGATGACCGCTCTCAGATATTTAACAAATATTCAATTATTTATTTTACTTATTATTTGTATATTAATTGAATTGTAATTTAATTTATTTTATTAATCAAATTATTTATTTTACTTATTATTTTTATATTAATTGAATTATTATTTAATTTATTTTATTAATTTAATTATTATTTCCTTTGATTTTTATTAGATTGTTAGATGATATTTGAAGCAAAAGTAGAGCATAGAATGTTTTGGGAAATGCACCAAATATTAGTCATATTATTATATCTCTAAAGAGGAGAGCTAGTCTTTATAGTCTTTAATGAATGCCCCTTTTATTGTTTATATTTGGGTGATTTTTGATAAATTGGTTAAGAATATTATTGAGAAGATCAGGGGGGGGCTAATTTGTCTATTTTTTAATATATAAAATAAAATTGTGAATTCCACAGACTTAACTAGATGTGTTAACTAATTATGGGCCATATCTAAAATGCTTTTTAATACATGTTTGTTTAAATCATAATTAATACGAAATAAATTCAACATTTTGGTTATTAAAAATTAAATATTTAATTAAAATTTAAATATGGGTGTTTTCTTTTGTTTTTCATTTTTCTCAGAGTGAATATCTTGATGGAATTATGAACTCCAAAAGATTTGTTCTCGATTTTCAGTGGTGGAAAAATAAAATAATTAATTTTAAAAAAAACTTGTTTAGACTCCAGAAAAAGAGAGAGTCTTTATCGCAATTATCATGAACCTTAAAACAAATCACAATAAAAACATGCTCAGTTCTTCTTCGTTTTACACACAAATACACGACGAAAGACCATATGCCCATTGTACAGGGTCTGTGAGTAGCGGGGTATCAAAATGACTGGAATGCGGGTCGCTTGTCTTTGCTTAGCTTTGCTTTGCTTTGCTTTGCTTTGCTTTGTGTGCTCCACTTGTCAGGTGCAGCAGTAGCAGCGGCAGCGGCAGCCAAAACCCCCGTCCCCAAAATCCCTGGTTGGCACAACCCTTTCCCCTTCCCCCATGCCTTTGCCTATGCCTTTGCCACTCGTACTTATCTAACACCTTTGACTCCATTATGCCCCGCCGTGGCAGCTGCTGCTTATCTGTCATGGCAACCCATCAGTGCATAACTTGTCGGGATTTTAATTAGCCCCAACAGCAGCAGGACAGAGCAGCACGAGCAGGAGCAGGAGCAGGAGCATGGGTAGCAGCAGCAGCAGCATCAGCAACAGGACCTGCTGCTACTGTCATGTCCAGCGTTCATCGTATCCCTTCTTGCATGTCCTTGTTTCACGCCGTTTGGCTGCTCGTTGGTTTAGCAAAACGTTTTGGCTACGGTCTCTGTTCGCTCTGTTCGCTGCTGCTCCTCCTGTTCATCCTGCTGCTGCTCCTCCTGCTCATCCTGCTGCTGCTGCTGCTCCTCCTCCTGTTGCACAACATTGACACGCGCTTGTCGCTCATTATCCTTTATGAATTTTTCATAAATGCACGGCTCCTGCCTGCCTCCAGCCTGTCCTGCCCTAAGCGAAAGAGTTCGTTGCCAAAGAAAATTTCCAGCAATTGAATTTTTTTTTGCCGTAGCCCTTTTTTTTTTGGTTGGTTGGGGTTCTAGATAATTTCTTAAACACGTGCCCGGCAAGCTAATGCCACAAAAAAGGCAGCAGCAGCACACAGGAAACACACACAGGGCAGGCGGCAGCCACCGAAACCCAAATTAGATTTAGCTACCGGGGCGGTGGGTAGCCACGACCCAACCCAAAAAGAAACTCCATTGAAGTGAAACCAAAAGGGGCGACCGAACACCTTAACCTTAGAGCTTTTGCTTCACAGTTGGCCCGCAGGGTTTTTACTCAGAAGGAAGGTTGCCACGTGGCGGAGTGCATTTTTTATTACAAATTCGCACTTCCCCAGCACAGCGCTCCCTCACTCTCTTTGCTACGCTTCTTGGGGTTTGCCCAGAGGGTTAAGGGAATTCCCCCTTTTTTTTCCCCAGGTGTTGCCACTGCGCTTTTGACGCTGCTGCTGCTGCTGCTTTGTCTTTTCTTATATTATTTTATTACGAGCATAGCTCTGGGGGTATACCTTTGCTGGGGCACATTTGCTTTTGTGGCATTCGGATTTTTAACTGCTGAAATCATAGCATAAAAGTTCCGCAATTCAGTGCATAAAATTCAAGCGGAAACCTTTAAAGCCAAAAGGCAATTTATTCTGCTCATATCAAGTGCAGGCCATCAGCTAATGGAAAGCCTTGACCTTCTTAATTTGGTTGTGTGTTTCCCCCGTCACACCTTTTCCTACCCCTTGCAGGGTATCGCTGAGTGGCCATCTCTGTCTCTCTCTCTCTTCCCTGTAATCTCCAAGGACTCTCTGCAGCAGAGCAGCTGTCTTCTCTCCTCCTCTCTGGCTCCCTGGCTCTCTCTCTCCACTCTATGCATAATTTCTTTTTTGTGCAAATTGCTGCCGCTTACTTGTAGTTTTCTTCTCGCATCTTGTTGCTCGCTTTTCAATTTTCCAGAGAGACAGAGAGCCTGAGAGAGAGAGGCAACAGTTTGTCTCTGTGCCCCGTGGCGCCCCATTTGCAATTGTCTGTCGTTTTGTTGTGTTGTAAGTTGCACAGCTAAATCTGTGGCAACTTCTTTCAGGGGCTGGGCGGGGGCGGCACTGCACTTTTGTTTCGAATCGCTGAAGCGTGCGCCAAGAACAGCCTGCGGGGCCCAGACCAGACGGACGGATGGATGGATGGAGGCTCCTTCTTCTGCCATAAATAAAATGAGACACTTGGTGGTGGCGGCAGCGGCTGTTCTTTTCTGCCTGCCAGTAAGGTGGTTCCCCTCATTCGCACTTTTTAGCACTCATTTCTCAACACTGTGCCGCCTTGCCTGCCTCTCTCTGTCTATTGTTTTCGCCCGACTCGAGTGGCACTTTCAGCAATGCTGTCGACGGGTTTTGCTGTTGTTTGTGAGTGTCTTTGGGGCTCTTCCCATTGTCTGGGAAGCTGCCATTGCACCTTGGGCTGTCTTGCTGCTTGCTGCTGTGGCTTCTTCTTCGACATTTCATAATCCCCCGCGCGCAAAACTTTAATTACAAAGGACAAAATGCACTGCGCTGGCAAAAGGGGTTGCCGCTGCCGCTGCTGCATGCACTTTCACCTTGGGGTCCCGGTACCGCTGTCCCTGTCCCTCTGCCACACTTCCTCTTTTAATTTCTCAAACCCTTCCTTCCCTTTCCTGCACTTTCCTGCCCTTCCTTTGCTTCCTACCGCTGCCGCTGCTGCTGCTGCTGCTGCTGCTGCTGACAACATCGTTCGCACTTTCGCTTCAAAAGTTTTTCTCATCATAAAATCCGTTGCCAAAGGCTCCTTTGACAGTTTTAGCAAGGCGGCAGGCAGCAGGCAGCAGGCAAGGCGCGTTTTTAATCAGTCGCATGAGTCTTGCGCCTCGCTGCACTTTACAACACTCTCTGCTCATCACTTTGTGGCACTGAATGGGTCCTGTGGGGCATGCACAGGCACTGGGTCTGGGTCTGGGATGATTCTGAAGGATGAAGGGTATTAGTGTGCGATTTGTGCGGTTTGTTATTGAATATTTGAGATTAAGTTTTGCCTTTGGGTGGGCGAGGGTGCCAGGGCGAGGGCAAGGGAATTATCGTGTAACTTTGTGATGCTTAGGGGAAAACTATTTCATAAGCTGTTAATCAGCACTGGAAAAGGCATTTTAATAGGCAAATTAAAAAACTTTTAAGTTAGAAATGATTTAAAAAATAATAATAAAAATTAATCATTTTTAAAGTATATTTAATAATATATTTTAATAATAAAAATAAATCAGTTTTTAAATATATTCAATAATATATTTGAATATTAAAAATAAATCATTTTTAAAATATGTTTAATAATATATTTTAATAATAAAAATAAATCATTTTTAAATATATTTAATAATAAAAATAAATCATTTTTAAAATATATTTAATAATATATTTTAATAATACAAATAAATCATTTTTAAAATATATTTAATAATTTATTTTAATAATACAAATAAATCATTTTTAAAATATATTTTAATAATAAAAATAAATCAGTTTTTAAATGTATTAAATAACAGTTTTTATTCATAATAAAACAATATTTAATAAGAATTTTTCTGCATTCTTCTGCATTCTTTGCCCAACTCTAAATTCCCTAGGTATATAACAACAAAATCCCAAAACAAACAAATTGAAATTAATTTTCAGCTCCAATTCCCCAATCGCCCGCCCCCCCACAGGCATTTTCACAGACAGCAATGTACAACATATGATCAATAATTTACCAACACCTCAATCTCTTTATGGAAAATAACTCAAACTGTTTATCTAGTGTCCCCACCACATCCTGTAATTTGCTCAAATATTGTAATTACAATTGAATTATTCAAATATCATCAACAGCATTTATTTCAATCGGCAATCACTTTGCGCAAAAACACTTTTAAGTCAATAACATAACAACAGGCCGTAGCAGACCGTAACAGACCATCTTTGTCATAATCAATTCCACTTCCACTCGTTTTAAAATATATTTATGTAGCAGTGTGTGTGCATACAATATTTATGGATTAATTATTTAAATTGACAATGTTTACACGACGCACACACTTCGGTGGCAAACAACTGAAACTGAAACAACAGAGAGACAGACAAAGAGACAGACAGACACAACAAAATATCATTGATGAGCTTTAAGTATGTCAACATAAATCGCAATTCCCTGCCACATCTCAGCTCCCCTTCTGTCTGTACCGTCTATGGGGCATCTATAATATATATAAAGTATATACGGCTGCTGCTGCTGCTGCTTCTGTTTGTTGGAGCTGTTTTTTAATAAATTTTAAATAAACATCGAACTGCCAGCGAGCGAGGAGAATCGCGAACAGTAGGCAAATATTTGCATTAGAAAAGTATCCCTTTGGCAGGGACTTTTTGGAAGGGTATCGTGACTATAAGCAGATGTTTGTCATGTGGAAAATAAAGCATATTTGTGGCAGCAAAAAGAAGGCTTTTGTAGCAATGATCAATAATCCTCTGGCAGCATCTCTTTGCTGTTGTTGTTGAGTTTTTGTTGGTGAACATTTTTTGTTGCCTGCTTTTTGGCTGTGCAGCATCAATTGCTAGACAAGTTTTTCCACTCAGTTACTCTCTCTTATATATTGAACAATACCTCTGAAAGAGTATCAAGCACTTCGTCTTGCAATGCTTTCTTTTCTGCTTATTTTTCTATTGTTGTTGTTGTTGTTCCCTTTTGAGATGGATCCACAAGTACTTTCAGTCCTTGTTCCGCACTGCTCCTCCGCTATGCTCCCCCTGCCCGCCCGCAGCCGTTTTCCAACACTTGTTTACGGCATTATGCCGGGACAACTTTTGTTTGTTTTATAAATTATTGACACTTTATTGACATGCCACGATGGAGCGCAGCAACAGCAGCAGCAGCAGCACACAATGGGGGAGCAGCAGAACAAAGCCGCATCAACTTCATTATGCCTCTCAACGCACAGTGGGGCATTGGCCCCAATATACAACACAGAGATAGAGAGAGAGAGAGAGAGAGAAGGGTCTATGCTCCATGGTTATGCTCTGACAATCGGTTGTCACATTTACAGTCTCTATAGTCTTTGCTAACGGAATTGACACGACCAATCAATGCCCATTAAATGGCAGGCAGAATGGCAGGGCACGGCAGGGGGCAGAAGCGAAGCCCCACTTTTAAGCCTCTTCACGCACAATTGGCCAATTTATAAATTATGGAAAAACTAACAGAATGTGTGCATAAAATATTAAAATGCAACTAATAAATAATAAATGTCACAAAAGGTAGACAAAAAAAAACGACAATTGATTGTAAACCAGAAAAAAAAAACACGCACGAAATATGAAGAGAAAATAATATGAATTAAGTCCATTTGACACCTTTTTGTTGGCGTAAAAATCTTTTTTCCTTCAATTTGGCACGTTGCACGTTGAATCTGTGTGTGTCTGTGTCTGTGTGTGTGTGTGGCGTAAAAAATGAAATTAAGTGCAAAATAAAGTTATTTATTTGCATAAATAATTAAATAATTTGTGTGAGTGTTGGTGTTGGTGGCGTATAGGCGGTGTGAAAAGAGGAAGCAAAAGTGTGGCAGATTGAGAGATATATATGTATATGGAGATATATGTACTGTGTAGTTACTGTGTAACACAAATTGATTGTGGAAAGCATTCGAGTGGAAACAGCCTCCAAACGACTGACTGAGCAGCTGAAATTTCAAATGAAAATATCAGAACAGAGCGTTGGGAATTGATTGATTACATAACTGGGGTGGGGGGTTACCCCAAGGGATCTATCTGCGTGCTAAATGCGAGTTTGTGTATTTATCTATTGAGGATTTTGGGTTGGTAGAGAGTGCAGAGATTTTTGGGTAGGTAGCTAGGGAGTAAGAGTGCTGCTGAAGGGCTAAGATTTCTTGGAGATTGCTTTTCAATAATTAAATGCATTTTTTCTTATTTATTACTGGGGTACTGTTTTTTCGTCTGCATGAATTAAATACATTTTTTTTTGTGCTAGAAATCTTGCAACACTTTTTTTTAGTCAGAGGCTTATAAATATACAATATTGCCCACTGAAATAAAAACACACAGATAAAACCACAATTTCCGGATTCAAAACATATTCCAAATCACTTAAAAAATATTTAAATATTTGCATTTTTGTCTGCACTTAATTATAATCCAAAATACAAAAAAAAAAACCAACCCAAACCCAATCAATAAATCAAATTTTCGAATATAATTTGTTGATCATTTTTGCCGCTAGCCACACAAAGAGAGCAGCAGCAAAAAAAAAAAAGTACGTGGACTGTGGATTCTTGTCAATCAATTCAAGCGGCTAATTGCACAAATTTTATATTCCATATTAATTTACATATCATATAAATTAATTCGCAACTCAACTCCATGGGCACAGACCACTTCGTGGGGGGAATTTATTCATAAAGTTGTCATGGGAATAGAAGGGAGGCAGCAGCGCAGCAACGTAACGAAGTTCCATAAGCCGTGCAGTATGGACATATATATAATAATATATATATTTTTTTTTTTGCCACTTTCAGAGACAGATTTTTCCCCTGTATCATGGATACGAGTATTTCCCCGCTGTATGCCTTGCCGCCTCCTGTATTATAGATATCCCTTTTCGCCTGTTCATTTAATTTTTATTTGCTCACACACGACGCGAACGGGAATGTTCATCATTTTTGTTTGTTCATTGTCGACGGAGAGGGCGAGAGGAAACTGCCAATTCGTGTGTGACAATTGATTCATATCAATTTCCATCAAGCATTTCACTTGTGTAACGAGTTACAGGGATGATTGAGCACACGTACAAATGTACATAATGAAGCGTACATACATACATATATATATATATATAATGGCTGTAAAAAATCAGTTAAATCTGTTTGCATTAATTAAAAGGACACACAGAAAGAGAAAGAGAGTAAAAGAGAGAGCACGCGCTCTTGTTGACGAACTGTATTTGCGGTAATGACTTTGGCATGTTTATCACGCAATTTATGAAAAACAAAAGGGCGCCCAAAAAGGGCAAGGAGTGGGCGGCGTGCCACCCAACATAATCACATTACGCTTTTTATTATTAAAGCTGCTGCTGGGTACACACGATGCGTTTTTCACCGTCACATCAACCAAGAGTTGCACATGAAATTAATAATTTATTAATCGTTATTATTCCAAAAATTATTTAAATAAAATTAATCTTTTGCCTGACTTTCATTAATATTCCAAAAGTTATTTAAATAAAATAAAATTAATCTATTGCCTGACTTTCATTATAATTCCAAATTATTATTTAAATAAAATAATAATCTATTTTCCCGACTTTCCGATCGGTGTAAATCGCATCGTGTAGCCCAAGTATTCGCTCAATTAAGAGACTAATGGGTCCGAGTATCCATCTCCATTTCCATCTCATACCCATTGCCCGGAATAAACCAATAATTCATCCAAAATAAAGCAGCAGGCGGGCAAATACAACAATGGAGAAAATTCAGTCAGGCAGGCAGTGAGGGAGGAGGGCTGTTGGGCGGCGGAAAACGTCAATAATGCGTAAATAAGACACAATTTGTCTCAATAAATTTTCAATTAACGTTGAAAAATTTGCTGCTCGCCGAAAAGCCACAGACACAGCAGACCAACATTTTTAGCTGCCAAAAGCGGGACAGTGGGCACGGGCAGGGGCAGGGCGGGGGTTTGCTTGTCTAACTGATTGACAAGAAACGAATCAAAATTGAAATATAAATGAAGCAACATTCGACGCAACTCGATGCCAGTCCGAGGCAGGATTGAGGGCAGGGCAGAGGCGGGAGGCAGTTATCCGAGCCGAAAGCGAGCCAAAAATTCAGCGTTCGAAACGCTGAAAAGTATGCAATATAAATTTGGTGCGACAAGAGTCCTGCCTGAACAGAGAGAGAGAGAGAGGGTGGTAGAGAAAAGGATAGGAGGGGGCAGCGCAGTGTGGATGGGCCTGGCGACTGATGCCATAAATAAAACAAGAATATTCCCAAATAGTGAGGCGAATATTCAATGGGGACGGCGGCAGGAGGGGGGCAGCAATTAGTGTGAAACATTTAGAAAGCAGAACAGAAGGGATGGATTGGGCATTTCCTTTGCTTTATTTATGGGGAGTAAGGAAGGAACGGTCATATAATGATTATATAAAAATATTAACAAGCCCAAGAAATAAAACAGAATTGATTAATATTAAGCAATAATAATAATAATAATAGTATATGATTATTTGGAATGATTTTTACTGCATAGTATTTGGTTTGCTGTTCTTGAATTTGTTATTGTTTTATGTTACATTTAAAAACACATTAGTTTGTGTCGCAGATTGTAAATTTGTCGTAAAGTTAATTATAATTTTTATTATTATTATAATAATAATTAATTATAATTATTTTTATTTTTTTTATAATTATAATTAAATAAATGAAAATAAGACACGAAAAATAAGCAATCAAATAAGGCTCCCTTTTTATTTATTATTTATTAATGTTTATTATGCTTTACGCGAGAGCGAAGTTCGTATTTGCCGAGAGTGAAGCTAAGCCGAGAGCGAGAATGTCTCAGCTGAACACTTGCTCATTGTTGTTCTTGCTGCTGAGAGAGCATTAAAGTAGAAGAAACTGTAACTGTTAGTGGGTCTCGTCTCTCATCGTTGTTGCTGCGTGGGAGAGTGTCGTGCATGCACGATCAAGCATGAAGAGAAGTGTGGTGGGGAGCAGAGAGGGAACAACAGAAATGACGACGCTCTCTTGTATGCCTTTTTACTTTGCTGATCGGGCAGCGACCGCCACGTCTACTTTTCTTATCTACGTTCTCTTGCTTTCCGTTTCCAACCTTTCAACCATCTGTATGCTCTAGTCTGTAAGGCAGCGAACATGTTCGCTCATGCTCAGATGACACGATACAACTGTACAGTTTGAAAGTAATTGGAACGGTACACTTTTAAGAAATTGTAAATTTACTATTTTAAAGCCATTGGAACTGTACACTTTGAAAGCAATTGGAACTGTAAACTTTGAAGGAAATTGGAACTATACATTTTGAAAGAAATTGGAACTGTTTTCCCATTTTGTTTGATACAATTTTTGCTATTGAATTATAGACTTTGCCTAACATACGAGAATGCGAATGCAATTTCGGATGATAATTCATTTATGAATTCGCCAAATAGTCCCTGTCCCTCCTTTAGCTCTTACCTGTCAAAAATATTCCAAATATCCCCATATACCCCACTCGGATGAAGGGTGAGGGTAAAAACTAAACAAGTTTTTGGCGTTTTGTCAAAAATCGAATTACGAGTCTTCGAGCCCAAAATGCAAATTTTTTTTTTCTGCTGCACAGAGGGTGAGCGAGAGAGAGGTAGAGGGAGAACACCGAAAAATCGAGGGAACTGAATACTAAAAGAGGTATGGTTGGGGATGGGGAGGGGGGAAGGGCTGCTCTCGAAAAGCTGCCAAAAACTTTAGCAATTTATTGCTGCAATGAAAAATCTCTCGACTCGACTCGACGCGACTCTGGGGGCCCTCCCTGCTCTTTGTACTCGACATAAGCATGCAATTGACAGGCTGTCTACTCTATGTACATACTCTTTAGCCCCATCCCCCCCCAGTACATCCCGCCAACCATCCATCTATCCATCCTGGGGACCAACCACCACACTTTTATCTTTAGAAATGAGAACTTCCTCTTGGAACAGATCAACAGGATATAATGAACATTATGCCCTGGCGATGGGCGGGACGGGATGGGATGGGACGGGACGGGACCAAATGTCAATGCACAAAAGCTAAATGAGTTGATAAAAACGCCCCCAGAGGAGAGAGAGCTGGGGGTGGATTGCAGTGGAGTGAAGTGGAGAGAGTGAAGTGCAACAACAACAATAAAAACAAGAGCATTTCATCATTCAGTTAGTCCAACAATAAGGAGTCGTTGTGAGTCATAAAAGGATGGGGCACAACAGGAACTGTGCTGCAATCAACATAATCGTCGAGCAGGAAAGAGCCCCGTCCGACCCGTCCGTCCGTCCGACCAACAGCGGGCCATGACAATTTCAAATGAATGTTAAATACCAGCTGCGGGGATTGTGCAGGATCTCCACCACCGAGTGGTGGCGGGGCGGCAAGCAGGCTAAAGGGTGGTCTGGAACACAAAACAGAAACAAACGAGCGACGGCAAGCATAACAAAAATAGCGGAAGGCAGCAACAACAACAACAGCAGCAACATCACAAACAGCAAACAAAAAAAAAAAAACAAAAAAAAAATACAAATGTGAAACAAGTTGAAAATTGAAAAGGTAAATGTAACGACTAAGGGATATCCTGTTTGCACACTCAGCGACAAAAATGGGGAAAGTAAAAAAAAAAACAATTAATATTTAAATTAAATATACGATTTTTATATATAAGAAAAATAGTGAAATTAAATAGAAATCACTTTAATTTAACACTAATAAAAATATGGTAAAATTAAATAAAGTGAACTTTGATTTAAAAATCAAATTACATAAAAGTTTTTAATACGTTCCACATTTAATTGAAATATAATACGCTTTAAAATAAATATAACACATAAAATGTGTGGCAAATATATTGAATCTAATTTAAATATGAAATATATTTATTTTATATATGAAATATATTTATTTTATATATGAAATATATTTATTTTATATATGAAATATATTTATTTTAAATATGAACTATATTCAGATCAACTATTTTCATATTAATTAAAATATTTAACGTATTATTTTTACAATTCCCATTGGTTTATATTTTTAACTCTAATAAAAATAAATATTAAAATATCAGTTCCCTATTGTCGCTCAGTGTACATATTCTATATTTAGCCATAATACCACATTTTACTCCCATTCTTCTATGCTTTTAGTCTTCGAGAGTTGTTAAGTTTTGCAGGTGTCGCCTGCCGTATCCGGCTAATCATCAGTACGTAATTCTACAGATGGAATAAACAGCCGGATATGGGTGTCAGCGTCGAACATGTTTTTGCTCTTTATAAATGTCTAAATATTGTGTTGATAGCCGTTTCCTGTTACATACATTGACACGAATACAATATACCCTTGGTGTCCCCCTTTTTTTGGAGTAGAGTAACGGGGCAAAAAAAAAATATGGGGAATAACAAGAAAACATTTTTGCCAGCAGCGAGTGGTGACTGCAACTACTGCAACAAAAGCCTTGCCTTGCCTTGCCACATGCTGTGACGCCAGCAACAATGGTAACAGCAACAGAAGCAGCAGCAACAACAATGTTGCATAAAAGCGCAAAAGGCAAACGCACAAAAGGACAACATACAGTATACAATAACAGGACATCATCATCTGTTTGTCTTCATCTGTGTCTGTGTCTCTGTCTGTGTCTGTGGCTCCCCCTCCTGCTCTGTCTGACGTCATTCGAGGCAAGCATTGTTCCTGCAACTGCTGCTGCTGCTGCTGTTGCTTCTGCTGCTTGCCACAGAATGCAATATTTAATTGCCGCACGTTGTTGCCAAAGAAGGAAGGCTGCCCTTTCAGCAGCAGCAGCAGTCCGAAGAGTCTGCTCTAACCTGACTCAACTCCAAAAAATGCTGAAAGCTAATTAAGCTAAAAGTCAACGCGGGAGCCCGAGCGAGCGGCTGTCCACCTCTTTCGACCCGCTGTCCGATACCCTGGCAGCCTCCTCGCACCCTTCCTCGCACCCCTCCTGGCACAGCCGTGCAGCTCCGTGGAAGAAGGCAAAAGTTTCATTTAAAATTAATTAAAAGAAAATTCGCTCAACTGTGAAACGAAAAAAAAAAAAAGAGGAAAGAAAATAAAAATTGAAGGATTTTTACTGCTGGTTTTTTGTTTTTTTTCGCGTTCAGTTTGCCTTATTTTTGTAATTTTCTTTCATTTCTGATACTGAAGGATCGAAGTTTAAATGCTCTTGGAAACGAGCCCAGGATGTGGCCACAAACACACACACAAACACACACACAAAAGTCAGCAGAAGATTATAAATGAATACTCAAAGTTGAAACTTTTGCTGCCAAGAGATATCAATCTTAATCAGGGTTGTTGGTGGGGTGGATCCATCATCTAGGATTAGCCTGGACAACAGCAAAATAAATTGTAATGGCTTATAAATAAACACAAAATATGTGTAATTATTTATTGAATTTTGCATTCGTAGAAATGCATTCTAAATAAGCCACAAAATGCAAACAATTTAAGTAACTAAAACACATTCCTGTCGTCTGATGATGACTTAATTCACACACACAAAAATTCCATACGAAATTCCTTTAATTTGGAAAGAGCATACCAAATCTGCATTGTCTGGGGCTTTATTATATGACATGAAAAATCATTTGGCGCACATTTTCTCATTTCCACACAAAAAGGAAAAAAACTGTTGTGCAATTAATGTTTATTAACATTCAGCCTGGACAACATCCCCATTATTTGGTTTTCCTTTTTGCTTGGTGGGCAGTGGGACTGCATCTGTCGGATGCTTTTAAGTATCTGTAAGTGCGTTGACTTCCGCTGCCGCATCGAACAGATTACAGAATACATTTCCCACCCCCCCACATTCATTCAGATTGGGCAGAGTCTCGACGGAAGTCTAGACGCTGAGTCGGCGGTGGGCATCAGCATCAACATTCGAAACGTAATGTACCCAAAGGTTAGTGTCATTCTCATTTCTTTTGCAATTTACGGCTGCAAAAATATTTGCTTGCTTGTTTTCTTTGAATTTCCGGCATTTTCTCTCTCTCGTATGCGTATGCGTATTTTCCTCGTTTTCTGAGGGTGCTGCTACCGCTGCTGCCCATAAATTATGGCTCTTAAGTCTCTCCACACACACAGACAGACAAAGTCACACATATCCGGCTTCAAGACAAATTGGCTTGAAACGAGGCAATTCTTTTCGACTGGTTATACAATTGTTAATTATTATTATGCTGCAGGCTTCAATCTGCCCCGCCCACCACCACCCGCTCCCCTGGGTGGCATCCAATCAGATGTGTGGCTGCTGTTGCTGCTGCTGCTGTGGCCTTTTGTTTGTATTCAATTTCCTTTTAATTTTTCGGCTTAGCCTCAAAACAAATTTTGCCACAAAAACTCTATCTCGCTCTGCCACAAAAACACAATGTTGTTTCATATTCCCTTATTTTCTGTGTATGAGTGTGTGCATGTATGTTTGTGTGTTGGGGAGTTCGGTTCCAACAATTTAATTGAGTTTAAAATTACAATGCAAAAATGTACAAAAAGTCTGCTTTGGCATCGCAATTTTCTAGCTTTTCCCTGCTCACGTTTGGTTGGTTGTCTGCCTTGAATTTCACACACATATGTAGAAACATAACAAAAACAACACCCAAAAAAAAAACTTTGTGTAATATTCACGGTTGTGGCTGCTGCTCGAATTTTCCTTACCATTCCTTTGCCTTTGCCTTTCATTCGAAAAATGGAAAGTGATCCTTGGCAAATATTTGTTAGCCGTGCCAGGGGGAATACCGAGTATCAGTATCTGTATATAGCTGTGTGTAGCTGTGTGTCTGTGTATCTGTGTGTGGTGTCTGTGTGCTCGCCAGCAAATAATTAAATCAGACACATGACGCACACACAAAACTCACAGATAAACAAGCAAATTACGTGAGTTCTCAAAGTAATGTGAGAGCGCTCCAATTGCACACACAAACAAACAACGAATAGCAAATGCCCTGGAATGCCCTTTCAAGTGAGAGGTTTGCAGCAGCAGTTAATTGAGTTCTTAAGGGCAGGGTGGCAGGCAGGCAGCAGGATCATTTTTAGGTGCAGGAGAGTTAAGCAGTTAAAGATAATCGTTTTTAATGATCTCAAAAGCTATTAATTATTACTTTTAAGCTGTGATCAAAGATAGCTAAGAAGAAAAATTAAATGCAAATAAAATATATGTAGATGAAATATTATCGAATCAGTCTCCCAAATATCATGGCTCATCGTAAACGCTGTCAGTGGAATAATTTCCGCATTTAGATGAAGGAATTTAAAGCTCTAGCTCTAGCTCATAGCGAATGCACCACGCCAAAGTTTGTGTATTTTATTGTTGGATGCTGCGGACCGAAAAGTACGATTTTTCTTCTCTTTTCATTCAACAATCCCCAATATAATATATCTTCATTAATTAACGCAAAGCATTTTGAGAATTATAGTAGATATTTCCTATTATTTCCTACTATTTCCTACAGGCTCTAAATCTGTGGAGTAATTTCCAATATTTCAGAGGATAACGAAACCTTTCCATTGGGGACACTTCACACCTTGAGAGTCATACAATCTGCAAAACTCATTTCAATGGAAACAATCCGATTAATGTGCGAAATACTCGCACACATCTGCTGTGCCTTATGGCCACCGTCTTCTACCCCGAAAAAAGAATTTAACACAAAAAAAAAATATACCTGTGAAAAATGAATCTTGGGAATTTCTGGGAAATATTTCCTCTGCCCCCACACCCCTCCTCACTTTAAGCTGTCTGTCTGTCTGGGGATGAGGCGCAGCTGTCAGACACACAGAGAGGCAGAGAGAGAGAGAGAGGCAGACGAGGCAGAGAAGGCAGCAACGGACAGCAACACCTAGGAATGCTGCATACAATTAACAATGGCACCTGGCGGACCACCACCACCACCACCACACCTTCTCAAACTGAATCTGTGCCAGGGCTTTATCTGGGCAGCCTCTTCGGCTTCAGCCTTCTACCTTATGCCTTCTGCATTTGTATCTTTTGTTATACGCTGCCTTCTCCTTTTGGATTCTCTAATTTGCATTTCTGCCAGCGTATCCCGACCCGTCCCTGTCATGGGGGGCTGCTTGGCAGCCTCAATTGAATTTTGACGCGGCCGATGCCCGGCTATCTGCTGCCGCTACTGCCGGCTGCTCCTGCTGCCTCCTTGCGTCGTACTGGCAACATTATCTGCAGTTTCTCTTTTTTCTTTATGGCAGGCCATGGTATGCATGTTTTATGCATGTGCCTGGCGCCTGGGACACTGCGCACAGATACACAGATACAGATGCAGCAAACGGAAGCCAAAAAGCTGCAGCCAGAGCTCCTACACACCAAAAAAAAAAAAAAAAAAAATGATGAAGCAGGGGGATGGGTGTGTGTGTATGTGTGTGTGTGTGTTCGGGTGCGATAGCTTGTGGAGTATAAAAAACCAAAAAGAATCAAAAAACAAAAAAAAAGAAAGTATCTGAAAACTTGAACTTTTGTTCGCTTCTCAACTTAACGACAGCGAGGGGAACGCTGCAGATTATTTTTTTTTTTTTCTTCTTCTTTGCTGGGTAGTGTCAAGTGGGTTGATAGAAGGCTGCAGAGGGAGGGGAGGTGCAGCATCATCTATGTTTCTTTTTATTTGCTGTAAGTAAAAAAAACAAGCAATGATACAGAATGATCTGTGGACTATCCGTTACCCCTACTATACACAAGTATTTGGTATTTGCAAGTCTTAATGGCAAATTTGAATTCAAGCGAGTTTCCAGAAGACTGTGTATTTTGTTGTTGGATGATGCTGGGAACCAAAAATTAAATATTTTCTGCGCTTCACGCCCTCTAAATCCGTAGATCGCAGGCCAAAAAGTTGTTCAAAGTAATATAAATAAGGGATTCCATGAGTTTTCGTATATTTTACTTTGATTTTCATGGATGCCAATAAGTTCTTTCAAGCTTCTTCAGGCTCCTTTGACCTTTTATAGGCTAGAGTTTTTTTTACAGAAAAATATGCCTAGCATCGTTTAATAAAGTTTACAACTTTTGCTAGCCAGCGCCTTAGGTCCACTCTGTTACATCCAATATACCCTCCTCGTAGCACCAGGCATACCCTATGTAAACACCGCCAACAACAACTGCTTCTAAAAAACTCATTCCCTTCGTTTAGCGGCTTTATCTGTCGCTTGCCTTTCAACGCATGGCGCGCAGCGTGTGATTTTTCTCAGAGATTTCCCGTGCCGTCCCGACCCCTTCGGGTCTGCTGTAAATGCGATTTCCTTGTAGCATTCGCGTATTCGTGTGGTGTGGTGTGGCGTTGCGTATGCAGCATGCAGCATGCAGATTTTTCGCTTGCCAACATGCCACGTGCATTCTGCTTACAACTTTACTTACGAGCAGTAGTAGATGGCCCGCTATTTCAATTCCGCTTCAGCGTTTTTTTTTTTTTTTCTCAGTTTTCCCTGCTAGTTTTTCTCGCTTGCTTTTCTTTATTTCTTTTTTTCTTTTTGTTAAACTATCCCATTGCATGGCGTTTTTCTTTTGGTTTTTTATTTCCATTCGTTGGCATTAAGCAAATTTTCTTTGCTTTTCCCCAGCTCCTGTTGCTGCCAGTTTTTTTTTTTTTTCTGCTGCTGGTTTTTGCGGGCAATTATGTTTTTTGCTGCTTGCCGTTTTTCCTTTCTTCTCTTTCTAGTACTATTTTTATTTGGGTTTTCTATTTCCATTTCCCTGCAGGATTTCCCCGATTTTTTGCTCATTCCTCATTTTTTTTTTCTTTTTTTTTCTTTGATTGACATTTGACGTTTAAATGCCAAATTAGCTGGGCATTTTGCTGTGTGTCTGTGTGTGTGTGTGTGTGGTTGAGCTTCTCCATTTCTTTTGCTATTTCTGATTTGTTGACTTTAAGTTTAGCTCGAATTTTCCATCCTCTGGAAAAAAAACTTTAAGAGAGAGTGAGGGAAATCCTAGAGCTTGAAGTGCTGCAGAACAGCTGCAGCTGCTGCCGAAATGGAGACAAGTTTTTGTAAGTATAATGAGTGGAAAACTTTTACCTGCCTCCCTTCCAATTTCTCTGAGGTTCTGGCCTCCTGCTCCTTCTCTCTCTCTCTCTCTCTCTCGCTGAGTTGAGGTGATTGGAAAAACTGTGACTCTACATGTGATTCGAAAAATAGTTTGGCTCGTTACTTATTCGTTAAACTGCGAGTTAAACTACCTGTTAAGCGCCCATTTTGTGTGTGTTCGCACGTTATAGTGTGTGCTATAACTAATGCATTAGTTGGGGAGATTTCTGGTGAAATTTCAATAGCAGTAAAACATCAAATTATATCCAGACCTTAACACCTTATCACCATGCAAGTCACAATCACTTCTTGCCCGCAATCACAATCACTGTGTGTCCCACAATCACTGTTTTACCCCCCGCTGTCTTACAATCAAAGTTTTCCATCTGCCAGCCCCCAGGGACTTACAAATGAGCACCAAAATTTATGCGGGCACAATAAAAAATGTTTAAATATCAATAAAAAGAAAGCCTGGCAAAATCTTCAGTCAACTCAGGTGCAGAAGAAGCAGCTACAGCTCCTGCTCCTTCCCTCTCTCCCTCTCTCTTTCCCGCTGCAGTTAACGAAACAGAAAATGAAGCAGGCAGGCAGTCATGGATGGGTTATGATGGGGCACGGGTACGGGTACGGGTGTGTGTGTGTGCAACCCGAAAGTTCAACTACATAAACAAGTCACGTGTGTGCAACGTGTGCGAAGTGCAACGAAATGAGACGCCGAGTGGAGGCAAGAGCTCTAGGAGCCTAGGTCTTGGTCTGGGTCTGGGTCTGTGTGGCAAGGAAGAGCAGCAGCAGCACCAGACGTTTATGTGGCACTCGTAACCGGCGCCGCTTTTGTTTCTTCCCACCTGCCAACTTCGTCCTTGCACACACACACAAGGTGCAGAGCACCAGCGCAGTGCCTGCCGCTTCTTAGGGGCATAATATACCCTTTAGACAGGGGGATACTATACGCTGGTAGGGCACCTCTAAGGCACTTTTTATGCTCCTGCTGCTGATCAGACACAACTGGGGGAAATCTGCTAGAAAATGTGCAGAAATGGATCCCTGTTTTACCCTGTAAGTGTATCTAAATCTTCGTTGATTTCTTCGTGCCTGAAATTGTTGTACCTTTTGCATATTTCACACCATGTGGCAGCGCTCGCAAGAAGTTCCAGGCCTCCTTCTCCTCGACCTGCTGCTGCTGCTCCTCCTGCTGCTGATGCGTGGGCGCTTGCAGCGAAATAACCGCAATGGCAGGTGGTAAAAATCCCTCTCTTTACCCTCAAACAAAAACACCCAAAAGATTTACTACTTGCAGCACACTTCTGCAGCCCCAGCCACTGCGCCGTGCCGTCGTCTCCGAGGCTGCCGCGTCAGACTTTCTCCCAGCTGGCAGTAAAATAGTAACTGACGGCATGCAAATTTGTTTGCATTCGCCACGGGCATGGGCTGGGACACTGGGCATGGGAGAGGGTTGGGGGGGAAGCAGTTGCAGCAGCAGCAGCAGGAAGAACAATGCTGCAGCAAGAAATGGCAAACGGCAACCTGCTGGTTGCCTTTTATTATTATGGATACACCCCCCAAGTCACATTCACAGTCACAGTACTCCCCCACCTCTCTCTCTCCCACTCTCATGGGAGGTGGGGCAAACATTGCTTCCATGTTGTTGTCGCATAAATTTTGCGGCTTCTTAAGTCGCAAGCAATAAAATAATATTAGCTGCATAGTCTATATGACCCTGCCGGCTGCACACCATGCCCCAAAAACTATGCAACACGACAGTGCAACGTTGGCAATGATTGCAAATGGCAGGAAGCAAGAGAAGGAGCAGGAGCTGGAGCCGTAGCAGCACGGAAGAAGGAGCATGGCTGCCGAAGCCAATGGGTGTTCCTTCAAGACAAACGCATTTGTCGTATAATTTATGACACAACTCCAGGAACTTTGTTGCACTGATGTTGAAGGTTAGTTGCAAGTGCAGCAGGCAGGCAGGCAGGAACAAAAGGAGAGAAGTAAGAGCAGCAAAAACAGACAGAGGGAGAGAGAGGTGGAGAGCGTAGGAGAGAGAGAGGGGGGAGCGAGTGGTAGAGCGTCAAAAGCAAGTCCAGAAGTCGGATAAAGTTTGATGTGTGATCTGAAAGTGTTGCCATGTTATTTATGAGCCAAAAAAAAAAAAAAAAAGAAAAAAAACCTGCATGTCAAACTATGCAAACGAGCGTCCACTTCATGACTGTGGCAGTAGCAGTGGCCATAAAACTGTAGGTTATGTGTTTGTCGGTAGTTGTCGGGCGGGTCCTGACTTGCAATCAAAGTAATGCCCATAAAAGTTTAATAGCTTTGAGGTCGCCCAATAGTCATGCTCATATAAGCGGGTGGTTGCATAAGCCCAACCGTAGAAAAGGGTTTAGAAAAGTCAGCTAAAACTTTGATGGCTGCTAATATGAAGTGAAGGGGAAACCCATTAAGATCAAAAGAGGGCAAAGGAAGGATATAGTAATGAAATAATCAATCAAAAGGATTGGAAAGGCGATGAAGTTGGAGCTGTAAATTAGTTGAATTTAAGTGCAGTAACTGAAGTGAATTTTATTTTTATTTTCTCTCGAGTTTATTATTGACTTATCATTTTATTATTATCATTATTTGGTTATAATTATTTAATTATTATTATTATTATTTTATTATTATTATTTTACGTTATCGCGTGACTGGAAAATATATAAAAAAAATATATATAAAACTAAAAATAAAAGTATTTTTAAAATGCAAGACATTTTATTGAATTTGTATTAATTCCAAAGTGATTTTTTTCGTGCAAATGTTAAATTAATTGCTTATCATAATTCTGTAATAAACCCCACTTTTTTTCGTTCATCTTTCTGCAATGAAACGTTCATCATTCTGTTTTTAATTTGTTCTACGTTGGCATGTGACTGGTTTTTGTTTTTTGTTTTCTTTGTCTTAAATTAGTGAAGTTTTCCCTTGCCATAAAGAAAACCCAATCCATTCCTGCTAAGCTTCAGTTACTTTGCAATATATTTTCACCCAAGGCGAATTCCCTTTCCCAGCGTCTGATATCAATCAAACGAATGTCATTAGCTAATAGGAGGAGCTTTTTACAACAAATCCACATCATTTTGGTTATGCACCGAATGGACTTTTATTAAAACTACGGTTACTCCTCCCTACTCCTGGCACTTTACCCCCTCCGCAAACTGCTTCACAGGTAACTGTCAAGCCGCAATCAACATTAGCCCTGGAGGACGGAACGGCACACGGAACGGCACGAAATGGAGCAAACTATTCTCGCGCAACCTTACTCTTCCGGCAGCAGCAACCCACACATAACCCGACCGCGTCCTGACCGTCCTAAACTGTCACAGCAGCCCAGGCAGAGGCACAGGCCCTGGCACTGGCAAAGGCTCTTTTGCCAAACTGTCATTATGGGCTCGAAGATAAACGACTCTCTGGCAAATTTTTCACTTTTCTCTCTTCTCTTCTATTCTCAGTGTGTCCCTGGCAGCAGTGGATGCCATGCCGTTGACTTTTCATATGGCCTCCGCCTCGCATCGCCTCGCGGTACGAACAATTTAAAGTTTTGGCTATTAGTGTTAGATTGGGGTTGGTGTAAGGGGTTTTCGGAGCGACATGGTCGCGTCCTGGAAAATAGTTTCAACTTGGCAAAAGTTTCAATAGTAAAAGTACGAGCAGAGCACGAAAAAAAAAATTTGTGTGGCAAAAACAAGAGGCAGCAATCGATTGACATTGCAGTGGCCGTGCGCTGCTGCTGCTGCTGCTGCTGCTGCACCTAGCCAATGCCATAGCCATAGCCCACAGGCTTCTACACGGCCCCTCAGGAGGTCGTCCATCTTTCCACCAACTTCTGAGTGGCTGTCATCAATCTGAGGGTAGTCGGTACCAAAAGTTGGACACAGTTTGATTCTTTTTTTTTTTTTTGGATTGAAAACCATTTCTGGGAGGTACTGGGATTTTCGCAAGAGGTTTGGCCTTACTATTTCTATGAAAACTAGGCCTGAAATATGCAAAAAATCACCAAAATTATTAGCTGTCAATATTGGTGGAAAAGTATGAAAATATCACACAGAAAAATTGCCTTAAAAATTGTTTCTTCGGTAGAATTAGAATTTTTAGATATGTATTTGAAAAATATAGAGAAAACGCTAAGGTGTGTCTCAAGACCCTACAGGAAAACATTTGAGATAAAAATTTCATTTATATTTATATTTTTTTTATTTATTATTATTATTTATTATTTATTTATTTTTGTTGGTTTATATTGTGATTTAAAACTAATCCACATTAGATTACTGCAGCTTAGAGAACCCTTAAAAATAAAGTCTCTGCAGGAGTATTCTTTCCTTGTAGTTACAAAAAATTCGAATCCAAATCGGTGTACTATATCGAAAAGCTCTCCTAGCAACAAGAGTATCCAATCCTTCGTTTTCCATAACTCCTTTTTTCTTTGATTTTTTTGTTGTGAAACAAAATTTTTGTTTACGGCATGTCAACGCCTAATGACGCGGCCATTTTTCATGCCAAAAATTTATGGAAAAAGGCCTCAACGAAAACCCTGCCACACCGCACCACACCACACACCAGAATAGAGTCCAGAAGCCTGACCAATGCAACGCTCACCACTCACAACAGGCTCTCACATACTCGCATGTCTGTCTGTATCCCCGGAAGCGTTTAGTTGCAAGATAAATTACCCAAGCAGCTGTATAAAGGAGGCGTGCCACAGTCCATTCCATGGATGATGCAAGCACGTGTCGGACCGGGGGGGTAGGCGTGTTTCCCACGGACCTAAACTGATTTCATGCAATTTGGCTCGCAGCTCGCAGCGTTGGCCCCAAAACTTGCAATGGTGGGGCGCAATCGTAAATTTTTTTTTCTTTTTTTTTCTGTAGCCATCAACATTCGTACTTCCTGGCACAGTTTTTAGACTCACAGAAAAGCAAGTGGAGTGGGTGGAGTGAGGAGTGGGGAGGAGGGTCCTTGGGAGGTTACCAAAAATCAGAGCATAAGTGAAAACTTTGGCCAATTAATGGCATCATTGAATTTCCACTTGACTTTTTTTTTCTTTTTATTTTTGTTCCCAACCACCCACACACATGCGAGTTTTTTTCTTCCACATTGTCGGTCCGTCCGATGACTGGCCAAAGGGCGTTCAATTTTCCCCTATCTACTTTTGCTTTTGGATGTGTGAAAAGTTTGCTGGTGAAAAATGGCCCTTCGCATAGATCTTTCTCTTGTGCTGGATGGATAGAAGTGCCTCGAAGTGCCTCGAAGCGCCTCCGAGTCGGAGTCTGAGTTTGAGTCTGAGTTTGAGTTTGAGTCTGGGATAAAAGTGATAAATGAATTTTGCACAAAAGTAATTAAAAAGTAAAGTAACTAGCATCTAGCGTGTGTTGTTGTCTGCACAGCATACCCCCGAGGGCTAAAGGATTCTCTTCCCCCCATCCGAAAAACTTTGCCATCAAAGAAATCTAATAAGATGTTTTAATAGTTGAGAGAGAGAGAGAGAGAGCGCTGAATGGAAAATGGAAAATGCGGGGGCAAATGGGTGGAAAATGGGTGTGGGCAGCGGCATTGAAATAAAGTAAAATTTTGAGTGAAAGATTGATGATGGAAAGACATTTTACGAGCAAGTTTCTCATGTGGTTTCGGCGCAAACATTTCACTCGCCATCACACTCTCACTCTTTCCCCCCTCTTTCTCTTTTTGTGGTTTTTGATTTTCGGAGATTTTCTGGCTGAAATTTCAATTGATAAATTAGGAGGTAATCCATCCCATACAGCTCAGCTCTTCTTTGTGGAAAACAAATGGCCAACAGTTATTAATTATTTATTTAGTGGGTGCATTTAGCATTTACAATTGAATATCTGTAGCTGCATTTTGTGTTCCATTTATTGCTCTTTTTGGGAAATTATAAGCTCAATTTGACGCAATCTGACTGTGACAGAAATCTAATAAATAAACTTTATGTGAAAACAAATTTATTTGAGAGATTTTTTGTTCATAGATGGAGCCCGTGTCTTCTTTCTACCAAATGAACTTCAAACAAAACAAATTGTGTGAAGAGATTTTTGTTAAAGAAAGATATAGACCATTGAGATATAGTGTGTATGTATGCGTGGTTACCCTAAATAACTTTTACTTCTATTGTGAAATTACTCTTCGATTTCTGGTATAGTTAAATTGTATTAAATTAAATTATACATATGTATGTATTGTGTATGTATGCGTATATACACTGAATAACTTTTATTTATTGTTCTTTTGCATGTTTTTTCCCCGTTTATGGGAAAATTACTCATCCATTTCTGGTATAGTTAAATTTCTACGCCTCACTGTCATCTTACAATTCTTTTTTTTTTTTTTTTATTAAGTTAAATCTTTCAACTCGCTTGCGTTAATATCTAGCTCTATTTCTCAACCAAAAACAACGCCTTTTCGTATCAAAAAATCCCTATCAAAATTCAACAATCTCTAAACCACAATTCTGGAACATTTTTCGCTTAAATCTTGCTGTTAAATCTTTTTCAAAAAAATATTTACATTCCATTTCTATGCTAAAAGAATATTCACACCAAATTCAAAACAAAATTCAAACCGAAGCTGAAGCTGAACCTGGGGCCGAGGCCGTTCCTTTTTTTGCAATTTCCAATTTAAATTGATGATGTTGATGCTGGAAAAACCTTCTATCGACGCACACACACACACACACAATGGGAAAAAAGCGTTAGGCTCAAATGGGAAATGGAAAATCATTTACTTATTAAATCCTTTAGACAAACATTAATTTCCAGCCGCAGTCAAACAACACAAAAAGAGAGAGCGCGAACGCCACCGCCAAGAGCTAACCCCAAAAGCAAACAGCAAAAAATTACGAGGAGCAGGTGGAGAAGGAGGCGCGCCTCTTGCTGTGTGTTGGCGAGGGCGGGGCATGGCAAAGTGCTTTTGACCAGGTGGTGTGCCTGGTGTTGGTTGGGGTCGTCCTGGCAGATTCAGACAAAAGCGCAAATTAACAGTTTGATTTTGGCCCCGCCGCTAAACAGAAAACGCAACGAAAAATCAACAAAAACCAACGACGGCCAAATCGATTTGAGTGAAAATGGGAAAACCTCTAACGATAGGGGGTGGCGTGAGGGGAGGGGGGAAACCTAGCCTAGCAAGAGAAGTGAGGCGGTAACCCCTTGGCAGTAGGAGATGGGCATACCCCCTAACAACAGAGAAGAGGGACAACCCCTGGGTTGTAGGTTGGAGGAGTAGCAGGGGTCTAGCGTTAGGGGTTAGAGGGGTACACCCTACAGTTTGGTTAGCACTTTGTGAAAATCAACGAAACAAAATCAAAGCTCTATTGAATTTTCTACTAAATGGCATTTTGAAAGCAGACCCCTCCCCGCCCATCACCCAACAAAACACTGAAAGAACAGTGGGAGCGAAACAAAACAAAGAAGAAAATGGAGCAGAAACTTTTGGGTAGAAGAAACTTTGAATACTCTTACAGATTGCAATTGTTACTATCGAATTTATTTGGTAAGAGGCAAAATTCAAATGAAAGAATAATAAAATAAAATTAATTAATAAAATTAATAATAAAATTACATTAAAAGAAGGAATTAATATTGCAGCAATCAGTGCAAATTGCATTCATATTTTGGCAAAAGAAAACACTTATTTTTCCACAATAAGCACTTGAGGGGAAAGGTCTTTGACAAGTTTCAAATTTATCCAATTTAATCAGGAATTCTCCGATATATATTCGTATATCCGTACACCTTTGCAGCAGCTTAGATAGCGCACATTCCATTGGGCTAAATATCCCCTAATTCTGTCCATTCAAAACACACTCCACTACCTTCATAATCGTCATACCCTCTTCAAGAGTACAAAAAAAACCACAAGAAAAAAGAAACACAACCAAATAAACATCACAAAGTGCGAGGGCCGAAGGTTTTCACGGGTCGCCCACCCCACCAGACCACCGCACACCACTCCTACAGGGGAAGTCATAGAAAAGTGCAAGGGAAAAGTGTTACGAAATGCCAACAAGTTCAAAATGCTTTGACATGTGCTATAAGGGTTCTAGTCCCCAAAAAAAAAAAAAAAAAAAAATATAGAAAAATATACATACAAATATATGTAGGTGCCACACACACAAATACTATATAAAAAGAGTAACGAAATGAAACAGAAGCCCCAAACAAACGAGAGAGAGAAAAGCGTGGACAACAGACGCCACAAAAGTATGCTACACAATATTTTGCCATAACACTTTTCGGGGTTCCAGCAGCAGCAGCATTCTGACCGACCTCCCACACACTCGGAAAAGTGCCAGGAAAAGTCATATATGGTGGAGAAGGTGTCAGGTGTCAGTGGCATAATCACACCCTTTTGGCACTGACTGTGTGACCCCCCCTCCCCACCCACGCCACCCTTTGACAGGTGAGAAAAGGAGCGAAGCGAAGCTACAGCGGTACAGAGGGTCAGTGGGCCAGAGTCGAAAGAGGGACACCTACACGACCTTTGTCAACGTGTTCAACGACGCTCAGACAGCGTTTAGTTCTGACACAGAGAAAAACGAAGCCAAAAGGGTTAAAGGGCCACGTTTTGGTGGTGGGGTAAATAGGGTTATGAAGCTCTGTGCATGTGTGTGGGTATAACTCGGCCTCAAACTGGTTGAAAGTTTTTTATTTGGAAAATTAATTATTTATACAACTATTTCATTGAGGGGTTCACGCACATCTAAAGGGGTTCATCAAAAGGGGAATGAAGATGTGTCACAAGTGGCAGGTACAGTTAGCAATAGAAGTCAAAAGATGAACAAACAAGAGGGGGAATTATTTAAAAAATTCCCAAGAAATTACCACAAGAAACTTGTATTTTTTAATCTCCTAAGAAAGTATTTTTTTTGGAATAAAATAAATTTATTTTTGGAAAATTTCTTTATGATTTCGTTAAGGCAGATCTCTGACATTTTTTTACAAAATTTATTCATAATTTGTAGCTCCCATGAAACCTTTTCTACATTCGTTCTCTTACCTCAATTTATGGGGCTAATAAAAAAAACCGAAAAAAAAACTTTATAGGCTCTAAACTCTTGACGCCCTCATTTTTCGCATCTCAAAATTTCCCAAAAATGACCCATCATTCATGTTCGTTTTCCACTTTTTTTTATACAAATAAATGCCAAATATTATGACACTTTTTAGTGAAATTTGGTAAAAATAAAAAAAAAAACCAACATTATTTTGCACATCTAAATTGGAAACCCAAACATTTCCTTCGACAAGCGGAAACGGAAATGTCATATTCTATATGCATATATCTGACACACACATATAGAAATCCTTTGCACTCTCTCGCGCGCGCTCGTACTGCCGTCATGACCAACCAAAATAATGGACCACGTTTCCTACAGAAATTTGTTTGCTTGCCAATTTTTTGGGCTTTTGGGCCATGGCAAAGCGGCATTCGGTTGGGGCAGTCGGAAAAAAAAAATGAACAACTGTGCCAGTCATTACATTTATTGCGAGAGCACATTCAATATTGAATGAATGGTCGGGCCCCGCATGGATTTTCTATTTGAAATTAACAATTCAATTTCATTTGCATTTCAATGGCAAAATGTGCCAGACAAGAGAGTCCGCCGTTGCCGTCCAGTGGCAGGCTCCTACCAGAGTGTGCTGCCTGCCTGTGTGCTGTGCTGTGCTGTCGCTCTCCCATGGGGCAAAAAAGTGTAGGCTTTTGTTGCAAGAAACATTTATTTAACACTACGAAAATTGCCGGGGCCAAAAGAATGTGAAAGCATATAAATTGGAACATAAGTGGATGCAATGCAAGACATACAACAACAACAACAGCAAAAAAATTCCTTTTGACAGAGCAAATGATTCAAACTCCAGGCCAGAGAACATTTTTTTTTTTTTTTGCTCATGCCTGAGCAAATTACGTGTGAAAGGATGCTCTGAAGTGTGAATACAAATTACATTTTTTAAGAATTTATTTTCCATTTTTGAACTGCATAAAGAATTTAAGATGATTTTTCAGGTTTTGTTTAAAGTTATTTATTTATTTAGTTTTGCTTTGCTTTTGTGTAAAAATGTAAGAAATAAATGTAGAAATTGGTCAACAAATCTGTAAAAATTCGAAGCTTTGAAAGCTGAAGGTAAGAAACGAAACAAGCAGATAAATATGGTTTGATCAAAATCAACATAAAAAATAAATAAAAATGGGTGTTGGTGTAGATTTTTTTGTTGGATTGTTCGAACTGAAAGTTAAGTATTTTCTGCGTGTCGTTTATTGTTATTGAACACAAAATAAAAACCGTACGAAAATTGTCGAATAAGCAAAAATATATTAACTGAAATTCCACATCTGCATCATGCTGTCTGGGGTTACCTTTAAACACACACTCTAAATCCAAACCACAAGTAAAATAGCTATCCATTATCCACCCAACAGACAGACACACACCTCTCTCTCTCTCTCATCAATAGTGCTCCTCCCAAAAATACATGCAATTGGGGATTGTATTGAACTGTATTTTGACTGCGCTCTTCAAATAAAATATGCAAATAGAACGCACACACAAAATTCGTTTATTAATAGCTGTGAATGCGAATGCATTTTTTATGCATTGAAATTTTTGCGCCGCCCCCCCCCTCAGCAAAAACACTTTATTTGTCAATGGATTTGGCGCACACATTCGTGCCAGAATATTTACATATCGTATATCAAAAATGTTTAGCCAGGGCAATTTTCGAATATTTTCTAAACTGCTGATGGATGGAAAATGGCTGCTGGGGTGGGGGGTTAGGGTTAGGGTAATGGGGATAATGGAGGCCATGGGAGCGGAACTCGTTAGGCTAAATTGAAAATTACACAATGGAGGTAAAATTCGGATTTTATTTTAGTTTACTTTTTTTTTGCTGGTTTCTGCTGTTAGCATAATTTATGCTGCATGTTCCCCACAGAGAGAGAGAGAGCCGTACAAACAGTTTGGCAGCCATTGGACGAATGTTTGTTTAATAATTAAGCAATCCCGTCTAAACACGCTTACAAATCTCTCTCCTCAATTATTCATTCAACAAACTCTGCTGTTACGAGTGCTACAGAGAAGGGGTACGAGTGGGCTTTAGTGGAGAGCGAGAGAGAGAGAGAGAAATTACAGCGAAAAGTTGGTGTAAAGTTCAAATGAAGCGTAGCGGGGATTTGGTTGGCTAACAGGCGCGTGAAGCCATGAAGCCGCCTCCTCATTCAGGGCAAAGCTAAAAAAAAACTCAACTCGAGAACAGCGAAAAAATAAGTTGGAATGATAAATAGGGGGAAACTATGGACTAAAGGATAATACTTGGTACTAGAGAATTCTATCTAAGGAAAAATCTTAAAATAGTTGAGCTAATGTGAGAGTTTTTCTTAGATATTTCCCCTACTTAATTTATTACTAAAAATAATAAAATCATGAGGAATATTAATAGAGAAAAAATATCTAGAATTTTAATTAAAACAAAGTAACAGTTTTGTTGACTCAAAACTGTGGCTATTGCCGGGATTCATCGAATATAAACAGGATACTGTTCTCTCCATAGAGGGAAAAACTGTGGAACTGGGGGCTGCCGGTTAGGAGAGGACAATGCTGTCAGAGGGTTAAAATTGCTTAGGCTTTTCAGAGCTCTATCCATTACTCAACTCATTTATGAGTTTTCAACATCTGCTTAAAAGCGGAGGGGGATGGGGGTAGGGTACCATGGAACGGGAGGTGGCAATGAAACTTTTTCAATGTTTTTGATGTGTTATTTGTATTGCCTTTTGGCTTGTTTGTTAATTGTTACAAAAACAACAAATCATAAGAGAGTGAGAAAGAGAGACGAGGAAAAGAGAAAGAGCGAGAGACAGACAGAGTTGAAATTGTGGGAAATTTTTCAACTTTCATGAAGCGCACAATTACGCAAATTAGCATAAATGAGTACCAAAGAAAATTTTGAATTTAAAATTGAGGCAGAAATATATACAAATAAATACCAGGAAAATTTTAGAAATACCAGAATTCCAGAAAATATTCAAAACACATGGATAAAAGCCATAAAATACCAATAAAAAACCAATAAAATACTAGAAAGAAAAGTAGAAAAAGTAGCACCGAAAAATACGACAATAATTGCAGGAAAATACAAACAAAAAAAAATTACTAAAAATATCTTGTTAAAATACTACACACTAAACTAGAATTCTTCATGAAAATAATAGCATACTATATTATACAATGCTACTTTTATACCCTTATGGTATATGTTTAATGTCACAAATGGCACAGAATCTTCCAGAAAGTTCTTCAATAGGATCTTTGGCCATAATATTACAAAGAAGTAGAACTTCAGTAAGCCCATTCCTCTGATGAGGATGTACAGGGTATTATGAAAGAATGTAAATTCAAGCTGTGGCAATGTTTAAAAAGCTCTTTTTTTTATTTGTCGGTTTATTTGTTGGCTGTAAATTATTTTTGCAAATTTTATTTAACGCAAAAAAGAAGAAACGAAAATTAAAACAAGACAAGGAGCAAAAAAAAATCAAGGAACAGTCGCAAAAACCAAGAGACTCTGAGGGGTAGAGAGGGTGGCTAAGAGTGGGAATGAGAGGTAGATGTTGAGTGGTGCCGCCAGAGCAGCAGTGCCAAATGTTTGTCGAGCCAAACATTAAAATAACTTGACAAACAAAAAATGTTGTCCTTCCATCCGTCCTTCTACAACCGAACATCCGTACACCCCACACCACTCCCACTCCCACTCCGTTCGCACTCAACCCACTCGGAAAACCCAAAAAGTCATTTCAAATGTTAATGAGCTCGTGTAAATAGACAAACAATGGCAAAAGAGGATTGTGAGCGAGAGAGAGAGCGAGAAGGGGGTCTTACAGCCAAGTGACTTTGCCAGAAAGTAGTTAAAAATTTTCCAAGTGAAATTTGAAAATGAAAATGTAGACGAGCAGCAAGCAGCAGCAGTAGCAGCAAGCGCCAGCATCTGAAGTGGGGAAAAGAGAGTTGCATTTTATGGCCAAACGCCATCAAATTTGCATGCTAAGCAAGCGTGCAGAATGGCACTCCAGAGAGCGCTACTACCGCAACACAGAGGGGAGAAGAGATAGAGAGAGAGAGAGAGAGAGCGAGGCACCTACCAGAAGATAGCAAGCTGGAGCTGGTACTACCAGAAATTAAAGCGACTGTAGCTGCGTAAGAGATAAAGATAGGGAAAAGATGGAAAGACTTTCTCGAGAATTGCCGTGGATAAGAGCCTGTCTGCAAAACTCTTGCAACTGGATTATTTAACCTCAAAATCTTTGCCTTGGCAGAGAGAGAGAGAGAATGTAATAACTTGGTAAGGATTCTCTTCAAGAAGTTTTCAAGAGATGCTTCGCCAAGCCGCACTTTGGGTCTAGCTCAAGAGGAGGACAGACAAGAAGTTAAATAAAATAACACCAAAGGGAAGCGAATTAAATGACTGCAAAGAAGATTGTTCGAGTCAGAAGAGCAGCAGCTTGTGGACTCAAAATTCTACAAACAAGATTGCTTAAAACAGGCGACAGAAAAACATGGAAACAGGATTTATTTTATTTTTGTTTTATTTATTTTATTACCAATTGACTTTCCCAGGCATTTCCGAGTAACTCTTTTGCCCTCTTTCGGGCACATACTTCATAAAATAAATTCTAATAAACAAATACTAAACATTGCTGTGGTAGTTCTGATCTAATTACCAGAGAGAGTTCTTTCCGGTAGCTGGGTAAAATTTGTTCCTATCTGCAAGCCCACAAAATCTCTTCTATGTAATTATGATTTGCCTTGCGTATGCAAAGCCCCACACAAAGCTACAGCGTTATCCGGGATCTGCTCCATCTCGTATTCTCACTATTTTCAATCAGCATACCCCCACCCATAGCCCCAAAAACGCCTCAACCGTAACCACCCAACCCCAAATCCGCACCTTGATGTCTCGCATAAATCATTAAGGCGGCTGTGGCGTTAATTGTTTGACCAAAGTCCGTGCAGGGCGGAGACTCGTGAGCCTCTAAGGAGGACTGCTGCTGTCAAAGGGACATTATTGATGGGGTCCAGTAGGACAGCAGCAGAGGCATAAATGATTTGATTTTGCTACGAGGCTACAAGGCCTACAACTGCCACAATGACTCCACGCACACACACACACACATATACACGCGTGGCGTATGCGTAATATTTTCTATAGCCAATTTTGGCTGCGAGGCACATATCCTCGAGTGTAGGAATTGCGCGGCAATGGATTGGAATCGGTGTAATGTTAACAGCCAATGTAAGCAAAATGTAAGTAAACAATCAACATGGTCAAATAACACTGTAAGTGCCCCCGTCTATGCTGCTGACGATGTTTCGTCGCATAATTCAATATTCGATGTCAATTTGGGGCCTCGATTTAGTGGCTGGGTCTCTTGGGGGTTTGGTGCACTGACAAAAATATATAGAATATATTTTGAACATGTTTCCCTAGAGACATTTATTCGAATTCTTTGATTTTTATATATTTGTTGTTAATATTAAATATTTTTGATACTTAAATTAAATATTTTTCATATTTAAATTAAAAATAATTTTCTTATTTAAATTAAATATTTAAATTAAATTAATTAATTAAATTATTTTTCATATTTAAATTAAAAATATTTTTCTTATTTCAATTAAATATTTTTAATATTTAAATCAATTAATTTTTCATATTTAAATTAAATATTTTTCATATTAAAATTAATATTTAAATTAAATATTTTCATATTTAAATTAAATATTTTTCATATTTATTTCATATTTAAATATTTTTATTATCGAAATTATATTCAGAGTCATTCTTTTTGTGTGTCCTGCACTTGGGTGAAATCTTTCTTTGGATCCTCAAAACCTAACCCATTTTTCTCGCTGTGTTTAATTTCTGATAGTTCTAGGCGTTTCCGTGTTGAGTTTTGGTTGGTTCTAGGCGTTTCCGTGTTTAGTTCTAGGTGGGCTCTGGGGGGTTTCTTGGCGGGTGCTATGGACTGAGATAGGAGGGGGCTACCAGGCGGCTGTTTTCGGGCTGGGGATAGGCAGTTGTTCCTTATTTGGTTTTTGGGTGATATTCTGGAGGGTGCCCTCCCTCGGGGGTGGGGGGTGTTCCGTGTCGACGGGTGTGAGTTTGCTTGTCTAATTAAATTGACACATTGACAAGTTCGTGCTCATTAGCCGAGACATAAACAACAACCAAGTCATGTTTTGGTTTGTTCCGCCCTCCTCACTCCTCACTCCCCTCTGCTATCCACTGCATATATAGCCATGGGCCTGGCCAGCCACATGTATTTAGTTTTGTTTAGTTTATAGATTTGCGTTTATTTATGATACACAAAGATATGGGAATACTGTGGGGGGTACACGGTAGCGGTGCGTTGCGCGCCCCATATCCCCCAGAGGGGCACGCAACACACACACACACACACATACGTTAATAGGCCACACACCATAAATCATCCAGCAGAAAGAGCGAAAGAGAGCGAGCAGTTAGAGCTGGCCAGGCCAATGTCCATGCGGTCGGTGGGGGTGGGGGGTCGGTCACAGGTCAGTGTATCAGTATATCAATGTTTGCGCTCTCCGTCTCTCTGGACAAAACTAAAACAGCAAACTTGGCTCAAATTATTTATATAAAAAATGGCCGAACCACGTAACGCGTGATTTATTTACTAAACGTGCAACAAAGCGAGCAAAAAAAAAAAAAGAGAGAAATCTCAGTAGGAACTAAAGCAGCGGGCAGTGGGCAGGTCGAAGGTGTAGCTACCCTGGAAATTTGTCTCTAAATTGTCTCAAAAAGGATTCGAAAAGCGCACAGAATAGAAAGGAACACTTAAAAAATGTATAAAATGTATGTATAAAATGTAAGTATAAAAATGTATACTTACTTTTTGGAATGTTTTAAATGCTTCATTTTGTATCCATTGAAGATCCCTCAGATATGATAAAAGCTGAAAAATAATAATGAAAAAATGCCGTTAAGAGACTTAGTTTTCATTGGAATATAATAAGAAATTTACCTATAATTTAAATATAATAATTCCGAGAGATTTCTGGTTAGAAAAATAGAAATTATTTTCCATCAATACTTCAGTTGCCACAGTTAAATTAAAATTATTTATTATTTAAAGATTAAGATTAAGATTAAAGATTAGTTATTAAATTTAATTATAATTATTTCAGATTAATTATTAATTATTATTATTATTAAAGATTAATTATAATTAATTATTAATTATTATTTTTAAAGATTATTTATTATTTATTATTATTAAAGATTATTTATAATATTCATTATGAAATTTACAGATTTTTAATATACTTATTTACACACTAAAAACACCTAAAAGCCATGCAAACATCTGCTCAAAACCATAACACCCTCCACCCGCAAGAACAAAAAAACAACACAAAGGTAGAGAAACAGGAAAAACCTCAGAAAAAATTACAAGTGGCACAAAAGGAGGTTGAGGCTGTGGCTGTGGGGCACCACCACCTCCCACCAGATCCATGGCTCATTGTCTGCGGCCTGCTTCATAAATAATATTCCTAAGCTGGCCAAAAAAAAAAACCTGCACACAAACATATGCTGGCAGGCTGGTGGTGGGGGGATACTCTTCTCTTGTGTGGGATGGTGGGGAAGTATCTATCGCATGGAGTGGGTGGTGTTTGTGGGTTGAACCGGCAAAAGCATTTGTCACAGTTGAATGCCGTTAACCGTTAACAATGTTGTGCCCCCCAGCACACACATACACACACGCGCAGAAAAATGGCCAACGTAGGACGCACCTTAATCAGTGGGCGGGGGGGAGCAGAAAAAAGGGATGGAATGGGGCGCGCTGCTGTTGGATTTGTGGTTTCAATTCGAGGCAAGGCGCACACTGATGGCCAATCAGTAGCTAAACTTTAGCTGATTAAGCAACCAAAAAAGGTAGACAGCAAGAGAGCGAGAGAGAGAGTGAGTGAGCGAGAGAGACAGCGAGAGAGAGAGAGAGTGAGTGAGAGAGAGCGAAATATTTGTTATGCTTGCAAGAAATCAAGCCAATCAATCCAGCAAATATTTGTCTGAAAAGGGAAAGGTAATTTATAAGAAAACCAAAATAATGTTTAAATAGTTGTAAAAAAAAAAAAAAAATGTTATTTAAGCTTTAACATAATGACTTCGATTTTTGTGGCAAGTAAAAGCACTTAAAGTGATTGCAGGCAGCAAAAGATTTTTCATTACTTAAAACTCTTCAGTCAAATTTTCCACAGAACAGCTGCTACTTTTCAGCACAGTCTCCTGTGCTCTATTCTCTACCATAAATAGTTCTAATTACTTGGAAATGCAAATCATCATTTACAGCAGCATCTGTTTGACAATGTTCCTGCCGCCATCCCTCTCATTACTAACCATTCCCTCTATACAGCCAAGATTCATTATCTTTCGCTAATTGAGTCATCTGGCATGGGGCTTATCTATCATCTTATTTGTGTTGGCAATTTGGCCAACGCTTTCCGGCCTTGCCTTGTACACATCTATAAGCTTTGAGCAGCAGCAGCGACAGCAGCGGTAGAGGAAACCCCGGGTTATGGCAAATGCCTTCAATCATCCTCCGCACACACACACATACACAAACCCACACAATCGTACTCTCTCGTATGTAAACGCATCATGTCAGCCATTATTTATCTTTTACTCCTTTGAAAGAAAGCCTCCTACGCCACGACACACACAGCCCCCCCACTGCCACACTCCCACTCCAACTCTCACACTCCCTTTCTTTCTTTCTTTCAACTCTGCATGCAGCTTTTCTTTTTTATTTTTCCCACTGTTGTTTTTGTTGTTGTTGTGCAAAATTTCCCCCCCTTCTGTTTTCTATGGCGAATTTTTATGACAGCTCGCCGACCGGCATGACGCGCGCGCCCCAGAGTCCAACGCGAAAAACATTTGTAGAAGAAAATCTAGCAAAGAAAAATGCTTAGAAAAAAATAAAAGAAAATATCGTTTGAGTCCGCTCGTGCACACAGCTTGAAACAACATTCTTTTTGCAGAGCCATTAGTTCAGTTCGGTTGCTGTAAGTTTGCTCTTAAGCATTTTAGGCAACAGAAACACTTCCTGGTTCCTGCCGAGAGAGAGAGAGAGAGAGCATGGGTATGGATTTTCCGCACGATTTCTGCCTGAAACGGAACCCTTTTCAAATGGCAGACTGGACTGTGTCTTTCTCATAATTATGTTGGGGCTCTCTGTAGACTCTATTTATGAGTCCGAGATCTGCTCGGTATTGCAATTTCATTTTCATTGCATTGCAATGATTTGGTTTCAATGGAAAAAGAGTTATCGTATCCCGTGTTCTGGTTCTGGTTCCGCACGATTAATGGAACCCTTGTCCTATGGAAAATATGGCAACTGTGAATAAATATGATTGGTATTTGGAAAAGTGTGATTTATATGAATGGCAATGAAATAGGCATTGCATTGAATTTCTGATATTCCTCTGGTTTATTTTCCCAATAATTGTGTAGATTTTTTTTTTTGTTTTATCCTGCAATTTCAAATAGAATATTTTTCTAAAATCTAAAATAATTGGTCTATTTCTAGAATACAAAATTTCGGTTATTTAGTAATTTCTATTAATATCCGTATTTTTCGGAAATTTGTAAATATTTGTATGGTATTTATTTAAATTTTTTCTGATGTTTTTGTGGTTATATTAATACAGTTTTGTTGTTGTCATTATTTATTTATTTATTTTTTCATTTATATATTTTTTTTATTATTTATTTCTTTATTTATTTTTATTATTTCTTTATTTATTTTTATTATTTATTTATTTATTTCTATTATTTATTTAATTTTATTATTTATTTTTATTATTTATATATTTATTTTTATTATTTATTTATTTATTTTCCATTTGTTTATTCTGTGTTCATTCTACATATTCAAAGAATTCTTGTTGTACTATTAATTCAGTGCTATAAATAAATTCGAATGACAAATGTGTCGTTGGGAACAGACAAGGGGGAAGGATGCAACAAATAGAAAGGTGTCCAGGGGTTCCTCCTCAATATTGTGCAACTCCTTTACATAAACTCTGGAATAGCATTTTCAATTATGATGGGTCTTTTGTGAATATCTGTGAATGCATACGAGTATTACTGGACGGACTGGCGTGCCCTAGCCCTACCACAACTGAATTGCAATTTCATTTCGTTTGCAGAATTGTTCCTATTTTTTCTTTTTGTTTCTATCCTTCGTTTGTATTAAGTCTTTTGGCCTACATTTTGCTGCTGCTGCTCCCTTTTTTGTGTGTGTGTGTGTGTGTGGGTTCGAGTGGAGCCTTGGTCCTAGGCCAGGGCAGGGCCCGTGGTCATGTGTCATTTTGGTCATTTGTTTTAGACAAACCCCCAGTGGATCTGTTGGCCTGCGTTCTGGGGGGACTCTCTCTATGGCCTATTCCCATGCAATCCAACTTCTCTTTCTGCTAGAGCCGGGGCCCATCTGCACTGAAGTGCATTCAAACGTAAACGAGCTGCATTGGCCGCAAAACAAAGCGGCCAACAGTCCCAAAAAAAAAAAAAAAAAAACGAGGGACAATACTATAGAGAAAGCAAGAGGAAAGTGGTGGGAAAGTGGGAGGAAAGTGCTAGGAATGTGGCAGGAAATAGAGTAAAAGTGCGACGGGGATGGACAAAAAACTAAAAAGCTTAAAAACCTAAAACACAAAAATTGCGGCCGGGGCCAACATCAACAGCAGCGTCGGCGGCGGCGGCACCAACAAAACCAAACCCGAAACTCCACTCAAGCTGGTGGGGTCACGGATCCAGGGAGCCATGGGCTATACTTCAGCAGCACTCGTCCCCCCGCCACCGCCACCTTCCACACCATGCCAGCAATTCAGTCAACAAATATGTCCAACATGCCGCAGCTTCGTCCTGGCCCATTGTGTTCCTGATCCTGATCACTGCACTGTGCATTTTAACGCTGGCCACACTCCTTTTTTTTTTTTGCTGCTGCTGCTGCTGCTCCTCCTCCAATGTTCCATGTCACACAGGTCCTTTCAGGTCCTTTTGTTTGTGTGTGTGGTGCGGGGTATATAGCGTTTTGCATGAGGCAAGTGACAGCTGGTGGAATGGGCTTGAAGTTTACGCGAATTCCAGCTTAGATTCTTGTTTTATTTGCGGTGTGGATTGAGAGAGAGTATTACGGTGCGGCAAAGGAATTATTAATGCTTAGAGATACTTTATAGTTCCTCTTTGGTACAGTCGCTTCCAGTTGCGTGGCATATGGCATCCTCTTTATGGCCCATTCCTCAATATTTAAATTTATTTGTACCTTTTGATTGAGCGCTTGACACTGACATAACCCTGACTCCCACCGCTTACGGGATATCACCTGGTGCCATCATTACTTATTACTCTGTTTTTTCTCTCCATATTTTCTTGTTGCTTTCGCCACAAAAACACTTTTTGTTTCAGTCTTTTTTTTTTTTTTGGTGTTTTTGCTGGGGTTTAACTTTAAATGAATTTCTATTATTTTTGTGTTTATTTGAGCTTTGCAGTTGCTCCACCAGGGATATGCTAGCCCCCCTCCCTTCTGCAGCTGCTATGCTGAATTCTTGTTCTTATCGTGCTTGGGGCTGTCCGTCCTCATCCAAGTCCTCGTCGTAGTCCTCGTCCTCGTCGTCGTCGTCGTTGTTGTCCCCGTTCTCATCTGCTTCTGCTGCTGTTTTATTCTGGCACTCATTGCTCTACTCCTTGGCTGTGGCTGTGGCTGTGTTGTTTTCGCTGCTTGTACTCTCACATTCCCATTGCCTCTCTCCATCTTCCATCTTGTTCACTCGTTTTCTCTTGCACACAACTAAATTGGTATATCCGTTTTTATTAAGCAACATTTCCGGTTCCTCTTGAGTGTTTGGCTGCAATGGAACGTTGTATTTCAGCGTAGAGGTATGTGGCATGAGAGGAGCAGCCACTGCCACTGCCATTGCCAGTGAGTTGAGGAGGTGAGTTTTCTTTTCGGTGGTGGCAGGGCAGGGCAGCGCAACTCTCAGCCAGTGACAATTTTTCATGCTGTTGTCAGTTTTTTCTTTCACTAAAATCTTGCCATGCCCCACCTCATCCAGCTGCTTCCACTTCCCCAACAGCAGCTCGTTAGTTTTCTTCATGTGTGTTTTCTGTATTTATCTCTGTGCTGTTCTTCTTATTTGGTACCCTAGTACATCCGTGATTAAATGGGTGTATTGTCTATGGGGTATGGGAGGTAGGTAGCAAGTAGAAAAATATAAAATATATAAAATAAATATAAAATATGTATAAAATATAAAATATATATAAAATAGAAAATAAATATAAAAGAGTGTCTATTCATATTCAAAACTCATATAAAACGATTTGGTTCGATTGTCGCGCGTCATGCAGCTGCATTCCTCGGTCGGCAGAATTTGAGTGTAGGATGCCAGGCCGGACTGGAGCTTTACCCCTAATAAATCATCAGAAAACCTGCTTATGCTACAGAATCTCATTCACACGCCTGCCTTATATTCTCCACTTATTACCAGGTACTCCATTAGTCGCAACACTCTAGCTCTCTCTCTAGCTCTCGCTCTTCCTAGTTTTTGCTAGCAATTTTTTTTTCTTGCTTTTGTTTGTAGAAATGAAACTCATTACGTATACGCAACGTGGCGTGTCACGTAATTCACGCTCCAACTGACATTTTGGGGCAATTGATTTGTGTTGAAACAAAACAAAAAAAAGTAGCTACAAAGCCTGAGCGACTACACTTTGATTGCCTGCCCCACACACTGCACACTGCTGTGCCCCACTGCTGCCCAGTGGGAGTGCCTCAAAGGCATCAACAATTCGATTCAGAAAACTTCTCTATTCATTTGTGTGCTCCAGCTTCATTCATTCATTTTCTGTTTCGGATCATTATAATTCACGCATTCAAATTAAATTTGTTTTGTTTTTTTTGTTGTGTTGGAAAAAAAAGGTTGAAACTGGGCCGGGCTCAAATGTGCCGGACGCTTATCTCAATGAAAATCCACAAGGACCTCATAAATATGTATGTTTGTATGCTGCAGGACGACGTTCGAGTGAAATTCAAACCATTTCCATGTGGTCAGAAAATGTTTAGCCAGTGTTCTCGTCCTTGTGCTTGTGCTCGTCCTCGTCCTGTTTTTTGTCGAACGCCCTGGGGCCTGTGTCAAGGCGCAAGATAGTTTCAAAAGTGATTTGGGTACACTTTTGGGATTTGGTTTTGTGCACAAGGACCTTCTACAGCTCCTGCCTGCCTTATGCTGCTTGGGGAAAACTGTCTGGTCAACGGCATATTAAATTAAAGCGTCTGGTTTTTGTCCACTTTTTTTTCTGTTTGGATCACTGAAAGTCCTGGCATATCCTTAGCAAAAGTGTCAGTTGCAAGTGTCAAAGGTGCTCCTGTTTTTAAATTATCCTCACAACAACAACAATAGCAACAACAACAAAACATGACAACAAATTTTGTGTGAATATGCGTTTAGCCACACAGATAAAAACCTCTCCTAGATAAGCGTCCTTGGGCTGTGTGAGTGTCCGCAAAAAAAAAAAAAACAGCAAAAAAAAAGAAATATGGAACATGGCAAATTATGCAGAACACAGAGAAAATATGAAAATAAAATTTAGAGCAGAGCAGCAACACACAAAAAGGTCGAGAGAGCTAACTGAAAATTCTCTTGTAAAGTGAATCTGTTAAGAGATTATTCTAATGGAAAACTCGTAATAAATATTTGGATGGTTTGAGGGTTTTCGGTTTGAGGTTGATGCAAAGTAGAGAGAGAGAGAGAGATTTCTTTTTGGGGATTAAATGAAAAGCAAATTTCACATCAGGTAAAAGATACTGCAGATTGGATAGTGCATAAAAAAATGCAATTTAATTGTAGAATATCAGTACCATAGGCAATCAAAGAGATTACAAGTGTTAAAAGATAGTATTGAATAATTGTAGGAGAGAGCCTCTCTTGGGTGAGTGCCTTATTCTTATTGGCACCTTATAAACATTTCCTATGCGGTCGAATTATAATTACAATACTCCAACTGACCCTCTGCTCGCACGCAGGCAGCGTAAGCCAGCTAGCAGCAATCCCCAAGCCAGCAGAATTTGAACAGGAGCGCGAGCACTAGACTCTAGTAGAGTCTACAGCGAGAACGAGATAGCGATATCCAACTGAAGATTATTTTTATTATTTTATTTTATTATTTATTATAGACTTTTGCGTGCCTGCTCTGTTGTTTTGCCCATGCTTATGCTGTGCACAGCCTACGATCTCTTATCTCTTATTTGTTTCCATTTCTCCCCTCCCCAACCCTTTCTCAACGATCGACTGCAAGCGCTCCGCGACAGAATCTCGTCTGTCGTTTGCACAAATAACAACAACAACAGCAGCAAAGGTGCTCGGCTCGCGTTATCTACTTTTGCGTTCGGCTTGCAATTGTTTTGCTCTCTCGTGTTTCTTCGGAGAGCGACCCACGCTATGCATGCGATTGTTGTTGCCGTTGCCGAATAATTATTACAGTTTCACTGCTTCACTGCTGTCAAACTGTAAGCCAATGAGTGTAAAACTAGTAAGGGGAATAGGGGCTGGCGTTAATCCCGTGTCAGACGTGGAGGCCAAATAAATCTTTCAACTAATCAACACGATTAAAAGTAACTTAATATAAAAAAAAAAAAATTAAAAAAAAACTAGTAAGGGGAATATCGTTGAATAAAGTCCAAATTAAATTTGAATGCTTTTTCTTTACTAACGTAGTTAACATGTGTGTTCAATCACTTAATCTTAATCTTAATAAACTCTCAATTGGCAAACGCTCGATTGGCTGCTGGTAATTTAATTGTCTGCGTAAAATATTAATTTCTCTATATTCTATTAGACACAATCAATTAAGTTTAAGCCTTTTGCATAAAAGAATTCAGCGAAAACAAAGCAAAAGTCCTTCAAGTCTTGGAAATGCTGCCATGATTTTGTCAGTGTCAAAGGAAATGCGACAAAGAAAACGCTCAATTAGTGGTGCACTCAATTGGATGCCATACACACACACACACACACACACACATTGTGTGGCACTTGCACCGGAATGTGGCACACACAAACACACAGATAGAGGGGGAGAGGGAGGTCTCCCTCTCACCCACAGAGAATGGCCTAATTAAAAAGCATAATTTAATTAAGAGGCGCGTCAGCTGGTCGACAAAAACATACATACATATGTACATACGAGTGTGTGTGTGTGTGAGTGTGCGCTGCGATGGCCAAAACTTGTGGCATATGCCACAAAACAAGAACTGAAAATGTAGCTGGCGTTGCAGGTTGCATGTACGGACGTGTATTAATGCAGTCATAAATTTGTGTGGCAAGTGCTGCTGCTGCTGCTGCTGCACGTTCATGTTCGAACCCCGCTCAAAAGTATGCAACAGAACACAAGCCTCAACTGGACAGGCGGCTGCAGGCTGCAGCTGCAGCATGCAACGTAACAGAATATTCCTGGTCATATTTAATTTACAACAAATTAAATTTAATGTTTTATATGATTTATGCAGTCAGCAAAAAAACGCCTCCACACAGTCCCTGCACACGCTTTACTCTCTGCTCTGTCTCTCAGCTTTCTCTCTATCCCTCTCTCTGTTTTTCTCTCTTGCTCTCTCTCTCTACTGTCCACTCAATCAGTAGCTTTCCACTGCAGAAACCTTTGACAATTGTCGCACAAATTATTCCAAATTAAATGCACATCAAAATGGAGCAGCAGCAGAAATGCAGAGAAGGAATGCCGGGAAATATCTACGCTGCATAGGAATGAGCACTTGAAATTGCATTAAGCCAGCCAAGCCAAGCCAAGCCAAGCCAAGCCAGCAGAGCAGTGGGTCAAGAGTTCGTAGCTGATGCCATGAGCAGCCCACAGAGCTACTCCTTGCAGCAAAAGTGGAAGAGATCTTTAGCTGCGAAATTGGAATATATATATATATGTAGATAGTGTTTCCCCACATAAAGTGGGTTAAGCGTATTTAATACCATCATCAATAATCACATATTTCTGTTTTGAGGTTTCATATCTGATTTATGGATATCCATCCCATACACCGCCACTCTTTAGACCAGAGAATTTCTCATTAAATTTCAACACCTCAACCACACAGCAACAACCCAATGAGAGATACCATTACTCTCTCGCTCTCTCGCTCCGGCTCTCTGTCTTTGTGGAGTCTTTGCCTGGCAAACTTAATTTGCATTCTGGAGCAAAAGTCTCCGTGCCAGCCCCATTCTGTGACCGCTTGGAACCGCCTATAGATATACTCGTGCGTAGAGGTTTTCCCCATGTTTAGTGGTCAGTCAGTCACTAGGCATAGTCTTGGATTGGATCATCATCGTCATCATCAGCATCATCCTCGTTGTCATCTCTGTTTGGGGGGTAAAACACACATACGGCCAGGCCAGGACACGACACGGTCCATCTGTGCGTGCCTTATTGACTTGACTCTGTGGCTGTGGCTGAGGCTGGGACTGGGACTGAGGCAACTGAGCCGCAAAGTCAATGCTGGTGAATGATTCCCGTCCATAGTCTCTGTCTCTGCCAGCGGATATGGAAGATGGTTTCTAGTTTTTCATTTCAATCCAAACCGAGTACGAGTATTCCTTCGTCTCTGCCACTGCCACACGTCTCATTGTCATTCTTGTGCCCCATTTCGAAGTCGGGGGCAAAATGTTTACTTAGCACTGGTCGCATAGAAAACGAGAGAGAGAGCGAGAGAGCAAGATCTAACTCTTAACCCCACACCCCCTTGGACCACTTCCACTTCCGTATGAAGGTGGAAATGATAACCCCAATCCCTCAAGCCGCCCAAGTCCCACACATTCGCCATGTTCTCTCCCTCTCCCTCTGCCTCTCTCTCCCTCTCTCTCTTGCTCGCTCTCTCTCTCTCTATGGGGAGGGGGGTCATAGTTTGCTTTAACTGTTGTTGATACTGGTTTTCCGTTTGTCTAAAGCTCCGTGCGGCACTTAAGTGAACTTTAAACACTTTTATTAATGGCATATTATGTAATATACGTGCGCCCCCCCAACCCAACCCCCTTTTGGATATCCCCGCGACGCTCTCTCTCAGTCTCTCTTCAGTTGCTAAGTGGGATAGGCGGCGGCCAACTTTTGCCAACATTACTAGCTGCAAATGTTTTAATTAAAGTGAAATTGGGTATTCTGAGTGGCAAGGCACACACACACACACACACACACACACACACAAGTCCTTACATCTTCACATCTGCCCCGCAGACCCCGTTTCGGGTTGGGTCTCGGGCTGAGCGGGGCTGTGCTTTCCCATCTGCAATCCCCCACCAACTGGCAAACGATTTAGCCAGATGTTACGCATACGCAGCGTAAAAACTTTTCCCACAACCATCATAAGCCATGGGGATGAGGCTATGGGGCAAGTGTCTATTTCTATGGGGTACATCAGCTACGGGGTAATGTTTTTTAACATATATAATTTTTTGGGAGTTTTATTTTAATGTTATCTGTTACTTTGGGATGTTTTCTACAAGCATTCAAAATTGTTTATATTACAAAAATAAAGTGAAAAAAAAATAATAATAACACTACTCGACAAAACCGAACTTTTTTTTTCCTCAAGGATCCAAACCGACTTTTTCTGATAGATATGGGGCTTTAAAATTTTTTAAAGAATTATGGTTTTTTTTCTATGGCAGAACTTTTTTTTGAAGAATTTTTGAAGTCTGGTATTTTTTTTTAGCTTTTTTCAGAGGTAGCGATAGTTTTTTTCACATAACTTTAATATCTTACGTCTGGTTGTACGAACTTTGCTATTTTGAAAAGGTAATTAAAACAGCTAGAAGTTGAGCCCAAATACTTTGTGATTTCAGCTTACCGTCTGGGAAATATAAAGCATTGAAATGCAAAAATGATGATTTTTGTGGGGTATTTTTAACGAAATTTTGACTTTAAAAACTCAGGAAAAGTCGAAAAAAAATTATATCTTGTGTCCTCTATTTTTTTGTGTATAGGTCCGTTAATTTGGCGTCGGAACAAAGCAAACGAGCAAGGGTTGTACATTTGGTACCTGATCGCGTTCCTTTGTTTCCTGAGTTTTTAAAGTCAAAATTTCGTTAAAAATACCCCACAAAAATCATCATTTTTGCATTTCAATGCTTTATATTTCCCAGACGGTAAGCTGAAATCACAAAGTGTTTGGCATCAACTTCTAGCTGCGTCAATTATCTTTTCAAAATAGCAAAGTTCTTTACAACCAGACGTAAGATACTAGAGTTATGTGAAAAAAACAAGCGTTACCTCTGAAAAAAGCTTTAAAAAAAAATACCAGTTTTCAAAAATTCTTTAAAAAAAAGTTCTGCCATAGAAAAAAAAAAAAATATCATCAAACCATTTCTAAGCCCCAAATCTTTAAGAGTTAAAAGTTCGTTTTGTTCCTTGAGGAAAAATCGTGTTGACTAGTGTAAGTGGATAAATTAAATAAATAAAAACTGGAAAAATTAAAGAAAGAAGAAAGATAAAAGGATAAATCTGAGCAGATCTTCAGAAATTATTTATATTTATATTGATATAAATAATAAATAAATTTATATACTACAAAATAATTGATTAATATAAATGTACATCGGTAACCATATAAAAAAAGCAACAAATGGATTTCAATAGAAAATATTGAAAAAATATATTCAAATTATTTACATATAAATTATCGATATATGTAAATGTGTACATTGATATATAAAAATCCAGAAATTAATTTCGATTTTTATATTTTTATTTGTATTGTATTTATTTTGATAGCTTTTGATTTTATATTGAATAATTTTTGATCGATATTTTAGATGTACTTATAAATGAAATATGAATATTCGATAGATACAAATGTTGAAAATGAAAATAAAAACATCAATATCTGCAAAAAGAATATATGTATATGTAAATACATATTCTATATTCATATTCAACATATAAATTAAATTATTCACCTGTCCCCTACAGGTCACTCTTTACGCTCTACAATTTATAATGCTTTTTTTTGCATATTGTAAGCACTTCTTAGCAACCATGGAGCTGCTATGCATAATCCCTGCATCATCCATAATCCCTTCAAGTGCATCCTTTGGCTTATAATGCATGGAACCCCATTTGCCTGCTGCTGCTGCTGCTGCTGCTGCTGATGTAATTGGTCTTATAGCAAACCACACAGATGCCAGAGAGCCAGAGACCCATCCTTCCGTTCTGTTCCTCTCCAGCGACAGACCATCGCTTAGTCATCAGTTGGCAGATGGAGTTGGAGCAGGAGCAGCAGCAGCAGCAGGAGATGCTGCCACATACGCATTCGCATTCGCATCCGCATCCATATCGTTGTCGTTGTCCTTTGTCGGCTAAGCAAATACTTGGGGGCTCTTCTCTCGCAATGCAATGCAATGCAACGCAACGCAACGTTTGCAGTTAATTTGCAAAATGTGAAACACAGTGGCAGGGAAAATGAGTTCATAATGAGTTCATATAAAATCCTTTATCAAGGGAAGATATCCAACATACAATATTATTAAATTTTCGTGTTTGTCTTTCGATTGAGTGGCGATTACTGCTGCAAGGCAGAAAGCAGCTCGTTTTCCTTCGATTCTGATGCTGTGTATCGCTGCTGCTGCTGCTGCTGCTGCTTCTTTATGTGCCGCAAATATTTGTCACCGAAGATATTGAGGCATGAGGCATGAGCATGAGGCATGAGCATAAGAGATTATTGAGTATCTGCTGTTTGGTTTTGGAAGAAGCTCATCTCTGTCCAGGAGTCTGCATCCTTGCATCCATTCTGCCCCATTTATCCATCCATTTGCTGTAGCAGCAGTTGCAGCATCCTGTTAAGCGTATAAACTGCCATATGTTTGCCACAAATACTTGTATTCGTACTCGTAGAGCCGCACATGCAACATATCCGTGTGTGTGTACCAGTGTTCCCCATTCACAAAGGCGAGCGCTCCCTCTCCCTCTCTCTCTCTCTCTTGCAAGTCGCTGCTTTGTGCCTGGCCCTAAGAGCCCCACTAAAGACTTATGGCATTAGAAAGGACACACCAACAGCAGCAGCAGCACAAGCAGCAGCAGCACAAGCAGCAGCAGCAAACAGCAACAGCAGCAGAGGCAGGCAACATAAGGAGGCAGCGGAGGCAACAACGACAACCGCAACAACTTAGCGCATGTCAGCAGCACATTACACGGAGCACAGACCTTTGCCAGGATATACGACTATGACCCAGTGCTGTGGTCAGGAAATTCGTATTTGAAATGGGGGTTTTCCCAGGGAGTTTTGTAGAATGATTTTAAGAGGCCTGCAGATTTTGTTTTAGCTCTAAAACGGTAGAACGCAGAAATCCAATTCAGATTACATTCTACTTCATTTAGCAATCTCCTGGCCAATACCTTTTTTACAATCCCCTCTTGGACTACAGCTCTGGCTGTGAACTCTGGACTCTACACACCGAACATGCATCATAGCCAGGCGCCATGGAGTTGATTTTTAGCCAGCAATTGCTATTGTTGTAATTGTTATGAGTAAAAATTACAAACTAGAGAACGATGCAGGAGACGCCACAAAACTGTAGACGAAGGAGCCACGCATGGCAGAGAGAGGAGGGACGGTTGGGGTGGGGTGGGGGGCAAGCAACTTCCAGCAACTCCGGAGGTTAAAAAGTAATATCTTTGGCAACAACAATGGCAAAGGGCGAGAGACTACATATTATATTTATGCCACTCTGCCACACACACACACACACACACACACACACAACAAAAACAACAAAATACACACACACAACAACAAATAACACACAACAACAAATAACACACACAACAAGAAACACACACACACACAATGTCTGATGTCTGTTCGCTGTTGTTAAAAGCAGAAATTCACATTAAGCTGAAAGAAAAGCGAACAAGAAAAAGGAAAAGGAAAAACCAGCAAAGACGAAGCTTGTGATACACTACAAAATAAAATAAAATAAAAAAATAAAAATAATGTTCCATAAACTAAATGAATACATAATTGTGCCTTAAATTGTAGCTTTTTATTGAGTCCTGTAAGGACTTGCAAAGGCATATACCAAGCAAAAGCCATTGAAGTGTAGATCACAAATTTTCTATAGGCACGTGCCCGTAAACACAGATATTTGATTTTACACTATGTACAAATTCCTAAAATAAAAATTTTAAATTTCAAATTATGTATTTTAGAATTTATTTAATCTATTTATTTTATTTTACTTTATTTAATTTTATTTAATTTTTAATGGAAAACTTATTTTTGTGTGTTAAATTTTTTTATTATTTTATTTATTTTATTAAAACAATTGAAAATTTCATTTTAGATTCAATTTTGTTCTATAATTTGCATGTGCCAAATAGACATCAGATTAGTTCAGAAAAGTCTCCTTGTATGGCGACTGCTTTCACCGAATCTTTCCATAGCATCTCTCTGATAGTTTTTTGTTGTTGTGTGTATTTTCATATTTCTATGACTGAACGAGCTTCCTTTGTAGCCTAATCATAATACCCTCTCGAAATTTATAACAACTGGACGCTCTCTGGCATTATCAGGGGCGGGGATGGGGCTTAAAGGGGCTACTGAAGCAGGGGACTTTGAGGGACTGCTGTCTCAACAAGGGCAAGCCACAAGTAAACGAGCCGATCAGCTTGTTTTAAGTAGAAAATACACACACACACACAAACACATATTAGTTGCATGGCTGGGCATAACAAAAAACATCATCCTGTCTGTCCTCATCCTGTGTGTGTTGTGTGTGTTGTGTGTTTCGCTGCTTTTGTAGCTTCATTCTTTATCTTTCTTCTGCTTGTTATACGCCCCTCGCCTCGTTGTTGTCGCTGAGCGCTGTAGCATGAAATCTTTTTAAAAAAACTACACAGACACACACACACACATTCAGAAACACACACACTCTGACACCAACACGGCAAAACAATGCCCAAAAATGCCATAATTCTTGGCCGTACGCTACGCACAAAAGTATGCCACACTTTATATGAAATAAATAATTACAAACAAGTCAAGCAGAAGACAACACCAACGCCCACACAGCAAGGATGTGATGTGGAAATGTTGGCAGCAAAGGGAGGAGTAGAAGTGAGAGTAGCAGTAGGAGTAGCAGTAGGAGTAGGAGTAGCAGTAGGAAGAGCGGAAGTGGTTGCAAGCGAGTTGTTTGCTCCAAAGTAAAATTCTAGTGCAAAGTGCATTACACTGTGGTTTGTCAAACACTGTGGGAAGGGAAAGAAACATTGGCAATATTATTAAAGAGAAACGTTGCCAACAAATAGCGGAATAATATAATAAAACGGAAAATAATTAGCGTAAAGATTTACAAAAAAAAAAAAAAATCTCTTTTATTGCAATTTCTGTAGAAAATTCATCACGTAATCAACTCCCTGTACATTTCAAAGCATTCCAACTTCGTTGCCGGGAAACCTATTCCCTTACCCTTTCAATTTGCCTTGGTAGCCGTTTTTGTTGTGTGTTATGAAGATGACATGACGCGTCGTCGACCTCTAACAAACACAGCCTCTCCAGCCTCACTCCACTCTCTAGCCACAGCCTCTCCAGCCAGTCTCCACTCTCTGGCCACAGCCTCTCCAATTCCTTCGACTAGACGACTCTTACGCAAAAACCTCAGCCACAAAAAAATAACTAAAAATGAAACAAAACTTTTCCAAAAAAAAGAAGAAGAAAAAAAATATATGAATGCAAGTTGAGTGAAAAAGTTTTGTGTTTTTTAAACATTTGCTCGTGTATTTGTTTTTTGTTTTTAGTGTTTTTTTTTTTGCATATTTTTTGTGGCAGAAGCATCTTTGAAGCAAAGGACCTCAACGAACTCTGTTACTCTTTGGGGCTGCTGCTTTTGGCTTCTCCTGTTTCATCATCTTTTTCCTGACTTCTCTCATCCACTGCCAACTGCCAACTGTTTCTGCATTTCTATTGCCAAGTTTTCAGCCTTTTTTCTCCCCCCTAGAAAAATGTTTCCCAGTGAGATCTCTCTCTCTCTCGCTGTGTGTGAGTGCACTTGCATTTATGAATGTTTAAGCAATTTTGCGAGTAGATGAAGTTTTTTTGGTGAAACAATTGAAAAATCCATAGAGACGCAGAGCAAAACTTTGGCTGTTCTCTGCTCTCTCTCTCTCTCTCTCAAACTCTAATGATGGCTAATTATTACAAAATACACTCGACAGACTCACATGAACAGGCAGGCCCGGCCGGCCAGGCTGCAGCAGGCTCTGTGTAGCTCTGTGCTGACCGACCCGACCCTGAGGGTTAATTTTCTGGAACGACAGTAAAAACTTTTGTATGCAAACAAAGTTAATTTACATTTTAAAATCCATCAGATTGCAAAAGCTTGTTTAAATAATTGCAAAAATGCATTTACCCCCACGGCTGACATAAGAAAAACTTTAGCATAAAAATAAACCAAAAATAAAAAAATACAACTGTTTTTCTTTCGACTTGCACATGGTAATTTTCCCCTCTTAGCTCTTGATTCTGAAATCAACTTAAATAAAGCAAATGAAATCCTATATGTATGCTCTATATATGCATCCCATATTGCAGCATGCATATGGCCGCATGCTGCATTTTGTATGCACAAAAAAGAAAAGGTTTCGGACCCCCGTGGGGTACTCCATTCATAATTATTTGCATGTAAAATAGCTAGCATGTAAATCGGCAGCCAAAGCAAATGTTTAACATGCTTTTTCTCCTATTTTCTCGCTGTTGATTTTGCACTGATCGAACTGCACGGGGTATTTTCGCCTCTAAATGTTTGGATTTGGTTTTGCCCGAAAAAAAAATTCCCTTTGATTAGCTGGCTCAGCTGGCAGGCAAGGAATTTCAATGGAAAAGATAGCTTTGTACAGTTCACCTTTGTGGATTAGCTTGTGATTATTAGCATTGATACCATATTATATTCTGTAAAATACGCGACGTCTCTTTGGCTAATGAAAGTGTTGAAATTTCAAAAGAATTTGCATGCTATGCAACATAAAAAGATTTTAAAAAAATAGCTTACCAATTGCCACTCCACCTGTGATTGTGACTGCAGAGCTAAAGCCGGTGGGAATTTTGTTATGGTGCTGAATGATTGGTAGTTTTTTTTTATCTTAGTCCATATATTTAAATACTTTTCAGTCGGCAAACATCGTTGAACGCTCTAGAAAATCACAAGAAAAAATACCTTTAAAAAATCAATATTCATATTCATGTAAATTAATTTTATAATATGTTTCTTCCCAAAATTTTGCTTTCGATTTTCTGCTGTCCTTCCTAGAATTTCTTAAAGAGCAGAAAAAGGTACAAAAAAAAAAAAAAAGAGCAAAAACAATTTGATATCAGATGGCAATTTGCTTTAGAAAAAAAGAACCCTCCACGAACCGACAGGAAAAATGTACCGAGTGGTTATATTTTGTATATTTATAGATTTCTATTTTAATGTTAGTGCTTTAAATGAAGCATGCAAAAAAGTTACATGACTTTTACGATTGATTTCGCTTTAAATATCACATCAGAATACGCGATACATAAATTAAATTATCTTTTAATTTCATTAGTTTTTACTTCTTTGCTTTCGCATTATTCTCGCATTTCTCGCAGCAAAAACAGCCATGAATCAAATATACCCCTTGCAAAAACAAGAGAAAAAAACAAATTCCCAACAAAAAAAAATGACAAGTATTTAAAGGGAAAAATACGAAACTTTAAGTAAACAAATGGGCGGCTTTTTTTCATCTTATTCTTCAATGTTTTTTCGGTGAGGAATAATTCAATTTCTCTTTTTTTTTATGCGAATGAACAGCAATTGTTAATTACAATAACAGTGCCCAAAAGTTTATCCATGATGGGGTTCTACAATGCAGCATATACAAAAAAAAATATATAGGAGCTTCTCTGGGACATGCGAAGTGGAACGACAATTAGATACCCGGTGGTCAGTTTCCATCAGAAGAGACTATAAAATACTTGTAAAAAATTCCATGTCAATTTGAATCCCACAAAAATATAAACAGTCCTGAAAGGACTTACTTATCGGTGCGAAGAAAGTGACAACAACAAAAACACACAGTCAATAAAATACACCATTAATTATATTGATTACGGGGTATTTTTAAAATAAAAGGTAGATACTGCATACATTTTAAGGGTGGGGGGTGGTGTGCTGGCCAGTGCACAGCAGCAATTGAAAATGCAGCCGCAGAGTGCATTGAGCTGTTTGTGTTTTATATACAATATTCTGCTGGTGCTGGTGCTGCTGCTGTTGCTGTTGCTGCTGCCAACCAAAAATCTCAACACAATATAGTTGTTGCTCTTCATTTGTTTCGTTTTTTGCGTACATGAAATACTATATAGATAGGAAAAGTAAAATCAAAAATAAAAAAAAAAAAAAGTGTTACGTGGCGTAACAATAAAGAGAGAGCTAGTGAAAAATATCCCCAAAATATATACATGTATGTATGTAGATGTATAGCGTATATGGGTAGAATGTGGCACATAAAAAACAGATTTGCGCTGAACAAAATACATGAAAATTGAAGCAGCGAAGTACGCAAGCCATAGGAATGAATAGTAGAATGGGAAAAAAGAGGGAAAAAGCAGAGGGAGAAGTGGTATTAAAACCAGAAAATATACACGTAAAAAACTCTGCAAATTTTTGCTGGCAGACAAATTAAAACTAAGCGCTGGATGTGCAAACAAGCTACCAAAAAGGCTGCCACTCGACCCAATGGCTGGCTGGCTGGCTGGCTGGGCTGCTGGTCTCCACTCCACTCGACCATTTGCTCCATTTAGCTGTATACACACACACACACACGCACATACACGTACAAGGGACTAACGGGTACTTGGCAACTAAACTGCGTGCTTAGTTTTATTTGACCAGTGCTGCTCCAACTGTAAAGCGAAGCACACACACACTGCGAATACCGAATACCTTATACCCTGAAATGTACCTTAAAATTATTGCTTAAAAAAAATATTCTTTTTTTCCTGCACAATTGCAAACTTTTCCCCCTTTGCATTGCCAAAATCTCAGCAACATCATCATACCCATCTCTCGCCTTAAAGGGTATCTCAAATTGGTATAACCAGCAAACAACAAATTTTGATTGGAATTGTTTTCCGTGACGGAAACTCTCATTTCTCCAATATTTCACCAGCAATTAAGGCGAAATTCATGGCATACTTTTGAGCGGAGAATTGAATTTAATGCATCACCAAAATCATCTCTCGCTCTCACTCAATTGGTTTCATAATAATAAAAAACTCTTTTAAGATTGCCATTGCATTTCCTTTTGGCAGAAAAGAGCGGAAAAGTAAACCAATTTGATTTCAATTATTTCCGCAGCGATTGCAATAGTTTTTATTTTGGAAATGTTGAAACTATTGCAAAATATAAAACATTTAGGGGGGGGGGTTACTAATTTAAGTATTTATGTTGCAAGTTTGGGCGTAAATATTTGGGCAAAAAAATGGAATGGCAAAAAAAAGGAATGCTAAAAAAAAAAACAAAAATTATTGACGGTTGGAGGAGTTCTTGTATAATTATCCCAATAAATGTAGCCTGCCTTTAGGGTGTGAAAGAAAATTATCTTGGAATTTAAGTGCTTTATTTGAGTTCTTTTTTTATAGAAATTTACTTATACTCTTTGTGGGGTTCCAAGGCTATAAATCTATTGCAGGATATATATATTGTACAACTTTTGATTTTCTCTATTTACATGCCAACAAAATGCATCTAAAATTTAGCAGAAACGCTTTTCGAGAACAACAATCACCAATTTGGTGGCCAGTTTGGATTCATTTCGCTTGCACCACACTCTACTGCCATGTTATGGAATGGGTTTTCCGTGGCATGTGAATTATTCATTTTTGTGGTATAGATTTACAATTTCTACATCTTTTTTTTTGGGTGTGTGTGTGTTTGTATTCGCTTTGACTGGTATTGATTTTCATTCTCGTATGCAATGCTGCAAAAATGCTACGAAAATAAATCAAATCAGTTTAGGAAAATCGCTGTGCATGTGGAAGAGAAGACAATTCGTATTTCTGTATTAATTAAATGTGTCGCCAGTTAAAATATATATTTCTGTATCTCTCTCTCTCTCTCTCTCTCTCTGTCTCTGTGTGTGTTTATTGCAGGCAAACTTTGGCTTTGGATTGGCCTGCTGATTGGAGTGGTGCAACAGATCAGAGGGGATGATTCGCTGGATACACGTGAAGGCGTCGATCTGGTGCTCAAGTGCCGTTTCACCGAGCATTACGATTCGACTGACTTCACCTTCTACTGGGCCCGTTGGACATGTTGTCCCACATTGTTCGAGAACGTGGCCATTGGCGATGTGCAGCTCAATTCGAATTATCGGTAAGTGCATGGATGTCCCCCACGCCCTTTTCCATGTCCCCTGTGCGCCACCCCACAGCAATGTCCTTTCGAACGGATGGACGGGACTGGACTGGACTGAACTGTGTGTGTTCAATGGACTGATAAATCACAGACGGCCTCATAAATTCAACGCTGATGGCTGTCAGACGACATGGACGGAAGAACGGGTTAAGGCAACCAGCCAGGACATTTATTTAATTGCCTGCCTGACATCGACACTCAACAGAGCCGAGGAGCCCGTAGGCCTTTGCCTCCTCCTCCTCCTCCTCCTACCACTCACATATTCATTGATAAAAAGATGAAAGATGCGCGGCATCCACCAAGTCGTCATTCGTCTCTTTCTCACTCGCGTGTTGTGCCTGGCGATGCGTTGCGATTCGATGCGTTCAACTGTTAAATTTATTAAAATTGCCAGCGACAATGTCGTCAACGCAATGTCATCGATGGGGCATTGTACATCATTAAATGTTCATCTGGCATGGGCGATAATTCATTAGCCCTGAACCCTGCAGCGTTGCCAAGAGGGATCGCCAGCACCCATCAAGCACAGCTGTTGGCCAAGAATTTTCTATGCCACACAAAAATAGAAAATTATTGCTCAAAAAAAGGGGCGAAAAATATGGTTTGGTTTTTTCGTGTGAATCTTGCTAATGAGGAAAGTCTGTCGGAATTGTTAAATCAATAAACACAGATTAGCGAAATATTTTAGGCGAGCGGCGAGCGGCGCGCGTCATGCAACAGCGTACCTCAGTCGGGTGTGTTTTTTTTTTTTGGAACTGCCATTTTTAAGCACCAAATTTCTGGATACAGCCCATTGTACGCTTTATTGGTAACACATTGCGTATACGCAACGTTCGCTGCTTAAAGAAAAAAAATAAAAATAAATAAAAGCAAAGGGAAACACTTCTAGAACTCTTCGGATAATATGCGTTGAATATTCCTCTCTGGCTGGCAAGGCAGGCAGGCAGGCAGCATATTTATTTATTAATCATAATAATCATTTTCCACAACATTTTGAGCGTGAATAAGCAACAACAACAACAACGAAAGAGAGGGAAAAAACAACAACAACAACGAAACAGAGGGAGAAAAGAACAGCAACAACAACAGAGAAAAAGCAAAGAAAAGTACACAAAAACAACAGCAAAAATTAAGAGGGGAACCAGTGGGGGCAAAGTCTGGCAAAGAGTAGGCGGGGAGTAAAAATCATTCAATGCGGCGTATGCTGCAAATCGTTTGGAAAATTTTGAACAAGGGCCACGCGCTATTCAAAATACATGCCACACACACAAAGGCAAGGCCTAGAGAGGAGGAGAGGCCGACGCAGCAGCAGCGGCCTAGAGACAGACAAAACCACCAGACGACAAGCGTAATAAATAAATGATCTATAAACAGCAATGGAATATATAGTAGGTATATATATAATATATATATATATATATATATATTCATGTACTGCATATATCACGTGGGCTAAGTGGGAGCAGAAAATACAACAAGAATTATTATTACAAAATGCTGCTAATCGCGCGTTAAACAATTTCCTTGATTTATGTGTGTGCAACAGCGAGAAAACAAACCATGGGGCTAATGGCCCAAGGCAAACAGCAGCAGCTGAAAATGGAGTGGGGGTTGAGGTTGAATGGGCGAGTTAAGGAAGGGTGTGATGGCATTTCAATTTCGAGCCAAATTTCATTCAAGCTTCAAGAAAATTTCAAAGAAATATTTAAATTTCAAAAAGAAAATAATGAAAATTATAAATAAATAATTAAAATTATAAATAAATAATTAAAATTATAAATTATAAATAAATAATTAAAATTATAAATTATAAATAAATAATTAAAATATGGAATATAAATTTTGATGCGCCTGAATATTCCTTTTCCAAAGAAATAATCTATCTACAAAATATAACTTTGAAAGGGTTTTTTAACAACATATTTTCAACGTTTTTTAAATTTTTTTATAAATAAAAAACAAACTTAAATTTTAAAATTATTTATTTCCGGATGAAAAATGTGTATTAATGTTTGTTGGTGTGTAAAGCATCAAGTTATTTCTGGAAATAAATGTAATGCACATATCCTCTTAGTTGCTCTACTTTTCTTAGCTCTTCTGTTCTATTTCCTACATTTCTTAGATTTCTTGCTACTGCTCATACCTCTTTTATTTTTTTGAGATTTCTTGCCACTTTTCGTACTACCTGCCAGAGGTTCAATTAAAGTCTTGCTAACATTTTCTGCTCCTTTGCCTTTAAGGCATTTCGTATTTCGTTGTTCTAGACAAAAGTACCACCCACCCACCTGCCTGCCCTAACTAGCCATTAGTCTCAGGCAGCAGGCAGCAGGCAGCAGGCAGTAGCCACTCTAAACTCTGAACAGCAGCAAAATAAAAAGAAAAAGGAAAGAATTTCCCCAGTCAAGTTGTAGATTGTTAAAAGGCCAACCAGAGATTTTTTCCCCGTTTCTTTTTTTAGCCCCCTTTATTTTTTAGAGAGCCCCATACATTTAGTCATTGACAGGAGGAGTCGGCGTAGAGACTCACAAAAGGCAATTGTGATCCTTAAAAGGCGTGACCGGGCCGGCCCAGCAGCCAGCCAGCAGCCAGCAGCAGGCACCAGGCCCCAGGATACGGTGTAAAAAATCTGTACAACATTTTTTTTATTGTGCACAAAAGGGTTTGCCTCTGTTTTGCATTGACATCGAAACAAAAGGCTAATTGGAATGTTAGACAAAAGAAAATGGCTAGTGGAATATCACATGGAACTAGTCTTTATACGATATCAAAAACCATCTCTGGGGGCTATCCACGCTCGCTCACTCTCTCACTCTCTCTATCTCTCTCTCTCTGCCTATTTTGTTTGAATTTGAATGCTCTTTTCGAGCAGGGTATATTGATAGTGCCATGTAAATATTTTTGAGCCTAAAAGTACTTTAAAAATTAAGAATTTTCCAAGAAATTCGAAGAATTTTCTAACTTGAAATTTATTTTTCAATCGTCAAGGGTATCCCCCCTTCTTCGTTGCTTCTCAAAAGCCACCCTTTGCCAGAAAATTGTTCTAATTTTTTTATGAAAAAAAAAACTGCTTGTTAAGTCAGGCAGAAGAAGGGAGAACCAGAAACAGCAGCAGCAGGCAACAGTAAAAAAAAAGAAGAAAAAAAAGATAAATTGTTTTTTAAATGAATTCAATAAAGCGTGTGTGTGCCACAAACAAAATACAGAAATATATAGAAAATACAGGACTACAAAACAGGATAACAAATAAAAAGAAGTGACTCTCTTTTGGTGGCAGAGGCAGCGGCAGGGGCAGGGGCAGGGGCTAGGGCTTATTTGCATTTCAATTTGCATAAGTGTAGGCAGAGATATTTCCATATATCTCTGATAGATGTCGCGACTGGGGGGGCGGCACGGGCAACCATTTCGGGCATCCAATTGGAAACAACACACGTGTTGCCATTTCCACAGCAGGAGCCTCTTTTCCGGCCAAAGAGTCAGCCCATTTGATCTATATATTTTGATGTATGTCTGTCTGCTGGCAAGGTAAAGGTTAAATGTTTACCCGCAGCCTAAAATGGTAGAAGTGCAGAAAGCAGCCTCTTGGGGGAGGCTTTGGGCATCCATTCCCATTGATAACAACAGGCGGCGTTTTGCATAAATAGCTGAAATTATGGCGCCTGTACAATCCATCACCATCCATGTATATGGTAACATAAGGATTTGAGAGAAAGGATCAAATGAATCTTCCTTCGAAGCAGAAAGCAGCAAAAAAAAAAAAATGGTGACCCCTAAAACCATGCTAGAGGACCAGCTGGTGCTGGTGACCCCCACCAAGCCCAGGACAGAAGCAGGGCACATGTTTCTGGTGACCTCGATCAATCGTTGACTTATTTTATAACTCCCTTAAAAGGAAAGTTGCCTTTTAAACTCATTTTTTCGTCTTAAAATGTAATCAAAACTCCTTCAATTTTATTCGCTAAAAAAATCATCTTCAATAGGTATCGAAATACGAGCATAAATGCTATATCCGCTTAACTCTCATGGTATCTCCTTCGATTAAGGTATTGCCATTTAACTGCCTCTTAAAGTCAGCAAAAATCCAATAAAACTCGTAAAACAAAAAGATCAAAAACTCGAAATCATTTAAGCCATTTCCCCGCCCCCATTCCTTCCTACGGCTTTCTGCTACAGCTTGCAATAACTCCCATGAGAGACCTGCCATGCCATGAAAAATTTTTTTTGTACGATAGGAAGAACCACAACAAAGAGGCAAAAAAAAAAAAAAAAGGCGGCAGCAAATCAAAATTAAAAATCGATAGACAACATGAGTTTCATATTAAATTTTCTTTTAACACAATTGAAAAATGCCCCGCCTCTCGTTCTCGCCACTCGTTCTCGTCCTGATGCTGGCGGATGCTTTTCCTGCTTTTTGCTCTATCTGCTCAGTGAAAAGCAAATTTTGTTGTTGATTGTTTCGTTCACTCCAGCGGGTTTCCTGGTCGAAATGTTTGTGGCACTTAAACAACACAAAATTCCAATATCATTCAACAAACAGGCATCGTCAGAGCAGACATACAAAATGGGTGATGCGGGTGGGGCGAGTGGGTGGCCTGGACTTGTTAAGGTCATCAAAATGACAAAACTCGAGCGGGGGCGGAGGCGAAAAAGCAAAGCAGATAAGAGCCATGTATCGGACGGACATTGGTCAGAGCTTGTATGGTGTACACAACCATCCATCCATCACTCATTCACTTATTCATTGGAATCATTCATTCAGCGTGTTTGTAGCAAGGCCTACTCGATACGTGATGGAACGTTGCCATTTTGAAGGCTGATTGATTCCATCCACAAATAGAAATTAGCTGCTCAAGTGCTTTTTGGGTGTAAGGAGTGACTTTTACAATTGCGTACAGGGCAAAGGGTGTGGGGTATCCTTTTCCAGCTTCCATCTTAGGGCTATTTTCAATCATTTTTTGAAGGAAAAGAAATTTTAAATTCCACTCAATACAAAATATGTCCCACGAGGATTCATTTGAGGGATTTTTGAGGCTCCAAGCGTACCTATTGGAACAGCTTCAGTTCCTTTAGCAGGATACTCTTATTTTTCGCGCCACTGATTAAGCAAAGTAATTTTTTGATCGCAGCAATGGAGCACCGAGAGTTCCACTGAATATATTCCGTGTGTGTGCCTGACTGTGCTGCTCCCATCTGTTCTTAGATTATTTCTCCTGCCCCCCAAATCAAATACTTTCCCTTTAAGACTTATTTAAGGGCCCTTTAAATTGTGTAAGCCAGCAAATGACAAAGGAGAGGAGAAAAGTACCATTTAAAGTGAATTATTCATAAAGTTTTTAAATGGAAAGATGGAGGAGTGGTGTGGTTTGGTGTGGAAGAGGCGTCTCGGGCCAACTGCTTCCTGTGTGTCATGGCCATGGCTCCTGCTGTCGCTCCACCACCTCCTCTCCCTTTCTCTGTCTCTCTTACGGCCTTCTGCGGTTATTGCGGGCGAAGAATGGCGGCCGGAAGTACACGTTGACAAGTCGCACTTCGTACAGCGGACAACTTCCGGTGGCGGCTTTCGCCATTCGGTGGTTTTGCCTTTGCCTCCAAGCAGCAAAGCAGAGCAGAGCAGCCGACAGCAGGCAGCAGACTAAGAGCGAGCTGCTTTATGAACTTCATATGACCGACCCGACACGGGTGGTCGTCGGACACCTCTACGTAACTCAGGAGGCAGCAGAACCCCTGGTGCCGCGTTTTCTACACCTCTTACACTCCCCCACATCGCGTTCCGCCACCACCTCCTGCATTCCAGCGTATTTGCATAGAGGGTCAACCAAACGCGCGTGTAACCAAAACCAAAGGCAGCCAAAGGAGCGACGCAACGTGCCTAAGATTGTTGTTGTTGTTTCTCATGCTGTTCTCATGCTGTTGGTACCCAGTGAATTGTTGCGGGGGCGAACAAATATATGCTTGGTATTCGTACATTAAAGGGAGTAAAGTAAAGTGCGCTAAAATCCAAAAATAATAATAATATAATATAGAAAAAAAATAATAATAATATAATATATAAAAAAATAATAATAATATGAGTAAAAATATATGCACATAAAATATAATTATATCAGCATTGTTAACTCTAAAGCTGTAATCAGAAATTTTTTAGATATTTCACTCTGATTTTTGTGTGCTTTACAATAAAGAGACTCTCGTATTATCTGACCTAAATTTGCCCGAAATCATCACTTTCGGATGATGGATAATAATAATAATTTTCATGTGACAAACACTTAAAAATTTCAGTCTGCAAAAATCGTTTAGCATGGCAATTTATGGGCGTATGAGGACCAAAGACAATACATAATCTTTGGCTAGGAAATGTAAAATAAAATAAAGGTTCCCAGGAATGGAATAAATCAAACGGTTAATCAATATTTTCTACAATGAAAACACTCCTTATAGGAAAAACAAGTTAAGCAAAATTATGAAAATAATCTGCAATTTCGGTATATTTTTCGAGCATCAAAAAGAGCTCTCGTTTCAAGAATTTTCCTTTAGATATTTTCCCCTAAAAAAAAGGCCAAAAAGGTATATTTTTAGTCGTAATATCCATTTATAGCACCCCAGATTGTTATGCCCCACGCGTGTGTGTCCATGTGTCCATGTGTGCGTGTGTGTGTGTGTGCCTTTGCGGTTACATATGCATGTGTATATGTCTGCGGGCTTAAGCTAACTTTAAATTACGCTTAGCGACTGAAATTAATTTACGCAACGCCACCAGCAGCAGCAGCAGCAGAACAACAATACCCAGGGCCCCCAATGCACTATGGGAACTTTGACCACTTTTTCTGGCCAAAACTCATTTTTCGAAAGTAGTTAAAATAATATATTTGTTGACCTGATATATCCGAATAACATTGATCTTTAATGTTATGCAAAAAAAAAGTTAACAGCGCGCGCCACTGTTAAATTAACAGCTGTTAAAGTCAGCTGTTTGCTATCGATAGGCCAATGTTGGTGGAAACACTTGTTTTTTCGTCTTATAAAAAGTGCTAAAAAGTTATAAATTCATTAATTTAATTGATTTCTTTACAATGGGTTCGATTCAGACAGGTATGTAATATATGTTTATGTGTTTGAACTGTTAAAATTGTGCTCATAATTATGTTTAATGACTCATTTTTTAACAAGTCTAAATTTGTGACAAAAATGTGTCTTTGAAGAGGCGTACAAAAAAAGTGACGTCTCTTGGAAGCATAGGACTTAATGCATCTTGTAGAAAATTCAATTCTTGTTCAAATGTTCATAGTGGTAATCCGCGACTCGTCGCGTCTTCTTTGCAATATTAACTTTTAGACAAAAACATAGGACTGCAGCAACATTTGAAACGGTTAAATGTGATTTTTGGAGGGTTGGTCAACCAATTTTAGTTGAGTCATTTCTCGATCGATTTTTATGAACAATGCTTTGATCGACGCTTAATTGATACATCTACACACAAAAAATATAAGAGCAAAGGATACGATTTGTTTTCGACTTTTCTTGCGTTTTTAAAGTCAAAATTTTGAAAAAAGTTCTGAGCAAAACCGATCAATTTTGCATTGGAAAACTTAATATTTTCCAGACGGTAAGCTGAAGCTACAAGGTGCTCAGGTCTGCTTTATAGATGCATTTATCAGCTTTTCAGAATGTCAAAGTTCATTGCAACCATATGTAAGATACTTAAGTAATGTGCAAAATAAAAGAAAAAAGCATCACAAAAAATACCAAGAAAAGTTCGATTTTGTCGAGTAGTGATATTGACCGATATCCCTGGTTGTCAATGACTGCTACAGTGCTCAAAATCTTAGTGAATTCAAGCGATATAAAAGAAAACAAGATTCTACCTGTGGGATATTTTGCAGAAGAGAGTGCCAAGTTTCGAAATAAAATTTATAAAATTTTAGATTTAAAATGAGGCCGAAAAGAAACTTTCACGGACGTGTTCCACACTTCCGATACTATTATCTCATCGATTAACCTTGAAAGGAGCATAAAAAAGCAAAAATAATCTCATTCCAACTGAGGTGTTCGGTCTTTTACAAAGCGAGTTCATTCGTTCAGGCAGAGATCCACTGGAGCAGATTAGTTTCGATGAGCTGGCTGAAGATCAATTCGAATTCTCGTGGATGATGGGGCTCAAAAACAAACTCCATGAGGATTAACAAAAGGTGTGAAAGGAAACCTATTATTTACAATCAATTTGTGTTTCTTTCATATTTCAGGTCTTCTGATTAAAATTTTTGTGAAAAAGATACCAGAAATAATAATTTTCATTTTTTTTAAATTGTTTTTAAGGCGTGCCACGCCCTCTTGAATAAAATAAGATGTTCTCAACATGTTCCCAAAATTTTTGTTTTTTTACTTTTTGAGCAAAAAAATAAAAATGAGATTTCTTTATAAAAAAAAGAGTTGCCACGCCCATTTTTTCAAAATACCTTCATTTTTCTATTATAAACTCATATCAAAAAACTAAACCAAAAAATATTGTTTCGTTTGGAAGTTATTAATTATTGCCACAAAAAGTGGTCAAAGTTCCCATAGTGCAATGGCAAGTGGCAAGAACCACACACACACACACATGCACACGCACGCACCAGAGGTGGCTTCTGGTTATGTGCCACATGGCGCGGCACTAAGCCTCTTGTGTGTTTGGTGGGGGTGGGGCCGGAAGGGGTTTTGGTTTGTCCATTGCATTTCGTGGGGCCAAATCTGTAAAATCTGTGGAGGATCTCTGCGGTGTGGTGTGTCGTAGGTCGTAAAGTCATTTAATGCGCCCCGACAGAGTGGACAAGGGGAAGGGTCATTAAATGCGTTTGGGTTTTTGATTTTTAAAACGTTTTTGATTGATTTATGGTCGAGTTGAAAGGTTATTGGGTTGTAAATTGTGATTGAAGGAGGGTTTGTGGGGTTTGGTCTAAAAAACGACAAAAAGGTCATGCTCTGCGTGGCAATGAAACGAATGACGTAAGCGTGAATACTGCTGGGATCATTGCTTAGTCAGACAAGAGCAGACACCCCCCCAGGTGCTAAAATTTGCTTTGAATATTTTGTGGTAAATGGCAGAGCGGGGGGGAACTATATTTAATTAATTTTCTAATGGAAGCGAAACCTTTTATAACAAACAAAAATATAATATATATCTTGAGCAAACAATTACCAAATTTTAATTGCTATTTTCCATTTATTTAAAGCAATTAAAACCTTGGAAATACTTGAGTTTCCACACACATACACACATACATATAGCATGTCCCAGCAACTATTTAATGTACTTGATTTTCCCTAGAGCGTCCCGAGAGTCTCCTAATAGTGCCTGCCTGCCTGGCTGCCGTCTAAGCTTTTGGCAAATGTTTTCCTGCACATTACGCATACGCCCCGCAGTGCATTCGTGTTTCGTGGCAAGGCATTTTTCGGGTGTGGGTGGGGTGGCGGTGGCATGAAAATGTCGCGCGCGTTCTTCTGAGTGTTGGGGTGTTAAGGGTTGGTGGTGGTGGGCAAAAGTTGATGTTGCTAAATTTGTTGTTTATTATTTGCTTGCTGTTATTGTTGGCTGTCGAGACTGTCGCGCGTACAACGACAATGATGTCCCGCCAAAGGCAGAAGCAGTGGCAGTGACAGTAGCAGTGGCAGTAGCAGTGACAGTAGCAGTGCCAGTGGCAGTAGCATCCTTTGGGCTCCACATCCTTCCTGATGTTTTACCCACCAATTCCCCCTCTGTCACTCTCTTTCTCTATCTTTTTTGGGGAATGTTTCGACGTAAGTGATTTGGAGACACCTGCTTAACATGTTGCAAGGTAGACGAAAGACACATTTCTTCCCTCTTCCCCTCTGCCTCTCTGCTTCCTTTTGTGTCGACATTTATTAAGCTCGTTGTTGCTGTTGTTGCTGCTGAGATGTTACTCCTGTTGTTGTTGTTGTTGTTGTTGTTGCTGCTGTTTGTGTTGCTTCTGTGTGTGTGTTTTGTGGCTGCCGTAATACTGTTTTAGATGGCTGATGGGTGACAACTCCCCAAAGGGAAGCCATTAACAGCCTTTTTGGTGTGCACCAAAAAAAGCAAAAAAGAAAAGGAAGCCACTGTGTGTCTTGTCTTCATCTTCTTCCTCCTCCATAAACTTTGTCGCGTCCTGCCGTGGCAGCAACTAACATAAATTTTATGTAATAATTTTTCTAATCAGATAATGAATATGCGGCGTCGCATTATCAAGCGAATACTCTTCGTTTGGGGGCAGGTATTGCGATATTTTTAAGTTGTTTGCAAATGAACAGAGAAGTATGTAAAGTATATAGCTGATTTCTTAAATTAAATTATATTTAATTTTAAATTTTATTTAATTTTAAATTTGTTTTAATTTTAAATTTTATTTTATTTTAAATTTAATTTAATTTTAAATTTAATTTTATTTTAAATTTAATTTTATTTTAAATTTAATTTAATTTTAAATTTAATTTAATTTTAAATTTGATTTTATTTTAAATTAAATTTAATTTTAAATTTGATTTAATTTAATTTAAAATGAAACTAAAAATTAAATTATAATTTAGAACTCATACAAATAATTTAATTTCTTATTTCAGTTATTCAAATTATTATAATTTGTATAGCTCCAATCGAAATCCAAACAAGTTTTCCTGGCTTACTTTTTCCTTTGCTCTCTATATGAATATTGCCATAAAAATCTATAATTTCTTTCTTAGTTTATTTTTTAAATATATTTTTTAAATGCCACAAAATGGCTTTCGTGCTTCAACTTTGTTGCTGGTTGCCTGCGCTGCCGCTGCTGGCTGCTGTTTCCTTCTGCTGTTTGTCATTCGCCGTTAAAATCAATTTACGACAAAATAAACACACGCACTGTCCTGAAATGCCGGCAAGGGAGAGTCCCTACCCTCCTACTCCCTCCCTCCCCTGTCTCACTCTCTTTTCAAGCTGCCACCCGATTCTATCATACAGCTGCCTCCTCTTCTCTGTTTGCATTGCTACTGCTGCTGCTGCTGCCGTTGTTTGTTTGTTTCCTGTTTGACGCTGCTGCTGCTGCTGCTGTCACAAGCACCAGGAGAGCACCCAGAAAACCCGCGTAGAACTCTCCAAAAAAATTGAGGAATCACTACCCAAAAGTCTGGCAATGTCGCCTTTAATGTAGAAATATTTTTCCCCCCCTCGCACAGTGCTGCTGCTGCTGCTGTTTGTTGTTTGACAGACAATGAAGAAGGTTCCTGGGGGGGGGCGGGGATTTTTCATGGGCGAAAAAAAGCTTATCGAAAATTGGCTTAAGGATGTGCGTGTGTGCGCACGTGTGTGTGTGTGTGTGTTTGGGCCTACAAAAATTTAATGGGCAGCTGACCCAACGCTCCTCCCCACCCCCCGCTTATCCACTCCATGTGGGCTGTGTTCCGGGGCTTTTTTAATGTCCAAGCGAAAAACTTTAAGTCCCGGCGAAGAGCATAGTTTATGGCCAAAGTTTATGATGGGTAAAGCTCATTAAGTGCGAGAATATCACAGAGTAACATCTCCATAGAGTCTCCATAGAGTCTCCATGCACGGCACAGCATGGGAGTGGGCAGAGGAGTGGCCTCTCTATAGAGTTTTGCACGGAAGCATAACAGAGTGGCAGGCAGAGGGCGAGCAGTGTATCCTGTGGATGTGTGTCCCTCATTAATATGTTGCCGCGCAGGGATTTAGGATTTTTATCAAAGCAGCAGCAGCAGGGGGAGCTGCTTGGTTACAAATTACACCAGATTGAAACTGTCCATTAAAGGTTAAAGGAAAAATGCACACAAAAAATGTGCAGGAAAAACTAAAATTAAAATAGTTTTGCATTAAATAAAAGTGCATATTTAAATGCAGCATTTAGTTGGAATTTAATTAAAGGAAGTGCAGCATTTCTGGGGCATAATTAAAGCACAACAAAATCACGTACTAGACATGGAAAGAAATTTAACATTTAAAATTCATTTTCTGGCAATGAAAAAAAAACTCTTGCAAATTTATACACAAAAAATCTTTTAGCAATTAATTCAAATTTAAACTGAAATCTGCTTTGATTAAGAAAATCCTCAATAATAAAGTAAACTTCATCCGACACCCAAATTAAGGAGACGTGCCCGCCCCATTCCCTCTCAGTTCTCTTGCCAAATGGCCAAAGAATAAAAATTAAAATTTGATGTAAACAGACCAAAGAGAGAGCGAGCGAGAGAGAGAGTTTGAGGCTTCCGTGAACCCACTGGAACTCTGCCATCGAATACCACAGACTCGTCTCATCTTTTTCGCCAGACCCCCAGACCGCCAGACCTCAGACCCCGACAGACAGACAGCTTAAGTCGTAACGTAATTTTCGAGGGGAATATTTGAGCTTTTGCGCTGCCGCAGCAATTAAAAATTCAACGCGAAAAATCAACAAGGGGCAAAAATCTGTTGGCATTTATCCGCCCAGGTATATAGCAGGTATAGCAGGTAACCGGTAACTGGTAACCTGTTACCAATCAATGGGTCTTCAACCCGGGGATCAAATGGGGCTGGCTGGCTCCTCGTCCTCGTCTCTTGCTCTGGGGGTTGCCACAGGCTGCTGAAGGCTGCTGCTCTGAGGGTTGCGCTCCTTCGCTCCTTTGCTTCTGAGTTGATGAGCATGCCGTGCCGCAGGTGTGCAAAAATGTTGAGAAGTTCCTGTCCTCTCTTCCCACCGTCGGAGTATCGTACCGGGGTATCCTCATCAACAAAATAACAATGAATGCGGTGTTGGGGTTGGCTTAGCCTTGAGGGCTTCTCTCACACTCTCTGGTGGCTGGCAGCTGTTACCCGTGGCAACCTTCTACCCGTGGGGGCACACAGTAGAGCAGGGCCGACATTATTGCTCCCGCGAGGCCCCCAAAAGCAAAACAAAAAAAATAAATACATAGTTTCGCCCCCGCCTCGAATCCCATGCCCCCCAAAAATATTCTATGGGCCTTGTGCCAAGGGTTAAGGGGATGACAACGCTTGTCGATGATGACTATGATGTGGGGCAGTGGCAGTGGCAGGGGAATAGGCATGGGAATGACGATGATGATGATGATGATGATTAGAAGGAACGGCCTCCAAGGGGGCCAAGCGCCAGCTCCTGCACCCACCCACGCAGCAGCAGTTGGGTCTCCTTGGCCATTGCCTTAATTACGTGGAGATAAGAAACGCAAATATAAATATAGCAGCAACGCCTCAGAGTTTGGTGTGCGTGTGGGTACAGTGAAGATTCGTGGTGGAATAAAAAAGGCAAAGAATGGAGAGCCATACACCGAGAAATAATTACACACAAATTTAATCCATTTCTATAATTTGCATATTGGAACACACAGAAGTTTAATTTAATGTTATTTAATTTAATTTAATGTTATTTAATTTATAGCCCAACATTTTGAGCAAGTAATTTAAATTGAAAATTATTCATTTAAAATTTATAGACATGAAATTCATATTAATTTATGAAGCATACTAAAATTATGGAATGGAAATTTATAGAAATAAAATTAATAGAAATTAAATTTATAGAAATTAAAATTATAGAAATAAAATTAATGGAAATTAAATTTATAGATATTAAATTTATAGAATTTTGTGGGGCCCATACTAAATGATTTATTCGATCACCCTATGGGAAATAGTAAAAAAAAACTGCAATATACTTCCATAAATCTGAAAATTTTCATTAATGCAAAAATTTAATGGGGCAGACACAGTGAAATTTTCAGAAATTATTTACATTATGTATCGTCATTTTTTAATTGAAACTTAAACTTTTACGATATTTGCACAGGATTTTTATGCGGAATAAAATTATTCTAACTGAGGGATGGAGAGGGGAAGAGTCTGAGAAACAGTGAGAGTGAGAGGGAGAATGAGATATCTATGTCTCAGATAAGATATCGATCGAGAGAGTCGTTCCTTGTTTTTTTTTTCGAGTGAATTCTACATTCTACATTTTATATTGAGAGTCTCTCATTTCCATTCCCAAAGGTGTCCCGCCAAGTCAGAGCCCACTGTAAACACCCTGAGAGAAAGACACTGAGAGTAAGCCACTGAAGATGGGCAGAGGGGTAGAGGGTGGGTTGGACTGCTGGCCGTTTGTTCTTTTGGTAGGTGGAGCCGTGGCGGGGCGGGGCGGGCCGTGGGGGGGCCACAACTCAAAGTGGAAGTTTGAGCGCAACAGCTGCGCTCACTAAACGCTCCGGCATAAACATAAAAAGTCTATGAAACTGTCATAAAGCAGGCAATAGAACTCAACGACCAACGAGGGGGGGGTGCTGTGTGCTGCCCGGGCTCCGGGTTCAACTTGCCACGCCTTCACCGCCCAACGGGTGGCCTTGTCAGTGGCCTAAAACTCATTTGTAAGGCGTTGCGTTTGGCTCATAAAAAATAAAGCACGAAACGAAAAAGTGAGCGGGGCGGGCAAAATCGGCAGCAAAAGAAATTAGACTGGCAGCAGATTCGGTTTTTGGCCATTAGAGCTTTGGTGGGGGGGGGGGAAAAGAAAACTCTACCGAAAGTAGCAGGGGAACTTGGCCCAACTGTCATCTAGGGGCCAGGCCAGGCGCCTCGTGACTGAAAGCTGGCTTTAAAAATTTGTTGAAGAGAGCGAGAGAGAGAGAGAGAGAGAGAGAACACAAGAAGATTCTAGGAGAACACAACACTCCACAGTGTATGGCAAATGTATTTTCTGTGGTCGACAAAGTACAAAAAATTATCTAACAACATCAAGGGAGCCCTAGAAAGGAAAGGAAAGCGGGGCGGGCGTGTATTTTGTTCGGGGTGGGTGGGGGCTAAGGACTTAGAGCAGAAGCTTAGCCATTTCATTTTTAGCCCCTCTGTTGTCTATATATGTGTGTGTATTGCAGAGGGAGTATGGGGTTGTGTGTGTGTGTTACAAAAAGATTATGTGCTTATAATGGGGTCCGCAAGTTTTTGGACCAAAAGCAAATCTCTACAAAATTGGCTTTTGAGCGCACATAAAACGTGTAAAGCGAAAGAGGCTGCTGCTGCTGCTGCTACTGCTGCATGCCCCCAACCAAAGCGAGCATGAGCATTACACTGTCAAGCTGGATTGGGAGATAGGATATGAGGTCTAGGCCAAACAAAACCCACCACACACAGAGCCAAACAACCGGCGACTCTGGCTCTGGCAAAACTGTAAACAAAAGGCCCATAAATTAAACCAGAAACGAAGCGAAATATACTCCATTGAGTGGCGAGGGGGGTGGGTAGGGATTTCCCCTCCCCCACATGTGTGTTTATGCTTTGGGTGGCGGGGGTGTGTCGTAAAACGCAACATAATGAAACATTATAGAAATCATAAAAATCAACATCATATTTATGCATAAAAAACAGCAAACGCAAAGCCAAAAGCAACAGCAACAAAAACATCTGAGAGGCAGACAAAAGCCAAAAATTGCTGCAGCAAAAAGCAAAATATGCAAAATAAATTGAGAGAAGGGGAGAGAAAGGAGAAAAGAAAGCAAGACAACATAAAACAAGAGGGAACATGGTGGAGAATATGGAAAGAATATGGAGTGATGGTGCAACGACGAGGGAATGCTCTTTGGGGGAATGGGAGTGAAAGAGGAGATTAACGGCAATAAATGATTGAAAGATTTTAACAGAGTTCTCCATTGCTCGGAGAGTCTCAGCTTTTTCCTTTCTTTTTTTCCACCCTTCATGAAGTACATAAAATACCGATACGAAATATCGTCAGCCGTCGCTTTCCACTTGTTCAGCTGGTAGAGAGAATGTAGAGTCCTCTCTACCTCTCTACACTCTACCTGTAGAGAGTCCAATACCAAAAAAAAAAAAGAAGAGAATTGTTTACTTTGTCTATCGCTGCAAATAATTATCAGACACCATTTTGCAGTCTCAGTCTCTTCGCCTTTGACTTTCGCTTTCACTTCTGATTGGCTGGGATCAGCTGCGTTGCTTGCCAGGTGCTAAGTCGATGTGCAAGCACACACACAATCACATTTCTGAGCTTAACCTTAGTAGGTTTTTCTTTGCTTTAAGTAATATTTTTTATTCCTATAAGCATTACCTTATCTGCAATTTTTAGTTTGTGTTTCGTGGCAGTCCAAGTGAAATGTTAAACGGAAAACAATCTCCGACTATTGTGAATGTATTTTTTGTATTTTAAATTCAAAATTGGTGTGGGATTTGCGGTTGGCGTTTGCATGTCGAGCTTTGTGCTTTCATAAAACCCCTCAAATTATGCGGGTACGAGTGGGCAGAATTAATGTTCGATATAAAATTTGGATACTGCTGATTGGCTATGGAATTGGCTGATGGGAAGTGACGGCGTTGGTTATGCTGCCGCGCACTCGATCCGAGTGAACGCCACAGATCCTGCTCTGCAACAAGGTGAATGAGTTCAATGCAAAGCACGTCCTTGCCATCCGCTTTGTGTGCGTTTTCTGGAACCCTGGAATGTGTGCCGTTGCATGGGCGAGGATATTTTGTGGAGCAATGTAAGTAGCATCCTGTAGCAGTAGAATCTGTTGCAGCATTGCAGCATTTTATGACTGTCTTGCCGAATGAGGAGTAGGAGCCCGTAGAGTGGCCAGTGTCTCCATATAATAATTTTCTACAGCAATCATAGCACCCTTTCGCCGCTGACAACAAACCTCTGCCCATACGGCATATACCCCGTTCGAGAAATAAAGTGCACCCAAAAATTATGCTAAGTAATGCAAAGTGTCCCCACAAACACAAAAGATCTGCTGTGTGTGTCTGTCTGTCTGTGTTTGTGTGTGTTCAGGGCATGTTCCTCATACTCATGGCCATGCTCGGTCGTAAATAAGCTGCGCGGCTGAATATTAACAGGAGTTCAAGGATAGCACAAACACAGAGGGAGGGGAAAACCAACCCAATCCTGCCCCCTTCCAGATGGCAAAGAGAAAGCCCCCTACTGGTGGGAGGCCAACGCGCGGGAGAGACCCATAAATTATGTCGCTGGTACTCACTTTGCGTTCTGGTTGCAATTTCCTACTAGGCCTTTTCCATGCCACAAATTATAACTATAAAGGAAGGAAGAAGGCAGGACACTCTTTCGCCCTGTTGCAAAAGTACTTGCCTCTTGTTGTAAGTGGGATTCAAATGGGGGATTTTGCATCGCTGACCAAAACTCTGATTCATATTAGCATTTATTTCTCACTGCCATTTTGATGGCGAGGCAAGAAATTAAAATATTTCACTTTGATTTCAGCTAAGCATCAATATCAATACTTAAAAAAATAGAACATATTAAATATTATATAAATATAAATAAGTTAATAAATAAATAATAATAAAAAATATAAATATTAAATAATAAATAATTAAATATATTTCATTTAAATATAAAAATATTTAATTTATATATAAATATTATTTAATTTATATATAAACATATTTAATTTAAATATAAAAATATTTAATTTAAATATATTTAAATATGGAAATTTATTTAGATCAATTTTTTCATATAAAATCATTTAAAATATAAATTTAAGTGAGACTACTTTCATTATACAATGTCCAATTTCGTTGCATATACATATTCTAGTATTCATTTTTAAATTAAAGTGTCATCTTTTTCTCTCTGTGTGTATATAGAATTTTTCCAGTTCCATCGTAGATTTCCCACCCACTTACTGAAACCCCAACAATAAACCAAAAGAGATTTAACACTTCAACATTGCAACCCTGTGAGCCACGAGCATGCATATATCATTCACATAGACTTGGATACCTTTTGGCTACACCAAGCAAAAAAAAAAAAAATATAAAAAAAAACACACAAAAAACCATAGCTCAAAAAGTGCCAAAAGCGAATCCAAGCCGCAAGCACAGAGTTGCAGCTGCTACCGCACCGATAGAAAGAAAGAAAAAAAAAACCACCCACCAAAAAATTGCAGCCCACTTGTACCCACTGTGAACCCCGCCCCCGCCCCCACCCGCACTCTGCAGCTGTCAGTGGTTTGACTTTTGCTTAACGCTTTTGCCCCTGCAGCAGCAAATAGAGGATCCTCCTCTGCTGCTGCTCCTCCTGCTGCTGCTGCTGCTGCTGCTTCTCCCGCAAGTTATGATTTATGCACATTGCTCTCTGTGAAATCTATTGAGAAATCAGTGACAGTCGAGAAATATACGAGAGAGAGATGGAGAGAGAGGGTAGCACTCGGACAGCAGCAAATGGCAGCTGCTGCTTGTGGGATTCTCTTGGACATGGGATGATGCATGTGGCAAGCATTTCTTTTACTCTTTCCGCCCGTCCTCCTCCACGCCACTCTTTTTCTCTTGGCCCACTCCTTTAATATTGTCAATGTGAAGAGTCATTGCGGCTTTTAAGCATGTCTCTTTTCTCTCTCTCTCTCTCTGCTTTGCCATGAATAAACATGGCTTCAGCCCACAAAAAAAAAACCAAAAAGGAAGCAAGAAAAACGCAAACAAAACAAAGAAAATAAACCGAAGTAGAATTTTCCAGCAGAAGAACAAAACAAATGCAATCTCACTTAGTCACTCAACAGGCAGGCTTATGGCCCCCCGCCTCTCGACACCAGCCATGTGCTGCAATGGGACTACAAGCCTCCCCCGTGCCATTGCCACTCCCACCACTCCCACATCACCTCCCATCCATTGACATACATTTGTCATGTAATTGACTTTGATTCGGATTTCTCTTGGCGGGGGGGAACCACCGCCTGAAATACGGAAAAATTGTGCAAAAATTGTCTCAGGATTAATTCCGGTTGGCCGGCGACGGACACAGAGGAGAGCAGATTATGAAAAGCTGATCAAATTTGTGGCCATAAGGTAATAGAAATTTGCTCTAAGGCGTGCTAATATTTATATGCGATTATTTTCTGTAACGATTCGGGCAGATAAAGTAAATAAATTAAAGCATCTCTAAGATTCGGAGAGATATTGCTGCACTCCTTCCAGTATAAATTAAAATTAAAAATTGCCCCGAATATTCTTTTCCCCCCAGGGAAATGGCTTAAATATTGAAACGTTTTGAAATCCCTGCGGCCCTGGCCCTGGCCCTGGGCCCTGTCTTTCAAATGCATATTCAAATATTCATTTCGATTCATGCAAATTGGTTTTCCTTCCACTCATAAATAGTCGTGGGGCACAAATTTGACAGAGGAATATAAGCAAGGGAAGTGGGGGGGGGGATATTGAAGGTAAAACTTTCCGAATATTTGGAGCCTGATGCCTGATTGTAGTCCTTGCAGTTACCCCACCCCCCTACCTAATCAATTCTGTAAACATGACACCCAAAATAAAAGGTGGAAACCTTTAAGAAATCACCTAAAATGAAGTATTGGGGGGGGGGGCAGGGCCATTATCAGCCATAACTTTGACCTTCGAGAGGGAGATGGTGCGGGTGTGGGTGGAGTGTGTGGGTTGTGGGGTTGGGGTTTGTGTTTTGGCTGCTTTTTGGTAGGAATTTTCACCGTTTCCCTTATCAACACCTGGTGACAGTGACACTAAAACCTTTGCCCAGGATCCAAACATTATGTGTGTTGGTGTGTTGGTGTGTGTACCGTTAGTGCCTGCTACCGTTTTCTACCGGCTGTCGCTCTTCTCTCTCTCTCTCTGTCGCTGTCTCCCTTTGGATGACTGCCTTGACCTGTCATATCGCTGTCATTTGCACACATTTACCGTTAACGTTAAAGGGCGAACACACAAAGACAGATAGTTAGAGAGACAGAGAGAGAGAGAGAGTGAGAGAGTGAGAGAGAGAGAAAGAGAGTGGGAGATGCAGGGAGCTGGAGTGTGTGTGTGTCGCACACATGGTTGTAGCTATGGCATTGGGTGGCACTGGTGGCAGGGCGGCAACTGTAGCCAAGGCGACAACAAACATCACATAAGGTAAATAGTTTAGCTGGCAAGGCCACACTGCTGCTGCTGCTCCTCCTCCAGCACATCTCTGTGTGTGTATGGGTGTGTTTGTGTGTGTGCCGCTGCTGCCTGTCAGAGCATTGCATTGAATTTGAAAAGCACAAAGACGAAAGCCCTGGGTCCTCCTGCTGCTGCTGCCTGCTGCTGCCTGCTGCCAGGATGAGTTCCCAATCCGTGCTCTGTCGCTTGGACAGCAGATAAAGTCAACACACACACACAACCAAACACAACCAAACACACCCAGTACCCATTCTCTGCGCCCAATGTGCCTGTGGTGGATGTAGAGACAGCATCAAATTGCCAATAAGAGTTGTGCCAGAGAGAGCTATGAGTATAGAGGTAGGTGAAAATGACAACCCTGGCTCGTTAAAGGCGCGACAAGCAGCAAGCAGCAAACAGGAGGCGGGAGGCGGGCCAGCGGAAATCCAAGCCATTTATAGAAATTTTTGCACAAGAGCTGTGCAAACACTGGACACAGGACATGAAGGAATCAGCAGTCGCCCATAATAGAAACTGATAATTTTTTATTAGAAATACATATGTACATATGTATGTACATAAGTACATATAAACATATGTATGTAAACTGGTCATTTTTCTAGTAAACGTCTAGTATTAACTTAAAATATTTATGGCAATACTTTTTTTTTATTTTTAATGGAATTTTGATCCACTTAACATTTTTAATATATTCCAGTATTTTTGTGCTAATTTTAAAATGTTCCTGGCATAGTTCTAAAAGAGTTATTTTAGTGGTTTCTTTTTTGTCTTCTTTTGGGGGAATTTCTAATAGAAGAAAAAGGGACGAAAATATTGAAATATACTGGGATACTTATAGTACTTTTAAAGCATTTCTTCAGTTATTTTATTTGTATCCTTAATTAGTACGGTATTTTTATATAGAATTTTCTGTCAGAGAGAGCTCAAAGGTCAGCGAGTGGTCAGGTCAGGCAGTTTCTAGATTTGATAGATTTTCTAGTATTTTGCTGCTATTTTTTCCCGCATTTTTAAGTGTTTTATAGATCCAATAAATCCTCCCAAATTCATTGATAAGGGTATATCCAATAGGAAACATTTAATACTATTAATACTCGAATATTATAAAATCTAGATATATTATGCGTATGCGTCTATAACCCTGTGCCCCCTGTTCCCCCTGTGCCCCACAAAATACCGTATACCGTAACAAGTACAAAGCGGACAGGAGATGTTGGTCAAATAAGCATCATGGCTACAGATGCATAAACGTATAAGTGTGTATGTGTGTGCCCCACGAGTAACCTGCATCACCATCCCTAGCGCCCAACCCCCAGCTGTATCTCCTGGTATCCCCCTCCCCTCTGTGCTCACGCAACATAAGCGCAGCAGCAGCAGCAGCAGCAGCGGCAGCAGCAGTCACATTTAGCATGAATGTCGCCTTTGCATAACAAATGTTGGCAGCATGTTTCAATAATGAGGCGGCAGGCCATCCAATCCCACTGTACTCTAATCCCCTCTAGCTGCCACTGATGAGCTGTTTCTGCTGCTGCTGCTGCTGCTGTTGTTGTTGCATGATGGCCTGCCTGATGCGGCTTGCCCCCTGGCTGCACGATTGAGACATGCTCTCTCGTACGTTGCATGCAGCAACCAAGGGGTCGGCCGCCTGGACAATCCCTGGGGGTGGGTGGGCGGTTGGACAACCCTTTTTGGAATTGGTTGGCACAACGTTTGAGTTTTGGAGTTGAACCGGCACCAAATTAATCGTTTCAACTGTGCGGTTACCCCACCACCCTATCCAACCGCCCCCCTTCCACCTTCCACCATCACTGGACCATGCCACACAGAGAGCATAGAGCAGAGAGCACAGCAGAGCAGAGCGTCGAGTGTATGCGCCTCATTTGTTATGGCCATTTGCATAAATAAGTCACTGGCACTGCCATTCGGGAATGCACTAAAGGGAGTGTGTAGGGGTGCGGAGGGAGGGTGGAGAGTCACTCAGTTGACGGAGATTGTGTGAATAACTTGATGAACGCCTACACCACTGGATGGGTGGCATGAGTATTACGCAGGGATATTTTCGGGCAGGGGCAACCGACTGCGGCGTTGTGTTATTAGCTGTTTTTCACAAAATTGACAAATCTGGGTGTTATATAGTGCTCTGGAGAGCTTCTGGTAACCTTTGTTATTATACCCGTACTCAAAAAAGAGTTAAGGGGTATATTAGATTTGTGGTAAAAGTGGATGTGTGTAACGCAGAGAAGGAAAATTTTCCGACCCCATAAAGTATATATATTCTTGATCAGCATCAATAGCCGAGTCGATATAGCCATGTCTGTCTGTCTGTCTGTCCGTCCGTCTGTCCGTCCGTCCGTCCGTCCGTCTTGTTGAGCGCCTGGATCTCAGAGACTATAAGAGTTAGGGTAACCAAATTTGGTTTCCAGACTCATGTGATATCACACTGCTACAAGTGTATTTCAAAATTCCCCCCCCCCTCCCCCCCCAAAAAGGACGAAAATCCCCCCCAAAAAAAATGTGGCAGGCACAATTTTAAAGATACGATAAAACTATAAACGCAGTATCGTAGAGAATGCCCATATCTACCAGATTGCCAAATCTGAATCAGATCGGATCATAATTATAGCCAGAATGAAGAAATTAATTTTCTGTTGCTTTCCCTGCCACCCTCCAGCAAACGACAACGCAACTCATTTTCCATCTCGCTCGCACACTCTGCCGCGTTGAGTGCGCGGCAACCCTAGCGGAGGAGATGTAGAATTAATTGGAACATGTACAGTCTACATGTTAGATGTAGAATATACATTGTATATGTAGATGTAGATATCATATGTAGCAAACAAATTTAAAATGTAAAATTTTTTTTTTCTTAAAATTCTTAAAAATCATAAGCTCAAAAATGTATATACTGACTGAGTACGGGTATAAGTTGTCCCCAGAAGCGACTCACACGTTCCTTCTCGTTTTGCTGTTATTTTGTTGGTATTTAAGTTAAGTTTTTTTCTTGAATTCAAGTCAGTATTTTTTTTGTTCGTAACTTTTAATATTTTTCTATAATTTTTATTTAAATTTTTCTAGTTTTTATATGTAATTTTCAAGCTTTTTTCTCTTACTTTGTTGGTATTTAATCTTCTTATATTATTTGGCATTTGCTTAAGTATTTTTGGTGTTTAAGTCCGTATGTATCGTATAAAAAAATAAATTTAAAAAAATAATCAAGTAGTCAAAATTATTTGAATATCCTTGCAGAATTTCCATTTATTTTATTATCTTCAATTGCATTTGTCTTAAGCATCTTTGCTCTCTCTCTTAGAGTTATTATTCCTCGCTCTTGCGAACCTAAGAACTTCCTAAATCTCAATAAGTCTTAGCTTCTTTCGCTGTCATTCTGCAGTGTGCATTTGAGTCTTGAGCATCTTTCGAGCTTTGCCTTACAGCTTAGTCCTGTTCCTGATGCAGTTTTAATCCAAGTTGCAGCTTTCATTAAAGATTCTTTTCAACTAATAATACCTGTTAGTCGCTGCCCTTCCCCCTAAAGCCAACAGCAGGTTCCACCAACCCTCTAAATACTGCCGGCCCCTCATTGTCTTCGCGATGCGAAAGTAAAAGTTTAAACAGCAACAAAGGGTGCACAACAGTGAGCAAGCACACAATATTTAATGGTCCGAACTGAGGCGAAAGACAGAGACCCTACCATATATCCGTTTTCTTCCCCTACTGACTGGCACCCTCCGCCACTACCCGCCCCATCACAACCCTCACGCATTCGACACACCCTTGGCTCTTTCACTTTCCCTCTCGGTTTGAGCTTTAGGGATGCGTGACAATATGCCGTTTAATTATACGTCAGGACCTTTCCCAACGTCGCATCCCCATTCGCTCTCCCTCTCCCTGTTGCTGCTGCTGCTGTTGCTGTTGTTCTTGTGATATCGCACACACATTTTAAAAGTCAATTATCCGCACATAACGCACATCGTTTCAGGCGGGTTCTCTCTCGCTCGTCGAGTCCTTTGCCACGCGTCAAATTTGGCGCGTTTACATTTTATTTTCTTTTTTTTCTGTTGTTTTCTTTTTTCCCGTTCAGCTTCCTTTTTCTTGGCAACTTTTTTCAACGCCAAAGCGAAAGAAAGAAAAAAAAAAAAAAAAAGAAGGCGAAGAAAAGTTTATTACTTTCATGAGACGACTCCTTGGCATGCGAATCGAAGCAAGGACGCAGAGGACGCGGCACGAGGTAGAGAGCAGGGAGGGCAGGGTGCAGTGAGCACGGAGGGAGGGTTGTCTCGGTAAATTGAATTACATGAGACATGAGACGCGGGTAACCAGCGACGAGAGCCATAAGACTTCGATACTAAACCGATAATAACATAATCAGCCACGGTGTCTTGCCCATGGAATCCTGCCTGCCTGCCCGCACTACCGCCCTCCCCTCCCAACCATCCTTCCCCTTCAGCCTTTATCCCAACTATTTATAGAGTTTTTTTTTCTCTCTCTCGAGGAAAATTGAGCTTTAGTTATCGTTAACAAGCCAAGTGGCCTGGTCGATTGCCTCAGGTTTTTCCCCCAGCCCTCTCCCAGCTCTAACAACCCTCCCCACCCCTCGCCCATTGATAGTGGAAGTTTCCTCAGTTGAGACGAGTCCTGGTCGTCATTTGTGGCCGAAACGCTGCCCCCGCCTATAGCACAGCTACACTGTGCAACAAGGTTTCATTTTGAAGAGCTAAAAACTATTTGCCAACTACGCAGAAGACGAGGAAAATCAATCAGCCGAATGGCTTTCCCTATTATCTACTTTCCCTGAGCTCATGTAGCTCAGTGTAATTGTTCAATACTTTCCTTGAAGGACTTTCTACAGCACACACACACACACACACACAAGCATACACCCATACATATGTATGTACCTCTGCTGTGGCACTGAGCGCGCCGCTTGTTGCAACTCATTGAGGCGGAAGGCGGCGGCATTCTCATGTAATTGGCTACAATTTGCATAACAATTCTGCGACTGTTTTGCATAAGTCCTGCGACTACGACGACGATGCAACATAATAACCAAAAAGAGGAGGAAGAACAAGAACAAGACCCAGATGATGGGGCAGCAGAATATGAGGAATAAAATTGAGGATGGAGATGGAGCAGTGGCAGTGGCAGCATCAGGCAGCGCCACTTATATACACATTAGAAATTCCCTCTTTTCGACTGAGGGACGACTGAGGCCCATGGCAGAGGCAATTATGTGCTTCGCTTGAGCTGCACTCCACTCTCAAACACACACACACACCCACACACATTCCTTGCGACTGACTCCCACCCGTACTCAACTTCCTCACCACCCAAACTCTTAAGCATCTGCCCCCCCACCTCCCACTAGCGTCACACTCTTAAGGATCCTTTCAAGACAGCAGCCGCCTCGTAAAAGTCGCTGCCGGAAATGCAATGGCAAAAGCAGAGGCAGAGGCAGTAGTAGCACCAGCAAAAATATAAAAAATAAAGAGTGACTTGACATTGCGACTTGCTGATACCCTATGCTGCGAAAATTCTTCTAAGAAACTCTTTGAAAAACAGTGGAAAGCAGTTCGAAATTATTTAAAAATAAATTTATATCTATTTGCAGAATATTCCTAGTATTTTAATGGTATTTTCAGGCATTTTTTTTACATCTTCTTTCTAGTATTTTGCTTTACTTTCTTAAAATTTTCTGGCATTTAAAATATGAGTCTCTTATTTTCATTGCATTGCAATCAGTCTGGAACCTTTTTTTTACCTGTGGTATATTCTGGTACTATGGTTACAATTTATAGTATTTTCATGGTACTTGATTTATAGCATTGCTCCAGTATTTTGTCTATTATTTTAGTAAATTCTGGTATTTTCTGGATGTTCCTTTTATTTTTCTTTTTTTTTTTAATAATTATTCCTTTTTCAAACACCTCTTCAAAATCATTATATCCCATACCAAGAGAAACCAAAGAGAATCAAAAAAAAAAAAAATCGTGCAGCTCCTGTACAAAAGACATCCATTTCCTCTCCACTTTCTACCACTCCTACCGTCGAGCACCCCCCAATTTTCGCCCACACACATTCCTCGTGGAAAGTTATCAAAATTGAAAATTTCTTTCATTTTATTTCCACAAAAAAAAAAAAAAGGAAAGAAAAAAACCAAAACAAGCAAACTTTGCATCTCATTCGGCCTCGCGTTTCGCGTGCAGAACAGAACTGAAGAACTTTATACGAGATCCACTTTAATAATGTCGAGTGCTCCTACGAGCGCTCCTCCTCCTACTACTCCTCACTCTTTCTTCATCTGGAATGCCATCTGCAGTTCGAGCTAAAAATCTCATCATAAGAAATTAAAACTTAAATACAAAAGCCGCCAGAGCCTAGATGAGAAAATGTTGTTGAATAAGAATATCCTTAGAAGAGGAGACTGAGGCTGAGCTGAGGCTGGCTTTTATGCAACAGTTGATTGAGTTTTTCCATTTGGTTTTTCAGCCAGAAGTCAATCCTCAATCCTCCCGTCCATTGCCATCATCATCAAGGTGGCACAGCACTCCCAACATCCATGTTAAATTAATAAAAATGTAATGTTCAGGCCAGCGTCCAGCCGAAATTGAGCTAATAAATTTACAAAAATGAGTTCGACGCTTAATTTGCCATGAGCATTTTTCATTTTATTTCACGCCGGGCACGAGCCGAGCTGAGAGCCCTGGTCCATGGCTCTTAAGCCCCCCACCAAAATGAAATCGAGAGAAAAACCCAAAAACACACACACAACACAACACCAACAAACAAAACAAAAAGGAAAAGCTCGGAAAACAGAAGGAGAATGAAAATGAACAACAAGCGCAGAGGCAATGGCAATGGCAATGCCAGGAGATGAAGCTCAAGTGGGAGACCCGGACGGGACCCCAACCATTCAGAGGCAGTGGGGGAAAAGCTACTTAACGAAAACAAGTGAACAGAAATTTATTTCACATTCTCTGGAGATGTGGACTAAAGGATGCTCTACATTCAAAGTTTAGTTATGGGTGGAAAGAAAAAGAACTATGGCAGTTCTAGAGGAGAATGAAAGAGAATAAAAGTCTCAATAGACTGGATTACTTTATCGACTACTCGTACTGCTTATTGCTTTTTTTTGGTGATTAAAATAAAAGTTATTTAAGCCTTTCATAAAGTAATACAGTTTGCCCATTGTTCAGAGATTTATGCATAGTTTCTATGAGTCGTAATTTTCATTGTTGGATTCTACACGACATTCGAATTTTTCTCAAATTTAATAAAACAAAAATACATATAACAGCATAAAATAATAATCATTTGGATCCACCACTCACTAAAATAATAATGAAAATAATGAAACAATAATACAAAACAAAAATAAAATAGATTTAAAACTAGTATCTTTCTCTATAATATTTTCAATCTTTAAACAAATGAAATTAACTTTTTAAAAGATCGAAAACTTTGTCCTTCAAAATTAATTATCCCTACCTAATGATGTTCTCAGATAAAAATTAGTTTAAAAACTATTAAGGTTCGATATATTTCCCAATATTTATTTTGCAAAGAACCATGGAATTTTCTCGTGTGATTTTTTGTTTTTGTAATTTTTATTATTGTAAATATTTTGTGTATGTATTATATATTTTTTCTAGTATTTGTTTTTGCAAAAACCAATCGTTACAAATGAAACTCAACGGCCTTTCATACCCTACACGACCAGCGAAGCATTAACTCAACAGAAATGCGTAAATAATCGATTGTACATTTATATAAAGATAAATACAAAAATATTGTATAGAAATATGTGTGTGTATTTACATATGTATGTATGTATGCAGATTTTTGTATTGTAAATCAACAGCAACAACAACAAAAAGGAAGTGCTGCGCCCTGCCCGCAGTTAATTTACATAAAGTAAAACTTTTTCCCGTGTCCTGCCACAACGTACTTAACCGAAGCCCTCTTTTACCCTCTTAATTTTTTTCCTTTGCATTTTCCGCCATACTTCTTATTATGGCAAAAAAAAAAAAAATTAATATAATATAATTCTTCAACGTATTCCTCTCTCTGTTTGGTTCTTGCAGCTTGGACTTTCGACCGGGTCGCGGCATTTACGATCTGCAAATAAAGAATACCTCCTACAATCGTGACAATGGACGCTTCGAGTGCCGCATTAAGGCCAAAGGAACCGGGGCGGATGTGCACCAAGAGTTCTACAATTTGACGGTGCTGACGGCCCCACATCCGCCGATGGTCACGCCGGGCAACATTGCGGTGGCCACCGAGGAGAAGCCTTTGGAGTTGACCTGCAGCAGCATTGGCGGCTCGCCGGATCCCATGATAACGTAAGCAGGGGAGCAGGGGAGCAGGGGAGCAGAGGAGCAGGAGCGGAGGGAGGGGCCCAGCCAGCCCAAAGGCCAAAAGAAAATTTAAATTGATGTGCTTCTCGCTCGCATTCGCTTGCTCTCTTAATTCTTTCTTTTTTTTGGCTTTCGGTGTGGTTTTGTGGTTAAGTAAATCACTTAACGGGCAATGCGATAGCCTTCATTAATAATCCGTCTGTCGCACATGGTTACTGCAGCTAGTGCTTTGTAAATACCCTTAATAGCGATGGGTATATTGGCTTTTAAGACTTCGTATCCCAGGGTGTAGTAATTCTTAGCTTTCTGTCTTTTTTTTCTATCCGAAAACGATTGAAAACCCTTTTTGATACCTCCAGAATATTACAGCGATATATCTTATATTTAATAGGAGTTCTGGCACAATAATTGCTATTTTTTATTATTATTATTATAATTTATAATAATATAATATATAATACAATATTTAATATAATATAATAATAATAATATTATTATTATAATAATTATAATTATTATTATTTTATTATAATTTTGATAATTATCAAATATCATCCAAATTGAAATTTAAAATCTACTGCCCATAACCTTTATTTTTTTTTTTTTTGCTTCCCTAACAGATAACACCTAGTCGTTGTCTTAACTTTTCCATACTCATTTTTTTTTTGGCACTAAATCCTTGTCTCCTTGCTATCCATTCTGATTCGTACCATTTTTCTCTTACTGTTTGCAGCTGGTATCGTGAGGGCAGCACCGTGCCACTGCAGTCGTATGCTCTAAAGGGCGGCTCCAAGAACCACTACACAAACGCCACACTACAGATTGTACCCAGACGGGCCGACGATGGCGCCAAATACAAATGTGTCGTTTGGAATCGTGCCATGCCGGAGGGCCATACGCTCGAGACCAGCGTCTCTCTAAACGTCAACTGTGAGTACGAGGAGTAGATGTTAAATGGGGTTTGGGTTTGGCTGGGGCTGGGGCTGTGACTCTGTGTGCCTCGGGGCTTGATGAGGTTGAATTGGTGGGTCAGCCGGTGAATTTACGACTTGAGACTGAAGAATTTGTATTATCGGCCGCCGCCAGACAACAATAACAAATTTGCTTATGAAGTTTGGCTGCTTCAAAAACCATTTAGATTTATAGCAAATGTTTGGTCTAATTTTTAGTTAATTTATTTGGCAGCCAAAGGAGTGGAAGAACTCAAGAGGTGGCTGAAATCTATAGCCGAATATATTTTCTGGCACCCGGTACTCATTTTTTAACGGAAAACAATCTCCGACTTTTGTGAATGTATTTTTTGTATTTTAAATTCAAAATTTTTGTGGGATTTGCTGAAATCGTTTGCAAGTCGAGCTTTGTGCTTTAATAGGATCATAAAACCCCTCAAATTATGCGGGTACGAGTGGGCAGAATTAATGTTCGATATAAAATTTGGATACTGCTGATTGGCTATGGAATTGGCTGATGGGAAGTGACGGCGTTGGTTATGCTGCCGCGCACTCGATCCGAGTGAACGCCACAGATCCTGCTCTGCAACAAGGTGAATGAGTTCAATGCAAAGCATGTCCTTGCAGTCCCCTTTGTGTGTGGTGCTTCAGGGTACGCTTCGATGGGGGCTCAGTTTGAGCCACGATCCAGCAAGGACCCTGACGATTTCGCCTTGGGGATTAGCTCTTTTCTGGAGCTTTGGCAGTGTCTGCGTATTCATACTTGAAACATCAATCTCTCTCTCATTCACTTTGCTACGTCAATCTTCATTAGAAGAGAACATCTGCATGTGTCGAATGCCTCATGTTGCGCCAATTAAAAACCAAAGTGCAAGCAACACAAAACAAACTTCAATGCTACATTTATGGCCTGGGCAAAAGTTTATTGCATTTCCTCAGAAATACATGCCAATCCACTTGGCCTTGTGGCAGCATTTCTTTTGTAATTAAAGTTTGGCAAATGCTTTTATGAGAACATATGTTACCAATTCTCGTGGCAAATGTTGTCGTCGCATGATCCACGTGACCGAAAAATCCAAGCACATGACAGACACATAAAGTGTCTGCAACCACACACACACACATACACACACAAACAGAGAGACATGTTGTTCGTGCAACCCACTTGATTGTTAGTTATTGGACCACAGGACTACACCAGGAGGCGACACATGGGGGAGGGTCGCTGCCTGTGTCGTCTGGTTGTAGAATCAACTTGTCATATTAGTTGTGGGACACACACACACACACACACACACAAGAACACACACACGAGTACGTGTACATGTGTATTAGAATGCCTCAGGATATTAAATGTTGAGCCAACACGCTGCGCTGCGCTGCGTATGCGCAATCTACTTGTCACTTTTTTCCATTGAGTTTGCATTTAATAAAAAATCATCATCAGGTTATGAGAGAATCTGCATAGAATTTATGCACTCAAATAAAGTAACAAACTACTAAAAGCCATGAAAAAGGAACAAGAAAAAAATATAGTGGGACAGAAATGTATATTCCATACACTCAGCGAAACATGGCATAATAAAAAGGAATAATATTCGAATTAAATATTCAGGTTTTAGGTAAAAAAATAATGAAATTAAAAAATAATTTACTTTGATTTAAACATAAATGTATTGCAGAGTATTTTTTAATGCGGATCATTTTTAAGCTTAATTTAAAACACACATTTAAATACGGAAAATATTTCATTTAAATATAAAAATATTTCATTTAAATATGAAAATATTTCATTTAAATATGAAAATATTTCATTTGAATATGTGGCATGTTTATTTTTGTATTTTGTAACTCGATTCTCAGTGCCATTTTTCTCGTCGTGTAGTCGCAGGAAAACATAAATTGCGGTACAAGCCGCAAAAGTAGACAGCGACACCAGAGAGCTAGAACTCATATATGTATCTGCCTGTATATATATGTATCTGAATGTGTTATATGTATGTGTGTATCTGGTCGTTGTTGTCAGCGTAACAAATATTTATAGTCCTTGCTATTTGGCAACAAACACAACACACACACACACACACAAAAATATAATAGAAAAACCACCAAAAAGTAAGAAAAAATACAACAAGAAAATACACGACACGATTTTTGGAGCTAGCAGTGGTTAGACCTATGGAATACCCCGACGTTACATATAATTTTTGGGTTTTTTATAAAGCACTTTCTGAGGCCCAAAAATTTAAATAAGACTCAAAGATAAATTATTCCAATTCTTGCCCCCCAAATAAAGCCTCCCTGCATTTCTTCCAATAAAACCCTCTGCCAGAACTCTTTTCTACCTTTTCGACTACTTGTACAGGGTATAAACCCTTTTTATTCTACTTGTACAGGGTATAAGCCCGTTTTCTTCAACTTCTACAGGCTACAAAACCCGAAATAATAATAATAAAAGAATAAGTAGCACGAACCGAGCAGCATAACAGACAACAAACAGAAACAAGAATAAATGACAACCAGCCAAAGGCAAAGACGCTAGAGAAAATGGCGGAGAGCTGGTGGTAGGGTAGGGTAGTGGGGCAGGGAGGAGGAGTACAACTGGAGCCAAAGTAGAACTCCTTTTATGGGTTAGAAGGCGTGGCAGTTGCAATTTTTCTACCGACTCCCAACGACGCTGGTATTTATGATGCTCATTTAAAATCCATTAGCAGCAAGAGTCAGCAGCCTAGGCCACAGAGCAACAACAACAGCAACCTCACATACCACGCTCTATGGGTGTCTATGGGTGTCTGTGTGTGTGTTTGTGTGCTCCCCCCCACAAGTCAAAAGTGTGCCTCGAAGGTGCATTTTGAAGAGAGCCGCCACGGGGCACCTACGACGACGTTCGACGTTCAACAATTGAATTGGGAGCATTTTGGCTTTTGAATGGCTTGGGAAAATGCCTTGGGGGCAACCAATACAGTTTGACTTACATTGTAATGACAGACAGAGAGAGAGAGAGTTTGAAAAGCCTTTGGGGCATGCAGCAAGCGGTTTTGTGTGGATCTTAGCAGTGGTTTAATATTTATCTGTATTTGGGGCTAACAACTAAAGCTTAAGATGGAAGTAAGTTAGCAAATGAACAAAATTTTCCCATCCATGATTCAGCTTTAATCTCTCGAATTCTCTCCCCCTACAACTTCCACATCTCATTAGAAATTAAAAATTAAAAAAAAAAATAACCTCATCAGTTTCTGTCAGGTTTCCACGCACACATTTTTCCCCTTTCCTTTTTTTCACATTTCTTTTCTGCAACTAGAAAATTAGATATCACACCCCCCCCGTTCCAGCACTCTGCTGCATCCATTTCCCTGATGTACAGGGGGTGATGACATCAGCAACAGCAGGCAGGCGGGCAGGCAGGCAGCCAGGCAGCCTGCATTGAGACTGATATGAATGCGAAAGCAAAGGCAAAGGCAAAGAAGACACGACTGTCGCATGACTGTGATTGTGATTGATAAGCAATTGATAGCACCAGATGAGAGAGGGCAGAGCAAGCCAACGAAGATATAGGAAAAGAGAAGGAGGTGTAAGCGAAGGTAGGGAGAGGAGCAAACGAGCGGAAGGGGAACACGCAGCAACAGCATGACAAATGGCAGGGCAATTTTTTAATTGAAAATGTTTGCATGGATTCTTTTTGGCTCTGCCAGTGTCATTTCTCCAGCTTTCTCTTGGCTGACTCTTCTTCTTGCCTTCTCTCCATCTCCTCCATAACTGTATCTTCGTTTGCTCTTGCTGCTTCTGTTTATTTCTCGTGCCACCCCCGTGCCGCTTTCTCACTGTCTTTTTCGCTGTGTGCGTTGCGTGTTGTGGCTGCGTTTGATTGATTTATGCCACAAGGAAACATCAAATATGCAACAACAAAAAAACCATAGTGGGAAGAACGAATCAGTGGATACCCTTAAAGATCTATTGCCTATAGACGATCTATATATATTTAAGCAATATGTACAATATCTGCCTTTGATTTAAAGGCTTGATTTCCCTAAAGAAAATATAATTTTCAAATGAATTTACTTAAGATATCGCAACATAGTCATCCGATCTTGACGATTTTATATGCCATATAGCTATTATCGATATACAATTGTTTACTTGATTTCATATCGAAAAGCAATCTATTTAATATTATATTAAATAATATATTAAATTCAATATTTAATAATATATTAAATTTAATATTAAATAATATATTAAATTAAATATTAAATTATATCTTAAATTTAATATGAAATAATATATTAAATTTAATTTTAAACAATATATTAAATAATATATTAAATTTAATATTAAATAATATATTAAATTTAATATTAAATAATATATTAAATTTAATATTTAACAATATACTAAATTTAATATTTCATTCATTCATTCATTCATTCGATATTCATTGGTTTTTGCCTCTCACATTCAAATTTTGTCAATTTCCATCTTCTTCCACCTCTTTTCTTCCACTCCTAACATCCATCTTCTTCCACCTTTTCCTCCCACTCCTACCTCCTACATTTCTGGTTTTTTTGCATTGTGATAAATTTTCTGAAAATCATAAGACTCGCCTGCTCGAAAAGGGTATAGAAAATATAAATATAGAAAAGAAGAAATATTTTTGGGAAAAACTAAACTCCCCAATGCGTCATGTTGTCATCGCGGCGGCAAGGACTCTGTCTCTGACTCTGACTCTGACTCTGGTTCGCCTGCTGTTCGTTTCGTTCGACTGTTGAGTGTTTTATAACGTGTCGAAATGCCCCAAATGAAATTATTGAAAATGGAGGTGCACTCTCTTTCTCTTTAGATGGAATCAAAAATGCATTTATTTCTGGGGCAGGCTTTTCATGGCATGGCATGGCATGGCAGCGAGGAGGCAGGCACACAGGCACACAGGCACACACGTTTGGCAAGGACATCAAGTTGCGCATACGCAACGTGGCCACGCATAGACAAAATACGATGTGGCGGTGGCTTTTGCGTTGGCGGTGGGTGGCGGCGGCTTGTCAACTTGGCATAGTTTTTTTCGGTGTGGCACATGTGAGAGGCACGTTCCACATTTCTTGCCTCTGTTGCATCTGTTTCGGTTTAGCAAATGCAATCTAATGCTGCTGCTCCTACTGCTGCTGCTCCTCCTAGAAGTGGCGTGGTGGCGCCTCCTTTTGTGGCTCCCCCCTGCCTCTAGTGTGTGGCGACGGCAGCCAGGTGTGTGTGTGTTGCCTGCCCCCCAGCAGCAGCAGCAGCAGCAGCAGCAGCAGCAGCAGCACGTGACTTTTGTTCAGTTGCATGCGGTGCACGTAATAAACCTTTTTGGCATGGCCCTCTGTACCTCCCCAACGCTGTATACACACGTTTCTTTTTTAGCATAGCATTCGGCGGCATGGGAGGTGGGGAGGTGCAGGTGCAGGTCCTTGGCCAAAAAGTCGCTGGCGACGAAGACAAACAGCACTCATGTGTCGTGGGCCGCTGAAGTAGAAAGCAAACCCGTTGAAAAGACATTTCAATTTGAATAAAAAGGATGCTTCCTCTATGTGTGGGGTGCGCGCAGGGTGGAGTAGGGTGTAGCAGGGTTGAAGTGGTTGCACGGTTGCCATGGGTTGCCATGGGTTGGCGTGTGTGGCGTCTGCTCAGGTGTGTGGCATGCAAATGCACCTCCTGCAGCCTGACAATAATTCGCATTAGCCAGAAGATTGCGCGAACAAACAGAAAAGCGCAACCGACAGCTGGGGAAAATGCTAGAAAATTGCTTTCCCCCATGGTCAAATATTCAAAAGATAAACTTCCAAACTCAATCGAGCAGAATGCAAAGTTTCGAATGACAACAAGAAACTATTCAAATAAAAAAGGGTAATACAAATACAAATTTTTCAATCGATAGATTTAATTCAATTCATATTTCAATCGATAAAAATTTATAAAATTTCTTCTAAAAACAGAAAGAAATATTTTCGAAAATATTTTTCATTTTTTTATCACATATTTTTGTATTTCTAAACATATATGGTATCTATATATATATAATACTGAGCCACTTTCGAAACTATTTCGATATTTTTCATTTTTTATCACATATTTTTTTAGTTCTAAAAATATATGGTATCTATATATATATAAAAATTGATGCCACTTTTCGAAAATGTTTTCGAAAATATTTGCCATTTTTTCGAAAATATTTTCCATTTCTTTCCCACATATTTTTTTAGTTCTAAAAATATATATTATTATTATTTACCTCTCGAAATTCCTCAAATCCTTGAAACCCCCACACTAACGACACGAGCGGTTGAGAGCATTCCCTGGGAGCAGAACCACAATCACATCTCACTTCAGCACGTCGCTCTGGGAGGGGGGTGGGTTCCCGTTGTTATGGGATGCCAATAACATTGGAACAGCAGGAGGAATCAGCAGGCGGCTGTGGGGCAGCACCACAGGATAACACAGCAGGAGACGGAGCAGCAGCAGCAGCAGCAGCAGCAATGCCGCTGTGGCTTGTCCTTTTTGATTATGCCACTGCCAAAAGGCAAAAAGCAAAGTGCCAAAAAAAAAAAAAAAAACAAGAAGATGCGATGACGACGACGACGGCGAGTCGACGTTTGCTGACTTGGCAACATGAAAACCTTTTTACAGGCCACAAGACCAGAGACTGGCAGCAGCAGCAGCAGCAGCAGAACCTGTGCGAAAAACCAGGAGCCAAGGCGGAGGATACTCCATCTCTCTCTCTCTGTCTCTCCCTCTGGCTAATGCTGCACACAATTGCAATTAGTGTCAGTGTTGGGCAGCCTTTCGACCAGGCCTTAACTTTAAGCCACGTCTGTCCAGCTATTGGCCTGCTTTGCATAACCACAAAGGCAACAATAAAAAAAAAAAAAAGAGAAGACGAAGACGAAGACAAACCGAATTTCCTACTTGTTATGCTTGAAGATTTTGGCATCGGCTCGGGGGACAGCGGAGATTTTTTTTTTTGTGTGTGTGGCATCAGTTTTCTTAAGCTGATTTTCAAGTTTTTCCAGCCAGCGGCCATCAGCCAGCAGCCCGGCAGCCCGGCAGCGTCGCTTTGGCATTCATTTTAATGAATGCAGTCGAGTCCTGGGCATTGTTGTAGTCCTGCTACCTGCTGCCTGCGAGTGCTCTCAACTTGAGACTTTTTCAAGAGAGAGAAAGAGAGACGAGAGAAACGCGAGAGGAGCAATGAAGAAGAGAAACTTTAAGCCGCTTAAAGCCTGAAATTATAGAAACAAATGTTTCTGCCCCCAAAACAGCCACCAGCCACCAGCCACCACCCACCCCCCACGCAAAAAGGATTCTTTCAGTTGAGTGCAAGATTCTTTCGGTTGAGTGCAGGTCCTTCTGCCGGCTTAACAGCTCTTGTGACAAAAGCAAATTAATTGCTTTGGCCCCGAATTTCAATTAACTGCACTTTTTGGTTGAACCAACACGGCAATGGAATGAGAGAGGTGGGTGGGGTAGGATAGGGGGTAGGGGACTTCATCATCATCGTAGTGCATTGTGCGGTGCAACCGCAAGTGCTATAAAGGACACTCCTACATACGGGACACGGGACACGGGACAGGGGACACGGAACACGGGACAGGGTGCATTCTCTTCAGCACCATTTTGTTTTTGTAGCGAACGGCACGACACGGACGTGTAGCACGAATACGAAAGCCAATTCAATTAATTTCCCACCATCCAGCTGCAGCATCCAGCAGCAGCATATGACACCTATGGACCAATGCACAAAGCGCAATCAAGTGCACAATAAAGTGACTGTCGTTCCCAGTCCCAGTCCCAGTCCCTTACCCCACTATAGAGCGACCCTCTTTGTTATCCAAAAAAGTATGCTATAGTTTTTATAACCCCCTTTGATTGCTTCACAAAAGTTTTTGCACCAACGCAAAAAGCAGCAGTAGCAATAGCAGCAGCAGCAGCAGCAGAATGAGGGCAGGCAGGGTAGCGGTGGTGCAGCATGTAATGTAATGTTATATGAGGCATCGGATGATTTATTTTATGTCCCCATTTACGGCACACAATACAGTACAGCACATAAATATATAAAACACAAAGATACGTAATGTAAATGGTGCTGGAAAATATACTTACAGTTTTTTTTTTTTGCTGCGTTGTTTAATAGATTTGCTTGGGTTGGTCATCAAAGGAATTCCTGCGAAAGATGCGAAAAAGATTTTTAAGCAAAAAATTAATAACTTTTTTAAGCATTTTAATTCAATTAGATTTAAATTATAGTAACAAGTACTTTTATATTTAAATAGGATTTCTAACCCTTTTGCGCTGTTCTTTTTTTCATAATTATTATTTATCAAAAGATTTAAAATCAATAAAGTAAATAAAAATATATAAATAAAAATATATAAATAAAAAAATATAAATACATAAATATATAAATATCTAAATATAGATATAAATATTCTGCTACCCTTTTTGTTTCTTACGAGCAGCCTCTGCTCCCCTTTAAATACAGGCCATCGTCGTAGACGATTTATTCTTCAGTTCATCTTCGTTCTTTTCTCGTTTTTTTTTTGACCCAAAAAAGAAACATTCCTCTGTTCATTTTGTTTGCTTCAGAGGCAGGAGAAATTCCTCTATTCATTTTGGTTGCTTAATTTGAAACTCTGCCACCCAAAAAACGCATTTCCACTGGCATTTTGGTATTTATTTTTGTTGTGGCTGCAAATTGGTAGAGCCACAAGAGGCAGCAGCAAGGAGAGCAAGGAGAGCACGTGGAGCAATGAGGGAGAGGCATGGGAATGAGGTGCATGGCGGGAGCATGTGGGAGCAAGAGGTATGACGCGGTAGCAGCAGCACACGACGAGGTGTTGCCAGCACGCGCGACGGAAGTCACGTGATGTGTTCTGTGTGACACGTACGCGACAGCAGTGGCAGATGCAACTCTCCCCCACTCTCTCTCTGCCGCTCCAGTGTTTGTTGTAACTTTTCAATTTGGAGACAAGACAAGGAGGCAGGGAGTCCAGGGAGGCAGCGAGTCTAGGGGAGTCTAGGGAGAGAGGATGTAGCAGCAGGAGTCAGGGAACAGTCAGGGAGAGGAGGCAACAACTGTAGTCCAACGCAGCAGCAGTCACTGCCAGAGATTCATCGCCAGTGAGACGAGCCTTAAAGTCACAAACACAACAAACTCCGCGCGACTCATTAAAATAACTCCGGCGAAGGTGTGTGTGATACTTCCTGCTGCTGCTGTTGCTGCAGTTGCTGCTGCTGCTGCTGCTGCTGCAGTTGCTGCTGCTGCCCCCCCCGCCGGTCGCTGCGCTGTGCTGTGGCACCGAAAACCAGCAACAGGAACAAGAACAACACAGTTCGGCGTCCCAGTTCCGGGTTAAATAATTAAATTTCACTGCACAAAATGGCCAACGGGCATAAGTTACGGCCACGCGTACGGCGTACGGCGTACGGCGTACAGCCGGGCGTATGCGCAACGTTTCATTTTTATTTAACGCGAATGCCTAGCCGGAAGCCAGAATCTCGTTGGTGGCGGGCAGGCGGCAGTATGGCGTGGGGTGGTCCGTTCCAGGTGCAGGTTGCAACGCATATTTCATGGCACTAATGTAGGGACCCCGGTCATAAAATCACAATGTGCAAGGCTCTGCGCGAAGGAAGGCAGTGTAGGCGTGGCAGCATATATGTGAACAAGGTCCAGCCCATGGGGCAGGCTGGCAGCAGGCAGGCAGGCAGCAGCAGCAACTCATTTAAAAAAGTTGTACGCTAAAAAAAAAAATTATTTAAATGGGAATTCCAGAATTTAAGGGAGAAGAGTTAAGAATTTTTTATGCTCTTTCTCTGAAAGAAATAAAAGGTAATAAAATATTGCAAATATCCTCAAGTATTTTGAAGATTTTATAGGATTTTTATAAAATTGTTCGAGTACTGCTAGTTGAGAAATTGGGAAAAGTTAGCATTAATAGGGCTCGAAGGGCAGTTGTTCAAAGAGCCAAAAGACAGATTAAAGCACATTTTATTTTGAGAAATATAGAGACAAAATTGAGTTGAATCTTGAAAGATTTCTTTGAAGGAATTTACTCTTCTCGATCAGAAATTTTTATAAATTTTTAGGGTAATTATTTTTAATGAAAAATACATTCTAACACATTTTTTTGCAAACTATAAGTTATATTGCATATATTTTTATTATTTTTCAAGTTCTTTCTTCCTATAAATTTATCTTCCAAATTTCTCAAACCGTAATTATTTTCTTAAAGTTTCTTACAACTACCTTCATTAAATCCTTATTCCCCGTCTGCAAGAAATAAAAATATTTTTCTTTTTTTTTTGCCAATTTTTCTTGAATTTTTCTGTTCATATTTTTGTATGCAAAAAAATACCATAGCTTCATGGAAAATGTCAGCCATAGCGCGCGGGGTCCTCTATAGTTTTTTTTCTTCTTTTTTATGAGGGAGTAGGGGCAGTTAGGGGGCGTAGATGGGCGTGCCGGTAACACCCCGACATCAGCGTGAAACTACATGGCTGGCTGGGCATAAAAATGGCCATGGGTGCCAGGGGGTAGGGTAGGGTAGGGTGGAGGAGCATGTGTTGAAATGCAAGCTGGATTTTTTTTTTCCCTTCTGCCTCCTCTTCTTCTTGCCCCCTCTGGGGGCACTGCTGCTGGTCGCTGCTGACAAGCGTTGCTCATTAAATTTTATTTTATAATTACACACACCAGCAAACACACACACACACACACACAATTTACATGTAAATATATACGTATGTGTGTGTATGTGTGTGTGTTTGTGTGTTTATTTCCCTCTCATTTAGGAGTTAGGCTTTAATGTTTTGAGGCGACGCGTAATTGGGTCCCGGATAACGCAGATTTTTTTTTTTTTGGTATACCCTATGCGTATAGGGTATTGTTATTTTTAATGGCAGCTTATACGATATTGTCTATAAAATTATTCGGAATTTTCTTCGGTCGCCAATTTAATTTCATATAAATGTTTTATATTTTTTTTCTATATATTTTATTTTTATATATTTTTTTCTTATATATTTTATTTTTATATATTTTAAATTTATATATTTTATATTTATATATTTTATATTTATATATTTTATTTTTATATATTTTATTTTTATATATTTTATTTTTATATTTTCTATTTTTATATATTTTCTATTTATATTTTCTATTTTTATATATTTTATATTTATACATATATTTTTTTTCTATAGACCCCAGGGCTTTGTTTCTGTGTTTGTTGTTTGAGCGAGCAATGGGTCGAAAGCAATGCCAGCGGGCCGAGTGCATTGCGTGGGAGAGGATCAAAGCTCGTGCATAAAGCGGGAGAGCTGAGACTGGGAGAGGGTGAACTACAGCAAATTTTGACTCTCGCTCTGTTGCTCAGGTAGCTCAGGTGCTTTTTCTACATTCTTCACGGGAGCACAGAAGACAAACAACAGATTTCCGACTCACAAAATTGTGTTGCTTTTGCTATATTTTGTTTTATTTAGATTATGCAGATATATTCCCAAATTTTTAAAAATATTATTACAAACTCCTTTTTGCAAGGATTCATCTTTTAAGGGTATCCTAAAGTTTCCCTCTACAAAATCCAGAGTGATTTTCCTTCTCCTTTTTTTTATAAATATTTTTTTTTGGTATGTTCTCTCGCACTGTTTCCTACTCCAGGAGCTTAGAAGACCATGACGCAGGCACATTACACTCCGTTTCACGAATTAGTGCCAGGGCACAGCAGCAACAAAAACAATTGGGTGAATGTTGATGGTTGGGGTAGTACGGGTCATGGGGTTTTTTGGGTGTATGTTAGGAGTCTGCAGCAGGGGGCAGGCAGGCAGACGGTGATTAAACTAAAGTGTTCGAAAGTTAATTGGCGCAACAACAACAGCAACAGCAACAATTATACTTAGCCACTATTATGCCTCACGCTTGAATGGGCAGCAGTTGTGGGCGGTGGCGGAGGCGGACTGAAATATATATCCCCATCCTCTTTACGATTCGATACGATGCGATACGGAACGAAACTAACGGCACTTAAACCAAATGACCAACGCGCGCTGGGCACAATGGACAGCTAAACGCGTAAAAGTCGTGTGGAAATGTGTCCGAGTTGAGTGGAGTGGAGTGGAGCAGCCACGTATTGGGCGGGAGGAGGTCCTACTATGTTTAGTTACATTTTGGGGGGAAAATGGGTTGACAAATGTGTGCGAGTCATCGGTAGAGGAGTCGATATACACGATATACTTTATGCTTTATTGATAATTATTATAACTCCTACAAATGCTTCAATCTGTTGTTGTATTTTTCATACAAAATAAAATAAAATAAATAAAATTTTAATCAAATAATTCCCCTAGACGTTATCGATAATTATCGATACTACTAAAACTTACAAAATTCTTCGTTCTATCGATTTAAATTTAATTCAAATTTAATTTAAATTTCATTTCTTTTAACAAAATATTTAGAAATTTCTGTCTAAAAATCCACTTAATTTGGCCACTGTAACCCAGAAAAAAAAAAAAATTGTTATTCTAGCAATAACCAAAACCCATTTCCCATTTCAGCCAATATTCCTTGTTTTTTTTTTTTTTGTGCCCACAAATTGGCATTATTTAAAAATGTCGATGGGTCACGCTGTTTGAACGAACGCTCCTCCTCGTCAACGTCAAGCGTCAAGCGTTAGCTAGGAAAGCGTCCTTTATGGCTAAAGTACTTGTACTTGTAGGTCCTTTGACTGCTGCTGTTGTTGGGTTGTTTGGGTTGTTGTTTGGGACGCTTGTCGTGTAATTGAAAACGGTTATTGGCAAGTTAATGGCTCAAACGAACCAGAAACCACTAGCCAGTAGCCAGTGGCCAGTAGCCCATAGACCGTAGCCGTAGCAATAATTGACTATTTTGTATGCTAAAACCCCCACCATTCTTTTTGTTTTCCCACAGATTACCCTCGAGTGGAGGTGGGCCCACAGAACCCCATGCGCATTGAACGCGATCATGTTGCCAAGCTGGAGTGCCGTGTGGACGCCAAGCCGATGGTCAGCAATGTGCGTTGGTCACGCAACGGCCAGTATGTGAGTGCCACGCCCGTGCATACGATCTATCGTGTGAATCGCCATCATGCCGGCAAGTACACCTGCAGTGCGGACAATGGCCTGGGCAAGACCGGCGAGAAGGACATCGTTCTCGATGTGCTCTATCCGCCAATTGTTGTCATCGAATCGAAGACGCACGAGGCCGAGGAGGGCGAGACCGTGCTGGTGCGCTGCAATGTGACCGCCAATCCGTCGCCGATTACCATCGAATGGCTGAAGGAGGGTGCACCCGATTTCCGTTATACGGGCGAGCTGCTCACCCTCGTCGCGGTGCGGGCGGAGCATGCGGGCAACTACATCTGCCGCTCGGTGAACATCATGCAGCCGTTCAACACGAAGCGTGTCGAGGGTGTGGGCAACTCTACGGTGGCGCTGCTGGTCCGCCATCGTCCCGGCCAGGCGTACATTACGCCCAACAAGCCGGTGGTGCATGTGGGCAATGGTGTGACGCTCACCTGTTCGGCCAGTCCGCCCGGCTGGCCGGTGCCGCAGTATCGCTGGTTCCGCGACATGGACGGCGATGTGGGCAACACCCAGAAGATACTCGCCCAGGGACCACAGTTCTCCATACCCAAAGCGCATCTGGGCAACGAGGGCAAGTACCATTGCCATGCGGTCAATGAGCTGGGCATTGGCAAGATTGCCACCATCATACTGGAGGTGCATCAGCCGCCGCAGTTCCTGGCCAAGCTGCAGCAGCACATGACGCGCCGCGTCGGCGATGTGGACTATGCGGTGACGTGCAGTGCCAAGGGCAAACCGACGCCACAGATCCGCTGGATCAAGGATGGCACCGAAATTCTGCCCACCCGCAAGATGTTCGACATCAGGACGACGCCCACAGACGCTGGCGGCGGCGTGGTGGCCGTCCAGACCATCCTGCGTTTCCGGGGCAAGGCCCGACCCAATGGGAATCAACTGTTGCCCAGCGATCGGGGCCTGTACACGTGCCTGTACGAGAACGATGTGAACTCGGCCAACTCGTCGATGCATCTGCGGATCGAGCACGAACCGATCGTCATCCATCAGTATAATAAGGTGGCCTACGATATGCGCGAGTCCGCCGAGGTGGTGTGTCGCGTCCAGGCCTATCCCAAGCCCGAATTTCAATGGCAATTCGGCAACAATCCCTCGCCCCTGACCATGTCCTCGGATGGACATTACGAGATAAGCACCCGGATGGAAAACAATGACATTTACACCTCCATTTTGCGCATTGCACATCTGCAGCACTCCGACTATGGGGAGTACATCTGCAGGGCGGTCAATCCGTTGGATAGCATTCGAGCGCCCATCAAACTGCAGCCGAAGGGACAGCCGGAAAAGCCCACCAATCTCAAGGTGCTGGAAGTGGCTCACAATTTTGCGGTACTCGCCTGGCTGCCCGGCTTCAATGGCGGCTTTATGAGCACCAAATATTTGGTTAGCTATCGCCGCGTGGCCACGCCCAGGGAACAGCTGCTGGCGGACTGTTCGGGCCATGGCTATATACCCAGCTATCAGGTGTCGTCCAGTGCCGCGAATGTGGCCGCCCACGAGTGGATTGAGTTCAATTGCTTCCGCGAGAATCCCTGCAAGCTGGCGCCCCTCGATCAGCATCAGAGCTACATGTTCAAGGTGTACGCCCTCAATGCCAAGGGCACCTCGGGCTACTCCAATGAAGTGCTGGCCACCACAAAGGTCAGCAAGATCCCGCCGCCGCTGCATGTCAGCTATGATCCCAATTCGCATGTCCTGGGCATCAATGTGGCTGCCACATGTCTGTCCCTCATTGCTGTCGTCGAGTCGCTGGTGACGCGCGACGCCACGGTGCCCATGTGGGAGATTGTCGAGACGCTGACGCTGCTGCCCTCGGGCAGTGAGACGACATTCAAGGAGGCGGTCATCAATCACATGGCACGCACCGCACACTACACAACGGCCACGGCATCGTCTTCGTCATCGTCATCGGGCAGGAATGGGGCACATTTGGGCGAGGATCGCACCATGGCACTGGCAGAGACAGCAGGACCCGGACCCGTGGTGCGCGTAAAGCTCTGCCTGCGCTCCAATCACGAACATTGCGGGGCCTATGCGAATGCAGAAAGTAAGTTGCAAAATCTCCCTTTTAATTCAGTAATTTTCGGCTAATTTTCGGATAATTTTGTACTAATTTTCGACTAATTTTCGTCTAATTTTCGACTAATTTTCGGATAATTTTGGACTAATTTTTGAATAATTTTCGATTAATTTTGGACTAATTTTTGACTAATTTTGTACTAATTTTCGACTTATTTTCGACTAATTTTCGACTAATTTTGGACTAATTTTCGTCTAATTTTGGACTAATTTTGGACTAATTTTTGGCTAATTTTTGGCAAATTTTCCACTTATTTTTGGCTGATTTCTCCCACACCTCAACAGTTGGAAAATCCTACATACCCAACAATTCGTCCATCACCACCTCGGCGCTGGTGGCCATCGTTATTGCTTCGTTATCCTTTCTGGTGTTTTTGGCTTTGCTTTATGCCTTTTGTCGCTGTCGGCGTACGCATGCCGCCAAAAAGCAAGCAGCCGGTGGCACTGCCACAACGACAACCACAACAACAACGACGACGACGACAACGGGGCCCGGGGCCAAGGAGTATGACCTGGACGATACCCCAACATCCGCTTCTGACCCGCAGCAATCCCAACAGCAGCAACAGCCACCGAATCTGCCGCCACCACCGCCGTATTATCCCAGTGGCACTTTGGACAGCAAGCAAGACGGCAGCGGTGGCATGGAGCTGACCCTTACGGCCCTGCACGATCCTGACGAGCAGCTGAATATGCAACAGCAGCAGCAGCAGCAGCAGAACGAAGCTCTACACAGCGGAGGAATGTACCATCAGCCACAGGCGGCAGCATCGGCCAAAGCCATTTTGGGGCTCTACGGTGGCGGCGGTGGCGGCGGCGGTGGCAGCCAGCACTCGAATGGCTATGGCTATCATGTGACAAGTGCCATTGGTGTGGATGGCGACAGCTATCAAGTGATGCCGTCCGCAGCAGCAGCAGCAGCAGCGGCAGCAGGAGGACATGGTGCAGGCGAGTGTAAGTACAGCCAAGCCAAAATGTTAGCACATAAATTAAGAAGATAAATTGGGAAGGAGATGCATCTTGCATTATCTGGGGCATATATTTTCCCTTGCCAACATTTACCTTAGGGCGTAGCTCGTAAGGCTGGCTTACAGCCAAAGAGAAATTTCAGTCCTATCTGGAATTATTTGCGTGGATAATACGGCTTTTATATGTCCCTTAAAACATTTCCTCAAACCCAATATTTTTTTTTTGGGAATTTGGCACAAGATAATATCAATACAGCCAATGAAAAATGTTAGTTATTCCCAAATAATTTCCTAAATTAAGTAGAAAAATCTACGAATTTTCTCTGCTCATTAAAAGCAGCATTTTCCATTTTCCATGGCATGCATTTCCATACCAGCATTTTTCCTTGGGTGTATTGAGTATTTCGTTCATTTTTGGGGCAAACCCCGGCGACAACTTATGAAGAGCCATGGCTCCAGTGGGGGGGAGTGAGGCTTGGGGCATCGGGCTGTGGCAAGTGCCATGAGGCAGCGCGTAGCGTATGTGTATGTGTGTGTGTGCGTGTGTGTCTTGATTAAGCGACACATTTTTCGGTGCAGATTTATGGCCGCCATTTCGATGCTGTCCCCCCCTGCACTGTCCCCTACCCCTCCTGATTCACGTCTCTTGTGCCAGAGAGAGTTTTTGGCCGTAATTGCATTTCATGTCAATCTAGAGGCGGCAAACAGGCAGGCAGCGCAGGCAGCGCAGCGCAGCTCCTGCTCCTCATCCTCATGCTACTCCACACTTACCCGGCTACTCATGCAAATGCAACGCTCTCGCTGGCACTCGCTGGAAATCTGTTCTGTTCGGTTCTGTTCTGTTCCCCTCTCGAGTGTTTGGTGTCCGAGTGTCCGGCATAAGCAGCTCGCTCGCCTTGGCAACCCATGGAATGACACCACCACCACACCACACCACACCACCAATCATGCTTCATGCTGGAGGGGACACGGGGACACGGACCGAAAAGTAGACGTCGAGTCGTAATTCCAATTAAGTGAGAATTAAACCGTTATCCTTTGCCTGGCTTTGTTCCGGTCGGGGCCGGGGGCGGGGGTGAGAGAGGGGATTTCTTTTATTATTTTTTGCGCTCTTAATTGGTTTTAAGTCGACTCAAGTGCCCATGACATGCCAGAGAGCTGTTTTATATACATATATATATATATATATATATGTCTGTATCATAGCCAACAAATCAAATTGCGCACAGAATCGTTTTTGATTGGTTTTTTTGAAGTGTGGAATTTGTCCTTTTTTTTGTGCCTTTCGGTTTAGATTTTATTTTATTATGGTTGATTAATCAAGGGAGAGGATTTTTGTAAGCAAATATAAATCTTTCTTAATGCATTAAAATTCTCTGCGTAATTCTGACTTAAGGACACTCCACATTAAATATGATTTGAGCAATTAAACAAGCTGGAAAGCAATTGAAATATTAACTTTTTGTTGCCCAAAATAAACTTCGTTCAGGAACTCCCACGACAGCTTAAAGAAGTCAGAGAGCACTTATACTTTAATCCGATTATGCAGGAGAGAACTGAACCCCAGACCCAAAAACGAGACCATGAAAAGGAAACCACGACCCCAAATAGCAACCGACCCCAACCACCCTCTGCCGCTTTCACCTGAGTTTTCATCAGAGTTGTCACAGAAAAATACACAAAGAATGAGCACTTCACACCTAAATGAAAAGCAACATGTACCCCGGGTAGCAACCCAAATGCGAGGGGTGACCAAATACGAGGAAAATTTACGTGACGCCATCCCTTCACTGAAACTGAACTGAACTGAGAAGCTGTTGTTACACGATAGGGTTTTCACTGGCGCTTATTGGGTAAAAAAAAACTCCTAAAATTGTGAAAAGTTCATAAACGGGTGCAATATACATATATCTTTTGCATGAAAAAAAATATATAAAAAGCAATCGAAAACATTACAAAAAAAATTATAAAAACAGTATTAAAAAAAAACATTGGAAATTGATTTAAGAAAATACCAAATATAAAAAAATACTACAGAAAATACTACAAATAATATTAAATAATATTTAAAAAAAACTACAGAAAATGTCAAAAACTAAAATAAATCCAACAAAAAAGTTAAAAACGATGAAGGAGGGCCCACACTACATCACATTTAAACAAACAAAAATTAAAAAAAAAACTAAATCAAATTAAAAAAAATAAATCAAATATAAAAAAACTAAAACAAATTTTAAAAAATCTAAATCAAATTAAATAATAATAATTAAGGCGCTAAAACAAAAATACCAACAAATGCAAGAGGTGTGACCATGCCCTACCTTTCAGAGTGTAGAAAATTTTGATGTTGGTCTTTGAAACACCTGAAAACCGAAATAGAAATTGGAAGGGTGACCGAACGAGCATTCTCATTTCTGCAACATGTTGAAAGTTAAATGGTGGGGCAGGCAGCCCCTTATCCCTTACTCTTTTCTCCTCTCCGTTTCGTAAGCGACTAAAAGAGCGAATTTTAATTGTGCTGGTCGCCGGTGCTCGCCTTTGTTGCTGCAACTCCTTTTGCTCTTTTTCGTCTCTGCCAAGCGTCAACTTAATTACTATTTCTCTATCCCCCCCCCACCTCTCACACTTGTCCTAACACACAATCCCACCACACACACACACACACCCACACATACACTCTTAAACCCACACACTCACACATTTGGGTCACAAAACACTTCCACATCGTTGGTGGTTCGGTGTCGGTGTGTGTGTGTGTGTGTGTGGTTGCAACCAAAGCAGGACCACTTGAGGCGACACCAGTAGCCAGCGGCAACAACAACAGCAACCAAAAGCAACAGCAGCAGAAACTACAACAAAATTCAGCACGCGCCAATCTAACGAAGCAACCCACCACCATCAGCAACATCACCAACACCATCTCCAACAACACCACCAAGAACCCTCTCACCACCAAGAACCCTCCTCACACTCACACTCACAGCCCCCCACTCACAGCCCCCCACAACTCCAATGCCAACACCTCAAACTCAACCTTAAAGCGGAAGAACCATCTGGGAATAGAGAGGGAGAGGGCGGCGGCTATGCTGACCGCAGCCACGGCGGCAACAACCACAGCTCTGGCAACCACCATTACAACAACATCACGTAATGCCAAAACCGCAACAACAACTACAACGCTGGCCATCACAGGTAACCCACCCCCCACCCTCACCCAACGCCATCAACGTTGGAGTCTCCCCCCACAGTGCGGCGGAGCAGGAGGCGGTGAAAGAGACACTTAAACTTTTGCACCACAGCATACTATGCCAGCCGACTGTATACAGTGTACAGTGTACACACCACCCACCCAAAAATTGTTGCTGTTGCACCTCTTCACAAAATTACGAGCACCCAAGCCAAAATGTTTCATTTTTTTTTTCGTTTTTTTTTTTTTTTTATATCTGCATCTGCACCATGCACCACCACTCTACTCTCTTGTTGATGTTTTTTGTCACTAATTGTTGCACACAAATGTTTTTTAAATGGTGTGGGGCGGGAGGGTGGGGGAAGATACTAAAGTTGTAAACGAATTTATGGTGGAATTTGTGGTGAATGTTGATGAAAATTCTATGGGCAGCGACAAATTTGAAAATGCTGCACAACCAGACTAGGCTAGGGAGTACTTGACGCTCAATGAAAGTCTTTTGGCTATCAAATATCCACTCTTCTCTTGAATATTCATGAATTTTTATTTATTATTTTATTTATTTATTTTTATCATTTTCCGTTATCTTTTATTGCAGACTGTCTATTATTTATTTATTGGCTTCACTTTCTTTTCATTTCATTGATTGAGTATTTTCTGTCCTTTCAGTCTGTAAAAATTCGAAGAAGAAAAATTCAAAATTATCAAAATTAAAATTTAGTACAACGAAATTTCGGAAAACCTTTTTAGACATATGTATATAATTTCAAAAAGCCTAATTAAAAATCAAAGATGCCCAAAAAGAGAAGTCACTGCAGGCCGTGTGCACCGTAAAGCACCGACCAATCCAATATTTGATATGCAAAAGACTGGGAGTGGTAACGGTGCTACTCCTCCTACAGGATACTCTAAGTATTGCCGCCTGCAGATAATTTCAAACCAAATTATGGTGCATAAATCCTCAAAGATTTAGGAACATAAATGGGACCCAGAGCATGCCGCGTCGAAGCGTAAACAGGAGTCACAACACAGACACAGGAGGATTGTGAGCAAATCCATTGCGCTAAATTCATTAATCTTGTTCTATAGTGGGATCTTCGGCGCTCGCCAAGATCGGAATCGCGGAAGCACAACTAGTTCCGACACTACACATTATCCCATTCGATATTATTCAGCTGTTTCCAAATTTCATCTATAAACATCAATTTCACGTACTGCTCCCTGGCTAAATTGATTTGTTTTTGTGATCAAATCCAAACACAAAAATCGCTAGTCGATTTTGAGAGACTTGAGAGACCATAAGACAAAATTTTAAAATAATAAAAAAATACATTTACAAGAGCAGAAAATTTGTTAAAATTTGTTTGCTAGTACTCAGGTAGATTTTGTACTTGTGTGTGTGTGCGTGCACATGTAGGTACATGCAGGTACAAGAATTGAGCAACTGTTAAATAGCATCCTTACAGATGTGGAAGCGCGAAAAGTGTTGGTTGTCGCTTTTTGTTCAAGGCGAAGAGACGAAGACTGCAAAATGATTTTAGTATTTTGCTTTGGTTGCTGCACTCGGCTGATCTGTCGGCAATTATCTATTTTTGTTTATTGCTCTCTCGTTCATACTGGCTGCTTTTCGGTTGCGTTCTGCGTGAATTGAAATAAAAAAAAATAAATAAAAATAAAAATTTAAAACGATGGAAGAAAGGGGCGTAGAGAGTACGTAGAGAGCGTGTTAAATGTTTAAGCATGATTTTTCGAGGGGGCTGCCCTCGGTTTTTCTTCCATTCCTGCGCTAGTTCCTAGTTCCCTTTCCTTTCTTGGATTAAATCTTTAAGCCTGTCCTTAATTATGCAAGCAAAATGGTAGCAAAAAAAAACCCATCAGAGTGTATGTTTCTGATGAGAATGACTTGGCTTAATACATCTATGGAGGAGGGGTTCCGTGTTTTAGTGTGTGTGTGTTTTCCAATTAACCCATGTGACTTTCAAGTTTCCTCTCCACTGCCGAAGCACTTTAACACGCACCCAGCAGCAAGCACCTCGTTCTGGCACCTTTTTGTCGATGCACAACTACATAAATATACATATACGTAAATTCCTCCTGGCCAGCGACAGCCCTAATTAAGACCCAAAAATGTTGCTAATTGTTCCAGGGTCGAGCAACAATTCGAATGAGAATAACTACAGTAATGCCAGGGATCTGTCGCAGGAGGCTCTGTGGCGGCTCCAATTGGCTGCGGCCCAATCCCAGCAAATCTATGTGGAACGACCGCCATCGGCGTTCAGCGGTTTGGTGGATTACAGCGGCTATCCGCCGCACATTCAGACCGTCACCAGTTCGCTGAGTCAACAGAATTTCGGACAGTCGGTTGGTGTAGCAGGTGCATCGGGAACGCAGCCCCTGGCACCGCACGAAATGCTGCAGGCGGCCCAGCGGTATGGCACACTGAGGAAGTCGGGAAAACAGCCACCTCTGCCACCGTTGCGCAAGGATCTACAGCACCAGCAGCAGCAGCAGCAACAGAAGCCGCAACAGCAGCAATTAGGTGAGTGTTCAGTCATTTCGATGTATTTCGACTTATTGTGTATTTTTAGACTAAAAACTTATCGTTATATCGATAAAAATCGACACAAATAAATAATTATTTTTTTTTTATGGAAAATATATATTTAGCGCGAGACATGCACTAACTTTGATATTTTGCAAGGAAAGTATCGACTTACATATATCGAAAAAAAGGGGAATCTATCGATATCGAAAATAATCGATAATAAGGATGAAAAACCGAAAATTTAAATCGTAAATATTGTATATAACGAAGGAAAAATTTCAATTATTTAATTAATTTAATCTCAAAAAATCAAATACTTCCAAAATATGGAAAAGCTCAAAATGTTATATTTCTTATCAAACTTGAGCTCAAACAGCACAAAGAAATCGATATATATGTCATCCGCTTGCAACTACTGACCGTTTTTCTTAGCAATAATCCTTCTTTTGGCCGAATCCCAAGCTGCAATCCTCAATCCTTATCCAAATCGGTTGAGCAGACTAAGAAATCAGTTTGATTGATTATGCACTTAAGTGTTGGGGAAATGTTTGGATAAGAGTTTTGCTGGTGCTGCCTGCTGGATGCTGCCTGCTGCTGCTGCTGCTCCAAGCTGATGCCTTGCCAGATAAATAAAATAGAATTTCCTCACTGTCAGGACAATGGCAGGCAAGGACACGCCATGCCAAGCATACCCCCACCCTCCACTCCACTCCAGACCCAATCCACATATAGAATTTGCATCTGTATATCCTTTTATGCAGCAGTACAACAGCAGCAGCACCAGCAGGAACACCAGCAGGATAAATGCACATAAAATAGTCAGCTCTAGGACACAACCCGTTACCACCACCACACCACCTCCTATTCCAGGGTATGCGCCTTCTCTTCGCATCTATCAAAAACAACAAATCGCTTGCAGCGACAACTATCGCAGGCTCCTCTTCTTCTCTCTCCTCTTCAACGAAAAACACCAACGAAATAGGAGTAAAAATACTGGAAAAATTCCAAAAACAAACTGGCGAAAATCCAAGCGAGAGGGAGAGAAATATATGCAATATAGAGCAAGGAGGGAGAAAGCAGGATATAGTATAGGTAGAGTTGGTGCAAGTGCGAGTGCGAGCGCTATTAAAAATGTAAAATGCAAGACCAGAAAATATTTTACAAAATCAAACAACGCTGGCAGCTGTAAGTGAAGTGAATCACTGAAGAGAAACCGAACACATGCACACACGCACACAATACAGAGATACAAATATAAACACACATACATATGCATAGAGACTGAGAGAAAGGCAGTACTCTAGTACCATGGGAGATTGAAGTGGAGACAGTGGAGAGGCAGACAGTGCACTGCTGCTGTGGTGGGGAGTTTGTAAATAAAGTGTAAAAAACTTATAAGTGAAGAAAAATGTAACGTTCTTTGTGGGTGTATTTTCGGATGATTACAATTCCATCTATCGATAGTAAAATATATAATAGAAAAAATATAAAAATAAAATATATAAAAAATATAAAATATAAAAAATATAAAATATAAAAAATATTAAATATAAAAAATATTAAATATAAAAAATATTAAATATAAAAAATATTAAATATAAAAAATATTAAATATAAAAATAAACTTTAATATAAATATAATTTAAATCGGTAATTCTTGTTCTTCTGTAAAATCTACTCTCTTAAATCTTCCATTAATATCATTAAAATATCGAATCTATGTCATGAGATTCATTTCTGTTCGACGGCTCTGTAATTTCCATCAACTATTCATTGCGATGCTGCAAACCACAGAGAACGAACATCAAAGCCCTCCTGGTTTTACCTCAGCAATTGATTGGTTCTCCCCATTGTCCTGTGTGGGGGCCAAATGCCACATGGAATGCATAAAAAGGATACCAAATGCGAATGCTTACTGCTTTTACTGCCACTGCCACTGCATTTTGCTCCATCTAGTTTGCGGTTTGTTTCAGTATGCGCCACATACTGCACGGGTCATGGGTCATGGGGCAAGTGGCAAGGGGCCGTCTGCGTGATTTTTTCTAGTTATGCATAAGATTTGCTTCCTTTCACATTCGTATCTGGTTCTGTATCCGTGGTATCTTCTAAATGCTCCTTCAATTAGACAGTCAGCCAAGGAGAGAGAAAGAGAAAGGGGGAACTAACCACTGCGGTGGTCTCGTCTCTCCACAGGATGGACCCCAAAACAATTGTTTTCCCAACCATTGAGCGGACGACAGCGGGGTGGACGACAGCTCTTTCATATTTAGCCGTTTACATTATGAACTGCTTCTAATCGGCTTAAAGGAGAAGCTGCCGCTGCTGCTGCAGGACCAGCTGCAAGAACTGCATGGAGCAGCAAAAAACATTTCAATTAAAACAAAAGCCATGGCCAAAGATTCGCAACCGGAGGACTCTTTGTCTCTGTAGCCTCTGCTGCAGCAGTCGTGTGCCGCATTTTTGGCCACAAAGCAACGAACCAAAAGGAAGACCAAAAAGACAGTAGGCCAGGCCAGGCCGGACTGCGGGACTATGAAAATATGCCAACTCAAGACAAGGAAAAACAAAGCAAAAGGGGGAAGAGGCATAGAGTTGAGTGAATGTTGTAAATACCCTGAAAGAGAAATACAGCAAGCGATAAAAACATTAAAAAAAACTATGTTAAAAATTATGTATCGATAAATATTCGATAAATAAAAACAGCAGTAAAAGACAATTAATGTTAATCGATGGGAAATCTGAGTAATCGATAATATATCGAAAGTTTCACTTTTTGATCCACTTTGAAACGCATTTATCGATAAATAATCGAATTGAAGACCCAAATACAGGCCCACATAATCTACCCTGTCAAGATACAGCCCTATTCTCACGTTAGAAAATTCCTTCCACTCTCCAAAACAAACAAAATTCCAAAATTTGAATACCCCTTCGATTGAAAGTGCAGAAAAAATGCAAGCAAAAAAACACCGATAGAAAAAAAAAGGAAAGAGGAAAGGATGCGAAGGACAGACAGAGAGTGTCAGTTGATGCCTTTAGATGAAGACGACTACGGAGAGGAGATGCCTGGCTTCAGTTTGCTTTTATGCTGTTACCATCTTTGCTTTTTCGCCTGCCTCTCTGACGATGGCCTCTCCTGCTTGAACCTCTTCAGCCAGTACCTTCCCACTTCTACAGTAAGTGGAGTGGAGTGCAGTGGAGGAGTGGCCCCCATTCGAGGGCCAGTTTAAAGCAATAAAAACAAGGAACAGCAACAACAACCGACGAATCTTGTTAACCCTCTCTCTCTCTCTATCTATCTATCTCTGTGCATCTCTCTGACTCTATTTGACTTTGATGACCATAGGAAGCAAACGTAGATAGAAATGGAAAAGCAAGCTGCACGAAAGTATTTTCCGCTGTTGTGTGTTCCATGCCATGCCCCAAAAATTGCTACTCGCCAAAAGTACAGTATGCAATGCTTTTGACTTTTCTACGATTTTCGCAATTCAATTGCCGATTTGCGGGTGGTTGGTGGGGTGGAGGTGTGTGTTTGCCCACAGACAAAAACCCCAAATCCAACGGACAAATGGAGGACCAATACAAATCAGGAAGCGCGTTCTTTCACTCTATTCGCTGGACTGAATTGCAACAGAGTCCCGAGTGCCATTGGCATTGGCATTGCATTGCATTGCAGTTCTTGAAATCATTTTCTGGGCACTTCTTGTGAAAATTTGACGAATTTCTGGAAATTTTCTAACGCAACGTTAACGGAATTTGTGATAAGAAATTTCTAACGATTAATTCAGAGTAACTTTTTAAATATGCTGAAAAATAAAAAATACTGTACACCAATTTAGGGTGCCGATTATTTCAGAATAAACTGAATAACAAAAATACTTAAGCCCAAATAATCGAATTTAAAAATTTTCAACTATAAATTTCCACCAAAATTAATCCCGAAAAATAAATCAAACACTTCCACAGTCATAAATCTTTTTAATTTAATTTTAGTTCGTTTTTTTTTCTCCAACAGAATTGAAAATCCACAAATGCGAGTAATCATAAATATTGTTTGGTTATCCATTAAATTTGTTGGTCGTGTTATTCCCGTTGATTAGATTTCCCAGCGTTTTTCCACTCGGTTTTTGTGTTTGTTTTGTTGCTCCCCTCCACTGATTTTTTTTTTGGGCAAACGAAATGCAAAAATTAACAATTGGAAGCATATTAACCGCATCAATTTCCGTAGGGAAGTAGGGAAAACACACACACACACACACACACACGCACACACAGGACTACAATGTACACAGATCATTAAACATACATTCAGGGGAGGCAGAGGAAAAACACAGACACTGAAACACACACGCAGACACACAGATACTCACGTAGTACACACCTTCACAGCATTATTTATTACGCCGCCATGGGGCGCCCTGGCCACAGCTTTCGACAAATTTTTTGGCAAAACATTTTACGTAATAAATTTATTTTAATTACAACGCCAAAAGTGCGGCTGTTTCGGGGGCAGGGAAGGGGGATCCATGCCGGAGATTCTTCCTCCAAAGGATGGGGGGGGGGGCATGGCATGGCATGGCAGCGTGGTGGAGGCTGTTGTGTGGTTGGTAATGAATGCGCTTCAATTAAATGAAATATTCATAGGCATAAATACAAGAGCGGACCCACGTAAAAGGCAGCAAGAGCAAGTGAGACAGAAAGACAGAGAGAGAGAGAGAGAGAGAGAGAGAGAGAAAGACCAGAGTTAGGAGAGGCAAGCAGAGTGCAAGAGATGAGGAGGAGTACGGTGTACGGTGTACAGAGAGGATCAGGGCAAAAGACAGGCATCGCAGACACAGGCAGACACCTTGCTGCGGCATGTTTTATGAGCCAACAAAAGCCATCCCGACTATCAGCTGACGATGAGGTGAACAGAAGGTGGTAACGCGAAGTGTAAGGGTTAAAAGGAAGCTGACAATGAAGAGGAAAGGTAAAACCAGCACTGTACGAAGAGCCAAGGTAAAGGTAGAGTTGGACAAAGGGTACATGCGGGTGTGTAATGGTAAAAAGAGACTGCGGCCAGGAGTCAACATTAAGCGACTTGTATAGCGATACGCTGTACTCTACAGTGTGTACTCTACACAATGAAAGTCAGATACTCTACAGCTAAAAATTCACATTGTATCATCAGAATATATTTCAAATTTGTTTCAAAAACTACAAACAAATTAAAGGGCCTTAAGAAAACTAATCAAAGAGTAGGAAAATCTATAAAATATATGCTGCTAAAAGCTAATTTCAATTCGACTTACCCAATCATCAAAATGGCTTTTCAGGATTTTGCCTGTAAAATTATAAAACAAAAAATGTGTATTAGATGTAGCAGCGCATTAAATGGGAATTACAAGTGCATTTAATGCACTGCATTACAGTGAGCTTAATTGGTTTAAAACTGTTTTAATGTGAACACATTTCTTACATTAAGCATTTAAATTATTTAATATTAATTGAACATTGACCCACAAAAAAAAGTTTTACACTCGAAAACTTTACTTTGTGTTTGGCTCTCAGCCGAGGTTTGCATGTAATTTATGAATACCGACCCGATTCATCCTCCATTCAATAGTTAATCAACTCTTTTCCCACCCCGAAAATAAAATAAAAAGGGAAAATAAAAAAGCTTGTTGGAAAAACTCATTGCCAGCCCATTGGAGCCGTTTTGCAGCTTGTTAATTACATGGCAAAGGGAAAATGGGTTTGTGTGCTGTGGAAAGTGGAAGGGTGTCCTGTTGGTCGAGTGGTGGATGGTTAAAAGGGAGAGGCTGGTAGGAGGAGGAGGAGGAGGCCAGTGTAATGCATCTTTTCAAACAATTTACCAATTTGGCTGTAGGTTGTCTGTCTTTTCTGTTTTGGCCAGGAGCCCCCCCTACTATCCCACCCAACCGCTTTCAACCCATTAAATGTTTATTAGGCAATGAAACATAACAACAAGCGACCGACCACTGACCACCGAACGAACGAACGAACGAACGAACGTTGGTATAAAGCTCAAACGACCGTGTCCTATTTTGTGCTGCTGCTGTGCTCCGGTTCTTGATGTTTTAGTCCAAAAGTCCCCCCCACCCTGCCCCACGCTACGAAACACTCGCTTGAAAAGAAAATCAAAATATTGGGAGGAGTGTCCCCCCCTAAGTGCTACGAGAGAAACTCTACCCTTTATTTTTTCTATTCTTAGATTTTTTTAGTGATTTATGAAAAGTCTGTACTGAAAATATTTAATCTTGAGAAAAAAGCATGCAAAAAATACTTTAAAATAGTTCAGTCTACCGGCTTTTTCAGAAAATATTGAATAATAAAATACAGAATAAAAAAAAAATCTGAATATACTTTAAAATAAAAATTCACCTACGAGATCTATGTATTATCTACATTAAAGAATTCCTCATAGGCGTACATATGTTCATCCCCGATATCGACCAATCCACCCCAAAAACACTCCACAATTACCGGGGTATAAAAGCAGCAGCAGCAAAAAAAAAATAAGCGTTAATTGAGTTTTCCAAGCGAAAACTGTTTGAGTTGGTTGCGGTTAGGAGGGGTAAAAGGGTGTTGGGGAAAACAGCACCGGCACAGAGACAGAAATCAGTGGGAAAAGCTTAGCTGCAAATGCATTTGGCTAAAAACCAAACAAAACTCTGCGGCAACGGAGATAAATTCTGTGCTGTGTGCATCAGGAAAACGAATCTGAAAAGTATTTTATTGTGCCAGACTTTCCACTTCCACTTGACTTGAAAGGGGTGGTGGGATGAGGGTGAGGCTAGAGGTGACTGGATTTGTGGAAAATGCAGGAAAATGTATTTATGCAAAAGTTGCAATTGTCAGAGAGGCGTGGCGTGGCGAGGCGAGGCACAAGTCAAAGTGCATAAAGTGTTGCCTCCAAATCAGCGCGAAAGTGTGTGTGCATGGAAGAAGAAGTGTCAGAGAGGTATTGTATAGAATAGAAGGACAGGACAGGATATGGTGGCAGGCAGATGATTCAGGTGTTATATACATACATATATAGGGTGACAAGTGGTGGTGGCTTGTGTGTGAAGTGTTTTGGCATTTGAATTCAGTTTTCCCGTAGATATAAAAGTCAGCAGCAGCAGCAGATCCACACACGCTTCAAATCACGCCAAATACAAAATGAAAATACTCGTATGGGTTATGGATGGGCTCTAAATGCAGATAGATGGGATATCAAAAATCCCCTCCGAGTGCTTTTAGCATTATGCTGATTGAATGCAAATGCATTTGGAGCGGCACAAACAAAAACGAATTTATTTTATAAATATAGAATATCAATATACAGTTGTGTTCAATGAAATAGTAGTGCCGCACCTCACTACTTTCAAAACTCTTTTTGAGATAGTTCTAGTCTTTCAAATTGAACAAGTGATACCTTTACGGAAAGCCCGGAATGTAGGCATTGGATAACCGAAGAAACCCCGTTACATTTGCATTCCATCTTCTTGTTTTACATGACATAAGCCGAATACCCATAAAATATGCTGTTCAATGAAATAGTAGTGTTTTTTTAGAAAATTAAAAAAAACAACGAAACTCAAATAAAAACATATATCTCATGTTCTTTATGTTTCTTGAGCTTTAATTTGTAGTTTTTTATCAATTTGGTTTTCATTGCGAACTTGCACCGGCCGGATATGGGTCATTAATCTCTTGCCAACGCTTCAATAAGATTTGAGCCAATAATCCATGAACCACTTGCTAAAACTTGGCTCTGGTTCACGGATTTCCAGTTGCAACAATGTATTTGGTATTCCAGCATAAGATTTCGATGAGATTTATATCCAGTTGGACAGTTGGCCATGGAAAAACGTCGATCTTTTCCGATAAAAATCAATTCCTAGCGAGCTTTTCTGGGTATTTTAAGTCATTATCCTGTTAAAAGATCCTTTTAACATGAATTTTTCAACTGTAATTTGAATTTAATGTATTCTAAAGTATGCCTACATACACAGTTTCGCTCAAAACCATAATATACTCAAACGCCAGGCTAGAAAGTACTAGCTTATATGAGCTGGGCCCCATAAGGCTCAGCCTTCCATGCCCAATGCTATTTTTTTCATGATTTTAAGTAGTAATTGAATTTCTGTGAATGCCAAACATATTCTTTTGAGTCTATCTTACCATATAATACAACTTTACTATCATCAGTCAAAAGTATTTTTGTCACTGTGACACAGGCCATTCCACATGCGTTTTTCCAAACTGAAGTCGTGCACCCATGTACTCTTAGACCCAAACGCGGAGCTTTCTGGGACTTCTTGCATTCAAATAATGTGTAATCAACCGTCTACAAACTGTCACATAACTGACAGAGCGATTAAAAATTGTTTTCATAATTTTTGAGGATATTGAAGGCCTGGTGTTGCCTTCGACCATCGCCGACCATCCTCTAAAAAATATGTTTTTCGAATACAAAATCGATTTTCAGTCTACTTCTTATAGTTAATTAATTAAACACAATAGTGAGAGTGCATACAACTTAGTTTTCAATCCCATTATACCTCCTGCCTTAAGTTTTTAGTTTAACTCTTAGGTCTCCTCTTCTTGACCGAGCAATGATTTCTCCAACGGCTCAAAATCAAAATTACCGCTATGTCCAAAACTTTCTTTCATCAAATTATTCAATCACCAAATTGAGCTTACGGATGGTGACTTTTTTAAATTAATTTGCTTTGTTTTTTCATTTTTAAAAATAAATTTAACCCAGCACTACTATTTCATTGAACAGCAGATATCATGGGTAGTTGTCTAAAGTCATAAATAACAAGAAGATAGAATGCAAATGTAATGGGGTTTCTTCAAGTTTCTAATGCCTACATTCCAGGCTTTCCGTAAAGGTATCACTTGTTCAATTTGAAAGACTAGAACTATCTCAAAAAGAGTTTTGAAAGTAGTGAGGTGCGGCACTACTATTTCATTGAACACAATTGTATATATTTTTTTATATTTGTTCCGCTTCTCTCCATTCAAATTCAAACAAGCGACTGACCCCAATCCAAATAATAACGAGTGGTGGTGAGGGTGTTAGGGGATATTATAATGCAAAATACTCTTGTATTTTTTAGCATACAAATTAATGGCTTAACTGGGGGAGGCAGACAGGTGGGCGCGTTGCGCCAGGCCTCTCATCAAACTCCATTAATTAATTTAAATTGCATATTCAAATAAAAAAAAAAAAACATTATTTATTAATGAGCTTAAATCTCGCACTAAACATAACACACACAAATCGATGCTCGTTTCGTTGCAGCGGATATAATACAGGATTTGGCAAATTAAACTAATTGCCAGTTAAGGAGAGACAACAACCACAGCAGCAACAACAGCAACAACAGCAACAGAGCAACATTTTGAAATTAGCATTTAAGTAAGTATACCACACAAAAAAAGATTAAAACAATTTGAATTTTAAGTTGTTTAAGTGGCGTGAAATTTGCCAACAAAAAAGCAAAACTAAAAACCAAGAGAAAAACTCTTCACAAATGGAAAATGAACAGTAAGAAAATGAGCCTATTTCGACCAAAAAAAAAAACATAAGAAGAAAAAAAAGTATTGTAAATGTATAATATAGAAAAATACACAGAAATACCAAGAAAATACCACACAAAATACTAAAAGTATGCTAAGAAAAATACTATAAATATACCAAAAACTAGTATTTAACTTGAATTAGTGGTACAGACATTATATTCCATTATTAGTTTTTAAGTGTTTTTTGATTGATTTTAATTTTAGTGAAGTTTTTATCGCCATCAAAGTATGCTACATTGTCCTGCTACTATCTATGCTGCATTTCAGAAAAGATTTCCAAAAGAAGTAACACAAAAACACCAGAAAATATAGTAAATATACTACAACAAAATATGCTATAAACACTGCAATCCAACACAAACTTGTACAAACCAAATACCATATAATATACCAAAGAAAACACTGCAATAAAACTGCAGTAAAATTAAGCCACAAAGCGAATACATATATATTATTTTGTTGGGAGTGCCACTGACACTTTATTTCCACTCAGATTTTCGGCATTTATAATAATAATATTTTTTTTTGTTGGTTATTTTATTGACAGAGCATTTTATTTCGAGCCTGTGGCCAAACTATTGAGGTCTATCGCGGAGGGCGAGGATATACAAAAGCGCAATAACACCACCATAATATTCTGGTGAAATTGTTATTCTGGTCCATTGTTTAAACGAAAAACATAGCCAAACAAAAAAGCCACCTTTTGAGGTTTTCCTCTAACATTTGGTTTATTTTTTTTTTTTTTTCGTTTTGTGGAATATATGGAAATTTTTGTTTGGTTTGGTTTAAATCAAATAAAAGAGACAAAATGTGCATTTAATTGCTTTTGCAACACCCAAAAATAGAGGAGAGAGAAATATGGAAAATCAAACTGTATCCAAAGGGAAAATTTTCGTATAGGATGAAAAAGTGTAGAGTTTTCTGCGCTGTTGCGCTGCAGCACTGCGCGCTCCTCATTAGCTTTTGTCTCTATTGGGGCATTAAATTGCAAAACGAATATTTGTTTGCACGGATCGACTAATTGCGCTGCTAATTTCAATTGTTCTCCATTGTCAGCGTTTACAATAATGCAAAAATTGTAATTACAAATTAACAATTGGTCCAGTGTTGCGTGTTGCTGGTCGCATGTCCCCTCGGCGACCTGACCTGACCTCCTACTCGGGTGCAAAATTAGATTGTGTAAATTTGCAAATTAATTTGCCAATGGACAAAGCCCTCAGCGCCACTCACAAAATCAGCAGTGCTATCACGGATCGAATCTCAGTTCAATGACAAAATCAGAGTACATAAATTTCCATTCATTTTGAAGCGATTTCTGCTTGCATGATGAGTTTTTTTTTACAGGCGGTAGATCCCACATAAATCCAAAGAGTTTTCTACTGGCGATATTTTATTTTTTCCATAGAATAGAATAACTTATTGGAATAAAAATAGTGGCATCATTAAGTAGCAGCAGCTTTGCTCTGCAAAAATCTGTAAATAGTATATAACGACCTTGGTCACTGGTTGGTTGCAGGTTATTCAATTGTTGCAACTAAAAGTTGAAACATTAAGCTGCCAGTCAAAATGGAGTCCAAATGAGAGTTGCATTTAAATTCTAGTATTACCAAATAAAATACAGTATAAATACACAGACAGACAGACAGACAGAACACAACAGAACAGGCAAAAACCACAAAAAAAAATTCAAATTTTAATAGCAAAAACGTAACATAAAACTAAACCTAAAACAAAACAAAAAAAAATAATAGATGGAATAATCAACAGAAACACACACAAAATGGAATTCAATTTAAATGTTAAGCTGCCTAAAAGTGAACGAATTATTTTGTAAAACTCTCTTAAAATGTCTGAATTTTCCAAGCTTTTAATGATTTTTGTATTTTTAGATGAAAAGTGATTACCGAGAAATCATCTAGCCGAAACTTTTGCGAAACTTTTCAGCTCAGGTTGAAAATTTAATCAATATAAATTGGGCATACCTACACACCGCTGATTTCTAAACGAAAATCAATCAACTCTTGGGCCATCAAAATGGGTTGTAAGAACACCTTTTGTTGTTGTTTTTCCTCCTTTTAGCACTCAGTGATATACAAATATACTGCACCGAACAAACAGGAAATATATTGTATCTTTAATCTGTAAAAATTGTTCCAAACTCTGTTATGAAATATTCAATATAATAAATCCCCATAATTAAGGCATCTATTTTGCAAGCTACCAAAAACAAAAAGAGTAATATTCCTTTGGTATGTTTGGCGCAACAAATTATGCATAGAAATTTAGTTAAATAAATTCAATTAAATTATAAATGAATGTTGCGCATATTTAACAGTTTCCGAATATCCCCATAGAAATAGAAACAATTTTAAATGCATAATTTAATTCTAAGGGCATTGTACATACAATTCAACCGACAAAACAAAACCAAAGAAAAAATTATTTAATTCGTAATTTAATTCCAAAATCAAATATATTTAAAATATATATATATATTGGAAATGTCATAAAAGGATATGGAAAAGTAATAGAATTAAGGGTTGCATTTCATGAAGAGAGAGTGTGTGTATGTTGGTCTGGTTCTCATATAAAGCGAAGAATAGCTCGAAAAAAAATCTTTAAAAACCCAAAACTTGTATTCCAAACTCCCACCAATCCCAAGTTCCCAGAGGACAAACCACTGACAAGGTTTTGTATTATACAAAAAAAAAAAAAAAAACATTACTTAAGAAGAATTTTTCACTTTGCATGATACCAAAAATATCAAAGAATTCCTTACATTTTCCAGCCACTCCGCAGTTTTCAAAGACCAGACCAACACACACGCTAGCAGTAAAACCCACAAAAGTATTTGTATTCCAAAACCAAATAAAGATCAAAACTAGTCTTTAAACTAAATTTAACCTTAAGCTATGTTTAGATGTCCATTTTTTCCAATGATATGTACTATGTCCGAATTGATAGTCTTCACTCTGAAATACGATTGTAAACTAATTCGAAACGATTGTACGAATATTGTAAAATGTTCTTTGGCATAGAATGGATGGGGGTATGTACACAGAACGTCAGGCGTTTGGTAACATTTTACTGGCAAAAAAAAAAAACCAAAGAAAATACAACTTATTTTTAGCTCTAAAAAAACATAGAAAGTAAACGATATACGATACGATATATTATACAATGTGTAACAACAGCAACAACAAGCGAAAAATACGATAAATAAAGTAAAATTAAAAACAAGGAAAAACTTGTCAAACATTCATTTACATTTATTTTTGTCAAATCTAGTCGGGCAAAATTCTCGAAATGTTCTTCCTAACTGAAATAAGAAACACCACATTCTTAGCGTGGTTCGCATTTGTATGCGTTGCACTGTCAGCTATGACTTTAGTATGGTTACATTATATATGGGATTGTGGCAAGCATAAAATGCCATCGAAAAAAGCCGCAAAGGCAAAACCAACGAAAGGATCAACAAAATCGTCAGGAATCAAAAAGAAGCGGGAGGCCATTGCAGCCACCACCACCGCCGTCACGCAGGTAAATTGAAAAATGTTTGCAATTGTTTTTACCAAAACTTTTTTTGTTGGCTGCGGCTGTGGCAGTGGCTCTTTTCTGGCGCACAATTAAGGTGGGGGGATACCAAAAAAAAATGTGTACTCTTTGCGACTGGGGTATTTATATTTTGCATATACGAAATGCATGAGAAATTGTCAAAGGGCTTAACGTGAAATGCTCTTCCGATATGCACTCGGTTCGCAGGTCCTTCGATCACTTGGGCATTGTGTCTCATCAGGCGATCAAATGAGTGTTTTTTATTCGCTGCATTGATTACTGCGGCAACTTATTTTGCTTCCATTAAAAGTGAAATGTAAGTCCTGTCCCTTAGAGCCCTCAGAGCACCCCATTAGACACCCCAAACATGTGATAACGCACTTCTGATAAATTTATCAAATTTATGAGAGTATTTTACCATTCGATTCATCGTTCATTTTTATTTAAGAGTGTTTTTTTTTATATTATTTGTTGGCTTTCTGACAACTCTGACCAGCTGAGGTGTGCGTGTGTTTGTCTGTGGCTGCGCGCGTGTGTGTGTGAGTGTGCCGCTGCTGGCAAACCGCAAAATGGTGACATTGTGCAAATAAAAAACAATTTACGATAAACATCAAATTTCCACAAATTACCTTATATTTTACGTGAGTTGCGAAACAGATTGTAAAACACTCACACACACACACACAAAGACACAGATTCACGGAGAGAAGAGAACAGGGGGAACAAAGACTCGATATTACGACTGTGCAAATACCGAGTATATTGTGGTTCATTGGGGTTTCTAGTAAGCAATCTCTATATGCTCTATATTAATATTTCTTGAATTGCTCATGCAAATTTGTACCAAAAAGAAGTCGCAAAGAAAGACACGGGAAAACTAAGCAGCAGCAATACAAAAGGTACCGTTATTGTTGTTGTTGCTGAGAGAGCAATGGCATGAAAGAAATGCGAGCGAGAGAGAGAGAGTGAGCGCGTGCATGGCGTGGGAGAGGATCAAAGCTCGCATATGAAAAAGGGAGAGCAGAAAATGGAAGAGGCAAAGTTCGGCAAATTTCGACTCTCGGCTGAATTTTATTTGACCTTCAAATAAACTCCAAGTTCTTCTGGCTGCCGTTCACGATTGCTTATGCAGCGATGGTCGCTTCCGACTCCTCCAGTCACTGTTGTGGTCTCCTCACATCCTTTTTCTATCAGTGCATCACCTGTACATACACTCCCACAAACCCAATATACTTCTGTGCGCCACAAAGTACAGGGTACATAAAAAAGAAACCGCGATTCGCTGATTTTACACTGCGTTGAGCATTCGCCTCGTTTTGGGCCATTGTTTGTGCAGCATGAGAGGGGCAGAAGTAGTATAGGGAAGAGAGGATCTGCTGGGTAGGTGTGAGCCAAGCCAGGGAGGTGGAATTCTGCGCTGTGAGGGGGCTGCGGCGAGTGACTAAGTGGAGACACAGCGGGGTTTTAAACGTGCCTCACACACACACACACACTGAGGAGTGTACACTTAAATTTCGAATTTTGCAATTATTTTTATTGCTTGCCATTTTTCCTCCTCTCCCACTTTCCATTTTCACCATGCCATTGCCATTCTTTTTGCTGTTTACTGTGTGCGAGACTTTAGCCATGTGATGTGGTAAGGCCCCGCCCGGCCCGGCCCGACTCGTAGGCCATTTGAAGTGCCCTTCATAAATTTGCACGACGCCCGAAGGAAGGAAAACAAAAAATGGTTGCCCCAAGCATGTGCAGCTCTGTGTTTGTGTAATGTTTATAATAATAAGAAATGCAAGAAGATTTATACACTTTACAATCTCTGTAAGGAGGAGACACTCACAAAATTACCATGCCGCAACAAACTGAAGAGTATTTCTCGCGTCCCCCAAACGCAGAGAAAAAACTGCAAGCATCTTGACATTTGTCGGTCAGGCAGGGCAGGGCAGGCGACTGCTTAGCCTCGTTTCGGTCACATTTCTGGAACCCAAGCACCCCATTTCAGTCACCTTGAAGGCCCAGACTTAGGCAACAAACAGTTCAATGGACGCCTGCCCTCTCCTGATGGCCAGAGGGCCAATAATTAGGATAAGTGTCTATAAGCCAAGTGTATAGAGGAGGCATAAGGCGGCTAAAAAATGATAAGTAGCCCCTGAAAAGTAGACAACAGACACGACAGAAACTTGGCCTTGACTTTGTGGACTCTTCTCTCTTCTCTCGTTCTGGCCAATGTAATTAGAGAGCATTTGGATTAGCCCTACTGCTGCTCGACAATAAGACCAGGATAACGAGGTCCCTAGAAATAAGCCAACAGAGGAAAAAAAAAAACTAGCCAACGGCATTGTAGAAGTCCGTAGTCCTGGAACAGAGTTTCGGTTATTGTGGTAAACTTTTTGCTGTTTCTCGGCGTAAACAAAAATAAATCAATTTCATTTCACAGGATAAGACAGAGGACATACACACACAGTCCATAGAGGGGAGGCATCTTTAGGACAGCGTCCATGAGTACATTCGAGAGCCATGTCAATGGCCTGCGGCACCTCGAAACGAATCAGAATTTGGGATCAGCAAGCAAGCATTTGCTTATATTTTTTAAGATATTCATGTTTACTGGGCATACGAATACGAATATGTGAGTGACTTATTCGTATTTTTTGTGACCTTTTTGATTGCATTGCGAACAACAGACCGAATATCCTATGTCTTGGGGATATTCTTAATGTGTAAGCAGCCAAAAAAAAATAGTAAAGGAATTGGATTAAAGCAGCGGACAGAAATTTCTTTAAAATAAAAACTGGAAAATATGGGAATTTTGTAAGCTATTTAAGAATTTTTTTAATGGTAAAAAATTTATTTGAGGAACGTATTTTATTCTGATAAATGGGGTTACCTAAGAGAAAGTAGAAAATTCATGTTTAAAGATCTATAAAAATAAAGCACTAGCCGAAGTTCTCTAAGGGAAAGAATCGCCTAAAGGATCCATATATTTATGATTATATCCAAGATGGAAACCTAATTTTAATGTCGTGACTCTGAAGTTAATGCAAACTTTTTGCTTTGCTTTTATTCGAGTGAAAAGCTGCGAAAACTTTAACCACTGTTCTCCTCCCACCCTCCCACTTTTGCCCCTTTATTAAGGCGCTGAGCTGAGCTCCTTGTTATCCTGTTTCTTGGTCGCGGCGCTGCTGTTTTGCATTCCCATTGACAAGTTTAATTGATGGGCGTCAGCGTCAGATGCCATGTTCATGCCTTGGCGTCCAGCGTTCAATTGAGTTTTGGGGCAAAAGGCAAGGTCCAAGACTCCAACAGCCAATACCCGCACCCCATCGCAAACCCAATCCCAAACCTGATTCCCGCCCTCGATTACCGGAATGGCGACGCGACAAAACCGCAGAATCTAATTTGGCACAAACCACCAAAGCAATTAAAGTTGCAGCACTGCAAAAGGTACGGTACACGGTACGGTTTCCAAATGCGAATTCTCGATGGCTAGCTGTATTTGCGTGAGTGTGTGTGTGTGAGAGTGTGGGAGTGAATGAGAGTGTAGGTGTTGGTGTATGATTGAGAGAGTGGTTGCGGGTATTTATGTATGTAGGTGAAGTGTCGCTGTAAGTGCTCTCCCTCTCTCTCTCTCTCACTGCCACGCCATAAAGAAAATTAAGTTTCGTTTCGCCTCTTCCTACTTCCTAGCAGAAGAGATTCCGCAGACCAAACACGTTTTTTGTTACACACTAAATGTGAGAGAGAGAGAGCCAGATCACCAAGATATGTAATGTGTCTCACCCTAAAATCTGACAGCTTGTTAGGAGAGCGCCCACGCTTCGCGATTTTTCTCTCATTCCCTTTTCGTCCCCTCTTCACATTGCCAGACACATCACGTGACCAAACGAAAAACCCTTGATCTAACTTAAAAACTGCAACAGTAAAGAAAAAAAAGATATGCACAATTCTCCTTCTTACCGATTGTCCCGTTACTTTTTCCTTGCTTTGCTCTGCACATGAGTTTCTGACGATTCGAAGAGAGACACCGCACGACGCTACGACGACGGAAACCGTACCGAAACCGCACAGAAACCGAAAACGAAACGCACGAAATTTTGGGCATATTTATTTAAGGTGAGGCATTCGGGGGCGTAAGTTCGTGTGAGCACACAAGATGAGAGAGAGTCAGATCACTTGATTTTGAATGCCTCACCCCATCACTTCACTTCACTTGGAACGCATGTTCCTTTTTCACTCTCTGTTTCACTGCGCTATTTTAGGATGTAGTGGACAAGGGACCAAATAAAGCGACTTTTTTGCACACACACACACTGCTGGAATGATGATTTTTACACATGAAAAAAAATGATTTAATGCACTATCTATGTAGATATCAGATTTTGAATAAACTTCCAAGCATTGCCGCATTCTTCCTCGCCGAGCTGCCATTTAATAAACTTCCAAGCATTGCCGCATTCTCCCTCGCCGAATTGCCATTTTTCGCCATTTTTCTGCTTTCTTCGCCGCCGCCGAGTTGCCATTTTTCGCCATTTTGCTGCTTTCTTCGTCGCCGCCGCCGCCTCACTTTTAATCACTGCACTACACTTCACTGCACTACACTTCACTACACTGCACTTCACTTCACTTCACTTCACTACACTTCACTTCACTTCACTATTCACTTTCACTATTTTGCGAATTTAAACGCGGAGCCGACTTACGACGCACCCGCATTGACCGATTGAAAAAAGTGGAATGAGCGCGCGGCGCAGATGCGTGGGCAGCTTAGACTTTGTTCTCGAACATTCCATGCTCTCCTGCTCAGCTTCCCAATTGCTCTCTTTGTCCATTGGAAATTGTGCTCCTCTCTCCTTTTGCAATAGGAGATCAAATGAGTGTAGCTGTGTGTGCGAGCGAGATGGAGTGGTTGGTAAGAGAGTTACAGTTACAAGTATGCATGGCATAATTTGAGCATGGCGCAGCGCAGACTTTGTTCTAGAACATTCGATGCTCTTCTTCTTCTCTTCCTTCACCATGTCCCAATTCCAAAATGAGATCGAATATTTCGGCTGATCTACTACAACTGCAAAAATGAATAGCAAACGTGGGTGTGATGGGCAGGGTGTTGAGTGGTAAATATGTGCATATATACATATATATATGTAAGCAGGATCAAAGTCCAGGTGTGTGAGAGAATGAGTTGTTGGTGAAGGGGTTTACAGTTATAAGCATGAATTGTTAATTTCATCATGGCGCAGCGCAGCCGACTTAGTTCTAGCACATTCCATGCTCTCCTTCTTCTCCTCTTCCTTTACGATGTTCCTCAGCGAACGTGGGTGTGTGATGGAAAGGGTGTTGAGTGGAAGCAAAGACTGAGCAATAACAAGATGGCTGCATGAGCGACCAAAAAACCGTTTTAATGGCGCGCGGCTATGCTCTGTTCGTCAGCGACGAGCAGAGAGAGCTTGAAACAGCGCAGCACAGTGGGGCTTTCGGCCATTTCAGCTTGCTAAATTTTATCCAAAGCGCTCATACAATTTTTTGACCTGTGAAACTCCTTTTCCGCTGAGTCCCCACTGTGCCGCGCCAAAGACTTTAGCATTGACGAAGCCAGTAGCATTTCAGAGCCTAAAAGAGAAATGAAGAAATAGCCTCGCGCGACCGTACCTGAAGCGTCCGCAACTTGCTATTGTACAGGCTTTGGTGGAAGAGAAATGAGAAGGGTCAAAGTCTAGGTGCAGAGCAGCCATGTAACCTATTAACGTTGAATATCATTATTAATGTAGAATTGCATGTAGAATACATAGAATATTGTCATAGAATATTATCATAAATCAATGATAAAGAAGAATTTTAAAATTTAGTTTTGAGTTATATATTTTTTTCGCTGTTCACGCTGTCAGGTCGCTGCTTAATTAACATGCCTCTGTAATGACAATAAATTTTCTATTTTGCTGTGCAAATTGTCATTCGTTTCTACTTCTCTTCTTCTTCTTCTCCCTCTCCTTGCGACGAATATAATGTCCGCCAGGATTTTGAATATTTTGGAAAGAGTTTATTCAATAAGTGAAATAGCCAGCCAAGCCGAACTGTCGAGGATGCTCTTTCTTTAAAAGGGCATCCGTCTGCTGGAATCCAAATGAGTCAGAGAGCGCAGGGAGCTCTGTTAAGTTTTATTTCGCTTGATCTAAATCGGAATATGATTTAAGAAATATAAAATTTATAAATTAAGAAACTATAAAAATCATACTTTCTTTGTTGTTTTGTTTTTTGTTTGTGTGTTCTCTGGATTTCCAGTTACAACGTTGATGCGAAAGAGACACAGAGATTTAAAACAGATGTTAAAACAAAAGCTAAATTATCTAAGGATGTCATTCAAAGAATTAATGTGAAAAGTGGAATATTTTGTAATAGAAATTCGCAATTAAATTAAACTCAACCACTTTGTCACCCAAATAGACACCGATAGGGGACACAGCGAAGTACTCTACTCTACCCTCTGTCTATTACACTCGTATTTACATATGCTCACCTCAACCACACACTCAATGCACCGCCCCACTATAGTAAATAGCTCTACAATATTGCACTATACCCCACGTTCTCCCACGACCTGTGCCCTGCAACCTTTTCAATTTTCAAATAATTTTCGCTGCTAAAATTAACCCAACACCAACACCAATACAAACGACAAAGAGGAGAGTAGAAAAAAAACACCTAAAACCAGATGCATTTTTATCTACAAATTGTGCAAAATGTGTTGCCATTCAACCAGATAAATTTTGGTAACCTGTCGCTGGCATATTTGGGCTAACATGTGGTTGTGGTGAAGGGTTAGACGGGGGGGGATAGGGAACTGAAAGGGAACTGCCTGCCATTGGAAAACTATAATTTAAAATAATTTTCATTTCGTCGCGTCACGAAATTTCGTTTGGTCACTTTTTGCGTGTGCCCCCAAAATGCGGCAACTAACAGTAGACTCGCTGCAAAAATTGTGGTTACATTTTGCAGTGGATGTTTCAGGGCGCAACACACACACTGCCACCACACACACACACACAACACCACACACACCATACACACACACACACACACGTAATTATTGCATTTTGCAAGTCAATTTTTGTACGAAAAATCTATGGTTGCGCCCAAGGGATCATGTTATTGCGGGTCAGACAGAAGTTTGCTTAAAGGATGTTAAATAGAGAGTGGGAGAGGCAGTCTCTATATGGCATAATTAGAGTAACATCAAAGAGAAGATGCTTGGTACGATTTTTATTTTGATTTTTGATAATTTTTGCACGAAATATTAAACTTAAATAATGCTAATTTGGATGATATATTTAGTTAAATTCAACATGAAATTCTACCTGATCTTGTAACATAGCAGCCATAACAGTCGCACTTTAACCCCCTTCCCGCTCTCCACTGCTGTACCGGCAAGTGGACAGGAACAAAAGTTTGCTCTCCCTCTGCTGCAGTCCAAGAGAGAGAGAGAGAGAGAGAGAGAGAGCCGTCGCAAGGCGAGCGTGTGGGAGAGAGCAATTGGCAATGAGAGCTTGCAATGAGCGAGCGGCTTAGTCCGCCTACGCAACTGTACCGTTTGCGCTCACAGCTCGTCCAGTTTCAGCCTCATTGTTTCGCTCCAAACAATTCCTTTAGCTTTATGCGAGATCTGTTCAATCACTCACTCAGCTGCCATTGCAAATCGTTGCCAATACGTTCCACAAGGCTGCTGCTACTCGCTGCAATTCCCACAGAACATAAACCACACGCTTTTCATTAGCTCCGCTGCACTCTACCACTCTCCCACTTCCACCCATATTCCACTATCCCCACTATCCCCACTATCCCCCTTCCGCACCGCATCAATTTCATCCGATTTCACGGCTATCATCTCTGGCTCTGGCTCTGACTCTGTCCCTGTCGCATGAGGGCGCCATCTGTTGTCTGGTGGCCGATGCTGGGGCTCTGGCATCGCCAGAATCGTCGCATTGCAACGCTTTCTCATTGTCGGCTCCACTCTGCCCTGCCCTGCTCCGGTCTGCTCTGCCCCCCTGCCCAACGCTTGCACATTGCTTTTTATTGACCATAACTGACTTTGTCACTGAACGGGGGCACTGGGTTGTGTGTTCTGGGGGGGGGCGAGCGGCTGCTGTCCTATATTGTCTCCGTTTTAGCCAATCCCGTGAGCGTATTGGATACTCGGGCCAGATGATGATTGCTGGCTGCTGGCTGCTGGCTGACTGCTGCTGTTGTTTTTGTTTTTGTTGTTGCTTTTGGGGGGCCATTCTCAGACTTGGCTCATACGCCATGTTGCGGGCGACATTTTGCGCGTTGTCAGTAAGAGCCGTTAGTGCAACATTGTTGCCTGCACCTGCACACCTACAAAAGCCAGGGGCGGGTTGCCCAAAAGGGATCTTTGCACTGCAGACTGCAGAGATCTTTCAAGCGTATTTCTATGTGGAGATTTATTTATGTTTGATTTATGGTTCCCACTTGCTTGGCCCTTTTAGCACACAGCCCCTGGGAATGGTTCGCTGTTCTCTCCACTGTTTGGCAAGCCCGCATTTGGTGGGGGGTGGGCAATGCCTTTTGGCATTAAACTTTGTGCGTCAACTGCACAAGTTGCCGTCAAGTTTTAGCTTTGATGATTCTGTTCGTTCTGCCTGCAACACTCTTAACCCATATATATGTATCTACGCCTGCTCCCCACTCCCCCATATGCATCTTTATGTGTGCGTCTTTTGTTCGTGTGCATGTGTGTCCCCAGTGTCTGGCAATTTGTCAAACAATGTGTCAAAATGCATTCCCAAGGCCTCCCCAATCCCACCATATCCACTCCCCCACCATATCCAGGCTAGGACACACCGACACATGTGTCGTGTAAAATTAATTAAAATCCAAGCGGCAACATTTTGCAGGAGTAAAAGTTTTCGTGGGATTTCCCTTGAATGCATTAAGTCCAATTAAAATGGGAAATCTTTCATGAGCTAATTAAAAACGCTTTTCCTTAGTTCCGTTCTACATCTCTCTCCCTCTCTCTCTCTGTCTCTCTCTCTCTCTCTCTCTCTCTGTCTCTTTCCCTGTGTATCCGTGCTTCGTTGGCATCGCACAAATCGCATTTGAGTCCCTCTAATGAGTTACGAAATGCATAAATCTAATCCGATTCCGGGGCTACAACTAAGTACGTGACCCATGGCGACTGATGTCCGTCCGGGGCTTGTACGTACATAAGTTCAACTGTATGTTCTCTCTGTCCGTTCATGTGTCCGCAGGGGTCTTATCTGAGTGGCATAGCAGGCAGCAATAAACGGCTTATCAGCTGAGCAACAGAGCAACAATCATACGTACATACATATGTACATATGTATGTTTGTGAGACCCACAAAAGCAAACAGACCGGCAAACAACGCCACAAAATGTGCGAAAAGTCCGAACAAAATTAACACCACAAAGACAGAAAAAATAAACATAATATAAAAACAAAAGAAAAGATAAAGAGTTGCACGATTTATGCACATACGCTAACCATGGCTTATGAAAGCGAGTGGAAGAAGCAAAACTAAAATATCAATAGAATTGGTTTAAATGAAAATATTACTGCAAGCAAATGAATGATCAGTAATCGGAGTTATCAAAATTGATCAATATCAGAGTCGATAGCTGGCTTGTGCTAATCGAAAAATTGACTTATCAATCACATTCATTATTGATCGATAACAATAAAATTGAAATAAGAACTGATCAAAGTCAAGTGAATCGATAACATAATGGAATTTGATAATTTTCTTGATTAATCGACTTATATTCACACCGATAACCGATAGAATCGATTAAAGTTGTATGTGATTTTTATGTAATGAATATTGCCCATATTTTTCGATTTTAATATAATGGATTGATAATAATTGATAACAGATGCTCCCCATATTTTTCGATTTTAATATATAATATATAATGGATAACAGATAACTTATTTTTGATACATTTATCAATAGTAATAAGAGCGATAACCGATCCGGGAAACGATAATATTCATTTGGTTAATTTGGTTTCTACGACATTTATTTTATGCGATTATTCCCTTTTCTTATTCGAATTCCTATTATTCATTCCTAATTTTTTCTGCTTTATCATTTTGCTGAATACTTCCATAGGGTATTCCCTTTCGGTATGAAATAATTCTGCCATGTCATATTTATTTTTATCAATTGTGCACACATAAGGAAATCACAATGAACGCTGTGAGTCCCAACAAACAGCAGCCACAACAGAAGAACACACACACACACACACACACACACACACAAAAGGTCCCGTCATCATTGTAAAAACTTAAATCATCAGATGAATGGGGTAGGGTGGTGGTGGGGGGGGGGAACACTCGAACAACCCATACGCAATCCCTATGTACCTCCCCCTTTGGGTTTTTACATTTCGGCAGCATTTCATCAATTCACTCCCTGAGAGCTAAACATTTAATCATTCATTCAAACAGAGCTAAACATTTTATTGTCGCGTAAATGGAATTTTATGATGCGATTATATATGCAAAAGTCTCTTTTATTTGCGCCACTCAAAGGTTAACGAGAGAGAGAGAGAGAGAGACAGCGGGCGATAGAGTGTAATTTGCACCACTTAGGGGCTAAAGAGAGGCGAAATATAATGAATGAAAGTGCGAGAGAGAGCGAGAGGGAGAGATGGCTAAGCTGATAATCATTTCTAAGTTCATGGATCGATGTTTTAAGTCACCCCCCCCACACACACACACACACACACACACAAAAGCTACCAGCCCCACGGAAAAGCTCATAAAATCACAATTGCAATTGCCTTGGGACCTGATTGCATTTGCATGTGTGTGTGTGTGTGTGTGAGCATACATTTACGTGCATACATATGTATTTGACAGATTTGTGTGTTTGTTGATTGTGTGAGTCATTGCAGAGTGCACGATATCGTAACCCTAGAATTAAGTCCCCCGTGTGCCCCATGGCACAAATGCTAATGAGCAGCAGCTCGATTCCATTGCTCGATTTCGACGACCCGAGATGTGAGCTACAATTAGAGGACAGCAATGAGAATGCTGCCACATGCCACATGTGGCAATAAACTAGGCGAAGGTTATAGAATAGTTTGGCATGTGGCAGGGAAAAATAAGCGGCACTCATAAAATCTATTTTTAGTCTATTCTAAACCAATAAGTTAAATAATTTCAACAAATAACGATGAAAGGAGATTGCAGGCAAAGTAAATTGTGTTCCATTCTTCAGTACAAAAGATCAGTATATCATAATCTTCTATTCCTACGTATATTCCCATAAGGCTTCGTATCTAAAATTATCTTCATATCATATCTAAAAGATCATAAATAAAACTTTCAATAAAATTCTACAGAATAAATACTTGATGGTTTGATGGTAGCTAATGAATACCCTGAATATTCAATGATAGCTAATGAATACCCTGAATATTCAATGATAGCTAATGAATACCCTGAGTATTCAATCATTTGGCAGTGTATTATATTATCAGTATCATATTCAATAACTTCCCAATTTGTTAGCAGGGTATTTGCATACCTGAACAACACGAAACCCTTGCCAAAAACGAGCAAAAAATCCACAAAAAGTGAGGGGCCACAACAAATGCGCTCAGCTGTTATCACACCGTACGTAGTCCAGTTATGGCTCTCCCAAAAACGTAATCTCGCTCGCGCGCTCGCTCTCTTTCTGTCTCTCCTAAAACTTGATGTCAGTCTCTCATATTGTTTGGTTCATTTTGTACTGCAGTCAGTGTGCCATCGATTTTTCCCGCTATAGCTACGACGCTGTGGCACTCGTGCCGTTATGTTGTCCTAGGCTTGAAGGCCTTGCCATTCAGTCAGCTGATTCATCCTTCCGTTCGCGCTCGCTCTCGTGGAAACATCTGATTCATCCGCTCTCTCGCTCTCTCGCTCTCTCTCTCTCTCTGTCTTCGTTTGAGCTTCGGGCGGGCACTTCGCTTTGTTGTGACACTTGCTGGCCGCTGCCGAAGTGCTCGTTTTTGACAGCTGCAGCTGCAGTAGGTTGCATTTAGCGTTCGGCCTGGCCCTGCATGTTGCAATTAAATAACGAATAAAAATACAGTCCAAGATTAAAGTGTGTGGCTGTGCTTGCCATGAGCAAAAGAAAACGACGAAAAAGAAATGCTAAACGTGATAGGAAATTGCCAAATCTAACGACTAATCGGCTGTATTTCGGGCCATTAAACGGCGGCTGAGTAGAGTGTGCTCTGTGTGCTGTGTGTGTGTGCTGTGTGTGTGTGCTGCGTGGTGTTGCAGCGGAAATAGAAACCCTCACGAACTTGAGGCATTAGCAAAAAGCAAACCCAAAACCAAAACCAAAACCAAAAAGGAAAGCATTCAACAATCAAATAATAAAGGAGAGAGAGCGAGAAATTTAAGTTACGCCGCCGCGCCCCTTGCAAAAGTGGAACGGGCTAAGGAACGGCAGCATAAAATTGAAGCAGACGAGCGAAAGCCAAAGGACTGTAGTGGAAAATAGCGACAACAAAAGCGCGGATTTGTATAGCAAATTGCAACCGGAAAAGGAGACCCACAAGCTCGCTGCTACCCTCTCTCTATCGCTCGCTCGCTCGCTCTGACTGGTAGGTGTATTTGTGTGTGTCCCTCTCTCTCTCTCTGTGTACGTTTTAGATGCGTAAGCTTTTTGGATTACAGTTATTTCTTGTATGATGTGTGTGTGTGTGTGTTTGTGTGTTTGTGTGTGCGCGCTTTGCTTTCACTTTCATTTCACATTTTCATAGAAAATTGCAGAAAATTGCGCTTTTGACACAATTAAGAAAATGTGTTTCCACGTGGTTCCATTAAACCTACTACATTTTTCCATACCTACATATTTCCATACCTACATTTTCTCATACCTACATTTACCCCCCTACATTTCTCCACCTCACTTTTCCTCTCATAATTGAAATACTGATTTGTGTGAAGGATACAAAAAACATTTAAAAGGAATGCGCTTGTGACTGCCGACGCCGCCACATGGTCGTTATGCCAAAAGTAAGAGAGGGGTTTAGGTGGGCTAAGGAGCAGCCTGCTATTTAGAGAGAGAGAGAGAGATGCGAACAGCAGGGGAAATTAAGGCGGCTAGATATGCAGGATCGAAGCATTAAATGACCTTGAAGCATGCTTTAATAATAATAATAATTTTAATAATAATTAATAAAAATTAATAATTTAATAATTGTTTTTAGCTTACTGAAATAATATTAAAAGTAGGTCTTCGTTTTTTATTAAATTTGGCAAAATTCTGTGACAAACAAATTATAAAACAGAGGGTAAAATATAGCTTGATAGCGCTCGATCAGAAGACTATAATTTTGTCTATATAGCTTTTGCTTTTAATATTCTATGCGCACCTTAGAAACACCCTCCAAATTGTATCTACATAAAAACGTTAAATGCGTCACGTGGGCGGCAGGCAAACGACGCACAATTTATTGCTGCCAATTAATTTTGGTGAACAATTTTTAACACCTCTCACGCTTGATTCGCGTCCCAGCACCCAACCACTCTCCGCCCCGCCCTTCGTGGAGTATTTCAATTAGTACAAAATTTTTTTTTGTAGGCTCTCTCCATTCGCCTAATAAAAACAGGGGGGCAACCCCTGGCCCCAAGCCGATAAAAAATTCCCTAATTTGTTTTTATTGTGATTTATGAGAGTGCCGTGAGGCTCTCTAATGTTTTGTGTGTCTGACTCGCTTTCGCACTCTTGGACGCTCTTTCCTTCCCTCTCTCTCTCTCTATCTTTGTAGGCTTTATGAAAATTATCCAAAATTTTAATTATAAAAAGTTGAATGCAAAATGCTGTCATTGAACTTGAATGATATCAGCGTCCACTCGATTGAGGGGCTTTTTTTTGAACGTTGGGTCAATGGAATTTTGTGGTTCACTGAAAGATAAGAACTCTTTGGAGAGGGGGGGATACGCTTATGAGGGATTAAGATAAGGAAGTTCAAAGTAAAAGTTGCTCAAAGTTTCTTAAGTAGAGCAAAAAATAGCTCTTAATTATTGTTATACATCAAAATAAAGAGCAACAAAGTAGTTGTTAATAAACTTATCACTTTGAACATGTCAAGTGATAGAAAAAACATACGCAAATATACATTTTGTATTATATATTATTTCATTTGCATTATTGAAACGAAGTTTTTGTGAGTAAACCCTAACCCCGCTGACAAATTGCGAACAAAAAATATTATTCTTTTATTATTAATTAAAAATATTAAAATAGTATTATTGTTCTCCAATATTTGTCCCAAGACTCTGTTTCAAGCCAGAACTATTATCATCAAAAAGATTTACTATATTTTTGCATATCTTATTGCTGCTTCCATATAAAAAAGAATTAGAAAAATGTTTTACTTATTTAAAAACGCATTAGGAGTCTTTGTAAATCAAATCTAACAAATCAACTTGACTTGAATGGGTATAATAGCGCTCTAGGCACCCAACTTTAATGCCTCTCAGTACCCACACATACCCTTTAATTACTCGTTCAAACATTGCACCAATTAAAGCCAAAAGCCCTTCCTTGTGGAACCTTGAAACCCTTAATTAAGGAACAATCCCATTACATAGTACCAACCACCATTGGACTGTCCTGCCGCTGCATGACAATTACACTAAAAAAAAAAAAAAGAAAAGAACCGCCGCGGGGCGTGGTCTTGTCACAAATAGAAATTTCATGTTTGAATTAAAATTTTAATTGTTGGGAAAAAAGTCAGAAATTACTTGCCTCGCCTAAAACCTTGAGCATGGGCCAAAACTTTACCGAACCGAATGCAAATGAAATTTCAATACTTTGGCACAAAACCCCCCACCACCCCCCAACGAGTACTATAGACGTCAGTCGACCACCTGACAGATGTCTAACAAAGGTTATCCTTAACTTTATATTTTTTTTTATAGTAAAAATCTCTCTTTAATGATCATTATCGGTGGAAATTTCTCGACAAAACTTGTGCAAAAAGTAAAAGTTCAGAGCCAGAGGGAGAGGGAGAGATGGAGAGGGAGAGGGAGTACAACGATTTCCCATTCAACCTGCAACTGCGTTGGCCTCGAGCATTTGGCTATTGACACAGCAGCAGCAGCAGCAGCAGGCAGCAGCAGCAGTCAGCAGTAGACTCAGAATCAACCACAGCAGTCGCAGTCGACCCGCTCGAACCATTCCGCAAATACTATGGGTACTTGCCTTTAGAAATCAAACAACTAAAGTAGCAACTTTCTGTCAACTTTCTCCTAGGCCACCAAACCAGCGACAATCCAACCAAACAATCCGCCAATCCACCAGTCCACCCACCTTTCTGTTCTGTTCTGTTACCTTTTCTGTTCTGTTCTGCAACTAATTCATTTCATATTTCTGCAACATTTTCGCCACAACAACAACAACAACAACAACAAAAAAAAGCAGCAAACTTTTGTTGCCTGCCCCAAAAAGTAGACAAAAATAAACGGAGAAACGTACGAAGATTGAATGCTCTAGTGAATAAATAATAAGTAAAATCCAAGATTATAGAACACAAGATTATAGAATGCTATATCTATTATCTTTCACTTCAGCTTACTCTGTCCGTTACTCTTCGTTCGATTTTATTGCCTTCTACCTTGTGCTCTGCCTCACAGGCCTCATTTCTGTTTGGCTTCTATAATCTCTGGCAAACGCCTGTACCTTATCCTCTTTATAGCTCAATCTAAGATATATTCAACATAGATTTTATCACATAAGTACTTATATTTCCACAAATATATCTACCCCCTGTTAGAGCATCCCTAAAAGATGCACAAAAAAATAACCAAAAGTTTAAAATCCAAACCCAAACAATGCGACTGATTGAAAAGTTTTTTAATTGATTTTTGTAAACTTCTTTCGCAGCAGCAGCAGCATCAGCAGCCGCAGCAACAGCATCCAAAGCCGACAGCAGATACTGGAAAATCGGGAAACATGGGAAACTCCCAGAACCGTGCCACAACTGGCGATGAAAAGTCACCGCCGCCAGGTGGCAGTCTAGTGCGCCTGGGAATCGGCGGCGGCGGCGGCGCTACATCGCCCCTGGTCCTGGGTGGCAGCTTGGTGGAGCATCGCAGTCGAGTGCGGGTGCTCGGTCGCCTGGTGGGACAGAAACGCATTCGGGAGGCATTCCTGCACCCAAAAACGAGTTCCACAACGGGCGGAGCAGCTGCAGGAGAAGCTGTTGCCAGCAGCGCCAATGGCGAGGGAGTCGTCTCGGTGGTTGGGGATTGGACCACAGCAGCAGCGGCAGCGGCAGCAGCAGTCGAGCATGGACAATTGGATGCCAGCGCAGAACAAATAGATTTTCGTAAGTCAATTTTCAAAGTTTTTCCCCCGTCTCCATTCTCTTATTGTGTGATTGTTGTTGTAGCTCGTACTGTTGTTGTTTTTGGCTATTATTGTTGTTGTTGTTGTTGAGTTTTCGTTGGTGATTTTTGACTTTATTTACTTTATTTTTGGTGGTCCCATTTTATACCCTTTTTGCAGGGCGTGTTCTGATTTGTTGGCATATTTTTTTTTGGTAGAGTATTTAATTCTGTAGAGAATTTTTAAATACATACATACATATTATGGATACATATATATGATATGGATGATTCTTAGAGTCGTTATAGCCATGTCCTATGGTATGTTTCAATGAAAACTTGTCACTGATTTATAAATTTAATATAAATATATTTAATATTTATATTTTATATTTATTTAATAGAAATATATTTTTATAAATTTTAAAGCATTTTTCAAGCTCTTCTATATGATCAGAGTAATCAATAAAAATACAGTTTTCTAAGCTGATTTGCAAGGCTTTAAAAGTTTTTCTTACTTATTTTCGACTTTTCGTTCTTTAAGTTCTCCCAACTCTATTTTGTTGTTGTTGAGATTCCTATGGTTGTTGTAAATGCTGTTGTTGTTGTTGTTGTTTTGCATCAAATTTCAGTCTGTCAGCTTTTCCTACCTGTTTTCTATTTTTGGAAAATTTCTTCTTCCATTTCTACTTTCCCTTACTCCCCGTTCTGCTGCCCTTCAACGTGACCCTTCACCAAATTGTCCTCTTGCATTTTCCAATATGGCAACTTTTTTTTTTGCTGTTGTTGTACCTTCTATTGTTCGTTTGGGGGTTTTGCTCTCATTTTATTATTTGCAGTTTTTTTTTTTCTGTCGGACTTTTGTTTTAATATACAACTCCGGCAACGCTTCACTTTGGAAGACAGTGCGGAACGGTAGTTTAGGGCGTTTACAAGGGACTTGTAGCGGCATAACTTAGCCCCAAGAAAGCTCTAGCTGTAGTTATCGACATAATATAATAGAAATATCATTCATAAATATGATTTAAGCAAGCGAAAAAATGAAGAAAATTATTCGTCAAAAACCCAAAACCAAATGTTAGCCCTCCAAACCTTCTGACAACAATGTAACGCACTGCCCTTGCAACTCTCTCTCCCACTCTCTTTCTGTCTGAAACTCAACTTTATTGCAATTTAAGCGTAGTTTAAATAAGAATTTTTTCTGGCAAGTTCCCCCGTAACACAACAAAAATGAACCAGAACGATACGATACGAGAAAAATATAAACTTTTCATTGAAGTTTTTTATGAAATTTTCTACACTCCACATACAGCACCCCCACCACCAACCCGACCCCGAACCCACCCACGCTGCCCACCTCAACCCTAGCTCTAACCTTACGGCCAGACCTACCGCTTGACTTTCTGAATTTTAGAGCTTCAGTTTTTGTGTGCCATGCCCCCTGCCACACTGGTTGTTGTTTTTGTGGCACCTTCATTCGGTTCCGTAGCCGTGCAACCATCCCTCATCGAAGCCTCGACAAAAAAAAAAAAAAAAACTTGTGAGAGTTTTGCGAGGCTGCTTGTAACTTATTGGCATTTTGGCCTGGGCAAAAATATATATGTATAATATTTTTTAACTCGAAAGTTTCCTTTCGGTTGTTTCGTATACGAATCAAAAATTTATAGATTTTAGTTATTCATGTGAAATCTTTAAGATGTTTCCTTTAAAAATATTAAAAGAAGAGCACAAACAGCACAAACAGAACAGAACCCCCCACAGCATCCTGAAGCCTGGAAGCAACACTCAAAGCGAGCACGTACCCAGTCATAACTCAACACAAGACAGAAACTTAGGAACCGAAACACACACAAAACAGAACCCAAAACTGAAGGCCAGAACTGGCAGAGATGTGGAGCTGGTAGGAGCGAGGAGTAGCCTGCTTGCTGGGCGGAGGAGCATGAACAGAAGCATAACGTGGCCGAGGCAGCGACCCACTTCAAAAACTCACGACTGTCTATTAACAGCCATAAGAAAAACGCGTCGAGTTCAAAAAGCTGCAGGCGACTGACTTTTCCTCAATACTTAAAAAAAAACAACACAGACACATATTTACGCCAAAAAAAAAAAAGAACAGAAAATCACTCAAAGCTGGAAAATTCGTGAGCAACAAGAAAGGCAAGGGTTGGGTTGGCCCTTGCCGAAAGTGAACGATGAAATGCTCTTATTAGTTGGGGAAAATAGTTTTAAGGAACACACAAGTACGCCCCAGCCCCCGGTTGGGTTATACAGCAGTGCCCCTCGGTTGGCTGGCCAGCCGTTTATGCCTGGGATTTTGAGTAGTAAAAATGGGAATATGAATATGAATATGAATTTGGCAACGATGTTTCCTGAGATGCTTAACATTATTTTGCAAACAAATTCAAAATAGAAAAACATGCAGAAAATTTCCATTCCCACTGGCAAACCTTCCCGCATAGCCGTTATACCCTTTGTACCCCTGAGAGTGCATCAAATACATTCAAATTTGCAACCAAAAGAACGGAACTCTGGCAAACGTTTTTCCCCGGGTTTGTTTTTGTTTCGTAGCTGGGGTTTTTTTTTCCTGTATTGTGCCTCGGTATTTTGCGCGCTTTACAAAGACGCGAAAAACGCGTTCAAGGCTGAGTGATATCAAAAAGCAATTCAGAGCCGAAAAAGAGATGCTCCATCATGCCTCCCGCGCCGCCCCCGACTGCATGGAGCTTTTGCCATTGCAGCGTGCGGGGCCAAAGTCTAAAATCAAATCAACGAAAAATCCTAAACGTGCCCAGGACCTGCTGCAAAGGAGAAGGGAAGGGGGGGCATGTGGGCGAGTGGGCTCGGGCTCGAGCTCCCTATCAAAAATTCCCTTTTAGGCGATGAGAGATGATACCTCCCCGACCTCCTGCCGACTGCTGCTTGGACCTGCCAATCCCACACTCCCACCACTCAATTCATTCATTCACTCACACACAAACACCCACCCACCCACACACACACACAGCTGTTTTCGGGCCTCTTTCAATGCATAAATTCATAATTCATGTGGGCCAAGATTCGTGGGGATTCGGTTAAAGACGTGGCATATATGGGTTAGAGGGGTAGGAAGGCAGGAAAACCCACGATCCTTGGGCAGAATTTGATAAAAATCTTAGGAAAGAGAATAATGAAGGCAATTGCTGGCATTTAACAGTGGCAAAAAAGACGCGCATATGTATAGCTATAGAACCCTTATGGTTGGGGATAGAATTAATTCTGCTAATTAATACAACAGACTAATGTACCTACTATAACTGTAACTGTTTAATTATATAACTAAATAATTATATAACTAAATAATTATATAACTATATAATTATTACTATAACTATATACATGTATCGCTTATAACAATCTTTAGCGGGTAGCGCTCTATCGGTGTTGAGTTCTTCTGCTTTAAAGCTGCAGATGAAGGAAACCTTCATAGAAATTTCATTGGTTACTGTCACTTTTATAGAGCTGCTGTAGCTGTCTTACATGACATAATCTACATAATTTTATACGATTCAGTGCTGAGTGCTTTCATGGCTATTTTATTGAGTATTTTGAAGCTAGTATGAAATTGCTCTATGAAATGTTGTGCATAAGTTTCCAAATGTTTTCCTGATTAGCAGCCAGATCTTTTTACAGCCAATTATTATTTACCATATAAACTCGTTGATCCACAGCTACGCGCAATCATTGCCCTGCTTCCCCTGTTTCCTCTCCTTATCCCATTACCGAAACACTTCTACGCGAAAGCCACATATCCCGAAACACTACCAACCAATGGAACGCCCCCCAAATGAAAGGCTTTTTGTGGAAGATGGTGGGGCAGTGTATGAGCGGTGGTGGGGCATGGGGCAACATGTGTGGTGGAGATGGTGGAGAAGCATGTGTGGGGGGTAGATGTTGGAACAGCGTGTGAGGTGCACGGGGCTGGAGGGTCGCTGCTGGTTGAGTTTTGGCTTAGTTTTTGGTTCCTCGTTTTTGTTGTTTTTTTTTTTTTTCGACAATTGCAGCGCCTGCGGTAGTGAGAGGCAACGGCAACACGTGCTCAATTAAGCTGCCTTTCTCGCTCTCTCCACACACACACACAGACACACACAGACACACACAATTAAACTCCCACACCCGTACAGTGGGAACACATTACAGTGGAAAAGTTTTTGGGGGGCATGGCACGTGGCTGGCCGCTAATATTTATGGCAATTAGTTTTAATAGTTTTGCTTGTACAATTTCCATGTAAAAGTTGTAAACTTTTATCGCCATCTCACTCATCTGCAACTCTATTTCCCTCTCTCTCTCTCTCTCTCTCACTCTATGCATAACCCTCTCGCTCACTTTAACCCCTTGTTGCCTGCGCCTCTGTCTGTTGTTTGTGTGTCTAGTTTTAACAACTGTTTAATGCTGTTTACAATTTGTTATTATAATGCAATAATTGAGCGGCAAATGATATTCAACCCAAAAATTCGTTTCGCATACTTTTGGGAGCATTTTTGAATGAATTTTAATGGACGGTATCGTATCTGTGGGCGATTGTAATCCGTTTAAGAGGATTACACACAGACATTCGGTTTTTAGTGGCTGATATTCAGCATTGCAGGACCGCTGGCCTGGCTGCCGGTTTTAATTTTAAACTCTGGAAAAATCCGTGAAACTTTGCAGAAATTTTGTCCCAATCCTGGCTGGCTTGCCAGCAAAGAATATATATTCTTTGGATCGCTGGATCTAACCCCAGCAACATGTAGTCGAATTGTCATGTTCAGTTTTTGACGCATATTTTTTTTTTTTGGCTACAAAAATTCAAAATTAAAGCAGCTCCTTATGGAGTTTGGACTGTGCCTGGGGTCCAAAAATTATTCCATCTATCAGTAGCTATAATCCCCGGATCAGATGGCAATATTTTGCAATTAAAATATATAGCTTTTGTGTTAACAAGTGCCCGTAAGCCTAGTAAAAATCCATTGCAAAAGTAAATTCCCAAAAATATGTAATGAAAATTCGGTGCCTTTGCAACGTATCCACTGCGGTGGCCACTGCCGTGGTGGTGTGGAAAATTTTTTTTAAAATGCGTAAGCCCAAAAGTATGCATCTTGTTCCCCATAAAGTTCCCGTCAAGCCGCCGCGTCTCAAAAGACAACAAAGAGGACAACATCAGGAGCAGGAGCATCAACAACTCTGCAGCCTGGCACAGCTCTGCCAGCTGTCCACAAAGCTGGGCAAAAATACAGTTGTGGAAGATGCGGGGAATGATCAAGCAGCGGGAGAAGGCGTCGAAGCGATTCTGCCCAAACAGCGGCTGCTGCCCACCACCCAACAGCCGCGCAAGCGTCGCACGGCTCCACAGCCACCGACCAAACCGAAGAGAAGGCAAACATACGATATGGATGATCAGTCCGATGATGCTTTCATTGAAGATCTTTTGGTCGACACAATTGAGACAGCAATGGCAACAAAAACTACGGCAGCAGCACTAGAAGCAACGGGAGCCATAGAAACAGCTATAGAGGTAGCACTAGAATCGACGAAAACAACAACAAACGAAGCTAGCGAAGCTGCAGTTGTAGGTAAGCACACACACACACACACATGCACACTCAGACGCTGCACTATGGTCCCAACAACCACTTTTGTTGGCCAAAATTAATAACTCGAAAACGAAACAAGATTTTTCAAATTAGTTTCTTGTATCGTATATATATAATCAATAGAAGAAGATTTAAAAAAAAAATTGGTGTGGCACCGCCTTTTTTTTGATAATGCATATTAAAAAATAGTTAATGATAGGGAATAGGAAGTAATTATAACAGTTTTATTAAGAAATTAGTTTAAATAATTTTTATTAGAATTATAAAGGCGTGGCACGCATAAAAACAACACAAATTTTGATTTGAAAACAAAAAAATTGTTGTAATTGTTGCCACCTAGAGAAAAACCCTTGTGTAGGGTGGAAAACGCGTTTTCCAGGGTGCTCGTTGGGTCAGAAAGTTTGCGGTTTTCTTACTGGGTTCTGTACAGTCTTGCGAATCAATTAAGCCTTCTCTGGGCATTCAACTTATTGTTTTAGCACAAAAAAGAACGCCAAACAACTCTGTATTGTTGATTTTGAGGTTATATTCTACTAATGAAAATTTTAAGATTTGTGGTCAAATATGGTATTTCTTACTATATACATTTCAACAAGAATTTATTAATCTACATCACACAATAGATTTCAAGGTGGGACTAGGTGGGACTCACTAAATATACGTTTTCAAACATCAGTTTTCAATCAAAATTGGCTAAAAAAAAGGACTCATTTTAACCTAAAAGTACTAAGACATCACAACTACGAGATACAGTTAACAATACAAAACACGTAGTAAAAACCCAACAAATTAAGATTCAATCAAAAAATTTGATCGGTTAATCGTATTTTTCAATTTATGAGAGATTTAAAACTGTAATTAAATTGCCACTTTTTCACTGCACAGCTGATTTTGCGAATGTGCCGTCATCTATGGAAATTTCTGGTACGCAACTTATGAGCTCACTCTTTTTCTAATACAGAGTGATCAAAACCAGGGTTATTTTTTAACTTTTGAAAAATGGGTTTTGGCCAACAAAAGTGGTCATTGGGACCATAGTGCGCTGTTGCTCTGCCTCTATGCTGGGTATGCGGCACAAAGAAGGGTATATGTGGTTTGTGGAAAAGTGTTTGGGAGTGAAACTGTGCTTGGGAGTTTTGTTTTTTATAGTTTTATTAATCCAATTTCTATATATAAAATACTTCTTATATTGATCATTGATTGAAGAAAGTCTGAAGAAAGTCTAAAGTTGAAATATATTCCACATTACCCTCACTCATATTCGAGTACCCTCCAACTCTTCCGCTTATAGAACATTCGCTAGTCGATCAGCGTTCCACTTTTTTTTTGTCTGCCTTTCTGCTCTGCTCTGCTTTCGTTTCATGTAATTCGAGCTTAAGACCGCCAACGCGCTCTCGCTCTCTCGCTGTTCACTTGCTCTCTCTCTTGCCGACACGCTCTTTTATTTGCTCTCTCTCTCTCTGTGTCTGTCTTGTCTGCTGTGTGCGGCTTTTCGACTTTCCAGCGTTGTTTTTGTGCCTCTTTCCAGTCTGGTGAGCGAGCGAGCCCTCCATTCTGGAAACCAGTTGGTTGTTATTAACTTTTTGAGCCCGCTTCCGCGCAGATCGGTTCGAGCCCAACGACAGCGACGGGCCAACGAAACGGAGTGAAAAATATTAAAACACAAATACGGTGGAAAAATCTGTGAAAAGTGACAAATTGTGTTCGCCGGGAAGAGTGCGCTGTGTGCTTGACAAATGCCATTAGCTAATTTGCTGCCAACAACTACATAACACAAACAACAACCACATCTACAGGTGTCCAAGCAGGGTTATACGAATTTTTATTTCTTTCTCCCTTTCCTCCTCTTTTCGGACTGAACTTTGTTCTGCTTCTTCTTTGAGGCAGAGCCTTTTCCTTTGTTATCTCTGTGTCCATCTTTTCGGTTTTTTTTCTTTTCTTTTTGGCCTTTTGTTTTGCTCTCAATTTGCTTTAATTGCTCATGGACAACAAATTAAACATGAAACACGAGAGCGAAGGCTGAAAGTTGGCAGACCGAAGGGTGTAATACCCTTGAGTGCGAAACGATTTTGAACGATTTTTCGTGAGTGATGTGTTAAGAGAAATTTGAACATTAAGTGAAATTATTTTCATTAGCAATAACGATTTTTAAAGTAGTTTCTTTACCGATCGGTACTGTGTGGGCTATACAATATATGTATATTAAGGATCTGTAATGACCCAATAATTATTAGACTCATATTCTGGAAGCTGATGAAGAGTATATAAACCTTCTTTGATCGCAATTGCTTCATAACCTTCATAAAACCGAAAACCCCTCTTTAAAGTGTATTACAAATGGTGTGCGTGTGGAACGAGAGGAGATATAGGGAGAGCGACAGAAAGAGAGGGAGTATAAACTGACGCCAACGCTTTGGTGTCACCCCTCTCTTCCCCCGACGAACCTTTCTTGTAGGGAGGGACAGACCCATAACCGAAACCAGTTTTCAGTTCTATTTTCTTTGTTTATTTTTTTTGTGTGTTGGGGCGGATTTTCTTTGACCTCACCTCGCTATCGCCCCTCATTCGAACCCTAACTTTTCATTTTTCTTTGCCTTGCACACCTCTTTTTTGTGTTGTTGTTGTTTATTTTGTGTGCTTTGCTTGCGGTTTTTCTTTTATTGACCATTTTCCATATGGATTTTCATAATTTTGCCACTGTTTCGGTTTCGGTTTCTGATTTCCAGTCCAGTCTCTCTCTCTCTGAGAGCGCTGTTGCTCTCTGTTACGCTCAGCTACTCTCTCACGCTCACTTCACTCTCTTTTGGTGTTCCAGTGGCGCCTTCTTTTACGAGTATTTACTTTTTTTTAATTATTATTTTCCACACATGTCGCTTTATTTTGTTTTATTTTTTTGTGAATGAGCCATCAATCCTCCTCCAATGGGACATAAACATAAATCAAGCGAGGAAGGAGGAGCAGTTGGCAGACTTTATTTTTATTAATTTTAAAATATTTGGGCAGTTAGATCATCCGAACTATCAGGGATATTTCGTTAGCTTTTTGATGGCTTTAAGTGAACTTAAGATATATATTGAATTAATATTTACCTTTAAATAAGACTGAATATAAAAAAATTAGCCATTCATTTCCTTGAAATTTTGTTTTTGTTAGATATTTGAGGATTGAGCCTTGATAAAATTTATGATTTTTCGAGTAGAAGCCTCTGTAATTCTCTTCTAAAAAGTTCTATATCCATTCAATTCAGGATTCTTTAGTAGTAAAAACATAAATTTTGTATACAAACCTCTAAAATCGTACAGCTATCGTTAACTATAATTTGGTAGACTTTTAAGCTTGAGTGTAATTCTTATTGCAATTAATATGTACACATCATGTAAGACTTTTGATTACTCTTTTTGTTTTAACTTATCTTTTCTTAAAGTTGCTTCTTTTGTTTCATCCAACTTTCCAAATATTTTCCTTATTTCCCTTCTCATATTTTCCAACCTGTTGGCCAGAATTCTGACATATACTTTTTGCCCTATAACTTTCTCTGTCTATTCAACTGCATCTCTCTCCATCTTGTATGTCTATCTCTATACTCTACCGACGGACAACACCAACATTTACATATGTATGTGTGTAGACGACGTGGTCAGTTTGGACTATACCGATTCGCTAGAGTACTACAATTGTGTGAGCGACAATTCCTGCTGCTATGCCTCGAGCGACACTCTGACGCATCAAGAGCAACAACAGCAACAACAGCAGCAGCGTCATCATCCACGATGCTACCTGCATCAGCATCGCTACTACCAATATCAGAATCATCATAGCCATAGCTTTGACCATGATCAGAGATCGTTGTGCACCTCATGCTCAAGCAATGATTCCCTATTCACAGATCCAGTCGATGCCCTGCTGGCACCCAAGGACTATCTGCAGGCGAATCGAGCGGAGGCAGCAGCACCACCGAAACGGGATCGTCCGTTGAGCGAGATCAGCGTTACCTCGGTGGACACCCTCTCGCCGAGCACCGCCAAGGCTGTGCTTGAGCTGCAGCGACGGTGTCGCGCGGACAAATTGGCCTGCCTGAGCCTTACGCCCATATCGTACCTGCATATAGCCAATGATCGGCGAGTGTCGGACGACGCGGAGGAGCGGCATCCGTCGGGATCCGAACAGCTGGTAGCGTCAGAGGGTTCCCCAGACGAGCTGATGGCCCTGCAGCTGGGCAAGAAGCTGGCCCAGGTGCTGGGCAGCACCGCCTCACCGACGCCGCCGACAACGACAGGTGGCAGCACTGTGGAGAGCGGCACGCCAGGCATCACCAGAGTGGATTCCCCACTGGGCAACGGAGAGCTCTTCAATGTGTCCAAGTCGAAGAAGGTGGAACTACAGAATCTATCGTCGCGCTTCACGGCCGCCGTTTGTCCAACACCGCCGCCTCCTGCCACACAGGATGCAGGTAAGAATCGAAACTTTAAAGAAAGAATTTTTGCTTTTTTTTTTGTTCCCAATTTTGTGGCCCCACGACGCTGCTTGTTTGTTGTGCCCCCCACTTGCAGCCATATGCCATATGTCTCTGTCTGTGTGCCTCTGTGTGTGCTCTACTGAGTGGTCCTTCAGTCCGAAAAAAAATAACCGTGTCCTAAAAGCTTGTCCTGTCCCTTTTTTTATTGTTGTTGTTGTTGCTGTCGTGCCGCTTGTTGCTCTCTGCGCCAATTTCAAAGGTAAATACGGCTTGGGCCTGGAGTGCTTGTCAAACTGTTGTTTGGAGTGGGGCCACCCTCTCTCCCTCTCCCTCTCCCTCTAGCTATTGCTCTACTATCTGTCTGTCTGTCTGTCTGCTGTCCCTCTTTTCTGTTGGCACATAATTGAAGTGCCTGGGAAAACACACCAACAAGTTGCAAGAGGGCAAAAAAACTTTAAAGAAAAGCTGAGGCTTTAGACATTTATGATTTGAAAATAGAAATAAAGTAATGGGAATTGGAATGAAAGCATAAATATCGATTGATTGTCAGATGTTTTTATTTATTTATTAGCATATTTGCAGTATAAATAATGTCAATAGAGAAATATAAATAAATAAAAAATATTCAAGAATCTATTATGCTAATTTCGCAGAACATAAAACCATTAAAATTATAGAAATTAGTTCTGCTATTAATGATAATATTTATTATTTGACAGTGCCAAGTGTCATCAATGATTATTGATTTTTCATTGCCTCTTGACTGTTTGCTAGATTTAAATAGAGTTTATTTGTTCAAGCAAGACAGAAGTGCTAAGATTACACTTGAAAATAATTTAAAAAAGGGAAATTCACATACTACTTCCCATACATACTTTCCATTCCCTTATTCTGATTTAAGAGCTAATTATTTCTGGCAAAAAATCGAAGATTTCTTGTGTTCTTTTTTTGACTTCTTGAAACCTTTTTTTTTTCAAAGGCAGCTAAAATATATCCATAAATATTTGCACTTCTCTAATGATTCGCATTCTTTCTGTGCCATAAAAACTTTATGAACTTGAGAAATTTCTGTACAAACTCTGAAAAAAAACCTTAACCAACACACACACACACAAAAGACAGGAAAAAGGGGCATGGCAGCGAACCCTTAATGCAAAGTTTTTTAATTAACTTATGCAGCAACAGTCGCCTCCGCTTACACCTTAAAGCCCAGCCACCCCAAAAAAGAAACCCCAACCATCGAACTCTTTTCTTTGTTTTCCCGAACTGATCCGATCAACAGCGGATGCTGAAATATGTTGAATGATGGCAAAAAAAAAAAAGTAGAAGGAAAACAAGAGCAGGACGAACCCGAAAGTAATTATTGGCACATTTATGCAAGGACTCGTTCCCAGGGTCTCCTTTCACATGATATTTTAAATATATAATTGGCCCCCAATCTCGCCATCATCCAATACCTTCCCCCCGCTCTATCAGTACAGCTCCCCATCCTCCATCCTCCATGCAGACTCCCCAAACAGTTACCTAATTGCGTTGATGGCGGACCATCTCTTGCGACTCGATAAACAAAAGCGAAATGCGAACACGGTTCGCTGCTTTTTTCGGGCCTTGGGTCCGTCCGCCAGGACCCGCGCTTTAACTTTGCCTTTGGCTTGGGCTATACCCTAAGGAGTAAAATAAAATGATCCTTAGCAAAAAAAAAAATATACAAGTTAGGTGGGATATTTTAAGCAGATATTGCGACGACTAAGTGTTACTTGGTATGTCGATTTATTGGAAGTTTCCTTTCTGCTTTCCTAGCCTAGTTCTTCGGCATTTTCTGGCACCCATGTGTTTAGGATTTTCCTCTCATGTTTTACTGCCTTGAAATGCTTCAGCAAATGCTTTTTTAATCCCCTTGTTAACATCCTTCCTGTTACATGCATCGCCACAGGATACTTTTATTCGTGCCACCCAAAAGCGCGGTATCAAAATACTTTCCCAAAAAATAAACAAAACATTTGTGAAAACTTAAAAATTGCAAACACGTCTTCATTGTTTACAAAATGTTGGCCGGAAAGGCAGGAAAACGCTGGCATGGTTGGGCGGGAGGGAGGTAGGGGGTAAACAGGCGCTTCAGGCTTCGGACTTCCATCGTTTTTTCCCCGTTTTTCCTGTTGTTCCTGTGTCCGTATTCCCCATTGTTCCTCGACGGGGGAACAAAACAACAAAAATAAAAAAAACGCGAGCAAAAAACAAAAAAAAACAGAAAACAGAAAAGTAAAGTTTAAATTTTAATTAAATCATGTTATATAGAATGATACACGCGGGAGTATTCCGCGCAAATCGAAGGGTGGAAGTAGGGGGGCAGGAGGTAGGAGGAGGCATAACCACTTGGGTACACAGTCAATGATGATGAGGGCCGCACGATAAGCGCTCCGCGGGGTCTACTCAATCGGAGCATCAGAAACCGGGGGATTGGATTGGAGGCAGGCGACAGGAGGGCCATAAAAATTTGCTTCCTAAAATCAGGAGTCTGCCTTAAAATACACAATCTGATTGCTGGTGGGTGGGTGGTAGGGTGGTAGGGGGCTAGGTGTTGGATAATGGAAGATTTAATGCACTAGAAAAATTATATGTTTGCGCGAGGCAATTTTTTATGGCTTCTGTTCTGTTCTGTTTTTTTTTTAACATGAATTTCGATTTAATGAATGTATAAATCATTTAAATATTGACTGAAGGCATACAAAACAGATTGTGCGGGGCGGATGAGACTATAAAAAATGGATAAAACATGAGACAGAGAGATAGAGTGAGAAAACAGTTGCTTAAAGAAGTTCTTGGCTTTAAAAGGCTTTCATTAAAGATTACGGAAAGTATTATTATTAGACAGGTAGATAGATAGATATATGTATGTGTAGATAAATAGATAAATAAACAAATAGACAAATAAAAAGATATGTAGATGGATACATAAATATGTAGATGAATTTATATACAGACAAATAGAAAGATTGATGGATAGATAGATAGATAGATAGATATTGAGATGACGTCCCATTAAATCTGTTAACAGATTAGTTAAGCGATACTTATCATAATTAAAATTTAGATACAGAAAAGTGTTTGATTTATTCATTGAATTGTTGAAATATTTCAGAATTTTCCAGGGGCGCACAGAACATTTTTCCAAGAAAATATTTATATTTTCTTTTATATTTGATAAGCATTCATTTTCCCAACCAATCAGCAACATTTTTCTACGAATTCATGTAATATTTAAGTACCCGTTAGAGCTCGATATAAAGCTGTGCAAAACTCCATTTAAAACCCAAAACCCAAAAAACAAATTTAAGTGCAAAAATGATAAATAAATGGAAAATGTTGCTACACCAAAAGAGAATTTCAAACAACAATTTAACCAGTAATTATGTGAAGTGACTTCTAAACGCACTGCGGCACTACGTGTAACATTTATCTTCAATTTTTCACCCATTTAAACAGGACTCTACACAAGCTTTGAGAGCATTTTCCAAGCGAGTATGGGGGAATGATGGGGGGGGGGTGTGTGCGTGAATTTCTATACAAATTTATCCAGCTAATGCCATTTGCCTCGTCATTCATTCATTCACAGGAGCATCAGCAGTGGCATCAGCAGCTCAAACAGCAGGCTCCGGCTCTGGCACTGGCTCTGGCTCCTCCTGCGTTACACCAGCAGCAGCAGCAGCAACACCATCGTCGTTGTCGTTATCCTCACTGGAAACGCAATCAACTGTTATAATTTCGTTTAAATCATCTCAAACACCTGTGCAGTCTCAAACGACGACGACGTCTACGATTCAGACCCCAACTCCAACACCAACAACAACGACGACTGCTACTTCAATACCGTCTGACAATGTGGAGGATGAGATGGCAGAGCTGGCATTGCCACCGCTACCGCCGCCCCCTGGTTTTGGTACGCCCACAACGCCGATGCTCACGAGCAATGTGCTTAAGAAGGTCGCCAGCTTTACGGTCGAGAAGTCCGCGGCGGGCAATAGCTCCGCCAATACGCTGCCATTGATGGAGGAGACAACGCTCCTGGCCACGCCGACATCGTCGCTGTTGGCAACCCTGCCAGAGTTGGCAGGTGCCGCCGTCACAGGGGCTGGCGGTGGCGGCACTGGTTCGCGTCGCGGCTCATCTTATGTACCGGAAAAGTTAAGCTTCGCTGCATATGAAAAGTTCGAAGGTAAGTTTGTCCAAATATTCGTTTGCATTGCTTGCTCTAAAATTTAAAAGGAGGCAGACTGTGGGTCATTAACGAATGGAGATGCAGTTTGGGCAGATGCATATGCATAGATGGAATGTGGGCTAGTTTATGTAGATAAAGTACATATGGGTAAATACCCAATGAAGAGAGTATTCAGATGGGAATATCATTCATCTATGTAGCATTGGAATTTTAATTGAAATTTCTAAAGCGCGTTATTTATTTATTATTTTATTTATTTTAATTTTATTTTATTTATTATTTATTTTATTTTTATTTATTTTAATTGAAATTTCTAAAATTTCTCTTGTGAAAGAAAATATTTTGAACTTTAAGATGGCATTTCTCATAGAATATGAATGAGAATTAGGCAATGGATGAGTTTATAAAGTATATGCTTCACTTACCTTACTTTAAGGGTTCTCTCAGGTGCATAATTTCAGCCATGTTTTCTTACTAGTTTTCGGAAGGAAATTTCTGAAATATTTAGCACATAAAATGGTTAAGCACAGAACTGATTTATGGTACAAAATATTATATATTTTATTTTCTTCCTTTGAATGATTCATAAGCTCACAATGTGCAGGAATTTATTCGTGCATTCAAATTGCGGAATCTCTTTATGTGTTTAGATTCAATAAATCTAAAATCAAAACAAATAAATAAATGATTGCTAGGGAAATGTAAACGCAAATTTCTAGTGATCTTGTTTATTATATCATGCCTTATGTATATGGCATAATGCCCACCCGCCAAAAGCAATTGAATATCTAATTCAGTTCTTTGGAAGTATAGTTTATGGTGTCCTATTGTAGGGAAAAATGTTTATTAGAATATAATTTGATCCTTTGTTGAACAGAAAGTACATGGCAACGAATAGTTGGAATATTTTGCTGATAAAGGGGAAATTATTATGAAAGTACTTTAGGAAATATTATAAAAGAAAATCTGTCATAAGTTCTTTCGAAAAGGTAAAATGGAAGTATTCGCCGCACTCTCCTCTCTTCCCAATAAAACACTCAGCAAGGGCACTCTCTGTCTCACTCTCTCTTCTAATACTCTCAACTACCTTCTGCAAGAGTATTCGTCCATTGTGGTTCCCTTTGTAGGGTTGGGTTTCCGCTTTATGTTTCAATCTGCGACTCCAGTGAAGCGATGCCAAAATCAGCAGCAAAGACGGGAGCCCAAGTACGTCAAAAAGGGGGGAGACCCACAGAGCGGAGACCCATTCAAGGAGAAATATAAAGGTAACACAGCGATTTTTGCGCACTAACTGTTTGCCTTTTGTGTCGTTTCTTGGGAAACATTTAATTTTATTTTCCCCAACCCCAACCCCTACCCTCCACCCCACCACAATCATTCGCTATGTTCGTCCCACGTTTGATTGCGTTTGTTGTTTGCTTAAAGTTAACAATTAATTTCACCCTGATTCAACATTCGAAGTGGAGCGAGAAAATCAGTCAAGGCAGAAGCCGGCCCAGAAGCCAAATCAAGTTGAATGATTGCATAATTGGGAAATTTGTGTATGTAAATATATGTACATGGAGTGAGGAAGGGGGAGCGGGGGCAAGGGGAAAACTTTTGTTGGGTTAACATTTTGCAAGTGTTTGAAGTCGGGTAAAAGAAAACCCTCTCGCCCATGCTGCCGCCACACTACACTACGCCCAACTAAACTAGAAAGAAGCTCAGCCTCCATACATTACCATACGCCCGAAATTAGTGGCATACTTTCAGGCTTGCACACTTTAAAATCGTCTCGCAAGTCTCTCAAGAATTTCCATAGCACATGCCACGCCCTACCCCTATATACATATGTATATCTCTATACAGATGTGTGGGCTGCGATGCTCGCATTATTGCGTGTGCTCGAAATTCCAGACACAAATTTTCCGTCGAACGGCAAACTATTTTCCACAATGGGGGAAAACTATAGCATGCATATAGTATAGTATCGACTAGGAGATACCGTCTAGTCTTTAAGCAGTACTTTCACAAGGAGCTGCTAAAGCCAGGAAATAATTTAGGAAGACATATTTAAGCAGCGGAAAAAATACTGGAAATAATAAGACAATTGGGTTGATTGTTTATAGAACGTTAGATAATAATAATAATATGGAACTTCAACCAAAATTTCACTTTTTATGATTCGATTTCAATGTGCGGAGGCGATCCCAAGTCTAAGAACTATTCATAAAAATTTAATTATACTAAAACATCACAAAAATGAAGCAGAATTTATTAAGGAACAAAGGATCCGCTAAGCTTTATAAAAGTTCCAAAAATCAGGTGCTAGCAAATTTCGATTAAGACGATTTTTGGTACATAAACAGATAATGTCATTATAGATGAGTTTACCAAATTTGATCGAAATATCTCCACAATTGTTACTGCCACAACATTTTTGTCCAAGTCAATCGGGTAACTTTTTCCAATTAAAAAAAATTTTTGATAGATTGGTAGATAAATGTATCAAATATTTTGTATATATATGAGAGATAAATGTACGTACGCATATACCCGACTCTACTCTATTAGTTCGAGAGGGTATTAAAATCTTCGCCGTTAGCAAGTTGAAAACTTTCGCTTAAAACGCAGCGCGAAAATTTTGGTTGGCTTTCAAGTTTTTTGGGAGGCGCAGTTTTTGACACATGCCACGCCTCCAGCAAGCAAGCGCTGGAGCGCTGGAGCGCAGGAGGGTGGGCAAAATGGTGGCGCTAATTGGTAAGCTCATCGCTGTGGGGCTCTAGGGCGCTCCTCCACTGGCGGCGGCGCCTGCCCCTGCCCGTGCCCTGCCTGGCTGCTGATCCCCGTCATCATTGTCGCCGTCTGCTGCAAATTAATGCAAACAAACATTTTAACGCCTCGCTGGACAAACATCAGGGGAGAAGAGGGTGAAGTGGAGCTGCAGTCGCCTCTAGATATAGCTGGACACGCAATTTGCTGGCTCTGGACAGGGTCCATCCGCAGCAGTCGCTGCTCGCTCCTCGCTCCTCTTGTATATCCCTGTCGCCTGTCGCGTTTGTCGTCGCCATCGTCATTGTGTCTCTGAAGTGGCCATCAATTCTTCGTGGCTTACCCGTGCAGCCAGCGTTCACTGGTGGAGTAGAGTAGGAGTAGGGGCAGCAGCAACAGAAGCTTTTTGTCGCGACTTTTCATCAGACAGGACCGAACAGGACAGGACAGGACACAGCCAACGTCCGGCATGAAGCGGACCGTTTTTGGGATCCAAAAATCTGATTTATATGCTCGACAACATCACGTACCCCCAACCCCAAACCAGCAGCTTGTTTCTCGGGATAAGAGGATGAGCAGCAGCAGCAGCAGCAGCCTGATGCCAGCCCGGGTGCCACAGTCAACTTCAAGGAGGTCTCTGCCTCTGCTCTGGCTCTGCCTGCCGCCAAGCATAGAGACTGGCGGGCAACAATGTTTTGGCCAAAGCGTAATGAAACAATATTTTTGGTGGTAAGGGATAAGTACACTGAAAGAAAAGCCAGATGAAAGAGAGCCACTCTTAGCCAGATGAAAGAGAGCCACTCTTAGCTCGGGCTCTCTCTCTCTCTCTCGATTGATTCTGTTTGCCTTTAAGTAAGGATATTATTCCTTATACTTTTTGTAGAATTTCTAATTACCCGATACAAAATATTCCTGCGAGAGGGTTTTTCTCTCAGTGCCAGCGAAGTAGCTTCCTCTATTTCTCCGCCTCGCTCCTCCCACTGATGTCTCTCTCTCTCTCTCTCTCCTCCACATTGCTTCATTTCTGCGTTCTGCTTTGTGGTTTTCGCCCGGCATCGTTTCATTTTCATCCGTTTTGTTTGTCAGAATCGTCCAGAAAGTGCAACGCAGAGTTGGGGGGCGTGGCGGTGCGGAGTCTCTGCCGTTGATGAATGCAACGCATGCATGCGTGAGGCGCCAAAAACCGCTGCACCACCCAACACCCATCTTTCCTAGCCTAGCCTGTGTGGCGGCATGGTGTGGTATGATGTGGTGCAGTGCCAGGCAAGCAGTTATGCAAATTTGTTGTGCGTCCGTGGCGCAGTTTTCATCAAAACCCGTTTGTGCCACAATGCGACCGCGACCGGCGCGCCAGCAATAACACGAAACCAACAACAGGATGAACACCTACAACAATGCCAAGAACCAAGAACTACAGAAACAACAACAACACTCAACAAAAAACTACAATGACGATGGGTGATGATGAGACTGGCTGGCTGGCCATCATCTAAGCCAAGGCATATCCTTTGTTGCCCTGCCCTGCCCGACGCTTAACCATCATCAGAATCATCCTCAATACGAGTAGCAACGATAGGTTGGAAAATTGGCTACAATCCTTAGCATCAACTTTCGGGGCTAATGATCTTGTGGGCTCAAACGCTGTTTGCTCTGCTGATGAGAGTACAATGCGAAGATAGCACAGAACAGAGCTTGAGCTTGAGTTTGGGGGCAAACGGGTATTTATTATGTATGGAACTGGAACTTCTGAAAGGCAATTGCATTTGAGTTGGTTTCTATTTGAAATCCTCATTGATTTCCTTATGCAGCAAGTTCGCGCAATGCCAAGCGGTGGGTGAAAGCGCATTCTAATCAAATTACCATTTCCTCCTCTACCAGTGCGCTTTTCCAATCAGCAAAGCGCAGAAAATTACACAGAAGAATGGTGGGGCTGCCGTCGAAATTTTAAGACAAGTTTTTTCACCACTTCTGCGCTCTTGCGTGGAAAAAATTTGCCAAGTGTGGCAACCATGCCTGCGACTTAGTCAGAATCGAAGTAGACAGCAGCAGCACTTGGCAACAGCCGCCATTTTCTTCTTAGCTCTATGCTTCGACTGGTACAAAGTTATTCGTTATTTTAATACCCCTCACTCATATTATTTTATTTTGATTTGTATACAATTTAAATCGTAGCTAAGGAGCTTTTACAGCAAAGTCCTCTAAAACTGAGGAAGACACTTTGATGCCATGGCAATCGACTTAAATAATTAACTTGCACTCTCCGCATTGTTTTGGCAGTTTTCTTCATCTCCCTCTTCACCATTTTTTATGTTCGTAGCAAGGGCTAGGGCGTAGCCCAAAACACATGATGTGTTGTTGCAATCTTGAGTTCGCGGCTTCGAAACATTTTTGCCGCCTCTTTGACGCCAAATTTCAGTGGCATTGTTTTTGAAAGCTTTACGGATCGCTGAACGCGAGCGACTACCGTTTGTGGGCGTGACCACCTCTGGTTAACATATGTACATCCAATACAAATTATTACAGTTAAGAAAAACAAACATAACAAATATGTATAAATTTTGAATTTCAAATATGAATTTCTGAAACATCTTGGTCGTTTTGAAAAAGCGTCAAGAATCTTTAAGAAAATTATATTCACGAATAAATGTGTGAATCTGAATACCTTCTGTGATAAATTATAAAACAAAAATAATAAATCAAATCAATATTTTCTCGAGATTAAAAAAAAAAATAAAATAAAAACGCTCACCCTGTAACCTACTTACAAAAGCAGCCATAAAGATTTCCTACACCGATTGACGGCAATCAGTTACAGCAAAAGCTACAGATGCTACGAGTATCAATCGACTTAAGTTATTATTAACACTCAGACATGATCGATCGTGTTATCTTGTGAAGTGGAGAGAGATAGCTATTAAAAGTCTTTGCCCTTATCCCAAATGAAAGCCAAAACAAAGTTGTTGGAATAATAAAAGAGGAATATCGATTGAATAGGGTTAATCCATGACGTGTACGCATTGACGCACTTGAAACATTGATTTTAATTCAGTTTAAAGTTGATTAAGCATACACGAATTTAGAGAGGTGATTCAATGGGCGAACGAGTAAGCGAAACAAAAAAACCCTAGAGACACCCATTCAATAGGCAGCCGTGACTGATAAAGAAAGAAAAATAAAAAACGACCTTGTCAGGGCCATACTAATACTTCGCTCTTTATAGTTCCAGTTCTCTTGCCACCTCCTCCGAATGCAGTGTTTTCGTTATCAATGAACCTGCACATATACAGCGTAGCAGTGTCGCAGTTGTCATGTTAGCACTGATAATACTGATAAGTTTTGACACATTTCAATTCGTTTTTCCTGCTGCCGTTTGCTTTTTTCCCACCCAAAAACAGTCAAGTGTTGGATTTAGTTTGAGACGGTTCTACTTTGTACGGCACATGTCCAGGGCATTGAGCAACGTCTGGTGCTCTCTGCTGGCCCAAAAGCAACCAAACTGGGATGTGGAAGTGGACGACGATACACCATGGCACCATCCAGAGGAGCATTACCCCATGGATACGTATCATCAGCACTTCGGTGCACATGATCTCCATCTAATGTCATTGGCCGCCGAACAGGCTCAAAGTTCACGTAGCTCTCGACCCAAGTCGCTGCCACCTGATGTTGCCCCCACATTGGCAGAGGAATCCGGCCTGCTGGACGAGGAGGAGGCTCCGTCTCCGACCAGCATTAGCTTACGCATTGTCCGCATTAGCGTGGATCTGCCGACCACGCCTGACCCGCAGCTGGGAGCCATTTCCCACTCACACGCTGACAGCAAGCGTAAGTTTTGCCACTACAAAAAGTTTGTTTGGGCTTGTAGTTAGCTAAGAGTCGAGTCGCTTGGTGATGCGATAAGGTTGGAGAAGGTTTTGGTGTGTGAAAAATTATTATTTTAGTTGATTTTTCCTAACAGTTTGTCAGGAATTAATTGATGATGTGCAGACTGAGCTCTAATTGCCTCTTTCAGGTGGTAAATATTCCTCCATAGCAAACAATTTTATTTGCCTTTGTTCTCGTATCTATTTATAATTTTATTTGATTGATTTTCCTTAATTTGTGAACTCATCAGTATAAATTTCATTTTTTGTATCTTATCGGAGGGGCATTAGTCATGCATTTAAAAGTCTCCATAGTCCAGAACATTAACTGTGATCAAGAGGCTTGTGGAAATTACCAAAACTATACTAGATACATATACCTCTAAATAATCTCACTAAAACCCCTAAAACTTTACTGTACATTTCAAACTATTGGTATAGGAAATAGAAGAAAAGCTAGACAGATAAAAAAAATATATTAGAGTATCTTCCTAGACCCCAAAAATCTATGCAGAATATTCCCCACACTCAGCTGCTTGGGCCCACAAATTTATTTATGCCAACTTTTTTGCTTGGCAGTTCCTTCAACCCCAAACGTCTCGTACCCATAAATCTTTGGGTTTAGTGGGTAGAAGTTTTGCCTTCTCTCTGTTTTTTTTTTTTATACAGCTGTGTCTTCGATTTCATTAATTTCTCTCTCTAATTTGTTGCAGGTCAAATGCTGATGAAATGGCTGATATCCACACTGCAGGGCAACCCCAAGACGACGGCATCCATGGAGCTGCAGGAACAATTCAATGTGATGGCCCTGCAATTTTGCAATAATCTCAAATATGTTGGCGTCCTTAAGCAAATCTCCAACGAGCAGCAGCAGCAGCAGCAGGATGCCGGCACTGGCACCTCCTCCACGGCGACGGGATTCAGTGTAAGTTCAATGAACTTTTATGGCCAGGAAATTGGTCATCTGCAACGGTGGGGGCGTGGTGCTGGCACTGCGTCGGATGTTGCCACGGCGCTGGGCGGAAATGATGAGAGTCCGCGTTTTGCTGGACAGCGGGGAAAAAAAAAAAAGTAGAACTAAAAGCCACAGGAAGGCGGGGTCCGGTCCACAAAACTAAACTAAGTTTCAAGTCATTAGCGTTTGAAGGCAAAAACCCATTGATAATGGCTCTGCCCTGTCTGTCAGTCTCTGACGCTGTCTCTGGCCACTGTCCTCGAGAACGAGAACTGTCACCCAACTTATGCGTCTCCGTAATGTTACTCATACGCCGCCGCCGCCTTATTCCCCGCCCCGCCATAGAGCGGGAAAAGTTTGCAGGGGTTGGGGACTGGCAAAAGTTGTGCAAAAATGAACCGCAAAGTTGTGCCCGGAAATTAGCAATTCCATTGCAAAAAAAAAAAAAAAACCAAGCGCAAACGAAATGAAAGACAAACCCGAGAACCCTTGCTTTGGTTGCACTTTCATTTAACCCCAGCTACAGCGGTTGTCCAGCTAACCCTTTTGCCACCCGGTTGACCCGACCCCACTGCTGGCTCCTCTCTCTAGGTTACCCTGGGTGCACCCACGCACCCACCCACTGTTAACCCCTATGCTTGCCTGCAAGTGTCAGAACTTGTTAAAACTTTACAGTCGGCAGACGTCAACTATCAAAAGCCAAACTTCACTCTGGCTCTCTGCATTAACAATTTCTCGCTGCAGTTGTAGTTGTTTTTTTTTTTTTTTTTCACTTCTTGTTTTGCTGCATGCAAAATTATGAAACCAAAGTTGGACACTATACTAACTCAACTCGGGGCCTGCACTGGGCAGAATATTTGCCATAAAATTTGGACGAAATCGAGCTTAGAGCTTAGCTTTGTGGGTTTCGAATGCTTTAGGTTGCAAGTAGTTCCATTTTCTGGTACATGTAAAGATATACAAAGAATTGTAAACAATTTCTGGAACCCCAAAGGGTTTTACAGAATTATTTAAAAATTATTATTTTTTTTGTATTTAAAAAAAAAAAAAATTTAAAAAAATCTAAATAAAATTTAGATTTAGATAGAAATCTGTTGTGAATGTTATTATTTTTGGGCTATAATTTCAATAAATTCGCCCTAAGTTTGATGTGCAACAAAAAAATTCAAAATTCAAAATTCTAATTCAAATTCAACGTCTAGTGCGAACAAAGGAAACCATTAAGCGCGCATTTAATTACTTTTTTTCTTGCTGTGCAGTGCTCTGCTCAAACAGTTAGCCTGGCCACCGTCTTGGTGCAACTGTTTCGTAACCATTTGGTGGCCGGTTAGCCATCTTCAGAGGCTTTGCTGCTGTGCCTAATGGACTCCATAATAGTTGACCATATTTAGGTACAGTTTAGCCAAAGCATTCAGCCTCTTGACCAAAGAGCTAAATAAACAAACAGTTGGCCAAAAGGGAAAAAGCTTTAATTGCTCAGAGACACAGACTCATGGGCAGAGGGAGAGGGATAGGGATAGACAGGGCCTGTTAACTGGTTCCATTTGCCATTTGTAGCGCCTGTAAAACCCCACAGTTCGTCTCCAGTTAAGTGTTATTAGACAGGCGACAGCATGGTGTGGGGGAGGGTAGGGGGACGAACAGAAACAAGCAACAAGAACAGGCAACAACCACAAATAATGAAGCACTAGATACGAGTATAGCCCTCAAATTAGTTTAGGCCAAAAGTTTTAGCCACAGCAGCTTAACCTCAAATCCCACGAGCCACCCAGTCGAGAGCAGGCGAGCAGGCGAAAGCAGGAGCCAAGGCACACAGACAACACCGTTAAGTGATTTTCTATGTGATGATACTTGAGCTCAAGATTATGATATCACACAAATTTCTTCAACTGGCTGCCAAGTTCCAAGGGACAGAGAGAGACAGAGAGTGAGAGGAGGCAGGGTAGTGTGTCCCTTGTACCGATGTCTCCAAATGTCTCCTCCGCTGTGCGCATCATCAACATTTTGGGCAACAGGCCAGCATATGGCAAGAGGGGCGTGGCGGGCTGGCTTGCCTGGTGGATATCCAGTGCCAAAGGTTCGCTGTTCGCTGTGTTCGACTTTGACTTTATTTGTTGTTCTCCTTTGGGGCTGTGGGGGGTTCCCTTTTCTATTGGGTACTCTCCCGTTCCCCTAGACTTTATTTCTTTTCTTTATTTTTTGCTCTCTGCAACAGAAGGGACGACGACTGTTCTGTTCTTTGGCTCATTGAAAGTTTTGTGCGTTTTTATTACTTTCAGTCGAAAGTTTTTTTTTTTTTTTGTTACTGTTTCTTCATATTATTCTTTTGGGGTAAGAAAACTTTAATGCTGGAATGATTTCCATGGATTTGAATGCAAATGCAACTACGGGTAAAATTGTGTGTGCGTGTCGGCGACTGTTTCCTGGCAGGAGGGGGGGAGTAGGATCAATGGCTTGATGGCAGGGATTAGATTGAAGGCATTCCAATGGCATTGTGTTATTAATAGATCGGTTAAGACCTAAATACATGTTTAATTTAATTACTGAGAGTGGGTTACCTTGCAGAACTATTTGGAAATCAAATTAATGTGTGCCTGGGATGTGATTTTTGGTGAATTATTTAAAGCTTAAAATAATTGAAAATTGGCAATAAGTTTGGTAGTTAGTTAAATTAGTTAGTTATTAGGTAGTTAGTTTAAATTTATTAAATAAATGCATGAATTTTTACTAATATTTTTAAATATTTAAATTTTAAATATTATAATATTTAAATATTTAAAAATATTAGTAACATTAGTTTGTGTTTTAAATATTATAATATTTAATATTTAAATATTTAAAAATATTAGTAAAAATTCATGCATTTATTTAATAAATTTAAATAAATAAATGCCATAAACTAGTCATTATTTTCATGCAGAATGACACTGAAAACTAATTTAAATTTTCCTATTCTTGGTTCTGCTCTAGGGAGCGGTTCAGCCTTCAAATTATTTATTTTAGCCAGTTTTAAAGCCTCCCTTCCCATGAGCATTTGTTAAACAACAACATATTTAAACCATTATATAGTTATGCTTTCCAAATTGTTTTAATTAACATTTCTGTTAATTAAAAACTATATAAATAAAGAGACATTTTTGTTTGGCAGCAACTTTATGCCCGTTTCCGCCCCACCCAACGCCAAACTTTCCTTACAAATGTGACAAATGCAATTAAAATTGTAATTGAAATTTAATTATGCCTCCAACAAGTGGCGTTCGTCCCTCCCTCCCACACACTGCATTTGTATGTGCAGCACACACACACATAGATAAAGTCTCACACACACACACATGCATGGATAGACCCTAATCAGTCAAAGAAATCTGAGCATCTGACAAACGCAAATCAAGTGCAACAGCTTGCTTTGATGCCTGATTCCTGATGGCCTGATGGCCTGATGCCTGATATGCCTCATTTGGTAGGAGTTCTCTTACAGCGCTCACTCCAGCGCATTTCCTTTTAGAGTGTGTGGGCGTCAGTGTCAGGGTTTATCGCACTTTACACAAATTTTCTCAAGTGTTTGCTAATTGCAAGTCTACCAAGCAGACAATTCAATCAAAAATCTATAAAAAAAAAAGGGAGCAACAACTGTAGATAAATGAACACAAAAACCCTAACAATAGAATGCCACAATAAACAGCCATAGGGGGGTAGGTTAGGTAGGAAATAGGAAAAGAAGGAGTACAATGGATAAGCAGATAGGAATAGGAATTTATGATATATATTTTAGTGGCAAAGGCTGTTCCATTGACAGTTTGATAATCAACTAAACGCTGGAAATAAAATAAAATCACATAAAATTGCTTTTAAAAAATTGGCAAATTTAAATTTGAAAAGTTATGAAAGTTTAAGTTTAAAGTCAAAGTTGAAATGTTGTGAAACTTTAGCTTTCCCTTTATATATCTTCAGCTACTTATAGCTATGGCATGGAAACGAATTAAAATATTTTAGCTGAGACATTGAAGAGTATAGCAACATCTTGCGAGTATATCCGATATTCTATTCGTTTCCACGAAGCTGTGACAATCGTATTATAATCGTATAAGCCCTAAAGAACAACATTTCACGCGGCAGAACTTCAGAACTGTCCTTAAGCAAACAACAAAAAATAAACTGCATGCAGTTACCACCTCATCTGCATGCAACTCTCTAGCACAACGCAACTTTTCATGCATCACAGCTGCACACCCTGTCCCGCCCCCCCCCCAAACTCCCCTTAATGGCCTGACAAAAGAAGACAACAGTAACAAAAGTAAGACAATTCCCGTTGAGGGACCTGGGACCAGAGCCAAGTCGAGTCGGCGACGGCGACGGCGACATGCACAATCCAGAGAGTTTTGCATTCAGAGTAGCAAACTCTAGTGGGAGAGGGGAGCAGCAGAAGGAAGGAAGGTAGGAAGGGACTTGGGCAATCGGGGGAGCTTTTAAGCTTTGTCGCTTGTGGCACACTCGAGACCCACTCGAAAGGGAAGCAGCAGCAGCGGCAGCCCTAGCAGCAGCTCCACTGCAGCACTCGACTCGACAATTAGAAGTCAATGGGTTAATACAAGTTTATCTAACCCAATGCACTCACTCCACTCCACTCCCTCTCTCTCTCTCTCTCTCTCTCCCTGCAGCCCTATGAGATGTACCAGTGGACACACACGGAGCAGCCGACAACATCGCTGCCCCTCACACCGGGCAAACTGGATAAGGTGGCCGCTTGGCCCTTCTCAAGCACACCGGCGGGCATCCGTACCTTGGAGGCATCTTCGCTGGCCACAGCGACAACGGCCACAGCAGCGGTAGGAGCTGCTGCCACGGCAGGTGCTGCAGCTGCAGCTGCATCAGCGGCGGCGGCGGCGGCCACACCCACGCCCAGCGACAGCCAAAAGACACTGCAGCAGATCCTCAAGAAGCGACTCCTCAACTGCGCCACGCTGGCCGAGGTGCATGCGGTGGTCAATGAGCTGCTGAGCAGCGTGGATGAGCCGCCACGTCGGCCCTCCAGGCGGTGCGTCAATCTCACGGAGCTGCTCAACGCCAGCGAGGCGACCATCTACGAGTACAATAAGCCGCAGCAGAGCCGAAGCTTTGCCGATGGCGAGACGCAGACGGAGGGCGACTGCCAAGGCACCTGCCGCTGTGGTGCGGCGGCAACCGAAGGGACAGCTGGACCGGCACCACCGCCAGCACCAGCGCTTGCTGTGCCGCCTGCGCCGCCACCACCACCGCCGCCGCCTCTTTTTGCAGGCAACGCTGCTGCTGCACCGCCTCCGCCGCCGCCGCCGCCGCCACCCATGCCTGGAAGTGGCGCACCGCCGCCGCCCCCGCCTCCGCCCATGCCGCCGGGCAGTGGCGCACCGCCGCCACCGCCTCCGCCAGGATTTGGTGGACCACCGCCGCCGCCCATGCCAGGCCCGCCGCCTGGCAGTGGCGGTGCGCCGCCACCGCCGCCTCCGTCTATGATCTCACCCGCACCGCTGCCCGATCCCGCTGAGGGCAATTGGTTTCATCGCACAAATAGTAAGGAAATTTGCTCGCCTTTTTCCCACATTAAATTTTAATGCATTTCCCTCCTCCCCTGTTTATTTTCCATGGCAGCGCTGCGTAAAAGTGCCGTTAACCCGCCAAAGCCCATGCGTCCGCTTTATTGGACGCGCATCGTGACAATGGCACCGCCCGTGCCGCGTCCCTCCTCGGTGGCCACTTCCACAGACAGCACAGACAATGCGGAAAACTGCGGCAGCTCCCCAGACGAACCGGCCACGACGAGCGCCAGCGGCAGTGGCAGTGGGGCATCCACGCCAGGCGCAATAACACCAGTAGCACCAGCGCCAGTGCCAGTGCCAGTTGTGCCGCCGCCGACAAAGGAGATTTGGACGGAGATTGAGGAGACGCCGCTGGACAACATTGAGGAGTTCACGGAGCTGTTCTCACGCCAGGCCATTGTGCCGGTGAACAAGCCCAAGGAGGTGAAAATGAAGCGAGCCAAGTCCATCAAGGTGCTCGATCAGGAGCGCTCCCGGAAGGTGGGCATCATCTCGCGCAGCCTGCACGTGCCCTCCATCGAGATTGAGCATGCCATCTACAATCTGGACACATCGGTGGTGAGTCTGGAGGCGTTGCAGCACTTGGGGCACATCAAGGCCAGCGACGAGGAGCTGCACAAGATCAAGGATGCGGCAGGCGGTGAAATACCGCTGGACACACCCGAGCAGTTCCTGCTGGACATATCACTCATCTCGATGGCCAGCGAACGAATCTCGTGCATTGTGTTCCAGGCCGAGTTCGAGGAGTCGCTGACACAGCAGCTGCGCAAGCTGGAGACCATACAGCAGCTGTCGCAGCAGCTGATCGAGAGCGAGGACCTCAAGTTGGTCTTCTCCATTATCCTGACGCTGGGCAACTACATGAACGGCGGCAATCGGCAGCGCGGCCAGGCGGATGGCTTCAATCTGGACATACTCGGCAAACTGAAGGATGTCAAGTCCAAGGAGCGGCAGACCACACTGCTGCACTTCATAGTGCGCACCTACATTGCCCAGCGGCGGAAGGAGGGTGTCCATCCGCTGGACATTCGTCTGCCCATACCCGAGCCGGCGGATGTGGAGCGAGCGGCACAGATCAAGTTTGAAGATGTCGAGACGCATACCAACGAGCTGAAAAAGAAATTTATGGGTAAGATCAAGAAATGCGCTTCCGGTTTGAGTCTCTCCTCATTAATGCCTCGATGTAGTTTTCAAGCGAACCACGGCCAAGGTACTGGCTGCCTCCAGTGAGGACATTATGGAGCCCTTCAAGTCCAAAATGGAGGAGTTCACAGACAGTGCTGACATGTCGATGGCCAAGCTGGATCGCATGCTGGCCGATGGCCGGGAACTGTTCCTGGAGACAATGCGCTTCTATCATTACTCGCCGGAGACGCAGACCCTGGAGGATTGCACGCCCGATCAGTTCTTCGAGTGCTGGACACATTTCACCAATGACTTTAAGGACATTTGGCGCAAGGAGATCGAGAATCTTATAAATGAATTGTGAGTGCACGCCCCAGGCCCCCACACACTCCTACGATAATTAATTAATTAACATTATTGTTGAATTACAGGAAAAAGAAATCAAAACAGGTGCAAATCGAATCGCGTCGCAATGTCTCCACGAAGGTGGAAAAGAACGGGCGGCTCTCGCTCAAGGAGCGAATGGTGATGCGACGCAGCAAAAACTAGTTCCAGCTGCGCTGCTCTGATGCTATTGCTAAGCAAAGTTCATCTCGTTAAATGGCAGCATTACTGCGCTTATTGTTAAGTTATATTTTATTATTAAATTAAACTAAAGACAAAATTATACAAAAATATTCGCTCGCTGTTTTGTATATTTCAATTCAAATCTACCGCCAAAATTGGGACATTTTACAACACTGAAGATTACCTCCTCGGTATATTTTGATAATGATAAGGTATATTTCTGAGGGTCAGGCGGTATTTCCATCCAGTCTAAAATGTGTCCCATTTTCTTTATAAATATATATTTTTCTCGTTTTCTGAGGTTTCCGAGGTTCCCTTCACACTCGACAAATCAAATCAAGTGCAATATTTATTTTTCCATATATTAATATACTTTTCAAAATGACCGCCAAACTCATTTAGCGCACAAAAAATACTGCCAGTTTTCGCTCTCAATCCGTGGTGGTTTTTCAAAATTTGCTTTCTTTTTAGAGGTGAATAGAGCGCTTTCGTGGTGACTTTCCCCTCCTTCCACACCATAAACTCCAAAAAACAAATAAAATCGAAATAAGGTACGCAAAGAAGAACCTTGGTTGACCAGCAACACTGACGTCACATTTAGTCAACATTTACGTTTTATGCTTTGGCCGCTTTTGGTTGAACCTATTTATCTAAATATTCCAATAAAAAGAACTTCTGAAAACTTGCCAATCCTGTAGAAAATGTATGTATCTATCGGATTAAATTCTTTGTTTAGGGCTGAGAGGGCCAACTAGCTAGCAATATAAAACGGAATATCAAAATCGAGGAATATCAACGTTGAATGTTTTGAAAAAAACAATCGATGCTAGTATTACAATCGTAATAGTATCGGGCTCAAATAATAATTAAAAAACCATTGAAACCTTTTAGGAACTTGTCCACCTGTCGATTTGATTACAAATTTGACTTTGCATTTTAGAGCAGCCAATCCAAACATATCAAAAGCGCAACAACTGTAGCTCGATACTATCATGATAGTCGCAAAACTGTCGATAGTAGCGGATAGCAGAAAAATATCGATAGTACCTTTGATGGTTTGACACCTATATTTTTGTCCCATTTTCTTTAAAATTATATTTTTTCTATTAAAATAGCTGTAAAATGTCTATCGCCAAGCGTGTGCAGGTGGGTACTAACAACTCAGTTCCTGAGGAGCAGCTAACAATACCCTCTCTGTTCCTCTTCTAGCAATGGGCAACATTTGCACGAACCTGGCACATTTACGATTGCACCTGGCAAAATCCTTTTGAGTCCGCTGCACTGGTTAAAACACATCTGATGGGGCTGCACAAGCCCATATACCATCCCATGAGTAAGTAGAACCCGTAGTTGTAGCCACCGGTATTATATTTAAGCGAGAAATGCGTTCAAATCGGGGTGCCAGTGTTTACGTGCCGCCTCATTACATCACAAGCTCCGCCGGCGTGTTGTGTTTTTGTTGCTGCTCCCTACACCATTCAAAATGGTAATTATTAAAGTGTCGCCGTAACCCGATTGATTCCATTTCTGATGCGCGCTCTGTTCTTCTAGGTTAAGCAAATCCTACCAACGCCTGCTGTCAATCAAGTCTAAACCTAAATCCGTATTTGCAGATGACTGCGGGGACCATGTGGTGCTGATAAACACCAAGGAAATCGCGCTGCCCGGCGACGAGTGGATCAAGCGTGTCTACTTCCATCACACGGGCTATCCGGGTGGTGCTTCCTGGACCCTAGCCTGGCAGCTGCACGAGAAGGATCCCACCATGGTCATGAAGAAGGCGGTGTACAACTCAATGCATGGAAACCTGCAGCGCAGACACACAATGCAGCGATTGCATCTGTTCTCCGGTGACTCGGTGCCCGATGAGATTCTCGAGAACGTCACAAATCAGATACGCACACCCCGCACTGTGCCCCAGAGACTCGATCATATTGATAAGGAGACGCTGGAAAATTTCCCCGCCATTATGGATTATCCAAAGGACTACATATTGCGTTGATGGTTGTTAAAATAATTGTAATTAAGCGAGAATACATTTTAAACACAAAATAAACGTTGTGTGTTACCTGTAAAAGAGGGGCTGATAGGGTATATTCGTTAAGTATTAGACAACTTTCTAGGAATGTAAGCATTTCATGATTGATTCTGATTCCACATCCATACTTATAGACATAATCATATATATGATTTATTCTTGTTAAAAATTCCAAGAGAACATAAGATATTTCCCCATCTCCATATTGGTAGACTGTTTACGAGGTATCAACATGTCGACTCCGTGCAGCTGGCACTACAAACTTTGACAAACTGGCAACGCTCTGCTTTTAGAGTTGCCGTATATTTAAAAAAAAGCTTGTTCTGCCGGCCCGGCAATGAATTTGCACAATATTTTGTCATTGGCGACGCCTACTATCCCAGCATATATCAGAGGTTTGATCATCATATATATACTATACACAAACCACTCACATCTGGAGAGGTTTTTCCCTTCGCTTTTTTATAATCGCTATCGAATCGGTATTTATTTTATGATTAGCTTATCGGCGTCCAAGAAATCCACTCAAACGCTTTCTTCTGTGTTCTTGCAGTCTCCAAACGCGGCTTTTGCACGACACACCTACAGCACCTACAGCAGCTGCAGCGCCCGCTCCACCAGTCACAACTTTGTCCAATTTATCAACTCCAAAAACGCAATATGGGCCGCCTGGGTACTGTGGATCCTAGCTCCTACTCGCAGCCTGATTTGATTACCACGGAGCACAGTGTCCTTAACTGGAAGGTGGACTTCGATGCCACCAAACTGCAGGGCAGTGTGGTGCATCGCTTCAATGTGCTGTCCAACAATTTGGAGAAGATTGTGAGTAGCTGGGACGCGAGATGGAAAACATCTAAATCATTTATTGCATTTACGGTAGCTCCTGGATGTGCGCGACATCAATGTGACCAATGCCACGTTGCTGGCTGGAGGCACTGAGCTGCCCATCAATTACTTCATCAGCGATCCCGTGGATAATATTGGACAAAAGCTAACACTGGAGTTGCCAGCCGGCACGGCTAAGGGCAGGTGAGCAGTCGCACTCGGATTGATAAGCTAATCTTTATGGCACCTGTAAATAATCCACTCTACTTCACTCTCACTCCCATCGTGTATGTGTAGCCTCAATGTTCGCATCGATTACGAGACCTCAAGCAGTGCCAGCGGCCTGCAGTGGCTGAATCCCACCCAGACCCTGGGCAAGGAGCATCCCTATATGTTCTCCCAGTGCCAGGCCATACACGCCCGCTCTGTGGTGCCCTGCCAGGATACGCCGGCGGTGAAGTTCACCTACGATGCTGTGATCGAGCATCCCACCGAGCTGACTGCCCTGATGAGCGCCATAATTGACAAGAAGCAGCCCGGCAAGACACACTTCAAGCAGGAGGTGCCCATACCCGCCTATCTCGTGGCCATTGCCATTGGCAAGCTGGTCTCCCGTCCGCTGGGCGATAACTCCAATGTGTGGGCCGAAGAAGCCATTGTGGATGCCTGTGCCGAGGAGTTTTCCGAAACGGCCACCATGCTGAAGACCGCCTCGGATCTGTGCGGTCCCTATGTGTGGAAGCAGTACGATTTGCTGGTAATGCCACCGTCATTCCCCTTCGGTGGCATGGAGAATCCATGCCTCACGTTTGTCACACCCACTCTGCTGGCGGGCGACAAATCGCTGGCCGATGTCGTGGCCCATGAGATTGCACACAGCTGGACGGGCAATTTGGTGACCAACAAGAACTTTGAGCACTTCTGGCTCAACGAAGGCTTCACCGTGTTCGTGGAGTCCAAGATTGTGGGACGCATGCAGGGTGCCAAGGAGCTGGACTTTAAGATGCTCAGCAATCTGACCGATTTGCAGGAGTGTGTGAGTGCAGCATCCTTCGCTTTTGCACTGTAATTCCTGCTAATTTGCGTTTCCTTCCGTCAGTTGCGCACTCAACTCTCTGGCACACCAGAGCTTACCAAATTGGTCGTGGATCTGTCAAACTGTGGACCCGATGATGCCTTCTCCTCAGTGCCTTACTATAAGGGTTCCACATTCCTGCGCTATCTGGAGGATTTGTTTGGCGGACCAACTGTCTTTGAGCCATTCCTGCGGGACTACCTGAAGAAATATGCCTACAAATCGATCGAGACCAATGACTTTAAGAGTGCCTTGTATGATTACTTCAAGGATACGGACAAAAAGGATCAACTGAGTGTGGTGGACTGGGATCTGTGGCTATCCTGTGAGGGCATGCCCCCCATTATACCCAAGTAGGAATCAATTATATATCTAAATGAATTCTTTTACTATGTTTAATGAAATTATTGTTTTAGATTCGATGAAACTCTGGCCAATGTCACCACCGGTCTGGCCAAATTGTGGAGCAACGACACAGTCTCCAAATTGGTAGACAACAAGGACATCAAGCAGACCATTTCCATCCATCAACTGCTCGACTTCCTGGGCAAACTGATCGAATCGAAGGACATTGTTGAGTTGAACGAAAGTAAGATTGAACTGCTCGAGTCCACCTACAATCTGAAGCAGTCGAAGAATGCTGAAGTGCGCTTCCGCCTGAATCGGTTGATCATCCGTGCCCGCCTGCTCAACCGTCTGGACGAGATCATTGAATTTGCCAACTCCAATTTCCGCATGAAGTTCTGCCGCCCCATCTACCGCGATCTGGCTGGCTGGCCCGAGGCCAAGCCTGCGGCCATTCGCAACTTTGTCAAAGTCAAGGATCAGATGATGGCCGTCTGCTCGCACGCCATCGAAAAGGACTTGGGATTGAAGTAAATTTAAGTCTGAATTTTATGCATTTGCGAGATCTGTTAACTGAATATGAAATTTTTTGTGCACTCGTATTCTTATGGGTTTTGCTTGCACCTCTTGTTAGACCCTTCAACACATTGCCTCCAGTAGTATAGGGAGACTAAATGGATCGATTGGAAACAAAATTTATATATGAAAATTCCAATATTTAAATTCTCTTTTTTTATTCTCTGTTTGCCTTGGGGACAGGGATATTATAAAAGTGGGGATATGTTTGTAACAAAATGTCTTATAAATAACAGATATTCTTCGTATTCAAAATACGTCCAATACAGGAGAAGAAGTCATTAAATATGCGGTTCAATGACTGTTTTTAATGAAATATTTGTTTTATATTTTAATTTTATGATTCTCGTTGTGGTGGAGGCTAGACTTGTGGCTCCTCTTGGTCGGCCATAGGGCGAACAGCTGGATCCTCCGCATTCATAAATTGAATATTATTGGGACAATTCGGAGAATCCAACATGCGTCTAGTCGAATCACTTAGGTCCAGCCACAGGTTAGAGAACTGCCGAAAGTTAAGATTGTCATCCTCGGCCGCAATACCCGTATTTATGTTGTTCTCGTTCGCACACGAAATCATGGTGCTCCAACCGTCAAGAGTTCGGTCCATCTTTTCTAAACGAAATGCGCCAAAATATGAATAAAATATGTAAAAGGGTAATTGATAATTTACGGGACAAACCTTGTGCTAATGTAATTTTTATTTAACCTACGATCCTGTCCTCGTTTGAGTCAAACTTTTTCTGTCAGCGATTTACGAGTTTAGCTCAAAAAGCACCGCCTACTCCGAGTCGATGTCATAAAGTGAAAGAAATTTTAGGATAAAACACCCGGTGGAAGTCTATTTTAGGAGCACGAATGTGTAATTAAATTTATTATTATATTACTAATCAAAAAAGGGCGGTTTGATCAAATTTTAGTATTTTACATTTTACAGTTCAATTACAACGACATTGTTGACATTGTTGTGCATTCAATAGCGTTGCCGTACTCGACAACAAAACACTGAAACGCAGCGTTGCCGTACTATTTTCGTTCGAATATTTTCCTCCGGTATATTTCCGGTATATTTGGGTATATTTTTGAAGTTCAGTATATTCTTTCTGCGGTCACACTGTATATGACGTGCAGATGGTTTTGAAGCGCAGCGGCAAGAAAAAAAAAGATAAATAAATTAGAAGACATGTCAGCACGGGAACCATAAACGCCTGGTAGCATAACCACCTCTAAAGACTGTACATCAGCATCCAAAGCATACGGACAGGACACAGGAAGTGCAGGAACGGAACACTTGGTGCTGGAGGAGGGAGCGACGCCGCATTCCACTACATTGATTTTTCGTGGTGGACGCCACTCCAATTGGCTGGCACGACGTTCGGTAACAACTGCTGGAATTTTAAGTGTGCCACCAGTCAGCCAACATGAGCGGTAAGCCGGAAAAGAGTAAAGAGGATTTTCTTTGCCACTCGGAGCTGGGAGCCAAGCAGCTGTCTGGTCTGGGCTGTCTTTCGGGTGCTGGCTCCTATGCATCGAAATTTTGCAGTCTGCTTTTGGGCAGTGGAGTGGGGGCCTTGGAGTCGCACCTGCGCGATGCTCCCCAGCCCCCAGACCACTAGGACTAACCCCGATGAAGTCATCACATTACTTTACATTGTATATACTTATATGTGTGTTTGTGTATCTCCCCCCCCCCCCCCCCCTGTCTTACGGCAGGCGACGAAGGCGGCTGCAGCGAAAAGCAGACCCTGAACCTGTCCAGGCAAAAGCTGAAGAAGGTGCCCAAACAGGAGGATGCACACAGCATACGCAAGCTGATACTGGACGAGAATGAGCTGCAGAAAATCGACAACATTGACTCGTACCTCAAGATCGAAACGGTTCCTAAAATTATACATTTTAAGACTTGAATTTCCACTTATATAGATTATGTTTATTTTACAGCTGTCGCTGGCGAAGAACCAATTGCTGCGCATGTATGGCGTCTGCCGGCTGCACTGCCTGCGCGAGCTGAACCTCTCCTTCAATGGCATCCTCTCCATCGAGGGCCTGAAGGATTGCCAGCATTTGCGAGTGCTCAATTTGGAGGGCAACAACATCAAGACCATCGAGCATCTCAACACGAATGTGGCGCTGGAGTGCCTTAATCTAGCGGAGAATAGCATCACCAGCATATCGGATATCTCATATTTGTGCAACCTCAAGGAGCTCTACCTGCACGGCAATCGTCTGATGCATCTGCGGCAGTGCGACAAGTACTTGCCCACTTCCCTGGAGACTCTGACGCTGGCCAAGAACAACATCGATGACTTGAACGAGATCTGCACGCTGTCGCATCTGAGCAATCTGCTGAGCCTCTCCATTACCGATAATGGCTGTGTGAACATGTCCCTGGGTCCCAATAGTGTGGAGTGAGTAGCTAGAAGCAGCCTCTGCATTCGCCTAACTTTACTGAACTCTGTCTCTGCCTCCTCCACGTTCTAGCGGCTTTGACTATCGACCTTTTGTTCTGAACTGGTGCATGAGCCTCAAGTGCATCGATGGCTATGCGGTGGATCCCATCGAGAGCCTCAAGGCCGAGTGGCTGTACAGCCAGGGACGTGGCCGCCAGTTCCGTGTGGGCGAGCAGCCCGCTCTGGCCAAGCATTTGAGCACCTTTTGTCCGCTGGTGGGCAAGGCCTTGGAGAACGAAGACGATCGCAAGCTGCGCCTTATCCTAAGCAAGGCGCAGCATCATCAGCGCCAGCTGCAGGAGGAGATCATGGACAATGCGAATACCTCGGCCAGCACTTCACCCTCATCCCATCGCCGGAAGCCCACCAGTCGCATACAGTCACCAAGATGTAGGTATCTCTTCTGTGTATTCGATATTTTATGCTAATTTCATGCTTAATTATTGCAGTCTCGCGGTTGAGTGGCCGCCAGGGCTCGCCCGAGTCCATGGCGAATAGCTATCATGGCAACAGCAGCAGCAATAGCAGCATAAACGATAATGGCTCCGTCAATCATTCGCTGCAGATGAGCATTTCGCTGATCGAGAACATCAAGAACGATGGCGACTTCTCGCTGGCCGGCAGCGGTATGTCCAGCAGCGTGACCACCAAGACCTACAACTCTACGGAATCAACGCCTCGCAATATAACGCCAAATCCCTACAATGGTGCGTTACACATTTCATTTATTTCGTCCATCCATTATCGACTTTACACTTGCCCAAAATCTTCACAGATCAAACATTCCTTAGTCAACCGCCTGCGGGTGGTCCCTTGGCTGCTGCTTCGAAAATGGTGCCCGTCCCGGAGACTCTGATGAGTCCCGATGTCTGTCCCGCCGCCGTTGCCCAACGGGTGACGGTCAGTGCTCTCAACTCGCAGCTGCACAAAACGAAAATCAACAAAAACAAAGGTAGCCCATGCATAACTAATCTCTATAGTTACACGAGATTTTTAGGTAGATTTTATTTTATTTTATTCGCTGTACAGACAACAAATTGAACTTGCCTCGTGTGCGCAGCCCCCTGCTGAAGCGTACACAGAGTCCCACGAGCAGTCCACGCAAGGTGGCCGCTAGAACAACAGACCGAGTGCAGCAGCAGCAGCAGCAACAGATGACAGCAACATCGACAACAACGACGGTGGATTCGGGCGGTTTCAGCACAGATGATGACGAACAGATCAACATTGACAAATTGACGACCATTAGGAAGATGGCTGCGCAGAGGAATCAACAGCAGCAGCAGCAGCAGCAACAACACCACCAACAACAGCAGCAGCAGCAGCAGCAGCTGGTGGACAACAGCAATCAGAACTGTGCGGATCGATTGGTAGAGCACATGACGGAGTCATCGGCGGTAATCATACAAAAAATGTGGCGTGGCTATTATACGCGCAAGAAATACAATCCCGATATTGCCGAGAAGCTACAGAGACGCCGCGTGCAGGAGTACATTGAGTGAGTCCAATAGAAAGGCAGAATATTTGCTTGAGCTAATCGGTGTTTTTGTACCCACAGACAACTCAGCAAAGACATGCGGGTGACCAAGGCGCAGCTGGAGAACGAGCGCAAGATCCAACAGCTGCAGATGCAGGCCATCAATGCGCTGTGGAAGAAGGTGTCCAGCATGCATGTGGATCCAAAGGCAGCAGCAGCACCAGTCGCCGCACTCCATTCCACAGTTTCGGGCGAGGATGTCAGCGGCGGTTCTGCTCCCGTGAGTCTTGATCAGAACTCTGCCTCTGTGGTCAACGATCTGGCCCAGCGATGTACCCTGCTGACGGACCAGGTGCAGCAGCTGCAGAGCTCGATCGGAACGATTGTCAACTGCCTGACAATGGTGTGCAATCTGCCACAGGATGCGCTCATTAGCAAGCCTGAGCAAGTGACGCAGGAGTCCGTGCCGGAGCAGCGCGACTGCAGCTCCACGCAAACCGATCTGATTGCCGTGCACACGCCACAGATGGAGGACCTAACGAACTTTCCCTTCACCAAACCGCGGCCATCCACACTGGCGTTGGAGTCAAAGATTGAGGCGTTGCCTTTCAAGCAGCTGGAGCTGGACGATGGCGAGCAAAAGGAGCATGATGAATCTGTGGAGGCGGATGCATAAATACCAGCGAGAGAGAGTGCCAGCTATCAAAGGAAATCCCAGTGAATAAAACGCTTTAAGAATCGATCTCAACGCGCATTAATTAATCGTCTAGGCTTCATGTAGCTTTTGCAAGCAATTTTCAATTTAGTTACCACATTTAGACTAGCAGCAGCCACAAGAACAACAATTAACTCGTAGTGACCCATCTATATTATTTTGTTACATTTTAAAAGATGGGCAAAAAGTAAGCAAATGATAAGAAAAAGATTAAAAAAATATACAAAGCTAATATTTTGTAATGCACCTCCACAATGCACTCAAGCCCTCGTGTCAGTCTTCCTCATCGCTGCTCTCAGTGTCCTCGTCCTCTTCATCGGACTCCTGGACGGGACGATTTGTGTTGGGCGTCAAATCATCTTCAAAGTCGGAATCATCCTCATCGTTTTGTGCTTTGGCCTCTTGCGGGGGATTCTTGGCAAATCGTTCCGGCCATATTCCCGCCTTGGTGTATTCTTTGACATGGTCGCTGGTGAGGATTTTGGATATTTCCGCTTTGACTTTGTCGCCCTCCTCGATAGGTTCCACCAGAAGGAAATCGCCGCGCTTGACCCACATGTTTTTGCGATATTTGTTAGGCATGGACACTAGAGATTGGACATATAGGTGTACGTTAGACCAGGTGTCTTGAGAGGATTACCCCAGTTCTCTCACCCAGAAAGTTTTCCGACTCTGTCGTCGCTGGTTCCACCTCGTGGAGATTGTTGCCACGACTGCTGACGACGCGCACGATCTGCTGCTGCTCTGTGGGCAGTTCATAGTCATCCTCCATCATTTCCTTAATCAAATGCTTCCGTCGCGTGGTACTCGGATGTGAACGATGCATAGTTAAATCGAAAAACAAAAAATTTACTTTTAAATTTTGTTTGTATACAATACGGCCAGCGATAACGATACAAAATACCATCCGGCGATCAAACGAGCCTTAACCCACTTGGCACCCCTCTTTTTAAAATGTTGAGCACCCTTTGTTAAACCGAGGAAAATAATAGTGTTTGTAAACACTGCTTGTAGCTCCATGCTCCTCTTAACTTACAAAACAAAAATGACCACCAACATCTTTCACCTGTAATGCGTTAAATATGTTAAAGTTACATCGATTTCGTGGAAATATTAAATACACCCCTGGTCGACAATGGGTTAACGTTCAGTTTTATTGATTGAAATCGTGTTCCATAACTTTGATATTCAGTTTAATATTACTAGCTAGTTGGCCCTCTCAGCCCTAAACAAATAATTTTATCCGATAGATACATCAATTTTCTACAGGATCGGCTCACTTTAACGACTCCCCTGCATTGCTTATAAAATGAGGTTTCAGCAAAAAAGGTCAACACTCATTTTTGGCTGTTAGGTGCCACCAACGTTTTATTTTTAAGAAATGTATACAAAATATATTAAAACTCAACGAATAAATAAAAAGAGGACTGGAGTCATTTGTTAAGTTTACTCTGGTCCTTGCTACCAGCCTTCTTGCACACCTCACTGACGAGAGCTGGCACCCGCTCCAGATATTCCACCAGATCAATCTCGTCGCGAAGATTTTTAATATACATTTTCTGTATCTTACGTATCATGGGAGTGATGACCGTGCAGTTCACTATGTCATCTACATTATTACTGCAATCGACCTGTGGCTCCTTCTCCAGGCCTGCACATGCACTTGTGGATGCTTTCTCCTCCGATTCCAAGGACTTGGACTGATTCGGGGCCGATTTGTCACGAGTAGACGGTTTTGAGTGCAATAAATCTTCCTTCTTAATTATGCTGGAAAGTTCCATAAGTACCAACTGCAATTCCATCTCCTCACGGACCATGGAACGCAGTTCGTCCCCGTTCTTCGCACTGACTACAGACGCTATCGTGGATGTGCTCTCATTGGCAAACAGCTGATTCTCGTATTTGGGCAGCTTGTCGTTGGCTGCCATCTTGTGGTTGTCCTCTTCACAGCCTTCGGGTGAAAATTTCTGCTTGGCTTCATCGGCCATGAATGAGGGTTGGCGAGAGTCCTGCGGCACCTGGCGGCTGTTGCACTCTGGACGTGGCACTGGAACGACTTTAGCCATGGAGCTGCTTCGGCCAAAAGGTGCTAGATTACGCTGTGCCTGCCCTTGAGGATCATTCGAGAAAAGCGGCTTCTGTGAATGACTCGAACGCGAGAGCTGCTTAGGTAAAGTGCAAGAACATTCCTTCCGATACTCCTGCGGTGGCTGCTGCTTCAAATGATCTTGAGGCGGCTTCTGGGGAGGATCGACAAACTGAACCTTCTTGGGTAGATTCTGGAAATCCGCTTGCTGACATTGCTGCATCAACTGGCAAGTATTCTTACGAGTCTGATCATCATGTTGCTGCTGCTGCAGATTCTGAGGATTCCCATACGAAGGTTTCTTTGCTGGATTCTGATGAGGATAAGCAGTCTCGCGATTCTTCTGAGGTGGCTGCTGGATGAACTGATCTTTGGACTGTTTTCCCGCCTGATGCTGGGACACATTCTGATAGGGCATCGGAGGTGGACTTGGATCCTTCGGCTTTGGCAGATGCTGCTGATTATACTTTAGATACGTCTGCGACTGTTGAGTATAATTCTGCTCCTGCTGATGCTGCGGCTGTTGTGGCTGGAATTCGCCTTGATGATGCGTCTGGACACATCTGTGATTTATATTTGGAACCTGCTCCTGGATGGGAATCGGCTGCTGTTTCCATTCTGGAGGCAACTTCAGTGCCTGTAGATCGGTATGAGCAACAGTCCGACGGATGTTCACCTGTACCACGTTCTTGCCCTGTTGTGGCATCTCATCCTCTATCAGTGGTCGATTTCCGTGATTTGTTTGCCCTCTCTTGGCATCGTTGCACGAATCCGAGCAACACTTGTGACAATGTATATCCATGAAGCGAGGGGAGACAGCGCTGTTTCAATCAAATATGTATACCCACCCCATGTATATATTTGATTATCGGAAACGGATTCCTACCGGATATCGGTGCTTTTTTTTTTATTGAAATAATATTAAAATATAAACAATGGTCACATCGAATCAAAAGTGACTTAAAACCTTTTTAGGCTTTCCTCTGGTCCATCTGGGCGTTGTCCTTGTAAATCTGACTGACAAGGCGCGGCACCTTCTCCAGATACTCCAGGAGCTGTATCTCCTCGTGCAAGGAGGCTAAATACTTGTTGTGCATCTTCATGATGATGGGAGTGATGACCTTGCAGCTCACTAAATCATCGACACTCACACTGCATTCGATCTGATGGCTTTCCTCTTTTGTCGGTTCAGTGGTGGCTCCTTTGCCCTTACGAGGTGCAGACTCAACTCTGGCCGAATTCTTGAACCCTGGACGGGTGTCATCTGTGTTCGGATGCGAGAGTGAATGTGTGGACACATTCTCCTTCAGGCCCTTGCAATGAGGCTTGATCCTTGAGTGTTGACTGCACCTCGAGGCTTGGTCGCCGCGCCCCGAATGCAGTTCCATCTCATCTCGGACCATGGAACGCAGCTCGTTGCCGCTCTTTGAACTGATCGAAGTGTAACTGTTGCAACTGGCGTGACTGGCCGTGGAAAATGGCTTATGTTTGGGATTCTTTTGCTTGTCCTTTGGGCAGTCTTTGTCGTGATAGTCCGTGCACTTGTGGGGTGCGTTTGTCTTATTATCCACTCCGAAATTAGAGTCCTCATCATCATTCTCGAGTATATGGCTCAAGCAGGAGAATCGAGGAGCTTTCTGCTCATTTGGTTGCTGTTTCTGTTGAGGATTCTTCTGGGCCTCCAGCTGCAAGTGACAGTGCGAATGTTTCTTTTGGTTGTGCCCAAACGGCTTCTGTGGCGGCTCCTGTGGCGGCTCCTGTGGCGGCTCCTGTGACAACTCCCGTGGCTGCTTCTGTGGCTGCTTCTGTGGCTGTTTCTGTGGCTGTTTCTGTGGCTGCTGCTGTGCCTGCTCCTGTTGCTGTTTCTGTGGCTGCTTCTGTGTCTGTTCCTGTGGCTGCTCCTGATACGTCTGTTGTATACCATTCTGTGTCAAATCCTGATCAGCCAAATTCTTCATGAACTTGTACGTTGGCTTCTTAGGCCGAAGAGTAGACGGCATTGGGGGGTATTCTTCCACTTTGGTCGGTTGGCCTTTGGTTGGCGATGCATTGTTCTGGATTTGATATGTCTCCTGCTTCCGGATATCCAGGGTATTACCTTTGGGCGAATACTGGCGTGAAGTTGTGGACTGTACCGGGCTGCTTTCAGTTGGTGACACGCCGCACAAATAGTCCTTTACATGGCACACCACACTCTCGGTCAGTTGACCGAACACCGTCTGCAATTGAGCCTCGTCGCGGACCAGGCCACGCAGCTCGTCACGGACCATGAAACGCAGCTCTTCCCCGCTCTTACGACTGATCACAGTCATTGCACTGGTGCTGCTCCCGCCACTAGACAGTCCGCATTTGGTATATTTATTTTGTTTGAGCTTTTGGCAGCCACTCTGCTCCGGCTGTGCGATGGAAGCTTTGCCATGCTTCTCGCATGAATCTTGCAGACGGTCCGCATGCTCAGCTGGCAGCTTCCCCCCATTCTCTGTGTCCCACAGATCCGGCACCAGGGGAACACTCTGCTGAACGTTCTTATCGGTCTTCATCTCGCTTTGATTACGTTGTTTCTGCTGTTCAGACATATTCTGAGGAGGACTCTGACGGGGCTCATGCTGATAGATCTGCTGGGTTGGAGCCTGATACGTCCGCTGTTTGGGGCCATTCTCCGTGTGGCATACGTGACGTGCCTCATGCTGACAGCTCTGCTGGGTAGGAGCCTGATACGTCTGCTGTTTGGGGCCAGTCCCCGTGTGGCATACGTGACGCGGCTCATGCGGACAGGTCTGCTGGGTTGGATTCTGATATGTCTGCTGTTTGGGGCCGTTCTCCGTGTGGTATACGTGACGTGGCTCATGCTGATGGGTCTGCTGGGTAGGATTCTGCTGCTTGGGGCCATTCTCCATGTACGCTGTGAATGGTGAATTGTTTCTGAGTTCACGGATATATTCATCAATATCCAAATCGGCTGGGTAACGCAACTCTGGCTTTTTCGGCCCCAGGGGCGCGTTGGACTGACGATGCTTAGGCATGAGTTCCAGGCACTTCTGAATACTCTCCTCGTACGAAGATTCGTCAGAGGATGTGTTGGAGTGCTCTGGCTCTGGCCCTAGAAAGGTAAAACTGTATTGAACAGGAGGCCAAAATGTGTGAGATCCTTACCATTGGAGCTGGCTTTGTTGGGAGGTGCTTTCATGGGGGTGTAATAACGCTGTGCCTGTTCTTGGGGAGGACTCGCATACGAAGTCTGATGATACTGCTGCTTCACCATGTGAGGACTCTGGTATTTACTCTCCAGATACTGCTGTTGCGGCTGATTGCCAGGACTCTGATTAAAAGTCTTCTGATACTGTTGCACATGTCGCTGTTGTGGAGGCTGTTCGTTTTGCTGTTGGCTACGCTGCACACCGGATTTATGCGAGCACACACGCTCCTGTGCCTGGATCTGATCCTGCATGGAAGTTTTCCGCTCTTTCTGCATTTCAGATCTCTTCGTTGGCCATTTTAGGTTTTCCAGATCGGTTGGAGTCATCTTCTCAAGTACCAACCCTCGTGCCAGGTCCCGTTGTGTCATCCCCTCACCTACTGGTGCCCCATTGCTGTGGCTTGGCGGTTTTTCCATTGCTGGAAGTTGTAGGAACGAGCCAATCGGCTTTCTCTCTCCACTCTTCGACTTGTAGAATTGCGTATTAAAATCCGAGCAGAAATTGTGGGCTTTTTTAGACATATGTAGATCGAGAGGAGACTGTTGATGTTTCAATCGATTCGAGTTTGTACAGTATAAAAGTTCACACACTGATGACTTTCATAGCAGGGCTACTTTGCTAAATGAAACTGAACGAATTGATCAAAGACAGTCAAAGCAACAGCACTTTCTGTTTTCGGATACCGTGGCTTGTGGGGGAGCTGTACACCAAGAACACATTGGAAAACATTTTGCCCAGTTCTATGCCCTTGCAATTCCCAACTGGTTCTAGCCACACGGTCATCAGGTGATGTCTGATTTCCGTGATTTATTTGTGACTACTTAATTTTATTTTTTTTTATTTTATTTTTAAGTTTAAATTAATTATTTTTTATTTTAATACTTAATTTTTTTTATTTTTAATTTTTTTAATTTTAAAATTTATTTTTTATTTTTAATTTTTTTTAAATTTTTTATTTTAATATTAAATTTTTTTTAAAATTAATATTTCATTTTTTTTTATAAATAATATTTAATTTTTTTTTTTTAAATAATATTTAATTTTTTTTTTTTAAATAATATTTAATTTTTTTTTAAAATTAATATTTAATTATTTTTTTTTTTTTGTTTTCTAAATATATTTTTTAATTTGTTTGTAATATGTATTTTTTTTTAATCATATGAGATTCCATAAATAATTCCATAAAAACTTGCATTTTAATAGTTAATAGTTTTTATTTCGTATACTTGATATTGTGATATTTGAGTTCCCCCATAATTGTATTTTGTGTAAGGAAACAGAGAATCTTCGTTGTGGAATCAGAGTGTGACTGTCTCCATATATCGTTCGAACGATCGGGTTATGATCGTGTGATCAGGCGCCAGATGGGTGTCCGCCATTATGGCCAGCCTGTACTTATCCCCGAAGCGGTGCAGATTCAGGGAGAGGCAAGTCTTCGATTGCGGTGGCCTGAAGAGCAGCACATCCTGCACCCTCTGGCCCCAAGCCGACTGGAACTCGGCCGTGGACCCATAGATCTCTGTGATCGTAATGGGAAAATTGTACGAGAAGAAGTTGATGAAGATCTTGGTGAGGACATGCGGCAGGAGGGCCGTTAGCATGCTGTACTTGGTCTGGCCGATCGAGGCCAAATAGATCATGATCTGCTGCCGCCGGATGCGCTCCACAATTCCGTGCAAGTGCCGGGCATGCTCCTCATCCGGCTGTCGCAGTGGCAGCTGCAGGAAGACCACACCCCCAATATGCTTGGACTTGTCGCCCCGGCGATCGGTGAAGTATCCCTTCGAAATGGTCCTACAAGTGGTGTTCAACAGCGAGGGCACTGGCGCCAGATCGGCGAAGGTGTTGAAGTAATCGTGCACGGCGCCGGCCAGGCACGTCAGACTGAAGTCCGACTCACGCAGCTGATCGTTGAACCTGCCCCGATGTCGGTCCCTCAGCTGGGTGCCATCGATGGAGCGACTGAAGGAGACTATTTTCCTGCCCGCATAGGATTTCTTGTGCAGAATATTCAGCTCTCTGGTGGGCTGTTCGAACAGCACCTCGTAGATGTTGCGTGGCGCCTTGAACAGCTCCCAGCATATCTTGAACAGCTCCAGTTGGGCGTACAGCAGCAGCGGCACATACAGATGCAGCCGGGCACAGTAGGTGGAGGTGTAGCGGGTCTGACCCCTCAGCAGGACATCCCTGAGGGCCAGGGCCTCGCAGTAGCAGTGGTACGGCAGCAGCAGCACATGATTGAGATTGAGCCGCCACATGAAGCGGGTCCAGACCTTGGCCAGATTCGTCGGCTGCAGACTATTGTACAGGGCCATTCTGGCCACCATCCAGCTGAGATTGCGCTGCTCCAGCTCGCGTTTGAGCAGCAATCGAATCGTCATTAGGCGCCCCACATCATTCCTATGGCCACTGGAACGACGTTTCAGCTTGAGCAGCTTGGAGCGACTGCGCCAGTACCCCAGCACCACATTCACCAGCACAATAAGGATCAGAGACAACAGCTGACTGAGCGACCGCACCTGGATGCTGGATGAGGCGCCATCGGGCGTCTCCAGGGACTCGAACTCGTAGATAAACTGCTGCCAGCGACAGATGACCAAGTGCATGACATGATGCACCAGTCGACTGATGTGCTCCGGCTGGCGCACAAAGTGGGACAGCTGCTGGGTTGGACTCTGGCCGAGACCGCCATCGGTGAGGGTCATCACGGTGCTCTTTTCGGTGTCGTGCAGCAGCAGCATCTCGCCCACATGCAGATCCTCCTCCTCGGCGATGATTAGGTGGTGCAGCTTGATCAGAATGTAGTAGGGCTGGGCGCTGTCCGAGCTGGGTATCACAATCACCTGCCATTGGGGCAGGTCCGAGGGTATGTACTTGGTGGCCAGCTCGCTCACATAGTCCTGGATATTCGACTCGTTGACAGTTCGACCGCGGTACTTGTGGTTGCTGAGTAGCACGTGGTTGCTGATGTTGAAGCCACTGCAATTGCCCATAAAATATCATTAGATCAGTGCGTATTGACCGATGATTGGATGGGACGATCCCCTTACCTGCTATCATTCACCCAGGCATAGTGACCCCAACAGTTGACCAGCTTCTGTCGCAGCTTGGGAAACCTTAGCATGCCCGTCTTGTCGCGCAGATCCGTCAGGTGCTGGGCATACGATCGCTTGATCAGCTCAAAGTCGCAGGCGCCCTCCACCTGCAGCAGAAAGTGAAAGATGCCGGCATTCTTCTGAGTGTCGATCAATGTGCGAATCTTCTTCGACTTGGAGATGGTCAGATTGGGATACTTGATGCTCAGTATGTAGTTGGCCAGCTCGTTGCCAAAGTGTGCGCCTGCCAAGCAAAGAAGATGAACAAAAATATATGTAGCTGCTTGGAGTATGAATAGATGGGCAAACCTCGAGCCGCGAGCATTATCGCACACCCGAAAGCTTATCTCCTGCAAAAATTTGTATGAGTAATTCAGTTGGTCAAGGTTCGCTAGGCCGCTCGTCTGGGTGCCGTCAAAGGTGCAACAGGTAATCTCTATTATTTATTATTTATAAACAAAACAAAAACGAATAAGCTCTTATCTGTGGAACGTTCTATTTTGTAGCACTCTCGCTCTCCTTTACGCTGGCATCGTTCGAAGAGAGGAGCTAATTATATGGTAGAGCTTGGCTATCCTTTGGCTGAGTGGAATCGGTTAATCAACCCATGCCTCGTTTATTTATATAGTCGGTCGTCGTGTTTGATGTTCCATGATTTTTATGGGGGTCGGTCAGAGGGATCGTTCGTCTTATCAGCGTAGGTAGCGCGTGTCGAACTGAATCAATCGATCATCATCTGGTACACTGGATCGTTGCTGGGGAGATGATGATAATGTCCGATGATGATGTCGATGATCACTTACATAGGAACGATAAGAGCAGCAAAGGCATTAGCATCACAGCCACCACAAAGCAGAGTAAGGTCTTTAGTAATGATTTCAACTCTTGCCAGAAGCTTCATGGGTGGAAGTAGAAGTAGAAGTAGAAGAACAAAATACTTGCAATCATTATCATTAGCTACAAATATATGTGGCCACAGTGTATAGTGTACCTTTCCATTTTCGGTTGATATTGATGCTGACTAAAGACACAAGACAGATCGAAATAGAAGCTATACTTAGTATAGCTCTACTGCACTTTATATGTACGCGTACACTCGGCTCTGATTTCTCTCTATAGCTCATACACTCTCTATAGCTCTATCGCTCTACCGATCTGCGCACACGTTCGTTCGTGTTAACGTGCTGGGCACGACTGATCGATCGATCGGCCAGACACATCCAATACAATACAATAGATTCGCATAGGTCTGGGTCCGGTCGTGTCCGGTCGGTCTGGTCGGTCTGGCTTATCAGCCCAACTATTTGCTCTCATCGAAGACAAGCCACTACACAGCGGGAAAAAGCACTTAATCATCCATCAATACTGGCAATGTGCGCATCGAATTTTGGATTTAATATCATTGATATTTGAATACGATTTATGGAGGGATATATTGGAAAAATGGCATCAAAATTCGATTCCAAATATGAAGACAAAGAATTCTGTATGTGATTCAGTCTTCAGTATTTTTAGAGCCAGCTGCAGCGCTCTTTTAACTTTCATTATTGTCTATCCATATCATAAATCCATGGCACTGTCAGAAATGTTGGCTTAATCATTATAGAAGACAACTATATAGAAGACGGGTAAGCATCAGTCTATACTTGTTACTGGAACTAGCTTGATAAATCGAAAATATTTCATCAAATATTGAAAACTTTTCTGTGTAAATCTTGGGCTTTCCAGCATTTCCTTACATATTATTCTTATATTATTTATATTCTTTATGTTATTATTCTCAAGTTTTTGTCCTTTTATTTGCAGTGTAATCGGACTGCACTCTCTCTGCGTGCTGTGCTCTCTCCCGCTCTCCAGCGTATGCCTGCAGCGAGCTAGTTCCGGGAACAGAGTCTGCAAAGGACATACGCAGCAGCGCTCTCTCTCTCCTGCCAACACTTTCTCCTTTCCGGGTAGACTTGGCGCTCTCGCTCTCGCTCTCCCTCTCACTCGCTCGCTCTCTCTCTTGCTGTGCATCTTGGAGCTCCAATTGCTCTCAGTCAGTCGTTTGCTGGCTTTCAACGCTGTCGGTTCTCTGTGGGTTTGCTCGGTGTTTGTGTGCGTCGCGTCGGTCGTTTTTGGCGTCGTCCGTAGTCCGTTTTGCGTTTTGTCGTTGCGTTATCCATTGCTACGTCGCTGCCACTGCCACTGTCGCTGCTCCTGCTGCTGCTGCTGCTGCTGCTGCTTTGCATTGTACCCCCCGCCCTTGCCCAACACCACACCACTCGCTCCCTCTCCTGTGTATGTGTGTGTGTGTGTGTGTGTGTACGTGTGCGGCCCAGCCTATCTCCAAGCCTCAGTGTGAGTGTGCCAGTGTGAGTGCCAGTGCGAGCAAATGTTGAAAGGCAGCAGCACAGCATGGCCCGAAAAGACAGCGGAAAATGGGAAAAGCGTGCATACTTTCGGTCGCACTGAGTAATGATTTTTGTGTGCGCTGGAAATGAAAATTGTTTTGTGCTGCCGCCGCTGCCGCTGCCGTTGCCGCTGCTACTGCCATCGAAAATGAAAATGCAGATGGAAAATTGAAAAATACCCCAAGAGAGAAGAGCGGAGAGCAAAGCAAAGTGTTTGTGTGCAAAAAAATAAAATAAAAATTGCAATTAAACGCAAAAATTGGACTGTGCTAAGAAGGGAAAACGTGGAAAGCAAAAGCGTTTTTGTGCTTCATAAATATGCTGCGGCACACATACACAGCAACAACAACAACAGTGCCACATCACACACACACGGACATTGCGACGGACAGGCGACGACAGTCCGTGTCCTGGGCCTGAATCCTGGGCCTGAATCCTGGCCCATGAATGAACCTGCCATCGAATCGCTGCTGACGAGGAAGAGCAAGAGCAGGCGAGCCTTGCCTCTCACATTGCCGTCCCTCCACCAACACCAACACCACCACCCCCATTCACACACACACTTCGACACCCTCTCACAAAAAACATACACACACACACACACACACAAGCATACAAACGTACACATGTGCAACATTTAAAAGCATATAAAAAGGCAATTTTCGAGAGATTTTTGCGCGACGAAAGGGAAATAGAAACTACGTGAACGCTGTGTGCCGCCGTGCATTTGGAAACTAGGAAAAAAAAACAGAGCCAACACACAAACACACACACATGCACACATACATATGTATATATGTGTGTATAGCGAATAAAAAGGTGGGTCAAGTGTAAATTTATTTAACTAGTTGTATACACGAAATGCCACCCAAACACTCAAACCATCCCCATCCCCATCCCCATCCATCCAGTCCAGGCCCCTCCCCCCCTCCATCCATTTGCCACACGCATCGGCCACGAGAGTGGCAACAGAAATCATAGCATGCTTTCCAGCGTTTGCGTTTGCCCTTCGCTTGCCCCACCAACACACACAGTGCCCCTCGCAGTGCCCTCCCGAAATAGAAACCGTTCAAAATGTGTAATAGTTGCCTCCTCCTCCTTCCTTCCTGTTTTTGTTGTTTTACATATAAAAAATAAATTATGGCCATGCCTCGCAAAATAGCAGCCAAGTGGAAGAGCAGGGATTACAGGGAGACTACGCGACGGCGACGGCGTTAAGGATCGTTCGTTCTCGAGTGCTCATCGATGATGATGATGATGATGCTGCTGTCTGCCTGCCTGCCTGCCTGCCTGCCTGCCTGCCTGCCTGCCCTGCAGCAGCATAAATCATTATGTAGCCAAATGTCAATATAACACTTTGCCTCACACACACACACATTGAGGGAAACATTACTAATACGTACGCCAGAGCACATGGCTAGGAATATTTGAGAGTGTTCAGCCACGGAACTGGTTCATTTGAACCAAGTGCACCGCCAAATGAAGGGAAAACATTAAATCTTGCAAGTTGTTTTTATCATAAAACGAAGCAATAACACAAGGCCCAAAGGCAAAGCAATTAAAAGTATTAATAGATTTTATGGCAACGAAAGTGTCCATGTAAATAAATGTGCTATATGTTTGTGTGGATATGGCAACACGAGATTCTTAATTAAGAAATAGGAAACTTCCCCCCAAGCTACATATATGTGTGTACTTATGTCTTCGAGCTTAAATTTCGAGTGCGTGGAGTGGTGGTGGAGCTCAGTGTGGCGTACAATACATCATAAGTGGCAGGACCCGTCTAGATAATAAAAAGAATAAATGACTACAAAAATAAGCAGTTCTTATGGGCCACAGGACATAATAAACCGCCCCCTAGATAATAATAGGAATATGTGTTAATATATTAATTGGAGTTTCTCTTGACAATAGAGTACGGAGAAATATGCATCTCGGAAAGAATATTTAAATGAATTTGTACAATGATTTCTATACAAATCTAATTTCAGTAATAATAATTTAGCTTAGGTATGTGCAAGTATTTATTGATTTAATTAAGAGCGGTTATTAATATTGAAGTTAGCGTTCATGTTCATGTAATAATACCACTCTATTCTTGTAGCTAAAATTCATTAATTGTTTGTGTTTATTAACCAGATCGTTTACTCTAAGTAATGGCCATTTGCTGTTAACCTTTGGTCTATGCTTATTTTCCCGCAAGTAGTTTTGACTTGGACCGATTGTAATTATTGTAAATGATGGTGTTATTACGTGTATTTTCGGTAATAAAATGGTAATCAATATTCGTGAATTTTTCTATAGCTGCGGCAAGTCCACAATTAATGCTTAATTTCTTTGAATATTAATTTTTCACGTATTTCTTCCATTAAATGTTTGATGAGCATTGATGAGAATTTAATTTTGGATTAGGTATATTAAGCGTTAGTTGCCGCTGGATTACCTACAGTTCTTATTTGTAAATATCATTTTAAAATGGTATTTTAAGTCATTTCAAAAGATATTATAACACAATATATTCTCTTTATATGGTAGATAATATATTTTACGGTCATCTCTATATTTTTTTAATTTTCAAGAAATTTTAGATTAATTTTAACAGCAAGTTCCAAGCCCAATTATGCTACATAAAATATGCAAACTACAGCATGCAGCCTGGTTGTGTCAAAGACTTTTTCCCACAGAATACCTATAAATTCCTGGAAATTTCGTAGCAAAAATTCCGTAAAATCAAAAGCGAAGGTTTCCCCCAAAAAAAAAATAAATAGAAAATCAGTGTGTGCAGGAGGGCAGTTCAATCTCTCACGGACACCAACACCAGCACAAACAGAGGCAAAAAATGAACACGGAGAGGAAGTGACAGCTAGGGAATACACTGAGAGGAGTAGGAGGTGGATAAGGGCTACAGAGCAGCAGCGGGAAGAAGAGCAGCAGCACTAAGAGGTAGAAAATAGGAAACTTTGTGTGTGAAAAATGCTGTCTGCAGCTATTTCACTTCCTTGAAATCCTTCTGCAGCCACAACAATCATTTTGGTCTATTTCACTCTCTCGCTCTCTGTCAAGCTCCTCACTGTCTCTCTTACTTTCTCTCTCACTCTCTGACATTCTCTCTCTTTCTCTCTACGCAGGCGCTGGTCAGCTGCTGCCTAAACTCTTAGTTTTTTTTTGTTTTTTTTCTTGGCTCATTTGTTTATTTTTAGTTTGCTGTCATAGAACCCCTTCCTCCACCCCCCCGATCATATGGTGAACTTATGGGGTGGGGGTGTTGCTGCAATTAAATTGCCGTTAGAAGGTTTAAGCCTTATTAATAAGACAAGATATTCGCGAGAGTTACACCACTTGCTACTGATTGGCGGGGGAGGGGAGGGGTTCTCTGTCTTAGCCTTCCTAAGACTTCTCCTACATATTTGGCTTGGCTTAGCGTTTCCCTGCTGCTTCTTCTTTATTTCTAAGAAAATGTAAAAATGAAACTAAGTCAAGGTCGTTGCTGCAACTAAACGAGGTTGTTGCACCGCCCGTTTACCCATTTGCCCGTTTACTGGACTAGAGGGTTAGGTGGGGGTAGGGGCAGGGGCAGGGTTTCGGGGTGGTGGATTGCAGCTTGGGTGCTTGATGGCTTTGGGTCCGAGTTCGGTCAGCATTTGGGGTCAGTTCGAATTTAATAGCGGTGTTTACGCAGCGTGAAAAACAAAAACAAAAAACAAGAAAAATAAAAATAAAAAGAGAAAGCAAAGTTTTATTTTGGCTAAAATTATTATACGAATATTTTTTATACACTTTTTTGATGGATTTTTGGAAAAAATATTTTTCATTTTCAATATTTTTATTATTGTTATTATTTTACTATTATTTATTTATTTATTTGTATTATTATTTTATTTTATTTTAAACAAAAAAAAAAACAAGAATATTATTTATTTCATAATTAAAAAAAAAAAACAAAACAAATTCTTATTTTTATTTAACTAATTAATTAATTTTTATTAAATAAAAAATAAGTCTTACGGTCCCTCGTCATCCATGGTGGTTTGTTGGACTTAGTTGTAATATTTTTAGAAAATTAAAACTTACAGATTTCCATTCATTTGTTGCCCAAAAAATATATATGATAATGATCCTACCTCATGTAAAGCCTGAACTATAAGATATGATATACACCTTTTTTGGTCGCATAAACTTTGTTACTGGCATGGGCAACATCTGGTCAAAATGTGTTATGCCCACGACAATGATTCTCTCCCGCAGTGAAAAGTGAAAACGCAATGAACAAGGAGGCAAAGCTGTGCGGGCAGTGCGGGCGTGAAAGCGCACAGGAAAAGCGAAGAGGGGGAAGAGGCAGCTGGAGAAAGTTGGTAAAGGGAAACTAAGAGCCACGACAACGACAGCGTGCGGGGTGTAGGGTGTGGGGATGAGGGACCCATTGGGGCACCGCTCGCGTGCTGCAATGTCCATGACATGACGAGGCTTCCTTGTATTTTTATGGAGCTCACGTGTCAGGGGACGCCCCGAAAAAGCCCCAGGTAAAAATGTGTGCCTGCAGAGCGTTGTGGGAGGGGGGGGGGGGTATATAATGGTTCGAGGGGGATCGGGGCAACCCCCTAGGTGTTCATTTCAGGAGTCGCGCATAAACACATGATATGCTTAACTCACACACACACACAGCAAATGGGCGAGAGGCAGGGAGAAATGGGAGCTGGCTAAGTATCCCTGTAGGAGCTTACGTAATCCCGAAACGTGAGCTTTAATCACTTTTTCTCCTCAAGTTTTTCGTCAAGAGTGCCGCTAATAGCGGAAAGGGGTGGTAAGGGTTGGTAAGGGGTGGTAAGGGTTGGTAAGGGGTGATGTGAGCTGGCTGGCGGGTAGTTGGTAGCAGCTCAAGTGGAGTTGGAGCATAAGTTTAGCATAGGAGCATCATGAGTTCGAATTTGAAAAGGGAAACCCTTTCGCATGGGCACACACATGCACACACACATACACATATACACACACATGCAAGCAACGAAAGTTTAGTCGTGAAAAGTGAAACTTTATTTCTTTAATTGATTCAGCAGTTTGTGTGGAATTTTAGGCAAGGATTAATGTTAGTTCAAGGCACAGGATTTACTTATTTGAATGGGTTTATGAACACAAATGCGACTGTCACGTTCTAGGAGAGCCTTTATTTGGATCCCCTTTACTTTAGCCTGTCCTGCAGGGCATAGAGTGGCCTATGGCATTATCAGCTGAATGCTAGTAGTTGAGGTTAAGCTTTGCCTCCTCCATTTTGAAGGCATTGAGCAAGCACACCCAAAAGTTGGAGACATTCTTGTGAGTAGCAGGACCTGCAGGAGCTGCTTCTACTAATTCCTTCTCCAGAGATAATTAGATATCCAACAATTAGAACCAATGAGCTTTATGCTCAGACACATTCCCTTGTGCTGCTCGAAGTCTTTAGCCTCCATAGACATAGACTGAACGTTTTCTTAAGCGAAACCTTTGGCATACTATAAATAAGAGCAGCTATTTAAATAACCTATGAACTCCTTTAAAGCCATTTATTTTATTTATTTATATGAGCAGTAAAAATATCCATGGCGGCAGAGTCCTTTGGCTGCGCTCCTAGAGCTAATTTTAGTAAAAGTTTAAGAAAATTAAAGTTTAAAATGCGCAAAAATACTCTTAAATATACTTGCCACATAGGATACTCATTTAGGATTCGCCACGAACAGCGTAGAGTGGTACAAAAAAAAACAAAAAACACTCCTACCGAAAATATTTCATTCCCTCTGTGATTTGGCGTGCCATTGCCGTTAGTCACGTGCTCGAGGCATCGTCCAACTCCCACCCACTCACCCACTCCCAGTCATTCGCCCACACTGACAGCAGGCCCCACTCGACCCACGCCATTCCACGCAAATCCCTGGAGCCGGGACCCGCATTCGGGACTCGTTGTCCTTTTTGTTTTGGCCCCTGCCTGGCGCTGCCTTAATTATCCTGCCATTGGTAATTATGCGACACAAAGCAGAAGTGGGGCTACATCCATTATACAACATTCCACAGAGAGACACAACACAGAGCGGTATACAGAGTCCATATAGCGAGAGAGCGGGAGGGATATACGTACAAGGCAGAGAACGCGGAAAAGTATGCTGCATTTTAATTGAAAATAGCCTTGCAAGTGTCGCGACCCGGAAACGGAAGTCAGACCGGCAGCAGGTGCCAGGCACCAGGCACCTTCTCTCACCTGCTCCCACTCCCCTCCAACTCCGATTTCCCCCCTAATGAAATATTCATTTATAATCGATAATTCCGCAAAAAGAAAAGGAGCAAACATAGAGAAACATGCGGCGGCATAATAAGTAGGAAAAAGACTCACAGACCCCGCAGACCCTGCAGACTCGGCCCCGTTACCATACCATGCCCCCCCCCCATGGCCCCTCCATGCTTTCCAGCCAGACCAGCCGCATTGAATGCCGCCGCCACGAATCGAGGACGAGAGTCAAAATGTCTGCAACCAGCAACAGCAGCAGCAGCAGCACAAAAAATTCCAATAATTTTAGCACGAAATTTATACGCAACTTACTTCCCCATCCCCCCCGAAGGTTGTCCGACATTTGGTCTACGCCATGGTTTATGGTCACAGTTCAAAGACCATCCACAGGGCTGATAGCTTGGACCTGTACCCTGCTTAGGTCATTAGTTTTTCAAGCCAATAACAAATTTATGATTCTAGCAAAAGTTATGGGCATATGGACTGGGAAGACACACACTAGTTTAAAATGCATAGAGCAGAAGTTTTCGTTTTCGTTTTCGTTTGCTTTGCACAAGAAAATTTATGAAAATTTTATAATATTTGCAAGTGGGATTTTGACGTCAGAAAAGTGTACACTAAACTAAGCCTGTGTGGCTTATCTTATCTCAGGGAATTCATTTATGAAGTGCAATTTACGGAGGTGCCCCTTTTTATGCTTCTTCAACTATTGCCATGGAGCGACTTTCCATTCGGTTTTATGCGCTAATATTTGCTATGGAATATTCTTCTTTTTTTTTTAAGCAATAAACTTTTCTTTGCCTTTCTCAGCGTTCATATCGTATAAACTTATAGATGCCTTCCTGTCCTTCTTAAACTCCCTAACGAACCTGTTCATGTTCTGCACCTTTCTATAGAAGGGATATAGATTGAAGAGGTTCTTTCACCAAAACCCAGATGCAGCAATTGAACACAAATGTTGCAAGATTTGTCCTAATTAAAGAGTGGAGCAAACAATGTCCAGCGACAGGTTAACGCCACATCAAAAGTACATTAAAATTGACACTCAAATAATGACTATGTGTGTAATTTGAATAGACAAACAAATGGCTTTTTGTATACCCTCTCATGCCATTTCCACCAACCCAAACACTTATTGCAACACATTTTGCCACAAATTGGAGTATTTTAGTACTATTTCGGTTTAGTGCCTGGCCAAGTCATTACAGCCATCTATATTAATACGAAATTGCCATACAATATGCTTGGATTTTAGCTGGAGCTGAGAGGAGTCCAGCAAACGATATAGTAGTCAACGAACCAGCGAAGCAACGAGCCAACCAAGCGAACCCCATTAAAAATTCTATTAAAAGTTATTTACGGCAACTTTGGTCCATTGAATGCGACAAAAGTTGCACATCGTATGGATGGGTATGGGTTGGGTATGGGTTGGGTTGGGTGTTTGGTGTGGCGTGGTGTGGTGTGTGATTGTGTACTTAGGGAGGCGAGGCAGACCATATACGAACGTACTCAACTCAAACAAAAAGCAACAAGAGTCGGGGCTGCGGCCCAGGGCATTGTCTATGCACGTTCATAAATAAGAAATGCAGCCGACGCCAGCGTTGGGCCTCGATGAGTGTCCCTCTTAGCCCTGTCCTGTCCTGTACTGCCCTGCCCTGCGCTGTCCTGTCTTGCCCTGCCCTGCGCTGTCCTGTCCTGCAGGCTATGTGAGGCCTAAACGCCATCCCTTTCACTCATTTGACAATAAATTTGCATATACAGCACTTGCACTTGCACTTCCACTTCCGTGAGGTGGTGTGGTGGCGGTGGCTCGAGGGTAGCCCTACAGGAAGCCAAGTCGGTTTATATGCAGATGAGCATAATTGATTCCAAATTGTGTGATGGGGGCTGCTCGCTGCTAGCTGCTAAGGAGCAGGAGCTGGAGCCTGTGGTAGCTTCAGGTGAAGGTCTTAATGCGAGCGAATCGATGGGATAAGATAGAGCATGATTGTCCTTTGTGAAAGATGCTGACAAGGACTCTCATTAGGCACCCTCGATGGGTACTCTGGATATTTTCCAGCTGATTATATGCAGCGATAATAGCCACAGATAAGGGCGTGCATAGGTGGGCAGCAGCGGCGAGGTAGTGGGGGGGGGGTGAGGTGGAGAGCGGTAAGTTTAGGACCAGGTCCATACCGGAGGCTGGGACTCAAACTAGAGCAAGGACAAAACGAACAGCAGCAGCAGCAAAAGCATCAGAGGCTAAGGCTCTGGCAGCAACAAAAACTTCAAGCAACAAATCAGCCAAAAGAGAGCAGACAGAGAGAGAGTGAGAGAGAGAGTAAGTTGTTACATTGCCTGTCGAGAGAGATATATATACATATATATATAGATGTACATATGGGGTACTCCTATCCCTCAGCTCCGTTCGTGTTGACTGGCCAGCTGCATTGCTCTTGTCCTGCTGCTGCTGCATGCCACTGCCACTGTCGCTGCCTGCCCCAGAGTCCTTGCAGCAGCAGCAGCAACAGTAGCTGTAGCGGCAACGGGCTACGAAAGCTTTATATACCCTAGCCGGTCCAGGCTTAAATTTATGAAAATATTTTGAACATATTCAGCATCAGCTTGTCCACTTTGGACTGGATTATCTTTGGAAAGTAACAGACATCGCTCTTGCTATCGTGCCTATGACAGATGGAGGCTAATAGTAATCCAATCTAGGCATTACAGCTTTCTATTGGCCACATTTCAGCCACACATCTATGAGACAACGCCTACCAGTGACAAATAGCTGCTCATCATCATAGGACCCTCCTCCCTACAGGGTATGACAGCAGGACGAATGACGGCCAGGAGCATAAGCTACCTACATTTTGTGTCCTGATTATGACAACTCAAGGCGAATGAATGCTGCCGGACAGCAGAAAGCCAGGCAGGACAGGCAGGACAGGCAGGAGGCAGTCCGACAGTCAGCCAGTCCATGTCGAAAATTGTTGAAATTCTCCAAGGAGTTTCCTTTTCATGTATTCCTCATGCATCTGTCTGTGTTAATTGCCGGTGTATGTTGGTGTATGTGTGTGTGTGTGGCATAAAAATGTTTCACAACAAAAACAAAAAAATACAAAAAAAATTGCATTGCATACGCGCAGCGGCATCGATGTGTGTGTGTGGCAGGACTGCACCGCACTCGTACCTGCTGGTGAGAGAAGGCAAAACCAATTCGATTTAATTTCAAGTTGGCAGCTACCTCACCTGGAATCTGGAATGTGGAATGTGGAGTGCAGAATGTGGTGGTGGTGGTGGTGGTGGGGTTTATCAGAGAGCTCGCATCAAACGCAATTAAAAATAATAAATGGAAAACGTGTAGCGAAGTACCAAAGCGAGTGGTGGGTGGATGGGTGGATGGGTGGGTTCACTCTGGTAATTAGAAGTGAAAATGATGAATGAACGATGGCAGACACTCGTCGCTATGTTGCCGTGCATTAAAGTGATTGATGAACTTCTCTCAGGAATAGCAAATAAATATTCAAAAATGCCTATTAGAATAGTAAGGCGATTGCTCTGGTTGTAAAATAATTGGGGTAAAATAAGATGAAGACTTTCACACAGTCAGCACTCATGAAGGAAGGAACATCCATAGCCTTAAGCTGCATCAATACCATTGCATCATGTCTCTATCTAAATTATAATTTCTCATTCAGTTATTATTCCTTTCCGTAAAGAACTTATCATTAATGCCCCGCTATTCCCCCACCCCCATTGCCTTTTAAATCCTCATTTTATTATTAATATAAACAAAATTGCTGTGAAAATTCACATAGCCCCAGGCCGCGGGGCAAGTGTATGCTGATTGGCATCACCCAAGGGGCTCGCTCACTGCGGCACACATGGCGTATGAGTGACAGCCGAGCCGCGGCAACGTCAAAGAGTCGACGACGACTCATATCAAATTACCGTTATGGTTATGCACAAAAGCTTGGGGCAGGAGGCAGCTTGGTGGTTGGGTTGCCCCCACTAATGAGCCTCGGGGGCAAGCTGCCTGACAGTTATCAATTTCTGTGGCATAGCAAATGGAGCAAAAACTGTGAACGAACCTCATTTCGGTCTCCTTCATTCTTGCACTTTCAGATACGCTGCTGAGACAGAGAAAAAGACAGAAGACAGCAGACAGCAGAAAGAGAGAGAGAGTGTGTGTAAAAGAGTGGAAGAAATTATTGAAAGTTGAGCGGCAACCATCGGTGATGTGGGACACATCCCGCAACGGGCAATGCAACAACCCCAACGTTTCATACCGTCTGTATCTGATCTATATGGGACGGACGAGATAGAACTGCTGCTGGACGAGATACGTGAGCTGGAGCTGGAGCCGGTCTGCTGTCAGCTGGACGATGAGCAGGACTTTGAAATAGCTGGCAGCAGGGCCGGCGAGCTCTCGCTATCCCTTGAATCGCCGCTGGGCACATGCACCTCCTGGGACTCGCATGCCAACTATAAACAGCGCAGCGGAGCAACACCGCTGCCATGGGGCGTTGCCCTACACTGTGATCCGCAACACTTGAAAACGCCTACAGGGATTGTGCGCATACTATTGGTGGTGAGTACACAATATGATAAATCATAGTAAAATAATATTCTAATATATATCCATTACTTTACATAGTTATCCTCGGCCGCCTGCCTGGCCTGCGAATGCTCTGCGGGCACGGTACAGGTGGGCCTCTTTCTACTGCCACTCATCGGACGCCTGAGACTGATGGTATTCTGTGCGCTCTTTTCGCTACTCATCACATGTCTCATGATCTTTCTGGATATATCGCATATAGCGCTCATGTTTCCATTCAATTGGACTAAAGTGGTAGCTATAACTAAAGCCAACAGCCCCCAATGAGTATAGAAAATTAACCCATGCTATTGCAGAATACGTGGATGTACCTGAGTATTGGTTTGATATTTATTTTGAGCTCCACATTACTTGTCCACATGGTCCTCTGTGCCACTGAATACACATGGGTATCCAAGCATTCCAGGGACACACTATTAGCCACAGGCGTAAGTCTCATTCTCTCACCACTAGAAACAGGAAAATAATCAAAGAAAAAATAAAACTTTACTTTCAGATTATTGGATATGTGTGCGCCCTGGAGGCATTTCTTTTGTCGGGCATCGCATCCTGGCCATGGACTCAGTACCGTCAGGTGCCCGACGATGCCAGCGAATTGTTTATCGAGGATCGCGAAATGACACCGATGAGTCCCATTATTTGTAGCACCGAGCTGCATGCGTCGCCATATCATAATGGCAATGCAGCATCGGGGGATCTATATAACCAACAACAACAACAACAACAATCGTCCTATAATCAAAAGCCTTATATACCTGGTAGGATAACTAAAGAAACTAATGTTTACCCGTTGCTATTATTTTGTATTTTTATTTATTTTCATTATTTCCCATTGCAGCCAAACGACCCAATGAGCTCAACAATCAGCGTCCAGCATTGGGTCACACACAAACCGCACGGACAAAACCCAATCAACGTTATCGAGAGGGCTATCACTATCACACATCCCGCCAGAGTCCCACATTCGTGTTAGGCGATGATCAGGGTGCCGGTCCATCCACGTCCCGCTCCAATGATAATTCTAGTGCGTGATAGTTTTTAAATTCCTCAACCCCCAGAGAAGACAGAGAAGAAGATGAAGATGAAGGAGAACAACCAACCCCAAATCACAAAAAAAAAAACAACTTAATTATAAAGTTTTCTCAGCTATAAACTGGAATAACAGAAATTTGAAGCATGTTGAAGAATTTTGGTCAATGTAAGAAGTGTAAAACAAAATTGTTAATTAGTTAAAAACAAAAGAAAACGAAAAAACGAAGAACGAAGAACAAGAAGCAAAACACGTCGATGAAAAAAGTTGAGAGCAGGAACAGAGAAAATATTTAAGCAGCGCCGAGCAAAGCAAACAATAATAAATTTAATAAATTGTATGTGTGTGTATTACGAGCCGAGAGAGCCGACAGAGAGAGAGAGAGAGAAATTTAAAGAATTTAATGAAAGATGAAAGCTGATGATACAAAGTAAAGTTTTGAAACAGAAGAAAGATCCACAAGATCATCGCCCATTTGATTAGTTATACGAACGAACGAACGGACGAACGAACGGATGACATTCGAAATTGGTCAATGTTGAAACGGATAACTAAAATTCGAGCTGAAAAAATTGGACAAAATATATTGTAATAGGAAACCTAATAACACGAACAACAAATTGCAAGCAAAATTTAAAATTAGAAATTACAATGAGCATGGAAATGGAAATCAACTTGTTATAAACGTAGTTTTGCTTATTTTTTAATAAAAACAAATAATTCAAGAAAACCAAAACGGAAAGCAAAACCCATAAGAATACGAGTACGCAAAATATCTAAACATTTATTTCACAGATCTCGGAAATACACTCAAAATTCGGACCTAAAATTACTTCAATCCCAAGTTCCTTTCGATAGTTTGCGAGCAGACGGCCATCTTCTGATCCTTGACTTTGCCAAAGTTGCGAATGGACACAGGCATGGCATTCGCAGGCTGGCAGCCAGGCAGCCAGATCACGGTATATGGGGCAGCAGAACTTCATGCGGAAGTTAGAATTGACAAATTAAATGATCTCATTGATGGGCAGCTCAGTGCCTACAGCCAGCAACGTGGCATTGGTCACATTGATGTCGCGCACATGCAATAAATGTGTTTAGTGTATTGGTGGCCTGGACATTGAAGCGATGGACCACACTGCCCTGCAGTTTGGTGGCATCGAAGTCCACCTTCCAGTTGAGGACACTGTGCTCCGTGGTAATCAAATCAGGCTGCGAGTAGGAGCTAGGATCCACAGTACCCAGGCGGCCCATATTGCGTTTTTGGAGTCGATAAATTGGACAAAGTTGAGACTGGTGGAGCTCGTGTCCGCCGTAGCTGCTCTAAGGGCTCACGCACACACTAGCTGAAAGCGGAGCCGAAAAAATCAAACACACTGCTCCAGGTGCAAGTGCGCACATTGCTGCTTGGCTGAGCCACTAGTGGCTGAGCCGCATCCGTATTCTCGCCGGAGCACCCTCGAGTCTCCCACGCAGCACGCAGCAAACAGCCACGTGCGGCCGAGTAGCCAACAGTGAAGGACCCGGAAGGAAGACGAATCACCACGATCCAGCCTATTTCAAACTCTGTACGATTAAGACCAATAAAAAACCCTTTTACTTTACTACTTGCTCTTGCTTTCTTCTTGAACCGAGGTATCTCTTTCAGCTACCACAGCCAGAAACCTAACAAATTTCTGTGAACCCGGCCGAAGCGACGTCACAGTCCAGGGAAAACATAAATTTATTGACAAAATTGATAGAACGTTCGTCAGTTGTCACTTTGGAGCTTAGCGACAGGATATTGTGGCTATGTTGTCTTGAATTCTGATTAGCAGCATTCAGAGTATTCACTTCTATTCACTCTATAGCGGTAAAACGGAAGCGAAAAAAAAGCAAATTTTTCGTTTCATTTCAGTCAGCTTTTGTCAGCGAGCAATTAGAATTTTTCATTTCATATCAGTCAGCTTTTGTCAGCGAGCAATTAGAATTGTTCGTTTCATATCAGTCAGCTTTTGTCAGCTAGAAATTGAAATTTTTTGGTTTCATATCAGTCAGCTTTTGTCAGCGAGCAATTAGAATTATCGTTTCATATCAGTCAGCTTTCGTCAGCGGCAATAAGATTTTTCATTTCATATCAGTCAGCTTTTGTCAGCGAGCAATTAGAATTTTTCATTTCATATCAGTCAGCTTTTGTCAGCGAGCAATTAGAATTGTTCGTTTCATATCAGTCAGCTTTTGTCAGCTAGAAATTGAAATTTTTTGGTTTCATATCAGTCAGCTTTTGTCAGCGAGCAATTAGAATTATCGTTTCATATCAGTCAGCTTTCGTCAGCGAGCAATAAGAATTTTTCATTTCATATCAGTCAGCTTTTGTCAGCGAGCAATTCGAATTTTTCGTTTCATATCAGTCAGCTTTCGTCAGCGAGCAATTAGAAATATTCGTTTCATATCAGTCAGCTTTTGTTAGCGAGCAATTCGAATTATTCGTTTCATATCAGTCAGCTTTTGTCAGCGAGCAATTCGAATTTTTCGTTTCATATCAGTCAGCTTTTGTCAGCTAGCAATTGAAATTTTTGGTTTCATATCAGTCAGCTTTTGTCAGCTATCAATTGAAATTTTTTGGTTTCATATCAGTCAGCTTTTGTCAGCGAGCAATTAGAATTTTTCGTTTCATATCAGTCAGCTTTCGTCAGCGAGCAATAAAAACATTTTTTTTTTTTTAATTTTTACATTTATTTTAAAATTTTTCTAAAATGTTTACATTTTTTATAATTTTTCCTAAATTTTTACATTTTTTCATACATTAAAAAATTTTTTTTACTCACCTATTTGCTTATTCTGTATTAAAGGTATATTCGCATATAAAGGTTACATTAAAATATTAATTAATATAATAAACATTAATGTATCCGTTATATGGTAATATACTTACTAATATGTGTGTCTTATCTTCCTCAAATTTATTTACTGCATTAGGTTAGTAGGAAGTTGACCTTAACTTAACATAAACTTATACATACTAATAAGAAGTTAAATATGAACACAGTAAATAGATCTGTACGCTCTCAAATATGTGCGAGCGAGATGGCATGTGCTTCGTCGCTTACAAAAACCTTTCTTCCATACATATACAATGTAGACATGAGGAAATGTGGAATTCGCTACCGGGTCGGCTGAACAAAAAAAATTTGAAACGGCATCTGCAGAGAGTCGACATGTTGTTACCTCGTACAACATAATATCATATGTACATATGTATGTTTGGAACAATTCCTTTTATGTTTTCTTGTAAACACTGCAATTTTAACAAGATATAAATGAAATCTATGAGAATGTGGATATGACGAATCTGTTTAACATAAAATGCTTAATTTCTTGGAAAGATGTCAATCCAAATCCTAACATACCCTAATAGTCCGCTCATTTGCTGGGAACACCCAACGATAATTTCGGGTTTGAAACATTCTGGCTATATTAAAAGTCTCTGGGGCACAGGCTCGTGGAAATGCTGCATTCCTAGGGGAGAGAAAGTTTCTTGTTAGACAGCTATTTTAATAGGAAAAATATAAAATAAAATAAATCAGAAGTAATAACATTCTTAGGGATGGGTTAATAAATATATCGTCATATAATTTTACATTTTACATTTGATAGCGCCATCTGTTGGTAGCTATCGTGATATCGGTGTATCGGTAGTTTTGTGCGATAGACGAAACGAATTGGAAAATTTGAATTTGAATATAATAATAGAGCCAACCGCCGTTTTGAACTAACAAACAAATTTGAAACGACTAGAAATACCTCCTCCAATATACTCTCCACCGGATCAGCCATGACATCGAATCGGAATAGGCCATGTTTTTTGTGCAAAACTCGTAAATTGTTCACATATAAAGTTCGACTCACATTATCAATATTATAAATCCATTAGCATAAGGTTTGTCCTGTAAATAATTAATAATCCTTTTATTGTATTCATATTTTTGCGCATTTCGCTTATAAAAGATGGACAAAACTCCGGACGGTTGGAGCACCATGGTGTCGAGTGCGGATGAGAATATCAATAATTTGCTGATTGCAGCCTTGCAGGAGGGGATCACAGTGCGGCAGGTTTCTAACCTTTGTCTGGCCGTAGGAGATTCCACTTTTCGTATGTTGGAAACTCCGAATCCGCTCAATGCATTTATGTTGATGAATCGGGCGCATCCAGTTGTTCGCCCTGTCCCACTGGAGCCCGTGCAGTTGATGGAGCAACAGGACGAAGAGGAGCAAGAACAATAAATATAATCATGGAATGAAAATTTAAACAATACAAATTGGCCGTTTCTGTTGCTGTGTGTGTGGCACACAATGTGCTGTTATACGCACACAATGTGCTGTTAAATGACAGTGTCCACAACATAGCAGTGTTAACTAACAGACCCGCCAAATTTGAAATCAAAATACACTGAAATTCTTCTGTTATTTTGTTGTGTTTTTGTTTTATTTTCGTTTGTAATTTCATTTAAACATTTTCTATAGTTACTAAAATTACTTATGCACTGATTTTTTATTATTAATATTAGTTAAATATTATTGAAAATACATTAGTTGTTTTACGAAACAATTTATAAACATCCTTGGTACATTTCTCCCTATCCCTATCCCATTCCTGCCTGACTTCACTTCACTTCACTTCTCATTCACTTTTGCTTTCGTTTGTGTGACTTTATCGTTCGAATGCATTTCGCAAATATTTAAAAACTAACAAATAAGTCTAGATTTAGTTACAGTTTCTCTTTCTCACTTATTCACGGATTCCCCCCCATTGATTCACGTTTTTTAATTAATTTATTTATAATAATTTTGTTGTTTGTTTGTGTTGTTTCTGTTTGCCATACAATTTACGAACTTAAACATAGACATTTCTTTTGCTGTTGTTTTTGTTGTTGTTAATTCGATTTACAATTTTGCCAAGTGCGTGGTTTTTTTATACTATATTCTAAGCCCCAGTTTATATATCCTCTATAATACACACGAGCGTTTTTTGTTTTTGTTTTCCTATTTTTATAGTCAATTTCTCGTTTTACATCATTGATTTTTGTTTTGTTTCGTTTTCTGGTTGAATGTCTATGAATCGATTTTTTGCATTTTGAATGAAAATATATTTATATTTATATATACTCGTATATATATATATATTTATAAAAGTTATGTACAATTTTTTTCGTTTAATGAAATTCCCTACTTGATGCGAAGTAACTTGTTTTGTCGTTTATCGAATAATTTTAGTTTTTCGTTATTTGTTTTTCAAGTTTTTCGGTGTTTTGTTAATGCAAAAATTATTGTTAAAACTTTTCAAGTGTGTGAGCATTTTTGTATTAATTTAATTTAATTTAATTTAATTTTTGCTTACATTTTTTTTATGTGGAAATCAACAACAAAAACGGTATATTACATAACAACAAAAATGGTATAAAAAAACTGAGCCAAAGCAAAGAACTAGAGCCAGAAAAAGATATAATCCTCCCTTTAGCCAGTCAAATGCCAACGAACGGCCTACAGACTATTTTTTGGCACCGAATCAAACAGAACAGAACAGAACAGAATAAAATAAAGTAAAATAAAGTTACGTTACAAAATACAAATCATAGTTTACAAAAATAGTACAGGGGAAAAGGGGACGGGGCGGGGGGGGAGCTAAAAACCAAAACCGAGTCGCGGAAATTGCACAAAACCCAAAAAGCCCGCGAGCTCTTTTCTGCTACCTCCACTACTATCTTTCTCTCTCTCTCTCTCTGTCTCTCTGTCTGTCTCTGTTGCAGCAGCAGCAGCAGCAGCATCAGCAGGAGCCATCGTCATGGTTGACGGTTGCCCCCTGGCCCCTTGCGCCATGCATGAGCTCAAAGCACCGCATGGGATGCCGGGGCACCACCGGAGCCAGTCACTTTTTGGAGCATTTGCATAAGCTGCTCGGTGGCCGACTGATTGGCGGCACCAACACAACCAACCCCGCCCATGCCAATGCCCATGCCCATGCCCATGCCGACGCCTACGCCAACAACACCCACAACTCCACTGGCACCGCCACCGATGCCAACGCCACCAGTGGCCGCCGCCGACGAGGACGATGGCGGCGAGGAGATCGATGTGGCAGCCGATGCCGATGACGAGGATGACGGTGTCAGCGCCAGTTTGGATTCTGGGAGCAACAAAAGAAGCTGATATTAGATTCGGTTCGATTTGGTCTACGGACTGCCTTGCATACTGTCATCGCTCTCCAGGTAGGTGACATACGAGTCCGTGCTATCCGGATGATGGTGCGAGGAGGTGATGCCCGAGTCCATGCTGCTGCCCCCAGGCGGCCCGTTCATTTGTTGGCCCGGCGGCGGTGGGTGTGGTCCCTGTGGCGGATGGGGCGGCAGCACTGGCATTCCATTCAGGTCATAGCCATGCATCTGCCAAACAAAACAAAAAAGCGAGTAACGCAGTTAGTTAAATGAGCGCTGAATGAATATACATATCGTATCGTATCGTATCGTATTTACCTGGTTGACCAGCTGCTGAAATGCAGGTGTATGCGTATTGATTGCTCCATTACTGTCCAGATCGGCGTGCAGGGCAAAATCGCTTAAGGCTTTCCACGGCGGTTGATATGTCTGCACATCCAGACCCTGCAGATTGAGTGGCGAATCATGGCGCACCGGCGAGCTGGCAATCATCGGTATGCCCTGCATCGCGCCATAGCCAAGCTTGCGACCCTCCTGCAAGTATGGATAAACCATCTTATTGAACGTTTATAGAGCTAGATTATACACATGGGCTACATGGCGATGGTGGTGTGTGGGTGGCGATAGACATACCTTCTCTTGTTGCATTTGCAGCTTCATTTGGATGGTCTTCTTCTTGTCCTTGCAGCGCTTGTTCTGGAACCAGACGCGTATGACACGCGGCGAGAGGCTTGTCATCTCAACCAGTTGCTCCTTCATGAGCGCATCAGGTCGCGGATTAGCATTGTAGCAGGTTCTACATATAACAAAGAATACACAAGTGTATTAGTACTGTGATTTGTAATCGCTGATCTCTAATTTGTGATCTCTGGTTTGTGATCTGTGACTTACCTCAGTGTATGCAGCTGTTTTTCATTGAGCACGGTCCGAACTCGCGTTGGCTTGCCATCCGATGGACCCGAGGGTCGTTTTTCCCTAATACTTTTATGTGAGCCCGATTCGCTGCCAGAATCTGTACAAAAACGAGAGAGAAGCAAAGATATGATCAATTTTTTTTGCTATTTTTGGCATAAAGAAAACAAAAAACAAAAAAAAACACTTTGAAGTGCCGTTTTTTGATGAATTGTTTCGCCGCTTGCCGCTTGCCTACCAAATATCTATCTTTTTCTTTCTTTCCGTTCTACATATTTCTTTTTGTTGCTGCTGGGGCTTCAAGTACAAAAAGCAAATACCAAATTGCACCCAAAAATATCGCCAAATGTGTGCAAAGATCAAAGAGTCTCTGTCTGTGTTCTGTGTTCTGAGTTCTCTCTCTTGCTGTTTGCAGACACGCGTTGTATCAGAATTGTAGCATCGATGCGATCGTACAACCCGATGGGTTGGTCGATGGTAATTAAGTCGTGTTTCACAACCCCCGAACAAGTTGTTATCTAATTTCGATCAATGAAGATCGTAGCCGAAACTCAAACCAAAGAATAGATCGATCGTTGCATGGATGGATGTCTGGTGTATTGGTGCTGCTCTACCCACATCTCCTGCCTCCTCTTATCAACCTGTGGGTGCTGCCTGCCAAATTGGCAAAAACTTTTATACAAATTGAAGCGCGATCGCTTGGGCTGGCTCTCTGGAATTGGTTATGAAGAGACATCAAAGCGATGTCACCGCCCCATGACTGAGCTCCATGGCTCTGTGGCTGTGTGGCTCTGCGGCTCTGTGGCTCTGTGGCTCTGTGGCATTGTGGTTTGGCAAACACTCGACTAGACTGCATGCCGTTTTCGAGTTGAACACAAATAAATAAAATAAACCAAACAAGTGGAACTATGAATGGTATACCCCAAGTAAGGGAGTAAGGGAGTAAAGGGAGTAAAGGGAGTACCGAAGATTGATCAACGCGACGATCGAACTCAGTCAAACAGAAATCCAATTCCCAAGAAGTTGCTTGTCAATGTTTGCCTGCTTCAATGCTTCAATGCAACTTGGAGTTTTGTGTTTGTGTGTGGCAGCTGCATGGAACAAACCAAACCAACTGCCTTGCCCCCTTACACCTTTTGCAAATTGAGGGGGGGACAGGCAATGGTTGCTGTGCTGTGCGGTGCTGTGCTGCATGGCATCTATCTGTGCCACACACGTTTTGGCATCGTTTGACAACGCCGCCCCATGTTGATAAGGTTTCTCCACACTTCTCTCTCACTCCTCACTCCTCACTCTCTGCTCTGTTGCTGTCTCCTTCTTATTCTTCTTCTTCTTCGTTCAGGTTAAACAATGAGATTATGTTGACGATATGGTTTGACAATTGTCGTACATTGTTTGACGTTTGCCGATTTCTATTGACACCTTTATCACTTACAAGGATGTAACGCTGTTTTTCTAAGAATAAAACACGAACGGCAAACGCTTTTGTGGGATGCCGAAGCATGGAGGCATGTGGCAGTGTCAGCAGTGTCCCCCAGCTGTAGTGCCACTTGCCCCAGACCAATTTAGGCTAATTAGGATTGGCAATCTTTTGGGCCACAGAATGTGGAGTGGAGTGGAGTGCCTGTGCCTGTGCTGCTCTTTTGCCATTGCCAAGGCAATTAGAGAGTGGAGAATTGGAAGTTGCAGTGGGAGCGCTAAAGTGGACTATTGGCCACTATCTAAGACCCCATAAAATATGGGTTAAGTATAGTACATTCCTGTGTTCTGCAGAGGGTATTCCGAGAACAGTAACTGGGAATAAGATACGTCTTTCTTTCTTTCTTTTTCCCCCACAATAATCAGCGGATTCGTTAATGGAAATATTGTAAAGGCTGTCGCTGCACACAAAGGACTGTAACTATTAATATCGCACTTCAATTTTGATATCTATCCACCAAAAACTAATAACTTCAATGCCAATTAGGCTGATGGGATGGCTGACTCCAAAAATGTGGCTCCAAAGGCAACAACAATAGGCATATCACAATATTTGCCAAACTAATGAACTAATATCCAGTTACACACAGTCAACTGAAAGCCAAAACAAAGAGAGGAGAGAGAGAGAGAGACTGCCGCACAATAGAAGCATCCCCCAAGCGACACAATGGAGGGTTGAAGGGTTGCTCCAAGTGCAGGAACAACCCTTCTTGAAATATTACTGAAACCTGCCCAAAGTATTTAGGAATCTTTAACCAATCTGTGCGTACTGCTAAAGAATTGCTAGCACTATTCCCTGGGAACTGTTTGCAACGCTTTCAGGCAACTCTCCATTGGGAGGCAACATAAACTAAGCCACAGATTGAGCCACAATACCTCTGCTATAACTATGCCTGAATCCTTGAATCAAGAGGGGCTTGACTCAAGTACTTAGGTATTATTTCTCTCCACTGCGCACACTAAATCAAGTTGTAACTTAAACAGAGAAATTATTGCTGTGGTTTTGTGGAGCACTCACCTGACATTGAACCCAATTCGCTGGAATGGTTGTTATTGCTAAGGTTGGTGTTATTATTGTTACTACTGCTAATATTGTTGTTGCTCTCCACCGACGAGGAGGTGAGACTGCTCTGCGATGATTTCTCCAGCACATCGTGATCCTCCTTGCAATACAGCGCCCCAGCATCACGTAACGCGAACTCATCGCCTGTTAGCCAAAAAATTTTATGAAATAAATAAACAACGAAATTAGTAATCGTACATTTAAAGTGGAGAAGCTACTCGGCGGTGCCTACCTGGCAGTAATTGTCGCGCACACGCCGAACACCGAAAACACTCAATGTGAAAGATTTTCGTTTTGGCGCGCATCACAAAATCATTTTTGCTGAAGGAGTTACCGCATTTATCACATTTTGTACCAAATAACCTGAAATGAAATGAAATGGGTAGAAAAAAAATAACCCATGATTAGTTATTGTAAATAGCCTTGAATATGGTCACTCCGAGAGAGATGGGGGATGGGATGGGGGATGAGGTAAAGCCTCTACCTTGTTTATGGCTATAAAATGAAATTCTTTTGTGACCGCCGCCACCGCCCGGACAACAACAACAATCCCGAGCTCTGTGTGTGCCCTGTGTTCATCAATCATTCGTATTGGATTCGGATATGTGTGTGGAAAAGTGTTAATTTATAGCTTTGCACGTGTTAATCAATTATTCAAAGATTTGCATGGCAAATAGTTGCGACGTTGCTGCTCGCTCGGTCGCTCCTCCGTTGCCGCTTTATTGGCAACAGCAACAAAAAAACACACACAAAAAAAAAAAAGGCAGCAAACAAAAAAAACTTTTTATTGCACGTCATACATTTAGCGATGATGAAACCCCCCCTGCCCAGTGTCCAGTGCCCAGTGCCTGATGCCTGCTACTGGACCACCATCTGTTGATTAGAACGCACAGAAAATGTTGACTAGGTGCCTGCGAAGTCTGTCTATATTTCTCTGGTGTGTTGGCATCATCATTCTAATTGCCTGGGCTAACAAGGCTGGCTAACAGCATATAAATACCAAAAAAAAAAAAAATGCTACAATTGGAACTGAAAAGTGAACCAAGCGCATGACATGAGGCGTGTATTTAGGGGGGGTAAATACAGTTCGTTTGGGCAGAGGAAAATTATGATATGTAACCCGTAACCCGAGTCATGGGATACAATTATGTGCTGTGGGCTTTTTACATACCTAACATAATCACGCTTGCAATAGGTTTTGCCGTCACGCACAAAGCACGTACAGCTTTCGTCGAGAAATTGCCTGCATTCCTGACACTTCAAGCACGCCGCATGCCACTCCAGATCGGGTGCAACGCGCAAGATATACTGATCGTGGATCTGGCCGCCACAGCCAACGCAATGCGATAAACGTTGTTTTTCTGCAAATAGAATAGAACGAAAATACAATTTTAATATTATTGGTATAAATATTTTAATTTAAAGTGGGTTACTGCAGAGTGGCTTACCACCCTCTATCTTTTATTTTTTGCTGGCACTGCATCTATTATTCAATTGAAATCAATTTGAGAAAGAATACCCAATCAAAAACAAACTAAAAATAGAAGTTTCCCCATTTGCCGACGGCCAAGAGTAGTCCCCAGCAGTAAGTCAAGTCCTTCCCACTCGCCTCCTATTCAATTTTGCAATTTTCCTTGGCTCTGCAGTTTTTTTTATTTTAAACTTAAATTCATTTTGCCAATTATGCCTCGGAAACGCAAACAAATAGCCAGGGAGACAGCCAAAGACAGCGCTAATTAACAAACTGTTATCAAATAATCTGAGTTTTCCCTGTTTACCCAAGTGCTGGGGGTGTCTGGGATGCCAGGGACAGGCACGGGACTCCAAAAACCAAAAAACTTTTGCTGCCAAAAAGTTTTTGCTCTCGTTCTGTTTTTTTTTTTTTTTTTGTGAAAGAAAACATTTGAAAAATTCATAAATCCTGCCAGGCAGGCAGGCAGCCATTTTCAAGTATTTAAGTTGAAGAGTTTTCGCTCTCGGTTGGCTGCCAAGATTAAGTATACGTAATGGCAGGATATGTTTTCGGCTTATATTCGGCTTCCATTGTGCTTATTCAGATGATAAATACAGTTTAGCATAAGAGAGCGATTTTTGTTTATTTTTAAAATATGTTTATGAATTGTGATGATTAAATTATGATAATAATATATTTTTAATCTAATGAATTGCCAGCTCGATTTTCAGTGCTGATATATCTTTAGGTATATCTCCAATTTTTCCTCAGTGTATTTTTACATCAACTTCATCTTCGTGCCATTTTTTTTTTTGGCCCCAAAACTTTTTCTGGCGCAAAAAAAAGTAAGTAAGAAAGAAAAAAATCAATGCAATCATTGGCACATTATGTACAAGGCGGCACACAGCACAAGCACACACCATGCCACTCACTCTACAAGATACAATATATTCTTGTGCCCTCTGTTAGACCCAAACCCCCCCCACCACCCCGTATGTATCCAGTTTGCCCAGTAAATATGTGCGGCTGCCTGTAATCCTTGGCAGTGAGCAGTGAGGGAACAGCAAAAACTTTTTCATGCTGTTGAAAAATTAAGAAAAACTTTGACGCGCGTTTAGCACGTTTTAAATGTTTCGTTGCCCCACCATCCCCACCACACACACACACACACACACACCAGCATAAAATCTGTATCTGTTGCCGCTGTATCTTTAAACGTGGCTGCGTATCTGTGTGTGTGTGTGTGTTTGTGGGGAGTGGTTAGGGGCGTTTGGTGCCGGAAGGAGGAGTACAGTGCTGGGGTGTGTATATGCACGGGTAGTACGATATCTTGCGTATCTTTCGCACTCGCTGTAGCTACACATGAATTATTTATAAAGGCGGAGCAGACAAGTTGCTGCTGCCGTTGTCCGATATCGTTGTTGCTGTTGCTGTTGTTGTTGTTGTTGTTATTCTCTCACTCTCTGTGTATATTCTTTTCCTTATTTTTTCGCCGATTTTTTTCGTACATACCCTGCTGGTTGGGGTCTTACAATTTTGCCAGAGAGCTTGACTAGACGATTGCGAAACTATTTGAATTAACAAATTGAATAAAATAAATTTACTGAATAAATACTGAATAGAAGTTGCAATCGAAATGGAAGACGAAGCATTAGGGCTCGTGGAAATTTTTATATTTCTATTGGGTTCAATACACAGCATAAGCAATGGGTTATTTTTTAAATATTTCACACATTAAAAAGTTGGGATTAATCAGAAGAAATTTGGATTAAATTTTGATTAAATTTAGAAACATTTAAGCAACACAATAAAAATAATAAGTTTTATTTATTTGGAGCACTTGGAATATAGGGCCTGTTTTTCCTGATTAAATAGCTAATATTTATTTTATTTATTGCCAAGTAAACTTTAGGGTTTCATCATCAAGAAGCTATCAATATACTCCCATGTAAAGGCGCTTTAATTTAAAGATTTCCCCTTGAAAACTTGTAGCTGAAACTCCTAAATACACAGCTCCTTCAGCTCTCCTTCAGCTCTCCATCATCACCGCCCTGTTCCGCGCTGCTCATAAATTCGTTTGTAATTTTTTTAGGGTATTTTTAAGCTGCTGCAAAGCCAACAGGGAAAAGCTTTAGTACTTGGATATTTGTTGCTTTTCAAGCTCCAAGTGTTTCAGTTTCCGACTGACAGACAGATGGGGAGACTGGGCTGGACAGACAGTCAGCATTTACTTCCATGTTTCAGCATCCAATTGCTTCAGCAATATCTCTCTCCTTCGCTCTCTCTCTCTCTCTCGCACTCACTCTGCAGCCTTGGCTTGGGGGCATGTGGGTTTTTTTTTTTTTTTTTTGCTGTCTTTCTTTCATTCCTGCTGCTGCTCGCTGCTTTTTTTGCTTTCAAAATGCTATATAATGCTACCCTATATAGACATATGGACATGTGTGTGATTTGTACGTACGGGGCGTATGGGTGTGTGTGTGTGTGTGTGTGTGTTGCGTATGGCTGGGGCCACCATTTTAGCCATTTTTTTGTGTCTTATTTTTTTTTGGCAGCTTCTTTTGTTGTGCGTTTTATTCGTTTTTCTGGTGTGCGTTTTTTTTTCTTTCCTTTTTTTTCGCTCTTATTTTTTTTCTTCTGGTGTTTGTATAAATTTCAGTTGGCCCTTCGTACGTGTATCTTTTGTGTGCCTTCTTCTGACATTTCGCATTGTTTGTCTCTGCACGTGTGTGTGTGTGCGTGTGTGTGCGTGTATATTTTGGGGATCTATGTATTGGCTTACTCCTTGGGGTTTGAGTTTGCGTTTGTGTTTTTGGGGCTGGCGCTGAAGCTGCTACTCCCACTGTTCCCCCATTGCCTTAATGATCCTGCGCAGTTCGTTTTCATTTTTCTTTTTCCACCCACACTTACGCATGCACACACACACACACACACACACAGACAGTACACACACAGCCGCAGCCATTATGGGCTGTAATGGGAATTTAAGCGCAACTCCTGCGCCGCCTGTGTGTATCTTTTCCTCCTTTTGCGTTTCGTTTCGTTTCAGCAGGAGTGTGTGGTGTGGGGTGTGTGGTGCGGGTTGGGGGTTTTTCCGCTCTTGTGGCGTATCTTTTGCATGTTATGTTGCCATTTTGTTGGTTACCCCCCCCAACTGCCACCCTGCCACCCTGTCAATCCTCCTGCTCTTTCCTCTTTTTTTTTTTTTTTGGACTGGAGGTTGACGCGTCGCGGCTCCATCGGGTGTTGTTTTTTTTTTTGTTTTGTTGTCGTTGGGCCATGCGGCACACATTGGACCAAAATGCAATTTTGTCTCGTGTTGTCGTCTATGAATTTTTGCGACTGTGTCGGTTTTTCTTTTGGCAGAGTGACGGCTGGGAGCAGGAGCTGCAGGGAGCAGCTGAAGGGGGGGCGAGGGCGGCTGCTGCGTGGGGCACATGCGGCTACTGCGGCTTTTTCACTTTTAACGAGGAAAACGCTTCACAAGCTGCGTGTTTCCAATTTTTGCCTGTCACTTGCCGCCTCGGTCTCGGTTTTGGTCTCTTCCCTACCGCCCCCGCCCCCCGCCACCATTTACGCCTCTTCTTTTTTTGGGATATATTTTTCTTTTCCTGTACTTCTCGCACGGAGTACTCCTCCTTGGATACATACATATGTACATATGTACGCGTGTGTATATCTTTTCCATTTAAATAACGATTGCTGGCAGCATTTCTAAGGCACTTGATCTTGACCAAACGGGGCGAATTCAAGTTTTTATGGCAAAGGTGTTTAAATGTTTAATGGCCGCACCTTTTCTGCCACGCAAAAGGGGTGGGGGCTGGGCTGGGCTGGGGTGGGGTGGGGTGGGGTGTCTGTCGATTGCTCTTGACCTCCTCAACCTTTTGCCAAACACGAGTGCGACGACTGCCAGATGCGAGATACTCGCCATATGATGTAATTTTGTTGTACTGTGATCAGGCAAAACCTTGTTGGACATGGCTAAGAGCGTGAGTTCTCTCGCTCTCTCTCTCTCTATCTCTGTGTGTGTGTGTGTGGGAATAGAGGCAGCTGTGGCCGAGCCCTGTTTGCCCTGGTTGTGCATCGAACTTAAAGTCGTTTGAATATTTTTATTTATCTAATTTGATTGGGGGTGGCGTTTCCTTTTTTTTCAGCTTTAAAGTGTTTGAATATTTAGAACATTTATAAATTTTTTATGGCCAGTAATAGGTTAAACCTATGACCTATAGAGCTGTGTGCTTGCTTCAAGCTAGCAACAACCACTGTCAGAATTTTTGGAAGCTCCTAATTAGAATTAAAATGTAGAAGATCTAACAATTAGACATCTTCCGACGCTTTTTGATAATATATACTACATTGAAATGGATTTGGATTAACTTTGGCCTGGATTTTTAAATATAATATTAATTTTGTGAGCATAAAGAATTTTAAAGAATTTTTCTAAGGCATTTTCAGTGCGCTAATCCAGGGAATGAGCCACCTCCACACCTTTCTGCATGCCCAATGCCATCCAATGCCCATTAAGCAGGAGCATCTACAACAATCCTTAACTTTAGCATTTCCGCAGGCAATTAAAGGCTCAGTTTTAAGTCTCAGTTTTAAGTCTCAGTTTTAAGTCTCATTTGAAGTCTCAGTTTTAAGTCTCAGTTTTAAGTCTCATTTGAAGTCTCAGTTTAAAGTCACATTTTTATCTAACAAACACGAGTTTCGTTGGCTATTCTTGGCTGTTTATGGCTGGATTTGATAGATGTGGTGCCATTGATGATGATCTATGAGGTATCATCTTCTGAGTTCATCAATTGATGGCTGAGCAATAAACATATCAAAGTTAGTACGCGGAATATACTCGTATGTTCGCATAGGAAACGCCCACTATGTGTATTGGTATCCCCCTCAACCCCCCGAAACCCTGCAGCACACCTCTCTGACTGAGAGGCCCCCCTCCCCGTTACTCGGTCGATGCTGCCTCCTTATCAGTGTCGGCAATCTTTCAAAGCGGCAACAAGCTGAGAGTGGGAGAGAGAGACAGGGAGAGAAAAATGAGGAGAACAAGTAAAATTGCAGTCAAATCAACCAGGGTTCTCGGTGGCTACTCCACACACACACACACACACATGTACACACACGACACACACACACACTCACACATGTACAGCAGCACATGGGTTAGCAGTGGGGGCCAACTCCAAACTCCAGCTCCCAATGCAATGGCTGCCCCAGCAGCCAGCAGCCAGCAGCAGCAGCAGCATCTTCTGCCCCATTCCCCTCTCCCCACAACTCTGCCGCAGCTTGTTGCTGTTGCTCGGACAAGAGGCAACATGCAAAATGCAAAGCATCGATAAGATACGTTTTGGCCAGGGTCTCTGTCTCTGGGTGCCGGGCCTCAAAGACCACAAAAAAAAAAAAAAAAAATTATGGAAGCTCCGCCGGATATGGGCGCGATTTCAAAAGCAACTACTGTTTGTGTCTTTGCCACATGACGGGAGGGGGCGTTGGGTAGGTAGGAGGTAGTCAGCAGTCAGAGAGTCTGTAGCAAGGTAAAGGGTTTCATTTCGTTCCTCTTTGATTTATGGCATATTTGTTATAAGGCAAATACAAAGCGCAGTCACACAGCAATCGTTGAATGGTGTTTTTTTTTTTTTTTTTTTCGTTTTTTTTGGTATATGGATAGCAAGTGCCGTGCCGCTTTCTGTTGGATTTAACTAGGAATTTCACATGCTCATAAAATAGTAGAAAATAGTAGCGAGGGGGTTTGGGGTGGGGGTGGGGAAATCAGTGGAGAGACACAGCAGCCGCTGAGCGCGTGACTTCTTGGAAAATTTGTCATTTTTCCTGGAAGCAGTTGCTGTTGGAGAGTTCCATTCATTTCTGTCTGGTCTTTTTTTTTGTTTTCGGTTTTACCTGTGACTCGGGCAACGATTTAAAAAATTAATGATGACAGGCAGCAGCGAGGACCACGAAGAGAGACCCTTTGGAACACGTGCCCCGAACTGTGGCACCACAACACACATACTCAGACTCAGACACACACAGACACTCACTCACTCTCAGTCAGATTCACTCACTCACACCAAGCACACTGCTTGGGCTGGACAATTCGAATTCACATTTTGACAGACTCATCAATTTTGTAGATACCAGAAAGCAGAGAGAGAGAGAGAGAGGGAGTAGAAGGTAGGGCAGCCCAAACCCAGAAAGGAGAAGAGCACTGACTGCCAGCCGTAGTGGAGTGGAAAGAGTGTGGCTGGCTGGCCACTGATTAGGCCATGTTTTGTTATGGCCCTGGCTATTGTCTCTCGTCTCTCAAGCGTGGGCTGCTGCACTCACTCACTCACTCACTCAGTCATTCATTCACTGACGGCCAATCCTTCTGTCCCTGTGTCTTTGCTTGCTTCAAAGGAAGTTTTGCGGTTTTTGATTTGTTTGCCCATCGACTTTCGATACTCTCAATTATACATAAACCCTCGAACTCATCCGGGTTCGGTCTTAAGTTGGCTTAATTAAGTGCAGTTGCAGTTGCCCTGACAATGGACAACATTATCTTAATTTTGCTTTGGGGGCCCTCCCCAGCCACCAGCCAACAACATCTAAAATTTCTCGATCGATATTCGGTCTGTCTCTTGACTGGCTTACTCTTCCCTTCTCTCTCTCTCTTTCTGTGTGCTGTCTCTGTCTGTGTGGCTGTCTGTATATGAATTTGCCTAATTAATTACACAAAAAACACAGCCAACCAACCAAACAAAAAGGGGTTAGCAGTGGCCACAATGGGGCAGAGTTCAATACGAGACTGGCTGGAAAATGTTGCAATTGCAATCGATTGTTGATTTTATGTGGCAAGGTACAAGGTATAGGTGGGGCAAGAAAAATTAATTAGGGCTTAATATAAGACAGAGAAAAATCCATACTTAAAATGGGATTTGTGGTAGAATTTTGATTTAAAAGATCATCCTAAGAAATGGATTCCTTTTGCTGCATTTAAGCTTCCAATAAGTGAGTAAATATTCTTGCTATCTCTCCATTGAATTATTCCCCTCGCTGGCTCATATTCTTCCCATCTCTCTGGCTCATTTTCTGACCCTTATTGGCTCATATTTTTCCCACCACTCTGGCTCATATTCTTCCCCCTCTCTGGCTCATATTCTTACCACCTCTTTGGCTCATCTTGTACTTAAATTTCTAAGCTTGATTCTTCCCACCTTCGAGCCACCTTTCCTCGTGTCACGCCACCATCTCATCGCATCTCATCGCATCTCATCTCTCCCCTTGTGTATGTGCAGCCAATAACTGATCAATGCAAACTGACTCTTCTTCTCCTCAACGAAAAAATCTGACAAAAAAAAAAAATCAACAATAAACAGTGGCTGGGCGGGGAGGGGGAGTGGAAGAAAAAAAAAAATCATACAACCAAAAGAAGCCGCCGCCAGGCAATCACTTTGAAGTGTTTGATTTTGGAATTGGCCGTCGCAGCTAACTGAATGTGGTTGTTGGTTGTTGCTGTTGTTGCTGTTGTTGCTGTTGTTGGTTCACTCGATGCTGGTGTTGGCTGTCGTTTTATTGAAGCCAAATTTGAATACGAGACAAGACGAGAGACCGGTGGTAGAAGCCGCTGCTGCTGATGATGCTGGGGCTGCTGCTGCCACTGATGCCACAAGATGCCATCGATGGCTGGCTGGCTGGCTGGCTGGCTGGCTGGCTGGTTGAAGTCGCGACATCAAAGAGTGCCTGGACTCAAAATGGACATGGGCCTGCAACAATTTATGCCACAACAGAAAGAGACAGAGACAGACAGACAGAGAGAGACAGAGAGAGAGAGATGTTGCAAGCAGCAGAAGAACGGAAATGACCTTTTTTGTGTGTGTGTCGGCGGCAGCGGCGGCGGCTGCAGCAGAAAACAAAATGCCGATGCAGACACTCGACTGGGACGCTCGAGACTCCGACACCGGAGAGGAGGCTCTTGCCTGCTCCTCTGCTGCTGCTGCTGCCGCTTCGGTGCTGCGTGTCGCCGACAGATGACAAGCGGCGATAGTGTCTTTTGCTGAGCCTTCTCCTCAGACCCGACTTAGAACCCCGCCGAATCCAGAATCAGAATCAGAACCCAAACCCGAACTCTCTCGTCTTGAGCTTCTTGTTCCACCTTGGGCCTGGCTGGCTGGCTGGCTGGCTGGCTGGCTGTTCTGCTGCATCGTCTGTTGGGTTAAGTGATGATCATGATGGGTTATTAGGCAGGTTGCGTTGACAACGCATTTGTCTTTCAATGGAGAGTGGCAGGAGTGGCTGGAGTGGCAGTAGGGGCCGTGCCAGAGCCCAGAGTCAGACGCCGACGCAGGATTCTCTCCCTTTCTCTCTCTTGTTCGTTGGCGATAAGCGGGCGACATTTATTTATGGTGTTTTAACACAAGGCGCCCCCTCTCAACGGACTCTGGCCTGTAAGTAGGGGTACCGTCATCTCTTACCTCCTGCCCCTGCTGCTCCGCCCCCGCCCCCGTCCCCTTCTCCAGCAACTACCATCAACAAGGGAGAAAGCCAAGTTAAGAGTCAGGGCCGTCATTTCATTTCATTTCATTTCATTGTGTGTGCGCGGGCTCTCGGACTCAGCCTCAGCCTCAGAAAAGTGTCAAATTAATGTCAGTAATGAACAACAAAAATCTACTCAAAAATCTGACTTTGATTTGACTGCAATTAAAGAGAGGACACAACAACAGCAACAGCAACAACAACAAAGAAAACACACAGGAAAAAAAGAAAGAAAAAAACTGGCAACAACAAATTAAAGTTGAAATTCAAAATGCAGTTTAACCTTTTCATATATGGGGGGGGAATCGAGGAAACGAGTTTTGTTGTCGGCGGCACACCACACACACACCACACACACCACACACACACACACAATGGGCAGTAGTAACTAATTTTTCAATTTATTTGCTTGCTGTTTTTCCGTAGTTATACCATTTTCATTTTTGCCCATTTGTAATGTGGTTTTTGTGCAGGTTTTTCTGGGATACTCTACTCTGTGAGAGTCTGATGAATTTGTGTGGGCTGTTTGCTGGGCAGAAAAGACTTTTAGAGACTTTAATTTGTACATATGTAATACGTATGCCTTGGCAGCATTAATATCCAATTAGATATAGCCCTGCTTGGCGGTTTCAGTGACTGCTAGTAATTACTACAAATTTACAACTATACGCTCCATACCATAACAGCTAAAGTATGGCTGAATCATTGCATAGACATAAAATATTTCAGCAAAATAAATATATTCGAAACAGCTTCATGGTGTAGGAATATCCTGCATTTAAATATAAAATAAAATATTGCAGCATATTCCATTTAAGGTATGTTAAATGGTTCCTTCCGAACAGCTTTCCTGAGCCTTTCTTAGCTGCAATACTCGTATCGTATAATTTATGCAAGAGTCATTTCCATAGAACAAATCATTCGATAAATATGTATTTGGGGAGTCTGATAGCATTACTTAGTAGTAAATAAATTAAACTTACATCATTTATCTGCCCCGAAAACTATGCATCCTTAAGCGTATCTAAGTCTGCGACTTCCCCGCGCTAGATTTACAATTTCTTGTTATTTTGCTGCATATTTTTTTTTTGCTTCTACTAATTTGTATTGCATTTTGGTTTATCATAAATTGCTTTTGGCTTTCGGCTTTTGGCTAATTAGAATGTGTGCGATTTGACCGCAGTTTTGGATATGCTATGCTGGATATGGATATGGATATGGATATATGGATATTGTCGCAGTCGCAGTCGTAGTCCCAGTTGGTGTCGCAGTTGTTGCTGTTGCTGTTATTGCTGGCTGTTGTTTCTGTTGGTTGTTTTAGTTGTTGTTTGTGCGGCGGGGCTCTTGTGTAAATATTTGACCTGATGCGTGTGAACTTTAACAGTTTTTATGCTTTATTTGTCGCAAATATTGCGCAAACATGACAACACAGAAAAGGTGCATCCCTGCTCCACTCTCCACGCCGGTTCACTCCTCTGGCACCATCTCCTGGTGCTACTCCTGGCCCAGACACTCATTCCCCCAACCCACCCCACCCCACCCCATGGGTGTTTGCCTTTTGGCCAGCATCAAGCCTCCAGCCTGTGCCTGCGTCTCTCTGCCTGTGCCTGTGCCTTGTGGCTGTTGCCGCGCATGCGTGCCCCTTTTGCACTTGAACATTGTCGTTATGTGTCCCTCCGTCCCTCCGTCTCTCCGTCTGTCTGTCCCTCTGTCCCTCTGTCTGTGGCTGTAGTTGTTGGAGGTGTTCTTGTAGTTGTACTCGTAGTAGTGTCTGCTGGTATCTCTGCTGTTTTAGCCGTTGCCTGTGCGCTGCGGTGCTCTACCTATTTCTGCTGTGGCATGTAGCAACATGGCCCAAAGCCGCAGATTTATATTAATTTCGCTTGAGTACGCAAAAAGGATACGTGAAATTCCCACTGCATCATTTTGGGTATGTATTTTATGGGTTCAATGGGCATCTAAGAGAGGCTTAGGAGAGTCTACCAGGGAAACTGTCGAAGTATTTCCACATTTTATGGTACATATTTGTGGAATTATTGAGGGTTGTCTACAGTTCGACAATTAAGATCTAATGGGAGTACTATTCAGCAGATAAAAGATTATTGAATTTTAAAATTAATAAATAAATTAAATAAATTAATTAAATAAATAATAATAAATAAATAAATTAAATAAATATATTAAATAAATTTAATTTATTCTGGGAGTCGATTTATGTTTTTAAAATTTAATTATAAAATAAATAAATAAATAAAAAATAAAATAAATTTAATTTATTCTGGGAGTCGATTTATTCTGAGATGCGTTCAATAAAACTTTTGACAGATTCCTTGTGGCAGTCTCCTTCAGGTAAACATTAATTTTATTATAGAATAATTTACATGCCTTTTCCTTATTGGAAATTCCTGCTCCAAGTCACTGACTGAATGCCTCGCCAAGGTGTGTCCCCCCCTCTGTGGCCCCTTGTGGCAGCGATGGCATCGACACCGTTATAAAAAAAACTTAAGACCTCATTAAAAGACGCCGCCGCCGCCGCCGCCGCCTGCTTTATGGCACTCGAAGATCGAGTTGCCCATTTAACGCGTTGTCTTGGCGCTGGCACCGGGCACTGGCCACTGGCCACTGGCCACTGGGACTCTCTGCATCTCCACCCCACAACAATCGTTGGGGTCCTGCTGCCCCCATAGTAGGGTAGAGCCACCCGAATCCCCTCCGCCACACCGCCGACCGATTACGCACACGCAACTCCAAAATAACAGAGAGAGAGAGAAAAACAGAAACTGGATGAGAAGACCGCCGCGCCGACCGCCAAAGGCTTTGGGCCTGTGTTCATGCAAATTTTTAACTTCATTTCGGCTTCGTTTTGTTAATTAATTTATATTATTTTATTTGGGGTGTCGTATACCGCAGTCGCAGTCGCAGTCGCACACATCCACAGATCTACACAGATCCACACAGATCCACAGATGAGGAGGAGGAGGAGTCGCTGGGGCTCATTGTGTTGACATGCCTTGTGGCTGGCTGGCTGGCTGGCTGCCTGCATCGTTACTGCTTCGACTCAAGTCGATTCTGTGGCAGAGCCCGAACGACAAATTTATATTTAATGAGCTTCATAAAATTTGAATTTCAAAGGAGCGTTGCACCGCAGCGGCATGTTTCGATACCAATTCCACACACACACACACACACACACACACACACAGACACACCAGAGAGAGACCCAAAGATCAACTGCAACTGGCCGACTCCAATCGCGTTGATTGCAGCAGGTCTCGAGGATTGAGGACTCCTTGCATCTTGGTTTCGCTCCAATAAATTGTTTGGTTTTATGGCATTTTAAGTAGGCCTGCTTTATGGCTCTACTTCTCTCTCTCAGTCTCTACTCTACTCTCCACTCGTATAAATATATATATATATGCGCGGAACTAGTTGCGAATGAGTACTCCATTCCGCACTCAATACCCGTTTCGTATGATTCATTTCACAGTGCGGATCTGTGTGGTCGGTCGGTTGGTCGGTTGGTGTTGCTGTGGTGTATCGGGAAGATGTATTACCTCTGCTCTACCCACTTTTAGGCGGCGACAAAACGCTCGCCGCCAACTTCCTCATAAATAAAGTCAATCGCCACGGGGGAATGGAATGGAATGGAATCATTGAGAGATCTGCTCAGCGTCTCAGAGTCTTTAACTTGTTTGGTCGGTTCTGTGTCTCCTGTGTCTCTGAGTGTTCTGTTTTGTTGCTTTTGGCTGCTGCAACAATTCAATTTGACATAATGAGCTACAAACATTTTGTTAATAGAGCAAGGCAAAAATGGGAGAAGTTGGGAAAAAAAACGTCGGAGAAAAGGCTTAAAGGATTAAAGCGATCGGAGCAGAAATACTGTGTAAATTTTTTCACTTTTCAAAGGTTAATTTGTCTCTGGTTTGGAGTGATTAATACGCTGTAAGGTATAGTAAGTAATACTCTAGGAAAAGTCTTCATAATGGATGGATATATTTGGTGTATGCTAGACCACATTTAATTAAATTTAGACTCCGAAAAACGTTGTGCAAAATATAACGAAAATGTAGTAAAAATCTTTTGAGGTCAGTAGTTGAATTAATTTGCATATCAGCATATGCATTCCGCTCCACAAGTGTTAATGCAATGCAATTCCCATTAAATTGCCATAACTTTTTTGATGTCTTCTTTGGGTCTTTGGCCCACAGCCTGCGCTGATTCCGCTGCTGCCAAATGTGGCACACAATTACAAACTGCCTCTGCACTGCAGTCTCGTTCCACAAACATTTCATTGATTATGATTTGATCTACATACATGGAGGAATGGCTCGTATAATTTTCATATTTTTTTTTTCTTTCTACAAAGTATTTGGCCAACGGTAATTTGGCCGTAAATAAAGGCAGAGAGAGGGAGACAAAGAGAGAGAATGACCAACTTGTTTGGCCTGTTTTTCAATGCTTTTTGCTCTCTCTTTCACTGTCTCTCTCTCTCTGTCTCTCTCTGTCTGTCTCACTGCCGGACACTCTGGTGTTCGTCTGTTTGTGGCCTGTCTGGCCGTGTGGCAACATTTCAATTTGACATAATGAGCCGCAAGCCAACTGCAGCCACAGGTAACAGTAACAGCTAAAGGTAGTGGCCGGGGGGTAGAAGCAGTATATCTGGCTTAGTTATGCACACATAGCCATAACCATATAGCCTGGCACCATTATCTCACATCCCATATCCCAAATCCCATATCCTGGTTAGCTGCAGATGAGTCAAAATATTGTCAGGCAACGGTAATTGCATCTCCGGCTACTGTCTGGCGACGTTCGACCGTTCGTTCGTTCCTTCTAATGCTGAATGAGACGCCCCGTGGCGCGACAATCAAAATTGGTTTCGGTTCGGTTTCGGCTCAAGTCGGAGTCTGGGCCGGGCCCTGTGTCTGAGGGGCACTGCAGGCGGTCCGGTCCAACCTGTTGATGGGTGAGACGCGACGAGACGCGACGAGACGAGACACACTTGACATTGAAGTGTGTGGCTGGAGTGGCGAGGGCCTCTAAATGAACAAACAAGGCATAGGTTCCACCCCCCTCCACCCACAAACTCTAATGTAATAAGATATAACCAAAGCAAACCACTCTCAGGCATTGATCTCCACTTGTAGTCTCTCTCTCTCGCTCTTTTTTTTTGGCTGCAAAATGAACTTGTTAGATTGTGCAATACGGAGTTCTACACGGAGTGGGCTCTATGTAGAGTGGATTACCCTCAAGTACGGCTCTCAAGTGGCGTCTGGCGGCAGCTGACGCCAGGCGGCAACTATTTGAAGTCCCATCGGTAGGGGCAGGGATTCTTCCTCTCCTTTTGGGGTACTTTATAGATCGAAGACATAAAAGTTTTGGTTTTTTGTTTTTTTCTTCTTGGTTTGTTTTCTAGTCAGCATCCTCTTGTTGTTCTTCTTTTATTTTTGTAGGGTTTTTTTTTATTGTCTTTTCATGCTTAATTAGCCATTAAAACAAGGGTTATAAAAATGACACTCATAAAGAGCAGCAGCGGCAGCAAAGGTACCTATACCGTGGGGTATCCAGCCACAGGAGGGTGGTGCGGGGGGTGGCGAGGTTCAGTCTATAGCCAGCAAGAGGTTGGGAGAATAAAGCTTTAAAAACGACGCCATTAAAGTGGCCACCGCATTGCATGCAACACGCCAAAATGCCACACAAGGGACACACACACACACACACACACACACACAGCTAGCAATTCTACCGGACTACCACTCTTTCGCGGCCCCCCCTACCTCTCTCTCTCTCTTCCACTGTGCCACTGATGCACCTGAGCACACACACATACACTCCCACAGTTGGGAAGGTGTCATATGGCGCAGCGGGTGTTCAACGGGCCACCGAAAACTAAACTTGCCCCACCACCAAAATCCCAGCGGGAAATGCAAAGCGCGCCGCACTCTTAATGAGCGCCTGGAGAGCCAGAGCCAGCGCCAGAGCCAGAGCAGAGCCTCAGTGCCACCAGCCATCAGCCATCAGGCAGCGCGGGAGGATAAACCAGGGAGAGGCACGAGTCGCGGATATTCCCCAATGCGGCTTCGGATCACACGCGATAAACGGGCGTGGCATGTCAGCTCAGATATACCCTAGAAAAGGGTTCCTATGAATGTGGCAAGAGTTTTGCGAGAGTAAATGCGAAAATAAGTTTTATGGTTTCTCGATCAGCACTAAAGAAAAGCTTTTCCCAATTGCATTCCTCTTATGCATCCCTCTATCATATATCGCTCATTCTTCAAGGGTATCCCATGCTTCGGCCTCCAAAGCTAATCTTTTCTTGCTGTTTTTGGTTGGTTTTCAACTAATTTTGTTGGCCTGCACATTCATCAGTTCTCAGTCTCTCTCTCGCTCTGTTCCACTGTCCCTGTCTCGCCCTTTGGGTTCTCTCTCCATCTCTCTGACAATTTCCCCAGTTGAAATTTAATATTTTTTCCAGTTCGTTTTCTGACTGAGCAAACAGTAGCCAGCCGCTTGGCTCTCACCTTGACAAGCCGCTGACACCTTGAATGAACTTTAAAAAAACCAAAAAAAAAACAAAAACCAAACCAAAAATGGAAAACAGAATTTCAACAAAAAATTTTAATTGCACTTTAATAGGTTGTCGGCTGCTTTAATATGCCCAATTCCAGGCAGTCAGACGGGGGGCAGGGGGCGCAGCGGTGCGGTGCGGTGCGGAATATCTTGAAATGCATTAATTAGGTTAGAGAGTATCTGCGGGAAGTCATTGAGCGGCGTCTGGTCTGAGCTTTAAGATATTTCGGTGGAAAATACAAAAACACACGAAATGGAGTATTACATACGGAATGCTAGAGGATTTTCGGAGAGGGAAATGTAATCTTTTGGGCACTTTTTATTGGTGGGTTTTACATATATTTTTCGGTGCTGTAATCTGCGGTTTAAATTTACTTTTCAGCAAAATAATTTGATGCAATTAAATCACTGATACGTTGAACATTTTCCCCACTACTTTCGTTAGAATGTCAGACCAAAAATTAACAAAACTCTGAGCCAATTTCGTTGTCATTTTCCTCACATTATAGGAAAACCCTCAATCAACTAGTTTAGCAATAATTATCCAATCACCCCACTTCATTATCATTTCCCACTTTTTTGTTTCTTTTTCTTTTTTTTTTGCTAATCAGCAGAACCCCCCGAAAAATTGCTGATTTATTTTTTTTTTTTGCTCATCTGAGAACGGAAATTCCAGGCATAATTTTCTAATTTCGCCAGTCAACGAGCTGTTAATTAAGGCAGCGCTAACAAAACACAAAAAAAAAACAAAAACAGAGCTAACAAAAAAATATAAAAATCTGGCCAGAAATTTACCTGGGGAGCGGAGCAGTTTTTAGGGACTTGATGTTTTGATATCTGCCAACTGTCTTCTAGACCAACTGTGGGTTTCTCTCGGTTCTCGGGTTCCGCCCGTCTGTTTTTATTGTCACACACACACACACACACACACACACAGATTTAAATCACAGATACTCGTGCAAATGCATTTCAAATGCCTGGCTGAAGCTGGAGTTGGAGGAGGCGACGGTGACGGTGACGGCGATACACAGCGCAGGCGCACAGCTGTCTTGTGTGTGTTGGGTCCCAGGTACGGGGACAACTCTGTCCAAAACATATTGATCTAGTGCCAGCAGGGCCTGGACCCGAAGTGCAAAATCAGATAAGCTTTTGGGATTTACGTTTGGGTCTCTCTGTTTTGGTACGGGAATTTATGGATTGCGCCTAAATAACTTTATCACACCCCTAAGGCAGCAGCAGCAGCAGGGATTCCAATATATAAAAAACTGACCGGAAACGGGAAGGCAACACAAAAAAGAAGACCAGAAATTTCGGATAGGAACTCTCATAAAATATAGATAACGTCGTGTCTGTCTGGCTATGGCACGACTGACTAATGGGTGTGGCCCTTTCTGTGATGTCATCAATGCAGAAATTTTTGAATAGTTTTCGCGCAATTTAAAAGTAACCAAAATTAAAGTCAGACTATGGAAAATAAATTAAAGAGGCAGTTTTATGTAATCTAGGGAGACGCTCGTTAGTGTCCAGCTCTGACCAATAAAATATTCAAAACACAAAATCAATGCATAACAAAATTGTAAACTTAAAACAAAAATCGATTCGAGGCTCGTTTAGAATGGTCATATAATTAATTTTATGGCACTCGTAAGCGTATGCTTAGCCCTGCGCCTTTCACTCACGTTTCAGCGAAACTATAAATAAACATTGGATCCCACCAGTTGCAAGATCTGTTGTTGATCTATGTCTGGGACTACTATCACTCTCCGCTTCGAGTCGCGTCGCGTTGCGACGTCTGAACACCGTACCATTCTCTTTGGACAATGTCGAACAACTTAACCTTATATGGCATGGCAGCACAGCATTTCGCTGTTTGACAGTTGACAAATTGTTTCAAAAATTATATCAACTTTGCTTGTGACTTTTGCCAAGCTAAGCATTTGCTCAATCAATTTTTCACAATTAACTTTCGAAAAACTTTTGACGTAGCCAAAAAAAAAAAAAATGTTAATTAGCATACGATTAATTTTAGTAGCTGAACGATTTAAATGAAATTAATATGAATGCGATTAGGGCAGAACAATTTGTTAGATACTTGCGTACATGGAAAGAAGTGTCTTTAGATTTTTTTTATTCAAATTTTTGCAGCTAATTGCTAGACCATAAAAATAAATATAAAAATCGTTTTGGTTTTTATGGCCGCAAATAATTGTCATTTTTTTATGGGTCTTCCTTCCACATAAGAGTTGTACAGTTTTATGGCCCTGAAGCGAAGAGAATAAAATCGAAACTAGTCTGTCAGTGAAACGCCCTGAAGTATGCATTGGTTTTTTTATTTTTTATTATTGGTATTTGTATTTTGCAGCGTAGCATTTGTCCATATCTTGTGCAAGCAAAGTGGAAGTGGAAGTACCTACACTAGGGATGGGTATCGATATGGCAATATCGATATTATATCGATACTTAAATGCGATATTTAAGTTCAAAACGATATGATATTCAAAGCGATATTAGCCGAAAACATCGATATTTCTTACGATATATCGACATATTTTCTCGTCTCAAACAAAGAGAAAACAAGGACGTTGACGACAATCAAACTTCGTTTTGGCAAATGGTGACTGAGCTCCATAAGCAGCAAACTCCAGTAATGCACGAAAGGGATGAAATGTCTCACTAGTTAACGTCGTCATTGGCAGATCCAAAATCGAATCCCCTACAAGTATGGGCTTCAAACAAGGATACATATCCTGCTCTCTACAAAATTGCACTTGATGTATTACCCATTGTAGCTACGTCAGTTCCATGCGAACGACTATTTTCTGCTGCTGGTCGGACACTTTGAAATCGTCTAATGCCAGAAAAATTGTCACAATTGAAAGTTTGGAACGGAAGGATTGGACAAATTAACATTTGAGTTAACTTTTTACGTGTTAGCATATACATAGGTAAAAAAGACAAAAAAGGATCTCATCTTATATTTTAGTTATTTTTCTTGAAGAATATTATATTTTTGATTTTGTTGTAATAAATTTGTTTTTGGATTTAACTTTCGACCTCAGTCTAATACTTATATTTTATATATAAGTATATATATATATCTTATAAAAACATTGTAAATAAATACTATTAAAACTATAAAAATATATAGCTCGATAATATCGATTTTATCGATATTCAAGGCGATATGGCGATATTCATTACGATATCATATCTTCGATATGATATTCTATGTGATATTTTGATTTAGGTCAATATCGATATTTGCTTGACGATACCCATCCCTAACCTACACTTCAACCATTTTGTAAATTTTTCCTTTTTGTTTCTACTATATTTAATTAATTTAACGACTACTTGAGAAGTTAGCGGCGCGGCGCGGCGACATGTTGACTGTGGCCGTGGCCGAGGGGGAGGGAGTTGGCTGCTGCCCATGGGCCTGCGACATGAAAAACTCATTAAAATGTTTACAGCGCTCAAAAAATCAAACAAACAAATAAACAAAAACAAAATAAACCCCCAGCTTGGACTCTGACTGAACCAACAGCAACAAAAAGAGAGTGGAACGGCACGGAGGATGGGCTACGCAAAAAAAAATAACACAAAAATTGTTTTCACTAAAAACTAAAACTTTAAGTTTTGTCAGTCAGCGACAGAGAGGAAGAAGCGAGGTGGAAAGGCGGAAAACTTTTGCGCAAAAAGTTTTCAAATTAAAATGTTCGTTCGTTCATTCATCAAATATTTAGCAGGGCTTCATGGCCGGACAACTAATTCGAATTTAAATTACAATTAAAAAAATTTCAATGCAATTTAAAATGGTCCTCAGTGAGATGCACAAATGTATCTATGTGTGTATCTTTTAGAGTGTATGTGTGTGTGTGTGTCGCTGTCCTGGCTCATTCATAATTAAATAACTCTCTCGCACAATTGTGTTTTTCGTGCTTATGATTATGATTTTTCATGTTTTCTATTCCTTTTTTTTTTTGGTGTTGCTGTTGTTGTTGTTGTTGTCATTTTTTGTTGGTTTTTTGTTGCGGTCTTTTGTTCGGTTAGACAACTGTCAGGCGTAACATTTGTCACATTTGTTAGCATACGAAATAAAATTGAAATAAAATAAAATAAAATATATTCCTCTGGCACTCTCCCACACACACACACACACACACACATACACACACAGACGACACACATTTTTTAATGACACTTTTGGTTTATGAATTTATAAAATGCATTTTCGGTTAACAAAAACTTCTGTCTAGTTAAAAATTTTGCTCGACACTAAATCGCATGGGATACATTTTTGATAATTTTTGGGATTTTCGCTGCTGTTGGATTCGGTGTTTTTTTTGTTTTTTGTTTTTGTTTGGCGTGCAATTGCTTGACCGCTTTTAATTGCTCAACATTAAAATGTCATTCAACTGTTAATTGGCTTCTATATTATATGTAAATTGTACTTAAAATAAAATACAGCTATCATTTAAAAGTTATTGCCATCGGCCTGCCGCGTCGACTCCGACTCCGAGTCGCATTAAGTCCTAAGCCCATTACAAAACTGGCAAAGATAAGTCTGATCTGTCATCGGTTCATCACTGGCACAGATGTTATTTTCAAACATAGAACTCGCCACAACAAAAGGTCAAAGAATGTATTAAAATATCTATTAATTTGAGTTAATGGCGAGAACGCCTCAAAATTATTGCAAACTTTGACACAACGGAAAGGGAATGCGCATTCCGAACATAAGTTAAATTATTTTATGGGCACGTATCTTGCATTAAATTTTCTTTATCTTTTAATATCTATATAAAATATTCATCCAAGATCGCGTATGTCAAGCCCTGAGGTCTTCTCCTCGTTTATAATCTCAAGGTAGGAAAGAGTTCAGCACAAGTTTAACCTTTTTCAATGTCTTCCTTCATTACACAGCGGTAAACTTGAACAAAAGTTCAAGAGCTCAGCGCCTCAGTCTTTAAAACGTTACAACATTTTGGTCGATGCATTGCATTTTTAACCGAAAGCAGCACCACAAACCCTGATCTTTAGTTTAGATATTTTCAAAGCTTAATGCACATAATTGCCAAAGCGAAGGCTGTACCAAAATCGAACATATAACATTTGATTTCGCCTTTTATTTGTTATCATTTGATTGGCTTTTAATGTCCAAAACGATTCTCATTATACACATCAGAAACATGTGTATGGGATTGAGATGGCTACAGTTCAGTTACAGCTCAGTGACTACGCTCACTTTTTAATGACAGTTTAATTTGGCAATGTTTTAGTTGGGGTACTGCGACAAGGGCTATAAATAAGTCATTAACTCGTTTAAATAGCGTTATTAGCGGTAAATGATATAGAAAATACCTTTGGCTCTGAGCTCTATGCAATGAGTGCAGTAATTGGGTTGAATTTTGATAGCCAAATTATGGGATGAACTAGCTAAGCTATGCTTAAAAAGCTGATGAAAAAGCTGCAGTGGTGGATACCAAAGGATGCAAAGTCAAAAATATATAAAAGTATCGATTGGAAAGAGCAGTTTGAGATGTAAATAAATACATTTGAAATATAAAAACGTGTCTAAAGGCTGTACATAAGCTAACAAAGTATTGGAAACATCGAGCAGAAAAATGTGAAATACGAAAAACCCAACTGATGGAAACACTTCTTGGATTTCTCTTAGCATTAGGCTACCCAAATTTACCCATTTTTGAAGGATGCCCCTAAAATCTACCTAGATATTAATTTCAATTGGTTTTTCTTTTTGGGGATGTTTGTGTTTTTACTTACTTATCACATCATGTCCATGACAATCCAAATCCAGGTGATGGTTCATCACCAGCGACGGCTGTAATCCAGTTTGATTGTGATTGTGATTGTGCAATGGTAGCTGGTGAGCCAAATGGCCACCAATCTCTGCCATTACCATATATTTGGCTTACAAAACCCCGGCAAACACACACTCAAGACGGGGTGGTGGGGGAGTGGGGTTTTTGGTGGGGGGGAAAATAACTCAAAAATATTGAAATTTGCGTTGCCTTTGCCTTGTCTCGGGCATTGAGCAAAGATTGTTTGTTTTCTTTGAGATCTGATTGAATGAATCTGAATTTCTATTTCTATTGCTATTTCTATTCGTTTAAGGCACTTGTACTACTTGTATTCAGTTTCAGTTTAGTTAGAGATTTGGCACAAACACTGCTACTGCTGCTGCTGCGGCTGCTTCTTTTTGGTTGAATATTCCGGGGCGGCACACACGCGAACAGGTAACAGAACACGGGGAGAGGCACAGGCCACGGCCAGGCCAGGGCCACCAGGTGCAAAATGAGAGTTTCGTATCCAAAAATGAGGCGGCGGCGACGGCAAACCGAGGAGCCCGACACGCTGATGTTTTGATTGTGGCCCGGGGCGAATGATTCGATGGGATGCGGATGCGAGATGCGATGCGATGCGATTCGCCTGTGTTCCGGACACCGACGACGAGTAAAGTTTCGAACGACGAGACGATGATGACGCGACGACGATCAACAGACGTGGCCACACACAACACACAGACGCGCTTCGTGCGTACGATGCTAACGGTGCTGAGAATGCTGAACGACTAAACCGGTCGTTCCATTCAGCACGAGACGACACCGCACCACCGCACCGGAACGACAACGACGCAGCAGCAGCAGCAGCAGCAGCAGTCTGTCCACCCCGAAAATGTATTTGCATTTGGGCACCACATGCCAGAAGAGCACCGCTATATAGCGCTCGGCTGGGCTGCGTCGCTGCATCGGTGTGCGTAACCGGTTCTCGTTCTGCTGCTGCTGCTGCTGCTGCTCTTGTTGTTGGTGTTTTCATTTTTCGGACAACAGATGCGCCGTCGTATTTGTGTGTGTGTGTGTGTGTAGGTTTTTTTTTGTTGCTTTTTGGGCGTCTCGAAGTTCGAAACAGGAACAGGTGTTTGTCTGCACTGCTCGCACACCGTGCGCTCTGTCTCTGTCTCCACTGTGGCTGAGCTGGGGGTGTTCTCTTCTCTCTTTCTCTTTCTCTCTCTCTCACTGTGGGCTTCCCACTCTATGGGATTTTCTAAATGGCGTCGAAGCGGGCCAATCGGTTGAGTTCAGTGCGCATGAACCGCTCCGCTCCGCTCCAGCTGGGAGCCCCGAGACCGGAGCCCGAGTTGTAGCCTGGCGACTGAACATTGCAACATTCCACAATCCACAAGGCACATCCATGACGGAGTCCCAGTCCCCCCACACCACTCTCTTGTCTCGGTTGTCGTTTGCCTTTTGTTTTGCCAATTTTCGCTTTTGGTTTTCGAAGTTTGTACTACAAAATGGTTGCACTTGTAAGCAAATGCCGCGCTCGCTTCGTGCACCCTCAAACCCTCCCACCCCATCGATGATTGTTGGGCCGTGTGTAATGCGCTTGTCGAACTTTTCGGCATCCAGCTCTACTCTCTTCTCCTCTCCTCTCCCTATTTTGTGGGGCTGGCTGTCTCTGCTCTGTACATGTCTTGACTTGCTTGGGTTCTTGCGGTTCTACTACGTCTAGTTTTTGGTGTCTGTTTCCAGTTCCCCCTCCCACCTTCCCTACCAGTGTGTGTTGCCAGGGCTAACATCATAATAATTATTGATCTTTTGATTTTGTCTTTTGGTTTTTCGGGTCTCTCCTACCTTTTCCGCAGTGACCTCCTCCTTGGAGTCCTTCGTTTTCTGGCTCTATTTCAGCTACTCCCTGCTCCTTCTCCTCTCCTCTCCACAGGGTTCTCTGCTGCTATTGCTCCTTCAAGGCCCCTGTTGCAATTTTAATGACACATGCCACGCCTGCAACGCCCACTCCTCTATGTAGGTGTGTGTGTAGGTCTGTGTTGCGGTTAGCAGTTCGTTGACTTGGCACCCAGTTGCCAACATTTGTTGCCTGATGATTTGTTGTAATGTCAGTTACCAGCTACCTTGCCTCTCTCTCTCTCTCTCTCCACTCACTCTCTCTCACTCTCTTTCTGTCTTCGTCTCTGGGGGCATTATTTTTGCCATTTTTATTTGACGCTGCTTTTCCTTGCTTCCTTCCTGCCTGCCTGCCTTCCGCAGCTGGGTTGAAGGAGTGCCACTGAGGGTGGAGAGGTCGCATGGGGTCGTGGGGGGGTGCCTGTGTGTGTGTGTTGTATAATCAAGGTCATCGAGCTTCAGTTTCAAGCTCCGTTCGGGACACTCATTCATAGCCGTGTCTCAGTTAGCCAGACGCCGACATTAGTACATACTTGTTACAGACCCCCCCCCCCACTCGCCTTTAGCAACCCCCATTAACCCAACGCTGCTGCTGTAAAGCTTTCGCGCCATCTCCTTTGCACACACAGAGCAGAGCAGAGCGGAGCAGAGCGACAGCTGGCCAGCAGCGAAACAGCTGACTGATGTATCTGTATCGGTGTCTCTCTCACTGTTTGGGCTCTGCACCGTGTGTGTGTGTGTGTGTGTGTGTGTGTGGGTGTGTTTGTGTTTGTGTGTGTGCAGTAGCAACATGAATTCAAAATTTAATTAGGTCCCCGTCCATTAATTGGGTTAATTGAAATGCCGGTAAAAGTCAACGCTTACGAATTAGGACATGTCACTCAAGCTGCCCGGCATACGAAACGATTCCTCGTGCTCGCATACAAGGGGATAGATATCGGCAACGATTTGGGTGTGCAGCTATACAGTGGATACAGGGGATACAGGGGATAGATGGACACCAAATAATGTGGCGGCTCCACTTGTTGGTTTGGCTGCAAATAGTTTCCGTAGTTCGGTTTTAATTGAAATTGAATTGGATTGTTGTCTTGCTCTGCTCTGCGGCAGACCTCGGACCTCGATCTCCAGCTCCTTGGTATTGTTTAATGCGGTTTTATTTTTGAGTTCTGTTGGAGCAGCGGCAGCTGAAGCTTAACTGACAGTTCATTTTCTCTGTCTCTGTCTCTGTCTCTATTTCCATGCTGGGCACCCCAGCCCCTTGCCCGTCCCTGTACTTAATTGTATAAGTTGGCAGCATAACTTCGCTGGAAGCGGGTCTCAGCCGCTCTGATGGCTCTAATTGTGATTGTTAGTTGTTAATGAGTGAGAGATGGCTTAAACTGGTATAAATGAAAGGTGCTGCAGAAAGAGCTTGAGGGAGAACTATTCTTATAAGAAAGAGGTGGAAGAGGTCATGGCAGCGGAATAGGTAACTTCATTAAGGTTAAAACTTAGAGGATTAAAAGGCTGTAATAATTATGCGATAAGTAAAAGCAAATGAGAAATAATAATGAAAACTAGTTTGAAATATTCTCTTAGTGCCTAGTATTATCCCTTAGATTCCCATGGTTAATCCTACGAAAATGCCATCCTGTAATAGCATGGGGCATATAATTGATATTTTTTTAAATTGATATAAATTGATAAATTAATATTGATAATTGATTGATATTGTATAATATCTTTTAATTAAATAGTTAATATTAGACAAATAGATACATATTACACTTAGGTAAATTAAACTCATATGAATTATATTATATTAATATATTATATTATATATTATATTATATGTATATATTATATTATATTAATTATATTATAATTAGATACATATTACACTTAAGTAAACTCATATGAATTATATTATATTAATATATTTTATTATATATTATATTATATATATTATATTATATTTATTATATTATAATTAGATACATTTTACTTGGGTAAATTAACCATTATATTAATATATTATATTATATATTATATTATATGTATATATTATATTATATTAATTATATTATAATTAGATACATTTTACACTTGGGTAAATTAAACTCATTTGAATTATATTCGTTAAACGAGGATAAGTTTAACGAAGCCACAGATGGGCCATTGAAATTGAATATTGAAATATTATTATAATATATTATATTATTATTATTAGTATTATTATTATATATTATATTATTATTGATATATTAAATAAATCTATAAACACATAGAACACTCTCCCGAGTGCAATTCATGCCCACAATAATCTGCCACATCTTCATTTGTTTGTTCTCTCTAATAATGAAAATCAGCATCTAAAAAATCTTAAGTTTCACTTTCGTTTTTCCCTCATCATTGCGCATCCCATGTGCCCAGCGCTTCCATGTTGTTTTATCTGCCATGCAAATATAAACACAAATTCGAACAGGAATGCTGGCTTAGGCAGTTTTCAAGCTGCTGCTCATTTGGCCACCTTCCAGCTGCCTCTGCCCGGGGGCTACCCGGTATTTGCCAAAAAGGAAAACCAGGCAGAAATGCATGCAAATAGCAGCAGGAAAAACACCTACACAAACAGAGCCAAAGCAGGGCGGAGAGCAGAGAGCAGAGAGCAGAGCAGAGCGGAGAGCACAGCAGAATGTGGAATGTGGGATCCTAGCCACCTCTGACTTGTGGCTCATTTAATTTTCGCACTTTAGCGGATCCACAGGCACAGATGTAAAACGTAAAATTCAAATAAACATTTTGCAGTGTGTAGCTGCGGTTGGATTACAGGCAGATACTCCTACGAATAAAGGGGGGGAATGAGTTATCTAAGCCTGGTGGAAATCTAATTTTCAATGTCTGCCAGCCCCCCACCTGCCACCTGCCACTGCCACGAAGCGCCTTTGAAGGATGGATGGAGCAGGCAGGGCAGCGCTGGAGTTTCCATTGGAGTTTCCCTTTTGCATGACGTAGCAGATTATTTATTGTGTGAGGTTGTTGCTTAAGTATTTATGCAACGTTCTGTGTCTGGCCTGGCCCCGATTGTGTGTGTGTCCGTGTGTCCACCACCAAAACATCCACTGGCTCACAGTCCACACACCACCACCCCCCACCCACCACACACACACAGCCCACGCAGTGCCAGAGCAGAGTCTGGCGGCGCGGAGCACGAGCACAACAAAGTCCAGGAGTTGACTTTTATAGAGTCGCATGCACAATAAAGAAGTCTATTATCCTTTTTGCCAGCCCAGCCCAGCCCAGACCAGCCCAGCCAGTTGCTGTTGTTGTTGCGACGACTCCGACTCCGGGATCGATATCCATTAGGAAAATTAAAATTGTGGCAGAGGCAATGAACGTAAAAAGCGGAAGCAGCCAGAGCCCAGTCAGCCCCATCCAGATCCAGATCCAGTCAGTCAGTCAGTCAGTCAGTTAGGCCAACACCAGTACCAAAAACAGCAACAGCAACAGCAACAGCAAACAACTAAAAAGGCAACCCAAAGGTCGACACAGCCGTTGAGCGGTTCTGTAAGGTTTTCAGTTTTGTTTCGGTTTTTGGCTCCTCATTCATTGAGTTTTGTATGCAGAGGATGTTGCAGAGGCAGGCAGAGGTTCTGCTTCTGCTTCGGGTTCTGCTTCTGGCTCTGGTTCTAGTTTCCCATTCGACACAACGCCAACGTCAACGTCTTGTGGCGCTGCCAACTTCCTTCCGGCTTTTTCGCCATTTTAGAATACTCTGCGTATCGGCAGAGTATGGCAGGTTTCTAGTGCAGGATTTATAAGGAAACATTTTAGCTTTAAAAATAGTTAAATGCCAGTTGCTGCTATAGAAGATCAGGCATACATATGTACATTTTGGGCTGCTGAATATTCTCTTATTTATATAAATATATACATGTATAATATATATACATATAATATGTATATTTATATACATATATATTTATATAATGATAAATTTGTGCCATTTCTGCCCATAAATTTGTATATATTTTCCTAAGATTATATCCCTATATTCCTAAACGTATTTTCTTTTTTTTCCTAAGGGTATTTAATAGTTCATTTTGCCTGTGTTTCCCTGTTTTTCTTTTCATATTTCGATATTTTCCTGTTTATTGTTGATTTTGAATTAAGTTTCCATTGGCATTGTCCTACGCCCACACACACACACACACTGAAAAGTTGTTGTAGGTGTCATTGTTGTTGTTGTTGTATTTCTTTTAATTTGCAACACGCCTCTGCCTCTGCCACACTTCCCTTGCCACTTTTTTCAGCTGTCATTTTTGGCTTGTTGTTGTTTATTTTTTCGATTCGATTTATTTTGTTTTTGGCAAACGCGTGCGCGACATTTTCATTGTAAACGTTTTGTTGTTTTAGTTGCTGGCATTTTCCTGGCAGTTTCCGTTGCAGGCAGCAGCCGCAAGTAAAACTCATCTGTCATTCAAAGTCACACAGCATGCAATTTTTGTGTGTGTTATCATGACTTTTTCAATTCCAATTTTTGGGCATCCGAATGGAGCGAACCAACCACCATCCATCTATCCAGCCAATCAGCCCAGCCAGTCCAGCCCAGCCAGTCCAGCCCAGCCCAACCCATCCAACACTCTCCGCGCTCCAGCGACTGGGGGCACACAATCGTTGCACATGTTTGCATTTCAATTTGATTGGAAAATATATTTCATTTGGTTTTCTCTGTGCGTCCGAATTTGAATATGCAACAGCAACAGCAGCAACAAAAGCCAATGCAACAATTGCAACATCGAACAACGGCAGGCAGGCAGGCGGGCAGGCAGGCAGGCAGGCAGGCAGTCAACTGTCAGTCAAGCGCGGCCTGTCGAGCTTTTGGCCTGCAGTTTGTTAAATGTTTAAGCAGAGGGTTTAGTTGGGCTGCCGCTTCAGGGCTTTAGGACACAGTTTTTGGGCTGCCTTGCTCTCGACCACACCCTCAGCCACGCCAGAGATGGCGATGGGGAATGGGGCCAGGGGCCAGGGGCCACCAAAGCTATTTGCCATTGCCCGAAGTAAGCTGCTGGCTCCGGTGGCCTTCCCAGCCTTAGCCAGGCAGCTTGTTGAATTTTTATAACATGGCCAAGTGGTGCACACAGAGAGAGAGGGAGAGAGAGAAGGAGATACACAGCATGCTGATGTGTGTACATGTCCTCAGGGGCGAGAGTTGCTCTTGAAGATAGTTGAAGACGAACGGAAATGGTTTGAGCAGCAGGAAAATCTTCATTTTATTATGCTTTATTTATTATTTTTCATGTGTGAGCAATTGTTGCAACACTGACCAGTGCCTGCTGGTATAACGGGTACATCGGGTAGATGGGATACTATATTCCAGCAGCTCGTAAGCCGTGAAGTTTATGTTTTAAATGCCTCCCCACAGCATCGTTGCTTTGTTCCTGTAAGACATCGATGCTCATGTTATCTCCAGTATGTTGCTCCGATATCTCCTATATTCAACCATTTATCTTTCCTTAGTTAAGCCTGCACTTAACTATCCAGGGGCTAACACTCGACGTGTTTTCTTGCAGCTAAAATGCTTCTAGAGTCTAGAGCCTCCCCTAAGTTCTGAATCCACCCACTCACGTATAGCCAGCCCACATGGCACACCCACACACACAACACCCCAACACACCCACACACACACACACACCCAGAAACATGCACAGTGAGTGCAGAAATAGAACGTCCACCGCTCCGGCAACAGCAACAGCATCAGCTCAGTGGAGCATAATTTTTGCGGTTCCTTTTAAGTTTGCATATCAATCGAAAATTTATATGACGGTAAAGCTCGCTCTCTCTCTCTCTCCCTCCCTCTCGCTCGCTCGCTCTCGCTCTCTTTTGCTCTAGTGGTGCCGCAATGCAAATAGCAAAAAGTGTACTCGTGTTTGTGTGTCTGTTTGTGTGTGTGTTTGTGTGTGTATTGCGATTGTGTATGAGTGTTTGTGCGCGCGCATACATTTGCAAGTGGTTTATACGCAAATCCCAAAAAGGAGGCAGCCAACGAAGGAGTTACACTCGAAGGAAGAAGAAGAAGAAGTGGAGAAAGCCACGCAGGGTGGTTAGCATGCAAGAGGGGTAGAGAGGTAGGGTAGTAGGGTTGTGTAGTGTAGGGTGCCACCCTCACACAAACTCATAAAGGGTAGAAAGGCAGCCACTGGGCATGAATGCAAAAAGGGCAAAAATAAAGGCTATATTTTTCGTACCTTTAAGTCGAGTTCTCCTCATGAATACTCCACACCACACACCCACACCCCACCCACACCCCAGCCACACCAGTTGGATACTCTCTACACAATTGCGCTCGAAATAGTAGCAGTCTTCGAACCTTTTGATTCTGGTGATATTTGATTCTCTTCTCTTTTTTTTATGATAGTCCAACAAATAACAAAAACAAGTTCTTTTAGCTGTTTCGCCATATTACATACGTGTATATCCAAATTGGAAAATATCGGATGACAATAATCGTACATGCTATGTCTTTCGAACTTTTAAACAAATTCAAACATTAATAAAAATAGTTTCAAGTTAATTTTTCTTTTTCTGCAGAGAACATCTCCTCCTAGTCACTAGAGTCTAGAGCACTAAAAAATCCACAAATAAATCTATAAATAAAATCAACAAAATTAACAAATTGTATGCATTTTTTTAACCAAACTACAAATTAAATAAATCAATAAATAAATCAAATAAATTCTTTGATGCAGCATAATCTCTTTTGCCATTTAACGGAAATTGTTGAAATTTGATCAAAAAATATAAGAAATATAAAAAAAAACTATATAATTTATATAAATCTGTGATGACCAGTCACAGTCACCGTATGAGGCTATAATTTTGACCGCAGCTGTATGGGTGTATGTTCTGTGTACGTGTGTGTGTGTGTTTGCTGTGCGCATATTAAAAATGGCGGCAATGGGGGATCCAAAAAAAAATTGTATAAAACACAACAAACGGTGCCTGCAACTTGTCTACCCTGCCACAGCAACCTACCCATGCCACATGCCACATGCCACATGCCACATGCTCTACCCTTAAATCTCCAACACCCAACGCAAACCCCCCTCTACCCCCCTTCTCTGCTGAAAGTCGTCCACCTGCAGCACTGGCACTGGCACTGGCACTTGCTACCCTTTTGCCGGCACCTGCCACCAGAGCTTTTGTTTGTCTATGTGTGTGTGTGTGTGTGTGTGTGTGTGTGTGTGTGTGTGTGTGTGTTTGTTTGCCCCTTTTGTAGCTGTGTGTGTGTGTGCCTCTGCCTCTTGTATATATGTGTGTGTGTGTGAGCAACGACAATTCTTAAGGGGAAATTTATGCAGAGTAGAAAAAACAAAATAGCGCTGACGAGGGCTGAGAGGAGGCAAGAAGAACTACTACTACGGCAGAGGGGTGCGGGGCACGTTCCAAAATGGTGAACAAAAGTGCACAGCAACAACGGCAACAACAGCAACAGAGAACAACAACAAGAACAACGTTGGCAATAACAATGGACAAGTTAAGAATTGTGTGCGGCATTGGGCCTAGATGACTGGCCAAGGGTGCTACGAATTCAAAGGCAAGGATTCAAGCTTCAAAGAATCTTTGAGTTAACCGATCAGATTAGTATATATGTACAGACTAAAGATGCCAACCAGTCGCGTCAGTAAATTTCCGAAAACTTTGCAAAGCAATTTCATCAGCTTGATGAAAACTTTTCGAAGGCTTCAACTTCTGGGCAACTTTTTGAGGCTAAGCATAGTTGGCAGCATAGTTTAATGCTTTGTTAACGGTTCTATGCAATTCTGGTTCAATCGAAACACTTGCAATCAAAAATTTGTTTGTTTGTCAAGTCTAAAAAGCAGCAGAATTGCAACTAAGTATCTACCTGCCCTAGCGTTAAATGATTCAAAAAGTTTTACATTTAAATAAATTATTTATTAAGCAAAAAAAAACATTCATAATTAAGGCAAATAAATTTAACAATTGTGAGCAATTATGGGCAGACTTACAGCAGAGAAGATTTTGAGCTGAAATAGTCACGAAAGGAGCTCAAGGAATTTTACTTTAGAATCTAAAGTTAAGATGGCACCTGTTACAGGTCTGATCAATATTTGGGCACTGTTTTTGTGCACATTCATTGCTATTCCAGCGCACCTTTACTCAACTTCTAGTACTTGCTTTTGCCTACAACTAATATCCCCCAAAACATGCCCCTGTAGAGCACCGTCAAGGGTAGGGAAACAGCAGCCAAAGTTGACTAACAAAACTTGGATACTCCATGATAAAAGAAGAAGTTGGACAGGAGGCTGGCAGGAGGCTGGCAGGAGGCTGGCAGGAGGCTGGCAGGAGGCTGGCAGGAGGCTGCTGACTCCAAACAGATGCTGATCCCAGGTCGTCGCCGGAGGCTGAGACTGAGCCTGAGTCTGAGTCTGAGGCTGTTTGCAATCATAAAACATAATGCAGAAGATAAAGCGTTTCGGCTGGGCGCCGCAGGGCAGCATCGGCTTTGGCTTAGGCGTAGTTCCAAATTTGAATTGAGCGTAACCCTTTCACTCTGCTGATGATGATGATGCTGATGATGATGGGTTAGGTTATAGCGTTGTCAGGGGCGTTTAACCCTTGACATATGGGCTAGTAAAAAAGTAGCGTCAAGTACGCGTATTATCAACTCAACTCAAATCCATATTGTCATTACGTTTAATGCACGAGGCAACTGTAACGATTCGGTGAAATTTACTGGAAGCTAAATCCGTGCGCTGGAAAAAACGTCACTGTTTGATTTGAGCAATTGCAACCCCTAGGAGACCTACACCCCACCCCCACTCGACCCCCCTCCAGCACACACACACACACACGCAGACATTACATAATTGCAGGGCGCAGCAACGCCCACATTCTGCTGCTCTCCTGCTCTCCTGCTGCTGCTGCGGAAAGCTTTTGTGCGGAATTGGCGCCTAATCAAGCGGAAGATTTGAATGAGCGAACAGTCAACACCCGCAAAAGAGGAAGCCCTCGAACAGCCTTAGGGAGAGGAGAGGACAGGACACTGCGGCACTACGGCACTACGGCCGGGGTGTATCCGGGAGGATGTCGTGCTCCTCGGGGCTAAGTGTTGTCATTTTGGTGGCAATAAAAATATATTTTTGACAACCGCATAAAAAAAAAAAAAGTGTCGCCGTCATCGCATCAGGATATGCTCGACTGCCCCTTGGATGCGAGAATTTCTCGTTTGGCATTTGGGAGGCAGTGGCAGTGGCATGTGGCATGCGGGGCGTGGCCAGACAGCGGCTGTTGTGATTTCTTCCAGCAGCTACACTCGCAGAAATCTAAGAAGCAATTAATTAAAGTAGCGTGGGGCATGGAAAGTACACAAGGAGCTGGCTTAATGTTCCTTCAGATTTATGGGCATTTTTTTGGGATTTTTATGGCATTTTCCGATAATATTTTAGAATAAAAAATAATATTATCAATGTATGTATATAATATCAGTATATATAATAATATAATATAATATAATATAATATAATATAATATAATATAATATAATATAATATAATATAATATAATATAAGATATATAATAATATTATATGTATATTGATAATATTAGTTTTTATTGTAATATATTAATTATGAAAATGATATAAAATATAATATTTAATATAATAATTTAATATAATATTTAATATATTTAATTTAATATAATATTTGTGCTCCAAAAAGTGTTGAAACTTTTTATATGTGCCAGAAAAATTGTTTACTTAAATTAGCTTTGAAGTTTCGGTTTTTTTTTATATATTTATGTGGATTGCTAACCTCATATTCGATTCAATTCTATTTGATTTCTCTCAGTGCACGCGACGTTTGGCAGTCAGTGAAGTGTGCTTGGACACCAGCAGACTTCCACTTGGCTTGGCTTTAGTGGGTGTTATGACTTCTGACCATTGAATGGATGTGCCATAAATCATGGGCCAACTGACAGGCAGGCGCACAGACAGACAGACGGACAGCTTCCAAGGAGGATGCCAAAGCGAAAGAGTATGTCTTGGATCCTTTGGCAGGGTCTCATGGTCTCTCATTAGCAGACAGGTAATCGAGCAGCCGAGGCACGTGTCCAAAATGCCTACAAGGGAAAGGCAGAGCAGAGCAGAGAGCAGAGAGAGAGAGTGAAAGTTTATACACTTTTAATTAGCGCTAATGATGAAACACAAGGAATACACAGACTCCTTTTGGGGGGTGGAGTAGGGTGAAGGGGTAGAGTCCTACCAACGTATTGACTTACACAGCCTTAAAAGAGTCGCGCAAATTTATTGTAGGCAATAATCCTTAAAGTTTAAGTTACATTCCAAAGATAAGCGGGCAGGGCCAAGCCAAAGCCAAATGACTTCGAGCCTCACGACGCGGTACCTCCATAAAAATTCAAACCAAAAAACCAGACCAACAGACCAGAAATATACGAGTATATTCACGTATATATATATAAGTAAAGGCAAGACGCCGTCGCGACGCTTAATTGTCAGCCTCGACTTGGACTTGAGGCTCACCTTGCCGTTTGCCGCTGCCTTTTGGGCTCTCAGCTCTCCGTTCTGTTTGGGTTTTTATTGTGTTGTGCTGCGGTGAGTCAGAGGACCGGACCGGACCGGACCCTGGGGCTACGGGTACGGGTACGGGGCACTGGTGTGCTGTTATCAGTGCAGGTTTAACCGAACCTATAAACAACCGCGCGGAATGCCATGCATAAATGTCCCCAAATTAGATAAACATGGCGCCAATGCAATCGACTACGGCACGCACACGCACACACAGGAACCCCTTCTGCCCCAGGGTCCGCGAGAGACCCCAAACCCAGGGTCGCCATTTCAAGGCGTGTTTTTTGTGTGTGTGTGTGTGGCTGGACAGCCATCGAGGTCCAACCCAATTTTATCTTAATACCTTTCCTAATTTCTGCCCCTCTCTCCAGGCAGGCAGGCAGCAGGCGGCAGGCGGCGTCTTGAGCTCATTTGAATAGATTCAAAAACCTACAACTCCCTCCCTAGCCATCTCTCCCTCTCTCACTCTGTCTGTGTCTATGTCTATGGCTGCAGTTGCAGTTGCAGTTGGTCGTCTCTGTTTGTAGCCTTCTTGTACCCGCCTTATCGGCGAACAAATTTTCGTTTTGATAACCCAAAACCGACTTTGTACCCGTCCAAACCTTCATGTAAATTGTAAGCCAGACAAGACCAAAAAATAAAATAAAATAAAATAAAAGACAAGACAAGAAATGAGCCAAAGAAAAAGAAGAGAAAAATGTAGTTTTCTTTTATGGGTTATACGTCATTTGCTGGCAGACAGAGAGAGTGAGAGAGAGGGAGAGAGATACCGCTGGGGGCTAATAGGGGGCATATGGTTTTGGGGAAAACAGATGTGAAACACTTTTCTTCTGGCTCGAACAAAAGTTGATTGAAAACCTGCGATGCGATGCGCTGCGATGGGCTGTGTGCGATTCATCAACATCGTAGACGATTTTTGGTGAAATTTATTTTATTTATAATAAATGCGGAAGGAAATGCTTTCCAAGGGGCATACCATTTGCATATTCGTTTGAAAGTTGTGTTTGCAGGGAGCCTGAATAACAGAATATATTCAACCAATAATGCACTCAACTTCCACGCCTCAGCTGCCATTTCCCCCGCTCCAAATCAGCTTTAATCTCCGCTCCTGCTAACAATAATCAAAGTCTAGTGTAGGTCACTGCCATTACCAATCCAATCCCAAGTCAATCCTTTGTGTCAGAGAGAGAGGCGTATCGAATATCGCAACATATTTCATTCGACTGGGATAGAGATCTGAGATCTGATCGATTCGGTGGCATCTCTGGGCACATTTCATGACATGTGTTCTATGCTGATAGCGTAACCTCCTGCCCCCCACCCCCCACACACTCTGCCACTTACACTAGTTGTTGTACCTCCCCGCACCTCCCACCACTGCCAGCCCAAAATGAGGCTGGCCGCAGTCAACGCGCACCCCTCGGTGCGGCCTTCGGTTGGCACGATTTGAGGGCCAGAAAAGCCTCGGCATGGCCATAAATTTCACTCTCAACTTTTGTATACACAAAAACACATGAATTGCATTTTCGGCAAGCACCCCGAGACGAGCAGGGGGGCAGGGGTCGAACAGAAGTCCATAATAACCGAAGAGAACCGAACCCCGAGACATGGGAACATGGAAAATGCACAAAATATTGCGCGTTAAATTCAATTTTCATCTATGGTGGGGGGTGCGGGGTGTATTGGAACTGGGGAAACCCTGCTGGTGGGGTGGTTCGGTGTGTGTGTGTGTGTGTGTCCTTCGGTGTCCTTGCGGCTAGATGAGCCTTATTAGTTGATTACAGGATGCATTATCGTGATTATCGCGTATGTTCCAAGAGATCCATGCGCCATGAACAAATGAAATCTTTTTCGCACTCCAAAAAGGGGTGTGGTGTGTCCGCCCCATACCACCCAACCCGCCACGCCAGGCCAGGCCAAGAGAGTGGGTGTGTATGGGTGTTTAGGGTGGCTTTTGTGTGCTGTGGTGGCAATAGAAAATTTACTGCTAATAGTTTGATTAATGGCCTCAAGTCTCGATGGCTGTTAAAGGAGCAACAAGGCACTGGGACCGCACTGGGCCTGTGCTTTGATCCTTAAATTGAAACCAGGGGAATATTTAATATTAAGCCCTATAATCAGTTCGTGTCCTCCCTCACCCTGCACCCTCACCCTGCAGCTGATTGATAAGATTTACATGGCATGTAAATAGATTAGAAAATTATAGTGAAATTGTTGCAATACGAAACAAATGTTGACATTTTTCACAACAACAGCCTGACAGATAGTCGAAGGAGAGAGAGGCGCCTCTCCACTCTCTGTAATACGAGGCGCAGTGTAGCAGCAGCTGACCAAAGGGTATCCCATATCCGTGTCCCTTGCTGGCTGTGGCAGCTGTCACTGGCACACTTCTCAACACGCCACACATGAAATTTCCACACTTTTGATTTCATTTGAGGCTCCGATGTCCGTAGAGCAGAATGATCCTTCAGCCAAGTGGCAACTGATGCTGCCTGCCGTTCAACTCGGTCGCGTGTTATCCTTTAAGTACCCCCCTTCCCCTGCCCCACCCTTTGAGGCGCAGCAGGCACACAGTTGCCGTTTTTGTGGTTATACTTTTAGTATCCGGGCATATATATTTACTTTCCGTATATATTCCGTATTCCAATTCCAATTCCAATTCCATTGGCATTCTGCCTTTATTGGTTTCTACAAATATTTAATGGATTTCAAGTGGTCGCTCTGTTGTTGTCGCTGGCACTTCATAATTTTTCTGTTTCGAATATCCAGAAGAAGGGGTTGCCACGTTGCCACGTTTGGTGCCTTTGCCATTTGCCATCACTCTCCCCTGCCAGCCTTTGGGTTCCCTTTTTGTGTGTAAGTGGAGGGAGAGTGCTGCTACGACAACGTGGAGTGCCCCCTGAATTATACCGATACATGACTCATGTCAGCAACTGTAAAGTGAAGATCTTGCCGCTTGCAGCTGCTGCTGCTGCTGCGAGGTAACAGAAGCTGGACAGCAGCCAGCGGCTAAATTTAACCCAAATAAAATCAATGGATATTCAATTGTAAGCAGAATCAGTTGATTCAGATCAATTATAATTTGATATATCAATGGGGATGGCTGAGAATAGAATTTTCCACTCCTTCCTTTGTGCATAGAAAATTCGTTTTATTTCTCCCAAAATAAAATTGCAATAAAACCTTTTCCTAGTCCTTTTCCCTACCCAACTTCTGCCCCCAAAATACTTGCTTAAATTTTTCTAGCATTCACTTTCTAATTCGCATCAAATAAAGACCATAATTCCTCTCTCTTTCACAATGAATCACCGAAACCCGAAAGAAACCTTTTGAACAAGTTCACCCAAAAACGATCTCAGACACTTTCCCAAAAACAGAAACTTTCCACACTTTCCACGGGCACACACAACCATGTGTAATGTGTTTGGTTTGGCTCATATCCTAGAGATATCCTTTCGTTGACTTTGCCCCAAAAGGGTCTTTGGTAGACATTCGGCATTACAACTGCCATTAAAGTGTCTTAACTTTGTCCAAAGGGGAGTTTTCTTTTTTTTTTCCCATATTCACATTCGAAGCCTTCGTATTTGGACTGAGCCTGAGAGCCCGAAACGATACGAAAACTCCACTCGAAACAAACGAAAACTCCTGCAGTTTGGTTTTTCATTTCCTTTGGGCTGTCGTTTTGGGTTGGGCTTTTGCTGCTGCTGCTGCTGTTGCTCCTGGGCGGCTCTGGGGTTAGTAAATTTATGATCCTAGTCCTTGAAATGACGATGAACTTTTTCTGCTATTCCACGTTGAAGAGGGGCGCACTGCTGGCCCACACTAACACACGAATAGTCGAATAGTCATGTGTGTGTGTGTGTGTGCTGCCCAGTTTTTATGTGTCCGGAGTACGGACTGCGGCGGAGTATCATCTGCTTAATCACCAAAAATAGCCACCATATGGCACAGGGGGGGCGGCAGCAACTTCAAAAGGAGTCGCATGGCTGCTTTGCTTTTTGCACGCACTGTACGACTGCCTGACTGCCTGTGTCTGTGTAAATAATTTATTCATATGCGCTTACAAGGCCCTAATGTTGCTGTTGCTGCTGCTGTTTGCTGTTTGCCACAGACAATTTATGCACGCTTTTGCGGAAAAGCCGCACATTTTCCCTTTACGCTGCTGCTGCTTGTTTTTTTGGTGTGAGGTGGGGTGGGGCAGCAGGCTTTTCCTCTGCATTAAAGTGCAGGAGAAATGCGATTGGTTAAGCAGCTTAAAGTCAAAGCTGTCGATAAGAGTGAGAGAATGCCAGGCAGCAGCAGCAGCAGCGGCAGCAGCAGAGATCTCTCATGTATGTATGTATGTATGTATGTTCCTTCCATAAATCATAAAGACTGGACTGCCGTGGACTGCACTGTGTCTCCGTCTGTGGCCTAATGTGCTTAAGGAACGCTTAAGGTTGTCCGCACGTCAGGAATTCGCGTCCCAAGCTGATAAGACCAGCGCGCTGTCGTCTTCGCTGTCCTACCTGTGGAGGAGACTTTGCTCTCCAGACGGAGACGGAGACGCAGACGAAAACGAAGACCCAGACGATCTCGACGAGGCGACCATGCAATACCAGAAGCCCGAAAATCAATTGCGTATTTATTGGTCACAATCAATGCGGCGCGACAAGCAGTAGAAGGCCAAAAAGAGAGCGAGAAATATTTGAGTAAGTAGTAGCCAGCAAAGGCAAGGAAAGAGAGAGAGAGAGAGAGAGAGAGAGAGAGAGAGCGATCGATCTGGTCAAGGAATGAGCGTTTAATGATCGCTCGCCCACCACGCCGCATCGTGGTCCGGCGTCGTCGTCGCTCGGCTCGGCAGACGTCAACCGCAATAAGCCGCCGCGGCGGCAGCGCACCCATTTCATTATTGAACATTTGAGGCTCGTCTCTAACCCCGATCCGATCCTTTCCTTTCCTTTTTTTTTTTTGCTTTTGGCTTCGTCAATTGCGTCATGGCTTTGGTATGCCTCTCTCTGGGCTGCTCGTATGTGCCATATATCCCATATCCATAGCGCAGTCGTTCCCCGTGCTGCCCTCCTCTACCTGTTCGCGTCCGCGTCTGTCGCGCTGTCGTGTCGCACCGCGTAATCAGTTATAAATCACTCGCTCGTCTAGGAAGTGCTCTCTGCGCTGCGCTCTGCTCTGTGCTCTGCTCTGCGCTCTCTGCTGCTCTGCTCTCACGCAGCATGCAAACATTTCCTGTGTTCCGTTTCGTTCCATCCCGTTCGTTGTTTATTACCTTGCCAAAACGTAGCAAGGGGTTGGGCTGTGCTGTAGGGTCTCTGGTCTCTGGCTAGCTGGTCCTATCTGGATGGTGCCTATTCCTGCCTTCCTTCAATGGTTGCCTTTTGTTGTGTCATTGTTCCTCCTCTTGACTTTGTCCCAAGCACTTTTCGGCATTGATCTTTTAGCCGTTTTGAATGGAGTTTTTTCTTGGACTAATTGCACGGAGCGGGAATGTGAATAAAGGGCAGTGGACATGATTTATTGGAATATAAATGGGGTTTCTCTTCTAAATTTATTTGGCTACTTTTCTTTTGCCTAAATTTCTTTACTCTGCCTTCAAATATAAATAAATTTAAGCTTAAATCTATCAATATTTAAGAGCCATCCCCTGCTGTTTTCCCAGCCAAAGAGTCTTCTGCCCCGAAATCAGAAAGTCATTCCACAGTGCCACAGTCCCACAATGCCAACACTCTTCCATGAGTTTGCCAAATTGTGTGTGTATGTGCCTCCCAGCCGACCTTCCCACCGAGCTGCTGCTGCTGGCCTAAACATTGGCAATTCCCATCAACAGAATTTTCCCAGGCAACCTGTGACCCGGGCTGGCAGGCTGCTGCCCTCCCATTCAATCAGCATTAGCATTGGCCAGCGCTGCAAGTGCCACCGCATGTGTCCCAAAATGTTGTTGCCACATACACTTCACACTGCAGCACACTCCCCACCCCCCTTCATAAGCGCGACATCACCTCCCGCAGCTGTTAATGAGTAAATTTTTGCCATGCGATTGCACAGACAGGAAAATATTAGCCACAAAACACGCCCCGCATAAAAAACGATTCCAAAATTGTAGCCAGGAAGGAAGGAGGACAGGAAGGCCAGGGAGGGGGAGTGGTGGGAGGGAGTGTCGCACGCGCCGGACACGCAGCGTGACAAAAACGCGCAATATGGAGAGGAAAACAATTTCCCAGGCCGCGCCGCGGGGAAAGTGTTGAGCATAAAAGTCAAAGGATCAACGCCTGCAAGTTAACCGATGAAAACAGAGAGAGAGAGAGAGAGAGGAGGGGGAGGAGAGGGAGCAAAAAAAATTGACTGAAAAAACGAAGGAACTGCTGGAGGAACAGGAGGAACGTAGGCTGTGGAGTCACGGAAGTTGAGGCACACGTGGCCACATAATGAAAACGGAACGAAACGTTGCAACAACAACCCTGCCACCGTGTGCCACAGTGTGCCACCGCCTGCCGCCGCCTGGGAAGATGAAGTGGCGCAGTGGTGTCTCTCCACATGCCCCTGGGGAGCTGGAGGCGGAGTCGCAGTCATCAGTGGCCCAGGGGCCACGTGGTCGAGTCACGTGACCGACCAAGAAGAGCAAAAAAAAAAAAAAGAGTAGCAGAAACAATAGAGCCACATTGGCGGGCAATCAAGCATGGCCAGAGGATTGGGCTGTCCCCAGCTAAATGTTCATCTTCCTGCCTCACAAATTGTTAGTATAAACAACAATTGTCCTGGACACGTTTCAGTCATTCGGCAACGGATGCCCCTGCCGATCGAGCAGAGCAGTCGGGGAACGGGGACAAGTGCAAGGCGTCACCCAAGAACCCTTAGACGTGTATGCGCCGCAGGAAAACCATATCCACAAATCATTTGGGTGACAATTTATTAGAGCAGTTGATTCCAATCGTATTGAGACCCTCCCCCGCCAGCATCCTCCTCTCCTCCTCCTTCACCAAATTGCATAGTTCCTGGCACGCGGCATTCAATTGACGCTTTCGAAAAGTGATTAACGCATTAGTGGGTTACGGCAAGAGTCCTTTAGGCCAGGGCAGGCCCGGCCAGCCGCAGCAGCGGATTTCCTTGGCCCAAATGCAAATCAAATTTACATCGTTGTCACGCGGCGCTTTCGGCCATTTTGCGGGGCGATGAGAGATGATCTGCTGAGACCTGATATTCAGTCTTTAAGATGCTCATTGCTTACGACAAAAGCCGCTTAGCTTAGGTCTCATTTAACGCATCTTTGGGCAAGCACACAGGCAGATACAACAATACACACACACACACAGCTATACATGGGTACTATATATATGTATGTTGTATATGGAAGTGTGGGGAGACCTCTGGCAGGGCTCTGCTCTGCTGGCAGTAGGCGTGAAAAGCGTTACGATGGCGACAAAAGGCGGCACTTTTTGTTGTTCGTTCGCTGCTGCTCTCTTATCTTTTTTTTGTCGGCGTTAGCATATCTCTGTCTCTGACCGACTATCCGATTAGCCTAATGCCCTGTCTGCCGCTGATCATCTTCACTGCTCACCTCAACTCACCCATCTCTTCGAAGCAACCAACCATCCATCGATCCAGCATCCATCCATCCATCCATCCATGATGATGCTGCATTATGTCATTTACTTTTTCTACACCTTCCTTCTTCGGCTTTGGCTTTGGCTTTGGGTTTATCTATCGTTGAGATCGAATGCCGATCGCCAATGCAGCTGCCCCTTTGAAGAGATACGCCTCTCTTGCTCTTGGGCCTCCCTCTCTCGTCACCATTTATTTGGTTCTCTCTCTGTGTGTGTGTGTGTGTGTGTGTGTGTGTGTGTGTGTGTGTGTGTGTGTATGACTCAATTGAAGTAACATTTCGATGGTTTAGGGCTGGCAAAAGATCACTGGATCAACGGGGTATAGCAGCTATCCCAGCTGCAGTTGTGGGGCTATTCGAAGTTTTTCGCTTTGATTGTTACAGAAAAAATATTTTAAATGAATTCATATAAAATAAATTGCATGTTCCACCTCCAGCTACATCTTGTTGATTTAATGTTGAGTTGTTTCACAATTATTGGTTGTTCGGAGCAGAACGACATATAATTTCTTATATTACCGTAAACTTTACTGAGTAAAGTAAATTCCATGGAGCTTAATGGTTCGTTTGGCTGTTGATTGTCTATAAATCTCTCTCTCTCCCGCTCAAAATTGCGCACTATTCTTGTCTTGTGCTTATCGCTCTTCTCTTGCGTTTGATCTAAGCTTTCGGCTGCTCGCAGCAGAACGACAAATAATTTCTTATATTACAGTAAAGGTTCGTTTTGCTCTTGCTTGTCTATAAAGCTCCCTCTCTCTCTCCCGCTCAAGATTGCGCACTATTTCTTGCCTTGTGCTGATCGCTCTTCTCTTGCGTTTGATCTAAGCTTTCGGCTGCTGCTGCAACTGCGTCGCAGATCCGACCGAAAAAATTAAATTAATTTCATTAACCGATTGGCGCATTATTATTTGATACAGGTGATATAATCGATATCTCCTCTAAACAGTCGTAATTAATTAATTCGAACTACAGTTATTTATTCGGGGATTTCACCAATTCTTTTTGCTGTTATTTTGCTTGCAATTCAAGTCATAGTCGACATATTCTTGTAAATTAATTTAGCTGGATATTAATGCATTCCTCATGCGGTTAAAATTATATTTTTCTAACATTCTTACCTGTTCCTCTTCCCATATTTTCCCATCAAACTCTGCCCAAAACCCAAGCAACATCTCAATGATTACCCTTTCCCAAGATCGCTTGTCCAGCCCTCGTCTGGGGTCGCTCAATTTTCGTGATGGATGTGCATTGTTTGGGAATTTGTTAAACGCCACATTATGTCAATTTGGCATCGCCAACGGCTTTGGGCGACTGCTCACTGACCGCCAGACGTGTCGCACACCTTTGATCAGAGAGGTTTTTTTTTCTCTCAACCTTTTTTTTTCTTCTCTTTTTTTATCTTTCAGTAGATTGGAATTCAAGCATCTTCTAATAACCCCTCACCTCACCTCACACCACACGCTGGAAAATATTGAAATATGAATGCAAACAATCGACGAAAAAAATACTCGTATTTTCCTTTCTTTTCGATGGACTGTGTACATTTGCGGCGTGGCTCAAACGTTTCCGTATTTTCGGTTCGGTTCGGTACGGTTTGGATCGGATCGGTTTTGCTTTGGTTTCTGCTTTGATGGAAAGGGTTTTTATTTTTTCGATTTTTTTCGATTTTTTTTTTTTTGACTGCCTAGCAAGTAAACATGTCGCCGCCACTTGACTGACAGCTGACTTGCCTCTGCGTCAGTCCACCTTATGGATGCTCTCGCCCCCTTCTACACTCTCTGCCGACATTTCCCCGGTTCCTGTGCCGGCTTTGATGCGGCCCAAAATGCGCCGTCAGCTAATCAATGCAATTAGCCCCCCGACACATGTAGAATTTGACCCCCAAAATGTGGAACCTTTTAAAATGCCACGCATTTTACAGCCCCATCCGCCCATCTCCATGCCCCGTGATTGCACTACAATGCGATTTCCTTTGCGCGTTTCCCCATGTTCAATTATTGTTTATTTTGGTATGCCACGGAGCCTCGACGTTGGGAGTCGCAGTCGCAGTCGTAGTCGTAGCAAATGGACTGCCATATATAAAAATGCACTCAGGCCACAGCCTAGACAATAAATATGAATTTGAAAGTGTGGCCTGGCCCCTCTACTATTACGGAGTACGGAGCACTGGATCGGTTCTGTTCTGTTCTGTTCTGTTCTGTTCCGTTGTTGCCTCTCTGCCAGCGTTCCTGTTGCATCCATTAGCCCGTTGTCTAAATATAGTGCACCCGATGCCCCATGATAAATGCCGCACAGGGGGCGCCATGTGCCGCTGCGGCTGCCGTTGGATCTGGTCTGTTCGTGTTCCTGTCCCTGGCCTTTGGTTACCACAGATTTTCCCAATTTTGTTGTTGTTGTTGTTGTTTTCACTCCTACATTTTCATATTCCATTTTGTGTGTGTTTTTATAGCAGTAACATACTTAGCTAGGGTATTAGATGGGGGAGGATTAGTATTGGGAGTTGTAGAAGAGTTGGTATAATAATTACACATGAATTAATTCTCTGGTTGGTGTAGCAATCGGATAAAAAATCGAACAAAGCAGAATTCGAATTTTACCTAATATTAAACCCTTTAGCAATTACTTTTAATATACAAAAAAAATCACAATAAATATTTGAGGCCTGCGAACAATTCTCTAGGTTCAGCTTTAAATTGTTGTAATCTCTCTAGTGATCTCTCGTGATCTCCGCAAGTAAGAATTCAAAGGTAATTCTCCACTCACACTCCACAGTATCCGCCTAGTCGCATCCCCCCCACTAGATCCTGCCATGTACGTGTATTTGGGCATTTCTTAACACATCGTTGCTGTCATTCCGATAATTGTGTGCCATATGTTTTTACTGGAGCACTTTCGCAGTTCGTTTGTCGCTCATCTCAAGGTACTTAGTGGAAAGATTTAGCTGAACCCCGAACCATGTCCGTCTGTCCGTCTGTCTGTCTGTCTGTCAGTCTGCACCGTGAGCAGAGACAGACTGATGCCAATCGTGGACAGGGCAGGGGGGCGGATGGCATCCTCGAGCCTAAGCTGCTGCAAATTGACTTCAAGCCGGCATCGATCAAGCCAATTTGTGGGCCACAACTTTGTGGTAATTCTCTATCTCTCTCTCCGCATACCCTTTTTTATTTTGCTTGGTCATGATCCGCGGCGATCGGTGCCAGTTGATCGCACCAGACATGACGTTGTCGGTTTTTGTGCCTCTTGTGCCCCTCCTCTCCAGCTCTGCTTTTAAGATTTGTAGATTGAGTTATCAAGATATTTCTGTAATGCTCCGGGGGCTCAGTCACCTGTCTGATGTCTGACTTGACTTTGACACTGACGAACGTCAGTTTGTTGGCTGCATTTCCTGATCTCGTCTCGGAACAGGTGACGCCATTGCCCCTGCCCCTGCTCCATCCCCTTCGAATCTTTGCGCCTCCTCCTACTCCAGCTAAAAATGTAAATGTAAATTTAAATGTGGTGGTTGACCGATGCGGGCGTCGCAAATTCATCATCCACTGCCCCTGCCCCCCCCCCCCACGCCGGTCTTGTCAAAAGACCAAAAACCGGCAATTAAACACAACACAAATACATCGGTCATTAAAGATTTTGTTGTTGTTGTTGTTGTTGTGGTGTGTTTTATTCCCGGGTTTTGTGTTTTTTTCTTTTTTAGTTGATTTTTTGTTTTGTTTTTCTGTGCGTGTTTTTTTTTTTACGATTGTCTCCTCGCTCCAAGCGAATATTTAACAAATTTTATTGTACACTCGCATGCGCATTCTCCAAATGAACAAAATATACGTGCATAAAAAAAGAACCAAAGCTGGGGAAGAGCCTAACACAAGGCAGTTGAAGTGCAAATGCTCTTAGGCAAAAAGGTAAGCGAGAGATTGAATAACTAGAAAAATAATAATTCAGGAGACTATGAATTATTTTCTGCCAGCAGCTTAAAGATTTGGCAAACAGAAAAAATATATCTGTTTAATAGAATGAACTATAATTTATGGCTTAGCATTGGTCTCCCCAATTTCTATCGTACTCCAGCACAAAATCATGAAACTCCACTTAAAGTTAGGGCATCCTCAGGCCAAGCCAAGCCACCATCAAAAATTGAAGTAGCCATAAAAAATGTTCGAGTATAATGTTAATGTTTTCATCAGGCTCGCTCGATTCGGTTTGTGTGGATTTCTGGTTTCGCTCTGCGCATTTTTTTTTTTTGCAAGAGAAAGGCAGCAGTTCCCCTCCATATGTATGTTTTACCAGCGAAATAGATAGTTTGTTAATTATTGCTTTTCCAGCTCATGGCTAACTTTGATTTATGCTAATCGAAATACATAAACCGCGACTTGGGCCGAAACAATCGAATCAAAATGTAAGCAAAACGTTTTCGAGATTTTGGATGGGTGGATGGGTGATGGGGGAATGGGGGGAATGGGGGGATGCGGTCTGTGCCATGTCAAACGGAAATCTTCGCACACAAATGCAGGCTGCAGCCAAGTGGCGGGGTAGGGATAGCGGCATACCACGGGGTAAACCTAATGGATTTCCGTCAGACCAAAAGCCAAAGGCGGAAAACCATTGGCACTTGAGCAGAGACCAACCCGGAGAGCCTCTTGCTTTCTGTTCTACTCCTTTGCTGTTAGAGCATTACGTATACTCGTGTATTGTGTGCAGCGAAGCGCTTGAATGACATTTGTAGGCCTCTCTCCGCCCTGCTGGCCTCTTCAAGTTTTGCCCCTTTTTTTTTGCTTGCTTTTTTCTTTTTTTTTGGTTGCTAATGTGGGCACACCACCGCAGGCTATGGCTATGGCTAGCTGTTTTTCTCATCTATTGTTCTGTTCTGTTCTGCTTTCTGATATTTGCTTTTCGCAGTTGTTTTTTCCGCTGTACCCTGGCACTGACTGTAGCAGTGCCAGCATTTTTGGTGCCTTCCTCCGAATGTCTCTGTTTTTGCCCCTGCTACACAGGTGCCGCTGCGCACCTCAAACTAGGGAACCCAGACAAACAGAAAGCACCTGTTTTGAGAGTCGGAAGTTGTGTGTGGCTAAGAGTTTGAGTGATTATGCAGCCACTAAGACACAAACGACAAATGGTTTTAGACAGGAAATATGCAGGGAGAAAACTTAAATTATTTTGGACTTGTCCACTTTAAAGACTCCTCCATTTGTACATCCTTTTAGGCCCAACATTGATGCTGTACTTTGTGCCCTTTTTGCTTTTTTTTTTTATTAATTTTTTGCTGCTGCTTTTGACTGAATTTTCGCTTTAATTTTCGGGCAAAAATGTTTTAATAATTTTTTAATAGCGTCCGAAATTCGTGTCCGCTGGATAGTATCAGGATCGGGGTATTATGCCCTGTTGGATCTCATTAGCATAACAAACACTCGACGACGAGGACACACACTTTTGTCGGTGGCTGTGTGCCGCAGCTTGTTTCTGTGCTCCGTTCTCTGTTTGTTGTTTCTGTTGAATTACAAATGTTATTTGCACAAAGGCCCAGAAATATTGCATAAATTCACTTTTATTACACAGCGATACAAAGAGAGACAGAGAGGGAGAGAGAGAGTGGGAGAGGGAGAGAGGGTTACACATACACAGCCATGGATAGCAATGGCATTTATTGCGCGTCGACGCCATTTTGTTTGAACCTTTTGAAATATTTATGCGTTGAAATCAACACGCAACAGCACATACTCAGGAGGAGGAGGAGCAGCAGCAGCAGCAGCAGCAGCAGGTGGAGCTGGAGCAGAGAAAGCTCCCAATGCTCAACCTCAACCCCTCAGCCCACAGAGCCCTGCCCAGAACCCAGAACCCTCAGAATACCCCAGACCAGTGCCAGTGGCAGTGGCAGTGGCAGCAACGAACCAACCAACCGACATGTTGGTTATCGTTATCCTTTCGCTCCTTGACGTTGGCGCTACGAAATGCGCGCGCTCTGTTGGGTACTTCAGTCCTTCGCTTGTGTTTGTGTGTGTGCAGCACAACCCCCTGCCAACCTGCGTGCCAGTGTCGACTGCCAGCCAGCGCTTTCGTTGTAATTACAATGCAGTTTAGGGTGTTGAAAGCTTTTGTGAAAATGTGCTTTATGAAATTATGATTATAGCTCAACAGCTACAGCTGCACATACACCCGTGCACGGTGCCATGCAAAGGGGGTTTATGGCTGTCAGAGGAGAGACGTAGCGGAGCGGAGCGGCTCTGAAGAGGGACAGCTTCATGGCACTGCTGGATGGGCAGGGGGGGGGCAACCCACTGGCACTGGCACTGGCACTGGCATTTAAATGTGTGGCAGCTTGTGCAAATAATGAAAATGAAACAACACTTTGGCGCATTAAAAGCATTAAAAACAGTTTGCCATATAAATGTGTCGCATCGTTCTCGCTCTTTCTATCACGACAATGACAGCCTCTCTCTCTCTCTCTCACTCTCTGTCTCTGCCTCTTTGGCTGTGCATCAGTGCGTATACATAATGCGAACTCAGAACATACGCATACGCCACATAGGCCGTCGGCAGCCTTTGCCTTTGGCTCCTGGGGTGAAGCCATTGTCCAAAAGCAGAAGCTAAGAGTTCACAAACAAAACACACATTGTATTTGTTATTTTGTAGAGCTCCTATGAGGGGGCGGAATGGGCGTAATTAAATATAGAATTAAATATTTAAGCCCTGCGCATTTTTTTAAAGCACAGCTTAACAATATTATTATTTTCAAGAGGCTTATGATTCACGGATAAAATGCGTTATATATTTTACGACTAAGTACATAATATATTAATATAATAATAATATTATAATAATAATATAATATATTAATATAATAATAATATTGTAATAATAATATAATATATTAATATAATAATATACATAGTACTACATACATACATATATAAAATAGTACAGATTCTGGATGGTATATAATTCGTAGATTTACTCTGAAATTTACAGAGCATTTTTGACTCTTTTTAACCCATAAAAGATATTACTTGTATATTTTACATATATTTTTATATTCTATATATTTTGCTGTGGTACTTAATTTCCATTAAATATCGAAGTTCATGAGCACTAAACACTTAAATAATTTTAATCACTTTCTACTGCCGTTTCTCGTACAGTAAATACTCGTCGAACAACCTGCATCGTTCAGTTGGAATGTAAACTGTGGCACGTTCCCAGTACGAGTTTGTAGTTTAAGCTTATGTATGCTTTTATTGTTGGTTTGACCTCACACTAAGCTACGGGCCACAGTCCAGGGGGAGGCAACAAAGCCAGCCCACTTTATAGCATTTACTCCTACAACATCCACAGCAGCCCGACCATTCCGTACCCCCCACTCTGTTTGCCCCTTCAGAATCTACCCACAGGCGAGGCAAATTGCATTTTCAACACTTTTGTTTATGCAAAAAAAATATTTATGCATGAGTTTCAGTCCTTTTATGCCCGCCCCCGCACATCCTGCCTCTCCTGCGCTCTTTGTGTGTATGCCGAGGGGCTTAAAGCCTTGCCACATGCCGCTCCAGAACCCCTGCGCTCTCTCTATCTTACTATATGCTGCTGCATAATGCAATGCAAACATGATTAATGCAAATGTTTTGCGTGGTGGGCGTGGCAAAAGAGGTGCCAGTGCTGCTGCTGCTGCTGTGTGTGTGTGTGTATGAGGTGTTGCTTTACATTTGCATTTTGGCTTACGATGTTGCAAGGATGCACAAATGCGGATGCCGCATGCTGCCTGCTGCATGCTGCCACACCACAAGCCACCAAAACCAACCAACGAACCACACTTAGTTGCTATCTAAGCAGCAAACGAAATTTCCCCCCACCCCCCTCTGACATATTTTTTGTTTGTTTTGTCGCCAGTATTTTTGTCGCATATTTCATGCACTTTACGATGCCCCGTCCATAACTTGCTAAATTTATGACAAATTGCACGGGCTCTCTGGGTCTCTGTCTCTCATTCGATAAGAAAGTGAAAGGCAGCCGCCCTCTTCCGCTCCCGCTCCCCTCTCCCACTCAGCTTGTAGGTTCGGTCTTAGCCTGTGGACATGGACATGGACATGGACGCCGCTGACTTGCAGAGCTCAAATGATTTTATGCCTTGCAAGTGTCTGAACGAGATGCCAGCCTGCCTGCCTCCAGCCTCCTCCAGCCCATTCAAATAGTCCTTTGCTCCGTGCCGTGCCGTGCCGTTCCGTTCCTCCCAAGCGCTGAATGGGGATGGGGATGGATGGGCCTGTGCCCTCGAACTCGTCCACCCATCCAACATAAAGATGGCGTCGCTTTCATTGCACACAAAAGTGTAAAATGTTTACGCTTCGCTTGGGTTTCCTTTTGCCCTGCCGCTCTTTCCTTTGCTCCTCCTGTCGGCTCCTTGCCATGGATGGGTTTTCGACCTAAACAGAAGGAAGCACGGGAGCGGCACCAGCCACGGCACTGGCAACGGCTGTTCATTCGTGCGGAATGAACCGTTTTATGCTCTATTTCTTGCGGTGGGGTACATCAACTTGTTGGCTTGGCTGCGTTGTTGGCTGTGGCTGTGGCCGGGTCTGGGGCAGGGACTTGGGGGCAACAGAAGTCTGCTTCAAGTTGAAATAGAGTTCTGTGTACTAAAACATTTTTGTATAACATTTAGTGGCTGTAGTTGTAGCCAATAATCACCCAGAATTATGTCATATATCAGAGGCATTTATGTTGATTTATTGTAGAACCTTGCTACGACTTTACTTCGATGCTTGATGCCCCTAAAATATTTCTTTTTTATCTCCACAAAGCTTATTGCAATCCATTTCTTTTCTATTTTAATCATTGTCTCGCTTTAGCTTCGATTTCAGAGTTTTATTCCTCTGGTATTGGAAGTTTCGCCTGGGCAATATCAGAGACAAATTCGACGAATCAGTTTGAGGCTCCCTTAGCTGTAGTTCATGGACATTAAATAATCTTCTGCGGAATATATTTTGTGTATTTGAAACTCTCTTTTGCTAGTCTTAATCCCGTGTGGAAACCCTGCCTGCGTGCACCCACAAACTTATACTAATATCCTGGGAAACTTCTTATTGCAAAACTTTTTCACACTTTCCACTCAAAGTTGTCGTAACTCCCGCTAATGCGCCACAGACTCTTCATTGCTTGCCACACAATGCGAGTGCATTTCTATTGCCCCTCGGATGCAGTTGTGGTGAGTGTATGGCAAAGTTCTGCTATGCCCTGTCCTGCTGCCCCACTCACTTCCTGTGCCCCCCATCATTTAGAACTTTCCCCAGAGTTTTGCGCCGGCATTCGGTTCTCACATTCTCATTTTTTTTTTTTCACTGCTTTTTGTTGTTGTTGTTGTTGTTGTGTTCGCTCTTGAGTTGAGCTTTTCATTTGTCTGGCTATTGACTTTGTTTGCCATTGGCGTGTCTGGCAGTGCTTAAGCTGCTGCAAAGTGTCTGCCAACTGGAACTGGAACTGCTAGCTGCTAGCTGCTGGCTGCTGGCTGCTCGAAGGTGTCGCCGATTCCCTCCTCCACATATGGATTTTTTTGGTTGCGTCTCACGACTAAACGGCAGATTTGTTGCGTGTTCGTTTGCCCTTTGCCGGATTCTGATTTTTCTTCTTGAAGAGTTTTTTCCCACACGGCGGTATCTTTGGATTTGGCTTTGGTTTTTCTCCTTCCGGTTGGAGAGAGGAACTGAGCAGACTGCACGAGAGATTTCCCAACCAAAAATGTTCAATTTCCTTATCTGTGAACCAATTGAAAAATTCCTGCCAGAGAGAGAGAGAGAGCAAAGAAAAAAAAATAAAAGAAAAGTCTGCGGGTAAGTGGTTCGGGGGCCTGTTCAAGTGTTTAATTTATGGCGTAAAATATGGAAATCGGAATGGACTGAGACAACATTTCTCATCTGTGACTCACTCGGCTCGGGTCCCAGGTCTCAGTCTCCCCTTGAACTTGCCAGCCTAGAACTTAGTACTTAGTTGGGAGCTTCCCGCTGATCACCGCACACGCAGATTTTTATTGATTTTCACGGACAATATATACGGATCTATGCTCGCATAAGTAGGGTGAGAGAGAGAGAGAGAATGAGAGAGAGGGAGAGGAGATATATGGGATATATGTTTTGTGTTAATGGAAGAGCGCGGCATGACAAACGGTAGGGGAGGGGCTACCGTTGCCACTGCCACACGACGCTAATGGAACTAAAACGATGACGTCTTCTTCTGCTGCTGCTCCTCTCACCCCCACTCACCTCCGGCCAGACATCATCAGACATCAAGAACAGAACGTCGGCGATCAGCCGCCTAATTTATGCCCGCCCCGACTGCGCCCCTTCTCCGCTCCTTTGAAGTTTCAATTATGCGCCTCATATGTCATTTTGTGCAAGCTGCTGCCTCTGTTGCTGCCACCTCTGCTGGTGTCCCGCTGCCTCCGCTGCTGACTCCACTGCCTCCACTGCCTCCGCTGCCACTGCCTTGGCCCCAGAGAGGAGACGCTAAAAGCCGCGACATGTTAATTGTGCCGCTTGGCCCATAAACACGCCAACTTGATGATGGCGAGCGCCAGGCTCTGCCTCAGTCACAGTCACAGTCTCAGCCACTGCCACTGGCACCCTCTCCCTGCATAAGCAGCTCCGGCCACGTCTCTGCATTCGATTCAGAATTTGTTGAATGCCAATGGGCCAGTTTCAGTTCCAGTTCTCAGTTGTCAGTTCTCAGTTCTCAGTTGTCAGTTTTGTGGCATTGCCAAAACCGGGCTTCGCACCATCTGAATCCAATCGAAGAATGTTGCGTCTGTGGCACATTAGAGCGAACATCAAGCAGCAGGCAGCAGCGGGCAGCAGCCTTCGAACCACATTAGAGAGTGGTTCGGTTCGGTTTGGTTTGGTCCGTTGGGTGGGCTTGGGGGGCACAGCAAACACTTGAGGGGGGGCAGCACGAAATCCACTTCGATTATCATGCTAAACGATTCAATGGATATACCCCATCATCCATCCATATCTACTTAACTGCGCTAAACAAAAATCTCTTTGGGAAATGGGCGGCCATAAACCCAAGAGAATATTTGCCGTTTTACGATGCATTTTTATTCAGATTTTCGAGCATTTTCGAGCATTTCCGTGATGTATCATTTATGTTTATAGTTTTTTTTCTTTTGTTTGTGGGTTTCTATAAGAAATATTACAACATTTTCAAGCCAGGATACAAGAGGCAAAGAAGCAATTAGCTGCGAGTGAAGGAAGCTAGCTTTACCAGGCTTTAATTGCAAAAATAAATAATGGAAAATAATTACAAAAATAAATAATGGAAAATAATTACAAAAATAAATAATGGAAAATAATTGTAAACAATAAATAATGGAACATAATTCGTACAATGGATAGCAAGGAACCCAGGCTTTAGCTGCATATGCCTTAGAAATAAAAGTCCCAGAAAAGTGCCTCCTTTGCCCCGACAGAGAACCGAAGAGGCTACGAATTTAGGCTTAAAATTGGGGCATCAAATCAGGGCGTTATATTCCAGCAACGAATAAATCCAACAAAACAAAACGAATTCCAAAACTATAAGGCAACAACAGCTAACAGACATAACAAGAAATCGGCTACGAATAAATGATTTTAAGAGACTTTAAAAGCACTAATCAAACCCAAGTTCAAACAAATTTCTGGCCTGTCTAAGAACAGCGAAAGTTCCCTGCCAATTCTGCTTATCAAATTGCTGTATTCTATTTTCATTGCTTTGATGTACCTTCAACTCTTGCAGCCAAAATAAACGCTAAGCTGCATAAAAATTTCAATTTTCTAATGAACAAAGTTTTCAGTGAAGCGGCGAGGATTATTTGCCAAGGGGTCAAGTGCTCCCCCAAGTCTGTCCAGGGGGTTACAGGATACTCGGACGTGTGCTGCTGTTGACCAGTTTCGTGCATTTGAGCCATTTAAGCCAGTGCTCGGGTCGTGTGTCGGTCTGTCTGGGACATGGGACATGGTGGGGGATAAGGTAACCTTACAAAGGTGTGAAAATTAAACAGGCAGCGTTTCAGGATTTCAAATTATGACACCCCCCTCCCTCCCAGCAGCCCCACGAGGCCATCAGGGAAATGAGGTGGCGTCGCTCAGTACTGAGTCCTGATGGGCGACTGGGAGAGTGGGGAAGTGGGGAAGTGGGGGAGTGCTGCTTGACCTGCACGCTGGTCAACTGGTCAAGTGTCAAAAGGGGATTTGCATGCGCCAGAGAGACAGAGAGGACAGCAGCGATACCAGCAGATAGCAGCGAGTGTAAAGCTGGGTAATCTTCCGGGCCAAAGGACCTCAAAAAGCGAGCGGGTGAGCGAGTACGTAGGGGGAGGGTATGGGGTAGTGGATTGGATTGGATTGTCGAGGCAGCGGCGGCGTTGACAGCTCAGTTTTGGTTTTGTTCGCAGCTCTCTGGTTGTGGATGGTGGGGGGTGGGGTTGGGGGGAGGGGCGAGGGGGGCTGGCGGATTACTGTGTGGCTCTTGCCGGCTGATTGGCGGATTGGCTGACATTTGCTTTGAAATGCACCGCAAACTGCGAGCCAGAAGAGTTGATTAAAGTGGCTTTGGAAATGCCAGCCCCCCCCCCCTGCCAACCCCACCCCCTGCATGTTGCATATGTGTATCTATTATTTATAGCTATCAGAACCACCCACCCCCCGGCAACAGCAGTGGTGGAGTGCTGCATATTTGCATTATGAATGAGCGCAACGCTTTTTGCATTTTTAATGTTTTTTTTCCATTCTTCTCGTTAATGTTGGAAAATCACTTGCAAATTATTTTATGCCCATGTACCGGACAAATAGTTGGGCAAAAGTCTCTGCTATATCCCATATCCCTCCACAGTTGCCACAAATCCAGAAAAAAAAATTTAAAAAAGGAAACAAGTCAAACAAAAACAAAGGCAGAGTCGGCACAACAAATGGACAACCGCAGTGGGCTGGGCAGCAGGCAGCAGGCAGCAGGGAATAAGGGCCAGCCAGTCTTTAGGCTGGAGAGAGTAGTGGGTAGAGAGGGGTGCTGGCAGGGAGGGGAAAGGTGTGTATATAGGCAAGGCAGTGGCAGGTGGCAGGTGGTAGTAGGTGGCAGTGGGTTGTGGCTTTGCCTGTCCGTTCCTAGAACAAACAATACTCGCGTTAAATCAACAACAAAGTGCAGTCTCCACCCACCTCCTTCTATACACATACACACATACATACGTATATACATCACACGCCCACACCTGACACGCCCCCCCCCACATGTACACTGTACACATTCGGGCATTCAGGCATTCAGCCATGGCCAATAACAATGCAAAATGCAAATATGCAATAAAAGCAAATGGCACAACAACAGCAACAGCAACAGCAACCAAGAGAGAAACAAAACAACACAAGAAGAAGAGAATCAGAGACTGAAACTGCAAAAAAAAGTTAAGCAACAAATTTATATGGAACTCAAAACAAGCCAAGGAATACTCTCTCTCTCTCTATCCATAGTTGTTGGCTTATCCAGCCCGATCAATGGCAAGTGCAGCAAGCGAACATTGAGAGGTTTTCGAACATTTTGTTCAGCTGCTAAAACCAAACCAAACCACACCAAAAATATATATGCAGAATTGATTGCTGAAAGTAGCTCTAAAATTTAAATTCTGAAATTCTAATTCTAAAACTCGAATTCTAAATTCAAATTCTAAATTCCAGTTGTAGTTTTTTCAGAAAGGTTAATGCAATAAATATTCCACAGATATGATATTGATTCGGCCCTGATCACAGGACACTTTGCTTCCCTTGGAACAGCCCATAGGAGGTCTTGGAAATTGTGATTGGAAAAAAGCGCATTCCGCTTTTTCCGAATTATTCACTTACCAAAATTATTCGATTTAATTGCTAAAATTATGTGCTTTAAATATAAAATATTAAAACTACCCATTGAAAGGTGTAACTCGTAGCTATGCAACAGAAACATTAATGGAAATTGTTGTAATAAATCATAATTTGGATTTACTTCAATAAATATCCACAGATGAATCCGAAAGACTTCCAGGGTCGCTTCAATAACACCTTTAACTAATGCATTCAATCTTAATTTCGCTTACAAATCCATTCCTATATGCCCATTATCATCTCAGCAAAATCTGCAAGCCAGATGGCAGTGCCACAGGACCCTCTCTCGCGCCCTCATAGGGCACTCCAAATAGTTAAAAAGAAGCTCGCAAAATGCGAATTCAAATTCCAAATGCGTTCCCCATAGCGCAGCGCTGCAGCAGTGGGAACAGCACAACAATAGCCATGAACAGAAACAGCAACAGAAACAGCAACAACAACAAAATGCAGTTGCAACAATGGATGATGGCCAACAATGTAAAAGCCAAGTTTAATCAAAATACAGCATGGTCTGGTGGACAAGGGGCAGGGCGACAGTCAGGCCGCAGTTGTTGGCATGTGGCAAGAGGCATGCGGCATGCGGCCTGGTGCGCGGGTGGGGGGATGGGTGGGTGTGTCAGCATTGTGCGGTTTTTTCCAACAACGAGCACACAAGGCAGAGATTTTTATTTTTAATTTTTTATAAACACGCAAAAATGTTGCAACTATTTGCGGTGCAACAAAGGATCAGGCTACGGGGGATACAGTATTTACCTACCCTTCCCCCACACCCACTCCCTGCTGCAATCCTCACTGTGTGTCCATTTCATTTCCAATTCCAATGAATGATTATTCCACTCTTTGCGAGCATTGGCCGAGCATATGGAATACGGGGATTTACTGTCATTACTATCTATCTATAGTATATCTATATATCTATATGTATACAGAATGCCCCTAACCAAATGTGACCCAACTATCCCGTACTCGTATCGTGCCTTTGGCCCATAAAATTAAATCAAAATCAAAATCATATTGTGCTGACACTGAACATGATAACTAATTGACAGACTTGTCGTTTCCATTGTGTGTGTGTGTTGCCTCGCATTTTCGAGTGCTCCAAAGGATTTGCTGGTTTATTGATGGAGTTGTTTTCGGTTAGGTTGGGGGAGGGGGGGCTGCCCAACGCTCACCTCACCCATGATAAGCCAATGTTGAGCTGCCCCTGGACATATCACATCACATGTGGGCATCAACTGGCACAATTGGCCAGCAATCTGCGTCACAATGCAAACAGAATAGTTGGATTATGTCAACTGGCAATTAGGCTGGGGAGTAACAGAGGCTATGTATATTCTTTTCTGTGTAGTCAGTATCAGGGAGCAGAACTGGGAAAGAAATTTGATTCGATTGATCTATTAATCAGCATTTCCACTTGTTTAATTTTTAATTAAATTCCAATGGAAATGCATTCGAGATCCGTTCCGTTGCTTTGGGTTTGCGGCTCTTCTTTTATTTTTGCCATCCCAAGTAATAAAATAAAAAATAAAACTGCAAAAAAAGAAATAAAAGGAGTGAAAGAAGAATAACTTACAGCAAATGCAAATAACGCAGGAGTTGAGTGGAGCAACCGGCTTGGGGTTGCTACTCGTTTGTGGGGGGTGGGGGGTTCGTTCTGGTGCCCTGCCCCCAGACTGAGGGGCGTGGCATACTGCATGGCTTTCGATGATTAAATGCAAACACGCAAATATGACGAGCGCTGACTGACTGACTGACTGACTGTCTATCCCACCCCACCCCTGCCACTGCCCATATTTGCCGACTGCCAACTGTCTTCAAATATGTAAAAATATCTGTATCTGTATATGCATGTGTGGCAGAATATATGAAAATATGGGAATAAATAAAAGTTGGCATTAATAATTTATGCAATATTGTACACATCCCAAACGGGCAGAACGAGAACGAGAACGAGGAACAGACCGAAAGCAGGCACACAAAGTTGGCCAAATGATGAAAATTGAATGCCTTACAACATTCTGTACGGGCTCCGCTCCCCTTTACCCCTCCTCCCTGACAGCAGGATGTGGCATATTTGGGAATCGCATCTCATCTTCAGGCAATTGCCGGAGCATTTTGCAATTTGAACAAAAAGCTGTCAACGCTTTTGCCCGGAGCACAGCTCTGTGCAGAAAATAATAATAAGAGACACAGAAACCATAATAAAAATGTTGTCTTTGTGCCTCGTTTGTGCTCGAAGGGCACCTTACCTTGCCTTGTTTTAATCTTGGGCAGATCACAAAATGCATAAAAATAAATGTTTCGTGGTTAAAAACATTTTTGGGCTGTAATAAATCCTTGAAAATATTATATACATATTTTATATGCACCAGAAATATGATCCAAACAAATGGAAATGCTTTTTAAAATCCTCTTGTCAAGTTCTTGTTATCTGTGGGTGCTTGCTATTTTTTGAAAATGTTTTTAGTACTGTGGCAGCTAAAAAGTGTTGGATTCAAAGCACTTTTCTTAGCTTTTGGGTCTCATATATTATAATATCAAAAAAGTTCATTGCACAGATCAGTTGGCATGTTCCTCTTCCTATTAGCAAGTCAACGAATAATTAAAGTGAATTTTTATGCCACAGAGGTACACACATTTCTAGGCCACTAAACACGAGATTTATTTTCGTAGATTTACCTTTAATGCCGCTCTCCAAAGGCCATCCAAAGTAATAGCTAACTAAAGCAGATTTTCCTGTTTATGTTGCACTTTGTGAGTGTCGCTCCACTCGAGCTGTCTCTGTCCCTGTCTCTGTATCTGTTTCTATCTTATCGGATGCGCCCCACAACATATGCTATAATTCGTGAGTGCGGGTAAAACGCGTTTAATTAACCACTTACATGCTTTTAATTTATCTTTTTCTCTCACACAGCAAATTCCACAAAACAAAACAAAAAATAGCAGAAAAAAAACTGCACGAGCACGAGAATGAGCTGATAACAATTTAGTTACAACAAATTGTTGTTATCGCCTCTAGAGGGGCCTTATCGAGACAGCAGCGGCAGTGGCAGCCTAGCCACATGGCCTGGCATTGATTTATGCCCAGAAAACTGTCATGATTTTTTCCCCCAGTGTGTCCCCCCAGTGTATCCATCCACACAATCATGACCTCAAACTAGTTTTTGGTTGTGTGGCAGCATTTTGGCATCAAACAAACATTTTCGCTGTTCATTTGTCGAGTTGATTTTTATTTTTATTTATGCATATTTAATATTTATCGAAATGAACTATGCACGTACTTCAACTGGTACATATGCATGGATATATAGATATATTTATAGATATACATTCAAATAAATAAATATGTTGTTGGGGGGACAATTCTTCCTTCTGCTCTGCTGCTGCTGTTGTTGCTGTTGCTGCCTCTGGCTAGTTATTAAAACAAAAGAGAGTGGCAAAATTTATAGCCATATTATTTGTTATTTATTTAAGCTATAAATATGCATACGAAATGAATGAATGCTACCAGCAGGTTTTTTCACCATACCCTAGAGGCTATCATTGAGCGACAGCGTTGAGGGGTATGATGGCACTCCAGCCTGTACAGGTACCAGTGTACGAAAGAGTTCTAGGGCAGAAAGTACTGTAGTTCTGGGCTGCTTGGGATTCAAATTCTGTTGTGATTTCAATGCTGATCGCTTGTGGCAAATCTTTTATAGAACTGGGGATTGGTTTATGCTACAAAGTGAGAAATTTTAAAGAGTTTCTTTTCAGTTTAAGTTCTTTTTGAGACATGCAAGCAAGAGATCGTGGTGCAGCTATTCCCTGCTCATTATTATTATTATTATTATTCGCTGCTCATTATTATTATTATTCGCTGCTCATTATTTAAACTAAATATACAAACTATTTTTAGTTTTTTTTCAGTACAAAAAAAGTTTGATAATGTCCACAAATTTATCCGAATTCCCACTGATTTCTTTTCCAAAACTAAGCTTACTTTTGGGCTCAGTTCTAGCCGAGAAGTTCTCCTATTAATGCTCTGAAAAACTCTCTGTCAGAGCGTGTGCCTCTTCCATGGCTCCTCCACAAAGTACCTCCGTAGCACTTCCAACAACTACCGTACTTTTTCCAGGGTATTTTCTAGGTTTATCTCCGTGTTTTATCTCGTTCCGCTGCTTTTGGGGTTTTTGGGGTTTCCTGCGCTCCATCCCACTCGCACACTCTGCTGGCTGCTCTCTCGCACTTGCTGGGCTGCCTGTCCGCCCTGCCACTGGTTTTTCTGTTATGTTATTTATGTGGTCATAAATTTGCAGCTGAAAGCAAAGCTCCGAGAAATGGTTCGGCTGCGGGTACGGGCACGGGCACGGGTTCGGGGCACAAATAGTTGCACACAGAGAAGCAACGAAACACCCATAAATACGAGAGTCTATGTACACACAGTTATGGATAGTCACAGTCACAGTCGCAGTTCCACTCGTATTCACAGTCACTGGCACTGTCACAGTGCTGGGCCATAAGCTTTGACGCTTCGCTGCCTATGGGAGCCGAGTCCGAGTCCGAGTCCTTTCGACTTACGTGCAAATGAGCATTCGGCCCAAAGCCGCTTAAGGACATTTGGCCATGGAGATATGGACGTGGGACAAGGGGCTTAGCAACTGCGCTCCGCTGATTTTCAATGGGAATGTTCAGCCATCAGCCACAGCCCTGGGCCTGGGCCACTGTCCAGCTTCGTCCCGCGTGCCCCCCCCCCCTGCTTCCTGCGTGTGTTACATAATTTACCGTTGCTTGCAAACATTTCCGCTGAATTTGAGTCGAACACGCAACCACACTGTGCTCCAGGATATTTCTTTATAATCAGCTGGGTGTCATCATAAGGTCATCACGCAATGCCCATTGTTGCTCACATCATTCCAGCTCCAGCTCCAGCTCCTGTCCATGCTAGCTGTGTGGCTGAAAAAGTCGGTAAGTCAACCACCCCCAACCCAGAGCCAACGTTCACCGTCCACCGTCCACGCTGCCCTCCCAAATGCCATGTCCAGCTGTCGCACGGCCTTATCGTGCGCCTTGCATCGTGCATAATGTCCATGCGGCACGTCAGCGTTTCCAACACCGAGGAGCAAACGCCCGAGCGTCGCTGAGCGCTTGTAAACAAATTAGAAGCGTTTCCTGGCCGGAAGTCGAAGCGCCCAAAAAACAGACACAACAACAGCACAAAAAAATGGACAGTCAGGAGCGTCAACTTTCCCTTTTTTTTTCTCTCTCTATGCTGACTGTTCGAGCCCTGCTTTGGGTCAACATTTTGTGTGGTCGCCGAAGAATTTGTTTGTCCAGGACCGCACCTCGAAATCAGTTTGGCTTTCTGCTCCTCTTTAAGTTGCAATTAACTTTTAATGCTCTCGAAAATGGGCATTATGGCTATAGGCAAGTGTTCGGCAAGGGAAGAGCTGGAAGACAAGACGGTTTATTTAGATATGTGGAATACAGAGGCGCAAGGGACGTTCCAGGTTCCTCCATCTATGGCATATCACAGTATCAGGCAGTATTAACATTCCCATTGGTTTGTTTTTGCGTTTAATGCAGCCAGCACTAAAGTAATATTTCATTGCAGCTCTGCGAAGATTAATCCAAACTTAAAATAAATTCATTTATGCTCTGTGGAAACTCTGACGCTTCAAAGAGTATCCAAAACTTCAGCTATCAAAGTATTCCTTCTGTCTTATTGAGCCTTAAAGCTGACCAGCACAAGGAAACCCAACCCTGTCCAAGCTCTGCCTGAACCTTATGCGTTCATTGCACGCAATGTGCCCCAACACTTTTTCATTTTAATTGCCTTCTGCTGTTGCAGTGTGTGTGTGTGTGTGTGTGTGTGTGGTTTGGGTGGCCATATACCTATTTGATGGACTATGCTAAACTAATCTACACAAAACGCAGCTCCCTTGGGGGGTGGCTGGTGGCTGGTTGCTGGCTGTAGCTTTTGTTGTTGCTTTGTCATAATTTTGATTGAGAAGGTAAAATTGGTATTTTGTGATATATTGACATAGCCGTTCAACGATGTCGTCCGTCTGCTTAGTCACTTGCTCGCCCGGTTGGACTGCCTGACTGGGAACTGGCTGCCCTGTCCAGCAATTAGTGGAGTGGACAGAGTCGCATCTACATAGCAATTATGACTTATTTTTTGTTGCTGTTGCTGGAAGGGTTGATTGACGCACTTTCATTTGTGGCAAGTATCCCTCTAACCCACGGCCACTTCCCTTTTTGTGCCCCCTTCCTGTGTCTCCCCCGCACACACGCACCATTCTGTCCCATTCTTTGTGCTCAAGCACTTGGCTTCTGCTAACACCAATTTGTTCATTGCTTTTCGGGGCTTCAAATTAAAAATAATGTTTAACAAAACAGAACCAAGCAAAAAAACGAGAATAAAAAGCCAAAACAGCAGAATTCATGCATAAAGGGATGTGGATATGGACGTGGCGAGTACCCTGGAGTGGAAAAATAGATAATAAAATATTAGCAATTTATTAATTAATTCCGTAAAAATATTTGTTCAGATGAGTCTATTTTACAAGGACTAGAATAAATATGAAACAATTATAAAAATTATTCAAACCATTATTACTCGTATATTGAATAATGTCTGCATTGAAATATATTTTGTAATTAAATTACTTTCTTTTCGTAGCACACTTAAACCCATCTTATTCTTATTACTCTTACCATAGCTTTCCATATAAAATATATACTTGCTCTGCAGTCGAACCTTCCCATTTGCCCATTGAGGATATTCCAGGATATGCCTTGCATATTGTCCCCATTTGATTGTGCAACTGTTCAACGCTGTCGCATTTTATTTCAAGTTGAGTGACTTCAATCTGTCGCCAGAACGAAAGAGTCTTGAGGCCTTTTATTATTATTATCCATGTTGTCGTTGTTCGAGTTCTTTCAATTTGGCAGCAGAACAAAAAAAAAAGAACCCCTCGCCGTGGGCATCCTCCTCTGGCCCACGTGCAGGGCCAGGACAGGCCAGGCCGGGCCAGGCCAGGGGTTGTGCATATGGCAGCATTAAAAAACCCACACGTACAATGTCCAAAGAAATTAGATGTTGTCGTTGCTGCTGTTCTGTGCCACATCGTGTGACATACATAATACTGAGGCTAGGTGCAACGACGAGGACAATCGAGACAATGGACAGAGCCCGACACATGCCCAGGTCCACGTCCACGCCCACCACCACGACCACTGCTCCGCTCCGCTCCGCTCCCGTTGGGCAGGACAAAAGACGCTCGGCGATGTCTCTGTTCTGTCTCGGTCTCGACGATGCCGTCACTGATGAGTTTTGCTTTTGTTTTCGGTTCTCCATCACGCTGTTTGTCAGCCTCCCACCTCCCTCGCCCCTCACCCCACTGGAACACGCCCACAAATGATTAAGGCACATTATTTTTGTCGTTTTTAATTTGAGTTTTGGCTGGGCGGCAGGCAAAGAAATTGCCAGGTCTCCGTTTCCCTGTGTCTGGCTCCATTGTTTGCAGCACTTCAAACGTAAGAGAGAAACAAAAAAAAACACTGAAAGGTGGAACCGGGAACTGGGAACATTTCTCAGAGATTATAAAATATTACATGTTCTTTATCTGAATTAAGGAATGCCTCTAAGTGCCGATGGAAAGACAATCAAATGTCATAGGCGGTGTAGCGAGGGCGGAGGACATTTAATGGGGAAGCAGGTCTAGAAGGTGTGGAGCAATGGGTGGTAATATTTGCTCTATAACTAAGTGGGCAACTCCACAAGAAAGGAGAGCTATCTGTATGAGAGTTACTCTGCAGCGTAATGTTCAAATGAGTACCTGGCTGACTTTATTGTTTCGCTGGAGAAAACTCTTCTCTGCATACCTTTATTTACTAAAAAGAAAAATCAATGCCTTTAATCCCTTTATCTTGGTTCAGTGTCCCATTACACTGCAGTTTATCCTTAGACCTACCCCTACATTATCATTTGCCTCTCGTTTTGTGATGGAAATTATTTAGTGCAGATTAACTTTAGTCCATTTAGCAGCACTTACCCAACTTGATTTTAACTTCTTGGACGCAATAACTTTCCTGCACCATTCTCAACTAAATTTGCATTGGATTTGTTCACTTGTTTATTCCATTTATATGATTTATGATTAAGTACTGGAATTGTTTTTCCACAAAATGTTGATGTATATAAAAAATACATTAGGTTGATAATAGTTTTGTCTTCTTTTAGATGCCATTTCAAGCGTGTGTGTGTGCAGTATGCATGTGTCGATTAATTTGATAGCTGAGAATTTTGGGAGATTTCTTTCTGTTACAAGCGACAGGTTAAGGTGGGGTGTTGTGGTATGATGTGGTGAGAAGTGTTAATACTTAGCAGTGAGCATCCTATAAACTACAATGAATATATCATATATCATATATCGTATATATATATATATTTAGGCGAGTTTCCATTTTGTTTTGTGAATGTTGTGTGTATGCGAATGTGTGAGTGTGCGAGATGAGTTGAGTGAATGATTTATTAGTTAATTTAGTTTAAGATTATATAAATTATATTTAGAATATTTTGTGATCTCAATTTTTAAGTATTCCTTGTGTTGTTTTCCTTCCGTGTGTTCCATTCCATCTCTTTGCGAATGTTTCGAGTTGTTTTCCTTTTTTCCTTTTTGTTTTTTTTGTATTTTGTTTTCATTTTCTATGAAAATAATATCACGTTGCTCCCATGGGCAATGCTTGAGAATGAGTAAGGATAGTCTATATATATATATATATGTGTGTGTATAGGACATATAGTGAGAGAGATTGAGGGAGCGACGGGCACAGACTTAACCTCCTTTGAACGGCAGCTGTGAATTGCTGTAGCCAAGCACTGGATTGACTTTCTCCTTCTCCTTCTCCTTCTCCTTCTCCTTGTTCCGACTGTGTATAAGCTTGATCAAGCGATTGCGCTGGGCCACATCCGATCTGCTGTACTCATCCACGAACTGCCAAAAATAGAGCCCCACACACATAGAAGTAAAGAGCCAGGAAATAGTTGGGGGTGGGGGGCTAAACTTACTTGCAAATCAAAGTCCTTGCCAATGAGCGCTCGGGCTGCTGTATTATTGAAGCTGGCGGTGACCAGAAATGGATAAATCACTGGATTAAACTGCGTGGAGAGCTTGGCCAGATGCTTGAAGATGGGCGAATACGGCTCGGATATCAGGAGGTCCTGGTGCCGACGATTGTTCACCGTGAAGAAGGCCAGCGAGGCAATCAAATCAATTAGCATTGTTGTCCGTTCGCTGGTCTTCAGCCACGGAGTGTTTAGAACACAATTGTCCAATATTATCATCATCACATCCAGCAGCTTCAGCGACAAAGGACCCTCCACCGATAGAGCCTCCTGTGGGCACAACGAAAAGAAAAGAAAAACACATTTAATTGGCAACACAATTGAAGGGGAGGATGGACAACAACAAACAACAAAAAAATCACTGTGCAAATGTTTTAATTAAGTCAAAGCAAATATCAAAGAGTGGCACTTGTTTAGGGCAGGATATGAAGGGGCCAGCACGTCCGTTTCGACTCCTGTCCGGACTCTTGACTCGATGGTTTATTGCTATCCATCCATCCACCATATATATATTTATATCTGTATGTATGTACATTTATTTGCATAAAGGAATGAGAGGACAGCAAGAGGACGCTTCTAATTTGTTTGCCCTGCCAGACCAGGCCAAACCAATCCCAAAACCCAAGCCCAAGCCCAAACCCACACCAAAAACTCATCGCAACTCAACAACTGAAACTGGCAACTTGTACGAGCACTAAGCAAATATTTAGCCAAACAATTGACATGCCTGGCTGGCTAGAACAACGCCCGTTCTGGCAGGATATGAGCGAGCAAGGATTTTCAAGCCGGCCAATAGAGCAAAAAAAAAATGGTACTGGGCTATGAAGACTATGGCACATCCATTAAAAATATATGTGATCTCTGAGAGCTAAGAGGAAAATATTTGGGAATTTATTTCAAAATGAAAGCAGATTTTCTATAGGTCGGTAGATAATGGTGCTACATTTATTTATATCCGAAATTAGCTCTTTAAATAAAATTCATTTGATCTGTTCTTAACGAAATTTTAGGCCAACTTTCCCAGCTCTGAATCAGCTTATATCCACATTTATTATATACAAAAATATTGAAATATCAGCAGGAGTTCTTGTAGCACTAGAAATATTATTTCTATTATTATTTCAGCAGATCGATTTATATACCAATCCCCACCATTGAACCTATTCAATCAAAATTTAAAGATTTTGTGTTGAATTTTTGTGCCTGTCGCACACACCTCTGCCGGCATAACATACCCCGTGAACTGCCAACAAGTGAGAGGCATCAAAAAGCAATGAAAATTGCGTGGCCTGGGATTGGCTTGGGTTAAACTTGAAAATTTCATTTTACAAAGTCAATATTTACGCAAAAACAAGCAGCCGCAGCAGAAGCAGCAGCAGAAGAAGCGGCGGCGGCGGCGGCTCAGCGAAGAGCAGCGGCGGCACTCGAAAATTGAGTTTGCTGATTAAAACCAAATCAAATTATTTGCCAAAAGTTGTGCCAGCAGCAGCAGCAGCAGCAGCAGAGTTAAAAAACAAACCAAACCGAAGCAAACCAAACTCCCCTCGTTGTTGGAAGAAAACCTTTATCTATTTTTGTGGTAATTTAAAACAAATAGAACTGTTCAACCCACTAATCCCAGATGCAATTGGGGTGGGGTGGGGTTGGGTTGTCTGTATGAGCCATGGGGGGAGGGTAGAGGGAGAGAGATATATACAGAGCCTGAGTTTTGCGGCAAAGTTTGTCTAACAAATTAGTTTGTCAAGTGCGTAGACTTGGGCAGGCTGCACGGCTAAATATTGACACGTGCAACAAACACACACACACACACACACTACGCAGAACACACACAACGCAAAACACAGGAAATGAAATGCAGATGACAGATGGATTGGGTGGGTGGATGCGATGCAATGGGATGCGATGCCTGTCTGAGAGATTCTCTATGACTCTCCCACTTCGATATTCCGTTTCATTTGCGCGGTTTTTGGCTGCCAGGACAAATCAGGCAGACTCTTCAGCAGCAGCAGCAGCAGCAGCTCCTGTGGCTGCCAGCAGCCATAAATATTTCAGGAACGGGGGGAGGGCCAAGACGACACTCGGCAATCGGTGACACAGCAGCAGCAGCAGCTGTAGCTGTGTAGCTGTGTAGCTGTGGCTGTTGCTGTGGCTCTGACTGACATTTGCCCAAAGTAAAGTGTCAAAATATTTGCGTATTGCCACCCATCTTCTATTTTATCATGGCCCTCTATCCAGAGAGTACCGCCGCCACTGCCTCTTGTACAATTCCCCATGACTTTTCACAGGTACAGAGCCAAATGTCATCGCGGTTCAATGGCGTTTGCCTCATGTTCTGTTTGTCATTTGGCGCTGTGTTGTCTGTTAAGCAAATGTCACTCTGCCTGACTCGTATATGCATCTCTCTCTCTCTCTGTGTGTGTGTGTGTCGTCTCTTAACCCCCCCACAAAAACCACCACACACAAAATATACTATTCTCGTGGCTGTCACGACATTTGGCGATATGCAAATCACTCTGGTGAAATTTCCCAAGCAGCAGCATCAGCAATCGCAAAAGTTTTAAACGTCTGCACTAACTTTTGTTCTTGGGTTTTCTCAATTTTCGACGGGCGATTTCACGTTCGACAAAGTTTACAAGTGCAAAGCAAAGAAAAGCCAAAACGCACACACAACGCCGCTCCAACAACAACAACAATAGCAACAACAGCAACTGCTCCAACGGCAGAAAAAATAAAAAAAACGAAAAGGAAAAAAATTCTAATGAAATTTTCGCTGCGCTTCGCTGCTTGAGCAGGAAAGACACAAGGCGCAGACAGCGGGCACAGTGGTTCGGGCATAGGCAGAAATGTCTATACAATAAATTCAATCAAAGATTATACTATAATAAAAAGATTAAAGACAAAATAGAACTGATAATTCAAGCAGGTTTAACGAAGAGAATGAGAGGGTAAGCTGAAGCAAAAGGAGGAGGGAGCATGATGCACTTTTTTCTATATGGAAAAAAATCTTTAAAAAAATAAACTCTGACTCTAGTCAGGCTCTCATGTTGGAAATTTCCATTTAATATTAATTAATTATAATTAATAAATTATAATTAAAATTAATTATACTTCTTTTGAAAAAATATTCACGATGGGTTTTGTATATAAAGTTGTTGCATCATGAATGTAAAAAGAAATAAATAAATAAGCCATGAATTGAATCACTGAAAATATTATTCAAATCTATTTTTATACTTTCCGAATAGTCTACACATCCTAAGCATCGCATCAAATTATGAGTTATTTTCCCCCACTAGAAATTTTAATCTTTAATCCCAAGCATCGAATTATGAGTTATTTTGCCTCTATTAATTTCAATCTTCTTTTCTTATTGCAAAATCTATAGCAATGCAAAAAATGTAATTCCTAAAAACATATATACTCGCACCACTGTGCCGGCAGGGCGGGCCGCTTTGGGTTAAGGGCTGACTGACTTTTTGATTTGTTTAAACGACGGCGTGCGACGCTCGTACTGCGTACTCCGCAGTTCGACGTTTGCCGTTCAAAGTCCTCCAACTGCAACGCCAGCTACGATGCTTCGATGCTGTTGCTGGACGGGTGGAAAGGTAAACGACTCTCGACTCTCGACTCACCTGAAAAGTGTGCACATCCAGTGCGGCCAGGGACACGTAAAGATTAAACGTTGCTGCCGCCAGGGCGGTCGTGCGCGATGGAATGCAATCACCTGCAAAAATGAGAAAACGAAAACATTTCAAACAAAATCCAACAGCAACAACAACAACAACAAAATGTGGAAAAAAATTGTTAAAGAAAAGTGGCTGGGGATGAGCAGAGATAGCGGGCGGATATTCCCTCATAAAACATTAGAGTTTCCCAGCAAACGAGCAGCAAAATCAAAACTAATTTCCGCTCCGGCCTGGACATCACGTTACGGGGGGCTTGTTGTTGTCGTTGTCGTTGTTGTTGTTGTTGTGTCCGTGTAAAGTGCATTGAAATGTAATTAGCACTTTGGTGCGCGCAGGCCAGAGAGCCCTTCCGTTCGAGCTACTGTTTGGTGGTGGTGGTGTTGGAATCTTACCAATTGGCACAACGCTGCCACTGAGCATGGCCACTGTGCCGAAGAGTTCCGTGCTCCTGGCGGCACTCAGCAGACGTGTGGGATCGGCCGGACCTGCATAAAGGAAGGAACCAGATTGGGAGTTGAGTTATTTACCATCCATCCAACCAGGTGCGAACTAACTGCTGTGCATGACTCACCCGGCTGACAGAAATCAATGAAACGACTGATGAAGCCGATCGAGGTCAACAGGTTCAGCATGACGCCGTGATTCTGTTCGATGGACTCACGCACCTTCTGATTGCGACGCGACAGGATGTCGATGAGGCCGGTGATCACCGCATAGCTGCAGGGAATACAAAAAATGTTAGAGATTGTTAGAGAAATCACCAGCAGTTTTTAGACTTTTGGGCAGCTAAAGCAGCTAAGGAATATTCAAATAATCTTTCAGAATTATAAGTAAAAAGAATCCTAAACTAAAAATAAATATATTTTATTTGTTCCTGGAGCAATTTTCAATAATACTCTCAAAATATGGAAAATTATTTCCACAAATTTAATAATACAACATTTAATATTATAAAATTGAATAGTATAAAACTTAATATTATAAAATTTAATAATATAAAATTGATTATTATAAATTTGAATAATACAAAATTTAATATTATAAAATTTAATAATATAAAATTTAATAATATAAAATTCAACAATACAAAATTTAATATTATAAAATTGAATAATATAAAATTTAATAATATAAAATTCAATAATACAAAATTCAATTATACAAAATTTAATAATATAAAATTTAATAATAATAATATAACTTTTTTTTTTTTGAGGCAAACTAATTAATATTCCTCCCAACATTTTGCACAACTCAATCCGAAAGCCATAAAAATACACACTGGAAAATCTTTGCACATTTGTTCTATGTGCACACGAGAAGGAAGGCCGGGCCGATTGAAAGCCCCGACAATGGCTATATAATTCTTTCATATGCTAATCAGGAGCACGCGTCTAGCATTAAAAACCGATTAGCAAAAGATTTTTCATTCGTTCATAAAATGCTGCTAAATGTTTGTAAGCAAATACGAATGGGCAAATGCCCCTCCCTGCCACCACACCCCTCCCCTAATGACAGAGCAATGTGATTTAAAATGAGAGAATTTTGAATGTGAATGTGAAATGGGATAAAAAGAAGCTTTCGAATGCGAGAGAACTGTGACATGGCATGCATTGAAGAGCTTTTTGTTTTCAGCTTCAAGAGTCCTTGTGGCCTTTCGATTTCTTTCAACTGCGAGAGAGAGAGAGAGAGAGGGAGAGGGCGAGAGAGAGAGGGAGATTGTGTGTGTGTGTGTGGGGGAAATTTGTTGTGCAAATATATTTGAAAATGTTTTGATTTCAATTAAGCGAATTCTGATTACAAACACTAAAAATATCACACACACACACACACACACACACACACAAATGGAGCACAAATAATGCTACGCTCCGCTCAGCTCTCTCCCTCCCAGAGAGAGGTCTCCATTCGTGTGTGATTTATCATAATAAATGAAGGAGTCCATGGCCATCAATGTTTACAATATAAATGAATGGCATACAGATTTCTGCTATTTAAGTGGAGTCCCATAAACATATACGGGGATCTCTTGAAATGAGTGATTGATATGCCAGGACAATGCCAGGGGCGACCAGGGGAGCTCCCTCGCAGGCGAGGAGCAGAGCAGCAAGCGTCGAAAAGCAAACAAGAGCAGAGCAAAAATTTTTATATGGCCGAAAAATCCATTTTGACCCCTTTTGACACAGCCAAAAGTCCTGTTCACAAATAAAAGCGTCCATTACTCAAACGCAGACACACACACACACACACACACACACACACACATAGAGAGAGGACACACACAGGACAGGACAGGACAGGACATGCTGAAGAGTAGAGCAGAGTGAGACTGCCATATCACACATGGGAGCAGGACAAACAAAGCCCGGGAAGGACTACGTGCCTTTGCCCGGATGAGTCGCAACCCCGAGCACCGAGCCCCGACCCACAACCTCGTACTCGTACTCGTACTCCGACTCCGACTCTGGCATTTCTGGCGTTGTCAACTGTAAACATACTTGAGCTTCCTGTTTTGCTATTTGTGCTCCACATCGCACACAGGACACTTAGCGGCGCACACAGGACGCAGGACACAGGGAGAGCAGAGCAGCGCTGAGCAGAGCAGCGAACCCACATGATGTTTGCTCTCCTGGTTGGTCAAAACTCGGGGAAGGACAAAAAGTACTCGGCAAACTCATCAGCACCACAAAAATATCCTTAATAATTTTCTTAAACCAACAAGCACCAAAGCTAGCAACGCCATGAAGGATGCTTTTACCCCAACCACCCCCCACCAGCACACACTCTGCGCTGTCCTGTCCACATCTCTCGCTGTGTGTGTGTGTGTGTGTGTTTTTCCTGCTCCTGCCCCCCGCCCTGTGAACTGTCATCGTTTGTCATGTGTCCTGGCTCTGCGGCTCTGGCTCTGTGGCAGGACGCAGGACGCTTGTGCCAAGTATTTAGTTCGTTGGTCGCATCAATCCAAACACAAAATGGCCAACACCCCGGCCGGCGAGCGTATCGGATGTGGCTGAGGTTTCCCTCGCTCACTCCCCACCAGACGACGGCCGCTGCTGTCCGGGAACCCTGGTCCGGGCTTGGGACATAATCGTCACTGCCGTAAAATAAACAGCAGCCAAAAGCAGCAGCAGCAGTAGCAGCAGCAACGATGGCGACGAAATAAAAATAAAACAGCACATGATATATGGCCAAGAGCCGGAGCTGTAGATACCCTTACAGAATGCTTGATTCTAGCTAACATATAAGACCAAAAATGCGCTCATTCTGATGCTGATTATATTGTTGCAGCAGCTATGAAAATACAGGGATACAGGGACTGATGTTAGATCGTCTACAAAAATAAAGAAAGAATTTCCTACAAAGTAGCATTGATATTTAAATGATTTTTTCTACGCTAACTCATGATGTGTGGTGGACAAATATTAGTGTATGGTGTAAATGTGTAAAGTAAAGTGTGTAAAGTGGTGTAAGGTGTAGTAGATATTAGTGGTCTAATTTCGATTGAATTTGAATTAATTTATGTACAATTATATGGAAATAACTTGGAGAATTTTGGTTAAAAAATATCTCGTGACTGCCAAAGCTGACTTCACTTAGATCGCATTAATATCCATAGGTCCAGTGTGAATCATTTAATTAATTTAATTTTAATTTATTTTCTGTGCCCCGTGGCAAACTTCTCAACAGAATCAGAAATACTCTGTCTCTCTTTCACAGGGCATAATAAAATGCAGACGTGGACGAGGTTTTCTGGGTGTGAAAAGGCATTTGGTGGCAAGCTGGAAATAAAAATAAGGACGCAAAATAAAAAAAAGGAGCAGAAGCAGAATTAACATCCTTGTTAGTTGTGAAAACACGTTCGCTAAATACGCGACAGTTGCAACATTCTACCCCCCAAAGGACCTCCCTCGAGTGGACTGCTGTTCGAGCTGTGCTGTGTGTGCTGTGCTGCGTGTGTGTGTGTTGGGTGTGTGTTTGAGGCAGGCGCAAATATTTTAACAAGTGTCAAATGCACACGCTACTTAACTCGTCCTCGTCCTGGGGCGCAGCATCCACTGCTTCACACAATTGTTTAATAAACAAAATAGTAACAATTGCTAGAAGGAAGAAAAAAGCACCAAAAAAAAAAAATAGAAAATCCACCACTTTTGGCAGACCCTTGCAGTGCTGCAGCAAAATGTCCTTTTACTGTGCTTGTAATTTGGGCATTTGTGTGCATTGATTTCGGCACTTAAGGCGCATAATCAGGATGCTGGGACACGGCACACACGAACAGGAACAAGAACAGGAGCCACATCGAGACATCAGCGGATTTGCGTGTGTTCCGACAACAAGGAGCACAGTTCGCTGAACAACAATAGAGAGACACAGCCACAGCGAGAGAGAGAGAGAGAGAGGGAGAGAGAGGCAGCCAGGCAGGCAGGCAGCATCAACTCAAGGACCAATGGCATGCATTTCGGGTTCGCCTCGCATAAGCAGGATTAAAATCAAAACAGATTTACGTTGACAATGACGACACGGCCAACGCTGGCAGCGGCAGGGACACGGACACGGACATGGACATGGACACGGCCCCGGAGACAGCCCAGGACATGTTAATGTTGATGCCACGGCAGAGGTTAAACAGGACACTAAGCTCCCCACCCTCCCTCGCTCCCTGCCGTTCATCTCTGGACCCATCTCCAGCTACAAGCTACAAGCTGCAAGCTACAACTGTTCCATGTCCTGTGTGCCGTCCTGTTGATATGTGAAATGAAACACCTTGCCACGAGAGCAAATGAAATGTCATTTGGCTGTTGATTACTCGAGCCAGCGAGTCCAGCTACCAGGAGGTGGAGTACACTAAGTATATATCCTGCAGGAGGAGGGTTCATGAATTTAAATCGTTTTCAAATGATATGACACATGGCATGGTTCTGGTTCTGCTTCTGCTACTGCTTCGAGTACTGCTTCGTGTACTGCTTCGAGTACTGCTTCGAGTACTGCTTCGTGTACTGCTTCGAGTACTGCTTGGGTTCTGCTTTTGTCTGTCTGTCTGTCCGGTCCCTGATTTACCCCGTTTTGGAGGAAGCGGCATTTCGGTTTGCCTTTGACCGCTTCAGGCGCTTAACAAGTGCGGGTTGTCTCTGCATCACACACGGAAAGGAAAGGCAGGGAAAGGAAAGGCAGGGAAAGGGGATGGCAGGCAGAACAGGACAGGAACAAAGGTACGATGATACACCCAAACAGGCGACATATGAACACTAACGACAAGAAAATGGGCGAATGATTGAGGCTTATTGGCAGTCAGAATTTCGGGGAAGGGAATCAGAATTGCGCTGCAGGCAATAAAGGGACATTTGGGCAGGCGGAGTTGCTATGGCGCCTTAATGTAATTCATTGCAAATAAAGCAAATGATAGATCAAAAAAAGAGTATCAATAGATATATGTAGGTAGTATGGATAAAGCAATAGCTTTAGCTATAGTAATGGCTACTTTAACGGTCAAATCTGCCAAGTTACTGACTGGAAATTATTCAGTTAGTTAGATGCCAGCTAAAACTCTCTCCAAAGAATATTTACAAAAATTTTGCTAAAAGGAAACTCATTTTCCCAGCAAAATTAATCTCTAAGCAACTCCGTAGCCCTGTCCTGTGTGGACACCATTTAACCCCAACATTTTATGTGTGTGTTTTCTCAACATAAAATCTGCTTAGCAGCTTTCGCCAGCAGTAATTCAATTTCAACACGACAAAATCATTGAAATGCATCAAAAAATTCAAATTCATTCAATCAAAGTAAAGTCAACAACTGAGGCTGAGCGCTGAGCGCTGAGATGGAGGCTGGAAAAATGCCAGCTGGCATTCAGCAACCCATTCATATGGCAAATACGGCAGCAGCATAGAAACCTGAACGGATTTCAGAGCTCTGCTGCCCTGCTGCCTGGCAGCCTTGCGGTGGGCCTAAAACAACATTAGGAGATTTCGATTGTAGCGCAGGGAAAGCAAAACAAGCGGCACACAGACAGGCAGAAAGGTGTTAAATGTGAAAACTAAACCAGGAATAAAATATCTACAAAAAGGGGAAACAGGGGTTGGGCCTTGTATCTCCCCCCCACCCTAGCACGAGCGGAGACACAGGAATGGAAAGTTGATTAAAATGCAATTGGAAATTGTTTTCTCTGCTGGTTGTCAGCACTTGATTAAGAGCAACTGTTTCTTTTTGGCCTGAGGAGGGCTGCAAAAAGTGTCAGCTCCTACCCTCTGCCCAGTGTACCCTCTCTACGGCTCACCCGTGGTGTCATGTCAAAACAATGCAATGCGAGTCGATTCGAGTCGAGTCGCTGTGGATTTTTAAGGGTAGTCCAATCCAAGAGTCGAGAGCGCACTGATTGCCCACAAGTGGCAGTGGCAGTGGCAGCAGCACACTCGACTGGAATGCAGCTTGAATAGGTTATAGGGTAGGGTATTGGCTATAAGGTATGGGGAGTGATGATGAGCACACCTGGTGCTGACGGGGCGAGGCGAGGCCAGGCATGAGCCAACTTTGTTGGCCATGTTTATGCATTAGACCGCGTGTAAAATAATTTCATGCTGCAAGTTTTTCGACTGCTTCCTTTATGGCCCTAAAGGGAGAGACAACAGGCAAAAACCAGGGAGGGTGCCCCGTGCCCCGTGCCATGGAACTTTTAATGTTTCGACTCGAGTGAAAAATGTTGGCATGTGGAGTTAAGTAACATTATCATTGGGTACAGCAGCAGTGCCATCGTTATCATTAACAGCCAGTGTGACATCATCATCATCATTTTATCATCATAATTATTGGGTTTATTAGGGCAGCACGTACAGCAGCTGCTGTCACCGGACACAGGGAGTGGGAGTGGGGAGCTCCCGTATAAATCTCTGGCACAACTAAGACAATCCGTCATGCTGTACAGATTCTCCACGGAGAGTTCTCTCAATTCAGGGGGTGGGCGCTAATGGAGCTTAGACCTATGCAGTAATATGCCCTCTTATGAATTTCAATTGCTGTAATCTGCACCGCCCCCCCTCTGCACTCCTGCAGGAGGAGGATGTTTACATTACTAATATGAAACGCCTCCTGCACATTCGACGGGAACACAACATCCTTATTGAATCGCGTACGTGACTCTCTAATGCCCAGCAAGGGTCCCTTTTGGATTGCTTTTCGCCTGGCAGGCGGTCCTCCCGGTCGGTCGGTCGGTCTGCTCTGGTCTGTGTCCTTTTGCCACTTGGGACATCCTGCGGTGCTAATAACCCACTTACTTAGACTTATCCTTTTGTTGCTCTCTTTCGCTCTCTCTCTGGCCATCAATTATAGACTCTGGAGGGACTCTCTCCAAGGCAACTGCCAGCCAACTGCAATTCCAAATTGATATAGAAATTGAAATCGAAATTGAATTTGACCGCATTCGGGTGCAGTTTTTTTTTTTTGTTTTTCTTGGACTTTTTGTTGTTCAGCAAAACGAAATGGTCAATGGGAACACCCCTAGATTTTGATTGGATTTATGGTTTCCTCTGACGGTTGGACTTTAATGCTTTAATTGCATTTGTAAATGTTTTGGTTGAGGCTTCGATTTGGTTATGGTATGGCCCTGCAGGACCACTGCATGGATGTGGACAGAAGGTTATTGTGTGTGCTTTGACAGGGCATATTCGAATTTTAGTAGGTTTTGTGACGGTTTAGGGAAGAGGCATATGAGGAACACACGTAGTACAGGATATATTTGCTAATTAAAAGTGATGGTAAACAAAATCTTGAACGATTTGGATTCTTGTTGGCTGTTCTTACCGTCAGGTAAACATTTTTTAGAGATTTATTTATTATTAATACGAGTATATCACAATATATCCCATGGATTATGCATTAGTTATCGTTCAAACTCCAGCTAAAAATCATCTACAGAGTATTCACTATTCCAAACCCTAAAAAAAAACTAAAATTTCCCTAGGTCCAGCCTCACAGCCTAAAGTTCACTTTCCAATTTTTGTTTTTGGCTTACATTTATTTTTTATAGTTTTTCAATATTTATTTGCAGCCGCCAATTCAACTCGATTGGTCATGCCCGGGGGACACAATGCCGTGCGGCTCGACAGGACCTCAGATACGGTCACGCCCTGTCCATTGCACTCCACCGCAGCCCACTTTTGGTGGTCGGTTGCACAGCTGTCACGCGGCGCAAAACTCTTGAAAATTTTCGCGTAAAAATGTAACTAATTTGTATGTGTTTTATTGTAATTAAGCGTTAAATTTAAAAAACAGAAAACTAAAAAATGAAATAACCGAAACACAAATCAAATGACAAGCGGCGAGGAGACTGCAGAGGGGAGTGCAGAGAGTTGTGCAGAGGGGAGTGCAGAGGGTAGTGCAGAGGGTTGTGAAGGAGTGAGGGAATCGGGCAGCTGTGTGCCCCGGGGCCGCACCTTGGACTGATAAGAGTTCCAGTTGAGATCGTAATTAATTTCGGATTCAGCTCTTGTGTACCCTGTAAGGGTAGTGGAAAAAAGGGTGTATTTGTTTTGGGTAAGAGCTGACAAGGAAAACAGCACCAAATTACATATTTTTTATTTATAATAAAAAATCCTAGAGATATACAAACGATGCTGAAAAATTCAACACGATCGAGGTTGCATTACAACAAAATAAAGAATTATCTTTGCAAGTATTTATTTTCCTATAGATTGAAAATCTTTCCATAGCTGCACATTTGATATTCTTGCATTTTTCTCCAGTTATCATTGAAATAGAGATTATCAGATGATGCCCAAATTAAAGGGCATCTTTTAGTCAGAACACATAGCCACCTTAAAATTTCCTTCTTGTTTAATTTTTCGATGAATGCAAATGAATTTTTACGTATCGTATAAGCAGCAACAACAGCGATTTTAATTCATTTACCTCGCGACAGTCGCTCCTCAGCTCAGTCCATGACGATGATGATTCAGTTGTGGATGTGGGATTGTGGATGGGTATGGGGATGGGGTTGGTCTCGGGTCCCAGACATTGACGTAAATTGATTTTCACGCAGTGTCCCCCGAAAGTGGAAGGGCGAGAAAGAGTGACAGGGCGGGAGAAAGATGTAGCGCCAGGGCGTACGGGAGAGACAGATAGCGAGAGAGAGAGAGAGAGGCGCCGCGGAATATACCGCAAACCGCAAGGCAGAGATCAAGCCCCAGCGCATAGCGAAAAACCGCAGCGAAAGGATTCCATTCCATTCCATTCCCTCCATGCACGCGTATCCGTGAGTATCTGTAGGTACTCTTGAGTGTGTGTGTTTGTGTGTGTGTGTGTGTATCGGCCTTTTGTGCTCATCATAAATAATGCGCAAAGTGGCAAAAAGGCGAGACCCCAAGCCAAACCGAGTGGGGAATGGGAATGGGAATGGGCAGGGGCAGGGGCTGGCCGCTTATCAGAAAGAAGCTCCATGAAAACTTAAGCAGAGAGCAATGCGTGTAATAAATGAGCGGGAAAGATGCCGCGGCATAAAGATGGTGGAATGCAATGAAATGGCTCTCGACCATCCATAATGCTAAAAGGGTATATATAGGGTATATATAGAGTATATATAGAGTGAAATTCCACTTGAGATCAAGAAAAACTTAGCGAAAATCTACGAAGCATTTCTGCTGTTTCTGAAACATATTTGATTATAATTGTTGCTTCTGGTTGGATTTACTTTTCCATTCATTATCCCCTTTTATCTAAATCCATAAATGTTTAGTTCTAAATATATTCCTTACTCTATTTTGCTTATATTTGGTATATAAATTCTAAAAATATTAAATTTGTGCGCTTCCATCACTGGCATCAATGTCTGCATTGAGTAGCTGTCAAAGATTATTGAGCAATCCAACGAATATATCCATTATGCATATCAATTCAGTTCTGCAAAATCCCCTCTAATTTTTTGTCCGATTCGGTTACCCTCTGCCCTTACGCCACTGCCCCCTTTAACGAAGGTTACTGCCAATTCGAATTAGTTATTGACTTATAGCCTAGTGGCACGCCCACAGCCGAATACCCTTTTTTTTTTTTAGCGACAGTTGCTCTAGGGGTTACGACATCTACGGTGGATTTTTTTTTTTTTTTGTAAATCTGTTAAACTTTTTATTAGGTTGCGCCTCATTGAAGCGGCCAAAATTCAGTGGCCAGAACCTTCGGCCCATTACCACGCCCATTAATGCAAATTAAACGCAATGCAGACATATGCCAAAATCAAGTCCCCGCCTGGATTATCCTGTTCCTGCTGTACGCTGTGTACGCGGTTCATTTCGGTTGAGTTCTGTTCGGTCTCGGTTTCGTTTCGTATTCGTTTCGGGATGTGTCACAGCGCATTATCATTCATAAATCAAAACATGGAAATTGCTTAGCATGGCAAACGGGTCGGGGGGGGGATGAGTGGAAGCAGGGATAGAGCGAGGGGTTGCATTGGGCATACAATACCCGGTAACCTCTAGCCAACCCAGCCCAACCCAACCGCCCCCCGGTACGCTGTACAGTCTAATAAACATGTATAAAAAGTTATGAATAAATTAAGACATTTGGTTGTCAGTTCGTTTCCAAAGGGGGAAGAGGCACAACACAGTGCCAGACTGTGCCTCCAGGCTGCCGGGGTTGTTGCTCACTTTTGTTTTTTATATTTTTTATTTTTTTATACGAATATGCATCATTGATTAAACTCACATTAAACTCACTCACGAGGGGTTACGCGAGAGGGCTTGAGGGCCTTAAGGAGTGGCCGTGGCCGTGGCAAGTGCCGAGATCGAGCTGTCAAGTGTGCCCAGATAAAGTGTGCAAAAAATAAAAAATAAAAATAAATACAAGTATTTCCCCTTTAGCGAAATATACGCAAAAATATATCCAACTGAAATTCAAGTAAATTCTAGACATAGATATGCCCATGCGGTAGGCCATAAAGCAAAGACAAACACGGATGTGGCAATCACACATGGGATATATAATCTCCAATCCTGTCTACAGAGACAGAGAAATAGAGAGAGAGAGAAGTTTTTAAAATGAAAATTCATCAACACGTCAGCCATCCATCCATCCATCTATCTATACAGGAATACCATATACCATATACCCCCCCATACCATTACCCATTTTTCTTGTGTCTTGTGTCTCCTCCTGTGTTTTCTTAGTAACGAACGCCACGCCACGCCACCCAAAGCGTTTTCCATTTACCCCAAAACAAAGGACAGAGCGACAGACACCACACACCAGACAGACAGACAGACAGACAGACAACGGGGTAAACGTTTGCTCTGATATATTTTATATATATACATATATATTTATTTTGACAGACAGGGGTACAGGGGTAGGGGTGGCGAAAGAGTTTTGGTGCGTCTTCAATTACGACACGCGCGTTGAAAATAAAATTTCAGCAGTTTTTGCCCGCCGACCGACTGCTTTCCATATGGGGCCTGTCACAGCAAATACAGCAAAAAAAAAATACAGAAAACCACAAGGCAGAAATGTACGTAGTACTCGCAGATGCTGCTCCATCCTGGGGGAACGGTGGATTGGGTGGAAATTTAACAACACAAATGGACAACACACGTGGGGGGGCTAGAACTGCCAGCGCTGACGGCTGGGACTTTGGCCGGACTGACTCCCCGGGCAACCTTTTCGAGGCTGTTAAAAAGCCACAGAGCGAGAGAGAGAGAGCAAGAAAGCCAAAATAGCTGCGAGAAAGTAAAGCCGCTCGTAAAACTCAAACGAGGCGCGAAGATGGAGCAGCAGCAACAACAGGACCTTCCCCCAATGGCATGGGGCAAAAACATGGCGCCAAATAACCGCAACCATAACGATGTTCTCTCCCCTGTTCCACTACTCACAAAAACTCCTGAAAATCCCGGCACTGAGACCCTGAACAGAACCGTGAGGCGACGTTTGCCGCCATTTTGTAAAAGAAAAGTGCATATAATAAAATAAAATAGCAACAAGAGCAACAACAACAAAAGCCAGTATGGCACAAAACATACAGCGAAACGAAACACACGGGAGGAAGGAGCAATATCCTTGGCGTACACAAAAAATGGCATTAAAACGAGCAGAAGAAAACGGAAACAAAACGAAGATTTCAATACACTTTTTGGTGGGTTCAAAGTGCAGAACGGGGTCACCAAATAAAGCAGAAATATTAGTTGCAGAAGGTGAAGAATGTTACGGAGGAATATGAGCAATTTATTTGGTGTATCACTCAATCAGATTAGTAGGAAAGAATACCTTAAAATACCCAGTTAAAAAGATCGTACATAGGAAGGATTTATTTTGGATATAAAGAATATAATTTGGGGTCACCTTTATCGCTCTTCATATTCTGTAGTCACCACTTTTTAGTTTTTAGCATATCTATTCCCACAGAAAAGTCCATATACCCCCTCGTGTACGAGTAGAGGACCTCTACGATTGTGGAGGCTAAGTCAGAAGGCGCACTGAAAATGGGCGCCTGTGATTTGGCTTTCTTTGTGGGATACGTGTATGTGTGCATGTGTGTGTATGTGTGTGGGGCGAAAAAGTGGAAAATGGAAAATGGCGAACGAATGAAAATGTCGCCGAACGAGCATCGTAAAAAATTATGCCCCAAGTAAAGGTTCCCCCCATATTTCCCATGCCATGCCCTGCCATATGTGTGAGTGTGTGTTTGTGTGTGTATGCATGTGTGTTTGTGTTTGTGTGTGTGGCCCAACCAAATTGCGTTCTTATGGCACTTTAGTGGCAAAATCAAATTAGAATTTATGGAAAGTCGTTGTCCAATCATAAATGTGGCGCCCCATCATATAGTAGAAATAGCAATAGCCCTGCCCTGCCCTGCCCTTACCCTGCCCTGCCCATTGAATAGCCATAACCATGGGAGAGAGACGACTTTCCTTTTTCCATTTCCATTTCCTTTTTTTTTTTTTTTTTTCGTTGCCTTTAGTGCTAAATGACCTTTACTATGGTGCGCCAGCCATTTTTCAAGGAATACTCACTCGTGCTATTACTACTTTTCGCAAAAGATTTTTAGTTTGCATCGTAAATTTTTACAACCATTTATAGGCAGGCGGCGGCTGGCTCAGTGCTTGGGGGTGGAGTGGATTAGTGGCTTGTAATGTGCGCCATCTGTTGGAACGATGCGATGCGACGCGATGCCACTTGAGGGCATTACTCATGCCACATTTGGCCGGATTCAAGTGCTTAGCGTGTTAATTTGCACCAGTTCTAGATCGGACTTGAGCGGGGGGATGCGACCGACCGACTGACTGACTGACTGACTATCTACTGTACGAATATAACTATAATGCGAGGAGGGTTGCTGTTTGGCTGCTTGGAATCGCCTTTGCCTGCGGCAGGCACCGTGTTAAGCCCTCACAATTGCCATTTGATTGAGTGAGATGCGTCAGTTGGTTGTGCCAGCGATGCGCATTAACTAAAAACAACGAAAACATTGGGGGAGGACGAGGACGGACCTTATAGGGAGGGTGGGTAGGCTGGTGGTGCATTATCACTCGTAATTCTCTCTCTCGCTCTGTCTGTTTTTGTGTCTCTCTGACGAGCATTAAATTAACTGTAACTGGCACTGCACTTTACACATTTTACATATGTCGCCTTCGCCTACAACCCACACAGAACTTCATCTTGGTGGGTGGTTGGTTGGTTGTCGCTCCCCCCCTCCCTTAATATTCCCCTAGAGAGCTAGTGTACCCAAAAAAAAAAAACAAATAGAAAAAAGAAAAAGAGACCAACAAGGCAAAAATCAAAGCGAATGCACTCAAACGAATGCCTCAGCCTCGAGCCTGTTGTAGGTAATTCAATAGCCAAAAGCCGTCCCAGTACCCAGTCCCATGTCCCATCTCCCGTTTTGGTCTTTGACATGCGGCAATGCCTGGACAGGCACTCATCAAACTTTTGACATGCAGCTCATCCAGAAACAAGGGACTGACTGAGAGGGTGGGAGGGATAGACAGAGAGAGAGAGATAGAGCTGTTGCTGTTGATGCTGCTGCTGCGCCTTTTTGCATGCAAAATGTCAGCGCATATGTCAGACTTTTGCATATGACCCTCTTCGGTTTATGTTCGCAGAGGGTTTGCCCAACAGTTTAGACAGCAATCACAAGAAAGAGTAGGCTCGGGCAGTGTCACTCACTCGGTAAACGTCGCTCGGCTACAGCAGCCGAATGCAATCTAGTGCTTGGTCGTGCCGTCGCTGCGCTCTAGCTGCGCTGCTTCTGTTTGCTCTCTGCAGCTTACTCTCTTCTGTTTACTCACTTCAGCTTACTCTCATTCTCTTTCTTCAACAGCGATCGGAGCTTTCGCACTTCTGCCGCTGAGCTGACGTCATCTGTTTGCTCTTAGATATTATTATATGTGTTATCCAAAATAACTTTACAGCCTCTTACATTTTCTATGCTCCAAAAACTTATCGTTCTCTCCTCGCAAAGTCTGGTTTTTTTTTTTTGTTCAAAAAAAATCTTGCCCTATACAGGGCCAAATGCATTTTGATGCAAATCTACAGCGAAGTTTTGGGCTACACTTCTTTTGAGGCTACCACTCTGACCCTTGTCCTGTCCATAGGTACACCTCCCTCTACAGGCCTACAGCGCTACAATTACCACCCGCTCCCTTACCCTGCCAGCACTCTCAGTGTGCCCAAACCAAATCCTGTGTGTGCATGGACTGGGGCTGGGGCTGGGTCTGTGCTATGATGTCTTTGTAACTGTAATTGATGCTGACTTTTTGACAGTTTGAATGTCGAAACGAACGAACGAACGAACGAACAGATGAGCAACGAAAACTGCAAAACGAAACGAAAACTGAAGCTCCAGTTGACTGCAGGACCTTCTTACTCGCAGGGAAATGACAACTCTGATTAGTTGTGTGACAGTTTTGTGATTTGAATTCAATTATGACATGCAAAGGACTGCAGGTGGTTGTTGTCCCTCATGGCGGCGATAGGGAAAAACGGAAAAACTAAATGGGGAAAATTCGAGGCTGACCTGCTGCAGCAGGGAGGGGTGGCTCGCTGTTGCTGTTGCTGTTGCCGTTGCCGTTGCTATAAGATCAATAAAAACACACCGTTAAGAGTCAATATTTTGATTTTGAACGTTGAACGGCGTTGGCTGAGGGGTGGGGGTGGGGGGGTTAAACAAAAGGAGCGTCGCACTAAGCAAATAGGAAACTTTTCTCCAACCAAACAACAAAAGCCTCAAACACAAGAGACAGAGTCCATCCATAGCCGTAGCCGTATTCCCTCAATGCCGCTCAGTCCTTTGTGGAAAAGAATCAACAGAAAGCAGGGAAAAGGAGCAAACAGTAGGAGGAAAAGTGGCGGGGGAAAAACTGAAATCGGATATTAAATGCTGCACAGAAAAAATAAAAGGAGAAAAACAAACAACAAAGGGACAAGGGAATGAGCAAAAAGGATGGGAGACCTAAATAGGGAATAGGAATACACTGAAAGAACATTGGAAGGTATACAATGGGCATTATTGAATGTGATTCTGGTTGGCTTAAGATCGGCTTTAGATGTTACCCAAAGTGCGGAGGAAACTGCAGAAATCTCATCCTTTGCTGCTAAGCGAAGGGAGTCACAAAAAACTTAATTTCTTACCAACTGATTGGCAAAAGAATTTAAAATAATATTTTTTAATTTTTAATTTAATTTGAATTTTATTATTAATTTAACTGCAAATTAAATTTCAAATTTAACTGCAAATTTAATTTCTAATTTAACTGCAAATTTTATTTCTAATTTAACTGAAAATTAAATTTCGAATTTAATTTTTTGTAGTACCTCGATAAGTGACTATCAGTATTTTGATATTAGATTTTCTTTTTAATTTATAAAAAATATTCCATTTATTTAATTTATTTGTGGTTGTTTTTCCTAATATTTGCCTGTGTAATGAATGCTAGGGCTGGCAGCAGAGCAGCAGAGAAACAGATAATGCTACAGCAGGAGAGAACTACCGATGGAACAGTGGGAGAAGTACAAGGCTACAGCCAGCACAGGAGATAGTTATCCTTCAGAGCAGCAGTGAAGGCGAGCAGAAAGAGAACGTAAGCCAACAAAGACTATAGAATGAAATTAATACATTTGACCAGATGATAGGAGCGTCCAGCAGTGGAGCCCTTGATAGAAGATGGCTGCCTGTCTGTCTGTCCCGTTTTAAGGACTAAATAGTTGCACTTATATGTCGATGGTGAAATAAAACCCACAGACACGTGTGTGGGTAGGCCGGCCCTTCGACAGTGGCCTCGTAATTGAGCCCAAAGTTTTCTCCACAAGCACACATTGTCAATTGTAAAGTGCACACGCACACAAACAGGATGTGGATGTGGATGTGGATGTGGATTGGTGTGGGATGTGGCTGTGGCTGCCAAGGATATGTAAGCCCCAAAGTCTTCCACTTGGCCATAACTCCAAATTGGCCATTCGATATGGTTACTTAAAGGGTAATTAAATTAACTGCCGCACAGCAGTGGCACAGAGTACGAAAACACAGGCAGTAAATGCAGCAGCAGTAACAACAGTAGCAGCAGCCGCCTCACCAGGGTGTCCTCGTTGACATCCTTCCAAACGGGAGGCGCGGCGCAGCAGACAAACAAAAGGAACACGCGGCAGGATAAAATATATCTAGATTTCTTTTTCCATATACAACGTGGAATATGCATATTTCATTATGACTGGAAACTTTAGGGGTTGTGGCAATGAAGGGGTTCCGGTTTTGGGTTTCGGTTTTCGGTTTTGGGTTTTGGGTTCTCCTTCGGGGTGTTTGCTTTATCGCGTGCCAAATCATCGTTATGATTGCGCCCTCTCCTCGGAGGACAGCGTTGCCTTTTTTTTGTGGGATTGATGATCACATCATGATTAAAATATATTTACTGCTCATTTTTTTTGTATGGAGTGGAGGGGTCTAATGATTGTGTTGATTAATTATGAATCAATTACATTGTAAAAAGATAGCCCTAGATGGATCTTCCTATCTGTTTCGGCTGTGGGGAAGGTGGCAAAAAGTGTAGCAAATCAAATTTGTTATGGTCTGAGGGTATTATGGTTGTGAAAGGAATTTCGAATTATATGTGAAATGATTTGATTAATGATTGCCAAGACCATGAAAAATGTCTATGCTGTTTGATAATTTCTAGAACAAGAATAATGGAATTTAAATGATTAAATGACAATTTTCAGGTGTTTTAAAATAATTAATTGTATTTAAATTGTATTAAAAATGCACAGAGCATATTTTATTTAAAAACTAAATTTTTGAAACGATTCCAGTAAAGAAAATAAACTTACTTTGCTTCATTAATTGACGAATTATCATATTTCATGCCCCTAAAATTTATTCCTTAACAATTACGTCAGAAAAATATGAAAAATAAAAGTTTTACTTTCAAAAGTTTCTGCAACATTATGCAATATGGTAAGAAACTAAAACTGAACAATAAAGCAATACCTTTTGTCCTAAAAACATGAAGTTCCCAAGGAGTTCCTCTTTGCCAACTGTTTGATTCGATTACAGGAATCTTTCTCGGCACTGCCAAACTTTATTCAAATGAAAAACAAAAAAGTGGCAAACAACTGCCAAGAAGGACCCTATCCAGAGCCCAGAGCATTGGAGCCCAAGAAACCTGACCAATTAAAAGTAAACAAAAATTTAATTATGCATCTCGCAAAAAGCTGCACGTAGAGCAAGGGGACCAAGGGGAACAAGAGAAGAAAGCTGCAATTGAATTAGGCAGAGAAAGAGAAGATGGAGATGGAGCCCAGCTACAAAACATTTCACCAATGTGGCCAGACTTCTTAAAAGAAAATGGAAATGGAGCAGGCAGTGGGCAGCGGGCAGCGGGGAGGGTGGGGAGCAGGGAGAAGATGGCGGACCATTCAAGTGCGGCGAATTGAATTTCTCATTCAACCAAAGCCAAAAAATGAAGGTGCCACAGAGACAGAGAGCGAGCGAGCGAGCGAGCGAGAGAGAGAGAGAGGGCGGTAGATGAATGTGTGGGGGGTGGTTTCGACCCTCCGTCGCCCCCAAAAAATTATAGTCAAAAGGAAATTTGATTTTGCAAACTCATGCACACAGACGCAGGCACAGATACAGACACCCATACAGCTGCAGTGTTGTGCTCCTGTAATTGAATTGAGCGCCGAAAAGCGCGCCACGAAAAATGGCACAAGGAACAGCAGCGGCAGCAGCAGGACCAAAGAGAAGGCGGTGAGTGGGCAGAAGCAGAACCACAAAAGGCTGTAAAGAACAGAACACACACACATACAGACACACACACACACGCATATAAAAAACCAACAATGGCCTGGGCTAATAAAATAAACGAAAAGCCTTTGTAAGCAAATTGAAAATATAAACAAACGAAAATTGATAAAGAACAGTGGAGAAAAAAGTAACCAACAACAACAAAAACAAAAAGAAGGGAATAAAGGCACACAAAAAAAGTAACCAACAAAAAAATGAAAGAAAAACAACGACAGAGAGAAAAGCTAGAAAAAGGCAGGAAAAATGGTCAGAGCCATGGCAAAAACTCACACACACACACACACACACACACACATAAACACACAACAATAGCATAAACAAAAGGCTCGGACACACATACACTTATAGAGCGGAAAAAAAGTCAACAAAAAATGGTCGAAAAAACCAAACAACAAACAAAAGCCAATTCACAATTGAAAAATGCATAACAACAAAGTTTTCTTCTTCTCTATACATATAACAATGAAAGGAGAACGAACACACACACAAACACACACACACAGACACCCACACATAGAAACCAATTTATACGAAAATAAACAAAATGGCTGCTACAAAGGAGGAGATTCTAGTGGGTGGGGGGGGACTAGGGACTGCAATAACAACAATTCGATTAAAACTTTTCCACACTAAAATGAGCGCAAATTAAAGAAAAACAAGAAGGGATGTGCTGCAGAATGGAAAGTAAAACATAGGGATACCCTTTGAAGATATAATCTATGGCCCAGAAGATTCAAAAGAGAATATAGAGAAGACTATGATATAGAAGATATAGAATAAGCACAGAAATGAGTACTGCAGAAGAGATATATAATTCCTATTGTTATACTCGATAAAGTGGTCAGATTTATGTAAATGAAATATAGCAGAAATAACTATAACTATAATTTGTAAAATTTAATGAGATTATTCTCAGCTTAGGAAAATTATTTCTTTATGAATAATTTGTTGTTTGCATTTTCGTTATATTTTATTATTAATTTGAATTTATTTATTCAAGTTTATTCGTAGACTAATTTTGTTTACGGTTTAGTAGTGCTCTATTCTTTAGGTTTTCCACTTATATTCTGTGTAAATCAAAAATAAGTGCCAAGGCATAACTTAAAAATTTTTGAAGCCGTTTTAATTGAAACGAACAGACAGACATGCGCCAAAATCTCCCCAAAACCATAATACCCTCTCCAGAAATATTTTGTATATTGAGAGGAAACCAACGCCAAAGAAATAACTGAGAATTCGATATTAAAGTTTCATTTTGAAATTAAAGCCAACAAAAAGCAGCAGCAGCAGCAGGCCAGGCCCCATAAAAAGTGTTTCAGAGTGTTGAAAGGCACAACAACAATCGTTACAGCTACACAGCCATATATCCTCTATATGTGTGTGTATCCTACGGAGTATATATCCCTTTTTGGTGCGACTTTCCTGGCCGTTACGTTTGACGTAGCGACAACGATTAACGTTGCGGCTAAACGCAAAGGGAGGCGGCAGAGCAGCTCGCTGCGCTGCGACAGAGTGGTCTTTATGTGTGCGTGTGTGTGTGTGTGTGTCTGCGTATGCCATCCCACTCGCACAGCAGCTGTGACACGCCCCTCACACACACTGGAAGGCAAGTGAGAGTGGTAGAGTGGGATGGCACTATGGCACACACACACCCCCGTATAGCTGGCCCTTTCTGGCCTGTACACATTTTCGAACTGGATTTTCGAAATGGTGAAATTTCCCCTCTTTTTCCAGAAGTTAACTTGTAGTTTGGGAATTTTACTGTTTTCGTGTGTTTTGTGTGTGTGTGTTTTGCTTTGTTGTTGTTTTTGTTGTTGCACTCACTTGATGAGGTCCGGTAGGCGTTCCGGCACTTTGGGGTGGGTGTCCTTCTTTATGTAGTTCGAGGAGAGCGCCTCCGTGCAGGCCATCATTAGCTCGGTGGATAACTCAACCGGATGTTGTGGTGATTTTTCTTCGGGAAACTGCGGAACAAGAGCGAACGAAAATCGAAAAGAAAATCAGAGAGATTCGAACAAATTAAAAATAAATTCGAGTACACAATTGTTGCATGCTTTTTTCGCTTGTATCGAAAATGGTGTAGAAAGGGTAGGAGGTGGAGGAGGAGGAGGAAGAGCAGCAGAAGCGCCTGCCTGGTGGATGTCAAGTGAAATCTCTCGTTTCGTGTTTAAATTAATTGACAATTTAAACAGCAACAAATAACATTGAAAAAGAAAGACATTCCACATCCATCAAAAATGTTAATTGATGTTTCTACTTCTCTTTCTGAATCTATCCCCCACTCACTCACGCACTCTCCACCCAAACAGTTACTGTTACTTTTTTCATTCTGTTGCTCCTTGTGCTTGCGCTTCATCCTCTTATTCTTCATTACATGACAAGCGGCGCGCGCGCTGATCCATCAAACAAAAGGTGAGAGAAGGGGCAGAGGAGAAGGCCAGAAGGAGTGTAACGGTGGGAAGAGAAGCGACGGAGAAGTGAAGTACCAGGGTAGAGAGAGGTGGTAGGCACAGAGGTGAGCGACAATAAACACGAGCCAAAAAGGAACTCCACAAAGTGCGATGCGCAGTAAACATTTTGATACCCTCTATGCGGGGGGTATGACACTTATTCGGAGCAGTTTAAAAAATCGTAAAAGGTTTAAGAAAAATGAACTGCCATTAAGCCGAACCTAACCTTTCACATACTTCTAGAAAATGTTTCACAATTCTCAACTTTTTTCTACAGGCAGAAACCACTGCGATCGGAAAACTATTACTTATATTATATATACATTTCATGGAAATGCGAATAATTATCAAATTAATTTCATAGAATAAATTCTCTTCACAGAAAATAGAGAGTTTGGGAATAGAGAGACATATTGACATTCATTAATAAATTTAATCGAAAACTAACACAAAAACGGATCACTATCCCTAACCAAAAATTTCATCAAAATATTTCATCTGCAAGGGTCTGTAATCTTCGACTCCCCCAAGCTACCCTTCACTTCTTGTTATGGAATAAAATATACAACAAAAATTATACAAAAAAAATATACGAAAAATAAAAATATAAACCGAGGTGAAGAGCAACGTTTATTGGGTGGGAGAGTGGCTTTTTATGCCATTTAACGATTGATTTAACAGCAGCCGCAAAATATACATATAAACATTTTACACGCTGACAAATTGGCCAGAAAGGGAACAACAGAGGTAGAGAGAGAGAGAGAGAGAGAGAGAGAGAGAGAGGTCCACAGGGTACACAGAGCTAGTGCTTAAAAATTGATAGGCCAAGCTGACAGCGCCCCAAGGCCCGTTCCGTCCCGGCGGCCAGTAAATAAAATTCAAATAAAAATGCCAAACAAACAAAAGGCAGCGCCAAATAAAAGCGTCAAAGAAATGGCAAATAAACAACGCGATCCAAACGAGCCAGCGGACAGAAGAGCAGCCAGTGAGCGGGCAGGGACGGACAACGGGGCAAAAACAAAAGTCGAAATAAAACATAAACTTTAAACAAATGGTAGGGGCACAAGAGAGAGGCCAGAGAGTAGAGGGAAGCGATGACTAGTAAATGCTCTAACTAAGCGGAATAACCGATTCAGGATATTGATTTCTACATATATAATAAATGCATACATATATCCCGGACATACATACAGAGGGACAAACCAATCTAAACTAAGATCGCTTAATCTAGCTTGCACATCAGCAAGTATTTCCCAATACTTTTCTAGTAATGTTTTCTTAAGCTCTGGCATACCTACAAAAGGAGTCACAAACTGACTGAAAATGCCTCGAGACCCTTGGCGTTACGGGGCTGTGACATTTTCCATAGGTTAAAGACAGACAGAGAGACATAAACGCGGCCAAGTGTTAAGTGGCTGCTGGGCAGGACTATAACGCGAGCCAAGTACGAGGATATACATACTATATGTGTGTGTGTGGGCATGGGCCTGGGGAATTGCCAGTTGCCAACTTCTTGCCAGTCTCCTGCCTGGCTGCAGCGACTGCCTGGCGACACTTTTATTGGTGTGGAGCAAGCAGCAAGCCGCGCTTGGGTGGCACGAAGTTTCCTCTCGCCAAAGTTTCTTTTGTGTATTGTATGGGATTGTGTGTGTGTGTGTGTGTGTGTGGGATTACCTGCAGGTTCTTGTTGATGGCATCGAGCAGAGCGGCTATGGAATTACCCAGCAGACCGTGACGTGCTATCTGGGGACACAAGGAGCAGGCATTCCTATAGAGCTGCACCGCCAAATAGACAGATCTGAAAGCGAACAAAGGATTATTCTCTGCACATTGGACGATATATGTATATATGGATGGGGGGAGGCACACTGACTTGATGGAGACCTCGGTGTTTTGTTTGAGGCCCTCGGTAATCACATGATTGGTCAATATGCCCAGGGCGTCCATGCAAAGGAAGGCGTGGAAATCGCATGTCTGTGCCTTGGGCAGGACGCGCAGCAGGTTGCCCAAGGTCCGCTCCATGCCCTGCGGCCCGCCGCCCTTGATGATCATATTCAGCAGCTTTGGCACCGTGCTGTCGCGCTTCACGTAGGCGGGCGTGGCTTCCATGCTCTCCAAATACTCAGCGGCACTGAAAGGACAACAAACAGGAGCCTATTAGCCATTGAATCCTTTGGATTAATACCCGCTCCAAAGTACCTCTGACTCATTCGCTGCTTCAACTTCTTCATTTTCTTCTTGTAGCTGCGTGAATGACCGCCCGTTCCACCCATTTCGGAACGGGTGGACGACATGTCCCCATCCTCGTTGTTGCTGGTATTGTTGGGGGCATCGTCCGTGTCCTCCTGGTCGCCACGCCCATCCTCTGGCTGGCGCGTGGGCATGGTCAGCTCGAGGGCCCTCTGGCGTATGTGCTCGATGTTCTCCTCGTGACGGCGTGCCGACTCGACCTGTTTCTGCTGGATCTTCCGCTGCAGCTCCTCGGTGGTCTGCTGCTGCTGCACCTGAAGCGCCAGCAGACGCTCCTCCCGATCGCGGGCCTTCTCGCGGGCCAGAGCCTGACGCTGGCGCTCCTTTTGCTCCTGCATCTTGCCAATGCGCTGCTCCTTCTCCAGTCGCGTCTCGTTCATCTTCTCGAGCTTCAGCTGACGCTCCTTTTCCAGCGCCTGGCGACGTCGCTCGACGGCCGCTTCCTTGGCCAGCTTCTCCTCCACCCGCTTCTGGCGTTCCTGCTCGAGTTCCTGGAGCCTGCCTTCGATCTCCTTGGAGGACTCGAGCATGTCCAGTCGCTTGTTCTGGGCTTCCATGTTCTTGATAAAGGTGATCTCCTTCAGCTTCTTGTCCTCGTCGTGCGCCTTCACAATGATCTGCTTGAGATAGTTCTCCCGATTCTCGGCTGCCCGCTGCAGGCGGCCCTGCATCTTCAGGCGCTTGTCCTCGATCAGCTGCTTCTTGGCCGCCTTCACGTCCTCGACGCGATCGAAGAGCTGCTGCAGCTTGGCCGCCTTCTCCTGCTGCAGGACAATCCGCTTCTGATGCGCCCGTGCCTGCTTCGCCTGGTACTTCTTGAGCGTCTCCTGCAGCGAGCGACGACGCGACGGTGACGATAGCTTCTGGTGCAGCTCCTGGGCACGGCCCGGATGACGGGCCACATACGCCTGCAGGGTGGCCAAGGCCTCTTCGCGCTCGTTCCACGACATGTCCGAGAGCAGCGCCTGATAGCGCAGCTCCAGACTGGCATTCTCATCGTCGCTCATTGTCACAAAGACAGCGGCATCGTCGCCGCCCAAGAGATCCTCCGGCTCCAGATCCAGCTGCACCTCGCAGTCCGTCTCATCCGTCTCCGTGTCCACATCGATTTCCGTTTGCTCCAGTTCGCGTATCTGCCGCTCCAGGGACTCCTGCTCTTCCACCAGAATGCGCTCATCGCGCTCCTCCTCGTTGTCGTCGGTGTTCTGCTCGTCGTTCTCATCGCAGGCACTCAGCGTATTGGCCTCCGGCTTGAGGCAACCATTGAGCAGATTCGGCTGATTCACGCTCACGTACAGCTCCCCAATGGTCTTGGAAAACTCGCAATTGGTTTGAATCTTGATGTCAATCTTGTGGTGTTCATCGGTGGAGACTGCAAAGGAAAGAGAGAGAGGGATCAGAAAATGCACTGCAAGCCAATTAAAATAAAAACTCGGCTCGGCTCTGCTTACATTCCACCACAGTGTCCACCGAGGATGTGGAGCCATTGTCCTGGTCGTGCTCCTTCTGCTGCTGCTTGCGCAGAGCATTCTTCTCGCTGCGCATGTACTCCTTGTGCAGCGATGTCATCTTGAGTCCCGTGAGATCCGATTTCTGTCTTTTAATGGTGGAAGCTCGTGCGGCCGCACAGACGTTGTCTGTGGCCGGCAGGCTGCTGCGTGCGCCACCTGCAGAGGCAGAGGCAGAGGCGGTGGCCTTCTCCTGCTTTTCTGGCTTCCTTGCGGGCGCTTTTAGTGGCGGAAAAGAGTTGACTTTCGCTTTGGCATTCTTGATCTCTGGTCGTGTGCCTGCTGCGGCTGCTGTCATACTCGTTTTGGCCGGTGCTGCCTTGCCTTTGGCTGCTGCCGCTGCTGCCTCTTTGGTGGCTGTTGTGGTCTTTGCTGTTTGCGGAATGGATTTGCTTGCTTTTGCCCTTTGCTGCTGCTGCTGCTGCTTCTCCTTGTCCTCCTTCTCGCGCTGCTGCTCGTTGAGAAGCGCCAGCGTGGGCAGACTGGCATAGCCTGTGGGCTGATTGAATCGATTCGCCCAGTGCATGCTGCTCCTGCGGCGATTCTTCACCGTCAGCCAGCCATCGTTGGCATCTGCCTTCTGCTGCAGCTGCTTGGGCTCGGAATGTCTATCCTCCAGCTTCAGAGTGCTCCGCGAGCTGCTGAGCTGCTCGTTGCTGGCCTTGAGGGTGGAAGTGGAGCTGCCTATATCCTCGCGGCTGCTCACCTTCGAACTTCCCGCATTGCGTCGCTGTGGCGCGATCAGCGTGGTGGACGACCGCTTGGGCAGGGCCTTGGAGAGCGGAGCAACCGCCTGCTGGTTGCCATTGGCCTTTTCATTCATTTCCAGCATCGTGCGCGAACGTGCCGACAGCCTGGAGGCCACATTGTTGGGCGGACCATAGCATTCGGTCTTGCTGGACGGTCGCGGCGGTGGCGGGGCCGCACTGCGTCCAGTTTTGGCGGCCATCGGTGCTGCTTTGACTCCACGACGAATGCCATTTATACCGGCAGCGGGGGCAGCAGCAGGAGCTGCTTTCGTGGTACTGCTTGTGGGTTTCGCTGGCACCGCAGCAGCCTTGGCATTCAGTGTTACAGCTGCCGTGGCACTCATGCCCTTCTTCACTGGACGATTCAGCACACTGGAGTACTTCAGGGGACTGCTCTGCACCCCGCTGATGGTCGGCACCGGTGGCTGGGGTTTCTTGAACAGCTCCACCACTGGCTTCACCACTGTGCTGGGCGGTGTGGGCTCTTTGTTGGCCTGCTCGGCAAGGAGTGCATTCTCCATGAGCTCCAGCGAGGCCACAGTCATCTGCAGCGCTGTGGGTTCCGCCACTTTGGAGGGTGGCGGTTGTGGCTGATCCTTCTCTGTGCTCTCTGTGGGTGGCTGTACTGCCTCTGGTTTTGTGTCTTTTTCGGCAGCTTCTGCTGGAATGGGTTCTTTTTTAGCGGCTTCTACTTCGGTTTCAGCGGCTGATTCATCGATTTCGGCGGCTGTTTCTTCTTCGATTTCAGCTGCTTCTGCCTCCGCTTTGGCTGCCGCCGCTTCACGTTCCTCTGCCTCACGCTGCTCTGCCTCCAGGCGCATCTTCTCGCGCACATCGGCCAGCGTGAGATGCGGATCCTCTAGATCCGTCTGCGAGTACTGAGTGTTTAGCTGCACATAGGTTTTGTCGTTGCTCAAGTCCAAGGGTCCCTCCGCTGTCGCCTCCATGGGATCCGACTGGGCCGATCCCTGGGTGGCGCGCTTGCTGCTGGCAAACAGCTCGCGGACATTCAGACGCATGGCCCCGCGCGGCATTTGATCGTAGGCACGCAGCAGCTTCTTGGGCGACACCTGGCCATCGTAGCAGGGCGACGTCTTGCCCGACTGGCAGCCGCCAAACAGAGCGGGACTCGACTTGCCCGAGTTGTTGGGACTGCAGAGGCTCTTGGTGCGCACTCGCGGCGTGGGATTGCTCTTGCGCACCTCCCACGCCAGGCTGTGGGGGCGCTGCTGCAGCGGACGCGACTCATAGTCCCAGGAGACCTTGAACCACTCGCTGAGCGCCTTGAAGTCCCGCACGTAGTTCTCCAGCACGAGGATCGTCTCCTGGCAGCTGGATATGTTCTCGTAGCACTCGACCGTCTGGTAGATCTCGTTGACTGCCCGCTGCAGATTGCCGAAGAGCAGTGCCCAGTAGCGGGCCTGCAGCTCGGACTTCTTGTCACGCCCCGTGGAGGCGCTGCGCACGCGCGGACCCGATAGGCTGTGCTCCGCGGACTTGATCCGCACCGAGGGCGATGTGGGCGACTGGCAGCTCTTGGGCGTGCCCAGGGGCGACTTGGGCGGCGCCATCGGTGGCTTGCGGTAGCCTGAAAGAGAGAACATTTAGGTTTCAAAGTGTCCACATCGAAAAGATTCCACTTACAGTCACCGTTTATAATGACGCCTCCGCTTGTTGTGGTGTCGCCACCGGCACCGCCTCCGCCTCCGCTGGCCATCGAATTTGTCGATGTCTCGTCGCAAAACTGGTAGACGAGCAGATTCTTCGCCTCGCGCCCCTCCCGACTCAATACCTCTCGCATTTCCATTGTTTTTTCGAGTTCTCTTGCCAAAAGCAGCGCAGCTGGCGTGCCGCAAACACGGCACGACCCACGCAACGGACCTGCAGCTGTTCACGCAACTTTTCCTTTGGTCCTCGCCAACAGGTTAGAGGCGTCTCTGCGCGATGGCTCCCAGTGCCGTACGCCTGAAACACTGCCGTACAGTGGGTTTTTAATTGATTATTCCTTTGTTTTTCGGTTTAAATCTGTTATGTCGTTTCTGTTGTAGCTGTTGTTGTAGCTGTCGCCCTGTGTGCTGCAATATTTCGCAATGCCAGCAGCAAGCAGCATCTTTGTTTCAAAGGCGGCGGCCGACAGTGTCGCTGCCGCACATTCTAAACGGCACTTTAATGTCAATTTATTATATGTCTCTCTGCCCCCACGCACAACACAGTGTTTTGGTTGTATTTTTGCTCTGAGTTTCAATTTTAAACTTGTATAAACCAAAAACCAAGAATTTGCAACCAGCGCCAGCTGAGCTCTAGAGCTGCATTGCAGTAAGTATCGATGTGCCATCGGTAACATACACTCGATAGTTGGCGATATTTTGCTATCATCGCTAGTTTTGTGCCAAAATTCATCAATTTGTTTACAGAAGTTTGATTTACACGAGACCTGGCATACCAGGGCCAAGAGGAACCAGCCCGAACAATACCAACTATTTGTTGATTTGAATGCAAATTAAAATGTACAATGTGATAAACACAATTGGCTGTTTCTTTCAAAAGTGCGCGCTCTCAAAAGCTTCAGCTGACAGCAAGCTCGTGAACCTGAAAGCTCTCAGGTGAGTTTCAGAATTGTTACTGCTGGAGGGGAAAAGCTATGTATGAGAATGGAAATTGTTTCTGGTCTTAAAAGCAAAGCTATGCTGCGCGCCTGCTACTATTCCGGTCTAAATCTAAATGATGCTGCTCACTGCTCTAGTTTGTTCGAATTGCCATGCTCACAGTTAATAGAATGTTTATTTTTCTGCCTAGTGTATATTGCTTATATTTAGTTGTTGCCACTCTCGCCGTATTCGCAATGGCATTTTATTTACGAATTTAAATGAGTGCAATACTCGAGTTAACCAACACTCGCCCCATTTTCGAAACGAAACTCACTTGAGCCACACAATTTCGATTCATGGACTCTAAATAACAGGCTCACAGCATAACAAGTACGCGTTTATGTATGTGTACGTGTACGTGTACGTTTTGGATTTTTGCTCATTTGCTTTGTGAGTGTGTGTGGGCGGAGGGGGGAAAAAGTTTGTTTGGAAAGAGCTTTGCCGTTACACTGCAGGATTTTTGATATTACTTAGCAATCAAACAAAAAAAAAAACACCATTTTGCTCAATGTGATATATGTACACTGTACAGCCATCAGTTTAAAATTTCTTGACGGAAAAAGTACATTTCATAGCCATAAATAATGTGTCGTGTATAAAGAGTACTGCAATTTCTAACAGTGCATAACCAATGAGCTTGCATATCATATTTTTGAGCAATTATATTACGACGAAGTAAACTTTTGAGCCTCATACTTGTATCCCATTTCGAGCATTTGTTATGAGTGGAGCACCGTTTTGACAATTGAGTGAGTGGGGTGGATAGACCACAGACTCCACTTGACCCCGTTCGAGTGCATTTTTTGTTACCTTCGTTGAGTTCAAGCGACAGGATAGCAGCAATTCAAACAGAGCAGAGCCAAACGGAATTTGCCAAAAATTCCACTCGACATGACCTTTCTCTGACATTAGCTCTACCCTCTCTCTCTCTCTCTCTCTGCATCCCTCTCACATACAATGGGCTACTTTGTGTGAAAGAGAGACGGCAAGCGCGTGTGGGATGCCTGGAAGCATGAAAAAATCCTTGAACATATTGATGAGACCAGGAGTGCAGTAGTCAGAGCTGCACCATGAGTCTCATTATCAGCAATCGGTGCAGAGGAACAAACTGCAGAGCAGCGCAGAGGAACGGAACGGAACGGATGGGCCACAGATGGACCATTAGAAGAAGTGGATGAGGGAGGCACCGCAGCGGAGGAAGTGGCTCGAGTGTGTGCCTGGCCTCGGCTTAGACATTTCTTGCAGCTTCCTCAAGGCCGCACAGTAGGCTTCAACATTTAAATCGAACACAATTTGCAATGTCGTAAGATTTTAGATTGTTGCAGGTGCCTTTCGTTTCTTCTACAAAAATGATTAGTTACTTTGGCCTGCAAGTGCTCTTTGGTCCGCTGCTCTATAGCATAAAGATGACCTCCACTCTGTTGTCGTGCATTGGAAACTTTCTGCAGTGCCTCTGGCTGCCACCTTTGAGGCATGCTTAGTTCATGGCTGTGCTGTGCATGCCAGCTAAATCTTCAATCAAATCAGGAGTAAACATTTTTGGCAAAATAAATTTAAAATTCACTTTGCAAATTTTTACGGATTTTATTTTGCGGCGGCGTAAGTCATTAAATGCAATTATTGCTTCATTCAGTATAATTTTCGAATGGATAATGAATCACCGATCTCCACACATATTTGATCACTTTTGCCATATGCAATCCACAGTGCCCGAAGAAACCTTACTAAGGAGAGGCCAAGTGCTGGTCAGGTTGCAGATGAAGCCAGACCTGGCCAAAGGAATGCGAAGCCAACAGACTGGATGGACGGGACGGACGGCCGAATGAAGAAGATGTTAACCCACAGGCGGCGGAGCAGGACCCGGGACCAGTCGATCAGTAGGAAGGGGCAGCCACAGGAGTGGGGGCCTGGGTCTGAGGCCCAGAAGAAGCGTAAAGAGCAACAACAGCAGCATAAGCAAAACGACCAAACTAAGAGATGAAGGAACGGAAGAGCACCAACGACAACGACCCTGGGAGCAAATTCAATGCAATAATACAAAAAAAATATTGCACAAAAGATAACTTGGACGCGCCGATTTTGATATACTCTTGCAACAATAAATAAAAGAATGGTAATTATTCTGTAATTTAAGAATTATATTAACTTTAGGGGAAAGCGATGAAAAGTAGAAGATTTCGAATGGGTTTATAATTATAGTTATTTGGTTTAAGAATTTCTAGCATTTTCTATTTGAAATTTACTTTAAAAATCTGGTGAAATGGCTGTATGTAATAAGCTGTGTGTGCACAGTGTGTACGCAATAAGCTGTGTATGTGCATAGCTGCTTATGAAATTTCAGCATCAGCTGTGTACCAAAAAAAGAAATGCAGGTAAATTTAAGTTAGTTGATGCATTTTTTTACATATTAGCTAATATAGTTTTTCGATCCTGATCATATAGAGAAATGCATCGCAATCATTTTCGTAGAAATACTCTGAAAGTGTATCAAAGATGTGTCTGCGTTGTGGACAACTTGTGGTGTGTCTGTCCTCTCTTCACCCTCCTCCTCCTCCGATGCTGCTTCTGCCCCTTCTTCGTGTGGGAAAATTCAGGCCGTGGGAATTACATGTGAAATTTCGATGGTGTGTGCGAACAGGCGACCAGGAATGACAGCAAAGCGGCAGCAGGCAGAGAGCTTGCAGAAAAAGAACGACAGCCAGCACCAGCGCAGACATACATATGTACACCCTGACCACTCTGTCCCATTCCATCCCGTGCCATTCGTTCCCCAACGGACAGCATTCTAAGCAGCGGGGGAGGAGAGCGAGAATTATGGGAGAGAGAGAGAGAAAAAAAGAGTGCATTGAAGGGCTTCATAGTGGATGGCTGATTATGCTCTCTCTCTGTCTCTCTCTCTCGCTGTGAGTGTGCCGGTCCCTTATGTTGATGGAGGCTCTCTTCCGCGCGGTGTTTGTGCAACATTTTGCGGCAACCGCAGCCAGCGCGCACAGATTTTAACGGAACAATTTTGAATAGGCGAACAGGCCAAAAAGCAGTACCATCCTGGTGCAGCATGTTGCATGCTACCTACTTGGAATTGATTATCCGAACGAGTCCCAGAGCCATGGAGGAGTTTGCCTGCCGCCAGATTTTTTTTTCAGCTAACAAAGGGCGCGCTCTGACAAAGCACAGCCAAATATGTAGCAGCCGGGGCCCGCCTGCGGCCATCATTAGGGTAGAAGGTTTCGTTTCGATTAGAAATTGCAGCAGGAACGCAGCAAGCTGCAGCAGGTAACCTTGCGTGGCCAGCCATTGTCTCGCGTTCCCCATTCCTTGGGCCCATTCCCAATCCGTAAAGGGAACAAACACAGCAGAAGGCAGCAGAATGAAACAACATAAAAAAAAAAAAAACGAACAAAAGAGAATCAGGGAACACTGCAGAAATCCGGCTAGCACCGATGTCGGAGATACTCTTAAGGGAAGTTGGTTCCCTAATGGATATGCAAAGCGGTACACGAGGATTCCACCAAACAAGTTCAAACTAATCCTAACAGTGCATTCAATTGGATATATGTACGTAATTAGCTGTGTGTGCACATACATATGTATGTAGGTGCGTATGTAATTAGCTGTGTACGAACAAAACTTTATTTCGCAACAAAACCAATATCCGATTGGGTGAATGTAATTAGCTTCGTGGGCGTGCATGTAATTAGCTGTGTATGAACAGAGTTGCGTGTGACGGGCGTGTTCCCTGCTTCACCCTCCTTCTGCTCAAGCTAAAACACTCTTTTTTAAAAAGCAGTGTATAACCAGCCAGCTTATGTTGGGGCCCTTTCTGCTGAAACAGAAGAACCAGCAGCGGCAACAAGAACTTCTTTATTTATAGCCAACCCAGACATGGGGAATAATGGGAATGGGGTGGGGTGGGGCAGGGGTAAAGATGGGAACAAAATCGGGAATGGCAAAAGCCAAAAGAAGATGGCAAGAACAGAACTTTACAAACTGCAGTTGTAGTTGTAGACACTCGTATGTGTGTGAGGATTTCTGAGTGTGAATCGGGGGTACCTACTTTTGATACCCCTTAGAGAGAATATAAATTCCAAAACCTAAGCAACATTTTCTGATAATTAATTCTACTAAAAAGCGACACATTCCAACATGCAAGCAAACACAATACAGAAACAGGGCACACAAAGGCAGGAGGAGGAAGCTTCTGATTCAGAGGATGAGCAGCAGGAATCAGCACCCAGAACTTCGGGAGGAGTGGAGCCTCCTTTGGCCAATGAGGTGGAAAATATATCCGTGTACAATATACCCTTTCCATTGCCAGAACAGACGATTCCAGAACTGTGTCGCGATGAGTTTCTCAAGAACATACTGGGGCCCTACCGGACGGTGGTGGAGAAGAAAAAGCGCACAGAGAATTCGCGCGAGTTGATGTTCCTCGATGATGATGGGCCCGAGAAGACACCCGAGGCACTGGCCATCAGGGAGATGATCCGAAAGACTAGATTGTGGTCCAGCCAGCGCATGACGACGGTGAGCATCATCAAGCGGCGTACGGTGAGGCTGTACGAGCTGACGCTGGCGTGCCAGAAGGCGTCGATTGACTTCATGTTGCCACGCCTGCGCAAGCAACTGGGACTGTTCAGCAATCCCTGGCCTGGCGAGCTCAACGAGGTGCCGAATAATCTGTTTCACTGGTCGGTGGAATACTTCATGCAGCGTCTGTTCATCAATCAATTGTATCTGGATGTGATCCAGCGGGAGCGCTGCTCCAGCGACTTGGATTGCATCAAGTTTCGCACGGATCTGCACGAGATCATATCGCTGTTTCAGGAGGTGCGCGATGACTTTATCGACGGTCGGGACATATGCGAATTTTCCATGAGATTGATACAGTAAGCGGAATCAATTAATCAATCAATTGGGTGATTTTGGTTGGCATTTACTTTGCTTTGCAGCGATGCCAAATACATTACGAACTCGGATTGGATTAATGACATCAACCAGGCGCGCCAATTGCAGGAGGAGCTGCAGTTCAACACCTTTACCAATCCAGAGTCAAGAAACTACCGCAGGAGCACCGATGATCGTCAGTCGAATATAAAAGTCGAATTCGAGCATCATCAGGGTACGTACGAGTATTCCCAGTCGATTCCCATTCTACTTTAAGTGTTCTCTCTGCCTTAGCTGTTGGACCCATTGATCTGCGGTATCGCATCAATTGGATGTACAGCTGCGTGGATCAGAAACTGATGCGACTCCAGGGCAAGGAGGACCTCCTGCAGAACGAATTGACCCAAATAAAGGCCCACATGAACCAGGACGCACTGGTGCATCATAACTCAGATTTTGTGTACGCCTTTCAGATAGATTACTTCAAGAATCAGATCAGGGACTGGGAGGAGAAGCTGGACACGGATCTGGAGAGTGTCGAATTGCTGTGCAATCAAACGCGCAACAATTTGCAAAAGGTCAAGGATGATCTCGTCTTCTACAGGGATCAGCAGGTCATGTTCAAGCGGCGAATAATCGAGGTCAGGGCACAAATTGAGAGGGAGGAACAGGAGCGCATAGCGGAGGCGGTAACTAACTCTAGTTGATCTGACTAAGCCCACGGTAATCTCTGGCACTTTTTTTTTTAGGAAAAACGAGCATTTTCCTTGACTCAGAAATTGCTGCTAAAGCAGAAACGAGCCTCAAAGGATAAGAAAAACAAGAAGAAATTCTAAAGTTTTCGGTAGTGAGGAAAATAGAAAATAGTTTCGTCATTCATTCATTCAATCAATCAATTTATTTATGTTGGCAACCCAAACAAAATAATCAACAAATAATAATAGAAAAAATACATGAACTTAACCCTCAACAGAAGTCGACATTAAAGAAGGGGTGTTGGGTGGGGGATAGGGTAGTGGATAGGGAAACTTAATTCAAACATTTGCCATATCCATTATAGCATATTTCGACAAGCAGACAAATGAAATTACAGGCAAAACGATTCGCGTGTTTTGCCATATGGAAATTGCAGTTTTATGGAATCGAATTATGTGCACTTTAGTCACCGTAGTAACCCTCCCCCCCCCCCCCCCAGCTGCCCACCCTTTGGGGCCACCGATGTATAGTTATTTGTTGCACCTGGCAACCGTGAAAGTTGCCGCATAACTTTGCTTTTGTGCCGAGTAGTTGTTGCCAGGCTGAGCATACTATTTACGCTTAGAAAATAGAGAGAATAGAAATTTATCACAGGCCCAACACAACGGCCGGCCAGCCCAACAGTCGGATTTAGTATTCCCCGCATAATGCCTACAAATCTGCGGCCCACCACCAATGGCAATGCCCCCGAGGACTGGCAAGTGTTTGAGCTCCTGTGCGGCAAAGGAAATGGAAATGGAAATGGATCTGGTTCGGCACAGATGCAGATGTCTACGATATCGCCGCCAGCACACCAACACAGAGTGGCGGCACCCTCCTCCCACCAGGTGAGTCTTTCCTTTTGTCTAAAATTAGTCTCTGGAAAATCGTGTGCCAAACTGCCATATAACTGCGGAGATTTATGTGCTTTGCGTTAATGTGAAATTCGCAATTGAATGACAATGTTGCTCCGGGTCTCTGTTGTTTGTCTGTTGGCTGTGTGTGAAATTTATGCGGTTGTTAGGCAAAATCGTTGCTGTTCTTCCGCGTTAGCAAATGATAACATTTTGGGTGTGGCTGGGGGGGGGGGTGGTATTAGCATAAAAGCGGGTGGATCTAACGGGTTCAACAGTGGGTGCCATGACACGACAGAATGGTTAAGCATACATTGGGGTAAAATAATGAGAATGAGCTAGTTGAGAGCATGCACAACCATGCAGGAGAAGTCTGCGCTTAGAGCCTTACTCTGGAAATTTTCTTTTGAGGATCTATCAAAATTATTTGAGCTTAATTGGGTTAAAAAGTTGAGGCAAAAATAATTCCCTATTTTTATACACAGTTTCTATATATTTAAAGCATATCCAAATTTTTAATATTTATTAATTAATAAATAATTATTAAATAATCCTTATTAAAATCTTCATAGCTTGGCCCTTCATTGATTTCCTTTTTATAATATTTCTGGGAGTATTAATAACACTTTGAACCAATTCTCTGTAGACCCTTTAGTACAGTTTTCTGCACACAATCAAGACATTTTCCTCTTGTGAAAGTTTCCCCTATAATTTGCTTGGCTGCACAATGGCCAATCTTATCGGACATTAAACACATTTTCAGTTCCCATTTGTCTGTACCCCCCACACCCCACAGCGTTGGGCTCTGAAAGTGCAGACAATTGGCCAAAAGTTGCACACCTCATTTTCCGTTTCCGGCCAAAACGAATATTTCCACACTGTGCAGGGCTCCCAAGCCCAGACCCCCCAGACCCCAAAGCTACTCCATGTCGTGTGCGTGAGTCCGTCCGTTCGTTCGTTCTTTCGTTCTTTCGTGTGTATTGCATTTGACTCCACTCCGCCGGCACTTGGTGCCTGGTGAATGACCCAAATAACAGGCACACAACAAACTGCAAAGTTTTCTTTTTCCCCAATGTGTAAACGTGGCTGTTGAGTGGAGCCGCCCTGCCGCTGCCGCTGCCATTGAGCTCGTTTTCACTTGCCACATGCCACATCCATCCCCAATCTATGGAGCATAAATTGCGCGAGCATTGTGTGATGTTATGTTGAGGTAAATTCCGAGGCCTGGCCATGCCCATCCAGTTGTTAGGCAAAAGGTTGTTGGGCTCCTGCAACCCAAAGCCCAATGGCTGCGCCCAGCACAAAGTTCAGTTGGTGCGCGACTCCGGCAACGTTTGGTTGGTGCTGCATTGCAGGTGGGAATCATAGAACAGATAGCTCGCAGTATGCCCAGTGATAATCATTTGCATCACCACCACTTGGGACTGAGTGGTGGCCTGTCGCCGCATCATCATCATTTGGTAGGGTTCCATGGCAGCAAGGAAGCAACGAAGCAGCCCTTAACCACTGATATAACTCTCTCCCCAGTTGGATACATCATGCAGCAGTGCGGGCATCACAGTCACAGAGCATCATCATGGCCTGGATATGACCACCACACTGCGCAGCGAATTGGCGGCGCTCTCCTACAAGAAAGAGCGGCTCACGGGCGAGGTAAGGATAGGCAAGGAGCAGGGTTCTAAAGCACTCACAAATTAAGGCATATTTTTGCCCACACAGCTGGCTGAAACGCGCAGTGCCCTGTGCTCCAAGGAGGTGGACATTGAGAGCCTTCGCTCGCAGGCCGCGCGACAGACGGCGCTCATTGGCTCGCTGCAAAGTCGCCTGCAGAATGCCGAGTCCAGAGAGCAGGCGGTGCAGGCGCGCTGCGACTCCACCATAAACACCGTGCAGCGGGAGAAGCGCAGCTCGGATGAGCGCAACAAGGAGCTCATCGGCAAGATCCAGCACCTGGAGACGCATGTGGCCAGCGAGGAGTCGCAGAAGGAGCAGGCCAAGGCCCAGCTGCACGATCTGCTGCGTCGCCTGAGCATCAGCCTGGGCATGGATGTGTGCGAGAGCACTCAAAGCTCCCATGCCACGCCCGAGTGTGTCGTCTCGCGGGCCGAGGAGGTGATGGTCGAGCTGCAGCGTGCCAAGGCGAAGATCAGCTCCACCTGCGACACGCTCAGCTCCTGCGAGAACGAGCTGCTGAATCTCAAGTCGCTGGCCAACATCGAGAAGCAGCGACTCTCCGCCCAGCTGGACGGCGCCGGGAATCACAACCACGAGCTGGAGGGCCGTTGCCGGCAGTACGAGCGGGATCTGCAGATCCAGCGGGATCGCCTCACCGAGTCGGAGATCAATGGGGAGAAGCTGAAGGAGGAGCTGCGCGGCTTCGAGTCGCGCTGCCATCGCTTGCAGAACAATCTGGACAGGACGCAGGGCGATCGCTTGCAGTTTCTGCGCGGCCTGAGCAATCTGCTGAATGTGCCCGAACCCTGCGAGACTCTCATCAAGGATAAGCTGCGGGAGACCCTCAGCGAGAATCAGGCCATGCATGCGGTGCGGTTTGCTTACTCTAAACTATGACTAATCTCTGACTGACATGCCCTTTCTGCCCCCCCACAGCAAATGCATTCGCTGCGGGATCAGCTGACCAGCGAACACGAGAAGCTCAAGGAGACCCAGCAGTCGACGGAGTGTCGCCTCCGTTCGGGCGAGGCACAGAAATGCGAGCTGTCCGAGCGGCTGGAGAAGTGTCATGCGGAGATACACACACTCCGCAAGGAGCACATGGGCCTGTCGGAGTTCCTGCAGCGACTGGCCAGCGCCATGAACTGGGGCGAGTGCAGCGCGCCGCCTGCCCTGGGGCCAGACACCAATCTGATGGCCGACAATCTGCTGGAGCGAGCCGAGCGCCTGGCGGCGCACTGTGAGCACGAGCTGGGCCACCATCATGGACACCATCGTGGACACACGCCCGACAAGGGCTGCTGTGATCCACATCACGGCCATGGCCATGGCCATGGGCATGGCAAGCTGAGGCGAGAGCGATCCTGCCACGACATCCCCCTGAAGGAGAGCAGCAGCAGCAGCGTCTACAATCTGCAGCGTCGTGTGCGCGTCCTGCGGGAGCAGGTGCAGCGCAGGGATCTCCACTTGGAGCTGCTGCGCCGCAAGCTGGCCATCATCGAGGATGGCGCCCGGGGCAAGTGCATGCTGCAGGGCGAGCGCGACGATGCCGTGTGCCGGGCCAAGAAGGCGGCCAAGCAGGCGGACAAGCTGAGTGCCCAACTGGGCGATGCCCGGTCCCAGATAGCCGAGGTGAAGGCACAGCTGGCGGAGGCGGTGGAGTACAAGATCACCTCGCTGGAGCGGGCACGCAAGATCGATGAGCTGTCCACACAGCTGTGCGACTTGGAGGATGAGAAGACGCGGCTGCTCGCCCAGCTGAGTGCCATGAAGGAGCGGATGAAGGCCGCCTGCGAGTCCAACCAGAATCGCCGATGTCGCGATGAGGCGCTGATCAATGTGAGTGGGGCGAAGATCAGCCCCAATTGAAGATCCTTTAATAGCCTTTTGTTCTTCCCCTTTGCAGTCCATGCGCGACGATGTCAATCGCTTGAGTGCACAGCTCTCGGATGCCAATCAGCGGCTCTCGCATTTGCAATCGTTCCGCACCTCGGTGGCACGCACTCTGCACCTGAGGGATCTGCCCGAGACGGATCTGCTGCATCGCCTGCAGGCCCTGTGCTCCGCCCATCAGGAGTTTACGCTGCTCTCGAAACGCTTTGAGACTGAGACGCCCGTGGGCGATCATCCCTGTCCGCGTTACGATGATCCTGTGCCGCCCACCAGCCACTGTCGAGCGCCCCGTGAGCTCAGCTCTCCGCCGCCCTACCACCACAAGACCACACTCCATCCTCATCCTCATGCCCATGCCCATGCCCATGCCAGCGGGGAGCATCATCATAGTTCGAGCAGTCATGTTCACAATCATCATGGATCGCATGGATCGCATGCGCGACGACAGCGCAGCAAGAGCCGGGATAAGCGACTGCACGATGAGTGCTTCGACACGGATGTGCATCGCAGGCATCATGGCTGCAAGGACGAGCTGCTGGCCACGGGTTCCGGCGGCAGTTGCGACGATGATTACGACTTTAAGAACAAATACTGCTAGGCAAACAGCCACAGCCACAGCCACCCACTCAACTCAACGAACGAATCGAATTATTCAATGCATTTATTGTGTCTCTCGCACCGTCGCGGGGCTTTTTTTTGTTCTTTAATAAATGGAAGAATTTTATTCGAGGATTGTAGGGGTACTTTTGAAAGAAATAATACATTGGAGATCGGTATATAAACACAATCATAGTTGACTTTTCGTATAGAGTTTCGAAACAAATAAAATCGAGAGAGATATTTTCCACTTCAATTTGGATTGAATGTGCTTCCCCAATATAAACCCATTGGAATCTGTGGATCTGTGGAGGCGTCACCCGCAGCGAGCAACAACGAAGGAATTGCAAGCCAAAAGAATTTTCAACCGCGCAAAAGCAACAAATTTGTCATCAAAATTCTGTTCGTAATATTCCTCGGTGTATTACTAATTGTAATGGCTACATATTGTTTTTATTTTTATCTGATAAATCCATCTGCTTTATATAAATGATTTATTTCACAAGGATCCACAGATAAAGTTAATGGCAGGTAGCTACACATCAAAATAAACTTACATGTTAATTGCATTTTGATTTAGATGTTTCCGATTTATCCGTTAATTTCTTTATATATTTGCTACCGCTCAAATTTTAAATTAATTTAATTTAAATTTCAGCCCACAGGCACACTGGCGCCACGTGATGTCTGGGAAGCTACCGCACACCAGCAAAAGCTGGCAGCTATGATACAATAAGAAGCTACCAAAAATGCCCGTAAACTGCTCGATGGCGCTCTGCAAACGAAACGGAAATTTGAAACGAAGAAAAATATTTGTTCTGTGGAATCTGCTAAGCAAATTGGATTTTTTTTTATGCTGGCATGTGGCATGAGCGCATAATAATTTGAAGAGATCCATAAAGATAGAACCTCCTCTGGGCAATCCTGTTCAAAAATTTATGGAAGACACTTTTGATAGCAAGCAAATGGATTGGATGCAACTTTGTTGCAAGCAAAAGGCCTCGGGGATCGGGTCGCTCAACTGCTATAAGCCCCATGCTCCATAGGCAGCGGCAGCGGCTGAGCCTTGGTTGATTGACTTCTCTTGTTATTAAACTGCCCAACCCCCCGCTGCTACTGGACAGCCCCCCCTCACTTTTCTCATGAAAATTATGCAAATAGGAAGAGTGTCAAACGCATTGTGGTGCTGGCTGATGGACCCATCATGGAGGCCTGTCAAATAAATCAAATTTGACTACAATCCAGCCCGGTTTTTCCACCCCATTCCCCAAGTTCAGTGGCGTCTTGCCGGGGGTGAGGAGTTGGGTAGCGGGCAGCGGGGAGCAGGCCAGAAATGGGCGATTAATCAAGAGTTCAGTAAACGCTTTTCAGTGTATCCGAATCCGAATCCGAATGAATCCGAAGAGTCACTGCCAATCAAGATGCATAATTTTTGCATGTGGAATTACACAACACGTGAGCTGTAAGTACTTGCAACATTTACCCATACCCAACCATATGAAGACAGACAGACGTGCCACAGACGACAACAACGACGATTGTCAGAGCAATGAACTTGGACTTCTTCACAGATCGGACGGCACGCTTGACTGGGCAGAGACAGAAGCACTGAAGGGGAGGCGAGGCAGCAGCAGCAACAGCAGCAGTCAGAACAAACCAAAGAGAAGGCAAATATCCAGCAAACATGTTTGGTCTGGTGGGGTGGTGGCAGTGGCAGCCCCACAACTGATTGCCACATGTGTGTGTGTGCTGCTGCTTGTCTCTGGTTCTGGTTGATCTTGCCACATGGGTAAGTACGGCTACGGGCTCGCTACAGGGAGCATATTCGTTTCGCAATTGAGTTCCTTCTGGCTGCCAACAGGTTTAGCTCTTTGCTCTGCACCTCTTCCCCCTTGTGCTGCGAGTCTCTAGCGACTTTTGATCTTTCGCATGAGTCGGAGGAGGCATCCAAAGGGGTGGAGCTGCAGCCACAGTGGAGGAGGAGATGCGCCCATTAGAGCTGCAGAGTCACTCAGGTGTGGCATAAGCTCCAGGAGAAGCCAGCCCAGACTGCAGCCAGAGAGAGAGGATGAAATAGAGAAGCAGACAGCCAGAGCCACATCCAGAGCCTAGCCTATAATTAATATTGTTGTAAATTTGATTTAACACTTCATGGCCGAAAACCAGTTGGCCAATGAAGTCAAAGAACTTAATTCTGGCCACATGGGAGCCATCGCAGCTGCCACTCCAAGGAATGTCTTATCCACGCGGAATTCATTTGCTTCCCTTTGAAATGCATTAATTAATTTACACACGTTTCATTTGCATTTGGTTTGTGTTATTAAATAGTGCAAAAAATGAGCAAAATTAAACATCGTTTGCATGGTAATTAATTTAAGAGATTAAATACAGCCACAAACCCTGCATTTTGTTGCCAATGAAAATAATAATATTTTCAGTTAGCCCATTGGAATATCAAATAAATTATTTCCCTTACCCACAGGCCCATAAACGTTAATTATGGAATAGATACATTTTATTTTATTTTATTTGCATTTGGTTTTTTGCCCGGCCAATCCCTTGAATTTAATTCTACCCTGCACTCGTGTGTGGATTTCCCTGCCATCTTCTGCTCAGCCTCGTTCAATTTCAGAGTCTAATCAACGCAGTTCAGCAATCAAAGGCAAAGTGCACCCAGTGAAAATTCAACTAAAATCAGCAGCCAGACGTGCCAGAGTCTGTGGCATTGATTAAAAATGTGGCTTGCAATTTTAGGCCAATTTAAATTAAATACTGCCACTGCTATGGCTATGGAAGGGGAAAGAAAAGGGAGTGTGTCTTGTCTCTTACTTGGGTGTCACAGAGTTCAAATTAGAGTCCTAAAATACTGATAGCTTTTTTTCATAATATTTACCCTACAAATTAAATTAAGTAAAAATAAATAATAATAATAAATAGTAAATAATAACAAATAATAATAATAAATAAATATTAACTTGAACTTAATAATAAATATAAATAATAATAGTAATAAATAATAATAATAAATAAATAATAATAAATAATAATCATAAATAAATATTAAATTATAATAAATAATAATAATATTAAAACTATTTTAATAAAATAGAAATAAATAGTAAATAATAACAAATAATAATAATAAATAATAATAATAAATAATAATAATAAATAATAATAATAATAAATAATAATAAATACTTTTAGACATTTATACTTAGCCCTTTAAAAGCGAATCACATTAGTCGTTGAATAATTAGTCGTAGCTAAATTAATACTATTACTAATACTAATACTAATCACTCCCAAAAACACTGTAAGTTTCTGTCAGATTTATTTTAGATGCCAATAAAATGTTCACTTTAATTGCAGCTAAAACTGCAAAATGGACAGCAAGGGTCGCCATATTGTAGTCTGTGATAATGGCACTGGATCCGTAAAGTGCGGTCTGGCCGGCACCAATTATCCCGCCCACATCTTTCCCTCGATGGTGGGGCGTCCCATAATCCGGGCAATGAACACGGCAATCGATGTGGCTGGCCTGCAGCTGGACGATGTGATGGTCGGCGATGAGGCACTGCAGCTGCGATCATTGCTGGAGGTGTCCCATCCCATGGAGAACGGTGTGATCCGCCACTGGGAGGACATGTGCCATGTGTGGGACTACACATTCGGGCCAAAGAAGTTGGCCATTGAGCCGACAATCGCGAAGATACTGCTGTCCGAGTCGCCCATGCTGCCGGACCGGGATCGGGAGATGATGCTCGAGGTGATGTTCGAGCGGTACGGCTTTGAGGCGACGTACATGGCCGCACAGGCGGTGCTCACGCTGTACGCCCAGGGTCTGATGACGGGCGTGGTGATCGATGCCGGGGATGGCATGGCGCACATTTGCTCCGTCTACGAGGAGGCTGCCCTGCCACATTTGACCAAGCGCCTGGACGTTTCCGGCCGCAATGTCACGCAGCATCTGATCAAGCTGCTGCTGCAACGGGGCTACGTGTTCAACGGCTCTCCGGACTTTGAGACTGTGCGCCTTATGAAGGAGAAACTGTGCTACATTGGCTGCGACATCGAGCAGGAGCAGCGGCTGGCCGTGGAGACGACAGTGCTGGTGGAGTCCTACCAGCTGCCCGATGGTCGTGTGATCCAGGTGGGCGGCGAGCGCTTCCAGGCGCCCGAAGCTTACTTCCAGCCCCATTTGATCAATATCGAGGGTCCCGGCCTGGCTGAAATGGCCTTCAATGTGATCCAAGCAGCGGACATCGACATACGGCCCATGCTGTTCCGGCACATAGTGCTGGCGGGGGGATCCACCATGCTGCCGGGCTTCCCCAGTCGACTGGAGAGCGATCTGCGGCAGCTGTTTCTGGAGCGAGTGCTGCAAAGCGATGTGGCGAGTATGCCCAAATTTAAGATACGAATTCTGGACACAACAACACGCAAGTACATGGTCTTCACGGGCGGCTCTATTCTGGCCGATGTGACCAAGGATCGGGATGACTTTTGGCTGTCCAAAGGGCAGTACGAGGAGCAGGGTGTCAAAGTGTTGGATAAACTGAAAAAGAGTGCTGCAAAGAAGGAGAAGTGTAAGACGGATTGATAGAGCAGGTAAAAACATAATAAATATTATTTTATTTCAATTCATAAAGGGGCAGAGAAATACACAAAATAAATCAACAGAAAGTGCCATCATTTATCTGAGTGTCAAGTAAGGTTTAGTTGCAAGTTTTTGCACAAGTCTAAGCAAGAGTATATGTACAGTATCTTTGTGGGTCAAAATCATAGCAGCACCCTGCCCACCCAAGGCATAGTTTTCTTGCTACCAAAAACTAGGACACAATATATGGAAATGCCATAGAAAAATGTTAATGTGGACAAGAAAAATCTCAGCTTGATATCACACGCGTGTGCAGAGGCCAAAACAAATATATGCCCAAGCGGAGAGAGAGAGAGAGTGAATTGAGGTAAGAGAAAGGAATGGAAAGGAAAGGTAGCAAGTCGGATGGCAGGCAGGAAGGTCACAAGTGCCTTTAGCTTTAGTGTTGGGTCGCATCCAAATTGTTTACAAATACAGAACACGCGTTGAAAAGCTGCCATAAAGAATGGAATGGCTGGCACAGAGTCCTCCGGGCAGCGCCTTACCTTCTTCGGCCAAGGCATGGTTTCCTTCAGCACAAAAGATTTCAGTAGCAACATCATCATCATCATCATCGTCATCGTCATCATCCTCATCTGGTGAGTGCCTGACTGGCATCGCTGAGATGATTTTAATGCTGTTGATTGTGGGTTTTGGATTGACATTTCTGCCTCTACTATTCGCATATCGGTGTGTGTCTCTATCTGTATCTGGCTGTGACTCTCCCTCCCTTTTCCGTTTGCTGCAGAGTTTCGTCGAGATTTAGCTAAGCCACATGCTTCCGCTTATTGTTTGTTGGTAACAATTAAGCCGCACTTTTGCACCAGTCAACTAAAATAATCAAAATGTTTGCGGCTCACCCAGGCACCCACATCCACATATACCAGAGCACACCGGAACACACACCCTACAAGCGATGCACTGACAGAAATGGATACTTATTTAATGCTACTGTAGCTGGAGCAATTCCGAAGCTGTAATCCTGCCATAACGCATAACGATACCAGGTACTCAGTATAGCTACATATGTACATATATCCATATACTTACATACATATATATGTCTACGACAGTAGTGCAAGACGCAAATCGAAGCTGTTCAGAGCCCAGCAGCTTTAACATTTCAACAGACTGTTAGCGACCTCCATTAACAGTCTGCAAACTGCACCTAGTTACAGCTCACTGTTAGCACGCTCTGAGAGCGGTTGGCGCTCGCTCTCGCGACATGTAAGCTAGATCGTTATCTCTAACGTGCACAGCCAGCTATCAAAACGAAAATATATTGCAGCCAGACTTGTTCTTCGTTCTCATCGTTACTCCTCTATCAACTGCATCCAAACTCCTACAATCAGAAGGCTTGAAATTAAATTCCCATATTTAATCATTTTATTTCAGTGTAGGAATGCACATGTTTGTGTGTGTTTGTGGGTGTGTGTGCGTGGGTGCCGGGTAATCTTTGTGTTGAAACCGAAAGCAAATGCAATTTTGGGAATTTTTTCTCTATTTTTCAGCAAGAGTTGAGAGTTGAGTTGAAAGCTGAGAGATGGCTGATGGTAGACGGGAGGGTGCGGGGGCTGGCTTTGTCCGTGAATTTGCATGTTTTGCCTGGGTTCTCGGAGTTTTGATCCCAGGCAGCTGCATCAAAATCATACAGGGGGATTTGGATTGCTTTACCATTAGCCCCCTGGACCCAGACAATGGCATCAAAAATTCAGCCACATGCAGGGAAATGGCTAATACACACACACACACACAGATACATACATACATACCAAATCGCATTTTTCGGGCTTAGCAAGTTTTTGATTAAAAACATTTTCGGTTTCGGTATTGGAATGGACTACGTGGATGATGATGTGTTTTGCTGGTGGGTAAGGGTAAGGGAAAATGAATTGGATTAGCTCGAAAAATTGCACAAATACAAAAGGAGGGGAGAGAGCGTTTAAATTTGAATGCCAATTGGGGATAAGTCGAAACTACTATGGGTAAGTGGAGGTTTTATGGGCTTTTGGGAGCTGCGATAGCAGTGTATATCTGGGTGTATATATGTACATACATATAACTCTCTACGAACAGTAGCCATATCCTTCATATTCCACTGTTTTTTTTAGACATTTTAGTTCTATTTTGGCAGTAATTTCTGACTTCAAATCCAGAGAGTTTTTGCTTTGTAAACAATGGATTTTAATTTTTTTATTTTATTTTTTTTTCAAATTAAAATGTTTATAGAATATAGAAATACACTTTTGAAGCAAACAATTTTTAGTTGAGATAAATAGCTGACCCATAAAGAGAGAGCCATGCCATCCATAATTACCTGCGATGTGTGATCTCTGCTGTAACCCATTTCTCCATGGTGTGGCAGGCAATGTTGCCCTGCCATTGTTTTGGGCTCAATCAAGGCCGCCCATTAATTAGACTTTCAGCTGTGGGAATCGTGGAAGTCACCTGCAAACGCCCTCAACTATTGTGTTGCCATTGCATCAGGGGTTGGGTGATTGCATGGATGCTCCCAACTTCAGGCGTTGGCCAAGTAAACTTAACTGCACATTATTCAACGCGAATGCAAACACAGAGAGTGTAGATTTTAATTGTCCAACATGAAATAATAAATGTGCTGCATAATGGCATTTATAATGGTAATATACGCAAACAGACATAAAACAATAAAACGACCATAAAATGCAAGCCACAGCCACAGCCAGAGCCGCAGAAAGACAGTAAGAGATTGTCCATGGCTGTGCGGAGTCCGGAGAGCGGCCACTCTTGACTGCCACTCGATGTGTCTTAATTAGCATAAATGTGCATCGTGTGGCAGTGCCACTCGGCCACTTGGTTATGCAACTCCAACAGCAGCCAGAGAGCCTACTGTCATTGCATGGCAGTGGTCAATCAGAATCAGGCTACCCTACCTACCGTTTCGCTTCAGCTCTGACAGAATCCACACATCCCACATCCCACATTCAACATTCGGCATCCCAATGGAATCCCATGCCATCCCCACTTTCGGATGCATAATTATGCGGGCACGGGCATGGGCACTCGTAATGGTTTTAATTGTTATTGTAATTGGTAGTGCAGTCATTCAGTGGCAAATAATTGAGACATGGGGGTTAAATGATTGAAGTCCGATACGACTATTCGTATGCGTATGCCTGACATTTATTTGTGGGCAAATGACAAAAGAGTCCAGATTATTGGCTGCCTTTGCTAATTGAACTTATTTGTTGGCATTTAATGGATTGTCTTTAATTGTTCGAATGATTTTTGGGCTACCTTTTGATGTTCGCTATTAAATAAAATGGAAATGGAATTGGTAACTATTAAAATTGTATGCACTTAATAATTCATAATGCATTGAATGTGCTCTGCTAAGGCTTTATTTTTCCACATTGAATTGTGTTCCAAATTATTTTACTTTAATTAACTCTTTTACGCATTTCTTTTATTATCATAAATTAAGGGTTGTTTGATGATTCTTTTCCTTGCTATTTTATTTTATTTTCCTTTATTATTATATTTATTAAAATATTTGTTCATTAATAACCTTATGACGGTCTTCTGTTATCGTGCATATTATTCAATCAATATGTAAATGCTTGGTGTTCAAAAACTATCATTCATAGTACATATCAAATATATGTATATTTCAGCAGTTTTATCCCTAAATAAAAAATCCTGAATTCCTTAAATAAATCCCTTAAATAACTCCCTTTCTTGTTGGTTTTTTGTCTCAGCTTTATTTGATTTCTCGCAATGGGTTTTTGCTTATGCAAAATATGAAGTTCAAGTTACATAAATCATTTCATAGTTATGTATGTATGATGTAATGCTTAGAGCTACATATATAATATATAGATAGGTTTAATATATAGCGTACACATACATATATATATATTCATAATATAATACATAGATTTTAAAAAACATTAATATTTGTGTCGCGTGTTTAATCCGATTAAAAAACAAGCATTTTTGTTATGGTATCAAAAACATTTTTGCAGCAATTGCAAAATGGACATGCAGATATCGGGGACTATATATATGCTATATACTATATGCTATGTGTATAATAATAATTATGGTTATGGTTATGGTTTTTTTGTGTGTATATTGTGTGATATTAGAAAAGGTTTACAAAAACTTCGCTCCGCTTATTGACAATCGTTTTAGTCGCTAATCGCTTGAATCGTTATATCGAATATGTTTTTTTTTGGAATTGGGTTATACATACTAGAACTTTGAAAACTTCTCTTTCGATTTGCTGCTTTGAATTTTTATTTTTATTTTTTTTTGTTTTTTTTTTCAGTTTCCTTTTCCAAAATGCTAATTAATAATTCTAGGTTTTGTTTTGCAGACGCCTAAATCGTATCACAGATGAATGTGCCATCCGAGAACTCTACGCTCAGAGCACACATTGGCATAACTTAGGCCCGAAACGTGGCCATAACAAAGATATATATATATATATACATATATATATATATATATCATATAAATCTAAATCTAAATCTATCAACTAAAGGGATGATCGCTGGAGTCGTGGGGGGTTGGGGGTTGGCAGCGGCAGCTTAGTTCTGCCACCAAAGGGCGCTCGTGTTCCAGATCCACGCGCCCGACCCTACTCAACGATGCTGCTGTGGATTGTGCGGCCCAAAGGCCTGCATGCTGTAGTACCGCTCGCTGTCCTCCTTCACCACACTGGTCACATGGTGGAACTGGCACGGATGCGATATCTGTGACTTGGGCGGCAGCGGGGCGGCCTTCGCCCGCTTCTGCTTCTTCTGCTTGCGCGTGCCGGGCACCGTCAGGGCAATGTTCTCCGGATCGCTGACCAGTCGCTCCACATGCTGCCAGAGCTCGCGGGCCGCGTCTGTCGAGTCGAAGCTGAAGCCGATCATCTGCTGGTGATTGCTCGACAGGCACATGGTGTGGAAGGACGGACCCGCTATGCGATAGTTGGACAAGTTGTCAATGCGATCCGACCAGAGCGCAAAGCAGGAGCCCCGCTCGGCCAGCACCAGGGTCACACGCGGCATGGATCTGGCCCGCGAGTTGCCCTTGTCGTGGAGGATGACGGGTATGCCGGTGAACACCAGACGCCAGTCGCCATCGTTGCCAGTGCCCTCGTACAGATTGGCCAGGGCGCCGCTCACAAAGATGTCGGTGCCCAGGCCCCCGAAGAAGCTCTCCACCTGGCCGCGCTCGTAGTCGGAGAGGTTCGTGTTGCTTGTGGTGTCCGTGCTGATGGTGTCCGCATCGATGTCCGATGCATTATACAGCGATGTGGTGCCATGGGCACTGCTCCGCTGTGCCGACGAGTGTGAATGGGCGCCCGACCAGTCCGCATGCAGTATCAGCTCCTCCCGCTGCTCCGACGAGGCCGATGAGAAGCCGGTGCCATCGCTGGACTCTGATGGTGGGGCCGAGTCGCTCACAGAGCCCAAGCGGCGACGTGTCTCTGGGGCACGACATTGAGGCATCTGTAAAAAAGAGAGAGGAGCAAACAGAGGGGTGAGCGACAGAGTGCCAAATTAGATTTCTGTGGCAAGAGAGCTTTTTAGCAGCGGTTTTCGGTTTCGGTTTCCGTTTCGGTTAAAGTGGAAGTGGAAACTGAGTTGCATTCCCTTCCCCGCCCTCCGCCACTAGTGCAATTCTCTTTCTCTATTGTAGTATTTTTTTTCTTTTATTTTGTGGCACCTCTTTTGGGGCATCCACAGTGCCAAAAGTTGCCAACCAAAAAATAGAAACAAATTTCCAGCACGCGCTTTGGTTTTATTATACCCTGTACTTTGTAGGGGACTAGGGGTATGTTGTGTGCACGGCAAAGCCATATTTCTACCCAAATAATTATTAGCATCAAAAATATATTCCAAAACAATTTTTCAACATTTTTAGGAGCTTTTTTTATGTACGATCACATTACCGGGTAACTCCTCGTCCAAATTCCATTTGCTTGCCACATTTCCCCTCGTATTTTTGCACACTAATTTGTTATTTACTTTGTTGCAGTGGCCAAAACAATAAAAATATATGTATAAACCATTTCCATTGCGGTCACTGTGCTGGAAATTAAACACAATCAATTTCCGCTCCAGAAACTCTCAGCATCGGACACAAATGTTTCACATTTTACTCAACTCAATGAACGCCAGTGAGCAATTTGCCAAAATTCATTTACTTAACCAATTGCAAAGATGATTAAATAAACATTTGACATTTTGAGTAATTGTTCATTCAATCAATCAATTTGTGTGTCTTCGGAGGAGAGAACCGGAGAGAGCTTGAGTGAGAAGAGTCAAATGTGAGAATATTCCATTGAGAAGTGGAATAATTCCTGGAGTGTTAATTATAGCTTGGCAGTTTAAGGATTTGTCTAATTAGAAATGTGTGTTCCATAATTTTAGGAATTTTAGTGAGCGTCAGATGGATGGGACTCATTTTGAGCTGCTGAAAATCCTCTGCTGCTCAAAGATTTCAGCCATTAAAAATATTCAAAAATAAGCAAAAGTCTGCAGAGGTTAAATTTCGTTACATATATTTGGGTACGTAGTAAAATCAAATTAAAACTATATTTCTTTTCACACTTTCATATTGGATTTTTGCATAAAAAACTTGATGCGTGTTACAACCAATTTTTTCCCGGCTAACCCATATTTATTTTGAACCAATTTTGCACCTTGTAAAATCCATTTAAATTGTAACCAAATATAAACAGAAATAGTCTCGCATAACCAAAACCAATTTGGATGCGCTCCACCACACACATTCCAACCCCACTGCCCTGCCCCGCCCAAACGAGAATCTCCATATCAAAGAACTCACGTCCCATGCAAATACTCGACGTACCTGAAAAGCTGGCAAAAAATAAGCAAAAAAGTTAAGCGTAAACTACTACGTGTACTTATGTACAGCTGTGGCATAAATAATAGCACCATGACACTCAATTTTCTGTATTGAAGGATTTTGTTTAAACAGTGGTATTAATGAACGGTTTAAGAACTATTATATATACTTTAGGATGTAATCTAATGTTTCCGAAAGCAATAGTTTGTATTGCAGACTTCAAACGAAAATTATCAAAAAGAAAAGGAATTATTCAGGAATTGAGGCGGCAACAAAAATAGCACTGATTTCCAAAAATTTTAAAAAATACAACTTTTAAAGAAGCTTTCCAAATTTTTCATTAAAGTAGGTTACTTTAGTTGTATTCAAAGGTTAATATTTTGTTGTAAAGCCTTTGGAAGCAACCACAGTGTCTCAGCGTCTAGTTATGAAAGTTCACCTCATTTTCGCATCTTTCCTGGGAGATATGGCTCCACCAATAATGCCTGATACCCCAAAGATCAATATTGTTCCTTGATTTCGTATTAGAAACATATTTTTTAGCTTTAGCGCAAAGATTTTTCATGGTGTTCATATCTGGCGACTTAGCAGGCCAACGCATTACATTAAATACACTGATCTCAAACCACCTTCGAGCTTCCTTGCTGGTCTGTTTTGGATCATTGTCCTGATGGAAACCACAAAACAACGGCATTTCCTATTCCATATAAGGCAGCATCATTGTTTTCTAATATTTTAATATAGACATGTTGAGCCATCATCTATTTGTGCCATGTATTGGACCACCTCAATAATACGAAAAGCATGCCCATGCAATGATACTTATCCCTGAGTGTTTAATGATTTTATATATTAGCCAGGGGTTTTTATTCTGCATTAGGTGTCGTCATACATAAGATTGATAACCTTTTCCACAGAAAAAAAAACAATTTGACTTTCTTCGGACGACATGATGTTTCTTTGGGACAACTCCAGTGCTATTTGCATACTGCACTCACTTTGACCCATGGCTTTCTTTCTAAAGTGGATTTTTCCTCGGACTTTTGGCACTTAATTTATGTTCTTGTATGCAAGAACTAACTTTGCTTATCCTTGGCGATTTTTTAAGATCCTTTTTTAGCTCAGTGGACGATTTATAAGGGTCCTTCTTGCTCTCATCAAGCAGTAGTTTGACCGGAAATGGCGGTATCGCGGCTTTTATTCCGTGTGTTTTTTGTTGGTTGCATGTTTTAAAGCATTGCGAATCAATGCTCAATGATCAACCAACAATTGGATTCACCTAAAGATAGGTGTCTCCTTCTGGAATAAAAGTTTTGATCCTCTTGCTTTTTTCTTACCTAAAGTGCTTTCTGAGGCCCAAAACTACTTTTATTTTGTTAAGTTCTTGCCACAATCTACTTAAGACACCGAATTGTAATTTAATTAAGATCATAAAATATCAAAAAGCTCGGAAAAGTAAAAGTTTTTATAAAAAACCAATTTTAGTGCTATTTTTGTTGCCGTCCTATTTCGCTTCTTTTTTGGAAAATTGCCTTTAGTAATAAGAACCGATAGGAATTTGAAAGTAAGCACACTTCTATCAGAGAGGAGACATGTAAACCTAATTGATATTATAGTCAAGGGCAAAATATGTTGGTTAGAGATCAGGCTTTGAAACAATAAAGACTGTGGTACCGAACAGTGCTATTATTTCTGCCGCAACTGTACATCCAATTTACGGGCAAACGGAGACTCGGAGACTCCGGATCCAAAGGGCATAACTAATGAATCAGGAGCGTTATAATTTAGCTAGAGCAAAAAGTTTTTTGGCAGAGCCAAAGCCATGGCACGTGGACAGGCGGGGGCACGTTTTAATTAACGCCGCAAAATTGCAGGTCACGGCGTAATTAAATTATTTAAATTGCTAATTTTTTGCACGAGCACCGCCCCGCCCCGCCCCTAGATGCCACCACCGAGCAGGAGAAAACCTGTAAAGTTTCAGCGTTAAAATGGAAAGTGCTAAACACTTGAACGTGTCTTTAAATTCGCTCCCCATCGAAGAGACGTGGCCCACAATAAATAATAATCAACAAATATGTTAGGGGCCGGAGGCGGAAGCCATGGGAAAAGTGCTCGGCATTTCAACAAGGGGACACGCCCCTGGTTGGACACGGCAGGAAGTTGCCCTGGAAATGTATCTCGCATCCGTGGCGCTTCTTTTGGCACACTTTTAGGCCCGGCCCAAACTTCTGGCCAGAGCCAACAAAAAAAAGAAGAAAAAAAAAACTTTTGCAGCGCAGAAGGAAACAAACTTTGTTTGTTTGGGGCAGGCCGCAAAAGTTATGCGGCAGCAAGATGGAGTGGGTCGGCGGAGGGATGCTGCAACATTAACACGGTTATCTATAATTTACACGCACAGGGCAGGGGACAGGGGACAGGGGACACAGGGACACACTTAACTGCGGTGATTCCTCCTGGGCTGCCTGATGCACATTTATTGTGCTATTACTTTTGCCGGAACCTAGATGGCCCCCCATCCCCCGCCCACCACTGCTGTCACTCGACCACGGGGAGCGGGGCAACGTTCCCTTGAGTACTTTTTTACGTGTCCCCCCGGGTCCGGCAGCCAGCAAAACAACAACAACAACAAAAACTTTATATATATGAGTCTGTATATATATATATCTTGAGGGTAAGATTAATTGCCTCACTTTGCCTGCTAGTCCCCAGCTCCCCAATCTTTGGCGAAATATATATTTAGTGCCGAGATTTATGTGGCTTCATTACGAGCGCCTCCCCAACACCCAGCACAGCACAGCCCAGCCCACCCCACCCACTCTGGCACTCTGGGAGTCTAGGGGCCGAGGCAAGAGAACCTTTGTCTATATCGAACGTTTTGGTCAAACAATTAAAAATGTTGTCCCTCTTTGTGCCAGCTAGCTTTTGCTTTGCTTTTTCTACCCCTTAATTGTGGTTAAGCGGGGCATATGACATTCGTCTGGCAACAGGCACAAGGCAGAGTTTATGGCTCTCTGTCACAGGGTCTCTTCCTCGTCACTTGTCCATTCAGAAGATATATTCTAGTCGCAATATCAGACATATGTTTGCTTTCCTTTTGCTCCACATCTAACTCTCTGTTGGGCACATTTTTATTGTTGTCATGGCAGCCGCCTGCCAAACGAATATTTAATGCCACCAAGCACCCTCCCTAAGCCCCACCACCCCGTTTGCATGTCATTCCAGCTGGCCTTCAGGGCTATCGATTCGGATAACAAAGCCGCAAGTTCAATGTCAAATTTCCCTCGTACCACGCAACGTATGCGTAATTTTTTTCCCGAGCCAAAACCTCACTGTTATTTATGGCCTCGTGTGTATTTTGAGCTAATAATCGACCAAAATCAACAGCACCGAGGGGGCCAAAAAAAAAAAGCAAAGGCTTGCTGTTATTTATGGCAATTATATTTAGCCATTAAAATTTTGGCAATTAATTGGGGCTTTCGTGCTGTTTTGGGGCTAAATTGCTGGGAGGTTGTCTACATGACATTGGCGAAGATGCACGCTAACAGATAAATCAAATATTTGTCTGTGCTCTGGGGAGATAACTTTTGTCGAAGGTGAAGCTTTATCAAAGTAATCTTTTGGCTAAATATTGTAGAAGACAACAGACACATGATGCATAAATGTTTGCATAAATGATGCATAAATAAAGGCTGAGGATTATCCCTCACAATCTTGACAAATCAAAAATATTATTAGAGTAAATAAATTCACACAAAAAGTGTAAAACCAAGCATTAGGTATCAAGCTATAAATCCAGTATTAAATTTAAATTATTTTAGTCTTAAATTTCATCCTAAACTTTATTAAAGAACAAAAAGCACATAAAATCATTTTCGGGTCAACCCCCAGCCTCGAGCACGCCCTGGGGGGGGGGGGGAGGGCTCTGAGCAACAGAACTGTCACAAAATTTCATATTTCACTTTATTTTTGTGTCGTTTGACAAATGTTTGAAATTGACAGCCCAACAAGAAATGAAATGAATGAGAATAAAATACAGAAATACAGAAGTGAAGAACTAAAGAACTGAAAGAGCAAAGCGAATTTCAGATACTCTTGGCATTTGATACAAATCAATCATGGATATTTGTAGCCATCAATCACATTTATGATGCACTTCAATTGTCAGACATTTTTGCCAGCTATGGAAACCCTCCACACACACACATACACACACACATACATACGAGGCTTTCCCTCATGGGGCAGGTCAGTGAAAATGTTGACACAAAAAAGAGAGCCAGCAGTCACAAACAGAAATCAAACAATTTGTAGCCGACTCGCAACAATTGGTAACCGTTGGCTGGAGGCGGGTGGGGCGCAATGTGGGCGTGCCTGTGCTTCCTAACAATGGCTACGGCATACGCCTACAGTTTAACCTGACTCTCAACCTTTATGTTAATTTCTCATTCATTTTTGGAACTGGTTTTGCCATAGATCTCGGCGCTTTATGAAAACTCACTCAAGTGCATCGGGAACTACTGCTACAAGGGGAACGTGCAGTGATTTAATTTTTTCAGTCACTGGAAAAAACATGCGGGGGGTGAGGAGTGGCGGGGGGAAATTCAATTAAAATGCACAAAAGCCTCGCCGTCTCGTCTCGCCTGGCCAGGGCCTGACCTTCTCTCTCACCGCCTCGAAAAGAAAATTCCAAAAACCAATTATTGTTGTAGCCGCTCACGTGCGAGCATGTATGGGGATGTATGTATGCCCAAATAATACAATTCCCAAATACAAACAAAAAAAATGCGCCAAGTTAAATTGAATTTGTTATTAAAACCCAATTTACGCAGAGAGAGAATATTTGCATTGCATCAGAAGTGCTGCTCTGACAGTTGCTTCAAACTCCAGCCACAAACTTTCATATCAAATGCAGACGTCAAGGCAGAGCAGAGCCAGCATGTACATATATACTGGTATACATATGTATATGTATAAGTGGGTTCTGCCACAAATCGCGCATTTGCCACCAGCCAACAGGAATGTCATTTACTTATTTTTTTTTTTTTTTGATTTTGTTTTTTTCTCTCATACGACAAATGCGAAATTTTCATAACAAACAACCAACAAATATTTTTTCGCATAAACATGCAAATTTCTCACTCAAACTTGGAACATCTCAACCTCAACGCTGCTCAACGCTGAGGACGCCCCCACCACCACCAGCCCAAGCTGCTCTGCTCCTCTCACTGTTTGCACTTATCTTCTCAATGAGTAATTTGCATGTTAAAATATATTGCACATACATATATATTTGCTTATATATATTTATCTTTGCTTGCTTGCTTTTTAGCATTTGTTCATGAACTTCACAGCACTGAATATGGTGGAAAAAAAACGTGCTAAGGGCGACATTTCGACTAGAAGATACCTGCTACCTCGAGCAGTGTCTAAGGAGAAGCTCTCTGCACTTTATTTCTTTTATAATAGCTATATAACTGGTCTACTTCTGAATTTCCTTTACACAGGATCAGAGGCAATTATTTTGTGTGGGTTGAGGGATAAGATACAGAGGTGTATGTAGCTTGGAAAAAGTGTTCTTAAATATATAAAGCAAATATATATCACAAGAGTGTGGAGCAGCAAATACAGTTGCCATAGCTCTAATATATATATTCTCTATAGCGCAGTGAGATCTGTAGAGTTTATAGTATGGCTAAACATGGCTACATCGACTCGTTACTTAATGATCAAGAATAAATGTATACTCATTATGAGATCACAAGCCTTTCCTTCTGCCAGTCACATATATTTTCGCGAATACAATATACCCTTTGTCTCTCATGCCGGTGCACTCGTACCCAGGGTACCCAGGGTACACCAACCATATTTCAAACAAAGCTTTGCATTGTCAACTATGCCACGGGGAGTGAGGGCCATGGTGGGGAGTCGGCAGGAAGAAGCTATATCCGACTATAGCTTGTCAAGTGGCTGACTAACAAGTTTCGTTTACGTCGCATCTCGGGAGCGAGCTCCGTCCGTGTCCGTGTCCGTGTCCGTTTCGTGCTCTCACTCAAATTTCATTGTGCTCTGGGGCCCCAAAACATTTTGATTTATGAGCAAATTGAAATAGCAAAAAAACCAAAAAAAGAAAAAAAAAACAAAATGTAATATTTACGTAATAATTCTTGGGAAAAAGCACAGCAAAAAAGCAGCAGCTTTAGGAAATATTTTGTGTCGTGGAATAATTACCTCTGAGGCAATATAAAATACTCCTACAGATGTGTGAGAATACAAACGGAACGTGCAAAGTGAATACGACACGTGTCTGTGTGGCTGAAATAATGCTAAACAAATGCCCGATGACTGGCCTCATCGACACAGTGAATGAATCATTCAATCATTGAACATTTGTTCATTTGGGTGACTAAATAGCCATAAATATGAGTGAGTACAGAAATAATATTGAATGTCGTCAGGCAGGCAGGCATTAAAATTATAATTGAATAATTGAATATACTGTATGGATATGAAGACCGACATTTAATTTACTTTTAGCTCAAATAATCCGCTTATAATTTGGTGCAAGTCCTTGCACTAATTTACTCTATCGTTTACTGACATAGATATAGCAATGGATATGCTAGAAATATATTTAGAAATTTGGTAAGATAAAATAGAAAATCAGGAAGGTTTTTCCGCACATACGAGGAGTCTTTCCACCCACTAATGAGCGCAGCCTGAGTACTTTTAAGTAAAAGCCATTAAAAGCAAGTTCTGAAAAGAGCTCCCCTGTTTTATTATATTTAAATATTACTTTGCGTAACAATTTTATCGTGACTTAATGCCACCGTCTTGAAGGTTCTTTGCCAATTTGCAATAATTTTACAGGCCATTTTTGCTCTGATGCTGCCACAGGATCTGTCAAGTCATTGCAAAAGCCACAAAAAGGGGCAAAGCAACTGCAAAATGCGGTACGAGTATTTGCCAACTTCATTCAATTTCTGGCATGACTTGCTACTGTTACTGTTCCTGATGAGCCATGGCAACAAGCTGTTGCTGGCTGCTGTTGCTGGCTGCTGCTGGCTGCCATGAGTTGGCATAAGGCTCTGTCGAGTCGGCTGTGCCAACTCAATAAAGTAATATTGGAATTGCTTTTGGCAAGCAGTCAATTGAAAGGACAATTGCTGGCAGTCAATGTTGCCTCGCTCGATTCCCAGATTCCCCGATTCCCAGTTCCCTCAACCCAATGAACTGCTAACCCAGGCTCGTGAGAAATTGTCTGGCATAACTGCATGGAACCTGCTCCATATACTCGCACAAAATATACATGTATGGATGGATGGTATGGGGGCTCATTTAAATCAAATTCCCAGCGGCAACAGCAATTATGTGTAGCAGCAGCAGCAGCAGGCAGGCAACAAGTGGATACCTCTACCTGTCTCGCTCCCTTCTTCTTTCTACATTCACTCCGCTGGAAAATTGCCTCCGGTGCGACAGCGGCAATGGCAACAATTTTCATGCATTTTTTAGCCGCTTTTTTTAGCCGCTTTTTTTAGCCGCTTTTTGTTGTTGTTGCATGTTTACACAATTTGCATATTTGCAACGAACTCTGTGGCATGCAAGGGGCGTGATTAACAACTTCCCTTTTTCGGAGCAGGAATTGCCTTCGTGCACACTTGGTTAGGCACTGAAATTGACACTTTCGAGGCTGTCTGGCCGTCTGGCCGTCTGGCTGTCTGGCAGTGATAATAGTTTGATGGAAAAAAAGAGAGACTGACGGACTGACTGACTGACTGACTGACTGACAGTACGCGTAATGGCAGTAATGATTGCGAAAGTGTTTGTTATGAAAGGTATTTAATCTGTTCATCGGAAACTAAAGTCTTGGATTACAAAATCAGCCAGATATAAGTAAGAAAATCAAAGCTGGGTAATAGATGCAAATACCTGTGGCACCTTTTAGCCTTCTACCCTTTAGCCCTTGGGCAATTCCACCAAATCACTGACTAAATCTAAACCTAAGCCTAAGCGCCATTATTACCTAATAAATCCGCACTTAAATAATCTCGCAATTATCACACATCTCCTGCCCGTGTTTTATTCCTAATGCCAATCTGTTTCCAAGTGCTCACCTCAGGTTCTTCGCAGCCGGCGATTGGCATGCAGTGCCCTCTGCTGCCACTGTGGAACAATTCCTTTGATAAGAGTCACGCTTCACAGTGACGAAGCACAATAGCAGCCGGTACTAAGTTGCTAGATGCTAGTCTTATCGCCACCAACTATAAATCAGGCAGGGGGACACTAGCCAGACTCAGACTCCGCAGAGAGGGAGATGCAGGAAGAGCAACAGCAATATACAGAAATGAATAATGATTAAATGATGCCTCCAAACATATACATATGTATCTATCTATCTATCTTCATGGCACAAGAACTTGTGCTCCAATCTCCTACTTGTAGGCCCATGGCCCTGAGAGTTCCTCCTGTGATCTACCCAACACTGAGTACGAGGTGGTTTTGGGACACACAAAAACTTGTCCAGACTTTGATAATGACATGGTACAGCCGCTGCTGTATAAATTATTATCAGGATCAGTCCAACGAAGGGCAGGCAGGCAGGCAGCAGCAGGCAGCAGACAGACGAGACTGACTGCCCATTATCAGGCAAAAACCACGCGGGAAAGAGACAGCAGACAAAGACAGAGAGAGAGTGAGAGTGAGAGATAGCATGGCCGGCATTTCGAAAATTGTTTTGTGTTTTATATATTAAATATATATTGTTTTGGTCAGACCAGATTGACTTGCAGTTGTCTTGTCAGTTGCCAGACGAGTGCCGCTTCGATCGCGACTTTCGATTTCGTTCATCCTCAGCATCATCGGCAGGCACCAAGGCACATTCCCAAATAGGCAGCCAGCCAGCCCTGCCAACTCATAGTAATTATCTCCCAGACGAGACGAGACGAGACGAAAGACTCTTTTTCTGTGATCCCGGGGCAGACAGAGTCCCTCAGTCTATCAAGGGCCGTCAGCGTTTCAACATCATCTTCCAACTGCTTCGACATGTGGCTGCTGCTGCCCATACTGCTCTACTCGGTGATCTTTCTGGCCGTGCGACACATCTACAGCCACTGGCGACGCAAGGGCTTCCCCTCGGAAAGGGCCGGCATCTCGTGGTCTTTCCTGCATCAGGCCTATCGCCGGGAATTCCGACATGTGGACGCCATCTGCGAGGCCTACCAGACGGGCCGCGAGCGTCTCCTGGGCATCTACTGCTTCTTTCGGCCCGTTCTCATCGTGCGCAATGTGGCACTGGCCCAAACGATGCTGCAGCAGTCGAACGGGCACTTCAGCGACCTGAAATGGGACTATGTCAAGGGCTACAGGAGATTCAATCTGTTGGAGAAGCTGTCGCCGATATTTGCCACCAAACGGCTGGCGGAGATGTTTGGCCATGTGCAGCGTGTGGGCGATCATTTGATATCGCATTTGTTGGACCTGGAACAGGCACAGGGCGGGGCACTGGAAGTGGACTTGCAGCAGATGTTGAGAGTGTAAGTGTAGGACTTGAAGCATCCAAAGAGGGACCTTCTAACCGGATTCCCCTTGCAGTTATGCCATCAACATTATCGGAAGTCTCATCTATGGTCTGGATGTCAACAATTTTGAGCAAAAGGATCACATTCTCAGCAGCTATGTGAGCAGGAGCGCAGGCAATGCCAGTTCTCAATCATTGTAAGTGGAGCTTAACCCGCGTCTCTCTTTAATTAATAGCACTAGCCCATCCCGCAGCACCCTAAGTCGCCTGCCACAGAAATCCTCCTTCACCTACCGCCTCAGGGATCTGATCAAACAGGCCGTTGAGCATCGCGAGGAACATGGCCTGATACGCAAGGACATACTGCAGCTGCTCATCAGATTTCGCAATGGCAACGATGTCGGCGGGGAGAAGTGGCAAGTAGACATGAAGAATGGTGAGTGGAGAGTCTGATTTGGCATTGATCTATTAGCTATAAGTCTGCTCTTCCTTTTGCACAGAAGAAGACAAACTTTTGTCCATCAAACGCGTGGCCAAAGTGGCTGAGGATCTGCTCAAAGTGTCCCTGGACTCGGTGTCCTCGAATATCACGCTAACACTCTTTGAGATACTACAGGAGCCGCTGATTGTGGAGAAACTTCAAGCTGAAATCAAGGAACTGGCCACTGAGAATAATGTACTAAAGTTTGAGGCGCTCGAAGGTCTCAAGTACATGGATATGTGTCTGAAAGGTGCGTAAAACTAATCCAATTTGGGTGTGCAAATACAATATTTTTGGTGTGTGTAGAAACCGTTCGCAAGTATCCGCCGTTGCCCATCATTGAACGCATTTGCCGCAAAAGTTATACGCTGCCCAACACTAAGTTCACCATTGATGAGGGCATAACGCTGATGGTGCCCCTGCTGGCCATCCACCGGGACGAGAAGTACTTCAGCGAGCCCCTGAAATACAAGCCGCTGAGGTTTCTACACGCGGAAAAGTCTGACGAGTGCCAGAGCAATGCCTTCATAGGTTTCGGCATTGGCGGAGCTCAGTGTGTGGGTAAGTTTTAACACCAAAAACTTTGCACCAAGAGATCAGATCGGCGAACTTAGAGCATGTTTTCACCCCCCCTCTCTCTTGTAATCCCCAGGGCAAAACTTTGCCAGGATGGTCATCAAAGTTGCGCTGATCAAGCTGCTGCAGAACTTTCATCTGGAATTGGATGCAGCCCGCGCGGAGAACATAGAAATTTCGCATCAACCAGCGCCGTTTATACGCACAAAAGACGGTCTGAAAGTCAGGTTGAAAAGACGCGAAATAAAGTCGAAATTTTACAACTAAGCTAAAAGTAAATTAGTAGCGAGAGGCGAGAGGCGAGGTAGCGAAACTCTTTCAGCTGTTAAGTTCTTTAATTTGTGTGTGTGTGCCGCCCCATACCCCCACGCGTCACACCTTTTTCAACACTTTGTTGTCTGTGCGAGGCACCTAAAATTATGCTATAAATAAAATGCAGTATATTACGGTCACAGCTCGCTCGGGGTGCGGTGTGTTGTCGGTTCTTGTTTGCCATTCGCTTCGTTAACTTTTGCAAAATGGCAAAGGTCCTGGGGGGCACAAGGACCCGACCGTATGAGGCAACGGCAAACGCCAAAGTGAACGCATTAAATTCGTCACTCCAATGTGCCTGTTGTTGTTTACGCCAACTTCCCGGTGATAGACACGGGATTGGATTGGATTGGACAAGGACAAGGACAAGGAGCAGATACTCGTATGGAGATACCAATCCAAGATAGATGGATAGATAGCTAGCCCGAATCACAGCTCGGGCGGAAAAGACATGTGCTACGATTTGAGCTCATCATTAAATTTGATTTGCTACGTTGCCAATCCAACATGACAGCACAGCGCCTGGATGATGCCTGGATACCATTTCTGAGAATTCCATTTCCATTTCCATAGCCAAAAGTCAGAGAGTATGACTGTCTGTCTGTCTGTCTGTCTCTCTGTTTGTTCCGGGCTGAAACACTCATCTCATCTCATTTTGTCTCGTCTCGTCTGGGGACTGCCAATCCATTTGAAGTGCTGTGTATGAGTACTCACTCGCCATGGGCCAGGCAATCGGGCCTAAGAGGCGCCTCTAATGATGCCGCAATTAGGCCGCATTATGGACACATTTATCATCCCACAGACCAGCAAATAGAGAGAGCGGGAATAGAGCGGGAAGACCAACCAGGCCCAAATGGACAATGTCACAAACAAATGGACTCTAATGAGCGTGCCAAGTATTTTACATTAATGAAAACTTTTCTTAGCTGGCCCTGCCCATCACATTAATTGGAGTCTGAGCCCGAGCCTGAGACCGAGCCGGAGTCCGGGCTAAGCCCCTAGATAAATGACCTGGAAACTTTTTCCCAAAAATCCAGCAAAAACTTTATGACTTTTGGTCGGACCGGCATTAAAATTGAAATTCAATCAAACCCAATCAGCCTGCTGGCTTACAGAGCGAGGATGTAACACAACAATTTAAAGAGCCAAGAACAACCGTGCAGGCTGCTCTTCGAAAAATAGACAACATCCAGAGCAAGTGGAGCACTTCACATAGGTGTTGTGACCCAGTTTGTGTGCTGCTGGATGCTGGATGGTGGCTGGAGGTGTTCCCAGGGCAAGTGTCGGATATAAATTGCATGAGAGCAACCCGAGTCGAGGGGAATTTCTCGTGTTCTGCCGCTTCACACCCATACCCATGCCCACACCCAGACCTAATTCCCTTTGGCAACATCTTCGCTATGCTAACCATTGTCCTGGTTACATTTAAACATTACTCATTCCACATTAAGCGGTCAAAATGGCAAGCTAGGAACAAGCTTCTTCTCTACAAGTTGAAAAGTTACAAATAATACACAATTTGGGTTGCATTTCGACTGTTTGGATACCTTATGATTGGGCATATTTTGAGTGGAATGATTACTCATTGGCAATGATGGCTATGCCTGCAATAGGGCTTTGGACCTAGCTGAATTTTCCTAGTTGCATAAAATAATCAATGTCAATAAATTAATGAAAATTAAAGCAATTTTATTTGTTTCCCAGATCAGATATTCATGTAGATATAACCCATTTATTTCGTTATATACTTTCAGTGTCAATAAATCAATGGAAATTAAAGCAATTTTATTTGTTTCCCATATCTAGAATTCATGTCAGGTCAGATATAACCCATTTATATCGCTATATACTCTCAGTGTAAGTAAATCTTTTTTTTACACACATTTTCACGTATCCAATATACCCTCCGACTCCCACATAATACCCTGCCTACAAAAGTAAGTAAAAAGTTGCTTTCATCGCTTTGTTTTTTCGCTGGGTATAAAATTTTCATTTCCCTTCGCATAAATTATGATATATTTTACCTCAGGGATAGACGGGGTGACGGGGTGGGGGCAACGGTTCTCTAAATGTTTCTCCTACTCATGTAAATTTGTACTCAAATTAGGGTTATTAACTTACCATAATTTCAAGATTTGTTTTTGCGGTTATGCTGCAATGAGAAACAAATGAGAAAAAAGTACATTACAAATGTGATTAATCAAGTTACATTTAAGGCTCTGCTCTGCGGTGCTCTGCTGTGATCTGCTCTGCTGTTTGCTATTGAACATTCGCTTCAAATAAAATAAGTTTGCACTCGAAGCGAACAAACAAACTTGAACTGCAGGCAAAAGTGAAAGATAAATTTGTTCGAAACAAATTTCAAGCTCAACTTGAAACTGACATAAAAGGCTATCGCTGCAGTCGGCTTTTAATTAGCCAATTGACATCTGACTTTTCGTTCAAGTTTGACTTTGTTTTTGGCTTAGATAAAGTTGTGCAACTTGTTGTATTTGGCAGCATAAATAAAATCACCTTAAATATCCCCTAAATGGCTCGAGAGGCTTAAATATTTATTGGCCAAAAGCAGATAGAAATTTGAGCTTTCTGTTGTATTTCTAGCTCAAAGGTAAACCGACAAAAGCAAAAAAAGATGCCAAATATTTGCATGGGAAATACATAGCTGCAGCATTGTGTGTGAAATTAAATTGTTTGGTGAAATTTTTGCATAACAAAAAATGGCCATAAATTATACAAATATTATTTGCGTATTCGTTAGATATTTTAGATATATATTTTCAATGGCATAATATATATTTTTTTGTTTTGGTTGCATTTGTTATATAAGAGAATATTTACAATAAAATAATATATGCAAATATTTCGCAATTGTTGCAGCTTTTATTTTTATTTTATTTGTAGTTTCTTTGAATGTGAATCTTTTTATTTATGCATGATAAAGAAAACAAGATTAAACTAACATTAAAATGTAATGCTCTCTCTCTTCCCATTTCTTTTAAAATGAGGAAAAACTTGTGGAAAATTCTGCGCTTATAATTTCAGTCATCTTAGTTTTATTTCTGCTGACTGCCAACAATTATCCCCACTAATTGGATGAGAACTTTGCTCATGCCACCATGCAGCAGCAGCGTGTCCAAATAAACACTTTAACTGGCGGTCATCTTATCGTACATGAACATACTCGTATGTATGTAGCTTCTGCCCACTTAAAAAATAACTCTGCCCAAACTGTACTCGAAACAGAAGATAAAAAGACTCAACTGGAGTATAAGTAAGCCACGACCTCCGAGGGTCAGCCGCAATAAAACTAAGTAAAAGCTCGGGCCTGGCCTTTAATGCTGCCCTAGTGTCTGGGTCTCTGCCACTCTGCTTCTCTTTCTGAATATTTGTTTAACAATTAAACTTTGCTGGAGAGTGGTTTGTTTATGAGTGTGTTCTGTGCGTGTGTATAAAGATTATTATCATTAAGAGTTGGGTGAGTGAGTAACTGCCAAGTAAAGGGGAATGACAAATTGTGAGAGCAAATTGCAGTTGAAAATTGTCATCAACAGTGGAGCTTCCAAAAGGGCGAACAATCAACATCCGCCACAAGAGAATTTGAGTTGTAGATTTATAGTTTCAAGGAAAATATTCTTTCAAATTTTATATGATTAATTTTTAATATTTTTAGTTGCATTTGCCGATGCTTTACTGTAGCAACTTCATGGGTTTGGTTTAACTCGTGTTGCAGTTGGTTTACTTTTTCAATTTGTGTGCGTTGCATTCACATAATTGCCACATGGAGTTGCATGTGCAACTGCACTGTGCAACCGACTGCTGACTGCCGACTGCCGCTGCCGCCCTTCAAAAAAAAACTGCATATGAGAGGAGCCGTGACTCGACAGCCTTCTTCTTTGATGCCGCAGAGGATGTGGGAGAGCATTGAGGATGATGGGGCTGCGGCTGCGGCTGCTGCAGCTTCTGTTGCACAATGCACGAGATGTGCGTGCAGCTGTTTGTTGTTGCTCGTTCCATGTTGTTTATAAGGTTGTTGTTCTTATTGTTGTTGCTGTTTTCGGTTGCTGTTGTCGGGTGTCTCTCCTCACAGTTGCTTTAATTATTGTCAGCCAAACTGTCGCGGCCGCCTTGCCGCATGTGTAATTTGTTTGTGTCGGTGGCTCCGCTCCGCTCCACTCCACTCCACTCCGCGCTTTTCTTTTCTTTACTTCTCCGCTGCCTTTGCTTTTCCTTTCCCCTTACTTTATTTATATTTTTTTATCTGTTTCCGACTTTTAATTAATTTATGTGTCTGTCATTTTACCGAGGTGCTTAAATAGTGCGTTGCATTCACAGTTTACAGAAATCCACGGACCAAGGAGAAGCAGCGCAGAGGCAGCGCCGCGCCAGCTGTGGGCGGCACTTGAATCATTTCATTATCAACCGTTATGGCAGAGGCCGGCTCCTCAAGGTTTTTTATGCAGCAAGAACTGAACCAGCTGACCCAGTTCCCCCAGGGGGAATCGTTCAAGAGTGGAACTGGTTGTTCAGTTCTAATGGTTTTTAGAAGTCGGGAGAACTAATTTTAGTGGCTAATTGTTTGCGTAATTGATGCTTAATTATTGGCTGTGTTTCTAAGGCGAAAAATTCCAAAGAAATTATTGCTTAAGATAAATAAAATTAAAAAAAATAAAGCTGTTATTTAAAAGTTCATTAGAAAATTTAAATGGTAAGTTAAGTACATTTTTTGGTAAACGATTTTTGTCTGGGTGCTCCAGACTTTCTTCAGTTTGCGTATTAAAATCTTAGCTGCAACTCTATTTGATGATAGATTAAAGCATGAGCATAATTATAATATCAACTGTCATTTAATGTCTCTGCCAACCCTCTTTGCCCTATCTAATACCCTTAAATTTAAGTAAACTAAATGAGGAGATTCCGTTAGCTGATTTGCCCTTTGGGCGTTTGGTTCCACAAATGTAACCTTCTTAATGGCCAACAACATTTAGCCTTCATTTTCAATTACCCGCCGTAACGAAGCGACGAAACCATTTATCAAAATCCCAAACTAGATAACTTAATTAAAGCCCCCCCCCAGAAAATCAATCTGCATATATATCTACGAGTATGAGCGCTGACAAAATGTGAATCTGAAAGCCCGCCCCCCCCTGAAACACCATCTCCTGAGAGCAAGCAGTGCAGTCGAAGCGAACAATGGGCCAAGCAACAACAACATCCGCTTATCGCGATAAATCAAAGCCACGAGTGCTGTTAATTTTCCAAGAATATTTTTGGTTACATACTCGTAGTGGGGGGGGAAAATGGTGCCCCCTTCTACCCAGAAAAACGTGCTTGTATATGGAGTGTGCGTGTGAAGCCATAAAAACAACTTGAATTTATGTTTTCACGGCAAAAAAAAATTATCTTAAAGGGGGAGCCACGGCCACAGGCCCGAAGATGTTTCGCTTGCTCTGGAGTCATTGGAGTCATCTATTCCCCAAGTCATGTGTGTGTGTGAGTACATTTCATTTTTGTGGCAACCGACTACTTGCTAATTCTAATTAAAAGCAACAGCAGCAGGAGCAGGAGCAGGAGCTGCGGCATGTCTGAGACACACTCAAGCAGAAAATTATCAACTCTGTGGGGAGGAGGAGATAGGCGGAGATAGCAAGAGAAGATCCGTAGATGAAGATATTTATGTGTGTAAGTATGAGGTGGAGTCTTGTCTTGTCTGAAAACTTCTGCTTGGCTAGGCCAAAAAGATGTTGCTGGAGTTGCTTGAGTGAAATGTGAATGAAAAAAAAAAGTGAGCAGAAGCAGAGCCCCACAGTCACCTCGGGGGCCAAAATTAAATTGTGCACATTTCCGTGGAGCGGAAATTGCCCAAGTTTGTCACATGGAAGAAATATATACATATGTATATAAACATCTTAAATCTAAGATATACATAGGTACGGAAGAAAGAAGCAAGAAACAACATTTGCCATTTATGCGTTTCCCTTGGTTTGCCGGGGTGCGCTACGCTACCCATCTGGTTCTGTTTTCAAATTGAAATTCATGACATTTCCTTCCCCTTCTCGTATTACACCCAGGCACTGCGCACACACAGGTGTAAATAATGTTTATTAATTTATGGAATTTTTTTGGTTTAAATATTACCCACTGTACATACAACAAAGCGATGCTCAAACAATACTCATTTCCATTGCATTTAACCAGAAATTAGCGAAAATTATGGGAATATCTTTTGGGTGCTTTTATGGGGTTTATGGTACATGACCTGTAGGCAATTTGCTCTGATAATTAAATTAAATGCCTAATTAATTACCAGTAGGGCTGGCCCGCGTCCCTATAGCAACTGCAAGCTGCAAATGTGCAAAATTTACTTCAAATGAACATCGCATGGCATGGCAGGGCAGGGCAGGGCAGGGCATGGCGCGTGCACATTTGGCACCCAAAAGTTGTATTGTATAATTTATGATTGAATGTACATAAATCAAATGACATGCTCTAAATTATAACAATGCCATGTAGGAAGATCCATATGCAAATGAACATTTAGACCTGTGCAGAATTTGTAAACTGTGTAAAGCGATAAGTGGCACAGAAACAAGCCCTAATTGATTAGGTACAGTTCTGTGCTCTCTGTAGTGTGGAATAATCAACAATGTAATTGAAATTGCTAAAGTTATGAATAGCAGTAGAATATAATGAGCTTCAAGTACAGTTGTGCTCTAGAGCAGTAAGCAGAGAATCGAAGCATAATGCTACAAAATTTCAAAAGTAGTAAAAGTGTTATGAAATATTGAAAAAAATTATAATGGATGTGGGAATTGTATTTTGTATCTCTTAAAATACTTTAAAAAAGTGCATCGGTGCATAGGAAGTATAGGAAGTACAGTTGTGCATGGTTTGATTATTTTCTCCCTTTACAAATATCCACCCAAGTCATGAAATTCAACTGCACATCAGCATTTTTGCTCTTCTATGTATAAACTATCATTTCATGAACCGGATAACCTTTTGATTACGCCTGATTCCGCTTGCAGTGGTATCTATTACCCACCGCATTCTCTTGCATTCCCTTTTACAGATCCCTTTCATGTACCCCACAACTTCGTTGCCTTGCCCGTTGCCTTCCCTAATTTACCACACTGACTCTTGCACTCATAAGTCAATCCCTAGCCCTGCACAGCACTCGCAGCTCGCATCTATCCCGAATCTGGCGGCGAAACCACTAAGCCACATCCAGAGATGCATTGACAAAATTTCACTTTTGGATGAGAGATGCTGGTTGGCTGTCGTTGTCCCTACTGCTGGTGGTGCTGCTGCTGCTGCTGTTGGGGATTGCAAATGGCAAAGCTTTAGAGACTCCATTCCCGTTCCGACTGCACACTGCAGTTGGTTGCATGCTGCCTGCTGCAGCTGCAGCTGCAACATTGGGTGCAGAGTGCCTTGGAGATGTGCCCTGTCACATGCCACATTCTGGCAACTCTTTTTTTATACCCGTACTCAAAAAAGAGTTAAGGGGTATATTAGATTTGTGGTAAAAGTGGATGTGTGTAACGCAGAGAAGGAAAATTTTCCGACCCCATAAAGTATATATATTCTTGATCAGCATCAATAGCCGAGTCGATATAGCCATGTCTGTCTGTCCGTCCGTCCGTCCGTCCGTCCGTCCGTCCGTCCGTCCGTCTGTCCGTCTGTCCGTCTCGATGAGCGCCTGGATCTCAGAGACTATAAGAGCTAGCGAAACCAAATTTGGTTTCCAGACTTATGTGATATCACACTGCTACAAGTGTATTTCAGAATTTCGCCCCGCCCCCTTCCGCCCCCACAAAGAACGAAAATCTGTGGCAGGCACAATTTTAAAGATACGATAAAACTAAAAACGCAGTATCGTAGAGAATGCCCATATCTACCAGATTGCCAAATCTGAACTAGATCGGATCATAATTATAGCCAGAATGAAGAAATTAATTTTCTGTTCCTTCCCCTGCCCCCTCCTGAACACAATAACACAACTCATTTTCCTTCTCGCTCGCACACTCTGCCGCGTTCAGTGCGCGAGCAACCCCTAGTGGAGGAGATGTAGAATCTAAATGGTACATGTAGAATATACATGTTAGATGTATAATATAAATAGTATATGTAGATGTAGATAACAGATGTAGCAAAAAAATGTAAAATTTCTTTTTTTTTTAAGTTCTAAATAATTATATGCTTAAAAATGTATATGCTGACTGAGTACGGGTATAAGTAGAGTCGCGTCCCCAGAAGCGACTCACACGTTCCTTCTCGTTTTTTTTTCTTGTCGGCATGATTTTCGCAATCAGTGGAAAGCAGCTTCAACTGCTGTTGGTTTGCTGGTTGCTGGTTTGCTGGTTTCTGATGGTCTGGCGTGACATTTGGCTTTCGCGCGAACAGCAGGGACCGCCATGGCACAGATGGAACAGAGCCATCTCCTTGCCTGGCTGTTCCAGCATAATCCAGGGTCTGGTTTTGTTTTTTTTTGTTTTTTTGTTTGGGTTTTCATGTCACACGGAATGTCTGCCGCCAAATGATGCGCGATTTATGCAGCCACGGGGTCACAAGTGAAACTAATTTGCCCAACAACAAAGCCAATTTTCAATCTAATCCGAAAGAACCAACCCCCTCCCTAGAACCACCCCCCGTCAATGGTTATGGTTTGTTCTCTTTTGCCTTAAACTATGTCAAATGCTGTTCAATTAAGTTTTCGCTTGCACAATGATAAGGAACTAGTCCGGTTGGTGTCTACACCTCTGCAGTGTAGAGTCTACACACACACACATAGGCATGTCGCCAAAGGGTATTAGCAGGGACTTAGGGCTGGGCAGGGGCAGGGCAGGGTATGGGTAGTAGGGCACATGTGGATATGGGGACATCAGATTGATAGCGTCGCTAAATAACACAAAACAGAAAAGAGCCCCAACGGGCTGGGCTCCCTACTTCTAATCAAGCACGTAAATAAAGTTAAAGTTTATACATGGTGAAGAGACACACACACAAGAGCCCCCCGCCCCCGTGCCCACACAAAGGGCAGCCACACATATTCGCTCATAATGAAGTTCAAGTACTCTTTCCCTTTCAAGAGAGTTTGTACCAGAGAGACTAAACAAGAACAAGAAGCTGCGTGCGCGAACAAAAAACCGGTTCTATGGCGCGGTGCCTTATCGCTACGTCTCATGTACAGAGGGAGCGCGCGAGCTTGCAATTCTGTTTTCGGCTATGCTTCGTCTCGCACCACGAACCCGCTGTCCAACGGCTGCGTCTGCGCCTGCATATGCATGCCTTGCGCACAGTGGGGCCTTTGTCTGTTTCGGCTGGCTAAATTAATAAATTACTGATAAATTAATAAATCAATAAATTGTTGCACATTTTCAACTTTGAGTGCTATTTCTCTTAAAATAAAATTATGTTCAAAATTAAATTTAAGAAAGCCTTGTAAAATTCTCTTTTAGATGCGTATACATACATATGTATTGATTTTATCCAAAGCGCTCATAAATATTTTTGACTTGTGCAACTCCTTTTCGGCTGAGTCCCCACTGTGCCGCGACTAAGAATCTAGCATTGACTAAAGCCAGTAGCATTTCAGAGCCTAAAAGAGAATCGAAGTAGTTTGTTTCTCTATTCTATAGTCTTTGGCTTCTGGGGCAATGGGACATTATGGCAGTTGAGCTTTAAGACAGAGAAGTACAGAAGAGAGTTTTAAATATTTTAATATATTTAATTAAAATTTCATCATGCTTTCATTATGTACTCCAAAAATCCTGATATAATCCCCACAAATCTCTGCTTATATTCAACATACCCTTACGTGAAAAGTGTAAGCCAATTGTTAGCATCTCGCTGCGATAGCCTGCGAGGATTGCCTTTGGGCTAGTCATCATGAGATCAATGGGATAAACCCACCTACACAAACACTTCTCCACTCCGCCACTCATCCATGGCTACCCCCAACAAAGGCGGCCAAATGACAACATCATACCCCTCTCTATATACATATGTATGTACATACATATATATATGGAAAGGTACTATTACTCGTAGAAATATCTGACAGAGAGGTGGTGGAGCATGGGTAGGGGCGATGTTGCCCTGCGGCAAAGTACAATAAAAACTGCTTCAACGTTGCATGTAACATTTGATTAGCCTGCGAAAAGGGACAGGGAACGAACCCTAACTCCTCCCACACCCACTGTGTGGTGTAGGGTGTGCCCAGCCCCACAAACAAAAAATGAGCAGCATATTGCTGCTCAGTGCACTTGGGGCAATGGCAATTAGAGGTTAACTTGAAGTACACCCACAGCCACTGGCAAACACAATCACTCCTTTTGCTATGAAACTATGAGTCTTACATAACCACAGTGTGTGTGTGTGTGTGTGCCCGGGTCAGAAGCATCGCTCCAGGGAGCACAGAGCACAGAGCTAGTAGTGGCAGTGGCAGTGGCAGTAGCAGTGGGGCAGTGCGTACTCCTACTGCTACTCGTATATCGTTAGTTTGGTTAATATACGACATGTTCAGTTTCGGCCCATTTACAAGCCAAGCAGAATGTTAACTTGGTGATACAGTTGCCAGACATCAGACTTCCCAGTCCTCAGTCCTCAGCCCTCAGAGTTTGCCCCTCCTCTGTTCTGCCACAGGAAGAAAACTTCAGTGTTCAGTTCAGTGTTCAGTGTTCGGGCTGCCGATGATGTGCAGTGATGTGTGTAGAGGAAAGCTGTGGAGAAGGGATTGGGTGGGACTGGGGGGGGATTGTAGTTTCTGTGGTCACAAGTGAAAACTTGCGCCAAGTTGAGTTAAATATATTTGTCAGCCAAGTTTATTATAGAAGTTTGTGCCAAGTTGAAGTTGTGGCTGGCTGATGGTTAACTTAATCGAAAGCTAAATGAAGAAGAACATGTTTCGGTTACACTTTGGCAAAAAGAGAGAGAGAGCGAGAGAGTACCTGATAGGTGGAATGTGATTACAAAAGATTATTATGAAAGATCGTACAGATATGAGCAAATATAGCCATAAGTACCTAGGATTATGGATTTCAGCATACAAAATAAACAAACTAAAATAAAAGCTACCAACTTTGACCCTTGTCGAACTGTGGTTCCTTCAATTGTAAAACTCTGCAACTTTTGGACATTTTATAGCCATGAAATTGAATGAGTAATCTCATTTATCCATCGCTAAATCTGTTGCCACCAACCACCACCAATCCAAAAACTGAATCAATGAGGAAGCCCTGCAGCGATTCCCCACATAATATCCGTTCAGCCTCATGCTCCCGCTTCGCATCTTTTTGGTGACTTTGCCACCTCTTTCTTCCCCTCTGTGCAATCTGTACACCCCTCTCCTTGCTATTTCTACCCCTCTCTCTCTGTCTTTCTCTCCATCCACATCCTCTGCAATTTCTCACAGCAGACGACTCAAGTTTTCCACGTGAAAAATGGCATCATAAGAAAAGTTATTGTCTCTATAGTTTCGCAACTCCGTTGAACTATGATGCAGCAGCAGCAGCAGCAGCACCCCACACTCGTGGCAGAGCAGAGCAGACCAGAAACCCTTCTTCATCCATCTGCAGCATAAAAGCATCATCAACGTGGCAGCAGCGTGGCAGCAGCAGCAGCGGCAGCGTCAAGAGTTTATTATGCAATGCCAAAAATTTAGTGCCATTTGTTGTCAACGCGCCGAATGCAACAAACAACCCGAAAAACCCCCAGCAACAACAACAGCAGCAACCACAGCAACAACAAAGTTTTGTCATTACAATGACACAGAGTGGGGGGGGGGGGGGGGGATAGGGGTATTGGGGGATAGGGGGTCTGAGAGCCTGACTGTTCACATTTGTGCAGGCATTATAATGAGTTTCTGAGCCAGGCCAGGCCAGGCCAAGACGAAACAAGCCAAAAACCAAGACAATCCAACGTCAAATGTTGCAATATGTATGGGGGGAGTGTGGAGTAAGGAGAGTAGGGAGAGTAGGGAGAGCAGCAGGCAGGAAAGTGAAGCTATTGAAGGGAACGAAGTGTGCGATACCCTGGCCAATCGATTGGCGACTATTGGCTATATGGCTATTCGCTTTGGCTGAACTTTCGCTGAACAGGAAATGGCAGACTACCCCTTGCAGAAAGGGTATCAAAAATTAGCACACCCTGAACCTGGCTGATGCCGCGAGGGATGCTTAAGAGGGAAGAAGAAGTTTCAACCCCCCGCCCCACGAGAACTTCGGAAGCCGAAAAGTGTCTGCCTGATGGATGTGGCATGCAGCATCAGCTGCTGGCTGCTGGCTGCTGCACACAAACTGGTTACAAATTTGTTGCTAGTTGCAGAAGCTTCAGCAAAATCCGAAATGAAAATTGAAAACAGATTAAAACACGAAATCCCACGAAACGGAAACCAATTTGGTTTGACAATGATGATGGCGCTTGATTGACTGACGAACGGACGGACTGTGTGATTGATGAACTGACTAAATGGTCAGACGTGTCGTGCCGTGTCCATTGTTGTCCAATTAAATGGCAAATCAAAATCAAAATCAAATAACAAAACAACACAAAATTATGTTAATCAAAGTCATCAAAAATCAAAACTTTTTTGATCGAAGACCCAAAACAAAAGTGAAATTCCACACAGAAATTCCTCCCCCCCTCCTTTGCGGTTTACCTTCTGCGAGCGGCTGCGGAACCCCAGTTGGACACGGCCAAAATGCTCTAACCAGAGGGGAAGGAGAGAAAGAAAGATCAATGCTCGCTCTGTTGGCCAAACACACAGCACAAATACCACGCTGCCACTGCCCGCTGCTGCATGCTGCCGGAGAAGAGTGAAAGTCAAGTCCAAACATTATGTTTTATGGACACAAGGCGAGAGTCACCATTTCGGACACCTTTTTGTCATGCCCCCCACTCTTTTCCACACTCTGTCTTTGGTTGGCTGTCTCTTTGTCAAATTATGTACGCTGTGCGTTTGGCTTTATTTAAATTTCCCAGAGAAACCGCAAAACAATTAGCTGCACAAAAACATTGCATTTCCTTAAATTTGGGATCCTGGAAGGCAGATTTTAAATTCAATTACATCTTCATGCAGTTCCATGTATTTTAGTTTAATTTTAGATACCAAAAAAGTGCGCTTGAAATTATTTATTCAATGCTGAAAAACCCTATTCGATTGTGGGGATAATTACTGGCTAAATCTGATAATTCATACAAAAAACATTCCCTTCCGACGTTCGGAAATTTCCCAAAATTCATACTCATAGCTCTCAAGTTTCCCTCCCCCCCTCTGAGCACCAGCCAAGGCAACGTCTTTGCTTTGCTTCAAAAATAACTTTCTTTTGGCCGCCCCCAAAGCCGCGCATTGTGCGGCCTCCCCTGTCACCGACAATAAAACTAACATAAAAATACAAAAATTATAACAACAAGAAATACAAAAAATACAAAATAATATCAGACAATGCAGGTGGCACAATGGCCTATCCAAGTACAATTAACTACTCTTTTCTTTTGCTTCGAGCAGACCTTCAAAAATGTTGAAAGCGAAGTTTTGGAGTTGCCGATAGCCCAAAAAGCCCGAAACCCGACACTTTTTTTTTTTTTGCGTGCTATAAGAAACCGAATCCAAGAGCAATTGTTTTTTTTTCGTGTGTGTCGGTGGGTGTGAATTTAAATGTATGTAAGTTGGCCAAAAATATATGTAAGTCGCTTAAACCCACTGCCTGTCAAGCCCACCAGCCAGCCAGCCAGCCAGCCAGCCAGCCAGCTATCCATCTATCCATCAATCACTACTCGAATGGCTAATTAGCATGCAATTCAGCCGAACAATTGAATAGTGTTGGTCAAATTGTAAATGTCATGCCTCGGCACTGGGTTGTGAATGGGATTATACAGACATTATGTAGACTATAGCCTGCTGATGTTCAAGGGCCTCTAGAGCTCTGTAAACGTGAGGCGAATCTTAAGTGCAAAATAAACTTAAACTGCGGCTCGTCCGTCACATTTAGCTAAGGTCGTCCCAATGTTTGTTTTGCAAATGCGGAATTAGCATTAATTTTGCCTGTGTAAAAATCATTTGTACTTTACCGATTATGCCTGAACTTTCCATTTAGCGGGTCTGTGTGAACAGCAGAACAAGTTCTCAGTCACCTGCCACCAGCCACCATCTTCAACATCATCATCATCATCGACTCACGGGGGGGAAGGAAAAACCTGATTTCAGTCGCGTGTTTCCTGTTGGCCAGCCCCAAGCCCCGCGCCCCAAAACAAGTTTTGTTATAATCTTTCCTTTTTTGTATTTTTTGTATTTTTGGGCAGGAATCGCATAACTCAAAAGCGGCAGGAAACATTCCTTTCTCTCAGACATAATTAAAAAAGCAAAAAAAAAAAAAAATCATGTTAAAGCTTTATCAGAGCAAAGAAACCAATCGAACCGCATTCCAATCAGATACGCGTGCAACTCGCTGATAAGAGAGAACATTTTGGGCTGGCAGAACCAACAAAAAAATATTTCAATTTACTTGCGGACAAGCCTTGAATTTATTCATGTATATAAGGTACATAATATGTAAGTATATGTGTGTATATATCGTGTCAAAAATTCAGTTTGACTTTCATATCAAATCACGTGACATGCCCTGAATATATAGAACAAACATGCAGACATACGAGTGCCTACATACATATATTTAGGCACATCCGGTCCCCCCAAACCTATGCAAATAAGTAGAGCAAATATATATGTGATGTGATATTTTGCCCACTTTTTGGTTCCTTCCACCCACCAACAAGATTTATGCGTATTTCATATTGACAACGCTTAAACAATAGACTGCTCCTGCTGCTCCTGCTCCTGCTATGGCTTCTCCTCCTCCTCCCTACTGGGCATATTGGCTTTTGTGCCATGGCAACTGTCGTTTATTACATTTTCAGTTGCTGGCCCATAAAAAATGGCTGCAAAAAAAAGCGATAAACTTCTCGCATCACATAACTATGTTTAATGAAAGGTTGATCAAATTTGTCGGAGGCAAAGGCCCAGGCCCTAAATGGCAACTGGTTTTTAATTTAAATTTTCCTTTGATGCGAAAAACTGTAAGGGAAAAGGTATTGTATTTCTTTTTTTTTTTGGGCATCATTAAGTGATGCAAATGAAGCGTCTACTTTACAGTGTTGATGAAGTATATTTAAATTGTGTGGAGTTTCATGAAGTTTAATTTGGGGTAGTAAGGTTACATTTTTTATTCTTACTTTTTGCGTATTAAGGAAGTGAATTGTAAAATTTTTTTATGGCACAAAATTCGTTGTAGTCTTACTTTATATTTGCCATAAAAAAACTTCTGCAAATGGTCTTTCTTTTTCCCACAAAATTTCATTATTTTCAGCCACAAATCCTAACCAAAAATCTAGCTCAGCTTCCCACAGATTATATACTATATAACAATATTCGCAATAAGCATTATCTTATCTTTCTGTATAATAATTTCATATAATTTCCAGAGCCTCCGTTGACGCACTGCAGCCATAATATCCACAATTATTGATCAGGCCTCAGCGATGCCCCAAGCTAATGATAGTTCCCCAATGCGCTACCCAATTCGAATGAAATTCGTGCCAAAGCGGTGCCAATCTTGGCTTTAATTAAGGTGGTTCCAGGTGCCACACGCCACAGCCACAGTCACAGCCATTGAGACAACGCCTTAACCGAAAAGTATGCTGAAAGAAATGCTCATTGAAATGTGTTCATAGATAGAGGTACATATATAGATAGATATGGGACCCAATTCCAATTCCAATTCCAATTCCAATTGAACGACTTTCGCCTTGGCTATGGCTCCAAATTGTTCATGCAATTTGTATAAACTGTAAATGATTATTACCAATAAATTTTGCAGAGAAAAATACAACAAAAACAACAACAAATATCAGCAGAAAAACCTAAAAAACTGGTTGGGGTAGAAAGTCAAGTCAACATCAACCAGGGACACCGCCCAAGCGCAGGTCTCAGCCCCAAGCAGCCGCAGCCTCAGCCTCGGCATCAGCCTCTATATCTGTGGATGATATGTAACCCAAGTGGCAGACGTCAGACAGAAACAGGTAAAAGTGATTTGTCTTTCGATGGCAAAACAAATATATATATATACAAGCGAGTATACGCGTGTGTGTGTGTGTTCAGGTATAATCAAATCGTGTTTTTGAGGCATGTTGCGTGAATCGATTGGCCGGGCTTCCGACAGCTTGTCATGCAAATGCGTTTGGCTGTGGCACTGGCTAATCCTTTTTTGGGGCGCAAAACATGACACAAATGCCATGGACTTTCACAGCGATTCGATTCTCCCACGTTGACACCTCACTGGAGCAACAGACAGCGGACAGCAGACAGCACAGACACCGCGGCGTAGTGCGTAATGAATGCAAAGCAAAATAAACAAATTAGTTGTAATGAGAGATGAGAGATACGGCAGGGAAATAGTAGGGCCTACCTGGCCCAGTGCCCAGTGTCTGCTGGCTGCTGGTCAGCTTTTCCAGCACAGTTTTCACTTTCACATGCCGCGGCCGAGGCGAAAATCTTCGACCCACTTGTATTCTTGATTGTCGCCGTCTCTGCTCATGGAGACCTGCTTTCATTTTCATTGAGCAAAAAGTGAAACAGCAACAAAAAAAATGTGTGTGGATCTGATGACAGATACAGAGACACAGAGACAGCGAGCGGAGACACCTGGCAGCCGGTGTGCAGTGTACACTACTGTACAGGTTGCTTAACCCAATTTTGCCGATATCTGTGTTCATCGCCAATCGCCAGCTTGTGGGCTTAGCCAGGCTACGCAACAGCAAAAAGCTGTTGCCCGATTGCATTGAGGCGACCTAAACGCATTTTTGCGGCAGGCCTTACAAAAGAAACACACAAAAACCAGACACAACTAAGCCAAAACACCAACCACATTGGCTTGAATTGCACCTGACTGTGGGCAGCACTCAAAGCGAAAAAGAATGTTGCAAATGTGGGAAATATGTGGAGTATCTTATACCCATTATCGAGAGGGGTTTTTGTGGCTCGATCGAGGAAGCTTTAATGTTGAATTTTACTCCATTAACGGATGGTTTCCTATAGATATTTCTCTTTAATACTATACTTTAATAAACTACATTAATGTCACCTAACCAAACACAAGCCATTCAAGCTCCTTTCGTACCCTGCAAAGCGTTTAAAATTATAGACATTTATGTGGTCTGTCCGCATGGCACGCGTCGCTTAATTCAATTTATGGCTCAAATGTCTGGCTAAGCCTTAATAAATTGGTTTACGCACAGCAAAAAACAAAAAAAAGACAAACAGACAGACAGACATAAATGGCAACAGTGTTTGTATTTGCTAAATCAATGGCCGGTCCCCCAGAGCCTTTGATTCTAATTTAAAATAAATACAAATTCTGCATATAAATTCGGAATAAATGGTGTGTACAAAGGAAACACTCACAAAACGCTCCAGGGCCAATGGACCACCCAACTAAAATACATTGATGCTGCCTGCCATAAATCAAAGATGAAACGCTTAATTAATCTTGCTCACTCCCCAAAGCGCGCAACTTAATAAATGAACAAGAGTTAAATATAAAATACTGGCAGTTTAAAGGGATTTGTATGTATGCAAATAGTATATAGGAAAAAACCCCGACTTTAGCTGCAATTTGAGTGGCTGATGTCATCAGAGAGTGTGTGCGAAAAGCAACAAAAAAACGAATACTTAGACATACAAAATAAACACGCTTAAGTATGCAACTTGGCGAACAACAATAACGTCATCATCATCAGCATCACAATTATTTATAATTTTTATATCAATGCAAAGTTTTGTTTCCCACCATAAAGAACCCAGCGATGAATGTCTGTGGCTGCCCCGACAGCCCCCACCGGAGGTCAAGCATGTGTGCTGCCACCCTCCTCTTTATTCCATTCAACCAGCACACTCCTCTCACTCATTTGCAGTTACTTGCAAATTATTATTGTACATCTATTGTGCGTCCCATGTCCAAGTATCTCTCGCGGATGGAGCGTATCTACCATCTTCCATTTATATGAGCGGCACACGGGATTGACACGCCAATGCGATTGCATAAACGGCACGACTCGTAATGAGTTGAGAATTGCATGCGCAATCCGGTGGAAAGCGGCAAACAAATGGCAAATAAAACCAAAAGTAGAAAAAAATATTGACAAGGAATAAATAGTGGAACGGGTACGGGCAGGTGACACCAGCTGAAAGTGGAAACTCAATGGCAATGTCAACTTAATGGGGTTTACGTGAAACATTTGCTCAAGGCAGAGGAAATATAAAACTAGAAAAATCTACAGTGCTACAATTGCATGAGAAATAAGCTAGAATTAGCTCGGAAACAGTTCTAAAAGATTTACGAATTGAATGCAAAAATATTCGTTACATTCGTATATTCTCAGCCACATATTTCCCTTTCAGTGGCAAACTTCCTGGCAAATGTTTCACATGATTTTCAAATCAAAAATCTCCACTTCCATTCATAAATCTTGTGTGCCATTTTCGTTTGAAAAAATTCTTTATACAATTTAGAAGTTCTCAGAATTATTCTGTGCAGGTAGACGAAAGAAACGCAAAAGCTGCAAAAGCAGCAAAAGGCAACCAACACAAAACAAACTCCAAAAGCCAAAACAAAACAAAGAGCAACAGAAGCAGCAACTTTTGAAGCATCATAAATTATGTCAGAGAGTTAAACTACAATTAGAATTGGTCCCACCGTACCACAGTGGGGGGGGATAACACTCTCCAAAAGTGGCAACACATTTGAGGATATTTTAACGAGTTTGCAACTGGAACTCGTTTGCTGGCTAATTATAATTAGAGCCGTAAACGGAATCTAAGATCATGTGACTCGAGTTCGTAATGATAATGAAAATGAGCAGCGTAGCACATGAAGTTGCGTAATAAAATTTCAAGTTTCAAATTTAATTTTTGCACAAAGTACGGAAATTGGGTTAAATGATTTTTATTTTATTTTTGGGGCAACTTACGTTTCCGGTGAAGCTGAAAGCACAGCAAGAACTGCAAAGAGAGAGAGAGAGAGAAAAGGCACATGAATTGGGTTCAAAATTAGCTAAAAATAAACATAAATGGCGACGACTGCACAAAGATTTATCTGAGAGAAATTGCGCATTGTGTGAAGAAGGGAACCGAACCGCAAAAGCCGGAAGCAGCAAATTCACTGATATGAAAACTGACGACTGAAACTGCTTGTGAATTTACGTTATAATATATTCCAGTACAGTCGCTCATAAACTTAGACAAAGTCAAATCAAATGGCGGCAATCTCTAGTTCAGGGCAAAAGTCAAGTTCAAGGTGAGCCCCGCCAGTTGTAAGTCTCCGGACTGCTGCTACTGGCTGCTGCGCTCTGTTTTTTTTTTCCAATTAAGTTGAATGCGAAATTGGATGAAAAATTCAAGAGTTCGTTTGGGGGAAAAATTGAATCGCTTTGCGCTTCGTTGGGCTGACCTACCGCAGTCCGTGGCAGTCCCCCAGCCCAGCCCCATCATACTGCAATCTTCGCTGGGTATTAAATTTCCAACTCATTAAAATTTTGCACACTGTCTGGCAGGACAGGACACACAGGGAGCACTATATGGTTAAGGGTTGCCTGTGCAGGGTCTCTGGTCTCTCCTTCTGTTTGCATTTGCGCTTTTTCCCTGACGTTGGTTGATGGGGAGCGAGAGAGATGGGAGCTAAGAGCTGGGGAAATGAGAGATGGGCTATGGCTTGTCATTCATAAATGAAGTGCATAAAAATGCCTTACTTCAACGTCAACTTCAGCTGATGATGTGAGAAACGTGCCACACGAACAACTTAATATACGCAAAAGTGCAATGCTCGACCCTGCCTCCATGGCTGCCTCTTTCTTTCCCTCTCTTTCGCTCTCCTGCAGTCTCTTTCATGTTCTCTGAATCAACTATTCTTGTCTGGTCTTAATCAGAGAACCTTTTGACTTATCAATTAGGAATTCATGAATGATTCACTTTGCCACACACACACTAATTGATATCAATTGTTCAGGTTCCGGAAGGTCGTCCGTCCAGTCCACCAGCATTACCGGAAGCAGGAATTATTCACAAAAATCGTATCTTATCTAAGCAGATAAGAGCAGCAATCGCATATAATATCTATAAGCAATCTATAGTATATTTATAATATTTATTTGGCTGGGAAATGCTTGCGTCAGTGCAGTCAACCCACACGCCAAAAATAGCAACGAACAATGGAACAAATTTAGCAAAAACCAAATACAAAATTGCGCCAAATTGAGCTTCAAATGATTGAGTGAGTGAGCGAGTGAGTGAGTGATAGCCGAAAGAGATAGCCACAGTTCATAATTGGAGAAGTCGCCGCAAAAGGTCAGGCAAACAATTGGCAAAATAAAAAAAACAACAGCAAAAAAGCCACCACTCAAACGAACAAAACGAGCCACGCAAAAACAACTGTTGAAAATAAATAGAAACAAAATACAAAAAAAAAGCTACAAAACAACAAAAGCGCAGCAATAAAAATTAGAAGTTTGTGGCAAGATTAAACGCTTTTCAAATGCCCTAAGGGCCAAGGGGTACATTAACTTTTTATGCTGGCAAGTGGGTGTAATGAGAAGCGGAAGGAAGGGATTGTGCGGCAAGTTCGTGATATTTAATTTGGTTTGGCTAAAGTTAGCAGAGAGGAAAGCTCAAGAGCTAAGCCGATTATTGTATTAATCATAATTATTGGGGGAAATGCAATACGGAAATATGTGATATATAAAATAAAACAAATAACAATCAAAACTCTGCTTTGAGAGTACACCGATAGAAAAAAGCCCTGAAATTTTAATATTTTCACTTAGATTTTAATATTTATGCCATTGATTTTCATCCAAGAGTGGTTGTATTAAAATTAAATATTTTTCACTTAAATTTTGATATTAATATAGAAATATTTAAATTAAATATGTTTCATATTGAAATTTAATATGTTTCATATTCAAATTTAATATGTTTCATATTTAATGTTAATATGCTTCATATTTAAATTTAATATGTTTAATGTTTAAATCTAATATGTTTCATATTTATATTCATTTTTAACTAATTGGTTATTATTTTGCGTACGCAAATTACATTTCAAGTCCTCATGGTGTGAATTGGTTTAAGTTTTCAACTAGAAATAATCGCAACATGAGTAGAACTGTATTGGTTGTGATAATGCCCCTGTGCATTCAAGGCAGCAGCAGCTGGAACCAGTTGGAAATTCGAGGGACATAAAAAAATAATATAAACATAGTTAAAATAAATACAAAAAATATTTGATTTCATTTAATATGGAATATTGGAAAAAAAAAGTTTTTCCTTTGGATTTAAAAAAAAAAATTTTGAAATCAAGTCATAATAATATTCAATTAAAATATGGAACATATTAAACTACAAATTTAATATATTATAGTTATTTTGAAGTGTTTTGTATTTAGATTAAATATGACCGTATTAAAAAAGCATTTTTAATACATTTATATTTGAATCAATGTGAATTCTATTAAATTTTACCATGTTTGTATTTAAATATGGCATTTTAAATTCAAATACGATTTTAGTTATTTTTACTATGCCTTTTTTCTATCAGTGTATTCAATCTTCTGGCATAAATTTTAAACTGTTTCCTTGCCTGTTTTCATTTACTTTGGCTAGCTTTTCTTCGCTGGTTTCTTGGGAGCTTCGCTCTTTATGTGTTTGGGTTTGGTACGACTGTGACGACGGACAAGCCCTTTTTTTGTGTGTTTGTTGCTCTTGTTCCTCTTCGTCTGGTTAGGAGGAGGAGGAGGTTCTCTTGGAGCTTTTGGTGGGAAGCATTTAACTTGGCTAAAAGCGGCATTAGTGCGATGTATGGGGCGTGTTCTGGCCTGAAGGGAAGCCAGCCAATTAATTTTTTAATGGCTTAGACGAAATGACTGACTTTGGGGTTATTACGGCAAGGAAAAGCAGCGCGAAAGGAAACGCGTACAGGAAAGTTTTTGCCGTTAGTGGACTGGAAATTGTCAATTAGCAAAGTGCCTGGAAAAGAATTGGTAAATTTTTTAAAACTCCTTCGGGGGTCACGCCCACGCCCACGCCCACGACTACCCCCCTGGAACATTACGTATAGAATCTAATTGACTGGAGACTTACGATTTTTATGATGTTTAATCTAATTTTGTGCCTTTATGATCTGAGGCATATTTTACGGTCGTTTGCCTAACGACCTGAACAAAAAGTTTAACCGCAAGAGAAAGATTTTGGCCATTGGGGGGGATTTTTTTTTGGTTTGGTTTCTTTTTGGCTATATGTATTTTTATTTATTTAAGAGCCGCTGGGTCGCTGGTTGCTGGTCCGGCCAGCAATTTGTTTTGATTGAATGAAATATCAAAAACGTGACCCAGCCGCGGTGCACTTTGAGCAGCGCAAAAGCCGAAAGCCAGAAAGCCGAAAAGAAACAAATATATAATTCAGGCAATGAATATTCGCCCAAGGCGGTGAGTGTCAGGTGCGGGGGTTAGAACGAGAAAGCTATAGAGTGGTTGGAAAGAGCGCAAGAATAAGATTGAGCAACATTCAGGCCCCCAAATGAAATGTATGCAAATTGAGCGTGAAGGAAACGTTTTAAGCCCCGAGCACGTGCGAAAAGAGAGCGCCACGGAGGGAGTATATAGAAGAGAGAGAGAGAGAGAGAGAGATGCAGAGAGATAATAATTCTGGCTATCTGTCGGAGCGGAGACTGATGGTCATTGCCTGATAAGTGCCCAATGATTAGTAATCGTAAAATATTCCCCGACAGCATCGCTCCATAACTCTTTCGTTCTGGAGTGCTGCCTGCTCTCTCCTTCTATGCTGCCTGCCTCTCTCTACTCTCTCTCTTTATCCTTTCAGGCTTAATCGTGTTCAAGTGGCCTGTTAATCCTGGCAGCTTCCTGTGCAGGCCAAGGACCGACGCATAAGAGTCCGTGAGTGTGTCTGTGAGCTGCTTTGAATACTTCATCATATTCATGACTTTTACATGCATTGCACTTCCGCAAGTGTTTCTCCTACTTCTGCTGGAGAAGAAGACGAGAGAGAGAGGGTTGCTTGGGCAGTTTGTTGGCCATTACTTTGCCTTAAATGCTAGGGGATTCCCTCCTGTTAAATGCTGCAATCTTCCTTCCATCATTCACTTATTTTGAGTCCTAAGTAAAGTCGTTTGATTATTATTTTATGTGACTGTCATCTCTCTTGGTTTATATATTCCCAGACCAGACGGAATGCTTAACTAAGATAATTAATTCTGTCAGAAACTCTGCTGCCATGGCTCTCCTTTCCTTTCCATTCAAATCCAAATCTCTCAACGTGTCTTGCGTCGTTTTTCCCCTTCGATTACTCAACAATCGTTCGTGTTTATCGATGATAATCTCACTGCTTGCCTGGCTACAGGTTATGCCAACACTTGGCTAAATTTATTCATCCACTTGGCTTCGCTGATAACTTCATCGACCCTCCCACGCAGCGGCACGGCCCTAAGCCATTTCAAGCACTTTTGGAATGCCTGCCATAACTCTACCCACCCCTCTATACACCCCCTGCTTTATCCCTAAGCCCCATGCTGGACCCATGTGTGGCTGTGCTGTGCGTTGGCCACATTGTTCGGTTCTCAATAATTTTTTTTCGTACCTCCTACAACTCCTGCGGGTCGTGGTCTCAGCTGCGGTCACACACAGCCAGCCAGCCAGCCAGCCAGCCAGCCAGCCACAACAACAACGATTGGGGGGCACAATCTTTGCCGCTGCCACAATTGGCAGTTGGACAGAGTTGGAGGTCCGGGTAGCGCTGCAGGGAGGTTTGGAGGAGGAGGCCACTTGGTCGCGACCACAGAAGTGACTTAACTCGTTTTAAGCCTTCTCATACGCTTCGCTTTTTTTTTTCTGCGCTAGCGGACACTCGGCAGGCACCCCCTCCCGTCCTCTTTTGCCAGCATCTATTTCATTTCCAACTCCACTAGACATGCCACAACGATGACACTTGACTGAATATTTATGGCCACAAATGGAGCGAAAATAAAATCGCCAAGTCACGGGGCAAGGCAGCTACACAGCAACAGCAAAGCAACAAAAAAGAGGTGGGGAGGGGAACAAAAAAAAAGCGAATGGACACACATGGCGATGATTTTTAGATGCGGATGGATGCTCTTTTGTCTATGGCGACCAGACCATGCCCTTCTTGGGCGTGCTCGTAACTGTGCCTCAGTCCGCAGTCCGCAGTCCGGACATGCCGTTACCGTTAGTCTGACCGACTAAAAAAAGAGCCCGGGGTGGGGTGGACAGGGAAGGTGTTCCAGTCTGGCTGTGACTTCCAGTCAAAGTTGCAGTTTGGTTTCCAATTCCGAATCCTCTTTGGGGCTCTTTTTGGCGATCTCTATCTGTAACTTTGTATCTGTATCTGTATCTGTATCTGCAGCTGTAGCTGTAGCTGTAGCTGTGTCTCAGCCATTATGTGTGCGGCACATGACCGTATGCTCTCCTCTCCGTATGTCTCAAATATTTGCGCTTATTTATGTGGCTTTTGTTTTATCAGCTTGTTTATTCAATGATTATGTTTTTCTTTTTTTTCTTTTTCAGCTCGATTCAGATTCAGCCGATTGCCAGGGCTCTCTGCCACTGACTCGCGGAGCTGAGTCGACAAAAGGCTGGCGGGCTGGCTGGCTGGCTGCTTCGACTACCGTGTTTGGTTAGGTTCTTCGCTTCGTTGGGCAGCGGCAGGGGGCAGTGGACAGGGGGCAGGGGGCATGGAGGAGACCCTGTTTAAGCCTATCTGTATGACCGCCATGTAGTCTCGTACTCGCCCGCAAATATGTAATGAAGCATAAGCAATTATGATAATGTCGCTTGGGGTTTGGTTTGGTTTCGTTTGCTTTGGTTTGTGTTCCGCTTTCATCGCTGCTTCGCTGCTTATCAGTAAAAATACTTTTCAACAAGGCGAAGTGGGCTGTTTTGGAGGAGCAAGGCAAAAGCTGTGGGCCCCGAAAATGTTGACAGCTCAAGCAAAGTAAAAACAAAGAAATACAAGCAAAAATGACGCCTGACTAACAAGAACAATGCGTTCACTTGCGAGTAGAGAGAGAGTGTCAGCGACAAAGGCAAAGTTTTGGAGAAAGGGGAATACCAAGAATACGTATTATTATGTACCTTATATTATGTACCAAAGCTGTGACAATTTACGTAAATTATTTTTATTTTATAGCAGGTTAAATTACCAACTGCAAGTACTTGAAACCTTTAGCTTAAATTTTTTCTAGTTTATTTTAAGTGCATAAATATCTTCTTTTAATTTTACAATAATTTTCTTTTGTATCTACCCATTCATTCAGCACAAAAATGCCATGCATTTCCCGTATGCATCTCTCTGGCCATAATCAAATCAAAGTAAAGCGAAAAACATTGCTGCAAATTTAACCAGAAAAGATACGAGAATATCTACAACTGATGCGCACACAACAACAACAACAACAACAAAAATGTACGCTTTTATTTAACAATTTTGTTCACATTTTTGATGTTTGTAGAAAATTGTTGCTTAACCCCAAACGTTTTTTTTTTCATGAATGTCACGTCACGTTCGTGTTGAAGCTTAAAATTTGTGTTGATTTTTTTTTGTACATTTATGTGGGAAATTGTAGGCGAGGTTTCCTTGCCACAGGTTGTGCAGCAATTTGTGGCAAAGTTTTCGTTAGGTAGAAAAAGTTGTGTGTCTCTCGCTCCCACCCACCACTGCCCGAGGCAATTTATGCAAATCAAAATGGATCCATTCGAGGCAATAACTCTATCGATGGCACAGCCACTCGAGAGTTTGAGAGAGCTGAGTTGAGCTGAGCTCCAGGCGAAGCTAAATTAAAACTCTCGCTTTGTGGCACTTTCCTGGGTATAACCTATACCCTGCCCCCACAGCCCCAAGGGGTCGCAGCAGATAGTTTGACACTCGACACTCGACAGACGACAGACGACTGGATGGAAACGTTTATCTAAAGTTCAACAACTTATGCAAATAATGCCTGCAGATGTGCCCAGAAGAGTGCGAGTTCGAGTCATAGAGTGCCAGTGTCAGTGTCAGTGCCAGTGCCAGTGCCAGTGTGTGGGTGTGTGCTTCAATCAATGCCAATGGCTCATGTACATATGAAAGCACTTTTATGTGCAGGAATTTCTACTCTTTCCAGCCAACCACACAATCATTTGAGTACCAGTACGAATGGCATTCTTCTCTACTCTATGAGCTTCTATCTGAAATCTTTGGCCTCTCTTTTTATGTATTCGTTCCCTGTCCAGTTTTCTGTTCTCGGGGTGATTAATATTTCTCATATCTGTGTGTAGGGTCTGGGGGGGGCCACGTCTCGTCTGTGTTTCTGTTTCTGTAGTTACATTTCCAGCGATTGCATTTTGCGGCGATTAGTCACGGGTCTCTCTGTAGACAAACTCTTCAGTGCTGCTTGCGCCCAAGGAAAAAGTGTCAGAGGTTAACACCAAAATGCGATTGATGGCTGGCTCTGTTAGGTGTGTAAATATTGGAAAATGCTGAGCAGGTAGCAGGTCACAGTTTGTTGAGATTGCGCCCAGAAGGAATAGTTCACACATTGGAAATAAATATGTTTGGCATTAGCTAAACAAACACTTGGAGCATGGTGAGAGATAGCAAGCAGTTTGGTTGAGATCTGTGGCTCCTATATTTTGAGTCCTAGGGTCTTGAATTCATGCAAAATATATTTAAAATACTCTGATTCGAACCTAACAAAATTCTATAGAATTATAACATGCAGTTGATTGTTTTATCAGTTGCTTTAAAATTTTTAATCGCCCAGCACAAATTCCCAACAGGAAATAAACACATGCAAAATAATCTACATATTATTATTCAGTTTTTTTAAGCATTTTAAGGGAATTTCCCAATCTCGCTTTATCGCACGCTCAAATGCAAAATTCTCAAAGCAAATAAAAATAGCTAGAATTATTGTTACTTGTTTCTTACACAGAAAACATCACTCATGGGGCACGTTCCGTCATCAGTCGATAAAACAAAACAGAGACTCACACAATCGTTAACCCCATAAACGTCTCGCACAATGGCCGCTCATTTGGGCTAAATTCATTAAAAAAAAGTGGCCGAACACTTGTCTAAATACAGGCGGAATACGGACGCAGACAAGCAAATAATTAAACTATAAATAAACAGACGTCAAGTGTAGACGTAGTACTCCCAATTAAAGGTAAATACTTCTAGGAACGAGGCTAAATTTGGAGCCTAGGCGTTTAGATACCCTTTACCAAAATTAATGTTTATTTTGTATGATCAGAAACAAATTTAGTGGGCTTATTTTAATCCGGAATAAATACATCTAGCTACTAATTAAAATCCTCTGTAGCAGCCTCAGAAATGCCCACTTAAACAATTCCAATATCCAGCTAGGAAGCGGGGAAACCCATCACCCTCTAGTTGATAAGCACTGAAAAACCGCTTAGGCAGCTGCTCATATAACTGAAACTCTATCTTTATCTCCGTCTATAAGTCTGTGTTTAATTTTGACTTGAACTTGACCTTTTTGCCAAGGCTTTGGAGCAGAGTGCAGCTGGCTGCCCCCTCTGGATGCACGTTGCCCGCTTATGTCATCAGCCCACATCATTAACATCGACAGACACTCCGAGGGACACTCAGAGAGACAGAGAGACAGAGAGTGTGAGAGAGAGAGAGAGAGAGACTGACACAGTGCCTGCTGTTAAGCAGCTTACCCCTGACATGTTGCCGCTTCTGTTGGCTTTTACTCCGAAATCGGTTTCGATTCTCGCATTCGCGGTCTCGTGCCACACAGCGACCTAATTTCCTTTTGGGCACGTTTTTTTTGTTTTTTGTTTTTGCGTTGTGCAACCAAGTCGACCAACCGACCGACTTTCCACTCTCTTAGACGCCGCCTCTAGGAGGCCCCGCTTGCCCCCGCTGCGACTGCGACTGCGGGTGTCGGGCTTGGGCTTCGGCCTGTGCCTGTGCCTGTGCCTGCTCTATTACAACTACTAATTGGATTAATAATGACAGAGAAACAATGGGGCAATGGGGCAGGCGGCAGGCGGCAGCAACGCCATATGCGAGAAATGCTCAATGGGCATGGCTGGCGGGGATTATGTAAGTCGCCTTTGCTTTGCCTTTTATGGCCATCAGAGCTGTCAAAATCGCAACAACAAAAGACCAGAAATTAGACAAGAAAAGACAAGGCATTTACGAGTAGAGCTGCTCAAGTAATCAGCTTTCCATAGGGCCTAGGACTAGAGGAATGCAGTGGGGACAGAGAAGTAGCTTTGGCGCTTTGATATATAGATTTGGCATAGCAGATAAATGCAATGGGCAAGTAGTTCCAGTTTCTATGGAATTTGCATGGCAAATGAACAGAAATCTTTCCAGATTTTATCCTGCGAAAACGGGGAAACAATTTCTTACACAAAAAACTGCGACCTTCAGTCGGTTCAAGCTAAATTAATTTCCTTTTACCTGCAATGGATAATGCCTTGGAAAATTTCCTTGACAATTCAAGCACTGGCAAGCACTTGCCCTGCCCCTTACCTTGCCACAGCCCCTAAATGATCAAATGCTGTGGCACACAGCTGGCGGCAAGCCACACAGCTTTGTCGTAAATAAAATGCATCCTCAGAGAGCTCTTCGCACTTGCCAGCAGCACCCAGCAGCGGCAGCAGCAGCACTTGGCTTCCTGTAGAGGATATATCTAGCAAACTGAGGGGAAGTGGTGAATGCCGAGTGCCGAGTGCCGACACTGCCGCCGACACAGCCACTGCAGATGTTGCAAGTATTTTTCCTCATAATTAGCCGAAGCGCCTAAAAGCAAACTCAAGTGGCAGGGCACAGAGAAAGTCATGCCTTTGTCCTCTTGTGAGGAAAGACAGAGGACAGAGAGAACAGAGAGCGAGAGAGAATGGTTGAATCGGTGAACGGGGCAGGGGCATGCCCTCGAGCGGCAACTTAGATGAAAATATGAAACCAACTCGTTGCAAAATGGCATTCCATTATGCCACATATATTGTCGACTGTAGTGGAAACTGCAAGGGAAACCCTACTAGGACGAGACTGACCCAATTCATGAGGGGCCCGGCCCAGCCCGGCCCGGCCCCGCCACAATACGGAGGACACAGCCGCGCCCCAAAAACTAAGCATAATGAATGGCAGCCCTGTCTTTGGCTCTCTCTCTCTCTCTCTCTCTCTGTCTCTCCCCTATGGGCACGTGCTGCCAAATATATTATTTCAGAATGACTCTTCTGCCTGGTTGCTGCCTGCCTGCTGCCTGCCTGCTGCCTGCCTGCTGCCTGCCTGCTGCCTGCCTGCCTCACCATGTGGGCTCGTTCGTCTTTGTGTCTCTTATTCAAGGGTGTTTGGGGGTTTGGTTTAAAAAATGTGGGTCAACGGTGCGTATGATAATTTCTGCATTTGTCGCTCTGTAAGCCGCAGGGCAGCAACAGCAACAGCAACCGCTACAACAAATTTGATTGAAATATGCACGAACAAACAGCAGGAAGTACTGCGGTAGAAGAAATAAAAGTACAACTGGGAATTCGGTTGGAGCAAGGCTGCGAATATTTTTAACACTGAATGTGGAAATACCCTAACTAGTAGGTGATTTACCAGCTAATATATTAGCTAGGATTCTGGATTAACTCAATGAATTTTGGGTATATTTCAAATAGCTTTTGGAATGAGCTAAATATGGAATTCGATGTCAGTAAATATTTAAAATAGAAGAATAAAACGCCAAACAAGACGCATAATAATGTTTAAAGCATTACCCTACCTACCCCACCCTAACAATAAGAACCTTTGCTTTAAATGCACATTCAAAATGTCTTTTTGGGTACCATCTCCCTCCCCAGCAGCCAAATTGCATTAGGAAGCTCGCTTAGCTCAATTATAACCTAATCCTAAACCCTTTTCCGGCAACAGCTACTCTCCATTGGGTAAGCAACTCAATGACAAAACTAATTTGCTGCACTAATTGTAAGGATATCGAAAAAGGGGGCAAGAACCCGTGGCACAAACGTGCAGCATGTTGTCAACGCGACAACGCCATCGGCGAAACCTGACAGGATAACAAAATTATAACAAGCAGCAGCAACAAGAACATGGGCGACATACAACTAAAACAACAACAACAAGTACTCTGGCGCGAGGTGGAGTCGCCAGCAACAACGATACAACAGCAGCAGCAACAACAACAAGCTGAGTGTGACGTGTGACATGCACGTGCGTTAAATTCATCATACGCCATGGTGACGCACCCCCAAACAGCCATTACCACCACCACGAACCCTTTAGACGTGTAAAAGTGAGAGGGATGAAGGCAGGCAAAACCCCAAAACCTCAAACAATTGTCAGCCATCCCAGCCCCCCTTGAGCCCCCTGCCTGCCTGGGCAATTATGGAATTTGTACGTCCGTCTGTTTGTCTGGCTGTTTGTCTCTCTCTATTTGTTAATGCTAATGCGGCAGAGAGTGTCACGCAACAACAAACAAAAACAAGCGACAAGAACAAGAACAAGATAAAGGCAAGAACCGACTGCATGGCGCATAAAACTTCAACTGGGAACTTAAATTTCAGCATTTGCAAAGGTTTTTTATCTTGCAGATACTTTTGGGGGCATGCTGCAACTTCAGCTTTCCACTTTGCGTGGAAGTGAAAAAGTTTTACCCGTACAAAAAAAAAACTTCGCACAGATACGAGAGCAAAGGCACACAAACAATTTGGCACGTGTTGACACTCAGTCACCTCGTACCCCAACCCCCCCTCTTTCTATCTGTCCCCAAAAAAAGTTTTTTTTGAAAACAATTTCGAAAGGATTTTAAGCGTTTTTTAATTAAAATTATGGTACGAGCAGATGACGCTGCAGCGAATAAATCAAACAACAGGAAAAGGAGAATAAATGTGCCACAAAAAAAAAGAGAACAACAAAATTGTTTAAAGAACATACGAAAAAGGTCCAAAAAAAAAGAGAAGAAATGAAAGCACCGTAAGAGCATTTTTTATTGTCACACAAAAACCCGCTCGATGACATCAAAATGATAAAACGAAGTCAGAATCAGAATCAGAAGCAGAAGCAGAATCGGAATCAGAAACCAGCGGAAAGAACGAATTATAAGGAAAGAGACTCAGAATCGGCCGTTGAGTCAGCGAAACAGTCAACAACTGACTGCCTCAACAAATGTGCAAAAACAAGGAGGGAGGGAAAAAGGGAATAGAGCACATACATACGCGGCGGATAGGGTAAATATATATATAATTTAATGATAAATCTATATAAATAAAGCAAAGTATTCAACCTGTGCCAGGCCATTGATATTGATGAGCTCATAATTTTTGCACAGCGCCAAAAATATACAAAAATATGATATATGATATATGGTGGACTGAAATTAATCGACAGCAATTTCATTGAATTGCTACGCATCAAATGTTAGGCCATAGAAAGGGGTATAAGGCAGGGGCAGGGGGAAATGGAATGGGCTCGTAGATAACATATCTTAGACCCACACGCACACACACCTTCACTGATATTGATATGGTTTTGGTGGTTTCCATTCTTGTGGCTCCAACAATTCTTTCTTGCAGAGCCTTTTCAGCTGATAAAGCAATTTCCTATATATGTACATAAAATCCAGCATGTAGTGGTTATACATAGCAGCATGTTTAGTAATCACATTTGAGGTCAGTAATTTGGTAATTGGAAATCACACTTAATATGCCGCACAAAATGGGTCACCCACCATAATAATACCACCAACCATGCTTGTGAAAGAATAAAGAACAAAAAAGAACATAACCGAACCGTACAGCACAGCACAGAATAAAAAAAGGCCAACCAAAAACTGTTTATTGGAATGCCAGAGAATGACAGGCAGTGAAAGAGAGATATGATAAAGTGGAATGAATGGTGGAGACATAACAATCAAAAGACACAACAACAAAACAAAAAACTTTGCTTAGAAATTGCTTATTAACAAGTTGCAGACTCGAGAAAAAAGCTAACTTTAGGCAACAAACTATACGTATCATTTGGGATTGCTCTGGCAGGAGATTGTCTTATTTTTCAGCGTGTTTTTTCGCGTTTTTTCCGCTGGTGAATTGTGCGAAAGAGTGGTTTAGTTTTGAACGGGAATTGATGGTGTTTTGATCTACTTGGGCTTAGCAATGATTTAAATGAGTTTTGGAAAGAGAAATTTATACTAATTTGACGCAGAATAGTTTGATTTTGTTCTTGCTTGAAGTCCTGTGCTGATTCCCAAGGAATCTTGCCACTGCTCCCTATTTGTTGCTTTCATTTAAGATCACACCAGCTGCTCCCATAACCCATCTTCCCATCTACAACTTTCAACACATTTAAACATTTTTTAGTTAGTAAATTTCATAACACCTTCTCTCCCTCTGCATGCCTGCTGCACCCTCAGCAAACACTTTGAAAATTCATTCATTATTAATTGCCATTTGTTTGGCCAACAGCCAGCAGCCCCTCAACAAAAGTTGGCGCCTCTATGCCCCCGCCCTTCATTTGAATAATCAATCTCATTGACAAGCCAAACACCTTCCGCCTCTATGGGCAATGATAGCTCGCTGATAACTTCATCGCCTTCCACATAATTCATTTCACTTTTCTTTTGGCTTTGCCTGTGCCTTTGCCTTGTAAAACGATATTTTCAGAGTGCAAGTTGTGATAAATGATACAACGAATAACCGAGGGGGCATCTCTCTGTCTCTCTCTCTCTCTTTTGGGCTCTTGGGAAAGTTTGTTTTGGCGCCCCTCCCCCTGGGGGGATTATGCTGATGAGGAAGAGCAGTTGAGGCTTCAGGTCAACCGAAAAGGTTAACAGCAAAAGTTTCTTTGCCCAACAATCAAGAGTTTTGTTTTCTTTTTTTGGCAAAAAGTTTTGCCAACATGCATGATGGGTGGCATGGGATGGGGTTGGGCATGAGGACGGTATATCCCTTCTCTCATATCACTGAAATGGATCTCAATTGGCATTTAATAAACTGTCGTTATTACTTTTTAGCAGTTTCTTGTGACAAGGGCAGAGCCTGTTCCGACACTTTGGATAGATAGACAAATAAATAAATAAGAAATCCACAAACCGTGCCGGATTTGGTGCCGCTGCCACCAAAAGAGTTTCTCGAAAAAACATTTGCTCAGCAGACGGCAAAAATTATGTGCAATTTGTCATCGATACTCGTAGTAGAGGGGTGGGGCGGAGGGCGACTGAAATCTGATTCGTGGTATATTTTGTTTATTTATTTTATTTATTCAACGCCGGGGCAGAGCGGGACACATTTCTTAGGAACTTGTTTTTTTTGGTTAAGGGACAAGCTGAGTTGGCCATAAAAGGGGAGCTACTAAGGGGAGTGAGTGAGTGAAAATCAATTTTTGTATCTTTTTGCCCGTCTCTGTTTTAACAGTTCAGTGAGCATTGAGGCAAGCCCAAAAGGAATCTAAAACTAATTTAAATAAAAACCAATCTGCCATAATTCGAAGACGAAGTGGAAGTTGAAGTGGAAGTCTGCTGCCTACGACAAAGTTTCATTCAACTGTAGAACAGTTTTCCATTTTTATGGTCTACGGTGACCCCCCCCCCCGAGCAGAGTTTCCATCTGCTTTCGCTTTCGCCTGAACTTGGTGGTAATTTGCTGGGGGAGCCATGTGGCAGCATGCGGCAGAAGGATGGAGAATGGAAAATGAAGGCTGGTGCCTGGCCGTGCATGCTGATGATTATCCGGAAAAGAGCGGAATCCTCTCAAGCCTCGACACCCATCGCCAACAAAACAAAGCAAAACACACATAAAAATGTGTAGGCAAAGAGATAAGCAAACATTTTCCCTGCCTTTTCCTTTATTTCCTTTAGCGGGGCACACAAAAAAAAGGCGAGCAAAGGCCCCCCAACAGACACACAGAAACAATGAAAAGCGAAAGTGTGTCTGTCTGCTTTCGGGCCTTGGGAAATGTTCCAAAGTACAAGCGGAACAATAGAATCACTTACACATTTGTACATTGTCTATCTATGTACACTTAGTATATTATATACACGAGTAAATTGTGGGTCAAAGTCGTCGCCAGTCGTCGCTAGTCTTCGCTAGTTATGAAGCCAAATAACAAGCCCAACCATAGCTGCCACTGGACCATCAAAAATTACAATAAACCGAAATAGCCTGACCACAAATAAAAATGGACGACAGGAGGGGAGACAGAGAGACGTTAAGGAATTTATATTACCCGCAGATAAATCTAATAAAGTGTGTACACTGCACAGTGTGTTATAGAAGTATAGGCAATGATCATTTGATAGATCTTTGCAGCATATTACTCCCAGAATAATATTTATTAAAGAAAAAATAATAAAATGAAATACTGAAGAGGTTCTCTCATAGGAGTTCCATTTTTTATATACTCTTAAAATTCCAGATATGGTTAATGCAAATTAATTTAAATTATGGATTGTTCATGGAGATTTCTAGCGTGTGGAATGCAGAAAGAATTTCTAACTCATGATCGCAGATCTTAAATAATATTTTAGGTATTTATTCAACTACCAAAAAATTCTTCAAAACTATTCACAGCATAATTATGGCTAAGTCAAGTATTTCCAACAGTATACCGGTATCCTAGCGGTACTAAAAATACAACTAAAATAAATTCCCGTCTAAGTGCAGCTGTCGAATTAACGTAGTTCTGTTATCAAGCTACTTGACTTGAATTATGGTTTGTTTTGGGGTTTATTGATACCCTCCAAGCTTCCAATAAAGAAGAAATTAAATCACAAAAATATGAACCCAAAAATAGGAACCCAAACACTGAGCCTGAACATTCCCTATTAAGTGTACCACACACAATTATATGTGGATACTTTCGCAACACACTGTTTGCCATAACTCCTGGCAGTTCTGACTGCTGCCGTCTGTTCAGCATCTGTCTGTCTTTTTCCCAGTCCAGCCCAGCCCAGCCCACACCTCAACTCTGTTTCCATCTCATTCAGTCTGGAAATTAATTTGCGGCATTCTATGGTTTACGTATTTCCATTTAGTTGAATGGAAATTAATTAGCCACGCAGGGCGCTCGAATGCTAGCTGCTGACTCTGAATGGGCCTGGCTAATAACCACAGAGCTGCAGACCTCCATGGACCATAAACTAGATGCTCCTGAGTCTGCCAGTAAATGAGTCTCAATATTTGTTGGCAGCTTGCAATTGTCTTGGGTTTTTGTTGGCAAATTGAAGGGCCCTAATGTGTATATTGATGGTGTTTTAGTGGATTGTTTCTGAAGAGGTTATAAAGAGGTTGGAAAGGCTGCTTGGTTTGTAATTTGATATTATTATATGATTGGTTTACTTTAAGCTGAATGGTATGGCAAACTTTGGCTAGACTAAACAAGAAATTCTAAGAATTAAATGCAAAAATGTGAAACAATAACAAATTTTAATTTGATTAGCGATTTGTCATGCAGAATTTCATGACTAAGCTAAGAAAGTGAAAGAATTCAGAGATTAGAATTTGTGGATTCAGAACAAGAATTATTCAATTATCGTTTCGAATTGCAACTCTAAGACTCAATTACAGAATTCTTCCCAGAAGGTTTCCTTCCTTTCAACTCTTTCGTCCCATCACCAATCCATTTGTCAGTTCAATAACACTCCCCCCGAACAGTATCTCTTCTCCTTGAGGAGTGTGTATATCTCCTACATTGTTGTTTTTTTGTTTTGTTTTTTTAGTGCATTGAACCGAAACGATTTTGCATTTACATAAAATAAAAGTCTTATCGGGTCTGCGACCAAGGCAGCGCCCATACAGAATTGATAAACTGGTCGTTACTCCGTTGAACTCTGTAAAACCTTTCTCCAATTTGCGAAAACCCCACTCAAGGCGCTCCACCCCCTTAGGCCACACCCCACCCAACGCACACATAACCCGGGGAGCAAACATATGCCCCGAAAATGTGGCAGACCAGAGACCAGAGACCAGACACTTGCTGGCACACTTGGTGGCCCCCCTTTCGTTTTATGGGCTGATAAAAAGACTTGGCACCAATCAAGTACCGCAAACATGTTAACTGTTAATGCCCCCAGACACCTATAAGAGTCCTTTTCCGTGGGACGCCAGCGGTTGGGATTGGGTTCGGCTCTGTTCGGTTCGGCTCGGCCAAAAATAAATTATATTTAAAAAAAATAAAATACATGCATTGGCATAAAGGAAACGCCCACCCACCGAAAAGGACCATCCGGTTACACAGGGTTCCCCGTCCCCGTTTCCGTTCCCCGACTCACTCTCAGATCTCAATAATTCAAAACAATTTCGTTTTATTGCCGAAAAGTTTGGCGTGTGTTTCATTGTTTGGAGGGGTCGGAATTCTGGGGATTCACTGGCTGGGCGATTGTAATTCCGGCAGGGCTCAGGGCACAGTTTAACCTCAACAATGGCATGTTGACCCTGCCAGCCGGATGGATGGTCAACTCAGCTCGGCTCAACCCTTTTTAACTGTTGCAAGACCCAAAAACGTGGCGCGAAACGTGTCGCAGCGGAAGTGTGTGTGTGTGGGTGGGTTAAATTCCCCATTTCCCCATTCTGTCGCCCTCTGAAAAACTTACCGTTTTTCGGTGCTAGGGTTTTTGGAGCCTTCTCCTGATGAAGATGAACGGGTGAGTAATCCTTTTAGCGCCGGTTTAATGAAAATTGTTTCCCTTTTGCACTAGTGGGCTGTGGGAGGGGCGACACACACGCAGCACACTCCACTCGAATCCACTCCACTCTCGGTTTTAATTATCCCCGAAATAAAAAGAGTGTGTTGTGTGTTTCAAAAATACAATCTTTTATCGCACAAGCAGGAAAATGAGGAAAATTATCGCGACCTCACCGGCTTAATTACCGTTAATTGGAAATGGTGTTGCTGCTGCTGCTTGTTTGTTGTTGTTGTTGTTTTTTTTTTTTGCTTTTGCTTTTGTTTTAACTTTTTGTGTAATTTGTTGTATTTTAATTCAATCAAAAGTCGTATCGTACAGATTCAATTGACAGAAACACCATTCAGCATTTAATTAGTGGCAAACGCTCTTGTTGCACGCTGTTGTTGTTGTTGCAGGTTGTTGCTGGTCACTCACACACTTGAACAATGCTCGTGGAACAACCGCACACGGATACTACGCTCACACGAAATACGAAACTTGGGAATGTGTCTTTATCTCAGGGCAGCGCCGAGCAACGACTGGACTGGCAAAACGTTCCGAACAGCGCAAGATTCAAAAACGGAATGAGACGAAAAGCAAAAACTTCGCTTAAATTTTGTTTGTTTACAACCGTTTGCGACCGTTACGATAACGATAGAAAATTCCAACCGGCGATCAAACGAGCCTTAACCCACTTAACACCCCTCTTTTTAAATAGTTGAGCACCCTTTTATAAGCCGAGGAAAATAATAGTGTTTGTAAAGGCTGCTTGTAGCTCCATCCTCCTCTTAACTTACAAAACAAAAATGACCACCGTAATCTTTCACCTGTAATGCGTAAAATATGTTAAAGTAACATAAATTTCGTGGAAATATTAAATACCCCCTGGTCGACAATGGGTTAACGTTCTATTTTATTGATGGAAATCGTATTCCATGATTTTGATATTCCGTTTAATATTACTAGCTAGTTGGCCCTCTCAGCCCTAAACAAATAATTTTATCCAATTCCTCAAGAAATTTTGTTCAGGATAGGTTAGTTTTCAGAACTCTTTTTCATTGGATTGCTTACATAATAAGGTTCAAACGAAAACGGCCAAAGCATATAAGTTAAGTGTGTACGTGTGTGTGTGTCAACCAAGTTTCTTCTATGCGTATGTACCTTTGTATACCTTATATCTTTTAATTTGTGTTAAATGTTTTGTTCCAAGCTCCATTGAAACATTATTTATGATTTTGTCCTAGATTGACATGTGTTATACCTATTAATGCATATGTTTTGTGCTTTCTAAATACATTTATCCCGGTTCTGATACCCATTATTGGTGCCCGTGAGCTACAAAATTTCGTTGATGTCTCTAAAAAAGAGACTGACTAGTTTTGGCATTAATTGGAACCTGATATTACAAACAATATCTCAAGTCCATAATATCCATTTTTCCTAGGTATTCAGACTTGTTGCACATTTCGGGCCAAAGTTGCACAGCAATGCTGCCTCTTCATTTCCCCATGTTGCTGAATGTTTTCCCATACAAATACATGTTTCTCACACCACAAAAACGCTCTCTTCACCTCTAAAAAGAGAGCAAATTTTGAAAAACCCCCACGAATTGAGAGCGAAAAATGTTAGCAAAACAAGCGCTGTTGCGTGAGCTATGTTAACTGTCAACGTCTCTCGCATTTGAGTGGAGTGTGTGTGCATGTGCTGGTTCTCTCAACTACGACGCTTTTGCAAGTGTGTGAGTGAGCAAGAGCGAAAATAAGAGCGAGTTTGAGTGTAAGTCGTGTGAATGGGTGACATGGCCGTCGATGAAGGGGATGTAAAATGTAAGAGAATTTATTCAATATTAATAATTAATACAAATAATGCTAAATAATCTTTAACAAAGGCCCATATTATAGAAAATTGATTCATTTATTTTAATTTAAACTGTTTCACCCATCAGTTTCACCCATCAGTGTTTCTGGCTAGCCGATATGAGTTGCAATCTTGTCGATACAGATATATGTATGTAGCTGATAGGGAGGGAATTCCTCAATTTCCTTGTAGTTAATTAGGAATGTTATCCAGATGATAATACTGAATAGTAGAGATTTTTGCTAAATGTACGGATACATATTGTACAGAGATTTACTGGACTCAAATGTATGAATATTCTGATGGAATCTGGCAAGGCAATGGATATGAATACTCTAGCTTTATCTGTGTGTTTTGTACCATGTGTCATTTCGGCATAATTATCCTAAAATTTCCTTTGCAACATTCCTTCGAACTCTAAATTAATCCTTATAGTCTGCTCAGATATCTACTATCGTCGGTGTGTTGTTGTTCCTCTACAGATTATTATCTTTGGAAAATAATCTCTTAAACAAAGAAACAAAACCCCTCTCTTTGCTATCAGTTTATGGTCGTGGGAAGTATTTTTTAAGGATATTTCAAGCACGCTTTCGGAAATAAGAAAGGAAACCTACCACAGGAAACCACACATATGTTTTTCTGCGACAGGCTGACAGGCTATATTCCTTTAACAACTCATCTGGAACTGCTAATTGTTATAGCTGGCACCTCATCTGGATGGACATACCTCGAATCGGAGCTGGCGCCTCCTTGTTAATTGCAGCCTCCTGAGGTTAAGCCTTTAACAAAACCTTTTTGAAATTCCGAAACAGTTGGCTGCTTCGTTAATGCAAGACCCGACAATAAACTGGCCGAGAAACAGTAGCCGCTGGCTATATAAATGCCTGAAGACTGCAAATGATGGGAAATCGGTTTAAATATTTCATGTAATTAAAACCAAAGCCGATAGCGAGCCAGACCTGCAGAGGCGGAGGCCCGTTCCCGGGTATCGTATCTGCCCAGAACAAAGAGCAACTGTTTTGGCCGTAAATGTTTTTGCAGGCAGCAAACAATTATACGTATTGCCACACGATGCGGGGGGAGGGACGGGGTGCCGTTGTCAAGACAACCCACTGCCAAAGCAATTGACAAGTTTTTCAGGTAAGCAGCAAGCCAAAGCAGAAAGGAAAACAGAAAAGAAAATTCACAATAAACGAAAAAATCCAGCGTGAAGAAAGGAGGACTTGAAGGACTCTGCCAGGACACTCTGCACCTGCACAAGGAGCGGAAAATTGTCAATGCAGTGAGGCAAGTGCAGCGAGGATTCCGCGGAAACCCAAGCGGCAGGCAAGAAGTGCAAGAAAATTACTCGAGAGGCGGAGCAGAGGCAGAGCACCGACACCGGCACCGGCACCGGCTGTGGCCATGAACTACTACGACGAGGAGATCACAATCGGCAGCGGAGGCGACTCCAAGCATCTGAGCAGCGTTCAAATGGAGCCGCGACTCGGTGCGGCAGTTGCTGCCAGAAGAGGTGCCAGTGGTGCAGGAGCAGCAGCCGCAGCAGCAGCAGCAGCAGAAGGCAGAGGTGGACAAAGAGCAGCCGCGGGCAGGCATCGAAGAATGGTGAGTGCTTGGGGTAATGAGTGGGGCCTAAATGGCACATTGTCCAAATGGGAGTTGTTCTGCCCAAGAGGGAGGAGACAAAGCAGAGTACATTTAGGAAAAGAAAACTCATAAAAACAACAACAATAAAACCTTGAAAATTGTCTTTGTTTCTAGCTGCACATTTTGCCCCTCATTTTGGGAAGGTATCGCATTGCATTTCCGTTTATCAATGCCCACATTTCTTGTCTGCTAGTGAGGTGTATTTAAAGCTGGATTTGTTTCGATAGCCAGACAGACATGCCTCAGACTCCTCGCTACCATCAAGGAATCATTTTTAGCTTCATTTCTTGCACTCCTTTCCCTTGTTGTTCCATGTGTCCATTGGTTTCTGCATATCCAATTAATATTATATTCCTTATAATCCAAATAGCGCGAATATGATCCCCAAAAGTATTATTCTATCGCATTAAATTTGCTTCGTGTGCCAAAAAATTGTTTGGGCGTTGCTCATCTTACTATATATATTAGCCTTGCATCGCGGACTGTGTACATCCTTACTCCATCAATTCCTGCCATGTTAGTGCTACGGCTACTTCTTCTCTTTATTGCCTACCTCTCAATCGCAGACTCACCATAATTTCCACAATTACATATCCCCCCAGCTACCGCAGCTACTCGCCTCAGCTAACGCATCTCTTAAACATGAATCCACTTTCCAATCCCCCCCCCCAATCAGCTGCAGGGCAACAACTCCAACGATGACGATGGTCTGCTGCAGGACATCATTGATCACGATGACGAGGCCGAGGACAGCGACGAGGACGATGATGACAGCGAGATGCAACTGCCCGATGGCATGGGCATGGGCATGGGCATGGCCATGGGCATGACAGCCCCCAGGCCCCAAACGCGACCAGGTAGCACTCGCAATGCCAAGCCTCAGCCGGTGCAGGACGATCAAATGAGTTCGGGCAGCGATGAGGCAACACTGGGCGGCGGAGCGGTAGGTGGAGGACCAGGACCGGGCACCAAGTTGCCGCATCACAAGCTGGCGCTGCCCATGCAGCAGCGACGCAGTGCCGGCCAGGGAGGGTCGGGCTCAGGCGCTGGCCAACGACAGGAGCCGTCCTTCAATCTGACGCCGGACAAGTGGGAACAGCTGCCGCTGCAGCAGGACCTCAAGGACATATTCCCATACATACTGAAGTACACGCCGCAGACGATTGAGACGCCGTATCACCTGCAGCCGTTCATACCGGAATTCGTGCCCGCTGTGGGCGATGTGGATGCTCTGCTGAAGGTGCAGGCTCCGCCGCTGCTCCAGCCACAGCGTCAGCGGGAGCTGGACGAGCACTTGGAGCGGCTGGGTCTGTGGCTGCTGGACGAGCCTTCGGGCACGCAGAGCGAGCCGAGTCTGCTCAACATGAAACTCCGCGCCGTGTTGAGTGGCAGTCGGGGTAGGAATCGGCGGCACGCCGCCTCGGCTGCCTTGGTGCCCGTCGCGCGATCGCCCAAGGACATTGACAAGTGGATCGGCGAGGTGGAGCAGGTGCACATGACCCAATCCATGTACGATGCCCAGCCGCGCAAGGACATTGACGCTCTGCTCGAGGACTGGCCACGCACCTATGCCGATGGCGAGACAAAGGCTGCTTTGGATGAGGCGTACCGCTCCTGCCTGCAGCAGCATCTGCCGCTGGCTGACTATGTGCGAGTGCTGTGCGACAGGTTCGGCATCGAGGGACCCCTCGACTCCCAGGCGGACTACATACACAATGTCCAGACGCTCTTTGCCCTGTACCTGGCCGCCAGCCAGGCATGGGAGTAGCTGGCAAATACCAATGCGGATGAGCAGTACACAGGTTGGAGCTGGGTGCGTGGCTGCGTGGCTGCCCCCACTAATAACGCTAATGGCTTCGATTAAGTGACAGCCAGACGCCGTTTGTTTGCCTTTTGTTGCCCCCCCCCCCCCCCCACAACACAGGATGCCACGGATGCCACGGCATCGACATCGGCCGCCGCTTCTGCTCTGTTCTATTCTGGCATTAAATCGTTTGGAAAATGGTCAGCCCATAACTTGCTTGTTTGATGTAGTGGGAGAGCGGGGAGAGCAGAGAAAGGTAGTGGTAATGGTGATGGTGCTGGGGGGAGCGTTTGCCTTGATTGAAGGTAAAAATACTATAAGTTCCATTTCTGGCGAGGAAGTGTTTGCTTTGGCTAATGAGGGCAGCCAGCAACCAGCAACCAGCAAGTACTTGGCTGCATTACATCTGTAAGTGACAGAGCATGCAGGAAAATCTGATTAATTTGAGCTACAGATGGAGTGTAAAAATGGCAGGGTAACCCACATGGAACAGGGAAATATAAATACATAAATAGATATTTAATATTTGAATTAATATTTCATATGCAACAAACTAAAGAAGAAACACAAACACACACACACACACATAACACAAATAAGAAATATAAATGAATTTTAATTATTTAAAATCGAATTATTTGAATTAATATTTCATATAAAACAAAAAAAAAAATATTATTAATGGTAGCAAACTTTAACGTTGGATCAATATATCTTCAGGTACAGCCAGCGTAGCCACACGAACAAAAAATACTATTAAAGTTCATATAATTCCCTTTGCAATCCATTAATTGTTTTGAATATGTGTTCTGCAAATAAAAAATGAAAATTAAGACAGTTCAAAAAGTACCCAGTTTGGGGTTTTTGAATTTTTTAAATTTATTTGGCAGTATACTGTAAATTTTTAGGTATGGGGATGTGTAGTGTATAGCTCAATTTTTGTCCCTGCAAAATACACTCAAATGTTTTCCTTTTTTTTTCGCACAATGTAATTATATTATAGATATTTAAGTATATTAATTATTTATAAATCAGATGGCATGTTGGCTCTGGCTCTGGCTCTAGCTCACCATAATATCTGTGCAGTACGTATTAAATATCTTTACAGCGCTGAATATTCATAAATATAATAGCCGTATATGCCGTAAAATTAAAGGATGAAATATCACAAATTTAAACACATATTATTTTCATTTATTTTGCTAAAGTAAAATAAAAGGACAAACAACATGCCAGCCGAGTTGTTCTTCTCCTTTTGTTTGTCACACATTTTGTACGTATTGCCGCTGGGCAGTCGCAATGGAATTAAAAATCGTCCTGGGGCTATAGACGACACACAAGTAAAGGAGTTGAATGAATGAATGAATGGAGGAGCAACAGCTCTTTATGCACATCTGCAGCGCCATGCAGTTCCCGCAAAAAGTATTGAACGTTTTCCCTTTGTATACTTATGCGAGGGGTGGGCAGAATGGGAGGCATGGCCATCATCGCCTTATCTCGTAAACCAATCATGCACTTCATCTCACAGACAAGAGCAGCAGCAACAGCAACAGCCAAGCGATGCCTAATTAGGCTCGCTTAAGACAACATTCGACCAGAACAGAGACGGCCCAGAGTCAGGACCAGACAGGACCGGCAACGGACTTAATTATGCGTAAGCCGTAAAGAGCCCATTAATGTCATTTTCGTTGCATTTGCCGTGCAGGTCGGAGGGCGTGATAGCCGCATGTTTGATTAACAGACACTTCTGGTGTGTTTCCGACGTGTGTTCAGTCCATAATTCGCATAGATTCAGACTTATGTGTTCTCAACGAGCAAATTATCTTGCCTTGCGATTCTCTTTGGCATTTTAATCACATTTAGTCGTAGATATGTGGAGTATTTGGAGTGTACTCAAAATTTTAGTAGAATTTAATGCGGTTTTCATACAATTCTTAAACATTTCATAGACTTTTTAAACTATTATTGATTAAAAACGCGCAGAATATACTTTTCAGACTTTTAAATTTCCGTTTAAATGATATAGTACATATTATTTCCACCAGATGGCGAAGAGTACGTTACATTCCGTACACACTTACGTTTTATGGCTTAGTCTTGTTTTGCTTGAATCCTATTTGGTAAACAATTCAATAAAAAGGAGTCCTTCAAACTAACCAAACCCGTGGAAAATTGATTCATAAATTGGACAATATTATATGTTCAGTGCTCAGTCTCTTAGCTGGCTAGTAATATTTAACCGAATTTCAAAATCGGGGAATATGATTTCCGATCACGAACAGAGACCGACTAACCCATTGACGACCAGTGAGTATTTCGATTTACCCACGAATATTATGAAACTTGAAACATTTTGTACGCTTTTTAGGTGAAAGATATCGTGGTAATTATGGTTTTTAAGTAAAAAGGAAGGATGGATCTACAAAACGGATATACAAACAGTACCATTTTCCGCAGCTTAATTGAATGTTTTTCACTGTTTAAATATAGGGGTGCTAAGTGGGTTAAGTCCTTTTCTTTTCTTCGGTCACACTGCATCTCTCAACAAGTTGTTTACATTTTTGTGTAATTTTGATTTTTACCATTTAAATCAATTAATATGGCAGAATCGAATGAAAGCGAACAGATCGGTGGCAACTGCAAGTATTGCAAGCTTAAAATCGACGATGACAACTACCTGGAATGCGAGAATTGCAATGGAATGGTGCACATCAAGTGTCTGCACACGAGCACGCCAGGTGATTTCCTGGGGGACATTTACTTTGACTTCACGTGCATAACGTGCGCGGAGGAGCAGCTGAAACAGAAGGGAGCGCCCTACACACACAATGAGGTGAAGGAGCGGTGTGAGCGCCAGAAGATACCCTGGCTGATGGTGCTGACACTGACGCTGTACAATCTGTCGCACAAGCAGAAGGGTCTGGGCCACCATGGATTCTTCCACTGGCGCACACACATCATCAGTTTTGTGGACCGTAACTGGCACTACATATTCGGCCCGAATACGTGAGTAAGCCCATGACAAGGAGACTCGACTCTTAATGAACCTATTTTCCCATTCGCTCACCTAGCCGCCGTCGCAAGAAGTGGACTGGCTCCGTTTCGGGCACTCTCTCCCACAACAGCCCAAAGTACTTCATGTCGGGCATGGAACAGTTCAATGAAACGGGCTGGTGGAAGCTCGCCAAGCCGAACCAAACACCCAGAAGCACCAAGCGAGAATGTGAGTCGAGATTTTCATTGCTTTCGCTTTCGCTTTGGTTTAATTTTCCTTTACTACGCAGATGAGAGAAAGCTGGAACTGCGCGTGGCTATGCGATTTGACAAACGTTCATTCCTCGGCGATGAGAACAGCTGCGATAGTGAGGTGGATGTGATCGATCATAGTGCTGCACCCATAGAAGAGAATAAAATTATTCCCGAGAAGATTCCTGCCGCTGCAGAGGCGTCGCCAGCCATTCCCAGCGAAGGCTGTGCCCGTTCTATGTAAGGCTGCAACACACACATCTTACGCACAGATAATAATTTTTAGCTTTCCGTTTCAGTCCTTACATGGGACGCAAGCCCAGAAAGGCACCACCTCCTGTGCCCGCCTTAAACCAAGAGGTAGCCCCGCTTCCAGCCAGCACACCAGTGGCACAGGAGACAGGCACAGGTCCGGCCACTGCAGTAACGGAGGAGGAGGAGGAGGTGAAGTCGCCACAGCAGCCGCTCAGCAGTGTGCAGGCCAGCCTCATGGACTTTCTGGCCGAGAGCTTTGGCGGCGACGACCTCAGCATGTTCAGCAGTTTGCCCGGCATAATGCCCCCGCCACTGATTGGAGCGGGAAAGACAGATTTCTTTATGACGGAAGCATTGCTGGAGTCGCCCTCGACCAGCGGTGGGTTGTTCGACATGGACTCAACCTTTGGCATTCCCCCGGACACCAGCGAAGAGGTGAAGCAGCAAGGACCCATCATCAAAGAGGAGCCGATGGCAGCTGACTTGCCGGCAGATGAGGCCAGCGCAGAGAGCGAGGAGGAGCCCACAGAATACCAAAAAGAGATGGAGGAGATGGAAGCTACCGCCAGCCATCCGCCGCGTATAGTGGAAGTCACCAGTTACCAGCCGCGAGAGCAGAGCCAGCGCATCAAGCAGGAACCCATGGAAGAGGCAATGGAGGAAAGCTCCTCCGAGGCATTGCACACTAGCTCCCCACGGTTGGGGCACTGCAAGCCGAGTGGGTTCATCCGACAGCCGCGCCGCAATTGGCCCTGGCTGCAGGAGACCCAGGAGGCGGACGAAGTGGCCATGCCCAGCGAGAATCTCGCCCTGATGAGCGTCTACGAGGAGCAGAAACTGCATCAGCGGCTGCACAGGATCTTTGCGCTGGAGCAGCAGTGCCAATTGAGCATTCCCGCCTATGTGCGTCGCCTCTATCGCAAGCTGTGCCTGCGCAAATGGAAGCGAGAGCACAACAGACCCATTTTCAACCTGGACGAGCACATTGATCCCACGGCCAGGGCGCGGCGTAAGCTGGAGGGCGAGCAGCAGGCACAGATTCTGGATCGCTATCAGCTGCTCGCGCACAGCCAACAGAATCCCAAGAGCTCGTTCTATGCCCGCCTCACGGGCTCCACGCAGTACGAAATGTTCGAGTCGCCGTACTCGCAGCGGGTCCTCCATCCGTTCATCTTCCGCAGCGAGACGATGGGCCCGCCCTGGCTGAAGCTGATGTGCGAGCTGCAGCATCGTGTGAATCGCTGCCATCCCACCCGTTCGCCCATAGACTTTTGCTACGTCCGGCCGCAGCATATTCCAGCGGTTAATGCGCTCCTCCAGAGTGCCTTCTGGCCGAACATTGATGGTAAGAGAGACAGACAGAGAGAGAGAGAGAGTGATCGAAGACCCGCTCTAATTGTGTACTTTCTCTTGCAGTTAGCGAATGCCTCAGCTATCCGGACTACAGTGTGGTGGCTCTGTACAAGAAGCTGGTCGTTGGCTGTGGCTTCCTCGTGCCCGATGTGGGCTACAACGAGGCGTACATCTCCTTTATGGCCGTGCGTCCGAATTGGCAGCGCAGTGGCATAGCCAGCTTCATGCTCTACCATCTCATACAGACCTGCATGTCCAAGGACATCACGCTGCATGTGTCCGCCAGCAATCCGGCGGTGATGTTGTACCAGAAGTTTGGCTTCAAGATCGAGGAGATCATCGTGGACTTCTATGACAAGTATCTGCCGCTGGACTCCAAGCAGAGCCGGAACGCCCTGTTCCTGCGTCTGCTGAGATGATGAAGAATCAAGAAAAATATATTCAGTTTTAAATGGAAATGATGGGAAACCCTGGAAGCAGGGGATCCCTATGTCGCTTGCTTTATTATTAGTTCGAAACAAATTCAACTCGAATCTTAGGCGAATATTTTCTCCTCCCTGCGCTTCTTGGTGACCACGGTGCCGGGCTTGTGCTGGGCCTCTGGATGGTTGGTCAGTTCGGGTGGGCACGTGGACACAGGACTGGCCGTGACGACCTGCTTGAGGTCGTAGAAGAGGCCGCTGTCGTCCTTGGTGACAAAGGAGATGGCACAGCCGGTCTTGCCGGCACGGCCCGTACGACCGATACGATGCGTATAGTCCTCGATGGACTTGGCCATGTCGTAGTTGATGACCAGGGAGACGTCCTTGATGTCGATACCACGACCAGCCACATCGGTGGCCACCAGAATGTCCTTGGAGCCGGACTTGAGCGATGCCAGTGCGTACTCTCGCTGCTCCTGGCCCTTGCCACCGTGCAGCGTGCACGAATTGTAGCCGAGCTTCTCCAGGCCCTTGGCCAGCACATCGGCGCCCTTCTTCTGGTTGACGAAAATGATGACTGGCGGATCGATCTTGCGCGACAGAATCTCCATGAGCTTCTTCCGCTTGTCGTTCTCCCCCATCATGTACACGATCTGTTCCGTGCGCTCCGTTGGCTTGCCCACCGAGCCAATATACACGGTCGAGGGCCGTCGCAGATAGGACCGGGCCAGACGCTCCACAGCCGGCGGCATCGTGGCCGTAAACATCACCGTTTGTCGGTACTTCTTCTTCGTGTAGAAGTTCTCCATCAGCTTGTTCTCATCCTCGGCCTCCTCGGTGTCCGGCTTCAGATTGGTCACCGGCATGTACTCGAGAATCTTCTGGACATCGGGCTCGAAGCCCATGTCAATCATACGATCTGCCTCGTCGAGGACTATGTAGGTGCACTGGTTGAGCACCAGATAGCGATTCTCCAGCACATCGATGAGACGACCCGGTGTGGCGATGACAATCTCACAGCCCAGGCGCAGGCGGAAGCCCTGCTCCTCGCGTGACAGGCCGCCCACCACGACCACCGTGCGTATGCCGAGGGGCTGGCCAAACTTGATCGTCTCCTCCTCGATCTGTTGGGCCAACTCACGCGTGGGCGCCATGATGATGGCATACGGGCCCTGATCCACATCCTCGAGACGCTCAATTTTGGGCAGCGACTGGATCCACGAGAGCAGGGGAATGAGGAAGGCCAGCGTCTTGCCGGAACCCGTCTCGGCCACGCCAATAATGTCACGATTCTGCAGGCCAATGGGAATGGCCTGGCGCTGAATGGGCGTGGGCTCCTTGTAGCCGACCTTATCGATGATGTCGATGATCTCCGGCGGGAAGCCGGACTCGTTCCAGCTGCGTATGGGATTGGGTATCCTGCCGCCCTTGATGGTTATGTTGTAATCCTCGCGGAAGATGCGCCAATCGCGCTCAGTCATCTCGTCGTTCTCCTTCTCGGACCAGTGGCGATCGTCCCACTTCTGTTTGTCCTCCTTGCGCTTCATCTTCTTCAAGCGCACCTTCTCCTGCTCCTTCTCGGCCTCCGTGCGACGCTTCTCCAGCAGATCCCCATAGAATTGGCTCTGGGTGCGCTTCTGCTCCTTGATGTCGATGCCGGCCACGTTGCCGCGTCCAAAGAACTGCACATGGTGGCGCTCCTTGTACAGATTATTGTAATCTATGGACGTGTCCTCGCCGGCATCCCAGTCGAACACGAATTTGCGATCGTTGAGACGCCGCACGCGACGCTTCTTCTTTATGATGCCCAAATATCGCTCGCGAATGGCCTCCAGCTCCTTTTCCTTGTCCTTGTGGGTGAGGTCCTCGGCCCGTTTGTTGTCCCTGTCCCGATCGCCGCCGCGGTCGCCTCCTCCACCGCCACCATCTCCACCATGATTGCCACTGTTGTTATTGTTGTTATTATTATTATTGCCACCACCGCCACCGCCACCACCCCTGTCACCTCTGTTGTTGCCACGCTCACGTCTCTCTGGGCGAGAGGGAGGCGGTGGCATGGGCGCCGATGGTGGTGCCGTTGCTGGGGCAGTGGCTATGGACATGTTAATCTCTCTGGGCGCTGCCATTTGCTCGCGGGCAGCATCTTGAGCGGCGCGTAGACGCTCCACCTCCTCCTGGCGACGCTTGATGGCCTCCGCGGCACGCTGCTCCTTGGTGAGGAAGACCGGCTTGGCACGGGCCTCCTCCTCGCGCTTCTTTTTGTCCAGCAACTCTTCCAGGGAGAGCGGCTCCTTCTTTAGCTTGTGGTCTTGCTTCTCATCCGGCATTTCCTCATCCTCTTTGCCATCTGGCTTGCCGGAGCTGCCGCTCGAATCCAGTTTGGCTCTCTTTTCCGGCTCTCCGGTGCGTCCACCTCCTGGACCACCACGTTCACGTGAACGCTCTGGGCCATTGTTATCCCTCGGCCTTTGGCGGTCTGGCGAGCGACGTCTGATGCGATCCTCACTGTGAAAGGTGCTCATTAGTGTACATTACTCAAATAAATTAATGTAATTAAAACTCACCGGGAACGTGAACGCCGCTGGCGTCTGTCCCTCTCCCTGTCGTTTGGCCTATCCAAACGTTGCGGCTCCCTTTCGTTCCGTGGTCGTTCTCTTTCACGCTCTCTCTCCCTTTGGCCAACGCCCTGTTGCTGCTGACGCTCGTCCCTGAAGCGTTCCCGCGAGCGCGAGCGACGCTTTTTATCGTTTACCATAATTCGTGAAATTCAATTCCAAAAAATCACAAAATTTTCCTCAGAACAGCTGGTAGTATTAACTAGAGATGTGAAAATTACTATACTAATATATCGATACGTCGTTTTCGATAACATATTTGATGATATTTGTGGAGCAACATCGATGTTTTTAAATTTGTTGGAACCGATGTTTTATGGCGACTATCGACTAACTGTATTTAGATGTTTTCAGATATTCAACTACCCCACAGAGGACGAAAATTTATGGCAGCCATATTGAAAATATGCGAGAGAGATGTAGAATAAACATATACAGATACAAAAATGTTAAATGATAAACTATTAACCCAATCCTATCACAGGTTGTGTGTTAGCTCTAATACACATTTGGGGGCTTTTAAAATACAAGTCGCCCTTGATTTAGTGCATTATCAATTAAAAAGCTTTGGGTTTGAGAAGAAATTAGTGGGCATTCAAAATGTGCGTGCATCGCACTGCTATGGGTCGCGCAGCACCATCGGCACATTATGGCCAAAGATATGGTCAGTGACGTCGCCATTAAAAAAATATACAGCGCTGAATTTACAGCGTAAAAATTAATTCAAATATATTCGCAAATGCAGTCACTAAAGGTTTTGAATTAGAGATCGGTGGCATTAAGTCAATTTTTAACGAATTTTTTGGCAGAACAACAAGACCGGTGTCTTGAAGTGTTGCTGAATGCTGCTATCGATTGCAGCTGCAGCCCTGGTTGAACATATCGAAACACCCACACAATAAACAAAGGCAGCTGCACATAAATTATTACTATTGTTGGTTTCGCTGCTGCTAGCAACTTTAAGCGTTCTGGAGCTACGCGCTACTCAACCTACGGCCGCGATGAGCAGCAATACGGACCAGGAAACGGCACCAATCGCCGCGCCGCGTAGTGGCAGCGCTGGCAGTGTGTTTCGGAGCTTCGGCTCCCTTTTCGGGGGCAACAACTCGGACACCACTCGCCCGCTAACACCGCAATCTGGCGATGGCTATGTGGAATTTGGGATGCAGGATCCAGAACGGAGTGGGCGAACTCTGGGCACCTTTGCTGGCGTCTTCAGTCCGGTGGCCCTGTCGATGTTCAGCGCATTGGTTTTCATACGTGTTGGTAGGTTTTTCTAGTGACGTCATGGACCGACAGACACTTGTTGTGCTGGTCCATTGAACTTTTGTTTCTCTATCTGTGTCTGTGCCTGTGCCTGTGCCCGTGGCTGACTTTCTCTGCGTGTAATCCGATTAGGCTACATTGTCGGCAATGCGGGCCTCTACATAACTCTGCTGCAGTTCCTCATCGCCTATGGGATTCTTCTGTTTACGGTGGCCTCGGTCTGCGCCATCTCCACCAACGGAGCGATTGAGGGCGGAGGCGTCTACTGTGAGTCTTAGTCTAGCACTTCCCTTGCAGTTATCATAACTCACGCTTAACCCTTTCCAGTCATGATAAGTCGCACTCTGGGCCTGGAATTTGGCGGCTCCATTGGCACCCTGTTCTTCTTTGCGAATGTCGTCGGCTCGGCCATGGCCATCTCTGGCTGCACCGAGGGCATCATGGATAACTTTGGACCGGGCGGACACTTTGTCGGCGACGGCGCCACCCTGCCCGACGGCAAGTGGTGGCGCTTCCTCACCAGCAGCATCATCAACACCTGCCAGCTCCTGGTCTGCCTGGTGGGTGCCGCACTCTTTGCCAAGACGTCAGTGCTTATTTTGGGCACGGTGACCATATCCCTGGTGGCTACGTACATCAGTTTCCTGGCTCTAGGCGGCAACGATGACATGGTAAGTGGTTCCCAGCGCTCGCCTTCCCGCCCCAGCCATCACTCATTGACCCAAAGCCCTGTCGGGCTTATCAATCTATGACTATATGCTATGCCCGATATCTAGGCTATCTATGGCTCATGTGGCTCATTTAAAATTCCAAAATTGATAAGGGGGTAGCGTGTTTCCACTCCTCTTTGCAGATTTTTATTTTATTTCAAAACAGAAACACATTTAAGTCCAGTATGATTCAGCAAGTAGTTTTAAACAAATTAATGATAATATGCAAGGGAATTCCATTCCCAGTATGGCCAAATAATTCTTAGAATTCTGCTTAAGATTGTTTCTGAGATAATTAATAGAGATCCATTATTTTGCAGCCGAAAACATTGAGAATTCATTCAATTTTCCAGCCCAAGAGAAGCTTGACCCCTTTGTAGTTGCCCCGGAAAATGTCCGTTTGTAGATTATAAATTATATTATAGATAGTTTATAAAGGACACTCACAAGAAACTGTCTCTAGGCCAGTGAGTGTGTCGGTAGATTTCTTTCTTTTGTTGCATTCCCTTTGGCCTTTATCTAGCCAGTTAAATATTTGCCCCTAACTACACATAATTCCACCATTAAAACCCATTCAAGTTGGCAGCCTTTTTGACCAGCTTTTATCTATCAGTTTTTCGGTCAGTTTTTGTGGGTATTTTATTGTATAATTCCCATTTGTGGATATCTAAAAAATAAATAAATATAAATACAGCCGGCGATAAGGGGCCCCAAGGACTTAAACAAAGTAAAATGACGATTCTTGTGAGTCAGAGAGTGAGGAGTGGGACCGATTAGAACGGCATTATACATATGTACATATAGCATTTGATATATGTATGTAGTTCTAGCGATAACCTAAACGGATGGCAGTGATAGTAATAATTTTGTATTTCTTTGATGGCTCTGATTACAGATACCGGTGCCCGTGGAGAATACGTATTATAATAAAACTGCACACCTACCGTATACGGGTCTGAGTGCGAACACACTGAGCGATAATCTGGGAGCGCAGTATGGCCACGATTATACATCGAACAACAAGATCGTTGACTTCTCCACCACCTTCGGTGTGCTGTTCTCCGGCGTGACGGGCATCATGGCGGGAGCGAACATGTCTGGGGAGCTGAAGAATCCCGCTAAGAGCATTCCCTGGGGCACACTCTCGGCGGTGGCATTCACCTTCGTCTCGTACATCATACTCTCGTTCCTGATGAGCTGCACCACACCGGGCGTGACGATGCGCAATAACTACCTGTTCCTGCTGCCCGTCAATCTGTGGCCACCATTCACGGCCATTGGCATACTGACGGCCACCTTCTCCACGGGACTGAGCAACCTGATTGGCTCCAGCCGGATACTGGAGGCCCTGTCCAAGGACCAAGTGTTTGGCTCGCTGCTGAACTTTGTGCTGCATGGAACGTGGAAGGGAAATCCGATTGCCGCCGTTGCGGTCAGCTGGGTGATGGTCGAGTGCATCCTGCTGATTGGCTCCTTCAACATCATAGCCCAGATCAACTCGGTGCTGTTCATGCTCTCGTATCTGGCCACCAATCTGGCCTGCCTGGGCATTGAGCTGACGGGTGCCCCCAACTTCCGGCCCCTGTTCAAGTACTTCACCTGGCACACGTGCCTCGTGGGCCTGCTGGGCACACTCATCATGATGTTCGTGATCAATCCGATCTATGCCTCCTCCTGCATCATTCTGTGCCTGATTTTGGTGATTGCCTTGCATCTCTTTTCGCCGGCCACTCAGGCAGCCCAATGGGGATCCATTTCGCAGGCACTGATGTTCCATCAGGTGCGCAAGTATCTGCTCATGCTGGATCCGCGCAAGGATCATGTGAAATTCTGGCGCCCACAAATTCTACTGCTGGTCTCCTCGCCACGCTCCTGCTGTCCGCTGGTGGACTTTGTCAACGATCTGAAGAAGAGCGGCCTCTACATCATCGGCCATGTCAAGGTGGGGGACTTCAGGAGCGTCGAGGATGTGGAGGAGAACCAGCAATGGTGGTCATTCCTCGATCACATGCGCGTCAAGGCATTCACGGAGGTCACGCTGAGCCGCAGCATTCGCGAGGGCGTTCAGCATTTGATACGTTTGTCGGGCATTGGCGCCATGAAACCAAACACCATTATTCTCGGCTTCTATGACAATGAGCCGCCCAAAGATTTCTTCAAAAAGTGAGTGGAAACTAATAATGGAATGGCATAATTATTTTTGGTTTATTTTGTTTGTCACAGCGGTTCCTCCCCCTATAAAACGGATGACTTCAACAGCGGCGACATACAGAATTTCCCCATACGACGCGATGGCGATCCAAAGCATTTCCAGGTGCAGGAATACGTGCAGATCCTCTGCGATACGCTGCGCATGAAGAAGAATCTTTGCCTGTGCAGGAACTTTCAGCGTCTGGACAAGAACTTTATAGCCATGTGAGTGCTGCAATGCCCATTTAATTGGCTCGTTTTCTGAATATATTCTCTGCAGAAGCAAACACGTTAAGTACATTGATGTGTGGCCCATTAATATATTCAATCCCACGTCTGGCGATCCCTTCGACATGGTCTCCCTGTTCATGATGCAGCTGGCCGTGATAATGCTGGCCAAATGGAAGCATCTGCGAGTGCGAATCTTTCTGTGTGAAACGAATGATGAGCGCACTGTGGGGTAGGTGCATAAATACAAACTAAGTGCCTGCATTAAACTGACTCTCTTCTGGCTTTTTTCGCAGAACCTTTGACACCCAGGCCCCTCAAATGGAAGTCTTCTCCAAGATGAAGCTGCAGCAGTCGCTCAAAGAGCTCCGCATCACAGCCGACATTATTGAGATTGAGGAATGGAGTCGAGACTCTGATTTCGTGCGTCAAGCACGCACCCTCAAGCAGTTCACCGGGCAGGCGGATAACGCACTGCTGGAGGACGGCGATGAGACCACGCGTCCCATGTCGGTCCTGTACATGAACAGGGCGAATCAAATTATACGCGACCGTTCGGATCAGACGGCGCTATCGTTCATCTACTTGGCAGCGCCGCCAAAGCTCTCGACAACAGATTTTGCGGAACGCAGTGACGCTTATGTGGAGCTGCTGACGGAGCTGACGGCTGAATTGCCGCCCACAATTCTGGTGCATGGCGTCAGTACGGTGACCTCGACAACGCTCTAGACTCGAGACTCTAGGCGCATGGCAAAAGCATTTCCATAAGTGATAACAAAAGAGAAAAAAAGCAAACAAACCCCCCACCCACGCAGTGCAACCAAGCAACAAAGCAACAGAGCAACCGGAATGAACCAATTTAGACGGCAATTTTATCATCTATTGTGTGTGTGTGTGTGTGTGTCCTATGTGTGCTGGAAGCTTTAGCAGTAGTCGTGTATGTTCGTTCAGCTAGCACACCGCGGCATGCCACAGGGAGCAGAATCAGACTTCAAATCAATCCTCATATCAGCCGACTCCACATATATCCAATTTTATCTATGTGTATCCATGACGAAACGTATCATGTTTTTACCCTTATTCACACACACGCCCCGCCCCCAATCGAACCCCACCCCGATATTAACATTTATGTGATCCAATTTTACTTCTCCTTCTACTACCACAGCACGAATAATGATAACCGAAAGGCAACAAGTATTAGAGTAACATAATCGCCAGTTTGTGGCTATAATCATAAAGATTTCATTATGCACCTAGTGATAACTCAACCCATGGGTAGGGGCTGACGGATGTACTCACAGTTTGGCTTGGACTTTGATGGATTATTTTAGATAAATATATATTTGCGTGTCTCGTGTGTGTGTGTGCTACTTTTTGGAAGCGTTAAACTGTGACTACACCCGCCCCCCGCCTCAGAAAAAAGAAAACTATTATCGATCATGTTAGCGTTCAATGTAATCAGTTCTTTCCAATAATCTAAATACAAATAAAACAAATAGCTATATTTATTTATGTAATTGTGAGTGATTTTTTATTTGTGAGAAAATTTATATAAACTTGGGGCGGATAGGTGTTACACCTCTGAGAGCTGTTCCGCCTGATTGACTAGTGCTATTACAGCTTAAAGTAGATAACACTACTCGACAAAATCGAACTTTTTTTTTCCTCAAGGATCCAAACCGACTTTTTCTGATAGATATGGGGCTTTAAAATTTTTTAAAGAATTATGGTTTTTTTTCTATGGCAGAACTTTTTTTTTGAAGAATTTTTGAAGTCTGGTATTTTTTTGTAAAGCTTTTTTCAGAGGTAGCGCTTGTTTTTTTCACATAACTCTAGTATCTTACGTCTGGTTGTAAAGAACTTTGCTATTTTGAAAAGGTAATTAAAACAGCTAGAAGCTAAGCCCAAACACTTTGTGATTACATTGAAATGCAAAAATTATGATTTTTGTGCGGTATTTTTTACGAAATTTTGACTTTAAAAACTCAGGAAAAGTCGAAAAAAGGTCGTTACGTGGCTAATTCTAATTCTAATTCAAACAGAAAATACTTTAGAAATTAAATTTAATTTAATATTTATTAGTTTTTTTTTATTCGTAGTTGTGGAATGCCCAATTCGTGTGCCAATCCAGTGAGAATTCCTGGGGTACATGAAGCGTAGCATGAAGAGACATCACCCACTGATCATACACTGATTATATATGTATAAGAGATTGCCTTGTCGCCTGGCACCGAAACAGCAGCACGGCAGCGTGCGATGAAAGACGCTAAGTCGATCCTCGAAAGAGAAACCGAACGACTGAGGATCGATGGAAACGTATGTATGCCGGGAGCATTGAGGCGGCTCTCGGCAAAAGTCCATCCATTTCCAGCAGCATCCGCAGCACCAAGACGCGTCTTCAACTTGGACCTCAGCGCACCTGCTGCAACTGAGGGTACCTTGTGGATGCCCCTGCTTCGATGTAAGTCGTCCCTGGCTGAATTCCCGAGCGCATCGTCGATGGAACCAGAAATAACATCTGGGCCGCGAAGCTCCCGAGTAGCTTGCCCGTAGCAGGCATCTCCTGATGGCATCGATCCCGGACAACTTCACCAGCCATCAGCTCGAAACACTAAAGAACACAAAAATTGTCAAGAACAAAGCGAATTTATATCTATTCAATTATTTTTGCTAGAAATTTTGTTTTTATTTATAAATTTAGATGTGAGTTTGTAGTTGTTGTGTCTACAGTTTCCCGAATGAAAATGATTTTGTTCCAGTCCCTACCGCTTATAGTACTAGGATTATAATGAAAGATCCCTCACAGCACACTTTTTTCTACGTATTTTGGTGAGTGGAGTTTTCTGTTTTTTATTTATCAATGGAACGGATTTTGCAACGATATTTGAAGAAAATATTTCCTGCTGCCAGAGCCGCTGCTATCCACAGCATCCACTTAACACTTTTGCGCTCGGAGCAGGCAGGATTCTTATCCGCTTTGGACTTTGTTTGTGCAGCGTTTACCGCTACCATTAAATGCTTATTAAGATAGGGGATCGGGTCGCGTGTAAAGGAGGACACTGATTGCCAACAGCAGGAGCTCGCTCTGGCAGCAATAGAGTCATAAATGTCACCAGAATGCGCCTTGAGCCTCTGTTCTTGGCACTATTTATGTGATGACAATTTATGATACTCATCAGGGGAAGGTCAGCCGTTGGCGGCGCACACCCCAGCACTGATTACCTGCACACACACACACACGCACACACAGAGACGTCCTTTCAAGGATCTGTTTTTATGTTAGCCCGTGATACCGCTCGAGTGTCAATAAATTCTCATAAACGAATGCAATTGCCTGACACTTTCCCGGGGCGCTATCGGGGGCAGCCTAACGGACACTTTTCGATGATACCTGGCAGGGCTCTAAGGGTTAGAGGTCGGGGGTATTTGGACCTAAGTTATGGCATGAGTTTTGTGGAAATTGTCGCATGCTTTGAGCCAAGAAATTACCATACAAATGTGCCATACAAGAGAGAGAGCCCTCTCCTAATCCCCGACCCGACATGCAGTCTGGAGATTCTATTTTTATTTTTTTGTTTTTTTTTTTTTGCGCACATCTGTGAGACCACAACAAATTTACTTGGAAACAAACAAATAGTCGAATATAATAATTCATAATTCCAGATTATTACATGGTAATTTGGCTCAGCACAGTGGGACTCGAGTGGGATTCTCTATGAGGTTTCAAAAAGGCAAACAAAAGCAGCCACAAATCGTTGCCATTGTCTTGGGATGTCCATAACAATGAAAGGATCGTTCGACAAGTGAGTGAGAGTTTCCCATGGAATTCCTCTTGACTTTGGGAACTCGACTCTAATCGTATTTTCGCAATTTAGCGCCAACATCTAATCCGCAAAACGAAAACGATTAATCTGGCACAGCAGAGCAGAGCTGAAAGAAGAGCCAACACGCAACCAACAGACGGACAACAGAGGATTATCATCAGGTGACCTATTGTTGGCCTAAGAATAGACTTTGAGATGTGAAGAGAGAGAGAGAGAGAGAGGTTTTCTTCCCACTTTCAACCAGAACCGCCCACCATCCACTGCTACCTATTGTTGCTATTTTGACAGCCTCCTGAAGCAGGGAGAAAGACAGAGAGAGAGAGAGAGCCTCTCCTCAGGTAGATCACGCAAAATGCTAATAGGAAATGCCAGGCCAGGGATTTTTGGTGTTTCGGTACCTCATGGGCGTTGACGATCTTTAGGCTATCCGCGAACCTTTCTACCGAATATTGCAGCATAATGCTTGAGCCGGGATCTGCTACTAAGCTGCGGTCGCGTGGCACTCTTGACAAAGTCAATCGATCAGATCCATCAGCGATCATCATCATCATCATGGTCAGTGGCTCAGTGGCTCACCGCTTCAAGATCAAACGTCAGGGTTGCTTTTTGTCGGCATATTGTGGGATGCCCCAACCCTCCGCATTGTTCTTGACAATTTGTGTGAAATATCTGCTCTGGTTCTGGTTCTGGTTCTGGTGCACTGGCCAATCATTTGTACATTTTAGCCATGCCTGGCGCTTCTCCTCTGCCAGTGTGTTTTCCCAATTGTTTTGGCCGTTTTCTATAGAAATTCAGCGAACTGTTTGAATTGATTTTCCTCTTCTGAGTGGAGTGGGTGGAGTGCATCCTCGGAGCTGTGGGCTCTGAGTTAATTAACCTTTCGTTGCGGCCACTTGAAAGTGGGCTTGAGCCGGACTGACCCGAGGACTGATTGCTGTGTGGCAGCAAAGTAGAGCGAAGCGAAGTAAATGGATGTGCTACGAGTGCACATAAATATATGTAAATACTAGGGAAACTATTTAGTGGCAGGTACTAAATACAAAATGAATTTATTTATTTATTATGCGTTTACTACAAATGTTTCGGATAAGGCAACGGATGCCAAAGATCTGATGACTGATGAAGATGTGCAAGTCGGCCGAGATATTCGCGACTGAGATGCTTGTTCTGGATCCACCAACGATGTGCCCAAGCAGTCAGTCAGCCATGGATGACTTACACCGAAGCATGGGGGATCCAGAACTTACCGTCAGCTGCAGCCGCTGTGTTGAGCCCCCCGAGGTGATGGCGCATGCAATGCCCCGAATGATGTTAGATATGGTTGGATTTGCAGAGAGCCGCCTCAAAGCCCTCGACAGTTTCCGATCCGGTATACATTGCCATCGATCCAAAAAAGGGTTCTGCGCCTCTATCGCTGCTGCTGGAACCTGCGAAATTGGTCTGATGTCTCTGGTGCTCTCATTGGAATCAGTGGATGATCAGGGGGGATTCAGGTAACCTAGTAATTATCAAGAAAGTGCAGAAAAAGGAGCGGAAACCACTTGAAGATGATTTTTTTGGGATTTACCTGAAACCGAATAATTAGCAATGAACTTTAAAGTTAGCTGAAAGACTTACCTCCTATTTACTTATTAATCCCGATTGTGGTAGATCTGCTGTACTCCACAGTAGTATTATTCCCACAACATATTATGGAAAATATAAATATAGCTAGTTTTAAGCCATTCTATGCCGTTTCCCAGTGAACAGTGAACATTGAAAATTTATTTTTAGCATTCGGCCCCATAATAAATAAATAAAAATCTCGGTAAATAATTTCAGAAATTAAAAAAAAGGCTTAGTTTCAGATCTGGTTGCTAGTCTGAAATTTGGAAACTAAAATTTGGAATTTTTACAAATTTTGTTATGTAGATGTTGTTGTCTCTACAGTTTCTCGACTGAAAATGATTTTGTTCCAGATCCTTGGGAGTATAATAAAATAACTCTCTAGGCACTTTTGATGTCAAATACTGTTTTAAAATTTCTCCCAATGTGATGTTCCATATTAAAAAATTTTAAATAAATTTCACATTCTGCAGAACAGACTTCTTCCTTCCTTCCGTCCCTCTTCCCTTCCTTGACACCTACCCGCAAAACTGTTTTCGTGTAAAAAGTTAAGCTGGAGGCCCCAGAGAAAGCCCCAGCCACCGAAAAGCGTTTTACGTTTGACCCAATAATAAAGTAAAGTAAAGTAAAGTAAAATCGACTAAAATCGAAAGTTGCAAACCGCACATCGGAATTCTTTTTCATTGTTCTGCATCCACTTACTAGACCACAGACATGCAATGGGATATGGAGCTGGGGAGATGCTTATGGGGCGGAGTGGAGTGGCAGAACCGTTCGTTGCAGAAATTATGGAAATAATTCCCACATTGGGAGCTTTCCCTCCGAGCTCTGTTTTGCGCTGGCATTTTGACCTTGGCAGCAAAAGAAGTCAATTTCAGCACACAAAAGAGGTATGATTACGGGACGGTAGCCAAATGACAGGTCAAACAAAGCGGCAAAGGCCACTCGACAGAAGTCCATCTAGACCTGATCCGATGCGATGCGTTGCGTTGCGATCCGATGCGATCCGATCGAAGGCAGACGATGGGCAATTAAACGTTTTGACCGCAAGCCAATTTAGGGCACGGGCTCTGAGGGTAGCACACAGGTAAAAGCGGAGATCAGGCCAAGACAGCGAATCAGGTAGCAGGGAGGCTCCTGCCTGCACCTAAACCAATCATAAAAGGGCAGCGGACTTGCCTCTGCCCAGCTATATAAAGGCGTATGACCAGCCCTGTTCCAGTTCAGTTATCCTTCGGCCCTCAACATGTTGACCAACAACGATCTGATCGAGCAGTTCTACTTCCCCAGCGAAACGCATTCCCACTCGGATGAGCTGCTGGGCGTTCAAGGCATGGATGCCTTCCAGCAGTTGGAGCAGTTCATGTACCAGCAGGAGCTCAGTGCAGCCAGCGGCGACAGCCACTCGGATGAGACCAACAGTTCCACCATGGAGCAGCTGTACTACGACACCCCTGCCGTTCTGGGACTAGAGCACATGCTCTCCGCCCAGGCCGAGGAGCATCAACAGCAGCAGCAGCAGCAGAATCAAGCGAATTCTTTGGGCAAATACCCGCAGAGGAGTTCCAATTACTGGACCAAGCAGCAGCAACACCGAAGCAAGCCCTACGACAAGCTCTCCACCTCCATCTCATCATTATGCTCCAGCACCTCCTCATCATCTGCGTCAGCGTCCGCACCTTTGTCTCCTGTGTGCAGTGGAGTTGTCCTCAAGAAGCGTCGCCTGGCGGCCAATGCCCGGGAACGCCGCCGGATGAACAGCCTGAATGATGCCTTCGACAAGCTGCGCGATGTGGTGCCATCTCTGGGCCACGATCGACGGCTCTCCAAATACGAGACGCTGCAAATGGCACAGGCATATATCGGTGATCTGGTTACGCTGCTCTCCAGGGACTATTGAGCATGTGGAGTCCCTCTACGGATGGGATGCTGTGGGATGCTGTGTTGTAGCAACACTCCGAACCTAGTGTAAACTTATAAAGGCTGTTAGTTTTAGGCATTGTACATGATCGTTTATTATTTTAGTTATACATAATTAATAGAAATTACAAATTTAAAATTAAAACAAATTAAAACAAATTTCAAGTTAGAATTTTGAATGCTCGGGATATTTTAAAGTTAATTTGGCCATATGGAAAAATCCTAAGATTTCTAAGAATTCTGAATAATAAAAATAAACATTAAAAACACAAATTTTTCAAAATTATTTTTATTTATTTAATACAGAAACGATTTCTTTAATAAATTTGTAACACAAAATTCACGGTTTTCTTTCAAGTTTTCCTTGTCCTTGATGTGCCTGTTCCGCGATCGTCCTCCACCAATCGTATAGTCTGGAAGGTGGAATATACTTCACATGCTGTTGCCGTTGCAAGAGAAGAATTTCTTCAACAGCAGCTAAATAATAAACCACAGTGGCCAACTAAAAGGATAATTAAATGGTAGAACAACCACTAAATACGAACCAATATCAAAAGAATAAGAAAATATTAAAAAAAATAGTTAAAAACATGTTGATTTAATACTAACTTAATAACATGATATTATAAATTAAAATATAACAGGATACAACGAGAAATTCAATTCAAAAATAAATGTAAAGTGGAAACCAAAAACTAGTTTGATCGTAAAATGTATGAATAAAGTTGTGTAGTTTTTTGTTAGTACTTATAATGATAAAAAATTCATTGATCAATCTGTGGGGGAAATAGGATAAAATCGGGATTGTATTATTCAAGAAATCTGAAAAATATTTCGAATGTTAGAACACTTCTTAGTATAAAATTACATTCGGTTTACAATAAGAGATCTTTCTTGATCCAGCTTCAGATCGAATCTTACCTTACAGATGATGCAGCAGATGAACGGGGGGAAGGAATATGATTGCATGTATTAAATAAATTTGTTTGGCTTTAGTTTTAAAAAATACAAACCAAAAATCCAATGCAAAACCAAATACCGAAATAACCGTCATCATTAATTTATTCACATCAGCATTCATATGTGGTTTGTACATGTGTATCCTTTGGCGATCGCTCCTGCAACATTTGTTTACATTCGCCACACTTTCCTCCATCACATCAGCGGCAACCCGTCTCAAGGAGTGTATCCGATCCATCCTAGTTATCCTTGGGAGCTAGGCGGCACGACTTAGTAGCGGAGTGTGCCACACCCACCAACCATACGAAAAGGTCAAAACATCACTTACCGGCACACACGATTAATGAGTTCCGACTTCCGACACGACAGCAGATCGAGAGAGGGAACCTCGACTCGAGCTCTCCACCTCCCAAACAGAAGTGATTAAGGGCCGCAAACGTACTCGTCAACAGGTAAACACGGCCTTACGCGCTGCCTTAGATCCTTTTGGCAGCACCCACCAATTTTGATTTAAACATAGTCATTTGTAAATGCTATGGGAACTGTTTGTGCTTGCCCTCACTAAGCCACCGCGCAACAAACTCTAAATGAAGAAACCGAACAGAAAGATACAATTTCAATTTTCGAATATCACATTGACTTTTTGTATTTATACAACTAAATACTCAACATTTACTTAACGATAAACTATGGCTAGGTTCGTAATGCTAAGGTCCAAAAGGGAATTCTTCTACATGTCTATGGCATGCTCTTCACTGATGTTGTTGACATAAACAAATTATTCGATTTTTAAATTAATTTCAGAGCTTATGTACACAAAGTCCATACAAATAAAATAAAATTATAGCCTATGTACACAGAGTGCTTGCTTAAAGACTATAAATAATACCATTTAATGAATGTAGATTCCTGTTTTGGGGTCTAAGTTGAGGTTCATCGTATGTAATGTCCGCTATATACATAAATTAGTTTCAGTCTTTGTGGGTATTACGAAATAGTTGGTTGGAAATTCGAAATTTGATGATCGTTGATCACGAATCAATGTTCTGAGCAGACAGAAGGCAATCAAGTAGTGGGTATCAGTCCAAAAGAGATTAGATACTACTCAAAGAAGTAAACAAATTTAAGATTTTTCTAGCATTCAATATCTAAGGTAATCTTCCATTAGGTTTCAGTCATTTTTGAATGTTTAAACTAATTTTTGGTTCGTTTTTGTCAATTCTAACATCAAAAACCTAACGAAAAAACATCTATAAAAAATTGAAGGTCCTTAAAAAAAATGTCCCTGTTTTATTGCATACTTTAATATATTTTCATACTTTAATTCAAAACTTTGTAGAGTCCTAAAAATTTTTGTTTGCACATTTTCCTCTGGGATTAATGTTCAAATAAAAATTCCAAATATGAAATGCGCTAAAAGTGACGCTCGAACATTGATCCGTTGCTACAGCTGATCAGTCAAAAATGGGTTCTGAAGTAAAGTCATGTCCTGCAAAGCGTTTGCCGTAGTCCGTTTATGGGTCCTGTGCTTGCACCGTTTCCAGTGAATATTATTTGTAAAGAAATCAAACTTTATTGCAATTTCTTTTAACGATATTAATTAATTATTTTTTTTTTAGCTTTTCTTTTTGTGTGTGTTGATTTTCATGATCAAACATTAATGTGAAATATATATATATATGTATATATGCATATAGACCACTTATGATTATTATTACGATAAACATTCAGTGAAGAGCATACACAACTGCGGCTTTGACCCAAAGCTAAGAATTCCGTGTTTCTTTTTTTGGACTAATTATACAGCTATTTACAATGTGCTTAGGCGGTAGGGTGGGGGCGTTAGCATATAGAACTAGAAGCAATGGCGCATTTAACTAAATGATATACATACATATACATATATAAATATATATATAGTAGCTAAGGCAACGCTCTAAACTTAGGGGGTTAATTGTAAAAGATGTGGCTTAAAAGTCTTTGCATGTGGTTTACGTGTTTGTCTTACAGTCTCCCGGGAAAAGTGGGCTAATGAAAAGTGTTCAGAATAAATCTGAATGGATGCATGGAAGGAGGGGGAAGGGAATCCACATATTTTGCACATAATTAAATCACTCAACGGAGCTCGTATATCAATTTTATTTAAAGTTTTAACGCGAAATCTATCAAGTATTGCATGTTAAAATTGCTTTCAATATGTCGATAGGTCAAAGAGACGTGGAAGAAATCTTAGATCTTAAGACTAAAATGTTGTTTCACAGTTTCTTAAACACTTTTATATGGTTGGTTGGTTGGTTGGTTGGTTGGTAGGTTGGTTGGTTGGTTTTGCAATAATTTAAAATCTGTATAATTGTCTTATTAATTAGTAAACGATCGATCAACCCTCTCAACCGATTAAAGCGTCTTAAAAGATATACATATACTATATATAGTATATAGACACACGATATATATTGGATGCCATTTTGTTGGGCCGCCCTCCCATGCAGGTTGGTTGCCTTTGGAGGTTTGTTCTGTACATTTTACGTCGGTGTTTAACTAAATCGCGTTGAGATAAGTGAGAGAGGACTACGAACTAAAACGAAGGCGACACAGTGCGACGGCACGTGCTTTCTTTTGTCTGTTGTCTGTTTGTGTTGTGAAGTTCTATAATACGAGTACGTAACGTAATTACATCCAAGCTTTACCACGCATGCGCCCACGTCCACGCATCTGACCACCGATGCCACCACCGCCTCCAGGCCCGCCGCCGCCGCGTGCATAGAACGGCCTGGGCCCTGGTCCGGGTCCCCCATCGTAGGGTCCAGGCGGCCGCTGATACGGTGGCCTCGGATACGGTCCCTGGTTCGACCAGCCCCGACCTCGTCCACGGCCACGCTGCTGCATGTTGTCAGGACTGTTCATGGGCGGTCCGAAACGCTGATAGGGAAAGGGCGGTCCATACGGCGGTTGCGGCGGCGGCGGTGCACCCGCTCCTATGTGCATTTGAGGCATTTGATTCCATGGCTGCTGCTGCTGCTGTTGCTGTTGTTGCTGCGGGCCGAGCGGTGAATGCTGCTGTTGCTCCTGCTCCCCGGACATATCTTGCATGGGCTGGCCCAGAAAACTGTTGTTCGACTCCCAGGGATTCATGAAATCCGTGGGCGTTTCCAACAGCACAGGACGCGAGGGCGTCAAACCGCCATTGGCATCCGCTTCAGCCTCCTCCAGATCCTCCTTGGGCTCTAAATGGGGCAGGAAATAGGGAAAAAGTTCAGCAAATGTCTTAAAAATATAAAATCGAAGAAAACCCGACTACCTCGCAGCGACTCATCGATATCATCGTCCGACATGTCCATGTCTATGACCATATCAGCAGGATCATAGCGCGTGCCGCCATCCAAACGATCTGATTCCGATGAGGAGCCTGAAAGAAGAACAAGTTGCAATATGGAAAGGAAATTTCAAAAGAGATTATCGCTACTTACTCGCATTGGATTTGTGGGGAGAGCTGGTCTTGGTCTTGGCATAGTTATTGCCAGGGGGGGCCATGATGCCCTCATCTGCCGAGCCCGGCACAATGCGATAGTCCACATCCCCGCCACCACCAAAATCCTACAAATATGAAAACTATGACGGGATATTCTTTGACTGGCAAGAGGATTCGTGTACCTTATCTGCACCACCGGGGGAACCGGTGAGGGATATCAGATTCCTATGATCTATGTCCACCAGCTGGCGTGTCTTGTCCTGGCTGAGACCCAGCTTGGCACCGAAATTGAAGGCCGGCGGCAGCTGGAGCGTGCGATGATCCACATCCTCGGCGCCCAGCGCTGCGGCATTATTGTGCAGATGCTCGCTGTACTCTGGCGGTGCGACGCTGGCCTTGCGCTCAAAATGTGGCGGAGAGTGCGGCGTGGACTGCGGATTATAGGCGGAGGAGCTGGCCCCACTGCTGTTCAGACTGGTGTCCAGCGGCGTCCACGACATGCTCATGTTCCAGGTGTTGTTGAAGTCATCTCCACTACCGCCACCGCCGCCGCCAGCCGATCCAAGGGACGGCGGCAACGGTGGTGGAGGCATGGGAGCGGGCGTATATTGTGCATCCTGACCACCGCCACCATTGCCGCCATAGCCATGATGCGAGGGCAGCGGGGGCACATACTGTTCCTGGTTGTTCGAACCGAAAATCGGAGGCGCTGCCAATGGACTGTCAAACTGCGATTGATTGGGATTGTATTCCCCGCCAGCAGCGCCGTTGCCACCTCCTCCTCCACCGCCGCCCAAGCCAGGTATGGAGCTGTTGTTGCCACCGCCACCGCTGCTGCTGTTGTTGCTGCTGTAGCTGGAGATGGGCTCGGGCTTGTAGAAATTGGCACTCGGCGCATAGGCCTCATCATCCGAACGCGAGCCAATCACCTCAATGGCGCTACCCAGATCCTTCGAGTCCCGCTTGAAGTCATTGATGTCGAAAGGGAGCTTGCCGCTGTCCAAATAGCTAGAGAAGCCATTCAATCCGCCGCTGAACATATTCTGCAAAGCCGAAGAAGAAACTAATGCATTACCCGATCTGCTGGAAGTTTCTTTGGGGTTTCCTTACCAATCCCAATGGCGGAGTTGTCTCGTCGGGCAGCTGGAGATCTGCATCACGCTCGGGCGATGGTGCATTGATGTCCGGCGAGGGTATGGGACTTAGCAGCGTGGGTATGGTCTCATCCAGCTTCCTTTTCACAATCTTTATGCGTGTGCCAAAACTTTTATAGGCCTAAAAAAAAAGAAGAGCCACAGCTTAGAGAGCGAGATCGGATATGGGTTAGCACTGTTCCAAGAGACTTACACTGGACACCACCTTAACCTCCCTGCCTTGATGCTCGTAGAACTTTTTGGCCGCCTCGACGCTGGTCAGCACCGCCTTGCGGCTCTTGATTTCGTTTTGCAAATTCTTGTTGTAGGCATTTATGAAGGCCACGCAGCGTTCCACTTCCTTTTCAATATCGCCCGAATGGCTCTTGTCCTTGAGCTGCTGCTTGATGGTCTCGATCTCCAGATGCGGCGGCTTTGGTAGCTTCTTCATGCTCTTGTCGGTGGCCTCCGCCAGTTCCACGCACTCGCGCACCTGGGCAATGAGCGTGGCATTCTGGAACTCGTCGCTGGCATCGACTTGCGATTTCTTTGGCGGCGTGATATTAAGCAGACCACTCAGATCGCTCAGATATTCCTCATTGTAGATTTCACGCTGCTCCCAGATCTTGAATATGCGTAAAATCTTATCCTTGACGCGTTCATCACTGTCCGTAGAGGAGGGTATTCAGTATCTTGTGACTTTTGGCAGTCCTTTCTGTTTACTTACCGCACCATGGTGGTGGCTCTTTGTAGGGCTGTGGCCCAGCATTCCACGAATTCGTATCGCTTCCGCTTGCTATACTGTATGACATCGTTGGCCAGATAGAACAGCACCAATCGATGGTCCACACGCACTAAAGGATGAGGAACAGATTAGCTCTGGGATTACTTGCATGACCCGGCTCTCTTACCTCTCTTGAATACATTCAGCCATGACTGGATGATCTTCTTGTGGTTGGTGCGGTGCTGCAGGCACCAGTTCGACATCTGCTGTATACCCTCCTGTGTGTCCTTCAGCGCCTCCAGTCGCGTCTCAAAGAGCTCATCGTCAAAGGGTTCGTTGCTGCTCATTTGGGCCATATTACTTGTTCTCAGCACTCAGCGCACATTACACTGTAACACGATATACGGGGGATGATGGTGGTGGCAAATCACGCAAATACAATTGTTTACAACGTTTCGTTCTCGAGGGGGTCGGGTCGAGTCTGTCCACAGGCAGGCAGCAGGCGCAGCGCAGCGGCTACTTTTCAGCGTTGTATTCTTCACTCCACACGCGCACTTTTTTTTCACTACACAATTTTCCTCGCCCACGCTTTTTCACCGCCCGTTTGCGTTCAAACGCTAATCACTGCATTGCCCCCGAACATTTTTCCACCGAGTGTTGCTTGTGTTGGTTACTAATTACACGTTTTATTGGCTAAAATTCAAACAAATTTGTTGGAAAAGCAACATAAAAATCGAGCTATCTTTGCCAGGGATGGTACATATGTCGATACGTCAATGTATCGATATATAATTTTGGATAGTTTTTTTCGACTGGCTGCTATATTTTCCTATTTCTTTGCGTATTCAGGATATTTCAGGGTATTAAACACGATTTTTCTGTTTTGCATGTTGTTATATCAGATATACCGACCTATTTATCTATCTATCGCTGCACATAAAAATATCGGTAGTTTAGTGCGATAAGCGGAAGATATCGGCGTTTTATTTCAAAATGCATAATTAAAGCATAGATAATGTATTTTTAGAAATTTTCCATTGATTTATTATGGTGGTTTGGTATAAATAAACTGTTTTTGGTACATACTTTGCTTGAGTTCATACAGAAATGCAAGTTTTAACTGTGGGCGCCAAACTACAATTCAAACAACAATCGATACATTGAAATTTAACTCTGGCAGTGCATATACATGTATGTGTGTGTTTGGTGGCGGCAAACATCTGCATTTTTCCACTGTCCACCCATTATTTTCCGCCCTTTCGAACGAAGCTGTTGTGCCCGCGCATGAACCACATCACCGCGATTGACAAGACGTAAATATTTGCCGGTACGCTGCATATTCCTACAACAATCTGTATTTGTTGATAACTTTTTGTGTTAAACGGCGTGCCGTGGTGTGGGTAATTTTGTTGTTTGCGGTTTGTTGTTGTTGCGGTTGTTTGGTTTGCCGGCATATGGCGTCCGTCCAGCCTAGAGATGTGCCGCATGGGCCGTAGACTGTTAACTGAAATGTGAGAAATATGGAAGATAGATATGTTTAGATAGCTTTTATAAACAACAAGTTTTGCAATTAAGCGACATTTTCCCGGTACACCACATAGTGTAGCAACAAGTGATGCCGCACTGCGTGAGTGTGCGTGAGGCGCCAGCTCTATTTTAACTGCCACAGCCATCTCTAGACTCAGACGGTGTTTTGATTGTATTTTTGGCTATTTTGTGATACTCTCCATCAGAGGGTATATTTACCTGACCAGATTTTTGTAGCGTCGATCCATGCCTAGTCTGTAGCCCTAGCTTTTGTAGACATAAGGCTGAAACCTGGAACAATTTCTTCTTTTTGGCTAATGCCAAATCGTAATAATCGTATCACTGTATCCTCAAATACTTATGCCATATCAACCACTCATCCAAAAGGGTATCAACCGCACCCCAAATCCTAGCCTTATTCTGTCCCGTTTTTATTATTATTTAGTTGAGTAACCACAAAAGAAAAACAAAACTAATCGAAAAACTAGAAAGTAGAATATTTGTTCTTAATGGGTAGGAGGGATCCACAAAAATATCCTCTACCTACGACCTTGAGCAATGAACACGCAATTTGCTTATAAAAGAAGGCCTGTCCTCTCTCTGTCGCTGTCGCTGTCCCCCTTCCCAGTGCACTGCTTTTCCTCGTCCAATTTATTTGCAACTGTAAAATGAGCAAGTTCCCTGTTGCCATTAGGGCCATGTAATTATTCTGATTACTTGGCTCAGACAACCAGGACAAAACCAATAACAAAAAAAAGCAGCAACAACAACTAATATATCCCGCTGCTCTACTGACCCAGTGCCAACTAAAACGTTACGTTACGCTTTTGGCCCGCTTTCCGGTGTCCGTCCAGGCCGCCGTTCTGGCCATTTGAGCAGCAACGACGCCGACAACGACGCCGACGCCACGCCACACGGGAAATGCGCCGTAGCAAATAATTACGCTTCAATTGCTGCTCGACCCTCAAGGATTTCGGTTTGATTGCTCCTTGAGCTCCATAAAAAATAGAAAGCAAAACAAGAAACGAAAAAAAAAAAACTAAAACGGTCTGTCGCGTCTGACTTAAAGTGTTAACAGGCGAAGTTTAGGTATTAAAGTGAGATAAGCAAGTTGCAGAGTTCACTGAGAGGTAAGTGGAAGTTTGCTTTTATCTGGGGTTGCAGTATGGAATGCCTTATAGATCAAAGAACCATTAAATGATTTTTATTTTATTTCTAAAATTCCTTTGGTGAATAAATAAATAAACAAGAAGTAAAGTTTTGTGTTTTACAGTCGAACAAATGTACCAAAAAACACATTGGATTTAATTAGAATATTATTTGCGGTTCTTTTGGTTTCTTTAATACATATAAATTTAGCTCTAAGACTCTCAAACAGAGTAAAAATTTGCTGCATTACTGCATTAATATTTACAAAAAATTACAAGATTTACAAAATTTAAATTAAAACGAAAGGGGGGCGGGGCCCGTACCCATCAGTATATTTGTAGTTCGGGACCACCCCCGCAAGGGGAGAGTGTGCGAGAGGAATGGGGGGGGGGGGGGGGGTGGGGGGGCGGGCATCGCGGTTTTACGTTCTACGGCGCCCGCGATTTGACTGGGGGGGGGGTGGGGCGGCGGGGGGCGGCGCGGGGCGGGGCGCGGGGGGGGGGCGGGCCCCGCGGGTTATTAAATAAATTTAATAATCTTTTCATAGGACACATCTCTTCCTTCGGCAGAGCGCTCGCTCTACCTATCAAAAAATCCCTTTAGTTTCATATTTCCTGGTAGAACCCTTTACAAAATGACATCAAATCCCAGACAGCATTAAATTGCCGAACTTCAGACCCAAACAGTTCCCCACAGGAAGCCATACACACGCCCTTACACCCACCCACGCATTCAGCGATAATCGCAATTAGCCCACACCTTTAGCCCAGATGGAAACAATAAACACTAATTAGTAAGCAATTCCGAGGACAACGTTGCGCAATTGAAAAGCGCTCTGTCTTTTCCCAGTCGTGTAACCTGATTTTCAGGCTTACTATAAGGGCTACACCGCCACCACCAAGACCAGTTCTAGTCCTACGAGGCACAGGGCCAGGCACAGGCGTTTGTCAATTAGTTTTTCATTCGCATCCCTCTGCTGGGTTTTCAGGAGGAACCTCCAGCCATTCGGAAGACTGCGACGTAGATATCGGCGTTTCCTGTAAATTTAATCAGATTTTTATGCACCAGTTACAGATTATAGCTCATGATTGGTCCTGATTGTAATATATTCAACTCCGATATGCACATGCACAATCACGCACCCTGATTTCCCCCTCGAGATTTTCCACTTGAGCTGCATTTAGCCAACTTTTGATTTCCACGTCAATCAATGTCGGGGCAAGTGCTACGATACGACAATCGTTTTGCATACATTTGCAAGCAGGCAAAGATGTCACAGAAATGTCCCCAGAAGACACATTTCCCATGCCCTCCTATGGCCCCACAGCCCACGTCTGTGAGACCTGGAGGCCAGGAGGCAAAGAGAAAATAGGTAATGGAAATGGCAAAGAAATATATATTTTTCAAACCTTATCCATCGATGTGTTTGTGTGTGTGGGTGGGCAGAGCGACGTCATCAGGAGCAGAGCCCACGCCAACGCCAACGCCATGTGGGGGGGTTGGTCCAAACGGCGTAAACAAGTTCCAGCGTCAGCACTGAATTAGCTGGGATGCCTTAGGATTAAGTTAGCTTTTAGCTGGCATGACTATTAGATGTTGGGGTATACCTGATTGAAGGGGAGGATGTGTTAGGTGAATGAGTGGAACCTAAGACTATCTGGGATATCTATTCAGAATAGTTTTGCTTTAAAATATAACAGTTTTCCTAACTGTAATTCAATTAGATTATTTTATCTGGATAAAGTGAGTGGATTTGGCTATTTCTGTTTTGAGTTTCAAGCACAAAGGGCACAACACAAACGACTCATCATATTACGTTGGATGCGTTCAGAGCCGTCCTAACGAGTATTCACAGCCATCCCAATAAGAAGAGATGGATGTCCTGCAGCGTTAAATCAAATTTAAAAATCCATTCTATCAAGCAAAGGTTTACTTAAATCCGATATGAATGAGCGGCAAAATATTATAAATTCTGAGCAATAAGATGACATGATAGATCGACATATTCGCAAAGAATTAATGCTTTCGCTGAGGAGCAGCTTAGGCTAATGATATGATGCGGAAAAAAGACTGCAGAATTTGTTTGAAAGAAGACACTGCCAGGATGATATAGAAAGGCTTGGCTCTGTTTTATGGCACTCTCTTTGTATGTTTGGGAAACTGCTAGAAAATATTTAAATACGCGTTCCATAATAAATAAAAATAACCTTTAAGTTTCCTTCAACCTAAGTACCCACTAACGGTTCATCCCCTTGGTTTATCCCTAACAACTATTGCCCCATGAAGGTGCACTGGCTTAGGTGTTCGTGACACTAATGACAAATTGAATGCATCACTTGCCAGGGTACACACTGCTGTGGACTCTCAGGACAACACATGATGGATGGGCACAAGCTTGTGGGACGAACAATTGTGCTCTGCTCGGGGCGTCAGATGCCAGACGCAGAGTCAGAAACCACTTTGACTGCTTTCTTTTGCCATTTGCATAGATGTACGAGCACTGGGAGTGCTACGACTATATATGTGGGAGAGCGACAACCCGCAGGGTCACAGCAACAACAAACGCAAAGTGACAGCCTGCCAAAGTACACAAGAGAGAGAGAGAAGTGAGAATAAAAAGGGAACCGAACCCCTTTGCAGATGAAAAAAAAAAACAGCGGTGGCTGGCACTTAATAAGTCAACATGGCTTTGCCATCGTCCTTTATGATATATGACAGTTTACTTTTTTACCACTTGGCCTTGTGCTGGTGTATCGTACATTATTGCCTGATATATTAATCTTATACACTTGGAAAAACGGTTGCAAGAGGACTGCGCTTAAGGGAAAAGCTAAATGAAAGAATTTCCTTAATTTCACAGGTTTCTTTTAGGGCTTTCAGGTTGAATTTTATTTCCCACAAATATACTTCTTCTGGGATAAAATGAAATAAATAAAAAAACAAGTAAAACTGATTAAAAATCCATGCAAAATGCATGCCTTCAGCAGGGCCAACTCTAGGAATGTTTCCAGATATTTTACTAAAGATTTCTATAAAAATCCTCTATTCTATTGTAGTAATATAAGTAGAGTACTGTAAATACTTAGAGAGACATCATTCAAATATTAAGGAGCGCGCGTAGGTATCGTTCACCAACTCGATACATGCAGTGGAGTTGCGAGTAGAATATATTAGAATATATGGTAGAAATAATATCGATTGAGGAGGAAGCGGAGATCGTGATCGAGGCTGGACTTTTGGTTGGAATATGAGCGGCTGAAAAATCACGAAAGCGGAATAAAAAAAAAAGATAAAACGAACTAATTAGTGCGGAGTTTTGTAATTCTTGTACCCCCCTACACTATGTGCGTGAAATATTCTTAAAACCAATAAATTTAACTCCTTGCTTATTGTGTGCGCCTCTCTGTGGGCGCTAATGAAGCTGCCACCCATCATGCGAGTCATCAGCATTGTGCGCCCTCCACGTGGCATCTCTTGGGCATTTGGGTTTGCATAATTAGCTAATTGAGTGCTCAGCGTTAATGATTCGCATGGCAACAATACGAGCGACAACAGACAGCATCTTCAGCATCTTCAAAACACACAAATTGCAAATTGAAAATGGGAACAGAATAGAGGAAAGCCAGCCGCTCCAAATGCCGCTTAAAAAGACATTAGCTGAAAAATGGTACTCGTGGGCTCTCACTCGTATATTCCCACTGTATTACCAAAAACCCTCCCAGAGCTAATAAGCGTTATGCTGTATATTCTTGTCCCACGCGGCGTATACGCAACATGCAACGAAAATGTCTGCTACGTGATTTGAACACCGAAAATAAGGAGCCAAACGACACGTGGCATCGAAATCTACCATTTCCATGGTAGCTTTACTCGAATGCGACTGCCATCCGCCTAGTCCTTCCTCCCTTCCTCCCTTCCTCCCTTTCTTCTGTCTGCTGTCTGCTGTCTGTTTGCCTTGGCTTTTCCTTGGTTTTCCCATTGTTGTCGCGACGCTTTTTTCTTCTTTTGCTCCGTTTTGCTGTTGACTTTGGAGTGCGTACAATCCTGGTGGATCCAGGGGCATCCTGGTATGAAGGCTCAGCGCTTTGAGCACGTTTTATTTTAATAGCGCTCTTGTGGCGCGCATTTCCTTCGATCAGCTGCGAGCCAACAATTGTTGTTTGGCAAAGGGCTTTCACAGGGAGTTAGCTAAAAGGATGGCATAGTCTTCTCCTAGTACATATATTGACGTAGTGAAGCTGCATTTACTCTCTCTCTCTCTAAGCGCGTGAAAAGTGTCGGGTGGCAGTTGTTTTCCACGCGTTTTGCTTAACTGTGCGAAAAGTTGTACGAAAAGTTTGTGGCATGTTAAACGCTTGACAGGCAGTTTTCGCGAAAAGTTATACACGTGTTCTTGGTGTTGATTTTATTTTGGCAGCGGATTTTTGGGGATTTCTTCTCATGTTAAATAACTAAATATTTAACATTAAAAATAATACTTAAAATCTTAATATAATGCAATTATTTTAAATCTTTATTGTGTATATAGATTTCTTCAACAAAATTAATTACACAATATTTTTGGCAGCGGATTTTTGGCGATTTCTTCACATGTTAAATAACTAAATATTTAACATTAAAAATAATACTTTAAATCTTAATGTTAGGCAATTATTTTCAATCTTTAATATTTATATAGATTTCTTCAACAAAATCTGGTACAAAATATTTACAAAAATTTAACTAAATTTTCAGTTGATTTAAATTTAATTTTCAGAAATTACATTTTCATTATTACGCATTTATCTTTCTACTGTCTGCACGATTTCGATTGCTTGGCTTTATAGTTGTATTGTGCTTTTGCTCGTACCCCTAGTCTGTCCACTCAAGTGTTCGGTGTGACACATTAAGTTCCATTACATTAAACACTGATTTATTATCTGCAAGTAGGAGCCCCAAGTCCAAGCCCATTCCTGAGACATGTTACGTGCAGAATGTGGGCTTAGTTGGGATAGTCGGGGATACATGAAATACATGAAATATGTGTAAAGTTTTCGATTTCGATTCGATTTGCATACTGAAACATTCGGACAAAAAGCCCCAGGAATGGAATGGGTGGAGGGTGGAGGGTGGTGCGTGTGCGTATATGCCTGGTATTTTCATTTCCATTGTCATTGGCATTTTCAACTGGTGCCTGCTGGTGCTGCATTAATCATAGTTGGCACCCTTCAGGCGACCTAGCCGTGCACTATTTCTGTCCACTTCATATTTCATGCATCAGCTGCAACGTCATGGCTGCAGGTGCCATTGAACCCGCATTGCAAGGACACTGGACACACAGAGCTCGAGCTGGAGCTCCCTTGCAACCTGAACAAAGCTGGGGGAGATTGAAAGGAACTTGTCCCTTTATTCTTCTTTTTTGGCTTTTCGTATCAGTTTCCGAATGCAGCTGGTGACTTTTAGGGGGCTCTTTCTCTGGGGTTTCCCTTTCACTTCTTGGGGGTTCTTTCGCTGGGGTTTCCCTTTCACTTTTTGGGGGCTCTTTCTCTGGCTTTTCCCTTGACTCTTTGGGGTTCTTTGGGTTCTATTCACTCTTTGCCAACCTTGATTTGGCAGCTCGATAAAAAATCACTTCGACCAATTAGTTTCGGGCTAATCTCTCTCTGGTTTTTTCTCTCTCTCTCTCTCTACCTTTTCCCCTAGTATTTACCTTTTACTGTTTGCTTTAGCTGTAGCTGTACTGGTACCCAGTGCTAGCTGAGTGCAAGGATACATTGATTGGGACAAAAAGCATAGACTAGACCTATATATTTCCACGCTGAATGTGGTATAAATCTTTTTTAGCTGAGCACAGCGATAGCTCATCGGTGTCGAAATATTTCTGCGTTTTTGCATGGCAACCGAAAGATCCTTCACTGTGGTAAAAGGTATCCCTTAGTCGTAGCATAATTTTATTCCCATGCTTCCCTATCATTTTCCGTTTAGTTTGTTTGCCTTTGCCCGTGCGATAAACGTTGAAGCGGGCACCATAAAAGTACAAGCACACGCACACATGGAAAACCCACAATGTGTCTGTGTGTATATTACATTTCCTTTTTTTTCCTTTGTGTGTGTGGAAAAGATACTCGCAGCAGACCTCTCCTTTTCTCTCTGCTAACAGCCAAAGGTGTTGCCCATTATAATTAATCATTCTGCCGAGATGAAACATCAGCCAGCAGCAGCAGCAGCAACAACAGGAGCCAAGCAGCAGTGGCACATCACAGACGACAGCCTGGAGAATTTCATTCGTTTTGATACACAATTTAACTTTATTAGAAAAATGTGCTGCACACTTTTAGGTGACAATCTGCACGACGACGCTCATTTGTCGTTCCCAGAAGACAGGTGGGAGGGAGTGTGGGGTCAATGGGTGGCAGGACAGGTGATAAGAGTGGTCTGTGATTTCAGTTTTTGACCTGTAAGTCGAATTTTCTACACGAGCAGAGCTTAAACTCTGCTTAAACTGTTGAAGAGAAAGCTTTTGGTGTTTTTTTTGGCCACTACATAAAATGGGTATTCAATTAAGGTTGAGAAAAAACTGCGACTTACTAGGGTCTTGGACTTGGGCATAGACTTCAGGAGCCGAAATGAATAAAAAATAAACTTAACAAGGTGGCAGGCGCTCGACTTCTCTTCTCTGTCTCCCACTAGCTCTCTCTCTCAGTGAGACTGATACTTCAAATCACGTCCATGCTCTCAACTCTCAACGCTCCCATTGATGCTGGCCTCGAAACGCACACGCGAATAAGAGAATATCCGAGCATTGCGAGAACAACATAAATTGCGTGTGCATGACAATGACACATCAAACTGATGTTCGACTTGAGTTTCGCTGCTCTCAATATTAAAGTTTTCAAATTAAACTGAACTACTAGTGCCGCACTTCCACTTCAGAGACGTTTCGACGGAGACTCCCACAAAAGTTGTTTGTTATCTTAGAATCGAAATTTCGCCAAAAGTTGAACGAAAAAATTCGTCTTAAATTGTAAAGGAGTTAAGGAGAAATTCGCGAAAAGTTGAACGGAAAGTTAAACTGCTCAAACTATTAACTTTGGCACCAGATGAACAACTAGTTCTCGATCCATCTCCTGCTGCCCTCTGGGAAAACCTCCGCTCAAGCAGAAAGTTTTCGTTAAAGAAAAAACTCATTTGCAGCCACTCAAACTGCAATTAGACAAAACGACACATGAATGAGGCAAAGCGACAGGGACAGAGTAGGGCAAAGAGGGGAAAGATAAGTGTGAGAAATGTGTTCAACTTAGACCTACGCATCTCCGTCTTTTATTTGTCATTAGACAACTTTTTGACATTATCCTTTTGGTTTTGCGTTAAACTTTTCCACACACACACCACACCACACTCAGTCCATGCCAGCCCCCGCAAATGAGTTTTGTAATTAGCCCGCAACTCCATTGCCTTTCATAAAACGAAATGTTTTTTTTTTATGTTTTTAATGCTAATTGCTTTTTAATGCGTAATTTGAAAGTTTTTAGCCAACAATTAGGCCTCCAAAGGGGAAGGAAAGAGAAGTCTCTTACGCCCCAAGATGATTTCACGCACGGGCCGGCAGACAAAGGCTTTCCGCCTTTCACCAAGCGAACGCACGCACACACTCACATGAAATCCTCGGGAGATTACTTGTAAATTATGCCCACAATCCTTTTAAGCTGTCACTTCTTATTGTGAATAATTTTGTGTTAAAATCAAAATGGCCCACACGAGCAGCGCCCTGCAGACACGATAAAAATTGGGCCTGAGAGACGGTAAAAATAAATGGAAAGAAAGGCCTGAGAGAAATCGACAGGAAAAATGCTGGGGACAATTGCTTTCTGCTGGCATAACGAGAAGGGATGTGTCCTTAAAGCTGGACATGAAAATGGCACGACTCCTTACAAATGCCACACACACGGGATAAACGAACGAAGAGAGCCGAGAAATGAAAGAACATCCATTGATACCCTTGACATCTTTGAGATCTGGCCAAAAGCCAAATAAAAACGTTGCTTTTGCTGTACAAAAGAAATGTTTTGAGGTTGAATTTGCATCAAAATAAGGTTTTTTTCAGAGAAATTTCGCTAACATTCCCGTAGTTGATTTGATTTGATTATGAGGCAGTTATTCCATGGAGATAACACCATATTATTGTATTATTTGTGTAACGTTTATTAATGAATTTTAGTTATCTTCTGTCGATTATTAAAATTTTCTATTTAATTTGATTTTTGCATAGATAAGATATTACGTAAGATAAGATAAGATAAGAGATTACAGAACCAGTAAATAATGTTAGTTATATGTCAGAAACGGATGAAGTTTAGGTGGAGCTTTGTTGGGACTTTTTTTTTTATTTTAAATGTTTCCAATATTTTTATTAATCAATTGAAATACAGCAATATTACAGCAGCTCATGTACCTCTAAGTACTTCAAATAGTACACATTTTCTCCATGTTATTTGTAAAATTTAAAGTAGAACTTTCTTTCAAGCGTACCTGCCCCAAAAGAAAATCATCCTCCAATCAATTGCAGCATTGCATTTGCTTGCCGTTCAAGCTTTCCTCATACACATTGTACATGTCGATTTCGATAGCATACTTAGCAGGGCATACAGAATGTACCTGCACAAAAACAGGGCCAGCCAAAAGGTCTGTTCTGTTCAGTTTTGCTTGCCGGAAGCAAGTTTTCAATTTCATTGATGTACAAATACAAATGTGTATGGTTCTGACAAGCATAAACTCCTCCCTCCCATTACCGGCCATGTTTTTCCCTCTCCCGCACTCTACAAAATGAAATTGTTTTGCCTTTTACACAACATTTACAATACTTATCCCCTGTTTGGTTTGGTTTGCCTCGGCGCGTGTGTGAATTTATTTATTTGAATTTCATTTTGTGGTTGCCTGCCGGGACCCACTTCCTTTCTACAGGAAGAGCACTTCCCTTCTGCCCGCCCCCCGTCCCAGTCAGCTCAAGACTTTTTGGACAACTTTGCATTACAAATTTTCTTTGGCTGCGAAATGACGTGCGAAATGTTTGCCTTGCGCCTCCGTCTGGCTGCCTCTCGTTTTTGTTTCCTTTGCTGCTGTTTCAAGTGCTAAAAATTAACGTGACTTTTGGACCATTTTTCTCTTCGGTTTCTCGTTTGTTCTTTCAGTGTTTTTTTTTCTGTTCCTGTCCTGGTCCGGCTGTTCATTTGCATGGGAAATCCATTAGAAGGCAAAAAAGGGAAAGTATATTGCGTTTGTTCTGTTGAGTTTTGACCGAGTTTCCGCCTTTTGCAAAAAATAATATTTGCGATTCACGTGCGTTAGGGCGTGAGAATTGCCGCGGGTAGGGACCCACCCAGCTGTGTGGCTTCTGCTGTGTGACTGCTGTGACTAGGGCTGTATGGGGGTTTATAAGGGACAAAGTTGGATGAAAGCTTATAATGAACTGAAGCCTTGTTAAGTTCCCAAAACGGCTGAGAAAATATCTTATGGAAAGCTGGCTTACAAAGGAGAAAGCTGAATTATAATGGGAAGACCTTGGGGGGATTTATTGGCGGATCAGACGTCAAAACGGAGAAGTATAGCAAATTATGGTTTACTCCTTAGGGAATTTCGACTATACTAATCTCTGATATAGTGATGAGAAACAAAGGAGATGCATTCCATATTTTTCTCCATTCGATGCCTTAATTTTACCATAGCTTTCTTTTTATTTCTGTATCTTCAAATCTTATTCCACTTTAAATTTAGTTTCTGTTCTTACGAATTCTTCCATAAATTCCCTTTTTGCTTAGGTAATTCTTTTTCCATTTATCCATTTTTCCATATATCATTCTTTCAATAATTGTATCTACAGAAATTCAGCTAGTATCTCAGCATTACACATATGTTTCCCATTGCATACTTTTCAGTGTCTACTTTCTTTTTTTTTTTTGTAATTCCTACCTACATATTCACACGCTTTGTTCACAATTTTGCCCGTCGCTTCCTTACTTTCTAACATTTCTGTGATTTATGCGCACAAGTCATGACTTTCTTTTATCAGCAATGCATTTACATAACATAATAATGTTTACCTATTCGCCTGCTCTTCCTTTTTATTTGTGTGCGGTGCGGTGCCTGGTAATTCATTGATAAGCGGCTCGTGGCATCCACTTTACCCATGAAAAACTCGTATATCCCACAAGCTTATTCAATATGTTGCACATGCAAAAAAGTAGGAGATGAGAAGCGAAAAAAATAAGCGGCTATAACAGGCATTTTCATGGGCCAATGATGCCGCAATAATGTGATTCCCCCCACCAGCCAGCCCACACCACACCTGTGTTCTACGCTGTTCTCCCTCTTGAATGATAATCACCGGGATGATGATGACGATGATGTTGGTACTGCTGGGTCTGAAAATGATTATTTGTTGCTTCGGCCCCCGAATTTATGGGCTCTGCGGACAAGCTCATAAACAGCCGCAGCAGCAGCCACAGCAGCAGCCCCTAGAAGCCTCGCCTCGCGCACAAAAACCGTCAATAAATTAACCTGAAACTTTTTTTTGTAGGCCCAGTTTCTGAGTAAGTGATTTTCCATGTAGGGTCGCATAGGTTCTGGTTTTGTGGGTCGCCTTCCACGAACAAAGGTTTAAGGTGTTGATTTGGGCCTTGGGCAACAAAGTGGCTAGAGAGAGAGAGAGAGAGAGACGGGAGAGAGGCTTGGGTCTGCTATCTATAGCTTGCTTGTGGTAGGTCAGGGGTAGAACCTACCTTGAGCAGAACATATTTCCCTGTGGAATGCATAATTGATGTGTTATTTAGACGGTTAGTTCTATGTCTCATTCTATGTTTCCCTTAGAGAATGAATTAAATAAAATTAAAACCATAGCATAAATACTGTTAGGGATACATGTACTTTCTGAAGGACACTTACAAGTACATGCCCAAGGGATTCCATTCGAGTATCTCTTTGGCAGGGAACGGCACTCCACTGTAGCACTTCCCTCTTGCCAATTTCTTTACTTAACATTTTCAATGGCCAATCGATTTGCTTTACTCTGTCCAACATCTTTCGTGCCAATTCAATTTGAGCATAAAAAAGTTGTAGCCTTCGTTGGCCACTCTCGACCATTTTCTTGCCCTCAAGTGCTGGCCAATTTTCCAGGGGACCCCACTTAAAACCGCAATAGAACAAGTTGGGCCAGCAACTTAGCGGCGATGGTAAATTGAGTGGAAGTTTCGCTTGGGCATGAGTAAGGGAGAGAACAATCGAATAAATCGAATGCAACAGGGGAACATAACTTTTTCTGACCCTCAACCATGGGATGGGGAATGGAATTTATCTTCCTGTTTGGCAATTTGTTTATAGAGCTACCCTAGCAGGCGACTTGCCAGTAGTCAGTCGTCTGATCAATTAATTCAAGCACTTTGCGGTTCAACCGAGCGGGTAGCAGGGCAGCGGGGCAGCAGGTCAAGGCTTTTCATTTGAATTATTGAATGCCAGTCCTGTCATTTGCATGTCCGGCCAATGAATTGTATTCGTATTGGTTTATGAAATTAAATGGAATTTCTCTGCTTCGAAATTCCATTTCGTTTTAGTTGATGACTTAATCGAATTGTATTTATTGAGATGGAAATATTTGTACTTGGGGTTTTCTTTTGTTGTTCAATGGTTCGTTGGTCCAGCTATTTGTGAGGCTATGGAAATATTCAACCAATCAATATTGAGTAGTTGTTGGAGTAAAATTTGTGGTGTTCAAAACTTAATTTTATCAGCAAATATAGAGCGTTACTTTGGATAGGAATTTCAGAAATGGTAGACATATTTGTACGACGCTGAGGCTTTATCTCTGAACCTATTCGGGTATTTACTTCTTACTTAACAGTCCACCTGTAGCCTCATTTATTCATATATTTCTTTTTTATTGTATTTAAATTTAATTCTTCATCCTCGTACTAAATCGAATAACCATAAAATCGTAAGATTGGGCCTAAATAAATAGCAGGCCAACGGGCGCTAAGATTTGATAAACATGTAAGCCAAATAAATACATATATGTATGTGGTAGGGAGGTGCCTAAAACTGACCTAAATAAATAAGCAACGGGCAGCGGGTTGCATCTGTATTCACACATGATAATGATGTATGTATGTATGTAGTTACAGCACCAAATTTTAAATGAGTTCTCGCTATTTGCATGATAACTTTTGCGACCATCACAGAACAACAAAACCATGACCCATAGAATATCTGTTTACCAATATAAAACGTGGAAATTGGGCCATCCCATGATCGAATTAAGTACTTTAGCCACATTCAACTCCCACAGAAATAATTACAAAATCTTCATCGGATTTATGTGAATTTTACGTCTTCAGTGAATAGTTTTACTTGCCCAGCTTTGACATCCTTCCACCTATCTGTCACAATAAGGTCAAGGTACTTAAGTTTTCTCTTCGCTCCTTAGGGCACTTACGTTTTCGCTCCGCTCCTTAGGGCTCTTAACTTTTCTCTCTGCTGCTTAGGGTAAATATTTTCCGATGAGTCATTTGATTTGATTTCTCAATTTAACGGTCAACGAACTTTGGCAAAGTTTCCTCCTTTGCTCCTTTTATTGCAGTTATTGTTCTCGATATACTTGTTGTTCGGTTTTAGCCATGGCTACTACACATACCGTAATATTCATATCGATTTGATAATCACAGAATTATGTAAATTTTTCGTGGGTCAATGCTTTGCAGATCCTTCCTGTCCGCAGGGCTCTCCCTCTCTCTCCCTCTCTTCTGTACTCTTCTGCTGCTGTGACTTATGTTCCACTGCCACTTCTGATGGGCTGGGCTATCGAGTGTCCCGCCTGTCATTTGTCGCTGCCTGTTGTCCTGGGTTACAGCCAACATTCTGCCCAGTCGCTTGGGTGATAAAAGTTTTGCCATGTCCGCTGTTGTCAGGCAGCCAAAAAAACACCAAAAATATGGCAGAGTATCAAAATAAAATAAAAAAGGAAAAAGAGGATATATTGTTGTAGTAACTTTTAATGAGAATTTATGCGTTCGCTTTTATATCTGCTTCTTGAGATGAATTATTGATACACTTAACTGGCTTTGATATCGAAAGGGGAGGAGTCGTTGAAGCAGAGAAAGAGTATGGCAGAGACAAAACAGATTGAGATTGAAATTAAAAGTTAACAAGCAAAGAAAAGTTGGGAAAAGTTTTTTAATATAGGAAAAAATGAAACCCAACAGAGCAGAAACATTTAATATTTGCTGAGGAGTCAACTTTTCAATAAAATGTATCCTCATTTATGGAGAGAAATTTAAAATTAAAAATGGTTTCTTAAAATTAAGGAACTTCTTTTCATAGAAAGAAATATTATCGCGATCGCTTTATCTATTTATTCAGCAAGAAGAAACAATTTTCCCAAGCGAAACTAAACCTCCATCAAATCCCAATCGTATCGCTTTGCTCAGTGTCTTTTTTATTTCCAACCTAAAAGCTACCGCAAAGATTAACACAATTATTCTGCCTTGATTTTTGCGCCTTTGAGGATTAATTAAAATGTTTTCCATTCGAAAACCCATAACACAATTACACACACACAAAAACCCTTTGAATCTGCAGTTCAATTACCAGCTGGGAAAAATCCATTTAGTGGCTTTTAGCTGGCGGCAACGTGGCCTTAGCTCAGCGAATTTACGAAATATAAATTTATTTATTTACTATACATTGAAAATTGAATTAAAAGTGCAAACCATAAAAGCAAAGATCCCCCTGCCCGGGGGGGACAAGAGACCAGCCTGAAATTGAATCAACTCCAACGCTAATTGACCAGGCTAATTTGCAGCATAACAAATAACCGCATTGGGGGCTGTACCCTGGCCAACAGCAGGGTCCAAATAAAGTTCAGTTAATAGCGTATTAAGCGTGAATGTGCGGCTGAGGAAGGAGCTCCGCTCCCCTTTGCATTAACTTTTATGGCCATATGGAAGGAGAGGGAGAAAGAGTAACAGAGAGAGAGAGAGTTGCTCATATGAAAAACTCATAGAAAGGCAGACATGGAAGGTCGTTCGAGTGCGGATGAACGATACCCAGGATGTGCCCGCGAGTGTGTGTGTGTGTGTGTGTGTGCTGGTGGCTATTTGTATCTGTGTGTGTGTGTGTACGTGCGTGTGAGGTAGTCGAGCAGAAATGAGAGATGCTTGATATTGGTTCTGGCATGATAAAGCAACATTTTCGCATTTCATATTTCGCAAGAGGAGAATTTATTCTTCTGCGAATACAATGGAAATCATTTGTTAACAGAGTTTTCCAATGGATTTTAAGCGGTTTATGTTTCAGAAAATTAAGTGTTAAATGTTAAATTTTAACAATACACATTTTGTGGATACGAGTGGAGAATTATACTTTCTTTGGTCTCATAGGGCTTTTTTTTTTAAGAAATTAAAAAAAGTAAGCGTTAAAAATAATAATAATTTTTTTATTGGTATTATTATTATATTTTTATTATTATTATTATATTATTTTATTATTATAAGCATAAGATATTGTGGAGGCAATTCCTGTAAGCTTTTATATTTCCTCTGCAACTTTTTAAGTCTAAAAGACCAAATCCCTGTGGAGCTTCAGAGTGCGGACATTCACTCAGCTGATATTTGATTTATTTTATGTTACATATTACTTACTAAACAGAATCAATTCTGTTGAATGTCTGTTTAATTTTCAGTGGAATGCACGAGTTCCCTTCTTCGATGGTTCCTTAATTAATCACTAAAATTCCCCAGAAATCAATAAAATTCGTTTCTCTGTTCTCCAATTAAGTGGCACACAACACAAGGTTCCAATTAAGCCATCTCTTAGTTCCAGCAACTAGTACGAGTTCGAGACCCACTTAATCACACACACTCAGACTCCCAAAGGGGCTGACTTTCGTAGAAATTTTGCCCATAGCCTATGCAGGACACGCACGTACCGACAGAACTAAGCATAATTTAATTGTCAGCGACTTTGGTAATCGAAATCAAACAGGCACGGCATCCAGCATCCAGCATCAACGCGTTGCAATTATCACTTGCCACAAAGCTCAGCGGCCAAGTTCTAATGAAGTTTTATGTGGCTGATGGCAAAGATTTTCAGTTGCTTAATTAGCCAAAAAAGGCTGGCAGAAACTTGGCCTAATTGAAATTATTCCTTCATGTGTGTGCTGGTTATATCTATCTCTGCCCATCACTCTCCCTTTTCTCTCTCTCTCTCTCTGTGGTTTGCTGTCACGCCTACTGTGCCTCTGGGGCAAATGGGAATACCCATTTCTCCCTCCTGTCTCTCTGTCTTTGTATTTTTTGTGTGTGCGCGTGTTTGGTCAACGGCTTTATTGAATTTTCTGCTGGAACAGGCAACGCTGCTGCAGCTGTTGCTGCCATCTGACCAGCCTCTCTACATTCCTGAGTGTGGGTGTGTGCCTCTCAGAGTGTTGATAAGTTGCAAAAAAAAGTTTATTTTTTCACCCAAAAAAATAACGAAACAAAAAGCAGCTTAAAGTGCCATTGTTTTTGCAGCTACAGAGCTAAACGAATAAGAGGCGGCGTGTGGAGCAGATGGTAAAGCGAGAAGGGCGAGCAAATGTGAAAGTGCGAAAGTGCACTTTAAATTGCTATGTGTGTACCCTGTAGAGGGCAAGACACAAATGTGGGGTATTTGCCCTCAGATTTGATGCATAAATATAAGATCAAAGCTTTAATCTCTGGCTGAATTTTCTGTATTTTTAATATGTACCATTATAGCCTGCAACATTTTGTTGGCTGCTTATTAGGTTGAATATTTCATAAATTCAACAATTCTAGCTTTCTTCAATTTGTTTATAAGGCGCTCTTATCTTTTCTTTAAACTTTCGAAAAGTATTATTTCTTATCCCTTTATCTCGTTCTTCTTGCAGAATTTCTTCTAAGATTGCTCTATAAATTAGCCTTGGTAAGTTTAGCAATGCAATAAAATTTCATTAAATGTGATTTTTACTTACTAAAAACGTGAGATTATATTTTCCCAGTTAAACAGTATTTATTGAGATTTTATACAGGTGAGATCCCAGTTAATCGCACACACAAATTTTTGAGCAAACCTCAAACAAACCGTCAACTCCTTAAGGACTTTGTATCTGTATTTAATTACTTCAATCCCAAATACCAGCCACCATTCGGCTACTTTGTTGTTTGCTTAAGCTGTTAGCACTTCTCATTAAAAAAGTTGCCAACTTTTAATGGCAACTTAAACACAGAAAGTAGGGCCACAAAAGTGTGAAAGTTAGCCCGAAGAAAAGTGTGACTGTGAGCCGCAGCAAAAGTGTACAAAAAGAGCAAACACCAACCAATTTTTGTCACTCTCAATTTAAGCTTTAAATACGTTTTTCGAAGCATCATGTATTGTGTCCCTTTTCGTGCCACGCAATTTTTTGTTTATTTATGTTAATGGCGGGGGGCCCATTAAAAAGCAGCCTACGTAAATTAATATTTTGCAATGCCCGTAATATGCATATTAATTAGTTGTTTGACAGAGTTTGACGCAATTCAACCTTGAGGCGGGGCCTTTGATCTAGCCACCAGAGAGGCGGCAACCACGGGGAGTCTGCAGCAAGTTGTGTGGCAGCCAAAACCCAACGCAATGCCAGTTCAATGGCCACTCAAATCGGGTCCTTGGGTGTTGGCTGTTGGCGCATTCGAAGGTGCAAAATAATTGGCCATTTAGCATTTTACAAGGCGATCCAAAAATTTTAAAATTGAAAACAGCAGCAGAATAATACGCGTATTTGCTCAACATTTAAGATTGTATTTAACTTTATGTCTGGCATTTATTTTGCTCTCTTGTGAGCATCTTTTGTTGCTCTTTTATGGCCATTATCTGGGGGTCTTTCGTTGGGGCCACAGGTGGAAAACCTGAGCGATGTTTTGAGCCCCGCAGCTTGGCCTGGCAGTGTGGCGAGGAGTGGCAGCTTATTCGGTCATTTGAAGAGGTCAGTTTTTGGCTTTATGGGCACGTAGTATAAAATAGGACCACGTACGGGGCTGTGCTGAAAGTTGAATGACTTCTACGAGTACGGGCGAGAGTGTGTGTGAAGGACTCGAAACATGGTTATAAGCATGGGATTTGCATAAATGCAAACATCATAAAAGATAGACAAAGACAGAGATAGAGAGATGCATGTCATAAAAATGTCCCATTTCAAGTGCTGGAATTTATGTTGATGAATCACATTTATATTTATCATATTTATGTGCAATGTGGCAGCTGCTCTTTGTGTTTGTCATTTGTTTGAGTGTGGAATTTGTCCAAAAACATAAATAACATCAATAAATTATTTGATGTAGTTTGTCCACTTGTAGAGAATTAATTTACTTAACAATGAGGTTTGTTGATAGCTTCTAAGAAGCTCCAGGCAATTTCCAGAATGTAAACTTTTTTTTTTAATTTTTAATGTCTTAATTCTTTAGCATTTAATTTCCATACCACAAGTCGAAAGTTTTTACATCTTTCCCCAAGAACTTTTGCTGCTCTCCGGCTGAGGGCGCCAGAGTATAAAAATTGGCGCCACTAGAAAGCGCCAATAAACGGAACTATTGGTCAAAAGCTCGTGTAGCAGCCAACTGTGCTGCTGTGACATTATCCATTGCGTATGAGTGATGTCAGCACGGCGTTTACTGGCTTTGAGTGAAAGTACACCCCGCGCATGAGTGAAAGTAAGCCCCTACGTTTCGAGTGACGTGCTAGCGACTTCTGCTGCTGCTGCAGTGTTGTTGTCCGCAGTGCGTATGAGTAATGCCACCAAATCAAGAAATTAGCAATTGATTTATAAGGAAATTAAATAAATAAAACACCGCTTAGCACGTCAATGAATCAGTACGAGTTTTCGTACACACGATTGAAGTTTCAAGAATTTCCTTAAGCACACAGGGGGGGTAGGAGGAGCACTCGTTGGTATTTACAATTAGAATAACTTTAAAGCATAAACTATGCTGATTTGACAAGCATTTGCCACCACATTTGTCGTGGCGTGGCGGTATTTTAATGACTTTTGCCTGTAGAGTTGTCAGCGGCTTGTGAATTGCATTTTAATTTTGTGCCTCTGGTGTGCGATTTCCGTCATTTATGGCTCAATTAAATTGTTGCCTTCGCTTTTCTTTGCTTTGGCAATTTGCATCTGGAGAGCAGAGTGCAATCTCAGAACAGAAGTGGGGTTCAATGTTGATTGGTTCATCGTTCGATGATCCCCCTGACGCCCAGCCGAGAGGCCGCGAGGGCAACTCTCCACTGGCTGACCCTTAAATGCAAGCAAATTGTTGTCGATATTTCATGACGAATTATAAGTGTTTGCCCCCTCTTTACTTTGTAATGTTTTTGCTTTTAGTACAGTGCGGTACAGTACAGAAAATTTAAGGCGAAAACTGTGAGCTTTGAACTGACGAACTTTATCTAAAATCGTACAGCACTTAATCGTACAAGTATAAAAGTAGAACAATAACAATAACAATTGGAACTAAAAAAGTTATTCATCGATTTTCAAACCTAAAATACTTTTAATTTAACTTCTGCTATACCTATGGAATATTCGGAAGCTGCTAGCTATTTATTTTTATTTAATTTAAAAATCTGCTTACATTGCCATACAGTTTCGAGGCTGCACTGTATTCCAGTTTGTGCTTTAGCTCGTTCTGGAATTGCGCATTCCATTAACACCTCAGCGTGCACCCTTTTCCTGCAGCTACGAAGTAAAACTTCCCCTCAATTGTTGCTCCTTCTGTGTGTTTGATTTGTCATCCGTTGTATTCAGTTTTTTTGCATGACAAAAAAAGTCTCACTGTTGGTGTTTACTGTTTTTTTTGTTTTTGTTTTTCTCCTTTTTTCTGTGTCTGTTTTTATTTCTTCTTTCTCTGTCGATTGTTTTCTCAATCTTGATTATCTTGGCTTTAATTTGTTGCCGTTGCAATCTCCATAGATCGTAGTAGACTGCGCGCGCTCCGTCTGTGTTCTGTGGCCAATTGTTGCCCCCCATTGTTGATACAACACTTAGATAGCACCCCGGCCATTACAATGCATTTTTCGTTTGTGGCACCCAAAGGCGGGAAACGTGACCGTTATTGACAGCAATGGGGTAGAGAGAGATTTTCTATTGCCGCTTGTTTGTCAATGCAAATAAATACAATAAATTGCTGTATGCAATTGTCCGTGTGTAGAACGATCTCCAAGCGTTTCCTAAACATTGATTCATAGAAAAGTATTCATAGTATTCGAGTATTCATTCAGTATTTTTTGGCACCGCCTACAAAAGGCTAGAAAGTTCCAGCTCGTTCCAGCTTCAGATTCCTTATGGCTTTTCCCAGTTTTATTTCAGTTTTTGATTTCCTTTAATTTTCTGTTGAAATTTGCACAATTCTTTTGCATTTCTGACAATTGGCGCACGTTGCCTTGCCTTTCAATGTGTGTATTTTATTTTTAATGGTCCAGAATGATGCTTTTGATGATGCCAGAATGGGTAGGCACTGGGGAATGAAGGCCACACACGGTTAGTTGATGATGCAATTTTGCTGATACTTTTTGGAGGCAAGGATAAAGATGATTTTTTGATTGCAGAAGTTCCATTGCAGGAAAGTTCTTGATTTTACTGGATATATCACATATTTGGCACTAAGCCACCGAAGTAAACCCTAGATAATATGGAAAAATTCTCCTGTAAATATAACATAAAAGTACCATCAAAAGTGTATACAATCTTCCTGTTAGCTTACAAATATATGCTATGCAAATGATATGCATTGTAAATAAATGTACAGTACATTTGTAAATTTCTTTGATGGACAAACCATAGATCTACACCCTCTGCCACCAATTTTCTTTGGAACACCATTCCCGTAGGTGTCCGCCCAAGAGAGCTGCCACAACACCACCACAGCCACGTATGGAATGTCTGCCGCCTGCAGACTAGTTCTCTGATATATTCTTTGCCGCTGCTCCCGAGTCTCAAGTTGGACCTGAACACGAGCTCATTGCCTGATTTAGTTGGGAAATTGCTCGTATTTGTTCTTGATTTGAACTGTTTTTACCTAGCGACAACTGACGGTGGTTGGGGTGGTGTGGTGTGGTGTCAGAGAACAGGGCAATGTCAGAGTCAGAGTCAGACGTCTGTCTCTTGGCCACATGTGTTGTCTGTTTTTTGGCCATTATATAGACCAACCATATGCAAACATATAAGGTATGTGTGTACTCGTACCTACACATATCACATGAGCCCCACTAGCCTGGCAACGCGAAAATGCTTCTCCTCTATTTTGTTGTATCTCGTATTTTTTTTTTTTTTTTTTTTTGTGTTATTTGGCATTTTACAGAATGCAAAGAGAGAAACAAAAAGTTTGGCTAAAATCGACACCTACCACCGACCTATTGCCAAATGGTCTGTGACTAATCGTCTCCCCCTCCCCCTCCCACACACACAAGTGTCTGATCTGATGCTGACGCTGATGGTGAGGTCTGCTAATTGGTAAGATCAATCCCCCCCAAAATGCGACTGTAAATACAACCACCATATACCATATGCTGTGTGTTGGCTCTTAAGTATCATAAGTCCCCCCCTCCCCGCCGTACTCGTGTATTTCTGTGTAAATAAAGCTCCGCTCCCCTCCCAGAAATTCACAGAAATCAAATCACGCGAGCCGTTTTCTTGGGAGTCTACGCTTTTGCGGTTTTCTTTGGCTTGGAAATCTTTGTTCGGTTTTCCATTATTTTCTGTAATTGTTGCAATTTTTATTTTTCGTTGTGTTTTTGGTTGACTTCTTGCCCCCCGCCAAAAAAAAAAACAGAGATGTCGACATCGCAGAAATAGTTCGATTAAAGGTTAATAGCTCAACGAAAACGTACAAGAGAAGTGGTTTGAGCTGGATGGAAATTAATGAATACTCCTTGTGAGAATCACTGTGATTACGAGTATACTTAACAGATTTTCAGACTTCGTTAGATATATTATGTTCCAAATAATACAAAGACTATTTGTATTTTGTATTTGTAACTATTTTGTAGGCCTTAGATGAATTCTAAGTAGCTGTCAAACGGGACAGACGAAGAGGAATTAGCCATGTCGCATAAATATATTTTAATCATATTTTATTTATAAGTATATAAGTATAATATATACTGATCGTCCGCTATGATACCCTATGATATGTTGAAATGTTTGCTACCAGAAGTAACCAAGGAATACTTCGACTCTGACAAAGTAGAAAATATGATCGAGTGCCGCCTCTTATTTTTGATAAAACCCTCCCATTAACCCACTATATACTTCCACACTAAACCCTTGGCTTTCTATTGCTCCACTCACTAGTCTTACCCCTCAAACATACCGCGGTGGGGGAACGAATGCAAATCAGAGAGCGCAATGCGAGAATTAGTTTCAGTTAGCAGCAGCCACCAATGCTTTTGGGCAGGGGGGGAAGCTGCGGGGCAAAGCGAACTTGTCAAACAAGGCACTGCTGTATGGCGACGTGGAGGTGTGAAGGCAAACGGCAAACTGGATGCAATGTGATTGCCACATCCCGAATCGAATACCTTTGCGCTGCCCCCTGCCCCCTGCCCGTGGCCTGTGGAAGCTGGAGCTGGGGATGCACTCGCTCAGTGGCAAGTGGACTTTGAACCCATTAGCTGCCAAAAAGACAGGCGGCGGTCCAGTGGGACGCACGGGAACGGAGAAGGGTTAAGCCAAAAAAGAACATTTTACAACGTGGAACCAAAGTGCCAGTGAGAGAGAGAGAGTGCGAGAGAGGAAATGATCTGCCTCGCTCTTTTCTATAGCCTGCTAATGCCACACTCGCAGTCACTGCATGTTGCTCTCCACTGGATGGCTCTCCCGGAGTCTCTCTCTGCAGCTGTCAAGCATAAAGGTGTGTTTATATCAGGTGAGGGTTTCTCTCTTCGCACTCAGGCAGGCTCCAGCCTTCACTTACTTTTGCGTTTGCAGCCAAAGTCATACTTTTCCATTTCAAGGCGCTCCGAGATTCGCAAAAGTGTGGTTTCTTTCCTCCCGTACTGTTAAGCGCAAAATTTACTGCTGTTACACCTACGCCAGCACATACAAAAAAGCCTCGGATATATTTACTATTTCTTGTTGCACAGACTAATTTTTTCAGATCCTCTCTTGAGGGTGGTTTAACATTAATAAATTAATTTTTTATAAATGGGGCACTAGTAATGGTGTCAAATTCATGTCAATGCCTCAACAAGTCGTCTATTTTTTTTCTTTTGCAATTCAGATTAATTTTGTTGAATAAAAAGCCATTTACATTTCCTTTCGGCGAGGAATTAGTTGCCGGACAACTTTTGCGAATGCGGGAGCGCTTAATTTTCCGTTTTCAAACGTATTATAAATCGGAAATTTTTTTGGGAATTGGAAAACTGGAGCCTATGGTGAGAGCGCTCTCACCCACACATTAACCTACCTTGCACCGGGCCAAGCGGAGCGCAACAACAACAACGCTGATGATCCAACGTCGCTGCCGACGCTCCACGAGATTCACCAGCGCCAAACGCTGCCGCCGATCCGCTGTGCGCTTTCCGCTTTCAGTTCTTCGCGCGCACAGTTCAGTTCGGTCGTTGTTTCTCGCCGAAAGTGGAACCCAAAGCAAAGCAAAACGAAACGAAACGAAGAGAGCAAGAAAACAGAATACACCGAGTACGGAAAGTCACGTCGCGTCGCCCTCGCCCTCTGCCTTTTGCCTTTCGACTGCCTGACTGCCTGCCTGGATGTGGATTATATATATTTAGTATTCTTGGGATCAAGATAATGATGATCCGATTCGATCAGGCTGAGCAGTGTTTTGCGTGTCGCTGAAACTAAAGAAATTGTAAATTGCTAAGAGTTTCTTCTTCGGGGGACCCTACAAAAATAACAGTGAAGTGTTTTGTATTGTATTGTGGATCAAAGCGAAAGAGCGGAGCACGAAAGAGAGAAAAGAGCAGCAAAAGAAGCACATAAAAAGCAGCAGAATTTACCAATTCCAGAGTCTGTGTGATTTATAGCCGCGAAATCTGTGTATTGGTATGGAAATGTTGGCCCAAATCCGAGAAACGGGCTAAAACCAAAACCAAAATCCCATAAAACGAGAATCCAAGAAATAAACATCAACAGATATAGGAAATAATGCTACGATAAATATACAAAAAATAAACTGAATAGAAATCCTGGAAATCTACAAAAGAAAATTGAAGAAAATGCCCATAAATATACAATATACAAAATAAAAAGTTTCTATCCTAATAAATGCTAAAAATTTCCACTTAAATAATATCATTTAATGAGCAACAAATTTGTTCCATACATCTTTTAATTTATTATTGTTCACAGTGACAGTTTTTGTTACTTTATTTTGTGTGTTGCTTCGTCTGAGAAAGAGAGCAAGAGAAGCAAAGGGTAAAAACCACAAAAAAAATAAATAAATACAAAATTAAACACGCGATTCGATTGTTTCAAATGAAAGTTGCAGCCAGAGTTGAGTGAATTAATGATATATACCATAAATATATTGTATATACAAATACATAAATAATTACACACACACACACACACACATGTATGGGATGGTACATTGAATAACCTTTCAATAAAAGTAAATTTATTTCAATTCAAACGCAAATAAAAAACTCAACAAATCAACAAGTGAAAACAATTGAGGAAAAGGTTGTCATTTGCAATAACATTTTGGGATTAATTGAACAACAGCAGCATCAGGCGTTTTAATTGCTGTAAGTTTTCTATAGCTTAAGATGGGAAATTTACTAAAAATATTTATTATGCAAAATTTGTTGAATCTTAAACTTGTACATTCATTAGCTTTTCAGTTGATAGTTCTTCTAGAGTTCTTCTATCTCCTTAAAATGCTTGCAACAACTAAAATGCATATTTTCTTGTGCGGCCAACTGATTTCAGCGTTCAATCACCCTTGAATGAAGCTATTTTTAGCCTGATCTCTGTATTTACTCCCTCTGGCATCTATCTTTGGCAGATATCATCTGCCCTCAGCGTTCTGTAATACTTTTACTTGTACTGCGCTCGCAGAAGTACTTCTTTAGTTTTAGTATCTGTTTAAAATAGTATTTTGTTTGTGGTTAAAAGTGGGATGTGCACAAGAGTAAATTTCTACAAAGTCAAATATATACCTTTTGCAATCAATATTTTCTAAAACACCAAAATAGTTTTCTTTATGTTTTCACCAATCAATTTCCAGAGCTCTTTCTCTTTCCTGCTCTCCCCCTAAGCCACTTGCTCTAATTTCTTTTTTCTCTCTTTGCGATTCCCCTTTTTTAATTGCATTTTATGCTTTCTTAAGCATTTTTTTGTGCTGCTGCTGCTGCCATGAAGTGCCAGTGCTTGAGACTGTCAAAAAAAGCAGCAACAAAAAAAAAACCCAAGCAAGAGATTTTTTTTCTGCCCGTTTTTGTTGTTGTTTGTTGTATTTGGCGAAGCTCGTTAGCCGCATAACGGTAAAGGTAGCGTCGGTAAAAGGGGGCATGAGAAGAGATACAATTGGCGGTAGAAAACGGGGCACATTTTTCGAGGTACAGATGGATCTTTGTGGCAGAAGAGCTACCCCATGTTATATGTACCCGTATGTGGTCACAAGATAAGACAATTTCCAGACAGCAATTGAGGTTTATGGAGGCATGCCCCTTGCCGCTGAAAAATCCGTGAAAATCTCCTGTACGTTTAATGAATGACAAGCACAAAAAGAACAGTCAGAGCAGAGCCCTGTTCTGCCGGGCAGATCATCTTGACTTTTACAGTTGGCTTGGCTAATTAACGGGAGCGGAGTGATTTTTTATTTTACTCCCATAAAAAAAAGCACGCACTCACACACAACACAGTGGCTGCGATAAGTATGCGTGCACCCTGAAGCAAATACACACACAATGAATCGTGCAATGACTTGCCCATGTTCGTCTGTTTCGTTTCTTCCTGTTCCAAAATCAATCACGGAATCACTCACGCACTAAGGTCTGCCGCTTGACATTTTTTTCCTACTCTTCGCAGCAGCAGCTTAAACGTGTTTCGCATTCTAAATGTCTTATTAAGTCATGTTTCATTCTATATATTCTCTCGTTCTACACATAGAAACGACCTGCAATTAACTTTCAGGTGAGAGATATAGAGATACGGATACAGAGATACAGATAGATACTCCCATGACGTTGATGATGTTGATGATGATGTTGATGTGGGGGAACGTGTGTGGGCTTTATGAACATTTGTCCAGCTGTCAGATAATTAGAGCATCAGCTCCATTATCTACTGTTTTTGGGAGCCACGTGAACCAGATAAGCGGGGAAATATTTGTAACATTTTTCACCGGTTCGTCCGTCTGCTCGTTCGTTTGTTTTTGTTTATCAAATGTGCACGGGAATGACCTGCTGGAATATACCTGTAAATATTTCAGATTTGTTGTATGAATAATTTGAGAGCTGCAAATGGATAGTGTTGATAAATGCTGAGAGACTTATTTCAGTGTGTATCTCTTCAGCAGCAATCTACATTCCATGACTCTGAATTCTCTGTATTTATTCCATAAATACTTTCAACATGAATCATTTTTGGAGGCTTCTAGCAATGTTCTTCAAAAAGTTTCCACCTCCCAACTACATACGAAATTCGAATGTAAAATCTCAAATTTTCCCGGTAAAAATGTGCCATAGAAAGTACCACTTTATTTGTTAACAGTTTCCTCTGTTTCCCTCTCTATTTTCCTAACCCAAATACTCGTACGAGTATTTTCTGTGTGTGTATTTGCTGTACTTTGTTGAGTCTTTTGGGTAATTGTTTGACTTAAACATAACAAACTTAAACTTGAATCATGGACTAGCGCTACACTATCTGTATCTGTATCTGTGTCTGTGTCTCTGTATTCATAAGTGGAGGGAACTTTCATTCTTGCTCATCAAGGGAAACAGACACTCCACTACGTCGAAATGGAGTGTTTTGGAGTGTTCCACTCCACCAGTTTGTGGAGTTGTCTGCCACCTAATGCGTCGTTTAAATGCCTGACATGCATGTCAAGCGTTAGATAAGATATCATATGCCATATACCATATACCATTTAGAATATACCCATATTCCCATAGTACGCGCTACATGTGCGTGTTATTTGAGCAGATTTGTGGGCCCCTGCTGCCACCGACCGATAAGTGTGTTGAGCGGCTCGCGTCGGTCGGTCTTTTGTCCGGATATCAGAAGGTGGCAAAGGGGTTGTACGGCCGCCGGCACCTGGGAACCGAACCCGCCCATCAAATAAAAATGCTAAAAGCCACGCGTATTTCAAATTAACATTATCGTGCTGATTAGGCGAGTCAATTCCCTTGCACCTTTCCACCCATCCACCATTCGGCACATTTTTTGTGGGAGTTTCCGAAAGTGGAACTGGAGTGGAACTCACTTTGTTGCCAGCTGCTGGAAAAGTGCGCACAATTTTGAAAATGTGACTGTGATTCATCTGCTGGCGACACACATCTCTCTCTCTGTGTCTCTCTGGGTCTCACTCTTTGTCAAGTCTTTTGTTAATTAACAATTTCATGCAAAAAAGCCAAATCTTTCCATAACACACGCTCTCCGTGACGTGGTAAGAGCCAGCAGGTGACGCAAACAGCAGCTCTGACGTTGTCTTTCGATTCGATTTGATTTATTTCTGATCAGTGTTTGGGTGTATTACATGAATGACGATGAGGAGGGGGCAGGCATCGGCTTGGAGCATGCAATCATCAGGTATTGAGTCACACACGTGGAATGCACCCAGCAAAGGGCTGCCATCAAAGTGCAGGGCGTGCGATGGGGCAGGTATGCAATGTTATATCTAAAGTTTGATAAGATTACAAGAATGTATCTCATTATCTTTGAGTCACGCTGTAAAAAGGCTCGTAACATTTATCTTATTTAATTAATTATGCAAGATTTATTCAGCTTTTGTCTAACATTTGTGCAACATTTATTCCCCATTTACCCAAAGTTATTGAACCGCAGAATGTCCCTTCATTCATATTCATGTTTTCACCAAAAATTTGAATAAACTGTTTATTCGTGCTTAACAAAATAATAAATGATTTATTCGAATTAATATTCTTAATTTGAAATTCTAAAAGATGATAATTAAAAACTCAAATCACACGGATCGGATCATTCGTTTTTTATTGAAGCTTTAATATTAATATTAGTTTTTTTTTGCAATGAAAGTTTAAATTAATTGACATTTCTAAGGGCTGGAACGAACTGGTTGAAACTAAAAAATGTTTAAGCATTGGAACTAGTTAAATTATTATAAAAAATATTATAATTTAATTATGAAGTTGAATTAAATATGGTTTTGGAACTTTACTTTACCACTCGATTTGTTTAAGAGACTTTCCCTAGGTTAGGAGTTTTTTTAAGATATTTTAAAGCCATTCCCATTGCTCATGTTCCACATAAAGATCAACAGTCGTCGCTGTGACTGCCCTTAATAATATAAAAAATTTACATAGACAGAAGCTAGACAGAGCTATTTAATACTACTGTTTAGCAGACACAAGCTATGCCATAAAAAACCCTGCGCGTACAACTCTACAGAAAGCAAACAATAAAATCGAATTTAAAATGGCAAAAGCATCATCTTTTTGGGGGCAGTGAAGACAAAATTTATAATATTTAAAATGCCAAACAGGTCTGCGCTTTTTGTTGGCGCTGATTGATTTGTTGCCTGTCGGATGGAGCCTTGGGTGGAGCCCCAGTGTATCTTCGTGGGTGTGTGGCAGTATCTTTGAGGTAGATCTCACCTAGATTCCCGTAACGCTTCTCCTTGCAGGTTTTCTGCTGCCTTTAACTGTTTGCCAAAGTAGTTCGTACCGCTCCGTGACGCTTCCGTGCCCTGTTTATGCCCCATGTTTACCCCCCACTCGTCCAGCTGCTGTTTGCAACAATAATTTCTGTTGTTGTTTACGGTTTTAACGCTTTACCGTCTCTCTGGCATTGTACGTGAATTGTTATTATTATTATTTACATGATTACGCATTTTATGGTCGCACAAACAAACAACCAAAAAAAAAAAACCTACAACTTTTCGTGATATGCGTTTTATATTAATTATGAATTTTTTTTGCTGATTTTCTGATAGTACTTTTTTTTTTTTGGGTCATTCTGCTGGTGCTCTGCTGTTGAAATGGATTGGGGTGGGGTAGAGAGGTGAGGTGAGGTCTTTCAATGACAATTGCAAGGTAATTTTTTTAATTGCAAATTTTTGTGATTTAACGAGAGATTGAAGGCAGGCTCGTGGATGGCTTGGAAGAGGATTAAGTTTCAACAGACACATACATAATGATATGCTTTATTTTAGGAAGATTTTACTATATGCATAAATAAACTTTGGACAAATTTTGTGGGTGGCTAGTCCACCATGTTATCGGCCTCGCTGATCCAGTCGTCAGAATCACTGGAAGAGAACGACTCCCGGAACTCGCGGTACTGTCGGTTCTCCTCCATGAATTCTGCCACTCGTGTAATCAACAGCTGGATCAACGCCTTCGGCATGGTCTTTCGGAGGCTCTGCAGCAGGACGGCCGGCTGTTTGCACAGCAGAATGGCGTTGGCCAAGTGCGTTAGGCCATCGTCTATGTGATCGTTGTGCATCAGTCGATAGCCCAGCTCAACCTCCGAATAAAACATCCGCTTCAGGATTGTCGGATGTGCCAGGCATCTGACGGCGGGCATCCAAATAAACATCTCCAGCTGGAGACGGTGCTGTTCCTGCTCCTGCCGCAACGCCTCCCCATCTACCGACATCTGTGCCGACTTCTCCTGTTCTTTGGCCTTCTGTAGACGGCGCTTGTGCAGCTTCCGCTTATACTGCGGATCCGCCAGACGCTTCCGATCAAAGTAGACGCAGATGATCAAAAAGCTCACACTGCTTGCGACCAATAAAACACTGGCGTAAAACTTGGCCGACAACATTTTCCACCAAATATTCAACGGAAAATTTAATTTTGTTATTGGGAACAAATTGAGTTAAAAAAAAAGGTTATGCCTTGACGAAAATCCGAAAATTTATAAAGTGATTCCAAAGTCAAAAACTGCTTTGATTGGAGCACATGAAATTTGAGAAAAAAAAAGAGTAATACAAATTAAATATTAAATTAAATTTGTTACGCAATGTGCTCCACCATCTTTTGTGGTTGTAAGCCCATAAAATACCTAAAAACAAATTGGTAATGAGAAGTTTTTGACGCAGTTTTTCTGGCAACTGCTGTGCCGTTTGCTTGGCATAAACTATGGAAAATAATAAAAACGAGAAAACACTTGCACCTAAAATCGTTGCATAATAATATTACCCAACTACCCAACTTTCATATTCTAGCCAATTCTCTAACAATTTCCCCGCTCTCATCTGGGTTGAGGGTTATCTAATGACTTTTTAGCCGTGTGTTTGCATTTCATTTCATTTCGTTTCGTTTAAGTTTTTCCATTGTCTTCCACTAATTGCAAATACATTTTGTGCGCAGTTATAACACTATCATCACTCCCCCTCTTTATGCCCCGCATCTACCACTATCTGTTGGGGCTGCCCCTCGTGCCACGCCAAAAGATTAACCTCTTGGACAGCAGCGCAATCGACAGTCAACAAAGGGAATTCATGGCATCAAAAATGACAGTCCAATAAATAAGAAATATAATAAAATATTGCAATGTATTCTGTATATTTTGAATACCCTGTGGGTGAGGGTGGCAGGGGGATTAATCATTTTAAATGAATTCCGTATGCCACATTCCTCTCTTTCCCTATGAACCCTGTGTAATCTAAACAGGGAAAATACAAATCTGTGTGCCAGGGTAATATATAATGCTCTTCTAATGTTCTTTCAGTTGTACATGGGATTTTTATTGCGTGGTTTGCCCCCTTTATATTTTATGGCTTATCATGAAATTGTAAACCAAAAAGCGTGCCCCTTAATTAAGTTTAATTGAATTCTGCTCGTTTTGCTGCTCTACTGCTCTGCTCTTGATTTTTATTCGGAATCAAAAACTGAAATCAGAATAAAAAACGAAACCTTCCAGAGAACTGTTGCTCCACAATCGTTCTGCGCGTCTTGTGGTTCATTGACTCTATGGCCACGGTCCGCGCTTTGAGTGGAAACGAAATTTAGATTGAAAGGCCCCTTCCACTAATTTTTGAGATATAAAGTCAAGGTCGGTCCCTGATAAGGCGACAATCGTTGGAGGCAGCCGCAGTACCAGAAACCGCTGATAAGAGACATGACGCAGCAGAGCGAGCGAGAGAGAGAGAGAGTGAGAGCGGGAGAGTACCCATAAAACTGAACACTCAAAAAGTATATAATGATGAAAGCTATGGGCATTATCGAGGTGCCGAATTATTTATTATTGTTTGTTTTTTTCCTCGGGAGATATAAAATCTATTCGTCTGTTGCGGAATTTCATTCAAGAAATGTTTGTAGAATTATGACTGTTGTCTGGGAATATTATTATTATTGTTTTCGAGCATTGTATATGGCCAAATTTGCCTACGGCTTATGGCCATTTGTTGATTTATCAACTACCTTTGAAGATCTTTTGTTTGTCTTTTGTTTATTTAGTGAATAATTATTGATTGTTGTCAGGGGGTTCTATAATCCGCTTAGCAATACAAAATATGCACAAAACTTTGAGTAGACATTGTTGAAAATTACTCAATATTTCATGGAGGATTTTTTTTGAATTATAATTTGCATAAGTTCAGAGATTATTGGAAAGTAAGTGTTAAAATTGTTTCGAAAAAGTTTGGCCATAATAGAGGCCGTTGAGATCGTTGCAATGGATCGTCCCGATCAATGGCATACCATTTGACTTCTCAATCTCTCCAGCTAGCTCTCGTCCGGTAAGACTCTTTACTTGGGATAACATTTCCCTTCCGCAAAATCTCTTCTAAATTGAAATTCCAAATGCCTAGCATAATTTATTTCCTAACTTATTTTTTCCTGCCCCAAAAAAATGTGTCACGAAATTATTTATGATGGCAAAATACTCATAATTGACCAACAAAAAAACTCGCAAAAAAAATCGGTCTACTCTTTTTGCATATTTCGGCGCAAAAAAAAAATTAGCGCATAAATAGTCTAATGATGTTGCTGCTCTGCGAATCGCGACTCCATTAATCAAATCTTGTCATACATTCGTTGACGTTTTTTTTTGCTGGCGGATGTATCCGTTGGTATTTTGATATTTTTTGGGGAATTCAGTGTTGAATGTTATCTTAGGGTTTGCTCGAGGGTTTTTCCAACAATATGCGGACCATGTTCCCATTTGAAACGCCAACTCGACTCAATCAATCAGGCAATTAATGAATTTTTTGTTAAAACAATCTCTGTGCTGGATAATTATATTTTGTCTGCGTTTCTTTAATGATTCAATTTTTTCAATTGCAGATTTTCTTTATTTGATTGAACTTTGAACTGCGCAATGGCTTCATCACCCAACAATGCGGCGCCGCCTGTCCTGTGGCGTGCGCGACGAAAGATTGGTAAGTTTTTCCACAGAAATCAGAGCGCTCCTTTTTCATGGCTCACTTTAAGTACTCAAACAAAAAGCGTCTCTAAAGTTCAATGCCATTCATTGTCCTTTAATTGGTTGCATGTTTAGGCGTTCGAATGAACGGTGCTGGATTCCTAAGAAACGGAATGTGAATACGAGTATCTGTCTGTGTCTCATTAGCGCCATGTTTTGGCCATCAAATATTAATGAGGAGACCTGGTTGAGAAATGTTTGCCAAATAGCAGAAAATTTGTCTTATGAATTTTTTACGCATCTGACAGAGAGTTTTCAATTAGGTGATTCATGGGTTGTGTTGATTAGCCTGAGTTCTAGAGTAAAAGTTATTGAAGAAGGATTCTCTCCCAAGCACACCATATACACTTCTTTCCACCCCCCAATCGATGCTAGAACCGATTTGAATATGAAAACAATGTAATCAAAACCCCAAAAAGATGAATGATCAACCGCTCTCGAGTGGGGTGCCACAGTGAGTGGCGTTTCTATTGAGATTGCTTTATGGGAGTGGGTGGTTGGGTGTGAGTGTGGGTGTGGGTGTGGCGTATGCCCTATGTCCCGAAAACTTGTGGATGGTCTAAAAAACAATCACATAAACTTTTAATTAATTTCAAACAAACGGCACGGGCAAACAAACAGCGGGGCAATGGCAAACAAACAAACCAGAAACAGAACAGAAACAGCAACAGCAACGGAGCAACGGAATGGATTGGAATGGAATGGAGGAGTTCAACCAGGCGGACGATGAGAACTAGGAGAGAACTTTACACAATTTATGGCCCCGGTTGTCGCGTGGCATAGACTCAGACCCCTACTTCAAGTACAGTAAAGACAGGCTATGGCGGGTCCCATGTTTATCTTTGTAATGGCAACAAGAAGGAAGGGGACTGCGCTCGCTCGGGTTGGAAGATGCTTTTTGGCACGCTTTGTCAACACTTTTTGCAGGAAGCCAAAGCCAGAAGTCGCGCTGCTGCTGATGTCGTTGCTGGTGTCACGCTCCGCTCCGCCATGTGGTTTATGGGTGGCATAAGTACACACAGACAGAGACACAAACACTACGCCACACACACACACACACACACACACACACATAGAGAGAGACCGTCTCCGTGGCCGAGCTGAAGGTTGCCGCCAGGAGGAGCAGCTTGGAGAATTGGCAGGCAAGGTGGGACAGCTCACAAAAAGGGCGCTGGACGCACACCCTCATCCCGCGCATAGCGTGCTGGGTGGAGCGGTAGCACGGACAGGTAGACTTCTACCTCACCCAGGCTCTGAGCGGGCACGGCTGCTTCCGCAGCTACCTCAAGCGCTTCGGCCACGAGACGCAGGATTGGTGTCACGTTCAGCACGTTCTTTTTGAGTGCCATAGGTTCGACTACGAGCGGCAGGAGTTGGAAGCCGCTGCAGGGAAAAGAATAAGTGCAGAAAATCTGGTGCCGCTGATGCTGGCTGAGCCAAGAGTCTGGGAAGCGGCCGCGGTGTTCGCCTGTAGCGTGATGAGAACGCTTAGGTCCCTGGAGAGAAGGCGCAAGGAACGGACGGAGTAGGTGTCCTCGCGGCGGCGAAGCAATGCCTTGCGGCAGTACCGCTCGACGCACGACCCCTACACCCCATCACCTTCCTGTCCATCACCCTTACTGTTATTGTTATTGTTACTAGTTGTAAGCCACGCTAAAGTTAAAAATATATGAATACAAAAAAAAAAAAATAGAGAGAGACCGTTACATTGTACTGCGTGTGCCGTCATTTCCGTTTCAAAGGGACCAAAACAAAATTAATAAACAGAAAAGAAAATGGGAGCTAACAAATATAAATGCAATCACGATTATATTGAAATAATCTTATGGAATTCCATATGTTGCGCATTCTAGTTTCTTAGTTTCTGATTCCCATTATTATTTTTAATTTAAATTTGTAATAAACATTTCTTACAAAATGAAATTCCATCATTCTATTAATTTTTGGGAATTTCTGAATTGAAATTTTCATATTTGTTTGTTTGGACCGTGTTAGGCTTTCCCACTTTAGTTACGAGTATTTCCTAGTTTCCAAGTGATCTACATATACGAGTATTTCCTAGTTTCCAAGTGATCTACATATTTCACATCTATTCAGCTAAGAGTAAACCATTAGTCGGTTCATCTACCTCCCACAATGTGGAGGGTATTCCACAGATACTTGTAGATAGTGTTTTCCAGCCATTGCATTCACATTTTTAGCTTAGTTTTTGCTTTGCTATCTTTGCTTTTTGTTTACTTTTTTTTTTTGTTGTTGCTTGTGCTTTGCGTTGTTTTCCGCCTTACTCCATTTCAACAGCCGGCATATTGGCATTGAGCAGAAGAGACCCAGCTCGCGACTCACTCAATCGTATATCGTAAGGGGAAATGAGAGAGCAAGCTTTTGGCGCAAAGTCAAAGCTTTGGTTCAGGGGCAAAAGTTTATCGAAAGTTTATCTGAAAACAGCTGTAAAGCGAACTTTTGAGTGGTTTTTTTTCTGCTTTTTCTGCTGCTGTTTTCTGTTTCTGGTTTGCTCAAAAAGCCGGTTCTTTTTGGCCAACTGACTTGAGTGCAAACACATGCTTACAGACAGATAGTTATGTACGTGTTGTTTGTGTATATTTTTGCTTCTTTTGGACATGAAAGATAACTAACGGTGCATTTCTCGATACGATACATTCGGTTCGATTCGATTCGATACGTTGTCCGCTTTGAGTCATGCCATCCATATAAATGGCTTTTGTTCTTTTCTCTTTAGCTTATGTTTCGAAAGAGAAGAAGCGGATAAAAAAACAGCTGTTGCCTTTGTTTGATTTCAATATCCCATATCCAGAGACCCAGAAACAGACCCACAAAAAGCAACAGAGAAACAGAGTTCAAGTAAACTTCACATGAATATTTATTTTAATTTTAATATTATTATAAAATGCTTTCGGTTTTCCATTGTTTAAATAGAGCTTTGTCGTGGATTAACTTTGGGCTGTGATATGACATAATAATGTTGAGTAACTGTTGCAAATAATAACATTGTATGGGAAGCTATAATACTTAACAATTGTTCCAAATTATGACTGAATCAGATCCAGAATTTATAGAATTCCTTCGAAAGTAAAAAGTAACAAAAGTTTATTGACCCTTATGATAAAATGTATTTTTCCGGTTTTGAATAATAAACGTATTTTTTTTTGTTTTAAATAAAGCAAAATAATAGGTAGGAACAAAATATATAAATATTTAAGATTAAAATATACAATTTTATAATCTATTTAAATCAGACAGATTTAGTAAATTTTCAACGACATCTTTAAGGGAATATATAAAATATATAATATTAAATAATTAAGGAATCGCCAAGGAATAGGCTATTTGTGAGATTAGTAATGATGTGCATATAAGGGTTTATTAATTTACATTTCCAATTTAAGATTAAGCGCTTTAATGTGTCCTGACACTATTTAAAACATTATGTAGTATTTTTAATATATTTAGATAGTTTATGCTTGAAAAAAAAGAACTGGAGATGCCATTTTCTTCTAAAAAAAAAAAAACGAGAGGACGTGTGAGTCGCTTCTAAAGACGCGACTCTACTTATACCCGTACTCAGTCAGTATTTACATTTTTGAGCATATGATTTTCAGAATTTAGAATTAAAAAAAAAAATTTTACATATTACATTTTTTTGCTACATCTGTTATTTTCATCTACATCTACAATGTATATTTTACATCTAACATGTAGATTATAGATGTACTATTCATATTCTACATCTTTTCCGTTAGGGGTTGCTCGCGCACTGAACGCGGCAGAGTGTGCGAGCGAGAAGGAAAATGAGTTTCGTTGTCGTTTGTGGGAGGGGGGCAGGGGAAGCAACTGAAAATTAATTTCGTCATTCTGGCTATAATTATGATCCGATCTAATTCAGATTCAGCAGTCTGGTAGATATGGGCATTCACCATACTGCGTTTTTAGTTTTTTCGTATCTTTAAAATTGTGCCTGCCACGATTTTCGTCCTTTGTGGGGGCGGAAGGGGGCGGGGCGAAATTCTGAAAAAACTTGAGCAGTGGGATATCACATGAGTCTGGAAACCAAATTTGGTTGCCCTAGCTCTTATAGTTTCTGGCCTGGTGAGGCCTTTTCGAGACAGACAGACAGACAGACAGACGGACAGACAGACATGGCTATATCGACTCGGCTATTGATGCTGATCAAGAATATATATACTTTATGGGGTCGACGTTTCCTTCTCTGCGTTACACACATCCACTTTTACCACAAATCTAATATACCCTTAACCTTTTTTTCAGTACGGGTATAAAAACTGACTACTATTCCAACAGCGACTCAAATGTCGGCAAAAATCAATCCCCTAATATAAAAATGTAATGGCTGCATTTAGGAATTTAGGGATTTCAATTTATTGACCAGTTTCATTTGGACTGCAGGCGCAACAAAAGCCTCTTCAAGCTGATACTTTGGCGCTTCCGTTCCCACTGCCATTGCCACTGCCACAACTGTTGCTGTTGCGTCTGCTGCGCTGCGGTGGCTGTCCCATCAATTTATTAGGCTATCGGCAGTAGGCAGGCGGCAATCAATTACGGCCATGGTCACGTTAGCGTTAACAGCAGCAGCAGCAACAGCAACAGTAACGCAACGACACCTAACGGCAGGCAAAAATCGCACATTTCCCAGGTCACAGACACACAGACACACCGGCACACACAGCGACATACAGATACAGAAACAATTTGTTCTCGCCTGATAAGAAAAAATCTGACAAGAGCTGAGCAAAAGAAAAACCAAATAGCAGCAAGAAGAAAGAGGGGGAAAGAAAAATGGTGCGCTATCAACAAGTTGAATGCGAATGCCTGGGTGAAGGCAACCAAGAGCGGGAGAGAACGAATGGAAAAACTACAAAAGACAACAATCAGCAAAGACAGAGACAGGAGGCAGAGAGAGGTAGATAGATGGCAGAGAGAGCAGCCCACTGAGAGGGAGAGTAGAGTAGAGCAAAGCAAAAGTTCATTAGTCGCTCGCAATAAACTAAAAAACAAACAAAACAAAAGACACATGTAGATACGCTCCATACAAAAAGCACTCCAACAAAAGCACTCGGACGCCTCTCACTTGCGTATTTTGAGTAGCGTTTTCCGCTTTGTTTATTTTAGGCGAATTCGCCGTGCCCCCCACTCGCTACACTTCTACAGGCTTATGTCTTGGTTACCCTAGTGGCGCGGCCATTATCCTTATCAGATTTCGGAGAATCCTTTTTGGGGGGACGACTCTTCGGCTGCCTGTATTGATTCTTTTGTTGTTTCTTTTCGTTCGCTTTCTTCTTGGCAATGTCCAGAAATACATCTTCCAGCGACGGCTGCGTCAGAGAGTAGTCCACCACCTTCCAAGGGCTGCGATTTCTCTCAACGTATGAGAACACCCTCGACCATCTCATTTTGGCAATGGGTATGTGGTAAGTGAGCCTGCCACCAAACTCTTCCCTGAATGAGCAGTCATTACGAGTGAGGTGAGTATGTTTGGCTGGTCTGAAATGCAACTTACTCTAGCGATGCCGTGGGAAAGTCCGATTCCATTTGATTCTTTACCTTCAGTACAGTGTACGCCATGCTGTGTGGGTGGGTGGGTTTGTGGGGTTATCTCTTTACGATCTGGAGATCGAATACACTTTAAAGTTTAAACGGACTGGTCTCACCTTTCCAGACTTCCGGTATCCACATGTAACTTGAGCACCAGACACTGGGAAAACTTATTCTTGATGCGCTGCTGGGATCCCAGGCAATGAATTTGCCCATCCACCATAATGGCCAACTGCGTGCAGAGGGCCTCCACCTCCTCCATGCTATGAGAGCTGAGCAGCACCGCCTTCCCCATGTCCCGCAGCGAGGAGAGGACATTCCACACATGGCGCCGGGAGGCCGGATCGACCCCAGAACTGGGCTCGTCCAGACAAATGAGCGATGAGCCCTCACCGGCCACCGCTGCGTTTAACTTTCGCTTAGTGCCGCCACTGTAGTCCTTGACCTTTTTGTCGAGGTGCGCAAAAAAGCCAAAGTCGGTGGCCAGCTTTTCCGAGACTTTTTTGAGGAGATTCCGGCGTGTGCCGCGCAGCAAAAGGAAGATCCTGAGTGTTTGACGGCCTGTGCAGAAGTCGAAGAGCGTGTCGTGCTGGGGACAGTAGCCGATCTGCCGCCTCGCTGCCGTGGGGCGGAATTTCATGCTGCAGTCTCTGACGTGAATACTCCCCATCGTCATGGCAATGTCGCCCACAATCATCTTGAAGGTAGTCGTTTTACCGGCCCCGTTGGCACCCAGCAGACCAAAGCACACGCCCCTGCAGTAAATTGGGGACTTGGCTTTTAAGTAATTGTTATTGCTGCACTTGAATGACTACTCACGGCTGGACAGCGAAGGATATTCCACGTACGGCAGCCATGCAGCAGTATTTCTTTGAGACCCGGTTCAGGACTAAAGCATGCTCCTTGCGATCCTCGCTCGACATTTTACTTATCCTTTCGGCTGCAGCAGCCACGTCTTCATCTTGATCGTTGGTTCTTGCATTTCGTTTACAACAAAAACAAGCAATATATTTTAGGCCATACCACAACGTGGTACTGTATTCGCCGAAAATCAGCCACAACAAGTAGCAACTACCAGAAATAAGCATATACCTCACCTCCACCCAATCCAGAATGTCTGTAAGAAAAATGTGTATATACATTAGCATGTTCAATTTAAATACTGTTACAAGAGTACCCATCACATCCCATAGTGCCCTTAGCGATACCCTCATGCCCCGATACCTAACCTGATATCTTTTTAATGCAATATTATTGTGCGATAACTCTTATGCAACACTCTAGTGCGATAAGTCATTTGTGTGATACTCCAGTGCGATAAGTCACGTATGCGATACTCGCTGTGATCGATAGTATGATGCGATAACAGCGAGAAGCGACGCGAGCATTCTGCGATCGACAAGAGAAAAAGAAAGACATGCCATAAAGGAAGAAAATAAAGAACCACCTCGGTACGTAGCGCAATAAATTTGTTGTTTTCGTGTAATTTAGTGCAAGTCATTTTCTTGGGTTAATAAAAGTGAAACTTTGTGGAAAAACTGTAATCTGTGTGGATAATCCGATTCTTCAGATTGTTTAATTAACTTAAGCTAACTGTTCATATTGTGTGTGGCTTAATACATACCTCGGCAAGGGCATAACGGTGTTGTTGTGGTTAATCCCGGAATGCAAATAAAACTTAGTTCATTTTGTATTTCTTCAAGTGGTATGGCAAGAGATTGGCACTGTTAAATCTTACAAAGCAGTTTGCGACCGCAAATGTG